>NC_135313.1:52667719-55413553 GCF_048772815.1 Callospermophilus lateralis | reverse complement strand
CATACAGCCAGCAATATTTAAAGCACAAAGACTTTATTTACAGTTTTATTTTAATATAATAACCAGATCCAATGGACCTAACATAAGATGAATTTATGTTAATTTTACCAACCAGCGTTCTCATCAATCATATATATTTTGGGGGAAATGTAAACATTATTGCCTAAAGTACCTTATATATACATTTGATAACCGATCATAACAAAGGACTTTAACAATCTAAAAAGATAAAGCTGATAAAACAGTACCATATTTTGGTTTATCTTATTTAGCCTTAAATTATATATTAATTTTTAAAATGTAAACTCCAGGAGCAAGAGCTGGTAAAATCAATATTTTACATAAGTAGTCTCATCTCTTAAAAAAATTCCAGCTTTAAATCATTGCTATTTACTTGGGAAGTTCTCTAATACTTTACAGGAATGTTTCAACAGATCTCAGGAGTTTTGAAATACTGCTTCCCCTTGAAATATTTTCCATTTGATAAAAATAATAATTTCTTCTGGAAAATGAATTATTTCAAAAGTTTACTGAAAGCCTATTTTTAAGAAATAAAATTTTAAAATCCAGTGTCTTTAAAATTAAAATATCAGGAAACGAATTTGAAAAAAAATCACAGAAAATAATACCAATATGTATATATGGATATGTGTGTATCTCTTACACATGTATTTAAGAGCATAAATATATGTATACGTATATACATACATATACATATATATAAACATACATATGTAGGTAGCATACCTACCTTTTAATACACACACACACATACCCACTTCGTTGGGCCTGAACATGCACTAGCAAGTTATTTTAGGGCTTCAACTCTTCAGAAAATCTCATTATGTGAGGAGTGAAGTGGCTCTGCGGGGAGCATTATGGAAATATCTGGGCTTGATTTAATGAGGCTGTTCACATTGGTGGAATATCAACTTAACAGAGAAAAGTCTACCCAGGGCGTCCAAGTTACCAAAATGAAAATTGGCAATTGAGATGATAAGAACGTGGCTTTCTTCTGCGAAATCACTTCAGGTAACAGAGATAACATTAAATAACATACATTCTATGCACCAAGAACAATGTTTTATGTACCGAGTCTCTTATCCGTCTCTCCTAATGACTTCCCTTAGCGGGTTGTTAGTACTTGACAGCAGGTCTCCGTGCGGGGAACTTTTCTACAATTCCACATTCAAAGGAGGTCCATCAGAGAGCATGATTGGCAATTTTCGTCATAATCTGCACATTATTAGCATCAAAATTGACGTGGCAGTTAACACTGGTGGGTTTTGATGTACCTTTCTTCAAGTTCAAGGAAACCCCTCCTGTAGCCGGGGTTGGCAGAGCGGGTTTCAGCAACCCAGTGGTGGCTTTGCAGAGGGAAGGCGCAATAGACATGCGTGAGAAGTATGCCAAGAACCATTTTACCCGAGGAAAAAGAAAGCGAGGAGGGAAGGAGTGGAGGAGCTTAGCGAGTTCGAAGTTAGAAAAGTGTTTAAGGAAATGTTTAGGATACTATATATCTAGAGATTCAAGTATTTCCCAGATCGAGTGGAACCCGGTAGTTAGAAAACTGAAAATGCCTAACCAATAGACTATAGTGATCTGTCAGTCTTGGCCTTCCTTTCCGTTCCCTTTCCTGGCCAGGTTTGGCAACTTCACTAGTCAAGAACTTTTGCATAAAATACGCCAGACATTTTCATTTCACTGAAACCAAACACCAAAGAGAAAACAGTCGAACAATGGTGGACCGAGAAGGAAGAGGCGCGACCTCCACTCTCCCCACCTGGGCTTTGTCTTTCCCCGGAAAGGCCGTTACTAGTCTTACGGATCTCGTTTCCAGCACGCAGTTAACTATCTCACGAGCACACCGCAGCCACCCCGCATTCTCCATCCACCCTCCAGGTCTTCTCACACTTTTATTCTCCCGCTCTCCTTGGACAAAGCCCCCAACAAACTCACGTTGAGAGAAAATTTGCCACCTCCTCCCACCCTCGTTTAAAGAAAAGAAGGAAATGTTACAAGAAAAAGAGCAGCAGCATAAACCTTGGGGGTGGGGGTGACTCCGCCTCCCACAAGCGTTAGCGCACACTATTCCCTCTTCGTCGTGGTTCTGCATTGCTTCTGGCCACGTGGTTCTACCGAGAAACTCGGGCGTGAGGGCGCACAGCCAGGGCTCAAGACCCGGGAGAACTTCTTTGGGGATAGGGGGATTGTCTTCGGGGAGACCAAGAGCTCAGAAAGAGGTGGGAAGTGGGACCCAGATGGCAGGAAACTTTTTGAGGAGGGAAAAGAAGGGATAGACGGTTGGGAAATACAAAAATAGAAATAATTTGGGGGGACGCCCGCCAGGCTTTCGCGCTGACTCCTTCCCTCCAATTCGCGGCAGGTTCCTTTCAACCTCCTGCACCCCGGGGCGCCCCCTGGCGACAGCGGTAGCAGCGGGAAGCGCGCCGAAAGGGCAGGGGGTGCACAGGGGACTCCCGGGCACCCGCAGAGCTACAGGCACGGCCCCCTGGCGGCACGACGTAGTTATCTGGTGAGCGGCGCCTCGTCCCTCTGGTCTGGCGGGCTCACGGCGGTCTTGCTAAGCACTGCCGCAGAATAGGGTAAGAAGCCGCTCTCGGAGCGCGGCGCCCCGGCGCTGCAGCCGAAGTCCGAGCCCCCCGCGGCCCCAGCGCCACCGCCGCCGCCGCCACCTCCACTTCGGGAGCCCAGGGCTGCGGCAGCTGCAGCTGCAGCAGCTGCAGCGGACTGACTGCTGTGGCAACTGAGGCATGAGCAGGGCGCAGAGCCGCCGCTGGGGGGCGCTCCGGCGGCAGCCGCCGAGGAGGCCGCAGCCGCTGCAGCTGCTGCAGCTGCAGCGGCGGAGGCAGCACTGTTAAGCCCCGCAGCAGCCGCGGGCGCCTGGTAGAGACCCGGGTGGCGGAAGCTGCACAGCAGCTCCGGCCGGGAGTAGGGATGAGAGAGGGCGCGGAAGGTGTCCAGTGGACGGATGGAAGTAGCAAAGGGCGACGAAGCTGCGGCCGCTGCACCAGAAGCTGCTGCTGCAGCTGCTGCCGCCGTGACGCCCACGTGTGGGTAGTAGTGCAGCGGCACGTGCGAGTGGAAAGGGTAGGGCAGGCTTCCGGTGGCGGCCGCATGCGTCATCATGTAGGTGTAGAAGCTGGGGTCGGCTGGGTGCGGCCACGACATGGCCAGACGCTGCCGCTTGTCCTTCATGCGCCGGTTCTGGAACCACACCTGCGGGGAGAGCCGCGCCGCGGCCCGAGTTAGGGAGTGCCCCATTTCCCCAGTCCCCACCCCGGGCCTCCCGTCCCCTCCCGGCCCTTCGAATGGTCTGGCCTTCTCCTCTCACCCTGGGCTTAGCCCCAAGTGCCCTCTGCTCTCCCAGTTGGGACAGTGTGGACGGCAATGTGTAGATCACCGTAGGCACACCTTCCTCAGAGAAGAAGAGTTTTATCTCAAGTCAGCCTGCTGCGGCTCCTGGACTGTAGCTTTCTTAGTTCTTGCTGCCTATTCTCGTCCCAACCCAACCTTTCCTCTCCCTCCCGCCACCCACCGGTGTCCAGCCTCGCTGAGCACCCGGACTCTCAATCCCAGGATTTGCACGGGGATTCCGAACAGCCTCTGAAGAGAGGCTGTGGCGCAGTTTTTCTGAGAGGTCGCGGTGCCAGGTCTTGAGCCCTCAGAGTTTCAAGGACCTGCCCCTGGGGGCACGGGTCCGATTAGGGTATTGAAGGGATGATTTTGTGGGAATCATTTGCCTTAAATGAGTGGCGAGAGCAATGTTCCCATAAACTGGAAGGGGACTTTTCTACCCCTCCTAACACAGTGTCTAATAAAGACATTCGTCACAACCCTAAATTAAAGAAAGCCCTATCAAACTGGAAGAGGGCCTCCACATCCTTTTATCCCATGAAGTTTGCTCTTTTTCTAGAGGGTTGAATGCTCCATTAAGTGTTTACCAAGTCGCCCAACCTGTCGACTCTCTCAGCCAAACATAATAATAATAATAATAATAATAATAATAATAATAATATAAATACACACACACACACACACACACACACACACAATTTCGTTGCGTTTTCTCCCCAGGAGGTTGACCTTTTCCCCAGAGGGAAAAAAAATGTTTAGGAAACTACGTTCTGAGCCCAATCGATTTTTAAAAGACTATCCTTTTCTCCATGTATTAACGATTTATGTGAAAAATAAATCTGTAAAATCAAATGAAGTTTCATTTCGGGTTCGTGCCAGAGGAACAAAGACCAGTTGGCTTTGTCGCATAGGGGAAAGTGGGACCAGGGCATGGGCGAGGAGGTAACTGGGGAGGCAGGCGTTGGGCAGAATCAAGCAGAAGCGAGGGCGGGTTTGAGCCACCGGCGCCGCCATTCTGGGGTCTTCCCAGGCCAGCCAGGCCGGTTAGCTGTCAGGATTCGACACAGGAGGAAGAAATAAGCCAACTCCTTGGGTGACAACCCCCGCGGATTTCCAGGCCCTCGCTGAATCTAGCCACCCAGAAAGGAGAAAGAGGGAAAAGAAATCAACCCAGACGCCCCGGGGGAGACCAAAGCAGGCGCGCGTAGGAATCGATACCTTGATGGTGGTTTCGGGCAGGTTGAGCGCAGCGGCCAGCTCGCACCGGCGGGGCCGCGACACATAGTTCTCTCGGTAGAATTCTTTCTCCAGGCGCGCGATCTGCTCACGGGTGAACGCAGTTCGGTAGCGCCGCACCTGATCTGCGCCAGAGCCAGAGCCGCCCAACGCCGCACCCCCGCCGCTGCCACCGCCGCCGCCGCCTCCATGCAGGCTGCCGAGGCCCGAGCCGGACGCTGACGTCGTGGTTCCAGCCGCCGAGCCGCTCTCCGTGTACCCTGGCAAACAAACAGTCGACAGCACATGGGTT
Organism: Callospermophilus lateralis; assembly: GCF_048772815.1. Taxonomy (NCBI): domain Eukaryota; kingdom Metazoa; phylum Chordata; class Mammalia; order Rodentia; family Sciuridae; genus Callospermophilus; species Callospermophilus lateralis. The sequence continues at coordinate 55,408,647 of NC_135313.1, read as the reverse complement.
TCTGTGGGGGCCTAGAGCCCTGCAATAGGGGAAGTCGCGTCAGGAAGGAAAGTGGCTGCCGGAATTGATGGGGTCTGTCATGCTTACAAATTGCTGCCGTTAATGGAATCAATAAAGTTTGAGGAGCCCTTCATAACCAAATAATAGAAATGGAATCGGGGGATTTTTTTTTTTTTTTTGTAATTAGAAATTTTACACTGAGGAAAACTGGCAGAGAGAAAATGCCTACCTCGGGGCGCAATTTGAGAAGCTCTAGGTTTTCGATGGTCTGGAGACCCCAGGGTGGCTTTCTGCACAACCTCTAGCCTTTCTTTGACAGTTTTTGTTTGTTTGTTTCAGATTTGGTTAAAAATATTTGAAGTTTCCAAAACAGCAGCTCAAACCAGAGGCGTTAGGGGGTGGAATCTACTTTTCAACTCTTTCTTCCCGGGGCCTAAGCGGTCGAGCAGAGGCGCCGGGAGAGACTCCCTGACTTACCCAGAAAATAACTCCCTCCACCCGGCCCGGAGAGCTCAGAGGTGGCGGGGTTCGGAGAAGCTGTTCAGGGTACCCTTCCCCGAGACGTCTTGGCCTCTCTCTAGGGGTCTGTCAGCTCGCTCTACCTCTTAGACCGGCACACAGAAATATTTTCTCCAACGCAGGAGCCAGGACGAGCGGGGCCTGGAGCTCCAGGCTCTGCAGGCCTGCGCCTCGTGAGAGGGCTCGAGGAGTGGAACCGGTGGGCAGTCCCTAGCATGCGTCCTACACCCGCAAGTTCGGCACAGCTTGCTTGCGGAGGGTCAGAGAAGGGCAAAGCCACGGGGAAGGACTAGTGAGGGCCGCGGAGAAGCAAGGGAGACCGGACTGTAGAGTCCGCGGGCTGAGCGTTTACCTTTGCCATTGTTTTCCTTGAGCGGCGCAGCGCCGAGGCCGCTGGGGGAACGAAGCGCCGAGCAGCCCACCTCCACGTCGCTGCTCATGTCGGCCTCGGCGGCCGCCTCTGAATAATGGCTCGGCTTCTTGCGGCTCTCGGTAGTGGAGGCGATTTCGGAGGAGACGGTGCTTTCGCTGCCCGGGTGCTGCAGGTTGAACAAAGTGTCTATTTCGAATTTGCCCTTGGCGGGGAGGTCTCCCAGAGCGCCGTGTAGGGGGGCGGAAGGTAGGCGCGGACTGAGGCGAGCTGGGTGCTGCGAATTTTCCAGGGCCTCCAGCACAGCACTGCCAGCGGAGTCGGACAAATTGGAGAACCTCTTGCTGGCGGTAGGGCTGTGGAGCCCTCTCTCCATCAGAATCATCTCTTTTCTTATTCTTTCCATCATCTCAGCTTTCTAAAAAATGTCACAGTGGCCCGGCTGTCCCGTCCTAATGATGCTCTGCGTCTAGGGCTAATTCTCATTCAGCCCCAGCAAGCGCCTCTAAATATTATTATCTCTTTTGGAGGGAGGCGGAAAAATTGTGGGATGCCAGAGCGAGGGAATGACTGGTCAAAATGACCCATACATCCTTCCGAGCCCGAGATGTCATTCATCAAAAAGTAGCGCCCGCTCGTCATTAAGGTACGAATGACGCCGTTCGAATAATCATTTATTGTAACAGGTTTATAAGCAAATAAATACACGCTCCTGTCAGTGGATAATGAAGGCGACTTCAGAGCAGACAAATAGATCCAGGTAGAAGATGAGAAGAGACAAGAAGTGAGGAAGAAGGCTCCGGTCCTTTGCCCGTTCGGAGCCAGTTCTGCTCGCCCGGGGGTTTGGCCTCGGGGGTGAAATTGACAGTCTGATTAATAGAGCGCGCCGCGGCACATTTCCCCCTTCATTTAGGGGCATCATTACGCTCTCAGTTTGCTGGGTTGCCCCTTAGGTCCTAATCATGCAGCGCCTTCCTCATTTTTCCATGGACACAGATATGTGTTAAATAATAGATAATGCTTTGATTTTTCCAGAGTAGATCCTCAGGAAGATTTTTTTAAAAACATTTACAAGCTGGGGGCGTAAGGGGGGGGGGGACAAGGGGGAGGATGCAGGAAGAGTTGCGTAAGGAGAAGACCTTTCGCGGCTCCTGACTGGATTACTTATCTTTCTGTTTTCAGAACCAAATATGTATTTTATTTAACAAATAGGAAGCTGAGTTCTCTGCCTAGCTACTTCTTAGTCTCAGCCTGGGTGTTCTCCTCCCACAGAAGGGGGGGAGAAGAAGGGAGGGAAGGAGGGGGGAGGGGGGAAAGAGAGAGAAGAGGAGAGAGAGAGAGAGAGAGAGAGAGAGATCTGTAGATTTGTAGAGTTTTGAAACCGCTTTCTTGCTACGTGGCCAGAGAAGTATGTTGGGCCCGCTGTTCCAAACCGAAATCATTAAATCCTCTCTGATTTTTCTAAGTTTGCCTGGTTTGTTTTGAACTCGAAGTCCCTAGTTTGGTTTTTTTGTTTTGTTTTTGTTTTTAACTTTTATATTTCTGCTGATGGATAGACTTCTCACCTACTCATTTTCCCTGGGGGAAATGAACTACACTGGACGACTTGAAAGCAGAATTCGACAGCTAACTTTAAACATAGTCGCGATTTACAGTGCCATACGGGCCGCGCTGAATCCACTTTTTATCTTTGCCAGTTTCCCCCTTCCCTCCTCAAATTTGATTATTTGTGCCCAAGTAAGTGGATTTCGAGGTTAAAGGGGTTGGGGGTTAGAGGAGCGTCAGCCGCCTTCTGCCTCTGCCCTTCCTCCTTTTGCCCTTGATTCTGTCTTTCCTCCTTCCTCCCTTTCCACCCTAGTCCCTTCCTTACCTGTGGCCCCTCGTGTTCCCAGCGCTGAGTCCGGGCGATGAGAGTTCCCGACCAACCTTGCTGCTGCTCCTTGCGGCCTGAGGTTGGCGGCTGAGCCTCTTGGCGTTAACTTTGATAGTCATAATGACGCCGGTGGCAACCATTTTAACGAAGATCAATCTTCACTCAAGGCCGCTCCTCATCTCCTCCCGCGCTTGTGCCCCACCCTGCCCCGACCTCCGGATGCATTATGCCCGCCCGCCTGTGGCACCAGGGCGAAAACAGGGATAGGATCCAACTCCCGAGCTTCTGAAGCGACCAGGAGACCCTAGCAGTCTGGGCGCTGTGCGCGGGTCCTGCATCCCCGCCCCAGAGCCAACTCAGACCCCAACCTGGGCCCCCTCCTTTCCTCCTTCTGACACACCCAACACATCGAGGTGCGTTGGGGCAAACCCAGGGTCTATTTGCCCATCTGTCTGTTGGCGCTTTCCTTTTAACCTTAGACCCATTGGGGGCGCGTCAGGAATGAAAGGGGAGGCGAGGTGTGAAGTATATTTATATACATATATACACATATAGTCATTGCCAAAAGTTTCTCTACTGTTCCCCTTGGCGCCAACTTACTTCAACATCGCGAGCTTTGCTTGGAAAATCAATTCCACCTCTTTAAGGTAATAAACGGAAAGCTCAATAGGCATGCTGAGGCTGGGGGCAGAGAGACCGCTGGGCATTCGGCAACATTCCGTGAGCCATCCACCTCCTCCTGTGCCCCTGTTACCACTCAACACCGAGCTCTCGCGTTCTCATCATGAAGACTTTGGGGCCATTAGCGCGTCAGGAGCCCAGCCCTGTGGACGCCCCCACCCGCTCCCAAACTCCAACAGCCAGATCCACGAGTTCTGGCAGGCGCTGTCCCCTTGATCTAGGAAGGGTGCCCCGCTACTCAATCCCCGCTTGCTCTAGGGACTAAATGGGGCACTTTGGTTCAGGCTTGGGTCCGTGGGGGGCCAAGATCCTGGCGGCGGTGGGGGAAAGTGGAGGCATTGCCTGAGCGGAAATCCGCTGATGCCTTTATTGCTGTCGTTTGGCGCCCCCATCTGTTTTCCTCGCGGTTTAGGCGGCTGTGAGAAGCTTTTCAAATACAGCAGCCGCTGGGGTCTGGGGTGCAGACAGGCACCGTTTCCTCTATCACCCAGCCAGCTCACGGTCTCCCACTTCCTCGCTTCCTCTGGGATCTGGCGTCTCTAGTTCCAAAGGCAGCGCCAAACCCGACCTCAGTCTATTGAAAAGGGACAAAACCATTTTTGGCGGCACCTTCATTCATTAGTGGTTTAGAAAACTATTTTGCACCTTTTAAATAACACTAAGTTTGCGTTTCTAACACGTTTATTCCAATAAGTATATTTGAGACCATGTCAGGGAAACTGCTCACAGTAAAAGACACCTACCATTTTTCACTACTGCATTTAGCAGACAATGTTTCCTGGAGCGCAGTGAATATTCCATTTCAGTATTTAGTGACCCTTAATTTACTTATTCTCCATACCCACTAGTTGTAGTAATATTGGCTAATTTACATAAAGTGCTTATATGTAATTGCAGGTGCTTCTTACCTGTATTATTATCTCTTCTAAATCTCACAGCAACTCTGAAATTAATTACATTTCCCTCTTAGACACATAAGTTTAGCGACTTGTTTGTGATTTAAATTTACCTCCAACAATATAAAAGCCTTAAGGTAGTTCTAAATTTTGAATAGCTTCTGTTTTGTTTTATTTTTCTCATATTTTGCCTGTCTTATTTAAATTCAGGCCTATGTCAAAAAATTGTAAGGGTAGAGAGAACAGCACAGTACTGTTGATGTTTATGGATGAAATTTCACACCTCTTCCAGAATCTAGAGGCTAAGGCTGGGACCAGGATTGTCAAATGTTCCAAGTTTTTAGATGCAGCCTCTGGTTCCTTCAAGCTCTCCTACCCACTACCAAGGTACAGGGCCCACTCAGTACGACAAGAATCCAACCCAGGAGGCATAGCTTGGCAGTGATTTTTAAGATGGGGGTGAAATGGAGTGCGGGAAAGATTTTCTCCATACAGTTTAAAAAGCACTTTTTGCTTGAAAGAATGAACAACATTAATGAAGCCTAATTTTTTGTTTGTTTGTTTTGTTAGGCTTCCAGACTAAATATTTGCAGCGGGTCCTCTGGGGTGAAGTGGTAAATAAACATTTTTTGGCTTGAGACTTCAGGTAATAAAAATCTATTTCAGCTGCCAGAGGGGAGTGGAGCGGGTAAAGCCAGAGCTACAGAAGAGCCTCGCAGGCGGTTTCCTAGCTAAGGGTTTCGGGTAGCTGCAGCCACCATCCAGTGAAAACGCATGCTTTCTTGAGAGCTGGGGCCAGAGTGTGGTGGGACAGCGGAAAAACCACAGTCTGGGGGGAGCTCATGGCACGTTTTCTTTAGGTTAAGCGCAATCCCCCAAGGCTGGAGGTTTCGATTTTTAAGGAAGGACTGAGGGGTTGAAGAACCAGGCCTGACTTGGTACTAACTATTCATGCTCCATCCCTGAGCAGGCAAGCCTTTGGTTCTCTGTCTCATCTGGGTCAGTTTAGTTGCTTCTGTCTCCCCCTTCCCTTGAAATTCCGCGACACACCTGGGACAGTTATGGGTGAGAGGTTGGGTGGATACTTTTTTCCCTGGACACTGGGGCTACACAGACCCACCGCCTGCCCCAAGCTCCTCTGTCCTCAGAAGCGACGGGAGAACTTGCAGGGACATCTAGCGCCAGGCGTGGGGAATTGCGCGCCGCCAGTCAGGGAAGCGGATTCTGACCACTCGCATCCCTCCGCCTGCCTCAGGACTCCACCTTCACGCTTAGGCACTTTCCTAGCCTTCATCACTGCCTTGCTGGTGATCAGGACGTGGATTCCCCGTGAAGACCGTGAGTTCTGCGAAATGAAGATATGTAGATAGACTTATTTTCTTTTGCCTCAAGCGATTGCATAATGAGCATTTATTGGGGTTAAACTAACAATAGTTTTGCTAGGAAAGTGTATTATTTTAGGTCAACTCCACACCTTGAGAGAGCTCTGACAAAACAACAAATTGCTGCCCCAGTTTTTATTTTATTTATCAAAAGCGAGAGGGGCAACAAGTCACCAGGTGCTCCAGCTATGACCCCACCCTCCTGTTCCCCCTCCCCACCATCCCCAACCCCGAGAGATTAGTGCTTCTCTGCCAAGGAAGATCTTCGCTGTTTAATTCCCTCCAAGGCTGGAGGAGTTTTCTCAGTCCCAAAGGAGGGCTACTGCCCTATGAAAGGCTTCACCAAATGCTGCTTTGTGTTTGGAGTGGGTCTTTGTTGTTGTTACAAACGATTTTCATTTAATAAAGTCTAGTTTTATTGTTAAACCTAAACAGATTACATCTTAGACATGCCAACTACCCAAATGCAGGATTCCACTTTGTGCCTATTGCTAGAGCCCCTTTTTCTGCATCCTAGGTTGTGTTTTGGTTTTGATTTTTTGCTTTTTTGGTTGTTGTTTCTTTGAAATTTCCACCCTGAGAGACACTGGGTATGGCTGGAGAGGGAGGTTAGCTCCAGAGTTGGCAGAACACAGACATGGTTGAGAACACTGTCCAGTCAGTTCCACTGGACTTAAGACTTTATTTGGAATTAAGTCTCTTTGTACAAACTCTGACTTCTTCCAGGTTGGTTAATTAGGAGGGTGTCCTGCACTTCCTGGTTGTGGCCATCAAGGTAAATGCTTTAAAAGGAGTCCCCAGGATCCCACTTTGATAGGACCCTGTCATCCTGGTCTTAATAGCCACTGATTATGTGGTTAATTGAGTTCATTGCTGTTTTGGCAAGCACAGCAACTTTAACAAAGGTTCCCTGAGTTCAATCTGCAACACAGAAAAAAAAAATCTAAATCTAAATTATGTTAGATGTTTACCCATTTCAACCCAGGACAGGAGCATAATTTGAAAGATCATCTACAAGGAAGAAAAGCAAGGCTTACTTCCATAACAGTATCCATGACAAAAAAAAAAAAAAAAAAAGGTGTTTGTGGAGAGAGGAGGAAGAGGAGCAAGTGTTGAAAGAATAAAGTGGGACTTTGGGCAACAAAGAAAGTTATGAGTTTTTCACCCAAATCAGGAAATGCATCAAAATATTTCATGAAAGAACATGAAAGAATTTGGAACCATTTGTCATTGCAAAAGTCTTTCGTTTAACAAAACCTATTTCCGTTATTAAAACCTCAACATGATACACATGGATGGGGGGAGGGAGAGAGAGAGTTATGTAGGGCTCAGTCCGTGCTTCAGGACAACCAAAGAAAATGATTCCCATTACGTTTAAATCCAAAATCAGTTCAGATACAGGATATATAAGCTAAATGAAATGTTTCTGCAAATTCAACTATGAGCATCATTACTTTGGCAACGTAACAGTCCCGACTTTACCTAGTACTCAGCCATGGCCAATAGTAGTAGTTGCCCTGGGGTTCTGGAACTTAAGAGGCCCTCATAGGGCTGATTCAGAGCCTCTTTCCTAGGTTGAACCCCCTCCTACTGGGCTGAGCCTTTAATAACTTTTCTGGAGGCTTGCATCAGAATAGTAAGAGACAAATCTTATTATTCAAAATATCCCTCTCTGCTCTTTGGGATGGACAGAGAAACCCCAAGTCTTGCAAAGGATCCAAAGGGCATTTGGAAGCAGGGCCCGATTGAGAAGTCTCAGCCTAAGCATTAATTCAAATTTTCCTTCTAGGAAAATTAATGCACCACATGGAAATTTAAGTCTAAAGCAATGGTCTGCCTGCAAGCAGAAACTTGATGGATTCTTCCTTCGTATTTGATTTGACTTTAAAAAAAATTTTTTTTTTTTTACAATTGGTTGTTTAAATATATTCATCAGAAAGAAAATGGTACTGAAATCCAAGAGCATAAAACTACCAAAATGTTTAGTTTTAAGAAACTAAAATTCTTTAGTTCCAGTTGTGCTTTAGACATATTTAAATAAATCTGGGGTTGTGTTTTGTTTCTTAGGTCAGAGAAAATTTGAAAGTATCTCAATGTTTTCCTGCTCTGAGGAAAAGAACAAGTAACAAAAAGTGTCTCAGGTGGCCTGTGGTTAGTGATGTGGTACTAAAATGGTTGAGTAAATCCCTAGCTAGTCCCTTCCAAAAAGTCCACAACTCTGTCACCTGTTCTAGTCAGCCTTTTAAAAATGCAATCCAGATTTCATTGCTAACTTTTGCCTTTTTTCCCAAGTAGTCAAAATTGTTCTCATCAGCAAAATTCTATTATCTACAATTCTGCAAAGTTCAGGCTGCCCCTGTCTTGAATTTGATCATGAACATGTCTAGGACTTCAAAAAGGTCAAACTAATTCTCTTGCTTTTCTTTTCCAGCACCTCTCTCATAACTTTCCCCTTTATTTGAGCCTTTTATGGTTACTGTGTTTTGCATGTCAACACTCGCAACACCAGCAGCCCACCCTGCAATGCCAGGCCAGGCCCAGGAGAGTCTTGCTGGCTTTTTTTCTTCATGTTATTCAGGGCCTGTCTTTGGTCTGGGAGCAATGGGACTGGGTGACCAGTTGGCCTCACCAATCACAGGTTTAGGGGAGTGATTTTCTTGGAGATAGGCTGGCCTGGAGAGTTGATGCCACAAAAACAAGTTGGCTCACTCTGAGGGCTTCCACACCCACCCTAGCACAATTGGTCATTCTTATCTAATACTGCTCCTAAGACAGAGCTTGGGAGGACACAGGACCCATACTGGATATTAATTGCTAAGATCAGGGGGATGATGGGCTGGGGCTCTAAGGCAGAGAGGAATGGCAGGGGGGATAAAGAGGAATCAGGGACAGTAATTCCTAACACTCTGGCAACAGTATCCCAGAGGTGAGTCTAAGCCCCACCAGAGCTATTGGAAGCCTACTCATCCCATAGAAATGAGACCTAGATGCTTTGGGTTGCTCCCATTACAAGTTTTCACTTAACTTGTGAAAAGTGCCTTCTTAACTTGCCCCTCTTAGTTCTATGCAGTTGATAACTTGAAAAAGGAAGCGAAACAAAGGTTCTTGGGAAAGTGAAGTTTTCAATTAATTGGCGTGAGTAAGGGCGGAGGTGGGTGGTGGCTGCAAAATGCTAGAGGCCCGTAGGCTTGTGGGCGAGGCGCAGAAGCTTTGCGACAGGCGGCAGAGTGACTTTCTTCTCCTGCAGCTCTTCCAGGGTGTTTCTGCCAGTCTGGAAAGGCCGTGCCAGAACTGGGAAACCCAGCTCCGGAGGAGATTCCCGGCCGGCTGAGTATAAAAATGTGGAACAGACATCCATGAACTTTTTCCGCTGGGGCAGATTGCAAGGCTTGCCGCACCGAGGTGAGGTGGGTCTTTCCTCTGCTTGATTTTCTTATTGAGTCCCTGCCGCCGCCCTGGGAGCGCTTCGTGGGTATTTTCTGGGTGGAGATTGAGTACGTGTAGAAGAAGGGTCTGATCCAACGACTCTTATTTATAAGTGTGAAATGTTTTTGCCGGTTAACAATGTCCGAGTTAGAGAACATTGGCTCTCTCGAGTTTGAGGTCTAGAGATAGACTAACGAAAGATTGAGCAACAGAATAATAATAATAATAATAATAATAATAATAATAATAATAATAAAATTGGTCTGTTTTCACGTCAGTCTGATCATCTCAGTCCTTAGTCTTCCTTTTGTTGTGCAGCTCCAGTGAGCCGAGGAGAGGTGGCAAAAACAGCCATAACTGAGACACGGCGCAGGCCTCGGCGCCCGCCTCGGTCGCAGACAGGGCCTGGGATGGGCCCTAGCGCAATCAACTCGTGGGGGTGGCTGCGGCGCAAACGCTTGGGTCTGGGGGAGGGAGGGAATGGGCCCCGCACGGAGCTATGGAGGGGTGGGGGCCGGGTGGGTGGGTCCAGTCAGGCCCCCGCCTGGAGTCTGGCTCCCCCTCGCCCCCACCCCCACGTGGCCCCGCTTAGCCAATGGCACGGCCCCCGGCCGGCGCCCTCGGGGCGGGAGGCGGCCCCCCGACCGGCCCAGGCCCCCTCCCAACCTGAACTTCGTTTTTATAAACGTCCCTCGATGAGCTAACCTGTTGGAGGGCGGGCGGGCGGAGGCGGGAGGCTCGCAGAGGGAGAGAGGGCAAGAGGAAGAGGGCGGGAGCGAGCGAACCGGAGAGAAAGGAGAGGAGGGAGGAGGTGCACCGCGCCATGGTGTCCTGTGCGGGGCCAGGACCGGGGCCCGGGCCGGGCCAGGCCAGGCCATGAGCCGGGCTGGGAGCTGGGACATGGACGGGCTGCGGGCAGACGCCGGGGCCGCCGGGGCCGCCCCGGCCTCCTCCTCTTCCTCGGTGGCGGCGGCAGCGGCTCCCGGTCAGTGCCGTGGTTTCCTTTCCGCGCCAGTGTTCGCTGGGACACATTCAGGGCGGGCGGCAGCGGCAGCGGCGGCAGCTGCGGCAGCGGCGGCGGCGGCCTCCAGCTTTGCATACCCGGGGACATCTGAGCGCACCGGCTCTGCCTCATCGTCATCGTCTTCGGCTGTGGTTGCTGCGCGCCCAGAGGCTCCCCCAGCCAAAGAGTGCACAGCGCCTGCACCCACAGCGGCCGCTGCAGCACCACCGGGCGCTCCAGCGCTGGGCTACGGCTACCACTTCGGCAACGGCTACTATAGCTGCCGTATGTCGCATGGCGTGGGCTTACAGCAGAATGCTCTCAAGTCGTCCCCGCACGCCTCTCTGGGAGGCTTCCCGGTGGAGAAGTACATGGACGTGTCAGGCCTGGCGAGCAGCAGTGTACCGACTAACGAGGTGCCCGCACGAGCCAAGGAGGTGTCCTTCTACCAGGGCTACACGAGCCCCTACCAACACGTGCCTGGGTATATCGACATGGTGTCCACCTTCGGCTCTGGGGAGCCTCGGCACGAGGCATATATCTCCATGGAAGGCTACCAGTCCTGGACGCTGGCCAACGGGTGGAACAGCCAGGTGTACTGCGCCAAGGACCAGCCACAGGGGTCCCACTTTTGGAAATCATCCTTTCCAGGTAGGGACAATGGAGAAAAGGGGAAGACAACCAGGGACGGGAAAGAGGAGAAAAGAACTAGGAGTGTACTTCCCTAATTGGGAGTAGATGCCTGTGCTGCTAACCTGATCAGGGTTAACCCAGTGGAAAAGTTTGTCCAGTTCTTCTGAAAGCTGTAAAATCTTCCTCTGACTTAAACAACCTCTCTCACAATCCTTTCCTTCGTGTGTGCGGTGCAAGTGAGTTTTTCTCCTAAAGTTGAGAGTTTCTGGGTGCCCTTTGCTAAGGACTGTCTTTCTTCTGAAGAGGCCTCTTTCCTAAGAGGTGTTACAGATTTCAGCCCCCACTTTTCAAGGACTGTCCCTAGGGTAACTACTAAAGCTTCTTAAAGCTCCCAAACTCCAAACACAGGGGACCCAGGAATCAAAGGTTGAGCAAAATATCTGAATTTGTGTGCATATGTGTTTGTGTGTGATTGAATGTATGCAACTGGCATTTGTAGAAAAACTGTCCTATGAGCGTCCCCAATAACCAGGCCATAAAATCACCGGCTTGTTAAGATGCCGGATTGAGAAACCATGATGATCCATCAAATTAGCCTTTGTTTTGAAGTACAAATAGCCTTTCTTTAATAACGTGTAAAAAAAAAAGTCTGTGTAAATAATAATAAAATATAAACAACCTGTTTTTTTTCCTTCTACATCCCTCCAAGTGCGCGCGCGCGCGCACACACACACACACACACACACACACACACAGTTCCCAGTTAAGTGCTCCAAATATCCCAGTCTAATTTTCCCCATGCTGTTGTTTGTACCAGGGGATGTGGCTTTAAATCAGCCGGACATGTGTGTCTACCGACGGGGAAGGAAGAAAAGAGTGCCCTACACCAAACTGCAGCTCAAAGAACTGGAGAACGAGTATGCCATTAACAAGTTCATTAACAAGGACAAGCGGCGGCGGATTTCAGCTGCCACGAACCTATCCGAGAGACAAGTGACCATTTGGTTTCAGAACCGAAGAGTGAAGGACAAGAAAATTGTCTCCAAGCTCAAAGATACTGTTTCCTGATGTGGGCCAAGTTGGCCACAGACAGTTTAAATGCTTTCAAATGTCGCCAAAAGACCATTGGAAAGACTTGAATATGTATTTAATTCCCCTCCCCTATCCCCTAACAATGATGGCAAATTTTGTGAATTGTTTCTCTCTTTTGACTCTTATCTGGCTCCCAAACCTTTTGCTTCCCAACTTGACTTTGTAGTTCTGTTTCTACTTGTTTATTATTGGTTTTGTTCTTGTCTAGGCTTATTTTTTAAATGATGTTTTTAAATGTTCTATTTCTCCCTCCAGGCCAGTATAAAGGACTTGAGTATTTCTTAATAATCCCCGAAATGAATTTCAGAAGTGCCATTCTGATTTAAGGTCTTTATTTTTTTAAATCACTTTATCTGTGTTTCCAGCACTGATTATCTTCATAACCCTTTAGGTTAGAACATTAGCAGTCATTCATATCCTGTGATTAGTTAATTGAATCATTAGTTCCCAGCAGTTGCCCTGAGGCAAGTAGAAACAGCTCTCTGCAGTCAGTGCCCCTGGGGTCACCCAGAAAGTCTGAAAATCGGAGGCTAAAGGCACTGTGATGACTTTAAAAGCAGCTACCTTATTAAATAGTGTTTGTATCAATATGAAAATGAGGACAATCTTTCCAACTTTGGGTCTTACTTTCTGTTTTAGTTGTATACTTGTAACACACTTTGTAGATTTGGGGTTTTATAATCTCCAATTATTTTCAAATAATTGTCTTCATGGATGCCTTCATTTCTCATTTCTAGATGCAAATGCTTAAATAACTGCAATTGGTAGAGTGACCCATGATGGTATAAATACACCCCTTTCCTTGGACTCAGGTATATGCAACTGGCCTCAATCCCTGGAAAGAGACTAACCAATGTGGCCATGAGTGGGAACTTTTATTCAGAATCCAATGAAGAACTTAACTGTCTGAACAAATGCATTGAGACTCCCACAGAGCTTTCGAACATCTAACAAATTTTTAAAATGTGTAACTGTAAGGTCCAAGAAGAAAAGAGTGATGTTTCTGAAACTGATGCAAAATAACTACTTTTAAAGTGCTGCATATTTATACAACTGAGAGATTATTTTTTTAGATGCAATGTCTGTGAGCTGGAACACATAAAGCAGTGCCTCAGGCATTTAAATTCACTTTTTTTTTTTTTTTTTTTACTCCTAGGGAGATGGAAATAAACAGAACTTTCTTGTTTCCTAAGTCTTTATACTTTTGTTTTCTTTTTTCAAGTTTGTTTTGCCTCTAGAAACTGTTCTTATTTATTATAAAATCTTCTTCTCCTGAACACTGTGATGTTATCTATAAATGAAGGAAACTCAGCACCAGTTCTGGTCTCTGAAAACTCCATGTTCTACTTCTGCACAACCCCTCCCCTTAACATAAGTAGTGATTTTTTTTTTTAATAAGGATATCATTTGCAATGTCTAAAATGGTATTTTCCCAGCCTAGCCTTAAAAATTTTCCAATAAAATTTTATTTCTCTTCCATTTTAAATTTATTTAAATATTTTTATTTATTAATTTACTTTGGTTACGTACTGGGGATTGAACCCAGGGCACTCTACCACTGGACTACATCCTCAATCCAGTTTTACTTACTTTAAAAATCCATATATATTAGTGTGCCTGGCTATGGGAAATCTCACTTGGAAATTTTCAGCCCAGAAAAGCCATTATAAATACCTTTGATAGGAAGGTCTTGAAATTATAAAAGCATATCCATATTTGGAAATCGAAAAAGGAACATTTCTTATCCCCCCACGTTTTCTCAGGCAGTCTATGCACAACACTTAACAACTAGAAACTAGAAACACGATTATACATTCTAACTTCTAGACACAATTTTTAGGAATTGGGAACTTTCTCTTTGAGGCCTTTTTGCCATTCAGGGAAATGGCCGGTGGAAAATTGGGCACTCTTCCTTGTTAGCTCCTAATACGATTTCGTGGTGGCTAACTTTTTGATATGCAAGTTAAACACGGATTTTTAAAATCTCACACAAATATAAACTTCTCTGTCAGGGTTTGGTTCTTGGAGAAAACGCAGGGACCTCAAGTTAGGAACTACTTTCGTTTTCTCTGGCCCAGCTTGATTATTATTTTTTTCCCATGTATTACCGCCGATTGCAGGGCCTACTTCATTATAAGAAAGAAAGAAACGGAAATAGACTCTCCATTCAGTATATAGAATCACCCCTGAAAATAGTCGCCGACAGTACACTTTGGAAAGGGTCACTGAAATTTTCAATATTTTTCTCTCAAGATATGTTTCATCAGAAACTGGCCTAATTTTCCTTCTTCCAATCGCTGTCCTCTCCTTCCCCTCCTCTTTTTTTTTTTTTTTTTTTTTTTTTAATACGTTCAACACCGCGCTGCGTTTCCTAGGTCCATTTCTCGGCGTTCCCATTGTGAGTAGAAGGTTTGCCTCCACGTTTTCTTTCCATTTGAGGTTTGCAAGTCAGTTTCCCTCCGCCTAAGAGAAATGGGAGGTTGTCTGAAGATTAAAATTGCGCCCAAGTGCTCTCTGGTAGAATTTGGATTGACGGCTAAATCAATAACAGATGAAGGCTTTGTTATTTTTATGTGTTCCTTTTATATTCCGAATTGCGGAGGCTGGAGAGGAATGGGTAAGTGGCCAAGGCCCTAGAAGCGAGGCCCACAGGGAGCCCGGAAGGCAAAGGGAGTTTAAGGAGAGGCTGTTACTACGGTAAGAGACAGAATCCTCAGGGAGAGTTACTCTGAAACCTGGCACATTTTTTGCTCCGCTGGTGGGGTTCTAGGGCCCGCATGTAAGAGTGGTTCAAGAAGCGAAGGAAGCGTTGGGGACGCAAGGCCAGACAAAGAGGCGGCCGCAATGCTGCTTCAAGTCTGGCAGCCTGCTGGGTCCCTTGGCTTTGCTCTTTGGATCAGCCTCGCTGCGACGATCTCTGGCTTTACGAAGTTATCTGCAGGGCCTGGCAGCGGGCCATGACCGGGAGGATTGGCGACCCCAGGCAGGCTGCACCGCCCTTCACTGTTGATCTTGACCGCGCGGAATCGCCTCGCCAGGCGTGGAGCGCGCTCGCCATCTCCTGGGCGGTCGGCGGCATTGGCGGAGCTTACCCGTTTAGCTCCGCCAAAAGCTCCCTTCCCATTCTCTCGCTCATCTGCCTAGCCTCCTTCCCGCCACCACCTCCCCCTCGGTTCTTCAGCTCCTAGCTCCCTATGGCTTTGCCTGCCAGACCTCGAAAGTCATAAACCTGGAGGATGATGTTGGGTGACTGGGCAAGAAACAATAGAGGAAGTTTAGATGTTACAGTCTTTTCTGTTTCTCGCTTGGTTGTTTTATGCATTGAGTCCTAAGAGGCAAATAGCCATTCTAAGACTGCTCCAAGAGTCCAAAGGAGACACCCCTGGGTTTGGGAATACCAGGAAGTTGCTGTGCATAGAAGACCAGAGGTGAGGTGACTACAGGCACTCTTGGAACTGGAGCTTTCGGCCTGAGGAGGCTGCACCTCCTGAAAAACAGGGCGAGTCCCCCAAGATGAGAATTGTTAGGGACCCAATACCTGGTTCCCTTAGGCCTTTAGTTACAGGGTTTACAGCTCGGGCTTATCCCTATTTCCCAAAAAAAGGACGGCCCTAAGGAAATTCTGCCACGCCCTCAAGGGAGCCCCCGGATTTCCCCACCCCGTCTCCCCGCTCACCTCCCAACACCACCTCCCCTCCCCACCTCCTCACTTCCCTATCTCCCCACCTCCATCCCCCACCCCCGCCCTACAGCAGGAGGAAGAGGCCGACTGCTTTCTCCAGAGCCGCCCAATTGGTCGCCATAACTCACACAATAAAGTCAGCGCGGTGGTCAGCCTTGCCCTCTGGCGGCGCCTGTGTGGTCTCGGTGCTGAAGCTGGCGATCTAACCAGTTCCAGCTTGGCTCGGGACTGCGGGGCCTGCTGCAGGTTGGGGCTGGCGCCCACCACGAGGTATCTAGGGAGTTCTTGATACCCGATGCATGAGAAGACCCGTAGTCCTCCAGCTAGACTTGACAAGAGGGCCTGCAATGGGGCTGCGCATACTGTTCCCCGCGAGGAACTGCTGCCCTTCCCGCTTCTGTTTGCCAGACCGGTGAACCCGCCCGCGGCCCGCGCCCCTGGAAGCACAGAGGCAAGAAACACCGCTAGCTGGTTGCCTCCGTGCGCCCTGCTCTTCCCTGGCCAGGTGCCTTGTCTCTTCTGCCTTTTCCCACTTGGTGGTGGGAGTTTGTCTTGCACTGTCTACCACGAGGCGGATAAACAGTTTGGAGTTCTGGTTTGCAGGGCATAGTTGCCAAGGTGACTCCTGGCGATAAAAGGAATGCAGACTTTGACTAGGATTGGCTACTCAAGATGCCGGATTCCCTGGTAGCAGTCTCCAGGGACCTGGACAGCAACTTCTCTAGGAGCAGAGTTCCTGGCTATGGGGACACACACCAGGACTGTTGTGAAGCATCCTTCCTTCCAGGTGCCAAATTTGGGCAGAGTTTGTGATACATTTTCTCTGCGTTTGGTAAAGCTCTCAGGTTGTCTGCGGCCTGGGACCCAGGGCTCAGGCAATGAATCTTTGCTTCCAGAATCCCTGGGGGGAGGCCTCTTGAGAGATCCTTCCTATATTGGGATAAGAGTGGCAATGCTCAGATGCAGGGACAGAAGTGGCCGCGCCAGACCGCACTCTCTCCAGACAAGCCCAGAGGCGCCTGTTACTGAAAATGTCAAAGCTGCAACTTAAAGCCCATAGAAGCAAGCCCGGCCCAGGTAGCCAGCGGAAGACAAGGTGGCAAAGCCAATCAAGATTAGGAAGGGTCCCAAGGGACTTGGGCAAAGGCACCCTCAGTTCAATGTCTCCAGCTTCTGAAGCCAGGCCCGGAAACTCGCAGAAGCTTCGCCTTGCTCAACATGCTTTGGCTCTGCCCGCAGCCTCGTCCTTCGCCATCGAACATTACTGGTGTTATCATAATACCCTGAAGGGGGGGAAAAACGGGTCGGGGGATGTAGGCGGTGCTGAAATGACCGACTTTGAAGAACCTGCAGGCAAAGTTTCGTCCAATCGTCTGAGCCTGTCCTCTTATTCCCGGTTGTAACTAAATACTGTTGCGAGCGCAGCCGAAGCCCTTTGTTGGAGATGTGTGAGCGCAGTCTCTACAGAGCGGGCTATGTGGGTTCGCTTCTGAATCTGCAGTCGCCCGACTCTTTCTACTTTTCCAACCTGCGGCCGAATGGCGGCCAGTTGGCCGCGCTTCCCCCCATCTCATACCCGCGCGGCGCGCTGCCCTGGGCCGCCACGCCTGCTTCTTGCGCTCCGGCGCAGCCTGCCAGCGCTACTGCCTTTGGCGGCTTCTCGCAGCCCTACCTGGCTGGCTCTGGGCCTCTTGGCTTACAGCCCCCGGGGGCCAAGGATGGACCCGAAGAGCAGGTCAAATTCTATACGCCGGAAGCGGCCTCTGGGCCAGAGGAGCGCGGCCGTACGCGGCAGCCCTTCGTCCCTGAGTCTAGCCTGGCCCCTGCAGCAGCTGCTCTGAAAGCAGCCAAGTACGACTACGCGGGTATGAGCCGTGTGGCTCCAGGCTCAGCGACCCTGCTCCAGGGTGCCCCCTGCGCCGCCAGCTTCAAGGAGGACACCAAGGGCCCGCTCAACTTGAACATGACAATGCAGGCGGCAGGCGTCGCCTCTTGCCTGCGACCTTCGCTGCCCGACGGTAAACGGTGCCCACACTCCCCGGGCCGGTTTGGGCCGGGATGGGAGGTGGGATGCGGGGAGGAGTTGTAGGGGGAGGGGAACCGCCGAGGGCGGGCGATCGACTGGGAGCCGGCAGAGCTGACTTAGGTTGGGGCTGTGTTGCAGGCCTGCCGTGGGGGTCGGCCCCTGGGAGGGCCCGCAAGAAGCGGAAACCCTACACAAAGCAGCAGATTGCGGAGCTGGAGAACGAATTCCTTGTCAACGAATTCATCAACCGACAGAAGCGCAAGGAATTGTCCAACAGGCTGAACCTCAGCGACCAGCAGGTCAAAATTTGGTTCCAGAACCGGCGTATGAAGAAGAAGCGCGTGGTGCTGCGTGAGCAGGCGCTGGCGCTCTATTAGCCGCTAGTGTGGCGGGCTGAGGAGCCAGGCCTGCCCTTTTGGACCGAGGCCTGGCTTGCGTGCGGGGGAGGTGCTGGGGGCTGAGGCTTTTCCTTTGGCTCCTACTCCTACTAATCCCGGGTACTCTCCTGCTCAGTCTACAGCCCCAGAGGACAGTAGGAGATTGGGAGATGAAGCCAGTTGGGCCTTTTTTCTTTCCCCTCTCTCTGATAAGCTCCTGGGGGCATTTGAATGTTGCAATGCACCCTTAACTTTAAGGCTTACATGTGGTGCCTGGAGTCACCTGTACTTGCTCTTGTCTGGGTCATTTGCCATGAGGACTCACTCTTGAACCCCTGGACTTGGATTTTCTGTTAGTTAGTTCTCCTTTCTTCCCTCTAATCCAACCCTTTCTGCATTTAGCTGACGCCTAGCTTGATGGATGGAAGTGAACATAGGAATACCTCAGGATCCAGCCACAATGGAAAGGGCTGTGGATACACCTTTGCAACTGAAGTCCTTTGTGGCAAAGCCAAGATCTCCATTCTAGAGGAAGGAGAGGGCCAGTTTCCTCCTCCCATCTGCCTTGGATGATTTGGGAGGACAAAAGTTGCCCTAGACATTCAGACTTGGGTGGTGGGAGGAGAAGGACTGGGTGGCCAGACAAACTGAGCCACCTCTCAGAATGCAGACTGGACAGGGCCCTCCAGCTGGGTAGAATGGGCTGGAGACTTCAGAGCAAACTGCATTCTCCTAACAAGATAAGCAAAATTCCGCTACTTCTCCCACTCTTCACATATAGCTAAACCAGGCCCATGCACCCTATAACTTGGACCCCCAGAGCTGAGCTCTGCTTAGGGGAGCTGCTGGTCTGCTTTGAGGCTTGATGCACAGGTAGGAGAGAAAGATATCCATGGGGAAGAGAAGGGATTAAACAAGAGGAAGAGGGGTCCTACACTCAGACTGTAAATAAGGCTTTCCTCTTGAGGTGGAAAAGATGTCTAAGTGTCTTTCTTGAAGTACCTAAGTGTGCTACCACAAAGAGAGGTAAAAACTCCTCCTCAAAAGTTAAGGGATGGGAAGAAGACCTCTTGAGATTCTCAGTCCCTGGTTGCTGCTCTTGAAGAACAGAGAGGACCAGAAGTTCCTCTCTTACCCTCTCCATCACCCACCAACTCCATCAAAGGCCCATGTACTATGTCCCTTCTGAGACATATCCAGCCTGCCCTGCTTGAAGCCTATGAAGCCCTGGGCCCTACCAGGTTTGTCTTGTGGATGCCAGCGTTCCTGAATCCCAGACAGTGTTGTTCGGGGTGTGCTAGGGCTTGTAACCTTATTCTCCCAACCTTATTCTAATGTACCCAAGCCTCCCCCTTCCCAAACTACTATGGTCCCTGACTTTTCTCTTTCTGAGATGTAGCACTCTCCCAAGTCCTAGCAAGATGCAGGATAGGCCAAGGGTTCATGATTCCTTCCCATAGTCCCTGTAATTTCTTTTCAGCAGAGGACCAGTGCCTGTACCTGGGAAGGGCATCTTACAGGGAGGCTTGATGTTTAGACTATTTCATTTTCTGTGCTAATAGTTGTCATGAAATTTTGTTTTGATTTTGTCAAAAACAATTTCTAGTATATATTAGACACAGAGATGTTTTTGAGTGGAAATAAATTTTCAGGCCCCAGCCAAACTGTTAAGGGGCTGATGTTGATTTTTGAAAATGCTTTGGATTCCCTTCTAATGTTTTTCAAGCCACCAAATTCATTTTTCCCCACTGGTTGTGGTTTTACCTCAGGTGTTGACTGTTCATTAAATGGGAAAAGGCTTCTGAGGCATTCAGGAATGATTTATAAAAGCCCATGAACAGAATATGTATAAAATATCCAAAGGGGGGAAGGCAACCTTGGACATATTTGAGTGTATCTTCAATACCAAGGGGACTCAGCTTGTTGTGTGTTGAGGTTTCTATATTTTACCTAAATTCTCAATATTGAATCTTGCTATTAAGAGGTGGGGTGCCAAAATTTGAGATTCCTCATATTTCAAAACAAAACATCTTTCTGCCAAGTTTTAGTCAGGCTTCTCTGGAAGAGGCCACGCCTGCTGAAGATACCTGAAAGGACCTTTGCCAGGATCCCTGTGGGCCCTAGGGGAAATGCAGCTTCAAGACCCGCTCCCCATGCCTTTGTAGCCTCTAATTCAGTCCTGTAAAACCAGAACCTGCTTGGTACTCCCTGGCAAACCCCCAACTCCTAACTGGTGGAGGAGGAAAATAGCTCTCAGATAATTAGTAAAATAGATAAATTCCTAATACTGAGTATTCTATATTGTAACTCCTCTTCTTTGGAGCAAATTTGATTTATCTTGAACAATATCTTAATTGGTGTTTTTTAAAATTATGTATACACAATGGGGAAAAAAAAAAAAACCACGAAGTGCCGAAGCCTTCCCCACCTGGCTGTGCACTGGGAGGCGGTGGTTTCCAGAGCTTGGTCTCAGTCTCAGTCTGTATTCAAAGGTTTGCCTTCTTGAAAACAACTGAACAAAGGCGGAAGCCACACTGAGACCTCGGGTCCAGAGGGCTGGGGAAAGGAAGAAGAAACCAGACTTATTCAGATCCAGACTCTAAGACAACAAATGTAGGTTGTTTCTCTAAAAATACATACTATTAAATCTCCATGTTCTTTCCCTTTAGTCTGGGATGGGGACGATATTCAGATCACTCCCCACAGAGAAATTATTCTAAGTGTAAAATCTTATCTGTTGGTTCAGCGGTGTTTTCCATATGTATCCCTCTTGCTGATCTACACAAATACAAATACCACAGTGTTTCCTTCCCTAGCTGAAGTCCCAGCAGAGATTTGGAATCACGAGGAAATTTGTAAGAAATAAATGCCAGAGAGAAATGATGCTGAAACGAGTGCTCAACAATCCCTCGTAGAAAGATAAATGTGTCCTCCAAAATGCTGCAGTCCACTGGGCCTCTTGACTAAGAAAAAAGGTTTTAAAAAACGAGTTGGGGAGTGGGGGAGACTGTTTATTCTGGTATTTAATCGGCTTCTAGCTCAGAGGGTCGACCACGGAAGCTTTTTAAGTCCTGGGGGTTCTCCCCAAGGGAGGCGGCTGGGGAGGCTTCCGGGATCCGGGCCGGTGGAGGAGAAATCCAGAATCATTGTAAATATTCATGTCTTCTGGTGAAGGAGGGAGGTGTATGTGTGCCCCATCACTGGCCTCTACCAGCTGCATCCACCCCCTCCTCCCCCAGCGGTGGTGGTGGTGGGGGGCAAGGCGCCTGACCGACAGTCCCTGGACAAAGGTGATCTCCCCACATTTTTGTTCTCTAATCCCTCGACTTCAGGAGTCCTCTTCTAAGGCTCTGCAGGGAAGGGACTGGCTCTGGGTGTTTTTCCCTGCTTTTCCCTTCTTTCGTTTCCTAAAAGAGCATAAATAATTAAAGTTTGGCAGGGAGGAAAAGCTTTCTTGCAGAACTGTAGTGGCAATAAATGAAATGACTCAGAATCCCTTCCCCAGTCAGCTTTTACGAGAGCTGCCAGACAGTGTCTGTTCACGTTCTCCAGATACCAGGGGCGCCCTGACAAAGTTAAGGTCAAGTTAGTGTCTTATCTTGGGTGGCTCAAAATTACCGCATCGCGTCTCGGCGCTGCGCGGAAAGCTATCGTTTGCAGAGCTGCTCGCTGCGCCCCGAAGGCCTGGTGTGTTCTCTGCGTTTCGGGTGGGGCCGCATAGGCAAGGACAAGGCCACAGCGCCCGGGTCTTCACGGTAGGTTCTCAGAGCGGGGAACGCGCGGGTCCAGAGGCTGTGGTTTTCCTTTTTTTTTTTTTTTTTTTGGTGGGGGGGTAAGGATAGAGCAGGCAGCTGGGGCCAAGAGCGAATCCGGTTGGGCCCAGAACGAATGCCCAGGGTTGGGTGGGCGGGGGGGCGAGTGTCTGTGCTAATGCGCCAAGAGGGCCCATTGCCCCCTTCCCCTATGCACCCCGGCGCCTCTGCAGATGGCGCACCCTTTGCTGCCAAAGCGCGGCTCCCGCCGGAGCCGCCGTCGCCATGTCGTTGAACTTGAATGGTTCGTCCTCTCCATTTCCCTTTTCGGAGACCAGCAGGCTTCATTTGGGGGGCGGCGGACTGCCTGAGCCCCACTCTGTGCGGTGAGAAAAGAAGGTGTGAGGATTTTTTGCATTCCTCCCCGACGCTCGAAGACCATACTGGGGGGCCCCGCCACTGCCCTGGGTCCTGAAGGATCGTAGGGCCAGTGTGCAGTGTCCGGGGAGCCATTTTAGAAGAGAGATCCAGGGGCGTCGACCAGGAGCCAGAAAGGGAGAGCCTTGGGGCTGGGATGGAGATAGAGAAGCAGATAAGTGTGCCGGGATCTGGGCTGGGGCAAAGGGTGCAAGCTGAAATCTGGTCTGGGGTGCCTGCTGCCGGGAGGGGGCACAGAATGGACAGTTCTAGGTGGGGAAAGGCTTGGTGCCCTCCAGTAGCCACTGACCTGTTTGCGCAGTGTTGGGGGAGGGAAGCAGATGTGGAAGGGGCGGAGGAATAAGAGGAAGGAGAAAAGGAGGGAGGAGAAAAAGAGGAAGGGGGGGTACATCAGCCAGAAAATAGATATTAGCTCAGACCACCCGCCTTTTCTCTGTCTGTCGGCACGGTGGACAGAGAGCACAGCACCAGCACTTCAGCAGCCCCGGAGGGGAAGAAACCAGCATCACAGCCAGCACCGCCTGCTCTGGACATAGGGCTGAGGCCCAGGCCTCAGTGCTGTGTTGCTTGGACAGAGAAATCCTGGGGATGGAATCAGTCTCCTGCCCTGGTTCTGGGCTTCGGGTTTGAGTAGAGACTGGTTTACCTTTGAAAAGCCCCGGTGGGATGTGGGAACCCAGGCCTTGCCTGCCTGGAATCCTGAGCTAGGAGAGGGTTGCTGAAGCTAGAGGAAATTGAAGCCTTGGGGCGAGTGGATGTATGGGAAGTGCTGAAGAATCTGCCTTAGCACCAGGTGGTACAGAGGGGCTTTAGTTCAAGGCAGGCGATAGTGAGACCCTTGGAGAGTCAACGGATGTCCCCGTGGGCTGCAGTGGCCATGCCGACCAAAGGGCAAAAGGAGGTTAGGGGAGAGCCCTGTGGATGAGCAGGCCTTGGCAGGGCTCTCACAGCAGTGAAGGGTTTGGGTGTTCGGCAGACTGGACCCAGGCCAGGCCTCAAATCAGTGGGGGTAAGGAGGGCCTGAAGCACCTGGGTGTTTCTCTCTCCTGGTGGGTGAGCTGAAGGCCAGGCACAGTGAAGGTAGGACACCAGATTCTTTTGTTCATAAGACAATCCCCCTCCCAGCTTTTAGGGAAACCACGGCTTTGGGGTGTCTCTGCTGGCTGAGCTCCCTCCTCCCTTTAGTACTGAGAGAGAAGACAAGCGACAGGGAGAAAGAGACAGTGACACACAGTTTAGAGAAAAGGAGAGAGGATGAGGGGACCGAAGAAGATAGGGGAAAGAAAAGGAAGAAGGGAAAAAGAAATAGAGATTGAAAAGAGAGAGGACTGGATAGAGAAAAGGGAGAAGAGTAAAGAAAAGAAGGAGGGAGACAAGAAGAGGGGGAAAACCAGAAAGGAGGAGAGAGGATCTAATGGGCACCGAGGTCCTGGCCTGGACCAGAGACTGGGAGGCGTTTGGCGTGGGTTTTTCTGAGGCCAGCTCTCGCGCCCCCTGGGTCAGAACCGGAGAGAGCCAAGTTACTCGAGGTGAATGCTCTGGGCAGAGAAATATGTAAATCAGGGTTCCCTGATCCCTGGAGAGTGGCGCAATTACACCCCTTGAACAAGAAGCAACAAGCTTCCTGGCGGGTGAGCTGCAGAGGGTGGCGGCATCGCGGGGGAGGGAACGGCTGCAGGAAAGGGGGTGGGAGTGGGAACCTCACACCCTCACACCTAGTCCCCTGTGCCAGGGCAGGGGCTCCCCCTTCGCTTACCGCTTCTCTCCCTTCCCCCTTCCTCCCCCTTCTTCCCCCTCCCTCCTCCTCCCCGCCGGCCTAGGTCCGCGTACTTAAAGCCGCGCAGGCGGGCGAATGCGGGCGGGCGGCCCATTCGGGCGGTGGCAGATGCGCCCAGCGGTGGCAGCCGCCGGCGACGCGCAGGTGACCGGCCTGCGGCACAGTCTGGTCAGGGGGCGCCTAGGGAGAGCTGGCGGGAGAAGGAGGCCGATCCGCCCCCAGCGTGCGCGCGTCTCGGCGCCAGGAGCCGTCCCGGGGCGTGTTGGCGAGCACTGATATAGATATAAGGACATTTCTCTCCATGGCGTCACGTGACATAATTACCACCAGAATCAATCAAGATGAATTGCACGTCAGCGCCCGGTGGGGATTTTTGCTTAGTTGATCCTGGCCCAAGCCTCTTGTGCAATCGATGGCTCAGGTTGGCGGCGCGGGGAGCGGCCCGGGGCTTGCCGGCGTGCACGCCACGGAGCCATGAACGACTTTGACGAGTGCGGCCCGAGCGCAGCCAGCATGTACCTGCCGGGCTGCGCCTACTATGTGGCCCCGTCGGACTTCGCTAGCAAGCCGTCGTTCCTTTCGCAACCGTCGTCCTGCCAGATGACTTTCCCCTACTCTTCCAACCTGGCGCCGCACGTCCAGCCCGTGCGCGAAGTGGCCTTCCGCGACTACGGCCTGGAGCGCGCCAAGTGGCCATACCGTGGCGGCGGCGGCGGCGGCGGCGGCGCGGGGGGCGGTGGCGGCGGGGGTAGCCCTGGCGGGGGCGGCGGCACCGCTGGGGGCTACGCTCCCTACTACGCGGCGGCGGCGGCTGCAGCGGCGGCGGCGGCGGCGGCCGAGGAGGCGGCCATGCAGCGCGAGTTGCTCCCGCCGGCGGGTCGCCGGCCAGACGTACTCTTCAAGGCGCCAGAGCCGGTGTGCGCGGCGCCCGGGCCACCACACGGCCCCGCGGGCGCCGCCTCCAACTTCTACAGCGCGGTGGGCCGCAATGGCATCCTGCCGCAGGGTTTCGATCAGTTCTATGAAGCGGCTCCCGGGCCCCCATTCGCCGGACCGCAGCCCGCGCCACCGCCCGCGCCACCACAACCCGAGGGTGCTTCTGACAAGGGTGACCCCAAGACCGGGACTGGTAGCGGCGGGGACAGTCCCTGCGCCAAGGCGACCCCGGGCTCGGAGCCCAAGGGGGCAGCGGAAGGTGGCAGCGGAGATGGCGAGGGCCCCCCGGGGGAGGCGGGGGCCGAGAAGAGCGGCGGCGCAGGTAGGCAACTGGATGCAGGGCGAGAGGCTGAGCCCGGGGGCCGTGGGCGCGGGGGGGCGGTGGCGGGGGCCTCCCTCTGCTTGCGCCGTTTTATGTGCTACTTTATAAGCATTCGAAGGGGTTTATACATCCTATAAGATTTCCCGGGTCGTTGTAAAGCGTGTTTATGATAGGAAACCAATTTAGGTGGGCTTAAGGTAGACTTCGAGGAGGACATTAATCGCAGTAGAGAGCTTTCCCTCTGTTTTAGTGAGGGGGTGCTGAAGACCACGGAGAGAGGGAGTGAGATTTTGAGCCAGTTGGTGAGTGTGGACACGCGAGCCTCCTGCTTTTAAGGGAGGAGGGGTGGGTGATCCTTGCACTGGACTTTATCCAAGCCGCTGGCTGACGCGCACCGCTGGAATGGAGCAGATGTCCCCGCGGGCGCACTCGTGTCTCTCTCCTCTTGGGTTCCAGTTAAAAGCCTGACTCGCCCTCCTCTTTCCTGTCTCCGTGCCAGGCTGGTTGTGTGTGTGTGTGTGTGTGTGTGTGTGTGTGTGTGTGTGTGTCCGTCCGGGCGTGAACATAGGTCCACGCCTGCACTCTCCTGTGCCCGCCCATATATCATCCCCCAAGACGCAGGCAGGGCCTTTCAGCGACTGTAGGGGACGTCCCTAACGGGGCCAGGGCCTGGCCCTAGCTCAGTGGCGGGCGGGCGGGGGGGCCCGGCAGACAGCGGCCTTTCTCACCCCTTGATCTCTTTCCCTTGCAGTGGCCCCCCAGAGGTCCCGGAAAAAGCGCTGTCCCTACACCAAGTACCAGATCCGCGAACTGGAACGCGAGTTTTTCTTTAACGTATATATAAACAAAGAGAAAAGACTCCAGCTCTCTCGGATGCTCAACCTCACTGACCGGCAAGTCAAAATCTGGTTCCAGAATCGCAGGATGAAAGAAAAGAAACTGAACAGAGACCGTCTGCAGTATTTCACTGGAAACCCCTTATTTTGAAAGCTGCAGGAAGCGCCCCCTCCCCAGAGCCCCACTGACCTACCCTCCTCCCCACCAGCCTGCCCTCCGCAGGCCCAATGTCCTTGGGTTTAATGACGCCTCTTCTCTGTGGAACTTCACGATTACTTCCCACGGTCAACTCAAGACCTCCCAGCGACCACTGCAGCCTGCGGACCGGGGACTTGGCCGAGCGGATCCTAATAAGGGGAAAATGGTAAATGCAAACGTCCCTTTACAATTTTACCGCCAATGTGCTGTCGTTCCCCCTCCCCCTCTCAGAGTCCTCGCGGGGACCCAGCGGGATCTGTAGGGAGTTAGGCCACAGGGCTAGTAGGCGCTGGCGTTTTGTTCTGAGATTAAGATATCCCTTCCTTCCCCCTCCCTGAACGCAGATTATTTAAACTCTGGGAACTGTACCTTTGGTCTGTCATATCAAGGCATGAGTCACTGTCTTTTTGTGTGTGAATAAATGGTTTCTAGTAAAATTGAGGTCACAGCTTCAATACACTGTATGAATTTTCCTTTTCGAAGAAGTTTAGTGAATGATTAGGATATTTTAGTGGCCAGAACCCTTCTCTTAAAATCGAGTGAAATACTTTTTTAGTCTCTAAAAATAGGAGTTGTTCCCTCCCATCTCTGGGAACACTGTTTTTAAAAATCATGTTAGTGATGAATTTCTAAAAAGATGTGACCCAGCCATGCTGGTGCTGTACTCTTTAGGCAGTGAGGCTGGAGCAGAAGGAACCTAAGAAGTGAATCCCCACCCCCACTTCTAGTCTACTGAACTTGGAATTTCTGAAAAGACAAACAAAAATTTAAAACTGATTAGAAAATCCAAATTATCTCTTAAAAGGTGACAAGGAGCCAGGGTTCCTTAAAAGAAGAAACCAAATTTAGAACCCTCCTTGTTAATATGTAAGTGGAGGGATGCTAAACTGAGGTTTAGTGAGTGGAAAGGGTTTGGGGTCCTTGCTAGTGTCATAGTGGGCCTGTACCAGGGAATGTAAGCCCCCCTCATTGGATTCGGGCCAAGGGCTGCAGACCTGCTTCTTCCTGCATTTATCGCTTTAAGTTAAAGAATGTGGTGAGGGCTGCACTGCACTTTATGTTGCAGGGCCAGGCCAGGCTGTTTACAAAACCTTGAACTGTCTAGACAACACCATAAAAGCCAAAGTTCTAAACAGCTTAATTGGGTTATATTATACACCTTCTGGTGGGCCCAAAAGAGATTTCCGCAATGTGCAATAAACTGGAGAAGTGAGAAAAGCTTCTCTTTCTCTGAAAAGAGTGAACTGAATCTTATGACTCTTAACCTCTCATAAGCCCAAACTCAAAATATAAATCCATAAGATGCACAGCACCTCATGCATCTTCTGAGGCAGTATGCATTTTACATGCAGCAATATTTAATTGCTAAGGCTCTTGGGGGAAAAGGAAAAACATAAGTGCATAAGTGTATGCCTTTGAACTTCCAAAATGTCAAGGTCATCACCTTTAACCTCTCTGAATAATTAGGTGCCTTAAGGTTCTTCTGTGATTTTCAACTGCCACCCACTCTCATACATACGTGCTCACACATACAGACCCATGCACACATTTATGACCACACAGAATCCTACTGGGTGCTCCCCATAAATCTAAGAAAATTTCTAATTTCAGGATCAATAACCTTAATTTCCCTTCAAATATTTGAGCGATTCAGTAGCAATTGACTTCTTTTTTGAAAATACTGGTTAGACTAAAATGCTTATTAGCTTTCACTACAGCTCGGATGTGCTGGTGATGTGTGTGGGGGGGTCTTAAGAAATGTTTCCCTTTGCTCTAATGAACAACTGCAGTATTAAAAGCAGGCATTTGAAAAAGTAAGTTATGTTCAGACTTACACCTTTGTTATATTTTAAAGCAATTTGCCACCCATCAAATAAATTATGGCACTTTCTAAGCTATGGAACAAAAGAAAATATATTTGTATGGTCTTTAAAAGCCTCTCTCAACCTTTGGTGAAAGATGTAATAGAAACAAGGCGGACAAATGATTTCGTTGGGAAGGGGATTCCTTTGTTTGAAATTCTGAGCATCAGTTAAAATCTGAATGCCTTATTAGTATGATCTTCTTAGGAGCTTAACATTAGTTTATTTTTCTCTCTCCATCTGTATTTTTTTTTTTTTTTTAACTGCATCTAAATGTAGCAAGTTTGTGCGCCAGCCACCATAGGTAAGCCGAACGGAGAGGTACCATTTCGCCTTTGCAGGGGCCTGGACAGCCACACGAGGGCGCGCTCACGTTCCAGAAGCCGCGTTTGGCGGAGAGGCTGTGATACCTTATCTTTCCAATACTGGATTGTAATAAGCAATCTCGGCCCGTTAGAAACAGGAGGCAGCTAAGGTGTTTTGTTGTTTGTACTAAGCAGCTCCTAAGTGTGAGAAGTTGTATGGAGACAGAACAAAGGGAGCAACTACATTCCTGCAACAGGAGATTGCTTAATCGTTGTCTCCTTGAAGATAAAGCTGTTGCAAATGATACCTTGGTATAATCTGATGGTGTCGAGGAGAGATTTTTAAACAGATAAATTAGGTATTTTGAAATATGTCATAGCCACTGAGAGTTTATTAAGTTAGCAAAAATAATTTTTCTTGTTGGTTTGAGTGTGGAGAGTGATGTCTGGGGTAGAATCCTTCTTCCCGGCTCTCCAAAACCACATACGGTCTTGTGAGCGCTCAGATCTCTGGGATGATTAAAAGGGTTTTGTTTAAGACACATTCAGGCTTTGGTAATTTAGCTGAGTGTATCTGCAGGGGGAAAAAATGAGACGCATTGAGGGACAAGGATATCGTTCTGGGTTAGGGAGCCTCAAGTCATGCCTGGCACAGGGTTCTTCCAGGCGACCGGGGAGGCGCAGGCAGGACTATGAGTTGGAGTGCGGGTGCCGAGCTGGGCTGACGCGGCTGCAGGAAGCAGCGGGCTCTCTCGGGAAAATGTTCATACTTGAAGGCGTTGTGGGAGGAAATGTATTTGAGGCAAAGGGGTGTTGCATTTGACAGAACTGGAGCCACCCTTCCAAGCAGCCCTCTGGCCTTGAGGTGTTAAGCTTGTTTTTGGCGTTGCTTTCAGAAGCAGTGAATTCACTGCGTGCCCTCCCCACCCAGTAAAGCCCCTAACATTGGGGAGTGTCTGTAACCCCAAAAGGGAGAGGACAGGACAACAGGACAAGGGCAGCTCTAGGAGAGGATGGCTGCCCTCTTTTCCCATCAGAAGTTCATTGTGAAGAGCTTGCAGCTCTGAGAATTAGCGCTGGCCTCGTTGTCAGCAGTCTCTGCATCCCGCCTTCCAAGCACTGGACCTAAGACTCTGGGACCCGCCTGTCCGCTCGCTCCCCCGCCTCCGGGAGCTGGCATTGGCTTTCCGGGAGGCTGGGGCGCCATGACTCCCCGGCAAGGCGCCAAGGAGAGGCGTGGGTGTTCCCCGCGGGTATCCCGGGCTCCGCCTGTCTGGCCGCGGGTCCAGCTTAGCTATTGTGAAGCGACCTTTTCTGGTGCTTAACCCGGGCTTCAGTCTGCGTGGGGTGAGAAGTCTCTCCCCAAATGTCGTTGTGTTCCTGGGTAGGCGGCCCCAGCAATTGCGCATCTGGCTGTGCAGGGGGCCCCTTGGCCTTGGCTGGCAGCCGCCAGCGACCAGGGCTGTCTGCAGCTCCTTTCCTCCTGGCAGCTTCCAACATAGGCCTGACATAGATGGGGGGCCAGACCAGAACCTATGGAGACTGAAGACCTTCCCCTCCCCCGACCTTTTAGAACGTGTGGGGCTTGCAGAGGGTAGCCATAGATGCTGAAGCACCAAAGTCACAGATTCTTAAGTGGAGGGAAAATGCGCGAAGTAGGAGTCTTTTGTGTCTGTACAGAAAGAGGCTCTAGGGCCGCGGCGCTTTTGCATGTCTCCGTGGATTCCTTATCGCCATAGTGGTAGTCTCCCCATTTGCCCCCTGGATTTCTTTTTACCTTAGCCAGGTGGTGCACAGTGCAACCAGGAGGGGCTGTCTTGGGGAGGTTTCCTTTAACATGTCCCCATCCACTGTGTCCCCCCAAAGTGACATTGCCTAGAGGCTGCTCAGGACTAATTCTAGGCGACTCTAAGAACCCCCAGGTTCTCTCAGGCTCAGGGGCTCCACTCTTCTTTCCAGAGACAGAAGAGTGCAGAAGCAAGTCACTTTTTAAAAAATTTCCAAACGCTAATTTCTTGCTAAGGCGATCCTTTTAATTTTTTTTTTCCTGAAAATAACTGTGCCAGGGAGAAGGGTGTCTTGATACAAATATTGGTATCCATCTCTTTTATGATGCAATATTGATTTATTATTAATGGTAACTGTCCCAACTGATCTAAACATGATCGAAATCAGCAACTACATTAATGCTGTAAGCAAAATAAAGGTTGCCTTTAAAGCCACTGCCTTTTAATTCCATTTGCTCATCTCAGCCTTTAAGTCTTAAGGTTCATTTTTTTATTATCCTCCACCCAAATCATTCTCTTGTATTATTGTTTTTCTTGATTTTTAATGATAAAAATCTCTAAAATATTAATGGCCTCTGGCCCCAAGGAACGGGTCTGAAGGTTATCATTTGAAATTTTTTAAAAACCCAGAATTTTGTGAGAATAAATTTAAAACTCTGATATACACTTTTTCCCCCCTGTGAGTGAAGACTTCTTAACATCGAATTCAA
The DNA here is from genome assembly GCF_048772815.1 of Callospermophilus lateralis. Taxonomy (NCBI): domain Eukaryota; kingdom Metazoa; phylum Chordata; class Mammalia; order Rodentia; family Sciuridae; genus Callospermophilus; species Callospermophilus lateralis. Next base: position 55,377,763 of record NC_135313.1, on the reverse strand, counting down.
TGTGGGAGACTTTGAGCTTGAAATCACAGAGAGCTAAAAGCAAAAAGGCTCCCAAATGCAGAAGGCAGCTCTTGCCTGTCCTGGTTCATAGAAGTCCTACCCGCTCTGCAAAAAAAACAATTGCTTGTTTTTAGCCTGGATGTTTTCTTCATGTATAAATAAGGATTATGAAAAGGCATTTGATGGGCATAAAATTCCTGATTAGATTGAACATTCTTGCCTTCGTAGAGATAGGTTAAATTGGGCTACCGAATTCTGGGCATCACTCCTGACCCAGATGCAAAGGAACACAAGGCTGGAGCGCCAAGCTGGCGACAGGGTGCCTGCCGAAAGCAAGTATAGCTAGCGGGCACTTTGTTTAGCTCTGGGTATGGTTAGTTGTGGCTCAGATTAGGATCTCCACAGTGTGAGAAAGGAAATTTTGGGGAGCTGATAGTTGCTGTTATCTTTGAACAGAATATTGGTAAGCTAGAGCCCAAAGTTGTTTTTCTTCTGCCTTCCTTAACTCCCATCCCCAAACTTAAAAATACCCACCCTGTGGAAAGGTAATGTTTAAACCTCCGCCTAAGCCATGGTGCTTCAGCCTGAGCAGTTAGAGGCGCCAGGCTTTTAACCTGACAATGATGTTGTATTTGAACAGCTGCGTAAAGGTTTAAAAGGTCTGTCTCATTGCCACCGCGGAGTTTTTTAAAAGGGGTTATTGTTTGGGCGAGGGCACTGAGAGGGGACAGGCGAATTGGTCCCAAGGCCGAAAATAATGTCCAATGCCTGTTTTCTCCAGGCCAGGGGAAATTCCTTTTGGGGAGGGGGCCAAAGGGCTTGTTGGAAAAGGTTTTTGTGAAGAAGCAGGCGGGCTACTAGGTCCCCAGAATGCAGAGGTGCTTTAATGAGCATTGGACCCCAAGGAAATTTTCTGCTGAGGCGAAAACCCGATTTACCCACAAGTTCAGTCTCTGGGCCTGAAATCCAAGGCCAGCCCATGCCTGAGTGAGTGTGGGGAAAAGAACGGGGATGCCTTCGGGAACAGAGAACTGGTTCATGGTCATCAGAGTCTCCCCGGGCCGCTTTACTTTCTTGGTTGCCCAGAAGGGGATCCGGAAGGTGGAAGGATGACTCCCTTGTGCTGGCAGGGCCCCTCACCCAAGGAAAGTCTTTGGAAATCAAGGTTAAAGCTCCCTGCTGCTGTCCGAGGCCAGGGCTTCCGCTGGGCGGCTCACCCGCCTGCAACCAGAGGAGGGAGGAAGTTGTTCAAGTTTCTCATAAAACTCTGAATTTCCATGCTGGTAGTGGTCGGTGGTTGTTCTTTAATGAGCTAGACCACAACTCCAGACCATATCCTCTTTATAGAACTTTCCCTCACCAGAGGAAACAGAGGACAGATTCCCCCATCTGTTCCCCCTCTTACCCAATCAAAATCTTGTCAAATAATTTTAAGGATTGTCCCAAACTACAGAACTCAACTTTTGACACAAAAGTATAGCTTTAAATATTTGACGATTTGTGTTAAAACAAAAATTGACCTTCTTGGTTAGTAGTGAAGGGGGAAAATCAATAGTATAATTTTCAATAATTCATAAAGCGAACGCCATTATGCTAAATCTTAACTATTAATCTTATCCTTTACAAAGTCTCGATTGATTTGTTAATAAAATATCTTCCCGTGTGTGGCAACAGCGGGTATAACTCTTTAAAAACCTTCAGAAGCAAGAAAATTACCAAGTAGCTCAAGAATGTAGATGAGAATTTTATTGATCGCCCTGATTCTTCTTAATATGTATTAATAAATTCCACAACCTTTTGTACCTTGCGCTTGTCAGAAACCAATGCTTTTACAAAATCCATAAAAGGAAAACGTATTTTTCTTTGCAGAAAAACCAAATGACACCTTTGCATTTCTCTCTCTCCTGCCTGGCCCAGTCAGTTTTCTAAAACTTCTGGAGTCTGAGGGTCAGAGTTTTCCTATTTCCTTTAGAAAATTATTTTCTTTCTCCCTCCCTTCCTCTCTGCCTTCTATTATCAGGGTGTGTGAGGAAGGAAATCTCCGTTTAGTTCTCCCGCTGGGAGCCCGAGGGACGCTTTCCCGATAGAGAACGGCTGGCCAGGGACTGTCTTCAGGCTGAAAGCTCCCAGCGGCCCGGCCCTTCAAAGGTCAGGGTGTGGTTCCTCTGAGAACCAAAGGCTCCAGTAGATCGCAGGGGCGCAGAGGGGCTCAGAGCTGGGGCGGGAAGGCCGAGGGAGAGGACGACGCTGGGCCGGGCTCATCCTTGGGGCTCCGGAGCCGGCCAGCTGCGTGGCCTCTCGGCCCTCGCGGCCCTTTTCGCCTCCGCTTCCAGGGACACGTTGGCCGCACCTTTGCACGCGGGATCTTTCCTTTGGACCTCTGGAGTGGAAAGTCTCACGATCAGGGTAATATGATTCACCTTCCCGGGTTGCCCGGCACTAAATTAATCAGCCCGGGCCCCAACCGTCTGCCCCGGACCCGGCCCTTTTGGGCGCGTTTCTGCCTGGGTGTGTGCGCTGGAATATGCCTCTGTGTGCAGGCGCCACAGAGCTCCAGCTTCCCTCCCCGCGCGTGTCCTCCCCGAGGTCCTTCCGACCGAGCCTTTCCTTCCGCCGGCGGAGCCCGGTGGCCGAGGCGGTGGACGCGAGTGGGGCAGGCAGACGGAACGAGCTGCGGGGAGGCGGGGAGGAGAGCGGGCGGCGGAGAGCTCTGGGCCAGTCGTCTCTAGCGCGCACTATCGCAGGCGCATAGTAGATGTCGCTGTTGTCCGTGCTTACGCGGCCGGCCGGCCGGGCTCTGGAGCACGTGACCTGCGAGGAGGCTGCGGCTCAAGGCCATTTTCAAATCTCATTGGCTTGGTTGTCATGTGGTCGGCAGAGGCATCCACAATTACACGGGGAATGTTTTCCTAGAGATGTCAGCCTACAAAGGACACAATCTCTCTTCTTCAAATTCCTCCCCAAAATGTCCTTTCCCAACAGCTCTCCTGCTGCTAATACTTTTTTAGTAGATTCCTTGATCAGTGCCTGCAGGAGTGACAGTTTTTATTCGAGCAGCGCCAGCATGTACATGCCACCACCTAGCGCAGACATGGGGACCTATGGAATGCAAACCTGTGGACTGCTCCCGTCTCTGGCCAAAAGAGAAGTGAACCACCAAAATATGGGTATGAATGTGCATCCTTATATACCTCAAGTAGACAGTTGGACAGACCCGAACAGATCTTGTCGAATAGAGCAACCTGTTACACAGCAAGTCCCCACTTGCTCTTTCACCACCAACATTAAAGAAGAATCCAATTGCTGCATGTATTCTGATAAGCGCAACAAACTCATTTCTGCCGAGGTCCCTTCGTACCAGAGGCTGGTCCCCGAGTCCTGTCCCGTTGAGAACCCCGAGGTTCCTGTCCCTGGATATTTTAGACTGAGTCAGACCTACGCCACCGGGAAAACCCAAGAGTACAATAACAGCCCCGAAGGCAGCTCCACTGTCATGCTCCAGCTCAACCCTCGTGGCGCGGCCAAGCCGCAGCTCTCCGCTGCCCAGCTGCAGATGGAAAAGAAGATGAATGAAACCGTGAGCGGCCAGGAGCCCACCAAAGTCTCCCAGGTGGAGAGCCCTGAGGCCAAAGGCGGCCTTCCCGAAGAGAGGAGCTGCCTGGCTGAGGTCTCCGTGTCCAGTCCCGAAGTGCAGGAGAAGGAAAGCAAAGGTCGGTATGAACAGAGTTGCCACCCCAGCGGGGCGCGCAGTCTGGAAACCCAGCGGAGAGGGAGCGCTTGGGTGCCCAGCGCGGAGCCCAGGCAGCGGAGTCGGTTGCCCGACTTGCAGGTGCTGCTCCTGCCCGGCTTGCAGAAGGGAGATCTCAGCTTTGAGATGGTCCCTGCTTCTCTCCCGCTGCCTGGCCCTCCCCGCCGGTCTTGGCCCCACGCTGATGGCGCCTGGGCAGAGGAAAGGCTTGCCGGGTTTATTTTTCCTTAGCTAGACCTGAAACGCAACAAAAGAGGCAAAGGAGACCTGCATCTCGTAAACAGGGCCCCAGTACCTCTTTTCTTCAGCTCATATTTGGAATCTCAGTTTTGCCTTGCACCCAAATGATTATTTTAAGGTGGCCCAAGGCACCGTGTTCGTGTTCAAGTGTATATACCCCGCATCCTGCGAGCTTGGGGTCTGCTAGGGTAACGAGATGACTGGACTGCTTGGTGCTTGAGTGGGGGATCAGGGCTTCCTTGCCTTTGCCGGGCTGGATAACCTTGGCTTTGTCTGGGAAAAGTGCTGCAGGCTTTGCAATCCGTCTACAAAGAGGGCAAAGGCACACGGGGGGAGAACAGAACCGCATTGCCCACTTCCCAGGGCCAGCCTTAGGGTTGGACTAGGGCAAAGAACTAGGGATCTGGGTTTTTGAGAAGGAACCCTATCCCCTGAGCCTCTCTCCCAGTACCCAGAGGTGGGCCACAATGCAGGTTACATTTCTGGGGGAATTCTTTTGTGTTGGAGCAAGAAGGCATGAGAATTCAGGAAATTCTGGGGTAAATGCAACAATACTCAGGCAGAGTAGAGAAGATATCCTTGCTTCCTCATTTATCTTTAGAGACTAGGCACCTATAAACCTGGCTCTGGAGCTCCCTGCCTGCCTAGGGTAGGTAGGAGAAGAAGCAACAGATCTGGGGACCTGAGGAAGCAATGGGGTTGGAGGGTTTGTCTAGGCTATGGCTTCTTCCATTCCTGCTCTGTCATGAGCTGACCACTGAGAATGTCACTAGGAGATACAGAAAAGTTTACTTTTATACTAATGTTTTGTTTGAGTCAGAAAGTTGTGCGTGTGCTTGCATGTGTGGGAGGGGAGGGGGAGAGAGAGAGAGAGAGAGAGAGAGAGAGAGAGAGAGACCCCACTGATGCAGACTATCTTCCCATTGTGTCACTTTGGGCATTTAGTTTGAAATTTGGCATCGATTTAAAAATCCCTTCCAGGGTCCATCTCTGTAAGTAATGTTTAATTACCAGGGTTGCCCAAAGCAGCCTGCCTGCCAGCAGGTCATGGCCAAGGGTATATTTGAACAGACTGAGAGAAAGAAAAAAAAAAAAAAACTTCTTGATTTTTTTCTTCTCCCTTTAATTTTGTTAGAGGAAATCAAGTCTGATACTCCAACCAGCAATTGGCTTACTGCAAAGAGTGGCAGAAAGAAGAGGTGCCCTTACACTAAGCACCAAACGCTGGAATTAGAAAAAGAGTTCTTGTTCAATATGTACCTCACCCGCGAGCGCCGCCTAGAGATCAGTAAGAGCGTTAACCTCACCGACAGGCAGGTCAAGATTTGGTTTCAAAACCGCCGAATGAAACTCAAGAAGATGAGCCGAGAGAACCGGATCCGAGAACTGACCGCCAACCTCACCTTTTCTTAGGTCGGAGGCCGGTGGGAGGCCAGGATCAGAGAGGGGCACCGCGTTCCAGAGCCCAGTGCTGGAGGACTGGGAAGGTGGAAACAAAACCTTCATTGCTCTTTGTTTTTTTGTTTTTGTTTTGTTTTGTTTTCCTGCTAGAATGTGACTTTGGGGTCATTCTGTTCGTGCTGCAAGTGATCTGTAATCCCTGAGTATATATATATATATATATTAAAAAAAAACTTACCACGTGTAATTTATTATTTTTTCATCATAATGCAGGGTAACTATTACTGCACATTTTCATTTGGGTCTTAACTTATTGGAACTGTAGAGCATCCATCTAACCATCCATCCATCCATCCATCCAGCAATGTGACCTTTTTCATGTTTTTTTTTTCTAACACAAAAGTTCTCTGTGTGTGGTTAATCATGAACTAATGACATTTTGAAAACATCCAGTACTTTTTAAATTACACACATATATATATATATTTAAGAAAGATTAAGAAAACCCACAAGCTTTGGGGGGAGGGGACTTAAAAAGCACATTACAATGTATCTTTTCACAAATGAATTTAGCAGTTGTCCTTGGTGAGATGGAATATTGACAACTTATGCCTTGTAGCCTTTCCCTTGTGGTGCATCTGTGGTTTGGTAGACGTACAACAGCAACCTGTCCTTTCTGTGCATGTTCTGGTAGCATGTATAATGCAATAAATTCTGGAAACAAGTTTGCTCCCTCTGCTTTCTGAAATGGAAAAATATTATGGTGGAAATGAAAGCCTTTGGGGAGGTTCTCTTCTGGTTAAACTGCTTTTGGGGCAGTAGGGTGGGGGAAGTGACAGGAGCAGGAGATGGTGCTAGAATAGGACAGTGGTGGGAGAAGAAGAGTGATAATTGCCTGGGTTTGCATTTTTCGTAAATGAGAAAAGAGAGTCCTTTCTCATCTCCCAGTCCCCAACCATAGAATATAATTGCACTCTCAAAGGGTGTGAGCTTCCTCTAGCCCGAGCCTGGTAAGTAAGCTTGTGCCACAAGTTGCTTTTTCCTCTTAGCTGCCCGTGTGTGTGTGTGTGTGTGTGTGTGTGTGTGTGTGTGAGAGAGAGAGAGAGAGAGAGAGAGTGTGTGTGTGTGTGTGTGTGTTTTCTGTGGGTTTTGGTTGTGTTATTTTTAATGCTTTCAGGGAGATCTTGGTGATTTCTGGCTGGGAAGTCATCCTCAGGGGCTAGGTTGAAACTAGTCTTGTCCACCTGGAAACTACCGGGCCTCCATTACCGAAGCAAGGACAAACAACAGCTTAGCATTGCATGGCATCCAATTTTCTCCCTTTTGCTCAACCCCACCCCTATCTCAAGTGCAAGACAGCCAGGTCCCAGTGAAAGGGAAGGATGGGCGAGTTTTCCCAGCACACTTTGCTTTGCTTTCCTTGTAGAAGGATTTTATGCTCAGTCATTACCTTTTAGTGGCTCATATGAAAAATTTTAAAGGAAGAAATGAAAAGATTCTCTCTAGTCAAACCTCTTAGTATTTAATTACAAAATGCAGTATTTAATTATAAAAAGCAAGAAGGTATAGAAAAAAATGACTGAAAGAATATGCAAGTGAACATGATTTTCCATGAAGTCCAATATTCCTTTTACAGGCATGGCTTGGGAAATTCCCACTAGCATCTGCAGAATCCATATCATGGAACCCAGATTTATCTAGTCCTGCCAGGGAAAAGGGAGGAGAAACATTATGGGGGAAATTTGACAGAAAATTCGTTGCTCCAGGTACTGGCTGCAATTTCAGAGGACCTCCAATAGCTTAATGGAGTTTCAGAAAACAAGTCCTTTTCATCCCCCTCCCTTTCCCCCCTTAAGAACAATCTATTTAGGAGCTCTAAGACTCAGAGTCCTCAGCCAGGGAGGCTTTGGGACACTCAGTATTTATTCAGTTTTAAACTTCCTCCCCCAGACCAGGAACCATCCCAAGTTCCCAGACAGATCCTTTAGAGGCATCATTTCCTAAGGATGGGAGGTGGAGGGATCTGCATCCATGCTAGATTGGGAACACTGGAATAGATTTGTCCCGGATTTATGTTGGTTGGGCAAAAGATGGAGTGTACTTTTAACTTCCCCATTTCTCCCAACGATGTGGGGAGCGCCATTAGTTGTTGATTGGGGGCCATGTCAGGGAGGAAAACCTTTCCGTGTTATAGGAAAGGGCATTCCCTCTGAAACAAAATCAGAAAGCCATTGGCGAAGGCAATCAATCAGACCACAAGTAGCCATTTACCCCCTTTCTTTCCGGGGTTGGAGGTGTACTGGGAGTCCTCAAAGGTGCTGGGCAACTTGTAGAGCGAGTAATATGCCCTCCGGCCGGCGGCAACACCCAGGCCGCTTTTGTCTCGGCTACCGGCCAGGCTTCAGAGGCTTTGTACCATGGATTTGGGAGTGACAATGGGCATCTCCCTCAGATTCAAGGCTGCCCAGCCTTACCTCTGGAAGCAAGAAAAAGAACTGGGAAAGGAGTGGCCCCAGGATCTGGCCCTTTGGATTTTTTTCCCCACATATTTCGGGAATCTACTTGGAGGCCTCTTAGTGAGAAAGGCGCAAAACAGCCTTGACCTGGGAGACGCAGTTCCCACAGGCCTCACTGAAACCGGGACAGGGCAGCTGGTGGGGGCCGGCCCGAACTGGCATTTGGGTTCTTCCCTCTGTCGCGTGTTTTCTTTCAGGGCCTCTCCAGCAGCCGGGGAGAAGACACGGACCCTGACCGACACTGTTTGCGCGGTAGACTCCACGGCTCGCTGGCCCTTCAGAGAGCTGACAGAAATCCCCAACACGGCCACCGCCGACGCTGAGCCTGGCTGGGCCTGTCCACGAGCCAGGCCGCCTCAACTCTCCCCTCCGGCCTCGGCGTGTGCCTAGCCTCACGTCGAGGCTGTGTGTGGCTGCGCGGGCGTGTGTGAATGTGGTAGGGGGAGGGGGCGCTCCGAGCTGCTCCATCCGTCCGTTTTATTAGGGACACATTAATCTATAATCAAATACACCTCATAAAATTTTTATTGAAAGGCATAATATCATTACAGAGGTCTTCCACCTGTTTTAAACAACAGGACAAGCTGTGAGAGAGCGTGTGTGTATGTGTGTGTGTGTGTGTGTGTGTGTGTGTGTGTGTCTATGTATGTGTGGGGAGGGGTGGGTTTAGGTAGCGAGAGAAACGAGGGGAGAAATCTCCCCTTGGGCGCCAGGGGGCCGCCCTTAAAGGCCCGCCTGCCTCCGGCTGCTCAAGGTTCTGGCTAAGTGCTAGGTGAGCCTGTGGACGCGCGACCCGCGGCTCTGAGCCCAGGAGCTGGAGAGCCAGAGCCCTGGTCGAGACTGCAGGACCCAGAGTGGCAAGAGGAGATGAACAAATAGTCCCCAGCGCCTCCTCCGGCCGCTGATGGGCCTGTGGTCCCAGCCACCGCTGGGCTGGCCGGGCCGGGTCGGGCCGGGCCACGCCGAGCGGGCTCATATACCTGGGCCTACGGACTCTAATTATCGCGCTTATGTTGATGATGATTTTTTTTTTTAAATCACAGCAGCCCCCAGTTTAGCGGACTGATTTACTCCCGGTATTGGTAAATATGATCACGTGGGCCGCGCGACCAATGGTGGAGGCTGCAGCCTGCGAACTAGTCGGCGGCTCCGGAGCCGGCGGGGAGCGGCTCGGCGGCGGGCAGTGTAACCTTGGGTGGGAGCGCACGGCGCCTCAAAATGTCCTCCAGTGGCACCCTCAGCAACTACTACGTGGACTCCCTCATAGGCCATGAGGGCGACGAGGTGTTCGCGGCACGCTTCGGGCCACCGGGGCCAGGCGCGCAGGGCCGGCCTGCAGGTGTGGCCGACAGCCCGGCAGCGTCTGCCGCCGAGTTCGCCTCGTGTAGTTTTGCCCCCAAATCGGCCGTGTTCTCTGCCTCGTGGTCCGCGGTGCCCGCCCAGCCCCCGGCGGCGGCGGCGATGAGCGGCCTGTATCACCCGTACGTGTCCCCGCCGCCCCTGGCCGCCCCTGCCGCCGCCTCCGAGCCTGGCCGCTACGTGCGCTCCTGGATGGAGCCACTGCCCGGTTTCCCCGGTGGCGCGGGCAGTGGTGGTGGCGGTGGCGGTGGCGGAGGCGGCGCCCCGGGCCCTGGTCCCAGTCCTGGCCCCGGTGGCCCAGCCAACGGGCGCCACTACGGGATTAAGCCTGAAACCGGAGCGGCCCCGGCCCCAGTCGCAGCCTCCACCTCCTCCTCCTCCACTTCCTCGTCCTCCTCCTCCAAACGGACTGAGTGCTCTGCGGCCCGGGAGTCCCAGGGGAGCGGCGGCACCGATTTCTCGTGCAACTCGTTCCTGAGGGACAAGGCTGCAGCGGCGGCGGGGGGAACCGGGCCCGGGGCGGGGATCCGGTCCGGGCCCGGGGCAGGCGGCTCGTCGGAGCCCTCGGCTTGCAGTGATCACCCGAGCCCGGGCTGCCCGCTGAAGGAGGAGGAGAAGCAGCATCCGCAGCCGCCGCAGCAGCAACTTGACCCAAGTAAGTGCAAAAGAAATTGCCCTCTGATTTATTGCTGAAACCTGTAAGGCTCGAATGTGCAAAACTGATAGTTTTACTAACCTATAAAAACGTCTAGACGCCTACCCATGCCTAGGCGAGCAACACGCATCCATAAAAAAGCTTCCCATAACCACCTACCCTGGGCGCGCGGTTTGTACGGTAAACAGCGCGAGCATTAAGGCTTTTTATGATAATTCCCCCCAAGTTGTGAAAAGCGGCCATCCTTGGTGAAATTAATTTAACGACCTCTCTTCCCCACCCTGTCGTCTCTCCCTGCCTCCCCTCCGCCCCTCGCTCTCCTCTGTAAACCCCCCTCTTCGTAGACAACCCCGCAGCGAACTGGATCCACGCTCGCTCCACCCGGAAAAAGCGCTGTCCCTACACCAAATACCAGACGCTTGAACTAGAGAAGGAATTCCTCTTCAACATGTACCTCACCCGGGACCGGCGCTACGAGGTGGCCAGGATTCTGAACCTCACAGAGAGACAGGTCAAAATCTGGTTCCAGAACCGTAGAATGAAAATGAAAAAGATGAGCAAGGAGAAATGCCCCAAAGGAGACTGACCCAGCTCGGTACCGGCAGCAGCTCTCAAAGGCAACGGAGTTTATCTTTGTGGGTGCTTGATTTCCAGAAACTCTGCAGCGACTCAGACTTTTTTTTTTTTTTTTTTTTTTCTCTTCTGGTAGAATTGACTGTGTGGTTGGTCTCTGTGAGGTATTTGGGGAACTCTGTATTTGCTCGCTTCTGTGTTGGAGAAACCAAGTGGCTTTGGGGTTTCATCTATTCCACTCCCTCCCTTTCCTGCTTCATCGGTTCCTTAGGAAATGCTATATTTTGTGAGTGCACGCTGGCTTGAGGAGCCCTCTCAATGTGTTAATGTGCCCCATGTTTCTGAAAAGTGCTGTAGTTTAGCTCCCGCAGCCTCGCCAAACCGGACCAAGTGCGCCCCAATCCGAGAAGCAGAGGAAGACACTGTGCATACCCCGGCTGCTCGCCCAGGCCTAAGCCTGAGTGGTTCGGTCACCCACTGGGTTTTGAAAGCCCACTTTCAACAGGGACCCCGCGAGCTGAGACTTCGAGTGAGGCCTAGGAAGAAGCCTGGGGCCTCGGGTGGGTCGGGGTGGGGGTCTGTTCTTAATGTTTTGGAGCAGTTACTCTTTCTGGGAAGGCTGGGCTCACGTGGGCTGCTTTGGTTTGTGGCCCTCAGGGTTCCTGCTCGAGGACCAGTTGTAAATGTTAATGCTTCCTACCAATAAATGCTAACCTGATCAAATGGAGCCCAGACGCTGGTCCTGAACCTTGTGTCACTTCTCTGTCTCTACAAAATATCACCCTCACCAGACTTTGCCTCTATTCTTGGGAGACATTGCTTAATAATCCCGGCCCTTCCAACTGGCAGGTTTCTCTGATGTTCCTCTGAACTTCCTTTGTGTGGGCTGACCTGGCCTGGAGTGCAGCCCCTGAGGGAGTCTTGGCGCCTCCCTCATCTTGGTGCTAGCATTTCAATGAACTCTGTGCTCTGGGCCCAATTGTCAGCACCGCAGCAACCTCTGGGGGAGCCGGCAGGCCCCAGGAACCAACCACCCTTTTGCTAAGGCTTTGACATAACCCACCCTACGCCTGCCTCAACCCATGGAGCCCCAGCCGCCAACCCCAGTCTCCAAACAAGGGAAAGGCCAACTCTGCGCTCTGGAGCTACTCTCCCACCTCAGCGGGGCTAGCTGGCTCCGGGAGGTCCAAGCTGGTTAAGCTGTGAGCTTTCGCCCCTCCCCACAGGAGCCCCAAAGTGACCTTAGCGGATCAAAATGGTCAAGGAACAACTCCCGGCCACCCTCATTCCGCCGCCCCCTTCCCTCCACCCAGCTTCTGTGTATGTTTAGCCCTCAGATTGGCCCTCTAAGGTCCGCATTCAGAGGCTAAAATGAAGGTCATTGTAAGCGAGGGTTCAGGCGGAGCATAGTCTTTGCAGGCCCTAGAGGAGGCGGCGGCGCCTGGCGGCCTGGGCTGGGCGGAAGGCGGGGGCGGTGGCAGAGATCTTGGGGATCCTGATGAAAGAGGGGACTCCGAAGAGAAAGCAGAGGGGGGCTGGGACAGAAAGCCAAGGCCCAGATCTGGCGGAGGTGCTGTGTACCCCCCACCCCTGCAGCCAGCCCGATACCTAGAGCTCTTTGAAAACAGGAAGAGCCAAGGTGTCATAAAGCCATCGAGCCGGCGAGACGTCTGGAGGTAATGAGTTTACGACAGGCCAGGCGCTTCGCTTTGAAACCATCTCATTTTGATGTTTGTGAGAGGAAAGGAAAAATGCAGACAAAACTAGGTCTTAAAATCTGGACAATAAAATATAAACAAGACTGTGTTGAACCGAGAAGGCAGGGGCTAGGGAGCCCCCGAGTGAGGTGTGAGCACATAGGAAATAAAAATGAGAGATAGGAAGAAGGTGATGTGTTTCTGGTTTTTAAAATGGGCTGAGCATTAGAAGTAGCTTAAGGCGACTGGCCCTTTATAATATTTTGACTGTGGCCACACTCTAGCTGGTTCTTAAAAAAAAAAAAAAAAAAAAAAAAAAAAAAAAAAACCAAAACCAAACAAAACAAAACTCTACAACAACACCCTGTTACTTGAGAGTAGGAAGGTTAGTGAGCTTGGGTCATTTACTCAGAAAAGAGTCTCCAGAAATATAGTCTGTGGGAAAAGATGAAGTTACAAGCCTCTTTACAAAAACGTATATGGCCCTTCATTCCAAACTTCACAGCAAAAATATTGAAATATATTCACTTATCAAAAATACAACCATTACACCTGAACTTGCAGAACGCATTTTTTAAAATGGGGGGGGGAGATTAACCTATCAGGAAAAACCTAAGCTGATTTAATAGTTTGAGCTTTAAAACAAAAATTCAAGTGAAATGTTTAGTCAATTTGGCTCTGTGGGTAACTTTTGTTATAAAAGTTTAAAATCCCATTACTGTCCATAGAATTTCAAAGGAACACAAGCCCAAAAGGGACTTTCCAGACAGCCATTCAGAAATCCGGCAAAAAAACTTTCAATTTGGCCTCACTTCTCCCAAATTGCCCAACTAAATGGGCCCAGAACATCAAACTTAGAAAGTTAAAATAGAAATGTTTATTATCTCATGCTAAAAGCAACAGCTTTAAAAGAAAAATTACAATTCCTGACTTCCATACTTTCTTAGTTGTTGAAGTGCTTGGTTCCTTTGAGGGAAAATAAAGCTTCTCGAAAATTGATATTTTAAAAGTTGAGTTTTGTTAAATCTAGCCTGTCCTATAATTGTGCTAAAAGGCACAGCTGGGCTATTACAGAATGTGGACCTAAAGTATCCAACAAAAGTGCTGGAAGCTTTTGGCAAAGACACTACTACAAGCTCTTGGGAGCACAAATAAAATTATTCTCAGCTTTGAGGAGGCTCTGTCGACTTGTTGACAATCAAATAGCGAAGCATTATTGTGTCAGTGGTCCAAACCCCAGTCAAACTAATGAACAAGACTAGAATTGGTTTGAGAGAAATAAAAACGAAGTTGAACTCGGTCTGCTCGATTGGCATTTGGCCACTAGAGAGCGCTGTTGCTCCATTTTCTGATCTCATAAAGCTGTAGTTGCGGTGGAGAAAGGTTTTGATTAAAAATAATTACAATCTTATTTTTAATTCCAAATTAAGATAAATTTAACCAAAAACAAATAATGTGCACTGCTAACTTGTCCATCAGTTTTTTCCAGGCATAAAATTTGGCTCAGCCAGGATTTCGGAAAATTTGGACTTTGGTACAGCGAAACTCCAAAACGCTATGCTAAATTAATTCATTCTATCAAAACGAAAACGTGTAACAGCATAGATCTTTATTTACGAAGCTAATTTTGCTCTTTTTCTATTCAGATTATAAACAAAATGATTATATATAAAAATTTTTAAAAATGTGTTTTGTCCAAAGAGAAAATTGTATTTTAATATTTTCTAAATTAGGCCTGAATGTGTAGAAATGCATTTAGTGGTGTTGTTTTCCCAGCCCCACCCCATGAATCACACAGTTCTAAAAAGTGTCTTATATCATCGAGATTTGGGTTATCTCTTCTATTTGTTCCCAATTCCATTCCCAAACCCATTCATTTATCAGGGTTCAAACACCAGGGGACACATAGCATGCAAGGGCGCGCTTACACACACACACACACACTCCAAATAGTGAAATAAAGAGGCACCATTACATAGTTACCATTACAGTTTTTATTGAAAATAATCTTTTAATTGGATATTTGCAAAATAGAAGTATAAACCCTTAACTGTTAGAATCAGTTCCTTCCCCTCTGAATTCAAAGAAAGCTATCTGGTGATGCTTGGCAATAACAAAACGAAAACAAAAAAATTTTTTTAAAAAATAATCTTACCCCCCTGTCACCCCTAAAACAAGTCTTTAGCCTTCTCTACTAAAATTCAATAAAGCAGGGCTTTATTTCCAGATTCATTAACAATCTGTGTAACCTCACCATTTCCAGCCATTCCTTGTAGAAATAGTTGGGTCAGACAATATTATTTTTTCTATGCCTTTCCATTTCAACCTTAATTTTTTTCCATTTGTAAAAATGATATTCAGTCCGCTGGACCGACCCTCAGGATTCCCAATCACACAAGCTGAGCCAACCCACAAGGAATGCCAGGATAATTGAAATCACTGGCCTGCTGCGACTTCGAAGCCATTTGGGTTTTTTAGGCATTACATTTGGTGTGGAAAGCCGGTGTGTTGTAGCTTAAACCAGATCGTCCTTGGTGGGCTGGGCGTGTCTTTGAGGTCTGTTGCCAAGGCCAGTGGGTCTCATGCCCTCTCAACACTGGGTTACCTAGAAGGGAAAGAGGCTCAGCATCCAAGGAACTCACGAAAAAGGCTGAGTAGAAGAGAGAGAGAGAAAAAAAATACTCAGCGGAGAACCATTACATTTACTGGAACACTTATTAAATGGCATTTATTAAATGTTTTACATTTATTAAAACGGGAGAAGAGAGAAGAAGCGTGGAGAGAAGGTTGGTGGTGTAATGCCAAGCAACTCGGGAGAGAGCTGCTAAAATCAGGAATATTTTACCGATTCATACTCAACAATTCATACATAACTCTGGCTGCTTCTCCTCCTCTTTAATCACAAACTAGGCTTAACTTTTTTTCTTTTCTTTCGGGAAAAATTAGCAACTTTAAGATAAACCTCGAGTCCACTCTCACACAGCTTATCTCACAGGTTAGGTGAATTAACTAGAATAGTTAGCAGAACACCGGGCCGCCTGCAGCAGCCTGGAACCAGCGCGATCCGAATGCCAGTCTTGAGGCTCCAAGGGGGACTCGCGAGTGTCGGTTCCCGGTGCGCCAGCCGGGGGACAGTCTTTTCAGGTTTGCTCGCGAAGGCGTGGGGGCTGAGACCTGGGAGTTTCAAGTCCTGACCTAGGAAATGCCACCCACCCCAGCGTGAGTCCTCTTTCTGGGCTAGAAACATTTCTTTCCGCTCCTCTATTTACTCCCTCAGCAGTGCTAATGCCCCTCTTCCCACATTCTACAGTCTCCCGCGTTCCTAGTACTGACGTCTATCAAGGGTGAAATGATGGAAACTATATTCATGGGCATGATTTTCATTAAATATCAATTAACCT
Organism: Callospermophilus lateralis; assembly: GCF_048772815.1. Taxonomy (NCBI): domain Eukaryota; kingdom Metazoa; phylum Chordata; class Mammalia; order Rodentia; family Sciuridae; genus Callospermophilus; species Callospermophilus lateralis. The sequence goes on along the minus strand of NC_135313.1, from coordinate 55,362,173 downwards.
AGGAGCCTCAGCCAGGTATGCAGTGCGTCAATTGTAAATGTACCTCTCGTTTCCACAAGGCCCTTTCTGTTGGAAAGGACTTTGATTCGTTTGATAACGCCAAGAGTTGGGACCATACTTATGACCTTTAATCAAACTATTTAGACCCAACCAAATGCACGGTCCGGTCTGTCAACTTTGCTGGTCCGAGTTCCCCGTGTTCAGAAATGCAAAACCCATGGCCAGTCTTCATAGGGCTGTTCCAGGGGCTCTAGGAGGGAGTCATTTGCTCTGCAGCCTCCTGGGAGTGTCCTCCCTGCCTCCCCAAGTCTAAGGTTCTGCCGCGCCCCCTCTCAGCGGACCAAGGCAGGCGTCCTCTCGGCCCGGGGCACTGCGAGCCCTTGGCAGTGCGGCTTTATGGGCCCCCTTTAAGGCTGGCGGAGGCATCTCGGGGATGGAGTGAGGCGTCCCGTCGGACATACGGTTCGCCTCGCCTTCGCGTGGATCCCTCCGCGCGGTTATCTCGCCCCCATCTCGCTACCTCTCCTCGCAGTGGTGGGGTACGAAAATGCCTCGCCGGCGCGCACCGGGGCGGCGGCGGCGGCGAGACCGGCGGGAGGGGGGACCCCGGGGGGGCGAGGGGAGAGGTAGCAACGGGCAAAGGTTTCTTTCTTTTCCCCCCCCCCCCACTTTTCCCTCCAGAGCAGGACTTGTAAACTGAAGCAAAAAAAGAATATTCCCGCAGGCCGGGCGCACTTTTTTCTTGTCCCGGTGCGCTAGGGCCGCCTGGTGCCTGAGAGGAAACAGTGGAGGCAGCGGGGCAGGTCATCCAGGGCGTCGGCGATTATATTGCAGCCGAGCCGGTGCGCGCCAGGAGAGGCTGGGAAGGCGGCGGCGCGCGGGGGCTGGGCCAGGTCCCGCGACCCGCGAGGGAGGCGGCGCAAGGCCGAGGCGGCGGCGCCCCAGCCGGGCATGAGTGCCCAGTAGCCGAGCACCCGGGCCGCTGGGCCTCTGAGGAGACGCGCACAGGGCAGGCGGGCGGCAGTAGCGACGTAGTCCGGCGGCCACAGCGGCGCGAGCGGCCGCCCCAGAGGCCCCCGCGGCACTGCGGCCGAGCCCAGGCGCGCTCCCTGACTGCTCCACGCCGCCCGCTTGTGCCGTCCTACGTCGGTCCTCGGCCGCCGCCGCCCGGATGAGTTCGTACTTCGTGAACCCGCTGTACTCCAAGTACAAGGCGGCAGCGGCGGGCGAGGCCATCAATCCCACTTACTACGACTGTCACTTCGCGTCCGAGGTCGGCGGCCGCCACGCCGCCGCCGCCGCCCTGCAGCTCTATGGCAACAGCGCCGCGGGCTTCCCGCACGCGCCCCCGCAGGCGCACGCGCACCCGCACCAGTCCCCGCCGCCCACGGGGCCTGGGTGCGGCGGTGGGGGCGGCCGGGGTCCGGGCCAGGATTACTTCCACCCGGGCGGGGGCAGCCCGGCCGCTGCCTACCAGGCCGCCCCACCTCCTCCTCCGCATCCTCCGCCTCCGCCGCCGCCTCCCCCCTGCGGCGGGATTGCCTGTCACGGGGAGCCCGCGAAGTTTTACGGATACGATAACTTACAGAGACAGCCGATTTTTACGACCCAGCAAGAGGCCGAGCTGGTACAATATCCTGACTGTAAATCGTCCAGTGGTAATATTGGCGAGGACCCAGACCACTTAAATCAGAGCTCGTCTCCTTCTCAAATGTTTCCCTGGATGAGACCACAAGGTTGGGATGCCTTTTTTTTTTTTTTTTTTAAGAGGGGAGAAGGGGAGAAATCTGCTTTCATCTCACGTTCTAGCTTTAAAACTCCCCTTTCCTCTCCCTCTCCCGCTCCTTTTCTTTCTTGTTTAGCCGCGGTGGCTCTCATTCATAAAGTAATGAGATTTTTTAAAAAGTAAAGATGATAGGGACAAAATAGTTGTGAAGACCTTGTCTCTGCTTCTCTTGCCTGCAACACCCTGTACATACAGAGCTGAAGAGCACTCTGTATATATTTCACCCGTTAGACCCATTTCAGAAACCTCCTGCAACTTGCAGAGACACCAATGCAGTTTTTTAAACGTTGATTTCCACCTTTTTGTTTTAACCAGCAGCTCCTGGTAGACGAAGAGGAAGACAAACCTACAGTCGCTTCCAAACCCTAGAGCTGGAAAAGGAATTCCTTTTTAACCCTTATCTGACCAGGAAGAGAAGAATTGAGGTTTCCCACGCCCTAGCCCTCACAGAGAGACAGGTAAAAATCTGGTTTCAGAATAGGAGAATGAAATGGAAAAAGGAGAACAACAAGGACAAATTTCCCGTTTCCCGGCAGGAGGTGAAGGACGGGGAAACTAAAAAGGAAGTCCAAGAGCTGGAGGAAGACAGAGCTGAAGGCCCGACAAATTAACTTCTACCTTTAAAATTTTACCACAGACTATTAAAACTAATGGTCAACATATGCTGGTGGACACCACCTATTTTCTTTTTTTGGAAAGGACCTTACCTGTGTTTCAAGCTACCTTCATGTCACTGCTCTTGAGGTTTCTGCGCTTTGAGAGGGATTTGGGTGTTTAAACAAATTTTCTAGTGTTGCATAGAAGCAATACCTGGGCTGTCCTATGAAAGGGTAATTTGATACTGACCTTGTAGCTATATTTTTATAATGGTAGTTTCTAATGTCTGAACTGGTGATTTGCCTCAACAACTTAAACTTCCTAATTATTAGCACTAAATAATTGAATATGAAATGCTTTATTAATCAAACAAGTGCACTTGAACAACTTAAATCTTTTCTTTATGGTGAGTAAATTAAGTGTTAATTTTAAAAAAATTATGCCTGAAGAATTTTTACTTTATATTATTTGATTAAAATGTATTATTTATGTTTTTCTTTATGCTTTTATAATGAATGGTTCAGGTGCCTTTTGTTTACTTCTAAAGTAGTTAAAGGTTTCTCTGAGTATTTTGTTGATGTAATATATCAGGGAAAAGTCTGGGCCAAATATTTGAAAAGCACATGTTAGCTAAAGAGTATAATGTGTAGTCCAGGCTCTGGCAGCTTTCTTGAACTTCGGGAAAATGTTGGGCCAGTGACAAAAGTTTCAGGACGTCACAATTGACATTTAATCATTTTTCTATAGTCCATACAAATTATGGCAATTAAATAATCTAGAGTGAATTAATACTTGAAAAACCATTTATAACATTTTCACTCATTAACCTTTCACTCTGGCAAGTCGCCTTGCTTTCATTTTGAAACTCACTTGTAATCGCCTGAAATTGCTTGGTCTCTACACTAGGGCCACCACTGTGATTCTGTTTGAGTATGTGCCATATTTATTTGTATTTCCTTCGCTCTGTTCGCATGCTCCTTTTAAGCCAATTTGCTATGGGCATCTCAGATGACGGTTGGTATGATCCTCTGCTGTTCTTCAGAACTATGGCCTCACATATTTGAAACAAACCCTGAGAGCAAATGCAGAAAACTCGAGTGTAAACAACCGCTCCAGAACATAGCTAGCTCCTTAATAAAGAAATGAATCTTTCTAGAGCTAATGTCTTTGAGCGCCGCAAATGTTCCTTTTACTGAATTACATACAATAACCAGTGCCCTTATAAAGCAGCAACTTGCTCAAGGCTTCTGTCTGATAAGAAAGGGTTGGGGGTAACACACTTCCCATGCTTTTTTTTTTTTTTTTTTTTTTTTTTTTAAGAAAGCTGGGATGGGGGATGCTCTTGTAGTCAAGAGAGCTGGCTATACTATCTGTGTTTCATCTTGCTGGTAATCCTGCTAAGATGTTATGAAAGCTTTGAACTTCTGCAAAGTACTCAAATTGTAGGCCTGGTAGGGGACAACCCAGATTCCAGGTTATGCCACAGCTTAATTCCCCTGATTCCCATTGATGCTGGGTTTTGGCATCTGTTATTAACAAGGTATCCATTTCCCACTGGAGCCTGCTCTTGCAGCTGCCATTTTACAGGGGTGGGGGGAATGTAGGAAGGGAGAGGGAAGAAATATAAGAAAAGGATTGTGTTTTTTCCCCCCAAATGGAAAGCATCTTTATTAGATAGATGTTGAAAAACTCTTTTTATTTTAGCCATTTATTTTTAAAGAGTCACATTTGTGTGTTTGTACATGGTGCTGGGAATAGATTAGAGACACATTTTAATTTCCAGAGTGGTTTTTATTGCACAGGTAAGAAAATATGATCTTTAGTTTGGGACCAGTCTTGCCTGCCCCCTTAGGTATTGCCAGGCATCTTTCTGCTGTTCCACTAACCAGAGAAATATTGGTATTGGCCAGGTCAGAGATGAAACACCACCTACCTGGCTTTCCACCCAGGGAAGAGGCTCTTTAATCCAGGAAAGACAGTTTTAAATCATGGGTGGCCGAGGCTAAAACACTTGGATGAGAGGAGACAGCTGCAAATGCACATGCTGGATTTGAGAATGTTTTGCATTGTGTGCTGCTGCCTAAAATATTGGCTATTACAGAGAAGGATGCCTAGGGCTGATAGCATGGCTGGGGAGCAGCCCCAAGCATAAACTATCCAAAGACCTGTGCTTATTTATCTAAACTCTAGTTAGTTTAAGGGAGTCTTCTGTATATTAGCAAAACTTGATCTCCCACTCAAAAATGCTCCCCAAATATCACTTTTAGAGCTATAGATTTGAGCAAGTCTCTTTATTAGTGAGGGACCTAGTGCATGGGTAGACGTGGAAAGGTGAAGGGAAGGTAAAAATGTCCCTTCCTTGGCATTCTGTGCTGGTCTGGAAATGAACCTTCTGACCCTGCTGGTCCCCTAAACCATGATCATAGCTCATATACAGAAAATGACTTCATTGCAATAACTGATATATTTGAGAAATGAGTTTGTACATATACATAGATTATACACATGGAGAAAGTGTTAGTTATGAATGTAGGTATATGTATTTTCTTCTGTAGTTAGGAAACACATAGGTTTGTCTTCAAATAAAGACCCTGAGGAGTTACACATCACACATATTCGCCACCTTCACTTACAATGGCTAGACATCTCCACCCCTCCATCATGGTATCTCATATAGACAGAGGAACAGTGAAGAGCACCCAAGTTGCCTTTCTAATTGACTCAGATCGGTAAACATTCAAGCTTTGTAGCAACAAACAAACATTTTTTGCTGCAAAAATTTGCATAAACCTTCAGAGAACCCTTTGCAAATCCAGGCAGTGCTTTTCTGCCTGGAGCTGCAGCAATCTGCCTAAGTCTGTAAGAAAAAATAGGACCCTCCAATGTTAACAATGAAAAAGCTAAGCTTTCCAAGTGAATTAGGCTTTGTACTTGCAAGAATGAGAAACACAAAAGAGGATGTAGGTCTCAGTCTAGAGAAAAGACAGTTCAGGGATGCCATTTTGTAAGGTTCCACAAAGATCAATGCATTGCTTACTTCTGCACAGAAGGGGAAAAAGCAAATATGGCTGCCATTCAGTGCCAAGAGTCTCTTCCCAGTCCTGGTTCCCCAAGTTGAAAAGGAGGGTCATGAAGCTCTGCTTTATTTGGGTAAAAGGGGAGCAAATAAAAAGACAAATTGATTATTGAGATTATTTCTCAGAAAATTTTTAGAATTCAACACTCTTCCTCAGTTCATGTGTATAGATCAGTAGAAAGTGTTCTAGACTTGAGAGGGCCCAACAACTTGCTCCAACTCCTTGTGTAATAAAACATTTTTTAGTCTTCAGTGAAGAAGGTGTTGCCATTTCACATTCAAGCTTGTGTCTTCTACTTCCAAGATATTTTCTGAGTCCTTGGGCATCTGGGGGTGGGAAGGGGAAGAGAGAATATTTGAATGAACTCTTGTCTGCTTCTGTGGTTCCCTTTAGCAAAATTAATACCCATTGGCTTTTCTAGAAAGAATATGACTTTTGCTGACAAATGGCAACAGAAGTCCTTTAATAAAAAAACATCCAAGGTCATCTGAATTTCCTCATAGGTTACAAATTGCCTATTCCAGAGGATGGTGTGCCATTTCCTGCTGAAGTCTACATTCACTGAGGTACTTAGTGTGAAGATGGTACTAGTAGAGAACTTAAACACACATAACCAATACAAAATATAAACATTGTTAGTAGTCCTTAAAGGTTATCTTGGAAAAGATTTGGCAATATGCTGGTGGGGGCGGGGGGAAGATAACCTCTTTCAGGCACTTACTGAAACCTGGATGACCATGCCCATGAGGGGAATACGGGAGGCCAGCTGAGGACATTTACTTTCAGGCAGAGTTCTATGAAAAGTGCAAAGATGTGACACCTGACTTTGAGGAAAAACATTATTTTTGACTGGTTTTGGGGAGTCACTCCTTTTCTGAACAGGAAAAGGAGAAAGGAGCCCTCCTCTTCACAACTGCATTGAATAGACTTTTCAATGGGCAAATATTTGGGGTTCAAGGAGAAAAAGAGGAGCTAGGATTGAATTTCACAGAAATGAGAATTGCTCTCAGAGGGGACCTAAAGCAAGGGATTTCAGAGGGGATCCCAAATGGTTACTTGTAACCCAAGACTGTCTAGGAGGATGTTTATGCGGAGTCACTGACCAAACAGTGGGTGCCCAAAATGTTATTTTGGAGAGGTTGACAAGTACTTAAAACCATTTTAGCTATTGGACTGGTTGGTAATTCTTCTACCAAAGAAATCCCCAGCAAATGGAAGATCTGAATTTATGTTGGAGAGGAGTGGGAGGGGAGATTGTGCTTTCTTGGTCTGCAGAGCCCAGATGTTTCTGGGCAAGATCACTGGGGTAGGCTTGCCTTAGGTAAGAGGGTAAAAATGAAAGTGCTTGGCTACCCCTCTGGACAAGCCTATTATGAAGGGAAGGGAGGAGAAGCCAAGTTATCAAGGTAGTGAAAGACATTGGGGGTTTGCTGGAGGAATGACCTCCTTAGCACCTGAGCCAACCATTTCCAACAGGGCAGCCAAAGGCACAGAGGTTTTAAGCCAAATTAAACACACACACACGTTCCTAGAAAAAGAAGAGAGGAGAGGCAGGGAACGAGGGAGAAAAGAGAAAGAGAGGGTGGAGAGGAAAGAGAGAAAGACCAACAGACCTGGGAGACAAGAGGAAAAAAGGACTGGAGGAGTGGGACTGAGAGAGAGAAAGGAGGGAGAGGACAGCAAAAAGCGAGAAAAAGAAAGACGGGGAAGAGGAAAAAACATGGCGCTTGCGAGCTGTATGTGCAAAATCCGCAAGGAATTGCAGTAAATTCCTTTTTGTTTGAAGAAAATTTACAACTTGGTAATAGACCTTTTTATGACCTATTTGCGGTCGTCATTGGCTGCGGCTGGTCATGTGCAGGCGCCGCTCGCCTTCACGGCCTTTTTCCTGATTTCCCAGGCGAATTTCCCCCCGCATTCTGCTTTCCCAGAGCCTCACCCCCTCTTTTTCTAACCTTTGTCTCTGCAGAGGTGGGCTCCAGTCGGCGGCTGCGGGGTTGCGGGGTCCGTTGCGGCCTTGGCTCCTGCCCGGCGCCGGGCCTGACCCTACGGCCGCTAGCTCCGGACGCACCGCGGCGGCCTCCGGAGCTGGTGGGGAGTCCGGAAGGAGCCCCAGGCGCCGAGCCCCCCGCCGGCGCTGACACCGCCTGCCGGCAGCAGCAGGCCTGCTAGCCGCGCGGTTCCGACGCGGTTTCTTCTCCAACATGAGCCAGTTCCTGCTGCCCAGAGTGCGCGCAGCCAGGCTGTGCTTAGTGGATTACAGCAGCCGCCCAGGCCGACCGCCGGCTCCCACTGGAGCCTCCGGGTAAGAGTCACCCCTTCACCGCGCCCCGAGAGCTGCCAGCGAAGAGCTCGTAGTGCCAACCGCCTAGCGCGGTTCGAGGAGGAGCCCAGCCCAGCCCCCTATACATCCCTGGAACCTAGGTGCACTGTATGCACCCCAGCCCTCTAATCCATCCCCAGGATGTCCCTTGGGGCCCGGGTGGGGACCTGCTGGGCTCAGAAGTCGAAGGGGGAAAGTCTGGTTTCCTCCAGAGGTGGGCAGCAGCAGATAGGATCCCACTGACTAAATCAAGAGCCCCTCAATCCCGATCTTGGAGGAAGGGTGTGAAGATGGTTCCTGAGTATTTTAGCTTTGTTGGAATTGTGGGGGGTCAATAAAGGCACCCTGTAGAATAAGACGTTGGTTTTGCGGTTTGTCTATGTTCCGAGGTACCTGAGAGGCTGACAGGTGTTTTTTGAGGGTTAGAGCTTTGGATGGGGGTGGGGTGGATTCTGTGTGGATTTGTTTTTGTTTTTGTTTTTTATCGAGGCTTTGGTAATGATGCTGGCTAATTTCTAGGGTTTAAGGTTTACTGGGCCTTGGGTATGGGATAAAATTTTAAATATTTCTTTAGTGCTCAGGGGATTTTTTAAAAAATAATAACTCAAAATAGACTATGAGATTCGGAAGAAACCTGTCAGATGAATTTGGATTATTTTATGCTACAAAATGGATGCATGGTTTGGGAAGTAATAGTGTCAAAAAAACCTGGAGCACATCTTAGGATAAACCCAACAGACATTTCAGAAATGCAAAGCACTGTAAATTCAAACACCGGTGTTTTTGTCTTTTGCCAGAGTAGGAAAAGAGTAGGTCTTTTGGCTTTCTAAATGTATTGGGGGTTTTGCCTACCAATAAACATTACATAGCAACATTTTCCTCTCTGCTTCAAAACTACTGAACCACACATTTGTTAGGGGGGAAAAACGTTGTAGAAAAATTTTATACTGCTTTTCCCTCACAGATTTTGAATGGCACTTGAGGATGTAGTTTGCAAATCCTATTGCCTAATTCCTTCATGAAGACATTGTGAAACATGAAAACCTTTAGACAATCTGCCGCATTGCGCATGGGGTCTAACTGCGCATGTCAGGGTATCATCCCCAAAGCACCTAATAGCAAATCCTTATTGTTCCCCCAAATATTTCAGTGTAACAGTGTTGGCTGGAAGAGCATTTCTGAAAAATATGTGCCATATTTATAGAAAGATATTTTTAGGTATTAACTATGGAATTATGTTCATTTCAAAATGGCGGGCCACAATTTGTGGTCAGTGACATCTGCAGGATTGTCCTAAATCACTAACTCTGATCACTAACAAATAATAAATTCTTAAGTGATATTTTTTATTTGGAGTTTCTGTATTTTGTAATTATTTCTTTACCAGTTTGATGATGTTGAGATCATTCTTTGATATCTGTAGAAAGTGTTCTCTATTGAAAAGTAGATTTGAGCAGGGTTCATTCATAGGCCTGGCCAGGAACTGGAGGTCAGCTGGAGCAAGGGTGGGGGTAGGAGTGGAATTGTGGCTCTAATGAACAAGCTGTGGGTTCAGAGCTTCAAACACTTTTCCCCAGGTTCATGGCCCAGTGAGTTCAAGCTGCTAAAAACCAAGGTAGTCTGCAGGTTCGATTATGCAGCAGAGGGTGATGTCATGGGCAGATATAGAGGATTGAGGGGCTCTTTGTAAGCCCCATAATAGCACTGAGCTCATTTGAAAGATATGGCTGATTGTATCTAGAGGAATAATGCAAATTATATTTCAACTCAGGCCATTTAGTCCACAAGGAAACTAGTTGGGGTTGTTGCCACTGACGAAATTGCCCTGTTGTCTCTGTTAAACCTACAACAACTGAAATGAAACGAAATTTAAAAACCCTTGTACCCTAAGAGCTCAGAATCCAGGAAGTGTAACTCCTAGCGTCCTTGACCAGACCTTTGTCCATTTATAGATTAGGAAGCCAGTAAGCTTGTCGGGGCCTCAGTGTGTCTCTGGGTCAGGCTGTGGTCCGGCTTGTGATCTCTGGGAGGACCAGGAAGAAGAGCCAAGCTCACTCTTAAAAATGTGGCCAAGAATTAGAACTGAAAACCAACTGTGTTTTCCCATCAGATATTTTTCCAAACAAATATATTTCACCAGAGTTCTGTTCTCTGAATCCGTGAGGCAGGAGAAATCGGAACAAAGACAGTATTTCACCCTGGGCTGGCAGGCAGCTGTTAGAGGTATTTACGGCCTCGCCGCAGTGCGGCGACCAGGCAGGGATTGTGGGGAGCACCGGAAGCTGGGGAGAAGCTACCAAGAACTCAGATTCCGATTTAAATCCAATTTAGGGCCATGTTTTGGGAAATGATGTAAATAGATATCGTCTTGTTAGGGATTGGTCCCTTAGACTTGATACTTTTTCAGAAAGAGGGAAAAGTTGTGTTCTCTGAACATAAGGTGGGTTTCCCGTCTTGATGGACGACTAAGGGAAAGAAGTGCCCTAGATATGAAATTTCAGATCCCAATGACAACACAGAGTTACCATTGACAACAATACGATTTTGTTGGTTTGGTGGTACAGGACTTGCAAATGGGAATGGTTGAGGCTTTTTAGTACAGGTTTCCCTGAAAAACAAAAGTACATTTCCTGCCTTTTCCAGATGGGGTTTCGAAGCCCCTTTGCAGCCTGGCGCAGGAGCAGAGGGTAGTGCCGAATACCGCACTCCGCAGGGCACGCAGCGGGCACAGCTCAGTGCCCCGCAACGTCGACCACGCGTGCTACTCTGGCGCATGTGCAGTGAAATAGCCCAGCCCAGGGATTCAACCAGTGCGGCATGGGTGGGGGGAGGGGGCCAGTGGACTCCTGGCAGGAAGATACAACCGATCTCTCCATCACCCCTTCCCTCAGGATTCGCTGCTCTCGATTCCTTTATTCCAGTCTTCCGTCTAAATATAGCCAAAGAGTTTTGCCTAGCTACATTATTTTCAATCGTGATTTACCACCTCCCACCCCGATTTAAATCTGTATTTTTAGAAACAGGCTGCAAACACCAGTTAGCCCAGGGAGACGATCTTTTTTTAAAAGGTATTTCTACAGATATAGATATATTTGACCCTCGGGGAAGTGTATAGATTTCGTTTTTTTCAGCCTGGTGCGTCTGCTTTGGGAAGAGGCCTTTCCTCTTGGCGCCTGTTCAAACCGCCAAACTTAAGGCCAATCTTTCAGGCAGACCATTCCCGGATCTTGTTACGCCAGCGCAGCATGTTCGAGGACTGGGGGGGAGAGCGGCTCAGCGGAGAGCAGTCAAGTAAATAAATAAATAAACCGACAAACTGGACGGATTTTCTGCCTGGGCTCGTCTAATTAATGGGGGATGCGCGCTTCTGGGCCACGGGCTTGTTTTCTGTGCTGGGGGGTAGGATGGTGAGAGACAGCCCTCGGGGACCTTAGAGGACGAGCCTCTAGTGCTGGGAGACCTCCACCGGCTGGACGAAGCCCCAGAACTGGGGTTTCCGGGGCTGCCTGTCTCTCTGCTCTGCTGTCTAGCACCTTGTCCAGGAGGAGGCGCTGTAGGACAAGCGTCTCGCGGGCTGCGGCGACGCCGCTGATGCCCCGGGCGGGAGCTGACTGGGCGGTGTGGGGGGAAGAAGAGGACACGTGAGCCGCCCCTCCCTCTTCCAGCTCTCCGCCTCCGCGAGCAAAGTGCACTGAGCCTTGGACAAAAGTCCGAGATGCTTTGCCCATACTCAGGGATCTCTTCTTCTGACAAGCAGAGGAGGCAGCTCCGAGGCCCCAAGAGCCTTAAAGCCAGTGCTGGGATATTGGGACCATCTCGTTTTCTCCGCCTTCCCAGAGGGGGCGCGATTTCTGTAAGCTGTGCTCCTAGGAACCATCAACTAGGATCCTGTGATGGGGCAAGCTGTTCCCAGCCCATTGGTTTCCAGCCAGACTACCTCTAGCTGCTTATCCTGTCATTTGCCCTACCCTCAGATTCCTGGTGCCTTCAAAAAGCACTTTGTGCAGAGCCTCCTACAACAAGCTAATGGGATTCGTCCCTGCTCACTTAGAACCAGGCCTGGATCCTGTGACTCCTAACAGACTTTAAGAACTCCTGGGCAAAACTCATTTATTTCATGACTTGAGAACTACACATGTGTGTTTCTACTCTTCTCAACACCATGCATACACCCTTTACCCACCATTTGGCTCATTTCAGGCCTTTGGTGGGCTCTACAGGCATTTCTTGCACCAGAAGTTAACACCCAACTTTAACAACTGGCTCTGATCAACCCCACTGATGACCTATTGTCTCCTAGCAATGTAGACTTTTGCCCCCTTCTCTCCCTACTCTAGGGCAATGATTTCACTGAAGATTTCTCAGTCTCCTCCCAGACTACCTGAATCAGAATGTCCAGATATGGTACCCAGGGACCTGCAGTTTTAAAACGTCCCACCCCAGAACAAATTAGATACACACTTATGTTTAAGAACCACTGGTCAAGTGTCTCCCCTGCTTGGTTCTTTGCTCTTCTGAAGCTGTGTTAATTATCTGTCTCTACAACTAGGCATCTCCCAGAGATCCTGGGGCTCCATCTGTGATTGGTTTTTTAACATTGACTACCACAAAGGCTGAGTAATTGTCTCATTCAGGGAGTCTCATAGATCCTTACTTTTGGCTAAGAAATTTCAAAGAGAGCTGGTTCTGCATTCAAAACACCTTGAATTCTCACCTACACTCTAACACCTGCCATGTGACTTTTAGGCAAGTTGGACAAACTCTCTAAGCCTGTTTCCTAGTTTGAAAAGTAGGGATAATGAGTACCTTCAAGGGTGGTTGTGTGGATTTTTACTTATACTATTATATGTCAGTCACTGTTTGCTTTACTTTAATTCACTAGTTAAGTATTTACAATGGTATTTGGGGACAATAATTCAAATCATGTTCCTAATTATTATTATCCCTTTTATGCTTAGCAATCAGACTTAACAGCCCAAAGAGACTTGATCCAAACACCAAATCCTGGTGGGTTTTTTGTTTGTTTATTTGTTTTTTGTTTTTTCACTGCTGGGGATCAAATCCAGCACTTCCATGCACATTAGGCAAGTGGTCTACCACTGAGCTACACCTTTAGCCTTCATCAAATCCTTAAATTCTACAAAGAACAAAAGAGGCTTGGCCACACAGGAAGTAGTCCCAAGAGGACAAAGTTCTGGGTTCTATCTTTTTACTGCAGTGGGCAGCATAGAACCTGGCCTATTGAGAATCAGTGCCTAGCACATACTTTTATCAGGGCTATACCTAGGAGGAAAGTGTACCTAGCTTCTTAGTGTGGAGGAGTCTCATCTCACACAGGCATGTCTTCTACCACAGAGGGCTTCAGGTCCTTCCTGAGAGCAGGTCCCATTTCCTAGCCCCCACAGTCATCTTCTTCATCACTATCATTTCCTCCTATCAGTCACACCCACCTGGCTGGTTCTCTTACTCTTCTGTAGCCCCAGAGGAAGGACCTTCTTTAGTCTCTTGAAATCTGAGGTGGGGAAGGAACACAAAAGGCCAGTGGGCAACAGCAGAGGAAACTAGGGACCACCCCCTTCCATCCACCCCATCCCTTAATCTGCTTGTGTACTATGATATGGCTGAGCCCCAGATCACAACTCAGGCCAGAGTTATGCCAAGGTGTGTCTTAGAGGGACTTTATTCTTTACAATCTCTATTGGCTCTTCCAATTCTTTGTATCTTTTTATTTATTTACTTTATTTCCTGGTACTGGGGATTGAATGGAGTGCTTTTACCACTGAGCTATATCCCCAGCCCTTTATTTACTTATTTAGGTATTAGGGATTGAACCCGGGGGCACTTAACCACTGAGTCACATCCCCAGCCCCTTTTTATATTTTATTTAAAGACAGGGTCTCACTAAGTTGCCTAGGACCTCACTAAGTTGCTGAGGCTGGCTTTGAACTTGTGATCCTCTTGCTTCAGCTTCTTGAGCTGCTGGGATAACAGGTGTGCACAATCAAGCCTGGCATTTATTTTTTATTTTGAGACAGGGTCTCACTAAGTTGCCCTGGCTGACCTCAAACATGAGATCCTCACATGACTTTTTATATCTTTTATGCAGAGTTATATAAATACTACTTCAGTGCATACATCTGCAACCAGGTGTATCTCCTTAGCTCTGGCTTCATGACATCTCCCTATAGGTTTTTTTACACAAGGCCTCCTCCACAGCTGTGGCTGAGCTGCTTCTCTTGACTTCATTAGAAGTCCATGTAGGCAAGGTGTTCTCTGAAAAGAGTCTTTTCACCTATAATCTCTGTCAGGTGGAGTCTGTCCATGGCCTTGGGTGAGAGCACTCAAATTCCCTAGCCACTTCCAACTTCTGTGCCATCTAACCCCAGTATTCTTGTTATAATTTAGATGGCTACTGTAACTCCTACCCTTCTTGGGACCATTGGAACCCTTTCTGGCTCTGACCCTGAGTCAGACATCCTTTTCTTTGGGAAGGGGTCTTATGTCCCACAGTTGGCCTTTTCTGCTGAGATCAACTTTTCTTCCCATAGGACTCCAAACAAGCTCCAATGATTCCATTGTGGAGGAGAGGGGAGGAAGGTGTTATGCTTTGAATAGTACAGTACCAGTAATGTACTGGTAATATATAATAATAGTACCTGAACCACACTTTTCTCCTGCTTGGGACTCCCTGCTCATCCCTTCTCTGGCTTTAACCCAGCCTGTGCCTAAAGTACTAACTCTGGGCATTCTCCTTACTCCTTCTGCCTTTGCCCAGGAAGTTCATGGAGTTCATCCAAAGCCCCAGTCTCTACCTGTCCTTTCTGGTTGTTCAAACATTTAGTTTAAGAGGAGAACTCAACACCACCTCCAGGCAAGAGGCCTCCTACATTCAAGATCAAAATATCCTTCCCTGGCGCCACATAGCAGAGGGCTAACCTGCATTACATTTCAATAGAGCTGCAGCCTCCTGAATCCCTTCCTCTCTCCCCCTGGGAACTGCTGTGGCTTCCATGTTGGAGAAGTCATACAAGGGGCCCTGTCTTATGGAAGCTCACCAGGCAGAAATTCTCAAGACTTGCTCTTTCTAGGTATGTGGGAAGGGACAATACCAAAGTTCTATTTTACTCAGAAACTAATTCCTTAAAGATTTTTAAAAAGGCTAATTCTCCCCCTAATACATACAGTCTATTACCACCACTCCCACCATTGAGTCTTTGGGAACCTCCCAAGCTTGCACATTGCTAGCTGTGCTCTTCCCATTCATGCTCAGCTTGTCTTTCCAGTTCCCTCACTCTCTCTTTCATCTACAGAAGCCCAGGACATTGGGGGTGAGGGAGACAAAGGACAATTGTAGGAAGTGGACACTTTCTCTTTAATAACTTTGCCTGAGTGTCCTAAGATCAGAAAATGATAGAAGATGTTTGTCTCAATATATCCTACTCTTTCCTCCTTTTCTGTCATTGTATAAATACACACAGTAGACTTTAAAATGTTATCTTCTGATGTAAGCTACAGTGAAGGTTGCAAGCAAGTCTCAATTGCCATCCTTCATCACTATTCACCCAAAAATATCTACTGAGCCCGGATTAGGTGCAGGCACTGTTCCAAGCACTGTTTCTCCTCAGCTTGCCTTCTTCTTACCTCAGTCCCATAAAAATCTCATCACAATTGCCTAAAAAGTCATGACTAATCCCTTCATTAATTTGTTATTAACTCAAAAACTTTTCTCAATATTCAAACTTTTATTTTTTTAAACAGGTGATAAATAAAGATTAATTTCAAAGCTGCTCACCTGGTGCTAACGGAATTGGAAACAACTTTTTGAAGGGTTATCTATACTCATTATTTTGATAACAGATGCCACATACTGCAAACAAAATAAAATTTACCTATGTGGATAATGGAATATAAAAGGGTGAGGAATGGATGTCCTACTGTCTGGGCTAATAGCCAGCCCCCTATTTTCTGCTAATAAAAGTCAAATCAGGAAATAAGTTTGGAAATGCATGTGGAATGGGGTGGAAATGAAGTTGTAAAGAGATGGCTTTCAGATGGAACTGTTGCAACTAATTTGATTTAGAAATCTGTATAGTATGATGTGTGCTTTACAAATCTAAAGGAACACAAGCTACCTTGTTAAAATAGCCAAAATCATGTGTTTTCACACTGTTTGAAGGCAACTCTAGCAGGCCATTGAAGGATGCTGGGGGGGAGGTCAATTCTCCTTTTGTGTGTCCCTAATTGGAGTTGTGCGCATCTTCCCCACTGCCTCCTCTCACTCTTACCTCTCCCGCCTCCCCCAAGCACTGGGGCCCAAGTGCCTCTGCCTTTCCCAGGCTTTCTCAGCAGGACTGCCTCACACTCCCTCCTCCTCTCTTAGGCTGTCCCTGTGGTGGGGATAGCAATGTCCAGGTGGGGGCTGAGGAAAGGGAAGCTCTCCTGAAGATCCCACTCAAATTTGGACCTTCAGGGACCAGTGAGCCCTGAGCCCTGTGGTTGGGGGCCTGGTGGGAGTGGGGACATCTGACTTCCTGTGCTTGAGTTCCTTGAGAGCCTCATTTGCTTCCTCACACCCTCTCCCCTTCACACCAGGACCTTTTTATTGTTTTATAACCTTCTTTAGAGCTTCAGTTGCCAAAGATTCCGATGGGGCTATTCTCCACTTTCTCACTTTGCCAAACCCCAAGTCTTGCTGTTTTAAGCAGTTTGGTCACTTGCAAAGTCTTCTCTTTCAGATCTAAGGAAATTATAGAAAGCTCTAGGCATGTGGCTATCTTCAACATTCTCCAAGCCCATCTACAACAATACAGAGGAAGCCAATTGCCATCCCCACCCGAAGCCCACCCAGCCTCTCCCTACCCACTCTTTCTCTATTGAAACTTGAACAAAATCTCAAATAATTTCCAACTTCTTTCATTAAGCAAATAAGAAGTGGCCTTTGACTTTCCTCTTTACCACATCTAAAGCTAGAAAACGATTGAAATAAAGGAGTTGATGGTACTCACAGCGAATGCAGCCAAAGAATCATAAGACATGCCCACCAACCAGCCTTTTCCAAATAGCACTATCTCCCAATTTAAACAGCCTTCTCTGAAAAGATGCTATTTGAAAAGCCTGGGGTATTGATATGAATATGACCTCCCTTGCATTCTGGATATTTGGAACTATTTAAATCTGAGGGAACAGTTGCAGTGAACCTTTATTTAGTGAATAAAAGTTTAAAGGCAAAGGTTATTTATGGTTCTGCAGAGATGGGACCTGAGTGGCTATTTACAAGCACGTGATTCCAATAAACTTTGTTTTATGGCTTGAGAGTTGACAAGCCAAAATATAATTCCCACCATAAATTAGGTTAAGAGCATACAAGTGCAGATGCTTGATTCCTGGAGCAGCGATAGGAAAGTGAGAGGCTCCAGCCAGCGCCGGGCTCAGAAGGAGACAGTTCTACTCCCAGCTCCCCTGCCCACTAGGAAAGAAAAACAGTAAGTCACTTACTTTTTCCACAACAACTGGAGGTGGGGGGAGGATTGCTCTGCCCTGACTTTGCTGCTTAGGGAGTCTCATTGAAGTTAATTCTAATTTAAGCCTAAACCCTAAATTGACACATAGAATGGGAATCTAAGTTTTCTTTCCTTCTCTTCTGAACATGGAAAGTTAGGAATTGAAGGCTTCTAACTCACAAGGGGAACTTACTGCCTTTTCCCTCCCCAAGATGGAGCATCTACTTCATAAGTGGAGTAAAACAGTGGTATTCTGGGTGGGGAGAGAAAATGAGTGTGGGCTTTGCCCCTCAGATTTCTCAGAGAAGATTGCTATCCTAGAATAAAACTGGAAAAGACTAAATACTTAAAGCTGAACACCAATCCCTGAAAGGACCGCTGCTTTGTAAGATGGTTTGTGGGTTCTCCAGCAGCAATTCTGAAACATTGATGTCATACCCAGAGAGCTAGGTAACAATCTAAAGAATTGCCATTTACCTTTAAACCCATTGATTTTCTTCCTCCCTGATTATCATTTGGGTCTTCATTTCCCCTGGAAATTGCTCTTTGTGTTAGATTGGAGAAGAAGAGAAAAGGCAAGTCCCAGTTATGCCTGGTCCTTTTTTTAGGGAGGAAGAGAAGGCAGGTTTGGGAGGGTCACTGGTTGGGGTTGAGGAATTTGAAACCAATCTGAAACTAGAAAAGAAAGCTGAATTACTTCCAGAGAGAGAGAGAAGGGGAGCTGGGTTAGGGGACAGATGGACCGGTCATCCCCTCCAGTAGACCTGCACCCACCCGGCTGATTATGCTGAAGGCAAGACACAAAGGCCCATTTTCTCCTCGCTTCCCGATTTCCCACTGCGGAAACCCTGTTAAAGACAGTCTGAGGCGGGCCAAACAACCAGTAGGGTTTTGCCCAAGGGTGCGGGGAGTGAGGGAGGTGGTGGGGACCGAACTCTCCCCTGTTCTCCGTGGGTCTGCCCTTGGGCGCTGCGGTTCGAGGAGAACTTTGCGCGCAATTCCCAGGGACCCGCGCCCAGAGCAGGAAAGTCTGGGTATGGCCTGGGGTGAGGAGGTCTGGGCCTTGTCATTTTTCTGTGTCATCTATTTCTTTTTTATTATTCTGTGGAATTTAAGTGAGCTCCGTTTTCATTGCAACAGGTTCAGGACCGTGAGAAAGCGCCGCTGTAAGTACCTTCCCGTTTCTTCCGAATTGCGAAGAGGCGGTCCTGATTCTGGGAGATGGTGGGTGAAGGGCCAGCGCAGTGGGCGGGTGGAAGAACGACCCTGCCTCCCCGGGCCTGGCCGGTGGAGAAGAGCTCGCTTTGGGAGGTGGAGGTTCCAAGTTGAGCTCCTGGGCAGCTTTTCTGGGGCCTAGTTCACAGTCACCTGCCTAAGGGAATTAGCCGCGGGGTCTCGCCCTGGTCTCTTTGGGCCTCCCTGGCTCTTCCCGGCCTTCCTCAGGCTTGGCCTCTCACACAGGTGCAGCTCCGCTGGAGCGGTGGCTTGGGTCAAGAAGCATGCAGCTAATTAGCAGCCCACCCTATTAAGTAGCGGGGAGCATCCCCTCCAGCTCCAACAACACAGTAAACAGCAAGTGATCCCCGTCCTCAGCCCAGTCCAGCTTAATCTGGCCCAGTCTCGCCCAGACTTCTCCTGCCCCCTCCATTTAAATACATTAATTAAAAACAAACAAACAAACAAACAAAAAACCCTCAATGGGCTGGCATGTTTTCAGCTGGCCCGCTTCCGGGAAGGGCTGAGAATTTGGAGCTTTACACGGACATCCTTCTCCCACCCCTCCCCCTGCTCCAACTTGAGCAGTGTGGGCTCTGGGTTTCCGACACGAGCTGGGTGAGGAGAGTACAGATTCCTCTTGTTCACCTCTGCTTTTCTATAACAGCAGTTTAAGAATTTCTGGGCCAGAGTTGCTGGTGCCCTAAGGAAACAGTAGGGGTGGGGTGGAGTGGGGCCAGGGACTCTTGGGTTCCTTGGATCTCTCTGAGCTGCCTGTGCAAGACAGGTACACTTCTGAGGAGGTCTGTGAAGTCTCCAGGAGGACCATCTCATTAAGATTGTGGTAGTGGTGGGAGGGTCAAGAAACCAATAATGACCCCTCCCTCACTGCAAAACGGAGGTGATTTTTTTATAATGGAAAATGGGATGCGCTAGAACTGCAGGAACCAGGCATCCTCCCTTTCTTGTGAGCGGCCCCTCTATTCATGGTTGGAGAAACTAGTGCTGGTCTCAGGGCTGAGTTTCTTTGCCCTGCTAGGCTGGGTAGTAGTTGACTCCCTGCGGCTGTGCTCACCCTGAGATGTTGAGATCTACCCAGCACTTCACCTAGTTCCTCTCGGACCCAGTCTGGCTCAAGTAAAATAGGGCACTGGGCTCCAGGCTGAGAGTGTCCTCAGAACCTCCTGGTCTTGCCGCCCTTCTCCTGCTGCCCTGGTTCTAGGTGCTTATCTCTGCCAATGCTGCTCACTTGCAAACTCACATTTGGTGCCTGGTAGCTGAACACAGCACAAAAAGCCCGAGAGATCAAAAGCATTAGTATGGGCAGTTGAGCGAGAGGTGAATATTTAACGCTTTTGTTCATCAATAACTCGTTGGCTTTGACCTGTCTGAACAAGTCGAGCAATAAGGTGAAATGCAGGTCACAGCGTCTAACAAATATGAAAATGTGTACGCTGGCCCAAGTCCTCACCCACCTCATCAGACTCCCCCAATTTGCCTGGGCAATACCTAGGTAGGCCCACTCTTCTAGGAAGCCAGGTAGTGGAAAGCACTTGGTATTAGGGGAAATTGGTGATACTCTCTTGGGACAAAGAGATTCAGTAGCCTTAAAGCCTTTGTTAAAAGAGACACAGAAGAAATTCCTGTAAAGTAACTAAAGCAGTAGAACCAAAGAGTTGGAGGCATTTGTGCATGTACCAAGTGCAGAATAGAAGTAAGCAGCCGAATTTGCCAGGCATGATGGGGGTGGGGGTATCCCTGCCCCACAGACCCAGGTCTGAGACTGAAAAACTAATTTTTGAATTATAGGTGGGGTGGATCAAAACAATATTAAAAATTTGGATACCCTTGGCCTGCTATCATGCATTTAAAAACCTCATTCAAGCCAGGAAATCTCTCTGTCTCTGAACTCTGCCTGGCTTCTAAATGTGTCTTCGTTCTTGATGCCCTGAACTGAGGGGCAAGCCCCGGACAGCACAGAGGCGCTGGGGCGGGCAAAATTCGTGAACTTTTGTACTCTTGTGTGCTGCTGTCGGCAAAGCAAAAATAATGAAACTTTGTGATATGTTTGTAAATGATTTTGAATGACCCCTCACCCTACCCTTCACCATTAGCACTCCGGCCTCAGCTCAGGTCAGCTCGGTGCCTGTGAGCAGCGCCTTGCCTTGGGGTCTGCAGGAGCAGCAGGGACGGAGGCCAGCCGGGCTGAGGGCCCAGGAAGGTAAATGTGTGGCTTCTGGGACAACTAGCTTGGCCACCAACCTGAATTAGCCAAGCAGTGGGGGAAGGAACAGGCAAAAGATATTTCCTTCTTGCCTCTTTTGCTTTTGCTGCTGAGGGCATTTACTCCTTTCTGGAAAATATCACTTGATGAGGAAGGAGAATATCCTTTTGGATTTTGGATCCCAAGAGGGGGTAATAAAGCCGCCATCTCTAGGATGCTTTATCTTTTTCTTCTTTTCTTTCTTTTTTTTTAAAGAAGAATGTCCTGGTTTCTTGCTGCTCAATAACCCCATCCCTGGCAAAGAATTAAGGAACTGGTTGCTGCAAATTGCCACCAAACCTGTCAGTCTACTTAAATTGTCTCCGAAAATGCTGGTGGCTGCATTGGGCTGGTGGTGATGCAGAGGAAGAGGCCAGAGCTGGCAGCCGTCTGAGTTTCTCCCTGGGTAGGACCCGAGGTTGTAACGTTGTCTATATATACCCTGTAGAACCGAATTTGTGTGGTATCCACATAGTCACAGATTCGATTCTAGGGGAATATATGGTCGATGCAAAAACTTCAAGTTTCTCTGAAATAGCCAAAGACCAAAGACGGAAGCAGCTGGTATGGGTCGGCTCCCTTTTTCTGTTTCATTACCTTGGACTCCAGGAGGATGGACTGTGCCTGGTGATATCATGCAGGCTTTTCCTCAAGAAGTTCCTCACCTTTAAATGGAGACTCCGGTGGATATTGCTACAGAAAGAAACTCTGATTGGTTGTACAAATGCAGGGCTAGAGGGCTAGGTTTTGGAGTATTGAGGAGTAAAGTGAATGGCCAGCTGGCTCTAGTCCCTGCTCTCTCCTCCAGGGACAAGAGATGTAGGTACCCAAATCAGGACTTAGTGGCTTTTAGAGCCCTATGTGGGAAGAAAGCAAGCTGAGAGGAAGGATAGAGGTCACTTCTGGGATGCTTTTGGGTGAGGTGAGGGTCCCCTTGCCACCTTCCCACTAAAACCTTCAGCTGTAAGAACGTGGGCATTGAGGACCTCCTGTCTTATCAGCAGGGCCCAACTTTTTGGCTAGGAATAGCCCATCCTGAGCACTGGTAGAAAAGCATGGCAGTTACTCATTGCCTAACTTAATTCAGGCCTGCTGGATTCTGGTAACTTTTGGGTGACCCTGATGAAGACAAAGCCCGACTCCGTCTTTGTATGGCAGAGTCCCGGCTCCCGCGGGTTGGGCAGGCAGTCTGCCTGCCTGGGACATTTTGCCCAACTCAGGGGTCACCTTGCCTACTCACACTTCGTTGCCCTGTATCTGAATAGAAGGATTCATTCTTCCTTGAACTGTGCCCACTTTGGAGGAGCTGCTTTCAGGAGAGGGTGAGTAGAGAGGGCATAGAAGGTTAGCAAAGTCAGTGGCAGACAAAAGCTGAGATTACCTGCTGGAGATAGGGGTGCTGGGGATTTGTAACTACATTAACATCTGGCGGGGGCCCTCAAATGTGGCATGGCAAGTCACTTGATTACATGTATGTTATTTAGTTAAATTTGTGAAAATTATGAGATGCTCACCAACCCAGTGATAAACTCCCTCCCTCCCCATTGGTTGGCCTGGTCACATGGCTGCCCAACTTTATTCAGTTGACAGCAAGTAGGAGGGCCCTATGGAAGGAGAAAAAAAGACAACACGAGAAAAATTAGTATTTTCTACCTTCTGAAATTAATGGCCATGAGTTCGTATATGGTGAACTCTAAGTATGTGGACCCCAAGTTTCCTCCGTGCGAGGAGTATTTGCAGGGCGGCTACCTAGGCGATCAGGGCGCCGACTACTACGGCAGCGCACAGGGCGCCGAGTTCCAGCCTCCGGGGCTCTACCCGCGTCCCGACTTCGGTGAGCAGCCCTTCGGAGGAGGCGGCCCCGGTCCAGGCTCAGCACTGCCTGCGCGGGGTCACGGACAAGAGCCCAGCGGCCCTGGTGGTCACTACAGCGCCCCAGGAGAGCCGTGCCCGGCGCCTCCGCCCGCACCCCTGCCTGGCGCCCGGGCCTGCAGCCAGCCCGGCGGCCCCAAGCAGCCGCCCCCCGGGACGGCACTCAAACAGCCTGCTGTGGTCTACCCCTGGATGAAGAAGGTGCACGTGAATTCGGGTAAGGCAGGGGTCCAGTGCTCCCACGGCCCCCACCACAGCCCATTGGCCTGGGCCCCCCGGGAGAGGGTGTGTGTGGATGGGGATGTGTGGATGGGGACGGGTGGAGCTTCCTTGGGCGCTGCAATTACTCTCTCCATAAATTTTTATAGCTGAGGGAGCAGGCCGGGACCATGTGGCTGGATGCTTAGCTGTGGGAGCAAAAGGGGGTGGGGATGGGGTGGGGTGGGGGAGGACTCCATTTTCAGAGGAGAGGGAACACAGTGGAGAAGGGCATTTCCAAAATGTTTAGGAATTCCGGAGCTCTTGATGGAGCAGGGAGAAGGGAGCATTTTTGGGGGGATTTTGTGAGGCGCTGGGGGGAGTGAGTGGGTGTGAGGCGGTGGGTGGGAGTGTGCGCGCCGGGGAGAGGACAGGAGGGAGGAAGCCGCGAGCCTGGGAGCGCGCGCGGGAGGGCCGCGGCCTCCGGCGCTCCAGGAAGTGAGCGGCAGAGGCCAGGGGCCTAACTAGTGGCCTGACGCTGACCTGGCTGTCCTGTCCGCTTTTGTCTCGCAGTGAACCCCAACTACACAGGTGGGGAGCCCAAGCGTTCCCGGACGGCCTACACCCGGCAGCAAGTCCTAGAACTGGAAAAGGAATTTCATTTTAACAGGTATCTGACACGGCGCCGTCGGATTGAAATCGCTCACACCCTGTGTCTTTCGGAGCGCCAGATCAAGATCTGGTTCCAGAACCGGAGGATGAAGTGGAAAAAAGACCATAAGCTGCCCAACACCAAAGGCAGGTCATCATCATCTTCTTCTTCCTCCTCCTGCTCCTCCTCAGCCACCCCAGGCCAACATTTGCAGCCCATGACCAAGGACCACCACACGGACCTGACGACTTTATAGAAGTGGGGACTCTGGGCCCAACCCTCCCTTCGCTCCAGGCTGAGCTGAAGCTGCGGGGGCAGGCCGGGCCTGCTGTCACCTCACTGGGCTCTAAGGTACTGTGGGGTGGACCTGGGACTTGCAGGCCGCCCTCGGACTAGGTTAGCATCCCGCCCGAGGGCAGCCCCCTCCCTAGAGTGGGGAAGGGGGTGGGAGGGATGGGCGGGATTCTCTCTACGTATATTATATGGCAGGAGCTACTGAGAACATAAAACCTTGGCGAGTCATTAAACTCATGAAAATCTCAGCTGTTGGATTTTGACTTTGCAAATGAAGGTTGGATGCTTTATCCCAGTATGAATTTGGACACCCTCCCCCACTCCACCCCTCCAGGGAGCTTTGTGGTTTAGTAATGTGGGGGAGTTGAGGCAGAAGGTTGGCCACCCCTGTGCTAGGTGCTTTCATTGGGAACAGGAAAGCTGGGCCAGGATTTCTGAACTTTCTGGGTTGTCATACTTCCAGTGTGATTAAAAAGGAAAATGTTTTGCTCCCAATGGTCCCATGCCCAAAGAAATAGTGTAAGAAGGAAAGGAAACGGGTTATTTTATGTTTAGATTATATTTGCTTAAATATTTATTTGTTGGAAATGGGTACAGAAATAACTAACACCATCATGCCAAAAATCTTTAGATGGCCAAAGGGGCTGAGCTTCAGAGAGCTGGATCAGATATGTGTGGACTCACTCCTGGCGGATACCTGCCTTTGGAACTCCACTCCCTCCCCATTCCTTGGAAAGAAATATAGGGGACTCTTAACCCTTCTAGAAAAAGCAAAGGATCCACTGGAAGTTGAGTTCTTGAAAAATATATTTCCACATGTGCTTGTTTTCCAGCACAGTGCTTATAAGCAGTTCTGGGTAATTAAAGGAAAGGGGTGGTGGTGGGGGAAACAAATGGTTCAACATTTTCCTTCTGGGGAAGGAAAACAAAACCTCTATGCCCTGGGCCATCAGATAATGACTGAATTTTCTGTTCCAACTGGGTTCCAAATAGCTCCAAAATCCTGCATAGCAGGATTTCATAGGAATTGGTGTTATGGCCTATATGGTGGAGGGTTTGTGCACTTGGGAACAGTGGGTAGGTGAAGAAGTATTGCTTTAAGAAAGAAACTAATTGAATCTAGAAGTGTACAAAAGTTGGTCTTAGGGAGTTTTCCCCTTGAAGTTTTAATTTAAGGGGGAAAAAAAACCCTAAGGAAGTTTTTCTCAATCCATTAATTAGAAGCAGAAATTGCAAAAGTACAAAAGTTTTCAGACCCTCTTCTTTGCCTTGAGAATAGTGCTTTTAAAAAATCAGTCTTGAACCACAGAAGAGATGTTCTTTAGTCACTTTTTTAAATGCCATGTTTGGGAAGAATTTAAAGCTCATTTTTCTAAAAATGTTGACCCTTAAGGATAAGTGAGAAAGAGTCAAAGGTAATGTTCAGAGTTCATATACTCAAATGAAACAAGTTTTCAAAAGTTTGAATCCCAAAGCCTTCAAAAAAGAAAAGCCTCCAAAAAAGAAACCCCTAGTTATAAGTGACCCAAATGGGAAAGCAGAAAGGGTAAGCTAAAAACTTAATATTAAGATCCATAGGGAAGTTATTTTCCCCTAGTACTTTAGAATGCTTTAGCTTTTAGTAGTGATTCTTAAAATACACTTAAGTGAAGAGGGAAAAAGAGGCGTGTTCTTTGGTGCTGTGTCTCCTGAGAGCTGAGGGCAGGTATTCACTGAGGTCCCTAGGCTAAAATTCCGCTTCTCTAAAGTGTCTTCCAAGCCTTGGTCTTTTGTATTAGACCCTAGGGACAGCTCTTTGTTCCTCTTTGGGGTGAGCCTGGCTCTCAGACTTGCACATGGCAATACTTGAATATCGCCACGTCGGGATATTAAAGATGGATATTCCTGCATTATTCGCATCATTGTTTCTATGACAAAAAGCACAGAGTTCATACATAGTCAAGATGTCTTTTTTTCTGATGCCCCACGTTGAGAGGCTGAAAAGGTATTTTACTGAAGTTCGGCTAAATTACAGAATCAGGTTCATCCAGAGGACAAATTTTCTATTCGATTAGCTGTATTTCAGCCGGGAGGACTGACCTCTAAACCCTTAACCTTTTGGACTCTAACTACCCTTCTTCCCCCCCCCCCCACCTTTAACATAGAGAGCAGTCTTTGGATGTAGCATTTGAAAAGAGCCACTATCCTTAGGCAAATTGGGGAGTTGCTAAGATTCTTTCCTAAAACCCTAATCTGTGCATACATAGAACCTTCCCCTGGGGAGAAGTATAAAAGTATATATTTTCACACATCTAACTACAAATCTATTATGGAGAATTATCATGTAGATTTTCCTTTCCCAAAAAGTTTTGGTCACTCACCTAACTTCAGACCAAATGCCACACTGCTTAACTGCTTTTTCCCCTGTCTCAAAGGAAAGCCAAGAGTCATGTTTTCCTGAAGAAAACCCCAGATTCTTCTTAAACATAGTCCCACTACTTTGGAAAGTAATTTCATCAGAAAAACAAGTTCTTTGTTTATAAGTCTCAGCTCTTCTTCTCAGCTTCCAGGGATTGTCTTTTGAAATGTTAATGGAGCCTGGATGACCCAGAGGGTAGCTCCCAACCCTGATGTCCCACTCAGACCTCAGTATCCATTTGGGCCCCACAGGAGTGGGCCAGGAAAGGGGAAAGGCCCTCCAACCACCTAGGGCAGGGAAGGAAATCAGTTTCCATCTGGGAATATGCTCTGTGTGGAAAGCTCCAGAACCCTTTTGCTATTATTTATTTCCAGTTTGTTCCCCCCATATATGGGCCAGTAGTATTTGGTTTTGTGGTGTTACTTTTTTAAACCTGTGTTGGGGTCATGACAGGGGGAAGTGAAGTGTTTGCTGAGGACACTGCTCCTCAGACTCCCATCTCACTTTGTCCATTGCAGCCTTTTGTTGTGAGATGACATTGTCAGTCAGCCCCATGCAGTCTGTTCACATGAGATGCTTTTTTAATAGAATTGACCAATGTTTTGCTGCCACTGATTAAAGTATTATTTATACTAATTGTTGCCTGTAGTTTTGATGTAATCCATTGATCTATATTTGAAATAATAAAAGGTGTAGCAAAATCTCCCTCCTGTTTGATGCCTCGACAGAAGCATTCTTTAAGTCTTTTAAAAGCTAACATTCAAGATAAACAACTTATTATTTCCTGTAAAAAAAAAAATTGAACCAATTTACTTGGTGTTAAGGGGTGATTGTTAAGGGGTATAAGGCTTAGC
Source organism: Callospermophilus lateralis (assembly GCF_048772815.1). Taxonomy (NCBI): domain Eukaryota; kingdom Metazoa; phylum Chordata; class Mammalia; order Rodentia; family Sciuridae; genus Callospermophilus; species Callospermophilus lateralis. The sequence continues at coordinate 55,335,144 of NC_135313.1, read as the reverse complement.
AATTATTATTACCCCCTCCTAGTATAAACACACTCCCAGTTTGGCCACCATTATTTTGTGAGCATTGGAAAGTCTGGGATTGAATTCAGGTTGCAGGGTATTGGGCATTATTTATTAAAAGGAAAAGAAGTAACTGCCTGGGCTATTAGGGGACTCCATGTTGGCTTTCTGCTCGGTGCAGGCCAGCCCCAGACCCCTTCAGTCTAGGACCTCAGAGGAAGCCTTTGTAATTTGTATAAGAAAACTTCCAGCTGTCCAGAAGCTGGGAGAGAGTGTTGGTCCTGGGCTGACCTGAGCTGAGGCTGTCTTGTAGCTCCTCTGATCTGACCGGGCTGGCCTCCAATCCTGGGCTCCCTCTTTTCTGGTGCTGCTCAGCTCCACCTGGGGCCAGCACCTGCCCCTCCTTCTCAGCACCTCTCCACCCCTCAGACAACAATAAACACTCCCACTATTAAAAAAATAAAAAGTACTGTGCATTATTTTTATCGCCAGGGCTTTTCCTCATCTTGGCCTCAGTCTTGAAAAGGGGACCAAGACAGGAGTCCCAAAATAGATGGGGGTCTTGATAGAGACAGGAAATGAATAGAATGCATAAAATCAGACATGTGTCCTTAATATATGGAAGAACTCGCTCCAGACGCGTGGACATGTGTATTTATAAGTGCTTAGACAGAAGTTTAAATATTCAGACACATTTTATGATTGTCCTCTGCCCGTCTTCTGGTTAATGGCTCCTCCTGTGCCCACCAATACATCAATACCGTTGTGTGTATTGAATCACCGGCAGGGACGAGAAGGAAGCGAGTCCATAGCCAAGCCCGCTGAGTACAGTACAGTAAATCGGGACCCTCAGCAGAAGGCGCTTCCCGCCCGCCCGCCATGTTGGGGAGCCCTCCCTGCCCCCCGCGCCGGGCTGAGCGGCCGGGGCTCGCTGGCAGCCGGGGGAGGGCCTTTCATAACCCGGAGAATTTTCAAAGTGCAAGGAAGATGATAAGAATAGATTTCTACAAGTCCCGACCACGTGATTGGCGAAATAATTAATTCAGCACGTCCCTTAAGAAACAAGGAGTCGTCATTAATCTGCCACGCAAAGGGCTCTCTCCGACTTGGAAAGTGCAGGGATCCCAAGAATATCACCCGCTGAGGGGGGCCCCGCGCGGCGCCCCCCGGCCCTCCACCCCCGGCCCCAGGCGGCGGGCGCGGGAGCGCGGCCGGCAGGTAAATATTTGGCGACTTTTATTTCATCAGATTTAAATCCTTAATGAACTTAGCTGTCAGGGCCGCTGACAAATAGTTCCCTTTGCTTCCTGATTTGGAACCGCGCGCCGGCGAGAAGTTGTCTGGGGCTTGGATAGTGACCCTTGGTTCAGCAAAGCTTTGCACTTATGAAAAATTACTGAGAACGGCCGAGTGTGTGCGTGTGTGTGTGTGTGTGTGTGTGCGTGTGTGTGTGTGTGTGTGTGTGTGTGTGAGAGAGAGAGAAAGAGAGAGAGAGAGAGAGGATGTGAGGGTGTGCAAAGGGCGAGGGTGCGAGGGGTGAGGGAGAGGGTGCGCGCAGGCTGCTCCGAGACAACAAGAGTTGTAAAAAACCGGCCTGGCTGGGGACACGCCTGGCGCACGCGGGCTGAGGTTGCCCGGTCGCCTGTGTCTACCGGGAACAATGGTCGCTGTCACGGCATCTGCCGCCTATTCTTAAACCGGCGAGAAAAGGCCCCGGCCCTCTTTTCAAGCGAGGGTCGTAAATTTTTCTTTGCGTCATAATAGAAGGCTATAAAATTGAGTTGAAATTTTACCCCAGGCAGGTTTTAACCAACAGATAATGATTTCCGAGTTGCTTCTCCCACTCTCCCCTTTCCTCACCCAAGCTCTGCTCCTTCTCCTAGAGATGAGTTTCTCCTTATTTTCCCTGTATTTTTTGTATTTTTACTTTTTTTTTTTAAGATCTAAAATAAAAGCAAAAGAAAGCTTGAGTGAGAGAGAGAGAAAGAGAGAGAGAGAGAGAGAGAGAGAGAGAGAGAGAGAGAGAGAGCCGGGCGAGAAGGGCTCCTCCAGGAAAAGGATATGCGGGGGAGGCCGGGGAGAACTGCAAAAGGCCATCTCTTTCACTTGCTCCCATTTCAGCCTTCTTTTTTCACCCGCACTCCAAAATTTGGAGTCCTCTGCTTCCGCCACACCCCACTCCCAGCTTGCTGAGGACCTGGGCTGGGGGCAGCAGCAAAGGTTCTCTTCCTCTAACTCTCAGCTCTGACCTGTGTGTCCCAAAGAACAGTCTCTTTATTCGGCTCCTTTCCTCCTGAGATGCCTCCATTGGCTTTGAGGATGAATTCAGCAAGCTGGGACTGGCTGTCTGCGGTGGTTGTTTGGGGACTATATGTGTTTTCATTCTTTTTTGGTGTGTGTATATTTTCCCGTCAGGAAAGAAACAAAGTTTCCTCCGTTATGAATTATACATTCAAACAATAACACATTAATTCAATTATTCAAAGATGACAAATGTTTATGTGCTTAGCAAGTGACTCCAGCGCAGATTCCGGGCGCTTTCTCTGAGCTGCTTGCATTTTTCTCAATGAGAATGGTCTCCCCTCCCACCCCCACCCACTTCAACGCACCCAGACATCCCCTTGTAGGCCCAGGAAGAAACCCAGAAAAAGCTTCCCTGGCCGGGCAGCCCGGCAGCCAACAGCCTCCCAAGGCCTGGGCTTGGCGGGCACCGGCCCGGGCTATTTTATCAGTGTGACAATTGCCCGAGTTGGTGTGATAAATCATCGTAAGTAATTCCTGAAAGGGTGTGAGGCTGTTGGGGGCCGGGCGAGGACTGTAAATCTTTCCGGTTTATTGCTCTATGAACATATGCTCCGATTGAAGAAGGCTTAGATCCTTTCCTGGAGACAAATTCCCGCAAAGCAGCCCCCCTCTTTGGCTGGGGATTAACACTTGCCACGGGCTTCAGGCTTGGCCCCTAGCGGGAGGTTTGGGGGCGGGGTCCTCCGAGTGGGAGTGGAGTGGGACACACAAGGTCGGGCTGGGAGAGACACCCCGAGTGGGTCTCCGCCCTGGCTGGGACAGGTGAACAAAAGGAGGGGCTCGCCAACAGGTCTGGAGGCTTGGGACCCTTACTCAGGGACATCCCAGAGTCTCTGGGATAGGGATGCGGAGGATCTTCTTCCCTTGTTCCTGTGCTCATCTATGGCTTTGGGGCACTTTCCCTTGTCTGAGACCTTCTAAGCAGCAACTGGGCTCCGTGGCTGATGCCGCTGAGAAGCAACATTGGCAATGAAAATCCCTTTCGGGGATGGGGTGAAGAGCTTTTCTTAGTGAGGGATCTGGGATGTGGATCGGGCAGAATGGAGATCCCTGGGAGCTAGCTACAATCCAGGAGGTGGAGACTGGAGGCTGGCCGCCGGCCCAGGTGTGCTTAATTCTTCTTCCTACAATCAGAATGGGTACGGTGAATCCCACCCAACCTCTTGGAGCGTGGTGGGATTCTGTTATGATTTAATATTTATAAAATAAAAGTTTCCTTGTCCCCCAGGTAAGCCCAGCAGGGACTAATTCAGCAAACCCTCTTGCCTTCCCGGAGGCACCGCAGGAAGCGGGGAAGTCGCGGCCTGGCTGTCGCTGGGCCTGCGGGTTCCTTAGGCCTTGCTCAGATCTGGAGATGTATACAGGTCACCGCGGGCTGCGGCTCAGCGCCTAGGCAACTCCAGGCCTCGAAGGACCCGGGTGGGGTGCTCAAGGTTCAGAGAGGGTCCTGACCAGCTGCTAGGGGACTTTTCTGTCTCCGAAGTGGTGGTTTGCCTGCGGAGTCCGCGGAAGCAGCCAAGGCCCCAGGGAATAGTGCTGGTAGCAAGGTTTCCCGGGGTGACCGGCCAGGGATGAGAGCCAGCGAATCCCACAGCCTGTGTTGTGCCACAACTTCAGTGTCTCATTGGGAAGATCTAAGCGTCCTCCTAGGCGACGGGAGAGAGTCTTGCCCCTGTGCATTTGGATACCGAATACCAAATACCGGGCAAGGCGACCGGGGAGCTAAGGGAACCCTAAATTAATGCTGCTTCACAGCCCTTTCCATAGATGCCTCTAAGGAAGATAATTTTTTTTTTTTTTAATTTCCAACCCCCGAACTAGTCTGGTGGAACGCCGAGCCAGGGTCATTTGTCGTTGAGGGGAGACTATCAAGTTCCCATCCCATTGCATGCAGCCAGGCTGTGGCCGGGTAAGCCCCAACCTGAGAGAGAGAGACTTTCCCTTCGTCCCACACCCACTCGAGTCTGCGGTTAAGAAGAAGCCCGTGTCCCACGCCTCCTGCGCCCCTCCTCCTATCCCCCCAGGCCTGGCTGCGCTCCGGGGCTGGATGGCGTGAAAGTTTCAGCCTCAATCAGTACAATCTTCCCTTGGGGTCACGTGAACAAATATGCTCACATTTGAAGGCAGCGTCTGTATTTCCCGACTATGAGGGGGTTTCCGGGGCTCTCTCCAAATCCAGAAAGGACTACGTTCCGAAAGCAAAACAAACCCTGAGCTCTGGGGGGCCTGGGAGGGCTGGGCAGGAACCTAGGAGTGGGTGGGGGTGCGAGTGGCCACCGCTTGGGCCCGAGAACTGACCGGCGGGTGGGTGGACCGACCGGAGCGCAGCGCAGGCGAAGCCAGCTCGGGGACTGCGAACTCGTTCCTCCTGCGTTTATTGGTAGTTGAACCTCAGACTGGTTCCGTTCTACCGGGAATTCCGTGAGCTCGGGTATATGGCCGCGTCTGCGAGAGCGCAAGACGAGGGTTGGGACAGTGTTGTCTGCAGACAAAGGGGGAAGGCTAGCTCTGCCCCCCACTGGCGCCCAGTCTGAGGCCGAGGACACCAGGTTTATGATAAATTGGGATACAGGTAAGCAATTGCATGACAAAATGGAAATCTTTGGGCACGGGGCTGTTTGCTGCCCTGAGCGGGATACTAAATATGATTTATTCTGTGTAATCTGTGATCTTGATTATTGCCAATTGGTGAGGCTGCCTGCGTAGACCTCGATACACTTCTACATATACATCGAGGACTGTGATTAATCGTAAGGAGGTGAGCTTTGTGGGGACGTTCCCCGCCTACCAAAAGGTTAGGAGGACACTACCTTGCCAGGCTTGGAGGGTGGCTGGCAGTACTGGGGGTTGTGGAGGCAATTTGAGGAGGGGTTTCTGTGAGGGGGTTGGGGGCCGGAGTTAGCATTTTGAAGGTAACATGCAGTTATGAGAATGAGCTGAAAATGAAATGAATAAAAAGAAACTTTTTTTTTTTTTTACACTGTCACTGCCAAAGTAAGATGGAGCATCATATTAATTCTGTGTCTTGGGCTGCCGGGCTGGGTGCAGGCGGGTTGATTTATATGTATTTAAAATAAACTCAGTGGCCAGCCAGCCAGCTCCCTGCATTGTTCTGGAATCCAGCTCCACACACTCATTCTTTGCCTCTTGCTGTAGGCTTAGTATTTTCCCCCTTGGGAGTAAAATGCTCCCAACCTTCTCCCTGCAAATTTGAAAGAACCCCCAAACTACCCTAAAGAGTTTGGGGGCTTCTCCACTCTCTTTCTCACTAATCTAGGGGTTTGACTGCAACAGTGGAAGAGAAAAGGTTTAGTGTTTCTGGGTCCTTCTCCCCAAGGAACCCCAAGTGAAAGCTAAATCATGTATTGATTCCCGCATCCCACCTATCCTTTTGTTTACTTGTTCCTTGAGGCTTCTTGCTGGGGGAGGACAGGACAACCCGTCCCAGGTCTTACCCTGTTAAGGCCAGACTGAGTTGCTTCATGAGATCCAGTGAGTTGCTGTGTACTCAAGAGAAGGCCACTGAGCCAAACCAGACTGAACCTTAAGGGGAAGGGACCCCCAAAGCTAGGAGCACTCCCAAAGCCTATTTTGGGACAGGCCCCATTGGGAAGACTGATTTCCAGGAGCCTCACCATCAAAGGAGAGCAGTAAAGTTGTTTTGTCAATTGCTTGAGCTTGGCTCCAGCAGAACTTAAAGTCGGTGAACATTTTTCTTCCTTCACTGCCTTGGAGCTGCGCGCCTGCCAGCTTAGTCAGCTGAATCCAATTACTGCGAGCAGCATTTCATTTGGCCCCATGGAGCACTCACTTATAACTTCCCCGAAAATTTCAATAATCCCCACCAAGGCTCCGCGCTGGCCCTATCCTAAAGTGTTTTCCCGGGGTGCTGCTGGGGGGTGGGGTTATGGAGCCCGGGGTTGCCTGGAGCTAGTTTTTGGTTGACAACTGGAGGACAGGGCTCCCTCCCATTCTCCAAGTTTCTGGCTATGAAAAAGGTATTACAACTGGTGGCCCAGAGCCAGCTGGGTTAAGCTCGGGATTTGGGGCACGACAGAAGCCAAAGTTGGGTCAACGCTGGGTGGTAAGTGGGCATGGGAAGAAGCGCTGAAGAAGGCGCTGGGGGTTCGTCTGGAGGCTCAACTTTGACTAACTTAGGGTCCTCTTTCCCTTCCCCTTCCCAAACCTTCTGCGCTCAGAGCTCAGAGCATACCGGCGCATCCCCCAACGCCCAGGCGCAAACTTACCCTGTTCCGCTGCAGCTGTGGAAAACAAAATCTAGCTAGAGGCGCAGGGGGATCACCGCCCTAGGTGGCCTCCCAACTTAGCTCTTCTGAGGGGACGATCCTACTTCTAAAGAACCCTTTTTTCAAAAATAAATAAAAAATAATCAAGCGTCGAGAGTTGACGTCCGCCCACGTGAATGTATTATATAAAGCGGCTCCAGGACCCGCGGGCTTGAGAGCCCTGATACTTTGCACCTCTGCCTCGGCGACCTCAGGGCCCGGCCCAGCCGAACCACCTGGGGGTGGGGAGCGGTCGAGTGACTTGTGCCCTTGGGCCCGGGTCGTCTGGGAAGCTGAAGCCGGGGCGTGAAGTTAGGAGTCCTACCGGGCTGGGATCTCTCCGAGGCGCTTCCGTTGGGTGTTCATTAAGGGGTGAGTTATTGCGGTGCGAGCCAAAGGTCACTTCAAAGGCTTATGGCTGCGCGCTCTGGTCTTTAGAGCGCCCTGAACGCTTTGTGTGGGGGCTTTCCCGGGTGCAGTTTAGTGTTTGCAAACTACTGAGTCGACAAATTGCACAGGGCAGATGCAAGAGGGAGATCGAGTCTCTCTCTTTTCACCTGACGGGGGGCCAACACCCGCTGAGCAGCGGCGGTGGTGGTTAGACTGTTCTTGTGTTGAGAGTGTAGGTGGAAAGGATGTTTGTATCTTTGGTGGTTTGCAGTCTAATCCCAACACTGGAGTGAGCAGCCAGGCCAAGCATGTGGTGGGTACTTACTGGAAAAATGTCTGGGAAACCATTTAAGATAAAGTTAAAATGTAAAAAGTGGGAAACAGTGTGCAACTCCTTCTCAATAGTGTAGCCCCTGACTAGGATGCTCCCAGATACATCTACATAATTACTCTCCTTTCCTGCTGTCCTAAGCTGTAGCCTGGCTCTCTCCCTCCATGATTCTGCACAGTCCTCTTCTGCTCCTTAGAGGGTTGGCTTGGTCTCTGGGTTTGGAAGCAGGAGCATTTAGCTTGGTGGGGGCAGGAGGAGAGCTGACTGCTTCCCGCACCACTCCATGGCACACCTCTGACCCACTAGGGTCACCCCCTGACAGAGAGTCTGGCACTTTCCTCAGGTCCAAGCTGTCCCCCATTCAGCCAAGGACTTTGGTGTTTAAGGCCTCTAGCTCCCCAGGAGCCAACTGAGTCTTCTTTCTGCTGGGGAAAAGGCTTCAGGAATGGCTGCAGGCACCACATACAATAGTCACATTGATTATGGCACTCTTAAAGGGGGTAAAGCTTCTCCGCGTGTGTTTCTAAGAAAGAAACGGCTGCTATTGAGTTTTCCATTTTGTTCCAGATCTGCCTCCACAGAATATCAAAAGAAACTGAAGAGCCTACAAAAAGAGTTAGAAACAAAATTCAAGAAAACACACATACAAATTTGTGGTGAGTGGGGATGATTTTTAAAAAATAATTTCCACTGCATTTTCATTTGTCCTACAACTCAAGTAGCCATCTCAGGATTCATACATCAAGACATAAAACAAAGGGCAGCTTTGAAGTGGATCACCTCAGTGTGAACTGTCGCCTGTTACATGATAACTGATCATCCGCCTTCAAATTTATGGCACTTTAATGGGGTGAGCACAGTGCCTTAAATGCAGGGTATAGTACAGTATTAAGTTATCTGGGCTATATAAGAGTGATTTAGAATGTGCATTCCATAGTACAGAAGAGGCTTGGGCTGAAAGAGAGGGAGAACTTGGACAAAACATAAACAAACCCCCTTCTGAGCAAACCTGAAAAGGAGTGGTTTCGAAAAACCTGAAGTGGCCAGGCCATCGGGGAGAGGAGAATCGTTGCTCGGTTCCAGTGAATTTAACAGGGATGTCCATCAAGAGTACTGGCTGTCAGAAAGAGATCCGCGGGCTTCTGAGGCCCTGGGATAGGCAGAGCAGGGAGAGAAGCCGGAGGCCAACTCGAATCTTAAAGAATTTTGAGAGAAACTGACTCAACCAGCACACCATCACCTCCTCCTTCTCTTTCGGCTTGCACAGATTGAGTGTACCCGTCCGAATTTACTAGGTTGCAACAGGAGACAAAACCGGCGACTGTATGTCATCCCCTCCCTTCTCAAACCTCCTCCTCCCCCTGCCTTCCCGCGGCCACCGCGGGCGAGCGATCGCCAGCGGGCCTCTGCGTGTCGGTGGTGCCTCCCGGTGTCCGAGGCCATGGCGGGCAGCAGGTCTTTGGTCCTCTGCGAAGCTGCGCGTCCCATCCCGACTCCGGCCGAGGAGCAGAGCTGCTCTCAGAGGCCGGCGCCGGCTACTTTATATAATCCCGCTGCTCGTAGGATGCCTGAGCGGGAAAAGTGCGGAGTAGGAAATTCTTTTGCTGCGCTGCCTCCTACGCGGAGCCTGCTTTCCACTTCTGAAAAGTGCCCGGCCTTGGGAAGTGTTTTTCTTTTCATTCCTTACTGAAGCGTTTACTGCCGCCGTGGTCGCAGTCATAAATTTTGTTACAAACCACAATGACAGGTGCATTGATATGCACCGTGAGAGCTCCAGCTGCTTAATAACCCCGTCCCCTGGCCGCTGTGAGCGCCTTTTATTTATTCGGTATCATATTAGGTATTGATCCTGGGCAGAATTAAGTGCAGTGAGCAAGTATCGGGGCTCTGCTGCTTCGGAGTAGCGGCGGAAACTGCAGGACAGCGCGGCCAGGGAGCGGGTGATGGTGGCTTTGAAGACGCCATTCTTTTGGCTGGAGACGGCTTGGCCCTGGGTTCCGGGCCTGCGGTTAGGTCTCCAAACTGAATTGAGCAATTTCCAGGGACCTGGAGAAAGGACTAGCCAGACCCATTTGATATTCTTCCCCAACAGGGACAGGGGATTGAGCGGAAAGGGATTGGGGCGACTGCTACGTCCCATTCCTTGGGCTGGGGGAGGGGTGGAGAGAGAAGGAGGAGGAAGAGGGAGAGAAAAGGACAACTGAGGACTTTGGGAAAAATACCAATCCCGGCTCATCCACCCCTCCCCCCAGGGGCTTGTCTTTACCCCAAGGCATTTGGGTCTTGGATCCCAAATGAGCAAAGGTACCAAAGGGTGAGAAAAGAAAGCCTTTAAAAAAGGGCTGGGGGTGGGTGATGGAAAAGATGAGCCACTGAACAGTTGACCATTGTCCAAGTGATTTATGACCCGTTCCTGCTTTTTAGGTTCAAGCAGAGTTCACAAGGAGTAGTGATTTCTGGAAAGAAATAAGCCCTTCAACCAGTTTCATAACAATAATCTCAGGTTTTGCTTTAGGAGAGGGGAGTTCTTTGGGACATTGCATAGTCTTTTCCCAGTGAGAACAGCACAACTTGTGCCCTTATGGGGAAATGGACATGGACATAAGGTAGTGGATCATGCAAACAGGCAGAAGAACAGGAAGCTACCCAGGGATTGTACTTTTGAGGTCTGTACACAGAGTTTTCTCCAGAAATATGTTACAGGAAGAAATATGAACACAGTTATCTATCCATAGACCTGCTCAGTTCATAAATAAGCTATTTTGATGTGACTGCTCCATGTATTAAGGCAAACTTAGTCAAGTTAGGAGGCAGGAGGGGGATGTTTTGGTTCCAAAGTTGTCAGTGGAATGACAGAAGCAGTAACAAGTTCTGGTGGTGTCTGATGTGACCATTTAGACTTCCAGAGAGTTAAGACTGGAAGCAGCATCCTAGGAAAGTCCTGAAATGTAACCAGTCTAGTCTTTTGGCCCTGGGGGAAAACACATGAAAATATTAGTCACAGGATGAGGAGTTAGCATCCATTTGATATTCAGTAACTTTAACAGTCAGAGACTAAGAAAATTCATCAAAAGAATTAAATCTAGCTTTGTTAAATAGATAGCCTAACTGTGTACATTTACAAACACTAATGGAAACAATTCCTACAACAGTTATGTCTTAGTGTTTTAGAATCCCATTGAGAAAAAACTTGTCTCACATCAAGATAAATGGCACATTCATTTAGATTCTAAAACAAAACGGGGGACAATACTACTAAAAACAGCTAATTTGAAGACCTTTTCAAATTGGTTAGGCTTTTTGGTGAAAGTGGATGGAAAATGAGTGCTTGGAGAAGTGATGTTGGTAATATGGCCAAATCACTTCAGCCACATAAGCTGTCTACAGAATGTGGTCTATCATGATGAAGCCAGGGGGAGTTTCTGGAAAGTTGTCTGAAGGATGAGATCAAGAATTAAGACCAGGGAGCTGACCTGTGAGTTTTCTTTATCAAACAGACAAAAGTATTTGTATGGTATTAGTTATACTTTAACTCCTCAGGGGTCTTTCAAGAAGAAGGGAGGGGGGATCTAGGAGAGAAATCTCCCATCAAAAGTCAGGGGATACAAAAGGGGTAGACTTTTTCTTGTTTTGTGTTTTCCCTTCTTCTTCTTCTAATTCTGGGTCCATTCAATTATGCCTTGACAGGTTCTCTTATGGTTGTGGACTGGGTGGAAAGTAGGTGGAATAGATAATCCAGAGCAGAGGTCAATTATATCTATTTATAGAATAGATCCAGGGTAAATATGACAAAGTTATATTATAAATTATTCTCCATTTACCCATTGTACATCCATTTAAAATTCTAAAACCCTTTAACCATTTCCATGGTGTCCCTTTAAAAGTAGTAGGAACATACTGTATCAGGTCTAGAAAAATGTAGATAAAAGGAAATAATGTTTTTTAACCTCAAAATAAGTCTGGGAATCTTTAAGTGCTCTTCTTGGTTTTTATCTTCTAGCTTTTTGCACTGTAGATCTCACAGAGCTGACCCACAGAATTAATTGAGCGAATTCTCACCCTGTCATTAAAAAGTGAATTATCTGTGTCTTCATGAAAGATGTGGTGATTTTGAAACTAGGTGGGTAACATACTTTGGGGGAGGGTTTTGACAGTTCTAAGTGTGTTGTAGGGCTTCTTTTGTGCATTAAAACACTAGGATTATGGGTTAGGGGTGTAGTTTGGTGGTTGGACCCTGTTTAGCATGCAGAAGGCCCTGGGTTTAATCCCTAGCACCAAACATACAAAGAGAGAGATTACCCAGTGACTGATTGATTCACCCATTCATTCACTCATTCATTCAACAAGCATCTATTGCAGTTAGCATATGCAAGGCATTGAGATGATGTTATAACTACATATAGATAAATGAGACACAGTCCCTGCCTGCAAGAAGCTCACAATTTAGGGGTTTAAATGAGATAGTAAAATGTATGAGGCCATAGGTTTATTTTCATGAAGGCTCAAAGGCTGAATTGAGCCACAACTCCAGCCCCTGAATTGACAGTGTTGAAGAAAGAAAATTGTATCTGGGGGTGGGAGGAAGCCCCTTCCCTAGATAAGAGTTGAACTAAAGGGAAGAGAGAAGGTCTTTTCTTACATTTAGGTGAAATTTCTTTAGACTTTTCCAGGGCTCAAATAAGTAAATCCCAGATTTAGAACCTTACCCATTCCTCCAACACAAAGTGGGTAGGAGGCAGAGAACCTGGGCTAGTCCTTCTGTATTGACTGGTCTTGCCAATGACAGTTCCTCTGGGGCCTCTCACTTTTCTTCTTGTCAGGTCACCTGGAGTCCGGGGCCTGGCCCAGCTCTCTCAGGATTCAGCAGACACTGGAGGTGGTGGCCAAGGACACAGTGGTAGTCAATGTTATTTGAGCAGGGTCAGCAGGCCCTGGAGCTTCTGGAGTGCACCATGCAGAAGGCTGCATACTATGAAAACCCAGGACTCTTCAGCAGCTATGGCTACAGCAAAGCCACTGATACTTATGGCTACAGCAACCCTCATCAGCCCTATCCACCCCCTACTGCTGCCAACTCCCTGGACACTGATTATCCAAGTTCTGCCTGCTCCATCCAGAACTCTGCACCTCTTCGAGCCCCAGGCCACAAGGGGGCTGAACTCAATGGCAGCTGCATGCGACCTGGCACTGGGAACAGCCAGAGTGGGGGTGGTGGCAGTCAGCCTCCTGGTCTGAACTCAGAGCAGCAGCCCCCACAGCCCCCTCCTCCACCACCCACCCTGCCCCCTTCCTCACCCACCAATCCTGGAGGAGGAGTTCCTGCTAAGAAGGCCAAGGGTGGGCCCAATGCTTCTAGTTCCTCAGCCACCATCAGCAAGCAGATCTTCCCCTGGATGAAAGAGTCTCGACAGAACTCCAAGCAGAAGAACAGCTGTGCCACTGCAGGTAGCTCTCTGAGGGGACCACCCCTAGACCAGGTCCCCTGTAGAATGGCCCCAGGAAGCCCCAGTCACTCAGGAACCAGGAGACTCAGGACTTTTAAGTGCAACCTTGGAGGTCAAGGTCCAAAATCCTACTCCTTTTAATGTTTATGATTGGGGTCATAGCCTTGCAGTGACAAGGTGCTCACATCCACTCTGGGCTGCTAGTGCCATTGCTGGACAGGTCTCATATTTATTAATAAGAGCTTTTTTTTATACTGACAAATTATCTGCTTTCCTGAACTTCTGGTTATAACTCAACTCCCACCCACTTCCATCCAACATCTCTTTAAATTTTGAAGACAGAGCCTGGTGCAGTGGCACCTGCCTGAGGTTCCAGCTACTGGGGAGGCTGAGGCAGGAGAATCACTTAAGCCCAGGAGTTTGAGGCCAGTCTGGGCAACAGTGAGACCCTGCCTCAATTTTAAAAGAAAGGAAGGGCTGAGCATGGTGGCACTGTAATCCATTTGAGAGAATGAGGCAGGAGGATTGAGAGTTCAAAGTCAGCCTCAACAACTTAGCAAGATCTGCCTCAAAAATAAAAGGGTTGGTAATGTGGATCAGGGGTTATGTACTCCTGTGTCCAATCCCTGGTTAAAAAAAAAAAAAAAAAAAAAAAGGAAGGAAGGAAGAAAAGAAAATTAAAAATTGTAGACAGGTAATATGATTCCTAAGTCCAGGTGTTTATGTAGCCCATATCCTATGAATCCTATGCCTTTAAATTAACATGAGTTAATGTCTAAAGAGTGTTAAGAACCACACCAAGTACTTTGCAAGCATTCTCTAATTTTTTCAAAGAATACTTTGAGGATAGGTATGTGGTAACATTCTAATTTTATAGATAAAGAAATCATTAGACAAAATGCAACTTGCCCAAGACCACAAAACTGTAAAGTGGTGGATTTGAATCCACTTGATTTCTAGGCCTATAAGGCAAAGTCAAGAGACTCTACTTGGCTTATCCCAGCCCAATTCTCCTATTCCAGCAAATCCATAATGAGGAAGCTCATGTCCTAGGGGGAGAGGATATTCTGGGAAACAGGAGCAGCCTTGGATTTCACTCCTTAAAAGGGAAGACCCTGGAACTGAGAAGGTTTTCACTAGGTCCATCCAGGGCATGTAGAAGATGGGCATGGCCAGGAGCTCTGACACCTGCTCCTTTTCTCTGCTCAGACTGGTTGGTTCCTGAAATGTTCTGGCCTTGTGTTGGCTAACAGGGTTTATTTTTAGATAGATGAACATGCTTCCAGGTCCAGGGCTAGTTTGAACCCTGGGATGTGGCTTGTTATCAGGTCTCTGGTTGGTCTGCTGCTCCCTAGGGCTGCTACTGTTAGGGGGAAGGTGTCTTCCTGCCTGTAAGCTCCTTCTTCTGCTCCTCCCTCCTCAGCTCAGGCTCAGGCTCAGGCCCTCCCTCCCAGGAGAAATCCATTTGTCTTCCCAGTGAGGGAGTAGACAAGCAGCTGAGAGGTGGCAGGGGTGGTGGAAGCCAGTGTCCAGGCACTGCACCTAGCACTGCTATGCTCAAATGCTTCCAGCCTGGTCTTGGGACCTCTAAAACTCCGGGCAGTATGTTAGTACTTTTGGGGGTGGGATTATCACCTCCTTATCTCTGGGTGCAGCTGGGATACAGTGAGGTACTAAGATCCCCGCTCCCATTATTTACTCCCGCAGGGTGCTTTACCCAGGAGCCAGCCTCTAAGCAAGGCAGGCTGGAGATCCCCCCACCCCCAGGAGCAGCAGAGGGTGGGAGGACTGTTCAAAGAAGTCTGGCCTTTCTTCAACACGGGGGAGGCCTTACCAGCTGCTCCTAATCTCTTATTAAAGTCCTTCATGGCCTTTGGGTGGAGATGAGATGATGGGTTGGGATGGAGTGGGAAGGGAGGGCCCAGTGAATAGGACCTCAGAAGGCGGATGGAGATTTCAGGTGCGACTAATAGGTAGGCCTGGGGTGCGGAAAAGCGAGTTCCCCCTCGGAATCTCACAGCCCTTTATTCGCCCCAGGATTGGAAGTGAAGGAAGTAGTGGAGGAAAATGAAGCCAGGGAAGCACCCCTCTCCATTCCTGAGGGTCCTTATCCCCTCGATCAGCGCCCACTCTCTTTCCCTCCATTGTCTAGGAGAGAGCTGCGAGGACAAGAGCCCGCCGGGCCCAGCGTCCAAGCGGGTGCGCACGGCATACACTAGTGCTCAGCTGGTGGAGTTGGAAAAGGAATTCCACTTCAACCGCTACTTGTGTCGGCCGCGTCGCGTGGAGATGGCCAACCTGCTGAATCTCACCGAACGCCAGATCAAGATCTGGTTCCAGAACAGGCGCATGAAGTACAAGAAGGACCAGAAGGCCAAGGGCATCCTGCACTCGCCAGCCGGCCAGTCCCCAGAGCGCAGCCCGCCGCTCGGCGGCGCCGCGGGCCATGTGGCATACTCTGGCCAGCTGCCGCCGGTGCCTGGCCTGGCCTACGACGCACCCTCCCCGCCCGCTTTCGCCAAATCGCAGCCCAACATGTATGGCCTGGCCGCCTACACGGCGCCGCTCAGCAGCTGCCTGCCACAGCAGAAGCGCTACGCGGCGCCCGAGTTCGAGCCCCACCCCATGGCGAGCAACGGCGGCGGCTTTGCCAGCGCCAACCTGCAGGGCAGCCCAGTGTATGTGGGAGGCAACTTCGTCGACTCCATGGCGCCTGCGTCCGGGCCGGTCTTCAATCTGGGTCACCTCTCGCACCCATCTTCCGCCAGCGTGGACTACAGTTGTGCCGCGCAAATTCCTGGCAACCACCACCATGGACCATGCGACCCTCATCCCACCTACACAGATCTCTCCGCCCACCACTCGTCTCAGGGACGCCTGCCCGAGGCCCCCAAACTGACACATCTGTAGCGGTCGCCGTGGGCCCGAATTCGCGGCGCAATTACCTCTTTTGCTTTGGTGGTGGTGGGGAGGGGTGGCGAGTGGGGCCCGCGGGGCAGTTCGGAGATCCCCCTTTCCCGCTCTGGCCCGACCATCAGCGGCCAGAGGCATAGGTGACCGGGCCTCCCTTCCGTGCGCGTCCTCCTTTGGGTGACTCGCCATAAATCAGCCGCAAGAATACTCCCCCCATAAGCCTGACAGTGCCATATACTGCGGACCGAGGGACTCTAATCTGGTAATAGTGCCCCGAAGGTAAGTCTGAGACCCATCGGCGACGCGCCCTGCAGAGGCACTAGAGCCTGGAGAGTCCTGGGCCTGGCCCGCGTCTAGCTTAGTTTCTGAGACCTTAATTTATATGCTCCTTCCCATCCTGTAAGGATTGCATCGGACTAAACGATCTGTATTTATTATTTGAAGCGAGTCATTTCGTTTCCCTGATTATTTATCCTCGTCTTAATGTATTTATATGTATATTTGTAGAATTCTCCAGCCGAGCTTAGGAACGCGCTCCCAGGCCATGGGGGCCACATTTCACCTCTTTAGTCCCTTGGTCTGAACTAGTTGAGAGAGTAGTTTTGAACAGTTGTAACCGTGGCTGGTGTTTGTAGTTGATGTAAAGGATTAAGACCACAAATTGTCCTTCATGGGTAGAGTCAGGCAGCCCAGTGGCATGGCATGACACCCGTTAGTCATTTCTCAACAGCCATTTCTCAACAGCCGCAGCCCTCACCACTCGACACAGTTTTATGAATTCAAATTGTCTGGTACTATTTGAACAAATATTTAGAATAAAAAATTTTCTCAGTTGGAAGTGTATCTGTGTTAATCACACACACTTGCAAGCAGATCACTTTGCCTATATCTTTCACACAATCCCAGTGGAAGGCTTTATGAAAGACTGACCCTTTGAAAAACATCATTCTATTAATTTGGAATCTGCTGCACCAGTTGGTCTGGGAGGTACTCCATTATTTCATTCCAGCTATTGATATGGTGGGGGGATCTGAGGATGCAAACCTAGAAATGTTCTGGGTGGGATGACTGGGCTAAAGCAGAGCCTGCTTTGCTGTTTCTACCACCTTCTTTCTAGATACAATCTAATGTTACATTAGAGAGACCAGAGCTCAATTTTTTTTTGCATTAAGTAATAAAAAAATAAACTTTGAAAGAAAACTGACAATCAAAGACAAGATACAAGAGAAGTTGTAAGAAGAATTGTGCTATGAAAAAGCTAAGGTGCATGGGGAAAAAAAATCTGATCATTTGGAGACAGGCACCCAAGCTTTTTCTCTAGGAAGCATTGTCATAAATTTTTCCTTTGTGGTAGTTTGTAGTTCATTTCTAAAGAAAAACAAATGTTCTCCACGATGTAAAGTAATAAAAGTTTCATTAATGGAACATAACACGTATAAACACCTTGTTTACTCCTGTTTCTTTGTACAAAAGGGGCAAAATGTCTTCAAAGATTTATAACCGTTTTTGTAAATATTAGCGTGTCTCAAGCTAGGGACAGACAACTTGCACCCAATTCCATGGGAGGGGGGCACTTGGAAAATGCCTTCAGATAAGGTTTAATTCTTTTGTATTTCAGCAAAGTTGGCCCACACATCTCTGTTTGATTTGACAAATAATGCAACTCCTACTACATCCCCGGTGACAGGAGGTGAAATTCCTATCGTGTGGAAATAATTTAACTTCTTCTGGTGGAACAACAATCGTTTCTATTTGGATGTTTGTGTTTCGCTAAGTAATGATGGTTCAAATAATATTTAGGTTTTTTTGTTTCTTTGTGCTGTTTTTAAAATGGCATGTTAGGTTGTGGTGGGAGGGGATATCTTTTTGCTAAATTTCACTTTATCTGAGCGGGGGGTTTAAAGTATATATGTTGTAGAAGTGTATCAACAGAATAAATGACTTCAAACGAAGGCATATTTTACCCATTTTCAAGATTTAACATTGTTTTATATGAAATTTGCATCCATAGGCAAAATTTCTAATTGTCTTGTAAGAAATTATTTTTTAAGCTATTAGGGAAATCAAAGAAAAGCTCGCTGCCTTGCAGGGATTACAACCACCTTTCTTAACTGGCTAAATATTAAATAGATGAATTGTCAGGCTGTTTAGATTCAGCCCGGTTTTCCCTCATCTCCTCTTCCTACCATAAATAATAATAAAAATACATAATGCATCATGGCTCCAGGCGTTTTCCAGCGCGGTGTGTTACCGCAGGAGTATCTGCTGAGTCTGCGGGTGTCTGCAAAGCCCCAAGCGTCATCTGTGGCTTAGGGTTTCATGGATTAGACTTTAAAAGGTGTCTAGCTGGGCTGACAACAGCTTCCTCTCATACTCAAGCTCCAAGGAAGTGCGGGGTACATACGGGCTCCCTCTCCAGGCAGCCACAGCCTCCCGAGGTCCTCCTTTTGAGTATGTGGGGTGGGGGTGCAGGGGTTCCCTTGCACTAAATCTGCGGCCATCTCCAGGCTCTGGAGGTTCCTGAGACTCCATCCTTTCCTGTCCCTGGTGTGAGTCATGTGATGGGGAACACTCGGTCGCTCCCGAGCGGCTGGGGGAGGCGTTGAGTCCTGGGAGGGCGCGCTCCCATGCGGCCGCCCGCCCGGGTTAGAGCTGGGCCCGCGGCACAACCATTTAAAACTTCATAAATTATAAACAAGCCGCCTTGGCCTTCGCCATAAATTCCGCTCCTCTTGAACCTGCAATTAGTGTTAGGAAAGACCCAAATCTAAACAAAACCGTACGCTCTCTGAAGGGTCCAATTGCCCGAATTGCAAACCTTCATTCATTTCTCAGTGCCACCCTTTCTGCATCCCAGGTTTGCACACAGTAGCCTCCTCCCCCGCCACCGCCGGCGGTGCACTCTCGGCTGGGTTCCCGCTCTGAGAGGGAAGGTCACAATAGCTGCTCTATCCGCGGAGGCGCCTGCCTCCTCCCACCCGGGTCTCAGAAGCGAAGAAAGAATAGTGGGGGAGGGGAGCTCGGCCGGCGATGGCGCCCTGGGCCCTGGCCTCCCCTCTTGCCGAGGACCCGCAACGGGACCTGCAGGAGAAAGTTGGCAGGGAAGGAAATCTCCACCCCAGTTCCTGTCTCTCCAGAGACAGAGTGGACTAGGAGCAAAGGGGAGCGCACCAAGGATCGAGGTTATTGGAGGCGTCACCGACCAGCACTGTGTTGAGGGTGCCCTGAGCAGCTCCGTCCGCGGGGAGCAGGCGCGCCATTATGTGCGCAGCTTCCCTACAGGTTCTGCTGCGAAGGAGGCCCTACATTAGCAGCGCTGGCCGACGCCTGGAGGCAGGGAAGTGTTGGGTTTGCTCGGGGCATTGGCCTCTGGGGGGTATACCTTGTTTGCCCTAGGGGAGG
Organism: Callospermophilus lateralis; assembly: GCF_048772815.1. Taxonomy (NCBI): domain Eukaryota; kingdom Metazoa; phylum Chordata; class Mammalia; order Rodentia; family Sciuridae; genus Callospermophilus; species Callospermophilus lateralis. The sequence goes on along the minus strand of NC_135313.1, from coordinate 55,316,074 downwards.
ATATGTGTGTTTCGCTAAGGTCTTGGCCAGCTCTGCTTTTGACTATAGAGAACATATTGAGAAAGGTGGAGTCAGAAAGGTTGTGGGATTTCTTGAGATCGGAAGAGATCAGGGCTACAAGCCTAGGCCTAGGGGTGTAGGTGAAGGGTGGCAGTCGTTTGAGCTCCCTGGTTGTTCTGTCCAGGCAATCAAGTGTAAATTAAGGCCGGGTAGCAGTGAAGCAGATGGAAAGGCTTGTTACCAATGGGAGTGGAGGAAGAGACTTAGGTGGAGGGAGAGCTTTCCTTGCAACCACGGGGGGGGGGGGGGGGGAATCAGTACTCAGTTTGGAGTGGTGTGTCCAGACCTTACTGATCTATTCAGGAGTTTGGGGAAGTTGCAGAGGAAAGTGGCCAGGATTACTCTCCAGGTCATTGGTAAGGAGGTAAGAAAGAGTGATTAGGAACATACTCTGTTTTTTGGCTTTCAGACCTCAGCCTCATCCAGGGAACTGACAGAGAAAAATCCACCTCTGATGGAACCATTAAGCTAACCATCCATTGGTACCATTTCTTTGTACAGGATTTCAAATGAGAGAAAAAGAAAGAGAATACATAACAAGTATGTTCCCCTTGGTGCAGCCTGAAGCCCAGTCCCTATCAGAGAAACGTCAGCCAAATTGGTTTCCAAGGCTCCAGAGGCTGCTAGCCTTGCTGAACAAGATTTTTCGAATTTCTATCTGTAAGAAGTATTAAGAGATAGTGATTACCTATACTAGCTACTTCTCCCTTCTCCTTCCCCAGTCTGGACCAGCTGACGGCTCTTGAGTGAAGTGCATCATCTCAGCCTGCAGGTTTGGGAGCCTAGGCTTTCCATCTGTTGAGACTTTTCATTAGTGATGAAGAGGATGTGTGTGGGTGTGTGTTTGAATAACAAAGAAGTAAGCTTTCTTTCTAGTAACAAGTGCTCCTCTGCCTGACCTGGGGGACAGTCACTGGCATGTTTTGGCTTTATCCTGAGAGTTAGCTGAAACTTCTTGCTGAAGTAAAGAAGTGGCTAATCCCAGTTACAGATCTAGGAAGGTCCTCTTTCATGTGGGAGTTCTTGGCATTTGATCCTTCTTTCAGGAACTGAAAGAAAAAAAAATGGGGAGAAGAGAAGTTTATGAGTAGGCAAGATGAAAGGTAGAAAGCCCCAGTCCCCAGAGACTTATAGCCCAATTACTCCTGGGCACAGCAACTTCTCAGAGGATATATTTAGGGCCTTGGTAAGCATACCTATTCCTAGACTCCGTGAGACACTTAGGAAACTGAGGTTGGGTTGTCTGCAGCCCAGTCCTTCCCATCTTTGAGTGTTGGCTCTCATAGAAATCAATTGGAGAAAGCCCAGATGGAGAGAGAAAGACTGGGCAGACGAATCCCCTGCATTTACTGCATTCCTGGTGCTGTGGAGGATGGGAACCGAAAGGTCATCCCCGAGGATGGAACCTTATTTCTATTGTAATCTTGTTTTCTACTCTAGCTACAAATGTCCATATTTCCTGGGGTTCAAGGTTGGTGTCAAATGAACTTGTATAAATGGCATGAAGCCTATTTTTAAGCAGTTCTCTCAGGTCTCACACCCACCTTGGCAAGTTGTAAAGTTCAAAGATCCATTTTTAGGACAGATCCAGTGTGAAGAAAAACAAAAGGTTTCCACACATGAAGAACCAAGGTAGCCAAATGTTCAGTACCTTGCAGTAGCAGAGGTGGGTGAGGGGTTCCCAGGACATCTATGAGGTAGGAACATGTGTCCTCTTGGTCTAGATTTTGTGACAAAATATATATTTTTTTCATTTATTGGTTGTGGGGATTAAACCCAGGTTGCATTTTGACACTGAGTTACACTCAAAGCCCATAACAAAATATACTTGACAAGTTGCCATAGCTATCTGGCTCATTTTTATGTAAGAAAAAGATATGGGAAAAGCACAAAAGAAGTGCGGTTTTAATATTAGTGAGGGCCAGGGGAGGAGGAGATCTAAGTTTAAATCAGGATTCATGGAAAGCTCTGGTAGATGGAATGTTTTTGCCCGAGAACCAGGGCTTAAATCCAGGCCAGGAGGGCCTGTTGGGCTAGGTGGGGAGAAGAGCGTCTCTGGCTTGTGAGGAGATGGGAGAAGGCCTTCTAATGGCTCTATTGTTCACAGCGCCGCCCTACAAATCCCATAGCCCTCCCTATCTCCTTCACCAGGGCCACGCGGAGACGGGGTCGGACAAGCGGTGCTCTAGGGAGCTGGCACCAATGTCCCTGCTCCCTTGGGGCAGTGACGACGCCGTGCCAGTGGCCGCAGAGAACACACAAAGGAAGCCCCGACCCATCCTCTGGACCTGGAGACATCACAAGGAGGGGACTGGTGCGGACCCGAGTCAGAGCATTCCTCGGTTCCCCGCGGGGAACAATAGGCGCAGCGGGCCGGGGTGGCTGGGCGGTTTGGCCCGCGCGCCGCACAAAGCCCGCTTGGACCGCGCCGCCACGTGACGCGCGGGCTGGGGGTGGAGGTACTGAATCCACCTGGAACACTTTCAGAAAGACAAACGGTGAGTTAATCACCCTACCCGCTGGCGGCCGCGTCCCCTATCGCCCGTGATGAGGCCCGGGAAGGGGCTGGGTGGATTTCAGTGTGTGTGTGTGTGTGTGTGTGTGTCTCCAGGGTGGGGGGCGGGAGAGGTTAGTCCTATTAAGAGTTCATCAATCACCCGGTGTGCACTTTTCGCTCGACAGCGGTTCCTCCTATTTCTGAGCAAGTCTGGGCCAGCTGGGAGCCGACCAGAAACCGCAAGCTGGGGAGATGTAAGCGCGCGGGCTGAGCGCTAACGGAGGGCGCGACCCATCGCGCGCCCGCCCACCGGGGAGCGGTGCAGACGGGGCAGCGGGATCTGCACTCCGGGGACCCGAGCTACCGCCCGTCAGCCCCGCCCTCGAACTACTCCGGGCGCCTGGCGACTTATTCGCACCCCCCCACACACACACCCTGCATTCCCCCAGCTCCTCTCCACCCACTGCTTGCTCTAGCGACTGAAGCCCTTACAAGCTGCTTTCTCCCAAGAAAGGGACGAAACCATCTCTGAAGGCAGTACAAGAAAAATCCTAAAGGGTCAGAAGGTTTTTTGCAGACTTTTGTTTAAAAGTTTCTGTTTGCTTGTAGGAGTACTTGGGTGGGAGGAAGTAGGGTAACAGGACCAATATTGAACTTAGGATAAACTTGAATGCCATTTAAAATAACAATAAAAATACTTACAACCAGGTACAATGAAAGGTCTCCTTTTTCTACACCAAGGGAAAGACTCTTGAGTATTTTTAGTTCAGTTCTCTTAGGTTCATTTTAGAAGCACCATATACGAATTGACTGGACATTTCAGGGGGCAGTCATTAACTGTTAACACAGCTGTTTGCAAGAAGGAGGATCTAGGGGGAGTAGGTGGTGAAGTATTCTTATACACCTTATAGAGTGCCACATGTCATCTTTGTAAATTATACAAAAGTTCTGGCCAAGTCATTCACTCTTTTTGCTGGGTGACAACAGCTTTTTTTTTTTTTTTTTTTTTTTTGGTACTGGGGATTGAACCCAGGGGGCTTTACAGTGGAGCTACTTCTCTAGCGCACGCACGCGCCGCGCTCGCGCGCGCGCACACACACACACACACACACACCCTTTTTTAAAATTTTGAGACAGGGTCTTGCTAAGTTGCTTAGGGCCTCTTTAAGTCACCAAGGCTGGCCCAAACTTTCCATCCTCCTCCCTCAGCCTCTTGAGTAACTGGGAGTATAGTCATGCACCAACATTCTTGTCACATCTGACTATCTGAAGCATTAAGCTTTACACAGTATCCGGATATCACTGAGCAATGAAAACACTGGTCTTGCAGTTCTTGGTTCAGTCTGTCTCTTTCCCCCTGCCTTTCAGCAAAACCACTGAACAGCTCTTGTGTGCCCTGTGCTGGGATCTGCAATACAAAGTTGAGTCATTAATGGTTTGCACCCCTCAGTCTAGTAACAGAGAAATAATCCTACAATAATGTCATAGGACTGGGGGTGTAGCATAGTGGTAGAGCATTTACCTAGCATGCACAAGGTCCTAAGTTAGATCCCCATTACCACAGAACCTCAAAAAAACCCAAACAAAACAAACCAATGTAATAGGTGCTTTAACAAATGTGCTCAAACTGTTCCTGAAATAAAGAAAAGAAACCACTAACAGTACTGTAGTGTCAAAAAAGACTACTCAGAAGAGGTGAATTGAGGTTCCCCTTAAAGACTGAGGTTTTCAGGCCTAGGAGGGAAGAGCATGCTAGGCAGAGAAAGCAACTCATGCAAAAATGAAGAGGGGAAAAAAAAAAAAAGAACAAGATCTGGACTTAGAACAAGGAGAGGAGTTCTGACTGAAAAGAGGTTCATTAGAGGAGTCTGGATCTACTCTAGATAACGGGGAACCAGGGAAGGTTTTAAGCTGGGACATGTTATCTCTTTTGAAAGCTAACTCTTTGGGGGTATTGTATTTGACTGGAAAAAGGACAGAAGGCAAGAGGAACAAATAGGGATGCTGTTGATACATTCCAGTACAGAGGAATTAATGTAATAAAACTGAAGGGAGATAGAACTCACAGGGCTTGGTGATCAGTTGGAGGAGTAAAAGAGGAGCTTTAGACGTTAATTCCTAGTTTTCTGTTTTGAGGGTCTGATTTGGAAGTCAGGATATTCACCAGAATGAACAGAGGGGGAAGAGACTGCAAGTGAATCTAAAGAGTTCAGTTTCAGGTCTACATTGTATTTTCGGCCTTGCTACTGATACATAGTGTGACCCTAAGCAATCCACTTAATCTTTCTGGACTTCAGATTCATCAGTGAAGCAGTCAATAAAGATATCTAACCTCATAGGTTTATTATTAGAAGTGTATGTGTGGTGGGGGGTATCATCTTTACCAGGTCCAAGTGAGTATCCTATATAAAGCTAAAACCTAGGGGAAACATCCTACTTCATGCTGATCAATACTTAGATCCTGGGTGGCCAGAGATAAATAAGTCTCAGGGAAATTAAAAACTACACCTCCACCCTACTGCTTCCCAGATACTGAATCTAAGATAATGGTTAGGGCTAGATCACATTGGACTGCTAATCAGAGTCCCTCTGCTTCCACAAGGGTATTCTTAGAAGGATTCCAACAGAAATTTGTTCTTGGTATCAGACCACTAAGAGGAGACCTCTTAGCCAATGTCAAAAAGCTTTTGTTCTTTTTATGTCATATGTCTAGAGGTGATACTAGAAGTCACCCCCTCTCTTTGAACCTCCTTAATCCCTATATGGAACAGAATAGTATAGGAAATAGTTTTAGACATCTGGCCTTGACTATTTACATTGGATGTGACACGTTGTTTACCTTTTCTGTGTCAATATACTACCACTGGTAAAACAGAACTAAAAAGATAAGGAAGAATGACATTCTGGGAGATGCTCTAAGAGTGCCTAAAAGTTACTCTTTTCCAGTTATCAGGTTATAAAAAATAAACCATAATATTCCACTGTTAGATAAGGGTGTGAGGAAACCAACTCTCATAAGTTGCTGTTAGAAATATAAACTGATTCATTTTAAAGGAGAACAGTTTGGCAAAATGAGTTGCTAGTGTACATACCCTTTGACTTAGTAATTTCACTTATGGGAATTTTTCTAATAGGTAGAAGCTTGAATATGTGCTTGTAATAGTGAAAGGTTGGAAACAAGCTAAGTGCCCATCAGGAGGGACTGGCCAAATAAATTGTGGCAGGTGTATAGTAGAACAGTATGAAGTCGTAAAAGCCAGGAAGTTCTGTATGTATATATATGGGATCTTCAAGATACTACAGGGGAAAAAGCATGTGTTATAGAATCTGTTTATCATGTTACATTTGTGTAAAAAACTGTGGGGAGATGAACTGTTCAGGTGTAAAGTATCTCTGGAAAGATACACATGAAATTAAGACAATTGGTTACTGATGTGAAGGTGAACTAGACAGCTAGGGTCAAGGGTGGGAGAAGGACTTTTTACAGCATACTCCTTTGAATTTTGAACCATATAAACGTGAATTTATTACCTATTTTAAAAACACAAGAACAAATTGTAAATGATTAGTACAAGTATAACTGACTTGGGTATGCCTGTGCATTTTCATATATGTCTTTTCTGTACTTGCTCTATTCATTGAAATTAATCTTGGGACACCTTTTGTTTTGTCCTTCCAGGTCCCTGATGCTGGTCAAACTCAATAGAAAAGGGGAGATTGGTGGAGAGGGTAGAGACCCAGGTCCATGTCTGACCTTTCTTGTAGAAGACTCAGGGTAGAAGTACTGAAGTCTAGGGAGAGGGTTTAGCAAACAAATCCCAAAGGGAGGGCAGTAGGCCTCTCAGTCAGCCCTACTGTGTGGTCTCCCAGAAATAAGGATGATTCCTTTAATACTGTCCTGTTTGCTCAGATTGAGGCCTGCCACAGAACAGAGGAATGCCTGCCTTACTTCTTCCTCTTTGCAGGATGTAGAAAGGCAATAGATTGTAGAGAGTCAAAACTCCCTTATTTTTGGCAGGATGACAGTGCCTTCTAACTTCTGAGTAAAGTGACTACCTCTCTAAAATCAAGAGTTTGATGTAGTTTATCTTTATTTTTTAATTTTTATTTATTTATTTATTTATTTATTAATTTTTATTGTTGGTTGTTCAAAACATTACATAGTTCTTGATATATCATATTTCACACGTTGATTCAAGTGGGATATGAACTCCCATTTTTACCCTGTATACAGATTGCAGAATCACATCAGTTACACATCCATTGATTTACATATTGCCATACTAGTGTCTGTTGTATTCTGCTGCCTTTCCTATCCTCTACTATCCTCCATAGTTTATCTTTAATGTGCCTTTTACCTTTGCTACCTTAGACTGTGAAAGATCAACCTTTAACCAGAACAAGAATTAATGCTTAGACCCAAAGACATTTTACCCCTTCTGTATCCCTGGGGCTCAAATGTACTTGCCAGATGAGAGAGATGGAAGAAATGAGGATTGAGTGAGAAATGAAAGAAAATGAGAGTATAAGACCACCATTCTCACTCCTTCCCTCTTGCCATTGCTTCAGAACCTCTAATTTTTCTCTGGTGAGACTGGAAGAGACTTTTTTTTTTTTTTTACTTCCCCCCTACCACTGGTATTATCAAAGCCAAGCCAGAGACATGGCAAGAAGCAGAAGTGAGCCCAGTCTCTGCAAAGCACTGTTTGGTCAATAAAACTTGGGAAATACCTACAGACTGCAACTTCAGGATAAATTTTCTGAAACCTTAGCCCATTTGGACCAAAGTTTACCCTTGACATTGACCTCTCTCTCTGCCCTGCCATTCTACAGCTTTCTGAATACTTTACAGATATACTCATGCATTAGCTAGCCATGAGTTTTCACTATTCATGGTTCTTCCCACACAAACATCTCCTTTCTCACCATACTGCATCCCTCCAACTCCCAAAGCAGAAAATTGCAAAATGTGGTTCCAAATAACCTTGCTGAATATCATTCAAGAGGCTTGTTGAAAATAAAGATTCCTGAGTCAGACCTATTGGATTAAAATCTCTGGGAGTGGCCAAGGAATCTGCACTTTTAAACAATCTTCTATAGTGATACCTACCCACTAAAGTGGTTTTAGGAGTCAATAATCCAAGGATATCTTTTAGCCAATTTTGAGTCATGGTAAAGCATACCACTGTGTCCATTCTTTATTTCTGTCCAAGAAACACTCATTGAATGCTTACCGTATGTCAAACATTAGCATCACCCTTGAGTCTTTCATCTATAAAGCTCTATAAAGGCACATCACTCTAAAGTGTTTTCCTCAGAGAAGGTTGTGTTATTAATAAACTTCTAATTGGTTTAGAATTCTTGTCCTTAGGACTCCTTTTATCCCCACCTCTATCCTCAGATGTCTGAAAAGTGCTACAGAGAACTGCATCTTAATCTCATTTCCTTTTATCTGCAGAAGAAAAAAGACCCTCCACCCATATTTACCCCAACAGGCAAAAGACCTTCTATGCTTTGGGGTTGTAGAGCCAAGGGTTTGTGCTCATGACTCCAAGGTATAGCCCAGTAGTCTTGTGGAAGGGAATTGCCAGGGGCTGGTTTGGAACAACTTTAAACACACATGAGACTAGGTTGCCACCTTCCATCACTTCTGTCTATAGAAAAGAAGTTTGCTATTAGAATGAGAGAAATGTAGGCATGGAGGGGGATATGTAATGAGTAAGGTGTGGCTGCTCTGATGAGCAGGATAGGAGAGATTTCAAAGCATTCCTGCATCAAACACAACCTGGCAGTCAGGCTCCTCTGCTATCACCTCTCACAGAGAACTCACACCATTAGGACCCAGAAGAGAAGTAACCCTTGGGAAATCATGGCTTGAACAAGTATTAAAATTAATAAGACGTTTTCCTCATACACAGTGAACATCTAAGACAAACTTTAAAGTTACTCAAAATACCCTATATTCACATTCCTATATACATTTTCCCCAATACTATCTCCCAATCTCTTTTGAGAGAATTAAAGATTGTTTCTTCTGAATATGGGCTGGAGACATAGCTCCATGGTAGAGCACTTGACCAGCATGTGTGAAACCCCAGGTTCAATTCCCAGAACACACACAAAAGAGATTCTTCTGGAGTAGATTTATAGTAGAGGTAAGACCTATATCAGAAATGAATCTTTTGATTCTTTGGTTTGAGAGTATTTCCTCCTACCCCACTTCCTGTCTAACCTTAGTTGGCAAACATGTATTGAATCATGGTATGAGAGGACTAGCATCTGGACTTCTTGAGTAAGTCAAGAACCTGTCCAGGAATGGAGATGGCAACTCTGAGCCCTGAGGTGTCAGATATGCCAGGGACTCAGAGATTAAAGAGAGTAGCAAGAATGATAATCAGAATGTAACTGTTTGTATGGGATTATCTGGGAACTGCTGACTGGGTCAGAACAAATATCAACTCTTACTTTAACCCCCACTCCTGACTCCCCACTCCAACCACAGCTGTGAAAACAAAAAATTTTTTTAAAAAACTCTTAGTACACTTTCTACTCACTAAATCTCCAAAATTGTGATTCCTTCAGGGAAATAGTGTGGCTAGTTCAAGGTTGAAATCTATTTTTCGCATAGGACTCCATTTTTCAATCAAACCCAAGAACTACAGCACTGCAGGAACCCAGATCCCTTAAGTTTTGTGCTCACCCTTGGGTGTCTGTCCATCCTGCACTTAACCTGGAGACCCTTCAACCTCACCAGCATCTACATTTTGGTGTGGCTTTGTTTATTCACAAGTCTACATCCTGTAGACTTGTAAGGAACTGGCTCCCTGGGTTGTCATGGCTTCAATTCTTCAAACTGCCTCAAAATGGAATTTTGGGCAAGGGTAAATCACTCTTTGATGACAAGTGGATCAGTAAAACAATAATAAAACCTCTGTCACCATAACTTAGAGGCTATAATAGATCAAGTACTCAAGGGTACTTGAGTAAGCTAAGAGTAGGCTCTTTAGAGTTCTCATTCATACAAAGGTTTTAAGAAACCATCCTCTTTCATTAGTAATGTGTGCAAGTAACTTTTTTTTTGTTTATTTAACTTAATTTCCCACAGTCCCAAAGAAGAACACATTTTAAAAAATGCTCAAGGAAGTTGGAAAGTTTGTAAACATAAAGCTTCTCTTTGTAACTCTTCTACTCTTGGTTTCCTGTGCCAATTGCACTTTTATTTCCCGTCTCTCTACACTCAGTAAACAAAACCATATTATCAAGGGAAAGATGTGAGCCCATTAACATTGCGAGCCCTCAGATTTCACTCGCAAGAGACGACGCAGCACTTATCTGATGGAACAGAAGCTTAATTGCTTCAAGATACAAGCCCATCCAAACCTCTGAGTTCTGACCTGTCCCTGGGAAACCTTTACGCCCTTGAGCCAAGAGCCTTATTGGAAGCGTGAGCAGCACGGTGCATGTGCCAGCCTCCCAAAGAGGTGCACAAGAAGCGGTCCCCCACAAGGGTGATTCTTTATTGTGATGACCTGCAAGGCAGAAACTTTATTTTCTGTCCATACCCAAACCTGGCACTACTATATGTGCCCTTATCAGGCTGTCACAAGTTGAAAGGGATGGAGGAAGCTGAAGGGAATGCTGCAACGCAACGTGAAAAGAAATCTTAGTCAAAAAGTGAAGATTTCCTTCGGCTCTAGGTGCTCTGCACCTACAGCTGGAAGTCCCATGAGTCGCACCAAGGCGAAAAAGAGGGAAAACCAAACATCTGCTCCAGGTTTTGGAGAGGGATGACACCAGTGTCAAGAAAACCGAAAGTGCATGGGACGAGGAAAAGGGATAGAAAGTAACTTTACCTTCCTTGGAGAAGGGCTGAGAGCAGTCCCACAGGCCGAAAGTCACGCTCCCATTTAACCCCTTCCACACCGCGGCACCTACAATCCACACCACCCACAATCCAGAAGAACAAGCTCTCACCCGCTCCAACCCTGGCCCTCTCCAGAGCGGCCAGTCCTGCCTCCCTCCCCCTACCTCGCCCAATACCTGTCCGGAAGCAGGCACCCCGCCCTTCCACGGGCAGCCCTAGGGCCACGCAGGTTCTCCCTGGGGCTGGGGGCTATGGGCGGCGGCCCCTGGCTGGTTGGGCTAAGTTGGATGCAGGGCAGGCGCAGGGAGCCGCGCCTGTCGGAACCCGAGCCGTGCGGAGAAGGCGCCCATTGGCCAGCCAGTGCCACGTGGTCGCCCCGGCTAGTATATTAGGCCACTATTTACCTCGGATTCGCTCGCCATGGCTCGGCGAGGGCAGCTCCGGTAGAAAGAAGAGGCGGAGAGGCGCAGACGGCGGCGGTCCTGCCCGGCGTCTGCTGGGTTCCTCATCCGGATGCTGGTCTGACTCCTCAGGACAGTTGCTGGAACCATGAACTCCTACCTGGAGTACGTGTCGTGCGGCGGCGGTGGGGTCGGTAGCGACGCGCTCACTTTCGCACCCAAGTTCTGCCGCGCCGACGCCCGACCCATGGCCCTGCAGTCCGCTTTCCCGCTGAGCAGCGGCGACAGAGCGTTTGTCAGCTGCTTGCCCCTGGCCGCTGCCCGACCCACTCCTTCGCCCCCAGCCGCCCCAGCTCAGCCTCCCGCGCCGTCCCCTACTGCGCCCAGGTACGCGCCGTGCACCTTGGAGGGTGCTTACGAGCCTGGCACTGCACCTGCCGCTGCGACGGCCGGGGGCGCGGACTACGGCTTCCTGGGGCCCGGGCCCGCCTACGACTTCCCAGGCTCTCTCGGGCGAACGGCCGACGACGGCGGGGCGCACGTCCACTACGCCACCTCGGCGGTGTTCTCCCGTGGAGGCTCCCTTCTCCTCAGCGGACAGGTGGATTACGCGCCCTTCAGCGAGCCTGGCCCCTTCCCCGCCTGTCTCAAAGAGCCAGCCGATGGCCACCCTAGGGCCTTCCACTCCGCGTCCCCAGCCCAGGGCGCCTATCCCAAGTCCGTCTCTCCCACCTCTGGCCTCCCGGCCGCCTTCAGCACGTTCGAGTGGATGAAAGTGAAGAGGAACGCCCCTAAGAAAAGTAAGTCGCTGGGCGCTGGACTGAGGCACTTGGGGCTGGGGTAGGAGCCTCCCCCGCGGAACTGCGGAACTGCGTTGGGAGCGTTTTGCGGCGGTGCCTCCCATCGGAAATACATTCTGATGCCTCACTAAAACGGGCCAATTTCATTAAGAGTGCCCAGGCTCAGAATATTATTTGAGAATATTAGAGGAAGGAGCTCTTTGTGGAGTATTTCTCCTGGCACAACTGTGTTCATAGAGACCGAGGAGGAGTGCACTATGACTTTGAATTCTAACTCTAGCCCCACTGCTAGCTGGAGTCTTTGCATCCTCTGCCCTCCCGGCTAACGCCTTGTCTTTACGTTGCAGGCAAACTCGCTGAGTACGGAGCCGCTAGCCCCTCCAGCGCTGTCCGCACGAATTTCAGCACCAAACAACTGACAGAACTGGAGAAAGAGTTTCATTTCAATAAATACTTAACTCGAGCCCGACGCATCGAGATAGCCAACTGCTTGCAGCTGAATGACACTCAAGTCAAAATCTGGTTTCAGAACCGCAGGATGAAACAGAAGAAAAGGGAACGAGAAGGGCTTCTGGCCACAGCCACCTCTGTGGCCTCCCTCCAACTCCCCCTCTCAAGAACCGGAACAAGCCCCACAAAGTCTGGCAGGAGCCCGGGGAGCCCTTCTCAGGCCCAAGAGCCTTCATGAGGTCCGGTCTTGAGTCTGAGGAGTCTTGGCCAGCAGAAGTCATGGGGTGCCCCAACCTCTATATAGACTTAGAGCTCAGTTTGGGATGGAGGCAGGTATGGGCAAAAATTAATAGAGATTTCACTTGGGAAAGGAAATACCTTAGTTGGCTTCTGAATTCCAGGCGGTGTGTATACAGATATTTGATGTCTCTTAAGCAACTTGTTTGCATCTTATTTGTATCTTATCAGGGAAAAGATGCCCAGCTGCCAGCCCAGTTCCACTGCTATGTTGCCTAAATTAATCGTATGCAAGGTTTGGGTGCAGGGTGGCAGGCCATTCAATTGTTGAGTTCTGTCAGCCCTTTGATGTACTCAGAAGTGCATCTTCCTAATGTTTTTCTAGTTTAATTTAAAGGACAGGCTACATATATTCAGCTTCTTGAATGACCAAAGCCAGTTAGGGTCTCCTTGTTGTAGCTCAGCTGCTTCAATGATGATCTTTACATTTGCACTCCAGTTTTTTTTTTTCTTTTAAAAAGCAGTTTCTACCTCTCCATGTGCCTGAATGAAGAAGATACAATCGCTATTTAGTTTGTAGTTGAACAAATCTACCCAGTGGGTGAAGATTAGAACCTGAACTACACCTTGACATCATTTATTCAAACTTGAATGTAAATATATACAGTATGTATATTTTTTAAAAGGTTGGCTTGTGATGAACTTCTATTTGACATTTAATGTCAGCATGTAAAGTGTTTGAACTTTGTTTTGTAATAAAAATTACAGAATCAACTACTCTGCTTTTCTTTACACCCTTTTCATCCTGATTTTTTCTTTGAAGTCGATTCAATTTCTTCTATTTGTAATTCCTTGATTCTGCTATGGGAATGTTTATGTTGACAACTTTTTAAAATAACCATGCTTACACATGGAGCACACACAGCAAATTATGGTAAATTATTAATTAAGGGAGAAAACTCTGCCAAATATCCAAGTAAATAAGGAAATACTTTGCTTAAGTACCTTAGTTTTCATGGCAGGCATGTGGACTGCACACTAACTCAAAGGTTAGGTGCCCACTATGGGGATGTTGTGAAGCCAGGGAGATACTTCAGGGAGCTCTGTTCCTTTGTCTTCTATCCTCACAGAGGAGGAAGAAAGGAGACCTGAAGACACTGTCTTGGTTAATGCTCTCTGAGAAAGACAGCTGCACATCAAAAAGTACTTAGTGGCTGAATTCCCATTTCCAAAGTCAAGAATTAGAAAGAAGGCTGAGAGAGGCCAGTAGTTAGCACTTTCTACTTCCTGTGACCCAGGTTAAGAGAGAGCACAGGGGGTTCCTTTCTATTTTTTAAAAATGAAATACTTTCAATTTTTTGCAAGAGGTACAAACAGAATCTGAAAGTTGACAGGAGGGTATATCAATAAGCAAACCCCAAAAACCTCTAGTCTTATTTTAAGTTGGCCCCACAGTTCTCATCCCTAAAGTCATTGTTGACCAGACTTTTGTGTAACATCACAGAAATATGAAGAAGAAGGAGAAAAGAAAGAAAGAAGAAACAACAATGCCAATACCCAAAAGCAAGTGGATACTTGAGACGATTGTTAGGTCATTTTCACCAGTTTGTATCTTTAAATTCTGAATAGTTAATTCAATAGAAAGGCTTAAAGGCCCAAAAAAGGGAGATAAGAACCTCAGCTCTCCTTTTAGCTAGATTTCTAGATTCCAGAGCAATGCCTCAAATCTAATACGTTAGATGTCTACAGAATAGTGGAGGATGACTTTTCCTATAAAACAGCAATATGATTAGTTGTCTTAGAAGTTTGAAATTATATTTAAATTCTTGTCATCTGCACCCACAGTCTAATAGAGTTGAAATAAAATGATCAGCTCTAACAAACTCAGCTGTTTAAATGGAAAGACATCACTTAAAATGTAAGTCTGCCAATATTATTCTTCTGTTCCATTATCTGTCCCTCAGTAACTTCATGCTAATCAGATCTGGTTTAAAACAACAACTCCCCTCTGAGCTCTGCAACTATTTGAAAAGACTTGTTTAAAGACCTGTGATCTGCTCCTTTCCAGCCACCTCCTGGGCTTCCCCTGCAGTGGTGTTTGACATGACAATGTTTCCTTTTTGATAAGCATTCAAATGTACACCTAAACAAAAAAATACCAGCATGCTTGGTCATTTCCTTAATCTACCACCCTTTCTCTGAGAAAATAAAGCTTTTCCTTTTGAAGCCAGTACTAGCACTTACCAGCCCTGATGGATGTCTTCCTTGAGGAAGGTGGCTGTTTAGATGTGCGTATAATGCTGTTCTGTGAATCAGGCCAATATTAGCTATTTTTTGACCAACCCCAGGGATCCTTAAAAGCTTTCTTAATGCAGATCACTATACAGCTATATTCAGTATTAAGAAGAGTCCTGGCTGGAGATTGGGAGGAACTAGGTGACCTCTGGAGGTCCCTTTCAGCAATGAAAATGCTATACAAACAATTCAATGACTTCTACATATTTTATTTTAGGCCTATCATTGGAAGAGAGTTGGGTTGTAGGAAAGCAAACATAGTCTCTAGGATTACATTGATACTGTGTTTATGCAAGAAAAGTGGATTTTAGACATTATCAAATTCATCTTGTCACATGGATCCTTTACAGAACATTCCCCTTCCAATTATTCGGAGCTTTGTGTTATTTTGCATAAGATCTCCATACAGTGTGAGGTTATTATGCAAACTGTTAAGCTGCTAAAACAAACTCATTTCTATTTTACAAGATTTTAAACTAAATATGCTAATTCACTCTTCAGCGATCTGTTACAAGAATGAATACACAGTGGACAGTTTTGGCTGTTATGTAATTAACTATTCAATGTTCCTTTGTCTTCACATAATGACCATGTGTCTACTTTTCTGGATTCAGGATAATTGGGAGTGAGGAAAAAGAAAATGTTTAATAACAAAATTTCCATTACTTGAGTACTAGCAAGTGAAAGCTTTGCTGATGTAAAAACCTAAAGCAATGTCATCTAGATTTCCAAAAGATTAATTATGTGTGATTTATTCTGCCTCCAACTCAAATATGGCGAGAACCAGTACTAGACTAGGTTACATCTGATTATGTCATCAGGAAAAAGAAGCAGGCTCAAGAGAGTTGCATTAGCTCTGAAGTTCTTAATTATTCTTTTGGCCAAATAAATGCCCTGTATTTGCTGAATATTGAATTTGAAAACCTCAGGATCTAATCAGTTCAGAGAGATGTTGAGTCTGACCACAGACCTCTCAACAAGAAAAATGCCCATTGTTAAAACTTTATTTGTGGTTTTAAAGTAAAACCATGGTGGACATATCTCACAAATAATGATACATCTCCATCTAAGTAGAAATAAAGATTTTCATGGTTTTTACCTCTATCATGTTTCCAAGGCATGAAAATGCAACAAATATGCAAAATAGTCCAATTCAACATGCCATTTGCAATTTGTTTCTTAAGTTATACTTATTATTCAAAAATATAATTTCAACAGAAACTCTAAATTAAATAACAAGCCAATAGAAAAGAAATCCTTTTTAAAAAATTTTTACTTTTTATTAGTTGCTCAAGACAATACAATGATCTTGACATATCATACATTTGACTCAAATGGGGTATGAATTCTCCTTTTTCCACATGTACAGATTGCAGGATCACATTGGTTATACAGCCACGTATATACATACAGCAATACTAGTGTCTGTTGTATTCTGCTGTCCTCCCTATCCCCCACCCCTTTCCTCCCCCCCCATCACCTCTCTCTACCCAATCTACTATGACACAGAAAAGAAATCCTTAATATTGATATAAAAGAAAGTTTTATTACTTAGCTTCAAAGAATTTATCATTACCTCTTCTACATTTGATAATTTAATTGATATAACTTGGAAAGGAAGGTGTTATGATTTGGATCTGAAGTGTTCCCCAAAGGTCATGTGCGAAAGGATTGATCATCAGCCTAAGGCACTATTGGGAAGTGGTACAACCTTTAGGTGGGACTTAGTTGGAGGAAATAAGTCATTGTGGGTGTGCCTTTGAAGAGTATATTGGGACACCTGCCCCTTTCTCTCTTTCTTTCTGTCTGCCACAAGGTGAGAAGCTTTGCTCCACCACATGTTCTCCACCATGATGTTCTGCCTCATCAAAAACAAAACAAAACAAAACAAATAAACAAACAAAACAAAACAAAACAAAACAAAAAATAGTGCCAAGTGACCATGGACTGAAACTTCTAAAATTGTGAGCCTTCCTCATTTATTTATCTTAGGTGTTTTGTCATAGTGAGGAAAAGCTAATACAGAGGGCCAAACAGTGATAATTTGGATTTGTAACAGATACTTTTGAGGCATTTCCAGAGAGCACACTAGACCATTTAGCATATCACATTTTCAGGGGTTTTGCAAAGCTTAATCTTACATAATTTGGGAGACCTCTTTAATAAAACAAATACAAAATCATGTATACAAATTACCAAAGCATCTCTGAGGACCTGGAACAGCTCAGGTTAATGAAGTTTATGGAAGGGGATATTGCTCATATACCTTAATGGTAGAGGGCTTTCCCAGCATGCTCAAGGCCCTGAGAGGCATGGTGTCCCACACCTATAATCCCAGCCACTTGGGAAGCTGAGGCAGGAGGATTGTGGGAATTTGAGGCCAGCCTTAGCATCCACGTCTCAAAAAAAAAAAAAAAAAAAAAAAAAAAGGTGAATTTCAACTTTCCTTGGGTTCATGGTAATCCATCTTTCTTAGCTCCTTCTCTGAAACAGTTGTTTTATCCCTACTGCCCAGTCATTGCCTATAAATTTATAGCAATAATTGCTTTTCTCCAACATTATGGAGCCAGAGGCACTGTTTGCTTTCTTCAAATGCATCACATATTATATAATGGGGACAAGGGCAAGTTGATGCCCTGTTGGACTCTCAAAGCATTTCAACACCACTATTGCTCTTCTGGGCTACTGAGAATGGGAGTTCCACCTCATCCTGGAGGTCCCCATAGGTACAAACAGAAGAAAAAGATTTAGATGGAGATAACATAGCCAGACTGTTAGCTTCTGAGTGTTTCCTAGAAGCATGAAATCACTGAGGCTGAGGTAAAGGACTTCAAGCAAAGAATATGATTCACCCTGTTATGTTTTCTAATTAATAGGAAAAATAAATTCTCTGGTCTCAGAGAATTTAGAATTTAGAATTCCTCCACAGTCCTTTATTCTGATGGTTATTACTGAAAAGATTACTTAATAATACAATTGCTCTGTAAGATGAACATCCACAAGAAGCTGTTATTAAGGTATTATCCATGGATTTAGAAATTAATCTATCTGGCTCTACAGTGTGTATGTGAACAAGGTCATGTTGACCTGTTGACCTGATGGACAAAAAGTTACCTATGGTGATAATCTCCCCCACAACCAAAGCTACCACTGCTCTTCAAAAGATAAACTGAGTCTAGTAAGAGACCTTTCAAATGGATATAAGTACTCCACACTTGGATTTTCAAACTTCTTGCCTTTAATTTCATATTTTAAAGTTGAAAACTTTCAAGATAGATGACTCTGAATTCTTTCTCTTTCTTTAAAATATAGGACTCTTGACTGGGGATGTAGCTCAGTGATAGTGCAGCTACCTAGCATGTGCAAGACCATGGGTTCAATACACATACACACAGACATACACACTCCAAAGTGGATGCTCTGTGCCTTTGAAAAAAAAAGAGATGTGAATAATCAGATTTCTCCTCCTTTTCATTAGTCATCAAGTCCTTTCTAATTTTTCTTCAAAATGTCTTACACCATTTTTCTTTCTCCATTGGCTCCAGCTTTATCATCTCTCAGTCAGGAATGCAACTGATGGCCTTACTTCTCCTTGCCTCCAGTTTTCTTGTCTCTATTCTTTTCCCAAATCAATCCATTTGAAAGCTGTGCCTTCATTTTTGTTCAATTCAACCTTTCAGTAGCTCCTGGATGCCAGGACAAGAAACTCACTGTATGCAATCATCTTTTCCCTGTTAATCTTACATCATTGCCTGACAAACAATCTTCACCACTCTTATTGGGGTCTGTTCATTCTCTTCCTGCAGAAACTTGGGCCTTTCTGTTTTTGAACATTTTCTAATATATTCTTGTCTCTCATTATTACTCCCACCTTTTCCCTGTGTATCCAAAGTCATCCTTTATTTTACTTATTCATTTTGTTTTTCCATTTTGTGGTATTGGAAATTGAAGCCAGAGCCTTTTACATAATAGAGAAGGGCACTGCCACTGAGCTTCATCCCTAGCCCAAATTCATTTTTTTTACTACTTGGCTCTAATTCCATCACCTCTGTAAAACCTTTTTGTACCATCCAAATTTAAAGTGAACTCTTTTAAGTAATATTTTGTAGTATTTTTTATTTGTATTACTTGTTCAGCACTCAGAATCTCCTGCCACATTATGAGATCTGTTGCCCTCTTTCCTTCTCCCTTCACCTCTTACTAATTGTATTTCTATGCATATACAATTGATATCTCATTGTGGATATCATAAATAATAATGGACCTACACTATTTGTTGAATGTTGAACCTGATTTTTAGATCAAGGCTTACTGTCCTATAATGATCTCTTTTAAGGGTTCAGAAAACTATAAGGACTTATTTGTTAACTCTTCTTTATATTTCATCATTTAAATAAGCGATTCTTGACTACACTATAAAATACAAGTAGGAGGCTACGAAGCCAAAAGAGGGATAATTGTAGATTTTCCTCCTTGTACTTATGGCACATTCTTTTGATTGAATATATTGCAAACCAACAAAGAGTATAAATGTTATCTAAAATGATCACTTTTATCCTTACAGAGTATAATTAACAATGCACTTTGGTTGTTGTTAATAGCTTTTCATATATTGCATTTGTTACTTGCTACAGTGGCTGGAGTACCCCATGGGAACAGAACTTTTAGAAGACATTAAACAAATGAGGTCAAGTGTAAGGTTTTGTCTTCTCCTTTTCCTTCTCTCAGTACAGGGGATTGAACCCAAGGTCTGGCACATGATAGGCAAAGTGCTCTGTCACTGAGCTACATCTCCGTCCCCAGTGTGAGGTTCTTTAATAGAGGTCTGCAGACAAGTAAATGTAGTGGTTACGAGAGTAAACCTTGGAAACAGACAGGCTTGGGTACAAATCCTGGAAGAAAATAACTCAGTGTCATTCAGCTGTACTTCTTCTCTAAAAATGGGGACAATAGCGCCTCTACTTCATTGGTCTATGAGGATGAACAGAGACAATACTTGTGGATGGCTTAAGACAGGCTGGGTGATAAACCTTGCAATAGACATCTAGCATGGAAAGACAAGGAATCAGAGAGAGAAATATATATCAACAAATATTTACTGAGTTCCCAAGTGCCATGAATAGGCCACTAACAACTGGATTAAAGTGATATTGTGAAAGAAACAAGAATTTTAGGATATGAATCTGGAGAGAATAAAGTCTAGGGTTATTGATGACGTTGGCAAAATATTTGTGGTACATGGTAACAGAAGAAAGTGAAATGGTACTTAATGGATACTTACCATGGTTCAGATAAGTGTCCCTCAAAAGGCCCATGTGTTAGTGGCTTGGTTGGCAACCTATGGCCCTATATGAATGAAGGTGGTGGATCCTTCAGAAGGTAGGGCTTATCAAAAGGAAATAAGATCAATGGGGGTGTTCCTTTGAAGGGGATTTTGGAAACCTGGTTTCTTCCTTCTCTCAATCTCATGTTCTGACCATGAGGTATGCAGCTTTGCTTAACTACTTGTTCCTTGCTATGATGTACTGCCTCACCACAACCCCAAAGAAATGGGACCAACCCACCAGGGACTGAAATTTCTAAAACTGAAACCCCAAACAAACTTTCCTCTTTCTAAGTTACTTGCCTCAGGTATTTTGTTACAATGATAAAAAGCTAATATAATATTTCATGAATGCAATGGGTGAACACTCATTGTATTAAGAGTCTAAGACCTTAGAAGAAGCTTGGGAGAAATAAAGGATGAAAGGGATGTTATATCATTAAACACTGCTTCTAGTATACTGGGTCATTTCAGGCAATGAGAAAAGATAAATCCATCACACCTCTGTTCAGTTTTCTTTCATGCAAAAGGACATGTGAATTTACATATGTGGTATTTTGGGGGTCAGGTGTCATAAAATAAAATGCAGTGATGATTTACATCAGTTTCCAACATTGTAGCACTTCCCAGGGTTGAATTTATCATTCTTAAGAATACAGACTATGTTTGTTGTAGTCTGAAGACATCAAAGTTAAATCAAGAACAATCCATCACATTTTCAACTCTGTTTCCACAGGAAAAAGGAATTCTTTCTTCTACACACTGTGACAGTAGAGAAGTATGAATTTTCTGAACTATGTACAAAACCACAATTATTTCCATTGCAGGTTTATGAAAGATTTCCCTTAAACTGAAATAAATAAAAGTTTGGTGCAAAAAGAACACTTCAAAGTCTAATTAATGGCCAAAGAACAGTTCTATGTAAATAAAAATATTACTTATTTCCTAACTACCTATGACCAAATTGTCAAAATAGTGTTAGCACTTAGTTGACTGCATGAGAGTTTACTCTATTCATAGACAAATGCTGACACTTCCTCTTACATTTGAAACCTGAGACATGTTTCAAACAATGAAGTGTGTTGGTTTTAAATATGAGACAGGAAAAGAAACTATGAGCTTGTGAAACTAGTAGAAAAGATAGATTCAATGTAAATAAATAAAATGAACTCAAAAGGACAAATTAAAATTATAATATTTCTCATTCAGACAAGGATAGTATATTGTTTGTCTCTATAAATCTTACATTGAGGCTAGGGAAGAGGGTACATACTTGTAAACTCAGCTACTTGGGAAACTGGGGAGAGAGGATCACAAGTTTGAGGCCAGCTTCTCAGGGCAACTTGCAAAACAATGTCTCAAAATAAAAATAAAAATAAATAAATAAAAAAGGGTTGAGGCGGTAGCTCAGTGGTAGAGTGCCACTGGGTTCAATCAGGGAAAAATCTTAAACTGAGTTTAAAAAGCAATTTAAACTTCCTGGGATTAATTTGCTAAGAAGTCCAATTTGTTCTTCTATTATTGACCGCAAATAAAAGCATATATGCAACCAGAATAATAATTTTTCTTAGCAGCATATGGTTCTTTTGCACACTTCAAAAACAACTGTGTTAGTATCTCTGAAGATGCTTCAGAATTTGTTACATAGGGAAATTATCTGAGAATTATCAAAGTCCACTTTTTTGGAAGATTTGTAACTTTTGGCTTGGTTTTTGATTTGAAAAATTTACATATTTTCTAAAAAGATATTATAGGATTATAAAAACTGGTTTCATATAATTTCAAACAATAGCAACTTATATATTTTATCACATCAATAAGCTTCATGAATAAAAATGATAAAGGGTACTATTTTATACCTGTCTCTAACACAATGTCTCTAAGACAATGACGAATATAGCTCCAGGTTATTCGTAAATAAAGAATAAAGGTTTCAGACTTTCCAGTTCTGCCCCTTTCAATTTTAGTTACCAAAAAAATAATTATCCTTTGAAACACAGGACAAATAAAATTTGCTTCCCTGACTTAGATTATATAGTGTGAGAGACACTTCTATAAAAATTAAAAAAGGAATCATTATCTGTTAGTTTCACCTGGTTCTCTCGTTGAATTTCAGTAGATGCAAGTTTAATATTTTAATTTAAAAACAGCACACAATCTGTGTACCTACTTTTATAAAAATTATTTCTGTGTTCAAAGCTGTGTTCATCTATCACTCCTCACATCTGAGTGTCTCCATAGAGATATCAAGAAAGATATTCACCTAATGTTACTGATGGTTATTTCTACACAGGAGAATTCTGTTGATATTTTTCTTTGTGGTGTCTTTCTGTATTGCTCAAAAATTTAAAATAGTGCATCATTAAATGTAGAGGTAATAAAGTCATTACTTTCAAATATAAAAAAGGAGAAAAATGCATTTGGTAGCCACAGCCCTTGCATTTATTTTTGCCAATGGAAAGCCTCAGAGGAATTAGATAATGCATCTCATGTGCCAATTCTTGAATAATTAAATAAAAATGTCTGTAACATACATGGGTGTACACATGAGTCAAATAAATGATAGATAAGGTCTATCATTCATTTCTTCAACAGGGAATTCAGCATTTGGGTGTCACATATGTTCCATTTTCATCCTACCAGTTGGAAACAAGTTCTGAATTGTGCTTATAAAAGCAGAATTCATGATTAGCAAAGGAATAAGAAAAGTACACCTTTAGCTGCATTCAAATGGAGAAGCCATTTCCATATTTCTTTGAAATATGGAAAATTATGCTTCAAATGATCATTTTTCCATATTTACAATGGAAAACTAAAGACATGCATGTGCATGCTAGGCAAGCAATCTGCCACTGAGCTATAACCCTAGTCTTAAGAAATGAAACCTTTAATGTTAAAAGCAAGTTTATAAAAATATAGGTAATCCTTTTATCAGAATATATATATATATATATATATATAAAAATATATATATATATATATATATATATTTGATACTAAGAATTGAATCCATGTATGCTTTACCACTGAGCCATATCACCACTCCTTTTTTATTATTCATTTTGAGACAGGGTCTCACTAAGTTGCTTATGGCCTCACTAATTTGCCAAGGCTGACCTCAAACTTGTGAGCCTCCTGCCTCAGCCTCCTGAGTTGCTGGGATTACAGGTGTACACCACCATGCCTGGAAGAAAACTATTCATAATAAGCTTTGCTTTTTTTTTTCTTCTGGAAAATAATATAAAAATATTCTTTTATTTCCATTGTGCAAGGCCTGGGATAGAGCTCAGTTGATAGATTGATTGCCTTGCATGCCCAAGGTCCTGGGTTCTAATCCCCAGAAACGGAAAAAAAAAATATATATATATATATATCTCAATTTCGTTTCCATTGTGCAAAGACCCATAAAGTTCAACAGTGGTCTGTGAGTTAAGCCTCACAGAAGCTAGTAAGAATTGGTTAACTGTGATGAGAAAATCCTGGTTCTTTCACTGGTTTTATTTTAAAGTTGACTTATTTCATTATCAGCTTAATAATGCTCAGTAAATCTGAGGAGATTTAAAAAAAAAAAAAAACCATGTGTTTTTCTAACTGTATTAAATATCTTCATTTGGGCCAAAATGATTAAAATTTTGTGGAGCATCTGCTCCATGGCTGCACTCTTTTAGCTTGTACAGTATTTATTCTTCCCAATGGCCGTTCACTCTTTCAGTTTGACAAAGAATAACTGACTCTCTTGCCAGTTGTACCAGCTCTGAGGCAGTGTCGGCATTAAATTTAGAGTGTTGCCGACTCTGGCTGTGGAGTTTCCTCCAATCCTAGTCCTCTTAGAAATAACAAAACTTAATTAGTTTTTTTCTGTTTGTTTATTTATTGGTGCTGAGAATGGAACTCAGGGCCTTGCACAGGCTGAGCACATACTCTTCCACTGAGTTACACTCCCAGCACCTTTTTTTCTGCTTAAACTAGCTTTAGTGGGTTTCATATTTGTACTCAGAACCCAGTGTACTGCACTGCCCTCAAGGAACTTATAAAAGCAGTAGTAAGGAAGATTGGACCAGTCCAAAAATAACATTAAGTGCTTTATGGGAGCTTCACATGCTTAAGACTCTGTCTACCCAGCACAAAATGGAGTGGCAATCTGGCCAGCCTCCAGTTGCTTTAACAAATTTGGCAGCCCTTGAATACATAGGGCTTCAGTCGATCATAAGGATCTCTGGAGAAGGGAATTCCACTAGTGCCACTGGGAGCTTACTGCTGGTTGCTTCTTAGACTGGAGAAGTGGAGTCTATGTTTTTTCCTTCCATCATTTTTGTTTCTCAAGAACCTTCTCAGCTCAAAGTGGGAATTTTGGACTAAGTGATGACGAAGATCCCAGTACCAGTTGCTTCTGGCTTTGTTTCATGGTTGATTAATATTAATTTCATTTTCAAACCCTTCCATGTTCTACATTACATTTTGTACACATCTTTGTTCTGGAATGAGTGCTGTTTATTGCAGTTTTCTACATCCATGTCTATCTCTTCCAGGGAAAAAGCTGTAACATATTAATTGTTCTAACTGAATTCTCTACCATATTTCTTTTTGCTGTGTTTAGTACAATGTTGATTTTTATAATCATAATTACTGAACAGATTGTTTTTCTTAAAGAATTGTCTTTGGGCCCCACTCTGGTCCTGCTAGAAGGTACTGCAACCCATGCTTGGGTTAAAATGATGAAGTGTGAAAGTCTATCTCTGTCTCTTCTTTGTCTGAGGTTTATTCTGCTGCTGTTCTCTATAGACCTATCCATACTTTCTGGCCAGTGGTGGATTAAGTGAGTTCTGAGCACTAACTAGCCATGCTCTATCTTAACCTGGTTGTGGCAAGTGGTAGCTTATGATTGTTTTTAAAACTGTATGGGCGCATTTAATTCATTCTTCTGTGGTCATGCTATATTTTACAATCAAAGGAAGTGAAACAATGTACATGATTAAAGTATGTTCATCCCTACATATACTGGATTTACTTTTGAATGAAAGATGATGTTTTACTATGTTTTAAGCTTCTTCTAGAGGCAAGAGAGAGGCACTGAGAGTGTTAAACACCAGGATGACATAGAAAGCAACATTGTAAGATGGATGAGAGGGGAAGAGGTGAGAGTCAGCAAGGCCATTTAGGGATTAATTTCAATAGCCTTGATGAGAGATGATGAGGGCTTGAGACAATGAAGACAGAAAAACATAAAACACGCACTTTGGAGGAGAAATGGGAGGGAGTTGGTGACTGAGGAATAAGAGGATAAGACAAGATTCAGACCTCAACCTTCACAAATGATTGAAAATTTTTTATCATAGGAAAATATCCATAAAATAAAATGTATTCTTTTTGCCATTTTAACTACACTTTAGTGGCAATGAATATGTTCACGTATTCAATATGTTCACATTGTTGTGCAACATCACGACTGTCCAATGGTAGCACCTTTTTATCATCCCAAACTGAAATCCAGTACCACTAAATCCAGTACTCCCATTACCTTCTCCTTCCAATTTCTGGTAACCACCACTCTATAAATTTGACTACATTAGGTACTTCACATAAGTGGAATAATTTACCTATTCTTTTGTGTTTAGCTTTTTTCACTTAGCATAATATTTTCAAGACAAAAATTATTGTGTTGTGTCTTCTACAAATTGCTTAAAATAAATCTATGTTTTTTAAGATGACACCAAATTAGTACATACTTAAAAAAAATAGGATTTTTCTGTGATTTTTAATTGCAAACTATGGATAATCGAAGTTAAATTTTTCTTTTGTGTCCAGAGTGTGCATGGTGTGAGTTCATGTGTGTGTGTGTGTGTGTGTGTGTGTGTGTGTGTGTATGGAGAGAGAGAGAGAGAGACTCTCAGCCCACTTGTTGGGTATTCTTACACTGTAAAAGTTGCCTCTCAACACCCATAAATATTGTATTTTCAGGTCTTCCTTAAATTCCCTCTAGATTGACATGTGTTTATCAAGTCTCCTATTTTCTTTGAACTGTGTTCTCTGCTAACAGGTCAAAGATGGTGACAAGGGGTTGTTGTGCATTTCTCAGAGACACAGGAGGCTGAGACAGGAAGATTGCAAATTCAAGGTCAGCCTGGGCAACTTAGTGAGAACCTCAACAACTTAGGAAAACCCTATCTCAAAATAAAATTTAAAAACAGGCTGGGGATGTAACTTTTTAGCCAGGGATTAAAAACAAAATAGACCACAAATGCGTTCTGGAGTCAAGGTAGAAACTTCAGGAAAACAGCAGGTTGATGAAGGAAGAGTTGAGGCATGTATGGCCAGTGCAGACTTGGGTTCTACCAAACCTCCTCTTTACCTAGATTGGCTATGAGCACTGTGGGGTGGCTAAATGGTCCATCATACCTTGCTAAAGGTGAATGGTGCTTCTGTAGCAATAGGTAGGGAGAGAGACAAAGTAGAGCTTCTTATCCAGAATCCTAACTGTTTGGGTTGAAAAGAGATTTTCTAGTTTACTCATGGAGCACGAGTTTGGAAGCCAGAGGGTCAGGGTTTAAATTATTGTGTGATCTTGGGAAGGTAATTTTAAAATTTTTTTTGTGGAACTGCAGATTTAATCCAGGGATACTTTATCACTGAGCTACATCCTCAGTCTATTTTTACATTTTATTTTGAGATAGGGTTTTGCTAAGTTGTTGAAGGTCTCAATCTATTGCCCAGGCTGACCTTGAATTTGTAATCCTCCTGTCTCAGCCTCCTGTGTCCCTGGGATTGCAGGTGTGCTCCACAACATCTGGCTTGGACAGGTCATTTAACTTCTGTGCTTTGGTTTCCACAGGGGAAAAGGGCAAAATGGTATCTACCTTACTGGGTTGTTGTAATTATTAAGTAAAACAAGATTTAAAAACTTGTTTAAGGATAGTTTTTAGAATATAGTACACATTTAATATATGTAAATCATCCTTCATTTTAGTCTTTTTGTTTTTGACATTGGGGGTTAAACCTGGGGTGCTTTACCACTGAACTACATCCAGAACTTTTAATTTTCTTATTTTGAGATTATATTGAGGGTCTTCATAAGTTGATGAAGGTCTTGATAAGTTGAATTTGCATTCCTCTTACCTCGGCCTCCTGAATTTCTGGGATTATAGGCACATGCTACCATGCCTGGCTCATTTTAGTCTTGAAAAAAAAAAAAAAAAAAAAAGAGACCAAGAGACATTTTACTGCTGGCTCAGTGTAAAGCCAAGACTAGAGATGCCAGAACTTAAATGTGCTTTTTATTCCTTTGGGTTTCTTAAAACCAGAAGAAGGGGAGAACACCAGGTTATAATCAAGAATCTCTCTGCCAGAGTCTGAGGGGAAAAAGAAAAATGTCACCTGATCCGAAAGTTCTGCATTTTATTTCCCCACAGTAGGAAGAAGGGTGAATTTTATGAGAAGGCAGAACTAGAGGAATGGCTGTGGCTGGGAGGGGGGTAGCGCGGAGAGTAGGGAGGGACAGACTGCCAGGGAGATATCTTCACCTACATCCATACTTTGTTATTCCATTATTTTTGGTTTTGTTTGTTTTAGTAAGAAAGCCTGGTTAAAGTATAAATGTCCCTTTATCGGGGTTATATATTTACCTCCTGTACTATTTATCTATTGCCATATAACAAATCACCCCAAAGCAATGGTTTAAAACAACAACAATTATTTGTTACATCTAAGAGTTTTTAATTTTTTTTTTTTTTTTTTTTTTAGTAATAGATGGACATAATACCTTTATTTATCTATGTGGTGCTGAGGATTGAACCCAGTGTTTCACATGTTCTAGGTGAGTGCTCTACCACTGAGCTCTAACACCAACTGACATCTCACAGTTTTTGTGGGTAAAAAAATTCTGGAATGGCTTGGCTGGGTGTTTCTGGATCAGGATCTTGCATGAAGTTACAGTCAGCTCAGCTGTGATGCAGTAGTCTGACAGCTTGACTGCACCTGGAGGAGTCACTTCCAAGGTGGTTCATTCACAAGTCTGGCAGGTCAGCTCTCTCCAGTTCTCTGACCTCTTTGTGGGGCTGCTTGAGTATACTTATAACATGGCTGCTGGTTTTCTCCAAAATGAGCAATCCAAGAAACTAACGTAGAAGCTGCCATACTTTTCTGACCTAATGACTGAACTGGCAAACTCTGATTCAGTGTAGGAAGAGTCTAGACATGCATGGTCTAGAAGACAAGAGTCTAGACTAGACAAGGATCTTGACAAGAATGTGAAGACTAGGTATAGAGGATCATTGGTGGCCATGTTGGAGGCTGGCTACCACACCCACCTTTATTCCAATCTGTTATACTCCAGGAATAGAAGAAATATAGGGGCAAGGTAGGGTTTGAAGGGAAACCTTGAAGTGGTCCTGATGGGGAAAGTAAGAAGACCCAAATGAGGTTCACCAATCTTTTCCTACCCTACCACAGGGTCTGAAAGGCAGTGTGAATCAAGTAGAAGCAACCCCTGAAGGAAGCTACCAATCTTAACCATTGAGCCCCATCCCCAGCCCTTTTTAATTTACTCATTTTTTAATTTTGAGACAAGATCTTTCTAAGTTGCTCATGGCCTCAGTAAGTTGATGAGGCTGGCTTTGAATTCTCGATCCTCCTGCCTCTGCCTCCTGAGCTGCTGGGATTATAGGCATGCACCACCATGCCCAGCAACAACTTTGAAACTCTTGAAAGAATCTCTAGTGATCACTGTCATCTAGCTGGTCAGATAGTGGCTGCTGCTGCTCCCATTAAAGTATTGTGTGCTATATAAGCAGGTGGGTCTCTTTATGCATTATTGTCTCCATCTTTGAAATGGGGTAGACAATATTAAATCACTGGTGGTTGTTTTGAAAAACAGGTTATCATTAAAAATACACAGTATATTATTTCATGTTATTATTTTGCTGTAAATGTTCATTAGCTTATTTAAAAGATAGTGTAAGTTCCTCATAGATGCATTAATCAACACACTTACTTGCTCATTTTTCTTTTAATTTTAGTTTTCAAAAATACCCAAAGGCTACATCATTACGGGGTAATGGACTGCAAAATCTTATTTAATTGCAATGAACATATTTACTGGAGTTACAGAAAAGAAAAAAAAAATAGTCTAGAATCTTCTATCAGTTTTAAAGAATCAAAACAACCTCTGGTAATAGGCAAGTATACTTCCTTGTGATCCCACTCACCCTCCCTCTCTCCCCACTCCAGCTCCGAAGATTTTGAGAAAGCAGAATATCCTGGGTCAGATCATTTTTTGTACTCGAAAGGAATTGGAGATCTATAGCTCAAAACTCTCGGGAGATTCATGTATCTAACACATTCATGATTTGATTTTGACATAGGGTAACTCACCAATGGCAATATTCAGAGCTTTCTTTCTCTGCAAAGAAGAAAACGTTTAGCTATTAGACTATGCTTGGGACCTCTTGGGCTATAAATGGTTTCACTGGCTGTGAACTATTCTGGTGCATTTTGTCTTCATTTATAAGATGATGTATTTTTTTTTTTTTTTTTTTTGAGGTGAGCAACCAGGCTTTATTCAAGCAAATGGTCTTATTTGTGGTTTTTGAATCATATAAAATGTTTTAAGGGGATATTTTCCCCATAAACTAAAAATGATAATTAAGAATAAATAAAATGCAAGTTCAAGAACATTTACTGCACCCAAATTTTTCTACCAAATCTTGATACCATTGCAGATATGACTATATTTAATTCAGTCTAAGGGTTTCTTCAAACTGAATTCTCTTGCTGTCTATTTCTGGTTCCTCGGGGATCCTATGAAAAAATCCAAGGAAATTCCTTGCTGATTAGGGAGATATTAGACTGCAACATATGGTCCACACATGTCATTAGTATTCCTCTAAGGAAAAAATGCAAAGGATTATATTTAGAATACAGGGTATGTGTTCAGTGGTTGGGATGACCCAGGGGATTATTAGTTTCTTCTTGTGGAATTTTCTGTAGTTAAAAGATGAATCCAGAATTGTGACTGCCTGGTGGACACTGGAGCCCATCTGCAAGTTTTGCAGGTATGAGGCCTGCCAGATTTTTACTATAGTGTAATATCTTCAAAGCTATTCATATTACTCTTAAGACAAGATTTTCTATATATATTTGAAAGAAGTCTTTTCACACAGGTACCTTCTGAAATAAAAACTCATCCATGAATTATATATCATTGACCTCCAAATAAAATGAGTTGTGTCTGTAATAGCATTGTAAATTTTGTATCTACTGGAGTTACAGAAAATTAAGTAATAATAATAATAATAATAATAATAATTTTAATAATAATAATAATTAACAAATAATTCAAAATTTTATTCCTTCATGTCCTGATGGTTTTACAATTGTGTTTACATATTTGATGTGGGAACTAGACAACAGATGTCTTAGTCCATTCAGTTTGCTGTAACAAAAATACCATAAACTGAGTAACTTCAAAATGATTAAAAATTAGTTCTTATAGTTCTGGAGGCTAGGAAGTCCAAGATCAAGATACTGGCAGATTTGGTATCTGGTAAAGGTTCTTTTCCTCATGGATGGTACCTTTTTCCTGTGTCCTCATATGGTGGAAGGGACAAACAAGTTTTCTTGGGTCTCTTTCATGAGAGCATGAATCACTCTAATGGCCTCCCAAAGGCCCCACTTCTTAATACTATTATATGGGTGTTAAATTTCAATGTATGGGGCTGGGGGTGTAGCTCAGTTGGTAGAGTGCTTGTTTTGAAAGCACAAGGCCCTGGGTTCAATCCTCAGCACCAAAAATAAATAAAAATTTCAATGTATGATCTTTAGAGAGAACCCAAACATTAAGAACATAGCAAAAGGACACGATTTATTTATTTATTCATTCACTTATTTATGTATTTATTTATTTTGTGGTACTGGGAATTGAGCCCAATGTTTCCTTGCTCAGGTAGGTAAGCAATCTATCACAGAACTACATTCCCAACCATTTTTTTAAAAAATTATTTTGAAACAGCTACATTCTGTCACTTTTTAAGGTTTGATTTTGAGACAGGATCTTGCTAAGTTGCCCAGGTTGGCCTTGAACTTGCAATCCTCCTGCCTCAGCCTCCCTAGGAGCTAGAATGTGCCACTATACCTGGGCAATGGGACATGATTTCTAAGGAAATTCTGAAATATAGGTAACCTGTATCAGGTCCCCTCTTGCCTCTGCAAGAGTTATTTCTATTCTTCACACTTGAATAACTCTACTTCTTTCACTCTTGAAAAAAGAAAAAGAAAAGAAATTATGAACTCATGTTTTTGTCCTAGGAAGCCATAGGTCGATTTGCCAGGCCTTGGCTAATCTCACCATCTCAGAAACTCCATACTTCCTTTCCAATTTTCTGGTAAAACATCTTGTAGTGCAATATGAACTCCTTGTTTTGAAAGAATCTTCCTTAAACTGATGGAGTCCTAAAATATATAAGCACTTTCAACACATATTTGGCCTTTCTTTCTGAATATTCTACACTCTGTTAAAAATCAATATTCCTTGCCCATTTCACAACTCCAGTCAACTGATTACCCTTTCCAATTGCCCGATTGGCACTTGAGTGGCACCTAATTCTCCCTTCTAGTCACTCAGGTGAGAACCATTGGGAAGTATACTTTTCTTTATCCTCTCACACTAACTACTTTCTAAGTCCTTTATTTACTTTTCTCTCAAGTTATCTGAATTGTTTTCCATTTTCCTCTTCTCCCACATCACATGTGAATCTTTGATTAGAGCTAAGCTTCCACGATTCAATGTGCTTTTCATCTGATCCAGCTGAAATCCTGTTGTCAGTGATTCTTCATGAACCATCTCCCTCTCCGAGTTGTGCTGCTGCTCTGGCTGCATACTACAGCAAGCTCGGACTCTTTGATGTAACTCTCAGGGTCTCTAATGAGAACCTGTTCAACATATCCAAACTGATTTCCCTCTATTTCCAAAATAAACCTCCTACTTCAGTCTGGTTAGTTTCCTATTGCCTATTATTCATAGTAAATTCTTACCTTGTTCTGTTCTTTTTTTTTTTCAGCCATTTTTTTCTTCCTGAAATATTCCTTTCCTTATCTTCCAAATCTGCAAATTCAGATCTCTGATTGCACTACTTCACAGTAGCTTCCTCTTTCCCTGCATTTAAAATCAACAAAATAGATCAAAACCATAAAACTACGTTCTTCGTGCTGGGGTTATAACTCAGTGGTAGAGTGCTGGCCTGGCATATGTGAGGCCTTGGGTTTGATCCTCAGCACCACATATAAATAAATAAAAATAAAAAGATCCATTGACAACTAAAGAAATTTTAAAAATAAAAAAGAATAAAACTATGTTCCTATTCTTTGATTCAGTAATCCATTTCTGGAACTATATCCTAAGAAATGAACAAATAGCAGATTAGAATAAACTTGTGCACAAAGTTTCCCTTTCCTTCCAATATTATTGGTGTGAACACTGAAGACAAGAAACAAACTACATGTCTAATAACAGAAAGCAAAAAGAAAAAGGGCTGGAGATTTGGCTTAGTTGGTAGAGTGCTTGCCTTGCATGTACAAGGCCCTGGGTTTGATCCCCAGCACGCCCCCTGAGCCCCCAGCCAACACACACCAAAAAAAGAAAAAAAGAAAAAGAAAGCAGAAAAAGAGAATTATCATATATCTCTCTATGGAAATATTGAATGCACAAAAGCAATATGCTAAAGATATGTAATTATGTGGATTTTAAAAAACTTCTAAGTTAACTTATAAATTAACTAAAAAGTAGAAACAATGTAGCATTATATTTACATAACCATTTTAAATCAGCCCTTAATATGTGAATTTTAAATAAGCTTTATTATTTCCATTTTTTTAATGATGAAAAAAGATAATTTGACAGTGAAGAAATTTCTGACAAAAGAATAGCACATCCATACATGTAAATATATTTGAATTTTGCTTAAAAAAGTTTAATATCTCTTATGTGCCAATAATATTCTAGTCATTTTATTGCATATCATTAATCCTTACAGCATACTGAGTGAAGGAGGTATTATTAGCTACCTTTTATTGATGAAAAAAAACAGTCCCAGAGAAGTTTAAATAATTTTCCCAAGATCAAACATCCAGGAAATGATAGATTCAGAAAGTTTACCTGATTCTGCTATGATAGCATCTGAATCTAGATTAAATTTAGCCTCTTCTTCATTCATAGTAAAATATTCTTTGTTGAGAACATGATTATTAAATACTGTGACGATTATACTCCTGAAAAAGTAGTGGACAAGAGAAAGATGTCGGGGGAGAGATAGACTGGAATTATTTAAATGGATTTCTTCCTAAGGATTATGCAGAAACATTGATGAAGTTGATGACAAAGCCTATACTGGGAGCTCTGGTTTGCCATTTTTAGATGACAGATTGTGATTCAGAGATGACAATGATAAAATTATTCAAACAATTGAATAATTTGAGTAAGATGCAAACCATCACCAAAATCAGATGGAAGGGCTGGGGATATAGCTCAGTTGGTAGAGTGCTTCCCTTGCATTCACAAGGCCCTAGGTTCAATCCCTAGCACCACACACACACACACAAAAAGTAATTTTGTGGATTTTAAAAAACTTATAAAGTTAACTAAAAAGTAGAAACAAAAGATTGGAGGCTACCATTTTTCTGTAGACCCCACACTTCTTTTATTTTTTATTTTTTGGTACCAGAGATTGAACCCAGGTGTGCTTAGCCACTGAACCACATACCCAACCCTTTTTATTTTTATTTTGATACAGGGTCTTGCTAAGTTTCCTAGGATCTCACTAAGTTGCTGAGGCTGGCTTTGAACTTGCAATCCTCCCGCCTCAGCTTCCAGAGTCTCTGGGTGTATGCCATTTTGCCCAGCTCCTAGATCCCACTATTCAATTTGGTACTTCATGACACTTTGGGTTTAAGTTATCTTTTATCTCTAAAGAAAATTGGTTCTCCAGACTCAGATCTATTTCTGGAATGGCAGAAGATTCTACAGCTATATCCAATGTATGGCCCATAAAAAGTTATGAGGTAAACTGGATGCACATTTATAATCCCAGCTAATTGGAAGGCTAAGACAGTAGGATTGTTTGTGGCCAGCCTCAGCAATTTAGGGAGACCCTGTTTCAAAATAAAATAAGAAATGAGGGGCTGGGGTTGTTGTTCAGAGGTAGAGTGCTTGCCTAGCATGTGTGAGGCAGTGGGTCCAATCCTTAGCACCACATAAATAAAATAAAATAAAGGTATTGTGTCAATCTACAACTAAAATATAAATGTTTAAAAAATAAGAAATGGGGATGTAGCCCAGTGATAGAGCATTTGCCTAGCATGCACAAAGCCCTGGGTTCAATCTCCCAAATCAGGGGGGAAAAATAGAAGTTATATGATGTTTTGGCAATCTGTGGTTACATGTAACATTTTAATAGCAGAGAAATTTGCAAACATAATGTTAGAAATAAGCTAATTTTACTGAATTCGTAGAACTGTATTCATAGAATCTGAGAAAGATTCGTTCAGACATCCATGCATTTCCTTCTGGGATTTAGAAGTGTGGATTCCTGATTGAAGAGAACAGGTAAGATGTTGTTGAGTCTTCTCATGCAATTCAAGCTGTAAGGAATGGCATAGGCATCATAAATGAAGTGCCAGTGACAATTTGAATCTCACAGTAATTTAGTAGGTCAACCTTTGTTTCCACCCAAACTGTACTGTGTTTTTCAGAGCCCACTGACAAATAATTCCATTAATCAAAAAGGGAACTGGAGTTCTAGCTCAGTAGTAGTGTGTGCTTATCTCATCCTTGGCCCTGGGTCCAATCCCCAGCTCCAACAAAACAGAACAAAACAAAACGTAATTACTCTTGCCTAAGAGAAGTAAAAAAAAAAAAAATTTTTTTTTTTTTTTTTTTTTTTTTTTTTGCATTGCTGTGGAT
Source organism: Callospermophilus lateralis (assembly GCF_048772815.1). Classification (NCBI taxonomy): domain Eukaryota; kingdom Metazoa; phylum Chordata; class Mammalia; order Rodentia; family Sciuridae; genus Callospermophilus; species Callospermophilus lateralis. Next base: position 55,281,200 of record NC_135313.1, on the reverse strand, counting down.
AGAAAATGTTTGGTGGTCAATCTAGTTTCTCACCAAATTCTAGTAGATAAATTACTAGGATAGTCCATGGGGATCGAATGAGTTGGAGAATAATTCTTGGAGAGCCCTTTGATGTTAGAGGATCAAATGGGCAAAAAAAAAGGAGTGGATATCTATTGCATGGGAGAAGTGTCAAGGCACTGAAGCTCCTGTACAGCCAATTTGTCAAGGTAAAGGGGATTGGAGTTGCCTCTTTCTCTTCTGCACACAATTTAGGTTTCATGCTGTATTGTTTTGACTTCATTTTGCTCTCATCTGCCTATACTGTGTGTTTATATTGAAATCCACTGTGCAAAAATTCTGGGCTGGAGAGGTAGTGAAGAAAAAATACTTTACCAGAGATGGTCCTAGATTCTGTATCACTTCCTAGGAGGCAAGATCACTATTTTTCTGAAATCCTCTCCTTGGTAGAGTGAGACGTCTAAGCTTTAGAGTGCCTCATGTTGTCCACCAGTACATCTCAGCACCATTGCCAGCATCTATTAAGTAATTCATCTGTGTGGTATTTGTTAATGTGATACTAAAATCCCAAACAATTTGAAAAATTAAAGTTCTTAGTTTGAGCTGCTTCAGGACATACTGAAATTAGCAAAGGTGCATTGAATAAAAATAGACACCTTACTCTCCTGTCTGAAAATCTTAGCTCTGAGGTACAGGGGAGGGGCCCATTGAATATTGTTGTTATGAATACTTTTAAGCCTACCTAAAATCTCTTTTTCTTATGAAATTTTAAAACAAATGTGAATTACAAACTTATCCTAAAAATTCTACTTGATGGGATGATTCAACTAGAGAACTAGTGATTTAAATTGACTGTTTTCTTAGCCTATGATTCTTCAAAAATAAAATAATTTGATATTGTACTTTCCTTTTGGTATTGGCACTTGAACCCAGGAGCACGTTACCATAGAGCCACAACCCAGTCCTTTTCATTTTTTTATTTTGAGACAGGGTCTCACTAAGTTGTCGAGGGTCTTACTGTCGCAGAAACTGGCCTCAAACTTTAAATTCTTTTGCCTTGGCCTCCTGAATTGCTGGGATTACAGGTATATACTGCCAGGCCCAGCTCAATATTTTACTTTTGATGTACTACAGATGAACACAGTATAGGTGATATGCCTACATATGCTATTTAGGGATTTTGTCATGGAGAAATTTGGGTTAGTACTGTCATGTTGGTTGTAACATTGAATGGTGTTGTTATTTTTAATAAAAGGAAGACTTTTGGCCCTCATTTTATTTTTCCCTCATTGGGATATAGCAGCACGAGATGACTTTCTTAAGACTGTGAAGGAAAAAACCCTATTATTCCATCAGTGACCTTTGGCAAACAACTGTTCCTTTGAACTGCTTTTGTCTCTGGAGTGTTTAACTAAGGTTTCTTCTGGTCAAACCATTGACAATCCAAATGTCAAACAACAGTGTGGTAATTTTTCATTCTCAAGATAAGTGTTTCTCTAATAAGATGATCAATTAGTCTTATTCACATTACAACATAATTTCCTATGTGCTTTTATGCCATACAAAGATCTCTATAGTCCTATTACCTTCTTATTAAAAAACCTCTTCATTTAGATTTCATGCTATTAGAACACATAATCAATCCAAACACACCTCACGTATGACCTAAGTGTATCGACATTTTCATTATACCAATACATCCGACAAAGGTGGTATTCTGAAAAAAAAAAAATCTCTACTCTGAAGAATATAGACAGAAATATTTTGCAAAGTTGTTCTACACTTTGATAAAAAGAAAATTATGGGCACTATATGTGTATTGAAGGAACATTTATATTCCTTACAATTTTTAAGCATTTTCTCCACTTGGAAACAAGGTACTTTATAGAATGCTATGAAAGAAAACTTCTAAAATTTGTTTGATATTTGCATGAAAGTCACTTAAGATGCTTTGTTTTCTTCTAAAGAAAACCTAATGTGAGAAACATGAGATGTAAATGTTGACAATTCTCAGAGCATCGCTATGGATTACTTTTGGAAGGTCTTACCCTTCTTTGGGGTTGTACAGGCAGAGGTACAACAACGGCTTCAAATACACTCACATTTTAAATATTAGTGACTTTTTTTTTTAAAGAAACTTCTTGCTAATGGTAACATCATTCACATCTACCTAAGTTTTTGAAATGATTTTCTATTATAGTTGAACAATTAGAAATTCTACCCCAGAGGTTCCTACATTTTAGAGAGACCTATGAATACTATTGTTTTTAAAGATCTCTTTATTTTAAATTAATGAAGATAAAAGAATGTTACATAGGATAATATTACATAGGATAATGTTACATAGGATAATGTTACATAGGATAAAAAATGTTACATAGGAGATCAGAGTGCTGAAGCCTCTGAATATCCACTATTTCAAATCTGTTTTGGAACTGCAATAAAAGACAGTAACTAAATGTATGTGCATGTCTGTGTGTAGTGAGAATTAAAAAGTTCCATGTTGTTATGGTTTGGATGTGAGCTGTGCCCCAAGAGCTCATGTGTGAGACAATGCAAGAAATGTCAGAGATCAAATGATTGGGTTATGAAAGCCTTAACCCAATAAGTAAATTAATCACCTGACGGTAACTGAAGGCAGGTGGGGTGTGGCTGGAGGAAGTGGCTCATCTCAGGCATGGCTATGGGGTATATATTTTGTATCTGGAGAATGGAGTCTCTCTCTCTGCTTCCTGATCATCATGTGAGCTGCTTCTCTCTGCCACACTCTTCCACCATGATGTCCTGCCTCACCTTGAGCCCTGAGGAATGGAGCTGGCTGTCCATAGACTAAGACCTCTGAAACCATGAGCACTCTAATAAACTTTTCCTCCCCTAAAATTGTTTTGGTCAGATCTTTTAGCTGCAGCAGCAAAAAAAAAAAAAAAAAAAAAAAAGCTGACTAAAACACATGTCTATGTCTTTTGTAACACAAGGAAGAAATCTGAACTATTTAACATATTCAAATGATCTGACTTAACGTAATAAGAGAATACTTTCTTACATTTGAAAGTGAAACAGCATTTCTAATAAGCATTATAAATAGAACAATCATCATTGATTCATTGGTTTATGAACACATTCTTTCTTTCTTATGATGAGCCAGTGACAAGCACCTATTCTGGGCCAGGTATTGTACCAGACACTGGAGATACAAAGATAAATGACAATCTGTGCCTTCCTGAAGACTTTTTTTTTCTCCTGGAGCTTTCATGTTTAATTTAATCAGTGCTTTTCTTAGGAAGGAAAGTCGAAAGAGAAGGGGAGGAAAATGATGGTCTAAAAAAGGGATGGAAGCTTGAGTCAGAAGCTATTTGGCTGCCCTTGAAAGGTTGTGAACCCATTCTATTATTATAATAGTCTCACTTCTTTACTTTTCCAACTAAAATGAAGCATACACACCCCTTTTTCTCTCACACCAAAATAGGATTAGCAGCAGAGATAAGTGCCTGGGGTCTGGAGTCCGGTAGACACAGGCTGGAACACTGATCTTGCTATCCACTCAGTTGTTCCTGTCTGTAATTTCCTTAGTTAGCCTCTCTGTGTATTTTTTTAAATTACAGAATGGGAATAAAAATATCAACTGGTCCTTGCTTAAGGACTTATTTTTTTCCCTTTCCAGTTCCTTCCTTTCCCTTAAAGATTGAATACCATTGATCTGAAAAGGAAATTTCAAAAAAATTTTTTTTTCAAATAAATGAAACGTGGGAATTGTGTCTTTCAAGCGCTGTGGTATAATTGTTAACCTTGATGTTTTATAAGATGCTGGAGTAAAAATATCAGGGCCCCTTAATCCCTTGGTCTGGCTATGCATTTTTGGCATTGATCCCAGACTAAATATAGCAAGACTTGCTTCTTGGGTCAATATAATTTCTAATCCCTAAGTTGAATAAGCAAATCTTCCCAGACAAGATTTAATTCACAAATGCATTTAGGTAGACACTGGATATATCTCACAGTGCATCCTCAAGTGAAAACAGGTCATCAACATTAGCTCAGCTAACTGAAAAGAAATGTGCATTAGGAAGCCAGCAATCTCACCAGCAAATCCTGCTGGGGATTGACTAAACATAATTGTTAATTGAAAAAAATTAAAAATAGAGTACTAGGGACATATTCTCCCATTGATAGTTGCACATAATTCCCCTAAGTGTTACTGGAAGCTCAGCAAGTGCATCTTCAGAAGAATATGCCTCTTAACATCCACGTTCATCTGCCAGTCTTCCATTTGGCAGACTCTTGAAGGGGGCTGGGAAAGGATAGACACTCCCATGGAATTATCAAGGCTTTTAAAGAAGAAGAGTCCATCTCTCTACACTTACCAGCTCAACACACCACAGCCTTATCTTTAAAATGGCTAAACCGCAACCACAGGTTCTTATCCTTGGAGGATGAATTATTTCTTTATCTTTCTAGAATAGACTAATAGGATTTCAACTATTTTATTTTTTAAAATATTTATTTTTTAGTTGTACTTGGACACAATACCTTTATTTATTTAGTTATTTTTATGTGGTGCTGAGGATGGAACTCAGGGCCTCACATGTGCTAGGTGAGCACTCTACTGCTGAGCCACAACTGCAGCCCCTCAACTAATTTATTTTATGAAGGACAAGTTTTTAAAAATTAGGCCCCTTTCATTTACATGGGTGTTAAAGAACTTCTTCCTTTTTTTTTTTCCACAATAGCCAAAATGTCTCTGAATTCTTAAAGAAAGCCGAGAACACGCTTTTTGCTTTCAGAGTATTAGTAGAAGTTAAATGTCTTTATATTTCCATTCATTTTGATTGAATAAACAGTCCTCCATTTTCCAATTTCTTCACTAACTGAAATCAATTTCTGTAGTAGATGAAAGTTACTCTTACAACTCAGTGTGAAAAGTCAATGAAAAATTTACGACTGCAGTTTCTACGACTACTTCTAATGATCGAGGGGGTAGGCTCAGCCTGCTTTGACAGTATTCCTACACAAGGCTGAGACCATCCTGATGTTTCTCTGAAACCTCTCCCAGGAAAACAACCATTCAACCTGAGACTGAATTAGATATACTCTAGCAATTTGTTTGGCTTGTATTTATTATCTGGGACTATCTTATCAAATTATCATAAATTTAGTAGTTTAAAACAACTCAGATTTATTATCCTATAGTTCTGGAATGTCAGAGGCTGACTTGGGTCTCACGGGGCTAAAATCAAGGTGTCTGCAGGGCTTCATTTCTTCCTAGAGGCACTGGGGAGAACCTGTTCCTCACTTTCGTAACTTCTAGAGGTGCTGCATTTCTTGGCTCCTAGACCTTTTTATCTTCAAAGTTTAGCAATAGCCAGGTAATTGACACATCACACCATTTGGTTCCACTTTTAAAGACCCTTGCAATTATTGGATAAATCAGCATAATCTCCTTATTTTCAGGTCAGATGATTGGAAAACATAATTTCATTTGCATCTTGAATTCTCTGTCACCCTGTAACACAACATAGTCATAAATACTAGGGATCAGGATGTAGACATCTTTGCCTACCACAAGGCTGAAAAAAATCTTCCCACATACTCATTACAGAAAACAAGCAAACCAAACAACGACAGTAACAAAAAGAAAGAGATTTCTTTTTTTCAAGAAAGCAAAATAGAAAACCTTTCTTAGTTGGAGATTTGTCATCTGGTTTGAGGATTGGGAGCAACTGTTTTTGAATCACAAACTCCAAGTGAGACTTATCCAGTTTGGGAAGAGTTCCCAGATTTGTGACAGTGAGATGGAACAGGGTTCCAAGGCCTCTGAGGGCTCACCTTGTGTTTCAGACAGTAAGCCAGGACAAACAATTTCTTTGTTGCAGGTATCTGCAGGGAATGGTTTTAAAAAGTATCATTCTAACCTGACCTGGGCTGAAGAGAACTCAGCATATTTCCTTTTTTCTCTTAAATTCACTTTAAGTTTCTCTTTGCTTGAGAGGCAAAGACAGTAACCTCAGGACTGGGAAACTCAGGGTGGGCAACTTTGTAGAGTGTGGCTTTGATTGATAGATGGAATATAATTAGATATCATCACCCCATAACTGTTGAATCTTTTTCTTGCTCTTTTTGATCCTCTGGGGAGAGGAGGTCATCTTTATTTTCCATTCTTCTTCTTTTCTCATCCCTACTTATATCTTTGGTCTACCATGGATACCAGATAATTCTGTATGAAAAGTTATGTTATCATCCTGTAAGCCTTGTGCAGCTGTTATAGTAGAATTCTATGTAGCTGTGACAAACTACTAGATGGGGCTTGGTTAGTGTTGTTTTTCTTGATTGTCTTTTCATTCTCCTTCCAACCCTTTAAAAAAATATAAGGTGGTCTTTCCCAAGTCAAAAGCATCAAAGACGTGTCGAAAAAAAAAAAAAAAATGAAATCCTCACTCTCAGGGGGCAAGTGGAGAGGAGGAGCTCATTCTGTTTTTGGGTGCCAGTAGCAGCCTGATTTTACACTCTTCTCCCTACCCGCCTTCACCTCCACTGCAGCCCTTTCAGAAAGAGTCTTGAGGGGTCTCTTGATATGACTAGAAGCATCAACTTCACAGTACACTTAGATACTTCTAATTGGCTCCCACTGATAATTGTGCTAAAAAAGAGTTGCTAAGTCCTAGCCCCAAAGAAAAATGGCTCATGGGGCTGATTTTAGACACTGTTGGATGATGAAAAGAAGAGTTCTTATTCATAAGTATTTTATTTTAGTGAGAACTCTGGCAGGCAGCCTTTAAGATGGTCCTCCTGATTCCCAATTTCTTGAGTGCAGACTGGTCCCAGAAACACACATCTACCCTGCAGAATAAGGCAAAGGCGTAAGATTTTGGTTCTGACATTAGGCTGCAGAAAGACACTGGCTCTCATCATGTTTGCCCTTGCTTGCTCTCTCATGTTTACTCTGATGAGAACCAGCTGCCACGTTTTCAGCTGCCCCACGGAGAGACCATGTGACAAGGATGGGGGTAGGCTTTGGATGACAGCCAGGGAGGAACCCAGGCTCTCCATATGACAACGGAAGGAACTGAATCCTGTCAACAGCTATCAGAGTGGGCCTGGAAGTGAATCTTCCCTTGGTGGAGGCTGGAGCTCACTGCAATCTTGAGACTGAAGAATCTGGCAAAGCTGTGAGAAAGCAAATGCTTATTGTCTAAGCCTCTAGGTTTTGGGGTGATTTGTTTCATCATAATAGAAAACTAATACAACAATGAAATGGTATTATAGAAAGCTGAGAGAATAAAGGGAAGAAAAACCATCCATAAGTCTCTCACTCAATCAGAACCACTGCTTTAGTTTTTGCATGTTTTATTTCAGTCTGCATCCACATTCACACATATATTTATATTGCAGGTAAGTATAATGTCAATAAAATTTTGCATCTTATTTTTTATTTAACATTAAGCATAAGTATTTCCATGTTGCTATAAAAACTTCATTATTATAATTTTTAATGGCTACATAATATTCTCTCAAGTGACAGTACTATAGAATAGCTAATTTCCTCATTCTTTCTGGGTATTACAATTACTAATTATTTATTTTCAATGAAAAATAATGTAGCAACCTGCATCTTTGTTTATGTGGTGCTGCCTTTCTTTCTTTTTTTTTTCCTTACCATTTTTAATTTTTCCATGCTGATCTCTTCCTTGGGTACACTTCTCAATTGCTGTAATAACTCCTCAGATAATTCTCAGTGGTTCATGGATGGCAAAGTCTGTTTCACTTCATGTCCAAAGCTATCTTTGCTTTTCTCTTCATTAAGTATTAGTTTAGCCATCTAAACTGTGTGTGTGTGTGTGTGTGTGTGTGTGTGTGTGTGTGTGTTGCAGGGATGCGGGTGGGGTGCTGGGATTTGAACCAGGGCCTTGCACATGCTAGGCAAGGCTATTCATTTTTTACAAAAATATTTTTAGTTGTAGATGGACACAATATCTTTATTTTCTTTCTTTATTTTTATGTGGTGCTAAGGATTGAACTCAGTGCCTACATGTGCTAGGTAAGCGCTCTACCACTGAGCCACAACCCCAGCCCAAAGGCTATTCATTTTTGATTGAAAATTGCCATGGCCAAAATATATGACAAAATCAAATTTAAGAAAAATTCTATCTCCTTAGAAGATGGCTTAAAAGTTTTTAGGCAACTCGGATATACAATTGTATATGTGGAAACAAAATCGATAATGTGCATTTATAATATTTAATTTTGTCATTAATTTTGTGATGTAAGTATTTAAAGCAACACATGAAAATCCCCTTTTGAGGCAGGCACAGTGGCACAGGCCTGTATTCCCAACAGTTCAGAGAACTGAGGCAGGAGGATTGGGAGTTCAAAGCCAGTCTCAGCAACTTAGTGAGACCCTGTCTCAAAATAAAATATAAAAATGGGCTGTGGATGTGGATCAGTGGTTAAGCACTCCTGGGTTCCATCCCTGGCACCGAAAGAAAGAAAGGAAGGAAGGAAGGAAGGAAGGAAGGAAGGCCACTTTTTAGTTTGAAACACTGCTTTATTTTTTGTTCTTATTGAATTCTAAAATTGTTTTTATTGTGATAAATTTTATCACATAAAATTAGCTATTCTGACCATTTTTAAGAGTACAATTCAGTGGCATTAAGGACATTTACATTGTTGTATAACCATCATATCCATCTAATTTCAGAATAGTACTGTTTCTCTTTTGGATTAGTAGTTTTATAAGTGTGTTTATTGGGTCAAAGGAATTGGATAATATACTTTTTGACCCTTGAATTTTAATAATATTTTGATGTTTAAGAACATGAACTATAGGGATTTGAGCCCTGAATATTTGAGCCCTGCATATAATATTTGGGGAAGTTAGCTAACTTCTCTAAGCCTCACACTCCTCTTTTACTAAAAACAAACAAACAAGCAAAAAACACTTTTGGGTGGGGCTACTACTGCTTCTTAAAAATTATAGAGCCCCCAAAAAAGTGTTGTTGTTTTTTTTTTAGTTGTAGATAGACACATTGCTTTTATTTTATTTGTTTATTTTTACGGGGTGCCAAGGAACAAACAGGCTGTCAGGCAAGTTCTCCACCACTGGACTACAGCCCCAGCCACTCCTCTTCTCCAAAGCAGGGAAAATAATGGCACCTAACAATACTTAATAATAATGGTTTGAAGTTATAAGTGTAAAATACTTAGTAGGAACATCGATGTTCATAGCGGCACAATTCACAATAGCAAGACTGTGGAACCAACCTAAATGCCCTTCAATAGACGAATGGATAAAAAAAATGTGGCATTTATACACAATGGAGTATTACTCTGCATTAAAAAATGACAAAATCATAGAATTTGCAGGGAAATGGATGGCATTAGAGCAGATTATGCTAAGTGAAGCTAGCCAATCCCTTAAAACAAATGCCAAATGTCTTCTTTGATATAAGGAGAGTAACTAAGAACAGAGTAGGGAGGAAGAGCATGGGAAGAAGATTAACATTAAACAGGGATGAGAGGTGGGAGGGAAAGGGAGAGAGAAGGGAAATTGCATGGAAATGGAAGGAGACCTTCAGGGGTATACAAAATTACATACAAGAGGAAGTGAGGGGAAAGGAGGAAAAATATAAGGGGGAGAAATGAATTACAGTAGAGGGGGTAGAGAGAGAAGAGGGGAGGGGAGGGGGGAGGGGGGATAGTAGAGGATAGGAAAGGCAGCAGAATACAACAGACACTAGTATGGCAATATGTAATTCAATGGATGTGTAACCGATGTGATTCTGCAATCTGTATATGGGGTAAAAATGGGAGTTCATAACCCACTTGAATCTAAGTGTGAAATATGATATATCAAGAACTATGTAATGTTTTGAACAACCTACAATAAAAATAAAAAAAATTAAAATACTTAGTAGGGTGTTTAGCACATGGTACACTCATTATTTAATAATTTGTAAGCATGTATATGTAAGTACCTTTTTTAAATCATCGTGTTAGTCACATTTCTGTCACTGTGACAAGATAAACAAACAACTTGAAGGAAAGCTTTATTTTGACTCAGTTTCAGAGGTTTCAGCCCACGGTCATTTGGCCCTGTTGCTTTGTGCCTGCTTTGAGGTGGAAGATGATGGCAGAGAGCAATTCGTCCTGTAGTTCCCTGTTGGTATTGGTGAAGGAGACTGGAGGGAGGAGAATATTCTTCTGATTTCCTCTCAGAGGGGTTTCATCAGCTTGCTGTGCCCTGACTCCTAGCTGGCAGCCCCCTGCACACAGTCCCTCTGTCTTCAGGTTACTGTAACTTCACTGTACCTTGCATGTACTGAAGGGTGGGAACAATCCAAAGGATATCACTACAATACTGTCCTTTGCTTACTTCCTGTCCTACTCACACATTTGCAAGTAGTTTTCTTGCTAAACTCTTCTTCAACTATCCCATCGTGAGTATACCATCTGTTATCTGCCGGGATTCTGTAAGGGCTTTATGGTCCCTAACCAGAACTTTTGGGAAAGAAAGAGGAGGCACCTTGCCAAAGAGGGATCTGGCTTTTCACCACTCCAGACTGGGTTTGGCATATGCTGATTGTAAAGGAAGACGAGTGGCATTATTACAACAGCTGTGAGTCTTTGAGAAAACTGGATCCATCCTTTTCTTGTCAAAGGTGAGACATTTCTATCAACCTCACCAGGTAATGAAATGCATTGGTCTGTGAGCTGTTGTCCAGCTGTCCTGGATGTAGCCTGGACTCCTGTCAAGAGTGGCCAGGCAATCTAGAGCTGATTTTCCCAGATGTCTACTACCTCTTACAAATCATAGAGCCCCAAACACCTAAATTGCAATATTACAATCAAAATTTTTATCAAAGGACTAGGGACCACAATGAATCAAAACCCATTTTGCTGTCATATATACCTAATTAAATTAATAAATTATTAAAAAGAGGACTAGAGACCAAAGGAAGTCCCATTGCACTGTGTCTTTGTATGGAGGTACCTAGACTCCAGAAAAGAGGTTGTCCTGGGAACCGCTGCCAAGATCCCATGGTTGTCTTATGGGCAAGACAGTCTTGACATTGGAGTTGGGGCATTGGCGCTTTGTGTTCTCCCTTGATAATGCTTTATATATTTGATAGGGAAGTCTGACCCCAAAGTCAGGGCCCTGCCAACTGAGAGTCTTTTATTCTGCAGGCAATGGGAAGGTCCAACTCTAACCAAACCTCCAAAACACCAACTGTCCACTTTGTGGACAGTTGCTTCCCTGACTGCTTCCAGCTTTCATTTTCTACCCCTATCTTTGGTACATTCCTTTTATCATTACTTCAGTGATTTATATTCACTCATTTACTTAAGCATTTATTGAGTGGGCAGAGCCTGGACTATAGTGGGCAGCTGTGAATATGATGAGTATAGACCCCACTGTCCTTGAGCTTACAGTCTAATAGGAGATTCAGATTCACAAAAAAATCATTACACATGTTTGTTCCTTGTTTTGCCAACTTCATTGTAGGCAGAACTCATATCTATTGTTTGGTACCCATTGAGTACAAAGCACAGAGCAGACTTTGTTACTTGGCTTGCTTTGGTGTCAAAGGCTTTGGGTCTGGCCTTGGTACAAAAGAAGAAACCACACTGGAAATGGATGCTTGCTTGGCTCTCCCTGTACATGGTATGACAGCCTTCAAATCAGACTGCAGAGCTCCTGATGTCCAATATATTGGGCCAGCAATCATATTCTAGTGCTTCCTCCTGGAGCCTTGGGTGTTCCCTTTACTGAGGAGCCTCCCTATCTCACTATGAAAAAACCCTTTTCAATACAGAAAAGACCAAAGACCAAAGAACATGGAGCTCTGAGGCTAACTAGTATCAGCTCTCAAGGGCAAGAAACTATTTTCCAAACCACTCTGATTCGGAGAATGGAAAGGAAAGCCTAGGTGAGGCTCTCTGGAATTCATTTACAAGCTATTATTTTAGTTTTCTTACTGAATTCTGGATATTTGATGTCATTGGCTGATATATTTTGCTCTCACTTTTGAGGGAACTAAATTGCCCAGTTATTCCAACCAATATATTTTGAGTTTGGGAATAGTTGCTTCAGTTACTAATTTAATGTCCAACATTCTTGATCATCATTACTTGAGTTAAAATGAATTTAATTTATTAAATGCATCAGGATTTTCATCATGGGATTGGTTCTTTGCAAGGAGAACTGAGTAGTTTCTAGTGGACAATAGCCTTTATATTGGTCACAATCCCTTGGTAATAATAGAGCTGTATTCATACAGAACCCTGAACATTTTAATTAAAGAGAGGTATCAACTATAGAGTTATAATAACATTCATAACTTTTCTCAAACTTTTGCTTTTATGTAGTTATTTATTTATTTTTTGCTTTTTTTTTTTTTTTTTTTGGTACCAGGGATTGAACTCAGGGGTGCTTTACCACTGAGCCACATCCCAGCCCTTTTATTTTTCATTTTGAGATAGGGTCTCATTAAGTTGTTTAGGGCCTACTTAAGTTGCTCAGGCTGGTTTTGAACTTGCAATTCTCCTGCCTCAGCCTCCTGAATCACTGGGATTACAGGTGTGTGTCAATGTGCCCAACCTGTACCTTGATTTCTCATTCCTGCCAGCATTTCCATCTCATATTTGTAGCACTAGCTCATGATCTTGGTTCTTTTTCAGTTTTAGACCACTGGAACTTCTCTCACTTGTGTCTGCAAGGTCTGAGGTAAGGAGACCTTCTGGTACTTACTGTGCTGCAGGATTGGATCTTAACTCTTTCTTCTAGACCTAACTGTGTGTCCCCCACCCCACTGAGAATTTCTCCACTAGTGACTCTGCAACTTATTTGTCCATCTTGTTCTCACCTTGTCCTTTGGATTGGAAGTGCATCAGTTTTCTTCTGATTTACGACTTTGGCATCTCCAGACTCCCTCATACCACTGATTTCTTGAATGACCAACTCAAGAAATACTCTCCCAAGTTCAATTAGGAAGGAAATGATGCTCCTACCAGGCTTGTTCCAAGCATGAGCTGGATCTCAGATACCCTGTTTTCTAAAAATAAATTAATTTTGCTAATTAAATGTTGAATTGTGGGGAGCTAGTGGGATGGATAGAATCGGAAGCCAATCTAGATGTGGGCTTAGTGCAGAATGCTTTAGATAAATCAAAGTCTTTGTAGAATCACAATATGCATTGATAGAAAACCAATAACTGATATTTGCAGCTAGTACATTAATATTTGCAGTTGTTAGACTCTTTAATAATTTTTATAACTAAGATAAATTGACTGTAACTGTGAACAACATAACTTTCCTCAAGGATTCTCTAGCAGAAGGAGCAAGAATATTTAAGGTAGAGAAAAAAGTATGAGTATTAAGACTGGGTTCACCTAAGCAGAGTGAGTCCGGAATCTATGATAATCTGTTATCAGTCAGAATTACATCTGACCTCAAGTATCAGAGGCACAAAATAACAGCGGCTTTACCAAGATGAACCTTTCTTTTTCTTTCATGTAAAAGTCTAGAAGTAGGCAGTATTTAAAGTCATTAGGGAGTCAGGCTCCTATTGTCTTTCTGTTTTACAATATTTAGTGTTCCATCTCAAGGTGCGAAGTGGTCACTGAAGTTTCAGTTGTCACATTTGCCTTCCAGACAAGAAAAAGGATATTATATATGTACTTTTGCTTATATCACATTAGATAATACTTAATCATATGGCCATACCCAACTGATAGAGAAGCTGGAAATGTCTTCATATCAGGTTGCTATGTGCCCAGCTAAAAATCAGTAGTAGTAGAAGAAGGAAGTAGATATTAAGGAATACACAAATATGGTGTAACTGGGGACTACTGGGCAAATTACCCATGAGCACTGCATGCAAACAAGTCCCTCAAAATATCTATCTTCCAACATTATATAAATAATTTGAAGTATGCATTATATCATTTTTAGAACATTTTTGTAATAAAACCAAAAGCACAATTCTCTAGAGTCAAATTGCAAGTTATTATTCTTTTTATTTTAATTTTTTTTTTCCTGTGGTACTGAGGACTGAATCAGGGATGCTTTGCCATCAAACTACACCTACAGTCCTTTAATTTTTTTTTTTATATTGAGAGAGGGTTTTCCTAAATTGCCCAGGCTGGCCTCAATTATGTGATCCTTCTGCCTCAGCCTCCCCAGTAGCTGGGATTGCAGATGTGTGCCGCTGTGCATGGCTACCAGTTATTATTTCTAATGTGGGTGTTGAGAATGAAGAAGAGTGAGAGAATGCTGGAAATAAAGGACTTCACAGAAGTAGGCATGAATGGACCTTGGAAGTGTAACAGCATCCTGTCACAGTTTGAGGAATGATTTTGATCATTGTCATTGAAGTTACTCTGAATTGCAGATTTGGGACTTGGGGACTTCTATTTTGTTCTGATTCTCCTAAACAACATTTCTGTACTTGGTTTCACAAATCAGGGGAACTGAAATTTCAACTCAAAAGCATAACATTTTTTTTCTCAAGGAGTATTTTTCTCCTCCCAAATAAGGCAGTTTCAATCCTTTCTTGCCATTTCCTGCAGCAATAATATATTTACCCAGTGGTGCTCTAAGTTAACCTAATACGCTTAACTGGCTATTAAGAAGTGATTTATGTACCACGAAAAATAGTCTGCTAGTCGGTGTGAAAAAAAAATCCAAAAGAACTTTGCCCGTGAACCACCAGATGACTCTCCATCACGTGCTGGCCTCACTATTCCCTCTGAAGGACCATGACACCTGAACCCCTTGAAGGTGGAACTCTATTTCATGGTATCCCAAGTGCCCAGCCAGTGGTTTCTCATAAAATTGGCTCTCAAAACTATTTGTTGAAATCTCAAGATGGTGCATCAGAGATAAAAACAACAACAACAAAACACATAGCAAAAATTAATAGCATAGCTTAGGGTTAGTTCTAGATCATTTCTAATAGCTCTAAGAGAAAAGAAAGTTCAGAGTAAGGTAGTGCTGAGAAGGCTTTTAAGTTTTTATACAAGAAGTGATGAGGAGTAAATATTTACTGTATTTGACAACTGTTCTTCGGTGTGAAAAATCCATAGGTGTAAACCACAATGAAGCAAAGAAAACCTCATCTATCGGAGCCTAAGCATTTTACCAGGCTGGACTGTAGGACACATGATTATTCCTTTTGCTGCTTCTGTTTGCCAGTTCTGCCCATTTGCCAAAATAAAGACGTTCTTTCTCAGGTCAAACCTCAGCTGTGAGAGTAAACTAATGACTTCAGAATGGGAGACAGATGCTTCCTGCAGGAGGATTCCTGGGCAGACAAAGGATATGTAACCAGAACTAGTTACAGAAAATGTGAGACGAGTGCAAAAGGAAAACATGGGGCTCCTTGTTTAAAAATCAGAAGAATGTTATTAAAGTTTCTAAAACATAAAGCTTTTTTCTCTCTTCCACAGTCATTTTGTTGTTGTTGTATAATGCTGATCTAAGTAAAGAACCATTAAAAAGTTAATTATTGAAGTGCTTTTTAAAAACTATTTATTTTTATATCATGGGATGCCAATATTAAATGTAAATACATTTTTCAATGTAAATACAATATTTAATTTGTATTGCAGAATCACTGAAATTTCACAATTTGCATTTTGTCTATACATATGTATTTCATTTTTATTGCAATATTGGAATAGCTACAAAAAACTAACAACTATGTTTGTTTGTTTTTTTCCCCCAAGAGCTGATGATCAAACCCAGAGTCTCACACATGCCAGGCAAGCCCTGCACCATTGAGCCACATCCCCAAGCCCTAACAACTGGCTTTTATTTCACTTCTTGATACATGCACCTTCTACCAACACTCTGTGGAAGCCCACAGCTCCCATTAAATGCTTATTTTGGATCTGCCTTAAGTCCTGTTGGTCACCGAGGCTGGGTCTACTGGGATACTGTGATCATGTAACATCCATCATACTATATACAAATAGAGTATTTAGAAGGAATGATAGGTACACATATTGTGTGTTTCTGTTTATGCATGCACACCATTGTTCCTTCAGACTTCCACCTACAAAACACAAGTTCAAGACTAAATTATTAGGAGTTTCAAGATGAGGACTGCAGACCAGTAAACCATGCATGCTGCTCTTTGAAACACGGGGTGCTATGTAATGTGCAATTCATATGCTCATGAAGCCAGTCTTGCATAGAACTACAGTGCTACCTTTCTTACTCTTTTCTTTTTCAGTAATTTGAAAAGCCAGTAATCATTGGAAGTACACAAATAGGCATATGTCAATAGAGTATTTAAAAAAATATATGATAATAGTTAACTCAAGCCTCAGATGAATCTTAAAATGCTGTAAAATAGATAATAGGAAAAAAGGAAACCTGTAGGCAATGTTTAATTGAGAGCCATCTTAAAGAAGTGCACCACTTATGTTTTATGGAAAATTAGTGGATTGAATTTTTAGAGAATGAGACACTTTTGTTTATTGCTACAAAACCTTAGAACTTTAAAAAATATAAAGGTGAATAATTGCAGACAGGTATTATTAAAAACTCATTCTGGTAATTTTAATATACTTTGAAAACTTTGTTGCATTTATCTATAACATAACTATTTCTATTTCTAAATCAGGAAGATGATACAAGAGTAAGCAAAGACATCAATCTTGTTTTTTCTTTTCATACCCTCAAATTTTGCATTATTTTGTTGATGTGAGACAGCATCATAATCAACCCCAGAGGAAAATCTATCTAAACAATTTCAATTTGAAAGGTTTAAAGAAACAATGATAAATAAGCCATTAATTTGTTTTCATTTTAATGTATCTTTTTATTTATGGTGAAAATTTCAGCTATATTTTCAAATATTGAAAATATAAATATATTAGAATGATTTGGAAAATTATATGACAAAAGAGCTGTGATTAAGCTGCAGGCCTTCCTGTGAATATAAGTGTTGCTGCAAAATATATATTCATGAATAATTGTTTATAATACAATTGACCAAAAGCCAGAATACCCTTGTGCTTAGTGAAATATTCTTTAAAAATAACTTTTGCATGCACACACATACAAGCACACAGAGGATACAATTATGCATTAAACATTTCTGAACATATATTCAGGAATATGTAAATTAAGTGGTTTCACATCTCTGGGAGTGAGACTGATTCTTCAGAGGGAGAACTTTTGGTCTTCTCCTTTCTCCCACGCTCTGTGTCATTTGGATTGTTTTTGCCATAAATGTGATTTTATTTTAATAATTTGAAAAATCTGGCTAATTAAAAACAGAAGCCATTCAGGGAGTGTACAATAACACATTGCAGTCTATAGCACACACTGGATATGTCTCTACCATGCTTTCCTTTCATTCTCTGAAAAATGTTATTGCAAATTGACCACTTCTAGTTGTAAATATTTATGTAAATATGATGTGATTTATGAATAAAATGTGGGATAATTAAAGAAAGCTAATTACGTTGATCACCTCAAATATTTTTTTTTTTTTTTTGGTGAAAACAATTGAAATTTGTTCTTTTTTTTTTTTTTAAAGAGAGAGTGAGAGAGGAGAGAGAGAGAGAGAGAGAATTTTTAATATTTACTTTTTAGTTATCGGCGGACACAACATCTCCATCTGCACGCGGTGCTGAGAATCGAACCCGGGCCACACGCATGCCAGGCGAGCGCGCTACCACTTGAACCACATCCCCAGCCCCTGAAATTTGTTCTTTAAGCAATTTTGAATTTTGCAATACACTATTAGTTGCTATATTTACCATGCTGTTCAATAGATATAAAAAATATCCCACCTTTCCCTCTTGTCTAATCGAGTTTTTGTACCTTTTAATCAGTCTCTCTGCTTCCATGAGTTCAATCATTTTAAATTTTTTACTCACTAAAATTTTTTCTTATTAACATAAGAAAAAATGTTCAACATTATAGCAATAAGGGAAATGCAAATCAAAACTACATTGAGAACCAATCTTACCCGAGTCAGAATGGTAGCCATCAAGAATAAACAATAATAAATGCTGGAGAGGATGTGGAGAAAAAGCAACATTTTTACACTATTGGTGGTGTAAATTAGTACAACCACTGTGGAAATTAATATGGAGGTTGCTCAAAGGACTAGGCATGGAACCACCAATGACCCAGCTGTACTACCCCTCAGTATTCATCCTGAAGAAATGAAGTCATTATGCTAGAGTGACACATGCAAACCCATGTGTATAGCAGCACAATTCATAATAGCCCAATTATGGAACCAGCTTGGGTATCCAGTAACAGGATAAAGAAAACATAGTATATGTACACAATGGAGTTTTATTCAACCATAAAGAAAAATGAAATTTTGTCATTTGTAGGAAAATGGAGGGAATTTGAGACCATTATGTTAAGCACAATAAGCCAGGCTCAAAAGGTCAAGGGTTGTATGTTTTCTTTCATCTGTAGAAGTTAGGAAAAAGGAAAAGAAACGTGGAGGTGGATCTTATGAAAATAAAAAAGGAGTTAAGTAGAGGAAAGGGAGAAGTGTTGAGGAATGATATTGGCTAAATTATGTTGTTATATTGTGTATATGTATAAATATATAACAAAATGCCATCATTATGTACAACTATAATACATCAATAAAAATGTGGAGGTAGAAAAATTTTTTTATTATTGACATCTAATAGTTGCACATATTTATGGAGTATAGTGCAATAATTGGACACATGTATATAACACATAATAATCAAATCAGGATAATTAGCATTTCCATCTCATTAAAGATTTATCATTTCTTTGTGTTGGGATTTTTTTTTCTTTTCTTTTCTTTCTTTCTTTTTTTTTTTTTTTTTGGTACAGGGGATTGAACTTAGGGGCACTCAACCACTGAGCCACATCCCTAACCCTTTTTTTTTGTATTTTATTTAGAGATAGGGTCTCACTGAGTTGCTTAGGGCCTCGATAAGTTGCTGAGACTGGCTTTTGAACTAGTGATCCTCCTGTCTCAGCCTCCAGAACCACTGGGATTACAGGCATGTGCCACTGCACCAAGTCTTGTTTGGGGAACTTTTGATGGATTGTTTTAAATTCCCCATGGGAGTGAGATCAGGAAATATTTGTTTTTCTGTGCCTGGATGTTTCACTTAGCAATTGTCCTCCAGGTTCATCCATGTTATTTATAGGACTTCTATCCTTTTAAAGGTCAAATACTATTCCACTGTGTTTATACACACCAAATTTTCTTTCTCTAATCATCAGCTGATAGACACTTAAGTTGATTCCACATCTTGGTTATAGTGAATGATAATGGGAGTGCAAATATCTCTTCAACATACTGATTTCAAGTCTTTTGTGTAAATACCTAGAAGTGAGATTGCTGAATCTTATTTTATTCTTAAATAGGTTCAGGCCACTCTCTAGTCTGAGAGTATTCTTCAGAGGAACAAAGACCAGCAAAAGAGGAAGACTTTTGGCAATGATAGGGTTTAATTGTCAACCATGAAAAAGAGTAGTATCCATGCACTTTTGCCTGTGATGCATTATGTATAAATGATATTCTCGAATACTCTTAAAAATTTTTTTAAACAGAAAAATTTAAACATACTCAAAGGTAGTGAAAATAATATAATGAACCCTCACACACTCATCAATCAGCTTCAAATTATTATCATTTCATGTCTAATCTTGTTTTGTTTATACTCCCACCCACTTCTCCCTCCCAAGTAAATTATTTTGGAACATATCCAAGTATATCTTTTCATCCATAAATATTTTACTATGCATTTCTGTAAGGACTGAAAAAGAAAAAAAAGCAATAGCAATATAATTATTACATATTTAAAAACCCAGTAATTCCTTAATATTGTCAAATATAAAGTTACAGTCTGAATTTCCCTGATTGTCTCATAAATGTGTTTTTTAAAGCTAAGTTTTCTACAGACTTTTTTTTTTTTTTGTAGTACTGGAAATTGAATCCAAGGCTGTTCTCTACTGAGCTACATCCCTAGTCTTGGTTTTGCTTTCTTTTAATTTGAATTTTGAGACAGGGTCTCTTTAAGTTGTCCAGGCTGGCCTTGAACTTGCAATCTTCCTATTTCTACCTCTGAAGTAGCTCAAATTATAGGCTTGCACCACTGCACCTGACTATAGATTGCCTTTTATCTTTAGATTACCCCCTTCCTATTTGGGTCCCCCATTTATTTACTTTTCAACATTTGATTCCAAATAGATCCAAGCAAGGTGCTAACATAGTTGATTCAATGGTATGTATTACAAATGTACCATTTTCATTTCTTTTCATTTGGGGAAATACAGTTTTCATTATTTTAATAGAGCATTCCTTTATTGTGTTTAAAGTTCAGATACATATAACTCTTTGATTTTTCTGTCATATGTTAGTATATTTGAAAATGTCCTCTGTGTTTCCCAAGACACTACTTTTCAGAAGAACTTTGTAGCCTCCCAACTCCAAAATAAAGACCTCGAAGAAAGTCTTCTGCTTTTTTTTTTTTTTTTTACATACTAACATTTGTTTAAAAAGAACCAGAATTCCTTATGCCATATTTGTACATGCACATAACTTAGTCTCACTATTATGTATAATTACAATGCATCAATGAAGAATAATTATTTAAAAAAACAAATAGATAAAAAGAGCACAGTTTGCTAACCTCAGCATTAGAAGAAAGGAATGCATTTATTGGTCATGCCATTCATAGTCATCTCTTTTATATTAAATCTTCTATGTTTCATTACTTTTTTAACAATTTAATATGAAAAAATATTTATTTTTTCCTTTTTATTAACACACTATAATTATACATAACAATGGGATTTGTATATTCATATGTGCACACAATAAAACAGTATGATTTGATCAATTTGATTCCCCAATACCTCCCCTTTCTCTCCCTTCCCTTTCCCGGATCCACTTTTCTATTCTACTGGTCTCCCTTCTATTTTTTTCTTATTTGTTCTACTTAGTTATACATGACAGTAGAACACATTTGGACACATTGTATACAAATGAAACCCAACTTCCCATTCCTCTGCCTGTGCCGGGTGCAGAGTCACTTCAGTGGTATAATCATACATGTATACATAGGGTAATAATGTCTGTCTCATTCTACCATCCTTCCCATCCCCACAGCCCTACCCCTCCACTCACTGTGCTCTGTCCTTTATTTGTTTAAGAACCAGGCAATTTGTGCTGTAGGGTATTTCTTTTTTGTTTATTTATTTATTTTTCAGTGCTAGGGATTGACCCCAGGGCCTGGTGCGTTCCTGCTTTACTACTGATCTGGGCCCCAGCCTTGTAGGGTTTCCAGTCTGCATTTTGATGACTGCTGCCTCCTGTTATTGCTTAACCTGTTTTCTGTCCCTGTGTTTCTTATAAATTGGTAGTTAATCAAAGCAGGTTCTATGTGGCGGAAAGAAGATTCCCTTGGTGGTGTGTTCTCCCTATGCAGCACATTAGAAGGCACATCATGCTTGTGGTCTCACTTTTTGTGATGTTAGTCTTTTTTTTTTTTTAATATTTATTTTTTAGTTTTTGGCGGACACAACATCTTTGTTTGTATGTGGTGCTGAGGACCGAACCCGGGCTGCACGCATGCCAGGCGAGCGCGCTACCGCTTGAGCCACATCCCCAGCCCGTGATGTTAGTGTAGTTAGGGGATATCAGCACAGTATTCTCCAGTAGCCTCCTCAGTGGTCTCCCCACTTTGCTCTTGATCCTAGCCCATACAAAATATCCTTTAAGGAGGGACTGAGCTGTGCATTAATTGGGCAGTTTCTTGGCTGATCTTGGCTATCTGGTTTCTGTGGTCTCAGCTAGGACTTACACACTAGTTGAGCGTGTGGTTGTTTGATGTTGGATGACCTTCAATGGGACAGCTCATCTGCTGCTTGTGTCTCATGCTATATAAGACTAACTCAAGTATAATCTTGTGGCAATCACCGTGGGTGAATAGTCCCCCATATTTTAAAATATCTGACTCTTCATGAGATTGTTCTTTTTTAGTAAAACAAACTCTTCATTAGACTTCCAATTAGTTTCAATATGAACATTCAATACAGACACAATATGTGATAGATCTGACCTTTCTCAAGTCTTGGCAGTTCATTTTGTCTCTTATGTAATAGGACAAAGTTTATTATTAACATTTTCTAGTCCTTGTACTTACATGGTTTTATACTTTCTGATGTGATTAAAGGTCTTTATCATTTTGTTCTTGTGCTTGTCAGTTCAATCCACACCAGAATTCTTTATTTCCTCTAATTTGTCTCATTGACTTTTCTACTTCCTGTATAATTCTTCTTTTCTTCTTTTTTCTTTTGACAGCCAAAGTGGATTTACAGACAGTCTTGCTTTAGTATGTATTTGGGGGGGGGTGTTCAGGAGAAACATGGGGAGTTAGTGTTTATATGCTTTTGTGGTATTTTCTCAACAAATGTGGCCTTTAAAAGACCAAAGTTGTGCTTGCTTTAGCAGCACATATTACGAAAATTGGAAAGATGCAGGGAAGTTTAACATGTTCCTTGTGCAAGGGTGACAAGCAAATTCATGAAGTGTTCCACATTCAAGAGGAGGAGGAAATGGAGGGCACCAAGGTAGTCACTGACTAAGTTGGGAAATAAGAAAATAGAGGGATGTTAAATTCAAGCACAGATACATGGAAAAGTCACTCTGTAAAGTGCTATGAGACACAGAGTATTTTCCCCAGTGTTAGAAAAGACCTGACAAATACTCATTTTGATCATTTAGAATATCCTTGGTCACAAATTATACAAACTATACATTTGTGTGTGTGTATATGTTTTCCTTGACTTGAACAAATATTTTTTTTAATGTCTCATATTCTGTAAACTATTTAAAATGTTGATTTACTTAATACTAATGAAAACTTGTGGGATGCTTTAGGAGGTATTTGATTTATAGATTAAAAAATCTGAAGTCAAGAGCCTGTTTTTCCTCCAACTAGTGGTAGAGCAGAGAACAAGGCCAGGGCATATAAGCCTTACTCTATCCTCATAGGCAACCTGTATGCTTACCCTGTCCTCAAAGACAGGATGGCTCATATCCTGAACCTAAAGGATGTTGCATAATAAAATGTTTTGCTTGGGAATTAAAAAAATGAAAACACTAATACAGGCATGGTGAAGCATGTCTGTGATCTCAGTTATTTAGGAGACTGAGACAGGAGGATCACATGTCCAAGGCCAGCCTGGGGCTAAGCAAGATCCTCTTTCAAAGTAAATGTAGCTTGGTGGTAAAGCATCCCTGGGTTCAACCCCTAGTACCAAAGAAAGGATAATGCACATTTGAACATATACTCAAAATTTTATATTGAATTATTGGGGTTTATGGTCTTTTCAGATGCCCTTCCATGAATTCTCTAGTGGTAAGTTGCCTCTAGTGGAATAGGAAAAAACTAAGTATGGAGTCAAATATTACCCTGGTTGGTCATCTGCTTGTGATGAAGTCACTTAGCTTCTTTAGGACTTAGTTTTCTCATCTGTGAAACAGGAAATATGGACTAGATAATTTTCCAGATATAATTATTTCTGTCCTTCTGGAGCTAACAAACTGGCTGGGAATGGAAAATGAATGGTCACAAAAAAAATTCAAAGCAACAAATCTTCCAATATTTATTATGAAATAATTTTCAACAGTTTAATATAAAAAGTTTTACAGTGACCACTTATATATCTACCACTTAAATTCTATCATTGTTTTATTACATATTTATCTAACAATTTCTCTTTCCATACATCAATTCATCATTTAAAAAATGCTCCCCCATCTCTGCCTTTTTCAATATTGGAGGTTGAACCCAGAGGCACTTTTCCAGTGAGTCACATCCCCAATCTTTTTTATTTTAATTTTTAAAACTTTGGAATAATTGGTTTTATTTGTTTTTCACTATAATTTAACCATACCGTTTCTCTGTAAAGATAAAAATTAATAAATCAAAAGGTGTTGATTTGTAGACACTATACAAAACTCCTTCATTGTTCCTAATCATTATGTTTTAGTTTGCATATTTTTGAAAATTCTCAAACATTTCAAACATGCAAATATAGAGAGTGACAGAATAATTAAAACTGCATTGCTGCCACAATGTACAAATGTTTACATATTTATTTATATTTATATATATTTATATATTGACTTCATATATATCCGCACACACACATGTATGTTTTTAAAACAATAAAAAATTTAGAGATTCAACTAAAACACAAGCAATCTTTTGCTCCATCTTTCTCTCCAGAGTCAACTATTATTTTATTTTTTATTTGATCTCATAAGTTATATATAAATGACAATAGTCAACTATTATTTTAAAGTTAGTAAACTTTTTTCAACTTTTATCATTTAATATTACCCACTGTGGTCTTTCTCTTACTGTAATGCATGTTCTCTATTTCCATAAATGACATATAGTATCAGCACATGTTTTGGTGATACATACTTTGACCTTCTTGCTTTTCTTTTAATTTTTTTATTTGTTATTTCTAGTTATACATGACAGTAGAATGTATTTTGGCATATCAAACATATATGGAACATAACTTCCCATTTTTGTGGTTGTACATGATATGGAGTTACACTGGTTGTGCATTCATACATGAACATAGGAAAGTTATGTCTGATTCAGTCTACTATCTTTCCTGCTCCCATCCCCAAGCTCTTCTTTTCATTTCCCTTTGTTTAATCCAGTGAACTTTTATTCTCCCACCACCACTTATTGTGAATTAACATCTGCATATTAGAGAGAACATTCAGCCTTTGGTTTTTGGGGATTGGCTGATTTCACTTAGCATGATAGTCTCCAGTTCCATCCATTTACTGGAAAATTTCATTCTTCTTTATAGCTGAATAATATTCCATTGTGTATATGTACCACATTTTCTTTATCCATTCATCTGTTGAAGGGCACCTAGGTTGGTTCCATAGCTTAGTTATTGTGAATTGAGCTGCTATAAACATTGATGTGGCTGCATCACCATAGTATGCTGATTTTAAGTCCTTTGGGTGAAAACTGAGGAGTGGGATAACAGGGTCAAATGGTGGTTCCATTCCAAATTTTCTGAGGAATCTCACTACTGCTTTCCATAGTGGTTGTACCAATTTGCAGTTCTACCAGCAATGTATGAGTGTACATTTTTCTACACATCCTTGCCACTGTTTGTTGTTATCTGTAGTCTTGATAAATCTTATTCTGACTGAGATGAAATCTTGGTTTAGTTTTAATTTGCATTTCTCTAATTGCTAGAGATGAAGAACATTTTTTTTCATACATTTATTAACCAATCATATTTCTTCTTCTGTGAAGTGTCTATTCAGTTCTTTTGTCCACTTATTGATTGGGTTATTTGTTTTTTGTTTTGTTTTTTTTGTGTGTGTTAAGTTTTTTGAGTTATTTATATATCTTGGAGATTAATGCTCTACAGGAGGTGCAGGTAGCAAAGATTTCTCCCTTTCTGTATGTTCTCTATTCATGTTCTTGATTGTTCCCTTTGTTGTGAAAAAGTTAGTTTGATACCATCCCGTTTATTGATCCTTGATTTTGTTTCTTGCACTTTTAGGAGTCCTGTTGAGAAATCTGACATGATGGAGATTTGGGCCTACTTTTTCTTCTTGTAGACTTAGGGTCTCTGGTCTAATACCCAGGTCCTTGATACACTTCGAGTTGAGTTTTATGCAGGGTGAGAGATAGGAGTTTAATTTCAATACAAAAGATGAAATTAAAGAAAAACATACAAGTCCAAGTTTTTATTACTATATTTAACAGTCCTAAAATTACTCTGTCAGGGGGCTAGAAAGGTTTCTAAATGCTTACTCTTAACTTCTGAACACATCGTTACGTAAGAAGATAACAATGAACTTGCACTGGTCTGCAGGCTACTCTTTGAGCAACGCCACTGTAAATGCCTAGAATATTTTGTACCTTTTCTCTCCTTAAAACTTCACCTCTTCTTTACCCTTCCTCAGTCTCATCTGAAGGCTTTGGAAACACTGAAAGAAAAGAAGAGAAACTTCACAAGATCTTTCTAAAATTTCTACTTGTCTACCAGAATCTGTGCTCATACACACTACTTTTTCTCATGCCACTTAATGGACAAATTGCTCTGCCTCTAGCAAGGGCAATCCCTGTGCCTGTACCCTAGTGTGAAGCCTTTTAACCCAGGATGCTGCTCCGGTATTCCTCCTCCTCTATTTTGCATGATTTCCATCTTCTCTGCAGTATCATTGCCAGCATACAATCATGCTGTTATTCTACCTTAGATAACCTCTCTTGACCTGCTTGTTCTCTTATGCCAGATATCACCTTATCTCTCTGTCCCCTTCCCACAAAACTTTGTTTAGACTAGCCACCTTCATTTTCTCTCCCTAGTTATCTCTTGGACCTGCTTTAGGCAGATTTTTTTTCCGTTTCCCAACACTGCACTGAAACTGCCCTCTTTAAGGTCACCAGTGGTTTCCAGATTTCCAAATCCAGTGGTCATTTCACGGTTCTTATTTTTCTTGGCTCATCAGCAACATTTGACAGGTGATGCCCCTCTTCCTTGAAACACTTTCTCTCCTGTGGGCCAGGACACCATTCCAGTTTTCTTTCCTCCTAATCCCCTGGCCTTTCCCTTTCAGTTTTCCTTGGTTGAGCTGAAAATATTGGAGTGTTCTGTTTCTACAGGGTCTCATTCAATCTCATCACTTTAAATACCATGTATAGGTTGATGAATTTCAAATTCTTTGACTTCTCTCCTGGTGTCCAGACTGCCTACTGCCATCTCACATTGATAGTCTCATGAGCTTCTGAACACCTCAACTCTTTTTTTTCTTCTTCAGAAAATTTTTATTAGTGAATTATAGTTATACATAATATTGGGGTTCATTTTGATGTAATTATACAATCATGGAATATAATTTGTTCCAGTTCAGTCCTCAATACTTCTCCTTTCCCTTCTCCTCCTCTCTGCCTGGATTCCTGTTCCCTTTCCTCTATTCTACTGATCTTTTTTCTATTTATTTATAGTTTTTAAAAATTAGTACATTATAGATACACCTAAAGGTAAAATTCACTGTAGTATATTCATATACATACGTAGGATAATTTGGTCTGTTTAATTCAATTGTTCCTACCTTTTCCCATTCCTCTCACCTTCCTTTCAATCCCTTCCCCTCTACTCCACTGATCTCCTATTTTTATGGGATTCCTCCCACCCTCTTTTTCTTTATTTGGGTCTAACTTTCACATATGAGAGAAAATGTTCAACACTTGACCTTCTGGGACTGGCTTGTTTCATTAGCATGATCTTCTCCAGTTGCCTCCATTTATGAGCAAATTCCATAATTTCATTCTTCTTTATGACTGAGTAAAACTCTTTTGTGTATATATACCACATTTTCTTTATGCATTCATTTGTTGATGGACATCTATTCTGGTTCCATAACTTGGCTGAGCACCTCAAATCTTAACAGGTCCAAGCATATTCCCAGGTTATTTTCTTCTATCCCCAACCACATTTACAGCTCTCTTGTTTTAGTTAATAGCAACTTCACCTTTTCAAATCCTAAAACATGAACATCATCATTGATATCTCTTCTTCACATCCCACATTCAATCCCTTAGCAAATCTTATTCACTAATTTCAATTTATGGGAGATCTCTAGGATGAGTTTTTTTTTTTGCATAAAGGTTCAAAATAGAAATATTAGAATGCTAATACTATCATTACACCTATTAAATATGAAGGGTGGAAAGTGAGCAAGCTCTACTCTGAATGGTTGCAGGAGATTGCTAGAATGTGAATTCTCAAGTGCTACATAGACAAGAGGTGAGGCGACTTTGTGAAGAGGTAAAAGGGGAGAGGACTTTACTAATAATGGAATTATTGTTTCAGAGGATACATGGGAGAAGGCTGGGGAGAAACAAGAATGATACATCATCATCATCATCATCATCACATTGCTTAATATCTCAACAGAAAATAGGAAGACACAGGTGCATTCGTGAATGCACTAATACATATGGCAATATTAACAATAATTTAATGCCAAACCAAGGTAATCAATAATTAAGTCCTGAATTGTAGCTAGTTTATATAAATTGAAGAAAATGGATAAATATTTTACCATTCCATATGTGCAGTACTTGGTAATCAAATTCATTGAGACAGAAAGTAGAGTAGTGGTTACCTGGCTGGGATGAGGGGAAAATGGAAGGTTCATGCTTCATGGGTCTAGTGTTTCAGTTTAGGAAGATGAAAAAGTTGTGGAGATGAACAGTTGTGATGGCAGCACAACAATGTGAATGTATTTAATGAACTACAGTACTTAAAAATGGTTGAAATGTAAACGTATGGCATGCATATTTTACATAAAAAATAATTGACATAGCATACATTTTAATAGTGGCTAATACAAATGAGTTCAGAGAATGGTAAGTGCCCTAACAGGGTCCAACACTGGGGAAAGTGCTCATTAAACCTCCTTATTGAATCCTCACACAACCTAATCAAGAAGGTCTTTCTCTCTCTCTCTCTCTCTCTCTCTCTCTCTCTCTCTCTCTCTCTCTCTCTCTCCTTGTGGTGCAGGGGATGGAATCCAGGACCTTGTGCATGGGAGACAAGCACTCTACCAACTATACTGTCTCCATCTTAAGGGAAGGAAAGCTGAAAGTTAAAGACTTACTCAAAATGATATGGCTGATAAGTAACGGAGCTGGCAATTATAGCCAAGTGTTTCTCCAAAGTCTATGTGCTAACTATATCACGTGGAAAAGGGGAGACGTAAACTCTTTAAAGATGTTTGAAGCTTGCCGGGCATGGTGGCGCACGCCTGTAATTCCAGGGGCTCAAAAGACTGAGACAGGAGAAACTTGAGTTTAAAGCCAGCCTCAGCAAAAGCCAGGCGCTAAGCAACTCAGTGAGACCCTATCTCTAAATAAAATACAAAATAGGGTTGGGGATGTGGCTCAGTGGTTGAGTGCCCCTAGGTCCAATCCCCAGTACCAAAAACAAACAAACAAACAAACAAACAAACAAAACAACCCCCCAAACAAAAAACAAAACAACAACAACAACAAAAATCCAGTGAAGGAACCAGTGGTGGAAATAGGTGGCTGAGGCTTGGAATGAAAGAACCATGCGCAGTGTGTGCACTGTGAAAGACTCTGCCTTACACTCCCACCTCACCTACCATTCCTGCACACAGAGGTAATAGCTACTGACGTGGGGCATCATCCTCTGGGTAATGCACATCAGAATATCAATTTAGAAATAAAATTAAAAATGTATATTTATACTTTAGAAATACGAGTGCTTTATAAATACAAGGCATTAAAATGATTTAGGTTTTACAAAGCAGATTGGAAAGAGGAACAGTTTTATCAGACTGGTCTCATAAAGCTTACAGACTGCCAAAACAACAGTGCCAAAAGGGAATTAGGTACAGACAACTCAAGGAAGCTTTGTATACCGCCAACTTGAACTTCTCTTCTTTTCTCACTGAAGCATGTTTTGGAAAATCTATGTATGTATCCTATTGTATAAAGAACTTCAAAAGACTAAAGTGGACCACTGGAGAAACCTCAGAATACTGTCTTGAGAATACTTCAAATATTTTCAAAACACATCAGCATAAAACATCTGCACTGTAAATTAAAGATGCCAATCGGGTTGCCAGTAAAGGCAAAGTTTAATATTCCCAGATGTTATTATATAGTATCTATGATATGTTGGCTGAGTAGGGAATGCACATTTGTACATCACAGTATTTTTTCAAAATGTAAATTTAACCCCTGGAGATATAACAATAGCAAGGCTGAATAAATTGTCTGAAAAATAAAATTCATATTTCTTTTTTATTGTTAATTTTAAAAGTGGAGGAAAGGAGAGTAAGAAAGCTAATTCCTCTATCAAATGGCTTTTTAAAAATTGAGAGTACCTCTGAAATGTTAAAAAGCATAAATGGATCTGAAATGAACAGCTTTTCATTTTATCACTGATTATTTCTGTTCCCAGACATTTATGGACACACAAAAGAGTCTAGCTATGCTCAATTACTTAATAACTATTTTTTAGGGACAGTGATAACATACACCATTTTAAATGCATCCTATATTTTAAGACAATTCAATGAATTCCATGTATAATATTCATAGCAAAATGAAGCATGATAATTTCACAATTCCAAAGAAGCCACATCTACATTAAAGAAATATTGTGGAGAATTTAGTGATTCATAGCACCCTTTCCTTGGTGGAAGTTGGTAGCAAGGATATAGTAATGGAAACAGTTTTATTCTGGAAGCTTTCTCCTTTTTCATTTCATTTGAAATAGAGCTTCACTGGTGATTCACAAAGAGCATTTTTAAGTGCAAAGTTATTTAGGTTAATCCAAAGAACAATTTTTATCTAGTCACTGTCTAGTTCAATTATAAAAAGATTTTAAACTCAAAACATTATTATTGAAAGTAGAAAGTTGTTAAGTTTAAAATTTTTTTTGTAGATAAACACAATACCTTTCTTTAAATTTATTTTTTTGTGGTGCTGAGGATCAAACCCATTGCCTCACACATGCTAGGCAAGTGCTCTACCGCTGAGCTACAACCCCAGTCCCAAAGTTGTCAAGTTTGTGTGTCTTTTACATAGGTAATATAACCAAGAAACCTCTAAATACTCTGGCATTTTGCAAAATTTTCAAGGTAGGGGTCAGAAAACTATATTCCTAGACCCTGTGCAACCTTGGGAAATACTTTCAGCTCTATGAAGTTATTGTTCTTAACTTTAAAAAAGAGCAGGTTGGGGACTGGGGTTGTAGCTCAGTTGTTGAGCACCTGCCTCACATGTGTGAGACACAGGGTCGATCCTCAGCACCACATAAAAATAAATAAGTACAATAAAGTCATTTTTCAAAAAATGAGCAGGTGGGTCAGATTAGTTTTTCTGACTTGCTTCATCTCTGGAGAATTTTCTTTCAACATTTTTTTTTCTGGGAACTCCTAATTGGGGAACTACTGCTTAACCTCTGGGGTCAATCTAAGGACAAAATGTACACTGTCTATTAAGGTTAGGCTAAGATCATGGAATTCCCAAAGTTTCCTTTCACCTCTAACAGTCCATGACAGTATGACTTGTTGGTGCCATCCTTCTATCATCAACAGTGACTTACGGGGGGTATCAATTATTTTACCATATTGAGTTAAGGCAAGGGAAATACTAAAATATTTTGACGATTCTTGTCCAATTTGGCTGAGCAGGTGGATCAGGTAGATAAAATTAAGTAAACAGGGTAATGCATCCTGGGTGGGAATGATGAGTAGAAACAGGGTGTTTGGGAAGGTCTTTACTTGAGAGAGGTGAACAAGGTAGAAGAGGGAATAAGTTCTTAATAGATGGGATAAATGTAGTCACTGGACACATGGGGGCTGAAATATGCAATGCTTGTCTTGGAATAACGAGTAGGGCAGTTTGGCTGGGAAAGAATTGTTTTATTATTTAATGAGCCTGTAATCCCAAATTGTGCACAGCAGCTTAGCTGTTATTTTAGTGAATATGGTAGCTATTATTGCTATATTTAGCCAGTCTGTGGTACATCAGACTATCCAACTGTTTACAATTACTTTTATTAACCCTAGGGAAATTATTGATGTGTCTCAGAATGTAACATTGACACAGTAGAACAATTGACAAATATTTATTGAATCTATATAGTGTGCAACTCTTTATGGCACATAAAGCTGCATTGGAAAGGTTCTTGCCCTACGGGAATGAAGTAGTTGCTGTTACAACATGGCCTTAAGGACAAAAACCAGAATAAAATATAGTATCATTAGCACTTTAAAAAGTAAATCTGCCAGCAGTCCATACTTTAAAAGGTGATCTTATCCATACCCATGATGAGAAAGATTACTTGTTACACTTACAACCCCTAAAGCTCGAACCCTGGTCCAGGCCACTTCTCACAAGCTCTGGGACAATAATCCTTTCTTTTCTTCACACAGTCAATGAAACAAACACACCAAATACTTTAAGTTCCAAGTAGAATACATGATCTTCCTCCTCTCTACCATCCACCAGCAAATTCAAGGAAAGCAGAAACCACTTCTCTTGCTATTTTCATCTCACACACACATGCACACACACCACCATCACCACCACGAACCAACCCCCAAATCCAAAACCCCAAATGAAAAGCCTCTAACAAGTCAAACCAAAATGAAGTAAGCCAAACTATCCTTCCTTGGTTGATGGTTACTACTTCCAACAGCCCAGTTACCACTAGCTTAGACAATTTGAGCCCTGAGAGAGGAGCATGATGAGATGAGGGAGGGCTGTGAACAGGAATTGGGTAGAGATAAAGGTCTGCCAAGAAACTTGTTTGTCTTGTTCACTGTGTTTCTACAGGACCAAACACACTACCCAGCACTTAGTGATTGTTCAGTAAATATTTGTTAAATTAAGTAGAAATTTGCCCTCGTATGGAAATTATTGTTTTGTCAAAAGGAGAGGGGGTATATTAATATTCATACTTTTGTTCTTTCTTGGATAGCATAAACTTTGATTTGCAGATCCCACTTCCACAACCTTGTTCACACTGGGAATGGAACCCAGGGCCACACACATACTGTAAAACGCTCTTCCACTGAGCTACATCCCTAACCCCCTTCTGCACATTCTTGAACTAGCTCTATATTTATTTATTTATTGGTACAGATATGAGAAGGAGTTGGAAAGGCAGAGAGAAAGAGAAAGGGGGTCCAAAATGAGTGAAAAATTAAGAAGAAAAGCAAGAACTAACAAGGAATACAGAGGGATAGTGCTATAGTTTGGGTCTGAAATGTTAAGGCCCATGTGTTGAAGACTTGGTCAGTAGGCTGTGGCACTATTCGGAAGTTGTGAAACATTTAGGAGGTGGGACCTAGTGGAAGAAAGTTAGGTAATTGGGTGGTTTTCTTTTGGGGGATGTAGGGATTCTAGCCCCTCTCTTTTTGCTTCCTGGCCAGCAGGATGTAAACAACTTTGCTCTTCCTCAAGCTCTCTGCCATGATGTTTTAACCCACCACAAGCCCCCAAATGATGGAACCAAGAGACTGTAAACTGGAACCTCTGAAATGGTGAATCAAACTAAGACTTCCCTCCTTTTAAGTTGATTTTCCTGGGTATATTATCATAGCAACAGAAAGGGAACACAGTAAGGAAGGTTTGAGATGCGTAGAGAACTATCAGATATGCAGAGAGCATGAGAGCAGAAGGAGCATTTTGGCAAGATGAGCCTGGTGGTCCTTTGTGGAATGATACAAATTTGGGAGACATTGGCAACAGGAAGATTAAGTTAATCTCACAGGGCATGATGGCATATGCTTGTAATACTTGGGAGACAGATGCAGGAGGATCACAAGTTTGAGGCCAGCCTGGGCAATTTAGCAAGATCCTGTCTCAAAATAAAATTTAAAAAGAGCTCAGGTAACTCAGTGGTAGAGTACTTGCCTAATATGTGTGAGGTCCTAGGCCCAATCCCTTGTACTGGGAGAATAAAAAAAAATGTATCTTCAAATCCTAACACAAAGTAATGGCCTGAGTCAGAATGGTAGTGAATATATAAAGAAAATGAAAATATAGAAAATGAATGATATTTTATTATTTCACAGCAGAAATTGTATCTAGGCATTTTCATTTACAACAAATATGTATACTACAATGGGGTGTTTTCTGAAATATTCATGAGTGATATCTTGTATTGTTTTTCTTGAGGGCACTTTTATTTATTAAAAATATATTAAATGATACGTAATTATACTGATAGAATTAGTTGAACTTTTTGTTATTAAAAAGGCAAACTGACACTTTTATTTCCTGCAAAGTTGTGGTTTAGATAACCCGAAAAACTGTTTTATTAAAAAACACTTGGAAATTTAGGATAAAATAAAAACATTCCCACGCATCAAAAATGAAGAAGGAATTGAAAACCAAAATTGTGTGGTGGAAGAGGATATTATGTCTGCCCTGGAGAGTTTGTTGGTCTTGTTAACTTAGAACCTTGGTTTCATTATTCCATGTAGGAGCACAAGAGGCCTTCATCCAGGGACATGTTAGGTTCCCCCTCATAATGCTGAAACTCTGGAAAGTTTGTACTCTTTTCTAGGGAAAGAGCAAGCTAGCAAAATGTGCCTAACAACATAGGGAGGTAATAGGGAGTTTGATTTTTACTTGTGATCTGAGTGAAATGAAACAGTATACTTTAAAGTTCTTAACCATGAACCCTCGTATGAATTTGTCATTTGAACCTATACCAACTGTAGGGACCCAGGAATTCTCCACACTGAAAAATCAATCTAAAGAAAAGTAGTGAAAACTAGACTAATGATGACCTCAACAGGGTGATTTTCTAGAGGGGTATAAACTTAACCTTAGTTGCATATAAATTCCACACAGCAAGTTGTGCAGATTAAAATTTATGAAATACACAAGGGAATAATCTACAATGAGCAAGATTTAGCAGATTTATCAATTGACATGATTAGATCTCAAGAAGTCCAATTAATGAAGCATTAGATATTATAAAATATCTGATTCATACAAATATAGACTTCAAGGAAGAAATTTAAAATATAAGAGAACAACAAGTCATTAACATTTTTAAAAAGGTATTTTGGGACGTCATTTTGGGCAAGTTGTTAAGAAAGCAGAGTGAGTTGGGCAGAAGTAGGGCTAAGACTAATAGTTGAGAGTTATCAGCTCTCAAAGCATAGTGTCTAAGGGCTTATTTTAGTCCACTTCTATCCTGTTCAGTTAGTGCTTACATTAAAAATGTCAGATTTTCTGGGGTGAGGCACGGTAGTGGGGATCCCCATAAAGTGGTGATAATGTAAGCCAAATGACCCAAGAACAGTACTTGTGAGATTCTGTGCAGTTGAAAGCAAGGCCTCAGCCACCAGGTAGAGTGCAGGGATGGTGTTGAGGGGAATGGGGTGGAGGATAGCATCTGACAGAAACTATGATGATTGTCAAGATCTAGTCAAGAGGGCTTGAGTATAGGGCAGATGGATATCTTCAGAGAGAAATAGGTGACAAATAAATTAGGAAACAAGTCCTGTAATTCAGGTTGGGTATGCATGAGGAAGAGACAGCAGGAAAGACAAAGTTCAAGGTTGGGACTATGGGGCCCCATACAGCAGACATAAAATAATAAGACTAACTCTGCACCCCAGATACTGATAGGAATTAGGTTTTCACCATGCTATCAGGGTTGGTTAGGATTCATTCAGAATTTGAGCAAACATGGGGACTAAATTTGGGTGGAGTTCCCTAAGGCAGGCACAGATACTACTGACTGTATTTGTATATTCACTTATCTCTATCCTGTGCATTGTCTTAAAGATTTACAAAATGAAAACCTTAATCAGTTTTGAATAATAAAACAACAGTCATCCCCGCTAATTTACTACAAAATATTAAAAATATTTATTTTTGCACATACTATGACTTCCTGTTAAATGAATACTGTATCTTGGTGAACACATTCATGATAAATCCATCTAACTCTTGGCTATCTAGCTTCCACTGTCCCTATAATTTTTTTAAAGGTGTATATGAAGAAAAGCACATTTTCCTATGCTGATAAAGAAAAGTGAGTTTTCATTTTAGGAAAATGAAAAACAACGGGATTTCTCAGAAAGAGCTATAGGTCATTTCTAGAGTTTTCCCCCCAGGTTTAGATGTTTTCTGTTTGAGAGATGGAATCCCAGTTAGCCCTGTCCCTACCCTAACTGCCTGCCATGTTGTTGCTCATTTTCAGGCTCAGTTTCAATAAGCTGCTCCCTTCTGGAAAGAGGCTGCAGCTGCCCCATACCAAGGGTTGAGAGGTTGCTTCTGAGAGACACAGGGTCTTTTCCACCCACCAATGTCAGACCTTTTGGGAACTGATGCTGACAGATTGCATTGAGATTCCAAAAGCTCCTGCATATTTTGACTCAAATGGCAGCTTGTTTTTCTCCCTTGCCTGCAGCAGGGACCCCACTCTTCCTTATGGTCCCCTCTATCTGTCCCTGCTGGAGCTGTGCTGTGGAAACACTGGGAATATTCTGATGAGATTATCCAGAGTTGGAAAATGCTGTTTCCTGTTAAAAACAAACAAACAAAAAACACACACACACAAAAACAAACAAGCAACAACAACAACAACAACAACAACAAAAACCCTCAGCTGCTATGTTTGACTTTTAAGGCAAAGAAGAGGCTAAGGAAAATTAAGTTTTAGAGTGTTCTAAAATTTCCAAAGTGCTGGGTGCAGTGGCACACATCTGTAATCCCAGCGACTCCAGAGGCTGAGGACCGTGAGTTCAAAAAGCCAGTCTCAGTAAAAGCAAGACGATAAGCAACTCAGTGAGACCCTGTCTCTGAATAAAATACAAAATAGGGCTGGGGATGTGGCTCAGTGGCTGAGTGATGGTCCCTGAGTTCAACCCCGGGTACTTCCCTGTCCCTGCCCACCGCCCCCACAAAAAAAATTTCAAAGTGTGTTCCCAACTACAGCTAGTTCTGAGAAATCTTGTTGGTAAAAAGGATTGGTTAAAATGTTTTCCTTGTAGTTTCTAAGTTCTTTTTCATAGAAAAAGTTCTCTAGAACTTTCTTTCTTCATTCTTGGCTTTTGTGACTTCCCTTTTTTGAATGCTTCTCCTACCTCCTTCATGTCCTAAAACTGTGTGTTTTCCAAGGTTCAGGCTTCAGCTTGTGGTTCTTTCTTATATTCTCTTTCTTGGAAATCACATCTAGCTGTTGGTTTCAACCATCTCTCACTTCCTAATCTCTCTCCTGGCTCAAGTTCTGCATGGCAAAATGCCTCCAGAATGTTTCACGTGTATTGTGCTGCCATCTCAAATTCAACATGTCTATATTTCTCTTTCCACAGAATGCACTCCTTTCTCGCTTCCCCAAGGACTGATTATTTAAGTTACGATTTTGATTTTTGATGGAAAAAATATACTTTTATAAATATTATGGGCTTCACCCTAATAAAACTGTGTCTTTGGGCTTTCTTTTCATTGTCATAGACATTGGGGGAAAGAGTCCCTGAAAACCTAGGAGTCAAATCTGCATAATGCACTATATATCTAGATTAGGAGAAACTATGGTGGTAGACAGAATACCACTCTAAATGTCCCTTTTTAATCACAGTCACCACAATTTAGTCATCAAGGTTATTATTTAACATTTAAAATGTTAAGTGACTTGCCAAAAGCAAATAACCTTTATATACTCACACAATAACCAGTTACAGTCTGTAAATTTAGGGAAAACTCCATTTTAATAGCAATAAAGAAGATTAAATACTCAGGAATAAACAGAGTAAAAAATGTGCATAACCTAGAAGTGAAAAAATTAAAACACTCCTCAAAGGCAGAAAAGAAGACTCAAGTAAACAGAAAGACATCTTCTATTCTTGCACAGAGTGAGTCAACATTATAAAGATGCCAGTTTTATTTAAGTCAATTTATAGATTTAATGTAATTCCAATAAAAATACCAAGAAGCTTTTAAAAAATGGAGCTATATAAGTTGATACAAAGTTCATGTGGAAAAATAAACATGTAAGAATAGTCAGGTTAACACTGAAAAACAAAAATGGCAAGAGAAGAAGACATTGAAGAAGATAAAATACTTCATGTAGAAAATAAGGGGATTTTTTAAAAATAAACATTTATCTACTCATTTGTGTCAAAGAAATACAGGAAGGATAAAACAGAAATAAAGAGATTGGTTTCTACAGGGAGTGAAT
Organism: Callospermophilus lateralis; assembly: GCF_048772815.1. Classification (NCBI taxonomy): domain Eukaryota; kingdom Metazoa; phylum Chordata; class Mammalia; order Rodentia; family Sciuridae; genus Callospermophilus; species Callospermophilus lateralis. The sequence goes on along the minus strand of NC_135313.1, from coordinate 55,243,435 downwards.
GGGAATGGCATGGAGAGAATGTATAGCAAGAAAGTGATACTTTTCTCTGCAGATATTTTGTATACCTCTGATTCTTGAACATGGTGATGACACACCTGCTCCCAAATAAGTATAATTAACAACAGCCAGGATGTGGGGAAAATCCCAAATGGAATATGAAGAGTGAGGAATGAACCTAAGTGTATTAAATGAACAACATAATAACACTGAGGTGTGTGTGAAAGGAAAGAACTAACCTGAGTAACGTGGAAAATATTATTGGGACTATAAACTATAAGACCCCCCCCACAAAAAAACCCCCTGCACATAAATATTGTACTTTAGTTGATAATTTGTTTCTCATGGGTAGATGGTTTGCAATTCTGGAACTATTTTGTGTATGCACTATGATTGAACAAATAAGAAAATACATTGTGGGTAATGAGAGCCAGGTGTCTCACTGTCAGGGAAAGAAGTTACAAATGAGCAAAGGGTTAGAATGAACTTTATGGTATTGGATTAAAATTGAGGGTATCAGCATGAACTCCTGTCTTGCTTTGTTTTGTTATTTGCTGCACTGGGGACCTAACCCACTACTTTGCATATCCTAGGCAAGTGCTTTATCACTTACAGCTCCAGCCCAAACACATGGTTTTATATACATACATATAGACACACAGTTTAAAAAATAAATGTAGATGTGTGTGTTTGTGTGTTTGTGCACAAATATGTATTTCCTGTCTTTGTCTGCTAAGAAGGCCCAGAAGCAATGAGAACCCCATAGAATTGGGCATACCTAGCAACCAGATCTTGATTTCTCAATATCATTCTTCACTTAAAAAAAGGAAAATAGAACATTTTCTAGTGCCAGAAAAAAAGAAAATGAAAAGAAGAAGAAGAAGAAGAAGAAGAAGAAGAAGAAGAAGAAGAAGAAGCAGCAGCAGCAGCAGCCAGTGACAGTGGTGCTTGCTTGTAAACCCAGTGGTTCAGGAGGCTGAGGCAGGAGGATTGGCAAGTTCAAAACTAGCCTCAGAAACTTAGGGAGGCCTTGTATCAAAATAAAAAATTGAAAAGGGCTGCCATGTGACTTAGTGGTGGTTGAACGTTCATGCGTTCAATCCCTAATACAAAAAAAAAAAAAAAAAAAGGAAGCTAGCAAAATATTTTATACTGACCAACATCTTAAAATGACTATTTTGGATAATTTTGAAGAGTTAAATGGTTTGATGTTCTCATTTTATCTAGAAAGGGCAAAGTAAGAGTTGCTATGACCAGAAGCATGTGGTATGTTGTGTTTCTGAGGGATTCTGATTTTCAAGCATGTGCCCAAACAAGATTTTTCAGAAACCCTGTGAAGGCTAAGAAATCTAAAGAGTTTTGGGGTCACTGAAAGTGGTACTTCCTGCCAGCTCAAGCAGTTATTTTTCAGATATGCAATTTTCAGAAAGGCATTTGGTATCCTGGTAAAAGCATTTTGCTTAACCCAAAGAACTGTGATAGCTGTCACAACACAGCAACTTAAACCATTTCTTCAGTAACATTGCCTATGACATTGAATGGGCTTGGGCACAATTTCATTAACATATTACACTGTATTGAAATGGTCCATTTACTTGTCCATCTTATTGATTGGATTATAAGGTCCTAGAGAACATATATTGAATTTTGTTCACTATAGTATATCCAGGGTCTACTTGAGGGCCCAGAATTCCAAAGTGGGATCCAGTAGTTACCTAATGAATGGATGAACCAATGAGTGAATGAATTCCGTGTTCTTACATAGATACTGATTTGAAAAGGAGGTAAAGAAAAATGATGATGGTCACATTGTTCAACATTACCTTCAAAGTGCTGGCTTTACCTCAGAGGTGATCATTTCTTCATCATATGATCTTCATCCCCAAAGTGTCTAAAAGTGCTCAGGAATATTTTCCAATTTCTGGTGTTTTAGGCCTCTTTACCAGTTGTTTATGACACACATGTGTAAACTAATTTAAGATTCCTTAATCATTGTAAGCTATTCCTTCAGCTTTTTTTAAGGGTGATACAGTAAAATATGACACTCAGATAAGATTTAAAATCAACTGGCTCACAAAGTTTGTCAGTTTCTCTCTTCTTGGACACATTACTCAGTATTCAACAATAGAAGTTATACATCAAGATGAGTCTTGCCCATCTGTAGACATTCTTAACTAAGGACCGGTAACCAAAAGATAATGTATTTTGTAGGTTGTTTTGTCTGCACATGTTCTTCTGTCATTATTACTATAGTAGTAAAGCTCTTCCATGAAATGAGAAGCTGGTTTAAGATAGCTCTCAGCAATATAATTAATGAGACCTATATGATACAAGACCTGGATGAAGAGCTGTCTCCATATTATTCACCTTTTAAAAAGTTCTACTTAAGATGTACATTTTTTTTCCAAAATGGTGAAAGTGGAATAAAAAATATTACAGAAAGCTCAGAAGATAGAAAAAAAAATTGAAATCTCACTTCCCCTGGATAACAATTTTATCACACTTGAGAAATCTCACCCAACTTTTTTTCTTATACATATTTTAACATAGTTGCATTCTCAATAAAATACATTTGTATTCTGCAGTTTTAATATACCATTTCAACATTCACATTTCCATGCTGATATATAGACTTCAAACATGTTATTATAGCTTTAGAATAAATATGTTCTTATTAGCCAGGTCTAGAAGGATAAGACAATTGTGTGACGTGTTTTTGTTTTGTGTGAAAACCTGTAAGTTCACTGCTATAGTGATTTAGAATTGAGTTAGCTCAATGCAATTGTATAGTAGTTTTATATAGTAATTCTAGTGGAGGGGTCCTCAGCTCTGTTTTAAGTTAGCACAATATCTGAATTCCTCTCCCTCTCCCCAGCCCAAGAAGCTGTAATTAAGGCATCATTACATCTTACTACTCCCTTTATGGAAATGAAAAATATTAAATAGCTTAAGAGACTTGTCTAAGTTTTAAAAGAAGTGGTAAGTGTGGTATAGCACTCTTTGTTCTTACTGTGCATAATGATACCATGATTTTGACTGCTTGGAGAATGTTCTCCTAGTTTCCTTCTTGTGACAGGGTCCATCCTTTCACCACTGCCCCCTGGTCCTGGTCACTCTGATCCATTTGCTAGGACTGAGTATTGAATTTAGGGATGAGAACATCCAATATCCAAACATGACAATTATAATTCTTCCCCGGGATTAATATGTGGAAATATGAAGAGAAATCCTCTTTACTCTTGGGCTTGCCAAGTTGGGCAGATGTCAAGTTGGTGTTGCTGGCAGCTTTTTTCCTGCCATTTGGGAGAATGTGTGTCTTCAGTTAAAAAGAATAAAGCTGAATAGAGATGAGAGGTAGAGAGACAGAGAGCTGGTGCGCCAAGCTGGTTTGGGGAGCTCTTCATTTAGATCTGAGAATTACCCCAATATCTTTTCTACCACAGTGATACAATAAACTTATACTCGCTTCAGCTAGGTGTTTTTATAACTTGCAACCACAAAAGTCCACTAATACAGTTGTTGTGACTGTAGATAAGACATTATCTCTCCCAGCGAAGAGCACAGTCAGTAGATATGGTAAACAAACCCAGCCCCTAATAATAAGTTTTGAAAGTGAGCAACAGATAGGCCCATTTGGAAAAATATTTTGGAAATTTGTATTTTCATATCTTTTGAAAAATCAGAATATTTGAAAATTCTTAGTCCACAATAATCATTAATGTGGATATTTCTCAAAGTGCAGTTAAATATGCTGTAGTTTATGTGATAGTGTATTAACCTAAAATACAAGGGGATATGATCAGAAAGTGAAAAACAGGGCAAGAATGTAATAGTCCTTGATTGTGGTTTCTTAGAAATTTGAAAAGGGAGGAAAGGAGTTGAGAGATATAATGATAAATAACTGCCAAATTTCTGTATCCTCTAAAAAATATTTTTGACTGAATATGGTGGCACATGCCTGTAACCCCAGGGATTGAGAAGGCTGAGGCAGGAGGATGGCAAGTTGGAGGACAGCCTCAGAAACCTTGAGAGATGCTGTCTCACAACAAAAAAATAAAAAGGACTGAAGATGTAGCTCAGCGGTAAAGCAGACCTGGGTTCAATCCCCAGTGCCAACAATAATAACTACAACAAAAATATTTTTTTTTCTGTAAATCCCAAATACTAGGTTGTTTGTAGTTGTCTACCATTCCACTATTTTTAAATAGGTAAAGATTGATAACAAATGGACAGAAAGTTCTGGGGCATAATGTGGTTACCTTAGTGTGTTTAACTATATTCTATTTGGGTTAAGTGAATTAACTACAATTAATTCTGTTGATGGTGCAAAAAAGGGCTAACTTGATTTGAAAGCCTGACCTTACTATATCATTGTCAAATAAAAAAATATAATTTTGAAGGAATCCTAGGCAAAAGTTTCTCTTGCAGAGATCTTTTAAAAATTACAGTATTTACATTAAAATATTAACATTGTGTCAGACAAAAATTGAAATGCAGATAAAATGCCATGCTATTTTAATTTAGTAAAGTATATATTCATAAGGACTTTTTTTTTCTATTTAATACAGTAACATTAAAATCTAGACTAGGGACATGAAAATATCTTATGACAGTTTTGTAAGAAAAGTGGTTTTATTCGGGCAAACAATAAGATTGTTAATGTCATGAATTAATATTTTATTTTAATTAATTGTGTGATTATTCTTTTAGTTTTATGTGGATTCCCTAGCACTTTTGTTTTACAACCTCATTCTTAAAAATTCCAGCGGCTGGTTTTCTTGCATTTCCCTTAATTGTAGTGATCTTAAACAGATCTTCAGTTTGAAATCTGCCAGTTGTTCTAATATAGATGTATAAATATATTTTCTCCAGTTGGCTCTTTATTACAAAGACAGCTTGTTTGTGGGCACCGTCAGGACATCTGCATTTTATTGGACTTAATTTTTAGTAATAAAGACCTCCCACATTACAGATTTTTTCCAGTCTGAATTTGCCTGTGTGGGAAGCAAAAGAACCTGTCAGTCAGGGAAAAAAAGTAAATCCATATGGTGCTGATGATCTGCTTTCCTAGCTACAACGAAGAAAGAGTTGAGTACAGACAATGCCCCCAGCAGATCTGTTTGTTTTTTTTGCTAAAAAGCTTACTGCTGTGGTCAGATATTGGTGTCTCTCTCCAAATCCATATGTTGAAGTGTAATCAACAATGTGCTAGTATTAAGAGGTGGGGCATTTGGGAAGTGATTAGGTCATGAAGGCTCCACCCTTGTGTATAGGATGGTGCAATTTAAAGTGGCAAGAGGGAGCTTCTTAGTCCTTTTTGCCCTTGTGCTGTACAAGGATATGTAGCAGGAACCATATATGAGGAATGTACCCTTCACCAGACACTAAATCGGTTGGTACCTTGATCTGGACTTTCCAGCTTTCAGAAGCAATAAATTCATTGTTTATAAACGACTCAGTCTAAGGTATTCTGTTTTAGCCCCCTAACAGACAAAGACACTTGCTATAATAGCAAAGGTCGGTATTAGCCCCAACCCACTACTGTTGAGCCAGCCTGGTTCATTCATGTACCATGCATCAAGCCATGAATGCTTCACCTGAATCATGAGGACACATTCTATTTTGCCTCAGTTGTGTTTTATTTCGTTTGCATGTATGCCCAGTTCCTGGATCTTGCCACTGTCTTCCACTTTGGGGGTCACTTCTACTCCTTGGACTTTTTGGTCTTGGTTTCCATAGTCCAATCTTCAGTACTCTTTACTTTGGCTTAAGTTTTTACACAGCCTTTATGACATGGAGCATGTCAAAAAATGGTCAAAACATTGTATCTTCAGCTTTATAAAGGTGACAAACAATTGCTAGTAGAACTTGAAGTGATGACGGATCTACATTTTCACAGTTATACATAATTCTTCACAATGCACAGAATAGGCAGGAACTGAATTTTTTTTCTTTTGATTGACATCAAAACACTGGGAGCTCATTTCTCCCGGTCAATATCACCAACAGGATGAGGCGGAAATTGGATATCACATACTCTTTACTATCAGTGTTACCTCCTTCAACACAACAACCCACTATCTTGTGTTTCTATTCATCAATAGCTCCTTGTTAACTCTGAATTTCAGCCAGAGAGAAGATGCTCCTTTTTCTGCCCCCTGAAGTGTTGGGGGTTGAGCCCAGTGTCTCACACATGCTAGCCAAGTGCTCTTGCATTGAGTTACACCCCCAGCTCAAGATACTGCTTTTTAAGACACTTTTTTGTTTATTGAGTAAATGCAAATTTAGTTTAGTAAATATATTTATTGCTGAGGGGATACAAATATTGATAAGACTTATTCTTAAAAAATTTATTATCCAATATAGTGGGTAGAATTGTCCTCCTTTAAGATATGTTTACATCCTAACCTCTAGTGTCTGTATGTTGTGGTTTGGATGTTGGGTGTCTCCCAAAAGCTCTTACGTGAAACAATGAAAGAAGTTTTGGAGGAGAAATGATTGTGTTGCAGCCTTAACCTAATTAGTGAATTAGTCTCCGATGGGATTAACTAGGTGGTAATTGGAAGCAGGTTGGGTGTGGCTGGAGGAAGTAGTTCACAGAGGGCTTGGCTATGGGGGAAACATATTGTATCTGGAGAGTGGAGTTTATTCCTCTCTGCTTTCTGGTGGCCATGTGAGCTGCTTCCCTCTGCTACACACTTCTGCCATGATGTTCTGTCTCACTTTGAGCTGGCCATCTATGAACTACGACCTCTGAAACCATGAACCCTTAAATACATTTTTCCTCTTTTGAAATTGTTCTGGTTGGGTCTTTTAGTCTCAGCAGTGAAAAAGCTTGTGAATGCAACCTTTCCTGAAAATATGTTCTTTGCTTTAATCAATGTTAAGATGAAGTCACATTCTATTATAGAGTCTCCCTTAATACAACGTCTGGTGCCTTTATAAGAAGGGGAAATTTGGGCACATAGACACATAGGGAGAATGCTATGTGATGATGGAGTCCAGAGACTAGAGAGATGAGTTAATAAATAAGTTAAGAAGTGTTGGCAATCCCCAGAAACAATTAAGAATCAGAGAAGGATTCCTCCTTAGAGCCTTGAGAGAAAGGATGGTCCTACTAATACCTTGATTGCAGACTTCAGGCTTCTAGAACTGGGGGAATAAATACCTGTGGTTTTAAGCCATCCAGTTTGGGGTAATCTGTATGGCAATTTTGGAAAACTAATATACTAGTTAATAAAACAGAAATATGAAGAATAAGCTATAATAGAGGTTCAGAGATATATGGATACAAAGGAAGGAGTTAGCTTTCTCAATGTCATGGACAGTAATTCTACTTCTTAGAACACCAGGTTTCCTTTGTACAAACTTAGTAACCTATTTGACTCTTCGATTTATTGTGTGTTTTAAAATGTGTCACCTCACCTCTATGAACCTGTTTTTCATCAGTGAAAGGGGGCTTTGGCTCAACAGATGATTTCTGAAGTCTGCTCCACTTGTAATCTTATGTTTCTAAATCTGTAGCATGTATGATTTTTTTTTTTGCCAATAGTGTATGTATAATTTAAGAAGTGGTTAGGCTACGGGGAAGGATTCACTTATGGGATTTAGTGTTCCCTCCTTCTCCTGCCTACCTCACTCCTTAAGAGGTGAGAAGCTTGTGAAACGAAAGCAGCCTGCTCTCCAAGCTGAGATTCATCTCGGGTGTGTTGCTTAAACATCCTTCTTTCTGGCAAGCACATTTGAATAAAGAAATAATTAACACTAATTTCTGTCCATGGACCAATCAACCCGGCAGTTTAGTGGAATAGAGGGAATTCATTTGGTTTCTGGGCAGTCCCTGAGCAGGCAGTTTAAACTCTCTAAGCTTGTTTCCTTATCCTTAACATGACGATAACAATATCATCTTGATGGTTGTTGAGAGGACGAAATAAATATAAATATACACTTTTTGAAGATCCTGCTGTCTAGTGGGAGCTTATAAATGTTATTACTTGCTTAACAAAATCGTTGCTTAAAGAAAGGACACTGATGATCCTCCGGGGTCCTCCGTCCGACCCTCCAGCTAGCAGGGGAGTCTGACGCTGGGCCCGCTTTGCACCCACCGCGCAGAGGCTTGGAATGTGGGGCCGCCCGGCCCGCGCGCGCGGGCTAGAAGGGCACGGGGGCGGGGCGGGCGGAAGTGCTCGCCCGCCGCTGTCAGCTGCACCGGAAGTTCCTGGCCCGGCCTGGCGGTAACCTTGCGGGGGGGGGCTTGGCTGCCGCGGCTGCAGTTGCTGGGTGGGCTTAACGAGTCTGCGCCGCAGTCAGGTTAGGCTCGTTAGCTGCCGGAGCCGCCGGGGTTGTACCGGAGTTCGCTGACGTACGCGGGGAGCAGGCACCCGCTCGCGGAGCTGCCCAGCCGACATGTCTCTAGTGGCGGAAGCTTTCGTCTCCCAGATCGCAGGTAGCACGCGTGGCCCGGGACAGAGGCGGGGGCGGCGCGGGGCAGGTGCGGGGAGTTACGTGGGATATCGGACTGGAAAAGCTCCAGCCTTGTGGAGTTGGATGCTGAACCTGGGTCCGGGAATGGAGGCATCCACCGAATACTAGTCTCACTTTACCGATGAGAAAACTGAGGAGGGCACTGGGGCCAAGGTCACTCCGCAGGTGCAGGAGTCCCGTCTGCTTTCCCTGGGCGGTGCTTTGTCCCGCTCCCCAGTCCTTTGGGGGCGGCTGGCGTGTGTGGAGGAGGCCCTGGGCTGCTGTTGAGTTGGGGGGCGTGGCCACAGGCCTGGTTGCCCCAGGGCTTCAGTTTAAGAGTGGGGGCGGTCTCTTCGGTCGTGGGACCACAAATTTTAAGTGACTGTCAGTGAGTTGTCCTTGTTACCTCTTGTCATTGAGGTGCCCCCAGGTTCTTGCTTCCTCTTCCACCGACACAATACTACCGTTTATTAATTCTGAGGTTCATTGAAATATCTTTAAATCTACATGTATTTTAAAGCAATACCTTTGATTTGTTGGACCGATCTTGACTGCTGTCAATAAGTTTATAATACTTGTTTTCTTTCGGAGGGTTTTTATTTATTGTGTTGAAAGAAATTAAATATTAAGAGAGAGACTAGTAAGGAGACGAGACATATGTGTATCTAGGTGTAGGTTAATGGAGTAAACTTCAGTGTTTTCCATTTAAGAATAATAAATGAGACAGTCACCAGGATAAATAATACATTTGGAAGAAAAAAGTAATATTTTGGAAATGGAAAGTAAGAATGCGTTATACTTTGCCAAAATGTTTTTCACTGCATTTGTGTGAATATCTGTTTCTTTTTTCCTTTTCCAGTTAAAATGAATACATTTTTTTTTTCTAGGAGAGAAGTAGCCATGATAAATTTCATGAAAGCAGGGATCAGACTTACTTTGATCTCCATTGTATCCCAAATCCCTGTTAAAATATCTGTGGCATGAATCAATGATCAATCATGAGATTTCAAGCCATAATTATTTTATTTTTGCCACTTAGGTTTAAAAATAAAAAATCTGGCTCATATAGTTAGATCAATGACTTGGATTGCTATTACATTAAATCATTTCATAGTGTATGCTGATATTGATATACTGTGTGTATGTACCCAATATGTGACCACCCCCTGCTATTAAGGATCAAATCCAGGGGCACTCTACCACTGAGCTACATTCCCTTTTACTTGGAGACCTGGTTTCCCTCAGTTGCTCAGGCTGACCTTGAATTTGTAATCCTCCTGACTCAGCCTCCCTAGTAGCTGAGATTACAGGCATGTGACATCATTCCCATCTGTGTGATTTTATTTTAAAGAGAAAATGATTAATGTTTTTGAATAAATTTTTAATAAGTTTGAAATTCTGCCTCAATTAATGAAGTTTAAGAATTGCTAGGAATTTTGCCTGCCATTTTAAGCTGTTTATAGGGATTTATTACTCTAGGAGGAAGCATTTAAAGATGGATAGTTCAATAAATGATGTTGGAACAGCTCCTAAGTGATAGCACCACATGAATAAATTTCAGATGAATTAGAGATTTAAATGTAAAATAGCAACACAAATAAAATTGTAATAAAATAATTGGAAGAAAATAGTAGAAGAAAATACAGGAGATTATTTAGAAAATATTGGATAATGGAAGAGACCTAAGCAGGATACAGAATCCAGATTCCATAAGAGAAAAAATTGGCAGAGTTGGTTGTGGAAAAGTTTTAAGAGCTTTGCATAATGAAAGACATCATAAGTTAAGACATAATCATACAAGTTAAGAAAAAAAGCAATTAATTGGAGGGGAAAATAAAACAGAATAAAGGCAAGGGACCTGAACAGGCATTTCACAAAAGGGGAATTGCAAGTAGATAATGAATAGATTAACCATCATTTATAGATAATATTCTCACCGAGTTGGATGAACAGAAATGAGTATGATAATTTCTAATATTGACAAGAGCATGGAAAATTATTGGTGAGTCTAAATTATTACTGTTTAGGAACTTAATATAGCAGTATTTATTAAAGTGTCATCCTCTTACCCAGAAATCCCCCTTATAGGGATTTATATAATGGATTTATATAATGGATTATATAATGGGTTCAATCCCCAGTATCAAAATACATGATTTATATATACAATGGAATACTATACAATCTTAATAAAGGAAGTGCTTCCATCATTTGTGATAACATGGATGGAACTGTAGGATCTATGTTTAGTGAAATCAGATAAGCACAGAAAGACAATTACTGTATGGTCTCACTTATATCTGAAATGTAAAAACGTTGTTCTTGTAGAAACAGTAGAAAAGAAGTGGGGAAGGGGTGGGGTATGGGATAGAGAAAGAAGAGATGTTGATCAAAGACTATATTTAGACTGGAAGGATAAGTTTTAGAGCTCTATTGTATTGCATGATGACCACAGTTAATGTGTATTTCAAAATTGCTAAAAGAATAGATATTTTTAATGTTGTCATTGCACACAAAAAGTTCATGAGGTGATGGCTATATTAATTCATTTGATGTAATCTTTCTGCAATGTATACGTAGATCAAAACATCGTATTTGTCAGATACTAAAAATGAAGAGGTAGACCCTGTTAAATACATTGATTTCAAAGTATGAATCATATTAAGTAAAAGTTATACAGTGGTATATATCATTGTAAGTCTAATAAAGCTTACGTAGACATGTTTATTTTTATTTTATTTTTGGGGGTACCAGGGGTTGAACTCAGGGGCGCTTGGCCACTGAGCCACATCCCCAACTCTATTTTGTATTTTATTTAGAGACAGAGTCTCACTGAGTTGCTTAGCACCTTGCTTTTTCTGAGGCTGGCTTTGAACTCAAGTTTCTTCTATCTCAGCCTCCTGAGCTGCTGGGATTACAAGCATATGCCACCATGCTGGGTGACATGTTTATGTTTATATAAACAGAAAAACTTGCAGGAGAGTATTCAACTAATTTTCACTAGGAATTTCAAGGTAATAAAGATAGGGTGTTGATGGAGAGTATAGAAACTTTGTTTCTGAATTATTTAAATTTCTTTAATAGCATATTTTACTTTTGTAAGTTAAATGATTCTAATTTTTTAAATCAAAAAGATTTTTTAATAAGTGAAAAAGGAAAGGCAAACTAAAATAATCATTCATCAAAAATCTTGGGTTTGACTTCTCAGTGACTTATAAATATGACTTAGATGCATCAACTATTTACAGTATTTTGTTTCTGGTAGTCATATGGTTTTCTTCAAGGAGTCAATCTCAAGAAGGGAGATAGATATATATGATATATATATATATATATATATGTATTTTTATGTATATATATATATATATATATATATATATAAAAGACTATGTATATATAGTCTTATTGTAACTAAATGAGTCATTAGGAATTGGTTTTGTTTTGAGAGCACTAATTTTTAGCGTATCTGACATTCATTTTATTATTCTTTGGATGGACATGAGATAACGTGCTTTTGATATTTCTTTTGGAAACATATAAAGGCATCTGCCATCTGTCTGTGATATTTTCTTAGTGTCTTCCTTGAGAGCCTTATTCTTAACAACATCATTTTGGAAGCTGTCATAGCCTGTATCTGATATGTTCCCCCAAAGGTCCACGTATTAAAGGCTTTGTTGATCCTCAGAGTGTGTGTATTGAGAAGGGGTGGAAACTTTTAAGAGGTAGGACCAAGTGGGAGGTCTTCTGGTCATGCCCTCAAATGGAATTGTGAGATCTACTACTCTGTCTACTACTCATTAGTCTGACTTCCTTGCTCTATCTTTAAGTTATTGCTATTACTTTATTTCAAGCTTTTGTTATTTCTCACTTGGATTTCTGTATTAGTATCTGCATTGATTTCATTGCTTTAGGCCTGGCCTTCTTCTTAAAGAGTCTCTGTATTGCAAGCCTCGGTGGGTATTTTTGTTTGCTTATTTTTTTTATTTCCATTTTCCTAAAATATTGGGTTGACTTCTCTTGTTTTCATACTTTTATTGATTTACCAGTGTCAGTAGAGTTAAGTGGCATATAAGATGCTCCATGACTAAGTCCAGGTCTCTCTCTCCAGCTTTATCTCTTGTCATTCCTTTCTCTGAATTCCAACCTTCTAAACTATTTGTAGTGTTAAACCTTAGCACATGTTGTTCTTTGTCCAAAATGTTCACTTTATTTAGACATTTCTGTTTCTTAAGATTCTGGACACCATTTGAATAAGTGACATTTTTTCCCCCTGTATATAAGAAAGATTTGTAGTCCCCCCTCCTCCCCCCCTGCCCCCATTATCAGCAGTATAAGGAATAAAGTAAAAATTACCTGGAGTCATGTTGCCCAGATTGACTCTTTTTTTTTTTTTTTTTTCTTTTTCTTTTTTTCTAGTTCTGGGGATTGAATTCAGGGCCTAGCATACACTAGGCAAATGGCAAATACCCTACCACTGAGCTATATGGCCCTAACCTGTAGATTAAGACTTTAAAATCCCATTGTCTTTAAAACTTGGGTGAATAAAGCTGTATCATTCCTCAATTTAAAATATACTGATATAGATTATATATAATGTGAATACTTTTTTATAACCTATTTACCTATTTGTCATATTACATATTGGGATCTCTTTTTCATGGCTATGAATGGAATTATACCTCATCATATTGAATGGTTATATAGTATTTAATTGTAGTGATGGAACCATAATTTACTTAATGAGGTGATATTAAGGTGGGTTTTTAGGGTGTTGTATTAATTAATTAAACCTGAGAAGCAGAAGCAGTAGGCTCTCCATCTCTACTTTCCCCCACCCCCTCACACATACACACATAAAAGAAATTGGGTCATGCTGGCCAAGTAAGTTCAAAGTACACAACGCAGGCAGTCAAGATAGCCCTATTTTAAAGGCTTTCATTTGATAATCAGGCCACCTAGCATAATCTTCCTTTTGATTAAAGTCAATTAATTAAGGTCCTTAATTATATCCACAAAATCCCTTTATAGCAGCACCTACATTTGTGTTAAAATAAGTGGAAGAAAGTGTTTATGTTGTACAAAATGGCTGTCTCCTCTTGTTTGTCCTCCTGACACCTGCTGTAAAATATCCCTTGTGGATACCTTAACTAGGGACTTAATAGAAAAGGAATTTTGGCAAATGGCCAACTTGATGTGTGCCAAAGCCGTTACCTGTGAATATGATTTTTCTCTGTTGTAAATAGTGCTTGCATATACATATTTTTGCAACTGTATGATAGCAGTGTGTGTGTGTTTCCACATGGGATCCAAGTTCTTGGCATCCTGAACAACAAATTGAGCAAGACACACAGAAGCAACAGGCAGAGTAGATTTATTGAAAATCAAAGTATCCTCCATAAAGTAGAAGGGAACCAGCTAAAGGAGAGTGACTCAAGGAACCCATGTCTCAGTGAGCCTTAGTTGCTGAGCTGTGCCTCATTCCCTTCCCACAAACCTGAATGAAGACCATGTCCTATTTGTTTCCATTGGTTTTGCCTAATTAGAATATAGAATTACTATGGTGATGAGCCATTTATGGTAGGAGTTAACCATGGTAATGGAACTATACCATAAACAGGGACATGATGACTTATCTCCTTGTCCTATACTCTGGAGGCATTTTTCTTCTACACTGCTTCTACTGTCTTGTCATCCCTAAATTCCTACCTAATATCCAGTAGTTTTTTGGGATAAATTTCTTAAAGTGGAAGAAGAATTTGAATTGTTCTCTTAGCTAGCTATGCAATACGGAAAGGAATGGTAAATTTTGATTTTGATTGAATAAGTTTGGCTCTCCTGATGATGATAGGCTGAATTTAGAATTTTAAAAGGAGGATAAAAATGTATATTGAATTGTCTTAAAATTTTTTTATGAATAACCTGTATAATTTAGACTTTCACCTGCTTTGTTTTTCTAAATGGCAAGCTTTTCCAGTAAATGAGTTTCTGTCTTTTTAATTTTTTTTTTTTATAGTCAGTTGGGTATGAATATGTCCTAGGGGAGGACTGAGTAACCCCATTTGGATTTCATGACCATTTCTGGAGCAGTCACTGGCCAAAAGGGTGGAGTATTGTGATTGACAGGCCTGACTTGTCCATCCCTTTGTCAGGATTGGCTCTAGGTATTAGGATTTCACAGGACCAGCAGATACGAACAAGAGAAGAGAGAGAGATACTGAAAAATCTACTGTAATATCAATCACTTCCTTTACCTTTTTTTTTGGTCCCAGGGATTGAACCCAGGGGTACTTAACCACTGAGCCACATCTCCAGCCTTTTTAAATTTTTATTTTGAGACAGAATCTCACTAGATTGCTTAGGGCATCACTAAATTGCTGAGGCTGGCCTTGAACTTGGTGATCCTCCTGCCTCAGCCTCCCGAGCTGCTGGGATTACAGGTGTGTGCCACCTTGCCCAGTACTTCCTTTACCTTTTGTATTCCGGGTGGATCATACAGTGAGAGTCATGCCTGTTTTTTTTGTTGTTGTTGTTGTTGATGGAGCTTTATTTTTAAATTTAATTTTTTTTTTTTTTTAATTTTGGGGGGCATACCGGGGATTGAACTCAGGGACATTCAATCACTGAGCAACATCCCCAGCCCTATTTTTTGTATTTTATTTAGAGACAGGGTCTCACTGAGTTGCCTAATACGTCGCTTTTGCTGAGGCTGACTTTGAACTCGAGATCCTCCTGCCTTCACCTCCTGAGCCTCTGGTATTACACCATCAAAGACCTGGGTTCTTATGCAGCTACTTGCTCTATGACCTTGGGCAAAGTACTTGCCTTTTTAAGCCTAGTTTTCTCTTGTAAAATGGTAAATAGTGTGTGTATGTATGTATATGTGTGTATATATATATATATATATATATTTTTTTTTTTTTTTAAGATAAGGTGAAGAAATATCTAAAATACTAGGCACTGTTTCTGGCACATAGGAAGTACCTATTAAATGTTCATGAATATATTTAGCTGCTTTCCTATCATTGTTTTTCTTCTTGGTTTTGCCTCTAACTTCCTGTGTATAGACGAAATTTCTGTAAAGCTTTTAGAAGTTATTTGTAAATAGGAAACAATTCATTTCAATAACATGAAACATCTACAGTTATTGCAGTTACTAAAGTTGATCTTAGTAATTTATCTTCTGATAATAAATTACTATAGGATATTTATTTCATGATTTTGTATTTGATGTGCTTCAGCCATATTTATTTTTATTATAAAATTGAATCTTGGTATAGGTTGTAATAGAGGCAACTAATTAGACATAGCTGGTTACTACTAATAAGAGTAACCTTTTTTTTTTAAGGTACAGTGCCAAATGATTTATTTTCATGATTGCTAATATTAACAATTTAATATTATTAGATAGGTGTTATTATAGTTAAGAAAATTGAAGTTCAGTTAGATACTAGAGTGTAAAGGTTAGGTAACAAAGTTTTGGGAGAAAACAGTTCTAAGCTCAGCTTTACTTCTTGTTCTATGATGTTGGGTAGGCCTTTCTAGTCCTCAGTTTCCTCATTTGTATAAGGAATATCTTGCATATTAATCACCTTGTATAAGGTGATACATAATACTTAATACATAAAACTTTCCATTATTGCCCAAAAGCTTTTTTACATTGTAGTAAAGGGGTCTTTTGAAGATGTTACTTTCCAGTGTCTGAGATTCCATTACTATTTTGCGTAGCAGGAAATACGCAGAGTTTTCTTATTTTTATTTATTCCTATATCATCTTTTCTGAATTAGTACTTAACCAGAACCTTGCAAGTGTTATCTATGTATCTAGATACTTATTATTATTATTATTATTTTATAGTACTGGGGATTGAATCCAGGGATGTTCCACCAGTGAGTTATATCCCAAGTCCTCTTTTTGTTTTTATTTTGAAATAGGTTCTCACTAAGTTGTCAGGCTGGTCTTGAACTTGGCATTCTCCTGCCTCAGCCTCTTGGTCACTATATTAGAGGCATGCGCCATTGTCCCTGGATAGCTTTGCTGTATTTTAAACATATCAGTTAATTCATCACACTGTAATTTACTAATCTTTTGAAATTTGGGCAAATATTTGTTACTGTGTTTTTGTGTTTTTAGTCCCCCCCTTCTGGTGCTGAGGCTCAAACCTAGGGTCTCATGCATACTAGGCAGGTGTTCTACCACTGAGCTATACCCCAAATTCCTGAGTTTTAGATTTAAACTTAAAAGATTTTGGTGACAATCCCCTGGAAAATTTGTCAGTTTTATTTCTGTGTAGACTTTTGAGTTATTAATGTTATTTCAAGTCTCGCATATTTGAAAGAAAATGTCAAAGTACTTAACATTTTCAAACATTTAAAAAATATCTTGATCAGCAGTTAGTTATTAGATAGACTGAAGATTGCAAATAGAGATGATGAGATCTTGAAAATTTAGGCAGTCATTTTTGTTTAAAGACAGAAGTTACAATATCAGCAATTTAGCTATAGACATTTATATGTAGAAGAGAAGCATTTGCCTTACCAGTAAGAGAAATGTGCACTTTAATTTTTTATTGCTTTGCAAATGATCCTCTACTCTGTTCTTGAACACTTTTCTTATTTTTGTATGCTCTAAATGAATCATGGGTTTGAACTTTTTTACATCAGTAATAAAAATGAAATTTGATTGGTTAGTAATAAAGAAGGTTCTTTTCATAAAAACAATCATTTTATCATGACAATTCCCATTAACTCTGACCGTGTTAGCAAAATAGAAACCATAAAATGCATTTCATTGTACTTGTTCACTTAGCAGTGTTTTTGTGCTGATTATATATTTTTATCCTAAGAAATTGTATAAGCCAAAGAAATTTTGGATTTTAAAAATAAGACTTTTGGTGGTTATGTTTATCCAAGTGGATACAGTATTCTTAGATACAATGGATTTTCCCCTCACGTATTATATTTCTTTACTTGGTCAACCTAGAGCACTGATTAGAACTTTATAATAAGTTGTGTCATTTGTTTAACACGAAGAGGACATCATTACCTAAGTATTTGTTTCTGTAAAGTAATATTGGCAGCTGACTAATGATCAGAACTTTTGTTAACCTCCTTTGTTTTTGATCATTAGTCTTTATCAGAAAATGTTTTGGCCTTGTGAATTATAAGTAATGTTTCTAACTTGTTTATTTTATGAATTTAGAAAAATAATTTTGTCAGTAAGAAACAACAAAAATAAAAGTTGCTGTGCTAGCAATTATATATTGTTATCATTGTTATTATTACTGTTCTTTAGTTAAGATTCTAATTTGGCTAGTGATGAGAACTAGTTACATTAGATTAACTGGTAATTGGTCTTTCTTCTTGAGTTTTCGAATTATTCTTTAATATTTTCTCTCTCTCTTTTGACACTGGGGATTGAACCCAGGAGTGCTTTACTACAGAACTACATCCTCAGCCCTTTTAATATCAATACAGGGTCTTGCTAAGTAGCTTAGGGCCTTGCTGAGTTGCTGAGGCTGGACTTGAACTTGTGATCTCCTATCTCAGCCTCCTGAGTTCTTGGGCTGTTTTCTTTCTTTATTAGCAAGGGTTTTCCAGAAGGAGTTATTCAGGTTATTGGCTCATGTGATTTTGGAGGTTGAGGTGTCTTGTAGTAGTCTGTCTGCAAGGTATAGATCCTGGGGTGTTGATAGTGTGACTCAGTCTCAAGGCCTCAGAACCACGGTAGCCCATGTTGTAACATAACTTCAGCCCTGAAGGTGAAGGAAACAGGACCCAGCTCTAGGAGAAAGAGGGGCAGTGTGGGTATTAGAGTTGGTGGGGGTGAGGGGAGAGATGAACTGACTTTCTCCTGCCTTTTTATTTTATTTGGTCCTCCAGCTGATTGGATGGTGCCTGCCTACATTGAAGGCAGATCCTCCTTACTCAGTGCTTAGACTCAAACACCAGTCTTCTCTGGAAACACCCTCACAGGCACATCCAGAAATAATGCTTTACCAATTCTCAATATTCTTGATCCAGTCAAATTGACCTCTAAAATTAACCTGTATACTCCCCAGAGAGATTTTCTTCTTGCCATGTATTTTATACTTATTTTCCCATACTGTTATTTGGTGACTGTTAGGAAAATATAAAGTTATTTTATTTTAGTATTAACAAACATTTAAAAAAGGGAGATCTGTTTTAAAAGCCATGGAATACATATTAAAGACAAATATTTGTATTTTATTTACTGTTTTGGATTATCTTTGTATCATAGGTAATTGGCTTTATTGGTCTGCCTTTTATGAAAAGATGTGGTAAGATTTGAATTAAGATAGTCATTAAATCATATTTTTCTATTGGATTCTATTTTTTTTCTTTACTCCCTGAGTAATGTGGCAACTACTATTCAGACCAGATTTTAATGCTATAAATAGTAAGGCATTATAGTTGCTCTGTACCAAATTCTGAAGACTAGAGGCCAAGGAATTATAGTGATTTGGGTAAGAAGTTGGAGATAGATAAAAGATTTCAGGAAAGTAATGTTTAAAGGTAATGGATTAGTAAAATGAAACTGGAGGGAAAATAGAAATGTCTAAATCATGTCTAAATCATCAAAATGGAATTTATAAACAATGTGGTCAAGAGTTTGTTAATTGATTTAGGTGAACAGGGAATTCTATGGCTTTAGATGAATCAGCATTTAATTTTATCTTTATGATAAGTGTGTGACTAACAGTAACTATCAAAACTCTTAATTGTTAAGTTACCACTGTAGTTTAACAAACCACTCCAAATTTAAGGGTACAGAACAGCCATTTTATTATATTCAGGGATCCCCTAGGTCAGTAATTCAGATGAGGCACAGGAAAGAAGTTTATCTCTACCTTAGGATGTCTGGGTCCTCAGCTGGAAGATCCAAAGAAATGATCCAGTGAGGACTGGATACATGTCTGACAGTTGATTCTGGGTAGGACTTCAGCTGAGGCTATAAAATGCCTATACAGGTCTTCTCTCTTTACCTGGTCTTGATTCCTCATATCTTGGTGACCTCAGAATAGTCAGACTTTTTATGTGGTGATTCAGTTCTCTAGAGGCAAGTGTCCAAGCTAGAAAGATAAAAGCTGCATCACATTTTATGACATCTTGGATGTCATGTAGCGTTACTGCTATCAAATTGTTGGTGACAATAATTATAAGGTTGTTCAGATTCGAGGGGAGAATTAGATTTCATTTCTTGATGTGGAAGTGATAAGGTTCTAAGGCTTATAGGCCATTTTTAAGAAATATAAGCTGCTACAGTAACTAAGGAGGTAATATTACTGGTATAGAGGGTCTAGCTAAACCTGCTTAATTAGAGGTAGGAACTGATTAGTTCCATTCGCCACTCAGTAGAAGTTCTAAAATGGGGTGGGGGGTGGATGGGAGGTGGGAATGAATGGAGTATGTAGTATTGTCCATTAAAATCAACTATCTTTGAAACTCTATGAAAGTAAAAATGTCTGCCTTATGTGGTACCCCTGCCCCAACATACATGCATGCATATACATTCACCTTTGTTCTCACCAAAGCCTCCCCCTCCCTCCTTTTTTGTTGTTCTTGTGCTGAGGATTGATTCCAGGGTCTCTTGTATGCTAGGCAAACGCTCTACCATTGAGTTAACATCCCTAGCGCATCAAAGGATTATTATATGGAAAGGTTGGATATGGGGTGCTAAAGCAGGTATCTTTTTTAAACGCTCCAAAGATGAAAGTGAATCCTTGAGTTTATACTGTTGAATTTAGTTGTTGAGATACTATTGTTTCCTAATTTGTTTCACTGTTTTTATTTTCAGAGTTAGAGCAGTTTTTTTGAAGGTTAACATTGTTTTAGGCTTTAGAGAGCAAAAAGCTGCTTGTATTTTCTAGAAAATATATTTATTGAATACCTGATTTGTGGTAGGTGGTTGGCCAGGTGTTTGGTCTACAAAAACAAGTATCACAATTCTTGCCTTTGATGAACTTAGATTCTTATGTAGGATATATCTATTGAAATAGATAATTTCAGTATAAAGTGGTATGTTTTGTAGAAATCTCTAGAGACAACTAATTCAGGAACCCTCTGCTGAGCATTTAATTCCTAAAAGTGAATTAGGGGTGTTAGGATTTTGGTAAACATCTTAACTCTTGTCCCTACCCATTACCTCCTATCTGATTATTCCAATTATTTTTTGGACACAATTCAGATTTCATATCCTTGTAGGAATGCATTCCTGTCATCCTCAGGTGGACATAGTTAATTCTTCAAGCCCCTATAGGACCATTGTTTATGTTAATTTCTGTGAGATAGAGACTATATAGGTCACTTACATAGTTTATCTGATTTTATTCTTTCAATAACCTTAGAAAATATTTCCTTCCTTCATAGTGAGATGATTGAGGTAAGAAGAGGTTAAGCAACTTTGCCAAGGTCATTCAGATAATAAGTTTAGAATTGGAAGAACTCATGTATATCTGTCTCCAAGACCTAAAATTTCCCCTGTACTACCTGTATTAACTGATTTGTGTTGGAAATGGTTGTCATCCTTTCTTCCCACCTCTTTTTCTTGCCTCTCACCCACTCAACATAATTAGCTCCTAGAGTATAATGACAGTTTGACATTCATCTTTGTATGTATCATTATAGTCACAGTACATTTTGTACATTTAATAACCTGTTTGTTCAGTTAAATGTCTTTAAAATTTTTAGGGGGAATCTTTGAGAATTTTCCACTCCTGTCTATGTATTTATGAAGGAATAAATGACAAGTCAAATCATAAATAACAAGTCAGATTCTCTATAGGGGATCATTTCTTTCATACTAGCCTGAGAGGTAAGGGAAGAGGAATAGTTTTTTGTTACCTGGCTTGAGGTTAGATAACAAGTATGTATGTAAAGTATTTGGAACACTGAGATAGTAGATACCTAACAATGGCTGTTATTACAATTTTTGTATTTGGTTTTGAGTAGTGGGGAGAACTGCTTCTTAATTTGAGAGATATCTGTTTTCTATTCTGTAGGATTAAATTCAGAGAACCATAGAACTGTTGCACCTTGAAGGTTAAGAGTATTGTAGTTGTGTCGGGCTGGTTTTCTTTTAATCTCTTTTTGACTGGAGGTTGTACTTTTAATCTTAACCAGCTGTGTTTGTATAGTTCCACTGTTGATTTCATACTATTTTCGACTTCTGAGAGAGCTCAGACATGGTGTCTGAACTACTTCTTTTTTGAATTACAGGTTTCCATTTAAAAAAGAGAATTCCGATTTTAAGACCTAGCTTCAAGGTTCTTTCCTATTAACTGAGATAATCAGTTGATGAGCTACATCCCCAGCCTTTTTTTTTTTTTTAAATATTTTTTAGTTTTATAGGGACCCAATATCTTTATTTTATTTTTATGTTGTACTGATGATTGAACCCAGTGCCTCACATATGCTAGTCAAGCACTCTACCACTGAGCCAAAATCCCAGCTTTCCCCAGCCTTTTTTATTTTTTGTTTTGAGACAGGATTTCAATAATTTGATCAGGCTGACCTTACACCTGTGATCTTTCTGCCTCAGTGTCCCAAGTCTCTGGGATTATGGGTGTGTACCACTGCACTGACCAACCTAGGTCCTTTTTATACTGAAGTAAAGTCTAAACATAACCATTTGAGGACATGACATTCATACTTTTTTTAAAAAAAGAATGGAAGATTTTAAATTTAGCTTTGGCCTGAGTTATTGGCTTATTAATACTATGAATTTGTTTTCCTGATCCTGTTAACCTCCAAAGTTTGTCAGTATTATTAAATTGATTCTTGAATATCATGTTGAAATTGATTTCTAGTTACACTTAAATAGGTTTAGATGGCTCATGTTCAAATCTCATAATTATTTAATTATTTTTATCTTGCTTATTGATTATATTTAATATTAAAAAATGGATGGCACTAGAGCAGATTATGCTAAGTGAAGCTAGCCAATCCCTAAAAAACAAATGCCAAATGTCTTCTTTGATATGATGAGAGCAACCAAGAACGGAGCAGGGAGGAAGAGCAGGAGGAAAAGATTAACATTAAGCAGAGTCATGAAGTGGGAGGGAAAGGGAGAGAAAAGGGAAATTGCTTGGAAATGGAAGGAGACCCTCATTGTTATACAAAATTACATATAAGAGTTTGTGAGGGGAATGGGAAAAAAATAAGGAGAGAAATGAATTACAGTAGATGGGGTAGAGAGAGAAGATGGGAGGGGAGGGGAGGGGGGATAGTAGAGGATAGGAAAGGTAGCAGAATACAACAGTTACTATTATGGTATTATGTAAAAATGTGGATGTGTAACCGTTGTGATTCTGAAATCTTTGTAATGTTTTGAATAACCAATAATAAAAAAAAAAAACTGTCATTTAACCACTTTGGTTCTAAAATCTTTGTGGCCACAGTTCATTAATCTTAAAAGTTTAATCTTGAAGATTACAAAATTGCAACCTATTTCTAAAGTATGTTTAAAACACATCTTTAAGCCATATTCACAAATAAGAGTCAAAAACCTTTTGAATAAAATTAATCTGTACAGATCCTCACTATTACTTTCTTTGAGCCAAATGAATGAAAGAAATGAAAAGAACTTAAATCTTATTTCAAGTGCTATCTATAACCCTCATACCCGCTCCAATGTATGTGGTTCAAAGACCATCTGTATCAGATTTACTAGGAGTGCTTGTTGTAGTATGATTCTCTGTCCTGATCTCTACAGTATCAGAGTCTCTTTGAGTTTTGGGTTTAGTGGGAATATATAACTTTACTAAGTTCCTCAGGTGATTCTTATACAGTGAGGACTGAAAACTACTGTTGGAAGGTGATTTTAATTGCCTTAATTGTAATAATGATGACCCAAGAATCTATTTGTTGGGTTTAGGTGTATGTTCACTGATCTTGGAGGTAGACTACTTAAGTTTAAGTCCTGTCATTTGTTACCACTGACTTCTGTTGAATAACTTGTATCTCAGTTTTCTCATTATAAAATGGAGATAATAATAGGGTCTACATTATGAAGTTGTTGTAGTTCCTGTGTGTCCAGCACTTCACTATTATAAATGCAGAATGTTCTGTTTATCTTGACTTTATCGAGGTATAATTTATTTAACCTTCATTGTATTATTTAATGCTTTCTTTTAGTTTATTTACATTGTTATCTGTTTCCACAATCTGATTTTAGATTTCCAACACCTCCAGAAGAAATCCCTTGGTCATTTATAATCACCCAACTCCATCACCCCCAATTTCCATTTCTAGCTTGAGTCAACTAGTAATTTCCTTTCTGTTTCTGTAAATTTGCCTATTCTGGATATGTCATATAAATGAAATCATACAATATATATATTTTTTGTTGTTGGCTTTTTTATGGGCGTAATGTTTTTGAAGTTCTTTCATGTCGTAACATGTATCACGCTTGTAGTTTGTTCATTTTTGTAGCATGTAGCTGCTTTGTGAAATAGTATTCCATTGTATGGATGTCATGTTTTGTTGATACATTCAGCAGTTGACTTAACATTTTGGTTACTTCTTCTTTTTGACTATTGTTGTTAAGAGTGCTATGAACATTCATGTATGTCTTTGTGTGGATGTGTTTCCACACAAGAGTGGAATTGCTGAGTTGTATAATAATTCTGTTTTTCATTTTGAGAACTTTTTATGGTCCAACCAGCAATATAGAGTTCAGATTTCTCCACATCCTCTAAACATTTGTTATTGTCTGTGTGGTTGATTTTAGTCTTTTCTAATGGGTGTGAAGTGGTATGTCCTTGTGGTTTTGATTTTCATTTCCCTAATGAGTAATGATGTTGGAGATCTTTCCTGTGCTTGTTAGCATTCAGGGAGCTTCTTTGGAGAAATGTCTATTCATATTCTTTGCCCAACTAAAAAAAATTGGATTATATTGTCTTTTTATCATTGAGTCATAGTTCTTTATATATTCTGTAAATAAGCTGTAATGAGTCTTGAGGAATCCTAAATGCTTTTGTCATCATCATTATCACCTGTCTAGGTAGAAGTCTAAGAAGTGTTTGATCATAAAGAGTTGGATCCTCATTCTTATCTAGTTTTATTTGGGCCCCAATTTGGATTGTGAGGGGGAAGTTCTACCCACTGATAGTTTCCTACATTTTCAGTCTGTATTCTTTGTGTCTTCTGCTTCCAGAGGGGCAGGGTGTTAGGACCCATCTCTCCTGGTTATTAATTCTGCTGCATCATTTGTTCATGTGACTTGCTTTGGGTCATTCTAATCTTTTGTTTATTATTTGTTCTAAATGAATGGGTGGTTGGAGGTATTGATGAGTGATTTGTGGAATATTATTTGAGTTACTTGCCAGTAAATTGACATTCATTTGATATTTTGGAAATTGTGCTCTGTTGTATATATTTTTCTTTGTTCTTATGTAATGTGTACTCCAAACAGAATCAAGCCTTCTTATAGGTATGCTGATAATATTTATTTTCCTAATGAGACAGACTACAGTATCTGTTAAGAGTTTTTAAGTTGAGACATTATAAATGTAACACGTGGAGATAGGTCTCTAAATTGTAAGTTCCTTAAGGGCAGTTGTTGGTTTTCTTTATATATTGTGTCTTTGGCACTTAGAATGGTATGTGGCACATGGCATGCAGTGAATATATATTGAATGGCTAAATTTACTTTCTGAAATGAGAACTATGTATTATATGCTATATGTGTTTATATATATGTATTTATATATAACCAGCAATAATGGCTTTACAATGGCCTCTTATGTCAGCCAACAAATTTCTTTTTCTTAAGGACTTAGAATAACTTGTAGCCAAAAGAATAGGTCTAATCTAAATCTTCTTCCAGAAGAATCTTCTTTCAGAGGCAGGAATCCTTTTCAATTACGCTTCTCTAGACTGTCTTAGAATGTCACCTTCTTGCTTGAGGGACCCCCCCCCCCCCGCCCTTTTAACCTAATGTAGTCTTTTGTCTTTGAATCTGCACTTACTTATAGTATATTAAGTTGCCTTACCACTGTGCTACATAAGACTGCCTGTCTATTTTGTAGGTTTATGGAAATGACAAGTGTGACCTTGCACTTCTCCAGTCTTCAACATGAGCCAATTTCTGACACAAACTGATCTCTGATTGTTGAGGTGATGGGAGAACTCCTTTTGTGGGAAAAGTCACTTTTTCTTAAGCATCCTGTATAATATCTTTAAACCTCTCAGTAGCTTCGAAACAGTAGTTTTAGCATTATTATTTAATCATTTCATGATTATTATTATCTGGAACATAATGTTATCTTTGATTTCTACTGTAGTTTGCAGGTGGAATTGTCGAACCTAGTACATAGTTCCTAAAATTCCAGTTTTGATGGTCCTATATCATACTTTAAGCCTAAACATCTTGAAAATTTATTTTAAATGGTGCCTTCATATTATAATTGCCTAAAACTTGGTGGGTTTTAGAGTTATCGTCTATGTTGATATCCCCGAGATCATCAGTATAGTAACTATGTCAAATTAGCAAATTTACTTCCTTTTCTTATGTGTCTTGCAGTAACTTGTCCATGTTTAAGAGCTGCCAAATGCTCTTTGAGCATTTTGTTATATTAAAGTAGTATTTGCATTTACACCTTTGGCAGAAAGCCATCTAAATTTGGAGATAGGCTACACATGTTTCTTATTCTTTTTATGTAACACTGTCTAAATAGTCTTGCTAGGCTAAAGAGATGACATCTTTGAGCTTCTAGAATCTAGTTGCCTAAGGATAAACTGAGTTTGACTTCATTAGTGCACAAATGATAGGTTTGTGTAGAGTTATTATAGCATTAATCAATTTGATGGATTGGAAAAATGACAGAACTGAAGCAGCATGTAATATTAGTGCCTATTATTCTACAAATTATGTCTTCACCTACATTCATATGCCAGAGGAGTCATGTTGTACATTAAAAATGCAGAACTTAAAGAAAAGCCAACAACAGAGGGCATCTCTTTTCATGGCCCTTCTCTTATCCTCTTAGATTAGATCATCAAGAAATAGACTTTGAATCTAGACTTGTATATTAGGTCATAGCACTTTCATACTGTGAATACCCTGAATTGAATGGGATAGATTGATCATCTGCTATCAGAATGACTTATCCTCTAACTGGATACAAAAGAGTATATTGCAAGCAATATATAGTCTTTCAGACATGCTGGGGGGTATACATATATAAATTTATTAACTAGCAGTCATTTTACTAAAAATTATATAGTAGTAACATCTTTATTGTATTATTATTGAAGCTTAAAAAATAGGCCTAAAGACAATTAAAAGGAAGGAGACAGTATTTCCTGAAATCAATATGTAGTTTTTACTGCTTTGCATTTGTACTAGCACATATTTAAACTTATTTTTGTAATAAAAACAACTTGTACTTACTTGTAGATTACTTAAACCATGGAATAAACAATATTTGTAAGTCATAGTCCCAGTTTTGTAATTGCTAGTGTTGGGGAATCTGCCCATATTTTTGAAGATAATCTTTTTTCTGATACTGTTTTCAAATAAAGCAGATGTTTTCATGTGGAAAAAAAAGGAATGAGAAATATGTGTGTTTTAGGTTGTGGGTGTTGCCTTTTCATGTGTGCATTTCCAATAATTTATGTGTTATTTATTTTGTCTTATGACTTTCAAAAGTCAAAGAGTATGTGTCCCCTCTTTTTAATTTTACTTTGTCTCCTTAACATAAATACTTTTAAGAATATAGAAAGTTTCTTTGAAAAATTTAAGAATTTACTTACTTGGATAAAAGATTTTAAAGAGTGAATTAATATAGGTCACTGAGAGTATCTTAGAGTAAGTTACTGTTTTGGCATAGAAAGTATTGGTAGTTTTCTGTATTCGAAATGAATTAATTTCTGAAAGGTAGTCAATTTTAATTTGGAATTCTTGCAATAAAGATGTTAGCCTTAAGTGATGATTAGATAAAACATTAAATGTTGATTAATTCAGATTTCACATTTTGGCATATATTATAATTTAAATTCCATCTTTAGTTTGAGCAGTGGAGAAGCAAAGATATTAATAAATAACTTCAGGAGTGTAGAAATTTTCACATTCTAGGAATTTACCTCCTAGAAAAAGAGATAAGAAATCAACAACAGTATGATAGAGTAGAAAATAATATATGGCATAAGACAAGTACAAACTGCTATGGACTAGTATAGATAAAGGAGAAATTAGATTCATTATAAAAACCTTCTTGATGGAAGTGGCATTTAAACTTGGTCTTAAAAAGGTGTAGGATTTGGTTATGTGGCTGTAAAGGAGTATTCTGGGGGGATAATTTCAGCAAAATCACAAAGTTGAGAAAATATTAAGTGTGTGTGTGAAATTTGTTATACTCTGGTTGATAAAAAGATCTTTTTGTTAGGGAGGTAGGTCCTCAGGGATCCCTAGCCCTTCCTCACTAATTCTTGTGTATTCTTTCCCCCCAGTTTTTCCCTTGGTCAACAAAGATAAGTTTTATCAGGAGAGATAAAAAACAAGAGATACTCCTTGTTGTTGAGTATATAATGTCTGGTTCCATGCTCCGAATAAATCGTTATTTAATTAGATCAGTATTCTCCAAATTACTATGGAGTTTGTGTACCCTGTAGTATACAAGACAATCCTTTGAAGTACAGGAAGAAATTATCTATAAATTGGTAATGCATTTCTAATCCTAAAACTGGTGTTTTGAAGCAAATGTATAGTTTTCATTAGGTATTATTGTTGGACCACTCCTAAGCCTTATAGTTAAGACTCTTTTAACATGACAAACCACCCCAGTGTTCCGTTTTCTTTATCCTATGACTCTAACCTAGGGTTCACCATTTTTAAAAATTTCATGTCCCTATTAATAAAGTATTTGTGCCTGCGGGCCCAAATATATTTAGAAATTAAATAATTGCTAATTCCTGAGTGTATGTGTGTGTGTGTGTGTGTGTGTGTGTGTGTACCATATATAATATCAAGAAATTAGACCAAAAATAAAATAGGAAGTTAAATAAATTGACATCTTAAGTTCTAACTGTTTTTAGACAGCTGTTCAATATTTTTAAACTTGTATTGTTGGTTGTAGTATTAAAGTTGTCTGGTTAAAGTTTATTTAGCTTTTTATGTTTTGCTTTGCAATATTTTTTTCTTCCCTTCTTCATTCCCAGCCTAAATGGGAATAATAATAAAAATGAACATTTATTCAGTCAGTATTTACTAATGCTAGGTTATGGGGATGAAATAGTAAGTAAAACTCAAGACATGAAAGCTGAATTCACAGTGCTTATTTTCTGGTGGTGGAGATAAACCATCACTCATATCGCAAAAATGTTGACTGAGATAAGTGGTATGAAGTGGTGTATGTGTTTGTGTAAAGGGAGTATTTGGACCATTCAGGGAGGTCAGTGAAAACTATGTGGGCATGGGACCAGCTACATAATTTTTAGTGCCCAGCGCAGATGAAAATTTGAGACCTCTTGTTCAAAAAAATTACTAAGACTTCCTAGGCGGACAGCAGAACACTTTACAAGCATGGGGCCCTTTTAAGTGTTGTTTCTGTGAATTGTGCAGGTTACGTATCCATGAACCTGGTTCTACCTGAAGAAGTAATGTTTGAGCTGAGATGTGATGAAACAAGAAGATTGCTCTAGGCAAAGAAAATAACATAAATGAGTCTTAGGGCAGGAAGGATTGTGGAGTATTCAGAAATTGGATGAAGGCCAGCGTGGCTGGAGTGTAGGGAGTGGAGGGTTGTGGAGGGTTGAGGAGGGTGTGAGTGAGATGAAGTAGAAAGGGTGATGTGTAAAGCCAAGTAGAACTTGATAGGCAGTGTCAAAGATTTTGGCCTTTATTTCAAGAACCACATATAATTACCAGTGTGTCTTAGCATAAAGTTTACTTGTGGTGTGCTAATAATACTAGTAACTTGATTCTTGATAGTATTGGACAACTTTCTCCCCCAACTTCCATTTCTTTTCTTTTTAAAATATTTTTTCAGTTGTAGATGGGTGCAGTACCTTTATTTTATTTGTTTATTTTTTTATGTGGTGCCCAGGATTGAACCCAGTGCCTCATGCTTGGTAGGCAAGCGCTCTACTGCTGAGCCACAGCCCAGCCCACTTCTACTTCTTACCAACCTGTTTTTCAGAAATTTTCAGCCTGATCTTCTGTGATTATTCTAAGCCTGTGCCTTCCCTAAGGCATGTTTGAAACAGCATTTCACATCAGGGAGTTCTTTTGGTAGTAGAAGTTGAAAATGGATAGGGTAGGTGAATCATGAAATTTTATTTACTATTAAAGTAGTTTTTAGTCTAAAACATTTTAGATCAACTGAAGAAAAATTAATAAAAGATAAAAATGTTTTTTAATTGTTTGAAAACAACTTTTCTTTTTTAAAATACTACAGATATTTTAAATATCTGTTGTCAGAACCATCATTAAAAAGTGTAAATCTCCCTTTTATACATGCTCAAGAGCAAGGGGTGGGGATATTTACTTTACCTTGGGAAAGAGAGGAGGGGAAAGAAGTTGTCATTTTAGACTTCATCTTTTGTTGATAGGTGCTCACAATAAAAGGATTTAATTAGTATTATCCAAACCAAGAGTAGGCTTTGTGTTTTGTGTGGATAAAATGTTTATGATTCATACTTCTGAAGACAGTTATAGAGTTTATTTTCTAGAATGACACCTTCGTAAGGTGATTTGTAGATCCATTGCCAGGCCACCCAATTAGGGATTTTCACTTTTGGCACTCTTACAAAATAACATACTATCGTTTTCTTTTCCCATGTCATGCTTTAAATGTAATTATTTAAGCTTGTACACATAGACAGTGCTCTAAAATCAGTGATATTGTATATTCTGAGAGCTTAATGGGTGAGATGGGCAGCTGGCCATTTTGTTCTTTAACATTTATTATCTATGATCCATGATACTCTAGAATTCCTAACTAGTAAAATAACATGGTTATATAGATTTGTGTCAATCTACTTGCCTTCTCTCTTTAAATGACAGTTTCCATTTAAATTTATTTAAATTTTTTGGTACAGTTGCTTTCTGAAAATTTATTTTCAGTTATTTATGGGTGAAAACATATTTATATCTTGGATCAAACAAAATGTTTAGCCCCTTTACCCTATTTTCCAGCTTTAGGTTCTTAGGAAATAGCTTTTGGTACTTGTAGGCAGCTTCTTTAGTTTTATTTGCATTCATGTTGCAAAATTTATATTACTTTGATATATGTTGTTGGATTAGATTTGAATTCATGGAGGTAGTGATGAATTTTTTTTTTTTTTTTTGCTGTTCATATGAGAGCTTCTGTTACAAAGTAGTGGGGTAGCTTCTTATTTATCATATCTAAGATGCTAAGTGTATCTTATTCCATTGTTTTGAAAATATTTATCCCTCTCTGTATATACACAAAATAGCTAAAAAAAAAAAGTTAAAATTACCAGAGTATACAAAGTATATAAAGTTGACCCTATTAACAGAGATGGTAAAATTAAACTGGGTAAAACTTTGAATAGCCAAAATGTTTAGGGAATGAAATGATAGCTATAGTCAAATATTCCTTTTCTTTCTTTTCACATACAACTAATGAATACCAACTGTATGCAAAGCAGGTACACTGTGCCTTATGCAGATACATAAGACACATGTATTGCATCTAGGAACTTAGTTTTAATATTTATTCTTTGAAATTTTTTTAAATTTCTATGCTTTATTGATTTAATAAGATTAATATAATGCATATAATTGAATCTTTGATGATTTAGGAACCTATAAAGAATTAACATCATTGTTTTGTTTCTAGTATAGATGTAAATGGTAGAGGTATGCTGACCATACAATTTATGCTAAAAGATTACTTTTGAGTAATTCGCTGATATCAGCTTGTTTTTGTTTCTGTGACTTTTATTTTAAAAATTGTGCTATACAGGTTAATTGGGTTCTTATTGAAATTTTACTTTGTTAAAATGTTTACAGTAAAATTAATATTTAGTTTCACGGCCTTTGGTTTGTGTATTGAAGTCCAGTAACTTGTCATATTGTAGGTAACAGCATATAGAACTATGTATGGTCCATTTTTTGCTTGACGATTTTACGGTAATATCGTTAAGTATGAACTTAATTTTGTATAGCTCAAATCAAGCCAAAAGTTAGATTTTTAGTATTTACTAATACTACTGTTTTTCTTTTTATTCTTAAACATAATAAAAGCATATTAAGGGATTTCTGTCCTGTGCTTCCTCTTTAGTGAACAATAAAAAATGCTTTACATGTACAAATTTCTTTTAAAAAGCCATAATTATATATGAAAAATTATTTGTTGCTATGTCACAGATTGGATTAATATAAATACAATAAAAAGATTCCTGTTATTATCAAGTTGCGTATATTTAATTTACTTTCTTGCTGGGGGCAAATGTAGTTACTGTATTAGAATCCGTGATTAAAAAAGAAAAAAGAATCAATGGTTTTGTTGTTTTGTGTTTTTTACAAAGAAGACTTCAACAAATGATGTTCTTGTATAATAATCTTGTATATTCTATCAGTGGAGTCACTGCTTCTTAAGTGCAGTTGATGAGACAAAATTCAAATCTAGTGCTTTTCCCCAGTACTGGTAGGTTACTGATATTTTCTTTGTAGCTGGAATCTTGGAATCTTCTCTAAATGAGAGACTAAGGGTCAAAGTCAGGCTTTACTTCAGGCCTAAAATTAGCTTTATTGGCTTTATTTCACATTGTAGGTGCTTCCTGCTTCATCACACAATTCTCCTTTAATTGTTTTTGTGGGATAGTGGTGGCAGAGTCAAAGCAATGAAATGTTCTAGATATAATAGGCTTCCTTTGTATTTTTAAATCTACCAGCTTAAAGGAAGAGATAGACAACGTGATACAGATATATTTGATTCATATAGTGTTGCTTGAAAATTCACTTTGTAAATTATCATAAATATTGTTTCACTATCTTTTTTTATAGTGAGTCAGACATCAGTATCTTTTTATATGTTTGAGCAACATTTTGGGTGTAAATGTTTAAAGGAAGGTAAAGGAATTTATTTTTCAGATTCATTTTTGATTGGGCATGGTGTCTGTCTGTTTCTCCCCATAAAAAACAAACAAACAAACAAACAATCACCAAATAATAAGTAAGCATGCATTTAAAAGGATCTCACCTACTTCGACAGGTACCATAGAATTAAGATATATGATTAGGTGCCATATTATAAGGTAGTCTTAGTAATTGACTTTAATGCTATAGGCCAATGAAAATACTTACTAATTTGGTAGATGATTGATATTTTGTTTGCCCTATATGTCTAATTATCATTGCTTTGTTTCTTCAGCTACAGAACCTTGGCCAGAAAATGCTACATTATATCAGCAACTGAAAGGTAGGTTCTTAATCACAATTGAGTGATTTTTGTATCCAAATATATTTATTACAAAAAAAAATCATCACTAATGTAATTCAATACAAAGAGAACATGAAACGTAAAGGAGGGATTCTCTTGTATAATTTGTCTAGGAGGTTTTACCTAAACTTGTATCTGCCAGTGTAAACCAACTATTCATGGCCTATAAGGTCCTTGGTTTATTATTGACTCATTATATTGGCTGCTGTAGGCAATGTAAAATGATGTGGTTGCAGGAGCAGTTGGCAGATTTACTGCACCAATAGCTGAGACAGCAGTTTTTTGAAGTCCTGTGGTAAAGTGGTCTCTCAGTAAAAAGGAACTGTTAAAATGTATAGGCTAGGATGGTTCAGGCTCCCTTTAGCAGCTCTTCATATATCATCAGATCACATTATGGACCCCATTTGGGGCTCAGCAGCCTGCTACAGTTGTCAGAAGACTGCAAAGTAATGAAGACTAATAGGCAGCAGCCCTAGTCTTCTAAGCATGGAATTTTTATTGCAGCGAACTTGTCATCTTTCTTTTGTGTGACAGACCTAGACACACTGTGCAATATTAACTGCAAGCTGGTTTTATATGATTGTGAATGCTTTTACTTTTAACTAGAAAGATTTGAATAGATATTATTTTACTTAATTTTAATGAAAAGAAAGGGGATATTTCTTGAATACTTAGAAATGAATTTATTCTAAAGGAGCTATTTTAATTACATATTGCTGATAAAATGAGATAAGTGATCATATAGTTTCAGAGGAAATAGTCCTATTTTATTATTTTTTATACAGTATAACAGTCAAAATTTTGATTACACAACATTGATATAGAATTTCATGTTCTCTTCAATGTAGACTATACCTTTTCTTTTTAAAATAGGAATAGTTCTTAAAAATAAGAATATTATAAGTATTCTTTGCTTGTTTAGCAGTTAATTTTGAATGAGGTCTTTCCTTGTATTTCCACAGGGGAGCAAATTTTGCTTTCTGACAATGCAGCTTCTCTTGCTGTGCAGGTAAATATGTAAATAATATGTATTTTTTACCCTCTAAATGATTTGTGTAATTTGGAGTTGCAATTATTTTTTCCCCTCAAGAATATCTCATATTAAATACTTAAAATTTTTCTGTGTGATTTACTCTTATCAGTATTTCATTGCTTCCCTGTGAAGTGTCATTTTACTATATAATATTAATCAGTTAATTGTTGTTCAGATATAAAATAAAAATCTTCATTACTTGTTCTTTTACACAAAGTCATTGTTAAGTGTTAGTCACATTCTGTGTCTTAAGCAGTTGTTTTGCTTTGGATTAGATACGATTGTATTGATTATTTGGGGATAGAATTTTATTTAGGAACAGAATTATCTTCTAATTTATTTGTAAAGATTTATTTACTACATATTTTTAAGCATCATTCTGCTCTTTGTACTCATTCTAACCTTAATCTGTTTGGTAATCTTAAAATAGACATGTTCTTTTGTAGCTGCTCCTTATGTATTTATTGATTACATGTGTGTTTATTATCCCCAAACCACTTATTGAATTCAGTAGCTCTTCAGGTTGTATAATCACAGTTTTGTAATCCAAAAAAGATTAGTGGCTCTGTAAACTTTGAACTATAGGAAGATTAAGATACTTGGGGGATTATTTACTTAATAAAAAGAATTATCTGTGTAGATTATAGAATTATAGTTGTAAAAACATTTTACACATTTAGCTTTTACCTACTTGGTTTATATAGTTTGAATAACAAAGAAGATTTTATTGTGTAACACCTAAAAGATAACTCGAAGGGAAATCTTAAGAGGTGACATTTATTGGAAGTGAGACTGAGCCTCCTTGAGCACAGAAAGAAAGGGTGGGAAAGTAACTGTCAAAGCTTTTCTTGTGTTCTAGACATAATGCTAAGCACTGATTTTTAGGTTATCTCTTTTATATTTTTTATTCAACTTCATATCCTTTAGGCTTAATAACAGTGTCATTCAGTATGACAGTATAACAGTATGGCATTCAGTACATCTTTGTTTTAAGGCAGGGAAGGAAGGGAAAGATGGAGAGAAATGTGGCTGGACAGTATAAGTATCTTTTAACTTTCTTTTTGATTTGTTTTATATATATATATTTTTTTTACCAGGAATATGCATTGTCTTTTGTTACTAATATTATAACTAGTTTTTATGTTAACTTTTTTAAAAAAAATTGTAGTTGTAGATGGAAAGAGGTGCTGAGGATCGAACCCAGTGCCTCATGCATGCTAGGCAAATGTTCTGCCACTGAGCTACAGCCCCATCCCTTATGTTAACTTTTGATTTTGATAAAATCTTTTCCCCTGTGACTATTGCCCTTAATTTTACTTTCCTTCCCTCATCTACAGAATTACAGATGTTATAGTGCTGCTTATTACCCCCACCCTTTTTTGTTTTTGTGAGAGAGATGGAATTTCAAGTTGAGCTCTCATGTGCAATAACAGTTGCCTATAATATAGAATGTACTCGGTGAATGTTTGTTGTGTGAATGGTTTCTAAGTGTGGTGAAAGCAGTCTTGCTTAATAAGTGACAGCACAAATAATTATTTGATGTGTATAAAATAGTATTTTCAATGTTTATATTTTTGAAAAGCTTTTGGGAAGTGAATATTTTAGTTGAGCACTGATTCTTAACCCTTTATCAGTTGCCATTTTGGGGATAACTCTTTCAGGATTTAACAAAAGTTATAGAACATTTTCCCAGAAAACACCCCACTGCACACATAGAAATAAAAATATACCCAGGCTATTCTGCATGTGGTTTCACAGGTTTATGATCTCCCTCCTCAAGCTATCTGGGAATCTGTATGAAGAGCCCTAAAACTAATAGTAATTTAGGAAGAACTAAAGTAATTTTCACCCAAAGGAAGGCATTTTAGGTAGGAATAGACTAGTAATGTTTCTCAACTGGGGAGCTTTTTAACCCCCACAAAAGGTTGCTTCTAACTGTCCTACGGTGCACAACCCCGAATGTAAATAGTGTCAAGGTTGAAGAGCCCTAGAATAGATATTTTAACCAGGTTCTAGTACAAAGCAAGATATAAATATATTATCACTTTTAAAAATTAACATTTTAGAGGCTGGGGTTGTGGCTCAGCAGTAGAATGCTTGCCTTGTATGTGTGCAGTACTGGGTTTGATCCTTAGCACCAAATAAATAAATAGTGCTATGTACAATTAAATTTTTTTTAATTAACATTTTAATATTCTAGGGAAGGGGAGGAAAAAAGACATCTAGTATGTACTTCATCAATTCTATTTTTGTAGTTCTTATTAATTTGTTTTCTTATTATAGTTTCTCTAATTGTTGCAATTAAAAATAAAACAGAAAAAGGATCTTTTAAAATGCAGAATTTTGCTTAACCATTTCTTTTTTTAATCCTACATATGTCACTTAGATGATAAATTAACCAGCATATATTAAAATTCTTAGTTTTCTTCAATATTCTTTGGCTTGACAGCTGATAGTAGCCATGACTATAAATGTGACTTTTCCAGATATCTGATGTAAACTTTATAGAGCAATTTTCTTCTATATAGTGGATCAGCATCCGTTTAGAAGAATCATTTAAAGGCTTCTTGCTTGATGTATAAAGCTGATCAACACAATATGACAGGTATCCATAAACTGAATATTTTCTATAAGATACCAAATATCAAACAGATATTTCAATAGTCTGCAAGTTAAGCCAGGGAATTTAAATTTTATTTTCCTCCTAGACTTGGTATTTATTATATCCCTGAAGCTAAATGCTTAGCTTTTTTTTAGTTAAAGGAACCTTTATGTTTTCAGTTTAAAAGAAAAAAAAAAATCTTTTCCCCTGTGACTATTGCCCTTAGTTTTGCTTTCCTTCCCTCATCTACAAAGTATTGATTTTATCTGAAATGTTATTTGGTCATGTCACCTTGTATACTGAATATAGTGAAGTATTATATAGTATGTTCCTATGGCTCCTGTGAGCTATGTGCATATGTGTATGTATAATATTGCATACATGCACATATAAGAAAAAAAGAACAAGAAGTTTTCTATTCTATAATAATTTGACTTTGAAGTTTATATTGATTGGAAAAATAACTTTGATAATAATTTTCTATTACTCCGTCTCTTAACAGAAGATTTTAAAAATATTTAAAGTATCCCTATTTAAAAAAATAAAAGAAACAGGTGAAGTTAATTTTAATAATGTATTTTATTTAACCCATTTCATCAAAATAATATTTTATCATGTAATTAATACAATGTTTATATTTTACATTTTTTCATTTAAAGTTCAAAATCTGATGTTATTTTATGCTATGGCACATGTGCATCCTTAGGCACATTGCAAGTGCTTAGTAGCCTTGTGTAGCCGATGACTCTTGTATTAAAGAGTGCAGGTGTAAAGAGCAAATACAGGTGAACTTTGTAAGTTTTCTACAAAAAAAGGCTTTTTAAGAACTTTTGAAGTCTGTATTTGCTTTTATAGCAGATTCCACAAATGGAATGTAGGCAATTAGTTTCTTTTCCAAATACAGCAGACCTTAAATAGGACTCTTTATTTCAAGTTTCCTAATCTGTAAAATGGAGATATAGTAGATGCTGTCCCATTGGGTTATGAGGATTGAATACGTAATGTATAAAACACTTAGAAAAATGCCTGGTGTATTGTAAATACAAAAGAATATAGGTCATTATTTCCTTTTCTCCTGATTCTTCGGCAGAAAAACACATAATGAATTTCAGCAAGAGGAATAGAACTTGTGGGCTTGATAATTCCTAAAAAACCACTAAAGTAATTGAGAGTAAATGTCATATGTAAGATTTCTGGGGGACATATTTGTATGAGCATTAAAATTTTTGTAATCATTCTTTTATGCCATACCTTAAAGATGTTAATATTGAATGCTTTAATTCAAATAGCATGTTATTTTAATAATATTGAATAAGGTTTGGTTTTAAAATTTAATATTTACTAAATGCTTTTATTGTAAAATGCTCTCTATGGAGATCATTTATA
Organism: Callospermophilus lateralis; assembly: GCF_048772815.1. Lineage (NCBI taxonomy): Eukaryota > Metazoa > Chordata > Mammalia > Rodentia > Sciuridae > Callospermophilus > Callospermophilus lateralis. Next base: position 55,205,526 of record NC_135313.1, on the reverse strand, counting down.
TAGAGTATTGCATCTAATCCTTACCAACATCCTACTGTGGAGTTGCATTCTTAATCTCATTTTAAAGATGTGGAAACTAAAACTCAGAGGTGCTCTGCCCAAGGCCATAGGAGTCCACAAATTGTGGAGGTAAACAGAAAATAACAGCATTGGTGAATGCTACATGTACTTATTACTGTGTTGAGCACCTAAAGTTCTTGTTAATTTGTTTAATTCTTACAACAACTGTCTGAAGTAGGGTGGTATATAGTATAAGTATCATGGATAATCCTCTCTTATAGCAATCTTATGAGTTAGGTATTTTTATTATTCCAATTTCCCCACACATTAGGAAAGTAAGGTGGAGAGGTAAAATGATTTGCCCAAGTTGTATGGGCTGTACTTGGCAGAACTGAAATGCAAAGCTAGGGAGACTGAGTTGACAGCCCACACACAGAACACTTTGATGCATATTAGACTAGTCCAGTGGTGAAGGTCTTTGGATTTTTACCCAATAATAAGTGAACATTTAATCACATTATTTTTGACATTTCCCAACAAATGTGTCTTAAATTTTATAGTTTTTATTAAAGTATGAAAGATAACATGTCTTAGCTTTTATATTTTTGAAATGAGATAAAGGTAGTCTTAACTATATTATGTTATTATGAAGCTCAAGCTGGGTAATAAAGGAGAAATTCTGTAGAAAGAAGTGAAAGCTATAGCAATGTAAGATGTGAATTAGTACCTATTTTGACTAAAGATTTATGTACTTATTTGTGAACATCGTTAATAAAATGTTACTTTCTAGTAAATTTGAAAAAGAATATCATGTAGTGTATAGGAAGCCAATTAAAACCTTTTTTTTTTGATTGGCTGATCCAAATATAAAAATTTCAATGTATTTTTTAGACAATGTCTTAAACTGATGATCATTATAAGAATGCTACATGAAAAATATTTTTACTTCAAGAATAACATTTAAGCTCAGAATGAAGTGAATATTCCTGTTATATTTAATATTTTTATTTTCCCTTATCCTTTTTAAATAAATACTCCATCTCTAAAAATGAAACATGACAACAGCGGGGAAAAACCCTACTTGGTGTTGAATGTGTTACATCATTTTTAAAAAGTCAGCGTTTTTGAAGGCGCCATTAATGCTGTACTATAACACTTAAATGTCAGGTCGGCTGATAAATATTTAGCTGACCCTTGCTTTTCCCTTTTAGCAAGTGATGCTTTTTAGGTGGACATGCTAATTAGTGCTTAAATGGTATTCTAATGTAGTGTTTGGGGATGAGCAGAGGAAGGAGTATCTCTCCTTTGGGCCTGCAGTTCGGTTGTTGCATTGGAGAAATAACTGTGAGTATGAAAATAAGCTGCTCTCAACTTGTCAAGTCATTCAGATGGTCACAATAGAGAGCCTACCTGAAAATTTTAGAGGAAAAGATTTTTGAGTTTTCAATTCAGTTATGTACAGTTTTCCTTTAAAAAAAAAGTTGTTCAGGGTTATATGTCATTTGAAAGGTCAGTTTAAACCTGATATAAATACAGGTAGGATGATGCCAATGGGTATATTTTAATAGAGAATTAACAGAATAGTGTTTTGTGGAAATTATTTAAAATATTGATAGAACTTCCTTAAAATTTCATAAACTGTAAAATTTTTAAGTTTTTAAGTTTATTCACTCTTTCACTTTGATCATCCTGTAAAATGAGACATCTGTGTTTATGTTCAGAGTTGGGAGGAGGAAAGGGAAACTAAGGAAAGAGAATTTAGTGAACATTTTTTAGATAGGGGACTTTAAAATCCTTTTTAGTATTCTAAATGAACAAAGTGGAGGCTGCTATCACTGAATTTAAATTCATCTGATTAATTGTCCTATTTTATATTATTGTTTTTATACCAGAAGTATTAAAGCATTTTGATGGTTATGCTTCTAGCAATTGGCATGATTTAAATATATGAAATGTGATGTTTATAAAATATAACAAAATCAGACTTTAGTAGGTTAAAAAATCTCAATATTAATATTAGTCTCTCAACACATTAACAATATGGTATATGTAAAACATTTAAACTTGTCTTGTAGGATTTGAGGAAGTGAAGTATTTTATATTCAAAATAATGTAAGTATCATAATGTAAGAAATAGGTGGTTAAGTTGTCATTTTACTAATTAGTGAAATAATGCAAAATAGTTATACAGGGTAATAGTCTGCTAATATAAATATTTATTTAACTTAGCAAAAATACACATTCCTGTAATTCTGAAAGATTATAAGTTAGTATACAACTCGTATACTTTTAAAAAAAGTAAATAGCAAGCAGAATTTTAAAATTGATTGCTGTTATACAGAACAATAAAGACATAATGGTAAGATGAAAAAAAATACAATTCTGTTATTAAACATAAAAAGCCTAGAATTCTTTATTATTAGATATATAGTATGAACATAATCCATCTAGCAGCATTATATTCGAGCTGAAAATATACTTAAATTTGAGGCCATACACTACCCTGTGTGAGTGAAACATCTTTCATATAGTTCTAAGATGAAATTACCCTTGAATGAATAGCATCTTCATTTATCTTCAAACCTCTTCTGTGCATTTAGTGAATCTACTCTTTCAACATTCTACAAGAATCACATTATGTCATTATACCAGAGTACTTCTGCAGTGTGAAATAGATTGGTTTGGAAAATGAACCTGGCTTTGCTATAAATTACATTCACAGGTACAAAGGAATTTGTTATTTTGTTTAAAATAGTCACAAATATAATTAAGGTCTTAATTTATGTTAAACTACAAATATGGCTATTACTGTAACTGGATTAGGAACTTAATCTGTCACTTCAAGAATGATACCTAACACTTTTCATTTGTAACCTTAGATGCATTATTTCAATTATAGGGTCTGCAGCTGTTTGATATAAAAATGAATTATTTTGTAGATAGATTTGTTCATGGTTTTTAATTTTAAAACATGCTTCTTCAGTAAGGTGGAAAATAATTCTTCAGTTGTCACAGATTTTCTTTTGTGTCTGGTGAAACAGGACATAAATTAAAATTCAGTATTGTTTTCATTTTTTACCCTAAGAATGGCATTGCATGCTTGACAATTGTCCTTAGTGAATTTTTACATAAAATATTTCAGATTAAATTATGAAATGAATAAAAGCTTTCTCCAAAAAGAAGAAAACCCGAGTTTAAGTTTAGTTTTACCTGGTTGGCTGCAAATGGATTGTGTTCTTTCTAGAATTTGAGTGACTTTGTTAATGTGACTTACATACCTTAAATTCCATAGGATTGGTCAGTAAAGCATCTGCTCTTAAAATTTTATTAAGGACAATTTCAAACATGTTGAATTATTTTAACACTTTTATTGGCACATTGTGCTGGTTTTATTTCTTATATGCAATTGAAGAGAATTGTTCTGTATTTAACTTGTAAGACAATTGTTCATTTGTTCTTGAAATAAAGAAGAAGAAAGAAGGGACTGGGTGTTTAGCTCATTAGAGCACTTGCCTAGCATGCTTGAGGCCCTGGGTTCCCTCCCCTGCACCAAAAAAGAAAAGGAAAGAAGATAGTTGGTGTTGCTTATTGATAAATGATTCAATATTGAATTTCTGTTAACCAAAATGAAATGACTAAATTTTGTGTCCCTACCATCTGTTATTTAGCTTATCATAAGAATTAAATGTTTTTGTTGCTGCTATTTTTCTTAGTTGGTAATATTGTTTTAGTCTATAAATAACAATTTTAAAACATTCATTATAGAATTTAGGAAAAAATAATTTTTCTTTTAATCTCCAGTTCTTTGAGTGCCAACTATGCCCCTGCTAATTAAATTAGGGTCTTGGATTACAAGAATTATTCTATTTAAACATTGAGCTGCCATTTTTATTGTCTGCTCATACCCTGAGCGGCACTAAAATTGTCAGTATTTCAGTATTTAGAGTATCTTTCTTTTTTTTTCCCCCTCCGGAGAGATATTCTGTGTTTGGGAGCTGAAAAGGGAGGGTGGTAACTAGGATCTCTTCAGTTAATATGTACGCTTAGGCTTAACCTTTGTCTTTTCCATGTGACACCTTACCCAGTTCCTTATTCTGTGCTTGGATCCTTGAATTAGGAATCTCTAATTATTTCTCCAAAGAATAAACCTCTGTCTCCTGCATAGATTAAGGGAGGGCTGATCACCTGTCGCTTAAACAAACCTTCATCCATCCTTATGTTTATAGTCCCATGCCTTTCCTCTGCTTTTTGTGCTGCCTGATGCCTCCAAGTTTGGAATCTTTGTTTCTGTTATGTGAATGTATTGATTTTTCTCCTCTGTAAGCTCTTAGATTTCAGTTTCCTTTGCTCTACTAAATCAGCTTTCCATCTTACAAAAATGGGTTGACTTGTCTGGTCTGCTTTTGTTTTTTCTCCCATTCTTTGTGTCTTTCTGGACTTATACCATTTCTACTCCTCCACTGTTATTTCAGTAGTTTTTTTTTTTTTTTTTTTTTAAAAAGATTGCCGAGATTCCTTAATATAATTCAACTATAGACTGGGGTTGTGGCTCAGCGGTAGAGCACTCTCCTAGCAGGTGCGAGGCCCTGGGTTCAATCCTCAGCACCATATAAAAAAAAAACAAATGATATCCCACTCTTTGGCTGACACTCAATGAACTTAAGTATTGTGTCCAACTACTTCTAAAAAATAAATATTTTTTAAAAAAGAATTTAATTAGGGGTTGGGGATGTGGCTCAAGTGGTTGTGTGCTCTCCTGGTATGCGTGAGGTACTGGGTTTGATCCTCAGAACCACATTAAAAACAAATAACATTGGGTCCACCTTAAAAAAAAAAAACCTAAAAAAAGTAAAATTAAAAAAAGAATTTAATTAATTTATTAAATGTGTTAAAGCTTATTAAATTTCAGGGTCTTAAAAAGTCAGATACTGTGTACATTCATGTGTGTCTATTTGTGTTTGTGTGTGTGTGTTTAAAACATTCCCTGCCGTGTCATAGGAACTCAGTAGATTTGTATTTAAAAAATACAAACTATATAACTATATTTATTGACTGTAATTTTAATTAATTTTTTAGGTCTTAGTTTTTACATGTTAATTTGCTTGATCGTTTTATCAGTTATTCAACAAATGAGTAACCCTACATTGTGTCACCAGCATCAAAATGTGTCACCAGCATCAAAAGTTGATTACTAGGCTGGGGTTGTGGATCAGTGGTAGAGCACCTGCCTTGCACATGTGAGGTACTGGGTTCAATCCTCAGCACCACATAAAAATAAATAAATAAATAAAGATATTATACCCATCTACAACTAAAGAAAATTTTTTTAAAAAGTTGATTACTTATTTTTATGCACTGTACCGTTATGAAGATTGTGTTTTAAATAATATTTAGTTTAATTACTTACAGGTGATGTCAGGCTTTCATACCAGGACCTCTTTTATGTGTTGATTATCATTGTTACAGACCCATGCTGTCCCATAGATATCTAGAAGTCATCACCACATTACACTGTGATGAAGGAAGAGTTTTGTATTTGTGCTAATACAGTAGCCAGTAGTCACAGGTTCCATTGAGCTCTTAAAATGTGGCTAGTTTGGGAAACTGACTTTAAAATTTTATTCAGTTTTAATAAATTTAAATTTAACCTAAATAATAACATATAATTAGTGGTTACCATATTGAGCAGCATAGTTATAAAACATTATTCTGATAGCATGTGCTGTTTTCATTCAAATTATTTTATGTTGCCATTCATTTGAATTGGTTTGGAATAAACTATCCAACTAGAGAATGAGTGAAGTGAGTAATCCTAAGTTTGTTATAATTAGAGTGACATTTTTCTTTGGCTTTACATAAGAATAAAAATATGCAAGTTGCTACTTGAAACTGAAAGTAAAAAATGTGTGTTATAGGCTGGTATATCAGGCCTATTATTTGGAGTTTTTTTTTTTGTGTGTGTGTGTGTGTGTGTGTGAGAGTGTGTGTTGATAAGATTGCAAATAACAGTGAAGAATACTTAAAAATTAAATAAAATAATAGAAAATAGTGAAAGATGAAAGTACTGTTTTGGAACTTCTCAGACTTTTCTTCCATCCTAGGAGAGAAAAGAGAAATACTATTTAGTCAAAGATAGCTTTGTTTCAAAGTTTTTATATTATTGAAAACAGTCATGGTGATGTGTTGGTTTTGCATTTTTAATGTTTGTATAAAAATGCTGTTTTTGTGCCACGAAATTTATTTGTGATGTACAGATTAATGTGGAAAATTTTTTGATGAAGAGTAATTGAAGTAAATGCTCTAAAATTAATTTCTGGCTGGCCAGAATTGTACCATCATTTGAGGTCTGTGGTAAGTTGAGTGTTGTTAAATTGGTCAAAATTAAGTCAGTTATATTTCATACAGGAGTGAAAAATTATGGGACTGATTATGAAATATAGGGGTAGATTGACTGTTTAATCTTTTTTCTAGTGAAATATAACTTTATAGATTATTGATTAGTATAGTTATCACTGTGCATGTAGTCTAGCAAAATATATCATACTTAATATTTTATATAGCATTATAATTGTCAACTAGCAATTGAGTATTTGAGAAGATATATTAAACAGTTTTTTCATATTCCTTTGCTCTCCAAAAGGCCTAAATCCCTCTTATCCTCTTGTTCTCAGCAAATGATTCCTCTCCCCATTTCACTGAATGTGATCAAGTACTCATTTTCTTGTCCTCTCCTATCAACATATAGTCAACATCATTGATTCTGAACATCTTTGCATTGCAGTGGGAAAAAACCTGTTTCCTGAAAAAAACTCATCACTCTACTGTGTTCTTATTCTATCCCTGTTTATCTTCTCATGGATCTTGTTTCTGATAATTTGGGCTTATCTCCATTGGTGTTTGTATGTATGTGTGTGGGGTGTGTGTGTGTGTGTGTGGGTGTGTGTCTCCTCCTCCTCTTGTAGTGTTGGGGATTGAACCCAGGCTTTGCACATGCTAGGCAAGTGTTCTGTCATTGAGCTCATCTCTGCCATTTTACTCCCCTCTCAGTGAAGAGCTCTGCTTTTCATCATCAGTATAGATACATAAGTAATAGAAGGGAATCCATTTTTCTACTCCCTCTTCCTGCTGATCCAGCTTTTAAAATGAATTGTTCACATTTACTCTAATTCTTTCCTTTTTAGTACGCCTTCCACATGATTTTGATGAGGTTTGAGAATCATTGTCCTAGCCTATAATAGGGGCCACAGTAAGCTATTACTATAATTTGGGATCAGAGGTAATAGATTGAGAAGACTACTTGTTTACACTTAGAGGTAGAAGAATCAAACTTTTGATCAGGTGAGATGGTGTTTAAACCTATGGTTAGTAATTGTAGGTAAATAAATTAGGATTACACTATGGGTGACAGAAACCTAAAATATAGTAGCAGTGTAAAAAGAAGCTTATGTCTTTCTTTTATAAAAGCAGGTAATCCAAGTTTAGGGACTCCTTTACTCTTGTTGCCTCATCCTCAGCTTCTATTTCATGGTTCAGTTTCACTGCTGTACCTATAATCATTCTTTTCACATTTCAGTCAGCAGAGGGGAAAATGAAAACATATCCCCTTCTTTTAAAGAAACTTCCTAATGGTTATGCAGAACTTTTAGTCCCAATGACCAAAATTGAGACATTGACCACATTTCATTATAAAGTAGACTGGGAATACAGGTTTTTAATTTCAGGCACCATCTGTGTACAGATATAATTCACAGGTTCATTCACTATGGGGAAAGGGGAGAACATCTGTGAAGGGTAGAGGGGTTGATGGACAGATGGCTATAGTAAACTTTTGGGAGCATGTTTGGCCCATCAGTAAACAGTGTTGAAAGCTTATTTACAAATACTGCACTCTCTTAGGTTAGTTGTGGGAAGTGGAGACTGTGGGGAGGGTAACAAATACAAAAAATTAAAACCTACTACTTGGCTTTCTAAGAAATGTCACAGAATTAGGGAGTCAGACATGCATATATAAGTTATAGATAAATGTAGCAATCAAACTAAGTAGTGAGGGTAATAGACTGAGACTCATAGGATTTATTTTTATAGGGAAACATTCTTTAGAGGACTAGAATTTTGGGAAGATGTATTTCAAGAAGGGAATGGACATAATTTGGGGTAAATGGAGCTCTTTGTACAAGGCAGTAATCACTGTTCAGTACTCTTAACTACTTTTTGAGTCTTAAAACTGATTTTTGCCAGCATGGTAACATGCACCTGTAATCCCAGTGGCTTGGGAGGCTGAGGCAGGAGGATTGTGAGTTCAAAGCCAGTCTCAGCAAAAATGAGGCACTGTCTCTAAATAAAATACAAAATAGGATTGGGGATGTGGCTCAATGGTCTAGTGCCCCTGAGTTCAATCCCCAGTACCCCCAACCCCCCAAAAAAGACTGATTTTTGATCCAGAACTAACTCTTATGAGAAATCTCTATTGGGTGATAGTAAGGTGTTCTGTTCATAATCTTAATATGTGATAAGTAATAGCCTTGTTAATTTATTAATTTATCTTTTTTAAATATTTAATTTCAGTTTTTGGTGGACACAATATCTTTATTTTATTTTTATGTGGTGCTGAGGATCAAACCCAGCGCCCAGCGCATGCTAGGCGAGCGCATTTCCACTTGAGCCACATCTCCAGCCCTAATTTATCTTAAATTACATTTGACTGCTATTTATAATAGTTTCCTCAGTTTCAAAGAAGATGAAAGGTTTGTTTTCTAACTTGTATGTGGTAATAGAACCATCATAATGTATGATGTTCTAATTGAATAATTAAACTGTTTCATAGAGAACATAGATAAGTTTTATGTGTGGAGATAAAGAAGCCAAAAAGTCACAGGAGAGAAAACAAGGGGAGTAAACTTTGATTATTATAAAAAATAGTGGATTTGGTAAAGTGCACGGGTGTCTTAACAGGTAAAAATGAATCAGTATTCTGTAGTAATTTGATTTTGTACTTTTTACATTACATTATAATGTGTACATTTATTCTTTATCATAAAATATTCTCAAAAGCATGAGTTTTTAAATTGACTGTACAATACTCTGTGGTTTAGAATTACTGTAATGATTTACCTGTACTTTATAAAGACATTTAAATTGTTTGTAAAATTTTTGTTCCTATAAACCAAGTGAAAATAAACAGTTTAAACCTTTAAAAAGTGAATTAGTGACCACAGAACTACCTAGTTAGGATTTTGAATATTACTAGAGAGAATGTTGAAGTAGCAGATGAGAGAGATGATGATCCTGCAGAGAGTAGTGGAATTAAGCAATCACTATCTTATAAAATTTGGACTTCAATAATCTATTAAAGAAAATTAAAGCAAAGTTTAAGATTGCTTACTTACCTAAACTAATATAGTAAACAAGTAGGGATATTTATGTGTGTCCTTAAGTATATGTATTTTAAGTTAGTTAGACTTTATCTATTTATTATACCAGTGATTGAACCCATGGGTGCTTTACCACTGAGCCACATTCTCAGTCCTTTTTACCTTTGTTATTTTGAGACAGGGTTCCACTTAGTTGCTGAGGCTGGCCGAAGTCTCCTAGGATAACAGGTGTGCACCACCACATCTAGCAGTTTCATGTATTTATTAATGTCTAAGTCACACTGACTTTTTATTAGTGAAATGATATTTTTGTTTGGAAAACAAATCCTTAACTTTTTTTTTTTAAAGAGAGAGAGAATTTTTTTTTAATATTTATTTTTTGGTTTTTGGCGGACACAACATCTTTGTATGTGGTGCTGAGGATCAAACCCCAGCCGCACACCAGGTGAGAGCGCTACCGCTTGAGCCATATCCCCAGCCCACAAATCCTTAACTTTAAAACGGTTTATTCTTTTCCAGTAGAGTATTGCTGTATGGACTATTAAGTTTATGAAATAAATAAAAAGTTTTGTTCAAATATAAATATACTTCCACTAGACTTACTGTATTTCTTCTTATTTATAGGCCTTTTTGCAGATGTGTAATCTGCCTGTCAAAGTGGTTTATAGGGCAAATGCAGAATATATGTCTCCATCTGGTAAGTATGATTTTTTTTTCCTTCTCTGTTTACATTCTGGATTGATAAAATTATAATTTGTGTCGATGTTAAAAATGCTTGATTTTTGTTGTTGTTGTTCATGTTGTTCACTTTTGAAGAATTTTCACTTTGTTTTGTAAAGTAATAATTGCAATCTTAACAATCTTGGAATCAGTCTGTCTACAGATTTCAACTCTGATCAGAGATGGTTACTAATATGTTATGAAAATTATTTTAAATAATTAAATATTAAGGAAATACATAATCTCAGATTTTCCTAGTTTTACTTACACAGGACAAATTCTAATATTAAACAAATTCTAATATTAATGAATCCCTTTATTATTGAACACACTTGTCTAAATTATCTTGTCGCATAATATTAGGGAGAAGAAGGAGTATCATGGAATAATTAACTTGTCACTACATCTAGTTAAAATCATTGTCGACATTTTTTAGTTTCTAACTCTTTATTATTTATTTATTTATTTATTATTTTTTTGCAGCAGATACCCTAAGATTTATTTTGTAAACTTACATGGTGGTGGGAAGAATGTTGTAGAGCAGTACTGTTTTCATGGTAGCCAGGAAGAGGGAGGGAAGGAAGAAAGGAGGGAGAAAGAGACTGAGGAAGAAGGAGGGAGGGAGGGAGGAGAAGAAAGGGAGAAGGGGGCAGGAGGGATTGAGGGAGGAAGGGAAGGGAAGGAAGGCTATGTTTTATTTTAACAGATTTTTAAATATTATTTATTAAAATGTCACCTTTTGCTATGTTTTATGATCAGTATTTTGTTTCTGTGTTTCGTATTCTAGTTGACTAAAGTAGTGTTTAAATATAATTTAAATTATATATCACAAAGCTATTAAATAAATGTTAAATTTAATTGACATGAGTTATTTTAATTGTGGTTTTACTGGAGCAGTAATAGCACATGGGATCACTCCTTCATGGATAAATTATTGAATATAACTATATTGCTTTTTTAGGGAGAAAATATTAGTTCTTTTCATTGTGATATGATGATAACTTAGGAATGACTTGTTAAGCTTTTTTTTTTTTTTTTTTCACCTTAAGTTTTTATGGGTAGTGGTAATTGTCAAAAGACATAAAGATACCAATCCCATACACACTGAAGATTCTGAATGTATACATATGCATTTATATGCATTTATTAGACTTATGAATATACATTTAGAAAATATTTCCAAAATAATTTTTTAGACTTCTGAATGTAAATATATTTTAGATTCATGGAATTCATTCATTGACTCATTTTTAAGCTGATTTTATAGATAAAAAATGAATTGAGGTGATAAGGGCAAAGTTTAAAAAAAGCTTTATAAAAAATAAACTTTTCTGAATTCTGTTGAAATATATGTGTTCTTTTCATCTTTGTTTTTTTGTAGTCATACTGAGAGTGTATACATATATCTGTATATATGTGCACATACAAGAAAAGATCAGTAATCTAATACCAAAATTAAAAACTTTGGTAAATAATAAGTCATGGTTCATCTACTATGTATAAGTTACTATGTTTAGTATCATTTAGTTAGTTAATTGTCTTCTTTTCATACTCCATGAAAGACAACAGGGAAAGATACAATACATTTCTCATTCATAGGTGGAGTCTCCTGTAAGTATTTGAAAATGACTAAGATATTTACATTTAGTCATATCTCTTATTAGTATTCCCCTTCATCACATGAGTTGAGGTGATAGGGGCAGTGTTTAAAAATTTGATTTGCTTGTTTGACCTTTGATAGTTACCTAGGAAGTCCTTGGAGAAAGGATAGTCTTTTCAACAAATGGAGTTGGGCCAATTGGTTATCCATTCAGCTATAATGGAAAAATGAAATTATGTCATTTGCAGGAAAACAGAAAGAACTTAAATAAGTAAGCCAAACTCAGAATGTCAAGGGCTGTATTTTTTTCTCATATGTGGAAACTAGAGAGGAAAAAGGAAAAGAAAGGTAGGGGTGATCACATGAAAATCAAAGGGAAATCAGTAGAGTAGAGGAAATGGACCAGGGGGAAGGAGAAGGGAAGAGAGAGGGAAAATACTGAAGAATGATACTGGCCAAATTATACTGTTATATTATATGCATGTACAAATATGTAAAACAAATCCCACCATCATGTACAACTATAATGCACTAATTAAAAAATAAGGAAAAAAATTTAGCTATTCTGATAGGTGTGTAGTAATTTCCCCTTGTGGTTTTAATTTGTCTTTCCCTAGTGACTAATGATATTGAGTATCTTTTCATATGTTTGACATTCATATATCTTCTTTGGTAAAGTACTGTTCAGATTTTTCCCATTTAAAAAATATGATTATTTGTTATTGAGTTGTAATAGATTTTTAAAGCAGAGAACAAAAAATGGAAGACTATTTGTCTTGAAGAGTTAAATCTGTATCCATGACTTTGTCAAATATGAAACAGTTCCTTGGGAAATTTGACTTATCTTCAGTAAACTTCCTCTGTGATATGAGATGGTCAAATTAGATGACATCCAAGGTTCTTTCTGTTTCTGACATTCTCTGAATCTACAAACTTGTTTAGCAATGTGTTCTTGCTTTTTCATAGAAATAAAGTTCTAGGGCTGGGGATGTGGCTCAGCGGTAGAGCGCTTGCCTCGCATGTGCGAGACCCTGTATTCGATCCTCAGCACCACATAAAAATAAATAAATAAAAATAAAGGTATTGTGCCCAACTACAACTAAAAAATAAATATTAAAAAGAAAAATAAAGTTCTAAAAGTGACTATTCTGCCTAAAATGAAAAACAGCCCTCAGTTTTCTTTTATGACCTTTGCTGCCAGAGAATAACTGTCACTGTGCTTTTGCCTGATAACCTGCAATAATAACCATTTAACATTGGCTCTATTTTAAGTCAAGGTAGTGACAGAAAACATTGTTCACTTGTAATATGTTGCCTTGTGTGGCGAGTGGCGCTATTAATAATTACTTGGAGGCAAATTGTCTTTCAATGCAATCATATATTCGATCACACCAATCATCATATATAAACAATTAATACAACAAATGTTGGCTGTGCTGGAGCACCTCAACTGGCATTCCATGCACACTAATTAAACAGTATAAGCAAATTGCACAATCCTAGGGCATCATAAGCCCCAAAATACCTCTGATGCCACGTGACTTCTCCTAGCTAAAGAGCAGACATTGTCCTTGTCTGGTGGTTCTCTCCAGCTGATAGCTGGTCGTCAGGGAATGGGTCAGTTGGGGGATGCATAGCAAGGCACCCAGTCTCACCAATGTTCTTGGAGCAAAACTCTTCAGTGTGGCAGGACAAGCATTTTAAATACAGTTCGAAGTTGGTGGTGTACCTTGGTGATTGGTTACAACCAGTAATAGTCAGTGTCCATTGGTTATGACTAAAATCTTACTAAAATTTTAGTCAAGTTAAAAAATGATGTAATTGCAACTGGGAATGTTCTTCACGCATGTCCATGGACATTTGCTCCCTATTAATTGTAACCAGTCATTGCTAAGCATGCCTTTGGCTAGTGCCCCTTACAGGTCTTTATCAATAGCAAGCAGATATGATGGAACAGTTCAATGGCTGCTCTTCCTCATGGCCAGCAACTTCAGCGAGTCCCAGCATTGTCTATGGCAGATGTTCCTTACACCTTGATTTTTATATATCTCTTTATGATTAGATACATGAGTACTCACTTGAGCATCCAGATTTCTTCTCTTCTTCAGAATCTATAGTGCTCAGTATATTTTTAAGAAAAAAAATATACTTTTTCCAAGAATTTGAAACTACTTATTAAGGAGAAATATACTTTCCTCTAAAAATGACATACCCCCAAATACCCTTTAGTCTAGGCACTAGTTTTTAGTTGTTGTTGTTGTTGTTGTTTTGTTTTGTTTTTTAATCTCAGATGACCTGTACTCTTTGTAATAGTACAGTAGTTACAAAGATTTTAGTCAAGTTAAAAAACGATGGGCTAATACTTGCCCTGCTAAGAAATACTTTTTTACAAGATTTATAAAGCAGTAGAAGGAAGGAATGTACACTTGGTAACAGGGAAATGTTCTCTGGAAGAAAGGAATGCACAATTGTTAACAGGGAAATGTCTTCTAAATACATCTATTGAGTTGTATTCCAAAAGGCCTGCCTTTCCTTTGTAATGCATGTTATCCTGTGGATACAGATGAAGCTTTTGTTGGTGCTCTGCACCTCATCCATTACCCCCAGGCTGACTGAGCCAAGAAGTGAATCCATTGAAAGGGATCAGGAAGAAGCCTGCTGTTAGTGTGAACTCTATTTGAACTAGATCTGACAGCAGGTTTCATCCTTTAGTGTTTGGAGTAGTCCTTACTATTTGTCCTCCTCATTTCTGACAATATCATCAAATATTAGTATTTATTAAAATGAACTGTTACATTTTAAATGTGGCCTTTTTTTAAAAAAAAAGTAGGCAGTTTTTAGAGGCATAACATTCCTTTTGCCCTTGAGTATTAGGAACATACTTTGTATGCTCACAAACTAGCATACCTTCAAAGATTGTTAATTCTTTTAATTCGTGATATTTTAAGTCAGAGACATTTAGTAATGCATCATTATGTACTCAAAATTGACCTTAATTTATACCAGAGATTTAAATTTTGAAAATGTAAAAAGACTTCTTATATGTAGTTCACAATATAGATTGATTCATTGTACAGTACTCCAAAGAGAAAGCCAAGTTAAATATCTTTGAACTTTGTAAGTGTTCATGAATTATGTCCTGGCTTAATTTGGATGGTTAGTATTTACTGCTATACAGTGATTTGTTAGGATTACTGAAAAGAGAATTTTGTGAACTGTTACTATATCCAGGTGAGAACTCTAGGAATGAATCTACTTGTTCTTTTTTCTTTTGTTTTTTTTAAGATTGATTAGTATTGAGTGTATAAACAGTTGTAGAGTTTAAACGTATCTGACTATAATATTTAAAAGTTATATTTGTATAACTATAAAATCTTCGTGTTCATAAAACATGCCTGAATTTTTTATTGTTTCTTTTATTAGCACAAATTTTAATTTATTAAAAGTATTTTACACATTTTTTTCCCTTGACAGGTAAAGTACCTTTTATTCATGTGGGAAATCAAGTAGTCTCAGAACTTGGTCCAATAGTTCAATTTGTTAAAGCCAAGGTAATAAATAAGACACTAAATATATTTGATCACACTTTAAATAAATCATCTATCATTCTTCAGCATGTCTTAACATTTACATTAATTTTAACCTAGTTTTATAAAATGAGTAAACTACAAGAAAATATTTCTAAAGTATAAATTGATATTTTTTTCATAGTATAAATTAGTGACAAAAGAGGTAATTTGATCTTAATAAAATGGTATATAATTTTCTAATATTATAGTGAAAATTTTAGTCATAAATGAAAACTTAAGTTATTATAAAGTATCTCATTGACCTTTGAGAAGGTAGATGCAGGATGTATTTATAAGTTGAAAGTATTAGTTTATTCATTTTAATGATTGTACTTTTCATTTATTTAGTTTAGATTTTTTTTTATTGGTTGTTCAAAACATTACAAAGCTCATGACATATCATCTTTTAGTTTAGATTTTAATAGTTATCTAAAAACGATACCCATTAATATTTTGGGCATCATGATAGTTTGCAACCTAGCTTTTCAAATCACCAACATATCTCTTAAATTCTTCCATATTAATGACTGTGGATATATAGATATACATCATCCTTTTAAATTGTTGTATGGTATTCTATTGAATTGAATGTATTATAATTTTATTTACCCAAGTATTTATTGATTGGCATTTAGGTTATAGTCAAGGTTTTTTGCTATTAGGAATGCCAGAATAGGTGTTCTTGTACATACAATTTTTTTTACAATTGTCTTATTAGAATAAATCCTACGAGCAGTATTGGATGGAATTGGGGTATGCTTTTTAAAAATTTTGTGACATTGCCAGATAGAACTAAGGGTTATATCATTTTAGTATATATTCATTACTGTACTTTATTAGAATTTTGAAATTAGTGTCTTTTTCCCCATATCTTTTCTAACATTTTTTTTGTCCTTGGTCACTTTATAAACAACATGTCAATCATCTAGCATTTTAAAAAAATTATGGTTAATCTCTTAAAAAAATATTTACTAACTATTCTGTTTTCCTTTTTTGTGACAATTGATAATATAATTTTGTTCATTGAAAGATACATTTGTATAATGACATACAACTTTGATAGTTTAAGATATGTTTTTATATAAAATTATTTTAGGAGACCCCTTAAAATTAATCTGTTGGACACTTGCATGTTATATTACTTGTTAGTATAATAACTGTAAGTTTTTGTATATTTAATATGATGCTCTTTCAAATTTTTTTAAACTCCCTTTAGGGCCATTCTCTTAGTGATGGGTTGGATGAAGTCCAAAAAGCAGAAATGAAAGCTTACATGGAATTAGTCAACAATATGCTGTTGACTGCAGAGGTATAAGATAATAGGACTTGAAATAAAATATTTTATAATCTTTATTCTCTCATAAAATATAAACCTTTTATGTATTACTTTTAAAGTTGTTAGGAAATGGGAAAACAATCAAGTGATTCTGGGGGTAAGATGGGTACTTAAATTATTTGATCATTATTTTTGAATAATTTACTTTATATTTTCAGTTTTAGTTTTTCCTAAATGTAAGAAGTGGTGATTCTTGGTTACTCATTGTTTTATTTTGGCCTTTTAAAATTTATTTAAGTAATTATCTATAAAATACGTTAATCATATTTAGATATGTATTATGTGAATAAGAAATATTTTTATAAAGTACCACCATTAAATTTAATAATTCTGTACAGCAGCATTAGCTAAGGAAAAAAAAACCCTCATAATAAGTGACTTACAAAGTTGGCCTATAAAAATTTACTATAGTAAGAAATTACTTTCTTTATCTTTTTTCTCTTTGATATTCTAAAGTTTTAGTGACTGTTCTTTTGTTCCTAGTTGTATCTTCAGTGGTGTGATGAAGCTACAGTAGGGGAGGTGAGTGGTTCTGCAGCATTTATCTTAATTAAAATTTAATGAGAAAACACTTTTGCTCAGAATCGTAAGTCCCTGCTCATAAATGAAACATTGTGGTTTATACCATTAGTGATATAGTTTTTCACTTACTTTAATTTTGCTTGCACATACATTTTAGGGAAGCTGTGTGTCATTATTTGATATAACTGGTTGTAAAGTACATAAAAGTTTATATATTTTTAAAGGGAATGGTTTAAAATTTTAATTTTTTGAGTTGCAAGCTATGTGGGTTTTTTTTTCAGATTGCTTTATTTATATTCTCAAATATATTTATTAAGAATTCTGTTTATAAAAACAGGCATTGTTTTTAGGAAGGATCATGCTTTCTTACAAAATCTTTTTGCTTTAGATCACTCATGCTAGGTATGGATCTCCTTACCCTTGGCCTCTGAATCATATTTTGGCCTATCAGAAACAATGGGAAGTCAAACGTAAGATGAAAGCAATTGGATGGGGTAACAAGACTCTGGATCAGGTCAGTTCAAGTTAAAGGTGAAAAAAATGCTTAACTCTTATGCTTTGAAAATGGCAATCCTTTAAGAAAATTGCAAAATAATATAATATTAGCAAACATTTGCTATAGTTGTCTCACAAAGTAGTTTAGTTTCTATAAATCACACTTGTTTATTGTCAAAAAAATTATGTAATGCAGAACAGTGCAAAAGAGAAGTAAAAATTGTCTGAAATCCTACCACCACAAATAGTCACACACAATTATTTGGAGAACATTCTTCTTGATGTCTTTTAGTCATATTGTCTTTCAATGGGATCATATTTTGCCTGCCACTCTGTAATATGATTTTTTTTTTCTGTTGAACAATACATTGTGGGCATCTTTCTGTCAATAAATATAGATCTGCAGCAATAGGGCTTTTTTAAAAAAAACCTTCTTAAATACAGTACTTAATATATCTGGTTTTGGGGGGGGGTCTTAAATTTACTAAAGTAGCAAAATTAAAAAATATAATATCTTGTCAAGATGGTGATTTTGAGCATCATTTTAAGCTAATTAATGTTTCTTTTTGTCAAGTTTACCCCCAGTCCTAGCTAACCATCTCACAAAGGGGATTAAGCAAATGAATAGGGACGGAGTAAATAAAATCCATCTCCACTAGTAGGAAAACAACTTAAATGTTTTACTCATGGTAGGTCGGCGATATCATCTTTATGGGGCATACTTTTTAATGTTTGCAAAATAATTTGAATATCTGGATTCAGGAAAACTTTTTTAGGGAGCACAATTTTGAGGGGGAAAAAAAGCTTTCTTGATAGTAATCCTTTTGAGTAACTTTAATGCACTTGTATTTAAAGAAAATTCAGTCTCAAATTTTTTTCCTATTTCTTATATAGAAAACATTACTAATATATATGTGGTCTATTGTCTTATTTAAGTATAAAAAGTAAACTAAATGCATATTTTCATTATAAGCTGTGATACAAACTATTTTGTTAATTTAAATGTTTTTCTTTGGGCTCCATTGTGTATGTTAGGTCTTAGAGGATGTGGACCAGTGCTGTCAGGCTCTTTCTCAAAGACTAGGAACACAACCATATTTCTTCAATAAACAGTAAGACATTTATCATTATTGTTATTATTACTATTGGTTCTTTTTTATATTATTAGGTTGTAGATTTCTTGTATCATAAGGAATTGCTTTTGCAAGAAATATTATTTAAAAATATTTAAAAATATTATTTTTAAAATTCACTTTTTATACTCATTATAAAAATACTCTAGTATGTTGCTAGGCTCTGGGGAACTAAGATTTCTAAAGGTGGTCCTAGTCATTAGTAAGTTTTCTTAAGGGTACTCATGTAAATCAGTCATTATTGTATGATATGATAAAGGTTCTAATAGAGGGAGTTCAAGTGCTGTGTGTAGAACTGTAAAATCTTAAAATTCTGTTACTACAAAAAAATACATGAAGATGCTCTTCACACAAGCATTATCTATGTGGGTTCCCAGAGACTAGAAGAGTCGGCAAAACTAAACAATAAAGAATATCATTGGATAGACAAGCATCACTATTAATTATTTTTACAATCTATGAAAATATTTTAAAGTATAAAATATTAATATTGAAGGATATAGATCAAATGTGTATATGCACATAAATTGAGTAATTCATGTTTATGACTTTTTTGTAATTTTGAAAAAATCACTAATGTAGGCAAAGAATGACTTTTCCTTTATTAAAAAAAATTAGTTTTAATATATCAAAGGTGGCTCTTCAGTGATTTCAGTGTAAGATGGGCTTAACCAAGCATTTTAATCCCAGTGATTTGCTTAGAAAGTCTGACCTTTAATTGGCTTGCTTTTTAGATTGATAATTTTTTAAAATATTTTTAGATGTAGATGGACACAATACCTTATTTATTTTTTTATGTGGTACTGAGGTTTGAACCCAGTGCCTCACACTAGGCAATCATTCTACCACTAGAGCGCTAGCCTCAGCCCCTTCAATTGCTAATTTTTTTAAGGGCATTTTTTTGCTACTTTATATCTTCATAGGCATTCATCTATAGCCATGTCAAGTATCTTTTGGTTAAGATATTTATATTTGTTGTAAAAATGACTATAATGACAGGTTGTGAATATTTAAATTATATTATTTTATAATATAAGTGATGTTTATTTTATATATAACATATTTAGATAAAACCTAGGTCTTCTTGATTTCGGATGCAGAAAGGTTACACAGTTCAAACCATGAAGTTGTGGTAGGCACAGCTTCAACTGTATTCCTATTTCCATTATTTAGTCCATAAAATAAAGATATGTATTTAAATGTTTATATTATGTAGTACCTTTTCTTTCTGATAAAAAAGAAATCTTAGGTATTCAAAAGCTCAGAAGGGATGTGTTTTATTGTTGAAGTGCATTATTCTGTTTTAGTAATGAGTTAGTTTTGTTATGCATGCTATCTTTAGAGGAGGCCTGGAGAATATATTTAACTTCTTTTTCTTCTCAGTTAAATTCACTGTCAAAATGTTTGTTACCAGAGATCATTTGGCATGTGATTCAGAGGAACTATCAAAATATTGTTTTTCTTCATAAAAGTATAATTATATTTAAACTTATATTAAGAAATTAAAATTTACAACAGTTACATAAACCAAAGCCTTGCATTTAGGAACTGTTTAATAGATGTTAAGATGTAGGTATTCAAGGGACTGGGGCTGTGGCTCACAGTAGTGCACTTGCCTGGCATGTGTTTAGGCACTGGGTTTGAAGATATAGGTGTTTGAAATTTTACCTTATATGATATTTGAACAGATAAACATTTTTCCCTAACCAATAGTAATGACTGAAGAATAGAATAAATTTAAATTTTACATTTTAGTTTTACCCAATCATTTAACCAGTGTTAAAATTGGAGAATATCATGCTAAGCAAAGTAAGCCAATTCCAAAATATCAAAGGCCAAATGTTCTCTCTGGTAAGTGGATGCTGATCCACAATGGGGGGAGAGGCATGAGAAAAATGGAGGAACTTTGATGGGGCAAAGGGGAGGGGGCATGGGGGCAGGAAAGATGGTAGAATGAGATGGACATCATTACCCTAGGTACATGTATGACTACACATATAATGTGATGCTACGTACATACATGCTACATACATACATACATGGTGCGTGTACAACCAGAGAAATGAAAAGTTGTGTACAATGAATCAAAGTGCATTCTGCTGTCATATATACCTAATTAAAATAAGTTAATTTATTTATTAAAAAGAGAAAACTGTAACTTGTATTTGCTGTGGCAAAATTTTTCTCTTTCCCTTTATCTGTAGCAGGAGTCATTCCTTTGTCATGGAGTACTCCACCTTAGTTGGTTTTATATATATATATATATATAAAAATTACACTCCAATTCAGAGGCCCTGAGTTCTTATATTTAGCTCTAACATACTCTAACATATGTTGAGTTTAGACAGGTTCTTTTAATTTCTTTATTTATTCTTCCTTTACCCCCTAAAATTAAAATAAAGTTTCTTCCTGGATTACCTACTGGGGATGTTGAGAGAAGACTCATGAAATAAACCAAATGGCTTTACTTAATGAGAGAAAGAAAAACTAGATTATTAAGGGAGATTTTACAGCAAGAATAATAATTGGGAAAAGAGGACATTGAAGCAATGGGCATGATTTACAAACTTCAGTGATAATTTTAAAGATATAGAAAGGATATGTAGCTTATTTCTAGTAGTGTAAGGAGATGAGAAGTTAATAGTATATTAGGAAAATAAACTCTCAGACAAAATAAATATTTCTGACTAGATGATACTAAAAAGGGTATCAGAGAAAGCAAGAGTAGGAAATATGAACAAATAAGCAAACAAAAATATGAATGGTACAAAAAATTGAAAATGGAAAAGGTCAGGAAATTGGTCACATTTATAGTACTGTTTTTAATTTTGATATTCAAATGAAAGGACAGTAGATAACCAAAAGAAATGTGGAAAAACTGATACAATGTAAGAAAAGAAGGCAACAAATTTCTCCAAACTTAAATTTTTTTTGTTATCTTAGACTATCTTTCTAATAAAAAGCCTGTATAGATAAATGTGATGATATGTTTGAAATATCTTAGCGCTCTTAAGAGGAAAATTGCTATTGCTATTCAGATTATAAAACAAACAAATCCACTGGTGAGTATAAGGTTGGAAAGTTTATTTTCTCTTGATTTAGTGTATCATAGAAACTAAAATGAGAGATAACACTCCAAATTGAGCATAACATTCATATTTGAACTCATTTATTGATAAAGAAGGCCCAGTTATACCACTGGAAGTAGCATCAGTGAATGCATTCATGTTTTTTAAACCTTTGGTATAAGAAGCAAAGAATATTTGGCATTATTGGGGGAAAAGTGCCCTACTAGTAAGATAGATATACATTTTAAGAAATATGTTTAGGGATGTTGAAGAGTTGGTATTTATATTGCTTCTCACAACATGCCTCAGCTGTACATTTATTCACTGTCCATCCTTGGTTCTTTGCAGGGATCTGTTTTGTTATTGAGTCTTGATCTGTGATGAAAAGATTATGATGCTGTTGAGTCCAAGCGCACTCGTGATTTTTAAAAAGCTCTGCTATTGATTGGCCTCTTCAGCATGACCATAGACTGCACATCTTTAATTAATATCTCATGAATGTATCAAAAGAGGGAAGGCTTTGAAAGGATGTGAATGACTACTATCAAAAAATAAATTATGCCACACTCCTTAGGTAGGATGCTCTCTTTGCTTAACAAGTACTGGTTCAGATTCTTAGATATTGTGCTTCAAGCTGGACTATAAAGATATGTGCAATGTTGTCTCTCTTTAAAGAACTTGGAGTGTGGTAAGGGAAGCAGTTAAGCAAATGAAGTTGTAGTGTGGTATGAGAAGTGTATCAGTCCATGTTGAGAACCTGCTTTGTGCCAGGCATTATTCTGAGTATTGGGAATACAGCAGGAAAGAAGTGGACAAGGTCCTTCCTCTCATAGAACCTATATTCTGTTAGAAGAGATGTATAATACACAATAAATATTGGATTGTATTAAAGGCTACTTGGAGAATTAGAAGATGATCACATCACAGCAAGTAACTGTGTATCTACTTTAGTTTGAGTGGTCAGGGGAGGCTTTAAAGTGTGACATTTGAGTCTTATTCTGAAAAACAAGGAGCCAATAATGTGAAGTCTGAGGAAGAATATTCCAGGCAGTAGGCATAGTTTGTGTCAAGTCCCCAAGATTGGCACGAGTGTTTCATAATAAAAAAAAAAAACAAAAACGGAAAAGCCAGTTTTGATTACGTTGTTGATAATGGTAGATGACGCCAAAGAGGTGGGCAGGGACCAGGTCATCTAGCCTTGTATACTTAGAGTAGGTAGTTTGCCATTTTAATGAAAGTGTATTAAAAATGGAATATTTATTATGGCATTTTTTCCCTTTTAATAGTATTGCATTAGTAATTATTTTAATATAGTATAGCTTGGTGATGCTCCATTTATATAGCATTTATTCTGGAGTAAATTTTATTTTGTTGTAATGTATGATTAAAGAGAAAAAAAAACTAGAATATTTTATGTTTAGACCTTATGATTGTTACCTTCAAAAATCTAAATTGCTTTAAAAGCAGTATAATTAAAGTTATATCATGTTGCTGATACTTGGTTGGGTAATTAGGTATCACTATTTTTTTCCCTCATCACCATAGTGGAAATGTTTATAAATCCTTTTTTTTGGGGGGAGGGGTAGTGCTGGGATTGAACCCAGGGCCTTGTGCATGCAAGACAAGAACTCTACTAACTGAGCTATATCCGTAGCCTTTTTGTCTTTAAATCTATTAAAATATTTAAAAATTATGTTGTAATAATTTTATGTTTTTTGTCCATGTTTTAGAGTATCTCTCTCTTTTAATCTCTAATACCTGGCATTTTCTTTTTTGAATTAATTAATAAATTTATTCTACTGAGGTATATATGACAGAATGCATTTTGATTCATTGTTCATAATTGCAGCACAACTTTTCATTTTGCTGGTTGTTCATGATGTAGCATCGCATCATATGTGCAGTCATACAGGTACCTAGGGTAATGATGTCCATCTCATTCCACCATCTTTCCTGCCTCTATTCCCCCTTCTCACTTCTCCCTCCCCTTTGCCCTATCTAAAGTTCTTCCATTTTTACTATCCCCTCCCTCCCATTATGGATCAGCATCCATACATATATCATAGAGAATATTCAGCCTTTGGTTTTTTGGGATTGGCTTACTGCACTTAGCATGATATTCTCCAACTCCATCAATTTACCTGAAAATGCCATAAGTTTAGTCTCTTTTAATGCTGAGTAATATTCCATTGTGTATATATACCACCGTTGTTATCCATTCATCTGTAGAAGGGCATTTAGGTTAGTTCTTCATTTTAGCTATTGTGAATTGAGCTGCTATAAACATTGATGTGCCTGTGTCACTGTAATATGCTGAGTTTAAGTCCTTTGGGTATCAGCCTAAGAATAAGATACTGGGTCAAATAATGGTTCCATCCAAGTTTCAAGGAATCTCCATACTGCTTTCCAGATTGGTTGCACCAATTTGTAGTTCCACCAGCAATTAATACCTAGCATTTTCTGAATATATGATCTACTATATGTATATGGTGACTAACATAATGAATAAAATTGATCTATTATATCTATATATTCATAGGATTCTTTACATTTCTTCTTCTTCTTCTTCTTTTTTTTTTTTTTTTTTGTTATCAGGGATTGAACCCAGGGGTACTTAACAACTGAGCCACATCCCCAATCCCTTTTATTTTTATTTTTTTAATTTTGAGACAGGGTCTAGCTTAGTTGCTTAGGGCATTGCCAAATTGCTAAGGCTGGCTTTGAACTTGTTATCTTCCTATCTTAGCCTCTCCAGCCACTGGGATTATAGGCATGCACCACCACTGCATTTTTCTTTTAAATTGATGAATAAAATGTTTTTAGAAATAATATATGGTAGTGTCACTCATATTACTCTCATTTTTACCTTTGTTTTAGGCCTACTGAACTCGATGCACTGGTATTTGGTCATCTATATACCATTCTAACCACACAGTTGACCAATGATGAACTGTCTGAGAAGGTCAAAAACTATAGCAACCTCCTGGCTTTCTGTAGAAGAATTGAACAGCACTATTTTGAAGATCGTGGTAAAGGCAGGTTGTCTTAGAGATATGTTAGTTATTATTTCTTTAAAGATCTGATTTTTGAAATATGTGTTACTTGAAAGATATAATAGATATTGGTATCAGAATTTTAAACCAAAAACAATTTTTTGAAACCTCAAAACAAATTATATAATGTATCCTGTACATGTTCTTTGTACTGTTTTTTGTGTACCGTTATTGAACTATTTCATTTGACATATTGTACTCTACATCTTGAAGTTTTTGTTCCCTTATAAACATATAAAAATAAAGCTTAAACAACTGTACAGTTGTTATATTTACTTTACTTTGATCTTTCTGAAGTTGTTCACTGGGCTTTATATATATGGAATAAACAGTGTCTTTTCTACAGCAAGTATTTGGTGTTATATACTCTTGAGATTACTTCACTAGATACATGATGATGAAACTGGTCATGTGAAAAATGTTCTTCACATCTAAATTGAATTGAACATTTCATCAGAGCAGCTATGACTTAATTTGATAAAAGAATGGGTTGAAGGACTTTATTTCTTTTGAGACAAGAATATTTTAATAATGCTCTTTCATTTCTTTTTTGGAAAAGGAAGGATAGTTTTCACAGAAGTATTGGTGAGGATTTATACATAGACATTAAGAATTATATGTTGTGCTTGTCTCAAATTTTCTAATATTTTGTTTTTGATAAAACCAGTGATGCCATAAAGATTTAAAAATTTTGTTAAAAATGTCTAAATAGTGGTACTTTTTCATATTTTCTTCTTTATTAACCAGGGATTTTTGACTGATTTAACCCTTACAAAAATGCTATCATGGTTATCCCCAGTTTACAAATAAAGAAGTGGAGGCACAGATAATACCTTGCCCCAAGGATATAGTTTGTAAATGGTAGAGTTGGAATTCAAACCCAGGTAGTCTGATATCAATTGGCTTCCTTTGCCTTTTTTTTCCTCTTAAGATTATAGATTTATACGATATAAAGGATATATTAGGTTCTTCTCGTCCAAACCCCACATAAACTTTGAGTGAACTATAGTGCTATCACTAGCTTTTCTGGAATAATTTTATAATGTGTAATATTAAAATTAAAAAGTCCCTTGTTACCTGTGTTTTTGCAATTTTTATAACTGGTCTTTGTTTAGATGGTTTGCATATAATGCATTTCTTTTACTATTGGAATCACATTTATTTAATTGGATAAATATTATACCTTAGTTTGTCGAGTTTAATTTTTTTTTCTTTTTGAGTTTTTTTGCATAATGATACCATATCACCAGGGGTTGTGATATTTTAATCTTAATGATTACACTTGGCTGTATTCTTCTTGTAATATGAGGAACATTGGTAAACATTGGCTACTTGTTCTAAGATAAGGTATTTATATTTAATATATGTGGATCACTCAGAGAGGGCTTATTTTTTCCTAGTGTTGAGGAATCACTGTCAAAATCAAATGCATTAGAAAGTAGAAAATTTTATGTCCTATTTTGATGATTCAGTTTCTTGCATTTATTCTTTAAATCCTTTATCTTTTAAATCTGAGTCTATAAAGCCAAATCATAATAGCTAAAAATTATCATTGAAAAGCCACTGTGGGACAAGAGTTAAATGTTTTTTACTCTCTAAGTACTTGTATATATGTTGTAAATTTCAAGATAAGTAGAATGTATCCTATGTAAATAAAAATTTAAATCATAAGTAGTTTTTCAGAATGATACTTTTATACATGAGAAACTTGAAATTAACACAGATGGTGTACAGTATCACATTTGATTACATGATGGTATGTATTATTAAGCTGAAAATAATTTTATTTTCTATGAAATCCTTTGGAAGTCAGCTTATTACTTTGTTACTTTCTAATTGTTTATTAGATGAGTAGCTATAGTATATTATTTCATTAGGTATGCTAAATCCAATAAAAATGTATATGATAAAGGATGTCAATCTGAGAAATTGACTGTGTTAATGCTTTCTTGATGAACATACTTTTTTTTTTTTACTCTTATGTATTGTTGTCATTTAATGATGTGACTATTATAGGAAAGCATATCAAATACTACATTCTACAAAATTTACAATAAAAATTTTTTGAACTTAATATAATTTCTTGTTTTGAAGGATTATGGATCTAGAGTATATAGCTTAGTGGTAGAGCCCTTGCCTAGCATTCATTGAAGACCTGTGTTTGATCTCCAGTATGGCAAAAACAAAAAACAAAAAAGTATTGACCATTGCTTCTTGTTCAACTGTTTTTTTTTTTTTTAATTTTTATTGTTGGTTGTTCAAAACATTACATAGTTCTTGACATATCATATTTCACACTTTGATTCAAGTGGGTTATGAACTCCCATTTTTACCCCATATACAGATTGCAGCAGCACATCGGTTACACATCCACTGTTTTACATATTGCTATACTAGTGTTTGTTGTATTCTGCTGCCTTTCCTATCCTCTACTATCCCCCATCCCCTCCCCTCCCCTCCCATCTTCTCTCTCTACCCCATCTACTGTGATTCATTTCTCCCCCTTGTTTTTTTTCCCCTTTCCCCTCACTTCCTCTTGTATGTAATTTTGTATAACCCTGAGGGTCTCCTTCCATTTCCATGCAATTTCCCTTCTCTCTCCTTTTCCCTCCCACCTCTCGTCCCTGTTTAATGTTAATCTTCTTCTCATGCTCTTCCTCCCAACTCTGTTCTTAGTTACTCTCCTTATATCACAGAAAACATTTGGCATTTGTTTTTTAGGGATTGGCTAGCTTCACTTAGCATAATCTGCTATAATGCCATCCATTTCCCTGAAAATTCTATGATTTTATCATTTTTTAATGCAGAGTAATACTCCATTGTGTATAAATGCCACATTTTTTTTTATCCATTCGTCTATTGAAGGGCATCTAGGTTGGTTCCACAGTCTTGCTATTGTGAATTGTGCTGCTATGAACATCGATGTAGCAGTGTCCCTGTAGCATGCTCTTTTTAGTTCTTTAGGGAATAGACCGAGAAGGGGAATAGCTGGGTCAATGGTGGTTCCATTCCCAGCTTTCCAAGAAATCTCCATACTGGTTTCCAGATTGGCTGCACCAATTTGCAGTCCCACCAGCAATGTACAAGTGAACCCTTTTCCCCACATCCTCGCCAGCACTTGTTGTTGTTTGACTTCCTAATGGCTGCCAATCTTACTGGAGTGAGATGGTATCTTAGGGTGGTTTTGATTTGCATTTCTCTGACTGCTAGAGATGGTGAGCATTTTTTCATGTACTTGTTGATTGATTGTATGTCCTCCTCTGAGAAATGTCTGTTCAGGTCCTTGACCCATTTGTTGATTGGGTTATTTGTTTTCTTATTGTATAATTTTTTGAGTTCTTTGTATACTCTGGATATTAGGGCTCTATCTGAAGTGTGAGGAGTAAAGATTTGTTCCCATGATGTAGGCTCCCTATTTACCTCTCTTATTGTTTCTTTTGCTGAGAAAAAACTTTTTAGTTTGAGTAAGTCCCATTTGTTGATTCTAGTTATTAACTCTTGTGCTATGGGTGTCCTATTGAGGAATTTGGAGCCCGACCCCACTGTATGTAGATTGTAGCCAACTTTTTCTTCTATCAGACGCTGTGTCTCTGATTTGATATCAAGTTCCTTGATCCATTTTGAGTTAACTTTTGTGCATGGTGAGAGAAAGGGATTCAGTTTCATTTTGTTGCATATGGATTTCCAGTTTTCCCAGCACCATTTGTTGAAGATGCTATCCTTCCTCCATTGCATGCTTTTAGCCCCTTTATCAAATATAAGATAGTTGTAGTTTTGTGGATTGGTTTCTGTGTCCTCTGTTCTGTACCATTGGTCCACCCACCTGTTTTGGTACCAGTACCATGCTGTTTTTGTTACTATTGCTCTGTATAGTTTGAGGTCTGGTATTGCTATACCGCCTGATTCACACTTCCTGCTTAGAGTTTTTTTTGCTATTCTGGGTCTTTTATTTTTCCATATGAATTTCATGATTGTTTTATCTATTTCTACAAGAAATGCCGTTGGGATTTTGATTAGCATTGCATTAAACCTATAGAGAACTTTTGGTAATATTGCCATTTTGATGATGTTAGTTCTGCCTATCCATGAACAGGGTGTATTTTTCCATCTTCTAAGATCTTCTATTTCTCTCTTTAGGGTTCTGTAGTTTTCATTGTATAAGTCTTTCACCTCTTTTGTTAGGTTGATTCCCAAGTATTTTATTTTTTTTTGAGGATATTGTGAATGGAGTGGTTGTCCTCATTTCCATTTCAGCGGATTTGTTGCTGATATACAGGAATGCCTTTGATTTATGCGTGTTGATTTTATATCCTGCCACTTTGCTGAATTCATTTATTAGTTCTAATAGTTTCTTTGTAGATCCTTTGGGGTCTGCTAGGTATAGAATCATGTCATCTGCAAATAGTGATAATTTAAGTTATTATTTTCCTATTTTTATGCCTTTAATTTCTTTCCTCTGTCTAATTGCTCTGGCCAGTGTTTCGAGAACTGTGTTGAATAGAAGTGGTGAGAGAGGGCATCCCTGTCTTGTTCCAGATTTTAGAGGGAATGCCTTCAATTTTTCTCCATTCAGAATGATGCTAGCCTGAGGCTTAGCATAGATTGCTTTTACAATATTGAGGTATGTTCCTGTTATCCCTAGTTTTTCTTGAGTTTTGAACATAAAGGGATGCTGTACTTTGTCGAATGCTTTTTCTGCATCTATCGAGATAATCATATGGTTCTTGTCTTTAAGCCTATTGATGTGGTGAATAACATTTATTGATTTCCGTATATTGAACCAGCCTTGCATCCCAGGGATGAATCCTACCTGATCATGGTGCACAATTTTTTTGATATGTTTATGTATCCGATTCGCCAGAATTTTATTGAGGATTTTTGCATCTAGGTTCATTAGAGATATTGGTCTGTAGTTTTCTTTCTTTGAAGTGTCTTTGTCTGGTTTAGGAATCAGGGTGATGTTGGCCTCGTAGAATGAATTTGGAAGTTCTCCCTTTTTTTCTATTTCTTGAAATAGCTTGAAAAGTATTGGTATTAGTTCCTCTTTAAAGGTTTTGTAAAACTCTGCTGTATACCCATCTGGTCCTTGGCTTTTCTTAGTTGATAGTCTTTTGATGGTTTCTTCTATTTCCTCAATTAATATTGATCTGTTTAGGTTGTCTATATCCTCCTGACTCAATCTGGGCAGATCATATGACTTAAGAAATTTATCGATGGCTTCACTATCTTCTATTTTATTGGAGTATAAGGATTCAAAATAATTTCTGATTATCTTCTGTATTTCTGAAGTGTCTGTTGTGATATTGCCTTTTTCATCCCGTATGCTAGTAATTTGAGTTCTCTCTCTTCTTCTCTTCGTTAGCATGGCTAAGGGTCTGTTGATCTTATTTATTTTTTCAAAGAACCAACTTTTAGTTTTGTCAATTTTTTCAATTGTTTCTTTTGTTTCGATTTCATTAATTTCAGCTCTGATTTTAATTATTTCTTGCCTTCTACTTCTTTTGCTGTTGTTTTACTCTTCTTTTTCTAGGATTTTGAAATGAAGTATGAGGTCATTTATTTGTTGGTTTTTTCTTTTTTTAAGGAATGAACTCCAAGCAATGAATTTTCCTCTTAGAACTGCTTTCAATGTGTCCCATAGATTCCGATATGTTGTATCTGTGTTTTCATTTATCTCTAAGAATTTTTAAATTTCCTCCTTGATGTCTTCTATAACCCATTGATCATTCAGTAACCTGTTGTTCATTCTCCAAGTGATGCATGATTTTTCCTTCCTTCTTTTATCGTTGATTTTCAGTTTCATTCCATTATATCAGATAAGATACATGGTATTATCTCTACTCATTTATATTGTCTAAGAGTTGCCCTGTGACATAATATATGATCTATTTTTGAGAAGGATCCATGTGCTGCTGAGAAAAAAGTGTAATTGCTTGATGTTGGGTGGTATATTCTATATATGTCAATTAAGTCTAGGTTATTAATTGTGTTATTGAGTTCTATAGTTTCTTTATTCAACTTTTTATTTGGAAGATCTGTCCAGTGGTGAGAGAGGTGTATTGAAGTCTCCCGTAATTATTGTATGGTGGTCTGTTAGACTCTTGAACTTGAGAAGAGTTTGTTTGATGAGCATAGCTGCACCATTGTTTGGGGCATATATATTTATGATTGTTAAGTCTTGTTGGTGTATGGTTCCCTTGAGCAGTATGTAGTGTCCCTCTTTATCCCTTTTGATTAACTTTGGCTTGAAATCTATTTTATTTGATATGAGTATGGACTCTCCTGCTTGTTTCCGAAGTCCATATGAGTGATATGATTTTTCCCAACCTTTCACCTTCTGTCTATGTATGTCTTTTCCTATCAAATGCATCTCCTGTAGGCAGCATATTGTTGGGTCTTTTTTTGTGATCCATTCTACTAGCCTGTGTCTCTTAATTGGTGAATTTAAGCCATTAACATTTAGGGTTATTATTGAGATATGGATTGTTCTTCCAGCCATATTTGTTTATTTATGTTACTTAACATGGTTTGTTTTTCCTCTTTGATTATTTTTTCCCCCTTTACTGTACTACCTCCCACTGTTGGTTTTCATTGTTATTTTCCATTTCCTCTTCCTGTAATGTTTTGCCGAGGATGTTTTGAAGAGATGGTTTTCTAGCTGCAAATTCTTTTAACTTTTGTTTATTTTGGAAGGTTTTAATTTCATCTTCCATCCTGAAGCTTAATTTCGCTGGATACACAATTCTTGGTTGGAACCCATTTTCTTTCAGCGTTTGAAATATGTTGTTCCAGGATCTTCTAGCTTTCAGAGTCTGTGTTGAAAGATCAGCTGTTATCCTGATTGGTTTACCCCTAAATGTAATCTGCTTCCTTTCTCTTGTAGCTTTTAAAATTCTCTCCTTATTCTGTATGTTGGGCATCTTCATTATAATGTGTCTAGGTGTGGATCTCTTATGATTTTGCACATTCGGCGTCCTGTGGTCCTCTAGGATTTGGGATTCTGTCTCATTCTTCAAGTCTGGGAAGTTTTCTCATATTATTTCATTGAACAGATTGCTCATTCCTTTGGTTTGGACCTCTATACCTTCCTGTATCCCAATGACTCTTTTAAGTTTGGTCTCTTTATGTTATCCCATATTTCTTGGATGTTCTGCTCATGGTTTCTTAACAGTCTTGCTGAGCTGTCTATGTTCTTTTCAAGTTGAAATACTTTGTCTTCATTGTCTGATATTCTATCTTCTAAGTGTTCTATTCTGCTGGTAGTATTCTCAATTGAGTTTTTAAGTTGGTTTATTGCTTCCTGCATTTCTAGGATTTCTGTTTGTTTGTTTTTTATAACCTCTATCTCCCTGTATAGTTGATCTTTTGCTTCTTGGATTTGTTTATGTAATTCATTGTCAAAGTGATCTTTCATTGTCTGATTTTGCTGTCTAATGTCTTCCTTGAGACTCCAGATCATCTGAAGCATGTATATCCTGAATTCTTTATCTGACATTCCATCTGCTGCAGATATTACCTCTTCTAAAGTTGATTTGACCTGCATTGCTTGTGGTCCTCTCTTTCCTTGTCTTTTCATACTGCTCGCGTTTCTTTCTGCTTGGTGAAACTGTTGTGTTATTGAATTTTCCCCCTATATATTTATATTGCTCTTATATAATTGCAAAGTCTCCCTCACAGGCACGGGCGGTGGCTCGGCCCCTCCTCCAACTGGGGCAATGTGCCTACCACGCTGGCAGGCCGCTGGGCCTGTTCTGCCGTTCGGTCGCAGGTCCACCTACCTTGCAGGCGCGGGTGGCGGCTCTGCCCCTCTGCAGGCCGCTGGGCCTGTTCTGTTGGTGGTCGCAGGTCCGCCTACCTTGCAGGCACGGGCGGCGGCTCTGCCCCTCCCTCAACCGGGGAGATGTGTCTACCATGCTGGCTGGCCGCTGGGCCTGTTCTGCCCGTGGGTCGCAGTTCCGCCTACCTTGCAGGCGTGGGCGGCGGCTCTGCCCCTCCGCGGGCCGCCCTTGTTCAACTGTTTTGTGGTACGTTATATCCATTGATGTCTACAAATGTAAAATAATTTGTAAATTTTATTAAGCCTTCAATAAAAGAAAATATGAAAAAGTTTTATTATAAGTAGACTTATATATTTTCCTAATCTATTTTTAAATTCCTAAGAATTGGGATAAAATTTGTATCTTTTAAAAAAAAGTTTTTTGGTGGTAGTTATTTATTTATTTATTGTGCCAGCAGTTGAAGCCAGGTATGCTTAACTACTCATCTACACCCTAGCCCTTTTCTCCTTTTACATATTTTATTTAGAGACAGGTCTCACTGAGTTGCTTAGGACCTCGCTAAGTTGCTGAGAACTTGCAATTCTCCCGCCTCAGCCTCTTGAGCCACTGGGATTATAGGCAGGTGCCACAGTGCCCAATTAGTTATTGAATTTGTGATACGACTAGAATAGATTCTCTGGGATTTTTTACTTGGACAGTCCTGTTTTCTGTGAATAGAAATAGATTTATTTCATTCTTTCCAATCTGTATTCCTTTTATTATTTCATCTTTATTTTTCATTATTGTACTGTTACTTGGGTTAAATAGACTCATGAGAGTGGAAATCCTTCTTTTAGTGATCTTAGAGGGAAAATATTCAGTCTTTCACCATGTAAGTGCAAAGTTAGGTTTTGGTAGATGCCCTTTATAAGGCTGAGGATATTTCCTTCTGTTCCTGATTTGCTGAGAGTTTTGCTTTGTTTTTTTAATGTCAAGAATGGGTGGTATATTTTAATGAAGGCTTTTTCTTCATTTATTGAGATTTTTAAAAAAATTTAGTCTTTTGAAGTAAAAAGTTAATTAGTTGATTTTCAAATGCTGAATCAGCTTTGGTTTCCTAAGATAAATCCCATTTAATCATGATGTATTATCCTATTTTCTATTCTTAGATTTGATTTCCTACTGTTAAGGACTTTTATGTCCTAGGATATGAGAGATCTTGGTTTCTAGTTCTGTTATAATGCATTTGTCCAGATTAATATTGCCTTCTTGAATGAAATTGGGAAGTGTTGCTTCTGTATTTGGGAAGAATTCAGATTTAGTATTATTTTTTTCTTAAATGTTAGATAGAATATACCTATATAACTATCTGGCCCTGGAGGTTTCTTTGTTGGAAGATTTTAAACTTAAAATGTTAATTTCTTTAATAGATTTAGGATTATTCAGGTCATCACTTCTTCTTGGGTGAGCTTTGACTTTTGCCTTTCTGGGAAGTTGTCAGATTTATAGGCATATAGTTGTTCTTGGCATTCCTTTTAATGTGTCTGTCATCTGTGGTGATGTCCCTTCTTTCTTTCTTCATGTTTGTAAATTTTGTCAGTCTAGCTCCAAAAACCCAGTTTCTAGTTTCATTAATTTTTCTCTGTAGTTTTCTTGTTCTCAGTTTCTTCTTGGTTTGTTTAATTCTATCTTTCCTTCTACCTGCTTTGGGTTTAACTTGCACTATGTTTTATAGTATATTAATGTGGATTAATTTAAGACTTTCTTTTCTAATATAGGCATTTAATATTGTAACTGTCTCTCTAATAACTACTTGTAGGTAATCTTGATATATTGTGCTTTTATCTTTATTCAATTAAAATATTTTCTAATTTGCCTCGTAATTTCTTCTTTGATTCATGGATTAGTTTTAAATGTATTTAATTTGAAAATATTTAAGAATTTCCCAGTTACTGTTCTGTTATTGATTTCTAATTTAGTTTTGTTATGTTCTGGAAATAAAGTTTTTATAATTTCATTTCTTTTAAGTTTGTTAAGGTTTTCATTATAGTGTAGAATGTGATTTCTTGGTGAATATTCTGTGTGCAATTTGAAAGGAAATGTGCATTCTGCTATTGTTAGGTAGAATATATTATAAATGTTAAGTTGGTCAAGTTGGTTGATAGTGCTGTGTAGGTCTTGTATATTTTTATTGATTTTCTTTCTCCTGCTCTTCATTACTGGGAATGTTAGTGTGTGCCTTCTTTTTCTCCTGTCATTTCTATCAATTTGTTTCATGCATTTTGAAAATCTTGTGTTAGATGCATACGCATTAGGATTATTCTTTATTCTTGAAAAATTGATCCCTTTATTGATATGTACTGTCCTTCTTTGTACCTTACAGTATATCTTGTTCTAGAGCCATTTTTCTGATACTAATATCTATTCCACTTAATTTAGTTATTTGTTTGATATAGCTCCTTTAGGTTTCTTTAGATTAATAGTTGCAAGATTTATATATTTTTGCTAATTTCCTTTTAGTTTACTTAAATTCTTTAATTTAAAAAGGATATTTTTTTATAAACAGCTTATAATTGAGTCTTAGGTTATCTGACAATCTGTCTTTTAATTTGTATCTAAAGGGTGTTGACATTTAATGTAATTATTGATCTAGAGGGATTAAAAAACATCATCTTGCCAGATGTTTCCTATTTGTTTCTCTTATTCCTTGTTTCTTTTAATCCTTTTTTATTTTGTATTAAGTGTTTTTGATGAGCCATTTTGTCCAGTTTGTCTCCATTATTTGCTATTTAAAACCTTTTCTTTTCTTTTCTTTTTTTTTTTTTTTTTTTTGAGATAGGATCTTGTTATATTGCTTAGGTGGATCTTAAACTCCCGTTTTCCTGCCCCAGCTTCTTGAGTGACTGGTACTATTGGTGCATACCACCACACCTGGCTATTTATATCTTTAAAAAAAATTTTTTTAATAGTGGCCTAGATTTACAATATGTATCTTTAATTATAGCTTATGTTCTAATAATATATACAGACAGAAGTCCCCAACTTATAGGCTCAGCTTAGGATTTTTTGACTTTATAATGGTTCGAGAAAGTGATATGCATTCAGTAGAAACCATACTTCAAATTTTGAATTTTGATCTTTTCCTGGGCTGTTGATACATAGTATGATAATCTTTCGGTACTAGGCGGTAGCAGTTCCCAGTTAGCCATGTGGTCATAAGGGTAAACCAGTACTCTGTGCTGTGCTATGTTGTTAAACTGTATCTATAGTAGAGCATAAATACATATTCAGTTTATACTGTTTTCAGTTTATAATGAGCTTATCAGGATGTAACCCATTGTTAGTTGAGGAGTATCTCTACTGCTTTATTCCTATTCTTTTTCTTATTTTACATTTTTTTCAGTGATGTCTTGGGAGCAGTGGAGGTTTTCCATTTTGATGAAGTCCAGTTTATAATTTTTCTTTTTTGGATCACGTTTTTGTTGTCATATCTAAGAAATCTTTGCCTAATCCAGTGTCACTAAGATTTTCTTAAATGTGTTCTACTAGAAGATTTATTGTTTTGGCTCTTATATTTAGATCTGTGATTCATTTTGAGTTAATTTCAATGTATGGTATGTGGTAAGAGTTCAGGTATTTTTCTTGCATATGGCTATCCCATTGCTTTTCCTTGGCACCTTTTATTCCATGTGAAAGATACAGGAGAAAAACTGCAGCTATTAATGTTCTTTTATCCAAGGGACCACAAGGGATACTTTCCCAGGTTTCATACTGTGTCTCTAATTTTTTTTCTTTTTTTGAGTGAACTTCTTGTGAGGTTCCTGGAAGAACCTATGAATGAATATAGATTTTCTCGGTGTCTGGGGCCTCCAGAGTTTTTATAGTCTCTTGTTAGCCCACAGTCAGCCTCCAGTATTTAGTTAAAAATTTTAGCTTTGTTCTTTTTATCATTGTCCTGTAGTATCTGTTTCACATAAACAAGTGTTTGTGTCCCTTCTCCCCTTGGATTTTAATTAGTTGTCCCTGTGACTTTTGCTCTCTGATGGGTTTAAGAACCTGAATGAATTTGCATATCATCTGATGTTTGTGGTCATTGTTAAGGGTAGAATCAATGTTCTTTAGATTTTCTGCAGTCTAAAGAGAAGTTGGAAATCTAGGTTGCCTTTTATTCTTGAGATTAACAAAAGGCTCACTTAGAATTAAAGGTGCTAAATTTTTTAAAATAGGTTTTATTATGCCCAATTTTAAGCATGCACAAAAGTTGAGAAAGTAATAAAAAGAACTTCCATTATCAACCTTATTTCAGCAATTACCAGCTCAAAGGCAATCTATACCCCCATTCTTTTTTGTCTTCTTTATTCACTGAATAATAAGTATTTCATGTCAATTCATATGTTTTTTTATGGAAATGTAATATGCAAACATGTTCCTTTTCCCTAATATTTTGCTATTACATACACCATAGTCATACCTAAGGGGGGGAAAAGAATATTACTGGTATCTTACAAGACTTATCTGATACTTAATCATTTCACCTAATTCCTACCTTCCATCCTGGAAGTTGATATTATCCTGAATTTTGTTAATCATTCCCATGATTTAATGTTTTTGTGTTTGATCTTTATGTAAATAGGATTACTCTAAGGATAATCTGTGTTTAGCTTTTTTTTTCCCACAGTTTTGAGATTTGAATTTCATCCATTTTACTGAACTTAGTGATGGTTAACTTTCCATGTTATCTTTTATGTGCAAATGTATACTTTGTTTCTGTGTTCTTTTGTTGGTGTACTTTTGGGTTGTGTCTGGAGTTTTGCTAATATAAACATAGCTGCTTATGAATAATCCTGTGCACATCTCCTGGTACACATGTGCCAGGGTCGTATGTAATTACTGGGTTGTAAAATGTATGTGTATTTCACATTAGTAGGTAATTCCAAATTGTTCTCTTGTATGTTTGCCAATTTCTATACTTAAATTTATTCACTCCTTTGCCAACGTTTGGAATGATATAAAAATTTTTGAATGTGTATTTAATTTGTGTTTTCTATACTACTGTTGAAATGATTATATTTTTATTGGCTATATCATCCTTCCTTCTGTGTGTTGGGGAAGTTATGGAGGCAATAGCTGTTCATAATGGCCTTGCCTATTTTTTGCTGGATTATTTGTCAATTCTTGGTGGTTTCTGGAAGTCACATTTGTATTATAGATATTCCTAGTTGGTTGTAAGTGTTACTGATATCTTCTCCTAGTTTGTGGTTTCTCTTTTTACTCTCTTTAACGGTGTCTTTGGATGTCCAGAAGTTCTTACTTTTGATATAATCAAAGTAGTGATTGATCTTTTTCCTTAAGATTTGAGCTTTTTGTGTTTTAAGACATTCTTCCCAGTCCTCATGTGTAAGTCACTGATGGAACTCTAAAGAAAAAGGCCTTATTGGCTTCCATTGGAAGTGACCCTAAAGCTCTATGGCTCATTCATCTTTAACCTATCAGGTAGACAAAATCTTAGGGACCAGTTTGGTTTTTGTGGAACTAGAAAAGGCCTTTTTATGTGCGTGCGTGCGTTCCTTCCTTCCTTCCTTCCTTCCTTCCTTCCTTCCTTCCTTCCTTCCTTTCTCCCTCCCTCCCTCCCTCCCTCCCTTCCTTCCTCCCTTCCTTCCTTCCTCTCTTTATCTCCCTGCCCCCATCGTTATTGTAATTGTCATGTCTGAGACTTCATGCACACCAGGCAGGAACTTTACCACTGAAACGTATCACCAGCAACAAAGCTAGTGATCCTGCTGATACTGCTATAGGAGAAAAACACCAAACCAAACATCAAAGCCTGTATGATAATGCTTGCCCCAGTCTGGCTGGGCACAAAATCACGAGCCACTCACAGTCTTGTAGATTCAAACAGCAATTCTTTATTCCCGAACTCACACTGGCACTCTACAAACACGTTCTGGGCAAAATCCACACTCTCCACTGGGCTCTGAATCCCAAATACTCTCTGAATCCCAGGAGAACTCAAAGGGAACTCAAAGGGAACTCAAGGTGCCTGAGGCAGCAGGATCCGCCCTATTTCCAGCAGGAATAACCTTAAACCTGGAACCTCCCTAAACTCAAGGAGCAGGATACTCCCTAATCCCAGCAGGATACACCCTAAACCTGGATCTGCCCTGGTCCTTGAGCAAGGTCACCTTACATGCAATGTCACTGCCAATGACCTGGGTCCAATATGGAGAGTCCTTCCTCTAAGCAACATTGGGTAGGCTGACAAAGAAATTGCCATGCGTCATTCCTACTTGGCAATGGCTCCCAGCAAATGCTTTCCATAGAAGTGGTAGAATTATACCCTCTACTTCATTTTTGCTTTTCATGTCTTTCACACATTTATCTGAGAAATGAACCTAAGTAGCATACAGAACCCTTTTTGTAAAGAAGTCTGAAAAATGCAGGTTTTAACTTTCCAGCTTCTGCAGGAGAAGAAGGTGCCCTAAAATGTTGAGACAATGGATGTTGGACATTTAATCCACTATATTCATCACTCCCGGAGTTATAAAGCTACTCCCAATATTTTTTGTGAAAGTTTTACCTTTCATCTTAAAAGTTCTTAATCTTCATGGAATATATGTTTTTAAAAATAAATTTTGCAATGTTTTTTGCTGTTTTTTAATAATTTAACCTTTATTTTTGATTTATTTGTTTTTTATCGTGCTGAGGATTGAACCCAGTGCCCTACCCATGCTAAGCAAGCACTCTGCCACTGAGCCCCCAGCCCAGATTTTTGCAATCTTTATTTCAGATCTCCTGATTTCAGAGATATCACTTTGAAGAAGTTTAAAAAATAACTGAAGGTCTTTGCTATAATGTACATATTCATGCAAAATTTCATAATGTTTTTGCCTAGAAAAACAAAAATAGAAATTGAGGCTGAATCCTGTCTCCTTAGAGCAGAGTCTTGATTGTTAGATAACAGAACAAATTAGTTGGAAAAACAGTTTTACTCACCTCATTAAGAGGTGAATTTTGAATGCAGTTTTGCTTTCATGTATAGTAGTTATCAATGTGAGTAATGTATTCATGTTTTTGAAAAATTGTGAACTTATAGTACTTGGAAAACAATCTGGGAGAGATTATTAACAAAGTCTTGGTCACAGAAAAATTTGAAATTTTTGATTCTTAGGAAAATTTTTATAATAAAGAAATAGCACTGGGTAAGCTTAAATGACTGAGATGTAAAAGTAATTCCAAGGATTAAACTCAGAGAAGTGGATGTTCAAGGAGATTGCAAATGTGCTGAGGGACAAAGGGCTCATCCACATGTCTATTGGATATGGAATGCCTTTCTTTAACTTAATGTGAGGTAGTTACTTAATTTTATTCTTTTCTTAAATGGATAATTTCCCCAGTACTGTTTATTAGCTGTTTGGACCTTTTCCTGCTAGTGTGCAATCCCAGTTCATATCTGTCAGGTTGCCATATTTAGATGATTGTTTCTTAGCTGTCTGATTACCTTGGCCTATCACATTGGCTATCTTATTTTGCATCAAAATCAGATTCTCTTAATTCTTATAGCTTCTAACAAGTTGTGATATCAAACAATCCCCATCTTATTCTTTACCTGTATGAGCTGAAGTTGGCTTTTTGTACTTCCATGTAAAATTTAGAATAAGCTTTTAAATTTTTTTTTAGGATTCTCTGTCATTTTGCATAGCTTCTTTTCTGTGCCTCCACATTCACATATCTTCTGCAGTATCTTTTCTGTCATTAATGCCATTTACTGTATTCTTCATCTCATTTATTATACTTTTTTATATCCAGAAGTTTGATTTTTTTTTCCGAATAACTTAAGTCCAACTTCCTTTATCTTTCCTCTTATGTTTTAAATATTCAGATGTAGTTAGATCTACAATGATAATTTCTTTGTGTCTGTTCTGGGTTGTATTTTTGTAACATTTGTGTTGGTTTGGAGTTGGTTTCTATTTACGATTTTTCTCTTTACTGTAAGTTGTATTTTTCTGCTTCTTTGCACATCTGGCATTTTTAAAAACCTAATGGTAGATACTGTGATTTTTTTTCTTTTAATGGACTATATATTTTTCTATTTCTGAGAATATTCTTGAGCTTTGTTTTCAGATATTGTTAAATTTCTAGAAATTATTTTGACCTTTTGTATCTTAATAAATTATTAAGATTTGTAATAATAAATCTACATGTGGTAATATAATCATGTTTAGTCTAGGGCTAATTATTTTCTAAGACAAGACCCTTCTAAATATTTTAACACTCTATCAGTTATGAGGTTTTTGATTCTCACTGGTGGGAACACTCTTCTTGCCCTGTGCAATCTATCAGTACTGTTTTCTCTAATTCATTCAGGTGTTCCCCTGCCTCACCCTCCTCATACACATACATGCACTTTATTTTTTCTAGAAATAAACTTAAATGTTTTTAATGAATTGAGTTATATTGTGTTAAGGTTTGGTCCATAGCTGATGGGACTATTGAGGCAGGGGCGGTGGAACCTTTGGGACTTGGGACGTAGTGGAAGTTGGATCATTGGAAGTATGCCCTTGAAGGGGATATGGAAACCCTGAGTTCCTCTTCTCTTTTTCCTTCTCAGCCACCATGAAGTAAGCATGTGCTCCTCATCCCCCCACCACACACACAATGTTCTTCCTTGCCACAGTTTCCAAAACAACAACCTTCTGACCATGGACTAAATCCTCTGAAATCATAAGTCAAAATAAATCTTTCCTAACATAATCAGTCTTTTCCATATATCTTTCTGATTTGTGT
Source organism: Callospermophilus lateralis (assembly GCF_048772815.1). NCBI lineage: Eukaryota > Metazoa > Chordata > Mammalia > Rodentia > Sciuridae > Callospermophilus > Callospermophilus lateralis. Next base: position 55,164,118 of record NC_135313.1, on the reverse strand, counting down.
GCTTGTCTTGATCTGACACTTATTTTGAGGGAAAAAAAATGAGGGAGCTAAGGATTTTGCTTTATTATTTGTATTTGTATGTTTGTTTACTTATATATGTAGTGATTTGCCAGTTAATCCCAATACTATTTTATGAATTCATTGGTTAGAAATTACATATTTGTCATGCTAAATTCCAAGTTGAAATTTTGTTCAGAAATGTTGCTATAAGTTCAGTTATTATGAAAAATTTTTAGTACTACTTAGCTGGAGATGCACAACTATAATCCCAGTAACTCAAGAGGCTGAGGCTGGAGGAATGTAAATTTGAGGCCAGTAATTTAGCAAGACCCTAACTAAATTGCTAAGTTGGGAGACCTTAAGCAACTTAAAAGATCAGGCATGTAGCTCAGGATAAAGTGCCTCTGGGTTTTATCCCAGCAACTCCCCAAAGTTACAGTATTTCTTGTTATATGAACTATCATTTCAAATCATTATAATGCAGTACAGTATAATTAGTGAAATTACATCAAGAATTTTAAAATTTTCTCAGTGAATCAAAAGCTATTCTAGAGAATGAAACTGAGGCATGTGCCAGTAAAAGGATAGAACTGGAGACTGTCATGCTTGGTGAAATAAGCCAATTCCAAAAAAACCAAAGGCCAAATATTCTCTTTGATATGTAGATGCTAACACACAATAAGGAAGGAGGAGAGAAGAATGGAAGTTTATTGGATTATACAAGGGGGAATGAAGGGAAGGGAGCAGGTATGGGCATAGGAAAGACAATAGAATGAATCAAACATAACTTTACTATGTTCACATATGAATATACGACTAAATCATATTCAACCACAAGAATGGGATCCTAATTAGAATATGTTACATTCCATGTATTGTATAATATGTCAAAATACATTCTGCTGTCATGTATGTCTAAAAAGAACAAATAAATGAAAAGCTATTCTAGGATATTATAATGCTTTGCGGGGTGGTTCTTACTAAAATAAATTGTGATTAGAATGACAAGTTTTAGTACCAGTTTATTGATAAATCTTGTTAAAAGGGTAGATTCATATTCCACCATAATCATTAATATTTCTTTATAAAATTCTAAGACATTGTTGATTTAATTACATCTTATTTAAGTACTGAAAATATGTAGGGTTCATTTTATCTTCACCTACTTTCTGATTAAGATGAACTGGAAGAAGAATATTGATTGGAATTTGAAAAACAATGTTTCTCTTTCTGGAATCCTGTTCCCCTCATTAGTGAGGGATAGCCAAAGACAAGACCTTAAAATACAAAGAAGGGAATAAACCCACAGACCCTTTGCATTTACTAAATATTTTGAAAACTTTACTAACCATGTCAGACTACTAAAATATTAACTTAGATGGTGGATTAATTTAATCTGACTATTGAGATCAATGTCCCAAACTTTATGTATTAGACAGTACTTGGGTACTTTTCTGGTTTTCACACCCAATTATTTAATATCTGAAGTTTCAATGATCATTGAGTTGAAATGTACATGTTCTTGAGAAAAGAGAAAAAAACTTAAGTCTCTGTTCCCAAAAAATGTATTTTATTAATGTTGAACATGTAATTATTTTATTTTGGTTTAGTCATATATTCAGATAAGTACCATTCCTGGTAGGCACAATGTTGTTTCTGGAGGATTGGTTGCTTTTTTACTGTCTAGGGTTTAAAATTAAATTTAAGAAAAGTAGTTTAAAATAGTAATATGTAAATATATATATATATCAGGCTAATTACAATATTAATAGAAAAACTACTAATATTGTAATGATCTTTTTCTTTAAATCAGAAATGTTGGCTTACCAAGTTTAGTTCAGTACACTTTCATAAGTGTAAGATTTGACCCTGTAAAACCAAAGATAATTAAAAATAAAACACTAAAGAATATTGCTATTTTTAGATGTTTGTTTTACATATTTAATTTGAATTCTTGATTTGTTTACTTTTTTTTTCTTTTGGAACAAGCATTTATTTAAGGATATTTAAGATATTATTGAAAACCTGTACAACAGATGGAGAAACTGAAAGCAAGGTGAAAATGTTATAAAGAAAAACAAAAGAATCTGTTGAGTGTACATGGAATCCCAAAGTGAAAAGGAAAAGCTAATAATGAAATTAAGGTAATTAGTGAATTTCTAAAATGTCTGGACTTTTAAATGAGAAAGCTTATGCTCTGTCTAGGTGTTTATCATAATAAATAGTTGAAAAAATCAGTCTTATGAAATTAGTCTATGGAATATTCCTTGATATAACACTATCATGTATAATCATAACAATACATTATTCAGATAGATTCATTATGTCATTAGACTTTATAATATTAAAAGTTACTTCCAATTGATTATGCTTCCCTATCTGTTCCTTTGAAGAATTAGAAATGCCGAATTTCTCACTGGACAGCACAAGAAGAATTGCTTTAACAAATGCAAGTATTCATGTAGTCTTTATTTCTCAGTATCACCTTCTTATTTCATCTCCAGACTAATCACTTTTGAGAGTTAAGTTCTAATCAAGTTCCTGTTTATATCTTTCAAAGTTCTAATTCATTCATTCATTCAGTAAATAATGTTAGTTTGTCAGGGATTGTGCAAGGTAAGTACTCTGGATAAAGTAATGCTGATTAATTCACTGCCTCCTATCTCTAGGAGCTTACTTGCTGAGCATACAGTAGGTATTATAAGTTACTAAGTGGATTTAGGTTATGGAAAATCCCTAAATATTCAAGAATTAAATAGCACACTTCAAAAACAGCCCAAGAGCAAAGATGAGATGACAAAGGATTTCAAATTAGTAATAATGAAAATATATATATTCAAGTTTGTGGACTTCAACCAAAGGGGAGGACCTGGAGGGAAAAGTATAGCTTTCCATGTTCATATTAGAAAATAACAAGAAGCCTACCATCAAGAGCTCAGTTTCTATTTTTAGAATCTAGAAAAGGGACAATTCTAAAGTACTATGAAGGAAGAGTAAAAAAATGGAAATAAAAAACATGGCAAGTGTACAAGCAATAGAGAAACCCCAAATAACATAGAAAACATACATTAGAGAGAATCAGTATAACCTATGTAATTCAAGGAGCAGTTGTAGAGGAGGGAGATAAATAAAGATGTTTCTAGAACAGCTTGTTAGCACTATAGAAAATATAAACTCCAACCCTTTTCTCAAACATACACAAAATAATTTACTAAAAATATATTGTAGATCTAATTGTAAAGATTAAAACTTTGTGATCTTAGAGTTAGCAAAGATTTTCTAGCTAGAACACAGAAAACATTTATGAAAAAATATTGAAAAATTGAACTTAAAAAACTTCTGCTCTTCCAAAGACATGCTATAAAATGAAGAGACCACAAAGAAGAATAAAATTTTTGCAGTAGTATATCTGATATTGGTCTTTCTACAGAACAACAAAGAAGTCTTAGAACTTACTAAAAAGACAAACCAGGTTTAAAAAATAAGCAAAAGTCTTACAAGACATTATACAAAAGAAAATATATGAATAGCCAATAAGTACTTGAAAATTAATGTCATTATTTATCAGGGAAATATAGAACCACAATGAGATGCTGGCACACATTTGGTAAAATGGCTAAAATTGAAAAGTTTGGCAATATCAAGTGTTGACAAGGACATGGAACAATTGAAGTTCACATATACTGCTAGTGGAAGCATAAATTGGTGCAAGCACATTGGGAAACTGACAGTTTCTTAAGTACACATTTACTACATATTAGATTCCACTCTTAAGTATTTGCCTTAAAGGAATGGAATCATGTCCCTGCACAGATTTATACCTGAATGTTGGTAGCAGTGTAATTCATAAGAGCCCAAAATTTGTAAAAACAAATTCAAAAGTCAATCTAAGAGTGAATAGATAAGTGATGGTAAATTTAAACAATAGAAGAAGGAGGAAAAAGAATGAACTATTATTTGCAGTAAGCTGTGTGAATCTCAAAACCATTACATATGGTAAGGGTAAGAGGCCAAACATGAAAGTATATACTCTACATATATGTGAAATTTTAGAACAGGCAAAGTTAATCTATAGTGACAGCAAATCAATAGTTGCCTGGGGTCAGGTTTTTTTTTTTTGTTTTGTTTTGTTTTTTTTTTTTTATTGAATAAAGAGGGGCACTTTTTGGGATAATGAAGAAAAAATTCTGTATTTTGATTTTGATGTTGTTTTTTAAATGTATACATTTGTCAAACTCATCAAACCACACTTTATTATGTGTGACTTGTACCCTAATAAAGTCAATTTAAAGAAATAAATTGTGTGACACCTCTTTGTTAGTCTCTGAAACACATAAGGTAGGGCTTATCCTTCAAAGTCAGTGGCTTGGGAGAGGAGTAGGTTTTTGACTGCCAATTCTGTTTATTTTTTGGTTGTGAATTTATTCAGAATCTCCATTTCCTCCTAATTTAAGAAGCAAATCAGTGATAAATCAGTAGCCTAGAATTTTGATTTAAGGTTACTCACTTTTTATTAAGAATTATGAGATATTTGGTTAATGAGGAAAGATGGTTCTGTTTTATTCTCCCTCCTCCCCCACTTTGGATTTTGGTTAAGATAATTCTTAAGAGTTGTTCTGAAATTCAGGCTGGGTTACATCTCCCCCTTCTGTGTTTCCATATTGCTTCTATCTCTGTTTAATTTTCAAGTGATCTTGACAACATGTCAGGCATTGCTTTAGATAAAGGTACAAGTAAATATTTTTTAACTGAAGAAATCGGTGCTTCATTTGTGATTTATGAAAATGTCTGGATATAGAAACATGCCTCTATACAAGTTATTCTCATACTTTTTTCTTCTTTGTTATTGTTTAGTATGACATTTAGCCCCAAATCACAAATAGTGCAGTATCCAGGCATGCAATGAATAGAGTGAGACAAAGTATCAAAGGAATTAGTGGGGGTTCTGTCCTACTGAAGATTGTATCTCTCTATTTAAAGGCATTAAAATAATAATAAAAAACCAAAAACTTGCCTGCCAAACAAACTGTAGGGCATAGTCAACTGGTTGACCACATGAATCCATTGACTTCTGACTTAAAATGTGTTGTGTACCATGTAAAGCATTCTTCAGTTAGGAGGTGGGGAATATCCTGCAATTCTTTTTAAAACAATACCCAGTCCCTTTACCATCTGCCTAATTGAAGACCACTAGAACTCTGCTTTTGTATCTAGTGCTAAATGATAATAATCAAGTTGATGGCATCATGTGGCTTTAGTTACTGGCCATTGCTGACAGTTTTCTTTTTGCCAGCAGAAAATGTTAATTTTGTTGAGTTTTAGCAAAACTACATTTGTGTGCCATTGTGTTATTAGAGAAATGATGATACAACTTGTATATAGCTCTCAAATGACCCATATTACAATGTCTAGTACTTGGGCAAAAATTCTATTTTCTCATTTATTATTCAGTTGTTCATTCATCCATTTAATAAATATTTAAATGTATGCAAAAGTGAGTTAGTGGTTTCTTTTCTCTGAAGATACTTAAAACTTAGTGTTGGGAGTGAGAAACCCTAGCACTAGTATTCAAATGGCGAATGTCGCTGAGATGGGCTTAATGAAGCCTTGGAGGATCAGCTGGACTGCTGGCTAACGCCTCATTTCCTGTGGATTTCTTCCCTCTCAAGCTGAGCAGAGCTTCAACAGTTCTCACAACAATTATCACCCACTTGTTCTGTAGGTCTCAAGTTTTTTTGCATTAGTCAGGTTGAAGGATTCATGGTATTAATCACGACTGAAGTTGTTATTTATCACCTGCTGGGTGAGAAATAATAATTTTGGCACGAGTGGGGCAGCAGGCCAGAGGTACCAAATTAAGTAAAACATCTAAACACTAGCAAGGATCATTTCTCTGATTAATGAATTGTTACAAAGAAAAAGTGCTACTCATTATCTGGTCTTACCAATACAAAGTGGGGCATGTAAGGAAAAAAAAATAGTACAGCTTGCTCAGACCAATTTTTCTGTTTATTTCAGTCCTTTCCCTTTCTGATTCTCTGCATAGATTTATGCTAGTCACATAATTTTGGGGACTTTTTGCTGTTGCTATCAAGGAACAGAAATGGAGAAATCAAGTATTTTAGTATTACATCAGAAAATGATTTTTGTGACCCTTAAGTGATTTTTGAAGTAGGATAGGTAAATTACTTTAAAAAGTTTAATCCCCTGTGTGTGTGTGTGTGTGTGTGTGTGTGTCTGTGTGTGATATTTTACTCTAAAGTGCCAGTGTATCTTACTTTTTCTACTTTGAACTGAATATAATTGCTAAAGGGCTTTTAAAAAAATATGTATTTTTAAATATCTTTATTTTTATGTGGTGCTGAGGATCAAACCCAGTGTCTCACACATGCGAGGGAAGTGCTCTACCACTGAGCCACTGCACCAGCCCCTGAAGGGCTTATTTTTGAAAGGGTCTATTTTTGTTTGTTCGTTTGCTTTTTATTCTTTGACAACAACAAATAAAGAAAAGCTCACTTTCACTCTGACTTCTAGAGAAGTTTTGTCTTTCATAATGTTATCTAAGAACTTTCATTTCCAGTCATGATAGGAGTAACAAGGACTGGATTGATCCACTTGCTTTAAACTAAAGAAACCAGACAATATATATGAAACAATGATTTCACACATGGAACAACAGTTCAGAACAGTGATCCTTGTGTGAAGGGAAACAAATGGATCCTTCCAACTACCTGGGCTTCTGCTTAGCATTTCCAGGCTACAGCCCAGGGACGAGATAATTCAGCAGTCTTCCTGATTTGCGAATTCCCAAAGCCAGAGTCCTGGAGAGAAAACACCTGCATAGAAAGAATTCTGGAATCTGTTGAAGACTTTTGTCTTCAGCTGATTATTGATCACCACATGCATAGGGAAAAGCTACTAGGAACTAAGGAAAGAATTGTTGGAAAAGCTAGCAGAACAATCTTTAGAGCTCACCAAGGGCTGGAAATAGTTTGTTCACTAGTCAGACTGGAAAGACCACCTAGTCAATACACATGGCATCAAATGGAGTTTTTAGAAGGATATTCCTCAGTATCAGGGTCAAATTAGAACTAAAATAGTGGCTGTCTGGACCCACATACCAGCTTAAATAAGCCTCAAACAGATTAATTCCGGGCAATTTAACTACATCCTAGAACAAACCTTAAATTAAAGAGCATAAAAATCTCTGGCATCCAATAGTATAAAATTCTCAAAGTCTGGCATCAAAGAAAAAAATGGCCAGGTGTGCAAAGAATCATGAGAAGAAAAATCAATTTGGAGAAATCAATTGGTAGACCCAGAAATGATGCATGTGATAGAACTAGTAGACAAGAATGTAAAGAAGTTATCATGAATCCATCTGTTTGAAAAGTAGACAAGAGAATGCTAGTTAAAACAAGCATTATTCTTAACTCTAGATAGGGCAAAGGGGAGGGAGGGGAAGGAAGGGTATGGGGATAGGAAAGACTGTGGAATGAGATGGACATCATTATCCTAAGTACATGTATGAAGACATGAATGATTTGACTCTACTTTGTGTACAACCTGAGATATGAAAAATTGTGCTCTATATGTGTAATATAGATATGTGTAGTATATGTTAATGACATATTTCTGCTTGAAGTGGTGTTCTGTTCTGATAGAATTTGATGAACACCATCTCTGTGCACCTAATCAGAAAATAATGTGTCAAATGAAAGATGACCTCTGAAATAGTTCAAGAAAAAAAGTTACTCTAAGCTCCTTCTTTGAGATTGATTAATATATATAGTATTTAAAGTAACTAAAAATTTTAAAGTATAACAAATTAGGTTGAAATTACTCAGTAGAGGGTAAATCTGGTTTTGGTCTCCTATTATAAGGCCAGAATGGAAATTCCAATTACATAAGCCATCCATTAACAAAACTAAGTCAAAAAGAATCTAATGCAAACAAATATTTACTGGACATCTTAGATTGTATTTGTTTGATGCTGAAGGGCATAGGAAAATAGATGCAACCCATGCTTTCAAGAAGTGACAATCTATATGGGTAGATAAGAACAAAGTGTAAAAAGTTAAAGGAGACTACAAAAGGCAGCAGTTTAAGAAGGGACTTTGGTCATAGTTAAGTATTTAAAAGATGTAGTTTAACTGAGAAGTTATTGACATTTCATGGAATGAATGGCTGTACTTTATTCATGGAGAAAGTAAACTGAATTGCATTTTAAAAAGTAGGTTGACTTTGGGGTTGAGGTTGTGGCTCACTGGGGGAGCGCTCACCTAGTATGTGTGAGGCCCTGGGTTTGATCCTCAGCACCACATATAATAAATAAATAAAATAAAGGTATATTTAAAAAAGCAGGTTGACTTTGAATAGGGAAAGACTCAGAATGTCACAATAAACAGTGTCTAGAACATTCCTGGACAGTAATTAAATCAATGTGTTTATGTCAGAAGGTTTCTGTAAAGTAGCTATGGGAGAGTACAGGAAGTCATACGGGAAAATACATGAGGACCTTCTCTTGGCATGGTAGCCAGGGAGAGTTAGGCCTAGCATTGGGAACTTCCATGGCTCAACAGATTGCCCAATGCACATGACCTATCTCTCCGCTCTGCTAGGAAGGTTCCTAAGGTTCCTCATAGTAGCTTCGGAGATGGGCCTAATGTTAGGAACTGAATAGCCCAACCTTTTTTTGGAGAACATCTGTTGAAGGCCTTTGATGTTTCCTGGTATAAATAAAGCAAGCACTGGCGCCATTTTGCAAGAAGCTCCATTTGTCTGATCAGCTTGCCCGTCCTTCCCCTGCTTTTGAAACTACTTTCTGTGTTCTTTAGTTGCTTCCATTTTAATTTTTCTTGGCTTTTATTCCTCAGCCATCCTGTTCTACCAGGGAAATCCTATCTCCACCACCTGTGTGGGATGTGGGCGGGAGAAGATGAAGTTATGAATTTGGACTATATTACAAAGGGCTTTGAGAGCATTTAAGTAATTTTGACATTTGGGCAACACACAGTCATCATCCACATAATGGTGTTATGGTAATCACCCTGAGCTTAGACTCCTAGTTCCAGTTGGCCACTGTGTGCAAGTGGTTTATTCCCTCTCTGAGTTCTAGCTTCTTCATTTACAAAATGCCCACCCCACAGACTTGGTGTGAAAAATCAAACAAATTAATGGGAAAGTGCTTTGTGTATTATGAGGCACTCCATAAATCCAAACTGTTATTTTTAGTGGGGAAAAAGAATGCTGTGTGATTGAATTGGCTGTTGAGCAAGATTGATCCGGAAGGGATGTGTAGCATGGCGTCTGTAACTAGGAGACAAAAATGAAAGGGCATTTTATTAAATTCATGTCATGAGTACCTGGATTAGGAAAGTTACCAAGAAAAAGGAAATAAAGGGGAAGATCTGAGAATTTGGAAAGAAAAGCAAACAGGGCTGACAGCTAAATGAAAAAGTTGAGTCCAAGATCTTGAGCCATGATGGCAGAAGATTTAGGTAGAAAGGGACACTTATGAGAGGCTGACAATTTGAAGGCCAATTTTGGACATGTTGAGTTGGACATGCAAATACGGGTGTGCAGTAGGCAGTTTTAAACAGGATTAATTTTCACAACCTAACAATCTCCCAAAGAATTTTCTGTTACGTGAGATTTTTAATAATCATGTCCTTAGTATTTTCAGGTTTAAAAAAAAAAAAAAGTCTGGAAATGGGGGAGGGGCAAACTCTGCCAATGTTTTTACAACATTCTACAAATGAATTGAACTTGTTAGGATAAGATCCTTGGGGGCTGCTAGCCACATCTTAAAAACTCCTCAAATGTAAATTCACAAAATCCATCATGCTTGTTAGTCTCTAATTTTATTAATAACATATGTATGTTCCATTTTCTCCCATCTTGTCATTAATTGAAAGAGTTTCAGGTAATCAGAAGTGGCAAATATTGATGGAAATTTAACTGCCCATTATTTTCAATTGAAAGTATTCAATTTCTAGAAGTCATGAAGTGTCACTACCAAGATGGCTTTCATGGTTTGTTTTTTTTGTTGTTCCGGTAAGCATGATTGGTCCTGAGTAGGATGTTTCTGTTTTAGGACACATAGCTTTTTGTATTATAAATTAATTTTAAGGAATTATACTTTTTCATTAAGTTAGATATTTTTGGTAAAATGTTCAAAGTGCATGTTTGGAAACATTTTTGTTTATGTCTGAATATGATCTGAGGTCAAGGACGAGGATTAAACCTCATAGCCTCCCATCCCTGATAAAGGAGGTGAGGGGATATTTTTGGTCCATGTGAATTTTATGGGAAAATTAAGATCCTACCCTTCTATCACTGAAAAAGGAAGGTGGAGGAATATTTTTGTGTTCGTGTAAATTTTATAGAAAAATGAATCCATATGTTTCTGATGAATTTGCACTTCACTCATCAACAATCCGTGGTTTTTGTAAAAGCTATTTGATGTCTAAACCGATCCTTTTGGGACACTCCAAGCTTCATAGTTATCTCTTCTATCATTCACTTTCCCTCTGCAGTGAAATAGGCTCATAATATAAAAGAAAAATATTGTGCTCCACCTGAATCGAATGTCTGGATTTTGGGGAGCTCTGCAAAGCAAAATATTGCTATCTCTGGGATTTAGAAATCATGTTTATTCCACTCTTCTCTATGTGTGTGTGTGTATAAAGAAAATCCTATTGAAGGCTTCCTAAAACTTTACATTGATCTGTAGAAGGGCTGTCTTGTCATGTAATTTTGCAGGGACCACCATTCCCTATTGCTATAGTAATAGCCAACCCTTAAAATGAATTACACCTGCTAGTTGCAGGTGTAACCTTTTCTGTTTACAACTGGTGATATCAAATACAACTTACAGTATGTTCTCTTCCAAAGGAACAAAACACAGGTCATTTCTAAGGCATTTGGTACACCAGTTAACCAGGGACAACAAGGGTATCCTTTGCTTTCCCCCTTTATCAAAATATATTCATTCCAGTTTTCAAATTGCTGTTTTTGAGTCCTAAATCTCTACCCACACTAATTTCTGTGGGTCAGACTTTGACCCTGATTGGAACAAAATCTGGAGTCAGATATTCGCACCGGATTGCCTCCACCTCCCTGTGTGTCAGAAGCCATATTGCTGCAAATGCTTCACACACCTTGGAGTGCGGCTTGTGGAACTGATGAGGTGAGAGCGCAGCACAGCGGCGCGGGCCTGGTAATCACAGGACTGAGGAAACACATACATCATCTGCCACACAGGTTGGCATTTCAAGTAAAAAACCTTCACACTGTGTAAGATGTTGGACAAATGATGGCCATATGCATGTTTGTCTGGGTGCAGATGGCTCTGCGTTCTGAGAGAGGAGAAAGCTGAGCTCGGCTCTTTTTGCAGACAGTTTAATATTGGTGACACAGTTTATGTCCTCTGCAAAAACAATAATGGAGGGGAAGGTGACATAAATTATTTGCAAATCGTTTGACATATGCAGGGCATTGTCCTTGCAATAATCACCATCAGTCTGTCAGTTTAAGATATGAACCATGCCACTGCCATTTTATATCACTGTGTTAAGCTTTCACATGTTGTAATTTTACAGATTTGTTCTTTGGAGAACCACTGCAACACAAATCATATTGGATTATGTTTAGTCATGTACTGTATCATGCACATTGCTTAGATAAAAATAAAAACGTGCATTCCATGGGATGGGGATCTCAAGGCAGTCTTCCATTTCATATCTTTGTGAGGCGGTAGTTAAATAAAACTTTCCATCCATATCATCAGTCAACTTTAGTTCATTTTTCAAGTTAGTGAGGTTATTCCAGAAAATGTTAACTTTCCTTTCTAGTGTGCTATATAGAATGTGTAGAAGATTGAAAATGGTCCACCATGAGGATATTTCTTAAGTATGTTTTCTAATAAATTGTAGTTAGTATGCAAATATTCAGTGATACATCTTAGCCACTTTTAAATTTTATATATGGTATTATTGAATTTCTTTCTCAGAATGAGAAAATGACTGTAAATTATGATTAAATAACTGTGTTGTCCCTGTTTCTATTGTATGAACCTAATGCCATATGGCATGTTTTACTTATTAAGTGCTTGATGCCAATTGATGTTGAAAACTGTGTTTTACAGTTTAACCATACAAAGCAAATGTTATAAATGTGTACAACTCATTGCTCTAATAAATATACTTGGACCAATTGGTAAATGGACCTTAGCGTTTCTCAATTTCCCAGCATTTCCAAGAAAACTGTAAATTCTAAAATAGGGCATTCATAAATTGAGTACAAAATTTCAGAAAAGAAGTGTGATTTGTTTTCATTTGAAAAAATTAGTTTCATTCAGTAATATCAGCAGAGCTGCATCTATCTCTTCTCATTATATGACACTTAAAACAAAGATTTGTTACAGTTCCATCTTTGAAATAGTGTTTGTTCTTATTGAAGGTAGCCATTATCATTATGTTATATCTATATGATAAGTATAGTGAGACAAGTATTTACAAATAAGTTGTTTAAATCTATCTTAAATGATACACTTAAAAGGTACAGCAGGAGATTTGATATGCAGTTCAAATGATTTCAGAAGATCTTTACAGTAGCATTAAATTTGAATATATTTAAAACTTGGAAAAAATTAAATAGAAATTTAAACTATGGAAATGCAAATAAAATAAAATATATTTATAGGACCATTGTAAAGATGGATTTTTTTAAAACTATCTTCCAACAAACTTAACTACTTTATCTATTTTGGAGGGTTGTTGCCTGTATGCTGATAGGAGCCCTATATCTCCATGTTAACTTCCCATTGAGCCTGTTCAATTATATGCCCCCAAAATACTTCAAATTCTGCATGTCCTTTCTAAACTGCTGTTCTTACAGCATTTCTCCCAACTCAGTTATATCACCATGTAGTCACTGCTTGTTGATGTTTCCTTACAAATTTTTATGCTAATTTGTTATAAAGCACATGTATATATTGTAACAAATTATTTTAGTTATTATCTACACAATTGAGTTCTGGGTCTTTGAGATCATGTCAGGTACTCAGATGCTCAATATATATTTGTTGAATTGAATTGAATCATCTTTGGTTCCCTTTCCTTCTGCATCTCAATATCAAGTACTATTAATTATTCTTATGAACCATCTCTTCAATGTGTTCCCTTGTCTTTCTTCCTATCTTTTCCCTGGTTTCAGACTCTCACCCTCCTTCTGTTATTCATTGTTAACTATTCCTTCCATAAAAGGTCCCTGTTTCTGCCCTCTGTTCTAGTTGGGCTCATGTGCTGTTTTCTTCTTCCTACTCTGGGGAACTTCTAGTCTTCAAATATTTTCCTATTTACTTATTCATTTATTTCTTACTAAATATAACTTACTAAATATTATCTTATTGCTAATCTCAGTAGAGCTTTTCTTTTTGATTGATTGAATTTTAGATGTAATTCTTTTTTAAATTCTTTTTTAGTTGTAGATGGACACAATACTTTTATTTTATTTTTATGTGGTGCTGAGGATTGAACCCAGTGTCTTCCACATGTGAGGTAAGCACTCTATCACTGAGCTACAACCCAAGATGTAATTCTTTACGTTGAGGTGTTGCTTTCATAAACTTGTCTGATGTCTTGTGTACTTGACATCAGTTTTTATGTGTCCAGATCTAGACTTCTCTTATCCCTCCAACTATTTACATATAGTAAATAATTAAAAAAAAACTTTTTATTATGAAGAAATTTAAACATACAAAAACATAGAGGGAATATATATTGAGCTCCCTGTACCCATTACCTGCTTTAGCCAACACGACCTGTGGACTGTCTTATTTCATCTGAACACCCATTTCCCTGTGCTTCATTGTTTTGAATCAGATGCTGGATGACATACATCAACTTCAAATATAATATGTATTTCTAAGTGATAAGAAACTTTAAATATCATTATAACACTTAGCAAAACACTTCACTCCTCTTATAACCAGTCAACTGTCAAAATATTCCTAGGTTGTCTCATAAATGTCTTTTTAAAATTATGTTGCTCAAATAAAGATCCAAATTAGGGTCCACATGCTACTATTGGATAGATTTGTTTCCCCCACCCCCTCGGCATTTAGTCATTGATAAAAAACAGATGTGTGTCCTGTAGACTCTTCTGCAATCTGATTTTGCCGATGGTGTCTTCTTTTCATTTATTCACTAGTTTTCAAATGAATTTGTTCCTTGACACCCTTCAAAGGTGATTATGAGTGTATTTTTTCATAATAGTATTATGAATGCATGGATTTTAAAAAACGTTATTTGGATCCTTGTATTTATCATATTTGTTGATGCCCAAATTGTCCTCTCTTTGGCCAGTGGGAGCTTCTTCAGTTTGACTTTTGAGTACTTTTCATTGGGGTACTATTTGGTAGCTTTTATTATGATCTGTTTTACACACCTATTTGCCTAGAACTGGAATCAGCTATATCTCTTAAAAGCTCTGGAAAATGTTATATAGTGATCACAGTTCAGATTCTCATTGCTACTGAGATTGATCATTGTTTCTAGGCACATGAATGTATTTGTGTATGTAAGTTAAATTCAGGCACATTTAGAGAACTCTAGTTTGTGTTCCCGTCTTGAATACCATATTTCCTTAGGTGTCTAGGTATTTTCTCATTCTTCTGCACCCCATTGCAGAACATACAGTGCTTCAATGAAAAATTGTGTGTGTGTGTGTGTAATTTTTTGGAGGAAAAAAAAAATCTGTCCTTGAACTCCTGGGCTTAAGCAATTCTCCTGCCTCAGATTCCCAAGAAATTTGGGACTACATTGTGTGTCACTGAGCCCAGCTTTGCTTTTAGTTCAACAATGAGGATCAAACCCAGGACCTTGCACACACGAGGCAAGTGCTAAGCTACACCCCCAGTATCTGCATGCATATTTTGTCCATATTTTTGCATACATACCTTTGACTTATGTTTCTAGAAGTGAGATAAATGTGTTACAGGGTAAATGCATATGTCATTTTGCTAGCAAATTCCCTATGAATAGTGCCATACTGCATTGCTACTAGTAATATGTGAGAGTGTTTGCCCGTCTCCCAAAGTCTCACCAACAAAGTACTTTTTCTAACTTTTTGATTTTTACTAATTTAATAGGTAAGAAATAGTATCTCATTTTAGTTTTTAAAATAGACTTTATTGATATATAAATATAAATTTTAAGTGTATAGTATTTAGATTTGCAAAAATGTGTACAACTCTGTGACTATCACCCAAATCAACACAGCCTTCCAATTATGCCAAAGTCCTTCATGACTCTTTTCAGCCAGTCCTTACCCATCACTTCTGACTCCAAGTAGCCACTAATTTGCTTTCTATCATTATAGATTAATTCTCCTCTTGTAGAATTTCATATAAATGGAATCACACTTTATGAACTCTTTTTTATCTGACTTCTCTCAATTAACATTATTGTTCTGAGATCCACCCATTTTGTGTCATGTATCAGTTAAACTACAAAATATTTTCCAAAGTTGTGGCACCATATGGCATTCCTAGGACAATATATGAGCTTTGCAATTGCTGCACCATACTATCACCTGTTTTTGGCAGCCATTTAAAATTTAGTATTCTAGTGCATGAGTTCTGAAGTTTCACTGTGTTTTCATTTTGCATTTTCTGATGATAGTGATACTGGGCATCTTTAATGGGCTTATTGGGTAATTATATGTCTTCTGTGAAGTATCTATTTAAATGTTTTGTCCAGGTTCAGTTGAATTCTAAGAGATTATTTTTTAAAGTCGATATTATGGACATGAGTTTTTGTCTGTATTTTGAATACATGGAAAGGCTATGGCTGCCTTTTCATATCATAAAAAGTGTCTTCAGAATAGCAAAAATAACAAGTTTTGATAAAATTCAGTTTATTTTTTCCAAGATCATTTTTTTTTGTGTCTTATTTAAAAATCTTTTCCTACCCTAAGTTCACAAAGACTTTTCTATGAATTCCTTTTGGAAGTTGTTGAGTCTTGGATTTTATACTTATTTTTGTGTATGGTGTGACAGTTAGGGCCTATGTTGATATGAATTATATAAGGTGTGTGTATGTTATGCACACACATTCTTAATTTTGTTGGGGTTTTTAAACTAATATCTTTGGGTTTATCATTTTCTCAAGTTTGGAAAAAATGTTAGATATGTTGTTTTTCCAATACTGTTTTTTGTTTTTCTTTTTTTCTTCCTGAGAATCAAAATACATGTACATTGGATTCTTTGATATTTATTGTCCCACATGTCAACATCCTGTTAATTTTTTCC
This sequence comes from Callospermophilus lateralis, assembly GCF_048772815.1. Taxonomy (NCBI): domain Eukaryota; kingdom Metazoa; phylum Chordata; class Mammalia; order Rodentia; family Sciuridae; genus Callospermophilus; species Callospermophilus lateralis. Next base: position 55,147,803 of record NC_135313.1, on the reverse strand, counting down.
TCAGTTTTCTTTTCATACCTTCATAGCTTCTATTTCTGTGTCTTTGAGTTCACTAATTTCCATTTTAATTCCATTCAGTGAATTAACTTTTTTACTTCAGGTATTACAAGTATTAAGTTCTACAAGTTTTCCTGGTCCCTTTGAAAGATAGCTTTGCTATTCTTCCTCATCATTTTCATAGTTTTAAAAATCTTTTTTGAACATTTTTATAAGACCTGCTTTAAAATTATTCTCTGATAATTTCATCATCTCTGTCATTAGTGGCCTGTCTCTAGTGGCTATTTTTTTTTTCTGGATTCTTTAGATCTCTTGCAAAATTTGACAGAATGTTCAACATTTTGAATGTTGCTTTATTAAGTGTGTGGATTTTGTTGCCTACCTCTAAGGAGTTTTAAATTTTGATTTGGCATGAAGTAAAGCGAATGAGGATCAGTTTGATATTTTTATTTTATTTTTATTTTTTTTTGAGGTTTATTTTTAAGACTGTGTAGGGTAGTTCTAGAGGTATTCTTAACCTTAGGGCTAGTGTGTGATCTAAAAAGCGTGACCCATGGGCCGGGGTTATGTCTCAATGGTAGAGTGCTTGCCTCACACATGCAAGGCCCTGGGTTCCACCCTCAGCACAACATAAAAATAAATAAGTGAAAAATAAAGGTATTGTGTTCAACTACAACTAAAAAAAAAAAAAAAAATTTAAAAAGTGTGACCCTTAGGGTTTTTACTGAATTGCCTAAGAGCCTAATTCGGTTTCAAATTCTATGGTCAGATTTCAATCTCTTAGCCCTCTTGAAGCTTTGAAAGTATCCTTACAACTCCCCGTTAGTTCTTTGCTTGGTCTTGCCTTTTCTACCCTCCTCATGTGTACTTAGTAAAAACTCAAGAGAACCCCTGGGAAAGTTTTGAAACCTTTTCTGTACAGCTCTTGCCTCTTAAGGCTAGTGCACCATCAATTTTTTTGCCGCCTTACCTCTCTGACTTCTCTGACCTCTGGTCTTTGTCTTTTTAACCTAGTGAAACCACTCTGCTGCACTTGGATCTCCTCTGTAATTCAGTCCCCTAGGTGGCTCCAAGCAAAACATGGGTGACAGTGGTAACCTCACTGCTTCCCAGCTCTCCAAGATCATAGTCACATGATGCTAGTGTGATAGTACCTGAAAACAGTTGATTCATATATTTTATTCACTTTTCTAGTTATTTATAGTGTTTACATCTTATGATCAGAAACAGGAAGTTCTTCTCTCATTTACTTTTAACTTTTACTTCTCTTAGTATGAGTGAGTTTGAACACTTTTTCATATAACCAGGACAATTTGCTTTTCTTTTGGTAGCCTATTCACCTATCAAGTTGTTGGACTTTTCTCCCTCTATTTATACTCACATGTACATGTATATAATTTATTTTTATTTTTTGTAGTTGTGTATGGACAGAATGCCTTTGTTTACTTTTATGTGATGCTGAGGATTGAACCCAGTGCCTCACACATGCTACACAAGCGCTCTGCCACTGAGCTACAGCCCCAGCCCATGTGTATATAATTTAAAATCACACACGCATGCTTAAACATATGCTTAAAATGAGTTTTATTAACCCTTTATTGAATAAGCTGCTAATTTCTCCCTATGTTGTTATTTGTATCTTTATTTTCTGATGGTATTGTTTGTCATGGGAAACCTTGTTCAAATATATATGATTTGGTAAATATATATAGTTTACCACACTACCCAAGTTATGGAGGACTACATTCATGTTTTCCTCTGGTGTTTGCATAGTTTCATTTTTTGATATTATAAAATATTTTATGTATTTGGAAATTATTCTGGTGTATGGTAAGAAGAATACATTCAGTTTTATATTTTTTACATATAACTGTCCAGTTATCTCAATACTACCTTATTAAGAGGTCCATTTTTTCCTTCACAGATTTGAAATGCTACCTCCATTTTATACTAAATTTACATGCACAATTAAGTCTACTTCAGAAAATTTTAATATTGTTTAACTGTCCTGTTTGTTTGTGCACCACAACTACACTGTTTTGATTTGAGGCTTTATGGTGCTTGTTATTTAGTGGAACTAGCCATTTAACATTGCTTTGTGTTTTTCTGGCTATTTTGGTTTGTGTATTCTCTCAAATGAACTTCATAATCAACTTATTTAACTCTAGACATGAGTGAAGAATGGATGGGAAGCATTTATTATTCAGAGGATAAAGATCTATAGAGAATGTCCCATTTCAGGAGCATTTTGAAGGTTAATTTTTCTGAAGCAGGTGTTGCATGGAGGGGTAATTGGGATAAAGGTCATTTGGGAAGTTGGAGCCTGACTGAGACATTAACCTTGATGGTTCAGCAACCTAGTAAGAAAAACGCAGAGAACGGAAATTCAAAAACAACAACAAAAGAAATAATGATGTATCTTATTCTTTTTGTAGTAATCTGATTTTAGGTACTTCCTTGCAATTTTTAGTGAGAGTTGATTTGTCCTAACTTTGGCATTTCTTGTCACATAAAAGAACGGCATTTTCTGCTGCCCTTTTATACAAGAAAAGACCCACCTGTCCTGGTCTTAGTCAGGTATGTGTACTGAATGACTAGTCACTAGCAGTGATGCCCTGCTGTAGCCATCTGTTCCGGGTGAAGCTGGAGGACGGGGATGACCCTGGAAGAATCATGACACTGTAGTAAAAGTTCAACCTTTGGGATTTATTGGATCTGGGTTCAAGTCTTAGTGTCATTGCTTCATAGTCATTTGACCCTTGGGGAAGTCAATTTCCTTACTTATAAAATGAGCATATTAATGCTTACATTATAGGTGCTGAGGTAGTTAAACATGGAGTGCATGCCACTCTCTCCCCTCTCAGCCTTGTCTCTTATGAAAACATCAGTGTTATCTTTCTCTGTAGTATGCCAACAAATATATCCAGGGGTCACTGCTGTGATCCTGGCTTTATCATCACTCTATTGCTAATTTATATCTCCATTCTTCTTAGAGTTAGAATGTTATAGAATATAAAAAAGAATGTGTTTATATTTTTGATAGAATGGTGTTAGAAACAAGATATGGGGAAGTAGAGTGGTCGGTAAGTCTTCTTTTTTTTTTTTTTAAAACCAAAGTTGGTGTTATTTTATTTGGATCTTTATTTTGTTAATTTATATGTGGTGCTGAGAATCAAACCCAGTGCCTCACACATGCTAGGCAAGTGTTCTAGCACTCAGCCACAACCCCAGCCCCCAGTCTTCTCCTCTGTGGGTAAGTCTCCTTGAAGCCTTGAATGGGTTCAGGAATATTTGCGGCTTTCCTCCTGCAGATGCACTGGAATCCTTTCTGGGTGCAGAGAAAACCAGTATACAATTTTGGAGGTCTTGGAACTAAAGGCTAAAGTCAAGCTAGAGATTGACTTTAGTTTCTCAGATTCAAATTATAGAGATTAAAAAAAAAATTTTCCCCTTCAAATCTGATCTGATGAAACCCAAACTAAAAGACAGTTGACACACTAAACTACTATAGATCATATGTGACCCCTTTTCCAAACAACAAACCCTATTGGGATTATTACTGAGCATTCACTGTAAGTCAGCACTGGCAGGCTGCAGAAACATAAAAAGCAATGCAGGTGAAGTTCTTGTGCTTTATGATTTCCAGGTAAATATGGGGAGTCTAATGTGTATAATAAAGAGATTAAGCTTCAGGTTCTTATTTGGAATCAGTTTTTGATTTCCTGTTGCCTAATGGGAAATAATAGAATTTGCATATACTAAAAACCCACAGCATACTCAAGAACTATAGTTGATCAAACAATTTCCTTATCTTCAGATATCCCACACATTTGGAAATGAATTATACATGAGAATCTTTAATCTTGAGTCACCTTGATATTTTTTGCTATAAATTAATTTTTTAATTTAAATGAATATTTAATTGGAGGTGTTATCATTTATCTGAAATTCAAATTTTACTGATGTTCTGTGCCCTTTTCAGTACCTATTTATGAAAAAAAATATATATACATATATATATTCTGTAGTAGCCCTAAATAGTTACAATTTTATTGTTGACTTTAAAAAATAATTTGTTCAGATTAGGGTAATATTCAGTGCCTTTCTGAGATTTACCCTTTGGTAAGGAGTGAAACCCTCAAATGCATTTTAATAGATACATCAAACCCCAGAATCCACACAACAAATAAGACCACCCAGATTTTCCCATTTCTAAGCCTAAGGGCCACATTGGTGATCTCCTTTTTCCCTGTTTTAAGAATAATGGAGGCTACACTGTAAGTGGAGTCTTGTTAGAATTGCAATAGAGGTAACTTTGTTCCTGTTTCACACAGGCTACTACAAATTGCTAAGTCTTATGGTTTTGTGTTCTGGTAACTCAAGGGAATGTAACAAAGGTAAAAGCACAACCAGGACATGCAGTGTCCTTCTACTTTAGGCAAGAACAAGATTATAACTGGGGCCTTTCCTCTGTATCAGATCTGTCCCTCTCAGTCTAAGCAATCATGGTCTAAAGTGGAGGTGAACAGAAAAATTGGCTCAAATTTAGTTCTGATCTGTAGATTCAAGTGTTGTCTTCTTTTGTGGTGGTAAGCTAATAGAGTTACCAGATTATAAAATGCCTAGTTAAATTTGAATTTCAAATAAAGAATTCACATTTTTTTTTTTGTCCCAGATATTATTACATGGGATGTACTGATATCAAAAAATTATCATGGGACTGGGGTTGTGGCTCAGTGGTAGAACTCTTGCCTAGCATGTGTCAGGCACTGGGTTCGATCCCTGGCATCACATTAAAAAAAATAAAAACAAATGAAATAAAGGTATTGTGTCCACCTACAACTAAAAGTAAATATTAAAAAATTATCATTTATCTGAAATTCAAATTTTACTGATGTTCTGTACAGTTTCATTATAATTTTTTTTCTTTTAAAAATTTTATTATGGGGGCTAGATTTGTGGCTCAGTGGTAGAGCACTTGCCTTGCACGCATGAGGCACTGGGTTTGATCCTCAGCACCACATAAAAATAAATAAAATAAAAATATGTGTCCATCTACAACTAAAAAATTTTTTTATTATAGTGAATGGGCCAATTATTATTGTATAAATTTATGGGAGGAAATGATGTTATGATATAAAAAGTAGAATGATCAAAGCAATTAACATATATTATAACCTCAAATACTTATTTATATGCTGAAAACACTTGAACTTTTCTCTCATTGCAATTTTGAAATATGCATTATTATTAACAAGCATCACCATGCTGTGCAATAGGTCTCAAAAAAGCTTATCCCTCCTGTTTAACTGAAGATGTTCTTTATTTTTATTTGCTAGATCTGGTAACCCTAGTTGTTGGACTTCATGGAACTTTTTTTTACACTATTCATATTTACATACCTATAAAATTTAGCACAAAAGTATTTCTACAGTAAGCCCAGACCTATGTGTTTATTTATTTATTTTTTACAGACATCAGTCTCTAAGATGCACTGGATGTTCACTCCCTTGAATGGCTATGCAACTTCCCTGATGATTTTTGAGAGGAAATTGAATGGACTTGATCCTGGGAGTAAAGACTGGTGAAACAACAGAGGACAGCTTTAAATGAAGGTTTTGCATAAACCCTTGGAATGCTGAGCTGGCCACAGTCAAATGTTAAAATTTTCTCTATTCCATGTGCTATCAGTCTCTAAGTCTTGATTAGAGTCCTTAGTGCATCTTACCTGTTCAGCATTAGAACCTTTAGAATATTAAAGAAGAGAAAATATTCCGAGGGAATGAATACACCCTCAGATTCCCTGCTTTCTTTCACCCTAGGTCACAAGAAGTTAATCTTACAGTTTCTTTCTATTGTCTGGCTCAACATGAGACTGGTTATTCCATTTTACCTCCAACAGGTTACAATAAGAACAAAAATTCAAGTTGAAGTTTAATATTTGGCTTTTGTTAAATATTTCACAACCCCTGATTTTTCAGGCTCAGAGGTTTCTTTTATTGCATTTTGATGTTTGCATCTGTCTCCTTCATAGGAATTGAATCCACTCACACAAAGATTCAATTTGAAACTTGTTGTGAAGAGTTCTCCCTCTTAGGTCTGGGTAGTCAGGGCCACCAGCAATGGTATTGTTCGATGTTGCTCCCATTGTAATGAGCATACAATCCAAATTGTTAGATCTAGTGCAAGTTTAATTGAAAGAAGCATTTCAGCACTAAGATCTATTATTCAGTAAATCGAAGGGGAAATAAAAAACTAACATTGATGTGTGTCTAGGGTCCACAAATATGCCAGATGGACAAATATGTTGCCTCATAATTTATTTTGAAAAGGGTCTTGTAATACAAAATGTTGAATAACGAAAAGAGGTCGATATCTATGAATTGGGCTGACATCTTCTCTGAAGAACTACCCCCTTTTCTGAAGAGGGATCCACATCTACAAGTGGCCAGCCCATAAACACATGGCTAAACAGAAGTGATGGAGTGAACATAGCCCACCCCTGGGCAAGCCTCTGAATCAGAGCCTGTGCACCATCACATGAGAACAATGTGTGTTTTGGTGGGAATGTCTCTCATTTAGTGATGGCTTCTTTCTCTGTATAAATGTCACAGAATTATTCTAAGAAGTCACAAGGCTATAGTTAGCTGATTTTGGTTTTGACCAAATTGCTGGTAACCTTTACTAAGTTGTAAACATGATTTCTACAATTGTTGCCCTTGTCCAGTATATGAATTTTTTTTTCTGTCAAAGAAACTTCTTTTGGTCTTCTGTATCATCCAGAAAGGAGTCCTTCCATTTCTCGATATTTCAGACTGTAAATATGACCATACAGTGATCAACATCTGTCATTCATTGATTTGTGATCTGTATTTTGCTGAAGGTTTTAGCAAATAGTGAAATGACCAAAAAGCAAGGGATCTAATTTGACTTAGAGTAATAAAAATCTTATCCTCATCCTAAACCTTTGGAGTTTTGGATTGGGTGTGTGAAACAGTGGTGTTTATGGTTTGAGTAAATTGGTTTCTTACTTAGAATACATTCACTTATTATAAACTATTAAAATGCAAGAGCATTTTAGAAGCATCTCTGCACCATATTCAATAAGCTGCATATGTTTTCCACATGCTGGTGACTTATGTAAATCCCAGGAAAAGGCATTTTTTCTTCCCAGAACTTGTAGTGATTCCTAAGATGTTGAAGTCCCATAATTTTATTGATTCTGACTTAAAGTATTTCAAATGTGATCAAACTAAAATTTGGCAAAACAATTTCTACTCTAGATAGATTTTAAAATTTTCTCTATTCTTTGTGCTTGAAAATGCTGTCTAAATAATGACAGTCCTGGATGTGAAACTCATTATTTGATAAGTAGGTGAAAAACCAAGCCTTTTTTGTGGGGTGCCCCTGTAGCGATAAAGTCCTGGATAAGTTAAAGTCAGGAATGGGAGTGTAGCACAGTCCCAAGTAAATCCTCCAGCTGTTACTGGTGGTGAAGAGGAAGAGGGTATAGAGAAGGCATTTGGAAGGAGAGAAGAAGAGGATTCAAGGGCAGCAGGAGCTGTAATCACCATGTGGTCACTCCCTTGAATGGCTATACAACTTCCCTGATGATTTTTGAGAGGAAAACCTTGAATGGACTTGATCCTAGGAGTAGAGACTGGGGAAACAACAGGGGACAGCTTTGAATGAAGGTTTTGCATAAACCCTTGGAATGCTGAGCTGGCCACAGTCAAATGTTAACTTACTTAAAATTTTGAAGCTTGTGAGGTCTGGATTAGCCCAGCTACCATGAGACCTCCCATTTCAGTGAACATCTGTGCTTTACATCAGTGCTGCCATTCAATGGGATTAAAGCCCTTTGGGGTCCTGCTAGTTGGTATGCTCAAAACACACTGCTGGCTAGGTGAGACCCCTTTAGTAATTAATACTATCAGCCCTAGGGACTTCCAGTCTATGCTTTTAGAATAGTGTTTCATAAACTTACCAAAGCATAAGAAACATTGGAGATGTTTGTTAAAATACAAATTCTCAGGTGTCTCTTGGAGAGTCTGATTGAGGAGGTTGGTAGGACAATGAGGCAGCGTGGTGATCAAGTAGATGAGCTGGGGATCTATGTATTTAATAACAAGCACCTCAGGAAATTCTTATGCTGGCCAAGTTTAAATACTTTTACTTTAGAAAAGGTAATGCATAAACATTATAGTTGGATGAATTTCAGCTAAAATTCATTTGCTAGAATTTGATGAACAAGAATATCATGTTTCTCTATTCTGTTACTTAATTTTGTAGACATTGGTACATTTTCCCTCTTACCTCTGATTGGGTAAGGAAGTCAAACTCTTTTTTAGTCTTTCTGCCTATGAAAACTAATTCTCCTATGTGATCATTTTAGTTGCCTTCTGTCTAAGCTTCTGGTATGTGTGGGTAGTGAGTGTGAGGACCAGAACTGGAATTAGAATGCTGTTTTCCAGATATGGATATCTTGTTGTGCACAGGAGAGTAAGCCCAAGTCTTCACCTTTCTCTCCTATCACTTTCAGAATTCATCTGTCTCCATCTTTGCTTTGTAACCACACACAAAGGCCTCCTTCACACCCTTTATTTTTTTCCTTTTTAGACACAAATCCTCTAATTCCATCATATCCAGCTAACTTTTTTTTTTTAAAGCGACTTGAGCCTTTCCAGCCAATGTATGTATTCTTTCTCCAAAAAGCATCTGTGGAGAGGGAATTCATATATAGGAGAGAGTTCATTAGATGCCATCGATTTATGGATAGAATTTAGTTACATTATAAGCTTTGCATTTCCAACAGCAAGCACAGTGTTTGGCATTGTGGTCTGTATTCTATGTATATTTATTGAAAGAAACAATGTTTATTTGTCATATTTTTAAATGTCTTCCAACATTTAAGTGCTTCTTTGGTTGCAGAAACACGGCAGGGACAGGCTTGTGGAGAAAGTCCTTGAACTCTGACAGAACTGAAAGCCCAGATCCTGGAGTCTTGTAGGTACACTTTGCATGACTGCCCCTAAATGCTGAGAATCACATCTCAACTTTATATCAAATCACAATTATGAGGGATCCTTCTGCTATCCTGTTCCTGTCAGGATTTCACATCCTGGATTTCTTGGCCTCACCTATACTTTGGGGGCTTTCCCTTGTACTTTCTTTTCTGTGTTTTTTTTTTTTTTTTGTAGTATTGGGGAATAAACTCAGGGGCACTTGACTACTATATTTTATTTAGAGACAGAGTCTCACTGAGTTGCTTAGTGCCTTGTTATTGCTGAGGCTGACTTTGAACTCTTAATCTTCCTGTCTCAGCCTCCCAAACCACTGGGATTACTGGCATGCACCACTGTGTCCTGCTATTGTGCTCTCTTGCAGGACACTTATGAGCCATTACACAATGGGTAACTTACATGGTCCCAATTCTGATCTCTGTGGAAACCCATTTCTGGACCCAGAAAAATAATCTATTGGTTTTTATTTTTGACCCTTTGTACGTTTCCCTCCTTGATTTTAAAAACAAAACAAAAACCAAGCAGGTTATTAAGAAGAGTTCTTAACTTCATAATAGCATTTGGATATGAGTGATTACAATAGAACATGTTTTTGGTGGATTGGAATGGGAAGAAAGAATATAGAAATGTAAGGACTGGGATTATATTATTTTAGGAATCATACCTTAGAAAGAAAAGTACTTTAAGAATGTGCATGAAAGAATCTATTAAGAACTCATGATGGGGCTGTGGTGTGGTTCAGTGGTAGAGTGCTTGCCTAGTATGTGTAAGGCACTGGGTTCGATCCCAGGCACCACTAAAAAGAAAAATAAATAAGAACACATGTCTACCAATTTAACTCAAAGTCCTTACAAATAGGGCCCATTTGGTCTGACCTCTGATACTTCTCTGTTCACTTCCCCAACCTTCTTCCTCCCCTCACTCATTCAGTTTTGGCCTCTGTGAAGTTTCTTATTAACTCAGCCTGATCCACATTCCTACCTCTTTTCCCTCAATCTCTGCTCACTTATCACCTCAGTGAGTTACATCTTGGCTATCCTAGTTTTTTTTTTTTTTTTTAATCACCTCCCTATTCTTTCTATCAGCTACTATGTGGCTCCCTCTCAGGCTTTATTTTCTTGAAATCACGGGTCACCTTCTGATGCACTTTACATTTACCTGTGTGTTTTGTCGGTCTCCTCTGCCAGAAAGTAAACTCCATGAAGGTGAAGTCTTGTGTCTTTTTCCCTGCTGTAGCTTTAGCACTTAGGCCAGTGTTTGGCAACAGACTAGAAGGTCAATTAATAATACTCATTGATCAATAATAAATGAACTTCTATTCTTCCGTATTTGTAAAATCTACATCACTATAAATAATGGAATAGAACTTAGTCACAAAAGAATAAAAATGTTACAGAATCATTGCCTCCTAAACTATTCAGTTTCAGATTAGTATTGAGTTTTTAAAATCTTTCATGAAATATTTCAATCTTGTGCTATGAAAATCTTTTAAAAGATTAGGAAATATAATTTTTATAATGAAAGGTGGAAACAATGTAGGTATCTAACAATAAGGAGTTGCTTGATAAGTTAATATATATCCATACATTGTATTCTTATATGGTCATAAAATAATAGTCATAAAAATAATAGTTAACTCTTGATATTCCCAAGTTATTGGTTCCAGGACTTTCCCTGGGTACCAAAATTCTGGGATCTCAGGTCCCTTACATTAAATAGTGTAGTATTTGCTTATAACCTATGTACATCCTCACGTATAACTTAAATCATCTCTAGATTACTTATGATACCTACCACAGTATAAAGAGTTGTTATATTGTTTAGGGAATGATGACAAGGAAATTCTCAGCTTGTTCAGAACAGACACCATTATTTTTTTCTGAATATTTTTAATGTGTAACTTATGATACAGAGGGTCACCTATTACCATGGGAAAAGGCTTCTGATATATTTGTAAGTATGTAAAATAATATACAAAAATGCAAAAATGTGATTTCAACTTTGTTGTGAGGAATTGGAATGAAACACATTAAAATAACAAAACTGAAAAGCAGATGGTTTAAGTAAACTGCCCGTGGTCACACAGCTGCTCAGTGGAGGAGCTGAGTCGGGTCTAGGCTGATGAGCTCTATCTGAAACACCTTCTGCATGATACTTGCTGCTTCTGTCTGTGTCATGCTGTCCTCAGTAGTCTCGGAAGTGCCACTGCTTGGAGAGCTTCTCCAGTGACACAGGGCTGAGTATCTGTAACCGCAACATCTAGCATGGGCACCAGCTTACCACATGGGTGTAGATTTGACTTACAGTCTAATATAACTTTGGGTCTTATATGTCTTCTCCCCAGGATAATAGGTTTAGATTCAGCAGGCATAAATCAGTCTTACCAGGAAAATATTATTCAATAGTAATACTCGGTAGTGCTTTCTGTTATGACAATGAAAAAAGCCAATCAGTTTTAAGTGCTAGCTCTAATTAAAAGATGACTAAGTCAGGGGTCTAAGGCAGGGATGACAATACGGCAGCAGTCCCCAAAATAGCAGCAAAGGCAAATGGATGTCTTTGAGTGATTGCATGATGTCTGAATTAATGGCCAGGAAATGAGCGATTATTGCATATATAATATATATTATTTCCAAGATTAGGACTACTGCCATTGAATGATATGGAAAGGATTTAGCTAAAAAGCATATGCCTTAAGAATAGGCCTAAGTCCTTAATTGTAAGTTTATTAGTTAATACCTTGGGCAGTTCTTAGATTATAGCATCAGTGTTTTTGAGGGCATGTTAGATAAAAGAATGGTCATGGGTAAAGTCTTATTTGGATATTTAACCTGATAGTGTCAGTAAACATAGGCCTGAACCAGAGTTTATAATTTCAGGGAAGCAGTTTACAAATTGGTCACCATTTGTTCTTCTGTTTCCTTAAGCAGCTATCTTGGTACCCAAGATGTCCTGTTTATAAACAGTCGTCTAAGAGGCCAGGGAGCAAAGTGAGCCATGTGATGGATCACCCACAGCAGGCTGACTCCGCCTGCCATTCTTGCTGGCTCTAATTAAAAGACGACTAAGTCAGGGGTCTAAGGCAGGGATGACAATAGGGCAGCAGTCCCCAAAATAGCAGCAAAGGAAAATGGATGCCTTTGAGTGATTGCATGATGTCTGAATTAATGGCCAGGAAATGAGCGATTATTGCATACTTAGAGCTAGGCTGTTTTATAAAGCTTGTGGCATGCTCAAAGCCATATACTTGAACTTCAGGAAATTTAAGAGAGGAATTTGTTCTGTTATTGCTTGGTTGGAGATAATGCATATATAGGCAATGCTTAAACTAAGGGGGAAAACTGTTACTGCTGTTTTAGTATTGATGTTTCCAAAATAAGTGTAATCTTAAGAAACTCATTTTGTAGACACATGAAGTCTCTAGCCAGTTGTTGACTTAGAGAAACAGCTTTTATTGCCACTGCCTCTGTTTCTGACTTATAATAATATTAGTTGGTATTTAAATAGCTGTTTTTGTGTGGAACAAAGCCTCTAACATCTCTCTCTCTTCCATTTTTTTTAAATATATTCTAATAGCACTTCAATTTGGCAAGTCGGTGACAAGCATCCTGATTTTTCTTTGTCTGATTAGTTCAGTAGGTTAAAGCATCACATAAGAGAGGCCAAGGTCCAGCATTTGATTCCCCTGTGGGGGTGAGCTCCCCCAGGCTGCCTGCCTAACCCCAGTCGCCATCTTGTAATGGTGTCCATTCATCATGGGTGGAAACAGGAGAAGGGGTGAGGGTGGATTAGAGCAAATCTATCAGCAGTACTGGAAACTCAACTGATTACGACAGCCTCCCAGACTAGGGACAGAAGGAGACAGGGAGTCTCTTTATGCAAACAATAGCATGATATGCAGACTGGGAAACTGAGGCACAGAAACATTATATTGCTTGATTTTTTAAAATTGATCTTTTAAATAAGTTCCAAATCTACATGATTTTTCCTACTTTTCAGTTTGAAAATTTTAGACATGATTATAAAAATACTGGCTACTATCTAGCTTACCTCACATATGGCACCTAATTATGTCTTAAACTGTATTTTGTTCTAAAAATAACCACCTCAAATTTAATAGACCCCAAACAGATGTCAAATAAAACCTTTCTCACATATATCTTCTCACAGAGAATGACCTACCTTAGAAGAACCTATAGGGAATAATGGAGAAAAAAAATACCGGATCATAACACTGACTTCAAAAGGCAGATGATTTTGGCTGAGGTGGAAGATGTTATATTTGGCCTGGTTTTGTTTTTGCAGGACAGTTATTCTTAGTGTGGCTGACCTTCCTTTTGTGGATTTCTTTTATCAAGGCTAATGTTGGCTCCTCTGCTTTTTCCCTATTTAGTTATGCTTCAACCGGTAGTGCTTCTGAGAAGCCTTGCTGCTCTCAGTTGGTCTTGAAGACTGTACCATCAGGTCCCCTCAGGGCTCCTTGGTGGGCCCCATGAAACACTTCCTATGTACCAAGCCCATAGCCCAGTTACATGGAAGGACTCCACTGAGACGCAAGCACCTGTCCCATATTCCATACTTCATTTGGTTGCATGTAGATTTCTCCTTGAAGGAAACCTTTTGTGAATATTTGCTGAGTTGAATAGGAAAGAAATCAAGGTCTGCAAATGCTATTTATGTGCTTCTCTGATGAGAGTTGTTCGGCATCATGTTTCAATGTACTGTATCCACAGATAACCAGAGTGGACTCTCACTAACTCTCACTCTGGCTCTTTTCTGTTTCTGAGTGGCCTCCAGACCTGGGGTCACCTGTTCCTACCATGGCTATCAGCAGTATCCATTCCTATCCATGTCCTGCCAGGAAGTGCCCAGTTCTCATAATTCTCAGGGTCTGAGGATTCTGTTCCTAGGGATCCATTCCTCTCTGACTCCCCAGTTCTCATTTTTGCCTTCTGCTTGGTTGGAAGAGAAGCTTCTGATTTATCTGAAGCAGTTTTTCCTACTTGTGTTCGTCATAGCTTTGGATAGAAAAAGCAACTTATTAATTACTGTAGAGATCGGAAGGGTAGAGAGTAGTTTCTAGCTCAGGCTTTAAGGGGCTTCCAGAGTCATAATTAAGAACACAGACTCTGGAAGAAGACTGCTTGGATCCAATTCCAGCTTCATCACTTTTAGCTGTTTGATGTTAGATAAGTTACTTAACCTCTCTAACCTCTACCTATTCATCTTTCAGTGGGGATAATGGTATCTACCTCATAGGTTTGAAGTGAGGTTTTAATCAATTAATATTTGTATAGGACTTAGAACAGACTGGGAAGAAGAAGGGTTATGTGAATGCTAGTGAGTGAGAAATTATTTCCCCTCAACTTTCCCTCTAGGTGTCTTGCCTTTTGCCATGGCATTGTTATTCTGGGCAGCAAAGGGATGCAGCTGTGTGTTTGGGCATCAGGAACCACACATCAGCTGCCCGTGGCTCCCAGCTCCTGGAAAAGGTGCAACTGCAGCATTAGTAAGTTCCCCCCACCTAGGCTCTGAAGTCTGACCATGAACTTTACGTCCAGGTCCTCCTAGCATAGGATCCAACGGACCAAGGGAGCTGTCAGGTGTGTATGACATGAACGTGTATGTGAGGTGTGGGGTACAATGTTAAATCCTAGTCTCTCTGGGTTAAAGTGTGTTTTGTATTATAGACAATCAGAGACACTTTCAGAAAGAAAGAAAGAAAGCAATTTGAGAACTGGAAAGAAACTCTAGAAAAACATCAGTGAAAGAAAGGAAGACAAGAAACAATGGAAAAACTGGTTTTTGGAGAACATTTACAGACTTCAGCACCTTTCTCCATACTGAGAACACCCAGTTAGCGTATTTGTGATCTAACAATATCCCTAATCTTAACTAACCAGTGTAAACTAGTCCTCAAGGACGGATGTGTCTGGGAGAGGCAAGGACCAGCAATGAACCCTATTGATCTCTGAGCAGCCCTTCAGAATCTGCTCAGAGTGTCTTGGAATGCTCCATATTCCTAATTCAATCTGCTTTTTATAAGTCCCAACACTTGAGATAAAATACACTTTTTCGTACCCATTTTATAGTTGCCTTTCATTTTTATTTGATTCTACTATGTGTATGTTTTAAAAATATTTTGAAGTGGTACATATAATTTCCAAATTCTGAAATATCAAAATGATTCTCCCAATAACCACAGGCTGGTGACTGGGGTTGTGGCTCAGAATTAGAGGGCTCACCTAGCATACATGAGGCACTGGTTTGATCCTCAGCACCACATAAAAAAGAAAATAAAGGTATTGTGTTCATCTACAACCAATATCCACAGGCCTTGAGTTCTGTTTCTCTTAATTACCATAATCATAGTACCTGCTTAGTGTCTTTTCCTTAGGAGAGGCTTAATAAATACTTATCATAGGTAATTGTTCAATATATGGGCATGTTTTCATCTGTTGTATCTTCTGATCAACAGGATTCTTCTTTCTCCATTGGTCTTCAGGTGCTTAGAAATGGTTAAGTTTGGCTTAAAAAGCATTTTCATAATAGGTCCTGCTTTTATTGTTTACTTATTACTACAGTATAATTTTAGTATCCAACCCACCATCCAACAC
This sequence comes from Callospermophilus lateralis, assembly GCF_048772815.1. NCBI lineage: Eukaryota > Metazoa > Chordata > Mammalia > Rodentia > Sciuridae > Callospermophilus > Callospermophilus lateralis. The sequence continues at coordinate 55,132,166 of NC_135313.1, read as the reverse complement.
AAAAGGTCAGAACTTAAGAACCACCTATATCTCACTTACGATTTTTCCCATCCCATGTCCCTGGCTCTACTACTCCAGGAAGGCTTCAGCCAGAATCCTGAGCTGAGTAATCATCTAAGACACTCCTCTTGGGATGGGGTGGGGAAGATAAAACATGCCCATGTTCCAAACAACTAGCTCAGAAATTTCTGAAACAATCTACTTGCAAGTTGGAGACAGTCCATATTTTATCTGGGCCAGTAGAATGTCTAATTAGATCCAATTCATCTTGGCAGAGAAGACTTTTCAGGCCCTGAGATGAACAGGGTAGGGTGGGATGAATTTCTTTGCCTTTTGAGATTGCATGCTTAACAAAGATGTAATCTACTTTGAAAGTATAGAATTAAGGCCCTTGGTATTAGATTATCAAAACTCATGTTCATCTTTGGCAAAGGCTGTCTAAAATCTTCCGTGGAGAGGAGTTCTCTCATTCACTACATGGTAATGCTCTGGCCTTTATCCTTCAGCTACTTTTAGTTGGCAGTGTCTTTATGTGATTTCCATTTTTCTATAGGAATGCTTACTGCTCTCAAGATCTTGAGTTATCAGTTTTACTCACCCCCCAGTACAGGTCTGCTGTGGCTAAGGACGTGGCTCTCCTCTACCTCTCCTCAAGCCTTTCCTCACTGGTTTTGTTTAAGTCAGTATTTCAAAGTTTATTGTTGCCTGAGCCAACCAGTGCACCACAGCACCTTCCTCTAATCGTGGAAATTTTCACTTTTCTCCATTTTCATTGGATTTGTTTCCTTTGTACCCATATGTCTTTCCACACTCTAATGCACTTTCAGTACCATTTCCTTCAGGGTCACTTATCTGATGCTCCATTAGGTTCCCCTACACCAATTCCCCACCCTCCTACCCCTGCCCTGTTATTTTCTCCCTGAAAAATCTCTCTGCTGGATCCTGTGTTTTCTTGTTCCAATCTGACTGGGTTGCTTTAGAGGCCATGGTTCTGGAATTTTCCTTTGCTTCTTTCCTCTATCCATCCCCATTTTCTTGAAGCACCTATTTTCCTCCTTCCTGTTTTCCCATCTTGTTTAGTAAGGGGGAGAGAAAAGAATTTCTGAGAAAAAAGGGTGGGGGGGTAGTTATTTTAATATCCTGCAGCTCATAAAATCTCTTTATTTCACTTTCACATTGGAATGATAGCTTGGCTATGGGATCCTAAACTGTAGATGATCTTCATGACTTTATTGTCCTCTAGATTCACACGTAGCTTTTGGGAAGTCAAACACATTCTCATTCCTGATCATTTGTATGCGCTTTGTCTCCCACCCTCCCGTTTGAAAGTTATTAGGATTTTTTCTTTATCTCCAGCATTCTAAAATTTCCTGATGTGGACATTTTTCATTAATTACGCTAGGCTCTCAGAGGGCCTTTCATTCTTCAGATTTATATACTTCCGTTCTGGGAATCTTTCTTATATTATTTATTTGACAAATTTCTCCCAACCATTTTCTCTTTTCTTCCTTTTTGTCAGCTCTATTTATGAGCTATCAATACTCTGGATTGATACTCTTAATTTCCTTATATTATTCTTTGGTTGTTTATTTCCTTAAGAGATTTTTCTTACATTTTTCTATTGCGATTTTTCTTTTGGCTATTCTATTTTTCATTTTCTACAAGCTTTTGTTTGTTGTTGGCTTGTTTCCTTTTTGTAGTTTCTTTTGAATTTCACAGATGTAATATTTTCTTTCATCCTCCTGAGGATATTAATTGTAGTGTTTGGATGTTTTCTTCTCTCTCCATTGTTTCTCTTACTGCTAACATGCTTTCCTCCTCCATCAAATTTATTGGTTTAGATTTCTGTCCTTTATGTTGAGAATTTCTTCAAATGTCTAGTACTTGTTGGCTATAAGTTTATAATTAAGAGCAAGAGCCATATTATACATTATAAGATTTTATTTTCTAAACAGGAATTGTTTAGTGTTTTGATGTTTGATAACCTATCCAAACAATACAAAGGAACCGAAGTTCCTTCAGAATTCTACCTCCTAATGACAACCACTATTATTTTTTTTTAGAAAAATAAATTCTTATCCTAAAAATTTTTTTGTGCTAAAGTTTTTGTACATTTAAATAAATGGAATTGGAATGTATTATATACTATTTGACACCTGCCATTTTCTGTATCACTGCAGCATTAATATCTTTCCATGTCAATATATGTGCCAAATCCTTTTTAATGACTTGATATTTATTTAAACAATCACCTAATTCTGGAAAATTCACATTTCTGATTTGTCACTATTAAAAGTAACAACATGCCTTTTGGGGTGGTGCATGCCTGTAAATTCCAGTGGGTCGGGAGGCTGAGGCAGGAAGGATTGCAAGCTCTAAGCCAGCCTCAGCAATAGCGAGGCACTAAGCAACTCAGTGAGACTCTGTCTCTAAGTAAAATACAAAAATACAAAATAGGTCTAGGGATGCGGCTCAGTGGTCTAGTGCCCCTGATTCAATTCCCTGTAGCAGAAAAAAACAAAAACAAAAAAAACTAACAACATGGAGCTGGGTGTGGTGTTGCACACCTGTAATCCCAAGCACAGTGATCGAAAGTACAAAGCCAACTTCAGCAAACGTGAGGCCCTAAACAGCTTAGTGAGAATCCCTATCTCAAAATAAAAAGCAAAAAGGGTTAGGAATGTGGCACAGTGTTTAAACACCCCTGGATTCAATTCCTGGTACTGGGGGACTAAAAAGTAATATTGCACTAGGCATCATTGTATACACACATCTCTGTCTATGTGTCTGGTTGCTCCCTTAGGAAAAAATTCTTTTTTTTTTTTTTTAAAGAGAGAGTGAGAGAGGAGAGAGAGAGAGAGAGAGAGAGAGAGAGAGAGAGAGAGAATTTTTTGATATTTATTTTTTAGTTATCGGCGGACACAACATCTTTGTTTGTATGTGGTGCTGAGAATCGAACCCGGGCCGCACGCATGCCAGGCGAGCGCGCTACCACTTGAGCCACATCCCCAGCCCAGGAAAAAATTCTTAAAAGGGAAATTGTTAGGAAAAATAGGCACAAATTTATGATTGGTGGTGCTGTTTGTATGCAAGGGGCCTGTCAATTGATGGAGAGTCACTGTAGAATAATCTGTGAGCTGCCTTTTCCACTGGCAAACCTCCAAATAAAAGTATCTGTTCTGTGCACTGGACAGAACAGATGGACACACGGGGCTATAATCTCTTGTTAAGTGTAATTTTGCATTCAAAAAGAATGTGAGAAAAGAGCATCCCATTGTCTAATGTGAAGTTGAACAGTTCATCCATCTCTTCATTGCTCTCTGCTGTGACGTGTGTCCCAGAGCCTGGTGCTGTTTCTTCAGGGAATATACTTCCCATCCCTGGCATTGCAGGCTGGAGGTGGCAAGCCAGGATTAGAGAGGAGGTGTAGGCTGCTCCAGGTGTAGGCTGACCTGGTATTTATTCCCCACCTCCAGAGCACCTGGTGCATCCCATTTCTGAGGCTTTCCTGGTTTGGGGACTCTGTTGGCTGGCTTCTCCTCAGTATGACTCCTGCAGGGTCTTCATTTTTATCCTTTCCACTCAGTTGAATCCCTTCCTCCTTCTGCCTGCTTTCTGTGTATCTGTTATCATGCCTGGGACTGTCAGATAGCCCCACTTTCATCAAGAATGGAACTTGTATTTCTTGTTTTTCCTGTTGTTTCATGGGGGGGGGTTCAAAAATAGTACTGGGGGAAAACAAGTCAGTCTAATAATTCAAAATCAGGATGATTAGTTATTTAAGTATGTATCACATATAAATTCAAACTTGTACAATTATTTAAGTATGTTTCATATCATATACTCATATATCATTTATTATGATTTTCTAGATAAGGGCAATATGATAAGGGTCTGTACAAGATATTCTAAGAGGGTTTATAATCCAGGAACCTGCCAGTATGTGGCCACCTGAGCAAGGAGGCCAGGTACTGAAGAAAGGTACATGAATTGTTACCCACGATGCAAATTCATCATAATGGTGTTAGTTTTCCTTGAGCCTTGAGAGACTTTGCTGGCATTTTGCCTTTAAAATAATATACATTAAACCTGTGAGGAAAAAACTATTTAAATACCATGTGCATTGGCAATGAGTACTGGAATCCTTTAACACAAAGTTATATTTTTGGAAGGTGGAGATTTTCCTTGCTTTGAAACATTAAGTTATGCAGATATTTAAAAATAAATTTTCCAAATCCTTAAATAGTAGTTTGTGTTACTCTTCCTTCTTTTGAACCTCCCAAAATTGAGTAAGGGAGTCTGTATTTCTCAGAGACTACCTCATCCTCCTTTTACTAAACCACCAGTCAGGCAACAAAGACTCAAGAGAGGAAATACTGACACTTAATCAACAAAAGAAAGTTTGTATTTGATATCCTGTTTGCCTGGAGGCAAAAAGGGCTGTTTAAAAATAGCAGGTTGAAGTGGATATTAAAAATGGCCACTTTGATAGTGAGCACTTTTGTATCTCTCTACATAAGATAACAGTTGCCTCCATAATAATTTACAGTGAGAGTGGATAATAAAGATTTGCGCAGTTCCCAGCTGTTTATACTTTGGTTAAAGTCCTATTGTTACTAATGCAAAGTAGTACTTTTAATTTTTAATGAAATAACAAGAACAAGATGTAAGAGCAGAAAAATCCAGCTGAGTAGACCTATTGCTACTCAGGTTCTCCGGCAGTGGGTCTGTGCCTGCAATATTCAGGAGACACCTTTATAGACCAAGAGAACAACTTCCAGTTTTAGCCTGCCTTCAGCTCATGACCAGTCTAGGCTGTGCCTTAGGTATAGTGTTTAGAAAAGTTTATTCTGGATTTTCATGACTGAGAACCTCAATACAAGTACATATATTTATTTAGGGGATTCACATATGCTAATGTGCTTTATGTCACATGTATATTACATAAGCCAAACAGAAATTAAAGATGTTCTAAAACAGTACATGTAAATAAAAAATTAGAAAATTCTACTGAAACTTAAGTGAATCAGTCCTATTTTGAAATCCACTGTTCTGGAGAACTTTTTTATCTATAAAATGAAATGACCTAGAATTTACCTCTACAGTACTTGAAGCACTTGTGGAGAATAACAGGGTCTGGAGGAACTTATGCAAGTTATCTTTTTTCTTCCTCAACACCCCTCTAAACCTCTCTGTGCTGTAGGCCATCCTTCACCCATGGAAAAGTTCCTTAACTGAATGCTGGTATAAAAACACAACTCCCATAAATGTGTTTCTCTCCTATATGATTTGAAAGTATTGTGCAATTTTTATGTCCTCAAAGTCCAAGATCAGAAATGGAATTTTCAGACTAGTTGCCGATACCCCCCACCAAAACCCCCCCACTTTTGTAACTGAATGTGCTTTAATTCAAAAGGAAACTTTTCAGGCCATTAAGCTTCAATACAGTTTAATGCCTTTGGGCTGTGGGGCTTGAAATCATAGAGAAACCCGAATAAATGTTTTAAAATAAAAGCTGGAATACAAAGTATGCTCTTTTTCCTTGCTGCAAATTTGTTTTTCGTTTTGTGATTGTCTGCCTTGTTCGAATCAAAACTCTTGCTCATGTCTAGGCTACAGAAGTCCCAGTGGATAGCCCAATCCCACTTAGGCATGGACGGGCCAAGTCTGCAGATCTTTGGCTTGTCATAGAGGGAGGAGGGCAGTGAACCCTGCCTCTTCCTGCTTGTAGTTTTAAAATAGTCCCAAATGACCAGTTTGTATTCTAGGCCACAGTAACTCTTTTGCAGAATGAATAATATTTTCTTAAGCACTTTTAAGTTGTCATTCACAGCCTATTTTAAAAATGATTTAATGAGTAAAAATATGCTGTTTATAAGTCCCTAAGTGCATATTTCTTAGAATGGCTGAAAGAGTAGCTTTGTTTACACTCATTTACTACAATGGCCAAGGGGAATGTTATGGCAGTCAGAAATCCCTTAAAATGACATATGAAGAAAAGTCCTATCTGCTTGATTGTCTTTTTTAGGTTAAAGTTCTTTTTAAAACAATTGATTCACTTGAACTTGCATAGACCCTCAACCCCAGTTTTCAAGTGGAGAAATTAAGGCTTGCTGATACATAAATAACTTATTCCAGTATAAGGCAAGGGTAGCAGGTTATTAGGAATATATCAGGTCGTTAAAAAACCTATCCTGTGCTGTCTATGAGCGATAGTGAATCCTTCTTAGTCAAAAGAGCTTTGATAGGTGAGCTAAGAGCCAGGTTCTTTTGCCTCTCGACTGGAGAAAGAATTTGCCAAGCAAATTAGTAATCCACAAAGGAGAAAAGTTAAGTGTATTGTAAGTCTGGGGAAGGAGCCAGTCATGTATAATTGACATGCCAATTATGAATTATTTGTTTATTTGTTAACCAGATCCCTAAATAAGTTTAGCAATGTCTTGCTAACTGTGTAAGTTATTCTGTGTGGTTTAAGAAAATAAAACTTTGACTTAAAATTAAACTTTTGGCTCAAATTAATACATCAAAGATAGACCACCAAAGTCTATCTAGAGGGATTTAGGGGATGCACTACCCAGGGCAGTTATGAGAGAATCTGAATTTTTTTGAAGACTTAAAGCTTTAATTGTTAAGTGTCTAAAGTGGGAAAACTCTTTTTGTTTGTTTTTAAATGAGAAAATTGATGTCATGCTGGGGTGATAAACTACATCCCTTCAACAGAGAATAACATTGAATTGATTTGAGGGGAGGGTGGAAGTTCTTGATGATTAGTTTTCAAATAAGAATGCCATTCTCTGATATTTTGCCTCAAACCCAGCACCTTGAGAAGTAGTTATTTTCATCCAGCAAAATGTATTTCCTGTGCAGTGTAATAGCACAATGAAATTTTATCAGGTGCCTCAGTAATGTATAGTCATCAATGAATCTAACAAGGATACATTTTATAAGAAAGTCAATAAAAGAAAATGATTATATTGTTGACTGAAGCCAGCATCCAGAAATGAAAAATAGAAAGGAAAATATCACCGTGCATCGGACAGAGTTTCAGCACATATAATGTGCTAACGTCGTCTCTTCAAAGTTATTAGCTATGTAGCAAAACAATAGGCAGCAAGAGGATAAAAATACTCCAGCCTTTTTAAATGTCAAAAACAACCTTAAAACTACTCTTTCACCCCTAATCTATTGTTTGAATAAAGTGCAGTTTCCTGTCCCACCGAAATGTTTATGTGTTTAAGTTGAAATGTGCTTTGAGCCACTCTTTGGAGATACAACTACACATGAGAAAAACCATTCAAATTGTGGATTGAAAAAAAATCATTATAGGATTCTACCAGATAGACATCTGGAAAATATGAGAAATGAATTTTTTAAACCTCTGAGCATTGGGGATCTTGTACTTAGATGTCACCTTCCCATTGTTGGTTTTGGACACAAGAATGAACACATACTTAGGAAAAAGCTTGATATATGTTACAAAGAATAGAAAATACTAAAGATTTTAAAGTGTACCAATCCCAGTTGAAACTGTCTTTTTTTTTTTTTTTTTTTTTGGTGGTGGGGGCACCAGGGATTGAATTCAGGGGCACTCAACCACTGAGTCACATCTCCAGCCCTATTTTGTATTTAGAGACAGGGTCTTACTGAATTGCCTAGCATCTCGCTTTTTGCTGAGGCTGACTTTGAATTTATGATCTTCCTACCTCAACCCCCCGAGCTGCTGGGATTACAGATGTGTGCCACCCACCCAGATGAAACTGTCTTAAAAAGTGAACTTTCAGCACTGTGTTGACATACACAGTGAAATCATGAAATTTATTTGGAAAAATAAAAGACCCAGAATAACTAAAGCAATCCTTAGCAAGAAAAGTGAAGCAGGAGGCATCACAATACCAGACCTTAAACTGTACTACAGAGCAATAGTAACAAAAATGGCATGGTATTGGCACCAAAATAGACTTGTAGACCAATGGTACAGAATAGAGGATACAGAGACAAACCCACATAAATATGGTTATTTCATACTAGACAAAGGTGTCAAAAACATTCACTGGAGAAAAGATAGCCTATTTAACAAATGGTGCTGGAAAAACTGGCAATCCATATGTAGCAAAATGAAATTAAACTTTTATCTCTCACCCTGCACAAAAATCAACTCGAAGTGGACCAAAGACTTAGACACTAGAACAGAGACCCTGTGCTTAATAGAAGAAAAAGTAGGCCCAATTCTTTACCATGTTGGCCTAGGATCTGACTTCCTTAACAAGACTCCTAAAGTGCAAGAAGTAAAATCAAGAATCAATAAATGGGATGGATTCAAATTAAAAATCTTTTCAGCAAAGGAAACAATAACATGAGGAGAGAGCCTACAGATTGGGAGAAAATCTTTACCACATGCACCTCTAATAAAGCATGAGTCTCTAGAAATATGAAGAGCTCAAAAAACTTAACATCAAAAAAACAAATAATCCCTCCCTCTCTTCTGAGTCCTCTTCAATGGCAACCATTTTAACTTGGAACTTCAAAGGCAAAAACATCAGTACTTATGGTCATTTTTCTTAAAAACACACTCACAATGCTATTAAATAGCTGTAGGTGTCGTGTATTGGTTTCCTACCTCTAGTGATGGTCAGTGTTCCTCTGCACCCTTCCTGCTTTCACAGCTGAACCCTATGGGATGATGCCACTTCTTTATTGCACACATTATCATTTTTCTCTGGAAGTAGTAACTCTTTTCTTTTGCTTCCTTTTCTGTTTTTCTCTAGTTTATTCCCAAATTTTGGACAGAAGGGCAAATCTTCTTTGGACTATAATCAAGCACATCAAGCTCCCCTTTTCTCAGTGATATCACCCAGAGCCCTTTTGCACCTGCTGTGCTCTAGACTGACTGCTCACTGCTACCCTAGAAGCTCCCTTTACCATCATCTCTAAGATCTCCTTTGCCTCTCTCCATGGAGCCTCGCTTTCTTGGCCCCGTATCTTCCTCTTTTTGTCTTACAATCCTTTTGGGTAGGAAACTGCCGCAGTCTGGCTGGGAACAAATAACTGGGAGGTCACAAGCCACTTGTAGGTTCAAACAGGAACTACTTTATTGCCCGCACCAAACGGGAACTCCACCGGAACTCAACGGAAACTCCGCGAGAACTCAAAAGTAGAGGGCACCTGAGGTAGCAGGAGCCGCCTTATTGTTGGACAGCAGAGGTTTATATACACAACTGAATACACAGCTTGTTTCAATTTAGCATCACCCAGTTACAGCAATCAATCATTATCTTAATAATTATGCACAGCTTAACTTAATTATCATCATCTTAATGGCTCGCTGGCGTTACCTCACAAACCACTCCCCCTGGCAAAGTGCCAGGCGCCATCTTGACTTGGTTGTGGCTCTCAACAGGAAACCTCTGTTCAATCAGCTTTCTAATAAAAGAAGAAGAGGAGATGCTTTTTTTTTTTTTTTTTAATCTTTGCATTTTCAAAATGTTTTTATTTCATCCTTACACTTTATCAATAGTTTGAGAAAAGAGTTCTCATATGCAAATGATTTCCCCTCCATATTTTGAAGGCATTACAAGGTAGTTTTCTAGAGTCCTATGTTACCATTAAGATTTCCTATGCTTTCCTTAGTATGTGTCCCTTCCCCAAATTACTAACATTTTCTGGGTTTCCTTTTTGTTTCCAGAGTTCATAAATTTCATGATTATGGGCTTTGACATCAGACTCTTTCATTTACTATACTTGTGTTTTTAAAGAGTCCCCTTGACATGGAATCTCATTTATTTTTCTTTTTTTAAAATTTTTTTATATTTTTATTTATTTATCTTAATGTGGTGCTGAGGATCGAACCCAGTGCCTCACACATGGGAGGCAAATACTCTACCATTGAGCTACAACCTCAGCCTGGGAGTTCATTTCTTATTGGCATTATTTCTTTGGTGATTTCTCTCTCCTCTTGCTCCATTTTTTCTTTGTACAGCTGCTCCTAGTCAAATATTTGGACATCCTATGCAGATTATCTAAAGTTTTCATCTTTTCTTAAAAAAATATTTTTGAAGATTTTGTTCATTTTAATGTGCTTTTTCTGTTCATGCATTATTTTTATTTTTTCCAAGTCTGACTGATTCATCCTCCCTTCATTCTTTTATTCCTTCCTCTTTTTTTTTTTGGTCCTGGGGATTGAACCCAGAGACACTTAACTACTGAGTCATATCCCCAGCCTCTTTTTTATTTTTTATTTTGAGACAGATTCTCACTGAGTTGCTAAGGGTCTCCCTGAGTAGCTGAGGCTGGCTTTTGTGCTCCTCCTTCCCCAGCCTCCAAAGCTGCTGGGATTACAGGCATGTCCCACTGCACCCAGCTGCTACCTTCCTTTTCTATCTTTCATGTTGTTTTTTTTCTTTCTTATTTTTATTTATAATCCTTGACTAGCCATTTGTAAGAGTGAGTCTCCACCATGTGATCTGGAAGCTGTGTGCACATGCATGCGTGCCCAAGTCCCCACAAGGCTTCCCTATTTGGTGACCTGAGTGCATGACTTCATTTGAGGGAGTTCAAAGCTGTTTGTATTTATTAGTCTTTTCTTTAGTGTGGTTGGTCTTTCGGAGGGAGGAATGCTGCCTGGAAGCCAGAAGCCAGGCTCTCAGCATCCTTGGAATTCAGTAGGGGAAGGGTAATGTCCCATTCAGAGACTTTCACTTCAGTCTTCTGTTTCCAGTAAGGAAAATCTGGGTTGTGACCTGTATTCTTGTGTCCAAAGCCAGTCAAATTCAACTTCCTAGAGAATAAGTTTCTAGAACCCTCCTAGGTTGGGCTCAGGATAGTTAACACTTAACTGTGCTGTCTGGGGAATATCTTTTTGGGTTCTATGGCCCAACTCTATTTGCTCTTGAACTTTCACTTATTGCTGGCTCCAGTTTCTGCTTTCGTGATACTGCCTAGACAGTTATAACTTGCCCACCTGTGTCCCAGCTTCCACAATTTTATTGCTCCTCACCTGTTCTCTTACTCCTTGTGTATGAATGCTTTTGCAAAAACCATTTAATTTCCATTTAAGAGATGATTTGGAAGAGAGTAAGAGGATCTTTTAGATCTACACATTTAGATGGAAATATCCGCATTTCTATCTCTGGTTGTCCTTAGCTTAGATTTCTCTTCTTTCTTCTTAGGTTTCCAAAGGAGAGTTCCTAAGGCTCAGCCCTATGTTCTTCTTCTTCTTTGATGTCTACTTTGAAGACTTCATGAATGTAAAAATGGCTCTCATGCTGCTTACCTCAAAGACTGTATCTCTTTTTTTTTAAATCTCTTGTTTTTTTTTTATCTCTTGTTTTTTTTTTTTAAATCTAAACTCAAATTCCATATTTCCCCCTGCTTAGTAGGGCAGGGAGAAGCCAGAGGTAATTGAGGTCCACAATGCAAAATTCCAGGAGGCAGTTCTTTCAGATGTGCCACCTGATACCCTGAGCATCAGTACCTTCTTAAGTTTGGCCCCCTAGTTGCCTACTCTCCCCCCCTGAATAGAGTTCTGCTGCATATATCCATTTCCCAGTGTCAACAGGGCTGTCTCAGTGTCACCTCCAACTTAAAACATCCCAAACCAAGTTGACCATCTTTCTGTCACAGACCTTCTCTCTTTCCCCACCTGTAGTTCTGGTCCTTGTCAACAGTACTGCCAATTTCCCTTTCAGATTCATTTCTCACTTTTTCCAGCTCCCTGATATTCTGGCTCAAAGTTTTATCTATTTTTCCTTGAAAGTATGCCTTTCATCTCGCCTATCCTTTTTTTTTTTTTTAGTTTTAGGTGGACACAATAACTTTTATTTTATGTGGTGCTGAGGACAAAACCCAGTGCCTCAAGCATGCCAGGCAAGCCACATCCACTTGAGCCACATCCCCAGTCTTCTCCTATCCTTTTAATGTTTGTTCTAATCACTCCCAAAAGGGATTTTCACTCTGAAAGCCTTGAGCAAAAACTCGAAAATTCCTTACACACAGTTTGCACCACTTCTTTCCTAAAAAATCCTTAGTGACCATTTTCTAGCCATTCAAATCTAAAAAGCCCACTGTACCTTCCAAACCCTCCATTGTCTGAGCCTGCTTCACCTTGAACAAATTCATCTTTCTTTTAAGGTTTGGTATAATTCACAACACCTTCATGAAGCTTTGACTCACTATCCATTCCTGTGCTGATTAGCCATTTGAGTTTCTGCTTTTCAGTTCCTCTAGTACAAATTGTCCATCTCTCACTTAATTTTCCGTAGACTCATATTATTCCACGCCTCATGGCCATCCCCAACTCACTGGTCTAAAGCCAGGTTCATCATCTGCCTATTCACCACCTATCTCTCTTCACTTATTCTAGTTTCCGTGTTGATAGAACTTCTAATCTCCAAGGCAGATGCCTGTGTCTCCCTTACCTGCCCCCTGATTCTGACTTAAAGTTCTATCAGTTTTTCCTCTAAAATATCTTGTGTCATATACATCCCTTCTCATCTTGTTGGTAAGTGCTGGAAAGGCAGGGTGCATGTGTGAATGTAATTTTCTTGCACAGCTGTAAGCAAATACGTCTTGATAACTTATCTACTCATCAAAAGATAACTTTCCAAAAGAAAAAGATTAAAGGATTATCCCAATTATGTCAAAATAGCATTTGGTGTATACTTAAAAATATTTGTGCAATTAATGTAATGTTTTAAACCACATGCTGAAACTAACATCTAAAATTTAGTTATTCAAAATATATTTCAATATTCATATTATGTTAATTATTCAAAAATATTTTTGATTACTGTGACTGGTACAAAAGTTTTATTTTTACCTAAAGGCATAAATAATGTACTATAGTTTCATCACTAAGAGTGAGAGGTTTGAAAGCCAGGAAAGAACAAGCAACCATCATAATGATTCTCTGATAAATTTTCAGTTTTTCCAGAATACTAGACTTGGTAATTTGTTCAGTTATTCTAAACTTTTCCAACAATAAATCTCTGCAAACTACCAAGCTATCAGTTATTTGGAAAGTGAGCGATTCAACTAGGAAATGATAAATGAGGTTGAATTAGTGCTTCTCTGGGAGCATGTGAGGTCTGAATTTATCTTAGAACTTTCTAGCCTTGATGAACACTTTATGAGGGAGAAGCGCACAGGTTTCAGCAACTGTCCTGATTGGTGAGGCCTCGACTTAACTCTGCAGTGAGGCCTTGCAGTGTTTGTGGAGCTGACCCAGTCACTGTCTTCAGAGTCACTCCTTTGCCAGCAGCTCCCTTGCAGTCACTCACAGGAAGTGCTACATTTTCCTTAGAGTCACACTACTCCAAACTTAGAGCCCAGGAACCACCTGGGGTTTGGTAAATATGATTTTGATTGGGCAGGTCTAGGTGGGTCCAGAGAGTTTCATTTTGCAGAAGCTCCTGGTTGTGTAGATGCTGCTTGGCTCAGGAGCACACCTTGAGTGGTAAGGACTTGGGAATTTTCAGAAACATGTGTTCATTCCAGAGTGTTGTTTTTAAAAGTGAAAGTGCTGCCAATATGCCTTGATTCAACGTGCCTTATCTCTCACTGGTGATTACAGGCCCATGATTTTGCATTCTATTTCCATCTCCTGGCAACCTGGGTAGGTATCTTGTTCTTACATTAGAGAAGGCTGCCATGGCAGATAGGCAAATTTCCCTTGAACTTCTGGGTCAGTAGCCAGTCAGGACTCTTAGAAAGCCAAGGGAACAACTCACAGCTCCTCCAGGTCCTGATCATTTGGTGACTTGGAGTATTTCTAATGCCATCCAAGTTCTGAATAATTGGATCTTTATTCTTAAGAGTGCTGTCCTGAGGTACTTGGCTTTGAGGAATTTTCAAGGGTCCCACTACTGGTCAGGGAGGCTGCAATGTGGGCTGAAGAACTCTAATTTATGGGCTTTTTCTCTTGCCTGTTCAGTGGGGAATCACTTGCCAGATACTCAAACAGAAATATGACTCTTGGTGGTGATAAACATTCAGAGAAGAGGGCATGAAATGTGACTGAGAAAGGAACTGGAAAAGAAAAATCACTTTTTATTCACTGTGCTACCCTGGGTCTCTGTCTCCTCGGGAAGGTGGTATCCTTCCCTGGGGGCAGATATAAAAATATGGTGCCCTGGATCACCAAGTGTAGGTCGAATAGGAGATTCACAGAGGCTGCCTCTGCCTGGCATTTTGGAAGGGCTGATTCATTTTAAGATACAGATCAGATGGAGATATCTCCCTTTATAAACTGATTTTGTTTCTTTCTTTTTAGGACCAGGTTGAGTAACTATGTGTTTGAGTTTGAAGACATTTTATCTGAACTGATATTTATCTATTTGAAAGACATGAAATTTGAAATGATAGCTCAAGATTAGTTTCTGTACTTGCCTACCCACTAGATCCAGGAGCACTTTTAGATGAGACCAGATAAGCAAAAATGGTTTTCCATTTTTTAAAAATCAGTGGTTCCCAAAGGGTGAGTTCCAGACCAGCAGCATTAGTTCACCTTGAAACTGATTAGAAATGCACATTCTTGAACTCCATTCCAGATCTCCTGGAACAGAAATTCTTAAGAGTAAAGCCCAGGAATCTCTGTGGGCTTTTTCTCCCTCTGAGATCTGCATTTTTTAAAAAATATATATCTTTTTTAGTTGTAGTTGGGAACAATGCCTTTATTTTATTTATTTTTATGTGGTGCTGAGGATCGAACCCAGCTCCTTGCATGTGCTAGATGAGCATCTACCGCTGAGCCACAATCCCAGTCCCAGAGATCTGCATTTTTACTGTATGTTCATTTTAGCCATTCACAGAAGTATACAAAGTAAAAAGAGTCTATCCAACTTCCCATTTCCACTTTCCTGGGTGCTTTTTTTTTTTTTTTTTTTTAATGAAAGAGCTTATTTAATTTTCTGTTTTGCAGCAATTACAATTCGCAGGAAATTGAAAAAATGTCCATGGAGGTCTTGTGTGCCCTTCATTTCTCTCAGTGCTAACATCTTGCATGTCTACAGCGCAATGTCAAATCAGGATATTGACACTGATGCAATCCACAGAGTTTATTCAGGGTTCACCAGTTTTACGTGTACTTGTGTGTGCGTGTGTGTGTCTCTGTGTGTAAAATCCTATGCAGTTTTATCACATATACTGATTTGTGTAATGACCATCCTAATTAAGGTACCAAACTGTTCCATCACCACAAGGGTCCCTCGTGGCTCTCTCTGTAGCTCCCCATCCCCTTCTCCTCTACTCCTATACTTGACTACAGGCAACCACTAATGTGTCTGTCCTTCATCTCCATAATGTTTTTATTTAAAAAAAATTTAAATTTTTCTACTTGTTATTTAAGTGGAATTATATAGTATGTAACTTTTTGGAATTGCCCCCTTCCCCTAGAGATTTATCCAGGTTGCTATATGATCAATAGTTTGTTCCTTTGCAATTCTGAGTGACATTCCATGGTGAGTATGTGCTGCAGTTTAAACATTTACTCACTGAAGGACACTTGGGCTGTTTCTGTTTTTTTTTTTTTTTAACATTTATTTATTTTTATGTGGTGTTGAGGATCAAACCTAGGGCCTCACATGTGCGAGGTGAGTGCTCTACTGGTGAATAAAGTCATAAAAGTAAAAAAAACTATCAACATTCACATAGATTTTTGTGTGAACACAAATTTTCATTTCTAAGGAATCATTGTCCATGAGTATAATTACTGGGTTATATATTAATTCTGCATTTAGTTAAAAAACAAACAAACAAACAAAACCCAAACCTGCCAAACTGTTTTCTAGGTGTTGTACAATTCTACATTTATACCCAGTGTCTTGCCATCACTTCTTGTTATAATTGTTATTAATGTTAACCATCTATTCAGATAGGTGTGTAGAGACATCTTCTTGTGGTTTAATACACATTGCTTTTGAACATCTTTTTTTATATTTATTTTTTAGTTGTAGTTGGATACAATACCTTTATTATATTTATTTATTTTTATGAGGTGCTGAGGGTCCAACCCAGCACCTCGCACGTGCTAGGCGAGCGCTCTTCCGCTGAGCCACAACCCCAGCCTGCGTTTTGAACGTCTTTTCATGTGCTTCTCTGCCATCTGTGTCTTCTTGGGTGAAATGTTGAGCCCTGTCTTTGCCTGTTTTCCCACTTGGAGTGCTTGCATTTCATTGTTGAGTTTGGGGAGTTCTTCAGATAGGTTCCTTGCAAGTATTTATTTTATCCCAATATCTAACTTATCTTTCCATCTTCTTAACTGGGTCTTTTTTTTTAATTGTGTGTTTTTTTTAAGAGAGAGAGAGAGAGAGAGAGAGAGAGAGAGAGAGAATTTTAATATTTATTTTTTAGTTTTCGGTGGACACAACATCTTTGTTTGTATGTGGTGCTGAGGATTGAACCCGGGCTGCACGCATGCCAGGCGAGTGCGCTGCTGCTTGAGCCACATCCCCAGCCCCATTAACTGGGTCTTTGTAGAGCAAAAGTTTTAAATTGTGACAACCTTGCAATGTATCAAATTTTTTTTATATGGATTGTGCTTCTTGCTTTGGGTTCCAAAGATTTTTTATATTATTTTTCTAATAGAATTTTACACATACACAAACACACACACACGTATGTCTAAAACTGGTAAAACCTGAATAAACTCTGTGGATTGCATCAATGTCAATTTCCTGACTTGACATTGTACTGTAGACATGCAAGATGTTAGCACTGAGAGAAATTGGATGAAGGGCACACAAGATCTCCCTGGACATTTTTTCAACTTCCTGTGAATCTGTTATTGCTGCAAAACAGAAAATTAAATAAGCTCTTTCATTAAAAAAAAAAAAAAAAGCCCTAATTTTTATAGTTTTCTATTTTACATCTAAGACTGTGAACTTTTCTGCATTGAGTATGTTAATTGAGAGTGGTTCACAGAGGAGAGCTCTACTTTGTTCTCAGTCTCAGGGAGAGAGCACTTGGTCTTCTGCCATGGACTATGGCATTAGCGGTAGACATTTTTGTAGGTGCTCTTTCTATTTCTAGTTTTCAACAAAAATAGGTGTCGAATTCTGTCAAATGCCTTTCCTCCATCAATTTATATGATTACATAATTTTCTTTTTTTAGCTGTTAGATTTGTTGGATTATATTCTTTGATTTTGCATCAAGGAGCAACATTACATACCTAGAATAAATCCCATTTGTCATATAATTCCTTTTATAAATAATTGGATTCAAGTTGCTAAACTTTTCTTGAGGATTCAGTGTGTAAGTTTATGAGAGATATTTGTCTGTAGGTTCTTCTTTGGTGTAGTTTGGCTTTATTTTAGGGTAATACTGCCCTCATAAGATGAATTGTTTCGTTCTATTTTCTGAAAACAATTTTATCAAGTAAGTGTGAATTCTTTAAACAGAAGGTGAAGGTTTTTTTTTTTTTTTTAAGTTGTAGATGAACACAATACCCTTGTTTTATTTTTATTTATTTATTTTTATGTAGTGCTGAGGACCAAACCTAGTGCCTCACATGTGCCAGGCAAGCACTCTACCACTGAGCCATAACCCCAGCCCCTGGGTAGACTTTTTTTGAGGGGACTTTTAAATTACAAATTTAATTTTTTTAATAGTGAAAGGACTATACAAATTCTTTATCATTTGATTGAGATGTAGTACTTTGTTATTTTTCAGAAATTGCTCCATTTTTTCTAAGTAGTCAAATTTATTAAAGAAAAGTTGTTTGTGTTATCTGTTTATTGTCCTTTTAATGACTGCAGGATCCTATATTTCACTCCAGAGATTGTGATTTGTGTCTTCACTTTTTAAATCTTTTTTAGTCTTGCCAGAAGTTTGAGAATGTTATTCTTTTTTCTTCAAGAAACACTTTTGTTTATTGATTTATTTTATTGTTTCACTGTTTTCAATTTCATTGATCTCGCTTCTTTACTATTTCCTTCTTTCTGTTTCTTTATTTTTTTCTTTTTTTTTGAGATAGAAGTTTAGATTATTGATTAGAGACCTTTTGATTTTCTAACATACTTTTATATTTCCCTCTCAGCACTGTTTATCTGCATCCCACAAATTTGTTTTGTTATATTTTTCACTCAATTTAGTTCTGTAAATTTAAAAAATTTATTTTAGGGTTTTCCCTTTTGCTTTTGAATTATTTCAAATATGTTGTTTTATTCCCAAGTGTTTGGAGATTTATATGTTGACTGTCTTTATCAATTTCTAGTTTGATTTTATTTTTGTCAGAGAATATATATGGATGATTTTAACTCATCTTTAATTCTGTCCAAGTTGATTTTATGACCCGGCATCTGGTCTACCTTGGCATATGTTCTATAGCCACCTGAAAAGAATGTACTTCTGCTCTTGTTGATGGAGATCTATGAATGTCATTGAGATCCTGCTGGCTGATAGCATTCTTCAGCTCTCCCACAGGTGTTGAAGTCCCCAACTATAACTGTGGTAATCTATGTGTGAACTAGCCTTCCAGAGAGTTCTGATGCTGATGAAGTTTGGGAGCAAGTGCCTTTAATTATCTGTGAATTTCAATTTTATGAAAGAAATCACCTTGAATATGGAGAAAAGATAGTTCTTACATGAAGTTGAAATTCCCTTTTTCAAATCTATCCTTCTGATCACTAGATGCATTTTACTAAAGAAAGCCCAGATATACTACTCCTATTGGAAACTTTCAGCAACTCTCTGTTGCCCTTGAGTTTAGCTTAACATGTTAACTTCTCCCAAGCACAGTAACAACTTCCATCCTATATAGTCCTGCCTCTATCAATTGGACAAGTCAGCATAGACTACATCCACACTGCCTTCCTTCCTTGGGGTTTCCTTTCATGCAGTTTGGTTTTACCTATAATATTTTCCCTCCATTTTGATATATGCTAAACTTTTTCTTTGAATTTCTGGTCATCCCAAATATCACCTTCTCACCAGGCATGGTGGCACATGCCTGTAATCCCAGAAGACTGAAGGCTGCTGCAGGAGGATCAGGAGTTCAAAGCCAGTCTTAGCAACGG
Source organism: Callospermophilus lateralis (assembly GCF_048772815.1). Lineage (NCBI taxonomy): Eukaryota > Metazoa > Chordata > Mammalia > Rodentia > Sciuridae > Callospermophilus > Callospermophilus lateralis. Next base: position 55,113,158 of record NC_135313.1, on the reverse strand, counting down.
CAAGGAGCTAAGCAATTCAGTGAGACCCTGTCTCTAAATAAAACACAAAATAGGCCTGGGGATGTGGCTCAGTGGTTGAGAGCCCCTGAATTCACTGCTTCCCCCTGCAAAAAAAAAAAAAAAAAAAAAAAATCCCACAAAAACTCCCCACACAAACAAATAACACCTTCTCATGAGGACTTTCTTAAATCTGAACAATACATAATTCCTTTTTTCTCTGAATCTCTGTGGCAGTTTACCACTTTCTCATTGTTTTATATTTTTCTCCTTTAGGGTTAGTTGGGATTTCTTCTCTCTCTTGCTAGATTTAAAGATTATTGAAGACAAGGATTCCATTCTTGTATTTATTTTTTAAAAAAATATTTATATTTTAGTTATAGTTGGACACAATGTCTTTATTTTATTGTATGTGGTGCTGAGGATTGAACCCAGTGCCTCATGCATGCTAGGCAAGTGCTCTACCTCTGAGCCACAACCCCAGCCCCTTGTATTTCTTATAGCACATAACATGATTCCCTAAAAATACTTAAAAAACAAAACAAAACAAAACTTGTTGACTTGAATTTTCTTGACAATTAAAGACATTTAATGTACTATTGTTATGTTCCTCTGAAATTAAATAGGATTTCTAAAATGAGTTAGAAGAATTTCCCTTTTTAGGGATCCTGAAAGTAAAATATCTTTGTTTATTTATATTTCCAAGTTTTGAAATATACATTTTTTAAAATGTTAAATTAATTTTTTTAAATGATACATAAAACAAAATTGCACATATTTAAGATTTTTCTTTTTAATGGAGAGTTCATTAGGAATTTATGATTCGGAAGTGGACTGTACATATATTTTTTAGCTCTTTTTAGAACCAGGATAGCATAATAAAAGAAATATAAGTATACTTATAGAAATATAAGTATCACAGCCAGTGCCATAGTGATTCTAATGTCTAAACATGTCTGATCTCTACTCTCCTCTTTTTCCTTGCTGCTACCAGCCTTTAGGACTGATTTCAATGATCTATTGCTTGGGCTGTTTCAGTATTTCTCTCTTTTGCCTGGTCTCTCCGATAGTCTGGAGCTTTGACCAAAATTCAAATTCCTTGGTCCCATCCAAGAGCTTGAAGGAAAGATCTGAGAATCTATATTTTTAACAAACATCTCATGTGATTCCAATGATCAGGCCTTTGCCTTCTAATAGTTACAATTTTTCACCTCCCAAATTCGTGATTTGTCTGTCATGTTACTTGATTATCAATTCTATTGCCAAATAGTTCCATAAAGTATTTGTAATTGAGGTGAGAGTCTCTTTGATTTCTTGGCGTTTTTTTAATAAAAGAGACTTTCATGATGGTTTGGTATATTTATTGATCAAGAATATTTAGTTCCCTCAGTATGAGCACACAAAAAAGCTATTTACTGTTCTCTAACCAGAATACTATATTGGGTTTTGCAAGAGCAAAAGAAAAAAATCTTTTTATAGTATATTATAAAAATAGAGCAGAAAACAATATGTTGTCACCTGTGCTTTGGGGCAAATATATTATACTACATACTGAATTATACTGAAGAACTGATGTGAAAGTATTTCAGGGTTTTCTGGGAATGAGATGGGAAGAATAACACAAACCATTTGATGCTCTATGGTATGAAAAAACTAGCTAATTGCAAATAGTATGAAGTAAATTTACTCCTAAGGGTCTATAATAATATTGCCATGCAATTGCCTAGAAGCAACTTTGAGTATCATAAAAGGTAACGGCAACACTACCACCTTCACTTTAGAATCAAAAGGGATTTTAGAAAGTATTTCATTTAATTCTCTAATTTTAGAGGTAGTAAAAATGGTGAGTACTGAGCAATATAGCATGACAGACACTATTATAATTGCTTAAATATACAGCATCACTTAATCTCACTGCCTTTGTGGTTGGTTAATATTATTTTTTACAGATAAGGAAAGAGAGCAACAGAGAAGTTAAGTAGCTTGCCTAAAATTTCAAGCAAATAGGGGTTAGATCTGAGTCAGGGTTATTTGATTCTAGGCTGCTCTTCTAACTATTATCTTCTGTGGAGGAAATAAGCCACAGGTGCCCTGAGACAAGTCACTCCTCCTCCATCAGGGGAAAACAGCTCTCTTGGCTCCTATCAATGTTCTTTCCACCTCATGAGGTTACATAAAAACATATCAGGTAAATTGCAATTTTTCTGCAATCCTTACTGTTCACAGTTGGAGTATGTTACATTTCGTAGCCACAGGAAAGTAGGTACTTCTACCAAGAGTTCTGGAAAAACCTTCTAAATTCAAGTCTATCCTTCTTCAGCACCACATAGGTAGATAGCTCATTTAGTGCTACCCCTGTGTTAATGTAAATGCAAGAATGTGATGAGTAACCAGAACAAATACTACCACTTAGGAGCTGTGTTTCTCATAGGCATGTGCTATGGGCTAATTGTGTCTCTACCCATATTGGTACGTTGAAGTCTAATAGTCTCTATGTCAGAACGTGACTGTTTTTGGAGACCAGGCCTTTACAGAAATAACTGAGATAAAATGAAGCCATATGGGTGGGCTTCATTGGTTATCCATTATTACTGATATGCTTAAAAGAAGAGCACATTAGAACAAAACACAGAAGGAAGATGGTGTGTGGGCACAGCGAGAAGACAACTGTCTGCAAGCCAAGGAGAGGAGGCCTTAGAAGAAACCAAACCTGCCAATACCTTGGTCTTGGACTTTCAACTTAGAAAAGTGTAAGAAAATAATTTCTGTTGTTTAAGGCACCCAGTTTGTGGTATTTTGTCGTGGCAGCTCTAGCAAACTAATAAATCGGAGCCCATAAAATCCTGGGAATGTAAATACTTCGGAAAACACTTTGGTCATTAAAAGTCATTACTTCTTTATTTATTAAATATTAACCAAGAGTCGTCCAAGTCAGTCAGGGTCTAGTGCCCCTCTCTGTGTACAACATGTCCTCCTTCCCAGACAAATATTACCACTTAGGAGCTGTGTTTCTCATAGGCATGTGCTATGGGCTAATTGTGTCTCTACCCATATTGGTATGTTGAAATCTAATAGTCTCTATGTCAGAATATGACTTACCCAACTTGAATTCCTTGGGTAAGGGCCCAGGAACATTTCCTCATTTTTTGTTAACTCCTTCAATCATCAGCTTTCTTAAATACAAGGCAAATAAAGTAACCAAAGTAGCACCAATCATTCTCCTGGATTTTTAGGCCGTCAGTCTAGGCTCTAGATTGGCAGAGCAGCCTGGAAAATAGAGCAGGAAATTCTGCCTTGACAATTAGCCTGTGGCTTAGGCAGTTGTTAAGCTGTATTTGATTGAATTTGTCCATCTTGAGGAAAGTTTCTCTTGAATATCTAGTGAGCAGAAAGAAAAAATTTAAAAAAATGCTTGTAGAGAACAGAGCTTTGGAAAGTAAGCTCTTTTAGGTATAAAGAGCATTCAGGAATCTGCTCATGTCCTCCAGGACCCCACACTGAGGGATCATGACAAGTGTTTTTAGGAGAAAGATGCTTCAAAGTTTATCTTTCTGTCTGTGACTTTCAAATTTAAGATACTACTAGAATGTACATATTATTTGCCAGTTTATTTGAAAACTATTCATTACAAGTCCTTATACTTCTTTCCCCAAACTCAAAGGAACTTTAAAACCTTTTGCATAAGGTTTCCTTTTTTGGGGTCTTTTACAAAACAGCAGGAGCTAGAATATCACTTTTCTTTTGGAATGAAATGTCCGTATGGTGAAGGGAGGACTTTAGATACTCTGACATTTCTGTCTTGTCCTCATCAGTACAGATGATAAAATGTGATGCCATGTAAACTCATCACCAGAGACTTCCTCAAGTAGAGTTTTACTATGGTAAAAATTTGGTTGTCAATTTTGACAGCAGAAAAATTCTAATGTCTTTAGATCCATAAAGTACCAAGAAGTGGCAAAAATGGCAATCCTAATAAAAAGAGAAAAATGCAATTCAGATGTGTTCCAGAGTTTCTAATATATATTTTGGTATCTTTAATTCTACAGTGGACTAGGATGTGGTAAAAAGGACAAGAATAGTTTTTAAAAATTCTGGAAAATTCCAAAAGTTCTCATTATGTCAGATTTTATAAATTTTTTGTTTTCTTTAGTAGGTAACATATACTTAATAAGCATATGTATAATATGGTAAATAATATGTCAGAGGGATGGAGGATGAAGAAGGAAATGCATATTTGTACTAGAGTTACCAGCATCAGGAGCAGACCCTGAAGAGCAGAATTACTCATATGAAGCAAAAGGAAGACGATTTCCCTTTATTTATTTATTTTCCCAGCCAGTCTGTATTAAACAAATGCTGCTGGCAGTAGTAATAATGTTGCAAACATAAAGCTTTCTTTGTCTAACATTCCTGACAAATGTTTGATTGTCTGGAAGAAGCCATCTGTATGTATCTGAAATCTTGTAGGATGCTGTGACACTATTTTTCACAAAGAAATGTCTGCATCGGGGTGTAGATGTTCTCTAATGCATTTCTTCAAGTTTGATTTCTCTGTAGATAATCAGCAGACAGATCCCCCCCAATGAGCAATCCAGACTTGAATCCTCAAACCAACACGCATATTTGTTATGGGCTCATGAACTGCGAACTGAAAAGCAGAGGGAGAAAGAGGTAAATGATATGAGCTCAGGGTTTGCTTCCTTTCTCAGATTCCATAATGTTCCTGAAGTGGTGGCTTAATGTGGAAAATGATACCAAACTTTAAGAGAACAAGTCAGATAGATGGCGCGCCTCAAGGGATTTTTAAAGGATCTGGACTTCTCTAGTGCAGATTACCAGGTCATCAGTTCAAATGCAGCTGTGCTCAGATAATACTAAACATTCTCTCACACAATGGCTGCTAGGGTCTGCTGGAAAGTGCAGCAGGTGCTCTTGGTTCCCTGGTGGACAGCTGAGGAGCTAAAAACCCAGCTAAGCAGGCTACCACTTCATCTGGCACGCATGCAAATCCCCCTTGTCAGGAGCCCCAGGTCTGCTGAGCCCCCAGCTCACCACCTTCTTAGAGCTTCTTCCCCTGGGCTCTGTAGACCCATCACGTCTGTGGGCATAAGTCACGTCCTGTGACTGTGTGAATGGCGTCAATCCTGTCAGCCCTGGGGAAACCTTCATGCCTGAATCCAGCTGTCAGGGACTCAGAGCTGGTGAATGGAGGACTTGGCGTCCTGGTTTGATTCCATGTCTGAAAAAGTCATGTAGCTCTGAGTTTCCTCCAGGCTTTTATTTCACCCCAAAATGACAAACTGGATCCCAGGTAGTTATCTCCAGGAGAGTCACAGAGTGGTTCTTTGATTCTGCTCCACAGTAAGAAAACTTGCATACATGTACCACATTTATAATCTTCTGTTCCACATGGCACAATATTCAGGACCGTAACTGTACTAGGACCCAGGACCCAGGGCTCAGCTTTCTGGGAAATCAAGAACAGGTTGGAAAAGACAGAAATGTAATCATGCTCTGGGTAGTCAGGTTAGGACTGTTATTCAAGCCAGCCCTGCTGGAGGCAAGCAACAGCTGCTCCTTAGTTGGAAAAAGTGACAAGCAGGAGGCTGCCTTTCTATGACCTCCACCCCGATTCAACATTCACCCTGAGCCCAGGAGACATGCTGGGGGCTGGCGGGAAGCAGCTGTGGCTGGGTAAAAAGAATGCTCTGAGGTTCTCGCACTTGGGTCGCAGTCCTGGATCCGCCAAGAATAATCTGGCTGGTTTCATAATCTCTTGAGACCTTCAGTTTCTCTATCTATAAAAATGGAACATTACATTAGGAGGGCTTCTGAGTTATGATGTGGCTTCTGAGATGCTATTTTTAAAGCAGTTTGAATTCTTTGGAAGACAAGGATTATCAAAATAGAAATCATGATGACTTAAGCCATTAATTGTAATTAAGTTATATGGGCTCACAGTGAATGGACAAAATTTGTTCTGTAGAAAGCTTGGGATGTGTTTATGGAGTTTAGAAAGATAACCCGTGATGGCACTTAAATGAAGATTGCTTTGTAAAATGCATGGGTGTGACAGAGACTCTCCAGAAAACCTAGCCACAGAGTGGGAACAACATGGGTGTGGCTCCTTCAACATAAATTTGTTATAGCTTTTTATTTACTGCATCCATTATTTTTTTAACAACTAAAAACAGACTTCCAAACTGCTTTTATCTTTAAATTTACTTTATGGAGGTAGTAATGCTGCCTTTTGAAAAACTTTATTAGACTGCACTTACTACATTACCTAGAAGATAACGTATTTATATGCCTATAGATCCACCGTCTCTGCCAAACCATACAAAACAAAAAATATAGATGTCTGGTTGTGTCTTTTCCTATAAATAAAAGAGGCGGAGACAGTAAATACAGAAAAGTGGCATGTTACATTACCATAACACACAGGAAACCCAAGGTGAGGATAAAAGTGCTATTTATCAAGCTGCAGAGAGCTATGATTCTGTGGATTTTCATGTCTTCAGTGTTACTGGAGTTTAGATAATTCCAGAATTTGATTCTGTATCTTAGAACTTCATCTTTAGAAAGCTTTTTAGTAAAACTAGGAGGTAGAATATAGGAGGTACGAGCCTGATGCGGTACAAAGATAAATGAGTGAAGCACGTGGAGTCTGCTCACTCGCAGGAGCAGCAGAAGGCAGGACGTGCTCAGACTCAAAGGGAATCCTAAGTCTTCAGATGCTCTTCATTTCCACATCCAGGTTCTGGTTTGCAACCCCTACCTCCATCAACACCACAGGGTTCCTTTTTAGTATCTTCCCCAAAATGCCATTCCAAGGCAGGAATTCATTTGTCTGATTTTAAATTTTGTAGAAAATAAAACAGAAATATGGATAACAATATCTGCACCAGTTATATTTCTTTTTACCTTAAAGGAATTCATTTCTAACTCTGTTTCTTAAATATGCATGATGTATTTATTATTAGGTACTTGGTAGAAAGCAAATCAAAGTTTCTAACATTAAAACAGAGTATTATTAAGTGTGAAAAACACAGAATTAATCTTTTCTTCCTTCTTTCCTCCCTTCCTCCCTCTTCAAAAGTTTTTAAAAACCAGTCTGGGTTTTTAAGGTCAGTGGGAAGACAAAGAAGTATAACTAACATTTATGGGCACCTACCCTAATCTAGGCTCTGTGCTATGTGTTTTATCTCCTGACCACTTGTGCGGATTGTTTGAGATAGCCAGTGTTCCCCTATTATACAGATGCAGGGACTTCTGCAAGGTCATAGCTGGGAGTCAAGCTACACCTGCCAATGGGAAGCAAGGTAGGAATTTTGCCCCCCACAGTTTATGAGAAAACCAATAACTTTATTTTTTTTAAAAAGAATTTTGTTCTAAGACACCACTCAGCAGATGATGAAAATAATTTGTAATTTGTCACTTAAGCAGGGGGAGTGTGAAAAGGAATGAGCTAAACTAGAAAAGACTCCTTGAAATCAGAAGAGACAGTTTCCCCAGCACCTCAGAGTTATGAATAAAAAAGGAAGTTACAGTTTTGCACATGAGTTCTAGTGTATGAGTTCTGGCCTGACATGTAGTAAATCCAGGGTGGAGATTGTGGACATGGCTTCCTTGGGCAAGGTGTCCTTACTTTCTTCCATCTATTGTGGCTCAAGCCTGGGTTGTCTCCTCTCCCCTCAACCCCATGTCAGAGGCTTCCAAAGCGCCTTACCATTCTCATTTGCAAACCCCATCAACATTCTAATGATTTCTTCCTCATCTGTTTCCCCAGCCAGGTTAGAGGCTGCAGGTGGGCCAGAACTCTCTCTTTCCTTCACCACTAAACACCTGGTATACAGCTGTGAACAGAGGCCTTGGGCCACCTACCTAAGGTTCTTTCCACCCTGGACACCTCAGCTTCATACTCAAGCTCCATCATTCTTCACCCCACCAGAGCTGATCCTTTGCCTCCTGCTCTGGGTAACTGTAGACAGGGGTTTCTGGGGTCTTGGGTAGTAGGAACATAGCCTAGAAGTGGGCACATGGAACCGGAGCAAGCTCTCTGTATTGTGGAACCAGGAGAGGGCCTTGCTTTCCTGGGTCTATGGGCAGGAGGCTTGCAGTGAGTTTCCTGGGGAGAGGGTGGGCCCATGGGGCAGTGATGGTAAGGCTGGGACAAACTCTCCCTTTAGCTTATTGAATTCTTACTATTATTTCCCATTCTTTTCAATAACATGTAAGGGTAGAGAAAGTTCCATTTCACTGCAGTGAAAGTTCCATCTGTTTAAGTGTCTGTAAAAGACATTACTGCTTCTTAGTAATGACTCAAACCAACAGAATTTGGACACCCTGAGAAAAAATCTGGACCCACAGTTTCTTTCCCTCTCGGTCACCAGAAATTTCTAGATCTATACAGCATGGCTAACTCATTCCTGATGATATATTTAAAGTTTAGATTATTAAGTGAAATTGCAAGATAACTACATTTGTGTTTGTATACCAGTGCCTTTGGGGTAGAAGAAGTCAATGAAACTGGATTATTTCAATAAAACAAATGTAAAATCCAAACGATTTTTTTTTTTGCCATAGGAAAACAAAATCATCTCACTCATAATTAGGTCAATGCTCTATGCCATTTTGAAGTCAAAATTCAGGGATTGTGTTAGAGAGTACTGAGAGAATCTTCCTGAAGAGGTAGAGAAAGTTCCTGAGGATGAACCAGAACACCATGTGTTTTTCTCCAGGCTTTTATCTTAATACAAGAATGATTCTGGAAGACTCAGAATATATTTTACCTAGAGGAGGAGAAAAACCAAACAGAACAACAACAAAGGGAATGTGTATTCAGTAGACAGGAACTCCATTAAAAAAAAAGAATTGACAATTACTTAGAAGTCAGGAAGCCAATTTTCAAATCAATACCTTGCTCGAGAAGGGTAGCATGATGTGGTGTCAAAGTAGGAAGCATTATCAAAGCTGCATTTACTTTGCATGGGTCTTTAAGTAGTCCTGGTCAATGCTGAAACAGCTGAGGATGGAAAGTCAGACAGAGAGAAGTTCCAGCATGTCCTAAATCACTCCGCCCCACCAGCTAAACTTTACAACACAGGACAACGCTGACAGGTTTGAGTTGCTTTTATACTCAAATTGCTTGATTTTAACCCAAATGCCAAAGAACATCTCCATCCAAGCCCTATCCTCTCCACCAGAATAAACAACATGCCTAGAAACAGGAACAACTGCAGAATTGGGTCCCTTACATACCACTCAGATACTTTGGTGGCAGTGCCAAACACCATCTGAATGTTATTAAAGGGGAAGTGGAAAGCAAAAGGAAATTTAAAGTAAATTACAAGAAATGGATTTTCATCATCTCTGCTTTATTTAGTACGTGAGAATTCAGTGTCACTCATATATACATTGTAGAATAATTTCAGTTTAATCAGAGGAAGAGGCAGGAATGTATTTAATTTGCAGAGAAATTAGCCATGGTTTGCAGTGCTGTGATCATCCCAAGGAGATGCTCAGCAAAGCGCACGCTAAGAGGAAGTGAACCCACAGACTGCTGGAATGGAATCATGAAAAAGGAAGCAAATTTGTTTTTTCAGTGGTTGGCACAAAGCCTTTCCCCATTCGTTTTAAATTACTGAGAAAAGTAAACATTTTGGTGAATGTTTGGGAGAGATTTATAGGTGACCCTAAATGCAATCTACTTGGTGACTGACTCAATTTTAATTCCTTTGGTTCTTGGCTGCAGAAAGGGCAACGTTGTTACCACTTGCCTGGTCAAAGGTTACACTTCCTGCCCTCCATCAAAGGGGCTGGGACATGAGAGTGTTTTTAGATACTAGTCAGGTTGCCTTTCAAGGGGAATCACTCAAGCTAACCATCTGATTAAGGGGCCTCTGTGATGAATACTGTTACCAGGTATGCAATTAGCCAGGCTCTAGCTTTCCCTACGAAATGCACACTAGGGGCACATTCCCAGAAGAGCTAAGTAGGCAAAGGCAACCTGGAGCTAAGGAGCGGAATGATTGGCCATCCTTTAAAATTTTTCATTTTACCTATGCTTTAATTGCATTTTTAAAAAGTACCAATACAGAGGTTTTGTGTTCCTGTCCCAGGAAGTTTGGAAACACTGGGACAGCCACGTTTAGGTTATTGTTTCTTCTGAGGGGCTTGCACGTGGCAGCTTTGATCACTCACTCTCAGTTCAACATGAATGTCTGTGGCAGTACATGGGTGTTCCAAGAGAACCTTTGCTGAGTGCTTTCAAGAATTGAGCACAGTTGTAAGCTCTTTTCTTGCTTAAGACTCGGAATCTTACAGAAGAAGCAATAGAAGCACAAGGAGGTAACTTGTCTAAGTTAGAGAGTGGGCAGAGCCACGCTTTGGATCCAGACAGCACAGAATTCATGCACTTAACCATGACCCACCCAGATCAATAATATTGGGCCAGAACAAAAGAGTAAGTAAGGTGGAGGAGATGGGGGTGCAGCTGTCCAAGGCAATGCACATTTGAAGCTGTGACCTCCTTCAGTGCCCTCAACAGGACATCTAAATTGCTGTGCCCAGTGGACAAGGCATGTGGATGTTATCCCCAGTTCCTGGAGAAGGCTCCTTTTGTAGGTACACAGGGTATGGGTCAACACTTTGATGGTGGAGACTGAAAGGACAGAAATAAATGGAAAAATGTGATGCATTCAAAGTAGCACTATTTTTCTGTGGTCACCAGAGAACTCACAGACGATAATATGGACTCAGCATTACTCTTGTTTTTTTTTTTTTTTTGCCTGGGAGGAGTCTGAAATTTCACAGTTGTCATGGTACTGAGTAAGAAAACACAGTGGTAAGTTGGAGAGGGAAGAGGAAAATTTATTTCCCACATTGAATTATTGTCAAGGGAAATATGTTTAATACCATTTTAAACGTTGCACTGTGAGTACAGTTCTGTACTAGGTGCTTTGAAAATACTTAAAAGACAAAAGACTTTGTTGAGGAAATCAAAATTCATAGGACCATGAAGCAATTTAATAGTGACACATGAAAGAGAGAAGTTAGAAATTCATGTCAACATATGTTTGGATTACATAAAAGGTAACAGGAGTGATTATAAGTGAACTGGAGCTGGCCAAAGAAAGCTTTTATATTACTTGAGTTTGGGGCTAAGACCTTAAGAATTAAGTTGTTTAGTAGAAGCAGGAAGGGAAGACATCTTCTGTAGGGGCAAATTGCAGCATCCCTTTGTTCTACCAAGCCAAAGAAACACAGCTGGGTCTCTGGGGTAGGGAATGATGGAAACTGTGGTTGGAGCCTGATTTCCACTGTGCCTATATAAGGAGCAGAATGGGAAAGGTGGCCTGTCTTGTGAGGTTACTGAGGTTATTAGAGCCAGCAACATTGGCAGGAAGGCCTGGCCAGGGAAGGCCACAGGAAAAAAAGTGGAAAAGGTGAATCCAAAGAAGCAGAGATGGCCTTTTCTGGCTCAGTTTCACCAGGAGAGTGCATGACATTGGGATATGGGTGAGACTGGGTCTTATCTTGCCTTTGGGCCTGGCTCTCTGGGGATATGGATATGCATTGTCTGACTGACTGAATGACGAAACCAGAGGATGCCTCAGCAACAGAAGCCAGATAATAGCTATTGATCAATGGTTGGAAGCTACAGAGAGTTCAAGGGGATGTAGAATGGAGTCGAGCCATTTTTCTTGACAAAAGTGAAGAAGTCATTAACTGGATGGGAACTGTGGTTTCTTTTGTGGCAGTGCAGGTGGAAGTGTAGCTGGAGAGGATGGATCTTTTCGACTCAATTAGAGAGCCTGGTTACACTAGGTCTTCAGCTTCCCCACCAATCAATATTCATATCCTTAATGCTCGCTGGCTTCCCCTCTCACAGAAGCAAGCCCCGCAGGGAGCTGAATGGTAGGTGCCTTGCTCTGTGTGGGCATATTTGCTGTGGTACATGTTAGCTGACAGAGAATACCAGCTGTTAATGGTTAACTCTGCTTGGCAGGTTAGCAACTTTCCCCCAGCCTGCATCTAGTCTTCTGCAGACCTGCCATCTCTTAAAAGGGCATTTGCCTTTTCTCTAAACATTTTCTAACACACCTGAACAAATCAATTAAAAGAAAAAATCATCTTGTGATTTCTGACAGATTTCGTGACTTGACAGGAGGTTGACTCTGTACATCCTAAACTAACAGGATCTCCCCTAATCTTTCCTTCTTCCTCCCAATGCAGGAAATTGTTCTGGTAAGTGAAGTTCCTCCCCTACAAATGTCCAGGATGGCCTGGGGCCTCTGATCCTTCCCCAGGCAGCTGGTTTTGTGTGCAGGGGCTCTGCCCTGCTCCAGTGAACCCAGAAAATGAAATTCCTTTCTCAAGCTGGGGCCTCTGAATTTACATCTTTCTTCTTGCGTTCCTTCAGAGAGAGCCCAAGTTAGTTCCATCAGGGTGCATGTGTATTTAGCTCTTGCCTCTTTTGCTGCTGTTCCTAACTTGAATACTCAAGGTAAATTCCCTAAGCTCATTCCAGCATGGAGCCTTATTGTCTTACATAAAGAGAGTTGCATTGAAGATAATTTCTTTAAATGAGAGCCTTATGCACACACATGCACACACAGATACACACACATATATAATCATATTTAAGCATAGATATATTTTTTCTGCATTTGGTCATTGGCTACCATTTTATAATATCAAATCCTTTCTAACCAAATTTCTCAAAATAAGCCTTTGCTTTCTATGTCTTTTAGCTTGGTTTGGGAAAAGAACTCTCACAGCATTTAGGGGAAAGGATACTTAGACTAGGGGGAAGAATACTCAAGTGAAAATACCAGGTTTCCCATTCCCTTCTCTTGGGGAATTAAACCACTTGGCATAGGAACATCTTGAGGTGCTGCCAAGAAACAGCTTCTATAAACCAGTTCATTAGGCCCTTAATTTCTGTAACAGTTGCCTTCCCAATTTAATTGTAAACTTTTTGAAAGTGGGGACTGATTCTTCCTTTCTTTTCCTTTTTTTTTCTCCATGCTAAGTTAACTTAAGGATTGGATTTGCTATATCATGAGAGTCCCCCACCCCTACACATGTACCTGGCTTCTGGGCTGAGGTAGCTACTAATTCCTGTGGGTTTGCTCTATGTTTATGGAAACTAATGTCTTAGAATTAAAGCATTTCAAGAATGAATTTATGCCAATACATGGAATGTGTTGGTATGTTTACTGTAATTATTTCGGTTGGTTTTGGCCATAAATGTCAGAAAACTCAAGTCATAGTGATATAAAAAGTGAGTGAGATTCTTCCAGAAATTTTTGCAGTTTACCCTTATTTTTCTGCTAATATAATGAAGAGTGTCCTTTTAACTCTCAAGCATGCCTGGATCCGGATGAAGCATGCTGTCATCTGCATTAGTGCTCTATGGTGGGCATAACAAATTTCTACAACATAGTGGCTTAAAACTATACAAATTTGGGCTGGGGTTATGGCTCAGTGGTAGAGTGCTCACTTAGCATGCTTGAGGCACTGAGTTTGATCCTCAACACCACATAAATGTAAAATAAAGATAGTGTCCACTTAAAACTAAAAAAAAAAAAAAAATTAAAAAATTATACAAATTTCTTATCTTATAGTTCTGTAGGGTAGAAGCCCAAGGAAGAATTTAGTGGACTAAAAGCAAAGTGGCAATTGAGTTGCATTTCTTCTGGGTACTCTAGGGGAGAATGTCACTTATTGTTTTTTCTGACTTCTCCTTATTGAAACATAATTCACCTATCATTCAATTCTCCACTTGAAGTATAAAATCCAGTGGTTTTTAATATGTTCAGAGTAGTTCAACCTTCACCATGCTAAATTTTATTTATTTATTTATTTATTTTGAGAGAGAGTGAGAAAGAGGGAGAGAGAGAGAGAGAGAATTTTAATATTTATTTTTTAGTATTTGGCGGACACAACATCTTTGTTTGTATGTGGTGCTGAGGATCGAACCCGGGCCGCATGCATGCCAGGCGAGCTCGCCACCGCTTGAGCCACATCCCCAGCCCCCATGCTAAATTTTAGACTGCTTTTCTCGCCCCAGAAAGAAATTCAATGATCATTCCAAGCCATTCCCCATTTCTCCCTGCCCTGCCCCACCTTACCCCTACCTCCCACTTTTTCACCCCAGGTGATCACTTTATTCTGTCTCTATTTGCCTCTTCTAGACTCCCTCCCCCATCTAACGGTACTTATATATCATTTGATCAATATCTCCCTATCCCTTCTTCCTCTTAACCACCCAAGCCTCTGGTAGAACCCATTTTACTCTGTCCTTCTGAGATTAACTTTTTTAGATTTCATATACAAGCAAGATCATGCAGTCTTTCTATGCCTGGCTTATATCAGTTAACATAATGTCCTTCAGATTCATCAATATTGTCACAATTGACAGGATTTTCTTTTTTAAGGCCGAATAGTATTCCATTGTGTGTATGTACCATATTTTCTTTACCCCTTTGTTCACCGATGGACACTTAGTTTGATTCCATGTGTTGGCTGTTGTGCATAGAGTTAAAGTGAACATGAGAGTGCAGATGTCCTCTCAACATACTGATTCCATTTCCTTTGGATGTGAGACTACTGGATCTATGGCAGTTTGTTTTTTAGTAGACTACTTTTAAGAGCAGTTTTAGGGTCACAGTGAAAATGAGCAAAAGGCGCAGAGGTTTCTTACACATACCCACTGTCCTCACACACACTAGCTTCCCCCATTACCCTTGCTTTTTTCAGGCTCTAGAGGCTGCCTGCTGTTTATTGGCTCATGGCCCCTCCTTTCTCCAGTGGCTGACTAAGTCCTCCTCACACTGCTATCTCTTGGGCCCTCTCATCTGATTCCCTCTTGCACCTTTCAGTGTCCTTGTCATTACTGTATGCCCACCCAGACAATCCAGGATAAAAAGTCATTGGTTGAGTGTCAATCTTGATCACATCTGCAAGCTGAATTCCTTTTTGTACCGTAACCAAATATATTCACAAGATCTTGGTCTCAGTCAAGGGATGTCTTTTGGGGATATTATCCAGCTCTCCACATCACTCTACCTGTAAAAGTCTTTATTATCATATATGTCAAGAAATAAAGAAGCAGAATGACTCCAAGGGGTGAATTCACAGCTGATGATGACATCATCATGGACTCAAGTGCCCATATCTTTCTGCAGGGCTGCCTTCAACAAGTGAGCCAATGCTTTGGTATAGGGTGCAAGATGGCTACTATGTTTTCAGGCACCGTGTTGACACAGCCAAGGGGCAAGAAAAATACTATTTCTTCTCATGTACTTTTTTTTTTTTTTTAACCAGTGATGAGTTCTTTCAAAAGTCATGAGTATTTTTTTATTCAACATCATATTATTAAGCAAATTATAGAAATTATTAAGCAAAATTATAAACATGATAGAATATTGTGCAGCCATTAAAAACTATACCGACAAAACGTGATACAATGTCAGGGGGTTGTAAGCTAGATAGAAATTGCACATATTTTAAGAATACAATATGAAAAGCAATAGTTTTTAAACTTGTACACATAGAAAATAAAAATCTGAGAGAGTTTTAACACAAAGACCATTAACAATGTCTATTTCTGGACAATGAAATTTGTCAAAGAAAAGAGAGATAAAGGGAAGAGGGGAGACAGGAAAAGGAGAGGGTTTTTTATGTTTTGCTTTATAAACTTTGATTTGCCATGAATACATAATTTTATGATAAATTTAAAAAATATTTTTAAAAATTTATTTATTTATGTGTTCTATGTTATATATGACAACAGAATGCATTTCAGTTCATAGTACACAAATGGAGCACAGTTTTTCATTTCTCTGGTTGTACACAAAGTAGAGTCACACCATTCGTGTACCCTAGGTACATGTATGAAGTGATATTCTCCCCTAGGGAACCCAGAAGAAATGCAACCCTACTGCCACTTTGATTTTAGTCCACTAAAATCTGCCTTGGGCCTCTACTCTATAGAATCATAAGATAATAATGATATCCATCTCATTCTACCATCTTTCCTACCCCATTCCCCCAAAAGTCATGTGTATTTTTTAAAAACAGTATTTCTTAATATGAGCAAGTAGAATAAAGTATGACTTGGTCCAGGCAGCACTGCAAGGGTGAAGACAGAGTGCTGCAGAAGCAGAGCTTGTGGCTAGTATGGCTTAGGCCAGGATAAAGCCAATGGTTCCCAGCCTAGGTTTCCATTAGAGTCACTTGAATTCCTTTATAAAATGATTCAATGCAATCTATTTAATCAAAAATTTCTGGAAGCATAACCTATGTATTTGAATCTCCAGGATGCTTCAGATATTTTCTAGTTTCTGTTCACGAGATTCTTTGTAAATGTGAAGTGGGTTATGATTTTGCTTAGAGTGACTGCTCTGGAAAAGTTAAGACATGCAAGGTGGTCTTCAGCGTTTCACAAATGGGGACACAGACATTAGAACAGGAAGATTTGGACCATATCCCCTAGACACCACTTTTTTGTTTATGCCAGGGCCTCATTGTCATTGCCTCGACATCTTTGTCCTGTACCATGATCTTGCTTAGAGCATGAATATATGTGTAATCTTGAGCTACAAAAATCAGAAATTGTTAGCGTGTTTTATAGTAATCTTACGTGTTTCCTATATTATCCATGGATGAGGTTTCATTAACTATAACAGCCAGTAATCTCATATACCTCTGTGAACTTATGTAATGATATTGATAGCTATGACCACATAATATAGAGCAGCATATTGCAATAAACAAATGAGCTTTAAAGTCCCAGTATCATTGGCAGCAGTAATATGTGATAAACACAGAGAGTGTTTCAGTTAGCTTTATTTGTTTGTTTCTGTGACCAAAAGACTTGACAAGAACCATTAGAGGAGGAAAAGATTATTTGACTCAAGGTTTTAGAGGTCTCAGTGCATAGATGGCTGACTCCATAGCTCTGGGTCTGAAGTGAGGCCGAACCTCTTGGCAGAAGGGCTATGGCATGGCATGAGGAAGCAGAGAGCGCTCCACTCAAAAGGGACAAAATATATACCCCAAAGGCAGCCCTCCCCCAATAACCTACCTCCTCCAGCCACACCCTACTTGCCTATGATTATCACCTATTAAGCCATATCAGTGGATTAAGTCATTGATTAGGTTACACCTCTCATAGCCTAATCATTTCACCTCTGAACATTCTTGCATTGTCTTATACATGAGCATTTGGGGGACACCACATATCCAACCCATAACAAAATCACAAGCAATAATAATTATTTGATGTCAGGTGAAAAGATGTGGTAGGTAAACAGCCATACACCAATACGGAGCAGCGCTTCTCTCCATGAGGAAGTAAGTAGACTGTTAACATCCAGGAATCTTCCACTGAGAATGATTAGAACAGAATCTCAACACTCCATATGGAAATGTCCCACACCAGTTCTTCCATTGCTGTGGACAAAAAGCATGGTCTTGCCTCCCCATGGGAGACTAACAATAAATAGCAAATACAACAAATCAGTAAATTACATGATGTGTTAGCAGGTGACAAGTGTTTTAGGGCAGGTGAGAGGATTAGAAGTCTGAAGAGGGGGATGCAAGAGGAGGGTTAGTGTTTATGATCTTAAATAGGTGGTCATAGTAGGACTGATTGAGTGGTGATATTTAAGCAAAATATTGGAGGTGAGGAGTTAGCCCTGCAGACAGGAGAAATGTAAGTCAGAGTGTATATCTTCCTGACACCCCTGCTCATACTTAGGCCTTCTACGGTCTTCTCATAACTCACACAGAAAAGTTTATCTTTTAAACCAGACTTCATATAGCATAATATCTTCTTAAGAATAGGCTAATTTTTTTTTTAACCAACCCTTACATTACTGCAGCCATCTGGTCAACCCTCTGCTCCTTGACTCTGCTCTCTGTGGCTTGAGGCTCTTTTCCTTAAAGGGTTATCATGAATGGCCCTTTGACTGCTCCTCACCCTTGGGATCCCAGCTGAAATGCCGTCTCCTCAGAGAGACCTTCTGAATGTGCTATTTAAATCAGACAGGCCAAGTTACTCTACCATATTACTCTGATTTTTTCATAGTAATTTTTATCACAAACTGACATTTTCTTGGTTATATATTTGTGTCTTAATGTTGCCTATCTTCCTCCTTTAGAATGTAAGCACCATGAAAGACTCTTGTACATGGAAAGGGGCCTTATCCATCTTATCCCTTACTTTATCTTTAAAATTTATCACACAGGAAGAACCAAATACATTTGTTAGGTAAACAAGCACATGCTTTGGTGTCTGGGCATTTGAAGAACTGTAGGTTTGTAGCAACTTAAGGTTTACAGTGTAAGCCACCAACCCACCCACCCTACCATCACACATAGTGACATGAATAAGGGTTTTGCGATGTTGCGAGGGGAAAAGACTGTGAATGGAGGAGAATGAATCTGCGCCAATTTTCTCTCTCCTATCAAATACCCATTATTAGGTGGACCTAAGGCAGATAATGGGTTTACAGATAGAGTGACACTGGAATACATGGTTAGTGACTGATATGGCTGTTTTTTGTAGAGCACCTACTCCAAGCCAGATAAAATTAGAAAGTGAAATGATTTTTTGCCCATTGTTAGTCTTTCTATCATCTATGTTATCTATCTGAAAGATTTTGAACTTGAATCTCTCCAAGGCTTGGGACTTTTCCCAATAAAATCTAGATTAACTGGGTATTAGCACAACGAGGCAGCCACTTATAGAGCTGATAATTACATAGCTACAGGTGGTGCCACCTGCTCAGCGTCCACTGTTTTCAAAACAGCTGTTCTTGGTAATATATTTTACTCTTCTCAAATGAGGTGAGAGAAACAAAGAAAAGAAAAAGATAGGGCCAACTTTCTTCTCCTTATTTTCCTTGTTTCTTTAGAAACTAAATCAAATGTAGCTGGTCTGCAGAAGATATTCTACTAAGGGAGACTCTGTGGGTAAAGGATGTGAATGTGTTATAGATTTGGTACTTTTTGCCAAAATGCTTTCCACAAAAGTTGTTTAAGAATTGCATGGATGGGTGGGTGAATAAATGAAATAAAGATGGCAGATTCACTTTATTTGGGGAGGCAGTGTGTTGTAAGAGAAAGCTGAGAGACTTATGACATGTCTAAAACGGGAACAATCCAGGACTATTAGCATAACCTCTGAAGAAGAATATTAAAGTTTTAAAAACATGTGAAAAAGAAACTTGCATCTGTAAGTTCAAACAAAATGATTTGCCTAATTTTTCATCTATCCGTTAGCAAAGATCAGAAAATATTAGTAGGGTAGAACTGTGGTAACACATTCACTGCTGGAGTGAATTGACACAACCTTTCTGGAAAGGAATTTGATAAAGTGTAACCAGGATCTTAATAATTCCCATAACTTTTATTACAGTTATTCACCTTTTATTTGATTTTATGATCACACATGATTTGCATACGAAGAGGTGTGTTATGGTGCTTTTTGTCATAGTGAAAAACTGGCAGCATCCAAATGTACACTAGTTGTTAAGTAAATGATAGAATATCCATTTAATGGCACATTATGCCACCATTAAGACTTATGAGTATGATGTAATGTTAAATAAAATGCAGGATATGAAATTATATATGGACTATGAATTTAACTGTGAGAAGAAAAATATGCTGGGAAAATATTGGAAAGATATTTGGGATAATATTGAGTGATTGTGTCTGATAGTGGAATTTAGATTTTTTTCCTTGAATCATATTTGTATCTTTCTGTATCTTCTCCAATGGATTATTTTAATCCATATGAACAAAAAGTGTTTGTATAAAAGACTTGAAGGCAGAATGAAATTAGATTCTAATTTAGACTCTGTCCTATATCAATTGTGTGATATTTGGTAAATTATAAATCTCTCTGAACCTCAATTTATATTCGATGTGTGTAAAATGGGGTACGATGTCATCCAATCTGCAGGGAAGCTGTAATACTTAAACAAGATACAATTTAAGTAGTCAGGCAGAATTGCTGGCACACATTAGACAAGTCAATGGATTGCACTTATAATTATTACTCTGGGTTAGAGGTGGTTACAAGATGGTGAGAGTATTTTCTTTTACTTTGCCAAATAATCTTTGATTTTTTTATTGTTCATTTCAGTATTTCACAGAATAAACCAATAAAGAACCCCTTAATGTTAAACTTCAGTTCATTACATATATCTTCTGATGCTTTCAATGATGAGACCTACATTTTTACATAAACATAACAGACACAATAATTTAGTTCTATTTACAATTTTGAGTATCATTTAAACATTTTTTGCATACAATTGTACATAAAACAGTTATTTAATGTGATTTATCACTGTTATTTAGTGACTACATGAGTCTATAACAATACCAATACATCATAATTTACTTACTCATTTCCTAATTGTTATTTAAAAACTCATACAATGTAATTACTAGAAACATCTTTATACATGTAAAATTTTTCCCTTTTGAATATTTCCCTAGACATATGCTAATCAAAGGGAGCTACTGTATATATATCAATTATAGGATTCTCATATTCTAAATAGCTCTTTAATAAAGTTATCACCAGGGCTGGCATGTAGCTCACCTAGCATGTGCAGGGCTCTGAGTTCAATCCCCAGGACTGAAAAAAATTAAAAAAGGCAACTAATATATAATACTACTGTCACAGGACACATGCAAATAAAAAAAAATGACAATACTATAGTATGAGCTAGGTCAGTTGTTTCAATTTGCAGTTTAATATTAGCAAATCTGAATATAATTCTAAGCATTGACTTTTATTTACATCTTCTCATCTGTATCTTATTATTTTATAAATTTACCTCATAAAAAATAGAAAGTCTTATGAATTTATATCCATTTTAAAAAAGATAAAATACTTTATTCACTTGCAATGGAAATTATTTATTCCTTCTCTTCTTTTGTCTTCTTCCTATTTTGTATGTATTTTCATTTTTCCTTTAGTTGATGTCCACTATGTTATCAATGATGTTTTTAAATTGCCATAGTTTCCTTTCTACTATGATTAGGAGGAGAATTGTGTTTTTTAAATTTTTACTTTTAAACTTAATATTTTAACTCATCTGAAATGAATCGTTATATATACAGTGAATCTAGCTTTTCTTTTTAATTTTTTTCAGCTCCTTTTTCCATCAGCAGTTATTAAATATTTTTTTCCAATTTTTTTTTTTTTTAGTTTTAAACTTTCTATTCAATGTCAGGATATTCAGAAATGTTGCTTAGAAAGTCAAGAGTATTTTTATAAGAACTTTTAAACACTGGGGAGACAAAGTTTATCATTAGTGATGTTATTTTTGTGCTGTAGTAAATAAGAAATTATTTCCCAAGACCCTGAAATGATAGGTTTGAATGGGGAAAGACCAGTTTGGATATAGTAGAAAATCTATTAGTTCCAACTAGCACTCTTGCAGAGCTAGCCAGTAATGTCTGCCACCCATTGTGCACAGTTTCTGTGTAATCACATAGTTTTTAAAGTGCATTAATTAGATTACATATTATTTTCAGATAATTACATAGGTATTTTAGTGCCAGAGTTGCACTATTGATATGAAGGAACCTTTAATAGCTTCCTTTTATTATAAGATAATGTGAAAATTCCACAACATGTTCACCACTGAGTTCCATCTTCCCACTCAGCTCCCTTGGCATCTTCTGTCCAACTCTGTTGTCATTATCCCTGGGACATGTGTCTCTCTGTTTTTTTTTTTTTTTTTTTTTTTTGGTACTGGGGATTGAACTCAGGGTCACTCAACCACGGAGCCACATCCCCAGCCTATTTTATATTTTATTTAGACACAGGGTCTCACTGAGTTGCTTAGTGCCTTGCTGTTGCTGAGGCTGGCTTTGAACACGAAATCCTCCTGTTTTAGCCTCCTGAGCTGCTGGGATTATAGGCGTGTGCCGCCATGCCCAGCCTCCTCTGTTCTTTTTGCACTTGGCTCATGAACTCCTGCCAGACAGGATTCCCTAAGTGACTTAGGATATTCCTTTGGCTGCTTTAGCAGAGATCATTTAATAGTGACTGCAACAAGGAAGATGGTTTATTTCTGTTTCTTAAAAACGTGAGTGGGATTAAAAAACAAAAAACGTGAGCTGGTGGGCTGGGGACAGGCTGCTGTGTTCCACTGAGTCATGCAGGGCCAATGGGCCTTCTCTTTTGTTGCCTCACCACCCCCTGAGGGTTTATCTTTGTCTTTGGCTACCAACACCTGCACCTCAGCCCATGGGAAGAGCTGAAAGAGGCAAGAGAGAACGAAGGCTTAGAGGCTTCCAGAATCCTATGACATCCTGTGTGCTCCCTTTTGAATTTAGCAAATGGTCCTCATTGATAGGAAGAGGGACTGGGAAGTAGAATCTCTGGTGATGAGTTATGCTCAGTTAAAACCCATGTGGAGAACAGCAGAATAGGCAGTGAGGTTTCCTCGTTATCCGTCTCATTTTCTCTGAGGTCCTTGGGCAGAATTGGCTTTTCTCTCCTCAGAGTCTCATATTTATGGTGAATTATTTTTGCACATCTTTTTCTCTCGTGAGTCTGTTTTTCTTGACTATGAGCATAGTTTTTCCTTCATCTTGGAATTTGCTTTCTTATTTCATCCTTATGGTCATACCCTCCTTATTTTCCAGCATCGGACATCATCTTTCTCATTAAATTTCCCCTGGGAGATGGATACAGCTTTAACTCTCATCCTCCTCCCATGACACACACACCCTTCCTATGTCTTCACCCTATTCTATAATAATGTGGTTCTATAATAATTTTATCACGTCAACTTTGTGTTGTGTTTAAATAATTATGACTATGTAAATACTTGTTCATGTATTGAGCCATATGGTATAATAAAATAATTTCCCCTACCCAGTTCATTATTTTAATTTCCCTGGAGTTTAGGTTTACACTTGTTTTTAACAAATCATTGCTGTTATTTAGTATCTATAGAGTTAGCCCTGAATGTAATCCAAATTTTTCCCAAATTGCACAAATCTTCTAATATATTTAAACACATTAGGCATAAGCAATATCTTCTAGAAGAAAGCAAGACTTCCGGTGTGCTCTAATGGGACTGTTCTACTGTAGGCCTGCTGTCTGGTTGTTATCTGCCGTCCCATACCTCAAGTCTCTTTTGTATCGGTTTGTTTCTTAGATCCCACATTTCTCCTCTTTCTTGGTTTATTCCTTTACCTTGGCAGAACACACCCTCCAGAAGCTTCTTGAGAAAGGGTTCATGAGAAGTAACACTTGAGACCTTGTTGGTTTGAAAAAAAAAATATCTTTAATTCTCTTCTTATACTGAAATGAGAGTTTGGCTGGACAAAATGCTAGGTGGGAAATACCTTTCATTCAGAATTTTGAAGGGATAATTTTATTGTTTTCTGGATTTTGGTGTTGCTCTTGAGCATTCAGATGCTGTTCTACTACTTGATCCTTCATAAAGGTCATGTTTTATCTCTCTGGAATATTCTGGGGATCTTTGGTCTTTAGTGTTCTGAAATAACATGATAATGTACCTGGATATGAATCTATTTTCTGTGTCTTTAGAAAGACTTTTCATGCTGGAAATTCATGTTCTTAGCTTATCAAAATTCTTTCTTAAATTATTACTTTGATTTCTTCTTAGTTTCCTCTTTTTCTTTCTTTCTATAATTCCCGTTATTTGGATTTTGAATTTCCTAGCCTGCTCTTCTAATTTTCTCATATGTTCTCTTTTATTTCACATTTCCTTTCTGCTCTAATTTTTGTTTTAATTTCTAATTTCCAAATGTTTTATTATTTTTTTCTCATTTCTACGATCACATTTTAAATTAATCTAGCAATGAAAAACTCATTTAAAAGTGTTTATTAGAGCAAAGCCTGTTTTTTTCTCTTTCCTCCTTGTAAGATCTCTGTTTCCTCTAACTTTCTCAGCTTGCTTGCTTTGCCTCCTTTTTTCATTTTACAGGCTTTCATCCTGTGTCTGTGCTTCTTGGCTTTCTGCTCATTTTAAGACTAGGGTAGGAAAACCTCCAGGCACATGTGTGAGGCATGTGGACTGATGCTGAAACAAATGAGTTCTGTGGAGCAGACTCACAGCTGACTCCTCACCACACAACACAAGCAAGACATAAGCCTTGATTATTTTAAGTCTCTAAGACTGGGTGTTCTTTGTAACTCCAAAACATAACACAGTTGAGGAACACAAAGGGTTCTAGGGCCTTTTCTGCTGTAGGATTTTTAAAACAATCAATTCTATTGAGGCATAATTTATATTTAATAAATTGCACGCATTTAAAATGTACAACACCATGAGTTTGATGGACATGTACACCTGTGAAGCCACTTCCTTAATCATGATGCAGAAAATTCCCAATACCCAAAATATTCCTCACGTCTCTACCATACACTCTTCCCTCTGTCCCCAGGTCACCACTGATTTGCTTTCTGTCACTGTAGAGAGTTTGCATTTCCTATCCTTTTACATAAATGGAATCATTATAGTATATACTTGTTATGGATGAGAATACGAGGTGTCCCTTGAAAGCTCATGAGATAATGCAAGAATTCTCAGAGGTGAAATGATGATTATGGAAGATGTAACCTAATCTGTGAATTAATCCACTGATATGGATTAGCTGGGAGGTAACTATAGGGTGTGGATGGAGGAAGTAGGTCACTGAGGGGGTGCACCTTTGGGGTTTATATTTTGTCCTGGGTGAGGGGAGCTGTCTTTCAGCTTTCTGGTTCCCATGTCCTGAGCTACTTTCCTCCACTATGTCCTTTCACTATGATATTTGCTTCATGTTGGGCCCAGAGATATCGAGTTGGCTGCTTATGGACTGAACCTTGAAACCATGAGCCAAAATAAACTTTTTCCTCCTTTAAGTTGTTCTTATCAAGTATTTTGATCACAGCAGTGCAAAAGCTGACTAAAACAATATTCTTTTATGTCATAAGTCTTTCATTCAATATAATGATTTTGAGGTTCACCCAGGTTTTCTTGTCATGTGTATTAGTAACTTTTGGCTTTTCATTGCTGAGTAGTATTTTAGTGTATGGATATACCTCTAAATGTTTTTGTTTATACATCTGTTTTACTCATTTTTTTGAGCATTTACCTCTCTATATATATATTTAGGAAATTAATATTATATATGGCACTAATATGTTTTATACATTATAAAATGATACAAACATCTAAAAGTTAAGGAAAGATGAGATAAAAATAAAGATAACTTATTTTCTTTTTGCATGCTAATACATCATCCTGACTAGTAGCTGAGAGTACACAGTTTGTGGCCATTATACTATGACACTTAGATGTACATTTGAATTTGGGAGATGCCTCCAAATGGATGCATTATCTTTCCCCTAAATTCAACCTATTTTCCTGATTTCCCTGTGCTTAAAATCAATCTTTTCACTCAATTAAGCCAGGCTAGTAACAGCTACCTTTACACACCTCTTTTTTACCTTTTACAAACAATTTACCTCCAATCCTACAGTGTCTCTTGGATTCTTCTAATAGGTTGTCCCTCATTACCTTTGTCTATTCACATTTAGTACTTCTTTTTGGATCAACTGTGAAAAATTGTGTTTTTCTAGGAAACCATCTGTTTCCTTTAGATTTCAAATGTGTCACATAAATTGTATGTAATATTCTATTATAGTCCTTTAATCATCTCTAGAACTTGTAATTATGCCCTTTTCACATTCCTAATTTCACTGTTTGGTTCTTTTTTTCCATAATCAAGCTTGGGAGGGATTACCCATTCTCTTGGTCTTTTCAAAGAACCAGGTTTTAAATTTATGTAGTTTTGTTTTTAATTTTACTAATTTCAACTTTAATCCCCCTAAGGTATAGTTTAGATTATGTCATTCCTTTCTTGGTAATCCCTCAAGAGCTCCCTGTGGCCCTCTGAATTAAGTACACACTCTTCAGACAGGTACTCTTGGCCTTAAGGAAACATGTATTGAATGGAGTTCTTTTTCCATTTTCAGAGAAGGAGAGCTAAAGTTCTATGGAGAAGAAAGCCATGTCTGCAAACCAGCCTGTAATCTGTTTAGCTATGTTATACAACACCTTTAATGTTTAACATCAGGGGCAGATCCCTGACCTCTGGCAAGGCTGTGAAATAGACCTTGCTTTCCTGAAAGTTGGGGATATAAATAATATTTATATATAAGGTTTGCAATACCATAGGATCAGTTTCATGAGCTGTAATTAAATAGGACTTGCCATAAATTCTTTAGTTCTTGATGGCATGCAACAGCTGGTGACCTTAGTTTTTAATAGTGTTTCCAGGGAAAGAGGAAAGAGAAAGAGAGGGTCATTAATATGGTCTAGCCTCTGAGATTTTTGTGAATATTTTGGTTTGGTGTATGCCCCCTCCCACTGAGTGAAGGACATCTGCTCCTTCTGTCTGTAGTTGATATTGTCATCAGAGTCTAAATGAATGGGTCGTCTCCATTGTGGTCTACCCATTTGCTTGAGTCAGCCTGCCTTGGTAGACTTAGACAACTGAACTGATTTTTAAATTTTGTCCTTCTCAGAGTAGCGTTTTCAAAAGCTGAAATTACTGACTGATTTGAGATCCCTTTTGACTTTCTTTTTTTTTTTTTTGATTTTTTTTATTATTGGTTGTTCAAAACATTACAAAGCTCTTGACATATCATATTTCATACACTTGATTCAAGTGGGTTATGAACTCCCATTTTTACCCGGTATACAGATTGCAGTATCACATCGGTTACACATCCACGAGGGCAGGGGGGATAGTAGGGGATAGGAAAGGTAGTAGAATACAACAGTCACTAGTATGGCAATATGTAAAAACGTGGATGTGTAACCCTTTTGACTTTCTATGAAAAAAAATACTAACAGTTGCCAAAAAATTTGCCATATTCAGGGGAGTATAATGGCAGCCTTATGGGCTTGTGGGTTTCCCTGAGAAGGCTGTGGTCATGTCACTTCCACACTGATTATTCCCATGCCCATGAGGGACTGTGAGGCATGGCAGGTGACCAGTGGTCTAAGACATTGAGGACATTTACAGGTAAGAATATGAGAGAAAAAAAGGATGAAATTATGTGAAATGTGTACCTGAGAGTAAGGGAGATTGCTCTGTGGTGGTTTGGGGTGATGGAAATGTGGGAAGTGTCCCTAACTAGTGTAGAATATAGATATGGATAAAATATTATGTAAGTGTTCTTTCCAAACTTCAGATATTAAATGTTTTTATTTGATCACAAAATTAATAGAGACTCAATGTAAAAAATTCAGGTAAAAAAGATGAAGATACAACTCATCCAGGGTTGGGGTGGTGGCTCAGTGGTAGAGCACTTGCCTAGCATGTGTAAGGCACTGGATTCAATTCTCAGCACTGCATATAAATAAGTAAATATAAATAAAAGGCCTCAACAACTAAAAGAAAAAAATAAAAATAAAAACCCAAAACAAACCCAAAAAACCTCATCCAAATTCCAGAGAAGGTTTTTCAGTGTGCCCCCTACCCCCACCCTCTGGTTACGTGTCTTCTTTAACAAGACTGTAGCTATGTGCATAATTCTTCAACAACATGCTGAGATGGCTTTAAAAAGAGTTGTAAACTTTTGGACACTCTTTTCATTGTCATCCTTGTATCTGCACAGGTGTGTGACTTGCTTGTTACCAATAGAATGTGGCCCAGGAGACTCTATGGGACTAGGTCAGGAAACATATGGTTGTACCTCTAAATGTTTTTGATTACTCACCCACAGTGCCAATTGTTTCCGTTTCTGGCTTGTTCTCTCTTGTGCTTGGGCTCAAGCCCCCATTCACCCCATGCAAGTTCAACTACTGGAAGCACCCATACTACACGAGAACTCACACCAGTGTGTATGTGCAGCAGTCAGAACCCAGCTCAACTCTCCACTGGTCCAGGAGAACCTGCAGAGGACCTTAACCCCAGAGTCCACCTTACTGCAATTGCTTGAAAGACACACATAAGGACCTGCTCAACCGACCCCTTCTTGAGTTCCTGACCGACACATTTTTAAGAAAAACAAAATGGAGTCACTAAAATAATTTGTCATGTAACAATAGTTGGCAGAACAAGTACTTAAAAGAAACAGACAAAAAGATTTAGCAAAATATTATGAACTCTTCGTCCATGTCCTTCTGTTTCTTTTCTATATCATTTAATGGTTGCATAGTATTTTAATATATGGAAAACATCTATTTTAAAATTATTTCCCCAATTTTGAATATTAGATTAGTTTGCTTTCTAGCTAAATCTTTTAGTGAATAACTTACAGTGAAATCTTTGTGCATAACTATGGTTTATTTCTCAAGGTAACTTCCTATGATTCAAAATGTAGAAGTGCTTGAATTATTTTTAGTGCTTTTAGCAGATATCCTCAAACTATCCTCTGCTAGAAGTATCTGACAATGTCTGTGTATAGATACACACACACACACACACACACACACAATACAGGACAGAGAGTATACTTTGGAGTCTGAAGTTTTGTATGCTTCCAGTTCCATAATTTGCATGACCTTGAGCAAATTACTTAGACTCTCTGAATGTCATTTTAATCATCTGCAAACTGATGATTATAATAGTTACCTCAAAGGATTGCTGTGAGAATTCAGTGGATATAGTATTAAAGTGCTAAACACAGAGTGGCCATTAAAAAGTTAACTATCATTCTTATCATTATTGTTGAGAGTGAGGCAAACCTACCCAAATTTCTTTTCCCTACTCTTCCCCCTGTTTTGTGTGTCTGCTTGCCTTCCAGAACTTACCATGGTTTCTGTCTTCTTGAGCCCTGCATGTTACCGGTCCATCAACCTTGGGTGAGTGGTGGTTGCCAGAGAGTGAAGTGTCATTCCCACCAGAGACTGGCTGCATGTTTGGAGGCCATTCTTGGAAGCAGAGTCATCTTGAAAATCAACGGAATGAGTCACAGGTGCTAGGACTCCTGGTACTGGCCCTGCAGAGGGAGCAGGAAAGAAGACTTTCTTGTTATTGCATCCTTCAATCTGCAGGCCCTGGGCAGTCCCAGTCATGAGAATGACCCCATTCTCAGGCAACCTGGAAGGGACAGCTGGCCATCCTGTTCAAAAGGAGAGAAGTAAGAAAACCAAACCAGGCAGTTCTTTCACATTAAGTTTTGAATTACTTTTGGGAGACATTATATGAGCTCTGAAATGTGTGTGAATGGAAAAGTGGTCACAGATGTGGGACAGGACCAGGGTGGCAGCTCTCCAGGCTCTTTGGGGGTGACTTTGGCTCTGGGTAGCTAATAAAAGGCTGATGGTCACAAATGAACCAGGAGATTATTAGCAGATTAGTGAAATAAATGATGTGGGGAAGGTTTTCTGATCCATTTGTATTTCTCTATCCCTTTTTACTCTTAGACATCCAGAAAGCTGGATGGATTGAGAACTAAAAACAGAAACATTTTTTTTTTTTTTTTTGTATCTTTAGGCTTTTGTATGGGAACCAGGCTTTGGCTGAAAAGATGTTTACTTGCCTAGAATTTGGACAGTCTCATTGTAAATTGGTTGCTATGAAGCAGTTATAGGACTTTCTTCATTAGTGACAGGGACTAAGAGAGATGCCTTTTTTTTGGAATAATGTAAAAAAATTAAAAAATAAATTGTTTTCATTATGTATATTTCCTTTTAATCTTCGTCTATATACCCATGTTGTAGCATCACAAATATTCTCATAATATTTTCAGATGTGTAAAAAATATGGGCTTTTGTTTATATAAAGTCAATTGGATCTTCCTTGTTAATTCCCATCTGTATCTTGGCAGCAATTAAAAAAAAAGTTAAACACTAGATTTTTTGCTAACAGGCAAATTTAGTCTGATTCAATCAGTTCAAGTCTTTCTAGCTGTTCAGATGCTTTGGATAACATGGGCTGTGACTCACGCCTGCCCCTACTCTGTTTCTCTCTTAGAAGGAGGGTATATGAGAGATGAGATGGAAGGAGATGGAGGGCAGTCTTGAATCTTTAGAGATTTCTTTGGGACCTGTATTAGTCCATGTTATAAAATTGTTGGTCTGGTGTTCCTCTGGAAAGATGACCATTGGAGTTCCACCAGTTCCTCAGTGCTGTGGCTGGCAGCCAGGGCTGAAGATGGCTGCTGAGATCATCTGTAGCCTGCTTAGGAAAGTCTGGAGGTCTCCCCTAGGGAGTAGGCATTCCTCACCTGGACTCTCACTGATGCCACAAGCCCTTTGAGTCTGTGCCACATGTTTCATCATCTGGCCTTGGCCTTGTCCTTCCTTTTTGTTCCTTACCCTGAGGCTGGCTCTTGCTCAATTTTCATCTGTGTCTGTTTTCAGGGGCTTGCAAGAACTTCCGGGTCCTATCCAAGCCACAGAGGATCCAGAAAAGCCTTCTGTTGCTGTCTATGCTGTGTCACAGTTTTTACTTTAATGGGGCAGCCTGTGACTCTGTCCAGAGTCCAAATGTGAGGTGGAGCCAAAGCGTTCTTCTCTTTAGCCTTTCTTCTCACCTGACCACAAGCATTTGCTCATGTCATTGGGTGGAACATTCCTCAACTAAAATATACTCTAGTTGGCTAAGCCTCATCTTTGATATTTTAACAAGGGCACTTTGTTATTCAGACATGTTTCACCCTCAATCATGTTTGGCTTTCAAGACCAATTTCATTAAAGAAGAGGAAAACTGGTTCTCAGACACAAAGTTAATCTTTAGCTTCTTTGTGCTCATTTTACCCCACTGTACAACTTATCTGCATATCTTTGCTTGAACAAAAAACCTATTGATTTAGCCCAGAAGTAAAAGGCTGCAAATAGACATGATTTAAAGTAGAACTTATGAATACATGGGTTTAATATTTGCAATGTATCATCCCAGGAACAGAAATATATTATTACAGAGTACATATCATTTTTAATGTTAATTGATCACTTATGTTTCTTTTATACTATAATATTTATCCATGTCTTCATAAAATCATTTTAAAATATCATTTGGGGTGGTTACAAACTATTTCATGAATTTGATACACTTTACCTTAATTAAGCAGCACTCTCTGGTTGGGCATTATTGGTAGTTTGCTAGGACTGCTTAACAAAGTACCACAAATTGAATGGCTTAAAAGAACAAAATTCATTATCTCATAGTTTTGGATAATCTTTGGTGTTCTTTGGCTTGAAGACACATTTCTCCAGTTCTCAGTATTCACATGGTACTCTACCAGAAAAGGCTTTCTCCTTTTCTGGTAGTTTTGGTTCTTTGATTAATGAGATGGAGTTAACGTTCTCCTTGTGTCTCCTCATGTGATCTTCCCCAAGAGCATTGTCTGTATCATGTCCAAGTTGTCCAAGTTTCCTCTTCAAAAGAAATCAGTGGCACTGGATTAAAATCCACCCAAGAGACCTCTTGATGATATCTGCAAAGACCTGTTTCTAAATGAGCTCACATTCTGAGGTACCTGGGATTAGAACTTCATTATAACCTTTTTTTAGGGGGTGCATAATTCAATTCATAACAAATGTTTAGGTTGTTTCTAGGTTTTGATGGTGGTGGCCAAAACATTATTGGAGATAAAGCTGCTATAGATATCTTCAAGTACCTAGCAATTTATTCTATTGAAATAGAATGTTAAAGTTTGGAAACAATTAAAGGAAGGTGGGAAATAAACATTTTCAACTTAAATGATTGATTTTTTTGACACATTTTAAATGGATTTTGTAATCAGAAATAAAATAAAAATTCTTCAGCGGTTAGAATTAGTTCATTCATAAATAATAGACTCAGAATGAGGTGAAGATTGTTTGAGAGATAACAAGGCATTCTGGGCAAAATAAAGGCTTGAAAACTGGAAAGTTTTAACTAAACATTAATCCCTTTTTTTCCTAGAGTTATTCTGAGAATCATGTTGCTTTTACACATGTGATAGTTTTTCCAAATAGTTTTCCATGGAAGATAATTGGCAGTCATGTTTTCAGCATATTTTGAGTTTCTAACATTGCTAAAGGCTTCCAAAGAAATAAACTTCTACTTTGGAAAGGTTTGATTGAGAAATAAGATCTTTAGAAATTGGAGCAGGATAGTTCCTCTATCTCTGACCCTATTATCTCTGACAAACTCACCCAGATCTCATTTCTAGGCCTCTGACTCAAGGCCTGTATCCTACTACATGTGTGTCTCTGTCCTTAGGTGTCCAGCTGGGTCCCAGCTATTTGGCTTAGCTTCTTGACTATCTGGAATTCAGGACTCTTGGTTCTCTGGAGAGGCCTGGGATTTCTGCAAAGCTTGGTCATAAAGCTCTCCAATATAGATGAGCTTTCTTAACTCTGAGATCTATATTATAGCTCCACTATATATCCACTTTCCTCTTTTCTGGTAGTTTTGGTTCTTTGATTAATGAGATAGAGTTAACATTATTTTGCTCTTATAATTTACCTGACATTATGTCATGATTTTCATAGATTACTTACTTAATATTTAACCTGGAAACAAGGTTGTAATTCCCACTTACAATTGAAAAAAATGGGGCTCAAAAAATTAGACACATTGTACAAGCACCCCCAATGAGTGAGTGGCACAGACACAATTTAAAACTAAATCTACCAAGTGCTCAAGCCTATGGCTCTTTCTAGTATATCACAATTCTTCCTCCCCACACCTCACCCCCCCAAAGAACAATAAACTCAACTACGATGGATGCTCGTAAACTAATGTGGGCAAATTGGACACTGGTTTTGACCTAAGGAATCACTAGGCAAATTGAAGTAGCTCTAGAGCGTTGGATCTCAGCTGGATTGATTTTGGCTCAAGTAAACATTTGAAAAAAATCTGGAGATATATTTCTTTGTCACAACTGGGGAGATGGTGGTACTAGCATCTAGGGGATGGAGGTCAGGGATGCTGATAAGAATTATACAATACATAACTTAATACTTAAAGAGAAGAAGTAGAATAGAGATAGTTTAGAGACTGGGATCAATTCACTCAAAATAACAAGCTTATAATAAGATGGATATTTACTGTTCAGTTGACAAGAAGATACAACATAGTCCCCATATCAAAGAACTATCTGGTCTATAATGTTGATAGTACTGAGATTGAGAAACTTTGGTCTAAAGGGCTGATTTCTCAAATTTGCTTTACCAAAGGGTTGTAAACTTGGATTTGTCACTCGGCTTCTCTCTGCTTCAGTGTCTTCAACTGAGCATCAGTGATCTGTAAAATACAATGTTTGCAGAGATTTATGGATTCTATAATTCTAGAGTTCATTAAAGAAAAGAAACTAAATATATTTATTTCTGATTTAAAAAAAACACAAAAATGAGGTGATTCTGCTTGTCACCAAATCTGGCAAGTATTAAAATACATTAGAGCTGAGCTTAAAATGTTCTATTCACATTAAATGAACTAATAGGACTTCTTCTTTTGCCCAGGTTGTTTCTTGGGTAGCTGGTCTCTCTTCCCAGTAACTACTTTAATTCACCTGCCATTACTGCGCTGCTAAGAGTGGCCAACAGTTATGCATATATAGTGTTATTTTCAGAGAACAATTTACATTTCTTAGTCTATATTTGCTTTCTGTTGTACTATTTAAAGGGTCTTGAATCTTCTCTTACAATGTGCTAAGGATTTTATTTTATTTTTTTAATGAGTAGGGTTCCAAAAGGAGTGTGTCTATTACAATAAGTTATTTCAAACATTTAATGCATAGTTCAATCTTTCTGGAGTTGAGATAAGAGTTTAGAAGGAACCTTAGAAGACAACTTCTGATATTTTGTGCAGACACAAAATCCTGTCAGTTTAGAGTCACTGAACTTGTTGAACATCACAGAACAATGTATAACATGTGTGCAGTGACCAAGGTTTTTTTTTAATCTCAATAATATATTGTTTCTATGATAACCATATGAAACTTTGTAGGTAGGATATTAATACTAACTAAAAAACATATCTAGTTACTTTTTGTTTAGAGGGAGATTGTTGATTCTCTTCTAAGAATACTTTAAAATTTTACTTATTTATTTTTATTTTATTGATATTGGGGATTAAATCCATGGGTGCTGAGCTATATCCCCAGGTCTTTCTATTTTTATTTTGAGACAGATCTTGCTAAGTTGCTGAGGCTGATCTTGAATTTGCTATCCTCTTACCTCAGCCTCCTGAGTTGCTAGAATTACAGAAGTGTGCCACCACACCTAGCTCTAAGAATACTTAATAGGAAACAGTAGGTAATATTTCCCCATGCTTCCCTAAGTAGAACTAATAATAAGATTTGGTAAAAAAGAAAATTTGCTTTTGGTGTGACTACACTAGCCAAATGAAATCATATGTCTACCAGTCAATGCAGAAATCAGTGTCATGTGGGGAAAAAACACTTTTAATAGTCATGCCCTTGGTTTTCCTTTCTTCTTTTTTGGGGGTGGTGTGGTGGTATGTATGTTTTAAGAACTGAAAGTGCACAGGTTTATCAACAGGTTTGGTGACATACTATTCTGGAGTGTTTCATTGACAATTCCTTTTGTCATTGAGGCTGAGGTCAAAGTTATTGCCAAGCCATCGTTATTTAAAGACTGCTGCTAAAGTAGCCAGTGTTCCATATCCTCATCCTGCACTGGCAGATGTCTCTGTCAGGAGAAATCAGCTGTGGTAGGTTTTCTTGTTGCTAATCTAAGTAAGGCCCACAACGAAAGTTGGTGAGACTGACGTTTCAGCAGAAAGATTCCCTTACTGACAAATCGTGATCAAGTGTGCTCTGTACTGTGGGGTGAAAGAAAGATGAGTAAGTCTGATACCTGGGAAGTATATTGGCTTTGCAGTCAGAGATAACCAATCTCAAATCCTCATTCTGCCATGACTAGTTACATAAGCCTGGATAAAATTCCCTGTTTGTTTTGTTTGGTTGTTTGTTTCTAGTGTCAGTTTTCTTATTTGTGGAACAGGGATACAACCTTCCTCATTGAGTTTTTCTTTAAAAAAGGATTGAAATGAAA
Source organism: Callospermophilus lateralis (assembly GCF_048772815.1). Taxonomy (NCBI): domain Eukaryota; kingdom Metazoa; phylum Chordata; class Mammalia; order Rodentia; family Sciuridae; genus Callospermophilus; species Callospermophilus lateralis. The sequence goes on along the minus strand of NC_135313.1, from coordinate 55,078,134 downwards.
CAGAATACGTAAATTGCCAGACCTAAAATAGGTACTGAATAAATATTTGTGTTCCTTTAACATACAACCTGAAAGGAAAGTGACCACAACACTTGGAGCAACCAAGAGATCTTTATTGCAGCAGTGCAAAAGAGGAGAAAAAGAGAGAGAGAGAGAGAGAGAGAGAGAGAGAGAGCGAGCAAGAGAGACAGAGAGAGCAAGAGAGAGGGGTAGAGAGAGCAAGAGGAGGAGAGAGGGGCCTGGCAGGAAGGGGTTTTTATAGCCCAAATCTAATGGGGTCTCTGGGTCTGCAAGCTGCCTTGTTGGCATAAGGGAGGTTAAGTGTTCAGCCTTGAGTCGGGGATTGAATGTTCAGCCTTGAGTGGGGCTGAGTGTTCAGACTTGATGCAAACAGGTGATAAAGGACCAGACAGAGGGGGGTTTGGGTACGTGGGTTATCCTGCAGCTAACGTTTGTTCAGCCTGTCCTGCAGACAATTTAGTTCAGCCTGTCCTGCACCTAACACAACCTACTCATGCCTCCAGCTTCCTCCACAGCTTTTATGTTGCATTGAGAGAGAGAAGGGCCCGTGGAGTACTATGTGAGAACACATGATGGGTGTCATAGGAGACAGAGACTCAGCACTCTTAAAAGGGAGAGACCACCCTAACCTGGTGAGCCAGGGAGAGAGAGGAACTGTATGGTGACTAATTTCAAACATCTTCCCTTGTTAGGGCAACTCTATGCACCTCTGGATCCAGATTATATATGAGTCCCCATGGGCTTATGGATAACTCAGGCACAGCCCCCTTGCCTGGTGTGTGTGTGTGTGTGTGTGTGTGTGTGTGTGTCTACACTCTTGATGGCAATGCCTTTCCCTTACATACTCCTGCATCCATTAGGCCTACCTTCAGAGAGCAGATAAAAATGAATGGTCACAGAGTGGATGAATGAAATGAGTGAGCATTTGAGCTGTGCTGAGAACTGTACATGTTGGAAGTATTTCATGGAAAAGGACATTCTTGGGGAGAAACACCTACAACCAGCTTTCTCTTTTCCCATTCAAGGTACATTTTTAGTAAAATTGTGCCCACCATATTTTGTTATTTGCACTAGAAAAAATGGTTAAGTGACCATTGTAATGAAAAAAAATAGTTTTTCTTTGAGCTTAGGCCCATGGAGGGGTGGAACACGACAGAACACATTTCACTAAGATTCCACCAGAATCTTCCCTCCAGGGAGGATGCACAGGAGGATACAGCTCTGTTGATTGAGGACCTGAGGCCTATAAAGGATACCTGTTCCATCCGATCTAGGCCACAATGTTGGTCAGGAGTAAGATCCAGGTCATGCAGCTCAGCTCAAACAAAATAAAGCAAACAATCAAACATTACCATTTGCTTTGTATTGGCCACTATTTGGTTGTGTTTGTTTATGGCCATGCAGAGACCAAGTGGTTGTTGTATCTTACTAAGGGCCTCTTAGCCACCAGCTGGGTTGCCAGGTGGTGAGATCAGCTGAGCTGGATACTGTAGAATCCACACAGCTTCTATCATTGACCTGCTATTTATCTCAGATATAAAGTAAGGACTTTCATGTGATCAAAAGTTTGCAGGAATAAGAAGTTAGAAGAAGGCAACTGTTACAGGTATAAACAATTTACCCTGGAGCTAAGGAGCTTAAGTTTCTGAGCATCCCCCTTTGTAGAGTCCCTGAAGCCAAGCCCTAGTAGTGTGTCCCTATGATCATGTGTTTTTGTAGCATTTTCAAAGTTAAAGATAGTTTTGTATTATTTTTCTTGAAAAAAGATTTATATCCTCAACTGCATCCTGATTGAATAAACTTCAGGCCCCAAAAACCTAAATCTGCCCTCGATTATGGGTAAGTATTTTTTTTCCTCTCAAATTCTGATTGCTCATGGGAGGAACATAAAACATACTTCTTGGGTCAGAAATGGCTCATTTTCCCTGAGTTTTAGGTGGGCATGTGTTGGCTTAGCTACAGAGTATATTTCCCAGCTTCCCTTGCAGGTAGGTGTGGCTGTGTGATGACCCTGGGCCAACAGGATGAAAGTTAGAGTGAGAATGTGCAGGTTCTGGGTCTTAAAGCTCTGTACACCTTCCTTAAACTTCCCTCTCTTTCCTTCCCACAGGTTGGAAGATGCAATTAATCGTACCCTCACCTGTGGGATGGTGGCACTGTCCCTCCTGTCCTGCCTGCTCACTTCAGGCTCTCAGGTAGGAGAGAAATTCAATCACTTAATTTTGGAATCTCTTAATAATGGCAATTTAGATTATACCCATTTTCCCCTCTTGTGTGTGAAAGAAACTATACAAAAACTTAACTCAGAGTTGATCTCTATAATTATCCCTGATCCATCTATTAACTAATTTTGAGTTTGTCTAAGCAAAAGTGCTAGAAATATCCTTATCAAAAGATTCATTCAAGCTCTGCAGGCCTTATATTGTAAAAAGAACTGAACAGCTGGATGAGGATTCTCTCATTTATACATATGAAGAGGTGGATAATCTCTCTCTGGCCTTGATATTCTCTTCTGTGTACTGAGAAAAATTATGGTTTCATTAGGGTCTTGGGAAGGTCAAATGAGTCTGTATGTAAGACATCACTCAAGTTTTGAATTTATTGTTCATTTTTTTTTTTTTTTTTTTTTTTTAGAGAGAGAGAATTTTTTAATATTTATTTTTTAGTTTTCGGCGGACACAACATCTTTGTTTGTATGTGGTGCTGAGGATCGAACCCGGGCTGCATGCATGCCAGGCAAGCGCGCTACCACTTAAGCCATATCCCCAGCCCCTGTTCACTTTATTCTTAAAATCATCTGAAAGACTTGAAAATCATATCAACCTGCTAGTTTGTTGTGAGGATTAGAACTAATCTATTCAAAATGCTTAGCACCTACCCAGAATACCGTAAGCATACAATAAGTGGTAATCTGCTCTCAGAAAGCTAGTGAGTGTTCAATAAATGATAGCTTTTGCTATTTGTAAGAATATGGTATGAATAATAATGCATACCAAGTATTTTAAAATGGTATAACTGTGCACAAATATCCAGTGTTACAACTGTTGAACCTATTCTGAAAAATATAAGCCGTTACCAATGTCAGATATGTTATAACCAAAGCCACTTAGGGAATATTTACAAGATACAAGTCTAGAGAGTAGGGGATACGAGGGAGGATGGCTGTGTACCACTAGCTCATGGTGCCCTCAGTCTGTGTCTGATTGGGTCTAGGTAGAGATCCTGGATCCAAGCTGGGCCAATCAGTCTCTGTATCCAGAAAGGTGGAAGGTTGGTGGAGCCGAGTCTGGAACTCCAGTGTGGAGGCCTCTGGCTCTGTCTGGTGCCTCTTCTTCCCTCCTCTCTATGAGCGTCCTCAATGTTCTTCCTCTACCCCACTTCTTGCATTACCTAGAGTACTTTGTTTCTGTAGACATCGCCAAAGTTTTTCTGGCTTGCACCCAAAGAACCTTGACGATGTCTACAGAAACAAAGTAGGAGGTTTATTAATAAGTCTGAACAAAACTGAGAAGACTACATTTTTGAAAATATCATTCAGACTACATTTTGAAAATATAAAATTTTCTTTGAATTACTGACTTGGCAGATGCAAACTAAGAAAAAATATTGAAGCCAATTAGAAATGTTTCTCTCATTAAATTATAAAACTAGGACTAAATAGGGCCACATTAAGCTTAAGTTAATGCATTTTGTGTGCAGAAAATATACAAATAAGTTATTAAATGTACAATGTTTCTGGGCATCTTTCATTAAGACCACAGTGCAGGGGAACGATGGCCAGATTGCAGCAATGTATGAGCCGCCAGGACCTCAGTGCAGCACTCCACCAAGACAGAGGAGCTTGGCGAGCTACAGGCCTGCCTTGCCCTCCAAGGGGTACTTTATTGCTAATGTACCAAATGTGCTAATTACAAGGCCCTTTTCTCTTTAAGGCAGTCCCAGAGCACAAGCTCCTGAGAATAGTCTACCTCTGCGCTTGTAAAACTGCTATCAAGTGGGTTTTGAAATATAAACAATTAGATGGATAGTGTATATGGGAATAGACTATTGTAAAATTAAAATTATGTTTTCCTTCAGGGGAATAAAATAGAACATGTCCTTAGCCCTGGTCACACTTTTATTTCAGTCACCTTCATTTTATAGAGATTTTTTTTTTTTTTTCTTAAGGAAATCTTTTCCAACCATAATAAAAACCCCATTGATCCTTTCTTTGGAGACATTCATAACCAGATCTTTGATGAAATGCCCCATAATGGTTCTAAATGAGGTGTATTGAACTGTTTTGTCAATTCATTGCAGGAACAGTGGCATTGCCAATATTAAGCGGGAGGTAAACAGTTCTTAGGAAAGGTATTACAGAAGCAGTAGAATCTTTGCCTATCAGAGCCATGGTTTTATGTTTGAATCTTTTAAATAAGGTTTGAAAATGCTCATCACTCTATTATATAATGAAAAGAAAAATGCCGTTCACTGTGAAGTGCTGCTAACGAGCCTGGCCTTGTGTGAAGGGCACGGCTACATGCCTGCTTTTACTCTTAGCTGTCTGCAGTGCCTCGGTCACCGCCCTTCCCTCAGCCACTCACTCCTCCAGACATCCCTTCACTCCTTCAGCGACTGTTGATGAGTGGCCAGCATGTCCCTGAACACAGGGGCAACCCTGCTGAACAGCACAGTGGGAACCTCCCTGTGGCCTCTCAGGTCTCATGGATCTATTGTCCCTGTGCCACCTGTGTGCCTTTTCATGGCTATGACTTTTCATACTGTGAAGAAAAGCCTTACCAGAAAGAGCATGAGGTGCCATCTTTGAATATGTCCTTGTTTCCAAAAAGCACATCTCCCAAGGGGTGCTGCCCACACGTATTTACTACCCTCACTGGCCTGCCTTGTGTTGCTGGGAAGACTCTTTGGCCCATGTGAAATAAATACATCCCTGCTGCTTGTGCTGGAGAATATGACACATGGCGCTTCTTGAGCTGGAGCTCTGTCTCAAGCTGGGGCCCACCGTTGGGAGCATGATGGGCTTCTAGCTCGGACTCACGTTCAGCTGTCCTGCTTGCTCTGGTCCCACCATTGCAACACCTTGCCATGTTCCTGATTGGCAGTACACGTGCCTCTCATGTCTCTTTTTTACCTGTGTTCTGGGCTTCCTACTTTGATTTTCATGCTTGCAAGACCCACTGCCTGTTTTTTTTTTTTTTCTTTCAAAGTCAGGATTTCCTAAACATATCCTCTAAATTTGATAAAGATTTATCTAGCCATTTTGGTATGGTGTGGTGATAGAAGAAAGATAGAAATTTAACTTTAGATTTATGGTACACAAATAAGGCATGGTAGTATGCTATAGAGAATTCCTGCCAGTTCAGAGTGAGTTCAAGTGTGTGGCAACAAGACTCTTTCTCTTTTGATGTATATTCAGGAATTTAGATGCCGTGAATTTCATAACATCAACTTGGTTCCAAGTGCCTAGTTTGGCGCCCCGCCCCTAACCCCCCACCAGATGGAATCCGAGTGGTTTATGGGAGAGGCCAAGAATAAGAATCATTTTGTCTTCTCCTTGTCTGTCCCCACTGTGGGGTCTGCACACATGAAAGCCACATTCCGCAGGAGGGGCATCCTGTCCCGAGGAGAAAAATGGCATCTGTGACCAACTTTGACTTTTTCACACACTTTTCCTTAATTTTGTTCTTGGAGACTAACTTTTTCTTTTCTTTTTTTCAAGTTAGGATTTGAAGGAAAAGCTGCTTCCAACTATGTATAGGAGTATTTCTTCAGATTTACAGTTGTGATTACATGTGAAAAAGTCTGACCCTATTATGAATTATTAATTAATATTGATGTCCCATCAATCAGGGCAGTGCATTTATAGTTAGATATAAGTTAGGGAAAGGCATCCTAATTGGCACTCTGGAGGGACGGACACTCAGACAATCCCAGCAGAAGCCCTTTCTCTGCAAAGCATATGGAGTATATTTACCCTCCAGACAGTATTAATTCCAGCGAAGCTCTGGACAGCTTGTTGTTCTGATGCCAGTTTTCACAAACTGCAGTAAAGAGGAGGACCAGTTATCCATTGTTGTGTAACTAACCCATTAGACAAAGTGGTGTAAAACAACCACCACTAATTTTCTCTTGATTTTATAATTTGCGCTGGGTTCAGTTAGATGGCTCTTCTGTTTGTCTTGCCTGGGGTCCCCTATGCGGCCACAGTTGGTGAATGGGTGGGAGGCTGGCCTGCTGAGATCTGCTCCCCTGTAAGCATAAAGTTGGAGTAGCTTGCTATTCAGGTTTCTCTCTCTGCTTGATCTCATCCTCATGGTGGCTGGTCTGGGCTTGCTTCTGTAGTGAGAGTGGTGTTCCCAGAGGGTGGAGGTGGTAGTCGTAAGACCTCTTGAAGCCTGAATTGGAAGTCTCACATTATTACTTCTGCCACGTTCTTTTGGTGGAAGTATTCACAAAAAAGCCAGTCCAGATTCCAAGGCGGGAAAATAGACTTCTTGGGTGAAGCTGCAATGAATGTGTGGGCTACAGGCTGGTGGCACAAGAGCTTACAGCTATTGCCTCCTATAAGCTTGAGACTGTGGGGCTTTTCTTACTAGGAAGTTTGGGCTTTGGGAAAGGAGTGGTAGAGCCAGCTCAGGTAATGGTCTCTCTACATCAGATCAACATTTGACAATCAGCTCCTGCTCTCTGGCCATGATTTTTCTCTAAGATTTCAGTCTTAAAAACTGGAAGTCTCAATCTTTGATCTTAGTGATTTTCTTTCTCTTGAAGGATAAAAATTCTCATTTGATAGCATGACCTGTAAGACCTTTCAAAGTCTGGTCCTTGTCCATCTTTGAGTCATCTGTTATGGTTTTTCCACAAATAAGCTTCATTTTTTTTTTTTGCAGTTTCCAATTACGCAGTGTGCTTTTATACTTTGGTACAGGTCCTGATGCCTAGAATCATGCCCTTTTGCCATCTTTGTGCCAGATCCACTGAGTTAAAGGGTCTGTTGGCTTGCAAAACCTTTTCCTAGGGCAGCCTCAGTTAAATTAAGTGTCCTTTCCTAAACCCGCCTCTGGTCCCCACAGCATCCTTGGTGTGCCTCCATTAGTGTGTGCATTCCGCACACCATGTGTGAAGGTTGACCTTCCCTCCTATCAGATCAGAGCTACCTTGAAGTCAAGAGCTGTGCCTCACTCCTCTCTGGGACTCCTAGCCCAGTGTTGGCATATACCTGGGGCTTAAAATACGTAGACACACACACACACATGCATTGTGTAGTAAAATCTTGGATTTATTTCTTACCATTTTGATGAAATGTCTCCAACTGTTCTATGGGGACCCTTAGGATATATGATTAGGAGAACACGTATCACAGAGCAGAGTTTCCAGATTTTCATGTAAGTATTTAGAGAATTCTGGCATTTTTCAACATTTCTGACTCAGCCCCGCCAACCCCACCCTGCCCTGCCCGAACCCCTGGCACCAAGTTCTTCTTCCTTGGAATTGTGTGAATTATTACCAGTGAAAAGTTTTGTTTGGATGAGAAGGAAACCATCAAGGAATGGCGAAAGGAACAGCAATATTAAAATCTTATCCAAAGTTGCCTGTGGAGTCCATGAGAATCCCAGGAAGAGAGCACACAAGGATGATGTCCCAGCAGCATATGTGACCACTGGAAAACACACCTTGGAAGCTGTGGGGCCATTCATCATGTTTCATGGAGTGGTATAAATACAACTCTCAAGGATAAATACTGTCTTCTTTTCCTTGTAGCAAAGACAACTGTTCAGTAAAGATGCCTGTGGCCCTTACCCATGGATGGCGATCTGAGGGAAATCACATTCCATCCAATTCAGGCCACGGTCACCCCTGGTCATTTACTGAGGCTCTTTGGCTCTTGTCATAGCCACTTGGGGCAAAAGCAGCTCTGTTACTGTTAAGCAGCTGCTCAAGGAGGAGAGGTAGAGGTGGAGGAGGGCCAGTCTAGGGGAGTGAGAGTGAATAAGAGGAGGTGATAGGCTGGGAGTGGTGGCTCACGCCTGTAATCCCAGCAGTCTGGGAGTCTGAGGCAGGAGGATCCTGTGTCCAAAGCCAGCCTCAGCAAAAGCAAGGCACTAAGCAACTCAGTGAGACTCTGTCTCTAAATAAAATACAAAATAGGGCTGGGATGTGGCTCAGTGGTCAAGTGCCCCTGAGTTCAGTCCCCTCCCTGACAAAAAGAGGAGGTGATAGGATGGGGGTGTGAGAAGGAGCAGGGCAAGGGAAGGAGGGAGATGAGCGTACTGTCCCTTCTGTTGCCCTGAGCACTACCCATCTAAACTTCTCTCTGATTTCTTTATCCTTTGGCCCTGTCAAGGGCAGAGTTTCCAGTTTTCTCATGCATATATTATAAAGTATTGGCTACAGAGAAGGAGTATTGAACTTGTAACTCTGTAAACCTTGCAAATTTTAGCCCATAACTGATTTTCTAATAGTGCTCTTAATCTTTTATTCCTTTCAAAAACTTCGATCAATATTGACTATCACATGCTTCTATATTTCTCCAAAAAGAGTTGAACTTGCATCTTGATTGTCTTCATTTGGGGAAATATTTGAGTAAATATTTGCTCTTATATGATAGTGTAGACAAATTAAGTCCTTAAATAAAACTGGGTCTAGATAAAGCAAAAGGAGTGCCACCTTTTATCCTGTGCCAGGCACTGTACTGAGCTCTTCTCTCTCTCTCTTTCTCTCCTCTCTCTCTCTGGTACCTGGGATTGAACTCAGGGGCACTCAACCACTGAGTCACATCCCCAGTTAGCGCTTTGCTTTCGCTGAGGCTGGCTTTGAACTTGAGATCCTCCTGCTTCAGCCTCCCAAGCCAAGTACAGGCAAGCACCACCACACCTAGCTTGTGCTTAACTCTTATTGGCCTTATTTCATGTATCTTGACCTCTACTCTGGGAGGTAGACTCTGCTAGTATTACCCTTAGATGGAGAAACGGAGGTTGGCATGACTGAGGTGGTTGTATAAGGCCACACAGGTGGGGACTGATAAAGCTGGAAATATTCTAGTTCCATTGATTGCAGTGCTTTCAACCACTTCACTAAATGAATATAGAGGGCTAATCACATACATATACTAGTACACATACATATACTAGTCTTCCTCTGTCACCCCCCAGTTCTTACTGAGCATCTACTATGTGCAGAGACAAGACTAGAAGCCTTCCATAGGTGTCACATTTGATTAGCCATCTACCATCCAAGTGTGTATACAACCACAGATGCTACTGTCTAATCAAGAGATAACATGGCACGGTGATTAAGTATTTGAGTTTTGGCTTCAGACCTCCTGGCTTCAAATCTTCACTTGGCTAGGTACTACTTTTGTGTATTCTGGCAAGTTATGTGATTTCTTTGTGCCTCAGCTTTGTGATAGTACATAACATTAGTATCCCCCTTATGAAACTTAGAGGTCATTAAATTTCCAGACTGCCAAGAACAGTGACAGACACCACCTAACTTCTGCAGGAGTTTGTTTAATAAGTGAATTAGCTTTTCAAATGTGGCTGATAAGAGCGTGAAGAGTGAAACTTACTAGACAATACTCCAGAAAGAAAATCATTAAGAGAAAATGAGAGAGAGAGAGAGAGAGAGAGAGAGAGAGAGAACACCCATCAAACTGCAAAATCCATAACAAGCTTAAAATGAGAATACTGCCTAAATGTGTCTACAGGGATGTGACATGTCAGTGTAATGAGCTAAGCTGTCTAATTTTATTTAAAAGACAAAAGAAAGAGTTTCTTTAAAATAATTATATAGCCATGCCTGATGATACTGGATCCTGGTTTTGAGAACACACTGTTGTCTATTCCTGATTGCTTCCAAGACATTTTAAGATTGTATAAAACAGGGCTAATTGTTTTGGCTAATGAGTGGAATATTTGTTGTGATTATTTATGCACTGCCACGAGAACACCAGGACCTTTCCACACAGGCACTAGTTGTCAGGTAATGCTGTTTACCCTTGAGAAATTAAATAACAGGAGGCCAGTTTTATACTGATGTCCATGTGCACCATTGATTCAGACTTTTATGAGACAGTCTAAGGATTCTTTGTGCCCTTTGAGTCAGCCATGAAAATCAGGCAAGACCATCTTTAAACTTTGTGGGCATGGATTCAACCTTCTTCATAATCTATATTTAATTTCATTGACTGTCTTCCTTCTTCAGATTTTGCTTTTAATCCTCTCCCCAAGAGCTGCCTCCCGTCAAAATGTCTATTTTCAAAAGAGGTGGGAGGAAGTGTTCTTAGAGGGGAGTGTCTGCTTTGAAGGAGGACACAGAGGGTTAGAGAAATCAAAATGTCAATTATGTCTAAGGTTTGCAGGGTGCAAAGCTATAAAAACCAGAGAGTTTACTGAAAAAGGGTTCCCCCTGCTGGAGACTCGTTGAATGGCACCACCATGAGCTCCAAACCACTCAGCCCTGTCCTGTAACTTAATGCAGCTGCTGGAGAGGGGCCTCCTTCCCAACACACAAGTCACAGCCCCAGACTCTCTGCAGATGTTTCTTTATGACCCGTCAAAATGTTTGCTAAATATCATCTGTTAATTTCCCAAACATCCTGGCTGTAGTTCTTTTATGTGTAACCCGACTCAAGATCTTAAAATAGATGACAGCAAAATAAAATATAAAATGAAATACTCGTCCATGAAGGTGCATTTGTACTAAAACATTAGCAAACTGTGCTGTGCAGCAGGATTCCATTCTCAGAGGACAGGTCTTCATTTTTCTTCCATTTTAGAATAGATTAAGTGGTTAGGTGTGTGGCCATCAACCCTAGTCTTCAGTTTTTTAATCAGAAGATTTTTAAAGAATCACCATCTGCAGGAAGGGCTACTGGTCCCAAACTGGGTTAGTTGTGGATGCAGTTAGTCCCCTCCCTACCCTCATAGCAGGTCTTGGGTGCAATTGTACAGGAGGCAAAGTTGCTGCTGTCAGCATTTCTTTGTGATTGAGGTCTGGCAACCTCTTCCTTGAGCCTGGAATAGGCTCCTCTGATAAGGGAATTCATACTGTCCCAAGGACTGTTTGCCTTGTAAGCAGGGATTCCTGGATGGAAAAGTGCTCATTTGCAAAAGGAGGGAGTTCCTAGTGGTGCAATAGCTGTCATTTGGGGGAAATGGAAATGGTGTAGCCCACCCATCAAATCACACACCAGGGTTCCTCTCCCCTTTGGTGGATGGAGGATCCGTTGCCGTGGCAACCAAACCTCCAGCAGTTGCCCTCAAGACAGTGAAGGTTGGAGAGGAGAGCTGACGTCAGAAGGTGGGAGGAAGTGGAGAGGAAGTCCACCCGAGAGGCCTGGCTGCTCAGGTCCTCAGCACACCCACGGGTTCCCCCGCACAGAGGGAAGCAGGGCCAGCTGCGGCTCTGCTCCAGGATGCCGGGAGCAGGCAGCTGGGCTGGGAACCCTTTGTGCTAAGGGAGGTCTGCGAAGACAAGCAGCCGCTGATTATAGGATATTTCATCAGAGCAGCTGCAACCCATCAGCTCCTGACTCAGTGCCTCTCAGAAGGTCCACCCTTAGGAACTTCCCAAGCTGTGTGCACTGAACTAGATCCGAGAGGCTCAACTACTGTCAGAGTTCTTTTAAAGGGAAAGGCAGCCTTAAATTTTTTTGTTTGTTTGTTTTGTTTTTCCAAACAGCTGTTTGTTAGGCTAGAGAACTCATTCTCTAAGTGTGTGTCTCAGCCCAGGGCATCCTATCACCTGGGAAATTGATGGAAACATGCCCCAACCTAAACCTAATGAATAAGAAACTGTAGGTCAGGACCGGGTCATCTGTCTTGACCAAACTTTCTGGGCCTTTCTGATGTATGCCAAAGTTTAAGAAGCTTAGAAATGGGTGAGGAATTCATATTTTATTTAGTATAGGGATACATAATGGGAACAAGGAGAGGTGGGTGACATAGTGACCCAAAAGAGTAAAATACAAGGACAAATGAATGCTCCTGATGTACAAGGCCTGTTGGTTTCCTCCTCTTCTGGAACCTAGCACATGTCTTTGGTGACTTCTTGAATCTAGACAGAGGGGAATACTGTCCCATCTTTGACATCATCTTCTGGAAGAGTACAACTCACTCAATGATCAGCTTTATAGTGGAGTCTCCTGACAGTTCCTTGCGGGGAAACCCAGAAGCTTCCAACTTGCTAGGGAGCTTTCTGATGCTCTATATAAGCATCAAACCAGCTATAGAAAGGAAAAACTTGGCTTCGCAACAGTAACAGCTTTCAAAAGAGTTGTGGGACGCGATAGTTTTTTTTTTTTTTTTTTGTTTGTTTTATTTTGCTCAGGGCATTGTAGATGCTGGCACCTCTCTCTGGTGAGAGATCTGTTTCACAGCTTATCTTTTTGCCCATTTTGAAAAGTGCTTGGCACAGCTCCCTCTTAAGGAGGAGGATGTGAGTAACAGCTGCCATTGATGGAGGGATTCCTCAATGCTGAATCAGATAACGTAATATCAGTTTCTCATTGAATTTCCACCACAATAATTTTGATTTCCCCATTTGTCAGTAAGAGAAAATGAGCATTTAACAACAAAGAACTCATCCAAATTCCCAAAGCTAGTGACTAGCATCTCTGGATTAGAACCCTAGGTGGTCTGACTCCAGAGACCACAACTTCACCACAAGTTCCCTAGTGAAGGGGCATCTCCTCCCCAGGTCTTTGTAGAGACCACATCTTCCTCTTTCTACCACTGCTGGTAGTGCAACTGATAATTTGCAGAAGGTTGCATCGGTTATCTTGTTTTATCTTAACTATAGCCCTATGAAGTAGGCAGAAATGTCAAAATCCTTGTGTGGATGAGGAAACTAAGGGTCCCAATAGCCAAGCAGCCTATCGAAGCAGAGCCATGGTGTAGACCAGGAAGTACATTCATATTTAATACACTCCATTCTGCCACTTAGCACATCATGGTTTATATCCAAATTATTTATATTCAAACCTGTGGCTATCAGCTACTGATGGAAAACTTTCCAAATTAGGTATACTCTTTTCTCTCAACTATTCAAGAGACCAGAATTTAGAACTTTAAAAAACTACCACTTAGAAAGCATAACAAAACTAAAACATACTTGTAGTAACAAGTCAAACAACTAAGAAGACTCTTAATCTCTTTATATTCCCCAGAGCCCCAATATATTGCCTGGCATGAAGTAGGTGCTCAATGAATAAAGTAGGTATAGATAAATACTGAATTAATTTCTTATACAGGCACTTAAGTTCATAAGTTGGTTGAGCACCAAGAACTATGTCAGGGGGCTGCAGGGATCCAGATGTGACCTCTGTCCTTATGAAGAAAAAGTAATTTATAGGGCATGAATGAACAGGAGGGAAAGAGGAGACTTCCCCAAGGGGAGTCACCAGAGTCCAAGAATTCAGCAAAGGCCTCCCAGGGAATAATAATATTGAGGCAAGATCTAAATTTCATGTCTGATCTCTGCTTGTCCACTCTATGGTATTAATTTGAACCGCCACTGATACCCCATTCATTCATTCAACAAATATTTACTGAACACCTACTTCATGCCAGGTCCTGTGCTTGGCTCTCAAGGATATGTTGTTATTGTTAAATGTCATACAATGACAGAAGTCAAATATCATATAATACATCCACTTAAAGTGTTTAATTTAATGGCTTTTAGTATGTCCTTGGACTATCAATTTTTGAATATGTTCGTCACCCCGACAAAAAAAATCTCACAGCTGCCACAATCATTCCTTATCTCCCCTCCAATTCTTCAATCCTGGGCAGCCACTAATCTGCTTTCTGTCCTTATGGATTTGCCTATTTTGGACATTGATACAAATAAAATCACAGAATGTGTAATATTTTTATCGCTGGCTTTTTTCACTTGGTATGTTTTTAAGGTTCATGGAAGTTGCAGCCTATATTAGTCCTTCATTTCTTTTTATTGCTGAATTAATATTCCATTATATATATAAGTAACAGTTTTTATTTATTCATTTATCAGTCAATAGATATTTGGATTGTTTCCACTTTTTGTTGATTATGAATAATGCTACTATGAACATCCATGAACTAGTTTTCGTGTGGAAATACGTTTTTATTTCCATTTCCCATTAGGAGTAGAATTGCTGAGTCAGACCTCCTGGGGTTGCCATGGGGGAGATCTACAGGGAGAGTCAAGTCAGAGGATCCAGAAATTCCACTCCCGGGGTGAGGAATAGAAGTGAAAAAGCTTGGACCTTTTGAGGAACTGCCAGGTCCCTTCCCAAAGCAGCTGCACCGTTTTACATTCCCATCCGCAGCGTCTGAGGGTTCCAATTTCCCCACATCCTGACCAACATGTGTTATCATCTGTCTTTTTGATTATAGCCATCCTAGTGGGTGTGAGGCGCAGTCTCATTTGGTTTTGATTTGATGGCCAATCTGGAGAGTTTTGAGCGCGGTGGTGACACAATCTGGCTTGGGTTTAAAAAGATCTGTCTGGCTAAGAATAGACTAGTGGGGAGAAGGGAAGGCGTGGGTTAGGAGGAACCAGTTAGGAGGGCATTGTGGTAATCCAGGTGGGAGATGGTGGTGGTGGGAAAGGGTGGTGGCCGGCCGTAGAAGTGGTGAGAAGTGACAGAATCCTGGAATCTGAAGAACTCCTGTAACAAGTGTGGGATCTCCAGGTTCTTTGCAAGATAGGAAGGACAGATTTACAGATTTCACTGCTGTCCCCTGTGAAGCAAAAGAATGCATGAAACTTGGGTTTCAAACTAAGGCAGGAGAATAGTGAGCCTAGGAGTCCTTTTTTTTTTTTTTTTTTAGTGGCATCTATACCAGGGGCAAGTGCTTGACAGCACAGTAGGGCGCTGTGTATGGAGTGTGGCCGTATAGTTCTGCCACAGAGCATGAGCTTGCGACCTGGCTCCCTCATTGTGAGTATGGGACACTGTGGGCACACACCTTAAGATCTTTATGGCCCCAATTCTTATCTGAAAAAGGGAACTAATTCCTAATTTCTAGGGTTGTTGTGGGAGCAAGCTGGGAGATTCATGACATTATAGTGATTTTCTTGGAGCTTAAGAAGAGAGACCAGTTTGAGAAGGAGTTAGTTGGCAAGAAGAGCTCTAAAATGTTTGGTTTAGAATCACCTTTTGACATTCAACTGTCTTGTTCTCAATTGTTTCTTTCTTGCCACCTGCTTGAAAATGCAAAAGTCTTAGACTGTTTCATGTGAAAATATAAGATTATTATTATTATTTTTTTGGAATCCTAGTTCATCTGATAGCCAAATGACTTGAACTAAATAAATTAGCTGGAGTTGTGTATCAATGGATTTAGGGACTGCAACAATCAATGGCTTCAGTCTAACCTTGTACAAAGTCACTTAGACATTGTCAAGGCCCTGCAAGATCTAGTTGATCAATCAAATTGCGAATGATGCATGAAAGGCAAGGCAAGTTACATTCCATGTTGACAGAATTCTCCTTGTGATGAGTGCCCTTTGTAGTCTGAAGAAACCAGACATGCAAATGATTCCTGGACAGAGTGGAGGACACGTTCCTACTCACTGTGCTCACATGAAGATGGAACACGCATTTGGATACACCATCCACTGAGTCCATAATAGCAACTTTAATATGTTTAAAAAGAAAGATCATTCACTTTTTCAGCTGAATGTTTGTTGCTTTACCTTTGCTGTTTCTAATTTGAAAACTAAAATGCATAAATTGGTTGTTGCATCAGTCATACATTTAATTTCCTAGACAAATAAACACATTTGAGAAAATGTATCATTCTACAGTTACAAAACTAAAAATGACAGCCCACATAGTAGGGGTATGGATCTACCCTCTGGTAGAGGCATGGAAAATATAGGCCTTCTGCATGTTTAATAGGATTGTAGAATTCTGAGGTGTGAGGCCAACAATAATCTTACTTTGAATAGATAAGAAAGTTTGACTAAATTCAAACTATTTTTTGATGATTTTGAATTGGAGATCTCCAGAAGGGGTCTGATAGGACCATTTCTACAGAAACCCCTCCTTGGGAGCCTGATATTTTTGTAGGTCTGATATTTTTGGCTGGTATTGCAGAGACTGAGTAGCTATCTATCCAACCCATTTCATTTTATTTTTGAGCACATAAAGAAGCTACATTTCCTAGCCTCCTTTTCAGTTTTATATGCACACGCACACACTTTCATCTTCACACATGTGTGCATGCACACGTATTTGGCCAACTGCATGTGAATGGAGCAGTGTTTACTTCAAAAACACGAAGATGGTTTAACATTATGAAATCTATTTTTATTCACTATATTAGTATTATAAGAGGGAACAACACATGATCCTTTTGAAAGGTGCCCCAATGCACTTCCATATCCATTTAGCCCAGGGACACAACCAGAATTTGCTTAGAAGTAGCATGATACTTATTCAGTGAAGAGACAATTCTGATCTGTGAAGTTTACTAACATGTAGATTCCAAAGACAGAAAGATAGGGAACTGTTTTCATCTAATTGAACTTTATTCTCTGTTGTAAGAAGAAGAAATTTAATTCCAAAATAATTTCTAGTTGACTTTGGATGTAGCATATGAAAACCCTAAGGCTCCTCAAAGATTCCCCAGCTTTCAATGTGACTATTGAGCAAAGGTTGTTCTCCTTTTGGGAGCGTGAAGCTTTAAACCTGTCCCACATCTCTTTCCAGAACCTTCACTGTAAGGACCTTCTTTTTGTGCCCAGGGTCTCTGAAGAGCTTCCCCTCCCTTACAATCTCACTCAAGCCAATTCATAAAAACAAAAAATTTTTGGATTCACTTATTTAGCTTCCTTTATAAACTTCTCCTACTAGATTAAAAAAAGGCTCCAGATTTTATGCCTAATAATGAAATTATGCTTATTTTTAAACTTGTAAAAATGCTTCTGTTGTTATTGAGTTGGCTGAAATTTCAACACATATAGGCATGGATCATTCAAAAAGAGGTTTGCTGTATTTGGCAAATGGTAAGAAGAGATGTTGAACTATGAGCACTTTTAAGTACCACTGAGCAATACTTTTATTCCCCAAATGCAAAGCTTTGCACAAGAATGTATCTAATAATTAGCTGGTAGACCAGATTACTCAGGAGTCTCTTCTGGTCTCATAAGTAAGTAAATAGTGTTTCTTTGTTGTAATTATTTATTTTCCCAAGAGGCCAGAAAGGCTGTAATCGTAATAACAATTTTATCTGTTTCCTCTCTCTATAATGATTTACTGTGTATACCTAAGAGACTGGGAAACCTCTTTGGATTTCCCTAGTCCAGGCTTCCAGAAGATATTTCTCTTTTAAAGGACCCAGGTGTTAAGCCAAACGCCCTGTTTATAGAATGTTAAGGTTATGACACAAGTCAATAAAAGCCTGAAAGTGCTGTTACTGCTGACATTGCACCTCTAACACATGCCATTGAGTCTTTTATTTCTCTTTCACAATAGTGTGGAGTTAAGGAGGGAGTGTAAAACTTAACTTTGAATTTCCTGGTTTTTGTTATTTTGTTGAGCAATCCTAATGCTATTGAATTTCCCCCCATTGCGGGTGGTGGTTTTGCTGGCAGGGCAGTTGTGCATTGTATTTTTCTAAGAGTTACAATGGTTTAGAGCCAGTCCCGATAGTATGGATGTAAACCACAGGTTGAGCTTTGGTGTGATAAGTGAAAACAGAGGAATATGTGTAAAATGTATGAATTCATTTGAACCTGACAGTGATTTCCAATGGGAGAGGGAGTTTTTTTGTGTGTGTGCAGTTAGCTCTCAGTTCTTTTTCCCTTGGGGTTGGACCTACTCTTGATAGTTTCTGTCATTCCATACAGACAAACACCCAGGTGGAAAGGCCATGTGCCTGTGGGCACCATCCTTCCCCACATAGAATACCCAGTTATTCTTTAGGGACAGCAGATATTGCACCAGCTCATGCCTTCTAGTGGTTGTACCACAAAAATGTGGCTCTGAGTTTATTCATGTGACAAAACCAGTGGGTCTCATGGCTTGACTTTTTCTTTTAATTATTAAAATTAATTTGTGCTGTTTCTTTTTCTAACTGCAAAAGCTATAGATGTTCATTATAGAAAAAATATTAAATAAAAACAAGGAAAGAAGAAGATAAAAACATTACTTAACCAGCCATTGCCAACATTCAGTGTGTATCTTTATAGGCATTTCCCTATAGAGGCTAATTTTTTTAAAAAAGGGAATCATAGTATTCATATTGTTTGTAGCCTACTTTCTTTTAAACTATAATATCAAACATAATTGTCTAGCAATCATGTTCATTTTATTTTTATGTTAATTAAAAGGTAAAACGTGTATGGTTTTTAAAAAGAAGAAAGCATCATAGGAGATGAATTATGCGACTTTTAACTTTGTGTTTTTCACACACACACATATATGATTTTTTTGCATTTATATAATACTCCTTGGTTGGATGAATTGTAATTTAGGTAAGTATTCACCTCTGTCTTCCTATTGGACTATAAGCCTGTGAAACCATGTCAGTTTTATCACATAGTATCCTCAATACCAGCAAGGTGAGAGTACATAGTATATTTTCAGAAAATAATGAATAAATGCAATTTTTATGTTCTTTTCTTTTCACCATTACAAATATTCTACATATAATTTTAGTTACATGTATTTTGTGGATTTTGTGAAATCCTAGAATTGCATTTTGAGCCATGAGCATGTGCTGTGGAAGCCAAACTGTTTGAACTGATATCCTGGTTCTAGGACTTTATGAACTGTAGTGTGCTGAGACTGGCCTGTGAAAGCCAATTATGCCCATCTATTCTCAACTCCAAGTTTGGTGACTTCATGTTGGTAGCCTGAAATCCGTCAGGGTGCAAGTAATTATACCACAGACATTGGCAAATGATACAAAGTGGGCTTTTCCTTTCTCTTTTCTTCCTTCCTTCCTCCTTCCCCCACTTTCTCCTTCTTTTTTTTCCTGGTTTACTCTCATGCCAATGCTATGACCACAGGAAGGTTCCACAACCTTTCCAAGGCTTTGTTTTCTCAAGTGGGAAATGGAGACAATTAAAGTCTGAACTCATGGTCAGGGTGCCTGCTCTGCACAGATGCAGGAGGCCTCATTCACAGGCAAGTCTCTGAACTGTGCCTTCTAGATTTGGGGCACACACAGCTCTGTTCAGAGGGTAGCTGTGAGAATTAGTCTGAACAAGTGCTAAGCAGTCAATAAATATAAGCAGTTGTTATGTTATTATGGTTATAGTATTACTTTAGGTATTTACAAATGCTCTTCAAATGTACATCAATTTATCAATTTCTTGCTACCTTTCCATAAGTACATATTAGTGATCCTTTTCCATGTCTGATTGCTGAAAAATATCTAATTATCACATTCATTTATTTTTCATTGATCATTAGCAAAAGCAAGAATCTTTACATTTATTTATTGGCCATAAGAATTACCTCTTTATATTATGTATTGCAAATATTTTCCTTCATTTGTCTTTTGCCTTTTTTTATCTTATTTTGTACTTGTGTTTGTTACACCAAAGACATTTTAAATTTATATGTAGTAAAATATCATTAATGTTTCCTGGGATTAGCAGACTGTTTTAAAAGGCACTCTAAAATTATAATCTCAAAATGCTTCAACAATTATGGAAGAATGTTTTATATTTTCTACAGATATCTGAGTTATTTTCTATCTAGCCATCAACATTTCTATCTATTATATCATCCATCTATCTATTATTTATTTGTTCATTTTGCTTTTATAATTGTTTAATTATAAATATATACACATATGTACACATATATGTGCATATTGATACACATAATTATAAGCAGCCATTCTTATTAAGCATCTCTGATTCGGCATCCTTATAAGTACATTTTTGCACACATCTGAAATTATTCATCTAGGATAGAGCCAAATTGTCCGTTGGAAAGGTTATACTATTTTTCACCCTCACTATCAGCAGATGAAATTGTTATGATATATTGAGAAAAGAAGAAACCTGTTAAGCAAAATGTTCACATTGAGAATTTGGTATGCTGTCTGTAGTATTTTTTTTTTCTTTTAGGTAAGAAAATGTCTCAACATCTTTCCAATTCTGATTTTGTTTCTTCTTTATCATATGCATTATCCAAACCAAAGACTGAAAATCATTGCTAAACTCCTGATCCAATTTGGGGATCTAGAAAGGCCATTTGAGCTGCTGCACAATGCTCATCCTGCAGTCCAGGAACAGAGACATCACACAAGAGTGGATGCTGAGCAAATAAAGGTATGGGTGATATGCCTGTGAGAGAGCTGAGTTAGACAACAAGAGTGTGAATTTTGAGGTGCTCAGGAACCTCAATTCCTGGATGGATTGTGGGAAGTACAAATGTAGTCTGAAGGCGTCCAATATATATTTCTGGAGTGAGCTGTTGCCCTGAAAATTCACCAAAGGGTGTAGGAACGATTTCACACAACAGTTCACTTGGTGATTTACGTGGCGCAGGCAGTGGGGTCATATGACACTGCCGAGCCAATAGACAACAGCAGTGCCTTGCCACTGACAATCAACCGATGCTGGGAGATGTCAGCAGCCGATATGACTGAGAGCTGGGAAGGCGTAATAACATTTACATTGATGTTTTCAGCCGCAATTGCTACATGCTTTTTCTCTGCTATTGCACAGATGCAATATGTTGATCGTACAATAAATTCCCTAGCCTTCATTCTTTAAAGCTTTCTAACTCAAATTTGATAATTTCACAGCAGTGCTGTGGTTTGCTGTTGCTCTAAAATGGAATCAATATCTATCTTATATATATGGTTTTTCAGGGATCATGGTTTCTATTTCTTGAATACCAGTGCCATTTAATCAGAAGGCAAAAATTCAAGAAAAAGCAAGATTATATTGTCCTGAATGTTAAGCAGAATCTCGCATGCATTAGACATTGATGAATATTTCAAGGAGCATCTCATGACTAATCCTTGTCACTTTAAGATAAAAGATTCAGTTGTTACACACACTCAAACTCTCATACTCATACCAGAAAAAGATGATAATTCGGTAAGATTGAATTCTGTTGTGTAGATGTATACTATCTCATTCTTCAGGGAGAAAGTAAAAATAAAGGTTAAACAGTAAGGAATACAGAAGCTATGTTATAATTTTTATTTATATTTAACCCTTATAAAGATGCAACTCTTTTCTAGACCTCAGGGTATTTTTTAAGAGAAAGATGACAAAAACAATTGTCACAATCAAAAAATGACAACTGTGGAGTTTTGAAGACTGATTGGTTACAGTGGTAGAAAGTTAATTAAGACAACTATCTATGATGTCCATTGAAGACAAGCTTGCTAAAATTCCTTTCCAGGGAGGATCATATTTATTTGCCTTTTCTTATTCTCCTTTGGGCAACAAGTCCAGGAAAGAGGATCTGTAATTACAAAGATGGCAGGAACGCCGAAGTGTGCCACTGGCTTTGATCTTGATTGGGGCAGTAACTCTCTTTCTGCCTTGAGAATTTTGCTTCACTTTTTGGATCCTCCTCTCTAAATGAGGTTTCAAATTCTGAGAATAAAATCCCATGAAAATTCCATCTCTCTATTGGCACCTGCAGAGGAGGGAATCTTCTCTCTCCTGCTGGAGGAAATTTGAGAGAAGAGACTGGCATGAATGCAGAAGGGTCTGTCTGGGTTCCTCCTGGTCCAGAATAAGGAAGAAATGGGAAAGGGTGCTGCTGTTCAAGGACTGCCAACCACAAAACAGGCTAGGCACTGGGTAGACCTCTGAGGAGGCAAGAAAGACTTACAGTTTGAAAATTACCAGGCTGTAGGATGCATATGAGTGGAACTCTACCTCATTTATTACCGTATCTCCAGAGCCTGGCACAGTGCCACCAGATGCAGGTTTACCATAAAATGAATAACCCTTAAGCTGCAGGGTCCCTGAATGTTCACATTCAACAAATATCCACTTTTATACTTATCTTCATATTTGAAGTTTTATGTTCTTTTTCATGAAAGGGTTTCCCAAATAATATATACTTCAAACCCTACAAAACCTGTATCTGCCTCCCAAGGATATCTAATAAATAATTGTTGATTTAATAAATTACAGAAAACAAACGAACAAACAAAAAACCCCAAATCCCCAATCAAAGAAGCCAGTGAAAACTGAGAGGCTCTGATTCAACCTGGGTGAGTCAGGTGCAGTGTTCCCAGTTATTCCCAAACAGCAACTTCTATCAAATCAGCCAGTGAGAGGTTCAGTTCTTACTTGCTGACCAAAGGCTGAAAGGGAATGTGCTTGAGCCTCTCTTAGAGGACCCAAGGTGGTTGCAATAAGGGTCCTGAGCAGCTCCGGGGACAGGAAAGTGAGCATAACAGGATTTTGTGCTTGGCACTGTACTTTCACACCTTATCTCAACTTATGGCTCCAATTTTGTAGATGAAGAAACTGAAGTTCAAAGAGGTGAAATAATTTCCCTTAAAATCATGTAACTATTAACTGGTAAAGTAGGGATTTGAATCTTAATCTCTTGTGCCCTAAATCCTATCTGTGTTCCTCCATGCTACTCTACAGTGAGAAAACAGAGGTCCTTTTTGGGGATTGTGAAAATCTAAATGAGAGGAAAAAAAGAAAATCACAAAGGAGAATAGCCCGAAACTAAAGTGAGTAGGATGTAGCGGGTGATAATATTGATATGTTACCTGATTATGACCCTGCAGCGTCTTTTATTCTGCTGCTTACTTGAAAAAGACTCATGTAATTCAACATAGACTGGGAAGAATCTGTACTTTTGAGACAAAAGAGAACCGTGAACTTGGAGGAGCGATTTGAGGCAGAGGCTGGAGACCAAGACCAAAAACCCTGAAATCAGGGGAATCAATTAAGGTGCTATTGAAATGATGGAATCTGAATTTCTCTGTCCTTCGGCAGAACCTTTGGGTGTTCACTCGTTCCTTGTAGTGGGAAGCCCCCGGAGAGTTCAGTTTTGGGGGCACTGCAATGTGTGTACAGCTGTGCCAGGCACCATCATATACTCAAAAGAAGTGCATCACGAATTTCCTGTCCTTAAAAGCTAGAGGAGAGTTAGGGAGTCCAGACACAGAACACTGGGGATGTAGGGTTACCTGTGAGAATAGCAAGTCAATTATGAAGAAGGAGGAGAAAAAAATAAGCCAGAATATAATGCATTGCTAATTTTATGGATTTCCTGACCTTTTTCCAATGTCTCACAGTTTAGAGTATGCTTTTATGTGCATCCTTGCAATCTTGTGAAGTAGCAGGGAAGGATTATAATGAGGCTCAGAATGAAGTGAATTGCCCAAGGCCACCCAGCTGCTGAATGGTAGAGGTGGGGTCAAGCTAACACCCTCTGCTTCCCAGGCCAGTGTTATTCTTACCAAATATTCTATATACAGTCATATTTTATTGGGCAGCATCTACATGACCCAATGCATTTGAATCAAAGTGGTAGGTCTCCTATTCACTGATACCTAATGCACAAGTCTAGCTTGGGAGAGTAGTCGTCCCTGACCTTCGATTCAGGCTAAGGATGCATTTGGACATACTTTAGAACCTGATCAGAGGTAAACTGGTAAAATAGGGTTCAGGAGGTGGAGGGAGCTTGCTTTGTAGCATTTCCTGATTTTCACAGTGTGAATACTTCTACAGTAGCTGACTCTTGGCTACCAACAGTTTAAGTTCTAGTTCAGGAAACTCCTGAATATTTAACACAAGGCTCTTAGGAGCTGGTAGGGATCTAACCCAGCTGGCAGTCCCTTCATTCTTTTCTACTCTTATTTTTAATGCTAAGACGTATCTGGAGATAAAATTCTGGACCTAAATTGAAAATTATTGTCTAGTATGGTGGTTGTGCCTGCCTCTCTTCTTTATTTGGCTGTCCATTAGAATATAAATTCATATTCAGTAGTTCATCGATTTTTTAAAAGTGGCTTAACTTTATCTGTCTGACAACCACAAGCTGACTACATTATTGATAATTACTTCTCCTTTTTAATACTTAAAGAACTAGGTACTCCTAGTAGATCAAAAAATCAGATTTCTAGGACTGATAAGAAAGATGTGCTTTCATTTAAACATTCTCTATCTCCTCACACGCTTTAACATTTCTATAAGGAACTCATCTACGTAAGAGCTCTACTTTTCTTGAACTTCACATAACTCAGTGTTAATGATATTCCTTGCCTTAGTGGCACGACTTTTCCATGATGAAGTCAGAAGATCTACTTTAGTCATGTTGCTCTGAAAGCTGAAAGTACAAGATATGGGTTGAGTTGTATTTTTCCCTTGTGGGGACAACTCTATTGGATGCTGATGAGAACTACAGATGTGGGTGAAGGAGAAACCAGGGCCTCTGGAGCTGAGGAGCTGGTTTTTAGAGATGCATTGCTATGACACTTGAGGAAAATGATTTATCTGTTTTGTTTTGTCCTCCTATAAATCAAGAATACAGCATAGTGTTAAACATTCCTCAATATTAATGCTAATATAAATTTTGGTTTACATGCTCAACACTAATTCAGGAGGAGCAGTGGTATTAAGAATAACAGCTACCTGTGACAGCCATGGTGTCACCCCGTATCCATGTCAACTCTTGAGTAGGCCACGGATGTTCCTGTATAAAACAGACACAGCAAGGTCCCTGGCAGGAGTTGTTTCTGTGGGAGGTGCATTCAGACCACATTTTTTATCTTTTGCTTGGTTTTGTTTTCAACATTAGGTAGTGATTGTATTTATGTATTTTTTACTAAGGAGTCACTGGAATGGAGTGAGGTGACAGAAGAGGGCTGCTATGGGAAATTAGAACCTATAAAATTTGACTCTGTATTTGCAAGTCTTGGAGCAGTCCGTGGATCCAGCAAATAAAATATAAACATGTGCTAAGGGGGAGAGTTTGCCTGCTTAACTTTCTTTCTTTTCTCATTGTGTTGGGGTCACTTAGATGTGAAGTTCTTGAATTCCTCAACCTCTTTGTGCTTCAGTTTTTCTCATAAGGAAAATGGGGATAACTACAGGACTTGCCTCAGAAGGGTACTGTGAGAGCGAGTGAGATGATGCATGTATACAGTATCACATACGCCTGTGGCAGGTGGGCTCAATACATGTCCCTGGGCACAGTCTGTACGGTGACAGTACCTCTACAGTCTTGGTTCTCTTGGAGTGTTTGTGGAAGTTCCTTGGACCACACCAATGACTTGCATTTTTCTGAGATGTTTTGTTAGGACTTCCTCTCATGAGTCCAGAGTGGAGGGTCAGAGACTTGCTGGGGTCCACTGCTCTGAGAGTGTCCTCAGTGCCTCACAACAATGTGAATCTAGCCAAACTCCCACAAGATGCCTGGTAGACCTTTTTTGGAGGGGGAAAGTGGAAGGTGGAGGGAGAACACTGCGCCTCAGATTTTCTTATTTCACAGTGTCTGAGTGCATTTTTGACATTACCTATCTGCACCCACTCCATACATGCTCTCATTTAATTCAGTAATTAGTTTTCTTTGAAAAATATAACGGATGTGGACTGACCACCATTTGTCTCATGAAAATTTGGATGTTCTCTGATTGCTTTTGATGCAAAGTACAATGAGAATTCAAGGCCTTATTATTATTCTTACTAACCAGGAGACGCATCAGGTTTAAAGTCAGATTTGTTTCTGTGTTAATAATACATTTGTATTACCCTTCCTGCAGTCCCCGTCTCTACTCTTGCTATCTTCAATGTGAGTTTGCACTTGTCAAAATGAATAATATGCAGCATCAATTCAAACTCCACTTTTCCAGTGTGTTCAGCCGTAATAGTTTCACTTTGCCTTGATTCTGTTGATTGCTATTAAATCCTGGATTGTTTTAAATTCTGTGAGATAGTCCTCAAAGTATCACTTATAAATTGTGTGCATTTATTAGAATCTTGCTTAGAACAAAGAGTTTCAAGTCCCTGGGGGGGGGGGAACAGCCTTCTACCTCTGCACACTAGATTAAAGAGGTGGTAAAAACATATTTTATCTTTTGAGAAAAGATTAATTATTTTAAAAAAGCAAATGTAATACATGATTATAGAGGGCATTTTTGCCTTTCATTTTCTCTCCTCCCTCTTCTCCCCCCTTCCTTCCTTCCTTCCTTCCTTCCTTCCTTCCTTCCTTCCTTCCTTCCATAATCCAAACTCAACATGCTTTGATAAGAGAATGGATCAACTAAGATTCACAATAAATATTCACAATAAATTTCTTTTGTGTCTACAGTATTGATGTAAATGAAGTCTTAGCCCTCAGTGTTTAAGAGGACATCATTCTGATTCGGATGTATCTAGGTTTCAAAAGCCAGTTCTTAGCTCTTCTACTAGTAGAAATGTGGTTATTGTAGACTACATTAAGAAATCATTCTAGAGAGAGAATTAGAAGTATGGAGTCTATTTTTCTATTTTAAAAAATTGGATGTACTTCAAAGAAAAACCCATGCAAAGCATACTTCGGTCACTGGAGCACGGTAAATAGAACACAGTGGTTGTGGAGAGTGGGCTGTACTCATCCTAAAGGGCAGCTATGTGCTGGGCGTGGGCAGGAGAGTCCTAGGAGGCACTGTCCTTGAACAGCTTGTGGGAGAGAAAGAGAGAAATGAGATTTGTTGAATATGTGTTAGGGTTCCGACTAGAGGCAGGTTGACCGTGACGCTAGTGAACTTCGAGCTTTAGGATCCCTCATTTGTATGAGTTTCTTCCTGTAGGACCTAAGTAATATGTTCGCATGGCCATGTGTTTTGTAGACTGGACATATTAAGATAGTTAAATGCAGGTGGTTAAGATCACTGTTTTTGTTAGCTTCAATTTTCCCTCTTGACCTTTTCCCTAGTTTTGGGCAGTGGATGTTTGGGGTTTAGGTAAGGAAAATTGGGTTGGGACAACATTTAGTTGTGATTTCCTGAGATGTACTTCTCTGGTCGCCAGGCACTTCTGTGTCCAGTTAAGTCATTGCTTCCATCCCTGTGCAGAAGCAGCTCCCAGAATTCTTCTGCTGTCTACTCTGTTCCCTACCCAGCATCAAGACGGGATGATTCAGAGTCTAGAAGTCACATCACAACATCCCAGGGCCTGTTCTCTAAAAAGGGAGTGGTGAAGGACACAGGGGATTTAAGACACATAGAGGCAGAGGCTGGTCTCATCAATGTCAAGTGAAAATGGAAGTTCTTCCCTACCAGGAATAAACTCAAAAATGAAACTTATCACCATATGGAAACCTCTCATACATTCTTCTTCTTCTTCTTTGATAGGCATGTGTGAAATGAAATGAATCACAACTCGAATATTTTTAGGGTACAAACCCATAACCATATTATATAGAGAGATGTTTTTGTTTAATGCTTAATGTATCCCGGCTATCAATAATAAAAAACAAATTTCATTCAACCATCTAGAGCAAAGACTGAATTATCTTTTTATTCTCTCTATAAAAATCATATTACAAAATCATTGTCATACAAAGAAGTGATCAAGACTGTGCAGCCACATGATATAGGAAAAAGCATTATGGCGGTAGGTCAGGAAATTCATTAATAAAAATATTAGGTTATTTTTCTGTATTTTGTGATGCATGTGGCATTTGGCTGCTTAAAAATATGTAACTTGTGGTGATTCCTTTTCTTCTAAGGCTGCATTCACTTTCATTTTGTATTCTGGTCTCACAGAGTGATCTCCAAATTGGGAGAACTCTGCGCCCCCGACGTTCCAGGTTCTGTCTTTGTGCTACTTTCAGGCATCATCTTATTTAAGCTGCCTCATATCTGGACATGAGGGAAGCTGCATGTCCCTTTTTCTAATGAGCAAACTGGGACAGAGAGGTTACTGGCTTTTGTGAGGAGACTGGCGAGTGCCAGCCTAGACTCACCCCTCCCAGGGTTCACACCAGGGCAGTGGCTCCCAAGCCTTTAACTGCTCCAGTGTGACTTCCTGCCTTACTCAAGGTTGTCCTCAATGCCTGGCATTTCAACCACACTGGGAAGCTTTGTCTTAATAGACTGCCTAGATGTTTTTTCCTTATTTTGTTCCCTCTCTCCTCATTTTTGGTAGATGGCAGAGGCGTCCACGTGGGTGGTAGATTTCCTCAACCCTTCCCCTTCCCCTGTCCTCCCTCTGTCCTCTTCCACCCCTGTCCTGACCTCAGTGGAGAATGCTCTTCTGTTTCCCTCTCTGAAACCAGGGGTCCTCCTGCCCCCACCCACTCCCTCACTTCCATGTTCCCTCAGTTGCAAGACTCATAGAATTTAGCTCCAAGATACCTCTCCCCTCGGTCTCTTCGCCATCCCACTCTCCCATCATCAACTGGGGTCTCACTCTCCTTCCTGGATTAACTTGATGGTCTCTTATTTGGCCTTCTTGGTTTTTAGTCTGTCCTGACCATGCTGCCATCTAAACATATGTCTGATTCTGTTTCTCTCCTGTTTAAAATGGTTCAGATCACATCGTTCTTATGGTTTGGATCTTAAATGTCCCTCAAAAGCTTGTGTGTTGAAGCCTTCGTCTCCAGCCCATGGTGCTCCTGGGAGGTGATGCGACCTTCAGGAGGTAGGGCCCAGTGGGTGGAAGTGAGATCACTGGGGGAGGACCTCTGAAGGGGACACTGGGACTCTGGTCCTTTCCTCTCTCTCTCTCTCTTTCTTGGCTTCCCTGACACTATGAAATAAGCAGTTTCCTCTCCACCACATGCTGCCTGCCATGATGTACTGCCTCACCACAGGCCCAAAGCAACAGGGCCAAGTGAGTAGGGACTGAAACCTCTGAAACCATGAACCAAAATAAACCTTCCCTCATTCCAAGTGGATTTTCTCAGGTATTTTGCCACAGCAATGGCAAGGCGAATATCATAAACATCTATTAAGTCCATTATTGAGATTCTACTTGGACCTGCTCAAAATGGGGATGCAGTGGATAACAAAATTCCTGCCCTCATGGAACTCACCTTCTAGTAGGGGCAGACGGATGATAAATTATGTTTCTCATTTAGCAATATTAAGTTGAAAAATATGAATGTATATACAATCAGAACAAAAATATGTCAGAGAATGATAAATCGTAGGGAGGAAAATAAAGCAGAGTAAGGGAGATAGAGCAAACTAGGAGCAGAGGGAGGGGACTTGGCTACTTTAAATGTAGCCTGACGAGGGAAGGACTCATTGGGAAAGAGTAGGTGGGCAGCAATTAGCACGGGGTGAGGGTGACAAGCCACATGGACCCACAGAAGAGCATTTCAGGAGAGGAAGCCTGCTGGTGTGCTGCAGGGGCACAGAGGGCTGCAGCTGAGTGGCAGTGGGGAGGTGGCAAAGCATGGCCATATGTGTGAGCCAGGCGGGGGGCTGCTGGCCATTGAGAGACTTTGATTTTTACTCGGACAGCAGCTCATCTGGCTTAGACTGGGAGGTAAGAAGTGGACAGATTCTGGTTCTCTTTTGCACAGTTGTCTGCCTCTCAAGACAAAATTTCAACTGTGCAGCAGATTACGTGTGTTCCAGCATGATCTGCCTTCTCAGTATCCCTCAGGTGCCCCGGGGGGCTTTGCACAGGCTCCCCTGTTCCTGGAGCCCCTTGCTCCTTCTCCAAGGCACAGCCCAATCCCTTCTTCCCTTTCTCTTCCAAATCTGGGCAGGCAATTTTCCAGCATCCTGCTCTTGTGTGACAACCATTTCTTTACTAGTCTGTTTGCTTCCCTACACCGGACTGTGAACTCCGTGAAGAAGGAATCGTGTTTTGTTCTTGTTTGAACCAGTGCTTGGCACATAAGAGGTGCCCAATGCATATTGTGTCACAGGGGAATATATTCGCCATCTGTGCTTGGCCTCCAACTCCTGCTTCCCTAGGCAATAGAGAAGCCAAGAGAAGCCTTCTCTGTGAGGTTGACAGACATGAACGAAGGCAGAAGTGAGATTTAACTCTAGAACATAGGTATTGCCACCTCAGGAAACTTTATTTAGGGTATGATGGGGTTTAAACAAACTAGCTGACAAATAAAAAGAAAGACACCAGAATAGGCTAAAGGAGTGAAGAGTTAGCAGGTATGGAGGAAAAGTTACCAATCCAGTGTCTACTCTGAGCTACTAGAGGTACTAGTAGACTTATGTGGAAGGCCAGTTGAGTGTACTTTTGAAACAAGGGCCATGGTCTTGCCCCCCAACAAATACATAGTTGAAATACTAAGTCCCCAGGTGGAGGTATTAAGAGGTGGGGCCTTCGGAAGGTGAGATCATGAGGGAAGAGCCGTCATGGATGGGATCAATGCCCTTATGGAAAAGGTCCAAGGCAGCTTGTTGGCCTGGCCTGCCATGCTTGTGAGATGACATGCCTGGTCTACCAGCAGTGAGACGACACCCATCTATGAAGGAAGCCAGCCCTCACCAGACCCTAAACACATAGGCATGGGGATCTTGGCTTTCCAGCCTCTTGGACTGTGAGAAATAAATTTCTGTTGTTATAAACCCCCAGTGCAGAGTATTTTGTCATAGCATCCCAAATGGACTAACACAATAAATTGTCCCCCCAAATTGTCCATCTTCCAAAACAGACAGAGGTAGCAAACACACCAACAATGGCATTTGAGAAAGAGTATAAAAATAGTACAAAGGACTGAGCGTGTGTGTGTGTGTGTGTGTGTGTTGGGGGTCCCCTTGCCTGTGCCCTATGGGTCACCATACTCAAGTTCAACAAAGACAGCTACTCACCAGCAGAATTTAGAATCGACATGGCGGCTGGGGGCCCTTTGCAATTCACTTGTTAGTCTTCCCCTAAGTGATTTTATCTCTTGTGTTCAACACTGTATCTGCGTTGCCTCCCACCCTCCACCCACCTTTCATTCGCTCCAGCTGCCACTACTGGAATTAGCCTCATGCTGGTGAGGTTTGACAGTGCCTCTCCTCAGCTACAGGGCCTCCTGCTTCCTGCCTCAAGACCCCTCTGACATCAAGGGTGAGAGATGCCCATAGAAACACACTGGCATTGGCAACAGGGAAGTAAATGAGGGCACATCCTTCCAGGTAGTCCCTGACCAGTGGGAATGGAGCTGGGGCAAAATGTTTCTCAGCTGTTCCCCAGGCAGGTAATTCTAGGGCACATGCTACAGTTTCTCAGAAGGTCCTGGGAGCACGAACTTCAGTCACCCACAGCACTGACTGTCACATGAAACACGCTTCTCTCTGCTTTCCCTTCTTTCCTGTTCCATTGTTTGCAGTGGCTCATTCCCATTTTCTGGCTTTGCCTCCCAAGTTGGTGCAACCCACTGTCTTATACTGTTCCTGGAAGTGGTAGCATTGAGGAAGGGGTAGTGAGGGAACCTGGCTCAGAAACCCAGGCTTAGTACCATTAAGTCAGCTGGACATTATGGCTCTGTTCTGGAGCAAAATAGCACATCTGCAAACAAAATAGAGAAAAGGGGCAGTGCATGAGAAGCACAGTCACAGGCATGGCTGGTTGAACACCTTCTATAATAGGATTTGT
This sequence comes from Callospermophilus lateralis, assembly GCF_048772815.1. Lineage (NCBI taxonomy): Eukaryota > Metazoa > Chordata > Mammalia > Rodentia > Sciuridae > Callospermophilus > Callospermophilus lateralis. The sequence continues at coordinate 55,046,625 of NC_135313.1, read as the reverse complement.
TGTCATTCGCTATTCTGAAAGTTACCTTCCAGCTTCAATAGACCAACCCATTTCTTTCTTCCACATGATGGACACAAGCCCCAGTAGGACCACATTTTATTCAGAAAGAAATGATCCCAAACTGAGAATCCTTATGGGGTGATCTTCTGTCTTACTACATGATAAATGCCATTTCACATAAAGATATCATGGATTTTGCCACCAAGAATATTAGGAAACAGGAATATTTCTCATTATGAAATATTCTGTGAAGGAAGTTATCACAATTTTGCTGTGAGTTTGTGTTAGTCTGCTTTACTTTACTATAACAAAATATCCGAGGCAGTCAACTTAAAAAGAGAAAAGGTTTATTTAGCTCACAGTCTTGGAGGTTCAAAGTCTAGGACTGGGTTGCCCCATTTATTTGGCCTCTGGTGAGTGTAGTAGATGGTAGGTAATACATGATGTTGGAAGTGTGAGTAGAAACAAGTGTAATATCTAGATCAGGGGCACAGAGAAAGAAGGACAGGCAGGGCCAACTGGTTTCTTTTATGATAATACTCTCAGGAGAGCATAAGGGGGTTTCAGAAGAATTACCAAGGGGTTGCAGGAGAAATATCCCATGTCCCCAATAATATAAGGACTCCCACGAGGTCATGCCTCCCAAAAGTTCCACCATCTCCCAATGGAACCACCCTGCCAGCCAAGCCTTCAATCACAGTGACCCGTGGTGGGCACAACCATGTCCAGATCATAACAGAACTGTCATAGTAAATAGCTGTTTTGGAGTTGATACAGCATTATTTTGTCAAGTCTTTTATTTACTAATTATTCAAATGAGAAGAATTCCATTATTGTCAGTTCTGTGTTTCTAAAATGTAGTATTTTCCCACAGGAATTTTCCTAGGGATCAGTAATCAGGAAACACCTTTGATTTTGTAAAGATGGATTCGTAGAAACCAAAAGAGAAATGCATGCCAGAGCTCACCAAAACAAGATTTCTTTATCTGAGTCCCTTGCATTACAAATTACTCAGAGGAACACAGTAATGGGAAAATATTCACTAATAATGTTATTTATGATTTATAAAACTTCCTCCTCATACAATAAAAAATTTCTCACTTAACACTAGGTTTGCCAAAATAATATAAATCTACTGCAAAGTGGAGTTGGGAATCTGGTAAAAGATGGAGGATTTTGTAAAGTTGATAAAAGAGATGTTGACAACTGTTTGAATCGCATGCAAAGCCGTTGACAGATAGTAATGGAAGAATTAGAAAAATGGACATTAAGTAAAAGAGAAAAATGATGATGAAATGAAATTCATCAGAAATGTGTGAAAAATCAAATGATTAAGGGGACCCTTGAGATGATGATGAAGTTCTAAAAGATTTCATTATTTTTATGATAGTAAGGGATATCATAATGTGATATTATAGTAGCATAAAAATTTGGTAGACAAATTATGTGAAGAAATCTACTTATTTCTTCTTTGGTTCCAAAAAGGAATTTATAGTTGCAATTATAACTCCCATTTAAAACTATGATAAAATAAGCCTCTTTAAGGATTTTTAGTTTTGTTTTTGAAAGTGAATCTCCATTCAAACCTTTATCCTCTGGCTCCAATTATTTACCCTGAGTTTTAGTTTCTGCTTCCAATGGAATCCCTTCAAGAAGCTCTTCCTTAATACACATCATCCTGTAGATGAAATCATACAATGATGGATCATGCCATTTTAGAATTTGGAAAGCATTTTCAGGAAACCAGCTGCCTTTGTATTCTTGCTTTGCTGTTGAACATCTAAGAAATTAGGTGACAGCACCGATTGTTAGGGATATGGCAGGTAGAGAGGAAGGGACAACATTCTAATGCTACAACCCTGCCATGGTTCTCCCTTTTCTGTGCTTATGCAGTTTGCCCAAACTCACCAAGCTCTCTGTATCTGAGAGCTTGATGATCATGCCTGACACCAGGTCATGTCTATAACATTTTTGGGTATCATGAGAGAAAGTGAAAAATTAAAGATAGTTAAATCTTGATTATTGGGGTCTCTGGATTAGAATGAAAATACAGATAACTGAAAAAAAATTTGAGTGCTTAGAAATATTATAGCTCCATCCTGTTTTATAATATATGGTGTATTTCTCAAAATTACATTATATTTTATTTTTACTCTGAAGGTTTTGAAATGGTTTTTTGGTCCAAAGCATTAAAATTATGAGCTGAAAATCTAAAATAGCAGATAATTCAGAAAGCATTTATATTTAGCTTTGTAAAACTTTACAGAACATATCTGGTAGTAGATTTATCTTTCCTAAATATATCTTATTTAGAAAAATGTTTGAGATTGGTTTGTCTTTCCTGAGCACAGATCACTAATAGTGGGTGGTAGAGGAAGTCAGTTTTGAATTAAAAATTTGTCTTAGATAATCTATTGAGTCGAGAATTTGCATACAGATGCTACAGAGTTGCTTGTATTCCAAATTTCAAAGACATTTGTTATTCAGAAACTATTCAGGTGCTTAGTAAACTAGTTAGAGGCTTTTCCAGATATAGCATTTATAAGCCATTAATACTCAAAATTTGGAGAGACATTTTTGGGCCATTAAAAACATTGGGTATCAATAAGAAATACAAATAGAAAAAAAAACTCATGTTGTTAGTCATGGCATTATACTTAACTCCCTCCCTTTTGCCCTTCTTGAAATTCAGCTGGTTAACAGATGGCAGACACAAATATTGCACCAATAAACAGTCACACGCATACACACACATTCTCTATCAAGGCTCCTGCTTGTTAGGGAGTCCAGTGAAGACTATGGAGGACCCAAGTATCAGTCTTTTGTCAGAGCTATTATGGAGAAGGAAGGGCTTGGGGATGGATGTATTAGCTTTGTATGTGTGTCTTGCAGTTAAAGGTCAGATCTTAAATTGGTAATTTACACATCCAAAGTCCCAACATAGTGGAAGCTTCTCTGAATCCCTATGTTCTTGAATATTTCTTCAAGCCCCTTAGAAGCTTTCAGAAAACCTCTTTGAGGCATGTTGAGGAGGGGAGTGACATGATCAAGTGGAAGACTGTTCTGGTTGCAGTGAAAAGAAAGGACTTGGTGGAGGGTGGGGAGAGGTGGAGGTGGGGGTGGGGAGGAAGATGGGTGCTGGGGCAAGAGAGGAAGCAGGGAAATTGGCTCTTGCAAGGGGTTTGGGTAAAACATGATAGAATCTTAGCTAGAGAGGTGCCTGAGTTTCCGGAAGAAGGAGGGTTCAATCTTTAGGACATGGTGATTAATTGACAGTATGAGCAAGGGATAGAAAGGTCTCAAGGTATCTGGGCTAAACATCTAGTTGGATGATGGAGCCATTTGTAGAAATGGGGAAAATTGGAATAGGTGGAAATTGGTAGGAGAAGATCAAGAGGTCCATTTTGGACCTGTAAGTTTAAGATGCCATCAGTAAAGAGGGAATGTCAAACTGCCCAGGGTTTAAAAGAGAGGTATAGAGATTAACACTTCAGGGCATCTTATGCCTTTTAAAGTGCTTATATGAGTTATATCTTATTTAATCTATTGCTATCTCTTTATGAAGTCAGCAGAACAGATATGTTATCCAGTATCTCATAAGTGGAAATTGAAACAAAAAGATAACCTGAGACTTAGCCAAGTTTATGGCCCCAAATCCAAAGGCATCCTAAGGGTCATATGTTCCTATCCTTCCATTTCTAAATCTTACTGATTATTTTTAGTCTAATTTAAAACATTTTTCCTAGTTCTCTATAGGTGGAGCAAGAAACAGAGTTTTTCCCCTTTAAGAAGTTGCAGACTCCATAAATATTGACAGGCTATGGGTCAAGGTTTTTGCTATCTCTTGCCTCTTGAGATCCAATGAAAAAGAAATGGATTATTTCTAGTTTCCTCAAAAGAGAATTCAGGGTCACTCATGGTTCCCCTCAATCTAGACCAAGTAGATACAACAGTTAAGTGTGGTAGGGGTACAGCCTACGGGTTCTGAATAAAATGGGTTCTTTTGCATCTGGTCAGTGGAGGGACAGCTCACCATCCACTGAGTCCCAGCAGGGACAACCTAGGAGTTTAACCTCTCAGGCATAAAGACCCACCAATCACATTTCAAACCTAATCCTGGTGCCCACAGGATACCTCTATTATTCAAGGTGTAGTAACTTTAATTTTTGAGAGGATGTCTTGTGACCAAAGAGTCTTACAGAGAGTGGCATTTGGACAGAGAACCATATGCTCTGAGGAGGCATATGACTCAGAGACCAGAACCAAGATCTCAGGTTCCTTTCCCCCTTTTTCCAGCTAAGGCCCCTCTAGCTTTTTTAAAAAAATACTTTCTTCATATATATTTGAATATTCCCTGATACTTTCAGCTTTCCAACATACCTTTTTCTCTCTCTATTAACTTGACATTGACCATGCCTTCCCTCAGCTGCTCTGCATGCTCTCCTTTCAGTAGGAAAAGGTGAACATAGCTGCACTTTGGGTTCAACTAACATCTTGAACTAATTTTCAAATCTTGTGGGTGAAGCCAAACCCTAAATAGCTTTAGCTGAACACTTTCCCCTTAATTTCTAGCCTCATATGTATTCGCAGGGAAATATATTCCACATGTTTCTGATTTTATTTATCCCTAATTCCTCAAGAGTTAATTTTCTGAAACTTAGTTGAGGTTCCAGAAGCCTCATGAACCTCTTTCCCTTTAGTCAACTCCTTTCTTGGGCTTAGAAGTCCACTTCAAACCACGGATCGTAAGTTGATCATTGAAGTTTTCTTCTAAACTATGTATAGTTCAGGAATTATGGTCTAAAAAATTGTTCACAGTTCTCTTCCAATCTCCAGTTTTCTAAATCTTCTTCTGTTTGTGTGTTTAGAGTATATTAAACACACACGTGCAGATTTTCTTCTGACTTAATCTTTCTGCTTCCAATCAATTTATACAAATTTATTTAGCATCTCCTATAGGTCCATCCACTGCTGAGATAGGTCTTTGGTGGATGTAGAATATGATTAAGTTTTACACACACACACACACACACACACACACACGCACACACATACACACATACACTGGGAATTGAACCCAGGGGCTCTTAACCATTGAGCCACATCCCTAGCCCTTTTTATATTTTATTTAGAGACAGAGTTTTGTTAAGTTGCTTAGGGGCTCACTAAGTTGCTGAGGCTGGCTTTGAACTTGTGATCCTCCTGCCTCAGCCTCCCTAACTGCTGGGATTACAGGCATGTACTACCACATCAGGCAGATATAGTTAATTTTTAACAAGATTTCTTTCACAGTCACTGGCTAGTTAAGAGAAGGTACCTGTGGCCTATTAGTAGCATAGGACCAGAGAGCAGGTGAGGGGACAAGTGGGCAAGTTGAAGGTCATGAAGCCAAATGCCCTCCCAGAGGGGCCAGAATGGAGAGAGGGTAGTTCTGGGGCACTGAGGCTTAGGAGGGAATGGTCCAAGAGGAAGCCTAGGAGAACATAGGGGAGAGTGACCTGCATGTTTTAGGGAGAGAGAAGAGTCCTTGTCCCCTGAGTCACACATCTGTCCTTTGAGATTACAGATTATTGTTGCAACAGGAAGGCTTTGCTGATGGAAGTCATTTTTCTCATACTAGTTTATTCTCATACCAAAGGAAGAAGTGGGTAGAAAAATTTTCTCAGAACTCACGTCCTCATGGGTCACTTGGGACTTGGTACACACAGTGTGAAAAAGTTACAGGAACTAGTTTTTCTTTTAAAGAATATATTCCTCAAGAATAAGCAAACTCCAGCAAAAGCACGAGATCCACTAATGATCCAAACACCAACTATTTCAAATACACAAACACTTAAGCTGGGGGCTGTGGGAAACAGAGGAAATTCCAGGGAACAACTGAAAGGAGAAGCACTTCAAAATAGGCGGGGTCCATTTCCTAGTGCGTGAAGTTTTCCCCAACCCTAACCACAAGGCTCAGTGTTTGAATATGAATAATTCACAGGAAAAAAGTAACCTCAGCCTGGTCAGGAGTGGGAAGGATTTGGAGCCTTAATGAAGGTCGCCTCTTAGCAGGGAGTTTTCTCCATAGCCTCCATGCATCTCCCTGAAACGTATTTCTCTTGGGTTTGTTTCAACCGATTCAAATGCGGTTTCATTGATGATATAGAACAGATTAATGCTTGGCAAAAGAATTACCACCTCAAACTTGGGACCGCTGACTCTAGATCAATTCTGCTTCCACATCCAATTTCTGTTGTGCTTGATTATCTGAATCAGGCAACTCTCGGCTCAGGTATGTGATTAGCAGTGTTAAATGAAGATTTAGAGACCTGGGGTTCAGCTGTTTAGTTTTCTATGAGTTCCAACTAGTCATCCTGATGCACTCTTCCTTGAAGAGAGCAGGTACCTGGTAGTTGATTTTTGTAGCACAATTGAGGGGGTCAAGAGCTAAAGATGCCATTCTATAGGAGGTGACTCAGGGGCTGGTGAAAGTAATTATCACCGCAGGGTTGTTGTTACTTATCCCCAGATGGGAGGGTGTAGTAATAATAAATCATAATAAATAATCTGTAATCTCAAAGGACCCTTTGTAAAAGGTCCTATTTCCCAGCCCTTATTCTTGTCCCTTTACGGTAGAAAGAAGGGAACCAGGACATGTCTCATGTCCAAACCAAAAAAGTTGCTTCACAGTGGGAAGAGATGAACCTTCCCAACTCTGTCCAACTTGTGGTAATTTCATAGCCCCAGGCCTCACATTGGCTCTGATACAGAGAAAACCCAGTGGCCTTCCTCTGCAGAGCTGTCTTTGGAGCGGATGACTGCTTTCTCCCATATACTCCCAGCATTGACAGTGTACACATAAAAACAAACCGAGACCCCCCCATTCTCCCTCCTGCCCTCTCCCTCCTGAAATCCATGCTCTGCAGTGGCCGTGCTGACTCGACGGGAGCTGCCAGGGCCTCTGTGCAGTGTTACTTGACTCATACATATTTGATTATGTTTGGTGATATTTCAATGAAAATTATTTCCAGATTATAATAAAGACCACCCTTTATTAGAGGAGAGGTTAGAACACTGGCCATATTAACACGCTATCCCCTCAAAACTGGGGACCCCATTTCAAAGTATTGTGGAAGTAGGGGTTTCAAAGGTTGGAATGGAGGCCACGTGGGGAACCCAGCAACCCACATGCAGCATTCTTGGCTTAAAGGAACAGCTGAACCTTGGACAAGATTTATCCCACATTTTTATTATGATGCTGCAACATCACCAAGGATATAAACCAGTCACTGGCACTCTCTCAAAGAACACATCATCGTAACTCGTTATAACAATACTGCTGTGATATGTGCTCGTAATATTTATAAAGGCTTAGCTAGGAAAACAGTACAGGCCAACTGTCAGCAGTGATGTCTCATTTTTTTTAAAAAAAGGGAATGTTCACGGAATAATGGTTTAAATGAACTCTGTAAAAATAGGCTGCTTTCCTGAAGCCACTGGGTCATGTGGACCTCTGGTGTGAGGCACGCTTTCCAGGATTCATTGCAGCTTGGCTTCCAGAGCTCTTTCCCTTTCCTGTAGTTCCATTTGCTATGTTCAGAAATTCTGACTGTTGTTAGCAGCATCCCCTGGATCCTGGATCTGATTACTTAGTGCCTAGCAGAGTGCCTTGTTAAGAAAGCTTAATTGATAGATGTGGGCTTTTATTTTTACAAGTGTGGAAGACTCTATGGCCAGTCGGAGGGTGGGGCAAATAGTTTTGCTTCCTGTGGAAAGAAAAGTAATAAGGACTATGTTCAAGTGGCAATCAGGTGGCCAGCTGATAATTTGGCTTCTGACTTTAGGTCTGCTCAGTGCAGATGCTCCTGGGCTTTTTCTAACAAGCCTTGATGTGATTAACCAACAGTCCCCCCCAGGGGCACAGCTGCTGGACAGTCAAAACCACAGCAGCTACCATGGGAAAGCAAGGACCATTTATAGTCAACCCAGGAAATAACTATAGGGGGATTAGCTTCTGAGGGGTGGGCCAGAGTTTAGCCCATAAATGTCTCTATCTAGTAAAAGCCAAGGTAGGTGGTAAAATTTCTCCCATTACTGCAGGAGAGAGGAAGGGAGGGAGGGGGAAAGTAGAAGGGATGGGAAGGGAAGAAGAGAATGGAATTCTTTGTAAAGCACAAGCTCAGAACATGTAGATTCACACAGAACTTTTTGTAATCGGTGAATCAGCAATGAAACATGGAAGGAAATATTCCCCCAATGACAGGTAAAAAAAAATTCATTTTCTTTGATCAGTCATTGCTAAGGACTCCAAACAGATTTGAAGATTTGGCCAGAGATTTGGCCAAACATTTGGGAGAATCTAGAGTATGTTTGGGCATTATATTTACATTGATGAGCATATGTATGTATGTGTTAATCGTCTTTTTTTTAGCAAACTGTGCATTATTTATTCCATAGTGAGGGTTTATTTGTCTCAGCTAATCTTATATACTTTTTGTTTCCTTAAAAGTCTGGAGTTAAAACAGCTTTTGTTATTTTGAAGAAGTGATGCCTAAATGACTTGCAGTCAACCAACATTTATTGTCGAAATACTTTGCCCAACTTCAACACGCCTGTATAGTGATGGTCTACAAAGTACTACTACTCTGCAGTATTCCTACCATGCAGTACAGTCAGACAAATGAGATGCGTGTACATCTAGAAGAACAGTGACAAAGGGGATGGCAGAAAGGGAAAGTGCCAATGTGTAATATCAGGAGGCCCAGGTGACCAAGGTGATGCTGTGATTGGAATGAGAAGAAGGGGCCAGGAGGAGGCAGCCACAGGAGTGGGTGGCAGATCTAGAGGACCAGAGGACTCTGAGAAAACATTGCATAGACAATAAATAGTCCCATTTGCTTCTTAATGATCAGAATTCCGTGTCCTGATGACCCAGAGTTTCAGAATCATATCATTTCATTACAGAATTCCTACAGAAATTCCCACTCTTGCCAGAGGCCTCAGCAGGGAAGAAAACTGAGGTCTGTGCTTTGAGACCTTAGCCAGTTAGGACTGTGAGGGAATGTCACGTCCCTCTGGAGAAAGCAGGTCTCTGATTCTCACGATGCAATCATTCCTGGGAGCTTCCTGGCTTTATCCATGCTCTATCAATCTGCCACCTTTTAGGAGAACTAAATGGAGTCCAAATACTTTATAATGCTATTTGATAGTTTGAAACTGAGTCATATTTTATCAGACCCACATTGTCATATTTCCAACAGGGAGGCTAAAGAGTTACCCTATAAACATGAAGTTAAAAAAAAAAAATAGTGCTGCTCATTAGCCACAGACTTTAAATTTTCCTGGTGGAACCTTCTCAGCTTAGAAAAATGTTAGGCGAAACAGCCTTAATCATTGACTTTCTCACAACTATTAACTTTTGACATGCATACTGGGGGGATATTCTTAATTCAGAGTTGGATTGGTGTCTTTCTATTGTCTTTGACACCCTAAAATTTAACAATGAGAAGAGAGCAAAGTATGAAACAAAGAATTGAATGCTCTGACAAACTGGCTCTATCCCACCAGGGTTTTGTGTTGAAAAGCTGAGGATTCTGAAGTCCAGGTGATGAAGACTCTCCTGTGGGGAAGACAATGACTTTCTCCTGAGCAGCAGATCTTCTCTTCCACCACTCTCCCTGGTTGGTTTCTGCCCTGAGTCTCAGAGATCCCATTGCCTGCTCCCTAAGGACCATTCAAATTTTTTGGATGTGACCTCATTTAACAGTAAATTATCATAAGTAGAAGCGCAGAATCTGGAAATGGAGGTTCAGCTGGAGAAAATGCTATGCTACATTCTCCTTTTGAAAATTTATGTTTTATGTTCCTTGCTCCATGACTTCATTATGCATTTGTATAAGGGATACTCTTCTGCAAATTCCTGCATAGACATTAAAATTTTTTTCCCCTAAGTTTGAAGCTGGCAGAAACCTGGATTCAACCCCTAAATTTTACAAAGGAGGGAAAAAAATCCAGAAAGAGATCATGTGGCTCACCTGTGCTGATATGAAAGAAATGGTTTAATGTAGGAGTTAAGGGCTCAACATCCAAAGCAAAATAAAATGATCTCACCAGCCAGGCCCTTGATTTGTTTCCTATTGTGTACTGAAGGGAGGTTAAAGTTCAAAGCCTGGGTTAAAACCTGAGTTGCTCCCCCATTCCAGGATAAGGGAAGTAGGTCTGACAATATTCCCAGGCACCTTCATCTCCTCCAGGCTCTCCCTCTTTGTGGCATTAACTGCCACAATCAGAAAGAGGTTCCTCTGCCTGGCTTGGACTCTGGCTGCAGAGAGATGCAGACAGTCTCTATGAACCCTTGGTAGTCAGGGCAGGTTGAGGTGGAACAGAAGGAGCAACAGGAGAAGAGAGTGGTCATGGCCCTAGGAACTTGCTGAGGTGGTGTGTTCTGTCGCTTTTCCTTGAGCCTGAGATCATAGGGTTTCTGCTGGGAGTGGCTGGCCTTCCATATTAAGACTGTTAAGAAAAGGTTTGCCCTCTCCTCTAGGAAGGAGGCTCCCTGGGAAGACTAGTGCCTATATTTTGCATTTTAATGATACCTGTGGAGCCTGTTCTGTATTCTATTAAAATGAGGGGTTTACTTTTGTTTTCAGTGAATTTCTCCTGAAAGATGACTGGTATCTTTCCCAGGGTGCATTGCATGGCTTTGCACTCAGGAGCCGGCTGGCTGGAGCATCTCTCTCCATCACTCTCTCCTCCATGCATCTTCAGTTTGTCCTTACCCTCACAGTCTCCCCAGGCTGGCTTTGGGGTTTCCTTCCCCAAATGCTGTCTCTATCCCCCATGTCTCTACACAGGAGCAGCAAGGGACAGAAAGGTTTCTGGGGCCCAGGGAAGTGGACTACAGTTGCGGTCCCATGCTGGCTTGAGCCAAGGATGTGGGCCTGAGAGCCAGGCAGCAGCCCAGACAGTGTGAGAACCAACTGGAAAGGCTGAACGGGATTCAGATTGCCAAAGAGGCCTGTTGTCCTGTCAAGGGAAGGAAAGCCTGGGCTTGTCCTGCCTGACAGATTCTCTCATTCCCTCCCAAACTAAAGGCTGTTGGCTGCTGTTGGCCCAGGCAGCTCCTGGGTGTATCTTTGCTCTCTGGTGACAGCCACCAGGCTTCTCTGGGCCTCCATCCAAGCATGCAGAGGAGCTGGGTGGCCTGATGGTGGGTTTGCTCTCTGGTCCTCCTCTCTGGTGCCCATTTTACTGTTTTTGTCATCCATTCAGGAGGGAAGCCATTCCCCAGTCCAGGAGTTTTCCTCAGGAAGAAGCGAGACACTCTTCCTCCATTCATGGGGTGCACTGGCTGGGATTTCACGCTTCTCTCCTTGGTCTGCATACTGAAGAGGGAGGATGAGTGTGTCAATTATTTGTTTCAGTTGGGAACAGAGGAGTGAAGGAAAACCCTTGAAGAAAGTTTTTCCAGAAGTGCATATGAATCTATTAAATTTGAGGATATATCCCAATTGTCCGAGCAAAATTTGATGGCCATACGCAAAAGAATAACCTGAGACATCATTAAAATGAGAACCAAACATAAGCTACCATCTTCTAGCATCCACGGACCTGCTGTAAAGTCAAGTGGGTCTCGTGCATCGCCAGGGGATATTTGGATAGTGGTTTGGGCCAAATGTGGGGGTCAATCTTTAGTGATATTTGATGCACCCCAAGTAACCACAAGCAGAGGAATAGTAGAACCTTCAAATGAGGGGTCCTGGCTTGTGAAAATGACTCAAGTTGTTGCAGGGATGGGGGGATGAACTTGAAAGTGTGCAGCCCAGATGTCAATTTTAAGGTCCACTTGGCCTGACACAGCTGTAGTCTCCAAGCTGCCTGTGGAAGGAGTGGGGCCACACCCACAGCTGCAGCCAGCAGTGCTATTCAAAACTCCCCCAGGGCCAACCACTGTGAAAAGAACAGTTTATTACACAAAATAAAACAAAATGCCAGCTCATCTTTATGGTTTCATGGTCTGCCTTGGAGGAGCAGAAAAGGAGTTTTATTTTTCACCCTCCTGTGCACTGAGCACCAACTATATTGTTTTGGGGCCAGTTTGGGGAAGATCTGGAATATTCTGTGCTGTGATGTGGACTCACTGTCTGACCACAAACCTACCATTTAACTTAACTGGCCATGGCTGAGCCTTTGGGAAATGAGGAGAATGGAGTGCCCTGGAGATGAAGCTAGATTTAAATAAAATGTTTGATATGTTATAATCATTTTATCTATCCTTTCAAACAAAGACAACGGAGTTTGGGTCAATTGTTGGCCTTGATATTAGTTTTAAGAAGCTCATTCAACTAGACTCCTGGCTTTCAAGCAGGCTTTGAAATAAAAAGATGCACATGAAAGACTATAAAACTGAAACACTGAGGTAAATACTCAAGTTTTTCTACACTATAACACAGGAGATAATAAAAGTATATTATTGTCAAGAAACAAGAGAACTACTGGGTGAAAGATAAAAAGCTCTTTGTGGTGGTATTTAGCATACAGGTAGTTACTTACAGGTGTGAAGAGGGAAATAATAGCTCCCTTGTCTCTTTATTACCTCTCAGTGCCAAATATATTGAAGTGGACTCTTAGAATCCAGGGAAAAATGCACTTGCTCTGTGCACAGGAGGATTCAGCCAGTGATGGGTACCAGAGTGTCTGTCTGGTACTCAAGCATCTGAAAGAAACATGAACTGAGGATCAGCCAGATGTTTTGTCTACACAATGCCATGCTTTAAGCTGTTTCCCCTCTTTGTGGGCACTTGGTGTCATATAGATGAAACACTCAGATGAATAATTGAGGGGTTCCTCACTTTTTCATTCAGATACTTATGATATATGGAAACAGCTGAAGTATGTGGTTCAAAGTTCAGAAAGAGGAAACAGGGAAGCAGGAGACAAGAGAAATAAAGCAAGGATGAGGACTGCTGTCCACTTCTGGGGTGACACGGTCCTCTAAGTGCACAAGGAAAGTCATCAAAAGGAGAAAGAGGTCAGTAATGAAGTAGAAGTAGATCTGAAGGAGATGGGGAAGAGGTTTCTCCTGACCTTGACCTTCATGATCCAATATATGGCCCTGCCAGGATAATACTTTGAGTGAGTGAGTGTGTGTGTGTGTGTGTGTGTGTGTGTGTGTGTGTATGTGTTTGTGTGTGAGAGTGTGATATTTGTTTATTTTTAAGGTAAGGAGATACTTGCTATGCATTCGGATCACGTGTTTACTGCCTTTTCTAAGCGATGCTGTGCCTGTCAAGTTTTCATTTCCCCGGAATTTTACCTCCCCATATCCCTCCCCACCCTGTTCTCCCCGTCTGTAACACAAATGCCTTTTTTATTTTTTGCTAGTTTAATTAGTGCATGAATTCATTTTGATTGATGAATTGATGTGGCTTATTGGCATGAAGACTCCCCTCCCCTCCCAGGGCTGTGTGTAATGGAAACGGCTTGTGCGGGCGACACCTGCTTTGATGCGGCAGCCTTTCTGTTTGAAGCTGAAAGGCCAGCCGTTCAGCTGTGATTTCCAAGTCTCTGGGGAAATATTTTTTTCTGGGCCTGTTGGTGGAATGAGGGGAGGTTGGTGGTGCATGAGGGGTTTGGGGGTGTGTGGAAAGTGGTGGCTGAGAAACATTACAGCTAAGGATTTAATGTCTACATTTTATTGGACTGGTTTTGAAATAGTCATTGTTCACACCCTAGGCCCAGGAGGGAAGGGGACCTTGACTTTCTGCCATCGGTAGTAAGGCGTTGTGAATTAGTGCAGCGAGCTGAAAATTTCCAATGCCTCTTGCCAAAGAATTAAACTGAAATTAGCACACAGTTGGTAACAATTTGATTTCTGGTTTCACTTTAATCAGTGAGGATTAATGGTTAAAATTTTTATTTCTAATCTCACTTTAGCCTGACTAACAAAAGCTGTCACTTTCTTGCAAACTGCTAAATGAAGAGGGATTTATATGCTCTGTGAGAGAATAAAAGTTAAAGGGCTGAAGCCCACTTTTCAGACCATAAAAATTTAAAAGTCCCCCCATGTAGTGCTCAGAGAGCTGACCACTGCTGGACCCAGTCATGTTACAGCAAGTCAAGGATGGTGGAAGGACTTAGGTGCATTTTTAATGGCTTCAAAACTCCAGAAGAAATACAGTATTATGCCCGGGGAAAATTAATACTTCAGAACTGAGCAGGAAGTAGGATGGAATTGTGGCTAGAGCATTGCCTAGCTCAGACGTGACTTCTACCCTTTCTCCTTGTCCTGTTGCCACTTGAGCTAGCCCTTTTGATGGCCTTCCACTGGCCACCATCTATGAAAATTGTCCAACAGCTCAATTTTTCATTGACTCTCACCCCCGGAGACTCTCTCTGAAGGTCCTTTTTTGGGGGGCATAAATAAGCCCACACTTGACTTTCCTCTGCCTTCTCACCTATTTCCTACTAAAACCAGTGTTGTCACAACCCAGATGCACTCATTTGCCATCTCTGTTTTGAATGCTTCATTTCCTATTTGTCCCAGCTTTCCCACTGTGGCACCTTGATCTGGGAAGTCAAACTCAAATTGCAAGTGAGGGGGATGTTGGGTGTCTGGGGAGGGGGGTGCGGGATGGAGACTTGAGTATCACGTGAGTAGTGGGACCAGGTGATTTTCAAAGTTTCTTCTACTACCCAACTCTGTGATCCTATAGCCTCACCAGAAGAGGCAACTGGCTTTCTCAACCCTTCCTTAAGTTTTATGCCAACCAAATATGAGCCTTTTCTCCAAATTTTAATTCTCCTTTGATAAATACATTTCCTCAGCTATTGGGTCATTCCCAAAGACTATGTTGTAGAATAAATACCTCTTTTAACAACAAACTGGACAATAGGAATGAATTTTCCAGTGGTTAGCTGCAAGAATAATCATCCTTACGATTCTGTGTTTTTCATAGTCATATTTATTCTAATTTCCCACTTATCAGAACAATTCTATTATCTGTTATTTTGAGAGCTCTCTCTTCCTGCAATGAATTAGATAAGAATAAATTACCCAAATGTAGGTGGCATGAGGAAAACTTGAAACCCTGAGGTTCTAGCTTTGATGTTTATAGTGGTGATTTACATCTTTACCACAAGCCTTCTGCTCAGTTAGGTACTGCCCAGCATTGGTTCACAGGGTTCCTAGGAGCAGCCTATGCATATACTGTCTTCTTACTACCTCAAACTGGCCATGGGTACTCTGCCAACTTTCAAGGTCATGGTTCTTACCTTTTCTTCTTACCATCCAGGCTGTCATTTGAGGAACTTGCCACACACTGTTTCCTGTCCTATTTTGGGGAGAGTCCTTTTGTGCCCCTAGATCAGGCCATTTCTGCTTCATCTAACCCTTGAGGCTCTATCCCATTATAGACAATGTAACTCACTTGTGCTACAATTCTTGGATTTAAGAACAATCAGATTTTCCTCTTCAGGTAAAAGAAGAGCCCTTAATTCTTAGGGAAAAGGGCACAGTCATTTTAACTTGTAGTGGGTGAAGAGTAGTTAGGTAGAATAGTGAAATCCTTTATTGTTTTAAAAATCTATTGATCAATCTATCAGTCCATCTATCATTTAAGTCTATGTCTACATCTACATATCTCTCTTAGGTTTTCTTGCTACAGAACTGTAACTGCTATTTGAAAGGTGCAACTTCTAAGACACCTTTCTAACTATGCTATGCACTGGGGGCTGGATTGCATGTGATGGTAGGTAGAAACTTGACTACTATGGCTCAATATCAAATGGGCTAATTTTCCTCATGTAACAAGTGGCCCAAGGTAGGCAGTTTAGGGTAGTGTCATCACTCCATGTCATCACCATGCTTTCTTTCCATGTATGGAGCGTCCTTTCATCCATGTGATTGATACTTGGCTGCTCTTCGGCAGGAAAATAGGAGATTAGCAAACTCTTTTCTTTATGAAGTCATATCTTTTTACTTAGGAACAGCAGTTTTCCCTGGGGACCTGGCCTGTATCTATGATCAGGAAGTACCCTTTGGCCACCTCTGGTTATATAGGAACTGGGTAGGTGTGTTCATTTCCCAGTCCTTCCAGTGGAAACAGAGGAAATAGGTGGGCATTCTATAGCACCTGCAAAAGTGCCCAAGTCCTCTATTATTAAAAAAAAAGGAAACTGGGACTGGGGATGTGGCTCAAGCGGTAACACGCTCGCCTGGCATGTACCGGGCGCTGGGTTCGATCCTCAGCACCACATAAAAATAAAATAAAGATGTTGTATCGAAAACTGAAAAATAAATATTAAAAAATTCTCTCTCTCTCTCCTCTCTCTCTCTCTCTAAAAAAAAAAAGGTAAACTATAATTGATGTCTGTGTATGTAACTATGACTAAAGAGACAAATGCCTACCCAAACACTATAATTCCTATCATCTTTAAGTTCACAGATGATATGTGGAGATTGACAGGTCAGAGTGGAGGCACAGCCTAAGAGTCTTCCAAGGAAGATGGCCACAGCGAAAATCACCCTTTGCAATGACAGGAGAAATGGTATCTCTAATTTGCACCAACTCTTACGTGTCTTGCCTGAAGCCTCACTATGGGGCTGGGATAGGGTGTGTGTGTGTCCTGTATCTGAGGCTGGATTAATGAGGTGCCTATGGGAGTGAAAGAGGTGAGTGTTGATCACAAAGGCTCGTGGGCCTGGCTGCACACTGGAATAACCTGGGAAACTGACAGCTGAGACTTATACCAAGAGATTTTGATTTCATTGATTAGGAGTGTGATCGAGTATGGGGGTACTTCAAAGATCCCCATTAAGAGTCTAATGCATAGTCAAGGTTGAAGTCACTGTATTAGATTTTTCTGAAATAATCACAGTACCCCAACCTTCATTAGTATTGTGCTCACTCAAAGAGACCTTAGCCTGATGTTTCTGCAGATATTGGAGGATGGGCTTGTCTGCAGGAATCCATGATTGAGTCTGTCATAGGGATGCGTCTGGGCATCTCTCAGCATTCTCTTCATGAGAAGCTATGGGGAAATGCTTCCAGCTCTATCTCAGGAAGTGTGGTTCTTTTCAACGTTTGATTTGGTTTGGTTTTGCTTCGTGACATGTTGAGTCTTATAAATGACTGGTTCCCTTTTTGTTGGGGCTGTCAGGAGGCCTGGGAGCAAAGCCACACCACCTCCGGGCCCATAGTCCTCTGTCTTACTATCACTTTTGGACTGAGTACCTTTTCATCCAAATTTTTAGACTCCTTCAATTTATTTTTATTTTGGTACTGGGGAATGAACCCAGGAGCACTTAACCACTGAGCCACATTCCCAGCCCCATTTTGTATTTTACTGAGACAGGGTCTCACTGAGATGCTCAGTGCTTTGCTGTTGCTGAGGCTGGTTTTGAACCCATGATCCTCCTGCCTCAGCTTCCCTAGCTGCTGGGATTACAGGTGTGCACCATCACATCCAGTTTAGACTCTTTCATTTAAAGAATGCTTCCCTATTATACTTCTGTAAACCACCTTCAATCCTTGTTAGAATGAAGTAGAGGATTAAAATCAATACATATATTTTAAAATATAATAAGAATCCATAAAAGACCTAATCATCACCCAATCGCAATTCCTCTCTTATCCTATGATTTGTGATTTCACCATAGCTCGAATTTTTTAAATTTGGTTTCTTTTTTTCTTCAAGGTTGCCTTGAAATTTATTTTAATCTGGTTTCTTTCTGTGTAAAAACCTTCTTAGTGGAAACATGAGTGGTAATAAAGAGTAATTTATTTCTGGGTATCTATAATCAAGGGATGACCTCTGTTCTTCATGGGGCCGCTTTGCTTTTTGAATCTACAGACATTAAAATTTTGAAAATTAGACTCTAATAGAGTTATTCAGCAGACAGTGTAATAGGTGTTAGTAGAAAATGGCTGTGTTTGCAATTTTACCTCTCATGGTTTCTTCCTGGGTTTATCCTTTCAAAGAGCTGCTTGTGTGTATGTGTATGTGTGTGTGTGTGTGTGTGTGTGTGTGTGTGTAAGTGTGTGAATTGTGTTTTGCTCTTGTGATACTGGGGATCAAACCCAGGCCCGTACTTGCTGGGCAAGTGCTCTATCACTGAGCTACACCCAACTCTAAGGAGCTATTTTTAATTGAAAGAAAAGCAGCTGCTCTAGCAGTTCTAAGTCAAAGAACCAGAAAGTGGCCCTCATTTGATTTCATTTCATTTCACAAAGACAGCACTTAAGCTTTGATTTTCATTGTTGTCCAGGATCAGTTATTTGTTTACCAGACATGCTTTAGATAGCTACAACCCATTTGTAAGTCACTTATTTTATACATTAGGGCTAATGTCTGGTAAAGTGTTTCTAAGTTGCCTATTGTCATAAAACTTAAGAACTCCGACAGAGATATTAGGAATCATAATGATACAATATTTATGAGGCAAACTACCAGGTAATATCTCCTGATGGAGAAATAGCTAGAAAGCACTTTCAAAATAAGTCTGCTCTTAGCCAGCCATTGTAACCCCTGTAGAGTTAGAAATAAGCCAGATGTCCAGGATTAGTTTCTAAGTATTTGCTGTGTGTCTTTGGGTAATACACTGCACCTTTCTGTATTCCCACATCCAAAGAAGACAATTAAAATGACATGGATATCTTCAAGTTTAACTAAGGAGGCAGAGTACTGAGCTCATTATTTAGTATTCTGAGTTTAAAAAGATAGTTGACATTAGATGCCAGACTCTTCTGCTGTTGATTGGGGAGTAAATATGAGATTTGAAGGGAAGACAGGCTTACCTTCATCTCTCACTTCTTATAGGCAAGTAAGAAAGGACTGGTCTAGATGAAAGGGGGCCATGGATTCCATCTTTTATTTTCTTTACTTCCCCACCTCTTAGCTTCCACCATTTATGTGTGTCTTTTGAGAAATTAGGGGTAGAAAATTCGGTTCCCATGTTTCCCATGTTTAATCATGAAAGACTCAGCAGAGAAGAAAAGCACAATAGTGAACTTTGACTTCAAAGTAGAGAGCATTATTTCATTATGCTGTGAAAACTGTAGAAGTCTCCAAATTATAGCATTGACCATAACCTTTGTGTAAATTAGAGTCCTAGTTCTCAAGGTAAGGATTGTCCCCTACAGAATTTTGCCCAGTCCTGCTGATTCCTCTGGTAAGCAGCAAAAGTTGTTCCAGTACTGCTGTCTCCCATTGTCTGAGAGTTCTTTCAGGAGGAAAAATGACAATGGTCATCGTCTTTTTAAGTGATACTAGTAAAATATTTTGTATTATAATCAAAACTAAGAAGGCAAGGGCACCCTTTGTATTCAGAGATCATTCCCAGTTTCAAATATTTTTTTTTTAAATCACAATGTGATGTCCCAGTAATAATTTGGTAGCAAAATTTCCGTGAGATCTTTCCGTTTCTGTTCTTCTCCAAAGTGGAGCAAGGGAATGTAGGGAGACTTGGGCTCAAGGAAAACAAATACTCTGCTCTGTCGCCATCCTCCTGCTTCCCACTGCCCAGCACTGCAGTCCTCTGGGGTTTATGTGTTAAAGGACCTGGAGTCCTTTAACTCATGGTCTCCACTGGGACATGTCCTCCACCTCTGTGGAGACACCTCCTCCTACCCCACTGCATCTCCTCTTTCTGCTGATTTAATTCTGTCACCAGGCACATGTTACTCTGTTTATCAGAGATGAACTCTAGAACCTGGACAACCCAAGCCTACTTATGGACTCATAGAACCTGGAGGAGAACAAAATGGCGGGGCTCTTGGAGATGGACCAGAAGCCCTCAGCTTGTCTAATATAGTTAAGAAGATTTCTGTGTAAGGTGTGAAGCTTGGAGTGTGCTCTGGAAGAAGTGAAGCAGGTGAATCTATTACCAGAGGAAGAAAACTTCTACCACAACTGGAGGAGGTCAAATGATTTCTCTTAAGCTGGTGTTTGAACAGGGTCCTGTCCAAAGACATTTGATGGAAGCCATGATTGCAGCAGCCAATGGACATGCCTTGAAATCCACGATCCCCTTTGATTTAATTTGAATACCTTGTTGATTGTTAAGTGTGAAGAAATTTCCTTTTTACCACCTACAGAGACCAATGTCACCACCAATGTCCAGCCACCAATGTCTCTGGACCATCTGAACCTATTGCTTCAGCACCACACCATAGTAGTTGTGAACGTGAGTTCAGAGCCAGAGAATCATGATTGTGAAGCCCAGAACTGGGATGTGGGGTCAAGTTATGTGCCTTGACAGTAAGGGAAGATTGCCCCCCAAAGACAGATTGGGTATCCCAGAGAGGAAAGGGTAGCAGTTGCAGAGTAAGTTGGACCTGGGCTCAAATTCCAGCTCTACTATATTTAGTGCTATAAACTTGAGCATATTACGTGGTCTCTGTACACTTTAGCAATAAATAGGGCTAAATAATACCTTTTTGTGTGTATTCTTAAGAGGACTCAATGAAATTGAATTGTAAAAATGCACATAAAGTATGCAGGATATAGCAAGCTCTCAACCAAAACACAACTTTTGCTCCCTCTTCAAGTGAGAAATTCTCTAAAATTCTTTGGACTTGGTTACCCTTTTTAGCATTCCCTTAGCCACTGAGGCTTTCTCTTCCCACTCTAGCTTTGAATCTGCTTTCTCTACCCCTGGGAACAAAACTCTTTTTTTTTTTTTTTTTTTGGTATGTGTTTATTGTTGTGGTTATGGTTATTATTAATTTTCCATCAAAAGAAAGTGCATCCTTAATCAGTTTCTGCATCTCATCGAACACATTTCCAAATCAAAGCATTGAAATGCACAACTCAGCCGGCTGGTGAAGCATGCTTTTTAGTTTAGTTTACGTAGCTCATGCAAAAAATGTTCCCCATGACCTGCCTCCCTAATAATTCTTGAGGGTTGAACTTATGCTCAGATAGTTACATCTGGTTCTAGAGTTAACAAATGGGTCAGAAGGAAAAGGAGGAGTGAAAAAAAAAAAACCATCCAGCCCCCACTGCCTCCCCCTCTGATTTTTTTTTTCCTCTCTCAGTGTGAAGTCATTTGCTTTTCTTTCTAGCCCATACCAAGTCTTTAGAAGTGGAGCCAGGCAGATGGTGAGGTTATAGCTTGGGCAAAATGTGTTCTAATGTTATCAGCTTTAAAGGAGCACATGGAGCAGAGAGGAAAGATGGTTTGTGGTATTTTTGTTTATTAAATTTGATGGTTGGATTATGACATTTATATTTATTAAATGTACAGAATCTCATCCATCATGGTTGACAGTCAGAACATGTCCTGTGTGGTTGGCATAGCTGTCTCTTCCTGCAAAGAGATCTAACATTTATTCTTATTTGGAAGACTAAGAAGAGGTGGAGAATAAAGGAGATCCACCCTTCAATGCCACTACCCTGGGGAAATGGGAGTATGAGATAAGTGTTATTGTGTTTGATTCTGTCATGTTAAGCAGCCTTTTCCTTGTTTTAGGTTCTGAGTCAGTTTGATGATGCTGTGGCTGGAATACGCCATGGGAGCATCAGGGCCAGTGAACCCAGCAGAGGAAAAATACATAGAAAGAGGGCTCTTGGCTTTGCCCCATTAAAACCCTGGCATTGGCTCTTGTTGAAATAATGTCACGATGGCTTTGTCTAGTGGCTCAGACACTTCAGCAGCCAGGCATCTGCCTTCCGCTCTGTGTTTTATTACCTACCAGATGTGGGCCTCTTGGGTAGCTTACCAGAGCACCAGGTGAACTGATGAAAGGACAGCACTCCAACCGCCTTCTCCACGTCTCCCGGGTCACTCGAGCCTTGTTGACATGTAAGGGGAGAAAAGAGCTGGCAAGACTTAGGGACAAGAAAAGGCACTGCCACCCATTAAGTTTCTCCATTGGTGTTTAGGTGCAAGAAGTGGTGTGCTTGCCTGAGGGTTACGGATCTTTTCTAAAGTATGAACTTCAGATGTTTTTATAGCCAATGTGTAAATGAATTAGACACATGGTTCCATCTCTCTAGCCACATATGCTTCCAAAAATAAAGGTGCATTTAGGTTTGAGCAAACCCAGTCCATTTGGAAGTCTGTTAACCCATAATAGTCCCTACACAGACAAGAAACATTTAAATTATAAGTAGGCAAAATACAAACCTGGAAGTAAGACTAAGTCCTTTTTCTCACCCTCTACCCCTGGCTCTTCTTTCAGGACCACTGTTGGGTCCAATGCCAGTCATTAGTGACCCTGTTGAGATTTTCTGAAGCAATAGCTCCTGTGCACTTACTATGTCTAAGAAAGATTTCAAGCAGAGTCAAACACAAAATCAGATGACCAGGCATTTCCTTTCCTTGGGTTTACTTAGGACCCCATAAATAGCATACAAGAGTACCATGTACTATTCTCATTCTTTTTTTTAAATATGGAAAATAATTGTTCCTAAGTATTAAAAGTCATCAGTTGAGCATCTTTTGTGGATAGCACTAGTCTAGGTATTATGAGGGCTATAAACAAAGGTAAATAGCAGTTATCTCTATAGTTTCAACAAAACACACCAAAAGCCAGACCTCTAGGAAGAGGCACTATTTCCTGTTAGATAGTGTGTGTACATCTGATTACATAAATGGACCGTAAACATTTCCAGGGGAGGGAGAGAATGCAGGTCCTGGGAGTTAGGGAGGCAAAGGTCATGAGTGCACTCCTCACATGGTCAGTTGGCTCTGCACCAGCCCTGGTCACAGGCAGCCCTTGTTGCCCAGACACCCACCCTGACTATTCTGCAATTCCCATGAGCGGAGCTGGGGCTCACTGATGGCAGGGCAGTGGGTGGGTGGGGAATAATACTATAAGGCTTCTCTGTATTTCTTTCTTGAATAATAAAGGACATAATGTTTTAGTTGTACTTATACTATATTTACTATAATTCCCAACTGCTGTTAGAAAGGAGTGAATATTTGAGGGCTTAAACCGTGTTTAGCATATACAGATATATCTCAAAATATGTTTGAAATATACATATATGTATGTTTGAAATATACACACACATATTCTCATGTGATTTTCATAGCAACTCTTTAAGATATGGACTTAGTATCACCATTTAACTGCTTACAAGTCTAAAGATAAGACCCTGGGTGTAGTGGGCATTTAATAAATACATGTTGAATGAATAAACACATACAACTCAGTTCTAAGATCCTGATTTTTCTCATAGTCACAAAGCAAGTAAGAAGCAATGGCAGGACTCAGACCCAGTTCCTGTGGTTCCAAAGCCTGTTTTTTTCATTGACAGTGCACAAGAGAGCCAGCACTATTAGGTCTCTGCACTGCCCCTTTCTCAGACGAGTATGGCTCAGGACAGAGAAGCACCGGAGAAAAATGTCTCCATCTATCCAACTAAGTATTCTGTTGCAGAGGAAGCCCAAGCTGTGGATCTCCTAGTGTTCCCCTCCTCCATCAACTTTGGCTCCAGAACAAAGATCAGGAGAATTTTGGGCCGGGAGTGGGTCTGTTCCCATTGAATGATTTGCAGCCAGTGCAAGGCAAGTGGACAGAGAGGGCGGAGCATGGATGTCGGGGGAAGTGCAGTGGATACAGGAGCAGACCTGCAATCTTTGATCTGTGTTTGCCTCTTGCCATCTCTCACCCCTGAAAAACAGATTTCCACGTTTTGCAGCTTGAGATATACCAATTCCATACCCGAGAGGGAACTGCTATTTTATTGCCCCAATTAACTGCTTTATTTGTTTATAAATTCTTCCCTTTTCTGTTTTACGATGCAGTTGTGGTGTGTTTAATGGAAGTGCAAGATTAAGACTGGCAAGCTGACTGCCTGTTACATTTACAAAGCTTATAATGGTTTGAATCCAGAATGTTTGTGGCCTTTTCCAAAAATATTTGGTTTCTCTAAAAAGCAACAGCTGTTGGAAAATGGATGGAAATTTTTTTGCTTTTTGTTTTTTTCCCTCTAGGAGGAGAAAAGCCATCAGTTTTTACTGTAGTGTGTGTAGCATTTTATTTAATGCTTTCATTTCTTTGGGGAACTTGCCTGTTTGATAACAGATGAAACAACAGGGATGTAGTAAAATATAAAAACTCATGATGTTAAAAGTCAGCAAGCTGGATATTAATTTTAAAAGTCACACAAGAAAACCAAGAATCTCTTTCTAAAAATACCTCTTACTGAGTGAAAACATTTTTGCAACTGTGAGAACAGGTATGAATTTAAAAGCTTCAACTTCCACAAATATTTCTATAGTATTTTGTAGTTTAAAGAACAAGCATATTGAAGATCTGGATTTTACTACAATTCTATGAAGTGGCTTGAGGACAATGTTTTCCTTATTATAAATGATTCAAGTAAGGCCAGGAGGGATGCAGAGACTCATGGGGAGTCACAGCTCAGCAGTGGCAGAGCTGGAATCAGAACAGAAATTTGCAATGACTAGCTCACGCCTTCTGCTATAACAAACTGTCTAATCATTGAATCGTGCCATTTTCAAATGGATAACAAGCATTGTGATCTGGCCAAGTTATTGTCCCTGCCCTTGTGAGATGCTGTTGTGATAGCTATAACCCATCACTGATCTGCCAGTTAATGTCTTCGTGGAAGCAACCATGGCTGAGCATGCTCATATGCTCAAACTCTGGATAACTGGGGTGGGATCAGAGAAGTGCTCTCTGCCTGAGTTATCTGCTGGAGGCAGGACACTGTGGTAAGATATGTACCATATGTACCATAGTTTGTCCCCCGGCAGGAAAGAAGGCTGGATGCTGTAGAGACCAAAATGCAGTGAAGATGAATTTGCTCAGCGGAGTAGTTACAGGCCCAACATAACCTAGCAGACTAAAGTGAGAGTTGACTCTCCTTCCGCTTCCCTCCCCCGGCCTGCCTGCCTTCCTTCCATCCATCCTTCCTTTTCTTCCCTCCAATAATCTCAGCTTGGGAGGCTGGGGCACGGGGATTGCAAGTTCAAAGATAGCCTCAGCAATTTAGTAAGGGCCTAAGCAACTTAGAGAGACCCTGTCTCAAAATAAAAAATAAAAAGGGCTGGGGATGTGACTCAGTGGTAAAGCACTCCTAGATTCAATCCTCAGTACCAAAACAAACAAACAAACAACCCCACCAAAATATCTACCAAAAGGATTAGGTACAAAACCTAAAGGAAATAGTTTTCAGTTTTAGTTAATGAATGAATCACCTGGGACCTTAATGAAAATGTGCACCCTAAGGCCCAAGCCCTGAGATTCTGATTTTATTAACACCATTAGCTTGTCAAAAGTAGGGTGGGGGGTTTCCTAAACTAAAACAGCCTGGGTAGTATTGAAATAATACTTGGTAGTTTTACTTTTTCCCTTAAATAAAGGGTCCCTTGATATTACAGAATGTTCATCTCATTGCTTTTTTTAAGAGCAAAGACATCAAAACTGGGCTAGTATCCTAAAGATGGTCAGCTTTGGTTTTGGCGAGTTGCTACAACAGCAAGTCTGGAGTGGGGCTCAGGGATCTGAATTTTTAACAAGCCCTTATGTGTCTTTGCTGCCTTTGACCTGCAGATCCACTTCAAGAACCTTGGCCTAAGTTATCAGAGGGTTAACATAAAGTTAACTGGCCCAGTTGATGGCCTGGGACTCCTAATCCACTCAGAGTGGCTCCTCTTGAGTTCCACTGAATGGGTTTAATCTTGCCAGGTCCTGGGAGCATCTGCCTCCATCTTGCTGCTGAGCCTCTACAGGACAGTGACCTTTGTGATCATCAGCTGATTCTCCCTTGATTTGGCTTCCAGTGATTGACAGTGGTGGTCATCCATGTGCAGGGAAGTAATGAGATGTGCTGTGTTCCAGTAAAAGAGAAACGGACCAGAGTGTGGAAGTTCAGTCCTTGAGTTTATGTGTGAACCCTGCACCCCCAAACCCCAAGAAGGGGGAAAGGTTGGTGAGAAAAAGAGGAAAAGGGACAAAGAAGAGTAAGACAATATATATATTTTTTAACTTTATAATTTACAGAGAACTTCCTGTCCTTCAAAGAACTTCTAGAAAAAGATGCATAAGAGATGAAAGGGTTTGGGGCAAAAGAGGGTGATTTGGAGTGCTGAGGCCATGTGAGGTGAGGAAGCATGCCTGGCCTTACTCAAGTGATGTCCCCATTACAAGAAGCATCAGAGCAGGGCGAGGTGGGACAGTGCCCTCTGACTTACCAGAGAAGAGGCATTGCCATATCAGATAATGGCAGATGTGAAAGGTACAGGGAATTCTCTGAATTTATTAGAACTGTAAATTCAAATTTGTTAGAACTGTAATTTCCACACTGCTTGGTGTGGAACCATTTTACACTTTACACAGTTTTTATTGTCATAGAAAATAAGAACCCACAATTGGATACTCTATCCAAGTGACCTATGCCCCCAGCCTCTGCTTCCCACCTACCTGACACCCCTGCACCTTCCAGAACTGGGGTCTCTGGCACTCTTGGAGTCATTCTGGCATGAAGGAGAGGGCAGTGCTCCAGGGATCCAGGACCTGAGTCCATCATCTGGGCTTGACTGCCAATCTGCAGTGTGACCTGGGAAGAATGAGTCACTTTCCCTCTTTGGGTTTTTAGTTTCTTCAGCCTTAAAAAGAAGTGGTTGAAATAGCAATCTCTTTATCCCTCCACGTCTAATACTGTGAATTCTCTTAATACATTCAGGGTGTTTTCTAAAGAACTTGCTGATCTTTGCATGAAAGACAAAATAAAAGGTCACTACTTAGAGCAAGTGGGATTTTTATTAGACTTGAGGAGGATTTTCCTAACAGTAACTAGACTAAGGGCTTTGTTCTATCAGGACTGCCATAACCAAGTTCCACAGACTGAGTGACACAAACAACAAAATTTATTTTTTTCACAGTTCTGGAGGCTGGAAGTCTGAGATCAAAGTGTAGGTAGGATTGTCTTCTCCTGAGGTCCCTCTCCTTGGCTTGTCGATGGCTGCCTTCTCCCTGTGTCTTCAGGTGGTCTTTCCTCTATACCTGTCTGTGTCACCAACTTCTCTTTGGACACCGGTCATATTAGATCAGGGCCACCCTAATGGCCTCATTAAGTTTAATTGTATCTTTAAAGGCCTGTCTCCCAACACATCATCACATTCTGAGTTACTGGGGGTTGGGACATCAACATAGCATTTGGAGGGAACACAATTCAGCCCACACCAGTCTCCAGGCCAGGGAATCTTTAGGAATCATTAGGATTATGGGACATATCTAATACCTCATCTGGCTTGGCTGAAGCCCCAGATTAGATGAGCGAAGAGGAGATTAGGTGAACTCTCAAAGACCTGACCAATTCTAGGAATTCGTGATCATGTGTAAAGCTCCTCCAACCCAACTCCTAATCACCAGGAGCATGAATAAAGAAGAGGGGCAAAGAGCAAGTCGGCAGGAAAGCAAAATAAAACTGCAATGATTTGTACTTCAGGGAAAGCAGAGCTGGAAAAGAACTCTGAAGCGTTTTAATTTTGGGCAGTTCCATGACATCATAAGGACAGGGGACTTTGCTTGATCTGAGCTCGTAGGTGAGGTTGTAGAGAGAATGGAATCTATTTCACATAAATCCCACTTTTAGCAAATGCAGAAGCAGGATCCTGCTGAGGACAAAGGAAAAATTCATGATGCAATTCCACATATCCCCTTGGGTGCCTTTGTACAGCTAGGAAGAAGACGAATCCCTTTCCCACATCACTGTGAAAGAGTACTTACAAATTACTCTTGCTTATTGTTTGGACAGTAAAAGCAAGTAATGAGTCTCACACCACATATCTCTGGTTTTTATTGCCCCGGTAACCTATCTGTCTCCTCTGGTATATTCTTAGCAGACAGAGCCCTGGAAAGAGCTCACGCCCACTCCCAGGCCACACCTCCCCGTGGCTGCTCTCTGCCCACTGCCCACTCAGGCCAGTGAATGTTTGGCCGGACCCTTCATGTCAACCCACCATTTCCAGAATATTACATCTTCCTCAAGGAACATTTCCCCTCATAAAAATGCTTTTCTTTAATAACTAAAATAGCTTTAAACACCACACTACCAATACATACTCACACACAGACCTCTTCACTGGGTTACTTTGGACATTCACTTATTTGTGTGCATTAGTTTTTCTGGAACCACCTTTCAACCTATCTTCCAACTCACACCAGTGAGGGGTCACAGGCTCTGTACTTGTTTTCTGTCACTTCTGTAACAATGTACCGCAAATTTAGTGGCTTAAATAATACAAAATCTTTCTCCCACAGTTCTGTAGGTTGGAAGTGCTATGTGGTTTCACTAGGCTAAAATCCAAGTGTGGGCCAGTGAGGGGAGGGTCCTGTGCTTCCCAGCTCCTGGAAGCAGCCCCAATTTCTTGGCTCTCACCCATCCTTCCCTTCTCTGACTGATTTTCTCCCCACTGTTAAAGACCTCTGTGAGAAGATTGGCCCACCTGGTCAGTCCAGGCTACTCTTTCAGTCTGGAAGTCCTTAATCTTCATGACATCCGCAAAGTCTGTTTTGTCATGTAATGCAACATATTCATGGGTCCTGGGGAATAAAACATGGACATCTTCTGAGTGATTATTCTGCTTATCAAAGGCTCTACATAATTTCCTTGTGCATTTTTGCTTTCTTTGTGTGCAAAACCATGGAAAGAGATGTACTTTTCTGGTGGATTTTCATTTGTTTATTTATAACATCAATTTTATTATAAGATTGGTGGGAAACAAATTTACTAAGAACCATCTCTAATATCCCAGAAACATGGGAGAAAGAACAGAGAAGAGCAGGGCAGGGGAAAACATCTCACGCAAAACAGTCTCTGATGTCTCTTCAAGGTGGGGTGGTGGGGCCCCCTCTTCCAGGTGGCTCCAGATGCCCTCATGATTGGAATCTGTGGGGGAAGACGATGTATGTTGGGCACCTCCCTGCAGCAGCTGTTCCAGTAAGTGAGATCCTGTGGGATCGGCCCTTTTGAAGAGATAGATAAGTTAATTAGCATGAGTTAATCATTCCATGGTGTATAGATTTCTCTCAACATCATTGTACCATGTGAATGTATACAGTTATGATTTGTCAATTGAAATTACATTAGTAAATGTGTATTTAAAATAAAATAAAATAAAATACTGGATCACCCTGCCCACTTGGTTTTGTCCATGTTTCAGCTGTCCACTTTCATTAGAGCCACTTTATTTCTGGATCCAGGGCCTGTCTTTGGGGCTGGCATGCAGCAACATATTTAGAGAACACAGACAACAATCCTCCTAGTCACCTACTTCTAGCCCTTTCTGTTATCCCAGGTCCAGGAGGGGTTTCACCATGAAGTTGCTCAGTAGAGAGGGAGCTTTCTTTTGACAACATGCCCTGGGAGGAATCACTGCTCTCTGCCTCTGGCCCACTGTTGTTCATCTAGGGACTGGAAGGGGTGGGGTGGTGAGGATATGCTGGGGGTTATGCTAGGAGTGGGCATCCTTAGGTGCAGGTTGTAGAGGGGAATGGTAGGCAGGCTGGCTCTTCCGCTGTCTTTCTGGCCTGACTGCTTGTCTTTCTCAGGCAGCTGATGCTCAGGGAGCAAGAACAGAAAGGAGCAAAGAACAAGCCCTCCTCCTTGGGTAAAGAGTAAAGCTGGAAGGATCTGATGGGGATTGGCGAGGCTCAATCCCTGAATGTATAGGCTTACCTTGGACTGTGCAGCCTGCTCCCAGGTATCACGGGGCAGTAACCTATATAGAACATGACCCTCATTATTGAGGGGTCCACGTGGTTGGGGAGTGGCTCACTAGAATGGCTCAGTGAATATTGCTCACTGTGGCTCAGCTACAGGTGCCTCAGGATTTGGTCTACTGCGGACCTCTGCATGGGGTCAACAGTCAGTAACTGACTGATGATGCTTCACACTTTGGAGGAAACATGAACAGGAATGTCAGACCTTATGAAGAGAACCTGCTCCTTCAGAAGCACATAGATGGTTCTACTAAATGGGAGGCACCTCATGACCATGAAGTATGGAAGAGTAGCCAGGCTCCGGATGTCCACCACAGGGACATCATATTCTTCCCACCAGTACAGCTGTGGGGCATGGTACAGGAGAGTGCCACAGATGGTGTCCAGCTTCTGCCCAGCTGTGAACCTGCCACCCAGGCTGAAGTTGCAGAGTTTGACATTTCCTCTGGCTTCTACTAGGATGTTCTCCATCTTCAGATCTCTGTGCATAATGCCCTTCTGTGGAAGTAGTGCACAGTGCATGTGATGTGCCTGAACCCTCGCCAGGCCTCCTCTTCGTGTGTGCCAATGGACTCTGGGGATGAGATGTAGTAGATGTTTTCACCTGGATGCTCCATCATGAGATAGATGTTTTTTGATGGTTTCAATAATATGAAACAATTGAATCACACTTGGGTTTTTCCAGTCTTCATTTTTTTAATATTTATTTTTTAGTCATAGTTGGACACAATATCATCTTTATTTCACTTATTTATTTTTATGTGGTACTGAGGATCGAACCCAGGGTCTTGCTCATGTGAGGCGAGCACTCTACCACTGAGCCACAGACCCAGCCCCAACACAGTCTTCATTATATCCACTTTTGAGAGCTTTCTTCTGACACCACTTTAGAAATATTGAAGGGTAAATTTCACTCTACCTTTTTCAGGACTTTCACAGTCATTTCTGTCCCTGTGAGAAAATGTCAGGCCAGTTTCACCTGTGCAAAGGTGCCCTTCCTAGTGAACCTCAGAAAACAATAATGACACACAAGGGCATCCTCAAAGGAGGAGGTGGCTCAGAGGCCCTGCCACATCTCATTACCTCATTACTCTGAGTACTTTCAGTACACAACCTAAGCAGACACACCAACTAAGGATACTAGCTAAGAAAAATACAAAATTAAAATAAAACAAAGAAAAAAATATCCCAAATTTTAAAAAAAAACAGTATTAAAATACCATAACCAGAATCACCAAACCACCAAATGAATGAACTGGGAGTATAAGAGATCACCACCAAGAATTTCCTGGGCCTTATATAGGTGCTGTTTGAAATTTCTTCTCAGTGGTTCCTTGTAAGTTCAGAGTAACAAATGGCCTAGTCACATCTGGGCAGAACCCACAGTGATTGTCTCCCTTTTTGACCTCCAGGACCTTTTCTACTTTAATAATAAGAGTAAGAAAGGAAGAGAATAGTATTTACTTGTTTAGAAACTAAAACCTGGAGGATGCTTCAGTGGTCTTTTTGAGTCCAAAAATCTGTAATAACTTTTGGGTTTTAAAGATGTCATCATATCTATACTCAAGGCATTCAATTCCTTTAAACACAAAGGAAAATGATGTCAAAGGATGGTAGCACTTCACTCACATCATGATATTATAGCAAAGTTCTCTGTTCCTTAAGATACCATGGGACTTGTTATTTGCTGAGTGGAAGGGAGCTTTTGTCATATTTTTCCCGTAAGTTCCTCATCAGATGGTAGTGTGTTGGCATATTCAAAGTGAGGAAGGACAAACCAAGAGTCCTATGGCCAGCAAAATTGTCCTTCTAATAGAAGAGAAAAATGGAGGCATTCCTAGATGTCTTTGTCACTTCATGGCACTTGTATCAAAATACCTTATGTTGGGTAATTTTTAACAGCAGAAATAGCTTTCTCTCCATTCTGGATTCTGACAAGTTCAAACAAAGGTGTCAGGAGATTCAGTGTTGGAGAGGGCTCACTGTCTCCTTCCAACATGGTACCTTTTTGCCATGCAGAAGGGGCAGAAGTATTGGACTCACTCCCTCAAGTCCTTTCCATTCTGTCTTTCATTCTTTCTTTTGTGGTACCAGCTATTGCAATTTATGCATCATGAATGCTAGGAACCCATGCATTCCCATTTTATTTTATTTTGACATAGGGTCTCATTAAGTTGCCTAGGATGACCTTGAGCTTGAAATCCTCTAGCTCAGCTTCCCAAGTAACAAGGGTCATAGGCATGTATTACCATGCCCAATATAATAAGTGTATATTGTTATGTGTGTATATGTGTGTGTATGTGTGTGTGTGTGTGCATGAGAGAGAGAGGGAGAGAGAGAGAGAGAGACAGAGACAGAGACAGAGATAGATAGAGAGAGATGCTCCCACCACCCCACTGAAGAGAGGTAAGGGGCCTCTCTGACTTTGGATGACCCCTCCTCCCCACCGGGGCCCTCTCTTTTGGTGGTTTATCCTGGTCAGCCTTTCTCTGTGGGGTTCATTCAAATCAGTAGGCAGATCTTGAACAGAATCCTTGTAAGATGTCTCTAACACCACTATTTTCTGGGGAACTATCCACGTGGCTCATGAAAGTTCATATGCCTGGATTATCTGCCATTTGTAGAAGGGCAGCTGGCTCCATTTGGCCTTCTCTCCTTGTACTGCTGCCTAAAGCAGCACCAAGTGGTTTCTTGCCCTCCCACTTTTTCAGTTCCCTAAAACTCCAGGGAACCCAGTTTGAGACTCTCTCAAGAATTTCCTAATGCTCTGGAGCAGCCCAACACTTGCATCCAGTCAGGGAGGAGGAGGCAGCCTTTATCTGGCAAGTATCTTCAGTTCACATGAGCAACTTTCTTGGGACTCCTGACTTTGCTCAAGGTTAAAGGAAAGAACTCACAGGTCAGAGGGAAGACACCACAGTACATGATACTCCAATGGTGTATCTCCTCCTGATTAGTCTACAGCTTTCTCTTGACATGCCATCTCCTAGTTCCTGGCTTTAGATTGCTTTTCATTACTTAAAATTTTGGGACTTAACAAAAATTTTGAGATGATAGGATAAGTCCCCTTTCACATTTTGTTTTATAGTTTTTATGCTGCATTTCAAAACCATATGTAGTTTATCAAATCTGTAATTTCATAGACCTTATTGTTTAGGATTACAGTGAATACAAAAAATAGGAGGTTTAAAGAAAAAGTAAATGAATAATAGAATAAGTGGCTCATGGAGATGGCTAAAGCATCAGAGAGATATTCTTAGGCCATATGTCAGAGTTGTGCAGGAGAGGGCAGGGTTAAGGTGGCACTTTCTCCCCTTTCCTGTCCAGCTGTGACAAACAATGCTATTTGGGACTAAAGACTGACAGCCTTTTACTCTATTGTAGTTATCCCACAATGGGATCTTTCCCTCTTTAGCTTCACAGTTTAATCTCTCTAAGGTTCTCATTAAAAGTAAAATAATGCTCATTTCTAAGTTATAGGAAAGTGATTTATTTATAGGGTATATCAGGGTGAGGAATTATCTTAAAATCTAGGATGGGTGCTAAATAAGATGGTGACAATACATAATTATAAAGGCCTCTGTAACTGACCCTTACTTTAAAAAGATATTGATAGAAATGGTCTGTGCCTTTTTTTTCTTGATCAATTCAGGTAGGGAAAAACAACTGCTATGGTCTGAATGTTTGTGGACTGTCCCTGGTCATTCATATCTTGAAATCCTAACCCCCAAATGACAGTATTAGGGTGTGGAACTCTTCATGAGGCAAAGCTCTCATGAATGGGTCTAGAGTCTCTGTAACATAGTCTCTGTAACATAGCATGTCTGACCCTTTTACCATGAGATAACACAGTGAAAAGGAGCCACCTATGACCTGGAAAGCAGGCCCTGATTAGATGCTGAATCTGGCAGTACCTCATCTTGGACTTCCCAGCCTCCAGAACTATTAGCAGTAAACTTCTGCTGTTTAAAAGCTAGCTAATCTATGATATTTTGTTCTAGTAGTCCAAATGGACTGAGACAGTAATGAATTAAAAATATAAAAACAATATCTAAAAATGTGAATTTCCATAAAAAAGAGTCTATGGGTAAAAGAGCCCTGAATATCGAATAAAAAGTTCCGACTTTTCAATTTAGCTTCAGATAGTGTGATCTTGGGAAAGCCCCTTGGCCTCCCTGAGCCCATCTTTGTAGAATTGTCCCTAAAAACCATACCAGTCCAAGCAAGGATCAAATAAAATACCGTATATAAAACAGAGAACATCTAAAGAGGCCAGAGTGGTGCTTCATCAGTCAATAGATGCTAGCTACTGACTTCAATATTTTTCACTGCACTATGATTTACATGCAGTGAAATGTATCATTTTTAAGGTACAATCCATTGTGTTTGACACTATATGTAGTCATGTATCTGACATTGCAATGATGTTATAAAATATTTCCAGCACCCCCGAATGTTCTATTGTATTCCATCCCAATCAATCCCCTCCCATACACCTGCTTTCACTTTCTGTTGATTTTTATATAAATGGAATCCGTGTAGTATGGAGACTTTTATTTGTGGCTTCTTTCACTTGGCATAATGCCTCCAGTATTCATTCATGATGTGACACATGTAAGTACGGCATTGTGTGGATATATAAAATTTTATTTATCCACAGATGGGCATTTGGGGCTGGGGTTGTGGCTCAGTAATAGAGTGCTTGCCTAGCGTGTGCGAGGTCCTGGGTTTGATCCTCAGCACCACATGAAAATAAATAAATAAAATAAGAGGTATTGTGTCCAACTACAACTAAAAAACTAAATATTTTAAAAAAGGATGGGCATTTGTGTGGTTTCCAGTTTCA
This sequence comes from Callospermophilus lateralis, assembly GCF_048772815.1. Lineage (NCBI taxonomy): Eukaryota > Metazoa > Chordata > Mammalia > Rodentia > Sciuridae > Callospermophilus > Callospermophilus lateralis. Next base: position 55,012,095 of record NC_135313.1, on the reverse strand, counting down.
GGCAATTATGAACAAATTGCTATAATTATCTGAGCACAGTCTATATATGGATATGTGTTTTCATAAAATACATAAAAGTAGGATTGGTGAATTGTTTCAGGTCTACGTTTAATTTAACTTTACAGGAAACTGTCAAACTGCTTTCCAGAGTGGCTGCACCATTTGCATTGTCCTGTATGAAGTTTCCAGTGGTTCCATGCCCTTGGTAACCCTCAGTCTTCATAACTTTAGTTAACCTAGTGTATGGTTAGTGAAATCTTACTGTGGTTTGATTTTTTTGTTTTCCTCATGATGAATGAGGTTTAGCATCTTTTCATGTGACTCGTTGCCATTCATACTCCTTCTTTGGTGAAGAATCTGTTCAAACATTTTGCCAACTTTAAAAATGAGATTATTTGTTTCCTTATATTGCAGCATAAGAATTCTTTATCTGTGATACACACACACACACACACACACACACACACACACACACACACATATATATCCATTAGATATATAAATGGAGATAGTATAATATTTTCTCCTGGACTGTTGCATGAGATTTTTTACTTTCTTACGTTGTCTTTTGGAGTCTAAAAGTTTTTATCATGCTTTTTATCAAAAGCAACTGGATCCCCTTGATGTAGAGACTGACGATACCACACATGTACCAAGAAAGTATGAAGAGGTTTCTAACTCATGCACTGAGACTTTCTGGGGAGGGCAGCCTGGGTCTCTTAAGCAGGTCCACAAATGGCTTAAGGGAATAGGGAAAGAGCCTAGCTTGGTTTTTATTGTGATGAGGGAACAGGGCTGGAGTGAGGGTTCCTGGCATGAGAGCCAAGGCTTGCGTGTTTTGAACTTCCTGTTGGCAACAAAGGTGGGAGCACCTGCGTTTTCTTATCAGCTAGCCCAGATGTGGGGCAAAGGGGAAGGGGAAGTGGTGGGGCTTGACAGCTGTCAACATTCAAACTCAAACCACACAGTAGAGTCAGAGTCTTTATTAGAATTTTGATATCTATAAAGACTGGTTTTCATAGCTTTCATTTTGTGGTTCATTAATATTTGAGTGTTCAATTTAAGAAATATATTCCTAATCCCAATGAAAATATTTTTCCTGTGTTTTCTTCTGGTAGTTTTTTAGTGGAAGTATTACATTTAAATCTGATCCATTTGCATATTTTTTCACTAATCAAGCATTATTTTTTCCATATGGATGATCCATTCTTTTAGGACCATTTATAGAATGACTATTCTTCTTCCCATTGATCTTGGCAACTTAGTCAAAAATCAATTGGCCATAGATATGGAGTTCTACTTTTGGATTCTTTATTCTATTTAACTGATCCACATGTCTATATTCATACCAATATCACACCATTTTTACTAGTATTCATTTATAACATCTTAAAATTGGTTGGCATAATTACCCCGAATTTGTTTTCTTTTTAAGAACAATTTAACTGTCTAGATCTTCTTTTGCATTTCTGTATCTGGTTTAGAATTAGTTTGTCAATTTCCAGAAAAAAAAAAAGCCTGCTAAGATCTTCTTGAAGTTGTGTTGAATCTATAGATCAATCTGGAGAGGACTGAGAGCTTAAGAATATTGCGTCTTCTGATAAATGAACATAGTTCATCTCTCCATTTATTTAGGTACACTTTTAATTTATCTCAGAAACATATTGTAATTTTCAGTGTATAGGTTTTATATACATTGTATGAATTTTTCTCTGAGAATTTTATATTTCTGATGCTATTGTAGTAGAATGTTTTGTTTCAATTTCATTTTCTAATTGGGGAATTTTAGTCACAGCTGAAATGGAGTAACAAGGACCAAATCAACCATTTCAATGGAAACAACTAAAAAGTTAAACAGAATAAATAAAAACATTGGATTTTTGAGTCATGGGACATCAGTCAATGAAAGACAGTGATTTCTGAGTGGGTTGAGGAAATGAGGTGAGCCCTGTGATGGTCCAGATCACCAGGTAGGTTTCCAGGCCACAGAACAGGGAACAGCAACCCAAGCAGAGCCCAGCTGCAATCCTGAGTTGAGAACATAGAGGTGGCAGTTAAGGAGAGGCTGGGGGTGGGGGTGGGCTGAGTTGGCTGGAGTTTGTAGGTCAGAATACTAGAGAGCATAGAGATGCTCAGAGAGAAAGGCAGGGATCTGCAGAGTACATTATAAGTCTGCAGCTGACTCCCTGTTTTAGGCAGCTTTTTGCTGCTGTGACCAAAAAATCTGATGAGAACAATTCTATAGGAAGAAAAGTTTATTTTAGAGCTCATGGTTTCAGAGATCTCAGTCCATAGATAAGCAGCCCCATTGCTTGGGGCTCGAGGTGAGGCAGAACATCATGGTAGAAGGGTGTGGTGGAGGAAAGTGGCTTAAAACATCACACCAGGAAGCCCCAGAGTGAGAACTCTGCTCAACAAGAACAATATACAAAACCCAAAGGCATGACCCAATGACCCACCTCCTCTAGTCTATCTCTGTCAGGGGATTTATTCACTTATTGGGTTAGGGCTCCTATAATCCAATCATTTTCTCCTCTAAACCTGGAATTGTCTCACACATGAGTTTTTGGGGGACACCCCATATCTAAATCATAACAGTCCTGCTCAGTGAATGCTTGAGAGAAAATAAGCAAAGGCCAGGTGAAGAATCACCCAGGTGTTTAGAGTAAACAGTACCTGGCACCTAAACTCTAGGTACCACAGTGCCAGGAATCGTATTTGTTCCTACCAGTCCAAGTAGAAAAATCTCATAATTCATAAGTCATATCAGGTAGAGTTAAGGGCAAGATTAACTCTAAGCTCACTGCTGCTTGGTCTCACCTAAGAAAGATTAATTGCAAGACACCAATGGATCACAAAGTTTCCAAGTAATAAAAGTGCATCTCAGAACTAAATTAAAAGATACTGGGAACACAAAAATATCAAGTGCTCAGCAAGGTAAAATTCACAGTCTGGCACTTAATAAAAAAATTACCAGGTGTACAAAGAAGCAGAAAAATGTGACTTGCGATTAGGAGAAAATTCAGTCAGTTGAAAATAGACGCAGAAATGATAAAAAATGAGAATTAACAAACAAAGGTATTTTATTTTATTATTTTTTGTAGGGGGAGGGGTATTGGGGATTGAACTCAGGGGCACTCAACCACTGAGCCACATCCCCAGCCCTTTTTTGCATTTTATTTAGTAACAGGGTCTCACTGAGTTGCTTAGTGCTTCGCTAAATTGCTGAGGCTGGTTTGAACTTGTAATCCTCCTCCCGCAGCCTCTGGAGCCGCTGGGATATATAGGTGTGTGTCACTGTGCCAGGTAAACAAAGGTATTTTAAAAGTTCCTAAAACTATTTCATGTATTCAGGAAACTAGAGAAAGATGGAAAATGTTAAGTATGACAGAAACAATGTAAAAAAAGACCTAAATTGGACTTCTAGTGATGAAAACTACAATATCTGGGTGGAGAAATTTACTGACTAAGATTAATGGTAGACTGGACACTAAAAAAAGAAAAAAAACTAGTAAAGTGAAAAGTAATAGAAATGATCCAAAATAATACTCAGAGATAAAAACTACTGAGAAAGAAAAACAAAAACAGAGCATTAAGGATCCCTTGGAGAACTCCAGTCTAGTCCTTGGGTTGGGTGGTAGCTTCAGGGAGTTTGTTTGATGATGATTTTAACTTACTCTATTGAATATATCATATTTTGAAACATAAAGAAAGCTGGAGATGTCACTCAATGGTACAGGCTTGCCTAGCATGTACAGGCCCTGTGTTTGATTCCTATCACCTCAAAAAATAGAGAAATTTCTAGCTTGGCACTGTCACACACGCAAGTGATCCCAGCACCTCAGGAAGTACAACTTTACTAAGCTCACATTAGTTCTAATAATGCTTGTTATTGTTACTATTGTTGTTGTGATTAAAATCAACCACATTAGCAAATGAGATATAAATACATACATCAGAATTTTGCAAGCAGTGACACACTCTATAATTTTTTTTTATTAACCATCATAGAAAAATCAAACTTTTTGTCTCTGCCTAAGCAGAAGGGGTTTCTCTGTAGAAGATCAAGGTCCAGATAAATTAAGCTCCTAACAATCACATGAGGACAGTAACGCGCACACAGAACTCTAACATACCCAAGGGCCAGACGCCCATCCTTCTCTAACAATTGCAGGAAACGGACTCAGATCCCTTTTCCTTAGGGCTCGTGTGCCAGCTCCCCTGGTGGGGAAGCCCCTGCATCCTGTCTATTCAGTATTTGATGCTTGATGATAACCAGCCTGTACTCTCCAAGAGCTAGGTTGTGAGCTGCCCAGGACAGAGGTATTTATAGGGTCTCTGGAAATGCCGGCCTAGTGGTTGCAGGCTGGCTGGGGAGCTTTCTTCACCGTGCTGCTGGGCTCCTCGGCTCATCAGTCCTGGCAAAGCAGGAGATTCTCCCACAGAGCTTGGCTCACTGCCCTCAATGGCTGTCCTTTCCCTGTCTACAAAAGACCCTCTCCATCCACTGGCCCTGTCTTCCCAATCCTGAAGCTCCATAGAACAGGAATTCATATTAAAATAACGTATTCTATTTATCCTTTCTGAGAAATTAATTTTTCCATCTTGGTAAATTTTACTAAGAGTTCTCCACAGGCTGCCAACAGCAGAGGATTAGATTAGAGAGGGAATTGGACCTGCTGAAATCCATACATTTATACTCCATTGTTTTCTTAGAGCTAGGAGCAAATATTATTTCATATGGACATCACATTTCTTTTCAGTACTGTCAAACTTTTGAAGTGCATTTGAGTTTTTCCTTGCTCTGTAGATGGCAAAGTGACAAGTTAGGCTTCCAGCTCTTCCTCTGGGACCATTGCTAACTTCACATACCTTGGATTTCTCCTCCAGCTCTGATTTCCCCTCTTATGGAACTCATCTTTGCTCCAAATGTCTTCTTCAACAACACACAGAGTTTAGCAATGGGTGAACTCATTTTCTCTGAGTCAGGAATTATTCAGACTTCAAGGTTTCTGGAATTTGAAGGGGATTCTTGGTTTCTGCATCAGGTCACCCATGACACAGTGCAACTTCTGTTTTTGAGTGGGATAAAAATGCTTTTAAGAAGCTTACTGAAAGGGCTCAGAAGATTTTGTGGACATCAAATAGTTTTGAAAGGACAATATTTTGATGGTTTAATTATAGGAAAATAGGAAACATGCAGATTAAATTGACCCTAAAACACACATGGTTTTAAAAATTAAAGGCGCAGAATTCTGACAAAATACATTTTTTTGAATCTAAAACATATGAACAAAATAAGGGATTCATGAACTTAGATTATAGCAGTTGGACTAAGGTGAACTGCCAGATAATATCTCAAAGAGACCATAGGCCTCTTCCCTATGCCACCTCAGCCTTTGTTATTATCTGGGATTTCATTTCCCACCTCAGTTGTTGCCCCTGAAATGGATAAAAATCCTTCCTCTTGACTAGTTTTTTAAAAAAAGATTCTAAAGAAAATTATGCACTCTTTAAATTCCTGGTGAATATAAAGTGTGTTCCCAAGCACAGTAGGTTCTTACCTGAAGAAATATGATAATATTTACTCTATTTAGCTTCTTAATTATCAGGGAGATGGGTGTCACTAGAAGATATGTAATTTAAAAATCCTAGTGGTTTTTATTCCCAAGATACTCTGTCATTTAATTTTTCCAGCTATAGAAACTTTCATCAAATATTATGTGCTTTAAAGGTGAACTGCCTTGGTGGGCCTAGGCTGGTGTCTTCTCTCCAAAAGTACTTCCTCGGTGGGGCACCAAGTAGATAACAGAATATTCATGGTATCTTGTTTCTGTGTGCTTGGTTACCTTTACACATGAAAGCACACAGAAGCTGGGCACAGTGGCACAGGTCTGTAATCCCAGTGGCTCTGGAGGCTGAGGCAGGAGATTGCGAGTTCAAAGCCAGCTTCAGCAATTTAGCTAGGCCCTAAGCAATTCAGTGAGACCCTGTCTCTCAATAAAATGCAAAAAGGGGGACGGGGTTGTGGCTCAATGGCAGAGTGCTTGCCTAGCATTTGTGAGGCACTGGGTTTGATCCCCCACACTACATAAAAATAAACAAATAAAATAAAGGTATTGTGTCCATCTACAACAAAAAAAATATTTTAAAAATGCACAAAGGGCTGGTGATGTGGCTCAGTTTCTAAGTGCGCTTGGATTCAATCTCTGGTACCAAAAAAAAAAAAAAAAATAGAGTACACAGAACACAGAAACAAGGATGTCAGCGACATCCTACTTCATGTCATGTCTTTGAGAATTTATTGATATTGTATTTGAGGTGGATGAAGGTGCATATCTCTAGAGACTTTTGCTTCTGCTTGACACTTGTGGGAAGTTGTTGAGTACTTTAAAATCAAATTCAGGGTTCTCTAAGCAATACAAACCCGGATGCAAATCCACATGAAGGCTTGCCAATGGCTGCAATGTCTCAGAGACAGTTGTTTTCTTCTTTTTGTTCTTACATCTCTTCTCCACCTGTGGGCATACTGGAACCTAGTCACCTTCTGGTTACCTCATACTCTGAGGATGTCTGGCCTCACCTGATGTGGAGAAGGTTTTTTCCCCTCAGGCTGCTTGCTGGCATTGGCATTGATCCTTGACCTCTGCCCTCTTCTGCATGACACTAACAAAATTTAGCAAATGTCTTCTGAATAAAAGCATCTGTGGTGCTCAGGTCTTCATTTCCTCTCTATCTTCTCTCCATCCTATAGATTTTGGCCCTTTCCTTACATCCTTTTTAGCTTGTTGATACTTTGATGAGATCTTTTAGTTAACATTGTATCCAATACTTTTAGTTGTTTTCTCCAGGATATTTGGGTTGATAAAACCAATCCCACCATTTCTAGATACAATCCCACCATTCTCTAGATACAAAACTGAGGTGAGTGCTCCCAAGCATCTGATGGTCAGCTACATCCTCCCTCAAGGCACTGCAGCAAGTCAGGACTTTGAGAATTGGAAGAAGATGCTCCCTGCTTCCACAGTACTGCTGACAATGTGTTTTCCACCATTTTCCATTAATAAAATCCTGTGTTAAAGATTTTAAGAGACTCATATCTATCTCAGCCCTATACCAGGTAGTACACATGAAGTGTAAAATATGATTTATTTTCATATTAATCTAAGGAATTTGGGATGCTATTTTAAATGCTAAATTTCATTGGCCTTTAGCTTGAGGGGAAAAAAAAGCAATACGTTTTGAAAGTGAGTTATCTGACATCACTAACTTATCCTCCAGTAGAAAACTAACAATAGGTTGAAAAAAAAAAGTATCAACTCCTCCAGTACAGAATTTCTCCACTTTGCCTGAATTGGTATTAAACTGGCTTCAGTATTACACATGAAGTGTAAAATATGATTTATTTTCATATTAATCTAAGGAATTTGGGATGCTATTTTAAATGCTAAATTTCATTGGCCTTTAGCTTGAGGGGAAAAAAAAGCAATACGTTTTGAAAGTGAGTTATCTGACATCACTAACTTATCCTCCAGTAGAAAACTAACAATAGGTTGAAAAAAAATAGTATCAACTCCTCCAGTACAGAATTTCTCCACTTTGCCTGAATTGGTATTAAACTGGCTTCAGTATGCTACATCTGCCATTAAAAAAGAGTCAACCTGAAGTTGACTGATTGTGGTCTCAAGCTCAAAGCCAGTCACCTAAATCTCTAGAGTCAAAGGGTATTCAAAAAGGTAAAACGGGAAACAGAAAGTGAGTGCTTGTATGGAACTTTCTAGAAACAAGGATGTTGTGCTTGTAGAATGATGACAATGGATTCGAAGAAAGGAAAATTCAAGGAGAAAATTAAGACTCTCCTGCACTTGATGATCCTGCATCTGACAACAGGCCTTCTACAAGTGCTTGGTAAAAGATGCCAGCGGGAAGGGAAGAGTGAGAGAAGAAGTGAACCAGCTTCCTTCTACTCTTCAGAGAGCATTTATCACCCTGTTGTTTGTGAAGTGCTTCTTAATTTGCTGGAAATAAATTATGCTTTCTTCACAATTTATGACTTATGACAATATTGTTCAAAGCGTAGACTGAAACCATGTATATCCAAATCCCTTGGGGTGTTGCTGGGTACTGTCCCACAAGGGCTGAGTCTGCATTTCCTAGATGAACACAGGAATCCCAGTAGCTGATTCTATGTTACAAAGAAGAATGAGGAACACTGCACTATGTGACCTTTATCATCACCATCACCAAACATTTATTGAGCAAACTTTGCTCATTTCATAGTTTACTCTCCATTCTATGAAAATGACCCGTAGGAGATTTGTAATCTACTTTATCAGGTTGTTCAAGGCTTTCTGGTGTTGAATGCATCTGTTTGCCTTATCACTATAATCATCTTTATTAAAAACACCCATACACATGTTTTGCCATCATGAGTTTTCTATAAAATGAGAAACACAGGTAGAAATATTCCTTCTCAGCTCCAGTTAAATTCTGAAATATAACATATGACTGATGATGTAAAGTTCATAACCTAAAGAGTTAGAGGGGAAGGGAGTTTTTCCTTTTGGTTTTCTGTAGTTTGGAAATTCCTTCAAGCCTGAAATAGTAATTCATTTAAGCAAGTTTGTCTTATCTTAGTCCAATATGGCTTCACATAATAAAATGGAATTTTCTAATCGGAATTCCTTTTATGAATTGACACGGGATGAGTTTGGAGCATTTGGCTTGACTAATTCCCTTTGTCCCACAGATGCAAAAGAAATTTGAAAAAAAAAGAAATAAGTCCATGTTCCTAAAAAGTAAGCTTGCACAAATATTGTTCTTTTTGTCAAGTTTAGGCAAATTCTAAAGCAGAATATGGAGAACTAAGGGACACACTGAAGACATTTGAATAGTTAATTATGCATGTATGAATAGAAAGCTTCTCACATCTCCACAGAACATCCCTGTGTGAAAGAAATATAGATTAAAACCACAAACTTAGCATAGTAAGTACATCCTCTGTTGCAGATAGTAGGTAGGGAATCCATCAGCTGTGTTTTTTTAGAATGAGGCAAGTCTCAGTTTCAACTTCATGTTAAGAGCGATAAAAATAAAAAGCAGTGTTCACAAGTGGACTCCAGCAATGAGCTACACTGCTATGCATTTACTATTTCCTCTGGACAGTCCTGAGCCTGGAAATCAGCTGGACTTGTAGATTCTGAATCCCCATTCCTCATGTACGGCACCAGCCTGCCACTGTGAGCTGTTTTGCTGAACAAACACAAGATCTCCAGGAAAACAGGCTTCTGACATGGGCACACCCCGCCTGAGCAGGGGAAACACTTGAAGCATGCTTTGCCAAGGAAAAGAAGCAATTGAAAGAAAGGCCACCAGGAGCCTCGTGGGGAAGGGCGCACAGAGACATCAACTATTCCAATCATCTGAGGTCTCTCTGCCATCAGATGGTAACACTGCTTCTTTCCCAAAGAAGGTACTGTAAAAGAGAGTTCACCAGACCTCCAGAGATGAAAGTCATTCTTATAAGTCAGAGCTGAAATGATTCAAATAAAAAAAGAACTTCCTTTGGTTTATGAAGGACAGTAGTGGGTCATTGCCTGGTGTCACCCAGAATCCTGTGCCCAGCTATGAGGAACAAGTTTAATTGTCCAGATAGAAGAAATATTTTTAAAAATTTGACTGATTCAGTGATTAATTAATAACTGATCATAGAATTAATTACAAAGAAATTGATTTAGCTTTAACTCTCACCTCTCCAAAGGCTGACAGAAGATGGGTTAATAGTCACTTTAAAATGAAATGGCCAGAGCAATTAATGTGCACTGCATGTTTTAAACAATGAACAGGAAAATTCAAGGCATTTCCTGCTTCAAGATTTAGTTGTACGTAGGCAAAAGGAACTAGAAGTTGTGTTTTATCCTGACAAGCACAATGTGTGCATTGGAACCTGTAGAGAGGAGATGGGTTCCATTGATTAGGGCTAATTCTCTCACCTGAAAGCATCTGGTGGGTTGAAGAGTTTAAACATGAGAATCTTCACTTGCCAGCTGGAGTTGCATGAGTTGCTGACAATTCATCTGCAAAACACACGATCTACCTTGCTTATAAAAAACGGGCAAGAGGAGAACGCTCAAGTGGGGTGAAATACATCCCACTATAGATTCCAAAAGGCCAAGGAGATCTTGTCTTTTTCTCCCTCTTATCTTTTCCTCCTGGCCTGTTTTATGTGAAGATGCTGGCCCTGGTTTATGTCTTTGGTATTCTCTTTCATCCAGTGGAATTTGTGCTGTGTCTTAAGAGCTTTTCTGAACCATAAGTAGCATATTAATTAATTATTGAGTTAGTGAAACAAATTGCACATCAGTGTATTTTATAATTATTCTCCAATTAGATTTGCTTTATCGAGTTAGAGGAGGAGGAGAATGGGATTTCTGGTTAGGCTAGAGGGAACAGCATGCAGGGTTATGTTCTGAACTGGGAAACATTTTGAGCTTTCTTATTAAATAAAATCAAGCAGCAGCTGGAAGTGTGTAGAGGGACTGAGAATCCAAGAATGAGATACCGTGTTCCTTCTTTGCAAGACTTCCCCAACTTTTGAAAAGGCTATAGCTCAAATTCAAGTGCAGGTGTGGCCTGGAAGAGATACACAGCAAGAGGAAAAAGAAGGAGTTGACATTTCATTGGCATGAGGTCAATAATGCAAAGGGTCAGGAATTTAGACTCTTTCACATGGCAGAACAATTTTGGGCCGGGGGTCTAAGAGAAGGGAAATCTAGAAACCATAATGGACCTCATGTCCCAACTGTCATAAGCCACAGAAATTCAACTTGAGAAAAAAACAAAAAAAACATTCCTTGCGTATTTGGGAGGATATTACCTTCACATCTCCTGGTATATATTTGGTGTGTGTCCTCCTGAAATATTTGATTACTAATTGGGACTCTTTTTCTGTAAGCTTTTCTTCTGTATACCACGGGTCCTTCCTCAAGCAAGGTCCTCCATACTTGTCAATATTCTATACCATTTGGCCACTAGCTCCTTTCACATGTCATTCATCCTGCGTTGTCTCCAGAAGTTTCTGCTCAGCCATCATGGTTTGTCCTCTGAATGTTCAAAAAGGCTCCTAGAGTTCTTGACTAGAGCAAAGTCCACTGTTATTCTTATTCTCCTTTTCCTCCTCCTCTCCATTCATTCAGATTCTACGTTACCTTCAACGTGCAGCACAAACTCTGCCTCCGCCATGAAGCCACCCCTGCTTTCTCTACCACCAGAGCCAAAGGTGCTCCTCTTTCAACCATTAGCTTGGCAATTAATCATATATGTCACTGTCTTTAGTATTATAGACATTTCAAGGTACTGTATCTTGTCTCTCTTACTTGGTTGTTAGTCCTTTGAAAAAGGTGACTGGGTCGTGTGTGTCTTTAAACCCCCATAGTCTCTAGGGCAGTACCCGATGCTGAGTTGGAGTTCTATGAATGTGCAATGGTGAATTAGCAAACAACAACAAAACTAAAAATGAAAAATTATGAAAATTCTAAGAAACATTCCTTTCATATTTTTAGTCCCTTTTTTATTAGTATTAGATTTATTAAACTTATTTAATTTGCTAGATGCTTAATTAAAAATTTAAATAACAAATTATTAACTTTTTAAAAATGCATTTAATTTCTATTAAGGAGGGTTCAAGACATATGAGCTGTTTTATTTCTTGGCATCATATTTTATGAGAAAATGAAATAGTATAATATACCTTAAAGAAATTACTTATCTTTATTACATTTTTACACTTATTCTTGTCTTTTGTTCCCTTTTTACTGTTACAGAATAACTGATAATCTTGTCACATATCAAGAAAAGATATCATCTTGGTTTCCTGGTTGCTTCCACACAAAAATTGTCCCAGATTTGACCTCTCTTTTCTGATTGATACTCATTTCTTCTGCTCTTCATTCCCAGGTTTGGGCCTGGCCAGAGCCCAGTGTGCTGGTGCATTAAATAACCAGCAATTGCAGCATGCAGCGCCCATCCAGAGGCAGCTAAGTGGTTAACTGCAATTCATGGACCCAGCCAAGCTAAAAAGCAGCTTGTTCACCAAACAACCTTCTTTTTTCCTCTTTTCTCTGGAGCAATCCCAGCTCTAATTAAAATGTAATATTCTCCTTATGTGATTCCTTGGAAAAGTTTGTGGAATGACCACATAATACAGAGCAGGTTTTCCAGATGTTCCCTGTCTTGGCTGGTTTTCTCATGCACAATCTCCACCCCTAAATTTCTCTCCTATATACTTACCATATGACTTTCTCTCCCCTCCCATTTCTCCCCTGCTGTCCCCAATATATTGTACATAACTTCCTGAGTCTTATTGTTGTGCCTTCAGTGTATAAGAACCATTACTGAAGTGCAGTGGGCCAAGAAAAAAGTAATACTTGCCTCCACAGAGCACTTTAATGCTATTTACAATGGAAAAAACAACTTTGAACTGCTTCCAAAATAACAGGCATTAAAATCACTTCTGTTTGCAGTTGAGATGGATTTTGCAGTAACCTTTCCAAACCTGCTTCCTCTGAATGTTTTTTAGTCCACAGAGTGGCTCTCTCAATGAAAATTTAAAATGGTGCCCACATAAACACTTGACATGCACCACAAAAGGTAATTTTCCAACACTTACTCTAACAGTTGCTCATGAAACCAGGGTCTGCAGTACACGATCCCAATGATGATTGTACGAGTGTGGAGATATTATGAAACACTGCCCCGAACTATGAATTAATAAAAAGCCATCAGTTTTAGGCACACATTTGATAAAGTGAACACTTAGTCTGGTTCTATAAATTCAATTTCTCACGCCTTTCCTCACACTTGTTTTCCATAGACCTTATATCCTTTTGGTCTTTTCATCTGGGCTCATTAAATGCTATGAGGATTTCTCAGCCAGAAGTTGCAAAATGGCACTTTGTTAAGTGAAGTCTGTGTGATTTTGTTTTGTTTTGGTTTTGATCTGTGTAGTTATAAAAAAATTGCAAATTAATAGATAATGTTTTAAAATTATAATATTTCATTCACAAATTGGATTCCTGGCTTCTCTTGAGAGATCCTTTCAATCTAGTGCTGTTCCAGTGCTGTTCTAGTGCTGGCACAGAATCAAGTGGCTGTCCCCTTGCATGGGACAGGAGCCCTCTGCTCTCTGGAACTTCTGATGCTAGTCATTCTTTTCCATTACTCACTTGGCACTTGAGTTTAACATTTTGGGTCATAAGTTTTTTAGTTCAAGTGTTTTATAGACAGAAATTCAGCCAAGCAAAACATATGTTAAACCATATGTTGTTAGTTAATTTTTTTAAATCGAAATTCTTCCTCCATAATGTATTTCCCATTTATCTATATTCTTGACCCTGGGTTCCCAAGAAAACTAAGGTCTATCATGCAGCAAGCCTAGTGATTATGAGCCAGGGCTTTAGAGCCATGCAACTTCCACCAATTTCCAACTGTAAAGTGCTGGGAAAATTGCTTAAAGTAGATGTGCCTCAGATTTCTTATCTATAACATGGAAATATTCCTTAATCCAGTGATTCTGAGTGCATCAGAACTATCTGCCAAGGGAGGGTTTCTTGAAACCTGAATGGCTGGTTTCATCCAGAGTGGGTCCAGGATGGAGCCCGGAAATTTGCATTTTTAACAAGTTCCCACGTGATACCACTGGTCCAGGCAACACACTTTGAGAACAACTGCCTCACCCTTTTGGTGAAGAACAGATGCCTTAGTTGTGTAAAACACATGGTACAGCGGGACAGTCATTTTGATTGAAATAAAAAATTATATTTACTTTATTAGAGACTCAATGTTTAACTCTTTATAAAACCCAATAAATTGCTGCGTTTTCATAAATAACCTCAGTGGGGATTCCAGGTATAATTAAACTATTTCACTTCGGCCATCTATGTATTTTCATAAAGAAAAGAGAAAATTCATACTTTAAACTTGTTTTAGTCTTAACTTGAGTCTCTTGTTCTTTCAACATTGTATTGGTTTTCGGTCACTGACAAAATACCTGAAAAAAAAATCAAATTAGAGGAGGAGAGATTTATTTTGATTCACAGTTTCAGAGATCTAAGTCCATGGTCATGTAGCTCTGTTGATTCTGGGCCTGTGGTGAGGCAAAATGTCATGGAAGAGAGGATGTGGCAGAGTAAAGTTGCCCCCCTACTCTCCTCATGATGGCCACAAAGTCAGGGGTGGGGTGGGGGGTGGGAGTGGGAGAAAAGAAGGGACTAAGGCCAAGACATATCCTTCTAGAGCACACCCTTAGTGGCCTACTTCTTTCAACAAGGTCTTACCTCCTAAATTATGAACCCATCAGTGGATTATCCATCAATGAGATCAGAGATCTCATGATCCAGTCACTTTCCAAAAGCCCTACCTCTGAACACTGCTACATTTGGGACCAAGCCTTAAACACATGAGTGTTCCAGACCCAAACCATAACAACAATTTTAAGAGAAGAATTAATAGATTTTTCACAAGACATTAGAAGGAGGGTGTGCAAGAAAGGAATCATCTTAGATGGACAAGATCAGGTTCTGTTCTTCCACTGCCCACCCCCATGCTCCTTATATGCCCTCTCAGAATCCAGATCCATCAACAGAAGGTAACCTTAACAACTCAGAGTTCCCTCTCATTTGCAGAGAACCCTGCAAAGATGTGTAACCCATGATCCACCAAATGTTTGCCCTTTCTCCTTTCCCTGCCTTGGCTCAGTGATGGAAAAAAAGAAATGGGATGACTTCACAGCATACTCAAAAATCTCAGGCAAGGGTCCTATGCAGACAAATTCATAGGACAAATATGTTCTTTCCTCACCTTTTCTAAGCCTTATTCCTTCCCACCTTCCCTCCCTTCCTTCTTTTGTTATTTTCTTCCTTCTTTCCTATATTTGAGCATTAAATATTATAGGAATATAACATATGTTTTGCAATACTGGTAACTGACACCTCTTTAGAAGAGAGAACACCTAGAACCCAATCCAGCTAGCCTGATTCTAAAAAGAAGGTTCTAGCATGGTTTTCAGGCACCTTCCACTCACAAAAAAAATAGTTTGGCACATATGCAAAATATAGAGGTTATATAAATAACACCTGGAATGCAATGCATTATGCCTAATTAAAAATTGGTGGACCCCTAATTTTCAAAAAATGTGACCAACACATTATACTCTTTTTACTCCTATGGTAGAACATGTGTGATTTCTTTGGCTCTTCATTCAGGGGAAAGGGGATGGTTGAGTGAACCACAGGGCTTGGGAAGGTGGGAGGAAGTTCCTCTAAGGGTTAGGCTTGTTTGATAGTAAACTTTAAAGAAAGTCTGTGGAACCCCCTTTACTGAAGATTTTAGGGATAATTCTAAGTTCAAGTCAACCCAGAGACAGCAGATTGGGCTGAATGACCTCTAGACTTTCCTTTCAGGACTGTGATTTTGTGAATATTTTTTGTTACTCCAGGCTGCTCCTTACTTCCTAGCACCCCAGACACTTATAAAGTACCACGTAGCCTCTCCACTGCATAGTTAACTGCCATGCAGTCTTTTATGAGCAATTCTAATAAAATACCCACTCCAGAGAAGCAGAAATGATCAGAGTCAAAAATGCCTATGACTTAGAGCACCCTTTGAGACAGGAGCTCTCAATTGATATTTAAATTCAAATACAGCATCATAGTTCAGGATGCTTCAGTGCATAAAAGGGATCAATACCAGTAAAATGACAAGGAAGGCTGGCATAGACCACACAGTTTCCTTTTCCACCTAAACGCTCCCAACTTGTCTCCAGATCTGATTGACACCGCCTCATTTGACATTACTTAATCCATAAAACTTTACACATTTATAATGGGCAACAATAAGACCAGGCAGTTACTGTGGCATAAAATGGGAGAAAGAAGTTACCAGACCATCAAATATGGACGTCGTTTTCGAGCCAAATGCTTTATTAATGATAAATCAGCAGCTCCAAATTAACACAGATGTGATAAAATACCTGCTCCATTGATAGGTTTTCATTGTGAACTATACTTTTGGCCTCAAACTGAAAAAGACTCAAATCCTCCACAAACCACTTTCAACTTTTGAATAATGTTTCCCTTAGGATAGGTAAATAGGATGCATTTTAAGAATGTCTCAACAAATTTCCTCTGGAGTGAGACGGATTTTGCTCCCATAGACCAAGTTGGGTTGGAAGACTTATGAACATAGGTGGATTTTTCTTGATGTCATCAGAAAAGAAGGCTACAAGCAGTACTTTGCTGCTGACAGTTTTAAGATCTTACATCCTCTGACATCATCAGATGATGTGGAATAATGGGAAAATAAGAAGAATGGCAAGGAAATGAAACTGCAAAAACAAGGGTGTATTTGCATCCAAAAACTGGAAGGAAGAAAAAGAATTCTTCTCCCTGAACCATTTGCCCCCTTCCTTCCTGCTTCTGTGCCAAGTAGTCAACAGCTCTTTAAAAGACGTGAAGCTTAGAATTACATTACTTTAAAGGGCAAGGCCTTCCATATTCTGGTCTAAAAGCTAGACTGTATCTTTTTCTTTTCCAGAACAAGCAGTTTGGCACTTCTCTGGAGTTCTAAACTAAGTGACCAAGTTGTCTCTTCAGTTGTTTAGGCCTCTTCAAAGAAAAAAAAAAAGAAAAAGAAAGAAAGAAACACAATCCAACAGCCATAACAAAACCTTTATTATAAGGTGATACAGAGATACTTTTCCTGTATCCTGTAATGATATTTCCAGATATGTTTTTCAATTTGTGATAGATTTAAATGTATGTAACAACTCATAGAATAATAGGGTTTGATTATTCTTGGAATTGTGTACCCCCTCCCCAATCCCTTCATTCTGACACATTTCCAGTTCTTCTCTGCCTTCTCCCAACATCACCCCAAAGCACACATCCCACAGGACCAACACACACTGAGTATTCGGCACAGCTTCATTCCACCGTGTCATCTGGACTTTCAGACAATCTTCCAGCCACCGTTCTGGACCTTTCTCATGAAGCAGTGGCAGCCTTGCAAGAATTTTCCCCCAAAAAAGGAAAAATGATATGGACTTCGCGATCAACCAGACATAGCCGCGAACAGACCCGTTCTCAGACCAAATCAACATCTCTACTCCTGTCCAGACAACTATAAATTTAGAAGTCATCACCACATAAAGTGCCTCATGCACAAATACTTGAACTCTGACTTCCTTTCAACAGCCTTAATGGTGTTGCTCACCACAGCACTGTAACATGCCCTGGTGTTGTAATGTCATAAGTGACAAGCTCAACTACGATCATAGCCAAACCTAACTCCACACACCTTCTGTCATATAACATGTGGCACACCCAAGGGATCTACCCTCAAAGCCTCAGCTCTCCAGAGGCTTTCTTTCTCTATTAGAATAAGAAGGTCTACAATCCACTAGTACAAAGGACAGACATGAACACGAAAATAATTAGCCATCTCTTCTGTTCAGCTGTAACTTATATTCCCTGTGAGGAGGAAAAATGAAGAGAGAGAGAAAAAACAATCAAGGCCCAGAGACCCACGTTTCATTTGGAACACTAGGGGTTCTTGGTGGAGCTCATTAAACTGTGGTTTGAAATATTTTCCTTTTCTCATCAAATCACTAGCCCTGTAATTGATGTCATAAAAAATATCTGCATTCAGTGGCAGTGGTTTTCTCGGGTCCCTTCAAGTTATCAATTATTTACATCCCAATGAAATGAAAGGAAGCTGTAAAGCAAGGTCCTGAAATGCCACCGAGGAGTCTGAGGGTGGCGTCGTTAATCTTGTGCATGGCACCCATGAAGAGGGCATTAGACTCTGCTTGGGAAAGTTCATTTCCTCTTCTCTGTCGTACATTATCTGTGTGGGTTTTATTGCTTCTCCTCATAAATAGTCTCATTGGGCTTTTTGTTTGTTTATATGCTCCACAATTTATACTCTTAAGGATGAGAGGAAAAACACTAGCGCCTTCAGCCACAGACTCCCTGGATCTCCTGAGTATTTGCCATTTCCTTCTCATTCCTGGAGCATCCAGAAGTCTTATTCACATACACTGATGTCCAGATAGTCCAGGTACTAGAGAAAATTACATCTGCAACAGGTGTGATACCATTGGCATTATGAGTCTTTCCATTTTCTTATTTCTTCCTGTTTAATTTTACCTCCCCAAACTCTCTTCTCCAACCACACAGTGGAGTCACTCTAGCAAGACCAGACAAACACACTATCACTTGTCCTTGGGGGAAGCAACAGAAAACATTTGGTGATCGGTCTTAAGACCCAAACTTGGCCATCATTCCTTCAGTGATATAAAAAGGAGTCTTGGCTGGTACATACAACCTTTCCATATTCTGGTAAAGAACTTTACGGATATTGCTAGTAAAACTGGGTCCTGCAGTTCGTGCCTACTCATTAATTTCAGGCTTCTTTGGGATTGTCCTTTTATAGGCCTCATTGTAACAACTTGAGACAGTTTATGGAATCAGTTATGTTATTTCTAAATTCTGCAGCACAACCAACAGACTTTAGTTTTGCCATCATGCAAAGTGTAGATCTCAATCTACATGACTCTGTTCCTAATCAGCCCTTTCTCTGATCTATAAATTAGGTGGTTATCAATGAGGTGGCAGACAAAGGCCTGAATTGGGGAGGGGAAAAAAAAAAAAAAAAACAAGATGGCACTTTTCAGGACTGAGGCGGGCCTATTATACCCCATCTTATCAAAGGGAGTTTGGAGCACAGAGCAGGGCATGCTGGTTAGGCAGGGCAGCAGCCTTGGTTCTTTCTTACTGCTGCAGTCGTGTGTTCTATAATTACCCTTCCCTGGATATTTAAATCTCTGAGTTGGCATGGGAGGGTGGGGAAATTCTGCCAACATCCGGATCCCAAAAAACCTTAGCAACTTGATTAACTTTGGAAACTTGTAGTCTCATTTGCCAACAAGTCTTATACCATTCAGAGTTCCATGGGAATACAGATAAGTAATATTCCTCTCACCTTTGTTTCCTGCAAAGAAAGGGCTGTTTGGAATGTAAGGGGAGATGTTCATTGAATGCAGCTACAAGGAAGAAGAGAGGAACATTTTTGCCATGTGATTAAAAGCAACTGACACAATTAGGTGCCTGAGATGAAGGACCCAGGGGTGGCTGGGATCTCAGCTTGAGGTTCCAGCTTCAGGAGCATGGAAAGGCATCACGTGGCTGGCAGTTACATGTTTTCCATCAAGAGAAATTATAAGGGAATCAGGAAAGGAGGAGCAGGGAGAGCAGGTGGGTAGGGATAAGAGGAAAAGAGTCCTCTCTAGCTTTCCTGTGACCCCATGAGCAGCCAATGCTTGATAGTTCTTTTAATAGAAAGTGGTTCTGTCAAGGCCAAAGCAAGCACAGCTTAAAGCAGCCTTTTCTGATTATTTCAAAGTTGAAGAGCAAGGATTACTCATACAGAGAAACCACTAGAAATGCCTGGAAAATGTGGAAAGAGGACATGGATTTATAAGAAAGAGAATGGGTACAAGTAAACTCAAGTGGCCTTATTCATGCTCAGGTCTAGGTTATGATAAGTGTTTCATTATGTTCAGCTAAATGTTTCCCCAAGCATGCTCACACACATGTGTCCATTGTTCCTCCGGTAGGTAGACAGGCTGCCGTCCTGTTTCATGATTCTCAGGCTCAGAGAGGAAGGAGATGTTGGTGAGATTCCTATCAGGGAGGAGATGTCTTAGCTCCTATTTACAGCTGCTCCTTTCTTCAGATCCTCAGAAGCATAGCCTCTGTCTTCAGAGGCTCCTCCACCTTCCTTGGCTCAGCAGGGCACAGTGCTGTTCCCTGTTCTTGGTGGCAGCTCGGTAAATACTGATTGATGAATTAATTGGCAACAGTGATAATGACTTCTCTCAAATACCTACAACAAAAGTTGTTGTTTTCCTCAGGGATCTGCCCAGGACTGATGTACCTAGGGCTGTTATTAGAAAAATAATGAACAATATCTGTGGATATTAGCTTCTGAGGAAGTGGGCTCCGGCTTAGCTCCAGACACCACACTGAGATTCACACAATTAGAAGTTTATAGTCAACTGCTGGATGATAGAGTCCATTAATCTTTCTAACAGATACACGGTTCCATTTGGACCAGGCTCAGCTCTTATAAAATGCAGACTCATTACACTGACTCAGATGGGAGCCAGGGGAGCGCATTCAAGGGCAGTGCCACTTTTCGTGAGCATATTTAAAGAACCATTTTGGAATCTTAATTGTGATATGGAAGTTAGGCCAGTCCTCCGGGAAGTCAGTCCTCACCCTTGTTCGTTGCTCCCCTGTCCTGCTTGCCTTGGCCACTCAGTCTGGGAGTTCAAATACAACGAGAGCACCTGTAATCATCGACTCAGAGAACACAGCCAAGGGATTCCACCAAAGTCGATTTGAGATGGAAATTGCTCTGTTTGGGGTGCCAGGAAGGGTAGTCATATTGTACATATGGTGACTCCAAGGATGTAGTGTATAATCTGACCTCTCAAATTCCCTTTGAAATGTGTGAAACATCCAGTTCAACTATACTGAACAAATGAGCATGACACAGTCCTCAAATCTCCAGGCTTTGAACCATGAGGAGAAGCCCTGTCCCATCCTTTCTATTACAAAGTATTGCCTGCTGGGGTGAAGAGCTTTGCTCATGTCATTTCTTTCCATGTGTGGTCTCACTTTACTCATCTAAGGAACTGTATCTGGAGAAAGGTAAAAGAACTCAACCCAAGCCACACAGCTGTGAAGTGACCAGGGAAGGATATGTACAGGAAACCCGGGCTTGGTCTCACTGAAGGCCATGCTCTGAAATCTACCTTGGAGCAACTAGAAGGAGACATCCTGCTTCTGGTTCTGACTGGTTAACTCAACCTGGAGATTTGCAGAGAGGAAATGAACAAAGGGTTAAAAAAAAAAAGAAGAAGTGAAGAGGCAAAAATGATTGACTACATCTGTGTCACCATTGAGCTGGACTGGTTCTGTCATGAGGGACTGTATACATCATGTTTCTCTGATGATTGGGCATGAGAATTCTTTGAGATCAGTTAATAAGTGAATACTTTAGACCTGCATGTGAGGCTGGAGAGCAGCCAGGCTGTAGAAGAGAATGCAGAGATGCTGCAGGACAGGTCAGTCCCGGGCATTATTTCCACCCTGTAGTGCTTTCCAGCAACCATGTAGTTCTGATGCAAGTGGTACTGGCCTTCCCACTAATAACCACTCTCAGGATCTTTTATACTCTCTTCTTGTGTTTCCATAAACTATAACTATTGTAATCAATATTTCCTATCAACAAATACTGATCATTGTTCACTGTGCATCATCTGTAAAGATGGTTCCTAGAATCTGCAACAGTTATGGAGTCAGGTCCTGATCATCTGCAGATGGATTGTCCATAGCCAATTTTAAAGGCCAGTCTGGTTTCCTCTGCCACAGGAGTCTCTTCTGAGCCAGCTCCTCTTATACTCTGTCACTAGCTGCTCAAGGAGGGCACATTAATTTTAATATTGGCTTTAGTCAAACCTCATTAGGAAGGTCAATATACTGCCAAAATCCCATTAAATAATATGTTTAAAACACTAAATAAATAAGTCTTAGATTATCCATAGTTTTGGTTTTTCAAGGCAGATTTTTTTTTCCTTTTCAGTATTACAGCTAATTTGAGACTCCAAGGGGGGGAGTTGTTAAACACATTACTTTTGGCTTGAGCCCAACAATCTTGCAATATGATATTTAGAGCTCGTGAATCAAGAGACAAACATGTATGGCCAGGTGTGGTTTGACATAAAAATTTCTGCCAGACAATTGGACTCTACGTATGATAAATGGTCAAAAAATCCCATTCATTTCTAATGTCTGTGCTTTAAAAAGAAAGGTAAATATACAGAAGGCTTTCTTTTCTTTGGTTGGCATTTATCTTCTCAAGACTGGAGGTCCATTTGATTAATGTCTAGTCATTTAAGGAAAAAGATGCCTTCTCTAAATCGCATAAAATGTAAAATGATTGGGTCATTTTGGGGGTGAGTTTTTATGTTCAATTACTTAAAGTTAAAAAAAAAAAAAACTTTAAAAAAAAGTTTGTACTGTGTCTACTCCAAGGACACCCTCACACCCCCAGTAACTTAATAGATGGGGCCACTTATTTTTTGACATGATTTCTTCTTTAGCAAAAACTTCCTTCTGCCATCAGTAAGGGCTTTGAATTCTAACAATGCCCAAGTACCAGTAGGCAAGGGTCTCATCTGGTGGGAAATCACATACCAATCTATCACTCATTAATAGTTGCATTAATTATGAAAGAAAAATGTGTGTTCTAATTTGGAAATTATATTCTACTCCCTTGGCCATCTACAACACCATGGCTGTTGCTTTTCACTCTATTATTATCTGGTCTGGGTTTTGACTTTTGTGTGTGTGTGTTGTCATTTTTTCCCATGGGGACTAACATAGTTTCAAACATTATATAAATGACCCAGTTCCACTTGCTAGTTTCCACAATTCTTTAAAATCAAGATACCAGATAAAATAACGTTTTGATGGCTAGAGTCTATTATCAGCATATGACACAAGCCTGGTTTTTGAAAAGGCATAAATCAGATAACACAGTTCCAGTGATGCTGTGCTCTTTTGATTTTTTAAAGCCTCTGTCAAGGCTGCCTTTACCTGCTTCTTTTGATAATAAGAGAATTAGATCATTGGCGTCATCACGAGATGCGTCTGGCGGCAGCTTTTCTTCATCATTATCGTTACCAGGGCTTGTGGCATTGGGCTGCTCTCAGCTCCACTTGTTTCATGTTTGTGTTTCTGGGCTCTCACAACCCCCTCCCTTCCCCCGAGACAGAGACATAGATGGAAAGAGATTAACAGAGAAACTGAGAATGAGGAGAGAGACTGGTAGAGAACTGAAAGAAGTTGGAAAAGGGACTGGTGAGCCATGTGCTGAGGATTCTTTCCCTGGCCCTCATCTTATCTTTACTGGTTATCTAAAAAGCATCGTCAGAGAGTCCTTACAGAAGGCACCATGGCTGCCTTTGGGGTGATTCCTGGATTCACCCACTTATCCTCTTTCAGGCTCAGAGGCTCTGAGATGTGTGGCACAGAGGGCATCTCACAGGGAAGCACGCATCTCCCTGCCTGTCTTTCAACAGCACATTCTGGACTTGGTGGCACAAGAAGAAACACATTTTCTTCACATCTATAGAAAACCATCACTCACTCTTCGTGTCCAAGGTTCGCCTTTTGTTCAGCCAGAAGGAGTAGCAGGTAATTCCCCATACCCGAATCCTTGAAGGGAGCCCCTCTCCCCTTCCTGAGCACACAGCCAAACTGTCCTTCCTGTGCCTCTGGGATGGAGGTGGCACCATGAGATGGAACCCTGAGCAGAGATTATATTGGCCACTGTCAGACTTGGTCACAAACACCTCTGTACAATTGTCCAAGCTCTCACCACCTCTGTCTTTGGGCTGGAAGTGAGATCTTTGAGACGTTGGAAGATGGAAGATGCACATGATGAAAGGGGCCCAGATCCCCACCTCACTGCTTGGAAGAGGTGTTCCCAGGACAGCAGGAAGGAATATTCACACTGGACTCCAGATGAGCAAAAACCTGGGATTTAGGTTTGTTTGTAATAGCTGTCAGCATCATACATAATATTCTTTTTAAAAAAAAATTAATAGAGCACATCTGACTTTGGTAATTTTCAGAAAAGTTCTCTGACTTATGAGAAATACCCCAAAAGTTACTATCTTTAAAAAGAAAATAAATTTTTGTAAAGCACTGATAACATCTTGAGATATAATATCCAGCATGGTGCAGAATGGTCAATTTTCAAGAGAATTATATATTTCCAGTAATAATCAAGACATTTGCATTATCCTCAATTTTGGGAGAAAATTATTATAAACGGTTCAGTTTGTGCATTAGTGAAGTCCCTTAATCCCATGGTGTGCTTGTCATCTGACTGCTCATTTGCAGGTATTCAACATTTCCAATAACAGTATTCCCCTACCTGCTTTTAAATCATTACCGTTTTTATAATGGTTTCATTATTTCTTAATTGTCCTAATTTTCTTTCGTACCTATTCTTGTTAAAAAGCCGATTAAAATATGAATAATTTTAGCATACCAGGCATTCTGGAAGCAAAACAAATTTCAGGTTTACACTCATTATTCAGCAAAAGGCAGGAGAAGAGGATAGGATGGACAATTCTAGATTAACCTCAACTGAATTTGATTGTCTTTATGCCACATCCCCACAGCACTCAGAATTTGGAAATGTCAGAGCCAGGAGGCATCTTGGCAATCATTCAGGCCTGATGAGGAAACTGAGGTCTTCAGAGGCTGCACAGTCAGATAGTGATGAAGGCAGGCTTAGTCCCAGGTCTGGCGATTTCCAGACAAACGAGCTGTGTGAAATTAAGCCTGTTTATGTGACTATTTCCTTCTCTCCGGAACTGTCATCTGTCTTTCTCTGGTTTCCTTTCTGGCCCTAACTAGGACCCACAGGCTAATGGCAGTAACAAACACAACTGACAGACTGGCAGGTTGACATTTCTAGATGCTTCTGCCGGAAGAGTGAGACCAATATAAATCTGACAATAAATGCATGAAAGTCTCTTTTTATCACCAGTGCCCTGTCTTCTTCCCTGTTCAATCAATTCACTGGCTATTCTGGTTTAAACTGTCTCTGGGCAAAGCTGGATAAAAGGAATATTTAGTTCCCTACGATTATTGAGACATTGGCCTCTTCCATGTGGTAACTGTTAGCTAATTGAATAAGAGAGCCACTATCATCTGCATTCTTTTCCAGGCATGCAAACATTTTATTCCTCTTGGCTCAGGAATACTGGACTTTGGTTTCATATGATCCTCTAGCTACCTATGTGACTTTGAACTAAGTACACACACCTTATTGATCTTAATTTCTCAACAGTAAAATTTGGGGCTAGTTTAAAATGTCATCATTGCTTATGTTTCCAGTTGGAATTAATCAATCAATCAATCAATCATTTCAAAAATATGTGGTAGTCACTGTGGAAGGCCCTAAGTGTAACAAAAAAGATGAATAATAATTATTTCTTGTTCTATTATAGCTACCGTTTCTGCCTTGTCTAGTTGTGGTGATAAAAATAGGGACTCTCAACAGAATACAACAGACACTAGTATGGCAATATGTAAAAACGTGGATGTGTAACCGATGTGATTCTGCAATCTATATACGGGGTAAAAATGGGAGTTCACAACCCACTTGAATCAAATGTATGAAATATGATATGTCAAGAGCTTTGTAATGTTTTGAACAACTAATAATAAGAAAATAGGGACCCTCACAAGATCTAGTTTCCATGATCACTGTAGGGAATGTTAAATTCAGGGATACCCCCTGAGTCTGTCTGGACTTTCAAGCCTCCTTTTATCATTATTCTAGATCACATTCTCAATCACCTTCACCTGTATTAAATTTTTTTCTTTTTATATTTCAT
The DNA here is from genome assembly GCF_048772815.1 of Callospermophilus lateralis. Lineage (NCBI taxonomy): Eukaryota > Metazoa > Chordata > Mammalia > Rodentia > Sciuridae > Callospermophilus > Callospermophilus lateralis. The sequence continues at coordinate 54,986,555 of NC_135313.1, read as the reverse complement.
CTGTCTTTTATTTTGCTTTCCATTTTTTTCCTTTGTAGATTGTTAACTTTTAAGAATTGATTTTAGATTCTTTACCTAGGATGTTCTTTGATGCACTTAGCCTGGCCTCCAATTCTTCCTATAAAGATCTTTGTTCTTTTGCATATGCATATATGTATTTAAAACTAGAATTCTGCTTGTATTTTATAAGGTAATTATTTCTTAATATGTTATTATAGGGCTGGAGATACAACTCAATGGTAGAGTACTTGCTTAACATGTGCAAGGTCCTGTACCAGGGATCCTTACACACACACACACACACACACACACAAACACACACACATGTTGTTATAAAATCATATTTGATTGATAAAAAGGAAAACAGGTCCATCTCTCTGCCACTCTAAAATTCTGAATACCTGTCAATCATATCAGACAGGGGTTAGAGGAAATTTGATGGGATGGTGGTGGCAACCTAGGGAAATCTGCCTAATGGAGCTTCCTGAAAATCTGTGCTTGGTCTGCAGACGTGGAAGCTCTACAATGCATCCTTCTCCCTCAGTGCAGACTGTGCTGATGCTTTGCAAATCCAAACCATGTTCACCAGCTGGTCTCCATTTTATGTCTTCTCCTGTCTTCATTTGTTGTTGGTAGCAGATAAACTAGAGTTTACCTGCGTCATCTCATACTTCAGTTCAATTGTGTCAAATCCTCTCAGTCTGGAGACATTCCCAACATCACCATTGTGGTCTTTGTTAGTGCCCTTGTGTCTCTGTCTGACTCTGTGTTTGGCACATAGACTCAATGAGTAAAGGGTCTCAGCTCATCTGGGGCACAGATGGGAGTTCTTCTGTGTTGCCTACCAGAACAATAGACTCAGATTTTACATTCGCAGTCCCACTATGGTTCACATTCATTCTTTTGAAGTATACTACTCAGGATCATCTTGGTTATAAAGGAACGAAAACCTACCTCTAAGCTGATATTATTTTAAAAGAAAGATTTAAAATAGATTGCATTACACTTTTAAAAAGCTATGCAAAATTTTGATTTGAGACATGGCTGGATTCTGGAGTTCAAATTCATCTGTACTGAGTCTCACTCTTCACTTACTCTTTTGATGGCTTCACTCACAGATGTTCCCCTTTTATGATGGTCCATAACGACTTCAGGTTTGTATGCTTCTGGATTCCTGTTTAGCTCAACCAAGAACTTCTGGGCTTGATAATCAGAGTCAGAGTAGGTCATGTGCTTCCCCCTGCACTAATCACTGTGAGCACAGGTAGGGAATATGCTGATGGTAAAAGTTGGAAATAGCTGCTTCAGGTGCAAGAGTGTCCCTCATAGTGTTTCCTGAGGTTACAGCAGGGTCGTTCCTTACAGAAATAAAAAGGTATGATTACCTGAAGAAGGGAGAGGGAAAGTTGAGCAGGCCAGAACTCAGAGGTCTCATCATGTATATGCTTGGCTCATTTTTAAGATTATGGTTTGAGGTTGTCAGTCTCATGTTTTCCTCTTCCTGAAGTTTCAATTGTGGTTTCTCATCTTTTAAGTACTTCAGCTCATACTTTTAAAAATCAGAGAGGGTTTCTGTTATTTTTATTCTGTGAATCAATAGAAAAAATTTCCATTGTTCAGGTTTTAACTGTTCCTCCAATCTAGCATGCTCATAGTGTGACTTCAGGGTGTTCACTGGTCATAAACACAGGATAACATTGGGTAGGAAGCAAAGAGTGTATTTTGTACTTCAAGTTCATATTTTTTTTCTACTTTAACAATTCATTTATTCTGTATTCATTAAGAGAATTTTAACCTCTAAACACTGGGTGGAAAGCAAACATTTCACATCATAAAATTAACAAGTTTGATAAAATATAAAAGGAAAAAAATCATTCTCATTTGTAATTGTTTAAATAGTCCAAAGATCCACATGAGCTAGTGCCAAGTATATTTGTTTATTTACTTGATTTATAACATAGGCTCAATGCATAAAACATCATAGCATACATACAGTAAAATATGTGCCTGTGTTAATCTGTTGGCTCACAGTATCATGTTTCTTTCTGTACTTCAAAATTCCCTTAGCACATCTTTGACACTCAATGTATATTCATTAATAGTGACTCTTCCCTGTGATTTCTCATAAACATCAAACAAAATGAGTAACACACGAACAGAGAAAGAGAGAGAGAGAGAGAGAGAGAGAGAGAGAGAGAGAGAGAGAGAGAGAGAGAGAGCGCGAGCATATGAATACCTTTAAAGTCATTATAATTTTCTGGATCCTTCTCAAAAAGCCAAATGGAAGTAAGTAGGTCTGTCATTCCATGTGCCCCCCACACATCCCAAGAGACACCGTGTGTTCATAAGACTTTATAATTTGGTAGGATTTGGGGATTAGTTTCTAATTGTTACTCAGAGCTTGCTATTTATCTAATCAAGGATTAACTTTTTAGTTCCAGAGGTGGAACTTTGAACAGGGTTTTCTTCTTTTAAATAAGCAAGTCTTAACCCAGGGCTGAAGACTCACAGACAGGATAAGGCAAGAACACATTATAATGCCATGCTTTCCCCTCCTGTGACTCACTAGAGAATAAAAGGTAGAATGTATAGTCTAAAAGAAATGCGGGGGGCTTCACCATCCAGGCAGCGAATGGTGTATTCTGATGAGTTACTCCTATTATCTGGGTTTCCCCAAGAAAACAGGGCCTGTCTTTCTATTATCTGGGATGGAAGAATGTGTTAGATCTCAGACGGGGTGAGCTGCCAGTCATGCTTGTGCCCTCATTCCTTCTTGGAGATAGCTACCAGTTCCTTTTCTGGGGCCAGTGGGTATATCACCCAGTGAAGGGGAGTCACTGGCCTTTTCAGACTAGGCCACCTATGTACTAATACCTGTCAATCACTTGTTTCAAACAGAACTAAAACCTGATCACTTGTGTGTATTTCAAACATATAACAATGCCTGGCATATTAAAATTAGATTGAGTCAGCCAGTTTTATATTTATGGCTAATGGGGTTCAACTAATTTAGATTATAATTTTGTAATTAAAGAAAAGTCTTATTACAAATGGCCTTTGTAACTTCAGGTCTCATAAAGAAAAAGAAAAAAAGAAAAAGAGAACCTCTTAGACTGAAATGAAAGGATTATCAGTACAAATGTTAGCCTCTGCCCTGATTCTTTGATTCTACTCCCTCAGTTATGGTATTGATACAGCAATACTGCACTAATGTACTAATGTATTTAGCTTCTTAGAAATGCTCTGAAAATGCATGAAATGACTCCCTGGGTCCCCTGAATTCTTTAGCAATTCTCTGAAAAGCACCCATAAAATGAACAATGCACAGATAAAAATTTTACATATCCTCTCTTTGATGAAATGGACAAGTGTAAAAAAGCTCAGAAATGTAAGAGCATGGACAAAAACAGCATCTACTAATCTTTGGGGAATGTTTCTAGGCAACAGCATTGCATGATATAGAGATCATTAAATCTGTTCCATTATTATGCCTAGTGTTCCCAAGGGGTTCAGAGATCTCAAAATATTTCAAACACTTTATAAAGAATCTTCCCTTAGCTCTAGTAATAGGAACTGAGGACATTTTGGATACAGGGACATTGCTGGTACCACTTATCTGAACATAGCAATCTTACACATCTTGGGCTTAGTCAATAAATTTGCACTGTAACACACGTTATTCTCCTAGGACTATCATACCCCTGCAATCTCCAAATGTGTATATGTGGATGTGTCTGTGTATTTTAATTTTAGTCTGGCATTAGAATTCTCTTAGTTCATGGCTATAAACCATGATCATCCTTTCCATGTGGTCATTATTTTCTGCCAACAAGCACAGGCTGTCACAACTACCACATTGACCAGGGGATTTCCCCAAGTGGCTTCTGGATCCCTCATTTAAGTGGCTGAAATTTATGAGTTCTGGCTTTAGAATGATAAGAATTCCCATTACAGAATGGGTCCAGACCTTTTTTGGCTGCAATTTTGATTTCTCATGATTTCTGTTGGAATGCAGGCAGCTGTCAGTCTTGTTCATCAGATCAGGTCTGGTGAGTCCAGAAATTCTTTGTATTTCATTGCTTTGAGCTCTGATTTACTACTCCCAGTGGGCCAGCTGTCCAGTGTCTGCAACAAGGAAATGCACATTCTCCTATTTTTCTGGAATACAGTCTCTTGTGTAATTCTCTGGAAACGAGAGACTAGCTGTCCATGCTGGAAGGGATGCAAGCTGTGGGACTCAGGACCTCTTGAGCTCCTTTCCAATTCTGTGTCTCCACCATTCCATTCCTTTCCTCACTGGAAAGCAGTTAATAACATTTGAGGAGGTTCCATGCTTCTTAGCTTTCTCAGCCTTTGCATTTCAAACGTCTATTGATTGCACAGTAGTTGCATGAGATTCCTTTGTTCTTTTCATCTTTATTGATGCAAAGCAGTGCCAGAAACTGCATTTTAACAGTTATTCAATCCCTGATGCCCTTCATGTATCAGATTTGGGATTTCATTTCTTAGAACTACTGGGCTGGCTACACAATTAATTGCTTCTTATTAATAAGCCATTAGACTCACTTGACCAACCTTCAACAGCCAAAGAAAAGCACGCCTCTCCCACCCCCAAGCCCGCCACCGCCTTTGCCTATATCTCTTTCTCTTTTGATGTGAAAGCTGTTCTCCTGTGTAATGGGAGACTTGCTGGAGTGTCTGGAAGTCTCTGGCTCATTTAAAGTGACAGGCAGTGTTATCTCCTGATAATAAACAGGTTTCTGCAGTTGTCATTATGACCTTTACCCTTTCACCCATCAGAGGGATCCCAGAAGGCCATTGACACTTAGCTCTAGGAAATCATGCGGCTCTAGGAAAATATGCATGTGTATGTGTTTAAATATCACCCAAAACATCAGAAAACTATATTCAGGAGGGGGAAAGGCATATGGAATGTTGAGGCTAGCTCCGAGAACCAACAAATGTCGATTTGAAATCTAGCTCCACCTCTTATTAAGCACATAAGACATTGAGCCAGTTACTCTCCTCTTTAAGCCTCAGTTTCTCCTTCTGAAAAATGGGAACCATAGCACATCAAACTAGTTTGATTGCTTTGAGAATTAAAAGGAGTACCTGTGTGAAGATTACATTCGACAAGTATTTGCTAGAATTGCTCTCTTTAGCCAATAGTCAGCTGACTTATGTTCAACAGAAGACCTGCATGGTGTAATGGGCAATGGATGAGCTTTGGAGTCGTACAGACCTGGCTTGATCCCAGTGGTGTCACTGACCTTGTGGTCTGATCCTTATTTTCCCTTCTCAGAGGGCAGGTGTAAGGGATAAAATGAGGCAATGAGTGGTGCCTGGCATGCTCAGCAGACTTTTGGGAACATGAACTTCCTGGCTAGAGACCATCAAGGCCCTTTAGACTCCCTTCTCACAAAGACATGGGGTTAGGATCAGCCCCTGGTGGATTCTGTCAACCATTCTAGGGCTCCCTTGATGTGGCTGCAGCCCCATATGTGGACCCCTTGCCCAGGCTGTGATCTCTCCAGTGGTTCTGTGTTGTTGGTCCTGATATTCTCAGGCATGAGTCTGCCTGGCCCCTCCTACTACAGGTCCCCAATGCAGTTTCTTGGGAATATGTTTCCTGATGTGTTTCCGAGTTCAGAATTTTCTGTTTTGTAATAATGATTTGGTGCTTTCTTTATTCTGGTATTCCAACACCCCAGTGAGGGATGGACAGCACTTCATAATCAAACACATTGATATTTCTTCAGTGAAATGTATGTATATTCACCTTAAAGTTGGATCATTGTCATCTTTTTGAATTAGGTTTTGCCACTAGATGTGTTCAGGTCAAGTTGGCATTAACAGCCATGGGAGTTTGGGAAAAAAAAAAATGTTGTTTTCTCAGTCTTTGTTTCTGTCCCCCTGATCTCTAAGCCATTTCAAAGTATTCCATTCCCCTTAGCTATAAATATCCTGTTTAATCTGTTCCAAACTACAGAATTCTCATTTGAAAACTTTTTCTTTAGAACTATCTCCTTGGTAGATACATTCCATTCACCCAGCTAGCCACCCCCATCCTTACTACCTGCCTCAAATCTGAACTTGAAAAAAATATATTCTGAATAGGTTTGTGTTGCTAGCCTTGGGAGAAAGAACGCTTCCTTGATTTGTCCTTCTTTACACCCCCTCTCCTTCTGATGACCGCCCACAGAGTAGGGATCCCATTATTTAACTCCTTATGAACTTGCTACCCACAACTGGAAATTTCCACAGGTTGGATGGATACAGATGGGAAAGATTGCCGGACACCAACCCCAATCAAAGCATCCATCACCTCTAGGGCAATGGACTGCTCTCCTAACCTTGTTCAATTTTAAGGGATTGTGGGAAAGAGAGTGAACAAACCAATATTTACATCTACCTCAGCTGTCATAAAAACAACTCACACTCTCATTCCATCAAAACCGAATATCACCTTCAAATAACACTGAAGAATTGACAAAAATACCCCAGGTGTTACTCTTCATGGTGACAGGGATCTTCTTACAAAAGACTTCACGGAGAAGGATGCTGGGTATTGAACCCAGGGCCTGTGCATGCCAAGTGAGCCCTCTACCACTGAGCTACAAGCCTCAGCCCCCAAGAGGAGTTTCCGACATCTACTAATGAATAATTATGAGTGGGGAAGAGAAGCTGGCAAGGAAAAGAAGGCATTTCTGGCTCTGTTTCTTACATGCCAGTCACTCTCCCGCCTGGTCTCATTTGTCTTCCCTCACTACTGGAAACGGTTTTCCCCAGGGTCACTAGTGGCCTCCAATGGCTAAATTCAGAGGCTATTTTTCAGTCTTAATCTTACTTAAACTCAGAAGTATTTTGTGCCACAAACCAGTCCCTTTTACTTGAAATGCTTTCTTCCTGAGTTTGTCATGATATCACTCCTTCATCTTTTTACCTCTTCAATTCCTTTCAGAAAAGGTCATCCTTCACTGCCTGGTCAAGAATTACCAGCCTTTGACAAGGCCCTTTCACCATTTCCCTCAGTAACCTTTCCCTAGATGATCTTTCTTTCCTATACTCAGATAACTGACAAACCTTCTCTCTTTTCTCTCTTTTCATCCATTTCTCTCTTTTCAACCTCAGACTTGTATATCCAGCTGCCTCTTTCAGATCGCTTTCTCATCCAAAATGGTGCTCATGACTGCCTCCAAGACCTGGTTGGTCTGTCTTTCTCTTTCTCTCTCTCTCTCTGGTAGTAGACTCAATTGCTGTCTTTTGCAAGCCAGACACTTAGGGGTCATCTTACATCCCTTTTCTCCCCATTGCTCATTTCCATCAATTGCCAACCCCTGATGGACTTACCTCTTAGCAGTTCTTCTGCCCTCCACATCTCTTCATCTACACCATCACAATGCTAGTCCAAGTTGCCATCAACTCTCACAAAAATTGTGTTCCCATGACTATGGAGGGAAGAAAGAATGGATATTGGAAGGAAACCAACTTGCAATAACTGTAGGTCTGTAACTGTTAAGGTAAGTATAATAGTTAACAAAGTGTTACATTTTTCAAATTTGCAACACATGTCTTAATACCAGACCCTTTAGAAGACTAAGGAAGGGTCTCATCTCTTCAAGAATTTTGGCAGGGGAATCCCTCAGATCTTGGTCTTACTGATCACTGTGATGGTAGCACTATGTCTGCAAGGAGAGAACAAGGGAGCCTAATCCAACTTGAACCCCCTTGAGTCCAGGGATTTAGAGAAAATGGAGTATACTTATTACCTCCTTCAGGTTTCTTGAAGCCTATTTGGCTCAGATTAGATCAGCTCATATGTGGTCAAGCCCTTCTATGGGATAAATTTACAAACTCTCCTTTCCCAACCCTTGTTGGGATATTGCTCTTGGAAGTTGATTTGCAGGAGGATCCCAGCCCAAGCCTGCTCTAACCTACACTCAAGGAGTCTGTCTGGAAATGTACTGGTCTGGGTGGTTTTGTTATTCTACCCTTATCTCCCACTGAATCTGATGCTTATAAATCCCAAATCTCCTCTCAGTGAATAGTCTCATACACAGTCTCAAGATTAGCTCATACCCAGAAACCATTCAGCAGCAATTCCAAACAGAGTTTCTCATCTCCTGATTTTCTCCTTTGCTAGTCTTCTCCTTTTTTGTTAATACCAGAGATGGTCCTCTATAATCATGCAAGCCAGTTCCCATTATTTATGTGTATGTAATTTTATTGGTTCTAGTTCTCTGGAGAATCCTAAATAATACAACTAGGAAAATCATTGGCAGTGAAATAACCCCAGCCCATTGGCAGTACACCAGGAATGAGAAATCTGGTTGATCCTCCCATTGTTCATGTTTAGTGTCTATATTGAAAGTAGAACAATAAGAATCTCCACAAGACCTTTGACTGTGCTCTGGTACTCCCCCCCCCCCGGACCCCCAGAGTAAACACTTCCTCTGAATTTATTTCCTGGGACTCTTTCTCCAGGTTTATTTATGTTTTGTTTTTCTGAGACAAGATCTCACTAAGTAAAACTCTGGATCCTCCTGCCTCAGCTTCCTGAGTATCTGGGATTACAGGTATGAGCCACTGTGCCCCGTGCTGTTTTTGTTGTTTGGTTATTTTTTCAGCTATCTACTAATCCTGGCTTCATTCCAGCTAAGGAAACTGGCCTCCTTACATCCATTGATGACAAATTGCAATACCATGGCCGGACTAGAAAACTATACATTAGAATCAGTATAGCTACTAGGGTTCTTAGGGAGCACATTTGGGTTCCCTGCCCCCCCAAAAATATCAGTGCCCCAAAAGCATTTTATGTAGTTTCAGCTATTTCGAATACTCTTACATCATTAGCTTGAACTTATTTTGGCAAAATTTTAGTGTATGTATGTGTCCTGGGCAAAAAATAAAATAAAATAAAATAAAATAAAACCTTCTGGAAAATATGTGTTCATACCAAGTACCATCACTTCCAGAAAAGTGTTTTCTGGAAGTTAATATGTAAATCACAATGAGAGTTTGACAGATAGTCTCACATAGCCAGTTGATTCTGATCAGAGATAATGCAGAAATATGAGCAGAAGATGGTCTATAGGGTTGTCTCCAAGGTTTGGCTAAATTAGTGGTTGGACTGTCAGTCACAGAGGCATGGCTGTCAAGGACCTGCACCTCTCATACTTGGATACATTCCATCTTTTGGTTTGCAGAATGTAGTACTTTGCCAGAATGTAGCAGGTAGACCAATCCCCATGTGCAAACATTTTGAGGATCTTGGTGGTTAGCATCTGAACTGGGAAGCCATTTCACAAGATACAAGGTGGCATAAACTGTCACAAGGAGAGCTGAGTGACCAGGTCAGAGCTCTGAGTTTTGGTCCAGGTTTTGTTGCGGAGGACAGAATGCTTCTTTTCAGCCTTTGTGACCTTGGACTAGTTATTTGACCTCTCTGACTCATTTTCCTCCTCTATAATAGGAATAAAAATAGTTGGCTGGGTTGTTTGAGGATTAAATGGGTTAACACGCTGAGAATAATACCTGGTGCATGGTAAGCACTCCATATTAGTTACTCCCCTTCCCCCACCCCTCAATTGTTTTTTCATTTAAAAAAAATTATTATTCCACTAATTTGCCTCTGGTAAATGGATTAATCCTGCTCTAAGGAATGCATAAAACACAGCATAGAAACGATCATTTGATGCTGTAGTTTATAAATGAACAAGGAAATATCTTCAGATATAAAATTGGGGGTAATTTAGTTCAACTTCTCCCTCCGTTTAAAAAGCTTCTCCTCTAGGTACTGGGGGGGGGGGGGGGGGGGGAGGCAGGGTCAATCCCTGGTTTGGACTTTCTCCTTCAAACTTCCTTCCACTACAGCTCTTTGGTTTTCTTAGAACTTTTTTTTATCCCCCCTTAAGAAAGTGAAAGAATAACAGCTCCAGCTAGAGACGCCTGCTGGAAATAGCACTGGCACGCGGCGTCCTCCTTTGCAGGGCTCTGCCAACCCGCCCCGCCCGCCGCGGATCCCCGGACGCCGGGGCGCCCTCCCAGCCCCTCCCCGCCAGGCGGCCGGCCGGCCCGGGCGCTGCTCAAGGTGTGCACGCTCCCCTTCCCCAGGCCAGGCAGGCGCCGCCCATCTTGCTATCCTGGCAGATCGTGCCAAGAACAACACCCGGAAAATCGCTTTTTCATTGTTTGATTGTACATGGGCTTTGAAAAAGTTCCCGTTTCTCATAGCCAAGTCCAGGACGAAGTTGGGCTTCACTGAGACTTGCTGGGGGGCGCGGGGAGACCCTATGCAACCTGCCGAGACTCTTCTCTTTTGGATCCGTTTGCAGCCTCGTGGATGACGTTTCCGACGTGCCCTTACTCAAATCCCTTCACACACAAGCTGACCCCTCAGTCTGCTTTGTAATATAAATTATTCATCCAATTTCTTCAGCACGAAGCAGACATGGCTGAGGAATGCTTTCCTCTCTGAAGGCGATGTATTTGACGTTTTCTGCTTTCCTGCTAGTGACTAGGGAAGTATTAAAATGGACTTGTCTTTAATAGTCCATTTTTGTGGGATATTACAGTTCCACTGTACTCCGTACTTCCCATTTCCTAAGGTGTTCTGATGGTTGGTGGGTTCGGAATCTCCAAAAGCTGTACCCTCATATTTATCTGTTTACTTTTCACGTTATCTCTCTGAATGCAGAGAAGGAGAAATGCAGTCATGTGAGAATTTTGTGTTTAAAAAAAAAAAAAATAGAGGTTGAGGTGGTGGCTCAGTGGTAGAGCGCTTGCCTAGCATGTGCGAGGCACTGGATTCAATTCTCAACACTGCATATAAATAAATTAAAGAAAGGTCCATCGACGACTAAAAACTACAATAATATATTTTTTAAAAAAAATAGAAAAACAAAAACCTCAAAGCCACAATAAATAAATAAATAAATAAATAAATAAATAAATAAATCCCTGAGATTGTTTCTATTTCCCCTCCCCCTCCTCATCGCCCACGCCACCACCAACAGTGACACCTAGTGGTCAAATATAAATTAGTTCCTTCATTCTGAGTTGACAAGCTTTTTACAGAAAATAAAATTTCCTCTAGAAGTGAATGAAAGACTGAGCTTTCCTTCTTTGCATGTATACACAGAAAAATTTCCTCGTAAACGTAGCATGCATTATTTTGCAGAGAAGGTAAGTGCATATATTTTTCTTAAGCACATACTGGAGCTTTTAATTTTTTCTCTATAGTTTCTACAGACCTTAAAGCTCAGTTTTCTTAATGCCCAATTTTTTATTATAAAAGTTGGCATATGCTGGTCAATATCTCAAATTTTAGCACCTACAATGTATGTTTAAAAGTGTAACAGTTTAAAATGAGTGATACTACAAATCAACTATTTGCATAACAGTTTTTTAACTCTGATACCCATTTACTGGCAAGAGTTTTTTCTATTTTAATGATAGCAATCCCTAGGAAGTGTTCAGAATTTTATCTAAAGAATTTTTTTCAGTAACTGAGGAAGTCTAAAAATATCTACATTTTAATGACGTCTTAAATTTACAAAAAAGGAAAAACCTTGCATCCTTTCTTAACTTTTAATTTGAAAATAATTATAGATTCACAAAAAGTTGCATAATAGTACAAAGAAGTCCTGTACACTCTTCATCTGGTTTCTCCCAGTGGTAACATCTTGCAGAACTGCCATATAAAGTCAGACCAGGAAATCAACATTGGCACAATGCATGGACTATATTTAGATTTCACCTGTTTTACTTGCACTCATTTGTGTATATAGTTTCATGCAATTTTATCACTCTTGTAGAAGCATGAGCCATCACCACGAACAAAATAGAAAATTCTTCCATCACTACAAAGAGACCTTGTGCTACTCCTTTACAATATTAAATGCATGGTTAAACCCAGAAATCTTATCTATGGTACGCAGAAGATGTGGATGCCATTATCATCATCACACGTTTATTGAACTCTATGGTCTGTGTTGTGTTATTGTTTGTGCAGTAGGTGTTATTTATTTATTGTTTACAGCTGCATTCATTTAAAAGGATAGAACTAAGCAAAGAAAAATGATGATTCATTTGGAGTCTTTCCCTCTAGCACATGGGATAGAATATACTTCAACAATGGTTTAAAATCTGATAGATTCAATTCAACAAACACTGGTCACTGAACAGGGTGATGGGGTTGGAGGGTGTTCCAGCTCAGCTTCAGCCTTCAGTCCCAGGTCAGGTCTTGTCCTGAGACCTGCTGTAGCTGAGGCAGCCTCTGCTTTCCAGAGTCCAATAACAAGACTGTTCATGCAGAACGACTTCTCCTGCCCAGAGTCACTTCTAACAAGGATGTAGAGGGAACTGGACATACCTTTTTAATTCCACGTTTCTCATTTTTTCTTAGACATTTTAGATCTTCAAATATATTTAAATCTGGAGAGGAAGAACATGCTGGGAAATATAACTTACCCTGAAATACCCAGGTGATTTGAAGTAGTTACTCTACAGTAAGAAAATCTAGAAGGCAATTTGATGATTGCTGTCATCTGTCCAAGCACCTCATTAAACTAAAGAGGGTACCTGGGAGTCAGAGACAGCCTTTGCCACTAACTTGCTTGGGCTATAATGTGAACTTTGAGTGTCTTATATTTCCTGTGTAAAGATAAGGGGCTTCAACAGATGATGACCAAAGCCACTTTCAGTGCTATCTTTCTAAAGTAAATGGTAAAATATTTCTCAAAAGTCACTCCTAATTATTGAGGAAGCAATAAAAGTCCATTAGAGAGGGCCGTGGTTGTAACTCTGAGGTAGAGCACTTGCCTAGCATCTGTGAGGCACAGGGTTGGATTCTTAGCACCACATATAATTGAATAAAATAAAAGTCTATTGACAATTAGAAAAAAAAATTCATTAGAAATGTTCTATAGGACTTAAAATGGGCTTCCATCTCCAGGCAGGTGGTTTATTCTTGTAAACATGCCCCATCATGTCTTCACTCAAGACTTCCCTCTGGAAATCACTCTAGATCTTGAAAACTTAGTGCAATTTATTTATTGGTAAATAATGTGCTAAAATATGGTATCATTCTAATACGATATTTCTGGTGAGCAGAAATCTTACTGGTGAGGAAATTGTGATCCTTGTTTTCTGATTTAAATTTGTCTCCTTTCAGCTGTGTGATCTTAGAGAGCCACTTGACCTGATTGAATCACATTCCTTCACCTCAGTTTGCTATTTATTGAAATTTTATTAGACATCTTTCAGGAAACTTATCATGTTGAAAATATAGGAAAATGCTTCGTAGTTCTGAGCTTTGTAGTCAGATTTTACCCCCAAAATACATGGAGCCAGTCATGGTGGCACAGGCCTATAATCCCAGCAGCTTGGGAGGCCGAGGCAGGAGTATCACCAGTTCAAATCCAGCCTCAGCAAAAACAAGGCACTAAGCAACTCAGTGAGACCCTGTATTAAATAAAATACAAAATAAGGTTGGGGATGTGGCTCAGTGGTCAAGTACCCCTGAATTCAATTCCCAGTACACCCCCCAAAAAGAAAAAACCTCAAGTGTGTTATGTATGGTACACATAAAATAAAATAATCTTAATGACTTGTAAGTATTTATTTTATCCATCAAAATTTAGTACCTACTTTTAAATAGTAATATCGAGAATGCCTTACTTTTGGAGTAATACATTTCTAAAATATGTGAAATGTGGGTGTGTAAGGGTAGAACAACAGATTCCACATTGTAAGAGAGGATAATGTACCTTTCCAGAGGGTTAACAATTTTAATCGATTCATTCCATCAGCCACTGTATTTTAATTGAGCATATATTGTGTGCCAGGCACTGTGTTAGAGGCATTGGGGAAACAGCAGGAAACAAAACATATTTAAAACCCCTGCCTTCTTGGCTGTATATTTTGTGGGGTGAGTAGAGGACACAGAAATAAACAGTAAAAAAGAAGTTTAGTTAATTAGTTAATTAATTAGAAGGGTGTGAGAGAGAGAGAGAGAGAGAATGCAGTTTCATGTGGAGAGATCCAGGGAGTCTCTGTGAAGGGGTGATGTGCCCGGGAATCTGAAATGCAAAGATGGCTGATGGATCCCCATTCCCTAACATGCAACTTTGTTTCCATACCAAGAAAGTTTCATGCTGAGAATCAAGTGCCTAGAACTGGACTCAGAAAGGAGATGGTGCTACACCTAATAGTCCTTCTTCCTATCACTTAGTATGTATGCACTAGCCAATTAAGGGAGACTGCTCATGTGACTTCCCATGAGCATCTTTTGTGGGCAGCTCTGGTGAATGCCGCAGACCAAGTGGTCCAAAGAGGCATATAACTTAGTTAACAAAAGAGTTTTTATCTTTGAGAAAACCGAGTATTCCCTAACCAGCAGTGCCTTTCTCTTAGCTGGCGGGTTGCCTTTCTTGCATTCACCATTCTCATCACAGTTCTTAGTCTTGCTAAGCAGAGGACACTGGCACCTCCTGCCTCCTAGCATCTCTCTGCTCCATCAATGACAGACCATCAATGTTAAAAGAGAAAAAGTATCACTGGAGCCCTGGGTCATTTTCTTGTCTTCTTTCATATTGCAATGTCAAATAATAATGCCATTTTGCAGTATAAGAAATAAAAACATAAAAAAATGTAATGAAAATTCAGCTGGTAAGAGGCATAACTGCAGTACCAAATGGTTAGCTCCAGGTAGAACTTTTTTTGAAGTATGAGATCTGCTTACCCCCACTTTACCACCTGGAAGCCAAGCCAGAGGCACAGAATAACTTGGAGTCTCCCTCATTTGCTCTCCAACTCAACGTGGCAGCATTCAGCAAAGGCACTCTGTGATTTCTATCTTGCAGGGAGTATAGCTCTCTAACCTACTTCCTGAGGTCACTCATTCCATTCCCTAATTCCCTAATATTTTAAAAAAAAAGTCTCCAAAGAGGCAAAACCTGATTTTTAAATTGTACTTATGTATAAATGACTGATATTAGATAAGTGCAATTGTGCTGGGGAAAAAGTCCCCAGTGGTGGTGAGATGAGGGAGAGAGAAGAGAGACTCAGAAGAGGAGGCTGGGGATGGGACATAAGAAATAGAATGAGTTTTTGTTGGAAGAACAGCATCACCTCCTGCACTGCTGTGCCCCAAGCTAACCCTGTCTATGCAAGACAAGACAGGACTGTAATTGGAGGAGAAGGCGACAGACTGTGGAAGGGAAGATATGGGGGATGGGAGCAACATTGCCCCTGTCCCTTTCTCTGAATCTTCTTGTAGTCTGTAAGACCTTCAGGACATCTCAGAGTTCTGGAGAAGGTGGAGGCAGCTCAGAAGGACTCTCCATCAGGAGTTTGGGGCAGAGGGCAGAGGTAGGCAGGTTCATGCCTGAGTGTTTGCAGCCACCCCTGGAAAATCAAATCTTGCTGAGGAGCTGGGGTGGGCTGAGCAGGGCACTGCTCAGTGAATTGTGGTCCAGGATTTGTGCCTGGGAGAACCAAGGCCACTGTGTTCCAGGCAATGAAGAAGAACACAACAGGAGCATAAGCTAGGAACCAGGGGCGGTGAGATGCAGTCAGTGCAGTACTTAGAACAACTGAGAGGAATGTTAGTGTCAAAGAGTCAGTGTCAGAACAGAGGCAGAAAAGAATTCAGAACTTCAAGACAATTATGAGTGACAGCTTGCACAGGGTATCTAGAGGCAGACAGAGAGTGAGCAGGACCTCCTGGGCAAGCCCAGAACTGAGAACGGATGGCACCTCTCCAAAAGCGTTTCCATAGCACAGGTTCCTGGGAGGTGAGCTGCTCTATCAGAAGGTTCCCAAGAGCCCTGCTGAAAAGAAATTGAGAAGACTGTAAGCTATACCCCTCCTACAGAATCATTAGTCTATTAAAAGCAACAAGGAGCCCTACAACAAACAAAACCAAACCTCTTCAGCTTTACTTAACACATTTTTTCCCCAGTTAATTAGACCTTGCACCACTACCCATTTATGTTGCATCAAATCTATTTCTAGAAACATAGTTTGGGAAACACACTTTTATAGCTCTTTCCCCAGTCTGGTTACAATGACCACCCAACCTGAAATCTCCTTGGCCACTCAGGTGGTGCCTGGCAGAGCTCTTGCTATGAGGCACAGTTCTTCCCTCCCCAGTTCCCAGATCCACAGGGTACATGGACACTTTGCTCACATCCTCTTCCCCTCACAGTCCCTGTGATTGTGGCTTGGAAACCATGACTGTACTATAGAAGCACCTTTGATCCACCAGAAAAAGTATTTTTCTTACAGCTAGAGAGAACCATTTTTTTCCCAACTGCCCTCCCTGTACTTTTCAAATCTGGAGGGATTTTTTTTTTTTTTTTTTTTTTAAACTGGGATGCTTGATGTTACCTCAAGGCACAACTGTCAGTTAGCTTAGCTGTACTTTATTGCAAGCTGGTGCTGGCTAACAGACCATGAACCATTGATAGCTAATATCCTTAGTTACATCTCACCCCTACCGAACACAGGAGCTGAATTGCTAAATTTGTTTTTCCAAAGGACATTGATTAAAGGAGTTGACAAAGCCACTTGAATGTGAAATTTCCAACTGTCTAAAATGAAAAGCTTTCTCGATCTTCATGTCTTGGGCTGAGGAGAAGGTTTATTTTCCTACTGTGTGTAAATAATGGATTTTGCCTTTTCTGGGAATCCATCATCGAAGAGTATGTTGAATACTCAAACAATGGCAGTCTAAATTGTCCTGCAGTGACACTAACTAGCTGGAACTAATTCAGAAATGTGCACGGCGCGTGATGAGGATAACTTCGTGTGTGGGGAAGAAGCAACACAACTCACCTGCCTGTGTTGTGGCTCAGGACAATGCCACATTGTCCAGAGCCACTTAAAAAACGTAGGAACCTTGTTACAAATTACTTTCAGCTCTACCTCTCTCCTCCCTCCCTCCCTCCCTCCCTCCCTTCCTTCCTTCCTTCCTCTCAAAAAAGGCTTCTTGCTAGAGAACATAAAAACTCAAATACTTTTTGCTCATTTTCTTGCTGAGAGCTGCAGGCATAACCAGCAGCACAGCCAGTAATTAATCATAGCTCTGGAGATGGGTGCACACGTTCAAAGACATTTTCAACCCACTGAAACAAGTCATGGGTTTAAAATTCTGCCATAGAACAGAATCTCTGGAATGAGGCCTTACATTCTTTCTGATTTTAAGGTACCTACCGAGTGTGGCCAAAGGCATTTCTCGGTAAGTCATCAGAGGGGGCAGAATTCCTTATGAGGAATCTAGTGCAGCTGGCATCACGAACACAGTGGGCACAAGCAGATGGGCAAAGATAAGCACGTGATGCTGGGCTAAGTATTAGGTGAGTATTTTGGTTATGCTTTTTTGTTGCAATGAATAGACTCTCAAGCTATGCAAGTGATTTATTTGCAAAGATGCTGTGGAACAGCATTAGAAATAGAAAATGCTCAGAGCCAGAGATGGTTCTAAAAATCACCTGTGCTCTTTCTTACCCCCTGTTGGTTTATATGCTTATTTTTGTCACCTGCTCCATGCTGTCTGTGGGCCGGCTTCTATTGCTGACATAACCTCTTATTCCTTACAGTTTCGGCCCTCTGTGTTCCTGTTTGCTCCACCCTCTCTCTGTATCATCCATTTTAAACTTTAGCTCTCATTACTATCTTGCTCTCTTGGCATTTTTCATAGTTCCTGTCCTGAAGAGAGCAAACTTAATGAGTCTGGAGTACAGGTGTGGCCCAAGCCCCATTGTTGGTTGCCGGCCAGCCTGTGGCCAGCCTGCCTTGGGGTGAGGTGCTTACCCTTGGTTTAATCAACTGTGACCAATTGGAGTAGGATTACATTGTTTAACCCAAGCTCCTCTTGACCTGTCCTTTAAGGTAGGCTGTGGTCAGGGCAGGCCCAGTGACAGACATCTGAGGTGACTGCACTCCTGCTCCATAATTAATGAGTTCTCTGGAGGCAGCTCACATGCTGTACTCATCCATGGGCCCACATAGCTGTCAGATCTTAAGTTCAATTTCTGGGTAAGTATCCAGGTCAGTTTCCCTTGTCCCTGTGGCCACTACTGTACTCAAGGCCACGATTACTTCTACTCAGTTGCTCCCTTACTAGTCCCCTGTTGACCTTCCCATGCTCCTTCCAATCTTGTTCCATCTGTTTATAATACACATCTGATTATCCTGCCTCCTGTTTGTAACATTCAATGGCTCCCCTTGCCCAAAGGAGAGAGTCTATTTCCTTGATGTGGTTTAAAGATTGACAGGCTTCCATGGCCTGACTCCTGACAGCCTCTTCTTACACTGTCTTTTATTACCTTTCCTTCCATCTCTGCACTCCAGCTTATCCAACTCCCGTAAGTTTCTCATATGTGCTGTACCCTCAAAGGGGTGCAAAGGGGTACAAATGAGGACGGGAGCCCATCAGCAATGTTTGCAGTTCTGTCCCTGGCCTGTGCTGGTATTCGGCAGGTGCTCTGTGAGCATTTCTGGTTGGTGTGACTTTGAATTCTGGCACTCTAAATGATTATTTCTGAGTGGGAGTCAGAAGTGAAAGATAAATGTAAGCGTGATATGGAGAAAGGAAGACAGGGAGAATGTGAGGTAGAGAGGGACAGGGTGTGATGTCTGAAAAACTCATGGAGTGCACATGGACCCCCTGAAGGAAGAAAAAAGATCTTTTGACTTTGATTACAGAGAGAAATCTGCAGCCCCAGAGGGTGAAGCTGAGATCAAAGGACTTTGCTGAGGGATCCATCTCAAGGTCATCTAGCCATTAACAACAGCAGGATTTAGGCTCTGGATTAATTTCTTTAGCAGAGAGAGGTTAACTCCTTTCTAAAGCATTTCGAATAGCTGTGGTACGTCTGATGGGATGTGAGCCCGGACACCTGTTTCTTGGGTTTCCTGGGACGGATTGCATTCCAAGGTGCAGCCTACAACTCCCTGTGTGTTTCCAGCATGCAGGGCTCCCTCCTGCTTCCTGATGGAGGTTCACAAAGACACGTGGAATATTTTATTGCCCTTTAAGAAACTTGGCCTGAACTCTCCTCCTTGTGTCCTTCCCTTGGAACTCAGGGGGGAGAAGAGAGCTGGCAATCTTGCCACACCTCTGTGAGGGAAACAGGCTCACTCCTCCCTGATATTAGTCTCCTCTAGGAGGGTCCTGGAAGCAAGTGGCCATAATTGTCATTTCTGTTCTACTGGAGTAGGATAAAGAGTAAGGTTTTACAAAAGACGCCTGAGGTATACAAGTGACACCATCCCATATGTGTTTCAATGTGAGCAGAAATTTTTGAAGTGGTGAGATATGCTGGGAGTTAAAAGGAGAACAGCTACCATGTGTTTAGCAAGTGGGAGACAGAGGAGGAAAGGGAGCTAGCAGATAGCTAGTCAGTAAGTGGCATCAAGAAACTCATTTTCTTTAGACCACAACCTCTAATGGAACGTTTCCTGCCAATAACAGATGGTGACCAGAGAACATAGTCTTGTGACATCCAGGGAGGAGATGGTCAAGGTCAACATGCAAGGCAAGAACCTGGCATTCACCTTTTTTTTGGGGGGGGGGGTCAAAGAATGAAGAAATTGCTCTTGGAAGCTCGCACTGGTGCTTATAGGCCACACATACTCTACAACAGAGTCCTTTCAAATATGATTCCAAATATCCTGCCATCCATGAGGCCCGGGAAAGCCAGCCCTTGTACTCCCATCCAAAGGCAGTGTGTGGCCCATCAGAAAAGCAGCCATCTTAGTTATTAATTTTCTTGATAGTTCCATCTGGGATTCTCACCTCTGGCCATCCAATCTGAGATGGACACCAGCAAACGTTAGCTATATCATTTGAGTTTTCCTTTCTCCTCTTTTTCACTCTGCAACAAAAGAAAATAAACAAATGCACACCAAGTAGATGACCTATCTGATCTGAACCTGATTTCTTACCTGCAAAATTAGGAGATTAGATTTATTAAAAGTACTCTGCTACTTCTACACATTTCACACAAAATATTTTCACACACTATTTTCACTAATGGTCCATCAAATAAAGAGAATAATAAGTATGTGGATGCAGGGTGCATAACAAGCCTGACTTTTAGACTCAAAATCCTTAATTCAATGGTGACCTCCTCAAGGTCACAGCCTCTTTCCTGTTGGTGGCATCCAGCCCCCCAGTGCCTGGTACACTGTAATGCCATGCAGACCCTGGGCTCCCCGCCAGCTCTTGACTTAACTCTTTACAGACTTGCTTATTCTTCTCCAAGTTGGCTCATCCACCCACACCTTAGGCCCAGGCGGTGGCGGCACGGCAGTGGTGGAGATTGCTCTCATTCTTTCCTCCTCATCGCTGTTTAGAACAGCCTGTCTGGTGAGGGCTAGATTTATGAAGAGCCGCTCTCCTTTGGACTGCCTGGCTTCCAGGCTCACAGTCAGGCTGCTTCAGAATGCTGATTTTTATTCTTTTGCTATTGTTTCCCTGCTCCCTATTTCTAATTCTTGTTTTCAGAGGCTGACACTGTTATTTCCAGCCTGAGTGCTTGGCCCTACTATCAGGCTGTGGGCTCTGTAACCCATGGCAACAAGAGAAGAGAAGCAGGTGAGCGTGCGCCCTCGCACACACTCACTCACACACACACACACACACACACACACACACAATTCTCTCTCTCTCTCTCTCTCTCTCTCTCTCTCTCTCTCTCTCTCTCTCTTTTAGGGAGGAGCCTGTCCTGGCTGCAGTGCCAATTAGAGATGCAGGCCTCTGAGTGCAGAGCACTCAGGGCTTCCGGGTCACGATGCAGCAGCTGCTGAGGAGCAGGTCAGCTTCTTCTGCTTGCTCCAGCTCCTCATATTTCTCCAGGGCAGCAAAGTAAAATCTGACCTTGACACACAGTTAAAGCACCTTCACAGTAGTCCTTTCCCTGGAAGATGGAAACCTTATTTAATGTCATCACAGGGATTGGCAGAATTGTGTGTATTAGTAACAACTGAATGTACATGTGTTTGTAGGAAGAAGAGAGTTCTTCCCACATGATTTTACAAATGGAAATCACAGTCAAGTCATCCAGAATTTCAACTCTCTCTCTCTCTCTCTCTCTCCTCTCCCCTATTCTGTACTTATGAGTTCTGGGAAGCTTTAACCAAGTTTAACAATCACTTTGTTTCTTGCCAGATTTTTCTAGTTGGTTTGATCAAAGTGATTGATTTCTGTTCCTAGTGGTAAGAATTCCTTTTCTGTTCATGGACTGGAGATACATGGTAGGCACATTATCACTTCTTTTGGTCAGAACAAGTGGATATAGCTTAACAAAGATGTCATTTACAGTGAAGTCTCATAAAAAGCAATACAGAAAAATCCATGTAACATTTTCTTTTCACTTAAAACTTACAAGTAAATATTAATCGTATATATTAATCTCCCACTCTTTTGAGATAGGGCAATGTCTGAGGCTGAGAGTCTATATCACTGTTCTTGTATATACTGCATTCTTAAAATTATCACCTACATCTTCTAGTTTCCATTTCTTTGAATTGTAGGAATTTAAAGACACTTGGAACAACTTGAGGCCCAAACCTGCCCAGTTTGTATATTTTCTTCTAATATGCCACCACCGTCTCATTCCCACCTTATTGGAAGGCAAATGATTTGACTTAGTCTTTCCAAACAATTCAACTTATTATTTCATGGAAACAACTTTATTTCCTTTTGCATTCATATTACACTGGCTTATATATCATTCAATAAAATTATGAATCACAAAACCAAATGAAGCTTGCAACAACTGGCTCAAGAATAAACACAAGTGCTTTAATTGTGGACACACAACTGGTGAGTACAGAGGTGGGTGGACATCCAGCATCACAGCGCAATTAGAAACTTTTAGCCTTTCTACACATGCCAGTGGAATTTAATTACTGATGTTAGACATACTAGAATGAAGTTACTGATACCGGAAAGCTAATATACCCACACAGAAGTAGGCAGCCCCTTTCATTGATTTCATCTACACACATGCTGCTGAACCTGTATCTTCATCCCAAGATCAATTCTTCATATTTAGCACTTGGATACCTCTGCTTGTCCTATTTACTCCCCAGATTCAGCATGTCTGAAAGCCCCTTCTCTTGCTAGCAGGAAAACTCCTTCATCAAAAAAATTCTTAAGTCAGGTTGAAGCCACGATGACTTCAGTTGAGCCCAGGGACTTCCATCATGCACCTCCAAATTAACCTCAGGCTTGTGAGGATCTCAGAACATGGATGGTAAACCTTTAGAGTAGAGGTAGACCTTGGAGGCAAGTAATGCTGAGTTCATAATCCTCCAATACTTAAAGTGCTCCAAGCTGTGGAATCTTTTCTTTTCCAGGCCAATTTTTGACCACTTCCCCACTGACATCCAGCCAAAGTGACTCATCTTGATTCTCCGAGCATAGCAATCTTATTCTTTACCACCTCTGTGCCCTTGGTGAGCCATTCCCTCTACCTCAAAGGCTTTCCCTCCATACTTCTAAGTTCCACTGAGATTTGAAGTTGAACTGGCACTCTTGAGGAAACTGTTTCATCTTTTCATGTTTTAAACACCCTTCCTGACTCCATTACCTAGTCTATGCCAATGTTCCTGGATGGTTTTTAGGAAATTGTCTCCCTCATAAATATGGCTCAGAAACTGACCATAGTAACCTTCAGAAAATATATCTTGAACAAATAATTTTTGATACAGAAGAAAACCCAGGTCACAGATAAGATCCAGATGAGGAAACAAACCAAAGGAGATGTCAAGCCTTACAATGGGTTCATAGTATACTATCTGAGCAGTGGCCTCTTCAAAGAGGGCATCCTTACCCTTGAAGTCTTTGTTTTTCTCCTAGAAGGTTCCATGTGTAAGGTGGGTGAGAAATTAGTCCAGAGAAAACTGTTTTCTCCTTGACTCTATGTTTTGCTATAAGTCTATTCAATTTATTTTTTTTAGAGAGAGAAGAGAGAAGAGAGGGAGAGAGAATTGTCAATTGCTATAACAAAGAAAAACTTGCATATTCTTTCAAGTATCTCTTGCTGCCATTTCATTTTTTACCAAGTTTGTGGTGAGATATATTGGCATAAAAAACATACACACACACACACACACACACACACACACACACACACATGAAATTTTGACTCCAATCACAATTTCTGATGTAGTTGAGTAAAATTCTTTTCCCTTTCCACTATAACACATCTAAAATGTCATGTAATATTATTCTCTATTATAATCATGAAAAACATGGGATGTTGCAATGAATGGTAGAAAAAGAACTCAATTAGCATTACCAACTGAACAAAACCAAAATATCCCTTATCCTTTTTTATTAAGCTGGACAGAGCTGCTAATGGAGGGATGGAGTGTTGAGCTCTGACTACTGAGAAAGTCACCATTAACAAACAAACATCTGCTTGCATCCCTCTGCAGTCCCTGCCAGCTGCAGCTGAGGCACAGTAAATTACTCTGCTAATTCTATTGGCTCATTCCTGCATTTCTGTAATGCTGAATATTGATTTGTGCTGGGGAGCCTGGGCTTGCCCACATTCTGAAGTCCAAAATTTTTTTAACACCAGGAAATCTTGTTGGTATGGGGAATGTTGCTGAAGTTGAAAAGTACCCAGCAATAGGATTGGAAGGGAAAATGCTGAAGTTGAAAACAATGCATCAGTTCACAGAGTTCGCTTGATAAGTAAAATAGTGGGACTCACGTAAAAGAAGACAAGTCACTTGTTTAGGCATTGATGGCCAACAGGATGATTTTGACCCATTTTGGAGGAGAGTAGAAATGAACTAGCAGCTGTAATGAGGAAATAGTCTCTCTTTAATTGATAATTTGATGTAGAAATTCTACTCAAAAGAAACTAAAACCCCTCTGTATTAGATACCTATTCATCTGCCATTTTTGAATTTCTGAGACACAATAGTGTAGTGGCGTGAGCTCCAGTTCTGTGAACTCAGATGCCCCACTGCTTAGTGTTTGGTAAGGCTGAGCTTGTTTCCTCATCTCTGAAAGGCTATAGTAACTCCCTTAGACTTGTAAGAATGGAATGAAATGTTATATGGAAACCACTTCTACAGCCCCCGGCATATTGTTGGATCTACTTTCAGAGATATATGTTCTTTATCCAGAAAGCTTATAGACAGTGGAGTGTACTGCTCTGCAGGCTTATTTGAGAAGTGCAACGTGGGTATTCGATATCAGCCATCCAATGAGAAGAAACCGTCTGTGTGCACCCTCCAGAGTTAATTTAGCACCTACTTCTCTGGCTGGTTGGAGTGTGTGAAAGTATACCATGAAGGAAATTAGCCCTCCTATGGAAAGCAAATGGGAATAATACCATGGACAATTAGGAATTAGCAGGTTGCTTATGAAGGGAGGAACTTGATGTAAGCTCCCACACACTCCAATTTAACAGCTATTGAATTTCAAAGCATTATTCTCTGCGTCTTCCTGGTCATTTTAAATTCTAGGGTCCCTGCCAGAATAAGGTAGAGAAACAAGATTCAGGATAGATGTCAAAGATAAAGCTGATGTTCATTTAAAGGAGATGTTCTGGTGGGATGCCCTCACTTATTCAGATAGCTGGCATGTGTTAGGTGTGGTTTTCCTGGAAGGTGACAGAAGCCCAGAACACCTAAAAGCGTGGAAAATTTCAGAAGGTTTGGGAATACCTCAGGATCCTTCCTTTGTGAGTTCTGAAGTATTGACCTAAAATGAATGTTTGAGGAACTGCCCTTTTATTTAGTGGGTACAAAGCCCTGCCTGCAGCACTTTATGTGGTTTCTCATCTGGGTCCACACAAAACTGTAATAGTAGATATTACAGTATAGACATATTAGAGGACCCTAAAACTGAGAAAGATTAAAGCATGAAATTGCCTTAAGGTTTCAATGCCAGTAAGGTGGTTGAACTGAGATGGAAGCCATATGTGTTCACTGGACTTCAGAAGCTATTCTAAGTCGCCTACATTACAATACACATTTTAATAGATGAGCCCCATGAAGTAGCTAAGTTTCAACTAACATTTCCTTACAAAATATTGGTTTTAAATACAGCTTTTCATTTGACCCATAACATGTTTCAAAAATTTAGATCAGCAATATAAGTCAACTACAGTGTAAGTCAACTACATCGATGATCTAAACTTTTGTATGGATACTATAAATCTATCCAAAAAGGAATGCAAGTAAATGTATTTGAAGACTTCCATTCAATTTCACTCATTTTTCTACAGCAAAATACCAGGAAATCCTGATGGATCCTACCTCAATGATTTGTGTATCATTTATGTTTTCTAATAATTTTAAAATCTTTGTACTCTTATCAGCTTTATTATGTTCTGACCTGCTGAGCTTATAAATGTGTTTTACTCTGATTGGTTGCTGGACTGTGACACATTTTGCCACTGTGATTTTACATTACCTCTCAGTTCTTTCTACTCTCCTCTCTGCAATATTACTGGAGTAATTACTGCTCTTTATACTTTCAAAATATGAGTATAATTTTTGAAAACATAAGCTATATGAATTTAATTATATTAAGTTCTCTGGGATCTATAAAATATTCTCAATGGAGACAAAAATACACTACATTTATATGTACCTAAAATATGCTTTAGTAGACATTTTATTGAAAAATACATTTTGTTAGCAAAAAATGGTAAAATATATTCTATGTAGCATATATACATATATAAATTAATGTTTAAATATATGGAAATTTGCATAGTAATATTTATTATCTATGTTTCAAATTTCCAGCTAATTAGTGTATGGGTTTTGTAAACTTTTCTCCCTGTCTTCCCAATAACTGTCTTTTTCTATGTCTATGATCAGATGATCCCCTTTAAGGGAATTTCTTCATTCCTCTGCCCCCCAAGTTTTCACTTCCAATTCTTTTATATAACCCTTTGCCATGTTTTTTTTTTTTTTTTTTTTTTTTTTTTGTATTGTTTTGTTTTTCTTTCTGGGTTGGGGTCTTACTTTGTTGCCCAGGCTGGCCTTGAACTCTTGAGTTCATATGATCCTCCTGCTTCATATTCCTGAGTTGCTGAGAGTACAGGCTTATGCCACCATGCCCAGATGCCCTTGTTTTTTGCATAATTTTTGAAAGACATCTTTTCTTACTTCCTAGCAATGGGAATATTTATAAGATGAATCCAGTTATCTTTTGTCCAGCTCACCCAAAAAGAACATTAGTGAAATATCATTTTTCATTTGCTTGGTATTTTCTACTTTTCAAGAAAACTTTCACTGTTGCTATCACTTGACATTAATATTATATAAGTAACGCCCATGTCTCTATAGTTATTTTCTTAATTTTAAAAAAATTGCATCAGTGTGTTTGTATGTATTTTGAACAATGTCTGGGTTACACTGAACAGATTTCTAATTTTTCAGTCATTTTCCAGTGTGGGATTCTTACCTAGTTTAGGTCTTTCAGCCTGCTCATATGGACAGTCTCTGCCATGGCTTATTTGTTAATAACAACACAATAAGATCTAGTACTCCTTTTAGCTATGGTTCTTTGGAACTAAGCTTCCTCTGACAAATACAAATATTTTCCCATAATAAGGCTCGAGCTTGTGGTGTGCGGCCTTGTTGTCAAGAAGGCTTGCATTAGGAGCCATAAATTTCTAAGAGGCCTTACAAAACTGAGCTGTTTTCAGGTGGTCTTCCTCACGATCATTTAGATTTAAATATCTGAAAGGAATTCTCTAGGGACAACCTTTTTTAAAAAGCAAATTTCACAAATGATGACGTAGCCAGAGAACTCTCAAAGCCACCACTAGTGCTGCAAAAATTCTAACATCCTGTTTTTGTCTTTGTCCTCCTGCAGCTACCTCAGTTGTTCCAAGCGCGTTCCTGAACGCTTATTGCAGGATGCCATGGCCATTTCCTCATTCTGTGCAGCTATTTTTATTAGGTGTGAACAATGTGCACGCTGGTGAGGAAAGGGTTAACTCTCAGCTGTGCTGTTGATGTGCCCTTAGTCACAATATGTTTCCTTTGATGCAAGGGTACAGTGTTTCAAAAGACAATCACTATAATTCTATGCAGATTTTTCCTGATGAATGAATAGGAATTTTCAATTGAATCTTTAAATGCCTTAGAACAATGTAAGAAATGGATATAATCCTTAAATTTTTTTATTAAAAGGCATTTCAAATTTGAAAAAGAGGCATTATATACATATCTGATTTATTACCATATATGTTTTTTGAGTCATAACGTTGTTGTAGAAGTTACATAATGCTTTCACAAAAAAATGATATGGTCTCTTTGTGACGCTAAGTGAAATAAAATATAAAGTTTGTGATATATTAAATCACAAACATAAATATGTACTTTATGGCCAGCTGTGATTTTCTAAATGTGCACATTTTAAAATAGAAACATTTACCCAACATGCTGATTAGCAATTTCCCAGTTCCAAAGACCCAATTGCATTTAAGATGCAAAAGATTAAAGTGCCTAAGTAGATAAAGTTAATAGTTCATCTTCCTGACTGCTTGTATATGCTTTAAGTCTTATAGTTCCTTCCAACCCTATGGACTCAAGAGCTGGAGCTACTTTGATGTGGACTTGTGTTTTACACACATGCTCTCATTGGAACTGAATCTGATTGCATCTCCCACACCCAGAGACATGTTCTGCACGTGAACGGAGACCATGTGGCCCTGTGTCACTTCACACTGTGTGTGCAGGGTCTTGGAGAAAGTGGGCTGTTTTTCTGTTATTATCACACATATTCAAACTTCGTTTTGGCTAAAAATCATCTGAGCCATTAATATTCCATCTCCCAATGATTTTACTCCTCCCCTGCATAAAAAGTGGTCAAGGAGAACATGCTAGATTGCATTGACTGGAAAATACAATTCCCCAGGGACACCTTATTTGCTCGTCCATGCAGCATCTCTATCTCCGTAGGTAGAGTTGAATTTGTAAATGCCTCTAGTCCTTTAGGATACACGGGCAATTGGCAGTTCAAAAGTTCATATGATGCCATATGTCCTAATAATTTTTATCTACATCTAAAACAATACAGGACTGTCAAATAAAATCCTGCATGCAAACAAATGATGGAATGCAGGGGAACCCTCTGCTCTAGCCTTTTCTTCTTTGTCCGACAAGCTAATGCAATAAGGCCAATAATAAAAGGTTGTGTACTAGGCCTAAAGCCTGTGACAGATAAAAAAGAAATGTTGGAAACCAATGAAGCTTTTGCACAATTAGATTTTTTGAGGCTGTGCTGTAAGGATTGCCCAGAGCCTGTTCAGTCCTGATTGATGGTAAAATCATAACTACATCATATTAGCTGTAGAGTTCACTGACAGGTTACTACAGATTAATATTGCCACTGCTGTTCACTTACCATCAAACCAGGGGAAATATGAATTGAGCTGTTCTTCTAACAAACCCCGCATATTAAAAGGTAAGGTGTTCTATGGAACAATCTCCCCCTGTCACTGAGGAAAGACACAAACAATGTCTATTTGAGAGATATGCAGATACAGCACAGCATACTAATTAGTTCTCTGCTAGAGAGTCCCATCACATCCGGTTGGCTAACGACCCTTCATGTGAGCTTGTTCCTTCAGAGCTCTTGGCTACAGGATTGCAAACGACACCCTAAAACGTGGAGCTGCAATCTTGGTGATTTAAATGCCGGCTGCCAGGCAAATTGCAGCGACATAAATTTGGCCCATGTGTTTTGCATCGTGTGAATACGAAACAGGAGACGCCATGGAACCGAGTTTTGTTTGCTTTGGACTCTGGAGGTTTGGTGAGGGCTATTTTCAGAGGAGGCTATCCATGGTGGGAGGGCGGGGAGGGATTCATGCATCCTTTTCTTAGCTTTCAAAATGTTGAGAATGCAAGAAATAAACATGTTGCTCTCCTAATTCAACCATGCTGATAATAATGATATCCAAAAATGAAAGCATTTCATCTTTTTGTCATCCCAAGCCTTGGACAAAAAGTCAACTGTGAAACAAAACCAGGGCTCACTTAGTTGCATAAAAAAAATGGAAGGGTCATTCCAGATTAGAAGCTGCCAATGAGGAAAACACTTGAGAGTTCTCTTCCTGTCCTGCCTGGTGTGATCACAAAATCTCCTGCTGGGAATCCCAGCAAGAGACCTGTGTCTTCCTACCTGACACTGGTCATGGTGACTGTCCTCTGGTGACTTGGACTGTTATATCTGTAGGTCTGGGGGTTGAATTAGGTGGTCCCCAATATTCCTTAGATCCTACGCCCTGTTTCTGTATAGGTGGCATTTGGATTTCAGTATCAGCAATTCTGAGGAGCTTGTTAAACATGCTGAGTCGGGGCCCTACACAGTGTGGTTCAGGAGCACACTGAAGTTTAAGAACCACCACCATGAGGGACGGCAGTGGCTTGGCCAGAGTAACCTTAGATCATACCATTGTTTTTGAGAAAATATGCAAAGAGCTAGAGTCAGCCAGAGTTTGGGGAAAAGATAATCATGTCTTTTGTTTGTTTAAGCAGAATTGCTTATCTGTTTTTAAAAATTGTTTTATCTGTTTATTTAAAGAGAAAATGATGACCCTGATGTTTATACTTTAAAGTATAAACATTATAACATTAACTTACTGATGGAAGACTGGGGGGAGATATTCATAATGCTTAAAACTGAGTATAAAACAAACAAAACACCTGAACCCAAATTAATATCTGGGATGTATAAAGAATTCCTTCAAATGGACCAGAAAAAGACAGGAGACACCATAGGGGGAAAAAAAAACACACAAAGGATGTGAAGTCCAAATGATGAACTGGTATCTGAAGAGATTCTCAAACTCACTGGTAGTCTCAGCAACGTAGACTACTTCAGTCACATCTGAATGCTGAAAATTTGGAAATCTGGATGATGCCAGGTGTTTGGAAGAATCTTTTTTTTTTTCAATCAATGGAGGGAGAGGAAATGAGTCTGATCTTTTTACATAGCAATCTGACAATCTTAATGAAAATAGTGTGAGCATGCCCCAAGACTAAGGCGACAGGCCTTCTCACCAAGGGTAGCAGGGGAACCTAAAGTCCTGGTATAATTATGAATAGTGCTTCTTTCATGTCCCCAAATGCCCTTGGGAGAATAAATTATTTAATTGCCCTACTTCTGCAATCCCACTTCTGAACACAAACCCAGAGAAATTTTCACAAAGGAACTGTATACAAGAATGCCTTTTTAGCATTATTTATGATGATGGGGGATTGAAATCGATCCTTGATGCCTTCCACTAGAGGAATTGATAAGTGCACTGGGGGGTATTTTCTATGGCATACCATACAGTGAATGTGGAGGCAATATTTTCATATGTATATGAGGCAATATGAATTAATTCTGTAAGCCACCTTATGTATTAAACGAAAAAAAAAAAGAATGAGATTTAAAGCAAAATTCCATTTCTCCATATTTCAAACACAAATTAAACTTGTTAAATACAAAACAGCAGTGCATATACAAGAATATATGCATATTTCAAAAATATCAATATGTTTATGTAAGGGTGAGAGGAATGTGGACCTGAAAGTGAGCAAGAAAAAAATAATGAAACTAGAAGGGTCGTGTGTGGAGTTATGTGATGATGTGCTATAAAAAGAGGTGTGGGATTATTATAGACTCTGACCCAGAGGTCAAAAATGAAAGATAAAAGAGTGACTATGATTTTAATTTCTATCTCTGGGAGAGTAATGAAAAATTTTTCCTTCAAGTCAAATATGATTGTTAGCAGGAAATGATAGTTCGTACATAGGAAGGCTTCCAGTCTATTTCTATTCACCAGGAAGATAGAAAATTTGATTCAGGCAATTTTACTGTCAATCATCTCCTGACTGGCAGTAGAGCCTCTGGCATTATTATCAATGACAGATTCAGATTTCACAGCAAGGTGCATAGCAAATGGTATTTGTAAAGTATGTATTTGTAATTTTCACCTACAACTTTCAATGGCTCCCTTTCCCATATAAGATAAAGTCCAAACTCCTGAGCTTGGCAGGGAGGACCCTCTACCATTTGACTTCAAACACCTTCTCCCATCTACTTCTCTAATTTCTCTTCATTGATGCTGTGCTCTCTTGAACCAGTCCTTCTATGTCCATCATTACTAACACCAACTGCCCTGCCTGGCATGCCCATCCATTCCTCTTCCTGTCTAAGTCTTACTCACTTTCAGGAATAATTTGAGGTGTCGATCTTCTTTAGAGCCTTCATTTACCATCCATGCACCCAGGTAAATGACTTTCTTCTTCATGCAGCTGTTGCATTGCTGCTTGGAGTTAAAATTACTTTTCATGCTTTTCGTGCTTTCTCTGCAGGGACTAGGTTTTGCCCTCTCATTTTTCTCTTACAAATAGCACTAAGCCTTTTAAAAATAGTGTTGAATAAACATTTACTGACTCTCTGCTTGGGAGAATACAATGATCTCTGGGAAACTGTCCCTGAGTTCACAGGAGTTTATGGTCCAATGTTGATGCCCAGAGAGAATAAGTTAAAGATGTTGGAAGTATGGTAGGGCCTGGGTCGAGGGCTGAGAAAATGCTGCATGGAGTGAAGCCTGGGGTGAATCTAAGGAGTCTCCACATTTCCGACTGAACCTTGACCTTTTGTGTATGGTGCTTTAAATCCAGGTCTGGCATGTTACCTTGGGGCTCAGAAGAGTCAGACACATAGACATGCTTTAGAAGTGTCTGTTGGCTGTTGGTGATTATAGGGTTATAAAACAATTTCTTTTTTTTTTTCTGACTGGTGTTTTTAAGGGGCAAAATAATTGTTGAATGAATGTGAACTTTACAGAGGGAAGTGTTAACTGATAGTTGAAAACAGGGAGTGGTGTCTTTAACTGATTCAGAACCACAGCTCTGATTCCCAGGGCAGACTGAGTATGAGCACTTGTCCCCAGGGCTATCAGAAAGGTTCAGTGCTCTCACTCTACTGTGTCATCAGGCTCCACAGAGCTGTCCAGTGGCTGCTCCCTTGGTCCTTGGATTTTCCATTTGGGTGCTAGAGCCATGCTTTAGATTTTCAGGGTCTCCTGGTTCCCTCTACCAACAACTCCCAGAGTTCACAAAAATATGGCTTTGAGGTGCCTCACACATAGACATATGTTTTTCTTCCAACGTGCATGGAATGAGATGAGAGTGGATAGAGCGTCAAATGGGAATGGGGGCCTGGATATTCCCTGAGAAGAATGAATGACTTGTTAGGTAGTAGAGTTGGATGGGACCTCAGAATGTGGTCAGGCAAATGCTTTCTCCTCAATGAGGCCCATTTTGCAGTTGAAATGAGAGGGTTGAACCTGACTAGGCCAAACATGGCCCTGATTAGGACTGTGGAAGTTAAGTTGCCTAACATCTTAGAAGTTAGCATTTTTATCTCCTAAGATGGATGTTTTATAATGTATATCTTTGAAAGTTAACTATAAATTCTATGACTTTTGAATCATAACAGACTCCCTGTACATGAGTCTAATATTCACTAAAAATATTAACTGTACCCTTCTTATTTCTTTCTAAGAGAGATTGACATATAGCTGAAATTTTAAAATTGATCTACTTTTTGTCATATGGACACTATTTTTTATGGTTACCCTGTGATTCATGAGCCAATTTGCTGCAAAAATCTCAGATGATGGGAGTGAATTATTCACATTTCACAGTGGAAACATAGCAACTTTTCATTTCCCAAGTCAGTTAAAATATCTCCTAGATCCTATGTTCTGCATAAAAGATATTTTTAGTGAATATACACACATTTTACTCATTTTGGAGTACATTTGAGAATTTTGCATTGTTAACAATGCGTTTGTGAGAAAGTAACTGAACTGGGTAAAATTACCATGACCTGGTATTCTCTAGGAGTTAAGAAATGTCATTCTGAGCGATAGGAAAATCTTGTTGCCAGTAGCCTCCTGGTTTAGTTTAATCGGAATCCCAGCTCATCAGTTAACTTCATTGTGTCTGATCCTTCATTCCTAAAATGAGAGATAACCGATCTGACAGCCAGATAAAGAGAATAAAGTTTGCAAAGCACTTAAGTCATGTACAGAATGATTTGAAGAGAAAAAGATAATAATCCACTTGGATTATTCTTTGATGACATAGTGGATTGGCCTGGTGACATAATTTATAGGCCCCTTTCTTGGTCCACAATGGAATCACAGATCCATGATTGTATTTCCAGGGTATTATACTAATTTTTGGCATGTATCAGGACCTGACCATGACCCAGATGTTGAACACAAGATCGAGGGAAGCCAGATCTTCCCTGACTTGATTTTTTTTCTTTTTATAAATATCACAGCACAGAAATGTTTTTTTTTAAAAAAAGCAAAATATGAAAAGAGTGACTGCAAAGTATTATATTTTGAAAATTTTGCCCAAGAATCCTTGCAGATAGGCACTGAGAGTGAGCAAGCTGAGCTGTTCCTTTGCAGGACAGCTTATAAAATATCAATGGGAAAAAAATGTATATGCTGTAATTACACAAGGAGAGATCTTACAGAGAAAGGCCCATAAGTACAGATTTCCAAGGTATGAAAGTCATTAAATAAAGCAGTGCAAAATTTCTAGAAGTTTCTAATTAGATTTTGGGCTGTGGAATTTGCCTTTGCCTAGAGCAAGAAGACTAGCTGTTTGACAATCAAGTCTTTTGCCTCCTAACAACAAACTACATGTGCCTTAAATAGTAAGTCTGTTTTCAAGGGCTACATTTCTTGATTGTAGTTTCAATAAAACATTTTTCTGGAGTTATAATTCATGTTGCACAGCAATATTTATTTTATTGTTTGTTTACTCAAAATTTTGACCTAGCGTTAAATTCTTGTGCACTTTATTTTTTTTTTTTTTTGATGCATTAAGTTTAATTGGAGCACAGGACTTCTACTTTGAGGTTTTGCTATTAAAAAATACCATTGGTCTTTAAACTGAAAGGTTTGATGGAATATTAAATTTGATGAATCATAGCAAGTGTCTGTGTTTGTTAGCTTTTATAGACCACATTAAAGCATTCATTAATAAAGTCACACTACATTGCCTTGAGTAGGTCCTAAAAGGTTAACGACTTGATGCAGGCTGGTGTTCTTTAAGCTTTACTATTTGAGGGTGGCTTGTGGCAAACTTAGTTCACTTTGGAATTGGAATACAAAAGAAATGATTTATTTTCTATCTCAAGGTCCAGGAATTTCTTGGCCTTTTTCCATTTTTTTCTCCTCCTTTCTCTTCTCCAACTACCACCAAATTATCTTGCACATTCACATGTGCACGGTGTGACTCCAGTGGTTAATTAGCTACAGGATAACCCTGGGGTGGAGGGTAAGGGTGGTGGGGTGGGGGCAGTGGTATCACCAGAGCTTTTCACCTCCCCACTGGCAGCTCCAGCCATGACCATCCAGCAAGCAGAAGCTGACTTGACCATGAATCACCTATTTCGGGAACAGGAGTGAGTATTGGAGAACTATTGCTGTTTTTTTCCCCCAGCTCTTACAGGCTCTTTTAGAAAACAAAATCTAGAAATATTTACAATGATTAAATAAAAATAAATTATATATCACTGATTACAATATTATTTATCCAGAGGACCCTTGGGTGATGTGTTTATTGACTAACTGGGTACTCACTGGATGCACGACTCAGAGATACATATTCTCCCATTCTGAGGCTAAGAACATCTGGAATAACTGCTATATCTGAATTGTTTCGCCCAGAGAATTTTTGTGTCAACTTTTTTTTTTTTAATGTGCCAGAAATAGGATTAGATTAAACCAGACTGAAATTGTGTAGCTACTTTTTAAAATTTGCTAAATCATGCAAATCTTCAATATTACATAAAAGCTCTACAGACACTTTGCAAAACTTCATGAAGTGTGGATCCTTCTTAGAAGACACTCTTAAGTGTGAGGTTCATTTTTTCTTTTAAAAAGAAACTTGTCCAGTGCTTTGATTCTGTCAGGAGTTGTTAGTAAAATAAATGACTTGTATTGGTTTATGTGGGAGACAAATCAAAGCATTTCCATGAGGTCACCGGGCTGACCTGCAGCAGTTTAACCATTTCCTGAGCACCTACAGAAGTTGAAGGCTTGGATGGGTGTTAGTCATTGAAAGTTCATATAAAAGAGGCCACCAAGTGTTATATGGCTGCGATTGTTTCCAGGCTGAAACAACTTTGTATCTGTTTATTATTGTCAGTATCTTGTTATATTGTTCTTTCAGAATCAATAAAAGCTAACACCCCCACCTCCCCCCCCCCCCCCCCCCCCGTTTTTACTACTAAACCCTTCTGGAACCATGTGTCAGACTGAAAGCCAAGAATTACCAAACAGGGAGGAGGCAGGCCCAACACTGAGGAGGAAAAGTTCAACCTACATTATGCAGCAACCTTATCCTGAGAGGAAGTTGTCTATTAATGGAAACCATACCAGAAAATTCTTGATGTTTATTTTTGTTTTCCTAATATGTGAGGTAATTTTTTTCTTCAGAAGTAAAAAAAAGAACAAACCCATGTTGTGGGGATAGTTTTCCTTTGATTTAGGAAGGCCATTTTTAGAAGATTCCTTACTCTCCATTTATCCACACTTCTTAAGTGGTTCTGGGTATCAGTTGTCAGGTGACATTCAATTTATCCTATGGAATGGTATTCTTTTTTATGTTTAATGAAAAGATAGATTTATTAAAACTAGTTTAATAAGCACAATCATTTGCAATTTTCCCCTTCTCTGTATTGCCTCATTCATTCATATCTATTTAAGGAATGAGCATGAGAATATTAAGTGTTTAATGATTCTTGATGATTAGAATTCTAGAAATGGTCTTTACCAGTCTTGGGGTTCAAGGCTGGACCACAATTCTGCTGTACTTGTGGAATGCTGGCAAATGTTCATCATCCATCTCTGGGGAGGTGAGCAGAGGGAGCACAAACATTCACCAATGTCTGAGGTGTAAATACTCCCCATTATGACTAATTTGACGCTTCCAGCTTTCTATTGCTAAAGGGATTGAAAGGGGATGTATGCAACTGGCTCTTGTCAACCAATTATGTATTGGCTTCAGCCCATCACCCAGACCCCACTCTACCCTTAGTTACAAGTTATAATTCCATGATTATTTAACACTTAGAAAAGGAGATCTCTGTTGGCTTGCACATTTACTTGCTTGCTTATTTTACCAAAAAGCTATGAAAACAATAGTATCTAAGACTAAAAATATTGCTCCTGGGTATTGATACATGCTTACCTTAGCCAAGCATCCAAAAAAACCAGTTATGATACATTGCTTTATCTAGAAACTGTTGGTTAAAAAAACACCTTTTAAAAATAAAATATTTTAGGAAAAAATTCTCTGCACACACAAAAATGTAGAATGATAGATTATTATTATTCCCCCCAGCTTTATTGAAGTATAGTTGACAAATGCAAATTATATACATTTAAGGTATACAATGGGATGATTTGCTCTCTGTGTGTGTGTGTGAGAGAGAGAGAGAAAGAGAGAGAGAGAAAGAGAGAGAGAGAGAGAGAGAGAGAGAGAGAGAGAGAGAGAGAGAAACACTCAAGATCACTCTCTAGCAAATTTCAAGTACATACTAGATTATACTCACCATGCTGAAGTTCAGGCCCCCAGTAATTATTGGTCTCACAGCTGAAGGTTTCTACCCTTTTCCCAACATTTCCCCAATCTCCCCACCCCTCAGCTCTTGGTAACCACCTTTCTACTCTCTATTGCTATGCATTTGAGGATTCTTTTGATTTCATATTTAAGTGAGATCCTGTGTTTTTTCTGTGTTTGGCTTATTTCATTTAGCAAAATGTCTTCAAGAGTCATTCATGTTGCTGCAAATGGCAGATTTGCCTCCTTTTTTTAAAAATCTAAGAATATATGGTGAATAATAGTGGGCAGACTAGTTTTATAATTGTACAATGTTTATATTTTAAGATATGGCATCTTGGAAAGACTCATTCACAAGGTCAACAAAAATGATGGGCTATGGAAATCTCTAGATCTTTTAAAAATAAATGGGAAAAGTAGAGTCC
Source organism: Callospermophilus lateralis (assembly GCF_048772815.1). Lineage (NCBI taxonomy): Eukaryota > Metazoa > Chordata > Mammalia > Rodentia > Sciuridae > Callospermophilus > Callospermophilus lateralis. The sequence continues at coordinate 54,949,482 of NC_135313.1, read as the reverse complement.
ATCACATATATGGTCACTATCTCTGAGGTAACTTTGGAGAAAGTTATATGGAGTAAGGCTTATCATTTGCAGCTGTTTAGGAGGAATGCCTGCAATGTGAGTAGCCTGGTTTTAAAGATAATGGATTTATGAGTTGCAGGAAGCCAAATGTGCGATCACTTGGACCAGAATCTGTTAAGTATCATATTGCTATTTCTTCCTTTCTTCCCCATGTTAGCTCATATCTCAAATATGAATGTCACCTATAGGTTACTCAGGTGATCCCAGGCCATCCCAAGTGTGCAGCTGTGCAGGACTTGACCTTGAAGGACAGATGGCATCAGGAGGAATTCTTTTATACCTCGTATTAGCCAGGGCTCAGTTTCTGACATTTCTGTCTACAAAACACAAAAGGCTTTCACTGTGAGTTGCTTTCTGATGTGTGCTTAAAACCAAGTTGGGTGCATTAAAATGGTGAAGAGGCAGAAATCTGCTCACTGTGCTCTGTGAAGAATTAAACAAAATTTGGAGTAGATAGAAAAATCGATCTTTAAAAATCTTTACGGCTTCTCCTGTACAAAATTAGATGTAATATTTATTTCAGATTAATTTTCTGTTGATTCCAATACACATTGTATGCTAAATTTCCTTTAAAAAATAAATACTTTCAATAAACTATTGACACAAGTTTTTTTAGCTGATTTTCATCTATCTTTCTGATTTGAATAATATGATTCTTTCAAGTCCACACCTTTCCTTGGCAAAACTTAAGTCACTAAGATGATTGTATACTTTCATGGAGTCCTTTTCAAATGTTTTTTTTTTTTTCCTCCAACTAGAATACTTTTGCAGACACCTTTCTAGAGTTACCAAGATTCTTTGAAGTATTATCTGATTACAGAACTAAAGCCTAACCATGTCCTCTTCAGGAGATTTAAAATAACTTGTATAGCTTTCTGATTTAGCACTTCATTCCAACATGTATCCACTTCAATCCTCTTGACCCAACATACTTTGGAAAGAACAAAGCAAGATTTCCAAAATTTGGCAGTTAATTTGGATTACATAAAGGCTGTGTGCTTCAATTAAAAAAAATAGTGATAGCTAACATTTCGTGAGTGTTTTTAATGTCCCAGGAATTGTTCTAAATGCTCCCTGCACATTCTTCACTTAATCTTCACAATAATTGGGAGGAGATAGACCAGATTCTGGTGATCATTTCTGTTTAGCAGATAAGGAAGCTGAGAAAACAGAGACCATGGAACTTTTGTAAGATCACAGGGCAAGTCAATGAAATCAGGATTTGAGCTCAGGCACTCTAAGTGGAAAGTCCACATTTTTATTCATGATGCCATGTTTTGTTGAGTAGTCTTGCTATTCGTTTTGAGCCTATATATCCAAGGCAGTGTGTGGATTGGAAAAAATACCAGACTAGGCCAGAGTTAGGCTCTTGACATGCTCTTTTCAGTAATTAGTTCTAACAACTTAGACAAGTTGATCTTTCTGGAGAAAGCTAAGCAACCATTCATATTAAGTCCTTTCATAAGCATCTTATTTATTTCATATAAATGCTACAGCTCTCATTCCTGTGTATCTGATTTCAATACACATTGTATGCCATATTTCCTTTAAAAAATAAATGCAGTAGTATGAGGCCATTGAGCAGAGCCATTGGGATTGGGATTGAGTCCTGATACTGGGATCAGACATGGTGATGGACACAGAACTCCATGCAGGTCTCACTGGGTTGAGTCCTTTTGCAGCCTCTTATCATATGGCAGATGGGGCCAAGTTACCCTGCCAGAACCTTATTCTCTCTTCTATAAAAAGCAGAATACAAAATGTATACACCTCTGGCGTTTGTTGAAGGTGGAGGAACAGTGCACTCAAAGTATTTCATACAGCATATCTAAGCTTCTCTACATGATTCTCTGAGGTCACTGTCATTATCCCCATTATACAAATGAGTAAACTGAGGTCTACTGAAGTTGAGTCATCTGCCCAAGGATATTTGTCTTGTTTATGGTGGAGTCTGCAGTCTAACCCAGGCAAATGACTATTGAACCAATACACCATCTTTCTCAAGGACTAAGAGGCCATTGTATAATTATCTATTAGCTGAGCTAATAGTCCCTTTCTAGAATATCCTCCACTTTGGCACAATTCAGCAGCCATGGGAGTAAACTGGTACCTGCAGAAAACTCCCAGGATCTATCTTTCCCTTGACCCACAATCCCTTGTGATTGGATAGGACCCATCTCTACACACACACACACACACCCCACCAACCCTTGGATTCCTCTTTAGGAAAACAAATGGGTGTCAAAAATGTCCTCCCAGGTCTCTAACTTCTAAGTTCTCCAGGCTTAACAGGTATCCATTCTCCCAGCTCACATGCCTCATATACACAAACTTGCTTTACTAAAAGTTTATTTCTGATTTAACACAGAATATTGTGAATTAAAGTTACACCAAGCAACTACTAGTAGAAGTGACCTTAGGACATTGAAACTTAGGTCATAAGTCAAGCAATTAAGAAAATTAAATGTTACACCCAGAAAGATTGAACATGGACAGACAGGAATGATGTTGTGTGTCATTAGGATGTACAATGGAACACTAGAGTAGTGGTGCCCATATTTTACTACATGTTGAATATGAATTTATTTCTATTAAAGTGTTTGGAAGTCTTTGGCTTTTTTTTTAATTATTGTATACTATCTAAACAGGGATACAACCATATGTGACTTAGCATCAGATTCTCTGAAAATGTTTTTTCTTCCTAATCAATAGCTAGGATATATTTCAGAATGTTCTGTTTTTCAAAACAGCAGGATTTCTGTATTTTGATATTTCCCTATTTTCTCAAAGTCCCAAAGTGCCTTATTACCTCCTAATCAACCCTAGCAGACACATGACTTCCATCTATTTTGGGTTCCCTTTAACTAAGAATGCTGGAAATAAGCATTGCCAGTTGGCACCTCTGTGTGGTCATCTTCAATCCAAAGACTCTTTCTAGCTTTCAGTTTGCACAGTGATGCTGCTTTGAGTCAGAGTTCCTGGAAACACAACTCTTTTGTAAAATGCTTTGAATTAATTCCTAGTCATTTCCACTGTGGTCTCATCAACTCTGAACGTTGCTGGGGTAAAGCCAGTGATCTGCACAATTTCTGTGTGAGGTGGACCTGCATGCACAGAGGAGCGACACCTAGGCTCCCCTTTGGGACCTATGTAATTTATTTCTAACTGAAGCGCTATCCTTAACTCGCTGTTATCTTGTCGTTCAGGCATCCTGCTCTTGCTTTTGTGCACTATGTGTTGGGGTTGGCGGTGGGGGGGGTGGCGGTGGCTGGGGATGGGTGGAGGGGGAGATTGCCCAGAGAGGGAACACCTTTAGCATGGTAAGGTCCTTTGGATGAGCTAAAGATTCCAATCTTGACTGAAGTTTTCTAGCTTTAAATCTCATTTTTCATCTTTGATGCCTGAGATGACAAAATAATAAGTTTGCAAATAATGATACACATGTGCTGAAATACAACGGGGTTTCTTTGCCATTGATATAATGTAGGAAAATGTACAATAATGCCACTTAATTTACACTAGTAGATGAGAGCCCTAAAACCTTCATTAGGATGCTAAATCTGATTTTTGTTTGTGACCAGCATGAATGCTGACCTCTGCCCTTTGAATGATCTTTCCGTCTCCCAGAAAGTTCATGAAAAGGTCATGGAGCTGCACTCACTTCCTGTGTGTGTGCATGGACGTGTCTTTGCTATTGATCTGGGAAAAGACCATTTGGTGGTTTTGTTCACTTTATTTTTAATGGAAACCTGATCAGTAATTATAGAATTTTTCTACCGGAATTCACACCTGAGTAAGTACAAAAAGCTAACCTCATTTGACACTGGTTGTTTAAACTTGGCCATAACTCCCAATTAGATACTTTTCTTGAACCCTTAACAAAGCAAAATACGGCACTTACTGGTCACAAGTTCAAAGCAGGAGACAAGGAAAAAATGGCCTAATAGCTGGAAATAAAAACATCAGTGAATTTTTCTTATGGATTCCTTCATGTCAAATTCATATCATGAGTGACTCTGAGTTTTCCCTTTAGATCATCTTGGCATGATCGAGGAGCAAAAATAAAAATGATTTCTAGTATATTCTTGAGGTGATTCCTTCTTTTGATGCTGCCTGTCACTGTAAAAGGGGTTATGAATCTCCAGAAACCTGCTTTTCTGTCAGAAGCGTAGGCACCGATTTTCAAATCAGACTGCGGTAACTGGTACGGTTGGAGGGCTTTAAATCTCAACTAGAAAACTATTGCCATTTACAAACAACAAGGATTGTACGGAAATTGTGAAAAATGCACCAGCGTCATATTTAGAATGATTGTGCGGGGAGGATATAACAATACTTTTCAAGACTGTAAGCAATACGTATATTCATATCTCGTGCTATTTATCTTGTAGATATACAGCACTGGAAGTTCTCGGCTGCTGGCTGTTAGGCTCGTAGCACTGAGAAGGAAAGATCCTGAGGTTTGTCACTGCCGTATATCACTGCAGCTGTGCCCTTTGATTACACTGGGGCGCCACCAGTCATTAATAACAGCGAAAGCTTTTTGTCTGGCAAATGCATCGCTATACAATCCTCTCTTAACACCTAGGCATCTTGATTTGGTAGCAAAGGTAAATTAAAGAGGAAGCATGTTTATTTTGCAGCCACACTTGTGAAAATAGAGGTGGCCTTTCTAGAGCTATTCAAGAAAATGGATTTTTTCCCCTTGCCTTATAAAACTTGGAACATTTTCATATTTTGCATTTGCTCAAGGGAATCCTGTCATTAAGTCTCACTTGAACAAACAATGTGAGCACAATGTAATTAGGATTTTAGTTCTATCACTGTCACATTCATTTGGCTATCAGAGGGTTACAAAACAAGCTATCATCCAAGACAACAATTACTGTGTAGACTTATAAATGCAAGCGGGGCCATGGTTGAAGATTTCCTGAAGAGCATAATGTAACTGGAAATTGCATAGTAGAATGCTTTCCAGAGTGGAAAAAAACATAGTAAAATGTGATGCTTCCTGAACACGTTGCCTTGAAAGGTTGATGCCGGCAAACCGTTTTCCAGGCAGTAGTGCTTTCCCATCAAAAGTCACCCCAGAGTTGACCAGTTGCAGGGGAAGTTAATTCACACTAAACATACTCATCGAAATGGATTTATGAATGCCACTTTTCTATGTCAAATGGCTTTCATGTTTTTAAAGGTGAAGTGCAATGATCACACTGTCAATCTGACCTGTCTTCAATTTCTATTACCACTAGAATCTGTTAGGACTCTTCAATTCTTGCCTAGGCTATTATGACAGCCTCTTCAGTTATTTTCTTGCCCCGCCCTCCAGCTTCCCTTAATTCTAAGTTGTTCAAAGTATGTCAGTTTTGCAACTCATGAGTGTATGGTGAATTCAATTTAGTTTTTCCCTATTAATGTTATAAAAAAGGAAAAAGATAATGGGATGGAATAAGGCATATTGCAGCATATTGCACGGAGGAAAGGTAAGTATTATTTCCTGAAACTTGTTCCTTCATTTGTGTGCATGTGTGTAAAATATGTAAAATGTGCTTCTTCTGCAGATTCTCATCCACTAAGTTCAAAACCTCTATTCTAGTCCATTGTTTCCCCAAAGCATAAGATGTTTCCGGACAATTCAGGCTCATAACATTAGCTTAGGTGATGACAAAGTTATTACCTTTTTAGTTCTTTATCCAATTTATATAATTGGATCAAGAAGAAAGCCTAATATTGGTGCTCGTATATCTTTAACATGAATCTGACACTTGCGAAGTTCCTTTATTTTGGGGTCCACTATTCCCATAATGGGAGCAGTCCTCAGGCTCAAGTTTTTCTCACAAGAAAATTGTCTGGATCAAATTTTATTTTGCTGTTAATATTGCTTCCATTGTGTTCATTTGTAGGGAAAATGCCAGACTTTCCTTTGATGCTTATATATAAAATTTATTTTTAAATAACTTGAAGAAAAAGGCATTCAATTTAAAGAAAAATATTAACATCAAGAGATTCAGAGTACAGAGGCATATGGAGAGGGCAAAAGCTGTGATTGGCCTATGAAAATAACTAGTATTTTTACTAAATTTTTAGAAAGACTGCCATATTAATCTGTCAAAATTGCAAATGGAATTCTATTATTGCGTCTACAGGAAATCCCTCAACAGGGTTCCCCTGTCCACAGGATCTGAGGTCCGCCTCTTTTTCCAAACTCACCTCCAGATTACAGTCCCTTCTGCTGAAATGTCAGCCCCTCATCAGGAGCTCCTCTTCACCCCTCAAGACCCAGCTCAAGACTCCAGTTCCCCTGCACCAAGTGGCCAGGAACCCTGTTCTCCATTCTCCAACAGCTCCACATTTATACTGTGCTACCAGGTGTCACAATGACCTCTAAGTCTTTTTTTTCTTCACACTGTTATTTACTTTGAAGCACAAACTGCCTTATTCATCCTTGTATCTTAAAGGCCTAATTCTTGGTGCACACACAGTGGCAGGCACCCCACAACATTTGAAAATGAATAAATTTCTCATACTGGAAAATATAATTGGCTCAAGAACAGGACCAGACCTACCTTAGGAGGAAGTTACAAATCCTGAATTTGCTCCACTCGCACCAAGAAGGCCAAAGGGGATATGAAATTATTAACAATAGTAGTAATGATACTTGCCAACATTTAGAAAGCACTTACCAAGTATATGGCCTGCTCCATGCAATTTCTCCTTTAGTCCTTATAACCACCCACAAGGAAGGGGCAATCATTGCCTTCCTGTGGAAATTGAGGCTCCTTGAGACTGAGTCATTTGTCCAAGGTCAACAGTTCTTTGATAGTGAAATTAGGACACAGAGCCAGAGTTATCTGCTCCCAGAGCCTGCCGCCAGCCACCAGGCTGTGTATGAAGAATATCTGTTGCCCTTCTATCTCTAGGAAGAGTTGGATTGGCATTGAGAATCTGTTCTTCCGCAACTCTGACCCTCTTGGTCTCCACCATGCTTGTGTCTGTTGTCCCACCCACAGCTTTGTCTCATAAGCTTCCCTAACACTCTGCCATTCTGGCTCCTGGCCTTGCATTTACTGGATTCTACCTCACTGATTTGACCACAACCTGCTCTCATATCTACTTGGTCCATCAAAGCAGTCTAATATTCTAGTGAAAAAAAAAAACAAAAAAAACAGGACTCTGCAGATGAACTGTTTAGCTATACCCTCATCTGTTTGACTTAGGGCAAGTTACTTGAACTCTTTATGCTTCCAGCTCAAGATTAAAATGGGGGCCAAGTGTGGCACATGCCTATAATCCCAGCAGCTTGGGAGGCTGAGGCAGGAGGATCGCCAGCCTTAGCAAAAGTGGGGCACTAAGCAGCTCAGTGAGACCTTGTCTCTAAATAAAATACAAAATAGGGCAGGGATTGTGGCTCAGTGGCTAAGTGCCCCTGAGATCAATCCCCAGTATGCTTCCCACTGCAAAAAAAAAATTAAATGGGTTATTATTTTAAAAGTGTTTTAGAACCATGCATATTTACATATGAGTGCTAGATAAAAATAGCCAACCATGTGGCTCACGCCATGTCCTACTGTTCCAGGTAAACATTTGCTCAGTCAAGTCCCATCAATTCTTCACTGCTTTTACATGCCCCACAGAGATGGCCACCCACTTGAATACCTTCACCAGAGCACTGCCTATCTTCTGATGTGTACCAGTGATTTTCTTTCTTAAACAATGCTTGCTTTGGGGCCAGTATTGAGCTGAACAGACAAGATAGTATAGTTCAAGAATAGACAGATAGTATAGTTCAAGAACAGACAGATAGTATAGTCTTTGTCCTTAGGGAGCTTTAAGATTGACCCAAAAGCAAATCAAAACAAAAAGCATTGTCTCTGTCACATATCATTCTGAGAGTTCCCAACAGGGAAGAGGGACTAATTTGAACATAAAGGCTAGGGACAAATTTGAGCAGTGTAGGCTTAAGTTCCACAGAAGGCCTAGAGGCTGGCCTCTTCCTGAGAGAAGTCAGTCCTTTAATCTGCCCAATGCTAGAGGTGTGGCAGACTTGGATAGGGTCTGGATGGGGCCACTGTCCAAGCTGCTGGGTGGGGCAGGACAGGGTATTGCAGTGGGGGATACAGGGGATGGAAGCAGTTCTTAGGATCAGTTAAGATGCTTTGGCCTGGATCACAGTGTGTTTCCCCAGCATCCTTCTGCTTGTTGGCTGCTGTTCTGCCTGCATAGTGCCCATGCTGCACTGGTTGTCAAACCAGTCCTGGGAGAAAGCAGTGGCATCAAGTACAAAGGGGTAATGGAGTCCTCCTCAATCATGATCAACCCTGGTCTGTGATTTTTGGAAAGACTCTGAAGAGAAACCAAATACAAGGGCAGAAGTTCTATCAGAAAACTGGCTTCATGGACTAGTGAATAGGAGGTGCCTCTTCCCCTAAGGAGGCACCTAAGTTTCAATTACTGTGAGTCCCAACAAGACTAGACCCATCAACCAGTTCTACTGGAAAGTCTCCCCAGATATGGAAAGCTGGTACTCATTGGCCTCCAGGGGTGTCAGGCTAAGCCTAACAGAGACACAGAGGGAAGGGCCTATCAAGGGAAGGCAGTGTGTTTCCCAATAGGATTCCATGGTAGAACTCTAGATAAGCTTCCAAAACCCAGGGGCCTCGATGCTTTAGAGCAGTTATTTCTTTTGGGAAGAAGACACAGAGTGGGGATAGGCTAGATCTGATGTGATAAAAGTACTGGTGTGATTTCAGCAGGCAGTCAGGAGAGGAACACAATCCCTTTTGACAGAAAGGAAGGAGCAAAGACATTGGGGTAAGACAGCATAAAGGAAGGGTGAGATATATTTAGAATTTAGTTTTAGAAACTGGGAAAATTGGGCAGTAAAGGTAGAATTGTCTTTAGAATAACACATAGCTTTTCTCAATCTGGAGGCAAGGTTAATCTGTTCCTAATTGCTAGAGGAATCCATTGTTGATGTATCCCTTTTTGACACCTTCTGTCAGTAACTGAGACCCAGTGTGCCAGTGGTCCTCATCGAGGAAAGAGGTGGGATGGTAGTGATGGGGACAGAGATTTGAACTGATGGGGTAGGATCTACTTTGTCAAGGTCATTACCCAACACCCCTACTTGGTTGATTCCTGCTCCCAAGAACAGACACTAGATGTTAGAACTGTTGTGCTCAATATGGGGGTTGCTTTTGGGCTCAGATTCTAGGACTCTCTTGCTCCTGCTCCAAGAGTGGAATATTTAAAGGAATTAGAAATATTTCAATTAAACTAGAGCACTACTTTTTCCATTTTATGATATAATATTAGCACTAAGAAACCTTGGAAAGTGTGCAAATATAACCACATATTTCATACTTACTCTATACAAAAAAGGTGTGCCAAGACAGCATGAGATGTAAATGAGTATGATGCCATCCCTTAGCTCAAGGAACTCACTGTCTAGTGGGAACTGCCTTTGTAGGCACAGAGAGAATACATGCATAGGAATGAGGCTGATCCATGTCAATGCTAGACACTCAGATTTACTTCTACTCCCTTTAAGTCAATGGCAGTGGGGAGCCATAGTTCTAAAGGGAGCAGAATGACACAGGCCCCGTATTCCCAACCAAACTTCTTTAAACTAAGGGAGACATGGATGTCAAAGTAATGCAGTGAGGTAATTGCTTCAGATCACTCATAGGGAATGCATTCTTATGTTAAAATTAAAACCATTGCCAGGAATGGTGGTGCATGCCTATAATCCCAGCAACTCCAGAGGATGAGACAGGAGGATAGCATGTTTGAGACCAGCAACTTAGCAAGGACCTAAGCAACTTAGGAAGATCCTATCTTAAAATAAAAATAAAAAGGGCTGAGGATGTAGCTCAGTACATATCCACACCTGGGGGGTGTGAGGGTGTGGTGGGGGGAGGAAGCACCAGAACTAACTGGTTCCAGCCAGAAGGACATGCTCTGGGGTTCAACACATTCATCAGTACTCCTCCTACCAACACAAAAGGGGCCAATAAAAGTGTTCACATAAGCATGCTTCCTTACTCCCATCAATAAAATTTCATATCAAGTAGATGTTACAGAGATGTATGTTCTCACTGAGTGGGGTCTGCAGATCACAGAGTCACTAATACAAAATAAATTGCTGCCCTTTAGAAGTGACTTGCAAATAGGACTTCTTCAGATATTATAGCATAGGAGGAGAATGTGGTTTTCTTCGGAACTGATTGAGAGAAAAATTGCTCAGTTGATATTGTTTCCCAGAATGCTACCTCTTTAGAAAACACTTCATTTTACAATGGTTCATTTGCTCTGGATCTAATTTCTATCATTCCAGGCTTTGTTTTGTAAACAATGTGCAAAGAGCCAAGTTTTGTTTAACAGTTTACAAATTGCCCCAAATCACACTAATTTGAACATTTTTGTGTGCCAATGATGTACACTGTCTATTGCTGCCCTCACAGCAGCCTGTGAGATGGGTATCACAGGATTTTAGAGTTGTGAGAAATCCTGTGAGATGAAGTTAAAGACCCTCAACTTTCATGTGACTCAACTCACTCATTCACCAAGCATTTGTTATTTGGGTACTTGACAGAAATTTTGCCAGAATTACTCATGATGCATAAGGGAGGTTCCTGGTCTCAAGAATTTACATTCCCAGTTGGAGGCAGACAATAAACAACAACAACAACAAAAGCAAAATATCTAGATGATTGTGTTGCTCTGAAGGGTATTAATAGCATTCTCTGATAATGAGGATTTGAGTAGAAAATTCATATTTTAGATATCATTGTTAGGAGGTGATATTTGAATGAAGTCTCCGACAATAAGAAGAAGCCAGACATTGAAGACCTTGGAGCAGAACATTTTAGGCAGAGAGAAACTCAAGTGCAAAGACCATCAGTGCTCTTTGGCATGGTTAAGGAAACAAAGGTGAACAGAGTGAAATAAGAAAACAGTGGTACACGATGACATAGGAGACCCAGACAAAGGCCTGATGCTGAGGACTTTGAATTTCAGCCCAAGCCACTGAAGGATTTTAATAGAGGAGAAATATGGATTCACCTCTTTCTTCTAGATTAGTCGCATGCAAGATGATGATAGGCCTCTAAAGGTTACCTTATGCTCATTATGGAATCTCTATGACTGACCAAAGTGGATGTAAGTGAGTGCTTTCTGTGTTACTCCTTTCATGACTACCTGAAAATATTGTCTTGTCCTAGTCAAGTCTTTTGACAGCTATTCAAGGGCACTATGTGGGTCAAGGAACAAAGAATATATTCATTTCCCCATTTTTCCACATCAGAGTTGCTCTTACAATTTGCATTTTCTCTCTTATGCATAGATATATGAAGACATTGGACTGTAACCTCAAAGGCAATGTCTGTCTGTAATGATTAGTATGTAATTTCAAATTCCAGTATACCATGAAGTACCATGTGTTATTCTATAAAAATTCATCATGTATCTAACTCATGGTCTCAGAAGGGGTTCTTGTAGTGTCCATAGAAAAGGTTGGATAGCAGGTCACTAAGCAGGTTTATAGGGCCAAGAAGAATATCCAGCTTTCTTTTCCCCAAAGATGCCCCAAATGCATCCATGACCATTGAATAAGCTCCATGCATAACCCTGGACTAGACTAAAAATCCAATGGGCATTGTCCCTACCACAAGCTGTGACACTGACCAAGTATTTTCACTTTCTAGGCTTCTTGTTCTTCTTGTGTCATTTGCCCAACAGTCTATCCATGCAGCGTGCATTTACTGCTTTCTGAGTTCAGTTGTTTAAAATTCTTTTTACTAGCAGAATTTCTGGGAAAGTAAAGCATTTGGAAGTTTACAAAGAAAAATCAACCATGAATGAGCAGACTCATATGGCCCCAACTCTGCAGGCCAGGCTGTTCCTCAAAGAGATCAGTCCTAGAGGTGGCTCGGGTACCACCAAGGGGCGACAAGCTGAGTGATGGGAGCCCCTTCCATGTTTCAGCAGTTACAATATCCCCTCTAACATGCCTTCCACTCTGGTGTAAGAATAGAGTCTGTGTAAGACTGAAAACTGATCATGGCTCACACATGGGGAGACAGTTGTCAAGGTAACTTATTTTTCTTTAAAAAACATATCTTAACATATTTCTTGATGTTCCTTGGTTTCTTGTCCAAATTGTGTCCCAGGAAACACTGGCTTTGTGGGTATTAGTGGTTCTGAGGTGGTGACTTGTGATGATTTTCAGGTTGGGTTGGGGAGAGGAAGAAGAGATCAGTGGGTTTGTTATCCAGCGGCACGGAAATACTTTTCACAAATGCACAGTCTCTTGAAAGTTTGGTTTCCCATCACCATTTATATTCCTGAGGAATAGACGTGTCTCTCACTCTGCAGCAGTGTTTCATGACATTTGGATTTACAATGTTCAAGTTGAAGTCTCTAGCCCCTTGCAGTCTGTCAAAAACAGCTTCTTTGTCCATTTGTTTTTGTCTTCCACACCCAGTCTGAATATCTTTTGTAAATTTATACTTGACAACCCTCGTATTTCAGTAGCTGGCTTCGGTTTCACAATCTACCTTGCTTGCTCAGTTACATTAGCTGAAACAACAAATTTAATCCATGATGTCAATAGTAAATTATAGCAGAGAAGTAATATATGTCTGACATCATAAAGGTCAAGGCCATGGTAAAAACACTGCAAATTCTGGGGCCATTGTGTTTGATCAAACAGTGGGCTTTTGCTAAACACTAACATGAAAATCAGATTAGCGCTAAAAGCTGCATTTGGCTAATCTTATTTTTTTAATATCTTTTTTTTTAATGGAAAATTTCAAAAAGCAGAAAGCTCTTCTACTTTACACTGCACTGTGGATTTTGCTCCCATGGACTTTGGCTATGTAATTATATTTTATATTTGGTAGTGGATAAATAATTAAAACGAGAATTACTTTCCTGAAAAGATTCATTTAGAGCACACATTTTCTATTACCATAGCGGTTGGATGGGGGAGGGGACATCGCCTCCTACCTACCTAAACTACCTTGCCATTAAAGTATCTAAATTACCTCGGTGAATTCTGAGCACAGAAGTGGTTGATGAATTGCTTTTGCATAAATGCACTTTCCCTTTGCTAGAATCTAATTTTATGAAACACACTCGTGTGTGTGCGCACGAACACACACACACACACACACACACACACAAGCTCACCAAGAGACACACATATACCAAAGCAACCACTAAACCCTCTCAAGAAGAAAAATTGAAGGCTGGAATTTTCCCTATATAATGAAGTTTTTTTTAAACGTTGCCAGTAATATAAGCATCTCGGAGGAAAGCCCAAATGGTTTCATCTCTCTCCTATAGGGAAGAGCAGTTCATGAATCATTGTTTCCATGCAAAAGTGTTTCATTCCTTTAACTGAGGCTATCAATTGTACTGGCTGAATTTTTTTTTTTAAGTATCAAAATTTGATTCAGGTTTAAACTCATTTATTACAAGTGCAGGAAAAACAAAACAAAACAACCTTCTGCAGAGTGAACCCACAAGCCTTTCTTTCCATGGATGTGAGGGTCTGAGAATTCCCATCCCTTTGTCCTCATGTATTGCAGTGGTTTGATCTGTCATGGGCACAGCCCCAGCAGCCAAGGAAGGTTCTTAAGCAGCAGCATCTCTCTCAGGGCTCAGATGCATTTTCATTTGCTAATTAGAAGCATTTATTATAGTTTCCATGTGTTCTCGCTGTGTGTATTAGATGCAAGGAAGAATGCAGTATCTGAACCCAAAGATACACATGGTGGAGTAATCTGGTGCTAGATATCATCTTGTGGCAAAGCCATTTGCTTTTGGTGTCCTCGAGAAGGGAAAAAATGACTTTAGCCCCCTTGTTCCCAGGGATATCCATCCAGCCGCATATGGGACTGCTTTATAGGTGAGTTGAAGCAGTCGCTCTAAGGAATCTGGAGAAAAACAGGCTAATAGAAGGGAGTATCAGTGAGTGCTAGTGCTAGTGAGTGCTAGTTTGCCTGCCTCCATTACTGCAAAGTGCATGTTAGGTTTGGTTCTGGGTCCGAGGAGAGAGGGAATGTTGTCCAAGTCGAGGAATCCACGTGCCTAAGTCAGTTTCTCTGCCTCACTTGAATTACCACAAGCAAGATGAAGAAACCTATTTATTGTCCAAATTGACCATGCTCAAGTTCATTAGCACTTCAAGGAAAGAAAATACTAAGGTTATTGCAGTTGATAACTATATATTTATATCTCCAAAATTTCTTTAATTTGTTCATTAATGCTGATGAATATCCCCAAGAAAATGTGAATGAGATGTAATTCTTGCCTTCAAGAATATTAGAATTGAAAATCATGACAGAAATGTATAGCCATTTTCAGCCTTCATTCCTTTTCTCTGCCACACTGCTGCAAGGCAAGGTGGGAAAGTAGAGAACAGGTGTGTCACTCATGAAGGGCTCAGTCACAGTTCACCATGGTGCCCATTGATACACTGGTAGTATTACCAGCATTGGTGTATTCATTCATATACCCAGGTGAGATCGCTAGTGTGTGTATCATGTTTTATATCATCAACATAAAATTGTGACTTTTTTCATAGAGAAGTATAAAAACTAATTTCTCAAATTTTTATCACAAAATAAAAGTAACATTCTATAAAACATGTTTTGATAATTTTGATAGCAATTATCTTTTTCTCCCCTTTAATATAAGAGTAAATCTTGTTTCCTGAATAAATAAGTGAATCGTACTGGTAATAATATCTGCCCATCTACACTTAATGGACTTCCCTTTTGCTCTGTTAGTGAATAGAAGTTTGCAAAAATTTAAAGACACAGAAACTCTAAGCTATGTGGCTATTTTTTTTTATCTAAATGCTAGGAGGGGCACAATTGTGGAGAGTGCACCGTATCCTGGGTGCTATGCTTTGTGCTTCATTTGTAAAGTGCTCGGAAGAACTCTTTGAGTTTTCTTGTTATTTTCCCATTTTACAAAGGACAAAACTGTGATTGAACAAAACTAGATGACCTTTCAAGGTTATACACAATAGCTTGGTTGCTAGTCTACAGACTGATTTCCTCTGAGTCAGGTATTCACTCCTGCTCTAAAAATCTGTTCACAGATCTAAACCTGCCATGTTCCTAACCACTACCTAACCCTACCTCATTGCCTGTTCACTTTACAAGCTTCTCTTGATGTGGATCATTCTCCCTGCTAATTCTCCTATTTCTAAAAAGACAATTGTGCTGCCTTTAGAATTCAGGAAGCAGGAAGCTAGATGCAGTGGTCCAGGCCTGTGATCCCTGTGACTCTGGAGGCCAAGGCAGGAGGATTGCAAGTTCAAAGCCAGCATCAACAACTTAGCAAGACCTTGTCTCAAAAAAAAAAAAAAAAAAAAAAAAGACTGGGGATGGGATATGGCTTAGTAGTTAAGTGCCCCTAGGTCAAATTGGAGGAGGAAGAGGAGGAGGAGGAGGAGGAAGAGGAGGAGGAGGAGGAGAAGAAGAAGAAGACAACGAAGAAGAATAATTTAGGAAGCAGGAATATCCTAAGCTCACACCACTCCAGAGCAAGCCTGCTGGCGGCAGCTCTTGGCAGGGGAACTGGGAACATGACGGATGATGGCCGTCTGCTCCAGGCATAAACAAACTCTTCATTATTCCATTAGCTATTTTCCATTTCCTGCTAAGCCTATCAATTTATTAGCACCATTTAGGTTAATGTATGTCTGCATTATTTTACATATTTACTTCATATTCTTTGTGTGTCGATGTATTTAGGTGTTCAGATGTTAAGATCCTCTGTGTGGCTTTCTAAAAACAGATTGGATGAGTTTGAGAAGATACATGTGAGACCACCATTAACTTCTCTTGTGGAGCACCTTTTCTCCAAGGGTGCTGAAGAGAAGATTGCGTGGCCCTGTGAATCAAGTGAGGCTTGAAATGAGGGGCAACTTTGAGAGGAAACATTATACATAATAATGAGATTCACTGTAGCATATTCATGTATGTATATTGAAAAGTTAGATCAGATTCATTCCATTGTTTTACCCTTATCCTGTCTCTCCCCTCTTCCCCTCAATCTCTTTATTCTATTCCCCTGATCTTTTCTTTATTTTGATGGAATCCTCTCTATTTCTTTTAGAAAGACACTAATTTTTAAAAATGCCAATAATTAGAAATATCAGTAGAGTACAGGAAAAGAAACAGAGGGAGGGCAAGGGCAAGCACTGGGAACTTAACTGGAGCAAATTGTACTCCATGCATTTATAATTATGTCAAAATAAACCCTAATGTTATGTATAACTATTATGAACCTTTAAAAAGAGGAAGCATTTATTCTTGCTTCCATCTTCCTGTGCTCAAAATAAATCTCAGGAGGTGCATTGAAAGCAGTGGTAGCCCCAATTTCCAGCCTCTACAATGGAGGGCTTTTTACAAATCAGTGAAGGTAGGTAGATGGTGATTGGAAGAAAGAACCTTTCTCTCAGACCACTTAACCAGAAGGCATTTATTGGAAGACCATACACTGATGGGAACTGAGAGGGGAAAGCTAAGTCCTTGGGGATGGAGGGCACTGTAGAGTATCTCCTAGCCATCTCTCTCTCTCACTCTCTCTCTGACTCAGGTGACATGGCCTTGATCTCAGGGGGCCTGCCTCAGTGACCTCAAGTTCCCCTCAGGGTATCCATTGCTCTCTTCACACTTCTCCCCTCTCCCCCAAGTGACCAAGAAAGCGTCCAAGAAACCAAGTACAGCTGAAAGATGGGCTTTATTTGACCAACTCAAAGCTAGACCAAATTTTGAACTTGAATTTTTCTTTGGCAAGGTGTGTTTGGATGACATATGGTTGCAAATTTGCACATTTACTTTACTCAGATGAAAGTATTTGAATTTGAACCCCTTGCACTCTCTATTTTCTACTTCCGTCTGCTTATTCATACTTTTTGCTACTTTTTAAAAATTTTTTACTGGGGATTGAACCCAGAGGTGCTTAACCATGGAGCTAGATCGCCAGAACTTTTTTTTTTTTTTTTTAATTTTGAGTTAGGATCTCTCTAAGTTGCTTAGGGCCTTTCTAAGTTGCTGAGGCTGGCTTTGAACTTGCAATCTCCTGACTCAGCCTCCCAAGCTGTTGGGATTAGAGGCATGCGCCACCATACTCAGTGTACGTCACTTTTAAAAATTAGTGCATTATAGTTGTAGTTATACATAATTTGGGTTCATTTTGACATAATCATAATGCATACAACATGATTTACTCTATTTCATTTCCTATGGCTGCTCCTTACCTCTCCTCATTACATCTCTTTTCACTACTCTTTTTTTTTCTTCTATTAATGTATTTTTTAACCATTTTGCTACTTCTTAACTTTCTATGACGGCTTATACCCTCCACCCCATCCAATAATGTCCTCTGACATTTACATATTTTCTCGCTGCTTATCCTCATTGAACTGTTTATCTCCACTTACATTCTTGAGCAAGAACCTGGCTATCTCCACACAGCATTACCACACTGCATAATAGGTCATATCTAGGTATCTTCAGTGACATGTTTATTAAAAGTGGGAAAGCACTTTGTAATTCATACAGTGTGATGAATTTGTAATGGTATACAATTGTAAGGTGTCCATTGTTATTATCATGATTATGTGGTAGTATATATTAGGGTCATATAGATTGATCTGTCTTCCAAAAAAAGTGTTCTCTCCTGGCACATGTGATGATTTATTGCTTTGGAGTTTATCCAAAGAGCTTAGCTAAGAAACATAGCTGTTAAGCTATGGACCAATTTTTTTACTGATGTGAACATACCCGTGGGTCTTCTGTAAGTATCTAAGGGGGAATAATTTTAGATTCAGACAAATGGCTTGAATTCTTGGTCAAGTGGGAGAGTCTGTAGGCCTAGTCAAGGCACCCTGGGGATACCTGGGCAGGAATAGATCATTTAGGGATACTTTGAAAACAGTTGCTTTTTTTTTTTTTTTTTTTTGATACAACAAAGCCATCACTTGAGGGGAAAAATATGTGGTCTTAGGCTTACAAAATTGACCCTTTCCTCATCTTTGATTCAGCCACCATTTCTGTTAACACTGGAATTCACCTGTTTCAAAACTCTGCCAACACAGGCACAGAAGACACATTAAGGAGAAATAGAAATTTTTTTGCTTTCTGCAAACTCTGGGCACTAAGACTGAATGTCTCTCTCAGTGTCCTATTTTATAATGGGACAACTGCTATCAAAGAAACCCAAAAGGATCATAATAAATTGAAAGATTTTATAACTATTTAGGCTTCACTAATACATTGACATATGTTTACAAAGAATATAGTCTCAGATATTTCATAACTAGAACCAATTAAGGCTAGTAATTAACTTTGGAAAGAACCCCAAAACCAAGAAAACAATTAGACAAATGAACTTAGGAGATGCAGGATTTTGAAATTACCTATGACTCTCTTGAATGTGTCAAGTTTTCCAATAGGCACACTAGAAAACCAACAGACTGGATTGTGGCCCTTGTGTAATCTGCCCTGGGCTCAATTCATGATGTTGTGAAGATTAAAGAATCAGAGCCATGAAAACACTTTAAGCACTTGGAAAGAAAGGTGATATATACAAATATACCCAAAATACTACTGGTATAATTATTACCGTTGCCTGTTTTAGCTGGCCTCTTTCCTCAAGAAGCTCTATTACAGTACTCAGTTGTAAAAAGCCTAAGAAGTAAAAACAAACAACAAAACAAGACCAGCAAAGCAAACAACAAATCCCCTGACTCAAACCAGAAGTTTCTGGGCCTGGGATTCTTTCATCTGTGCTTTGGAGCAACAATGTGATAGGTCCAAATCACTGAGCTCATATAGGGGTGGGCATGTGGTTTGTGTGCGCCAGGACGTGTTGTTAATCCCTTAGGCACCTACAAGATGATACGTGGGAAGAACCCTAATGCAGAATTACTCAGCCTGTGCCAATGCTAAGAACTTCAAGTTGATGCTGCCAGCTGACCTTTTGCAAGTCTTCAGATGGTAAAACTTTTACACCGATACCAAAATGGCAGGGATGAGAGCACTTAGCTGCCAAGCCAGTGTCTTCACCTGGGTTGCTCCAAAAGTCCTGATGACAAGGACTTTTGTCTAGGAGGTGTCTTTGTGGGGGATCCCAGCTATGGAGAGTGAACACTTCTCAGAATTGCAAACACTGAAAGCCACTGGCAACGAAGCACATTCATGCATCAGCTCTCAAGATTCTTGGTTCCCTTAGTGTGGGTGCTGAGAATCCCACCCAGAGTTTTGTCTGTTTCTTTTAGGGTGTCCAGTTGATTGCCATATAATTGTTCAAAGTAGACTCTTATTATCTTTATTTTATTTCTGTCTTCTCTTTAATATCTGATTTTATTTATTGAATGTTTTCTCTTAGTTAATCAAGTTTGTCAATATTTAAAAACATTTCAAAAAATGTAACAACTTTTAGGGTGGGGATATAGCTCAGTTTAAGAGAAATTGGTTAGCATGCAAAAGCCCAGAGTTTGGTTTCCAGCACCACAAAAACAAAACACTCCACTTGTTAGCTTTGTTGATTCCACCCCCATTTTCTATTCTCTATTCAAAGTATTTATGCTCTAATCATTACTTCTTTTTTAACATTAAACTTTCTTCTAACCTTGGCCTTAGCTTGTTCTTTTTCTAGGATGAGTTGTAAGGTTACATTGTTTATTTGTGATCTTTCTTTTCTTTCAATGTAGATATATTATTACACAAACTGATAGAAGTAGAGAATGGGATGGTGGTCACCAGGGGCTGGGGAAAGGGAAATGGGGAACTAATTGTTCAATGGACCTAAAGTTTCAGATATATGAGACAAATAAGTCTTCAAAATCTGTTGTACAACTTTGCACCTCAAGTTAACAATACTAAATGGAGCACTATAAAACTCATAAATACAAACAAACATGGTTCTTACCATGAAGACAAACAAACTCCAAAAACCAAAGAGGTACAAGGGAGTTTTTAAAGGTTTCAATGTGTTTATTACTTTGCTTATAGTAATGATTTCATTGGTGTATGCATATCCAAATTTATCAATTTGTATATATTAAGTATGTGCAGATTTTTGTACATCAAACATATTTAATGAAGCTGTTCAAAAACACAAAGAAGACAAAGAATTTGATGACAGGAAGGTGAGCTCTTTAAATGAGGTACAGTTAGCAGAAACCTTTAGGGGTACATACTGCTACAGTAGTTCTAGTCAAGGTGAGGCCTGTAGGATCCCAGGTGAGACCCCAGAGATTTACTCAACCTACTTTTGTTTAATTGACTTATGTTAGTCTAATAGCAGAATTGACATTTATCACTCCTAAATTTCACCTTGTTAATTGTTGCTCAGCAATTTGACCTAGAGAATATTTCAAGCACCCTGTGTCTTTCACTTGTAACTGTGCCAATCTTGGCCAGTTTTGCCTACCCGCTTAGGTGGGTCAGACCTGTGGATGTGGGGTCACTTGCACTGGATTCAACATCAGCTCCATCACTAACTAGCCATGTAACTCTTTCCATCTGAAAATAGAGAATAATCCTTACCTGCATCATTGGTAAATAGTACATTTACATTCTAAATGTTAAAAAAAGAATTACGGCAAAACAATTAGCTCAGTATATGGGTCAGACAAAGTAAGTACTTAATTATAAACTATATTTTTAAGTCTGAAGAACACTATTTTGCATCTTCATCTAAATCATTGAAAAGTATTGAACAGGAAAGATTCAAATAAAGAACCTCCCAGCAACTTTCTGAACCTTCCTTTAAGTTAACATTAATCCAAGGGATCACAGAATCTCTTTTGAGAGTCCAAGCACCAATTTCATGCTTGAATTCATCATAAGAGCTGATCTCAGTTGCTTTGGTGAATTAAAGGAGTGCTGCACCTACATAGTAGTCCTATTCAAAGTGTGGTCCATGGACCAGTGCTGGTCCATCAACTGTTACTAGTCTGAAATGAGATATGTATAGAAATTGGGGTCTAAATAGACTCTAATTTATATAGCAGTTTGACATCCATATGCCTGATTAGTGGACTCATTTCACTGAATAGTATATAGACTACATCAGGGAATGCAGAACTCATGAGGTGGATTACATTGGGTGAGCAGTATGACCTTGCTGAAATGTGTTATTTTTTAATGTTAATTTCTCAACCCTAACACCAAAGATGTAAATGCAGAATCCCTGTTTATACAAAAATTAATTTAAATACCTTCCTAGAATACATCATTGGGGCTCTTTGCTTACAAAAAATTGAAAAATTTTGCAAATAGAGTACCACTTGTTTCATGTTGCGGAAAGGAGCTAAAAACAAATATCCAATCTTCTCCTTCTTGGAAACTGGTTTCTCTACTTGAAGTGTTATTAAAACATATAGACAGTTTTGATATACGTGATCTCCTATGAGTAGTGTCATCAATCTAACCTTGATTAGTTAAGTTAACAAGCAAGAAGCAAGCTCATTCATCACATTAAAATTAAATATTGATATATAAATTGTTCTTTGAAAGTGTGTATAAAGGTGTTTAATATGAGGAATTTATTCTGCTTATAATTTTGTGCAAACTTAGAAAAATTATGATTGTAATAATTTTCTCTATTTGTCTCAACAAATGTTTTCAGTGAACAATTTATGCAGCTTCTAAAAATTCACTTTGTTTCTGTTATGTTTGATAACATTTATTAAAATGCAATTTTATGTCTATTGAATCTAATATTAAAGGAAGTATATATTTTGTATATCTCTTTTTTAGCTGGTTAATTCTTTTTACTGGTGTCTTGAAAAGTTTTTGAAAGTCTAATTTTTCACAATAGATAGTTTGGGAAGCATCATTCTGAACTATTTACTTGATTTACCAGCTCATCAAAAAAAGAAGACGAGCAACTCTTATAAAACTAATATAACCCTTATAAGATTTTATCACCTATAAAACAACTACAATTATGTCACACCAGACATTGTAAGGTTGAATTATTGCTTCTGAGCTAGCTCTGAAGGGAGGTTAAAAAAAATAACCACCAATTTTCACATTCATAGCAATGTCTGCTGATGTCATCCATGATCACAGAGTGTTTTGAAGTGGAAGGTATCATAGAAAACATCACCTTTCAAATTATGAGGGCTGCCTGAGACTACGGTAAGAAGCATCAAGGCCCAGAGAAGGCCATTAGGACCCTGGAAGTGGGGAGGAACCCCAGGAACGCATGAAGTCCTTTGTTCTGGGGCAGTTTCATTTTTTGGCATAATTTTTCTTGCTGATCTCTTAACACAGACAATTGGGCCTGACCTTTCCTGGCAGCTCTAAAATGGGAATAAAGCTGTGATTCATTAGCCAACATTTATCAGTCTTGGATTATATCCTTGTACCCAGGACTATCAAGACTTGAAAAAGGTAAAATAAAACTGTGGAAGGGAGGAGGTCAATAACAACAAAACTCAGAGGATGATTTTTTTTTTTTTAGGAAAAAAATTGGATAAATTCACAAGCTTTAAAAACATCTGTATTAAGATAGACTTCAATAAAATGTAAAATTCACTTAATATGAAATTCACTACAATTTAATAATTTTTGTCATACTCATGGAATCATGCAACCATCACCACAATCTAAGATTGATTTTAATACATTCACTTTTATATAAATATTAAACATAGACACATATATTCTGGTTTATTGAGTGAAAAAAATAAATTTAAGGTCACTTTAGGGATATTAATGTGAGGAACTGAGCTTCCTGTCCTTTCTGTCTATTGCTCCAGGCGGAGTTGAAGAAGCAGCTCATGAGGCCCCCACCTCCCACTCAGGTGGCTGGAGCAAGATTGCTTTCTCTTGCCATGACCCCATCCTGGCTGTAGGTGACACAGGGCCCTTCTGAGCAGGTCTCATAGGGCAGCTGTGCCACCTCAACTCAGGTCAGAGGTGCTGGTGGTTTCTCAGTGCCCACTTTTGTCTGGTTACAATGCCTAACACATTTTTGAGGCAACCACATATTATCAGATAATGGTTTTACTTCCCACTAACCTGGATTAAGTTAAAACTGGATATACACAGAGACCTATGTCCCACGCTTTTTTCTGTGTGTCAAATCTGAAATTCTTTGAACCACTTCCTGCTTCCAATTGTGGTCTGTCCTGTGCTCTCCATCTCACACAATTCTCACTTTTTTCTTCAACTCTAGGAATTCTAATTGCCACTCTTGGAAGGGCATCTGGGATAACAGGTTTTTGATGAACTGTTATTATTTTAGCGGCTAGACATTCAGCCAAAGAAGTATTTTCCTAAATGCAAATAACACATTCTTTTCCAAGTGCTCCACTCTGGAGCGTACCAGCTACCAACCACAGTCCATGTGGAACACTTCATGGATTAAAA
The DNA here is from genome assembly GCF_048772815.1 of Callospermophilus lateralis. Taxonomy (NCBI): domain Eukaryota; kingdom Metazoa; phylum Chordata; class Mammalia; order Rodentia; family Sciuridae; genus Callospermophilus; species Callospermophilus lateralis. The sequence continues at coordinate 54,926,011 of NC_135313.1, read as the reverse complement.
CAATAAATGTGTTCATCTGGGAAGAGGGAAGAAAATGAGAATGTTATTTTATTGGAAGACCCAAATGATTTAAAAATAAATACAGAGAAAATATAGCTCTCTTAGGTAAACTTTGCTGTGAAAAGGCAAACATCATAAAAATGTGGTCTCTGTTTCAGGTACTCTGGAAACAAACTCACTTTCAGGGTTTGGGGAGCTAGTCCAAGCGTCAACAGAGTTAAAGGAGGGATCCTGTGTTTGGAAGCTTACATTGCAACTTCCTTCGCCTCTCAAATAATCTTTTCTATCTTGCAGAAGTTTTAAGGCTGGAATTTGAATGTTGATAAACAGTTCAACAGCGGTTTCCATAACATGTATTTAAATCATTTAGAATTTGCAAACATTCAATAAAAATCACACTGATTTACCTTTTCATTGTCTGAAAGGAAACTGCAAACAAATTGTCAATGTAAAGAACTTTGATAACACAAAATCCTGACCTGATCAGGGCTCTTCCACAGTTTTGAGTGTGCTCTTCCAGCACTGGCCAAGGACAGCATGGGCCCTCCCTGCGCTCACAGGGAGAATGTTCTGGAGCAGAGATAACTAAGGAGCAACTATAACAAAGCATAAGACTGCTGTGCTGGATAAAGAGGATCATTCCTGGGATTTCAAGGCAGAGGAAATAATGTCTTCATGGCATGAACTCACAGGGTTCCTAGAAATACAATGATTTTAGCTTTACTGCTCAATGTAGAATACAAACTACTCCTCTGTTCCCCCCAAATCAGAGTCTCTTTCCCAAATCCAGGAAAGTGCCAATATAGAATGCTGCCTCAATGCATGTGAAAGGAATTTTTCAACAATAAGGGTATTCAACTGCATATTTCGTGAATGGGAACAAACCAGCAAGTCTTTGTCGTTTTTCTCTTTTCAAGATGTTGGCTCTGTGTCTGCTCTGATTGCTAAGGTTTTCATTAGAAAAGGTAGAATATATCCAACTCTTCTCTATTATTAATACATATTGTCTTTTGCCAGTGATGAATTCAGACAAGTAAAGTATCTCTTTCTTTTCCATCATAGTTGGCTGTAAATCCTGCAACCTACAAGTGATAATGTGGTTTGGCTTTGTGTAATTGTTCTGGCTGGGGCTCTGGATGCTCATGTCTCCAGTTTTATTGTATTGGGAAGACAGACAACTTTTCCAAGTTGCTGATGGAGATGTTGGCAGTGGCCCAGCTCTCTTGGGTGATGATATGTGGGTTGCATACTCTAAGGAATTGCTTTCCTCTGGCCAGCAATTTCCCTCATGGCACTGTGTCCATCCTTTGGAAGAGTATGAAGAAAGTAGAAATCTTCTTCCTCTTTCCATCAGTTAATGGGAAAGTGAGAGTGGGAGGGGCGGGAATGAACATGTTGAGTTTGAAAGCCTAAGAGATAATAGGTGAGTCACCTTAAAGGCATACACATCAATTCAACCTTCCCTCCCTCCCTTCCATATGCATTAATTAAATCCCTTATATGTTCTGCACTACATTGGGTATCATGAAAATCCTAAAGGAGTTCATGATCTGGCATGGGAAAGAAATCATAAAGAGAAATTTGGGGAAGAGATTCAGCTTTGATGGTGTATGTGTTAGGGTAACAAAAATAAACTTCAATTTTTCAGTGACTTAACACAAAAGAAGTTTATTTCTCACTCATGGGACAATCCAAAGCAGATGTTCCTTATCTGTGGGAGCCCTTTCTCTATGTGGTGATAAAGGCTTTAGGCTTCTCTCTTGAGGCTTGGCCTTTCTCTATGTCTTCAGAATCCTTTCCAGCCCTCAGAACTAGTGGAGAGGGCACAGTCACTTCTCAGAAATCCTACTTCCGTTCACTTTCCTTTGGTGAAACTTGTCACATGACCTCAGCCAGAGGCTAAGGAGGCGGGGATGTAGGATCTGGCTAGGCAGCTGCAAGCACAGTATGGAATGAGAAACTAAAACTGAGTGGACAGTGAACCACAAGGAAAATATGAATGAATTTTCTGTCTCTCTCCACAATCTTTAGATGATAATGAAACATTTAGTAGGAGATAAGCGAGGCAAAGGACGAAGAGGTTGGGAGTCTCAAGGTTGGGATACTCGCAGGTCCAACCTATTTTCCTGGTAAAAAAAACATGATATTGTTTATGCCACTTCTCATTTTCAAATCCCCCATCACAGCGTGATTTGGTTCATTTTCCTGTTCTTTTTTTCTTGAAGGGATCATAAAAATTAAGTCTAAAACAAATGCAATTCTTCAGACAGCAGCTTTGGTCGCCCTTTAAGAGACCTAATTTACAAAGCTCCCCCTAATGGGTGCCATCTTACAGTCAGGGAAATGAGCCACTACCTTGCAGTCAGGTTTCTTAGCTTTTCTGCCTGACTCCCCTCCATTTTTCTTATAGCCTCAGTGAGCACAGTTTCTTTTCATCCTAATGTGGTGGGGGATAAAATGAAAGGAAAATTTCCTTAATTCAATAGTGAAACTTTCCAGTTGTGAAGCACTTTGAAATACAAACTAATTAATAAACACAACTCTGTTCCGAAGCAGTAAGGATTGCTGCTCTCATTGTTCACGGCTGAGAAGGCTGCAGTTAAAATAGGTTGCCCCAGGCTGTGCACCTCGTCTGTGGGAGAACTTTGAGGCACCAGCCCTGAATTCTCCCAGGATGGCATACTGCCTCTGGAGAGTAATCGGCTTTTATACGGGTTGCAGCTAACAGTGACTTCCTCAACGACTCTGCAGTGCCCCTGGCACCGGCTAGGCAATTAGTAATGTTCTTGTCACAAACTCTGAGTAACCCAGTAAGGAGAAAAAAGAAAAAGTGACTCACCGGATGGGCCTCTCTCATGAACACTTGGGGAGATTGAAGAAATACTTCTGTAATCACCAGCGCTGTGCTAAACTGGGATTCAGAAAGATGAGAAGAGATTGCTCATATCCTCATGGTGCTAAAATCTCAGTCGTAATTATTATTACTGCCTTTTCACAGATAGAGAAATTGAGACCCTGACATTGTTGCTCCTAATAGTAGTTAATAGCGGCTCTCTGACCTAATGCCATCATCTTGTCTTGGCTTGACAATGATAATACACTATAGACAAATAACAGTCAGCCATTTCATTAAGAAAAAAATAACCATAGGTGACATTATGTGTGAGGGTTGGCCTTGACCATATCCTTGGTGACAGAACAATTGATTCTGATTTCTCATTAGCTGCATTATCACAAGTTTACCCCAGAGGTAATGGAATCTGTAGCCAACCTGTAAAGCATGAAATGCTTTTAGTATACACACAGGTAAAATATTTATTTTTCCAAGACCACATCATGGTTTGGTTATGAGGTATAGGTGGGTCCATCAAAACTGTTGGCTTTCAAGTATATGAAAAATCCTTCAGATGGAACATAGATCTTTGTAGAATCTTTGTTTATATCTTCTTAAAGTTGGTGCTATTTATGTTAGTGAGGGATTAAAAGCTATGAATATATCCAGCCAGGACACTGGGTTCATTTTTATTCGTGGCTAGAGTGAGATTTGATGTTGATGTTATAAAACCGCCCTGCTCAGTATGGCAGCCAGCAGCCACATGTAGTTATTGAGCCCTGCAACATGGCTTCTACAAATACAAATATGCTCTACTTGTGAAATTCACACTGTATTTGAAGACTTTATATGAAAACAAGTTTGCAAAATATCTCACTATCTTTAGACTGATTACGGGTTGAAATGATAATATTGCAGAAATGTTGGGTTAAATACAATATGTTATTAAAATTAATGTCACCTGCTTCTTTGTCATTTTATTCTGTGTCTACTAAAACATTTACAATCCTATATATCGGATGGTATTCTACTGGAAAGTGCTATCATAGGATGCTTACCTTTTAAGAGGTTCCTAAATGAGACCATTATAAAGTGAAAATAATAAGTAAATCCTTTGTTTTTGTATAGGACAAGCCAACAATGGTTATAGTAGTAAGGCTATTAGTGATATGCATGAAGCAATCATTGGCAGTAGGGAAAGTGCCTACAGAAAAATTAATGTTGTGTTTGGGGTGTTATATAATTTATTGTCCAAACCCAGACACCCTGAGGGTTAATGGGAGTGCTATAATACTGGCACAAAATGCATAAAATGGACTGTCAGGATCCAATCAGGACATATATTCACCCTAGTTATTTTTAATGAGAACCATTTCTCAGGCAAGAGATCTATGGAACAGAAAGGATGGATGGCTGATCCCCACAGGTTGATGGGAAGGGAGGGATCCTCACTTGTAATGGAAGTCCCAAGAGTTAGAACCAGCAGTCCTAGAGGCTGTCTTTGCTGATGATGACTTTCTGTTGAATAAATGAGATGGAGCAGCCACTTGGGCTCTGTGAGTGGAAGGTCTCTCACCTGCCCATCAGGTAACACACCTAGAAAATGGCTTCAATGTGGCTGGGGTTGTGGCTCAGTGGTAGAGTGTTCATCCAGCACATGTGAGGCACTGAGTTCAATCCTCAGAACCACATAAAGATAAAATAAAGATATTGTGTCCAGGGGCTGGAATTGTGGATCAGCGGTAGAGTGCTTATTTAGCAAGTGCGAGGCCCTGGGTTTGATCCTCAGAACCACATAAAAATAAATAAATAAAATAAAGGTATTGTGTCCAACTACTTCTAAAAAATAATATTTTTTAAGAAGATATTGTGTTCACCTAAAACTAAAAAATAAATATTAAAAAAGAAAGAAAAGAAAATTGCTTTGATGGCTCTGTCTCATCCATTGTGAAGAGATTTCTCTCTTGACCAATGTCTAATGATCCCTCACCTACCTCTTTCCTTCTGCATTCCTCATTAGAGAGGGTGGAAAGGGAGAGGACCCATGAGCTGCATCTTGTTAATGCCACAAGCCCATCATTATTTTCAGTTGTTCCTATTGGACTTGGAGAAAAACTAATAGCTATGCTCTCTTTAGCAGTGCTTTCAATTCAAACCAGAATATAGGTTATTATTTTCATGAGAGATGAAGAAACTGAGGCTCAGAGACCATAATAGATTTTCCTAGAGAGAGAATTATGGTGGAGATTTCTGAGGTGTGGGCTGGAACATTTTCCACTGCAACACACCGTTTCATGAAAACACTTTTTGAAAACTGCACTGCTTTGATTTCATTAACGATAGAAGCTTGAATGTTTCCAGAGAAATCAAGTGTGACCATCACTCTTTGTTTCCTATGCATGTGGTTACCTGGTGCGATTCCGTCGGCTTGTTCTCCTTAGGCCAATGTGACTCTGTGCACCTAATAACCACAGCAGGTCCAGCCAGACGCCCCTGCTGCTAGAGTTCCATGATGCCGACCCACATTATTTAAGTTTTCACTCACAATCTCCTTTAGGGTGACTTTGTGCACCTGAAGTGCCCGTTCAAGAAGATCAACAAATGGCTCAAGACAGATTTTTCAGCCAGAGGAAAGAATTATTACCTTACCATCAGTCTAATGAAAACAGAGGTGAAATACCAACCTGCACTAGATAAACAGCACACCAAGCCATCCATCACACTCGGCCGCACTGAGCACAGCGCCCTAACCCATTCCACCAGACTCCTATGCGCCTCACGCAGACAGGCATTCACAGCACCAGAGAACTGGGGCCTTTCCTGGCAAATTTCTGTCAGCATAAAGACCCGGACAGGAATCCTTTAACCATCCCTGCTCCCGAACTAGATTCCATTCTCTCTTTTGCCACAGAAAGCAGTAGCTTCTTAGGGTTGTGCTTCTCACTTATATGCTTCGTTAAACTGGGGTTCCCCAACAGAACCCAATTTCTCCCAGTGGGGCTACCCAGCACTTCCAGTGGCATCCCTCTTTCTCAGAACCACATAGTTGATAATTAACCTACCCATTCACTTAATAGAAATGCCTGCCTGGTCACTCAGTGTATACAGTTGCCTGTCTAGGAACTCAAGACCTAGTGAAAAAAGATAGAAATTTTGTCTATGAATAGACCCTTTACTTTTCACATATATCATCACTCATGTTGCCTTTACAATATCATGTGAGGTTGAGAAGGTACTATTTAAATCACTTTAAGAAGAGGAAGCTATGACTTGGGTGGTATCACCCAAAGTCATAGACAGGAGAAAATTAGAACTCTGAATATTCTTTATATGTATGTTTAGACTTCAATCTACCAACCCTAGCTAAATTATTTTCCAACAGACTTCTTTGATCCTGTTTTCAGATTCCCCCTTTTATTATAGAATCTTAAAACCAAATCTATAGCATCCACCTAGTCAGGTCCACAGAAAATCCCTACACAAATTGTAACTCCTTTGTCATTTTCTTCTAAAAGTTAGTACTGGTAGTCTCAGGGTCTCTTGACAGCTTCTAGAAAGTATACTTAAATCTAGTAGCAATTTGTGTGTGTGGCTACTCTCAAACTCAAGAGTTTGAAGCAAATACAAGGTTATGGGTCCTGGTTTAAGACTAGAATGTTTTTTTCAACCCATGGGGTCCTGAGTCTTCACTTGTACCCAAAGATCTGGATCTCCCAACAGTAGTGATTCTGGTGAGAAAAGAAACATTCCTGCTGTTGATTGTGAACCCTTCATGCCAATCAAATGGAAGGAAATCAATGAGATCAGGGTCAGTATTGTTACCAGTCATATTTATTACTTTTTCATTCAGGGCAGCAGACCACCAAGTTTATGGATGGAGTCAGAGTATAGCAGTCCCCCACTTGACCACAGATTTGCTTTCCACTGTTTCATTTACCTGTAGTCAATTGCAGTGCAAAGGTATTATATAGAAAATTCCAGAAGAAATCAATTCATAATTTTTAGATTGCATGCCATTTTTGAGTACTGTGGTAAAACATTGCTCTGTCCTTCCCAGGACTGGAATCATCCCTTTGTCTGGTGTTTCTACTCTGTATATACTACCCCCCTGTTAGTTACATAATATCTAATTTGAGAATGTTTGTGATTAAGTAATCCTTATTTTACTTAGTAGTGGTATTATAAAAGAATCATAATAAAACCAAAATTGAATACTAAATAGATCTATGGAATGTTATAATGTGATAGGCACAAAGCACATATTGTCTTGTTTAATACTTACAACATTTCCATGATGTATTAGCATCCCCAATATACAAATGGAGAAATTAAGCCCAGCCCAAGATTACAATCTTGTGAGTAGCAAAGTTATTATCAGGATCCAGATGTTTTTCAGAATATGTAGAGATGGTCCTACTCTATCTAATCAATTCACAAGAAACCGATGGCCAAGGCAAGATATTGACTATGTGTGGTGGGGAATATCATGTTCTAGGGTGAAAAAAATACCTTTTCTCCCACCTATGGCAACACCTTTCAGGTATCATATTATCCAAGAAACTACATCAATATTCAGAAATCTGCAAAGAGAGAGTGAATAGTTTTGGAGGGTATTCTCTGTGGTCTATGGGACAGATGAGAGAGCATTCCAACTCTCTCGCTCTCTCTTTCCTCAGTCTCTGGTGATTGGAGGGCCCCCATCTCTTGGGCAATTCCGGATCAGTCACAAAATCCTCATGTCTGATTACTTACTTTGTGTTCTAATGCAGCTTGCCTAAGGTCATATACTTTCTCTGGCTTGAGCCATGCGGTATTCCCAGAGCTGGCATGTTTTGCAAATCAGTTCTTTAGTCTGCTAATAAGTTGGCTTAAAGAGAAAAAGAGAAAGCTGTGGTGGCTGTGGAGCTCCATGGTTTAAAACAATGTTTTGAAGAATGTAAATGTAAACATAGTTAAATGGCATTGTGACTATCAAAGATTATCCTAAAATAATTTGAGAAGCATTGCAGAACTGGTGTTCCTTGGGGCCTTGGGCTCTACCCAGGCTTCTTCTGAATCACTATTTTTCAGAGGGTACAGAAACACTTCATCTCCTTCAATTATGCATTTATTTAAGTAATTTAATGTTTAGAGGTCAACAACTTTCCCTGTTTCCAAGCTTGTGAGAGACACCTCTCTGTTACCCCCAACTACCATCTGCTATTTATTTCCATTGCTTTTAACCTTTACGCTTAATAGGGGAATAAACTTTAAAGTAACCACTATTTTACTGGAACTGTGACTAACCATATTAACATCTCACCTACCGTGGCTGTGCCATAAAATGGTAGTGATAAGAAGAGCTGAGATTTTGGACTTTTCTTCTGTGGTTGGGAAACTTGGAAGTAATACAGCTGTTGGGTCAAAGACAATCTTCACCTGCACTGTTTCAGATCCATCATGCATGGGAAAAGGAAAGATAAAGTTACACCCAGTGAGGTGCTGAAACATGGGAAATGGAACCGACCCGAGGGCCATGTTAATTAAAGCAGAGCTCTGCCAAGCAGGGCTTATCAACTGGAGGGAGTGGAGACTCCTCAAATGTGCACAATTCAAGATCAAACCCAGTGAGCCCTTGCCCATGCCTAAAGGGCACTCAAAGGACCCATTTGAAGCACAACGTGAACTTTGCTGGCTTCAATCCAAATTCCTACAATGGACTTTGATCATGTAGCTCTAGATGCCAAACTGAGGCTTGTCTCCTTCACTAACAATGACAAAATATTGTTGGAGATTGGAGGAAAGCAGGGAAGACCCAACACTTCAATCGCCTGCCAAGAAGTTAGCACTATCTTGATAGGCAGTCAGTGCCTCATACGCTGTCTTTGAGCCACAGGTAAGAAGTGAGAAACTAACACACTGTCTTCCAAGATGTGTGTCTCTTCATATTTCTCGCTCGTTATTAAGTTCATGGGCAACAATATCTTTAAGTATATTAACATGCATTTCTCTAGTGCATTTATATTTTTCTGGGCCATGTCCTGTGCTATGCCAATTAGAGAGTCTTGACATGGCTTAGATTCTGGACAAACATAATGAAGATTTGATTTTTTTTTTTTTTTTTTTTTTGGTGTGATAGAGCTCAAACCAAGCCCTAGTCTGAAAGCTGTTCTCACAATCAGTTTTGAAGGTAGTGGTATTGGTCCAGCCCTTATTTTTTCTTTTTTGTGCACCTTGTTCTCAGGAGGCTCCACTGATGCAGTCTGCAACTGGCTGGGAGCCAAGTGTTGAGAGAAGGGAAGCTGGTGTGTGTGGTGTGTGCTGACGGAGCGTGGGAGGCCCAGGGCGCCCTTGGCTGTGCTGAGTGATGTTCTGCACCGTTAGCCCAGGCCAGATGTCCTGCACAGAAGGGATTTGTGGAGCCCACAGGAGTTATGAACTCTGGAGTCTGTAGCTATGGAGAGGTATTTTAAGAAAGGAATTCCTTCCTCTTGAGTACCCTTTCTGGCATGTCTAATACTCTTTCCCTGTACATGGGGTAACTATAAATGGTGTTAAATGTCACCTAATGAATTGGTCACTTGCATTGCTAATTATACTAGTATAGATGCTCTTTGACTTATAATAGGGTTACATCTCAATAAACCCATCATGAGTTGAAAATATCAAGTCAAAGAGGCATGTCATTCACCTAACCTACTGAATGTCATAGTTCAGCCTCTCTTGCCTTAAATGTGCTTATGTTGGCCTACAGTTGGGCAAAATCATCTAACACAAAGTCTATTTTACAGAAAGTGTAATTTATTAGTATCATACTGAAAGTGAAAAACAGAAAGGTATTGTGAGTGCACCTCATAATATGAAAAATCTTAAAATCCAAACATCTTGCAGCTGTCTATGGCAGCCAAAGAACAAGGCCCCTGAATAGCTACATAAAAACAACAGACAACAATGAAACCACAACTATCTTCTGTGTTGTTGCTATTATTCATTCATCCCCTACTTTCCTCTATGAAGGAAGATTTTAAAACAAAATTCCTCAGCAATCGAAGTTACCTACTTTTGTGTTCTTTCACCTCTATGTTTAAGACTTCTGCAAAGACACTGTGTAAGGTCATGTGCTCCCTGTGTTACAGGTGGCTTTTGTACAAGATCTCAGGGTGGCACTTGGTGTTAGGATCCTTTTACTCAACAAGCTCATGATGGCTGAGCTTTGTTCCATGTTGAATTACTACCATTGTTTTAAATCATTAAAATTGTCATTTAAAATAGTATTTAAAGCAGAAAAGGACACAGCCTGGTCTATCTATCTGTGTGGGTCTTCCAGTCTAAAGTGCACATATTAAATAATAACAGAGGGCAGTTCTGCTACCATCATTTACTGATGTGCCGAATCAGCGTTCTTCTCCCCTGCTTCTGTTCTCTGTGCTCCAGCCCCATTGACCTTATTAGTGTCCCTGGGGCACACTAGTTGGGGCCTTTGCACTTGCTGTTTCCTGGACCTGACTCTCTTTTCCAGCTCTCTGAATGGCTTGTCCCTCTCTTCCTCCATTCTTTGTTAAAATATCACCATCTAACTGAGGCCTCCCTGGGCTGCCCTATCTAAAGCTCTCCCTGCAACTGATGCTTTCCATTCTCTTTTCTTACCTTATTTTTTCTCCTCAGCCTTTATGGCTATACTCTAAATATATATGTAGTACATATTTTATTTTGGCTCATTTTAGTGCTAATCTCCATAACAAGTACAGAGTTTTTGTTTGGTTTTGCTTCCTGCTGTAGGGCACATTAGGAGTGTTTTGAATGACTGAATGAAGAATGATGAAATGAATGAGGGGGGACCAGGCTATCTGCTTGTCACTTGTAATCAAGACAAACATAGTTTCCAGTTGCAAGGAGTTTATACTCTCATGGAAAAGACAGATATCAAGTAAGTAATTAAGATAAAGTGTGTCCAAAGAAAAAGTTGCACATGGTGTGTATAGCAGCTTTATTCATAATTGCCCAAACTTGAGAGAAATGAAGCTGTCTTTCAGTAGGTAAACAAACTGTAGTACCTCCAGACAGTGGGATATTATTATCAATTAAAAAGTGAGTTATCAAGCCATGAAGAGACATGGAGGAAATTTAAGTGCATATTACTAAGTTAGTGAAAGAAGCCTACTGTATGATTCTAACTGTATGACATTCTGGAGAAGGCAAAACCATGAAGACATTGAAAATATCAGTGATTGCCAGAGAGGTTGAGTGGGGAAGGAGGGATGACTACACAGAGCACAAGAGAATTTTTTTTTTTTTTGCAGGGTACCAGGGATTGAACTCAGGGGCATTTGACCACTGAGCCACATCCCCAGCCCTATTTTGTATTTTATTTAGAGACAGGGTCTCACTGAGTTGCTTAGCATCTCACCATTGCTGAGGCTGGCTTTGAACTCACAATCCTCCTACCTCAGCCTCTCAAGCTGCTGGGATTACAGGTGTGCACTACCACACTGAGCACAAGAGAATTTTTAAAAGGACAATTGAACTACTCTGCATGATACTATAATGGATATGAGTCATGGCACATTTCTACCAACCCATGGAATATCAACACCAAGAGTGAACTCTGCATGTAAAGGGTGGACTTGGGAATGATGACAATGTATCAATGTAGGTTCACCAGTTTTAGCAAATGTATTGTGCTGGCTGGGCAGGTTGACCAGGGGAGGCTGATCCTGTGTGGGAGAAGGGAGTATATGGGAAATCTCTGTACCTTCTGCTCAATCTTGCTGTGACTCTATAATTGTTCTACAAAATAAAGCAAAAAATAAAGGTGTAGTTAATTTGTGGTGACATCTAAGTGTCTTCAAGATAATTAGTTTGAACATGAGAAAGATAGTCATAGTACATGCCATGGGAGAAAAATGTCTCTTGAAGGAGTCTGTGAGAGGGAATGTCTGTGTAGCCTAACCTGGTCTCCTGTGTAAGTGTTTAAACCAAGACCTAGGCCTTATGTGAAAAGCCAGAGGCAAGAGAGAAAATGGTACCTGGGCTTGCAGGAAGTGAAATAGCAACAGTAGGTTCCAGGTGGTGGAAGCTGGTCTAGAGAAGCAAGAAGGGCTCAAAGAAATGGTATCCAGATCTTGAAGGTCTGGCAAGCAATCTTCATGATTGCTTGAGGAACCACTGAGGAGTTTTGAGCAAATGGAAGGATCAAAATACCATTTGAACCAAATTTGAGAAAAGAAAGACAAAAAGTTAAAATGAAATAGATCTCAGTGTGTGCAGACCATCCAGTCCGTCCATGTGAGAACTAGCCAGTCTGGGGACAAACCCTGAAACAAACAAATTGGAAGCATGTAGGGGAGAAATGAAGTCATCTCTTGGGAAACTTACAGTTCTGAGAACACACTGAGCCCATCCCAGCCATAGTGGCATTTCCCCCACCAGGTTTCCCTTAATGGCAAGGTTCTTTTCATCCAGCCAAAGTTGCTCACCCTTCACTATCTTTCACAAATCCAGGGTCTGGCCACCTCCTTTGGTGAACCCTTCTACAGCTCTCTGTCCTCACAAACATTTCTTGCTTTGATCTTCTAAAGCACTAAGGTACACACCACACACTTTAGCTCTTTATGGTCTACCTCCTGGAATAACCTGAGATTTTATTACCCTAAGTAGAATGTCCTTGCCTTGCTAATGAGGACCCCATATCCCCCCCCCAATCCTCCACCCACCTGGAGGAGGGGCGAGAACATACAAGGTGCTCTCAAAATGTACCAATTAATTTGGGTTCAGATCACTGAGGGAACCCTCACACTCTATAGCCTTGAGTGGCTCTATAAAGACTCTCACTGTATGCACGAGAACATCTGGGCTCATGTGGGTCAGCAAGGAAAGCCATGGGAAAAACTAAGGTTGAGAGGTATTAGCTGGCTATCATGTAGTTGAGTTGATTGACCCCCAAGTTAAGGAAAGAAAGAAGGAAGGAAGGAAGGAAGGAAGGAAAGAAAGAAAGAAAGAAAGAAAGAAAGAAAGAAAGAAAGAAAGAAAGAAAGGAGAGAGAAAATAATTAAGGTTGTAGGACATTTGTAAAGAACAAAGGCAGAATATTCAAAATTTAAGAGCAAATTTCAAATATAGTCCAAAATTAGGCATCTGCTACAAGAATACCCATTTAGTAACAGAAAAACAGAATTCAGAGAAATTTGACCAACTGTATAAATGACACAAACATCATTATTATCATTTTTAATTCAGAATAAGTAAGTGAAATATACAAGAACAGCTGTATCTCTATCGTAGTTCGCCACTCTTGTCCCTCCCTTCTCTGTTCCCATTCCGCTTTCTTTCTGATATTGATAATATTATTAGCAGATTCAGTCATGAGAACTTCACTTCTGTCTTCACTGGTTGACAGGGACAGTGAATGGATCAACAAAAGCCAGTGCATCATCTCTTGCCTCCAGTTCAACATCTCAGTATATGAAAGTACACTGTGTCTTCAGTGAAAATTTGATGGTGTTTTTACTAAGCCCTTGTTGAGAGAGACTACTGTGAATGGGGTACACATTGCTGACCTAGATGGAGCAGTTTCTCATATGTTATAGTGTGCTCATCACAGAAATTACAGCAGGCCCCCTCCACCTAAACTATGTGGCAATTATCCCACATTTACTTTGTGCATCAGCCATAGCATGAAGGGGACACCAATCACAAAGCTCTAAATGCAAGGGTGTCAGCTTTTCTACTCCAGGTTCTTATGTTCAAGAATTTATAACTTGCTCATAAAAACTAATCACAGAATAACTCTTGGCATATGAGTTACCCCAGAAGAATTTTTAAAAAATATAAATTAGGAAAAACTCCACATGCTTTGCCATTCTGACATTCCCCACAGGCCCCAAAATGAATCAGCAAATCCTTTTCCCTTATCTCATGGAAATTGCCTACCTCAGGGCCTTGGGTCAGTTTTTAACCTGTCTTATCTGGTAAAGGTTATCACTCAGAGAGAAAAGAATTAAGTTCTGTTTTGCTACAGGAAAATATTTTCCTTTAGGTGGTGATGGGAGGAGGGAAGGTCAGCTAGCACTAAAAGCTCATGTTTGAGTTCAAGGCTGTTTCTGAATGTGAACAAGATTCAAGTATTACAGCTGTGCATTTAGATGCTCTCTTTTTTCCTTGAACCAACCTCTAAAATTTTAGGAGATACAAAACCATCAGTACAAAGATTCTGTCTTGCTTACCTCCTGCCACTCCAGTATAAGAAATTTACTGACTACAAAGTGTGTTCAAGATATTTTGTGGACATTGTGCAAGGCATTCATTACTGTCTTCATTCCCCAAACAAGGAAACTGAGGCACAGACCTATTAAGTAACTTGTCAGAGGTCACAAAGTGAAGCTAGAACTAAACTTAGACCTGGGGGCAGAGGTTAGAAATCTGGATGTACACTCTTTAGTCTTAACAGAGGTAGGTCCTGCTAACAAGTACTAAGACTTAAGTGGAACAAATTACTCACAGTTAAATATATACTCTACTGGGCTCCATTTTGCTAACACACAATTAAGTGTTTGGGAAGTGCTAGAGCTTTGCTGACAAGCCTGCATAAAATGCCAACACAGGCTGCCCCTCCATTTATTGTGTCCATTTTTTTTTTTTACCCACATTGTCTTGCCAATTTCCCATTTTCCAGTGGGACAATTTGCCAATTGTCATTTTCAATTGAGTCAGAAAGTTTTACCAGAGTTTACTGATTACTGATGGCCTTGACCAGAAGCTAGAAATACTCTTGTGCTCCAAGCCGTATTCCATACAGGGACCTGGCCTCAGCAAGGCTCAGCTCCCTGAGTTACCCTCAAATGATGACTCACATTCATGTAAGTGGAACTTGCCCTCAAACAGCTGCTAATTACTAAAGTTTTTGATCAGATCCTCCCAGATATTTAGTAGTAAAAGTCCAATTTGCTTCCACCATTTTCAAAAATCACTTCTTCTTCTCATTGTTAGTAATTTTAATTGAAAAAGAAAGGGAAAAACTATTCTCCAATACCATTTCTTTTACCACTTTCCATCTTTTTATGGTGGATTTATTTTTTATTATAAGCCCCGTAGGCAAAGATTAAGTCAGTTTCTATGTTTGGCATAGAGCCTGCTGCAATATTGATGATATAATATCAATCATGATTATAAGTTATCCTGTTAGTATCATGAGAATATTATTTTCAAAGCTTTAATAAGATGCTTGAGCTTTTAAGATGAATGGTTTAAAAGTTTAAATTCATATTCATGTCAAATACATAGGACATATTTTTCATAATTGTTCTTGTCCCTTGGGTCAGTAATACAGTTTATAATCATCATAAAATTTCATTCTTAATTCCTTTTAATTTATCAGAAGAAAAATATGGATGGTTATTACCCAATTAAAATACTCCTGATGCTTTTAAGGTAGACATTATGGGGGTTTTGGAGTTTCACTGAAGACAATTAAAAAATCAGAGCAGCTGGGTGACTTCAAAGTGGTTCCAAGTGCTTGAAGTCTTCGGAGATCGTCAGCTGTTCCTTTGTGCCCTGCTCCCACCTGTCCTGTTCTCATATCATTTGTGATGTAATCAGGAATGACTAGAACTCTTAACCTGTATGGAAGGTGTGGGAACATGTAGCTAAAGGTAGGATTTTCGTTTGGTAGCTATAGAATCCATTCTGATACTTAAACTTGGCTTACAGTTGCTAAAAGTAAAGACTAGAAACAGGGTCCTTCAGAAACCTGAGACAAATGTGGGAGTGTGGTGTCTACCCTCTTGGCTGGACATAGTGTGGTCACTTGCTTTGGGAACATAGGTGGTATGCCCTTGGGATGGATGCTTTGTGAAGATGTATGCTAAAGGCATTTTCTCCAGATGGGTCACTGCTACTGGCCAGAAAGCAGCCTGCTAGGTGTCCATACACAACCTAGAGCTGACTCTGTTACCAAGATTACAATTTTTTCCAGAGAAATTAAGTGGGACAAAGTGATTAATATCCACAAAAAGGAAGTGCACAGGCATCAAAATTGCCTTCCAAGTTATTGTGAAAGAATTACATAAACAGAATTTAGGACAACACTCCTCCATTTGACACATTTAATTTTCTGTATAGTTTCTTATTTGATAATGAATTGGATTGAAATCTATTTTTTACTTCTTTCACTCAGTTTTCAAATATCTTCTTCTCTTCCTCCCCTCCCCCCAGTGTTGGAGATTGAATAATCTAGGGCCTTGAGCATACAAAAAGTAAGCATCTACCACTGAACTACATCCCTAGCAAGACTTATCAGAGTGTCCTAATGTCACATACACATATCCAATTCTCTGATAGAAAGCCCTTAAAGTCAATAAACTTCTAAATGTTTACTTTAAAATTAGATGAAAAAAAAAAAAAAAAACTCTTGATTGCATTACAAAGATGCCTTATTTGTGCTCAGGCTTTCAGACAATTGGAAAGTTTTTCCAAGAGGACAAGTTAGGTCTTTGCAGTAAGAATACAAGGATTAGTTGGTAGGTGGTAAAATCAAAGTTCTTTAAATCCCTGCAAATAGGTTTCATTTGTAGGGTGTGCTATGGTTTCCAAAGAGCTCTGCATGCACTTGTATCATTTGGTAAAAATAAGCATACCCATCATTCTTAGAAACAATTCACAGTTGTCTCCTGATACATTTTATGAAAGGTATTTTCTTTCAAATACTCGCATTTTACTAGAAACATTTAATTGTAGGCTCCGTATCACAAAATATGATGAAGTAGTATGAATTCTTAAATTAGAAAAAAATACCATGTCTTTACAAGGACATTGGTTGCTTTACTACTTAGATCCGTTTCACCCACTGTGGCACATTTGGCACCAGTTATTGTGCTATGCTCTGGCATGAGAGCCTAATGCCTGAGCACTAGTTACTCCGGTTCTAGAAAGCTATGAATTTTGATATATGGCCTCTCATTATGAAAGCTTACCTCTTTATGGCTTCACCAGGTGAGTGGATGGCTCCAGGCTTTTCTTTTAGGCTCTCTGACCTAGAGGAATGAAGCTTGGTACAGGGGATCTGCAGGCACTGACTTGTAAGAAAGTCCCGCAGCTGCAGAGTCTGCAACCAGCGGGCCGGGAAATTCAGGCAGGGAACATGGAGTCACTCAGTCTTTCAAAGTACGAACAGAGCCTCAACTTGTAAGGAGGTTAGCTACACAGGTGACAAACTACTATACTTCAAAGACAGGAAATCCCTTCAAACGTTAAATTGTAAGGACACAAAATGACCTACATTCAGGAAAACCGGGAGCCAGTCATTCAGTGTCACGTTTGTTCCAGTTTAATGAAGCGTGTTGGGTGGATATTACCTGGTCCTGACAGTAACAGCTACTCCAAGTAGATGGTAACCCTTTCCACCAGAAACCCGTGGTTTCAAGATATATATAAAAATCACTTGAGTTCCCAAGAGATTGAAGTTACAATGTAAAGACTCTCTCTGGGCCAGTTTTCACCCTTAAAATTAGTCTGGTTTAAAATTACGATTCCATGGAATATTTAAGAAACTCCATGAAAATGTTTTAAAGTCTTCCTGAAGATCAAAAGTAAGGGAAAGCCTGAGCCTACAGAGCAGCTTTTGGAAAATGAGCAGATGGATTGCTTATGATCTGGAAGATAGCCTGTAAGTGCCCCAGTATGAAGCATGGGATTCCCCATTCGCTTTTCCCAGCTCAGAATCCAAAAGTCTACATGGGTTTCTTGCCAATTCTCAAAGTCCTTAGGGCTGTGGAGGTAGCAGTTTGAACTATGTGTCAGTATTAAATTCCTCAAAATAAAGGGCAGTGGGGATGATGAAGGGGGCAGAGAAATGGTACATGCTCTTTTTCTCATTGTTGGGCTTCTGTCCCCCCCAGCACTTGGATGATGGGATGATGAGACCAATACACAGGGGGAAGGAAATGGTTGGGAGAAAGCCAATCCCACCTCAGAACAAAAAGTTGTCTTTGTGTGTTTACATTTTGAAAAAAAAGTGAAAATCCATAAAGGGTTGAGATTGGAAAATTCCTGGGAAACCAAAAAGCTTAGCCCACATTCCATAGTTTTATCAAGTTAAGCTTCTCTGAGCAAGGAGGTCAAAGTGAACTGTTTCCCTGCTTATAAAGCAAGCAAACTTATTTTGTATGTATAGCTATAAACTGTTTGCAAGTTTCCTAAATCAGGCACTCGGGATGAATTATGAATGGAATCAGGCAGCTTGACTTGGAATTTCCTCACTTTTACTGGTCTTTAAACAAGATTTTTATACATTCATAAGTAATCGATGGGACCAACACATGAAATGGCCCTTCACATAAAACACTCTGTTTTAGAATGATTTTGCAGTTAAGGAAACTTAAATATGAACTTCTAATGTGGAAAAGGTAGTTTTTACAAGTTGCTTTAAAACTGATCTGGAAAAGTGATGAGGGGTCACAAGATTTCTGTCAGAAACTAAAATTAAGTTTATATTTTAAAATACAATACTGAATGTTTGCTTGCTTCCATAAAACCAATCTGCTTAAGTCACCTTAAAAATACATTTGGTATTTGGTTGTTGAATTTTGAAGCTGCAGGGTAGAAAACTTTAGATATTCACAAATAAAAAGAAAATCCTTCCTGAGTACAAAACTAATTTTAAAATCATAATCCCAAAATGATCCCTCCTGATACAACTTTAACTATTAGCTATTTTGTATCTTAGTATATTTTCTTTTGTGTAAAATTTGCAGACTTAAAATTTTCCTGTAAATTGTCATATTCAAATTGATTTCAATAACATTTTATATGATTAAAAAAAAAAAAAAGTGCGACCAGGATTGATGCCAAGTTTTAGAAAGAGAAATGGACTTGGATTGTGTTTTAGTTCTACAAGGCACATGTTCAAATTTATTTCATGTATATCAAAAGACGATCAATATAAAATATTTATCAGCTTTTTAATACAGAAAGTCAACAGAACAAACTCCAATAATTTTTTATCATACAGATGATTAAACTAAACATTTGCAACATTTAAAAGAAAGCCACTAATTAAAACATAAAAATTTCAAAGTTTAAAAAACAGTTGGAAAAAACTTCTGCTCCTTAGACAGAATACAATTATGTAATTACTTAGACATTTTAATGTTCACAGATTTCAGTAGCATAACGTGTTTACAAACTTCTCATTTTTTCAAGTCCCTCAAACATATAAAGGGTTGAGAATATTCTTATATTTTCTTCATAATGCTTTGAAGGCTAGTCACTATCTTAACAGAACTGTTTATTATGATTTTTAAAATATCCGATGATTGCATTACGTTAGGATGGAAAACAGTTTCTGAATTTTTAACTTTTTGGAAGGAGGAGGAATGATGTGAGAAAAGTACTTTACAATATTTTCTCATATTCATTTAATATATATAAATTTCCAAGTTGCTTTACAAAATTGTTTGACCCCACAATTTTATAAAGACTGAATTTTCAAGCTTAGAAATCCTCTTCTTTGCATTAAACTCCTGGAATGGGCTAATATTAATCTTATTTAAAATTTTAAAAAAGACTTCAGCAATCATATGTGTAGCTGAAGAGGTAAAAACAATGATTATGTTTTGTGAAACTTTTTTATAAAAATGTTTTTTATAAAATCTTTTGAAAGACAGATGAACTTCAATCTGAAATGTGAACATTGAACAAAATAATACAAGTACAAAGTTTCCTTGTGAACTTCATAAATCAATGAAGAAATGTTTATCATAAATTTTTAAATGCAAAACTTTTAGGCTGAACTACTGAGGAAATCCTAGGTAGTAAAAATTTTTGTTTCTGTACTACCATAAACATACTTGCCCTGCATTTTCAAAGGCAATGCTGACCTACCACATTCACAATTGCTGTCTGCAGGGACTAGCTCAAAAACGAGGAGTCCTGAGTGTCATCTGTCCCGTCCCTGGGGACAGGCACATTGGGTCAAAATGGAGTTTTATTATTTATATCCATTCTTTTTAATTCTGTTTTTATTAGCTCTCAAAGCCTTTGATAGCAAATATCAAACCACTTTTAAGTTGACTTGTTTGCTTTTTTAACCCCGCTGTTCCAGCCTATTTCAAATTCAATGTACTTTGCAAATAACAATAAACATTGCCATTTAAAAATTGTTAATCACCTTTCTCATATAACTTATAACTAAAGAAGTTGAAAACATGAGGTATAATTTGTACTGTAAATCATATTTATTTCATGCTTCAAGTATTAAGTAAACATTGTTCATCAAGAGACCCTCGGAGGCTCCATTTGCCCTTGAACATTAACCTTGCTACCTTAAAACCAAACGCCCTTGCCATTTGGAAAATTAAAAATGCAAGATGCCCTCGCCTTAGTCACCTATGCAAACTTCTAAAAGAAACTGGAGGATTGTATAGTACATGGTAACTTTAACTTACCTCTTCTAGGCTTTAAGTAACCGATTGACTTACAAAGTTTACTTTATGGCAAAATGTGTCTAAGTCTTAAAACCTTGCTTAAAACAAACTTAAAATCTTAGACACTCCTAAGGAGAAATGATGCCACGAAACACGTCACTGCCCAATTATTTCCCATTTCACTAAGTTGCAATCAACCCAGCGATACGGGCTCTTCAGAGGGTAGCGTTGGCACCATTCTGGAACTGCAAAACAAGACGTGGCATGTTGATTTTTTCTAGCTAAAAAGCACCCATCTTTCTTTGCGCGCCGTAACCAACATTTTACTCCCTGGAAGACGAATATTTTTCAGACCTCGCTCCCCTCTTTACAAACCTGTGCGGGGCTTGCGAGGGAAGGGGGAAAGAGGACTTGAGTGGGAGCTGCTTTTCTTGAGCAAAGCAAAGGCGGTCTGCAAAGGCGCAATTCGAGGAGCCACTTCCTGCCGATTCCGGAGTCCACTTGGAGCTGCGTGGAGAGGAAGCCCGACTTCTTTTCCCGGAGGATTTTCACGACGGGCTCGGAGGAGACCCTCAGCTTTGGCCCTGGCAGAGGAGAAGTTGGGTCTCGCTTCTCGCCCGCGCTGGCGCGCCTCGGCAACCACCCGGAGCCGCGCGCGGGGATTCGAGCCCTAGGCGGGCGGCCCAGCGCGACAAGGAGGCGGGGAGAGATCCCCAGGGTAGTGGGGCACTTTGAAACCGGGAACGGGGCTGGGCAGGGAAGAACTCACTCCCAGAGCGGTGGTGTCAAGCGCGGGAACGCACTTGAACCCGCGACTGGGCGGATGGCCCACCGCAATCCGAGCGCACCCGTGCCCAGCGCAGAGCTGGACGTAGGCCTCGCTAGTTCTTCGAGCTTTCGGGGCGGGGCGGCCAGTCCCCGGGCGCTTGCCTGGGAGGGGGGCAGTGCGTCCCCTGGGGATTTAGCATCGCCGGGTACAGCGTATCTCTATCCTGGGCTCCCATTCTGAAAGCGGGAACCGAGGGCTGCCTGCGGCAAAGCTAGACTTAACACTTCATTTTCTTCCAATTTGCAGAAAATGTCACAGGAGTGGGGGTACCTCTCACTGTAAATGTGATTTCGAGGGGGCGAGGGCCAGGCGTGCGCGGCTTCGGGCGGCGTGGGCGCCCTGGCGGGGATTCCCGGTCTCGCAGCGCGCCCTAGTGGACACCCTTTCCCTCGCCGCCTCCCCCCCAGACGCTCGCGCGGTCTCCCTGCGCTCATTACAATCTGCAATATATTATTTCTTCCAAAGTATTGACAATGTGTGAGACTCCGGTAACCCCGGAGCTCTTGTCTGTAATCAGCACATTTATTCACATTTAGTGGGAAAAATCCGAATTAAATCCCCGTGACCCTGATTGGGTTACAGTGTCATTTTCCCTGGATCCTCTTTTAAATCCACTCCACACTGCTTCTCTGTCTATTACATGCTAATTTAATTTTACTGTGGACGATATTTTCAGCATTTGCTGAGGACAGTAAATTTTGTAGTTTATGTTATTTCACTTTTTATGACTTTTTAACACTTAATAAAATTTTATTAGAGCACTTTTGTGTTTACAAGGCCACAAAACTCTTGGCAGGTTGTCAGAAGTCCTTTTTATTATGATCCTACTGATATACTGCGAGTAATGAAATAATCATGTCCAGAAATGTATCAAAGGCCAGAGGGATTATCCCACTTAATAGCTCCACAGATGCGCCCAGAAGAATGCGGACACGCGGCTGAGAGGCTGCGGGAGGAAGGAGGCAGCCCCACTCCTTTCTTTACCATTTCAGTTGCTTTCCTAAAAAGCTACATTCAGGGTCATGTGACTTTTAGCGGTCTCAATAAAAAAAAAAAAAAGAATTTATTCTATTGCAAAATGTGCTTTTCTTTTTATTCTCCTTGTGTGGGCATTTAAGGCTCTTCTCGTGGCAGTGGGGCTGGCTCAGCATATCCGTGTCAGTCACTTTCCTCTCATTTCTAAGTGTACTTTTGTGCCATTTAAACAGCCGACGGTGACATTGGTGTTGAACAGTGCCGGCTTCTACAACCCACGACTGAAGGCATTGGGAGGGACCCAGGAGGGCACAAGGTGTTTTAAGGTCCTTCCCTCTCACCAAGACAACTCCTCTTGCAGTTATTTTTTTGTTTTCCTTTAGTTTTGCAAAACAGGGGAAGGACTTGAGGACTCTGTTTTCTGCCTTGTACCAGAAAGCCAGAGCATGGTGCTTTCATTCATTTTTATTTTCTTATTTTGGGGTTGAGACTTGCAATGAGAAGAACTGAGATATTGCTCCTTTTATTTCTTTACAAAATTTTTCTTTTCTTTTAAATAGATGCATGATCACTTAACACACTGGTGCTGCAAAAGAAGGCCATTGTGCTTCCTGTAAGGTGGGTGGCTTTGTTTTATAATTAAATTTTCTGTCTCTTGCTTCATATTTCTCTTTCTCTGTTATTTCCTAAATAGTGTGCCAAAGTGATAAAAGAGATGAGGAATGGATTCATAAACGGAGTGATTTTGAAATGACTATTATTATGTCCATAACACGTGTTTTTTTAAACTTTGGCTTTGAAGGACCTTCGCAGTGTTTTTCATAAGTGTGTGTGTGTGTGTGTGTGTGTGTGTGTAAGTTCGAACACATCACACTGGGATTTTGTAATCTGTCATTGTTTAGCACAGCTCCCAGGAAGCATGCGCCTCTTGCAGGATTGCCTCTAGCATACACATGTGTGGACTCTCCTGTGTAAGACTGCTGATGAGGGCTCTTTGATTTCAACTTCATGGGAGCAATTTTTGGTTTTTGTGTGTCATTTGCTAACCATGAATAAAACTTAGCACCTGGTCTAGTATGGTGCTGTGTGCCAGTGGTGGTCTAGGTTCTGTAAAGAGCATAAGGAAGGACTGCACCCATCTTTTAAAAAAATTTATGTGCTGCAACTATTTCGGCAGCCATTTTTTCTCTTTTTATGATGTTTTTCCTTTGCAAATAGGAGGCAGTTTTTCTTTTTTTTTTCTTTCAAATTTTTTCTCTGACAGTGGAAGAACTAGGAAAGGAAGTAATGTTAGGCTCTGAGTCAGCATTCTTCCTCCATTCAGTTATTACTGACAGTTTGTGTTCTTTGCCTTGTACTGCAAGAGGCAGAGAGAGGGGTTCAGATTGTAGCCCTCCAAATTTCACAGTGTTTTACGTAAGAGGATTTATGCTCAAGTGCAGAAATCAAGAGAGCGTATTAATTTGCATTCTGGTAAGAAAGTGACAGTTCAATTTTATAAATAATCTGTGTCTAGGACAATTTAAGTAATACTCAAAGCCCACAATTGCTTTCAGGTTAAAAAAATCTGGTTTATTAGATTATGAAGTAAACTTCCCATAAAGCAGTTATTTTTAATGAATGGAAGTTATAGTAATTTTTATTTTTTAAAAAGAGTGTAATTGGCTTAAATACAGTAACTGATGACATAGTTTTCTCAGTGAAGGGCCTAACGTATCCACAGGGACACTTCAGTCTTCCTCAAGTTTTCAGTGCTGAAATGAAGGGAAAGAATAAGCCCCAATCATACCACCCAGGGTAAAGAGGAGTAAGGAGCCAAACTAGAGGCATGAAAGGGTCCCTTATAATACCAGGTGCTGTCAGAGAGTGGAAAGCATGAGGTCACCAGGCCCTAGAACCAATTTGGTACATTTTGATCCAATTCTCCTGCATATTATTTATGTGGCCTTGGGCAAGTTATGTAACCTTTTGTGCTTAGTTTCTTCATTCATCAAATGGGGATAATGCCAGCAGCCCCCTCCTAGTTTTGTTGAAGGGTAAGGGCTAATTCCTATGGAATGCCTCAAACAGATCCTGGATGCTTCTTAAACCCCAGGAAGACGGACATACCTGTCATCCAGCACAGTGTCTGGCATAGGGTAAGTCAATAGCTATTTGTCAGATGTGTGCTGCATACTATTTCATAACCTGCCCTAGTTAGTTCAGGTATGGCCCATAGACCACTACCTAAGGCAGCATCAGTCTCAGGCTTGGACTTGACTTTACTGGGAACACTCTGCTCTCCAGGAGAGGTTGTGTCCAACTGCTATTTTGCTTTTTTTTTTTTTTAAATGGGTTTCTGTGTTGTCTCCTCAATTAGCAATTAAGTTCCAAAGTTTTTGAGGAGAAAGCTTAAAAATGTTTTTGAGCCTCCATACCACTCAGCACAATGTTTCCCACAGAAGTAACAGATAATTAATAAGATAATCTAATCTACTTCACATTTCAAAGCACTATGTATTATAATCTGTTGTTCAATACACAGTAGTTGCAGGTACTCTGCTAAATTCTTGTCATACTTTGTTTGACTTCATCCTCACATAGATCATACAGGTAGTTACCATAATTTCTATTTTACAAGTAAAGGATATGATGTTCTGAGAAGTCAAATGACTTTCACAAGGTCACTCAGCTAGTATATAATAGATTGGGAGTTTAACCCAGGTCTATGGAAATGTAGAAGCTATGCAGTTAACACCACTCCTACTGTGTTTGGCTTTCTAGAGCCCCTAATCAATTTGGCCATTCATAGTTATTCTGTAAACTATGAATGGCCAAATTGATTAGGGGCTCTAGAAAGAAAATGGACAAGATGAAGGCTGGGACCCAGGTCTATTATCCCTGAATCATCTCGAATCTTGAGCAGTGATTGGAATCTGGACCCAGGGGGGTGAGACACAGGCCTGCCTCACAGGGCCTCGCTTGTCCTCAGCTCATTCCACTGCAAATAGATGTTTGGAAAGGGCCAGAGGAGAAGTCAGAGGTACTCCCTACCCCTGCCACCCCACTTTGGAAAAACATGACTTAGCTGAATTTTCTTGCAGTAGTTTTAAGCCGCCCAGTGAACAGACATAGATGACTACTAAAGACTAGAAAAACAGAACTCAGATAGTGGGTAGCAGAGCAGTTTTCAAAATTTTAACCAAAAGTTCCTTAGGAACTTTAAAGACAGTCATTCTCCCAAGATACTTAATGGGTCTTCTGACCATTTCAGGGTACGGAAAGCAGTGAGGGACAAAAAGGAAGGTTTTGATGCTCCTGGGAGGCTGTGTAGTAAGTAAGCTGAGTACAGCAGAGTGCTCCACTCGAACTACATAGCTCATCCTGCACCTGGGACCTAAATGTACACAGATCCACCAAAGAAGAAACCAAGGAGCCAATGAGCTGTCCTACAGAATGTTCAATACCCCCTTACTAAAAAATACATCCAGAGGTAAATTAAATGGACAATGAAAGGATAAGGCAAGGATGGATTTCTGGCAAATTGTGTTTTCTTCCAGGGAAGGGCTCTGTCTAGGTGGAGTGAGACTCTGCTACGGTCAAAGCAGAATTAAGCTTTGACTCATGGCTTTAGGATTGTTAGTGCTGGGAGAGAGGAAGGAAAACAGGAGGAAATGAAGGCTCCTTCTTAAGAATTCTTGATTCTACAGAGCCCAGTCTCACTGTATTAATCTGGAGCAGCAGATTCTAAGGCAGGAACCCAGGTCAATACCAGGCTTGGTAGCCTTGCTGGGAAAGAGGGCAGGTTTACCAGTTCTCTGACACATGTGCCTGTAGGCACTGAATTCAACCTGTCTCATCTGCATTTTCCTTTTTGAGAGAAAAAAGTAACTAGATCTTTAACTCACACTTATGGGGTCGAGGAATTAGGGATATATTTACTATTAGTTTTGAGTTCTTCACTATGAAGTCTGAATAATTTTTTTAAATAATGAGCAACTTATGGTCTTTATGAATAATTGAAAAGAATAAGAGAAAACTAAAAATGCAAAATCAGCTGCTAAATTCAGTCCCACCAAAATAAAACGGCAGTGCTATATACACTAAAACTGAGGTTAGAAATCTCTAGAAAGAATGTTGAGGCAATGGATGCTGAACCAATATTGCAGCAGATATCATTTTAAGAGCCACTGAAAACTTTTAAGGATCTTGAGCCACTTTCTTCAAATTTGACTTGCCTTTCTTTCTGCATCTGTGAATTTGCCAAGTTAAAGTTTATTGCCATAACAGGTTTTGAATGATAGTGCATCCCTTTGGAAAAGGTCTGAGTACTTTTTGATTATTTGGTAGAAATAATGCATGCTTTTTCCTTTTTACACATCTTTCAAACTAACCTGCTCTGATATAAATAAGATCTTTAAAAAATATATTCACCCTTTTTAGGCTAAGATGAAACATTCTTTTCCATGAAAGTCATGCATATGATTGCTGAAAGTACATTGTGAATGAAATGGTACCTCGATTCTAATCTAGGAAGCCAGCCTGCAGATCAGACCTTATTCCTAAAAGTTTCAGAATCTAGAATAAATTCAATGATGAGCAAAGCCAAAATGCAAAACCTAGCCAACAAAGCATAAGCCCAGGCTGGCTCCCAGGACAGGAAGCCACTGGAATCTGGTTGCTAGGAGACAGTTGTCTTTCCCTGGCAGCAGGAAGATGTCCTTGAGCGTGGCTTCCCCTATGGTTGGCTTTGGACAAGCCATGAATCAGACTGTCCTCGTTAGTGCAGTCTTCTAAGCAGGGGCCAGCAGCCCATAGTACAGTGCCACCGAGGGATCCATGCTGGGTCCTATTCCTTTGGAAACATTTCTTAGGATGTATTCTTTGGAAATCAATAAGCATTTGATATGTCTACTCTGAGTTATGAGAATATGGAAAAATAGCTTCCTGTATGGTGCTTACACCTGTAAAAATGTTACAAAATAAAACCACACACTAAATTATATGAAAGAGGCTGCAAAGGCTATAAGAGATTTTTTTAAAAAGGGAATAAGATAATTAGCTAAGACAATTAGAAGGGATTTCCTAGGGGAGAAGATGCTGGAGATGTCGGATTCACCTGGCAAAGGGTGACTGGCAGGGGAATAGCACCTCTGCTGAGGGGACTTTCCCAGAGGGCCCTGGGGAAATGAACTCGACTTTCTTGCTTGCAAAGCCTCCCAGCACTTAGGATAGTGCCTGGCTAAGGGTACGTGCTCTGTGTGCAAGGGCTGGAGGAGTGAAGGGGTTGGAAGGAGCTGGGAGGTGATTGTCAGGGGTTTGGGTAGCCCTTGTTGCCAGTTTAAAAAAGTGAAGTGAAGGATGGCCTCATCGTATCAGAGTGTCTATATCAGAAAATGGTGAGAAATGAGATGGGCCAGGCAAGGTATAGCCCAGTGATAGAGACTTTCAGAAACCAAACAGAAAATGGATTTAAAAATGAGGGAGCTACTGCAAGATTTCTGCCTGGGAGAGATTAAAGTTTTATGGTTGACAAATGCTCTTTCAAATGCGTCATCCCTTAATATGTGCAGTTTATTATGTGTCAATTATAACTCCATAAAACTGTTGAAAATACATGATCCCGTTAGATGTTCAATATTTGGTGAAATGGACCTTGTCATTATTTCATTTTTACAGATGAGGAAACTGAGACCCAAAGAGGTTCATGGCTTGCCTGAGTTCACATGTTTCAGATGACAAGCCAAGACTTCCAGGTTGTCTGCCTCCACAAACCTCATTTTCTCCTTCCTGGGAGCAACCCTCTAGAGGGACTTGAGACACTTCCAGCCTTTGATTGGGGAGGGCATCTGGGAAGCCACAGCTTATGTCTCTGAGGTGACCACAGTGCTGTCTGTGGGAATGGACAAGGAAGATGAGAAAGAAGTCTTCCCTTCTACTCCCTTGCTTACTGTGCTCTTCATTCTTTCTTTTCCCCTGTCAGTGTCTCAGACTTTGAGTGTCATTCCTGCTAAGCATGTGTGTGCAGGCTCCTTGGCTTCCCCAGCTCCTCCAGGGCCAGCTTTGGGGCACTGCTTCCTATTAGGAGAGGAAAGGCAGCACCTTCTGGATCTGAAACATCTGTGGCTCTTCTTTGAAAAACTCTAGTATGGAAGGAGAACACAAAGAATGAGATTGGTGGCCCATAAAATATTACAAAGATTTAGATAATACATGGAAATGTTGCATTTAAACATGTATTTAAAAGCTACCCGAATGGTCTTCCAAACCTGGTTTCAAACACACTCACCCAACTCTCATGTATGTGAATAAAATAATCACTTTAAATTTTTGACTTTGATATTAAATGACCTCAGAGCCGGTATAATGCTGTGGACTTTGGAGGCAGATGGCTGTAAAAATGAAATCCATATTCCACCACTTATTAGATGTGACTAATACTAGGCATTACTTAACCTCTTTGATCCTCAGTTTCCTCATCTGCTAAATGAGGATGAGTCCTTTAACAGGTTTGTTGTAACAATTAAATAGCCAATTGAATGGAAGGCATTGAGACAGTTCTAAGCATCCTTGAGCTCTGCCGTGTGAATGGTGGCTACCAGCATACCTGAACTACTCTGTCCTATTTTGTGACAGTAAGAACAGCTTGCTTTCTTTAACTATTGGACTTCCCCAAGGCTGAAGCTTATATTAATAATGCTTCAACTTCAAAAATAATTGTTTTTTTCACCCATAACAATTCCATCAACAGACACCCCCCCCACACACACACCCTGCCCAACTGGCCAACGTTTTTCCCTACCAATGAGTGCATATAAAGCTATTCAGAGAATGACACAGAAGGATTTCTGGAAATGTTTATAAGTGAACTTCCACCACATCCAGAGTATGTATCCCTCCACTGATTCCAGGGAAGGGTCCTTGTTCTATGTGGGTTGGCAAGTGGTGTGGTAAGTAGGAGGGACACGGCACAGTGGTTCTGTGGGGTTAGATACTACTATTCCATCATTGATTTTATTTGGAAATTTTTTTTTCATTATACTGCAAAGCCACATGATGGAGAAGGAAAATCTAGTTAACCACTTCTTTATGAAAACATCTAGGTTGGCAGGAGTTTTTTTCACTTAACCCCTCCCCTCGCCTTCTCAGTAGCCTGGCTAGATTTAACTCATTCCCAACTGACCAGCTCTACCTGGCAGAGGTTTGGTAACAGAGTCCCTGCTCAAATACCCGCTTTTGTCCCCAAAGACTCTGCCAACTGCTCTGGAGAGAACAGATTGACAATCTCTTGTCCCTACTCCATTCATTTTGACTGGTTCTAACAGTTGTTTCACTGTTTTGCATCATGGGTATTGAGAAGCTGTAGAGCATTGATATTAAGTAGCTGAATTAATGCCAAATGGGACTAGAATTAAAGCAAACAAACAGCAAGGAGGTCAAGCAGCCTGTCAGAGGGAAAGACAGTTTGGGACAGCAAGATATCTTCCCAAGAGACTTTCTACAAAAAACTGGAAATATGATCTCTTCTTTAGGGGGGAAAATATATATATATGTTGAATTATATATATTTATATGCATTGCCTTTAATCTTTTAGTATAGTTTGAAGTTTAGTATAATATAGTTTTTTTTTTAACATTTTAGACCTATGTTTTCCTTTATTACAGAGAATCATCTTCCAGATTCTGCCAAGAACTGGTATTAACAGTAATTTTGAACAGACCCACATCCTGGAAAATGTCACTTAGCATCAGAGCTTCTTTATCTGAGGTTCAGATCACCAGGCCAGCACCTATTTTCAGGCCCATGTTGAATCTGGTTATCACCACCAAGTTTGTCCCAAACATCTCTTTTCAGAATCAGGTTCTTTACTTCTAATATGATCAGCTGAAGGACTCATCCCAAATGACTATCAGACTAGACCATCAGACCTATGTCTGAGAAACACCTTTTTTCCCCAGTACACATTTTTCGTCCCTCCATCCTTCCATCCATATACACATCACTTCAACAAATACCCTCCACACAGGTTGCACACTCTGAAAGGTGGGTATCCTACCTGTCTTCCTAACTACTTGATCTGGAAAACTTTATCCAGGCCTGGCATAGAGTAACCATTGAAGGAATTCATTCAATAAATGAATGAACATTTATGAAATGCGTACTGTGCATGGGAACAGGGGACATTGAAAGGACAGAGCACAGCTCTAGCAGCCTTGATGTTCACAGCTGTTTTCCAGGATGGTTCTGTACCCATTAGAAAAAAATTAGATTTCAAGGCTGCTAATGCCCTTTTTATATTCAATTCACAGGCTGTTTCAGTAATTGACAGTGGCATGCACTAAAACAGATGCCCACTTCTGAAAGAAACAAGGAAAAAAACAAACCATAAACAAAAAACTCCCCAGCTTCTCATCAGACCGATTCTGATAATTTCTTCCTGAAGTGCTCACCACCTCCAGCCGCTAATGGTTCTAAGAGACTTTGGGGACACCGATCTTAATGCGCTGTTTCCTACAGGTCTTGTTAGTTCTTAAAACCATCTGTAAGAAGTTATTGTATTTGGCTTTCTTAAGCCATATTTTTCAAGCACAACATTCAATTAGTGCTTGTTAAGATGTTTTGAGCACGCTGGCCGCTTCTCTCACCCCTGCTGTTTCTTCCTGGTCAGCATATTTTCTGGAATTGTGTCCGGGGAAAGGGCATCATATGCTTCTGTTTGGAGAGTTGCTATGTGTGTCTGCAGAAGCAAAGTCTTGGTGGCAACTGAAGAGACCAGACTGTCAGACCAGCTGTGCAGAAAGGGCTCAGTGTTCACAGCAGTTTCTTTGAGAGGCTCCTAGTTTCCGTGAATATTAAAACTGTTCTGAGAAAATGCTTGGACATTGTTTGGAAAAAGCTGAGACCTCGAAGTGGGTTTGGAATTAATGTCTATGGGCACTAGAGCCCCAGAGAAGAATGTCACCAGAAGGAATGAATTTGAAATATTAAGTCTAAGCATCTTTGTGGAAACTCCATAAAAAGGAGTTCACCTGAAAGGGCATAATTTTCAGTTACTCTCAAAGATGGTATGAAAATTGCAAAATAGTTCATGGTACTGAAAAATTCACCAATACTCACTGAAAGAACAAATATGTTGAAGGTGATGCTATTATTTTGTAATTCTTTAATACCATAAAATTAAAATTTCAAATGTTTAACAAAGTAAGACATTTTTTACTGTGTTTTCCTGAAATTCTTCATTGATATTTTGATTAGAATGGCTTGATATTTGTTATAGCTTATTTATCACAAATGCACGTCAAATCTGGTTATGCAAGAGAAAAGTACTTCAAGACAATATGGAATCTTTGAAAATGAGAAAAATGAAGAAATATACCTAGATAGAATAAGAAATGTTATATAACCTACTGGAAGAACTTACACATTGTTTTCCAGATCACATATTTAAGGAACAAAAAGCTTCAAGCTGGTTATTGCTTTAATGATCATTAAAACAAATTTCTTTCATCTTTGAATTTTAATATACTCCTCTGAAGTAATCTTTAATTAAGGAGGAAGTATAATAAGGTAACATGGAGTTAGCCAAATTATTAAGTCTCCTATTCCACAGTAAGGTAGTTTCTACTGGAGTCCTGTTTGCTTCCATAATCTAAACATTTAAATATATTAAAGGCTTCAGGGACAGATTAGCAGATCAGCATTTGGCACTGGGTGTCAAAACATTTCCTGCTGGTTCTTTAGCCACTAACAGGTTTTTGTTTGGGAGGAAAGGGGGAGAGGAAAGGGGAGGGAAGGGGGAAAAGGGGTTGAGTTGACCAACTCTTGACATCTGAAATCTTTATCAGTCACAGCCACTTAGCAACTTTTTCAGTTCCTGTTGATGATTCCTGGTATTGTTGTTTATCTGTGTATCATTCACTTGGCTGTTTAGATGCAGAGGTCTCAGGACCATCTGCAGTCTCACTGGGTAGTTATAGCAGCCCAGGCTGGACATCTGGCTGTCAGTTACAATTGCATCCCTGCTCCCAAAGTTGTTCTAGGATACTCCTGGTTCCCTTTGAAGGTGCCACTGTGATGCAGCGTGGCCTGAGGCCATTGCTGTGAGGGACTGAGTCGATTCCAGGCGCTTTGGTCTAGCTGGACACAAGATTTATGAAATGGAGGGGGTATCCATTTTGCTGGAATGGTGGCTGTTTTCGTCCGCGTTAGGTTTAATGATACAGCACTTTCCTCTGCAGCCTGCACAATTCAACTCTTTGAACACAGAGAGAAATAGTGCATCCGAAAATTATTTTCATGGCGTTGCCATGTTTACTGTTTCCTGTTGTCTTTGCCTGAAAGTGTTTTAACAAAAATTAGGGTTGAGCATAAAAACATTTGAGCCAGGGGATGAAAGGAGTTGTTATTATGTCCCTTTCCAGGTTATTGTGGTTGCCTTTGATTTAAGCACTATCGACTAAGGACAGGATATAACACCAATTAAAAACATGAAACTTAATTTTTGGACTAAACAGTCACGTAATCCTTCTTCTGGTATCTGGTTGAGGGCTTCTGACATGACATTTATTTCTCAGTCACAATCCTAAATTTATTGGGTTGGCTTTATTTAAGGTACACAGGGCAACTAATATTAGTGCATGTAAAAGCCTAGTAATGTCTCAAAATTGTAAAGCAGCTATTATAAAGGAGCATATTTTTACCGGATGACTGTCAGCACCAGGCCAAGAACACATGCACACTCACTCATGAGCCCCAGGCCCACTCATCTGGACTGGAGACTGATTTTGATTTAGGAATGAAATTTCAAAACAGATCAATAATTTTATCTCAAAATGTGCAATAGGGAAAATTTTTACAAATAACCTCTTGTTAGCCTTAACTTTTAATTGCATTTTCTCAGGACAGTTTTAATATTCATGGAAAATCAAGTTTTGTTAGTAGTCACAAAATAATACATGGGTCGTTTAAAAAGATGAAAGGTAATGTATTGGGGTAACATTTAAATTATAAAATTAAATATTAACATTTAATTTTAATGCAAAGAATAATTAAAATGAAGGCACGTGAATATAATGAGCCAGGTCAACCTTCCCAACTTTTCACTTTGACACCTTGTTTAACTCTAGCTAATGATCCTATGAAAAAAGTATTAGCGGTTTCAGTTCAGCCCCTGGTGGTCTATGTCACATATTACATAACCTGCTGGTGGGTCCTCCAGGGCTATTTCTCATTTATAGACAGTAGCCTTTTGCAATTCTGTCTGGAAGTGGAGGAAAGGTGTCCTGTCTTCGCTATTTATTATGCACTCAAAAAATAGCAAAAATGTTTGTAGAAAGAAGTCAATTTAAATTTTGTAAGACACTTTAGCGTGTTCTCATGTTCCGATGTGAGCCTACCTCTCTATACCAACATCAAGTCATCATGTTTAAAACAAAACAAAAAAAAGTCGCTCATGACTTCTACTCCAAGTGGAAAATTACCGAAGACTGCAGTTTTTCTAGCCACGAACATTCTCATTTCCCATGTGCAGTTGGTTAGCTTTTCAGTATATCCCCAAGGAATGTGTGAGTCTGAAATACTGCAGAAAAAATGAGAATTTCCACACTTAAAAAGAGCCAAGGCAGCATTTGTAATGATTGAAAATAAGAGAAATGGACAAGAAGGGAAAGAGTGGTCCTATTTTCTCCCCCCCCCCTGTAAAAAATGACAGTGTGGGGTACCTACGTTGTGGGGTGAGAGTCAAATGTGGGCTTGCTTTTAATTTTCACAGAACATTAGGGAAAAAGAAAAAGAAAACAATACAGACTGTCTTAAATTTTCCAACTCAACGTTGCAAGCAGTGAATGCTAAAATGAAAGGAACCATCAAGGCCAAATTCATTGTACAGCTTTGTGAACTGTTAGAAGCTGTTTCAGGAACTGTGCCTTTTACTTAGTTTGCTTTCACTCTCGGCCAGAGTGTTAATTTTTGACTCGTCCTTTCTAGCCTCTCGCCTAGTGTACACGGCGGATTCTTTCAGCATTTTACACACACACACATAATGTATACATATATATATATTTATTTAAAGAAAACAAATACCTCCAGCCATTCAGCAACAGTATTTTTAAAGCTTGATATTAGGATCAGAGAATAGAATGCTCTCAAGGACACTCCCGTGGGCACGACGTGCTAACTGTGTTCTGTGCCACCATTTCATTGTGTGCGCGCGGCCAGCAAGATGGTGGTGGCAGCGTTTTTGTTGCATGAGGGGCTCCTTCACGTTCAGCCTCCTGTCACAAAACCAGTTTCTATACCAATAGAAAAGCCAGATTTCTCAGGCTCGGGGGCTGATTAAATAAAGCACACACACAAATCTTCTTCCACTCACTGCTTTTCAGATGCTTAAGCAAAATTTTAGATTGTATAAGCACAAAGAGAGCAAATCCTAGTTAAAATTAAAAATGCAACAGAGATGATATTTCAGTTAAATATGTAATTCCATGGGGTTGGTAAATGCATGTGTTATTAATAGACCTTCCACCGTCACAGTTAGTAATCTACCTTAAGAAAAGATCTAAGACAGAGTTAGCATAGAGAATGTGAATATTTTACTTGTGAATAAACGATCTTTCCAGATCAAGGTTGAGGTCATTGGCAAGCTAGTGTAGGTGAGCTCATTCCACAGTTATTTGCACATGCAAATCAGGGTTTTAATTTTTTAAAAAAAATACTGCCTTTTGTTTATGAGAAGAGCTTTGATTAATTTCTTAAAATAAGAATATTAAAATAATTGAACAATGTACCTTTGCTAATAGAGTTCAGTTTTGATTAGCTCTTAAACAGAGCGAAAGCTAGACACGTTTTTACTTACATTTAACTAGATCTCTAAATGAAGAGAGATGAATTGGAATAAGGGATGAATTTGACATTGACTTCTATTGCCTATAGATGAATTATCACTCTCTTTTGTCTAAAGAAAAACATTTTCTTCTCAATGAGGTACATATTTTTAAGATAAAAAAAAAAGAGGTTCATGGAATATAGTATTTGGTTTTTTGTTTTCTTTTTGACTGCAGTTGCCAAACATTTGAGATTATAAAAACGAAAGTGCTACATAAAATAGACCTGCAGCAACACTGTTTATGGCACACACGACAATATTATTTTCTGCTGTTTGGTGTGCACAAGTTGTAAATAGGGAAATGTGTAAGCTATTAAATCTAGTAGCAATAGGACTCTTAAAGCAAGGTTTATTATACCAATGCCTGAAAAGCTTTACTTTTTTTTTTTTTTTTTTTTTATCTGTGTGTGTTAAATTTTCGTGTTTGCAACAGTATTTTAGCTCTGGAGCTATTTATCCTGTAGCATCTTTGAAAAAAAGGAATGGACAGATGTCCATAAACAAAGGGCTCCACCTGGTGGTCAAAAGAAGGTATGAAGCGTGGATGAGAACTAAGGCTTCAAAGGCAAACAGATGGAAGGGCAGCATTTGTGTGTGTGTGTGTGTGTGTGTGCGTGTGTGTGTGTGTGTGTATGTATGTATGTATTTGTGTTTTGCAATGAATATGTTTGAAGGAAGGAGAATGACACCATTCCCCAAATTTGGATTCCAATGTTATAGTTTTCCAGCTCGAGTCATTTAATTATTTATTTCAAATTCAATTCTTTCAATGCATTTACACATTATTTTATTCCAGATACATATATCTGAACAGGAATTAACATATGACCCTGACAGATATTAAGAACAATAGAAGGCAAACTCCACATATCATCTGGTCTTCGTAAGAATGCCATCTAGCAGGCAAATTTAAACAAAGACAGCATTTGCTCCAACACAAGGGTGTTTTCAGAATGGCTTTGTGTTCACCTACTCAGGAAGATGTGAAAAGGATGTGGGGCAGGGCTCAGTCAGGGAAGGGGAGAATGGATTTGAATCTATTGACTAAGAAACAAAAATCTGTTCATTTTTAAAATGTCATCTGTGGCCGAAATGTTAAAGAATTTGAATCTATGTATCGTCTCTTCCACCTTTTCAAACTCTAAAATTAGGGCAGGAATTACATATATCAAATGCTATGCAAAATGTAAAATAGGCATGCCGTTTATGGCTCTCTACGTAAGGTGGAAATTAAATCTTCAGCCTCCAATAAAATTGTATTTCTGTAATAAAACTGCTGCACCTTGACTCTAGACTACATTGAATCCCAAATTAAACACCCCATTTACTGTACTGTAACAAGCAAAAGGGTTTGCTACACTGAACAATATTACAGATAGGAAAAACGGATTATATTTCACTTTACCACCTATATAGAGTTCACCAGAACAGGCTCATTCCCTACCTCTTCTTCCTTAAGAACACAACATATAAGAAAGAAGAAAATGTGTTAAGGTTTGCTTTTCATTGTTAAAATTTACATTTCCTCCAAAATTATATAAATCAGCATAAGTGGTTAGTCCTAAAAAACGTCAATCAAGCGGGATGATATGTACTACAAAATGTCCTACTGCATTTCCTGGATAACTCAGGCTTATAAGCAGAAACAGCTGGTGTGCTAAGGGCTAGGTACATTTCTTTACGCATTATATACAATGCAAGCAGTTTCCCTGGTACGTATACACACTGTTCATTCTGTATGCATGTCTGCAGCATGCACATACTGCTACAGAACATGGGGAGGTTTTAAACTCAGGATCATGTTATGTGTTTATCTCACACAATGTTGATTTGGAAGAATTAGACTGGATGTTATTTTAGGCAATCTAATAGGTTGATTCCCCCTCCCCCCATACCCTACCAGCACCATGCCATGGCCCAGTCAACACTGAGTTTGGGTATTTGCTAAGTGGCTTTACTGGAAATGAGAACCTATAGAGAGCCGTGGATATCAACTCAAGTGCTGCCTGAGTGGAGGAGGAGTGCCTCCCCTCCTGGTGTCCTCCCTGGCTCAGCCAAGCCACCCTCTAGTGGACTGAGGGGGAAATGTCCTCTCCAGGATGCCAAATGCACTCAGCTCTGCATTTCATAAATATGTTCCCCTCCCCCTCCCCCCGGAGCTGGCGGATATTATTAACCTTCAAGCCCGATACAGAATTATGAATGTTAATCACGAAGGGATTTCTAATCAAGTTTAATGGTGTAGGACATAGAGAAGTTGTGTTAGCAGTTTCAATCCTGCTAAAAATGCTAATTGTCACGTTGTGTGAGGTAGGTAAGGGTTTTTGACATGGTAGCAGCTTCAGTGTTTCTGTTGGAAGTTGCTGCCTATAATTGTGAGGTAAATAGGGGAATAGGGGTTAGGAACACTAACCTCTTTTCCTCTTTTAAAGAGTTAGGGTGACTGATTTACCAAGAGGGTATTTAGGATTGTTTCTAAAGAGACCTTGGAAATTTGAGGCTTGATGTCCCCTCAGGTCAAGGAAAAAGAATTCTTGCTGAAAGGAACTCTCTAACTATCATAAGCAAACAGAAGTTTTCCACCTGGAAACAACATTCTACACCAATGGATGCTGGGGTTATGATGTAGAGCACAGATCTTTCGAGTGTCTTTTACATTTCCCTCTGTGGCTCACTATTACTTTTGTCAACATGTGAAGGTAGTTTTTCTTTTCTTTTGTTTTGTTTTTTTCAAAGCAGGTGTTCCTGACCTAGGTATCATACTAACAACACCTGGGAGTCTAAGATGAACACCAAGACAAATACCATTTATTTCTTCCTCAATTTGCCCTTTTCACTGACTTGTGATTCATGACCTATGCTCTGGTGTAAGGACTCCCTGCAGTCCCCAGCTTGAACCCTCTAATTTTTGCAACATTGACATCTCATGTGCCTTAGTCATCTATGATGGTCTCTACCTATTTGAGCTGGTGTTCTTGTGGGGCAGATGCACCCACAAGTTAGAGGGTGTTGGATGTTAGCTGAACAGTGTCTTCAGTGTATACTTTGATTTGACTTTGATTACCCTAAATTAAGTGACTCAAGCCTACACTTCTACTAGTACATCATGATGTCACCTATTAATGAATGGGAAAGCATTATATAGCAGCACAGTTTACCAGTTCATTGTGGGCCTTGGAATATTTTCCCTGTGTTTTTGTGGCTTACATAGTTAGTCTAAGTTTAGAAAAAAATCTAAGTGATAAATGCAAATGATAAAAAAAATCCATTAAGGAAATGAACCTATGTGGATCTGGACCACATGTGGATGTTGACCCAACCTCTGTATGTGGCTTTTGTCTTTTTTTTTGCAGATTACTCTAAAACTGATCCAATGTAGAAGAGATATAAATGATTACCAGTGCTAACATGAGATATGATATCAGTGACCAACATTATTTTCCCATCAATAATTATAATTATACTAATTAATCCAGGCATCATCGCACCTGTGCAAAAACCTTATCCCTATTTTACAGATGAAGTAACTGAGACACCAAAGGTTAATTGCTTGCCCAAAGCCATGTAGCAACTTGGTGAGTACCACCATTTAAATCTCATACTCTTGCTTCCTTGGTGATGCAACAATTATGCCTCTTTTCAAAGAAGGGAAGTTATTTATTGCTTGTATCACAAGTGTCGATGAACAAGGGAGCAGAGATTCCACATATTGTTGGTTTTAAAATTATAGAATCTTCTTTATGTTAGTAGAATCTTTTGCTCTATTTTCTAGGTTGTAATTACTTTAGTATCATAAAGCTCTACATATATACTCTTAGCAAAATCAGTAGTCACCCATGCAGATGAAGAGAGAGCAATTATAGATGGGACAGATCCTAATGTATCTTGTTTGAAGAGAGTAAATTCCATGAGATACCTAATTTTTTTCTTCTTTGCATAGAATCGGTAGTTTTTTCCTCCATGTCCAAAGGTTTCAGTGAAAACTGCAAATGTGCGTATAGAGGCAGTTTTGCATGCAATGTGGAGAATTTATCCCTTGGGATTGGGAGAAAAAAAAAAAAAAACCAAAACCCAGCAACAACAAATTTGAAAACAGATGGTTCTGATACAGTCTGATAAGAATGTAAACAGGAAAATATCTTTGTTGACTTTTTTCTTGGTAATCAGTAATAATTAGTTATTGTCTAAAGAGGAATTCCAAATTTCACGAGCACAGGCCACAAACAGCCTTCGTAAAATGAAACTGAAAATCTGACAAGGGCGTGGAATTGGTGACTCCTGTGGAATCACCCCATTCACGTTCTTCTTGGTTGATAAAGAGGAAGAGCCCCTTGAAGAGGATAATTTTCACATTCTTCAGTGTTTCTTTTATCATAATTTGATTTAGAAGGATTGTACCCCGCTGACTAGCTCATTAGAGGGTTCATTTGAGAAAGAACCTAAAATTTTTCTACAACTTAGAGAACTAAACTCTTTCCTTCCTACCCTCCTTCCTTCATTTTCCTTTGTGGGGGTGTTGTTATTCTAGATGAAAAATCTATTATCCGGAATAGTTTAAAGTCTAGACTGATGTTCTATAAACTTGTTATATTTATATATATTTCTTTGTCAAAGACTTGCTTTCCTGATGGTTATTTAGGTCCAATAAACATTCATGAATCCTTCCCCTTTTCCTAGCCCCATGCCAGGCACCAGGGATACAAAGATGAATCAGACAGACTTTCTTCTGTCATAGGGCCTATAGTTTAACTGGAGAGGCAAATACATCTACCAAAGACTCTACTTCAGTTAGTTAAGAATTGGGCATAGTGGTAGGGAAAGGGGTGAGACGGATGGATTCTGTCCGGGAGATGTTAGATTTAGTATTATATATTAGTATGAGCACATAACTGCAGCTGCAGAGGTCCCAGACTTTTAGTTGTGACATCTTGAGTGGTTAATGAAAATTCAAACTGCTGGCCATACTTTGGGTCAGATAATTGTTTGGGCAGCCTGTAGATTAAAAAAAAAAAAAAAAAAATCATGGGATCCTATCATGATCCAGAAGTCTGGAGAGATGCCCTTCTTTTAAACACAGCATTTGTAGTAGATATCTTGGGCTGTATGTCTCCTATGGGGACATGCCTTGGAAAAAGCAGTCCTCCTTTGGTATGTAATTTAGCAATCTGAAAACACTTATTATAATAAAATAAACGGATATAAATAGTATATGTGGTGTATCCCAGAAAGCGTTATCATTTTATTTATTCAACAACATTTGGTAAGTGCTTATTATGTGCCAGACACTATCCTAGGGATTTGGATTAAAAGAACATATACTGCATAAAACCTCTCCTTGAAGAACATAAAACATTGTAGGAAAGGATTATAATAAATGAATAATTAACTCAAATTATTCGTTAAAATGTGACAAATGCTATTGTAAGTGATAAAAGCTATTGTTTCGTCTACCATGTTTCTATTCTTTCTTCTAGTGACAGCTTTTTGATTTTTGTCTTTGAGAATCACCTTTGACCACTGTGTAAAACCTTGATGGGGCTATCAGTCAAGGTGCCCTGCCCCTAACTTGTGATCAAGGCCAATAAAGCACTCCTTTCCAGGAATCAATATGACCTTTCTCTTTGTGGTTTCATAGACTGAATATTTTGAAATTCTTTGTTGATTGATTTTTCTTTTTTTTCTTTTAATTACCTATATCCTGTATAATAACTATATATATATGAAATCCTGACTGTGTTAAGATAATTATTATTTGTAGCTGGGAAATAATCCTTGTACAAAATATATCATGGTTTGTGCTCTTATTTGAATATTACTTGCATTATCTAATGTTACCAATTGCCTGTATTACCTTGACCTCTATCCTTGCAAGAAATTTCTTAATTAGTTTCAATTGCTTAAAATTAATTATAGTATTTATAGCATTTCCTAAAAAGTCAGGATTCAAATAAGAAGTAAATTACATTGTGGCATGATTTTGAGGGTCTAGTGGAATTTAAGAATATATAATTTATCTGATGGCGATGCTCAGAATATTCTATTTTAAATAGCATGACTTTGCTAGCACAGAATTTCATCTTGTATCTGCAATATATAACATCTCTCTAATAATCAGAAGTCATAATATTTGTAAAACAGAAAGTAAATGTTATAAACATTGACATAAAAGCTATCTAAAGACAGAAGTCCAGAGGTGGTGAGGTGTGTTAACTTTCTTCTTAAGAGTAGTAAGAGCAATAACAATTTTGAAAACTGCTAGGTCCCAGAATGGAGGTGTAATTAAATCTCTTAAATGTATACAGCTACCCAACTGAAAAACTAGGAATCTGTGGGTTAACCCAAACCATAGGTGGAAGAGGTGGGGTGAGAAGGAAGGACATATAAGTGAGTAAAATTCATCATCTTTCATGGAGGGAAGGCAATAGCCACCAACTGCTAAGGTTGAAATATCAAGAGAGCAATGCAGACATTTTGTTTATTTTGAGTGAAAGTAGAAACCACTGGAAGAACTAAAATATAAATTTGTTAGTAGAGACATCCTGTGGAGGGTCGTGGGTGGTAGGGGAAGGGGCTAGACAGAGGTTACAATTTGACATAAATTTGGCTGGGGAAGATCTGGAATTTAAATGTCTATGAGTCTTCAACTCATGTTGGCATTAGGAAAGCAGGAGGATCCTGGCTGTGTTAAGACAATTATCATTTTCAGTTGGGAAAATGTGCAAAACTTATCATCAGTTGTGTTCTTATTTGAATATTATACTTTGGGTCTATAACTGAAAACATGTGTGTGAAAGTTGCCCAGAATTCATGGTAGGCAGAGGAAAATGATGACAGGGGTTGGAGTCTATCTACACAAGGGAAGGGGGCGGGTTATTTATCCTGGAGAAGAGAAGGCTGAAGGGAGACCAAGTTAACCTCTGGGAAGTGCGATGGAAACTTGGAGAACACTGGCCGGCTTCCTCCATCTCAGTGGATCACGCAGAAGAAAATGGATTTAGATTACACAGGGGAGAGTCTATTTTTAAGACCCAGGAAGACTTCATGACCTGTGTGACTTAGGAATATCTGGTCCCCAAAACTTTTGAAGTACTTTAGAAATAGTTAGAACAATTTTATTTTCAAAATAAGGATTTGTACCAGACTTGAGGTATTTTTAGAGGTGCAACAAACATGTTCTATAATCAGAAGTCTATGACTTCACTGGGGAGCAAGGTTAATGATAGAATAGACTAAATTAAACAGTCCTACCTTGGCTGTGATTCTCGCACAATATCTCATGGGGGGGGCAGGAAATCAATAGTTACATTTTTTCTCTCTCAAGTACTATGCTAACTACTGGTACCTTTAAAATATATATTCACACATTTACATATCTCTTTATATATCATGTTTTAAAAGAAATTCATATATCCTTGGGAGTAAAGTTATCAAATTTTTAGTTGCACCATTATTAAAATATTTATGGTTTATATTTGTAACAAAATGTAATAAGTTTTTAATGCTGAAAAACATCAGAAACACAGAAAGCACAAGACAAACAATCCCTTTTTCTCATTAAAAAGTAAGCAAGCAAACAAAAACACATAAACAATTTTGGTGCTACCTCATCCTGACTGCAAGGTCCAGCTGGGTTTCCTGTTGGCAGGAATCTGCTCTTGGAGACTCATCTTCTCAAGAATGGGGGAGGAACACAGATCAACTGCATCTCCATCTTCTCTCCTCACCGCAGCGGGCTCCCATGTTCCCATTCTCTGACACGTATTGAAGCAATTATAAGAAACGTGGTGATGGAGAATTGGCAACCTGGCACCTAAATCAGGGTAGCTGTGGCACGTTTAGTTAAGACACTAGCTTGAATATGCAGGTTTTGTCCAGGCATTTTGTACTAACACCACATCAGATTTTCAACTGTGAACTTTGGGTGTGAAGGAGAACCCTGTCTACCTTGTTGCTTGGGGTTTGGTGCAGGAGAGCCAGACGCGGGGAGTGGGACAGGGGGGATGACTATTGATTCTTTAACCAATAGTGCGCACTTCAGGAAGGTTCCAGAGCTAAAATAAATTTGAAAATTGCAAAACATGCTGGTCATAGGTGACAGAAACACATTATTCACCAGATCTTTCTATTTACACACTTGAGGTGTGTGCTTGTGTCATATCAATGCAGTTCTCAGTCTGCCCATCACTTCTGTCCACTCTTGAAGACTTAAATATGACACTTCAGTTTCTCTGGATTTTTCTGGAAGAAGACACTCTTTTCTCTACTCCTTAACCCCATTGACAAAGTGGCTATATGGAATACACGGGAGCTGAAGTCCTCATTTGTTCAGCAGTTATTCCAACATGCTTAAAATTTTTTGCCTTCTACTCTTTGCTGGTTGCAGTGGTTGGACCCACATACAGTCACCCCAGGGATAAAGGATTTCAGAGCTAGAAAGATACATTAAGGAATTTTTTTTTAACTTTTAAACTTTTAATTTGCAGATTAAAAAAGAAGAAAGAAAGAAAGAGAAAAATCAAGCCCTAGAGAGACTACTAAGATTCTTTCAAAAACCCAAAGACTTCGAATTCTGCAATTTGGGTTTTAAGAGCTGAGATTTAGATACTTTACCACAATCTTTCCTTTGCCTGCTACTGTAAGTAGTGTAAGTGGAAGGCACTAGGTCTCCCCTTGGCAGGGTAGTGCGGGAAAGCATGGTGGGACTGAGTC
Source organism: Callospermophilus lateralis (assembly GCF_048772815.1). Classification (NCBI taxonomy): domain Eukaryota; kingdom Metazoa; phylum Chordata; class Mammalia; order Rodentia; family Sciuridae; genus Callospermophilus; species Callospermophilus lateralis. Next base: position 54,882,406 of record NC_135313.1, on the reverse strand, counting down.
ACTTATCAACAGGAACTGCCTCAGTGCCTGACAGAGGATTCAGACCATTGGCTTTTGGATTTCTTTTATCAGAAATGATATAATTTCTGAAAAAGCAGAAAATCAACAGGAAGGGAAGCAAAGAAGGACCAAAGGCCACTAATGGATCAGCAAACTGGCCAACGGAAAATGCCAAGTACTTTTTTACTACAAAAATGTCTCTTTTTTTTTTTTTTTCCTGCTTCTAACATCTACTCTTCCATCCTGAGCAACTTTTTCTCATGCTGGTCTTGGTTTAATGCTTGACCCATTTAAACACCAGGAATCCAAGACTTTGGGAATGGGGAACAAGAGAGTTGGGGAGGATTAAGAAGAGGCACTAGAGGTGAACATCTGTCTGGTTATGTTGTCAGGGTTTTGGACAACTTGGTTCATTCATGTCAATTTGTATATGTGGTATAATTAATTGGCAGGACTCTAAGCTCATAAATACTCTCTGATGTATAGAGTATTTTCTAGTTTACTCCAGGAGTTGCATGGCCTTCTACTACCATAACTCCTGATATCACTTGTGTGTGGAAATGACTTGAATAAGCCCTCTTTTTAGCAGTCAAGGCAGAGATGTGATAAGATAGACACTGAGGATCAGAACAGCAAAAGATTACTCTCTATTTGTGTCTCAAATCTGTCTATGACATAGCCAACCCACTCATTCTAGTTATTTTCATAATTGATGTCAGCTCCAGTTATAGAAGCAGAAAACATATCACAGCTGTTGCTCAAACTCTGAACAGTTAGCAGGGATATCTATACCTATAGCTACACATGTGCACATATATTACACACACATATTCTTTGTGATTAATCCATATTGTATGTTATAAATAGGACACACACACACACACACACACACACACAAAAGTACAAGAAGAGATGCTAATTTGAGAAGCTCAGATAGGAACTACTTATTTTATATAAGAAATGAGTGAGGAGGATTAAGGAGAAGAGAAGAACCACTTGGGAGTTCAGATAAACATTCAGCCTGAGTTTTAGAGGGAGAAGAGAGAACTTGGGGAGACTGTCTTAGAGGGAGCCTAGGGCAATGCCAAGTGAGAGGAGCGGCAGGGATTTGCTTTTGCACTCAGACCTCTTCCCTTCTGTTCGTGAGTCACAGTCTACATCTGCATGCCCTTTCCTTGTTTTTGGAATCTGAATTGTCCTTTCAGAGACCCTCATTAGAAGGAGACTAACTTTAAGTTGAGCAGTTATTACATTAACAGGAACAGAAAGGCACTGAGCCAAGGACATTGCAAACCAAAGTTGGATGTCGCTGCTCTGCACTCAGCCCAGGCTGGCTTGTTCACATGGCCTGCAAACACCACTTGCGGTCTAGGTTCCTTAATAGCTATAAACCCAGTAAAGGTTGTCCTGAGCGCTATCTCATGGAAAACAAAAAATTCTGTAAAGAAAAACGGGAGTGTTCCAGCCAGCTGTCTGGTTTTTGGGAAATTGTATAGCCTCTCTGGGTCTTGTTTTCTGTGTCTGTAAAAGGAGCTTGATATTTCTAAGATTCTAAGCAGCTGGGCATTAAGCTTATTGACCACCACACCTGTGGCACAAATGCGGTTTTGGAACAGTAGTCAAAAATCGAATGGGAAATTGGTCGACAAGACAACTTCTGCGTGTCAACAAAAAACTGTGTTGATCTTTGTCACTTCCAGGCACCTGATTAGTGCATCAGAGACTAAGCATGCCCTCCCAGCTTGGCCAGGAAATCCGTCCTACTCTGGACACAGTCCAGAACAGACCACAGAAATTGTAGGGGAGTGGGACTGCATTTTTTTTTTTCAAAGGGAACCCAGAGAGATTTTATGCTTCCCTCTTCTGGAGGTGGAAAATTCCATCCTGGTGAGCAAGACCATCCCAATGCTTAGGACCCATTTTAGGTGTTAAATGTAGATTTCCAATTATCTTCCTTTGTTTGACTTAGAGCACACAGAGGAGCCCCCTTTTTATTATTTAGCTTGCTGGTTAGATCCATCTACAGAGAGAGAAAAAATTGAAGTATTTTGGTTTCTGTGACAATTATAGCTCCTTGTAAATTTTTTAAAAAGAAGAATTTGACAGCATTAATGTGGAGAGGAAATTTAAAGGGATAGCATGTATAAGAGAAGCAGTAAAGAGTAGAAAAGGGATAGAGAATTGGGCATCATCTGCGATCCTTAGATGACTTTTGTAGGACATGGGAATATAGGTTGGAGGTTATTGATATATCTGTATCGCTGACATGACAATATATACTTGGAGCAAATGTCAGCAGTGGATTTGCTTTATCAAGATGGCATTTTGCAATCCATTTTAAATAAAGAATGTGAATAATTTATTAAAAACTGGCTTGTTTTGTGAATAATATTAATTGCAAATAAACAAACAGCATAGTGGTCACAAACTGTATGAGTAAGGACCAATTTAAAACTGGAGCTAGCATGAAATGACTGAAGAGATTCCTTGAATGAGCCCTAGAAGGTCTCTTCTATGTGGAAATACCTCTGTATTTATAAGTCAACATATTTTTACATACTTCTTGCTGGAAGAGTATTAATGATGGGAAAACCTTGAACATTTCAAAAGTTAAGTAATTTCACAGAGACCTTTGTCAAGATACAAAGCACTGTAGTTAACAGGGTGAGGGGGATATATATTTCTTAAAGTTCATTTCAAGTGTATTACAACTATTAAGTATGCAGATTTACATCTGTTTCTTAAACCTCAAACTAAAAATCTTCAAGAAGCATAAACACAAATACCTTCGATCAGAAAAAGGGCTGCTTAGCAATCTAAGAAGAATATAATTAAAGAAGCCCATTCTAGGCATACATGCAATTATTTTAAGATATGTTTAGAATTTGCATTTAGTAGAAAGATTGGGTTATTAAGCATACAACTTAGCACCCCTAGTAATCCTATTAACATAAATAAAATGGCCAGAAACTTCAGGAAGTTGATTAGTAATCTACATTTTGTACTAATTGTGAGAGGGCATATTATAGGTTATAAATACGCAAGATAAAAATCCCAGGTTACTGAGTGCAAAAAATAAACTTTCACATATTTTGAAAAGCATTGCCTGGTCTGAACTATTTATAATACTTTAGAGTGTACTAGCACTTTTTTTTGGTAATATAAAAAGTAATAGAATCTTAGTAATATGAGGTCCCACTAGAGATATTTGCTATTAAATTGTTGCTGAGTGTGCTGAGGTTTGGGGGAGAATTATCGAGTTTGCAGATTAGCAGAGCGGGTTCTGGCAATGTTTTAAAATTGAATCAGTGATGCTTTAAAATGAAGTATATTTTAAGGATTCACAATAAGAATTTAAAAATAGATGAAAAGATTGGTTTGTTATCCTCAAGCGGTATATGTTAATTAGTATTTTTATGTAAACAGATTTCATGTTTGACTACATGTTTAAGCATATACAAGCAAGGGGGTGAGACCGAGGCAGAGTTCAGAAGAGACTAATTGAAAATGATGTGTGACATTAATTTTAAATAAGTATTCTCCCATTTTACTTCTTTTTTAAAAAATATTTTTAGTTATAAATGGACACAATACCTTTATTTTGTTTATCTATTTTTATGTGGTGCTAAGGATCCAACCCAGTGACTCACACATGTTAGGTGAGCACTCTGCCACTGAGCTACAACCCCTGTGCCCCCATTTTATTTCTGCTTTTAAATTTTATTTATTTTTTAAAAATATCTTTCCCCTTTCAACCATTATCAGAGCTGCAAACACAGGAAGGCTTGATTATGTGACATTAGACTTTTGCTTGTGTTTCTGAATTTGATCTAAGTTTCCCCCTAAATGTTACCAGTTCAAGTTCTCTTCTTTCATGGGTACTGTAAAACTTGTGGGGACACAAAAAGAGAGATGTGTCCCATGAATCCTTTTTGTTTATGTTCTTATTGAACCTTGTTCAGTTTTGAGTGAATTTTCCCAAGACAGTAAAGCCATTTCCTAATGACATAATTGATAAATCTGCTCTCTTAACTGTGCATCAACTGAAAACTGAAAAGATCAGTGATACCTAAGAGCAGAATTCTTCATAATTGCCAAATAGCTGTTTTAATTATTTCTATTATCCTGTTTTCTTCCTGAGTTCCAACAGTGAGATCCTTATTGGGAGCTCAGGGGAGGAATCATAGAGGTTTGTCAGCAATACTTCTCAGTAGTCATCTTCAATTTATTTTGAAACTATTATTTAAACCAGAATTAGTTATTATGTCGCATGTAAAGTTGTTGGCTCATATGATATGATTACTCAAAGGGAATTTGTAATTAATTAACATGGAAAAATCTGTACTGGAAAAACAAGTACTATATAAATTGAACTAATTTTTGCTGTATTAATAATTATATGTATACCTCTTGGTGCAGCCTTTATTAACCATTCACATTAATTATTGTTACAGGATAATCTTAGATTTGCAAGGATTCTGTAAAGTTCTCTGATTTAGCTTCTTGCCTTCAGAGATGATTAGGCTAAAGCTCTACCTTCTCCAAGAGAATGATTCCTTCTGCTTGCTTTCTTTCAGTTCTGTGCTGTGTTTTTGAAACTTAGCTTTGGTTGCTCTGAATTGCTGTTTCATGCATGTATCCTATCTCCTCAAAGAGTGACAGACCTTTCTGAGTCAAAGACTGGATTTAGACATTTTTACCCACTTCCCCACATCTAAGGCAGTGGTCTGTTGTAGAAGATGCTCAATATGCATTGAGAAGGCTGATAAAAATTTATCTTGGAGTTTGTCTATTACAAGATAAGAATTCTACATAGGGCAGAGGGGTTGGAGGGGAAGGGAGGAGGCATGGGGTAACTAATGATGGTGGAAATATGATGATCATTATTATCCAAAGTACAGGTATGAAGACACGAATTGGTGTGAATATACTATGTATACAACCAAAGATAGAAAAAATTGTGCTCTCTATATGTAATGCATTCTGCTGTCATATATAAATTTTAAAAATTATCTTGGAAATTCTGCTAATTCCTAACAATCTTCTTTTGCTATTTTACCAATAACTTGAGTTGGACAATATTACAGATGATCAAGAGCTTGGAGGTAAACTAGTCTTATCCATGTTTTACAGATAATGAAACCGAACAAAACTCAGAGAGCAAAATCTCTTGCCTAAAACACACTAGTAGTTGATAAAATTTGAAGCAGAATTCTGGGTCTAAAACATCTTTTCAGGGTGTCCTCAGATTTTAGTACCAGTGTAAATGCCCTCCTTTATGATCTGACTTCAAAGGTCTGCGCTCCTTAGGCTTATTAATCTGAATGAATGAATGAATGAATGAATGAATCCTTGTTAAAGGTCTGGTGTGCCAGCCCAATGTTCTTTCTTGTGCATTCATGGATTGGTAGCAGTTTATAATGCCATAGATATACTCTGACCCTAGAGACTAATTTATAACATCCAGAAAGTTTCCATTCTTTGGAACATGTGGGGGTTTTCCCCCCTCTGAATTCCATGTGTTAAAAAACTACTCATGGTGGAAGGTTTGGAAATACATCTTCATCATTCACTACTGATCCAAATAGGGAAAACCAGGTCAGTGAATTGTACATCTGTATCAGCGGGTGAGGAAGGACTGTTTTCAGCATTCTCAGACATGTAGCTAAGCAAGTCTGGGGCTCTCTGATGTCACATAATTTCTCTGCTAAACCAAAGATCTCATTGAATTTGTTATTCTACCACGTCTTATGTTGAATTATTTGTTCAAAACTCAGTCTCATCATTTGTCCAGCCTCATGGAATTGTCCCAGATAGGGAAGCCACCTACCAGGTTTGACTGAGTTTTAGACACTGCTGGGAGAATTTTCAGTGAATGAGGACAATGTAGAGTTTTCATTTGTGACAGATGCTATCTCATTTCTAATTCTCGTTCAGGTTATTTTAAGGAAAAGCACCACCTCACTTTCTCTGACCAACTTAAAAAAGAAAAAAAGATGAAAGATCTTCTCAGTATCAATAATAGCAAAAAGCACATGACAACATAAGCTTTTGAACTCTCAGACAGCTGGTGCGCCCAGCATCGGAGCGATTTTCTTTAACAATGTCGACACAACATGTGTGTGTGATCAGAGTAGACTGGGTGATCTTAACCAGCCCTGTGTCACGTGGGGAATTTCCCATATTTGAACTAAATAGATTTTCTGAGTGAAAATTAGCACCCCATTAAGAGCAGTAGGACTGTGTACCAGGAGGTTGGCCGGGACCTTTGCTGTCATCTAAAACACGCCTTTGCTTCCCTAACTCCAGTACCTTGGAATGCTGTTTGAGTTTGGGGACCAAGTGATTCCAAAGTCTTTCCGAGAAAGGAGAATCCAATGAATCATTTAGTATCAAAAACTTGGTTAACAGTTCAACCATAACGGTGTAGAAATGAATTAGAGACAGACTATGAAACCCCACCTGTGGTCAGTAATACACTCTGAAAGTCAAAGACATGAAGGAGGAGAGGAGGTCTGGGTCACTGCCCTTATTGCAGGCAGTCATGAGAGAGATAGGAGCTCCCTGAGACTCATGTTCCCAGGTCCCACTTACAGTCACCAGAGCAGGCTATGAGGCTGAGTTCTGTGCCTGATTAGTTACCTGACCTTGGCATTTCATAAACTAGCAACATTTCCAAGAATCATTTAAGAACTGACAGAATCTCCAACTCCCTCCCGCCCTTAGTCCAGCCAAGTACAGTGAACACGCCCAGATCTCTTTTTTGCCCAGTTTCTTACAAGAAGGGAAGTCTTCATACATACTGAAAATATGAAAAGACCGTAATATAAGAATGAAGTCCTTCAAATACAATACATTTAATTTTAGGAAAGAGTCCCTATATTATCTTCTCATTTATTTTATTTTATTTTAAATAGTTTTTAGTTGTTGATAGACCTTTATTTTATTTATTTATATGTGGTGCTGAGAATCGAACCCAGTGACTCACACATGCCAGGCAAGCCCCAACCACCACCACCCCCCCACAGCCCCTGTCTTCCCTTAAAAAAAAACAAAAAACAAAACAACAACAACAAAAAACCTCTCCTTTTGCTCTAGACTGGTAGAAATTTTACCTTTGGGAAATCACTTGACCAAGGTAAGAAATATCACAAAGCTCCCTCTGCTCAGGACCACTGCCAGTCAGCTCAGGCTTGATGTTCTTAAAATTCTGGTTGAACGTCACTTAGTACTGGCTGGACCCTTGTTCTGTAGTTTTGGTGGATGCTGCTGCTATAACCACAATTCTTTTATTATTCATTTGCTTATTTAACCAACATAATCAGACCCAGCTCATGTGCTAGAGAGAGAAATTTGTGACCTTCAAAGAGCTACTTGTTCAAGAGTTTGCTTTTTAAAAAAGAAAAATTAAAACAAATATACAAAAAACAGTATCCCCTTTTCTGTGCCATCAGAGTTTATAAAATACAAGCAGAAATTATAAAATGAGTAGTAAAATAAATTCTGAATATAAACTTATTGGAGAACATTTCTGTCTCTTCTCTTTGTACTGTTCAACTAAACCCCATAAAATAAAGATAAGGTAGAAATTATTGAACTATATAAAATTCTGACAATGAACTTAAATAGCAGAATCTAATGTGATTTAGGGGCATCAAAATTCCCCCCAAACAAAACAACAACAAAAAACATTTAGAGCACGTCCAGCCCAGTTCATCAAAACAGTTGTTCAGCCCTTATGCTTGTCATTTAAAATACCCCAAATATTAATAGAAACACAAATAATTAAAAAAAGAAAGGAATAAAGAAGAAAAACTTTATTAGGGACATAGATAGTTCTAATTTATTTCCAGCAATAAATAAACTAAGCAGGGCTAGGGCTGTAGTTCAGTGGCAGAGCACTTGCCTAGCATGTGTGAGGCACTGGGTTTTCAGGCACCTTTGACATTATCAAATTCTTGACATTGTGCTGCTAGATGATGAAGACTGAATAAATATTTGGTTAATGAGTTAATATGAGTTCAATTAATGAATTAAATTAATGATTATATCTTGAGTTTTATATTGTTTTATAATTTGTAAAGGGAGTTCACATTTATCCTCACAGTAACACTCAAGAAGTTAACCTTAGCATGTTGGATTCTACATTGAAACTATGAAACCACCATCTATGTCCTTGGACTAAAGTGAAAACTGTAATAGAAATATGCTAGGAAGTGTGAATAACTAGAAAAACAGAAACAATAAAATACATACAAAAATCTTTATGATTAAAATAAAAATACATTAGAGCCAGGCACACAACTGTAATCCCAGTTGCTTGGGAGACTGAGGCAAGAGGATTGCAAGTTCAAAGCCAGCCTCAGCAACTTAGCAAGGCCCTATGTAACTCAGCAAAACCCTGTCTCTAAATAAAATATAAAAAAGGGCTGGGGATGTGGCTCAGTGGTTAAGTGCCCCTAGATTTAACCCCCAGTACCTAAATAAATGAAGGATCAAAACAATGGTTTAAAACATTATGCTATAATTATTTTTATACAATCTGCGGCAGAGTTGACACCCTTAAAGCAGAATTCCACCTCTGATTAATGTTTATTGTCCTATGTGTATGTGATGTTCACAGAGGCACAGATATTGTAGTGTTTCTGTTCTTCTCAGAAATGTAGCCAAAACATCTGGAGAGTTACATCAGAGCTTCAGGACAAGTAACCAAGATGGCAGCCAACCACCCAGCTGGACAGTAGTCTTTTGTCTTTTCCCTGATGGAAGCCATGGCTTTGGCTCAGCTGAATGTCAGTGAAAGTAGTGGTAGCAATTCTCCCAAATAATCTACCTAAAGACCACCAAACTGGACCTGCCATGCACTTCTCCCTTGCTAAACTGTGGATGACAGCAAGTTTTTCCTTGAAGAAATAAGAGATAAGAAACACACAAGGCAACTCATAACAACTTCCCAGATACCCAGCTCTCAATTTTGTTCCAAGAGCTCAGATATCAGCCCTGATCATAAGTTATAATGGATTCTAAGGTGTCTTATGGAAAAGAACATTTCTGCCACCCTAGGCTGATAGGTGTTACATGAGACTTGTTGAATGTTAGGTTGGTGGTAAATTACTGAAATCCTTAATTTTGTTGTTGCTGGTATTGTTCTTGTTTATTTGTCTTCTTGGATAGATTTTTTTAAATTTTTTTTTAAGAGAGAGGGAGAGAGAGAGAGAATTTTAATATTTATTTATTTATTTTTAATATTTGGCGGACACAACATCTTTGTTTCTATGTGGTGCTGAGGATCAAACCCGGGCCGCACGCATGCCAGGCGAGCGTGCTACCGCTTGAGCCACATCCCCAACCTGATTTTTTTTTTAATTAAATGTACTCACACTAAAGTGGAGTTATAATGCATTCATGGGGAGGTTAAAAAATGTGTATGTATAATGCATACATCCCTGAAAGGTATGCTCCTGTCAGTGCACATGTACGTTTCAAATTCTGCCCTGGAATCCCTGAGTGTAGGATTCTAGCTCACAGTCCTGAATTGTCTCCAGGCCACAAGCAGGCTCTTTAGGAATTCTTTTGAATTCTTTCAAAATTAAAGGTATAAAAATTAAAAAGGAATCTAGAATTTGGAGGAAAGAAAGCCATGTGGGTTTTCCAGAAAACTTTATCAAGATGATCATGAAAATGGTAAAGGAGACATTTTAAATTTCACATCATGGAGGACTGTGATTTCATAGAAGAAACATTTGGATTCAGCAGACTCAGGGTTTGGATTCCTGTTCTGTTACCTAGAAACTTAGTATCTTTAGGCAAATCACTTAATCCCTCAGCTTCAGTTACCTTGTGTGTAAATATGGATACTAATACTCCATCACAATTTTTATAAGGATATGATAAAATGACTGCGGGCAAAGTCTTTTTAAGCTATGAAGGGGTGTCAAAGTAGGCATTATTGCCAGTGGTAATATTTTTATAATACTTGGTATTTTTATTATAAAAGTAATTACTCATTGTAGGAAATTTTACAATTATTTCAGTTGTAATGTGCTGACAATACAACTACAGATCCAGTCTAAAGCATCTGCCTTATATTTATGGGGTTTGCAGCCATGCATGCTCAGGCACTGCTTGGGAGCTCTGGGTGACCACAGACTGCCCATAATGCCTGAACTCTTAGGGCCACTAAAATACTTTCCACCTGAAGACTCCTCAGAAATAACCAACCAGCAAAACTGCAGATACTGTAAAAATTGTGGGTCAGCCTGCCTATCGGAAAGAGACCTCTGGGATAGAAATCAGGGGATGGAGCTTCAGTGCCAATCATCTGTTAACTCTTAACACTTCTGGGCCTAAGCTTTCTTATAGCTAAATGACTAGGTTTAATTGGAAGATTCTGGGTATAACTTTGCAAAATCTAGTTTTGGTGGGTTCTTTGAGCACCAGTGGGGGCAGATCAGGACAATGAGATCCATGTCATGTCAGCTTATGGTCCTTTTTTACAATATTTCCAGGTGCCTTCAGGAACCCTGAACAACATGGTCACTCCATGTCACCACAAGATGGGGGGAGCTAACTTGGTCAATAAAGATTATAAAGACAGAGGGTTGCCCATTTTCTGAGTGGGTGGAAAAAGCCCACAAACATGACCAGAAATTTGAATTTAGTTATAGGAGTAGAAGCTTAAGAAGTAGATAGATTAGGTGGTAACATTAGGACCTTGAGAGGGAGAAAGACAGAGAAGCACTAAACATTGCTCCAGACAGTGGGGTCCAACTCTTGTCGGGTTCTGGAAAGAAAAGTTCATAAATGGAGGGTCTGAATGCTAACATACAGAGTTAATGTTGGGAGTCTTCAACCCCAAATCAGCACTGGCTTCTATACTGATTAAAGCAAGCTTTCCTAGGAGATTGGCCTTGCCAGAATTTGCCCACTCAAGATCAAGACAATGTACTGAAAATTTGGGTCAGCTCTTATAATTTAATGCAAGAAAGAATAGTTTTTTTATTCTTTTAAACTTGGTTCCAAGATATTTGCTATCAGAAACTTGTGTCAAATGGCTTTACTTTCACTTTAGTGTGAGAGGAGTATATGTCAGGCTTTTGAAAGAAGACGTCGGAGCTAAAACAAGTGGTGATTAAACATGAATTCTTAAAAGCATAAGTAATCTAAAAAGTGGATTTCTTTAGAACATAATGAAATACAAGTTGAAAGGTAACTCTCCAAAGTGACAGTGTTCTTACAATATTACTGGAATCATCTTACTGACTGAATCAGTAATATACTATTTTTTTTTAATTAAAGGGAAGCTGATGTACTGACATTAAATCCCACACAAATATTCTGGTTATTTAAGTTTAATTTATTGTCATTTTACTGGAAATTTTCTCATCTTAGTTCTTAAAAGGTTTTACAGGCTCAATTAGCACCTTTACTCCTAATAATCAATATTGATTTTACTGTATTCATTTTAGATTAAAAACTTTTTACCTAGAACTCAAATCTTAACTGTTTTTAAGGCAACATATCTCATTAAAAATATCAGGCTAATTGGGTAAACCTTAATTGCCTTCTAGAAAATGATTAATTTCCATTTATTTGATTTGGGTTCTTTATTCAGAAGAGAAATTATAGTTGTGGGCGATATGGGTTCTTTAGGTTTGAAATTGTTGGCAAGATGTTAAACAAGAATGTGTGCATCATTTTACATTAATTTCTTAAAATAGGGTAGCAGTGGCTATTTTCAATCATATTGCAGATTCTGCTTTTGGCCTATTTATCTCTGTTCTTTAATATACTTGATGTGTGCAGGAGCTTACTCCTCCTGCTCAGACCTTATGTTTATTTCCCAGGGCACATTACCCAACTGGGGACCTCAGAGGTGGCCCCAATATGTTATGAGATGTCCTCCTAGAGAGAGCAAGTAAACCGGAGAGAACAGTCAGGGGTGATTCCTGATCATCCAGTGGGCTGTGACGGTGAGCTGGACTTACCCATTTTCTTTGTTACATTATTAGTTTTTTACCCTCGTATGCCTGGTTTTCTCTGACATGGGACACATGGCATCTGGAACACAAACAATTCACCCAAATTCTGCGATTAAACCCTGTACAGTTTGTTAACATATTTCCTGTGATTCTTTTGGTGGCATTCAAACTTCATATTCTTTGGAAATTTAAAAGATCAGTTTTGGTTGTTTTTAGCATGCAGTGACACTAGTAGAAAATTAACAGGGTTTCTAAGGATCGCCTTTTCCAGTCACACGTCTCACAAACATTTGAGCTACCTTGGGTTGGCCAGGAAATGTCTGCCGCCACATTAGTGATGTGATAATGGGCTTCACATATCACCTGGACGTTAATAGAATGAAATCACTTATTGCTTCTGAAAGCAGCTTTGTTCTCCGAGCTGTCCTGAAGGTACTGTATGAGCACAGTGGACTTGCAAAGTCAGAAATAACCTAAACTCCTCTTTATCATTGGCGCCCGCGCGAGCATGTGTTTATGTGCGTGTGTTTGCGTGTGTGAATGTGTTCCATCTTTATTTAATGGTTCTACCCATATTTAATGGAAATGTCAAAAATTCAACTAGTTGCATAAAGTATTTCTGGGTCTCCAATCTGCTCCACTCAGTGACATGCAAAACTTCTAATGACTGGGGACCTCTAACTCAGCTGCAATAGCCCATCAAAGGTGCAACTTTATTCTCTCATAACAGCCTTGTAATGTGATCAGCAGACATACCTGCAAACGTTTCCCTGAGCTGTGCAGATGTGGCCGTAAAAAAGGCATGAATGCCATTGTGTATTTCCTACTTTCCTCCGAAAATGAATTTGCTTTCTGATTATGGTAGAGCGGCTGCCATATAAAATTTCCTACAGGTGCACACCTACTTAAAGGAAAGCTGATCTATGAAAATCGGGAACTACAAAATGAGAATGATTCCAGGCTATTATTAATTTTATAGCAGCTCTTTGCTTTGTAAAGGTATTTGCCATAGAATTCCATAAATAAAAGACTTCTTCAGTGCATTTGTGATATTCATTGATTAATTAAAATTAGATGCATAGGTGTTTTTCAGATAGACACCTGTTATGTATTTTTAAACATGGACACTCTTAAATTATTAGCTTTGTGACCTTTTTTTTAGTTGGAAAAAACTGTAACTGCAAGTTGTTTTGCTGTACAAAAGGTTTATTTTATTTAAAATTTGGATGTATATGTTTTATCTAAAATTTTTTAAAAGCCTGGAATTATGGTTCACACAAAGTAAAATGGATGGTTTCTAAAACTTCATTTTGAGTTTTTAACCTATTTCTCCTCCAAGGCACATGAGCTTGCGAATAGCATACATTCTTCATATCACATTCAAAGTCTAATCTGGTTTTTCTAAGCAATCACATGGATAGGTGTAAACAGATAAATAGTCACCATACACCATTGACTGCCAAGGCTCATTTTTCATTTTTTGAAATAAAAGCCCAAGAGAATTTTTGTCAGGATAAATTGGAGATTAAAAAAAAAAAAAAGGTTCTCTTTTGAAGTGGATACTTTGAACGTGGCAGATTTGTGGGGAATTTTCTTTTGCCTTTGACTCCTTTTAATATCTAGAAGCCTCCACAAAATTGGAATCTTGGTAAATTACTATAAACACTATTTATCTGACCCTGAATTAAAGAAGTACTTTTGAGCCAGAACTAGAGTTGGTTTAGGTTTTGTAATTTCAGATATATTATCAGGTTTAACACTAAATTTAAATGTTATAAGTTAGCTGACATTTCCCTTAATTAGCCTCAGCTACATTCCTATAGAAAAGCTAAAAATATGAATACTTACATTTCTTTCTGCAGGCGTCTAATTACATTATTATCTGAAATAATACCTCCCTAATGATTCTTTGAACAATACTGCCTATGTTTTCTTCCTCTGTGCAGACTTTTCATAAATAATATAGTCTACATCAAAACAAACAGTACATTCAGCAAGTGTTGTGATACTGAGAAAGGCAAGTTGGAGAAAACAAATGAACCAAACCTCTGTATTCTTAACAAGCTTCTAGACCCCTTTAATGCAGAACTCACAATAGATGTGTATATTGTTCATTGGAGTATTTTAATATTTCTTTCATACAATGTCATCCATCAGACATTCAAAGAAGGCAAATTACTCACAAGAAAGAAGCACAGAAATATTGAGCTACATACCATGGCATCACAAGGGTAAAATATGCAATGCATAGTATAAATATGACTACTAATAACTAATAAACGAAATGCACTTGCTAGGTTAATGGTCATATTACAAACAGACCTTTCTGTTTAAGGCCAAAGGAAAAAAGGCCTATCAATTCTGAGCTATCTTCCTTATTTAAAACAAAATAAAACAACACTTCTAGCAAATCCCTCTAGACAATTTAAATCCTACATAAGATACACCAGAATTAAAGAGCATTACATGGACTTTTAGGATGGCACAACTACAGAATTATTATCCATCGCATTATAGAAAATATATTTTCCTCTTGTCTAGAGTTGGTCCCTTGTCCTCGTGGGAGTCAGTATTTCATTCATTCCAACAGTTTAGTGAGGCTTGATGTGTTATCTTTTCTTTACTGAAGGATTCTGCTCAGAGAATTACATTGCACCAAGTGACATGCATGACTCTTTATTACAAGCTTCTTTATTTTTCAAAATTCCATTGCTTCTTCATTCATTTACTCATTTCTTTAAGAACTTCTTGAGTTCACTTCAAGAAAAAAGAAAGAAAGAAATCCTTATACGTGCTTCATGCCATGGACCCATGGGCATAAATAACAAGATGTGAATTCAAATACACATCCTTTTCCCATTTGTTTCCATTCTCAGTGCCAACTTTGGCTCAATAAACAATAACCTTCAGCTTAGTATGAAGGAAGCATTTAGTACATAATGCACAGAGTGGTGCCCGTCCAAGAATGAGACTCCTCAGAATGGCTACAGGCAAGAATGAAAGGGAAGCCCCTGAGATTAGGATACAAAAAGAGGGTAGTTTCAGATTCACCTAAAGTGACAGCAGCAATGGTAAGTCAGGGAAAACTTCAAGCACGATTTTGCTGATCATGTTTAAAGCCATGATCCATGAATAAGATATTCATGAAATGAGAAGTTGAAATGGGTATAGAATTGAACAAGAACCGAGATGGCCTGATTCATTTCTTATCACATGTGATCCTCAACTTGTGTTAACAATACGGAAGAATTAATCCTTTCCACATTGCTCAAAAGCATGTCTCAAGGATTAAAGAATTCAAGGTGGCAAAGGATCAAATTGCCTTTCACCTAGGACTCTTTCTAACCAGTGAGGTATCATACAGCACACTGGAAGAGCTTATTTATTGAATCCCCAATTGAATTGGCCTCAGAGAGTTAATACAACATCCAGGGTGACAAATTTACTCACCACAAATGAATTGCATCAGTTCCATTATTTGTAAAGCACTTTCCCATCTGGGAAGAAAGTTGTAGTATAAATCCCATTCTTTTCAGGATCTTGGCTAAGGAAGTTCTGAAGAAATTGGATTAACCTTTTATGAGCTGAGAAAGTCAGTTTATTTTTCTTCTATTAATTTGCTAAGTGTACACAATGAATATATGACAGGTGGTAGAGGACAAACACTAGGGGAAAAGGAGGGTCTTTTTGTTCTACTTAGTCCTCTGGAGGCTTGTGGTTTTACAAGATTTGGGGTTGACTTTGGCTCAAAAGAGTAGTCCAGAGTTAACAACTTAGAAGAATCATTTAATTGAGACTTACATTCAGATCCAAACATCATCTCAAAATTTTAGTAGATTTATCGTGTTCTCACAGTTCCGAAACCTTAGCTTTCTTACTCCTAAGCATTTCCACAATATTATATAATTTCAGGTTTAGATAAGTGAGAGCCCAATGATCTAGCTTCAAGCCATAAGATAGCTATTGTTCAGTTTGACTCTGGTCAAACTAATTTCACCTCTCCGAGCCTCTGTGGCATACTCTGTAAAATGGGAATAAGAAGAGTAGGTCATCCGAGGAGTTTGGTAAGATCAAAAGGATGATGCATATCCTAGCTCCTAGCACATGGAAACCCTCACCAAGTGTTTGATTTCATGGCTGAATGAGACTCTTCACATGTGTGAAACAAAGTTTCTGCTTGGCTAGAAATAGTGCCTAAGTGGTCTGGCAGAGTCCAATAAACATAAGTTCAACTACATGACAGTGAACTTCAGTCAGTTTTGTTGAATCCTGTTGACACATTCAGCCTATTAATTTTGAATCTTGTTCTCTATACTAACCTGGACCCATTCATCCATACATTCAGAGAATACCAAGTTAAGGTACTCTCTTTGTGGGCAGCTCCTGTGCCAGGCCCTTGAAAAACAGAAGGGAGAGTCAGTCCTTATCTTTTAGAAAGGTGAAAACACATGGAATTCTTCTTAAAACAATTCTTCTTAGTACATACAGATAAGCTGTTAATGAATTGATTATAATTTGATTGTTAGATAACATCTTACACTTATTGGGGACTCGGCACAGGCCAGGTACTATGCTAAGAGTGTTACAAAAATTCTCTCATTTAATCTGCACAAAGATCCTAAAAGGCAGATGTTATTATTATAAACTTTGAACTCAAAGAATCTAACTTCCCAGTCTGTACCTACACTACTATCCTAAATTAGCTTACTAAGATAAAGTTGTTTGCTAGCTCATGTTTTAAAAATACCAGCTGCTCTGCCTCTTAGTATAGTCTGTCCTCTTTGAAGACTTGATTCTTAAAATTTTTTTAAAAATGGGGCATATTAGTTATACAGAATAGTGGATTTCATTGTGACATTTTTGTACATGTATATAACATAATATGATCAATTCACTTTCTAAAACCTCCTCTTCCTCTACATTAATGGTTTCCCTTCGACTTTCATGACAACATTCTTCTTTTTGTTCTCTCTCTAGCTTCTACATATGAGAGAAAATATCTGATACTTGTTTTTCCAAGTTTGGTTTATTTTGCTTAATATATGCTCTTCAGTTTTAACCATTTTCCTAAAAATGACATAATTTCATTCTTCTCTATAGCAGAATAATATTCCATTGTGTATATACACCACATTTTCTTTGCCCACTCATTTGTTGACAGATGCCTAAGCTAATTCTGGAACTTGGCTATTGTGAATTGTACATGGGCACATGATTATGTCTAAAGTATGCTGGCCTCAATTCTTTCAGATAAACACTGAGGAGCGGTATAGTTGGATCATATGAAATTTCTATTTTTAGTTTTTTGAGAAACCTACATTCTGTTAATCCTTATCCTTTGTCATCATTACTGTATTGATTAAACTCTTGCAACCACATTTATTAACCATCATAAGTCTTTGAATTTTCATCACAAATTTCTAATTTATAGACAGGTGGGGTTTTTTTATTTTTTATTTATTTATTTATTTATAGATACCTTGCTTTACTGAAAGAATTGCAGGGTTCTCAGTGTGTAATCCAGGCAGGGAGGTCACTTCTATCCTCAATGTCCTGCCAAGGAAGTTGGGCCCTGTATTGTGTCACTCCACTGATGGGCAGGATCATGTATAGCTTGAATTCAGGTCTTTTGGTCCAAATAAATAATGAAATTATCATTAGTCTTTTAAAAATGGGAAAATGTATTTTATACAATTTAAGCATTTTTAGTTCATTTGGTCAACGTCTCTGATGGTCTCCCAAGTGCTAAGCATTGTCAAGGAGGCAAAAACAAATAGAACACAGTACCTGACCCCAAGAAACTTATTTGAAAGGGGAAATTAGCATTAACCAAAGGCTAAATAAATTAATATAATATTAATAATGATAACAATGACTCTGAAGGAAGGATTGGCATTTTGGAGATTGAGGGAGTCTGTGTAACTTGCAGCCTCTATCAAAGGAGGTGACTATCTTAGAAGGAAGAGAAATCATATCAAATAAATGTAAAATTGGTTTACTCTTCTGGTTATTGGGGAGGCATTAAAATATAAGGTAATAAAACAAAACATTGTTGTCTACTTTAACTTTTCTACCAGTTGTTTTGTTTTCATGGATACATTATGAAATACTTCATGAACTCAAATGAAAAATTTCATACTCTAAAAATTTCATACTAAATGAAAACATTTGAAATTCCTATTTTCAAATTTTTCATATTTAGCATTTCACTTTAGCATTACATTTTAAAGCTATTCCACGTTGTTCAACGACTGCACTGAAAACAGCTCCAAGTAATGCACTTAGCAGTTTCCCTTTAAGAAAAGATTTCAGGCCTGTTTCTCAGATGGTCATTCAGTGATACAAACCTGTAGGACTGAGATAAATTGCTCCTGGAAACATTTTCCTCTTGGAAAACCACAGATGAGACTAAATGAGACATTTTATATATATAGTAGCAAACAGGCATAGGTACATTTCATTTTGAAAGTCCCATCTGTCTTACAACCCAAACAGCTTTTGACACTGCAGAATGATTGCAGTACTTCAGGACCCAGGGAGGAACTAGAGAGATAGGACAGGATGCCAAAGAACTGGCTACATTTTTACCATGTGGGTATTTTTAAAAAGCAGACCTATAATTAAAAATGTAATTATGTCCTTTGATCTGCATGACCACTGTATTTTACAAAGTATAACCTGAATACCCCAGCCCTGCATTTAACTATAACTGCAGCTTTTAACAACAAAAGAGAACCAGCAAAGCTTTTTTTGCTAGGATTAGAATTTTAATTGATATCATTACAGCTAAAAGTTTGAACATGATGGGAATAATGACTCTGGTGTTTCTCAGCACCTTATTATTCATTTTACATCTTTATGTCAGCTATGTGCCCAAGTCCACAGAGTCTGTAATATTTAAATTAATAATGTAAATTTAACTATTGCCATTAAAGCAAAGAGCTAATTAGGTCCCTGCTTGCTGACTGGCAGTGTGATGCAATGACTAAAATGGTTTGCGCTGATAGCTAACGCTGCCAGGAAAATGTGAATTGAGTTCACTGGAGATTAAAAACCCTCCAAGATTCCAAAAGAGGGGGAAATAAAAAGTGTCTCATCCCATTTTTCTTAAGAAAAAAAAAATTCATGAAGAGATGCAAATAGCTTATCAAGCAGCTGAGAGTAAGGTATCTGAGATGGTATGCAAATATTTTGGGCCTCTCACTCCAATGACTTTTCTTGCAAACACGTGGAGATGCAGTTTTTCTCAGTCATCGGTTGGACTGTACACCTTCTTCCACATTTTCACATTCTAAGCCAGTGAGGCCAGGAACTGAACTTTACCTGTTTGTAAAGTTTTTTTTTTTTTCACTTCTTTTCAATAAGTTAGCATTTTTTTAAAAAAATAAAGGTTAAATGGCATCCTTATTTATCATTATTCTCATTTCAGTAAAACAAACCCAAAATAGCAGAAATAGAGAAGAGAGGCAAAATAAAGCTTATTTCAAATTCGAAAAAGGAGAGTCTATTCTGGAGCTTTTGCAAACAGAAAAAATAGTGCAGAAAGGCATTAAAGGCCTAAGTACACACCTCCATTTAATAGAGGAAAGGCTGATGATTGTCAGAAACAAAGCCAGGGCTTTCTTATTCTTGGTTTCCTCCTGAAATGAATGTTGGCTTGGGCTACTACAGACTGCATGAGCCAAGCTGCTTGTAGAACATGGGGCAGCCCAGCCTCTCTCCTCTCTCTAGACTCTGACACAAGAAGTGGGCTGTTTGAACATCTCATGGGGGAATCCAGGCCCATCAGGTGGTCCTGTTTGAAAGGTACATGGGACAATAATTGGATGTAAAACAGAAAAGGGGGAATTGGTTCAACATGCTGTTTAAAAATAAGTTTGAATTTAATAAAAGGTGAACATTATGTTCATTCAAGGAGAGTTTCATACATCATGTGAGACGACTCCATTTTTAAAAGCAATGCTCTTACTCTAAGGAAACAGATTATTTAATTGGATTGCTATGACCTAACACCATTAAATATTTGCTTCATTGAATTTCATCAAATGACAGTCCATATATCTGTGCTAATGAGTTCATTTGTTAAGAGTATTTTCTCATAGCAAATTTACCCATGTTCTTCTATTTTCTCAAAGCTTCTCTTTCTCAGGCTTCCCTTTTCAACAGTGTTATAAGATTCTCCAAGGATAAGCTGTTCTCATTGCCCGTCACTGTAGAAGCCTTTCCCATGAGGAATGGTGAAGCATTATACCAGAAGTATTATTTGCCCTTATCTCTGGCTCAGCAAGGAACTGCACCTAAGTAACACAATAGTGGTCTTAGTTACTAAAATGCTCTATGCTGGCTAAAGGTGTTGGTCATATTACCCTTCTGCAACTTATCTTCATGGTAGCAATAGTTTCTGTTTCAGGCCAAAATTTAGTTTAAAAAAAATGGATTATTTAGATTGCTAGAGGTAATGTTGCATGGTGGTTTGTAAAAATAACACCTGCAGAAATTGTCATATTGGGAGGTTATGACGGTTTCACGCATGATATCATCTAATCCTCAGGACAATCTTATGACAGGTTTGAAGTCAAATGATCAGTTGCATTGCTTTGGAAGTTAGTTTCCTTATAAAACAAAGTAATCATCCCTCTTGGCTTTCTTATGAGGATAAAATAAAATTATATATGTAAATTAACAAATAGCCTTCAATAAACAGTGCTTATTCTACTCATTTTTCAGAAAGTGTGAGGTTGTCCTTCCTGTGCTACCTGGTAGCTATAGTCAAAGTGCCACTTACTTGTTTTTCCCAGGGCTAAGCCAAATTGACTGGTTATTTTGCATGTATCCTCTTTTGTAAGGAGGCTATATTAGAAAGGCTATTGCATTTGTTTGTTCTTTCAAATCTTTCTTCCTTTTAAAATTACTGTGGAATGCTTCAGAAAGTTCTCAGTAGATCCTCAGTATTAAGTTATTAATATTCCATTGATTGGCTATATCTATACGAACTAACCACAGCTCTATGGGTAGATGTTTATATTGCCAATTTTGGGGTATCTTAAAATAGTATTGTGGTTAATATATTTATATTCACTTTTTCCTACATTCTGAATGTTTTCCTCAGGACAATTTCCAGAAATGAGATAGATGACTGAGTTGGAAAAATGTATTTTTATGGGTCTTGATCATATATTGCCAGATTGTTTTTCAATTTACAATGCATTGTATGAACACACTTTCATCAAACTTTAGCCCAAGAAAGAATTTTTTTTTCTTACAGAAAATCTTTAACTCAAAAAAATATTTACTAAAAGACAGCACTACATTGAGTGACGTAAATATCTGTTGGAAGATAAAATAATGAAATATGCCCCCAAATTCCCAACCATCCTTAGATGTTGATAGACAAGAAAAAAATTACCATGTTGGACACAGGACCTATAGATTGGAGTGAAGAAATATATATATGTATCAAACCACAGGAACCACAAGAAAACAAGAACTTCTTACTGGGGTCTTCCTGTAGCAGCTTGTTCTGTGCTTGGATTGTTTTTATCAATGTTTACTAAGCTTTCATTTTACAGCTGAGAAAACTTTCCAGCATCTGGACGTGTGCATATGAAAACAAATTTGGAAGGAATGGTTATGATAAGAGGATTTACCTTTGAGACTCTGGTGTCACAAAAGCAGCTGGGAATATTAAATGTGTCTTGGTACAACAAGCGTCTTGGAAGTCTTCCCACTGATTTTCCTTTGGGGATCCTGGGAAGAGCTGGGGTGCTTACTTTGACTCAGTGGTGAGGTGTTATCCTGAGATGGTATAAAGGAGGGAAGAAAAGGAAAATTAAGGGGGAAAGAGTGAAAGCCAGTTTCAGGAGAATGACTATGAGGTAGAGTAAGCAGAGCTCTTAGTCTCTGTATTGCAAAATGGAACCTTAGTGCTCTCCTATTAAGACTCTACTGGGAAGTCCCTGAAGCTCTCAGGATAAAGCCCAAGCTTCTTATTTGTGTGCAAAGCCTTCCGAATTCTGCTCTTCCTTGGGTGGGCACTACCTGACCCTCCTTAAATACACTGGGTCTTACTGATCCATTTTCAGTCTAGGATTATATAACTCTTGCTTTGAGGGCTCTGTACCTGAAGACTCCTCTGCTTTTAGGGACTTTCTCCTTTTTCAACCCTGGGTTGGCTCCTTACATGCCACCTCTTCCAGAACACATTCTCTACCACAAAATTCCTCTTTTATGGTCCCCTTTTAATGCCTTTGTACATTTTCTTATCAAAATACTTCTTCCATGGAATGAAATTCTCTTTCACTTACCAGTTTCCTCTCTAGGCTGCAAGCTGACTAGAGAGTAGGGGCTGCGTCCTACTCCATTTTCCCTCTCTAGTTCTTAGAATAGTGCTTGACTCAGAGTAGGTCCTTCATAAATGTTTGTTATTGTGGAAGTCCTGACCCTGGCTGCTTCCTTAGATGTAATGCACTAACAATGAATGCACTAAATGTACAGAGATTAGTATCCCATATATTTGTTTCACTAAATTGCAGGCTGCCTGAATACCAGTGCCACCCTGCTACTTGTGCTGTCTCTGTATCTCCTCTCTTTAAGTGTGCGCGCTCTCTCTCTCTCTCTCTCTCTCTCTCTCTCTCTCTCTCTCTTACACACACACACACACACACACACACACACACACACTTGGTTATTCAGCTACATTTTCTAACTAAAATCTTGCCTATAATACTACTTATGCTCAGAAGTATTCTTTTTTTTAAGTTGTTTTTAGTTGTACATGGACACAATACCTTTATTTTATTTATTTATTTTTATGTGGTGCTGAGGATCAAACCCAGTGCCTCACACATGCAAGGCAAATGCTACACTGAGCTACAACCCCAACCTCAGAAGTATTCTTTACACATCCACTCTGCATTAATCCAGAAAGCATGACTTCTAACTCTGCTAACTGATCACATAACCTTGGTAAGCAATTGGCATAAACTCCAAAGTAACCAATAATATTCTATCCTCCTTCTACCCTAAGTAGCTGAGTTTGGGCACATAAACCCACTGAGAGGCTCCTTAGAACCACCTGGTTGATTAGCAAGTAGGTAAAAGGATATGATTTTATTGTGGTTGCTTCCCAAACTCAGTGAAGACCTGAAGAGATAAACCCAAAACAGATTAAAGATGTAGCCTATTATTTTGGGGATGGCTGTGGCTATTCCCAGAGCCTTGCAAATCATCAATGAAAAATGCAACAAACTTTTACAGAATTAAACTGCTTGTTAGGCAAATGGATCAAGTTCAAAGAGTGGCTTTGTTTAGAGCCACCTGGTGACATTTTCTCAGTCCCTGGATAGAAAGCGGGAGCCACTGCTTACTATCTTACCTCCTGCCCTCTTAACCCATGGCTTGTTACATTAAGGTAGAGAAGTTTTATGTGTATAATTTGTGAAGTTCTCTTGAGCAGACAGTGCTATATAAATGTGCAATGCTGTTATTAATAATAAAGGTTGGCTAACCTAAGAATACTGTAGAATTAAAGTAATGAGATTCTACTTTTAGGCAGACTTGCCAATAACATGCAAGTATGATAAGGCTGTGATTTAAAGCTCCCGTTAGCCTTCCACAGCTCTAAAGAGCACATTTTCTGGGCCGCCCGCACATAGTAGTCAGTGCACAGAGCTCTATTAAGGCTAATGGCAGCTTGGCTTGGAATCTGAGAATGGTCAGCTAAAAATAGGCCTCGGTCTTTCAGACATGGGAGGGTGTCTCACAGACAACCTGCTTTCACAGAATATAGATCGGCCTCTTCAGGCACCTTGCAAACCCGGATCACTATCTTTGAAATGATCCAAAAAAGCCTCTAGAATGTGCTTTGAAATTTTTATACATCTACAATTATGTGAAGATATAGGATGTGTTTGGGAGACTCTGTTATGTTGGTTTTCAGACAAGAAAAGATATTTCACAGAGGCCTGGGTTCAAAGTGATTCATAACTAGAAAAGGAGTCCCACTCCTCAGGAAAAAAAAAATAATTAGCTCTTTCTCCACTAATGTTCAGGTCAATGCTTTGTCAATAACAGTAACTCTTCTTCACCAATTTAGTGCAGCCTATAAAGATCATTATGACTCATAATTACAGATGCAGATTTATGTCAAAATGCATATATAAATCTCCAGTTCTGGCAATGGGTCACCTCTTATCAGAAAGAAAGATTTGTGTAAGGAGACACTCTCCTTGATCCCTCTGGGTATTTCTCTCTTTCCATTTTGGGGGTAGAATTATAAAGGTTTGCTTTCAATGGCATAAATATGACCCAGGGCACGTTACAGATTCACAGCTGGAGGGAGTAAGGAGCTGACTGGCTGTGGTGGTGGGTGATGGGGGAAGGGTGATAAAGTAGTGGAAATATGCTTTCCAGGGTATTGTTATCTGGCTAAATGAAGAGCACTTTTTAAATACCTGCCGGCCGGACACTGCCAATCAGGGCAAAGAGGATTATCTGAACAGAGGGAGATGGGTTTTAAAATGACTGAGGATTGTCAAGGCTAAAGTCTACTGCTTGATTCTGGACACAGGGCAGTTGTGTACTGATGCGTTATCAAATTCTGTGCCACCTTAAGTGAGCAAATGAGATGTCAGTTTGGCCTTGCCAACCACTTTGCATTTTGATGCATTTCCTACTAGGAAATCTGAATTTTTGAAACATCAATGGGCTTCTGGAGAACAAACCTGCCTGACAGTAGGGGAGCAAGATTTTCCAGCATCTGTGGAGAAGGTACCCACCCCCTACATGTGCTCATGAAACTGCCGAAAAATTGCTGGCTCTTCAATTTATTAACTGCCTCAATGCTGGATTTGCAAGATTACTAGAAGAATGTCCAGAAATTCCACCTTTTTTTCCTGCTTATATATCTCCACAATATATGTCCAGAAAAGACAATAGATATTTGATATGGCAGTTATTGGACAGTGTTAATAATGATGAATAGAAAATTAAACATTCACCCTATGGCCAAAAATTTCCACTTTTGGAAATATACCCAAAAGGAGCAAGTGCATATATCTACAAGTGCACTTGTACAAGGACATTCATCACAGTTTTATTCATGACAGCCCAATCCTGGAGACAACCCAGCTGTCCATCAACAGGCAAATTGATAAACTGTCATATATCTATGCATTCAGCAAGATAAATCAACTACTGATGCCCACATAACATAGATGAATCTAAAAAAATGTTGCATTAAGTGAAAGAAGTCATACACAAAAGAGTCTATACTATGGGACTCCATTTATATGAATTTCAAGGACAGGTAAAACTAATCCATGAAAACAAATCAGAATACTAGCTACTTCCATGGGACAGAGGGTTATTGACTAGAAAGGTACACAAGGGAACTGTGGGCGATGAAAATGTTTTATATCCTAATCTGGGCAGTGGTTAACATGGTCTATACATATGTAAAAAATTCATTGGGCTGTACTCTTAAGATTTGTGCATTTTACTGTTTGTAAATTATAGCTCAATAAATACAAGCTTAAAAAGCTACGTGAAAAAAATACATGGAGAAAATTCATTTTATATGAGCAATCATGAGCAGACAAAGAAAAGATCATGTAGATATTCTAAAGAGTAAATGAAAATGAATAAATGAAAAAATATGAATCTTTCACCTCTTCTCACTTTTATCACAAGACATGAAAATGCTGGGATTCAGGTAACTGAAATCATTACTGGATATGCTTAGGAATTCACTGAGAATTTTTCATAGGTTTATTTTCAGAATGTTCCTCTTAAATTAGGAAATGCTTCATTTACATTTCTCCTTATTTATATATAAACAGACAGGAAGTAGAAATTTTCAGTTGATTCATCACTTGTCTAAATGAGATCAATTAGTTAATGATACTGTTGTCCTTCACCATACTTATTTCAAAAATATATTTCATCTTCTTGAATATTTAGATTAATTAAGGTAAGAAGCTATGGTGTTTTTAATGACAAAAAATTGATATTAAGTATACATTTCCCATTTTTCCTATGAAACACTTTGGTCTTTTTGCATTTGTCTCATGCCGAAGACTTTCAAGTAAATTTTTAAGAGATCTTCATAGGGTACTTGCCGCCCTGTGTCACCAATGAAACAAGGAATCTTATTTTTCAAAAATTATCATGAAAGAACTTCCACACGCATCTGCTACTCATTATTCAGTTGACATTTCCATTTCTGGAATTCTAAGGATTTTCTGAAATTGTTAGTGGCATTTATAAAATGCTTGCTAAATTTCAAAATGGGCCCTAGAGATCACCAACTCCTTCCTCTTCATTTAAGATGAGGAAACCGAGATCAAGGAAGGTTAAGTGACTTGCCTGGGCTTGGCTTCACTGGCCAACTTCTTGTGTAGAATCTGGATGCCTTCCTTGAACTCCGTGACATCGGTAGGTTTTATGATCAAAGGGTGATCGTGGCTGCATCGTTTGTGAGCACGTGCACATTTTGCAGAACCGGGAGTCCAGATAATGATTCTCTATGGGACCCAAAATAGGGCCCAGTCATGGATTCTGTTCTCAGACTCTGATTTCCCCACAGTGCAGCCCCTTTAGGGTCAACCTGTGTGTGTATAAGGCGCCTAGAACTCCAGGAACCAGGACAAGGGACAAAATGTGGCTTGGGACCTGCATTGACTGCGTTCACATCTCCTTTCTCTACTTACCAGCTGTGTATCTGACTTTCTTGTATTCCAAATATCAGGTTCCTCATCTGGAAAGTGGGGAATAAAAATATGACCTCACTTAGGGGTTTTGTTTTGTTTTTTGTTTAAATTATCTGACATAAATCAGCTTTCCATTTTGGAATTTTAAAAAAGAAAATTATCCTCTATCTTTTTGTGGGTTTCTACTTCTACTTCCTTCCATACGCAGTTCACTGAATGGAATGCCCTCCTCTTTCTGTCATATCCTCTGTCAAATCTGCTCTCAACTCCAGCTCCCTCCCTCATGAACCATACTCTCCTCCACTCAGCCCACATCTTCCAGATTTTCCATTGCATGCATAGCTCTGAGCACACATTTTAGCACCTATTCTTTTGGTCTTGTAATATCCTTCAGTTATTTTATATGATGTAAGCTCTCAGCAGGCAAGGACTGCATACAGGATTTCTTTTGTATCTTTAACAGAATCTAATATAGCAATGGGGCATGGAGCAAATGTTTGAAAGTCATTGTTAAAAAAAAGAATGAAAAGAGAGCAATTTCAAAATATTAAACATTGACCCGAATGATGGCTGGTGAGTCACTTCAATGGTGATATTCTATAATATCGTATTTTAAGATATATTTTACAGAGCAAAGAACACAATTGTCCCCCACCCTCCTCACAAACAAATAAGAAGCAAGAAAAAAAATAAAATAAAAATCCTTGTCTGGAGTGGAGTTGTGATTTTCACTATGATCCTAATTCTGAAAACCGGGTGTTTCCTTTCAGTTTTCTTGGAGTACGTGCAATGTAGCATCAAGACCAAAACCCTGCTTTGAATTTATGTGTCAGATAAGGACCCAAAGCCAAGAAGAAACTACGAAAATTATCTTCAAGTAACAGAGCCATCAAGACATACATTTCCACAATAAAACCCATTATTTTTGTAGAATTAAAATTCACTAATAAAAATACAATATTTACATTCATGGTATTGATTTTATATATAGTTACATTAGAAATACACACACATTAGAAAATAGAGATTGCTTTGTCAAAAGCTTTTAAGAAAGAATTCTTAAGTCTTGGGCTTTTATGCTAAAACTGTATTTTAGCTTCTCTTTTTGGTCTTAGGATTCCCTGGCATCCATTTCACAAAAGATCTTTCTCAAGTAGAGTTAAGAATGTAGAATTCTTTGCCCAGCATGGAGGTGCACACCCATAATCCCAGCTGTTTGGGAGGCTGAGGAAAGAGGAACACACATTTGAGGCCAGCCTGGGCAACTTAGCAAGATTCTGTCTCAAAATAAAATTTCAAAAAAAGGACTGGGAATATAGCTCAGTGGTGAAGAACTGTGTTGGGACATGGTCATTTCCACTGTAACTTTAACCTTCTCAAGGCCTTGGTCCAATTTTGTGATTTATTTAAACAATAAGTATTTTCCCCAGTTAATGTGAGTTTATTGTTCACCTTAGGCATCTGAGTTTTAATTTTTGCATAATTCCTAGGTAGTGCCAAATATCCTTAATGCCAGAAGAAACAAAGCCCTTACTGGGACACCACTCTGTAGAAAGCCTTGCTAACCCCATTTTTTTTTTTTTTCATTTAGGCTGCCAATATTTGGCTGCAATTTTGTTAGAAAAAGTTGTGCACATTTACATAGCTGTGTAACTATAATATAAAGGGTGCTTCTGGTGTTTTCTTATTATTAATTTTTAATTGATAAATAAAATTGGTATATATTTACAGTGTACAACTCGATGTTTTCATATACATTGTGAAATGGCTCAGTTAAGATAACTAACATAAGTGTTACCTCACATACGTGTTATTTTTTGTGATAAGAATACTTAAGATCCACTCTGTTAGCACTTTTCAAGTATACAAGTCAATATTATTAACTACGGTCACCATTTTGTAAATAGATCTCTTGAACTTATTCCTCCTTACTAAAATTCTATATCCTTTGGCTAACATTTCCCCAATCCCTTTCTGTCACCCTCAGGCCCCAATAACCACTATTCTATTTTCTGTTTTCATGAGTTGCACTTTTTTTTCGAGTCCACATATAAGTGAGATCACTTTATTTTTATGTGCCTGGCTTATTTTGCTCAAAATAATGTCTTCTGGATTCTTCCATGTTGTCACAAATGACAGGATTTCCTTCTTTTAAATGCCATGTGTATATATAGCACATTTTTTTGTTCATTGATAGACATCTAGGTTCAATCCCCATCTTGGCTACTATGAACAATGCTGAAATAAACATGGGAGAGCAGATGTTTCTTTGACACATCAATTTGTTTCCTTTGAACATCTACCCAGAAATGGGATTGCAGGATCACATGGTAGTCCCATTTTGAATTTTCTGGTATTATCTTCAAATTTTTTTATTTCTCCAACTACTCCACAACTATTGATGTCAGCTATGTACCACTGTGGGATACAGCAAAGACCACCAACCCTGCCATCATGGAGCTCAACTGTAAGGTCTTTTTTTTTTCTTTGAGCCTCTTGGACCTTTCCTTCTGTGCCTTAGTTCCCACCATAAGGTTTTTGACAATAGGAGCAGGTAGCTCTCTGCATGCCTATGGTCAGAAAGGGTTTTAGTTTTAGCATTATTTGTTTTAGGCTATATTATATTTAGGCTATATACATGTCTCACCCTCGAAATGTAACTAAAATATATATTGATTATTTTTTAGAATCTGATATCATTTCTCTCTTTAGAGCTGTCGTAGAAGATGAATCTTCTTAATAAAGTGTGTAATAGTAATTAACTTTTTTTGAATGAATAAAATTGGAATTATTTCAATTTACCGTATATGCCCTAATGTCTGTGGAATTTGAACAATCAATTAATGGATTTATAGGTTCATTAATGTTTTACAGAAGCTAGTTTTGTTCTTGGTAAATTGTCTTTTACTTTTTTCATGTTCCAAAATATAATTTATTTGTTTTGCCATTTAACCCAGTGATGTTTCTCTTTGCTATTGTAGAAAATGCTAATAGTAGTATATTTAGACTTAATATGTCATAGTAGGGACCTTCATGTTCACATGTGAATGATGAACATAAAGCTCACAGCTAGGTTTTTGACTCTCAGCAAGGATGGTTAATAAATAAGTTTGTGGTTTAGTTTCAGACCTAAATTGGTAAGCAAAAGTAAGAATATCCTAAAGTGTTAATTATTCTTTTAGGTAATGATGCTTTGCTGAAGAATTGGGAAGGTGGTGTAGTGATCAAAATTAAGTAGAATTTCTCTGTTACAAAAGAAGCTATTCAGAATTGTTAATGATATGTTCATCCCTGTAGCCATAGTGATATTAGCAGGAAATGGAGAAATCTTTGCTAATAGAGAAGTTTCAAAAAATAAGGAATGCACAAGCCCATTCCTGTTTTAAATGGCAGTTTTTCAAAGCACTACTTATGATTACCCCACACTATGCCACTCTAAAGAGGTTGTTCCTATCATACATATGCATTCCATGGCAAAGAGCTATGTAGGAACTTGATCTGAAGCAAAGAACAGTTGAGAAGTCATGAATTGCAATTGTGAATATAAGTTATGGATTGTAGCTAAAATTTAGCTCAGTTCATATTTATGAATCTGAAGTAGATTTCAGAATGTATCTCTATATTCCATACAAACATTCCAAAGACTTTCTTTTATTTCTTGGAGTTCATAGCAAGATGAGTCCCTTTATTGGTTATGGGATTCAACGAAATGAAAATAGTAAAATAAAATAATTAAAAATAATAAAACAGTAGCATTATAGAATTCTTTTCATTTGTCAAACATATACAAAGTACAAACATTATTTGTCAATTTTTAACCCTTTGAGACTAACACATTTTAATACCTTTTTAACATCTAGGGAAACTGAGGCAAGGAGAGATCAAAAACTTGTCTAAGCTCCCATAGTCAGTATTTGGAGTGGGACTCCATAGCCTATACCTTTAGCCATCTTTTTACAATGCCTCCCAGGTTTTAACAAAAGAAAAGGAAATTCTGTATCATTCTTTTTTATCTCATGCTGTTTATTCAAAGGTCAGATTCACATCTCTTCCAGACAGACATTTTGTGGTTCCTTCTGGAAGATGGCTCATGATTCTTTTCAAAGATCTCTTTGACTTAAGGCACTCATATCTAACTTCGAAAGTTGCCCCATCTGAGTAGCTTGAAATTATCTGGTGCTTACTTACAACCTTTTTAGTAAATGCTGTTCTGGCTTGGGGTAGCTTTGGTATTTCATATTTAGTAAAAGTGTCTGCTACCTGCCCTTAGAAAATATCTTGGTTTTATGTCTCCCAGACTGCTTGTTGCTAAAGGCAAAATGTGAAATGGAGAGTGCTGGAATTGCACTGCGCCATAGAAATTAGGTGCAACTACTACATTAAAAGCAAAGGCAGGTGCCGTAAATCTGAACTTTGTTTGGAGGGAGAAAAAGAATAAAAGTAAAACATGTGACAGGATAGGCTGCAAATTGCCAGGGTGAAGACAGTTTTCCTAAAGAAACAATTAAACCTTTCTATAAAGAAATCTTGTTTTATTTTGAACTGCACTTCAAATGTGAAGGTATAACAGGTTTCTAAACAATCCTTCAATAAGTTTTTTCAAAGACATTTCATCTCTTTCAGAGTTCTTTCAATTTCTTCATCACACACACACACACACACACACACACACTCATATACACATACGTGTATATGAAGAACATCAAGAATTACATGAATAACCCTAAATATCATGATACAGAAATAATTACCATTAACATTTTAGTATATATATTTCCAATATTTCTTTTACACACACACTTTTAAATTAATTATTGTGGTTTTATTAGTGCATAAAAATTGCACAGAATAGTGAGGTTTATTGTGACATATTTATATATGCATATAGCATAATTTGCTCCATTTCAGTAGTTCTAGTAGTTCTCTTTTCCTTCCTTTCCTCCCTCTCTCTGATTCCCTTCCTCTACTGGTCTCCCTTTCATTTAATTTTTATATTGGTATATTATAATTATGTATTATAACACATAAATGTGGGATTCATTATGATATATTCATACCTGCACACAGTATAATTTGGTCACTTTTGCTCCCTTGTACTTTCCTTTTCCCTCCCTTCTACCTTGAACCCTTCCTCTACTCTCCCCCCTATTTCTGCAAGAGGTTTTTTAATTTTAATCCCCCCCTCCCCCACATAAAACTTTGACTGCTTATTTCACTTAGCATGAGGTTCTCCAGTTCCATCCATTTTACAGCACAATTTCATTCTGTTTCATGGCTGAGTAGAACTCCCTCAACACACTTTTTAATATAATCTATTATTTTCACTTATCAATTTATCACAGAATCATTTCATATTATTAGTCTTTGACAGCCTTGTTTTTAATGATGGTTCAGTATTCTGTGTGTGATTTTATCATATTTTAAACTAGGATGGTGGAAATTGAGGTTGTTTCCAACTTTTACATTGTTACAAGCAATGCTGCGATGAACACTCTTTTGTAACTAAATCACATGATATAGTCATGATTATTTTTCTTAGGATAAATTTTTAGAACTGGAATGATGACACCCAGGGTTTGAAAAATACACTGCCCAATGGCTCCTCCAGAATGATGTCAATTTACACTCACAGGACATGGCATTTTTGATCTTTCTTTTGAGGATTTTGGGTGAGCTGCATTTCGCTACCAGTAAAGCAGGGCCCCTCTTTATCTGTTCAATTGGACCCTGAATAAACTGAGACAGTTTCAGTCCCCTTTCCTTTCATTTCCGTCTATCTCTGCTGCAAGCCTTGCTCTGTTGCATTTTGGTAAGGTTAGCGTGAAAGACAGAAATGGTAGGGGAGCAGAGCAGGAGCCCAGTGAACACATTGTTCTAAACCAGACTTGTGGGGATGGTGCTTTCCTTGTGGCAGGGGAAAACAGCTGCTCCTTATTTCCTTTCATTTTCTGTAGTAGCCGGCATTTGGAACACTAGATTGTGATGCATGAAAGGAAACAAACAGATCCTGTTGGGTGGTTCTGGTGCTCAGCGCATCCTTTTTGTGGTAGCTGGAGATCCCCGTCTGCAAGATTCTGTTCTCATCAGTGGTCAAGAGTGGCTTGCTGAGGGAAGGGAGTGACTCTGGTCACTGTATTTAGGAATGGAGCGGGTCTCCTGGAGGGGGGCTATCTGCTCTTACCTCTTAAAGGATGATTTGGGGTGGCGGGAAATGAAGTCTTGATTTTTCCTTTTCAGAAAACACTTGGAATGGTCAATCACTTTTCCCCAACCCCTTGTTTATCATGTACTCAGAAAACAGGGAAAAGTGGACTCTGAAAGAGCAATCTCAAATATAAGAAAATGAAGAAATACTGTGTTCATTCAAATAAGAGGAGTCTGTTTTGGATAAGCATAGTGTTATTTTATAGTACCAACCCTTCATTATCCAATTGTGTCTACATCATGACACTACAGGCCAGACTGCTTTAATTCTACATAATTTACTTGTGGAGTCGCATGGAACAGAAATACTGTTTCCATTTCTTCCTGTGAACAAGTACAATAAGTAATTTAGTATGGAATGTCCTGGGGATTAGACCAGTTGAGCTGCTTTGCTTCATTGACTACAAGGAAGACAGTTGAGCTCTGATAATAAAACATCTTAGCAAACAGTATAGTTAAGGAAAAAGTACATTTTATAACCCAAAGATGAACCCAAGTATTGGCTATATTCCTCCAAAGTAGTTGACAGAAATGGGCTTAATTCAAGGTACCAGAGTTGTCATGCATTAATCTTAAGGACAACTTGAGGCCAGTTAGCCTATGGATTGAGTGTAAATGTGCAAAAAGTGGATTGGCTCAACATCATTTCAAACTGAATTATTCAAAGGAATGCTTGTATTATATCATTTCTTTATAAAATAAATTGGGATGCTGAATTATGCTGTATTCTAAATGTAACCTTTTCCCAAATCCCTCAATTCAGAATAGTTTATTGCAGGTCATATACCTCTTTTTAACCAGACCAATATAACTCCCAGATTCCACGGCAAGCTTTAGTAATATGTATAATCAGTGTATCTTTATTTTAACTTGCTGACTCATCATCCCAGTGTGTTCTCAACACAAGAGCCTTTACGGATGTCATAGTTCAGCAGTGGCAGAGCTTTATCAAGACATCAAAGCCACCACCCACTCTTGTGGGAGAAAAAACTCGGGAGCTGCAAAACACTCTAACATGAATTCGTTAATATCACTAGTATGTTACCTTCAGACCATGACTAGGCCAACAAACTACCTCTCTCAGCAGGCCTGTGTTTTTGAGGATGGCAGCCAGCCAGCCAACACATTGAGATACAAAGGAAGCAGCTTTCCAATAAGGAAATGTGAAGCCCTCCTTCTACCAGTCTTGGAGATAGATATAATGATAGACAGAAAAGCAGTTTAATGTTTTTGTTTTTGTTTTTTGTTTGTTTCGTTTTGGCTAAACAAAGTTTCTCTGACTGTCTGAAATGATGGAAAACATTTCTGAACTCTATCTAGAAGTGTAAAAGCCCAATACAGAGACTCATGCAATACAATGATTCTCAAACTCTGATACTCTTAAAGGGTTTGGAGTTTGGTTGAGGTGCTACAGGAGGTGCTGGGGGTTGGAGAGTCCCCTCCTACACCCAGAGCAGCCTTGCTTTTATCAGAGCCTTGCCTTGAACCTCTAAGTGCTCACTTAAAAGAAGACCTTCTTAACAATAACCATAGTGCTAGCCGTAATAGAAAAGTCCCAGTATAACTGTAAAAATGTGTTCTAATAATGATTAAAATCTGACGAGAATGTTAACTCAATCATAGATACTAGGTATTGGAAGATGTTCCAATTCTATTACAGATTATTTTTATTTCTTTATTTTTTAAAAATGTGAATGGTACTTCACTGAGTCATTTTTGTTTACAGTTGAAACTTTATGAATCAAAATTAGTTTTCTTGCCTGCTACTTTCTATAGAGACACCAGAAAAAGTTTCAACCTTGAGTCCCATATTGCTCCACTGTGCTGTGTCCAAATGAACTTTCACGCCAAACCGTCATCCAGCTTCTTCTACCACTTGGGGAAGACCAAGTCCTCAAGGTTACATGGTGAATGGCTGTCAGAGTGCCACTCCTGGGACCCTTTTAATATGGCTTTACTTTTTATATGGCTTTTTTGAGTTTGCTTAGGCAGGATTCTCTGAGCAATAAAGATCACATGCCTCCCACTGAAATTTTCCCCAAATCATGTACTAGCTGGACTTGGCTATTTGGGAAAGATTACAGTTGAGGAACTTAGGATAACAATTATAGCTTTCTGACGACCACCAACTTCAATCTACCT
Organism: Callospermophilus lateralis; assembly: GCF_048772815.1. Classification (NCBI taxonomy): domain Eukaryota; kingdom Metazoa; phylum Chordata; class Mammalia; order Rodentia; family Sciuridae; genus Callospermophilus; species Callospermophilus lateralis. Next base: position 54,847,371 of record NC_135313.1, on the reverse strand, counting down.
GGCTTTTGTGATGTTCACCTCTCATGGCTGAGCCCTGAGCTCCAAGTTCAACTCCAGAAATGCCTGGGAGATGCCACATTTGAACTCATCCAGTTTCTCATCTTTGGGCTTCACAATCTTGGTGCTCAAGCTGAACATGAACTTCTCTGCGAAGTGCTGGTTTAGGAAGAGGCCCAGCGCTGGTGAGAGCTTAAAGTCCCCATATTCTATTTTTAGAAAGCAAGATGAGAGAAGTCCTGGGCCTAGAATCTACTTGGTGCTTAATAATCATGAAATAGGTGAATAAGTAAATGGGAGAGAGAGAGATGTCTGTTAGCCCACTGGTTTAAAATATAGATTCGAATCCTGATTTCTTCACAGAATTTGGGCTTGTATGTTTTTTGTTTTGTTTTATTTTTTTTTTCCCTGAGCTTCTGTTTCTCAAACTGTGCATGAAGAGTTTAAACTAGATAAGTTTTGAGATCTCATCCACCTCTGCAAAGAGTTATGACCAGGAAAATATACTGTGTTGGAAGGAATTTTAAAGGGAAGTAACAAGTTTTAAATACTGAAGGTCAGACAGGTCAATAAAAAGTGAGCTACCAGTAGCATCTACATTACCCAGCACAATTGACCTAAAAGCCGTTTATCACTTTGTTCTTCACTAGCAATTTCATATACAACCTCAGAACACCTCATTCAGGCCATTTCATAAATGACAAGACTAAGGTTCTGCAAGTTAAGTAATTTTCAGAATGCCACCGAAAGGCAGAACTGATTGGAAACTGAGTCTTGAGACTCCATCACCCCATGGACTCAAATATATAGGAAGGAGAGAGGGAAAGACAAAGTGACAGGATTCCACAGAGTTGGTTTGGCCCAGTTCTCGTTCCCTGAAAAGGAGCCCCATAACCTAAGTCTCATAATTTCCCATCCAGAGTTTCATGCATGAAACTTTACTGCCTCTTGAAAGGTGAATGAGTAGATTTGATTCACTGGAAGTCAGAAACAGCATTTTAAACATTTGGGAATCAGGGTAAGTAGTTAGTCTGCCTTGTAAAATTTTCTTATGGATGTCACCATTAGAAAAATTTATCTTGCCTTAGTAGAGTGCAAAGCTTATTCAAACCCATCACATCTTCAAATTCAGTCATTGTTAGTTGAGAGATTCCACATTAATCCTTGCTGCATCTTAATTCATGTGATCCTGGAAAGTAATGATTTGCTTTGCTCTCACCAGATTTCATCCATGTAAAACAGGTCACTGAGATGTCACATTTTATGAGGTTATTTATACCTCCTTTCACTTTTGGACTTCAGTTTTACAGATTATTTTTTTCTCTCTAGATTCCTGAGAAGAGATCAGAGTACTGAATTTTGTTTATTGAAGAAATTGGCATCTGGAATTCCTGAGTAAACAAAAGTACAGAATATGAAATATTGAAATACTTTAGCCATGAAAAGGTAACTTTTAATTTTACAATATTAATCAGGAGAAATTTAACATGTAAAATGTTCTTTATTTTCTAGTTTATTTATAAACAAATGTAACCTATTCTTGTAACTTTCAGAATCACCCTATTATGTTTTCATAATCTTATATATGTGTATGTGTATATAAAAATATTCATATGCACACACATATTCCAGCATAATGATCAATTCTGATTCTTTTTGTAAAAAAGGGCCACTAAGTGCAGTTTCTATGCATATGGACAAGATAGCTTCCTACAGTATCAAAGAAAGTTAACAAATAGCAACTATATGTCCATTAACATACTAATAACTATAAGTTCTAGCTTGTCCTAATTATTTCTAATAATCTCTGGGGAGACTAATATCTTTTAAAAGTATGTATGTGTTGATGATAGAAAGCAGGTTGAAAAGTACTGATTTATTATAACCCTTCATTAAGGTTAAAAGCATTCCAGTGAGATGAAGACATCTGCCTTGTATTTTCACATTGCAGAAGAGAAGTTAAGGACAGGAAGAACAAAAAGAAAGAAAACAATGTTTCAAGTTGAATTCAAGCCAGGTTTGAAGAAAACAATTCTTGCTTCATATCCTAAAAGTTCTCAAGAAAATTCCCCATATCCATGACTATCACTTATTATTATTTCTACCAAGTGTATTTAACACTGTGTATTAGCTATGAAAATTAGCTATATTCCCTGAAGTTATTTTTCAAAGTTTTACACACAGTTAATCAACACATGTATCTCTGTCTCTCACAGTGTTTTATTTCTTAAAAAAAAAATTAACCAAGAAAGCTACTACTGGAAAGAATTAAGATGAGTTAATATGCAAGGTATTGAAAAATAATTTTTGAACTTGGACATTTCTTTCCTCTTCTTTTAAAGGTAGGACTAGCTAAGGTTGGCAATTATAGGGTGTAGTGAATAGTCACTTGATATCTTGGAAATCAAAGGAAAGGGCCACTGGAGAGAGGCTGAACTGAGCTGTTACTGGATTTTTATCTCTCTAAATGAGTGCTACTGACAGGAACCATATGTGTTACTTAGTATAGCTGAGGAAGAGAACATGGGTGGTTTTCCAAGGAGCTGTGACCTGCCTGTGTATGCATGTCTACCTGTGAGCCCATGGACAAATCTGATGTATTTATGATGTTTAATAAACACTTAGAGCCACATGTGAGCTTGGGGACTGTGTTTCTCTCGTTTAAAGGATTATATGTGAATATCCAGGTTGATTTTGCCTTAGAATTAAAAATCAATCTTTCTACTTAGTAGTGTTTGTCACTGCACAAAAACATTCATGAAAGTGTAAGGCCCCCTTTGAAATGACAGAAGAAAGATGAAGTAGTTCCCAATTAAGCTTGTATTTAGCTCAGTTGAAAATAAGAAATACCCTGAGCAGAGCTGAGCTCTCAAAACACTAAGTTAAGGATTTCACTTAAGTAATCAAATGCATTTAGTTTGTATTGTGGTATCAGGGTTCTTGAATGACAGGCATTTACCCGGAAAAAGCAGATGGAAGTGATATTCTAACTTGTATTTTTTGGTTTATCTTTTTCTATATTTTTACTTGTAACTTACTTACGTCAGTTTCTTAATGAAAGTACATAGTTTGGGGGGGGCAGGTAGGGTCATGATAAAAAATCCTTTCTGCTAATCTTTGCTTTGAATGATGTGTATAGACAATTTATATATAACATAATTATTGAAATATTTAGATTTAGGTCTGTTTTTATTTTATGTTTGTTCCTTCTTTTCTAGTCGTCTTTATACATTTTCTTGCCTTCTTTTGGATTATTTTTAATATTTTTTAGAATTCTATTTTGGTTTATTGTGATTTTGACTATGTCTCTTTATATAGTCAAGGTTTTTTTTAATCATTTCTCTACAAATTGTATAATATGTCTAAGTTTTTATAATCTACTTAGAATCAATGTTTTACCATTTTGAGTGAATGTAGAAAACATACCACCATATTGATCCATTTCTACTCTCCTCCTGTGAAGTTAGAGTTGTTATGTACATACATTAAAGCCCTACCAGACAATGTTATATTGCTTTCCTCTTCAACTTTTTGGCATCTTCTTTTAGAATAAGAGAGTACATAGTACCGTGCATTGCTATTTCTGTTGCATTCCCTTTGTTCTTGATGTTAAACTTCTTCAGCAATGAATTGTCTTAGTTTTCCTTCATCTAAGAATGTTTCACCATCATTCCTGAAGGATATTTTTCCTAGATAGAGAATTCTGTGTTGATAGTTCTTTTCTTTCAACACTTGAAAACCTTTATGCCACTTCCCTTATTTCTTCTTTTCTTTCTTCTTCTTTTTCTTTTAGCAACATACTCTTTCTTTTATAAATTTTGAGGCATAGTGTCCATAATAACTTAGGTTTTAAAAGGAAGTTTTCAGATTTAAGTACTAAATCCCTTGATGTTAAAAGGAATGTCATGCTTAAGTAATGAACAAGCATCATAAAACAACATAGGCATGACTGTATAGTTATTCAGATACCTGCCAAAGACATGCATACAACTCGAAAATTTGATCTTCTGATTCTTATGACCCATTTACACGGTGGTTCCACAACAAATTATTATATAATACTATGATTTGGATTTTTTTAGTTCACAAATGTTTCTCCTGTTTGTATGTACATGTATATACAAATGCCCCCTACACCCAATGTATAACCTTATTTCCAAAATTGATCTGTTTGGAATTATATTTTCCTAAAACAGTGATTCTTAGACTTTAATATAATTAACCTTCAGAGGTGTTGATTCAGTGATTCTGGGATAGAGTCCAAAACTTTGCATTTCAAATAAGATGATACCAGATAATGTCACTCTTGCTGGTTTCAAACTTAATTTTGAGAATAACTACCATAGGGAATAGGCAGAGCACCCCAGAATTTGACTGGTGACCCATCAAAAGGCATAAACTGAAAAGTAAATTGGAATTTATGACTTTCTACCAACTTTGTGAGATTTTATCAAAAGACAAATTCATGTGACCTTGAATTGATTTCATATCACGATTATTTTAAAGTTCTTCTGAAAGCAAATATTTTTTCATTCAATTACTAATATATATACGTATACACACACATATATAGTTTATATACATGAACACATACTTAGTATATTCATACTATTATTATAAGTTGAAATTAGAATAATTCAACTAAATAAATTATGTGGTGTCTCCAGTGTCAAAAACTTTATAACTAGAAATCATCTTAATTGCTTCTCACACATTTAGATTTAACTTTCTTTTAATCTAGAGTAGATCTTGGCAAATTATGACTTAGGGACCAAATATACCCCATGGCCCATTTTTGTATGGTCAGTAAGTTAAGAATGGTCATCACATTTTTTAAATGTAAAGAGAAGGAATTAAAAACAGCATAGAATTATCTGTGGTCCTCAAAGCATAGAATATTTATATGTCAGTAGCCCTTGTTCATATCCTGACTCTATTCACGGTTTTATGTAGCTTTGAAATTGACACAGCTTTCTGTGTATCCATATCCTCATCTACAAAATGTAGATGATGAAAGTCCCTAGGACTATTGTGCAATTTAATTAGTTAATACACATGAAGTGCTTAGAATGGCACCTGGCACATCATCAACATAGATTAAACATGAGGCACTGTTGACATGGGTAGAATACCGTGTATACATTGAAAGTAAAACTTGACTATGCATTCATAAAAGCATATATAAATATTTCTGTTTGATATTAAGTGAAAAAAGCAAAGCACAAAATGAACTGATGTTTTGTAGAATAAGTAAAACAAAAAGCCTATGTGCTAGAAAAGAAACAAAGGAAGGAAACACTGCCACTTATTAGGAGTGGCCATGCTAGTTTGATGGAACTGTGGATGGTTTTTCTTCTTCCAACTTTCTATATTTTCCAAATTTCCTAAAATGCACTATGAGTTTCAGCTTAGCAGCAATACCTCAGGAGGAACTTGCCTTTGCCAAGGTGCTTATCTCCTAGATAGGATAACAAGATGAGCTAAGGCTGCAGCGGCCACCATAACTCTACCAGTATTTATTTTGGTCTCTGGAAGTCGGGCCCTTCACATTCTTTGTACATAGTTGTATTTAATTAAGACTCAAGCTAGCCATAAAGTGTGCATTAATTGTCTGTTATTTCATAAATGATGGCCAAAATAACAGCCTTTGATAGGAACAGTTTGGGGGTAAGCACCACTTGGTCTGTTCATCTTCCAAGGCTCCCTGCCCCAAGCAAGAGATTTCTATTTGTTATCTCCTTTTATCCTGGAGAATTACTAATCCTGCACTACCATATTAAGTACCAATTAAGCAGAGATTTGTCATTCCTGCTCGAGAACATTGAGCTGGGCTGTGGCTGCATATTTCACAGACTTCTGACAGAAATTATTTTAATTAGACTGCTGCTAGCAGCATTTAAAATAGTCTGTATGGCCAGAGAGAGGAAGAATGGTTCCTCAGTCAGATAATTTACTTATTTTTCTTTTTCACTCACCATAAATCTTAGAGTTGAGGTTATTAAGCCTTTGGAGGGGGAAGGGGATCGTCAGGGAAAGAAATCAGCTAAACTTTATCTTACTTTAAATACCAGAAAAGAAAAATCTCCCACAGATTTACTGGAAAGAAAAAAAAAACTTTTAAAAGAAAAATGTGTTCAAACAAAATCTGACAGGATATTTTTACATTCTGAATGTCTAACATGTTTAAACAATAAGGAGGATATGTGCACCTTTTACGTACAATTAAGGTGGTCTCTTTTCTTTTTATTTTTGTTCTGTTCCCCCAAATTGAAGTCATTACTTGGCAATTATTAGGTTACTCTGACTCTAAAAAGCAAACTAAATAAATTACTAAATTGAATACCACATTTAGTAAACCTTGATTAAAAGCACAAGTTTTGCAGGGATACATTTTATTTTATGAATTCATTTCCTAAGATGAGAAATTGGACGGATGCAAGCATTTATCCTCTTTTAAAATTCTTTAATAAGGATTTATCCTTTCACTTTCAGAATTTCTGATCAATACATAATTGGAATATTATTTGGAGTTCCTTATTTGCAAGCATTCTGATTTATTTAATCAAATCAAATTTATTTGAGTACATATTTTAAAAGCATGTTCTATAATATTTGACCATCAAAATGCACATTTTTCCTTTGAGTTCCTCACTCACACATATGGTCTAATCCTCCCTTTAGGAAGTAGCCACAACCTTATCATTTTATCTATAATTGGAATTTTAATGCTTTGTGGCTTACTTGAATAGTTTTCCCCATGAAAGCCAAAAATTTCTAAAATACAGGATGAATTCAAAGACTGTAGGTACCATCCTGGTCATTGAAAATAATAAAATGAGCATCACATGATTAAAGGGAACTTTGGGAGAATGGAGTTACTTTGGATGTGACACTAGAAACACTGCCCATAGATACTCGGTGGACTTCAGTAAATCACAAAGGGGATTATAATCTCTGTTCAGTCTCCACTCAGACTATTTCCACTATTTGTTAAATTTTTTTTTCTTCCTTAAAGAGGGGATAGAAGACATGATTGCATTTCTTAACATAAAGGTTTAGAAATGGTAGAGTGTGTAATTCTGTTGGAGAACTGCTAAATATGCAGTTAGAACCGCTATTGAACTGTGAATGAATGGAATGGGTTAGGGGAGAAGAGATAGTGGACACACACCCCCACAGCTGGTGTGGGAGGGAGCCTGCCTATGTGAAGGTTCCAGGTGCTGTCCATGCTTCCACATTGAGGCTGTGAACTTGCAATCCCAAGATGAATTTCTGCTTTGCTTTATAACAAGCCATTCTCTTGTTGATATATGTTCTATCTGGTATCTTCTAAAACAGACCAAGTTTATCTATGTTGAAAGTCTGTTGTGGCAGGTCTTATTCCTTAATGATCATCCAAATGTCCTAGGAAATGATTTAGCAGCTGCCCTATCTCCCATTCTGCTCCACATTTACCTTCACCATGTGTAGCTTCGTGTGGCCCTTGAGACTAAAGAATGAGCCATAGGTGCTAAAACAACCTTCTATCAGGTGTGCTGCCACCATGAATTCAAGAACAAACCCTTAGGTTTCTCCTGAATTACTCTCAGATTTATGGGAGTCAAACCTTGAGGCTGAGTTTCTAGTCCATTGTTTCTCAAGTATGCCTCTGAAAATAACAGCAGCAACATCAACTGGAAACTTATTAGAAAAGTTTTAACAATTATTCAAGCATTATAATTATACACAATAATGGGATTCATTATGCCATATTCATGCATGCACATAATATAATTTGATCATTCTTATTCCCCAATACCTTCTCTTTCCATCTCCATCTCTCTCTAATGATCTCTATTCTATTGATCTCTCTTTTATTATTATTATTTTAACTAATGCTTTATAAATATATATATATATATATATATATATATATATATATATAGAGAGAGAGAGAGAGAGAGAGAGAGAGAGAGAGATATTCATACATGGACATAGAATAATTTGATAAGCTCCATTTTCCAGTACTTCTCCATGTACTCTTCTCTTTTCCCTCCCCTCTGATCCCTTTCCTCTGGCCTATTGGTCTCTCTTCTATTTAGAAATGCAAATTTTGGCCTTCACCCCCTGACCCCCATCAGTGAACATTGCAAGTCGAGGCCCCCTAAAATATAGTATTATAAGGCTTCCTGGTGATTCTGATACTAAAATCTAAGAACCATTTCAATGGCCCAAACTTGACTGTAGACTTGTAATCAATTGGAAAGCTTTAAAAACTGTTGATGTCTGTGTTTCAGCACTAGAAATTCTAATCTAATTGGTTTGGAATTTGGCTCCAGAATCAGAATTTTTTAAAAAGATCCTTGATTGATTGGAATGTGTAGTAAAGGTTGAAAACTACTTTAATAGTTCAGACCCAAAACCAAATAACCAAAACAACTCTTATTTCATCAGTTTCTTGGCAACAACTGTCTATTATTTAAGTACATTCCTTTCCACAAATTGTATAGTTAATTTTCATCCTTCTGAATTATTCTTGCTGTCAGATGTTTGGTTGTATATTGATGAGTGAGGTTTCTTTTATCTCAGCACTTTCATTTTTATAGCCCTTTTACATTAAAAATTATTTATTGTTTCCATCATAATCATATACTCAATATCTTCAGGGTTCTCTTGCTTTTGCAGTTATCAACTATGATGAAATTAACAGTATCTGTCAATGCCTCAAAATGACAGACACAGGAAACATAATTTTAATGCATCTATGGTGGCAGGTATATTCACACACTTCTGCTTTAGAGGGTTATTTTGTTCTCACCTTAAAATCTTTCCATTAGATGAGCTACTTTACATGATTTATTTCAACATTTCTTTTGGGAATTAAACTGAGTCAGGGCTAACATACATAGAGGTGGATCTAACATATACACCACTTCTCACCATAAGCCTTCTCCCCAACACTTTGCTACTTGTACCAATATTACATTTATGCATTGATCTATTCAACAGGTTTTCATTGAGAAAATGCTACACATTCAATTAAACATTTAAGTAATAGTACTGTATCACTGATGCTATTGACAGTAGTTCAATAGATACTAGAAAATAACTACCCATTACAAGCCAGTCTGGTAAAAATTTCATCAAGAAAGAGCAGCCATAGAGTCATGTTCAAGGATTCTTACTGTTTAGTGCTGGTGGTATGTGGTGCTGGTCCCAAGAAAATGATAATATATAGTAGTACAGCATAGTGGCTTAGCCTTCTGCCTTCTGATAAATAGACCCAATTCAATCAGATATTCATTGAACATCTACTAAATATTTATTAAGCATCTTCTATGCAGATGCCATGATAGTATTTCCAAGTTACCAACCTATAAAAACTAAAGAGCTGATACCTATACATTATTTCAGACAGGCATTGGTGGCCCTATTAGGTCTGGGCTAAAGCATTCCAATTTCCTGGGTAGCTATACCTGCTTGACCATGCCTGGGTTACTTGGTATTGGGGGTTGCTGAGTACCATGTGAATAAATGCATTGTCTATTATGTGCAGGTTTCACCCTGTGTGAAGGAAAGAAATGGAGACATTTTTTATGAAAGGAGTTATTCACTGACTAATGGTCCAATGAGATTTGGGGAATGTCTGCTATCTGACTCTCCTTTCTGGTGAAAAGTCAAGAAAATGCACATGGGAAGATTACAGTCTGAATGAATATTCTAACTTGCTTCAGCACCCTCCCCCCTTCAAAATCAACAAGACAGCCCACTGTTTTCCCAGTGCACAGCCCTTCTCAGCACCCCCAGAGGTCAGGATCCACTGGGTGGTTCTGACCCATCTCTCAGCATTAGGAGGTTAGAGTTTGATTGTGCTGGATGCCCCAGCATTTCCAGGGTTCCCACCCCTCAGCTTTTAAAACATTGTGTTTTGAAGGTAAAGGTGTGGCGTGTGGCCAGTGCTGAGGCAGGGGAGCGAGGGATGGGCGTCAGGGGGATGTGGCAAGGAGGAAATAAGAGCAAATTCCTCCAAAAACGATCTGACAGGAAATGACAGAGTATCAGCCTCATACCACCCCACTTGGCCGCTTAACGGAGGGAAAAGTCCTTCCTAATCACGCAGCAGTGCCAGAGCGCAGTAGGTGAGGATGATGAAATAATAAAGCATTTCCCGTGTGTGTTTTTCATTAGGCCTGTTTTGTTTCTCTTCCAAGTGCTGGGGAAACAGAACAGAAGCCCCGCTCCAAGCGCGCCACCGTGGCCGCCTCCCCTGGGAACAGCAGCTGCGCTAACAGGAGGGGCGCCCTGGGTGGAATGGGCTCTAACACCTTCCTAATGGAAATAATGATTTGTAAAGCCTTCTTTATACCCTTCCCTACATAATTAGTAGCCCAAAGAGCTAAAGATTAAGACTGCTGTTCTCACTCCCAGCATTTTTGAAAATTTGGCAAAACATTAAATGTTCCGTTCTGAAAGCCAAACAGGTAGAGGTCTTTGAGTAGACCCCGCCCTGGCTGGTCGGGTTGGACCTTGAATCACTCAACACTTATTACATAGAAATTAACTGGCTTGATGTCAATTAGTGAGAATTTGTTAGCAGCCATATCTAATGGACCTCCCCCTCACCCAACTGGGTAGATGTCATGGAAAATACCCTCCATCCAAGCTGACTTGGTGTTAGGTACCATAAGTTGGATCAGTCTCCTTTGTGTTGCATGGGTGTGTTCAAGGCCAAGGCTGAACATCAATTTTTACCCATCTCTCAGAGAAGATAATTAAGAGGAGCTCAGAAGGAGGCTGCCTGGAAAATTCTCTCTAGCCCTAAGAAATAACCAATCCAAAACGCCCGTTGTTAAATGGGTCATAAAAGCACTGGGAAATCAATATTTGACTTTCTGTTTCAGGAATGGTGGCAGCTCTGTGTAGTATCAGATCAATCTGCTGTCGTCCCAGTGCCTGAGACCCAAATAATTCCTGTGTTAACTCTGGACACTTGGAAGGTAGAAATCTCACTTATCTTTTTATAAATAGATATTCCCAATACTGAGTAGCCTAGGTTAAAAAAGAAAGTGTGATACATAAAATAAGGACTCATTAAATATCTAGGAAAAGTGTTCAGGTGACCTGAAAAGTAATTAAACCCGTAAATAAGCAGATTACTGGCTGAAATTCGAGATTGATAGATGAACCCCTTCAGCTAAAAGGGATTGCTTAATGGACTGAACAACAATCTTGGACTCTGTCCACTTCGGAATCACAGGTCCAGAATCAGACAGGCTGCACTCCACCACTTCCCCTCCTAAGATAAATGAAGCTCCAGGAAGCTGCTGTGAGGAGAGCCCAGAGGTGAAACCCAAGGCCGCGTGCACACAGACATGCCATGCTCCTAGTAAAAATAGCCAAAAAGATGCCCAGAGCAGTGTTTCTAAGGTCTCCTCCCAACTTCCCACCCAGGAGGCCCAAAGAATGTGTTTGTCTCAGAGTGTTTAAGTTATTTCTGGTTTTTCGAAAAGAAGACATTAATTGCATAAGAAAATAAAGAGCTAAAAATGAAGTTAAAGCTTCTGTGGGATAAAATAAGCTAAAATGATGAAAAATTACCTGTTATAATTGTAATTGTATTCCTACCATAGAAAGGAGCCCAAATCCTGCCTTTGTCATTGTAGTATCTAAGTTTCTGAATCCATGCTTTAACCTTCTTTTCTGAAGGTGGTCTTGGTGAGGTTTGAGTACTGTAAAATTTGACTCCCATTCTATAAAACTGATAAATTTCAAGTTTAACTATTTGGAGCATTTTGGATTTATCATCTTGGTCTTCTGCTTTGTTTAATTCATAAACTTGAATTAAATGAGCCATTCCCTGTGGTGCTGTGTGACACTTTCAGAAATTGACAATGTCAAAACATAATGTCTTTTCTTTGGTGCTGATAGGGGCTCGGTAACCTATGTGATCAATGCAATTTATCATAAGGTAGAGATGGCATCCCTGACTCCAGAGCAGAGTGTCCAGGTTGAGTTCTTTTCATTTGCTGCTATTGGACATCCACGCCTTTTTGCTTCATGACAAAGAGATCAGTTCGTACACCAGCATCTCCCTGGTAAATGCACTCACAGTCTGATTTGGTTCACAACATTGATTGCCACCCCTGAGAAGATAACTGAATGGATCCCCTCAATAAAACCCAATTTTGAAATCTTACTTTTACCAAAGCATTGCTGTCTCTCAAAATATAAAAGGTAAAATTTTGTTCTTTTCTCACTTCTGGAAGGAAATAGTCCTCACCCCTATCAAAACCCAGGAAAGGACATCCCGAAGGCAATGACCCACTTGTGGATGCATTTAGCTAACAAACTGTAGTTTACTTCTTGGTGGCAATAATAGGAAAGGAAAAAAGTAGATTCAAGGCATTCAGGCTGGTCTCCAGTCATGCGCTTAACCCTGAACAAAGCAGAGAACGACTCTGATGCTGAAGTCATTTTATCCTCCCAGAGTTAATCATCAGTAAGATCAGTATTTCCCAAAGTGCCTCAATCTATCTTTTGATTGGAGCAACTCATTTAGCTCCCCAAATTCTCATCTTATGTGCTCTGTGTTATCTTACTTCATTGTGAATTATGGGAGGATGGCTTGGGTTTTAAGAATTCATCAGTTTCCAGATTGAGTACAAGAGTCTGTGGTTTTAACTTTAGTAACTATCCCAGACCATCTATAGAAGTATCCTTCTCCCTGATATTTGTCTTGATGTGACACCCAGCAGGGATGGTGGGTCAAGGTATCCTTTAGAAAAATGACCTGAAGGGACCAAGAACTGATTTCCTCTGAATTAATACAAGATCTGTCAAAATAGAGGCCTTAAAGAGAAAAGATAGTCTGAATGCTGCTGGAGTCTTTTGCAATATTACTCAGTTACTACCCAATGCATATAGGAAATAGGCCAGAAGCTAATGAAATTTACTAAAAGAATGAATCCTATTGGGGTGAAGTGGCTGATACCTGTAGCCCAAAGGTCTCAGAAGGCTGGGGCAAGAGGATCAGAACATTGAGGTCAGCCTCAGCAACTTAGTGAGACCCTGTATCAAAGACAAAAAAGGGTGATACAGCACCCCTGGGGTCAATCCTTAGTAGTAACACACACACACACACACACACACACACACACACTTTTATATCTTAATTTCCTTAGGTTTATTAACTAACATTTATCAAATAATGAACAAGTAGTATTGTGAGCACATGAACAACTCAACATTTTGGCATCTACCTGCTAGTCTCTTAAAGGGGGCGGGCGGTTCACCTGTAAAGTCCTGTGTGAAAGGGGACATACTGATTCAAGGTTTAGTCCAGACCTTCAATTTCCCTTATGGCATAGAGTATAGATGTTGACTAGAGTGACTTTTCTACAGCCTGAGAGGTGAGAATCCATAGTGGTCCAGCGCTTAGACCAGGAGCCAGATTGCCTGCGCCTGAATCTCCTCTATACCTCTTCCTAGTTGGGGTATCCTTAGAAAGTTATGCAGCCCTTCTGGACCTCAGTCTTCTCATCTATGAAAGATAGTTAACACTATCTCCTGGAATTGTGAGGGTTAAAAGAGTTAATGTAAGTCACATACTTAGCTTGCTCTTGGGAGCAGAGGAAGTGGGTTTATGTTGGCAGCACTAGCTGTTATAATTATTATGTAGGCACTATTCTCCACAGCAAAGGCCTGGTGTGGAGGGAGGTCAGGAAAGGTCCTCTCCAGCAGTGATCCTCATGACGGTTGACTGTACAGAGCACGATGTGAATGTGCTGGATGCTCCTGGCCACCAGAACTCTCTCCCCACAATCCTGCCCACATACTAACTGCTGAATTCCAAAATGTTCTCAGTCCTTCCCTCTCTGGCCAGGATCCCGTCACCTTCTTCCCAGACCTGTTGGTTTTCTCCGGGCAGCTTTATATGCACATATATGTAGATTAAGTGGGTACCCTATGTTTCTCCAAGTCTGCTTCTTTTCTGTTATTACATCCTGCCCATTGCTCTCAGTGTGGAAGGATCCTCCCGGGGAGGCAGGAGAGGGGAAAGGCTGTGAATAATTACCCATTTAATATTTCTATCTCTGTCACATTAAATAACTTTCTAAAACACATGAATATGATCCTATGAATCTTTCTAATCTGAAGGCAATACCTAGTGTCTAGTCATTGGCATCTATTGCAGTGGCAAATTTATTTTTTTAAAATATACTATTTGCTGTCGAGCACGCTGGCAGCATGATAGAATCATTACTTTATTATTATTTGTTGTTTTTAAATTACTATAGCAATCTACATTAAGAAACCTACCGAAGCCTATATTTCTCTTTTTACTGAACCATCAGAATGGATTGAAATTAATTTCAAATCACTTCTTAAAAAGAACATTCAGTGTTTCCTTGTTATTTGCTACCTGGTTGACAAAGACAAATTCTATTTTGAAATATTATGTGACATTACCTGATACTGTTTTCCTATAAAGAAAAAAAAAGTACACCTATTTTTCTGTTTAATGAACTAAGATAACTGAAGGCTATGGCACACAATACATCTTGTGGCTTTTATGATATTGTCCAATTCTGCAAGATTCATAATTTACTACTCAAATGGAGAAGGTAGGGGTGGGCAGGAGTGGAAATTACTAACCTGTTGGGTAGTACTGCTGAGTGTAGAGGCTGATGGTAACTAGGATGAGAGGTTCCTAGCTCTTCTCCAAGTGTGCACCAAGTTGGCCCCAAAGACATGCTTGCTGCACTTCTGTTACTACTGAAGAGAGAAAAAATCTACAGAACCCCTTGGGTTGCCAAAGCTGGCATTTGCTACTGTCTCCTTCCTGCCTCTTTTTAATATCCTTCGCTGAATGGCAGGCCAGATTTCTATCCCCTGTTTCTTCTCTGACCCATGAGGTTCTCATAATGGCTGTGATGTTAGCTGCTTTTTAAAAAAATGTGTATCCCCCTTCCAGTGCCCTGGGAAATGACTGCCTGGGGGACTTTATTTCCCAGCCCTGCTTCTATCTGAGTAAATCTTAGACTAGTTCTGATCAATGTTCTGGGACAGTGGAGTGTGTCAATTCTTGGCTAAAAAGTCTTCTTCGTGTTCTCTCTTTCCCCTTTTGCCCTTGTCAACAGAGAACCCTTAAGGAGGCTAAGGAAGCCAGGGCTGCAAGGTATGAGGAGAGTGGGTCTCCACATTTCCACACAGAGAAGAGCCATCTACTCCATGGTGCTTACCTTGTACTGTTGCATGATTAAAAATAAACACTTTTTAGATTAAACCACTGAAACTCTATGGGTTGACAGAGAAGCAAGCCTTACTTTAACATAGATAATAAGCTAGTTCCTATTTATTCTCATTGGACTAAATATTAATGCCCAGGGCCAAGCCAGAGGACTGTGACTGGATTGGGGGATTTGTGTTACCTGGGGAGCTTTCCTCCCTTCTCCTTTCTCAGACAAAGCTCTTGTGGTTGCTCATGCTGAGCATATAGGAACTGATTCTGCCATAACAAAGAGAAAATAGTGCTGGTTAGAATCTGAATTCCTGGATCTAAGTTCTAGTAACTTAATACTTACCTGGACTGAGCAGTTACTTAACTTTCTGAGCCTAAGTTTTCTTTCCAGAAAAATGTGTGGAATGAGTGTATGGTCATGCTTAAGACCTTGGGACCTGACAGCCCTAGTTTGTGATCTATAAAATCTTAGCAAATACCTTATTCTTTTCTCACCTTGGTTTTCTCATCCATTAAGCACAGATAAGAACACTTTTCTCATGGGCTTATTGGCTTGCTTACTCCTCTGTTTTTGTTTTGGTACTGGGTACTCCTTTATTAATTCATTCAAAAGTATTTAATGAGCATTTATTCCGTCTGTGCCAGACAGAATGATGAATACAGGGTATACAGCTATGAACATACCTCCCTTACAAAACTTATATGTTAGTGGGTATGGCAGGAAATAAACAATAACTAAGCCTGTGCTCAGCTAGTGTGGTGAGATGAAATGAGCTGATGCCTTTAAATTGCTTATACAGTGCCTGGTAAATGGTAAATACTAAGAAGTGGATGCTATTACTAACATTAACTATAAACATGATATGTTCAGTAATTACATCTAATAGCATCCAATAAGGCCATTGTGAGGATTAAATTTTAAAAAAAAGAAATTCAGAAGCTATTTATTGTTATATTTACTTACTTGGTGATTGTTTTAGTCAGCTTTTTTGCTGCTGTGACCAAAAGACCTGACAAGAACAATTAGAGGAGAAAGAGTTTATTGGGGGGCTCATAGTTTCAGAGGTCTTATTCTATGGATAGCCAACTCCATTGTTTTGAGCCAGAGGTGAGGCAGAACGTCATGGTGGAAGACTGTGGCAGAGGAATGCAGCTCAGGACATTGCAACAGGAAGCAGAGAGAGAAAGAGAAAGAGAGAGACTTCCCCTCACCCTAGACAAAATGTATACCCCAAAGGCACACCCTCAGTGACCCACATCCTTCATCCATACCCTACCTGACTACAGTAACCACCCAGTTAATCCCTAAAAGGGAATTAATGCACTGATTAGGTTAAGGCTATCATAATTCAATCATTTCACCTCAAAATTTTATTGCATTGTCTCACACATGAGCTTTCAGGGGACACCTCAGATCTAAACCATAACAGTGATTCAATCAAAGAATATAGGTGCCTCCTCACCATTTCAGTGAGGTTGAGATATTTTGGGTTGGCATGGGCTGTCTGTATCTAGAGAAGACAGAAGCAGCAAAGTCTCCCACCCTTCTCAGCCCATGTCAATCTAGTTCATTTTGTTGAAAAGTCTTTGAGGTGTTGTGTCTGCCTTCAAGCAGTAATAATTTAACTTTGACTAAATTTAATGAGAGACAGTAGGACCCCTTGAATGGCTTCAACATTTGGCCATTGGCACAAAAGGAAGAGGAGAGTCTGGACCCTGAATAGAGAATCTGACTTGTGTCTTGCAGTGTCTACCTGCCGGAGAATATCTTTCAAGCTCCTGGTGTGGAATCATTGTGTGCACCACTCTGGAGTACAAACTTCAACTTAAATATGCATACAGGAAGGAGACCGGTGAAAGCAGGCAGGTAAAAATATGTGCAAGGCACACCCTCTTCTGGAAATTCTTACCATGTGATTTTCCTATAAACACACAAGCAGAGCACAATGTTAGCTAATAGTTTGGTTTGGATGAGTAGAGAAACTATAAAATTCGTCATCCAATGTGGGACACTTGTAAACGTTAGGACAGAATTAATAATTATACAAAAATAGCAGAAATAAATTGGGACTGTCCTAGGTGACAAAACAGGACACATGTCCATCCTGGGCATGCATTCTCAGGAACATAGCTTTTATTGACTTTTAATACTCATATTTCTTTTGTAGATGGACAGGTTTGTGTTTATAATAATGTCTCAGAAGTAACAATATGCTAGTATATTTCTATCATGGTAATAGCAACAAACCAATTCTTTTGGCCCCTCCCTCCTTCATGTGAAGGGACTTTGCTAGACCTTACTAAGGCTACAAAGTTAGCCAAGACATGACCCCAGGCCTCAAGGAATTTGTAATTTGGCAAAATGTAAAGTCAACCTCAAGGCAGAACGGGCTGATGCTATGAGAGAGGGGCTTGGAGCAGGATATTGGAATGGGAGTTCGAGAACTGCACAGAGGAAATGCCCTTGAGCTGACCTGTTAGATTTGGGTGAGGCGGAACTGGTGCAAAAATGGAGAGGAAGGCTCAGATGGCAGGAGAATAGGAGCAAAGTTCATAGACAAAGCAACTTGTTGGGATTAGAACATGATGAACAATTGAATGTTCTTGGATGGAAGGGTTTGAAGATAAGAATAAAGGGGGAGATGTAGGTTGGGGCCACATGGTGGAAAGTTGTGAATGTCACACCTTGGAGGGGAGGGTTTAGATGCCTCTTGTGCCTGTGATCCTAGAGGAGAAGGAAAGCGCTGCCACCCCCCCCCCCCCCCCCGCAGCGCAAGTCCTGTGCTCAAGCAGACCAAGTGGCAAAGTTTTGGGGAATGTACCCATGCTAGTGGGGTGAAAAACTAATTTTCAAACCCCAGATGTGATATTGAAAGCAAGTCCTTTTTCCTTTAAGTGAGTTCGTCTTTACATAGAGAGGCAAAAAAAGAAGGTGGAGAAAAATACAAGGGCTTTTGATGTTTCGATTGTCTGAAGACCTATGGGTGAGAAAGAGGAAATTCTAAGAAAGGAATGTCATCTGTTAACTACATCTTACCACTCTAGAGCAGAGGTTAGCATAGACTTTTGGCAGGTGTGGGCAGAGTATTCCCAAGAGGGTTCTATGGAAACTGAATTGTAACAGGTACAGAACTTTCATCAATGGGCCACAAGAGGGGATGGAAACAGCAGGGAGGTGGTCATGTCCTGTTGCTTTGGGCCATTTTCCAGAGTGGTGTCTATGAAGCCCTCCCTCTTCCAGGTCTGGCTGTGCATGGTCCTAATTCTTATCAAGAGGGGCCGGATATCTTAGGTTAGTTCTCTTGCAAACAGGCTCAAAATGGTGATTTGCTTTAGGAAATTTATGGATAAATTTGAACCTTTGAATAGAGAAGGAGCAGTGTAATTGGGCAGAGAAAAGAGCTGAGGGGCAGTGTAGTCATTGCAAAGACCCTAGTGGGTATGAGGAGCTCTGATTGAAATGTTCCTTCAGAGTTGTACCATACTGAATATAGGGGGAAAAGCTTTTGGATCCCCCAGTCTTATACCTGTAGACTAGTTATGCATACAGAATGCACTGGAGAGGAGGTATGGTCTAGATGAAGTTCAGCTAAGGGAAACAGTAGGAGAGGAACTCAGCTGAGAGCTGGCAGCTGTTACTGCGCCTGGAAGAAGACTAGAGCAATCCAAAGTTGGGGATCTGGGCCAGCTACTATGGCATATGCTACACCAGTGATCCCCAAATTTAGCATGGTGCATCAAAATTACCAGGAGAGCTTGTTAAAATGCAGACTTCTCAACTCTATTCCTGGAGTTCCTAATCCATTAGGTGTGGGTTGCAGCCCAAGAACTTGTATTCCCAACAATTAGCCAGATGAGTGTTTCTCTCACTTGCCTCATTGTAAGGTTTACCTCTGAGATCCTGATTAACCACATCTTGGTTAGAATCTGGGAAGCTTTGTTTTCAACAAGCACCCAAGGGATTCCAACATAGGCAGGCTCTGGACCACTCTTTGAGAAACATTGAATGAGATGATGCCTATGTTCTTTATTTCCCTTCAAAATGGATCTGAATTAAGCCCACAGAATGTAGTGTAGTGAAAGTGTATGTTTACATCACTCACATGTGAACATATGTGTAGTTGACATGCATAATTAGAAGCTTAAAGAAAAATTCATTAGTGAAAAGGTAAAATTCATTTATAAAGAGAAATTTCATGGTGGTTTTTCTTATCCTTGTTCATTTCTTCCAAGATGAGATTTAATTTTCCATGACAATCATTTTATCAAATGACACACTCACAAAAACATAATTTTACTTTGAAAAAATTCAATATACTGTTCACCTCCAGGGTCTTTTCTTTGCAGTGGAATGATTTGTATAATTTCACACCTTAGCAGCATTCTTTGAATTCTTATTGATAATTGTGCATGATTTGTTATGAGGACAAACTCACATCAATAGGAGCATTGAGCACTACAAATTATAAACACAAATAAAATGAAGCCATTGTCTGTTTTTGCTAGCTTGTCTGGCAAAATATTTGATGTACTTTGACCTTGAAGCTGAAACTAGGTTTTAATCAATTATTCAATCATTTTGAGACAGAATTCATATAGGCTTTCATTCAATCTATTAATTTTGAAATTATAACTTTACGATTAAATGAAAATGTTTTAAAAGATCACTGCATCTTGTTCACTAGTTTTTAAAGTATATGACTGCTGCAGTAGGAGGTTTTTAATGCCTATTTTTAATTCATAAACTTGCTTTTTTCCCCCGACAGTCAATAACCTCTTGGTTTGTAACAAAGTTTTAATGAACAAACTCAGTAGAACTGTGGTATTCTAAGATGAAAGGTTTGCAAAATACATCACAGACATTTACTAGTCGGCAATATGTATTATCATTAGTAATTAAAACTACATTACCCTTGTCAAAATGAATGAAAAAATGAGCCTTATGGTGTGCTATTCTTGTATTTTATCATATTTGTGTCTCATCTGCCTATCATGCAGTGTTTCCTGGGGTCTCCCATTGCTGGTTTTGCAAAGACTGGTAGCAATATTAGCAACATGAAAGAAGATGATGAATTCACCCCTTGTTTCTACACCAGGGACCCACATGCAAAATCCTATAATCTGAAGTGGGTCTCCCTATTGTCATTAGTGAGTATGCAAACTTCTGCTTTCTTTATCACTTTAGAAAAGTGTTCTAATGCCTACTTTTACTTTTGCCTTCAATTTCTGATATATGAATACCTTCTTGATTCCTGAAACTTTTTCCCTGAAAAGTATTTTCCCCTGAAATATGTTCTTTGAAATTGAGTCAAGGAATATGGAAATAATTTGTTTTTCTATAATGTGTTGCCTATTTGTGCAAGCAACACTTTGATACTTAAATACAGGAGTACCTAACATGTACCAAATGCTGGGCAACAACAGGAAGGGAAGATTAAAATCAATAAGATAGCTCCTGCCTTTGGAACTGGCTTTCCTATTAGAGAGACCAATGCATAAATAAATTAATTAAAGTGAAATGTGTCAAATGCAGTGATATCCATCTGTGAGTCCTATACAAGACACACATGTAACACACACACAGGACATTGCTGAAGGAGCACATGGGGTGATCATCCATGTGGTTCCAATATGTCACAAGCAGAGGACAAAGAGCCAAGAGTACATTCCAAGGGGAAGGAACTTTTATCTATTTATTTATTTATTTTGGTACCAGGGATGGAACTCACGGACACTCAAATACTGAGCCACATTATTTAGAGACAGGGTCTCACTGAGTTGCTTAGCACCTGTCCATTGCTGAGGCTGGCTTTGAACTCAGGATCCTCCTGCCTCAACCTCCAGAGTCGCTGGGATTACAGGCATGCACCACGGTGCCCTGCAAGGGGAAGGAACCTGTGGGTGGGGTGACGTAGGCTAACTGGCTGACTGTAAGGGGAATAGAGAAGGTAGAGATTATGTTGATGAATGGGAAAATCTCCATCTTAGGGACTGATTTATACCCCCTCACCAAATTCATACGTTGAAGCACTAACCCCCAATGTGACTGTATTTGGAGACAGGGCCTTTATTGAGAAAGATTAAATGAGGTAATTAGATTCAGTCAGGAGAGCTGTTGTCCTTACAAGCAAAGGAAGGGGCACCAGAGCTCTGTGGCAAGAGAAAAGGTCATGTGAACACACAGGAAACAGCAGCCACCTGCAAACCAAGAGAAAAGGTTTCAGAATGCAGCCCACCTAGCTGGCATCTGGATCTTGGAATTTCAACCTCTGGATCTGTGAGAAATAAATTTGTGTTTATTTCTACACTACTATTCTGTGATATTTTGTTACTGCAACTCTCGTAGACTAATACAGTCTATAAGGCATGGTTTCAGGGCTGGTGCCTGCAGTGCTAAGGAGTTTGGACTAGAAGGGATAGATGGCCACTTCCCAGAGCAATATTATGATCAGATTTGAGCTTCTGCAAGACTGCTCTGTCAGCAGTGGGGAGGGCAGGTAGACTGAAACCCTGAAACATGCAAGGAATAGCAACAGAAGTTAGATCAAACCAGCTGTTTGACTTTGGGACAATCACTTTACCCTTCTTGGTCCCCACTTCTACTCCTGTAAAATAGAGAAAGTTGACTTATAAATGGTTATCATGGCCTCTGTAATAGACATTAATCTCTGAACCCCCCTTACTTTGCCCCACAATGTGCACCCCATGATCTAGCCTCAACAACTAGAGCCAAATGGATTAAAGTGATAAACTTACTTAGCTTGGGCCAATCTGGCTCCTTCTCTCAAAACTTTGGGCTGAGAATTAATCACAAAGAATGGGTTTTGGGAACTGCTGTGTTCTATGTGTTATTCCCACCATTCCCAGTAAAATAATTCACATGTTGGAATCAATAGTATTAAGAGGTAGGGCCTTTGGGAGATAATTAGACCAATCAAAAGGTCTCTGTCCTCATGGATTGAGTTAGTGCCCTTATATAAGAGACTTAACAGAGTCTGCTTTCCCTTTCACCACATGAAAGCAAGAAGATAATCTCAATGAGGAAGAAAGCACTAAATCTGGTAGTGCCTTGATCTTAATCTTGGACTTCCCAGCATCCAAACCTGTAGGAAATACAGTTCTGTTGTTTATTACTCACCCTGTGTAAGGCATTTTGTTATAGCAGCTTGAATGGACTAAGATAGAAACTGAGTCACATTAACAATGAGAAAGTTTTTGAAATCCTACTTATATACACCCAGAGTAGCCATTGTTTGTTTTCTTCCTGAGATCTGATTGTTTAACTTTTCCTTGGGACCTTGAATTCTCACCATCATACCCTTAAATTATTTTTTTTCCTTTAAGCTAGCTTGAGTCTGTTTCTGTTATTTATAACCAAAAATGTATCATCCAGGCTATTTCTTAATCTGATATTTGATGACTCTAAGACAAGAGCATGACAAACATTGGTAACTCATCCAGGGCCAGACATATCCAATCCAGGTTGTCAGTGTGTTATAAAATCCTCAATCCTCCTATGAAGTTCTGAAGTGTCTGAAGTTCTCAATATGGCTGTCACATGGGGAATTCCTACAGGGATACTGTCAACACAGTCTTAGATTCTCAGGTTCATTCCTTATTCATCTATTAGAAAACAGATCCCAAATAAGAAGTTTCTGAGGATAGAGAAAAATGAGAAAATAAAAATCAAAAAAGTCAGCAGGTCAGAAGTAAGATTTCAGGATGCTGGAATCTGCTAGAGATAACCATGAGGTCCAAATGACTCTGAATGTAGAAGGGTGCTCCAAATGGGGGAATGGAAAGAGGCATCCACCAGTGAAGTCATCCAAAATTCACTATGGTATCTTGGTCAACCTTGGGCCAGATTGGGGCCTACGTGACATTCTGTGAGAATCTACTTTGGGTCTTCACTCTGCTCCGTTCCAAACCGTAAGCAGAGAATCCCTTTAGAAAGCCTAGATGAGCAAGTTCCTGGAGAGCTTTAGAAAGGCTATTTGCTTTAGGTCAGACTTGAGTCCCAATCTTGTTTTGCCACTTACAGATCAAGGGCTTTAGCCAAGTCACACTCTTTCCTGCACTGCAGTTCAATTTCTTACAAAGTGACTGTGAGTAGAAATTAAACAAGATGCCATATGGAGAGATGTTTAGTAAATGTTCACATTGAAAGAAAAAGACTATTTATAACTACCCATTATGGTTTAGATCTTAAATATTCCAAAGTCATGTGCTAAAAGCTTGGTGGTCAGCCTCTGGCACTCCTAGGAGTTAGTGGAACACTTGGGAGGTGGAACCTATTTGAAGGATGTTAGGTCATTGGGGGAATGCCCTTGAAAGGGAGATTGGGGTGCTGACTCCTTCCTCTCTTACTTGCCCTTTTTGCTTCTCAACGGTCTTGAGAAGTTCCCTCTGCCATGTGCTTTTGTCATGATGTATCATGCTACCTCAGACCCACCACAGCACAGCCAACTGACTGTGGACTGACCTTTGAAACTAAGCAAAAATAAACCTTTCCTCTTGCTGTTTATCTCAGGTATTTTGTCACAGAAATGGAAAGCTTACTGACACTGTTCCAAAGTTAAATGATATTCTTTGGAGGCAAAAAAATCTTCATCAGGATGCTATTAAATGAGAGAAAACTGAGAAATAGTCTGTGTAATACAGATTTGTCAGATTTTGATATTTTCCTCTAAATTATAACTTGAAGAATTCATATGGAAATAGGCATGATTTCTCAAAAATTTTTGTCCTTCTGTAATATAATTTTTATAGTTCCGCCTACTGGCATGTTGCTTGTTATTTAAGCAATATTGCTCTGGATGGAAACTCAGAACCTGTTTTAGAATTCTTCACACTCCGTAGATGGCCTACCTGTCTGTTTGGCAGCTTCTTTATGTCTCAAAACAAACTCAGGCCTCTACACTATGGGAAACAAAAAACAAGAGTGATAACTAAGCACTTGTCTCCCAATGAACTGCTATGAAGTTCGGTTATACACTTATTAACCACGTAGTATTTTAAATCAACCTGGGAAATAAGCACTTACCTTCTCATTCAAGCTGATAAAAAATGTATGCCAACATAATAAAAAAAGCATACTGATTCTGTCTCTTCCACCTGCAAACTTGATTTCTTAAGAAAGAGAGTGGACTACTTACAAACACTTATGAGCTCATTTGGGTGGTATAGATACTTACCTTCATATAAAGGTGTTACCTTAAAACCATGTTCAATAAGAAGGTTGGAAAAAGGGTTGTATTAGATAAAACTACTGACCCCATTGTTTTGACTTACAATTTCGTATACTTTTTTGAGTGATTAAAAAAGAATTCATTTGCCAGGCATGGTGGCACATGCCTGTAATCTCAGCAGCTCAGGAGTCCAAGGCAGGAGGATTTAGAGTTCAAAGCCAGCTTTGGCAAAAGCAAGGCATTTAGCAACTCAGTGAGACCTTGCTCTAAATAAAATACAAAAAGGGCTGGAGATGTGGCTTAGTGGTGGAGTCCCTCTTAGTTCAATCTCCAGCACCACCCTCTCCACACACACAAAAAAAGATTCACTGACGGAAGCAAGAATCTCTGATTTGTCCCGTGTGATGGCACACTGCAAAAATCACCTCCATTTAGAGCACTGCTTTCAAACACTAATGGCAGCAACCCTCCAGGCTCTTCAGGATGCCAAATTGCCTATAATTTCTGCCCTTATCCTTTTTAAACCCTCCAGCATACCTGCAGATATTTCCCAGGGTTCATTTGTCAATTGTTGGTGAAGGTTATGTATCCTTTTCAGAACTGAGTAACTCATGCCCTGGGAGCATACGTGCACAGCTGTGATTGTGTGTCTCTGTTGAGCCAATGAAAGTCTGAAAGTCCCCTCTAAAAAACTGGGGCTCCCTTCTCAAATGACCAGAGTGTGAATCCTAACTCGGTCATCAACTCCACTAATTCATTATATCATCATAAGCAAATTGATCAATCGTTCTGACCCTCAGTTGCTTCCTTAGTAAGATTGATACCTAGAGACAGAGTTGTATTAAATAAAACAACCAGTCCAAACTATGAGCCTTAACAAATATTTGTTTTCTCTTCAATTATAAAACCCTTAAGGTGATTCATGGTTAGGGACAGTTGCTAAGTTAGTTTTATTCCATGAAACAAGTGGCACTAACCACAACAAAACATTCTCCTTTATTGACTGGACAGAGATGAACTAACACAGACAATGAAAGCATATTTGGGGATGCTCCTTGCCAAGTCCACTTTGATGTGTTTGTTATACAAGAGCAAAGGCAGATGGAAAGGATGAAATGGCTCAGCTGGGTGTGAAAATATGAGACAGAGGCATTTTACCACGAGTTTTTACCCAGGGAAATATTCGGCACCCTCCCCAAGATACAAAAGAGAGCTTTTACTCAAAGCCTACAGATCACACAGTTCCTATCCAGGAGTCCTTTAGCGAAACCTGACTTTGAGTTAAAAGCAGAAATGAGTTGTGAGGATCTGCTTTGGAGGCCTCAGATAACACTCTTGCTTATCAAGCCTTGATCAGAGAGGATGCCAGAAACACATGGGAAGGCCTGGCCCCTCTGACCTTCCCACCATAATGTTTGGAAACGAGAGGGCTCAGGGTATTTTAGGAGGGCCCTGAAAGAGAGATCAATGTGCCTAAGTTTAGTTCCATACACATTTATCAAACCTATCCCAAATGCCAGACAGTGTGCTGGGAGCAGGGACA
Source organism: Callospermophilus lateralis (assembly GCF_048772815.1). Lineage (NCBI taxonomy): Eukaryota > Metazoa > Chordata > Mammalia > Rodentia > Sciuridae > Callospermophilus > Callospermophilus lateralis. Next base: position 54,821,423 of record NC_135313.1, on the reverse strand, counting down.
GCATTAGGAACAGGACAGAGACCAGAAGAACTGGCTCTCCAGGGTCAGAATGTTCCAGAGCACCAACATCCTGGTACATTCATATTCACACACTTGATTTGCACATGATGTTCCCTGTATGTGTTGCAAATTGGCCTAGCAACAATACAGCCGTTATTATCTGTTATTTTATATGTATGAGCTCATGGAGTTCTAGGCATTATACAGAATGCAATCATTGTAATTTCATATTCAGTATTGCATCAGATTTGAGAACTCAGTTGCCTAATTTAAAAATAGCCCAAATTATATGACAAATCATACGGAAGAGGATGGTACATGCAGAAACTCATGATTTCTGAATTTCAGGACTGATTTGATAATTAAATGAGGTGATTCATGAAAAGCACTTAATTCGGTCCCTGACCTGTTGAAGTCCCTTTGATTCATATTAAGCATAGCCAAGATTTGATTCAAATCAAAGAATGGTCACTTCACACACACCAAAAAGACAGTGAGTATAATTAGGCAACAATCAATAAAATTATGGAATCATTGGGTGTGAAGGGATTTGGGAATTTCATCTGATCTCATTTTGTAGCTAACCTAAGTCTGTCAGCCTTACTCATAAACCCAGTTTCCTTGCCCTGTCTAAGCATGTTCGAGATGAATCAACTTTTGATTTTACTCCTTATGAGTGCCTCAAATCAGAATTACACCTTGATTTTTTTTTATTTTAACAAGCCACATGTGCTAGCCAAGGAGAGATATTTTCCCCCTAACCTCATGGTCCAACTTCAAACAGAAAATATCCTTATGGAAAAACTGGCCAGATGCAGGTATGTATCTCTGGGAGTTGTCCTGGTTTCTTTTTAAATTAGGCAATGAATATACTTCTTGACATGCACACACAAGATTTGTGGCAAAAACACCTTTCTTTCATGTAACTGATTTTCCTTTAATCCTCATCTTAATGTATATCATTCTTGATGCATAATCTCAAACGGGCTTTGAACTAGTGAATGCTAACTTTGAATAATGAAGAAAGAAATGATGGTTTACTTTACAGCTGGGTTCAGCTGGGTTGAGGGGCAATGGCAGTATAACTGTTCACCTTTCACCTTGGCACAAGCAGGTAAAATACTAAGGGAAGTGATTGTAAGAGGTGACAGTAAGTTAAAACCCTGAGGCTGCGTGTTCCTGATGCATTTGCGTTCCTGGGTTTGTAAGGTGGTGTTTAAAATAAAAAACCATCACCAAGACAGAAAAACTGCTATAGTTATATCATAGCACACTGAGTTGCAAACCTTTTAATGAAAGACATAATTCTTGGGTTGTCTACATCATACTATATTCTCATGCAAAACACTTTAATGTCTGGTGTAAATTACTTTAGACTTTCTTAGCATGTATTACATTTTTTAATCATGGGTGTTCAGTTCTGTTTTTCCATTTGGATCCAGGAGAGCAATATCCAAATAAAACAAGATGAGCTCCACACTTTCAATCTCCCCTTCTCTTCTCTTATTCCCTCCCCTGCCCATTCCTCTTTTCCTCCCCTCTGCTCTGCAACCTGCCCCCTCCTCACCTCCAGGATAACTACAGTTCCTTGCACATCCTCAGTTGGAGAGTGTAATTTGGTGGTGAACAAAGGCAGCTTTTCCCTGGACAGAATGTTGGACAAAGAAGTCATCAGAAATGCTCCAGCCCACCTTACACCGGGCCATCTGCAAAAAGACTGGGCATAGCTCCATTCTTTTCATAGCAGGGTATGGACACAAAGAGCTGCTCATAATCATCTGCCCTCAAGAAGGACACAGCTGAAAGAATTTTTAAATATTTACATAAAATGTCCCAGGCCAGGGTCCAGAGTAGGTGCCCCCTAGGCACGTGCTGCCTGCCTGATGCTGCTCTGCTGGTATAGGCATCTTTCTAAGAAACCAGTAACATCAAACAGCTTTTGGCACATGCCACCCCCTTTCATTTCTCCCTCAAAGGCAGAATTAATCATTTTATATAAGCCCTATCACACTGTCCATATGCTTTGTGTGTGTATGTGTGTGCATGTGTGTGTGGTGCTGGGGATCAAGCCCAGGGCCTTGCATATGCTAAGCACACACTCTACCACAGAGCTATACCTCCAGCCCCCTATGCTTTTTTAATGGCAAGTGCCACCATGGACCATGGCTGGTGCGCAGAGTTTTCCTTGACAATCTGTAAGCACATCTGGGACCCAGATTTATACATCTAAGAATCTCAGTGTTGGCACGCTCAAAGTTTGCTGAGTGAATGAATGATATATCCTATGGAGAAAGATGTCAGATGTACATGCTGCCATTTAAGTCATTTATATTTTCATCTCACAGTCTCCAAATTACATAATGGAAGTAGGGAATACTCTGTGATGGTGATACAATCCCATATTCTGGGTTTGTAAGGCAGTATTTAAAATAAAATAACATCACCGAGACAGAAAAACTCCCATATTCTGTGTTCTAGAAAATATGTAATGATAGTAAAACACTGAATGTGTTTATCCATTTTTAACTCAGGATATTGGCAACATGGACTGCATTTGTTTTTTTGGGGGGGTGGTAGTGAAGAGGAGTGAATAATTTAGTATATCTTCTGCAGGATTCCCCTTTTTCCCTGATGGAAAAAAAAGTGCAGCTTTTACTTATTTATCTATAACCTTTGGAGGGCTCTATTTTTTCAGCTGGTTCTTCCTATCTAGGTTCAGGGTCTAAATAGGGGGTTGATCCAAGGTTAGCTAAAGCCCTGGACGAAATGAGTGTTGGCATCTGTTCCTGAGACTATTGATTCTGGGGCTGTGCCAAGTCTCTGGGGATTGGAAAGATTCCCTATCTGAGGCTACTTGGCTACAAAAACCCTTCCTCTAGCCCTTGCCAACTAAAACACAGTGGGAGCAAATGTTGTGTGGCAACCGGGTATAAACACAACAGTTGGAATGCTTCAGAAAGAAGTTTGGATTTCCTGGTTAAGTGTATTCAATGTTAAAACAACAATAACAGTGTTAAAAACACATTTGGGGATTGTTAGAATGCCTTACCCACTGATTCTCATTATTACTCTTAGAGGCTTACTGGATGCACTGATGTCTCTGAGAAATATTTCCTTCGAGGCTACATCCACATGAGCAAGATAAGGTGAAGAATGAATTAAAATAGACCCCCCTCCCCAAATAAGGCAAATACGATATTTGCTAAACCAATGACTTGCCTTTGAGAATGTGATATATTGAAAGAACAGAGTCTTGGGCTATACTTTTGACTGTAACCCTTATAAACTTTGAAATTTCGGGTAAATTGTGTTTCTGAGTGTCGGTTTCTTAATCTGTAAAGTGGGTAGGTAACTCATAGAACTCTCTGAGTGCCTTCTAGTACCGAAGCTTGGTGTGTTTGCCGTCCTCTGAATTTTACCTAATGTCCCCAGCCCAGTGGGCTTGTGCTTAAGTACAGGACAAAGACTTCTCTTAATTTTTAAATCATGATTTTTGATATTGGCATGATGACAGAATACCTCATAAAGTTTTCATTGAGGAACTACCCAGCAGGGTGAGCCCTGTTAGGAGTTAAATTGTCCACCCCCCACCCCACCCCCATCCCTTCCAAGAAAAGATATGTCAAAATTCTAGCACCAGTTCTAAGGAAGGTAACCTTATTTGGAAATAGTGTTTTTGCAGACTTAAGCAAGTTAAGATAGTCATCAGGGTGGACTCTATTCCAGTATGACTGTTGTCCTTTTATAAGTAGAAATTTGGACAGAGAGATGTAAGGGTGACGTGTGGAGACACAAGAGGAGAAAGCTATGTGAGATAGAGTCAGAGATTAAGCTACCACAAGCCAAGGAGTGTCCAGGACTAATGGAACTAGGAAAATCAAGAAAAAAATCTTTCCCCTCAGATGTTAGAGTGTCCTTCTGACACTAATGTCAGATTGCTGGCCTCTAGGACTAGAAGACAATAAACCTCTGTTGCTCTAAGCCACCCAGTTGTGGTGTTTTGTTATAACAGCCCTGGGAAACTAAAACAGGATCTTACCTCAAATCTCCTCAGCCCAGACTCCACCTGGCTTCTCTGCAAGACAGATGGGTGTTTTGCCCGGGATGTGTGTTACTTGACATTTTCCAGATGAAAGAGTGGACGAGAGACAAAAAGAGAAAGAACAAAATTAAAGGGTAATTATGAACATGGAGAAGGCTGGGACCAGGGCTGATAGTTTTGCAAAGATACAGCCTCTTATTAGCAGGTAAGTACCTCTGTTCCAGTTACACAGAGGTATTAATTACTCCAAGCCCCCGAATGTCCTGTGGTCCAGCTGATTGCTTCTGCCACCTGGTGGCCCTGCCTCTCCCCTGAGGCCCCTCCAAGATTTCCCCCAGGTTCCAGGAAATATGAGGATTGAGATGAGTTTTTACTATACAATTGAGCTACTATGTCACCTAAAATGCCTTCTGGCTTTCTGGTTCAATTTCTAGAAGCCCACCCTGATGCAGGAATAGGAGAGAAGGGAGAAAAGAGGATCCAGGGGAGAAAAGCAGGGAAAGACCAATACTCACAGAGACAGCCAGGGCGAGAGGTCCTGACTAACAGATGCCAGGGCAAGTGACCACCTGTTGGTGCTACACAGGGACTCGGGTGAACTGACAAAGCATGGGTGGAGAAAACTCTTGTGTCGGTCCAGCCAGCAGTGGGGCAGGTAGAGGCAGCATCAATAACAATAATCACCATTTTATCTCTCTTTATGCCTTTACCTCAATCCTTACAAGACAACTAAAATGTATGCATCATCATTTACAAGTGAGGAATCTGAAATGTATAGAAGTTCGATCATTTTTGTAAAGACGTATGCCTAGTAAAGAATCAGGACTCAAACCCAGGTGTATTTGCCTCCAGCACCTCACTTGGAGCTGCTAGTCCTGTGAAGGGAGGTTGTTCAGCTGTGTGCCACTCGAATCTGAGTGCTATATCATCAGTCTGAATCTCCAGTCAAAGGAAATGTTTTGATCAAGTCAAGATGACTCATCTGTAAATAAAACCAGATAATAATGAACACTAATGAGTTATTTTCCATGTTGTTGAAGACTTTTGTCCAAGTCATCATTTAAAAATTTCGGACTGTCCACTGCAAGTAGAGCATAGGATATTGTGATGTTTAGCATTTTCAGGATTTCTGTATTAGAAATAGGGATTCCTGTTCCCTACTGTCAAACAGTCATCTTGAGAGATTAGATACTATTCTTACTCTAACCCTACCCTTATGTCTATTGGATATAAAGGAGCATTTCCCAGATATATTTCAGATTTATGGATAACATAAATCCAATTATTCTTAAATAAGATTTGCCTTGATCATCTTGCCATTTCTGAAGCATTCTTAACTCTTTATCTGTGTTTGCTCAGTCAATCCTGTTTGGTAAACATCACCCAAGCATGCTTTCAAACACACTGCCTTTTAGAAATCAATGTAAATGTAATTCTACCAACATCAACTAAGATAATAAGATCTGAAAGGTCATAATGGTACCAGACATGCTATGAATAATAGCTGTAAATGTGACTCAATGATTGATTCAACCAATGACAATGAGGGTCCTGGGGAAAATGAGCTATTTAATTTTCTCATAGACCCTGGTGTGTTCTAAAGCACCTTTATTTTTGGTATTGGCTTCCAGCTCCTTGTATTATCACTGCATGTGTTGTTAGAGCCTGAAGAAGGAAAAGAGCTGCAAAAGTAGAACTTGGTTTTATCATCGTGCCCATTGAAGTCCCAGTCTTTGATCGTAAAGATCCTAAATCATGAACCTGCATGTTTCATCTGATGCTTTTAAATACAACTGTATGACTTTATGGGCCTACTGTAACAGAGCACTGCAAACTGAGTACAACAGGAGTTGATTTTCTCATAGTTTGAGAAACCCCAATCCCAAAACCAAGGTGTTGGCAGGTTTGGTTCCTTCTAAGGCTTCTGAGCCTCTGAGAGAAAATCTGTCCCATGCCTCTCCTCTAGCTTCAGGTACCCACAGGTTTCCCTTTGCTTGTCCATATGTCACCACAATACTCTATTTTCACTTGGCTTTCTTCCTATGACTCTGTAACATGACATTTCCTTATGAAGACACTAGTCATATTGGCTCCAGACCCAACCCCACGCCAGTACAGACATACTTTAGCTAATTAGATGTACGATGACCCTGTTTCCAGATAAGGTCACATCCTGAGATGCTGGAGATTCATATATATATAAATACACACACACACATTTATATATATATATATATACTTATTTTTTTTGAGAAGGACATAATTTAACCTCTAACAGCATCCAAGTTGACAGATATTAGAGTTTATATCACTATAGCTGTTAGTTTATGAGTTCAACAAAACTATAATACACATTATATACACATGAAATCTTGGTTATAAATAGATAATTTGCCTTTTTTTTTTACTTTTTACATTTTAAAATAGTTAATACAAAAAAAGAATACATATATTGTACATAAGATCCTGTGCCACACAAGAATGTTTCAGTCAACAACAGAGCCATATATGACAGCGGTCCCATAAGATTATGTCACCTAGTGACATCATAACCATTTTAGATTGTGTAAGTGCAGTCTGTGATGTTCACACAGTGATGATATTACCCAAAAAGGTACTTCTTCTATTCCTGTCATTAAGCCATACCTGACTATATGAGGTAGAAGTAATAATAAAGTGAATATCTGTGTACCTGTCACCAGCTTAAGAAATAGGACATGGTTGATAAAATTAAAGCCCCCACATGTCTCCCTAATTCTGCCCTTCTCTTTTCTTGATAAGTAAGACAGACTGGGTCCCTCTCCTTGGGAGCTTATGTTTCAAATGAGGGAGACAGACTATAACTAATGACAACAATAACAACAGAGAGAGAGAAAAAAAAAACACATATGCTATGTAGTTGAGAAAGAACGTGACTGGAAGACTTCTTTGAATGTGAAGGTCAGGGAGGGCTTCTTTGAGTGGTTACACTTAAGCTGACACCAAGGGAAAAGAAAGAGTCTTCTAGGCTGTGTGAAGATGCAGAGGGGCAGCAGTCTGGGCTAAGAGAGGAGGAAGTTCAAAGGCCTTCAGGCAAGACAAGCCTGGCCAGCGAGGATGAGGTAGAATCTCAGTTAAGAACAGGCTTTAAACTTGAGAAAGGGTTTAGATTTTGTTTTAAGAGCAATGAGATGTTATTGGAGGGTGTTCAGCAGGAAGTTGCATGATCTGACTGCATTTCAAAAGAAAACTCTGATGTTCAAACTCGGAAACCACTGAATATTGGTAAATATGTATAAATCAGTTATAATACAAAAACTAGTTTTTCCAAACTCATCTTTCATAGCAAACACAGGTCTATCCCTTTCTCTCTTAACAACATGAGACACATAGTTCTCCTTGGTAATTACAACTCACTGTCTCTATTATCATTTTTGGCACCCATATTGGTATGTGTTTTAGGCAGGGCAAAAGTGGTTTTATGTACCTTTTAATATGATAACCTGATCTCAAATCAAACATAGGTTTATTTACAATTCAGATAAGAATTCCAACATAATTTTATTAATCTAAACTTAATAAATAACTTTTTCATATTTGGACACTTAAAATAAACAAAGAAATCTGTGGCTGCCATGTTGGGGATGGAAGTGGAGCAGAGGAGAAGCAGGAGACTCTCAGGACTAGATGGTTAGAAGGGGACACGGGTACAGCACAGATTTGAGACATGCTCTGGAGGGGTACCTACAGGGCTTATGGAAGTACTAAATGGCAGGTATAGAGAAAGAAAAAGTGAGGCCAATATATGTAGTTTGAGCAGTTGAACAAATTATAGTATAATGGAATGGAAAATATTTCTAGTGGAGCAAATTTGGGGAATCACAGGTTTGTTTTGTTTTGTTTTGTTTTCTAATGCCAATATGACAATCGTGATGATTTTAAAACATAGTTTGCTACGTAAGTCTTTTCTCTTTGTTTTTTTATTTTTAAACTGGCTCTATTCCTTATACAAGAGAGTCAACTTTACATTAGTCAAGACACCTCTAGTTGGTGAATTTCCTCAGCCATTTCCCTGTGGCTTTCTTTCCCTTTGCTTCCTGCTTGCTCAACACTCAATCATTCACCACATATTTTTGTACTGGCTGTGTGGGTGAGCACAGTGCTGGCGCCTCACAAACTGCAGTCACAAGTGGTTTTCTATGAATGTTTGTATAACAATGGAATAAGTGAATATGTGGCTCAGGATCTCTTGAGGAATAAGTAGTCTAGTTCAGGAGACAATAAATATACTTTGATAACTAAAATACAACATAGAAAATGGTGAGTTGAACAAGAAAGGTACTAATAAAGGATTGTGGGAACAGATTAAGCTAAGAGATTCAGGATAGTCTTTGCTACAAATGTTCTACATTTACCTAATAGAATATTACTCAGTTATGAGATTGAAGAAAATAAAACTACATGCAACAATATGGATAAATTCCACAAACACAATTTTGAGCGAACTAAGCCATTTGAAGAATGTGCACCGTGTGATTTCATTCATGGGAAGTTCCAGAAAGGCAAAATCAAACTATGGTGGTAGACATCAGCAAAATGGTTACTCTGTTAGAGGAAGATGAGTGGAATTCTGAAGTTTGGGGTATATTTGTGTTTTTCTTTGGGTGGGGGACTTTGTAATGATATGTTTATTTCAAAAATAGATGCAATTGATATTTATATGCTTGTGATTTGTGTACCTTCTTAATGTGTACTATCTCAAAAGCTGGGAAGGATCTGAAATTTCTCCACTTGTAAGCCTGCCAGTTAGAAGACATGATACTTCTATATAGAGGCCAAAGAATGTATTACTCATAGCATGGCCAGCAGTATGAGCTTTGAGTTTGCTCAAGTTCTCTTTGGTCCCCTCCTCAAATTTGACCAGAAGAGTCTCAGAAGCTGAGCCTCCAAGCAATGGGGTTGTGTTATGTGAGGAACTCAAGCTTGAAGAACCCAAATCCTTCATAATGGGATGCAAGCAACTTTTCTGCTTTGCTCTAGAGAGAGACAATATCTTTGTTATGTTACATAGTAAACAAACATATCCTCTGCTGGGGCATTTTGCTATCAGGGGATTCCATATATCTTCTGAAGCTGCTCTCTACACAAACATCCTGGAAAAGATAATCTAGAACAAATGTCGACAGTTCTCTGCTGTCAAGATACGCAGAAATGTGAGAGACAGGTGAAGAATCATCATACAACAAGATAAGCTTTAAGAAAATGCTTTACATTTTAGAACCTGTGGCATTTTAGCTGGAACTTTGGAGGCATGATCAGATTAGGGAAAATGACTTTTATGCAAGGAACAGTGGAGAATGGAGTTTGAGTAGAGCATGGGGTTTTCCCTACCTGAAAGGTCTTTTGATATAGGAGGTGGGTAAAAGGAGACTCTAATTGCCAATTTTATTGTCTTTTTTACTGCTCAGATAAAGGTTTATAGAAGGAAAGAAAACCACACTAAAGATTGAAATAAGATTTTAAGAAATCATCTGTTGATCTCATTTATTCTTTTCCCTACTCCTCCAACTGTGCAAGAATTTGGATTAGTTAGAGTTGAGATTTTGAAAATGTTTCCATCATAATGTGTGCACAGTTCAGTAGATTTTATTTTGAAGATAAACTAAGAAATATGGAAAATAGTAAACGCAAATGCCTTTAAAAGTTTTTTTTATTTCTGTAATTGAAATTTTTAAACCAAAATTATATTGGCCCTAATTAACTTTACTTTGAAAGACAGATCTCTAAATTTTCCTTGTCTTGTTTAGAATAAATCTAGATGACCCAATAGCATTTAACAGAAATGTGATCAACTTAATGTTAACATCTTCTTAATATTTTTCTCTCTGAAACATCCATTTTTATGCTACCAAGGTAAGAGTATAGAAGTGAATATTAAAATCCCATAACCATATTTAGGTGCTGATGCTGCATTTTCACGTTTTATGGTCTATCTTGAGCTGTTTGACTGAATGGCAGTCTGCTGCTTAATCAAGAGCCATGTGTTATTCTATATAAGTGTACTGTATTATAAAAGTGAATGTAAAATTAATTTCAGGATATATATGTTTAATTACACAGCTTCGTGTTACACAGCTGAATCAAATTGTCCATTGCCTCTTAATAGCTTAGAAAAGTTTGGAATTAATTTAAGCAATGAAGCCTGAGATATTTTTAAAAGAGGCTTTTCTCAGATCATAACTCAGTTCTTGAAGTTAGGTCTTTTGTGGTTTTGCAATTTAGCCCCTCAGATGGGGAAGTCAAGGGATATTACATTTATTGAATGTTTGCTGTATGCCAAGCAATCGGATAGGTGCTTTACATATACCACCTCATTTTAAAGCCTAACAGAATTCCATGAGGTGAGTGTAATTATTCCCATTTTATGAATGAATAAACAAATCACGAATAAATTACTTGAGACCACACTGTTAGGTGGTTGCACCAAGACTTGTATCCATAGCTGTTTGGCTCCATACTAAAATTATTTTTTTTTAAATAAGGCTTGTGCATGGGTAGAATGGAAGGATGAATAAGTACCATTATGTTAGCAGTGATGAAATTCAAGGTAATCTAACTCTTCATTTTGCCTTTCTGTATGTTCTGGATTTGGGATAATGTGTAAAGGTATATCTTTACTTAGATGTAGTATAAGACTTAAAGTGGCTTTGAGAATTCATGAAGGAAGATGCTATTAATGGCAAGAGTTCTGGTGAGCTATCTATATAAAACCTCTTGACAAAAGAAGTTTGAACCTCACAATCTTCTGAAAGTCAGAGCTTTAAGGCTATTGCTGAGGCCCCAATGGTCATGGGTTGACAAGTTGTCTCCCACAGAGAACTCAAAGGTCAAGTTTGGTTTAAAAAATAACCAGTTCAGGGCTCTACTCCATGCTGTAGAGGTCTAGTGGTCAGACCTCAAATGGCTTAATTATTACTAGGTCATGTAAACAATTATGATCCCTATCTCCACACCAACACCACTTTAAAAATTATTCTAATAGCTTAAAATCATCAGAGTTATTACACTAATTTCTCTATTAAAATATGGTCTTAGGATTTCCTTAATAAATAATCCTGTACTTTTTATATATCCTTGATCAAGATTCAGCTAATCATTTCCCCCTTAAATATATCATTCCCCTTAATATTTCTGAAATTAAGCTTAGTTGTCCACAAGAAGGTATGGCCGGGAGAAGGATCAGGAGGGTGTAGGAGATGCTGTCATATGTCACCCACATTCCCTCTATGGATCAAGGTATATTTCTCCCAGATGCCTGGAGTGTTGTCTCCTGGAAGCTATAGACCTGCTGAAGATTTGTCTTTGGCTAAACAAATTGCCATGTGTAGGGTGATCTGGTCTCCTCAGGGAAAGCCCACATTGAATGGCTGAATGATAAGTAAGTACAGAGTACAGTCCTCTTGCCTCAATTTGGGGGAATCTCTGAAAAGCCATTCCTGCTCCAGAATGCCCTGGAGGATCTCATGAAACTTCTGTGGCCATCCCAACATAGTTCCACTGCCCTTTCTGCCCAGTCCTCTGTCCCTCACTCCCTTCCAGATGTTGCTTCTTACTGTTATCTTCCATGATTCTTCTGCATGCCACTTTCTCTGTCTCAAAGCCTCTTCTCTGGGGAACCTGACCTAAGACTTGCCTGAGATTTCCTGTGGCTTCCACTCCACCCTTCTCTCACTGGTGAGCTATAGAAGCAGGAGCATACAAAGGTGAATATCATGTTCACCCTAGCAGGCAAATTCCCAGATGGATTGCCCTTCTTCTTAAAGGGCAAATGGCAAGTTTGCTTACAAGTTCCTGTAAATCCACTCTCCAAGCCCAAGAGTCAAGAGCTATGCTCCTTGTTACCCTCTCACTGCCAACAAGTTCCATGGGATGTAAATAAAATGAGCATTGGCCTAAACCCAAGCTCAAAGATGCAGTGCCTGATCTGCTGGACTTCAGAGACCATGGTTTGCCTTGACAGGTCAGAGGCAAGAGTTTTCTGTGGTCACAGCAGTGGTGAAACAGAGGTCTCTGGTTTATGATGAGACAATGATGCCACTTCATGGGTGTCCTTTGGCATTCCAATGCTTGTCCTTTGGGCTGGACTCCATCGTCAGTTACATAAAAGAAATCACAGAATTGAAATAGACACTGCCTGCTCTGGATTTCAGTGAATGTGTAACTCAGTAACCTATCTTGGATTTGCAAACAACACCACAATGCTCACAGAAACCCACAAAATCAGAAGAATGAGATGGCTCAGAGGCCACACCAAGGAAGTGTGTTACCTCTTTGCAACAACTACAAAAAATACATTGAAACAGATTATAGTGGAACACCTTGGTCAATAAAGACATTGGGATTTAATCACCCATGTATAATGTTTTGTATAATATCAGAGGGAATTATTTTCCTGTGCACACAGTGGTGATTATACATTTCACAGACGCCCCACCCCGCCAGCACTTTCTCCAGATGATAGGATCTGCTAACTGCTATCCACAAATACATTTGTATTTGATTGACTTAAATGTAAAAATACTCCAGTAGAAACAACTTTAAACATCCTTGTGAGTGGTGGTTCCTTTCCTGCTCAACTTGTTTCTCTACTTCTCAGATATAATTTTCTCTCATGAACATTCATAAAATATTTACAGTATGAAACAATTTTACTCAACCAGTAAATTGATTTTTTTTTAGTGGGGTAAATTTTGCAGAGAATTCCTCTGGTTAGGCCAGATGCAGTGTTCCTCAAAATCAAACCATCAAAAAGTATTTTTTTTTAATAATCTAAATAGTAACCCTCTTTATTCACATTAACTTTTTTTGTCAAAATTGAAATAAAATCACAAAACTCACCAGGTTTCCCTCTTGCCTGGACAACTAGAACCTCAGAGCCAAATATGATATGTTATTACAGTGACAATTTTAGCTTAGATTTTTAAATAAGTTTCCTCTTCCTTTCCCATCCTACCTTCACCCTATCTTCCCAACATACAACAACGGTATAATTTACGAAATAGTTTTTAAGAGTTTATTCTGGGTAAAAGCCAAGAAAGATTCTGGAAACTGTATCTATTTTTATCTAGTTGGTCCAATATCTTAAGGCTGCTGTGGAGGAGGCAATTAAACCACAATTAGTAAGTGGACAACAAGAATAAGAAAGATGTTCAAGTTTAACATCTCTCCAAAGATCAAGAATTTGCTGCTGTGTGGCTGACTGTGGATTATATATCCACCATAGAAAGGAAAACAGTCTCTTCAGTATGGAATCTGCTTTCCAAAACTGAGTAGATCTGTACCTCAAGCAGTTCCATCAGATTAAATTGTGTCTTAAATCTTCTTTGAACAGCTGAGCTTAAACCAAATTTAGAATATAAAAGGTTTTATTTTATATAACTTATATGCAAAACTTCAGTTGGGTCTTCAACATGATTTGCTGCAATGTATGTGTTTTCGGTATGAGTCCAATTGCTTAACCTGTCTATGGTTTTAGTGATAAAATTTCATATTGAGAGCTCTCAGGCTACTTGTCAGTGTTCTCTATGTCTTTAATATACTCAGATAAGATGGACTGAACCTTTATAAAAACTGACATTAATTGATGATTCCCTATATCAATACCTCTCTCAATTTTAAAGTGTATTTCCATATTCTTTGTATGTTAGAATCTGAGATAATGGAATGTATATGTCAAGATAACATCAGCACTGATGTGGTAAAAATATAGCTCTAGAGTCCTGGTGATTTAGCACAGTAAAGGCCTATTTCTTACCCTGCTAGTCCCAATGTGAGCTGGAACTAATTTCTCAGGGTACATGCCCTCTATGCTATGATATAAAGATCCACAGAAGATTCTATGGGTCTTCTAGCTCCACCATCTCAAAACCCACCCTACTTTGTATTATGGCAAGAGGAAGGAAGGTCAGAGTTGCACACTGACTCTTGAATACCTCAACTCTTGAGAGACTTGTGCTCATGGACTATTGCTCAGACCCAATCATTGGGAGTACTTGGATTTTCAGTGAGCAACAAAGTTCTCTAGCCAAGCAATGTTCAGCATTCTGAAGGAGTATGCAAACTTGTTGCATCTGATGCAGTGAAAATGAAGCTTACTCAAATTCAATACTTTTATATAATGCCTTAGTAGTATTGTTTCTGAATGTATACATAAAATCCATGCTTACAATTATACATTTAAAAGCAAATCACAGCTTTGTTTCATAAAATAACTCTATCTTATTGTTTATAAGAGATTCTTATGATGTAAATATTAAGATCAGTTTTTGGTAAAGGCATCATTTTATTGTTTAGGTGGTAATTGTCAATGGTATAACCTGTGTAGGTAAGAGATAGGGTTTTGCTTGAATAAGACTACTCAGAAGGGGCTGGGGTTGTGGTTCAGTGATAGAGTGCTTGCCTAGCATGCATGAGGCATTGGGTTCGATTCCCGGCACTGCATATAAATAAATAAAATAAAGGTCCATTGACAATTTAAAAAATATTTTTAGAAAAGACTACTCAGAGTACTAGACACAAGAATTCTAGTAATATTCTGAGGACCAAACAAATCTCTGCCCTCCAAAAGGAAACAAGAAATGAGAGGCAGTGTTCAGAGAGACAATAGAATGAGAATTTTTTTTTCAATGTTGGTGAGAATATTAAGAGAACTTCTCCTCTAGGTTGGAAAAAAGAATAACAAGGGAAGGCAGAGTAAGGGACAGGGAGCAATGATTCCAGGCAAGGGTCTATTAGGGGTCAATAATCCTTTAGAGCAAGAACATATGAGTGGGAAGGAAGACAGGCATGGAACCTGTGACCTTGCCCACTATCTCAGTTTTTGGACAAGATCTCTGAGCTCTCATGGGGCTCAAGGGCTTGGTTTATCTTTGGGCCAACTTTTAGAAAGGAAGCAGAAAATCTTGTTTCTGAATGTATACATAAAATCCATGCTTACAATTATACATTTAAAAGCAAATCATGTGGCGAATAGACTAACACAAGTGAGAAGATTCAAACAGAGGTCTACTTTTGGAGACAAAGACTGGGCTCAAATCATTGCTTATGACTGTAATGTTTGATTTGTATAGGGGTTGGGGTGAATGGGAGAGGATGTTGGGGGGATGGACAATAGCCAGATGATAGACAGATTTGCTTCCAAAGTCAATGCAGAATCATTGCTAGATTCATATCAAGATTAGAAACAATAGCTGAGAAGCTATTGCAGTGATGCAGTCTAGAGATGATGATTTTATGAACTCTGACAGTGGTGAAGATAGAGGTCAAATACTTGGCAACGGATTCCATAGGACTTGTCAAAGTATGGATGGTGGGAGTGAGAAAGTTACAAGTGAATTGGGATGCCTTCCAGGTTTCAGGCTTGGGAAATGGGTGATGATGAGGCCATATTCACTGGAAGAGAGTGGAAGCAGGCTGAATGTGGAGAAGGCAATGGGACAGCTCTGTGTGTGATGAATCTGAGCTAGAACACAATATTTCTTTGAATGTGTGCATTTCATATTTGTTGGAGTCAGCTTTTTCATCACTGTGACCAAAAGATGCGACACAAACAACCTAGAGAAGGAAAAGTTTATTGGGGCTCACAGTTTCAGAGGTCTCAGTCCACAGACAGCTGACTCCATTGCTCTGAGTCTAAAGTGAGATAGAATGACATGGTGGAAGTATACAGTGAAGAAAAGCAGCCCAGGACCTGGCAATTGGGAAGCAGTGAGAGTTCTGCTCACCAGGACCACAATCCATTCCCAAAGGCACACCCCCAGTGACCTACCTCCTCCTACCATCCAGTTAATCCATTCAAGTGGATTGATGCACTGATTAGGTTAAGGCTGTCATAACCCAATCATTCCACCTCTAAATTTCTAGCATTGTCTCACACATGAGCTTTTGGGAGATGCCTCATATCTAAACCATAACAGTACTCCTTCAAAAAGAAGAGAAATCATGAGCTAGGGTTGTAGCTCAGGGGTAGAGTGCTTGTCTAGCGTATGAGAGGCACTGGGTTCGATCCATAGCAACACATATAAATAAATAAATAAAATAAAGGTATTGTGTCCATTTATAACTAAAAATATTTTTTATAAAAAGGAAGAGAAATAACTACTTTCCAATATCTGAGACATTAAAAAAATGTGTAGCAATTTTCTGAATAGTATCATGTATCAATTTGAAATTAAAATAATAAGGATTTGATCTTCATGCAAAGTTGTACTCTACTAAGAATTGAAGGCATTCATTATTACTCAGATCCTGATGCTGGGTCCTAAACATTGGGGTTAGACTTGTGGTTTTGCCTGCTTGAATTATAGCTGAGTTTGATAGATCCACTAGATTCTGTGCCTTCATCAACATTCACAAGTTTGGTTAGCATCTACAACACGGAATGAGCAGGTCTCCTAGCTGGGCTCAATCAGCCCTTCTTTGGCTCCATCCAAGATTCTGTAGCCCTTATGATCATCTGGCTGGCTTCTTCCAGCCAGGAACCAGACATTGCCTCTGGGCATGTGTAGGCAATCACTTTCTGTGGTTGCAAATAATTTCTAATGAAGTAATGCTCATCAAAGCCATTATGTCTCTCAGAATACATTATTGTTCTCCTCCCTTAAACTTCACACCAAATTCATTGTTTGGTATGTGAAAAATAGTATTTGTTGAATGAAAGCATGAATGGTAAACCTCAAATGGAGGCCATTTAAAAAATAAAACTCATTACTCTATCAATGCACCTTAAACTCACACATGTGATTTTTTTAATAGCCCCCCATTAATGATAAATATGCTATCTATAGTGAAGAACATAAATGTGAACACAATTTTCACTCTCAACTGAATGGAAATTGCCAAACTCATCACATATCTCTAACCTGAGAATTCAACATAGGCTTTTGAAAAAAGCAAGGTGGCCAGGGAGTCTGTGACACAACTTCCCCAAAGTAACATGATCGTGATTCTTTTCTCAGACATGAAAAATGCAGCAGAAAAAGGAAAAACACATTTTTAATTAGAAACATTCAGATTTACTCTTAATTTAATTCAGCTGCCCAGCAGCCATGATTAGATTTGCGTCATGATGTATCTTCAATACTATCTATTTTCATAAATGTAAACTTTCCCAAATATTGTTCTGATGAATCCTGACGTTTTAAAATATATCCTATTGTCCTTTTCTGTGCAGTAGACCAAGCACGGAGTGTTCACTCCTATATCATTGTCACTGTACTATCAGACCAGATGGCTACTTCATCACAGAATCAAGAATTAAGAATAATTTATGTTCTTTCTTGGTCTAGAATGTGAAAATAGAAAGCATTTGCTGCACACACACTGAGGAAGAGCAATTCACCCATCAGAAACAGCCTGGTTGGAGGGCATTTGGTGCTACAGATGCATCGTCATCAGGAACGAGATTTCATTCTATGGAGACCTGAACTCTTGGGTCACAGAGAAAATCATCAAAGCATGGGAGTTGCTGCTTCACCCCCTAACCAAATTAAACCTGGAGGGCCTCTTAGTTAAGGAAAACAAGTTCAATAAAACAGTTCTAAAATGGGAAAGATTATATCTGAACCCTCCATTGTTTCATAGTCAAGGATTTCTCCCTTCATAGGGGAAAAAAATGCATGAATGCAGGTTTAATATTCAGAGCAGTTGTTTTTGTGTCTGTGAACATTAAATGTTAGAAACGGAAGAGCTATTTATCCTCAGCCTACTGAAGAGAACAGGGGAAATTTCTCTTTATTGGTCTATAAATAAGCAAAGTCTGAACACACCCTTTATTGGGAGAAGAGCCCAGGCAACTCATTATACATACCAACTGGCTCCCAGCGTCCCTTTATCTGATATTGCCATAAGCATGCAGATGGAGGCATAGATGAAAGATTGTCCTCTCAAACTATCAAAATCATTTAACCCCAAGATCAACTACTATCCCTTAGGTGAAAGAAAAATGCATATAAAATCATAAACACTCTGGCTAACAGGTGTTATTGTTGAGAAAAAGCTAAGTGAAGTATCATTTAATGCAAGCTCTGAAGTGATAGATCCAATGATCACTGGTCTTTGTGCTGTAAAATTATTTATCATCAACAAAGTCAAGTGGGGCATTTGGGCTTTGTCTATATAGTAGCAAAAACAACCAGCTAGTTCAGAAAAAAAAAATATGAACAAATACAGAAACACAAAACTTTCCCAAGATATGAGGAAAGATACCTGTTCAAATTCTGCAGACCAAAGACCTGGTTGCATTAATTTTTATGTATCAATTATTTGTGGTTGTGAACATGTAGAAAAACCATTGGAAATGTGTCAATTATATGGTCAGTATAATCTGTCCTTACTATTTGAATCTGTTTAATCTGTTCATGTGTATTAGTTTTTTCAGATTACATAGCCCACAAAACAGACAGTTACACTGGGGGAATTTAGTTGGTGAAGGCAAAATTAAAAGACCATAAGTGTGAAAAGTGAGAACAGACAGAAAGCCTAACAAATTGGAAAGAACAACAGGCAGCCAGCAATAATCATGTTCCTTTTCCAAGAAGAAACTCTATCTGCTTGCTCCCTGTACGTGATTTGAGTCCTGTACTCATATTAATGATGATAGCTCTTCCATCAATATCTTGGATTATTACCAGTGTCTGGGAGAAATTTTATTGGCTGCTGCAGTTCATTGAGAATTAATTGATATGACACACTTACTCTACATGAACTTGGAAAAAAGTCTATCGAGTGAGTGATTTAATTCATTTTATGTTAATTATAAATTATGCCAGGAAACACTATTATGGATTGACTTGTTTCCACCTCTCAGTTTGCATGTGTGAGCAGTTTGTACTTCCGACATGCTGGATACCCTGACTTTGACTGACGGACTAACACCTTAGGAAAGGCATTAATTTGGCATTCTCACTAATATTCACAATGTGGCATTTTCTTAAACAAATTAAGCCAGGAGGAGGCAGCAAAATGGCCCACTTATCTTTATTTGTAATTTAACCAACATTATGAGAGACAACCTCCACATTGGGCAATTTAAAATTTTTACTCACACTCTGTATATATTTAAATAATCTCCTAAGTGTTTCATAAAACTGAAAAGGAAGAGGGTGGGGGTGGAGCTGCTGCCAAATCAAACAGAAAATGAAAGATTATTTCAGAAAGAGAATGTAAAGAGTTGCTGGTGCACATTAAGGCGGCATCCTGAAAAACTCCTATTTTCATTTCCTGTGCAATCCCGCCGATGAGTAGATTCCCCTCGGTTTTCTCCCTCTCAACGAGCACAAACGCTTGTACTTTTATTAAAAGAAGTCCATCAGAATAGGAGTCGTTGTTATGCAGGAGCGGTAACTCACATAACGGGGGATGGCATTTCTTTCCACTCGTGCTGGTCCGCTGGTTCTAATAGCAACCTGGAGCTCAATTTCCTCCTCAAGAACATTGCATTTCATGTGGAATGTCAATTATTAAAATGCAGTGTCCCGTGTCTTACTTCTCACTAGATGAATTCATTTGCAAAACTTGCTAATTTATGCAAATGATCCTTAACCTGTAACTGCCTGGAATCTATTTCACTGTTCCTAGCTTTTGGCAGCTTGGAGGTTAGATGCAGGAAGGAAATCGATTAATGTGGAATTTGTCAATTCTGTCATTATTATATTGGTTATTGAGTTGTTTAAAAAAAAACCACCACCAACAACAACAATAACAGATAAAAATGTGTTATTAAGTGGAAGCCAGCTGACAGGCAGAGCTAAAATATCTGGAGATTAAATTAAAGATAAACCAGAATGAAAGGATCTGATACCTGCATCTCCTGACACTCCTGAGTAATGTTAGAAGCTAATGACCTCTTTTCTGGAAGAAACTAACTGGTTAATAACCCAAGGAGGGTCTATCAGCTACTGACTAAGACAGATACAGATAGTGGGCAGATAAGAAATTTCTTCTTGGGATTAAGAACCAAACTGGCCTGAGGTTTACAGAACATAAGGCACAAAGGAACCGTGTGTAATTTTTTATTTTCGGTCATGATTGCATAAAAAGACAAGGAAACTCAAAAGCAATGGTTGTCAAACAGTGGATTTCATGTACGTGTGTGCACCTGTGTATGTGGTTGTAGACAGAGTAAGAGATGGACCAGTGGGCCTGCCCAGCATTCCTGTGCCTCAATGCATGCTCCCACAGGTATCCTCTCATCAAATCCTGAAGCTTTCCTCCCAGTGAATTGGGTTTAGTGGGTGCCTACATTAATGACACCATATTTTAATCAACAGTTCAGAAAAGATATAATGTGACGTTTGCCCCAACTGACCCTCAATTACTGTCACACAGTTTCTTTTTTATGAGATTGTTCCTGAAAACATAGAACCTTCTTTTTCTTTTCCTTTTTGGAGGTCAAGAGAAGGATTCTGATTCCTGACCTGGCTTCTGAGTCCACAGGACATAAATTCATGTTTTTTATTCTGTGTTCTTCATTCCCACATGTTTAGAAAGAACAGTAAGCATCCTAAATTAGATAAGTGGGAGAGAGCGGCCAGTCATTTGTGTGGCTTGTGCACATGTGTGCGTGTGTGTGTGTGTGTGTGTGTGTGTGAGAGAGAGAGAGAGAGAGAGAGAGAGAGAGAGAGAGAGAGGTGAGCTCTAGTCTAGACACTCACTCTGGGCTATTATGAAAACTGTCCAGCAGCCCCTGAACACTCCTGTGTTACCATCATGGAGGCCACCCTCTACTATCCTGGGGACTCCCTTTGCCCTGCTGAGCATGGCCTCTGACTCATCTGGATCTGGGTCACACAGATTTTGGTTGCAAACTGTCCTCCTATCCTGCTCTTCTCATTGCTGTATGTTTCCTCTGTCAAGTGTATCAATATTTGCAAAATAGGAGCGGGCATTTGTCGTGGATGTTGGAATGGATTCTTTCAACTCCACAGTGGATTCCAATTAAAGAGGAAAAAAAAAAAAAAAAGAATCTTCCCTGGGTAAAATGTAAAATTACCACTTCAAGGACCCTATCCAAACTCAGGAGAATATTAAGAGAAAACATATTTAATCACTCACTTGCTCCTGTTTCTTCCAGAATCGTGTCTCTTTAAATCTACTGAGGAAGATATTCCTTTGGCCCACAGGATGCCAAAATGACTTGATGATTTATTTATGCAGCGCTTGGCAGCCCATAGTCCAGATTGTGGCTGGAGCTGAATTTTATGAGCCTTCCCCTAGTGAGTATATTTTAAAATTATATTAAAAATATATTTTTTTGAAAACCCCAGTCATGTTTGGCCCCACCTCAGACCCTGACAACAGTGGTGATAGGACTAAGGAATTAATATGTCTAAGGACCTCACTGGTGAAATTTTTATTGCGAAAGCTTCGGAGAGTGTTAAGCTTTCAGTTGGGGAAGGGAAGAAATGGTATTCCGTGCTAAATGCTTTAGTGATATTGAATGCGACCTTTTCTATTTGTAGCAATTCATCTGGTCACTGAACAATTATTTATTGGGCTTCTTACTATATTCTAGGAAGTAACGAGAGCCCAGGGGACTGTAGTAAAAAAGACAAACACTGCCCCTTCTTTCCTGAAACAGACATCTCAGAAGAGGGAGATGGATGAGAAACAGGTAAGTAAATACTGTAGGTGAACAGAATGTTTTCAAATCACAAGAACAATAAGTCCCATGTAAAAAGGGACTTGGAGCTGGGTCCTGCAGGGGAAGCAAGGAGTTTTCACATTTGCCTGGGAGGGTAGCTTCTCTAATGCCAAATCAGAAAAATGGAGGATCTGGCAAAACAATTTTATGGACAATTTTATCATGAAAAAATCCAGGTCAAAAGAAAAATATGCTGTCAAACTCGAATGAAAGCGTTTAGACCAAAAGACAGGAGTTGAAGCTATGGTGGTTCAAGAAGTGACTTTGTAGCTCAGCATTGTGGGTTTAAACTGTACACAGGATCTGTGTTCACTTGTTATAAGGGGACCCAGGTTTACAAAATCCGAAAAAAGACTGGGGGAGGGAAGGGTTTATCAATAAATAATAAAAAGTGAAACAGCAAGGATAAGAACTTAAAATCCTGGCCAGTCTTTATTGAGATAATTAATGACACTTTTTCTTTTCTTCTCTTTTCTTTTTTCTTTCTTTCTTTTTTTTTTTTTTTTTGGTACCAGGGATTGAACTCAGAGGCACTCAACCACTGAGTCACATCCCCAGCCCTTTTTGGTATTTTATTTAGAGACAGGGTCTCACTGAGTTGCTCAGGGCCTTGCTAAATTGCTGAGGTTGACTTTGAACTCATGATTCTCCTTCCTCAGTCTCCTGAGTTACTGGGATTACAGGCATGCACCACCGTGCCCAGCCCTATATGCCACTTTTTTTTTTTAAAGGACACAACTCACATTTTTTATGCCATTTGATTTCTATATCAATCAAGTAAAGTATTATAATCCTCACATTAGATGAGGAAACTAAGGTATAGCAAGGTTAAGCAGTTCTGTTTACCATGGTTAGCCATTTACTGGAAAAGGCAGATATTTCACATTAAAGTCACGTTCTTTGTGATTATATCACATGTTGCTTCTGTTGCCAGTTGAAAGTGAAAATTCTTGTAATCCATAATTGTGTGTCTAGTGTTAACTATTTTATGTAGATTTTAGAAACTGAGGTTATGCCTCTGAACAACCGCTAAAAGGAGCACCTGGGTAGAGAAAGTGTTCCAGTTGGTTGAATCTACCAAACAGACTGCTTGAAGATTTGGTATGCCGTGCAGTCAAGTAGACAAGGACTCAAGTTCAAAGACATACTCTGGCTCTTACATGGTGAGACAGATTTTTACTTTACTCACTACTGACAAGGGAAGGTCAAACGGACCCCTATGATTATGTCCAGACCAGAGAGTTTGAGGGGCCTTGTTAGTGTTCAAACTATAACCAAGAGCAACCATTGCACTCTGGGTCTTTGCTAAAAAACGTCTGGCCAAGGAACAAAAACATTAATCATTCAAATAAAACTCACTTCAATCATTTTAATATCCCTTTTTAGTAAACAAAGACCTTTCTCAAAACATAAAACTTCAGGAAATTTTTCACTTATAAGGGAATAGATGTAATTATTACCATGTAATGTTAATTAAGTGTCAAAAACATTTTAATTAATTTATTGCTTCCTGGTAATGCACAAAGATGTTGCACAGAACATGGAATTAGATACTTTCCTGCCAATTGAGTGTTGAATTATAATTCAACAATCACGCTCAATACTTTTAAGCTAATGGGAATCTATCACCAATAAACTTGTGATTGCTTGTCTTAAAAAATTTTTTTTTAATTAATGTGCCATTTCTTCACAATGTAGTCCTCAATGTCTGGGTCTTTCAACTGGAGGTTGCTTTTAAAAGAATTATGTGTGTATTTCATTGAAGGAACTGAAGCATAAATTTGTTGCAGGGTTACAGGAATTTTGTTGGCTGGAAGGACTGAGAGAAAGGTTCAACCTGAGTTGTCATATGCATAACTCCATGCTCTGCTGAGCTATTAGGGAAAATCTGATAGTGAACAAATCTCATTCTTGAGACTAGGAAGCATCTTTCTGCTCTGTATTATTCAGGGATGGTGACACTCACAGGTGCATGATAGATTCTGCATTTTGTTCATGCTGTGATTCATACTCTGAAGCAGGCAAGTTCGTCTACATTCCAGAGAAATGTTCCTCAACATATCGAATGCCTGGGTCCCCTGAGAGACCTTTATAAAGGATTTTCTCATCCATAGCCAAAATCTTTTGGGTGTTTTATTCCATTCTTTGGAACTACACTGAATTAGTCTCATTCCTCTTCTACAGGATGGCTAATTTCTGGGTTATTCTGGGTCAGAGTTCCACTGGAGCCAGGAGTCCTAAGCAGGTAATACCATAGTATGGATGGAAAGATCTAGTTTTGGAATTACCTAGAACTGGATCTCAGTCTCAGCTTTGCAACTTTCTGTGTGAATTCAGGCAGTGATTGTACTATTTGAGCCTCAGTTTCTTTATAAATGGGAATGATCCTGCCTACTTTAAAGGACATCCTGAAGGAACAGCACGGCACACTGCATCTAGTTAGGTGTTCAAAACTGTAAGCTCCCTTGACTCCGAAGGACCTTGCCTTATAAATAAATCTCCATCTCATACATCATTTCAAGCTGCAAATATACCAAGTGGATTTTATGAGCCAGTCATCTGGCTGCATATTTCATCTGAAAGTTCTAACTACTTTGCTGGAACAGTGGAACCTTCCTCTAATGCCGTCCTTGGATTTCTTGCTCTAGAGCCCGTTCATAAATGGAAGGGTACAGAATAGCAGTAACTTCCCTCCAACTCAGTTAAACTCACCCACCTTGTCACAGGGCCTATGGCATGATGGAGAATGGGCCTCCACATATTATCTACCAAGCTGATCTTAAACTCCATCTTGCAGTGAAACACAACTTGAACCTTCTGCATGCTAAAGCTACTTTTCCAAAAGTAAAACATCAGGGCTAATAGTGGCTGAGTTCTGTTGGTAATAATGTGGAAAACAATCCAATTACTTTAATTAATTCATTATTTTCCCAAATAGGAGCAGTCTTGTCACTTTCACAGAGATAGGTGTTTGGTTCCTTTTAATTAATGCAACTTCTTAGAGGCAGGATTCTGAATAGACTCTGTGATTCCTTCAACACCCTCTATTTCCCTAACAGCTATCTAGACAGGATCAGTGTTGTTACTTCGAGTTATGCAATGGGATGGGGGGAGTTATAGGTAATCCCTTCTTCTGTACTAGCTTGAAATAAAAATTAAATGGGCCTTGAGCGTTTGTGAATTGCAGTGTTTCATTGGGGCCATGGAACACTAAGCGAGGCTCAGAAACAGGGTGTTAATTCAGGCCTAATCATTTAATTCCACTCTGTTATGTGCCGTATTTATTGCCCTCCTGGATCTGTTTTCTATGGCCTGATAAAGAGACAGTGATTCCCTGAAGCTCAGTCAGGGACCATTTTATTTATATCGTTAGTTAGTCCAATAAAAGCACTGGCTTCAGATTCCTGCTGTTATTTTCTATTTTGTAGTCCTGTCATTAACTATGAAAATGCTGATAGGGTTTCCATCTCCTGGGCTGGAGAAGCTCTGCGGTTGAATGTGGGCTTGGAAGGAGTGGGGAAGGTCAGGAGGAGATTGGCTGGAAAACTCAGGAGCTGGGTGTAAACAAATGCAAATAGCCTGGGAGTCAACTCAGGTTTTAGCAGCAAATTAGAACTTTCCATCATTGCAAGTGTTAAGTGTTGTGAAAACTTGATTGATACAATTTAGAGTGAACTTGGGCCCTTTTAAGCTGTGATTCTGTTTATGAACCAGACAGGTTCTAATTTTTTTTTAAAAAAAGCCAAACTCTGCTACTACTCTTCACAAAGCAAAAATAGTTCTTATTTTGGATAGATGGAAATGGAATGTAGCTGTAAAGCTATTTATGTATGTCAAGCAAAGGAGAATGATAAAAACCAACAACAGACATTCAGTGGAATCACACTTCAGAGCCTCTTTTTTTTTTCTTCAAGTTTTAACTGTGTAGTTTTTATTATTTTCCTAACAGTCTCTAAAGTGTTATGGAGAGATCTGGAATAAGGAAATGATAGTAGGAGACAAATTTATAGAGGTCACTTGAATTAATGATATGGCAATCAGAAGGTAACACAGGTACATTAACATAACATACTGTGTAATTGCTAGTGCTTCCAGTGGAGTTAATGTGTAGTTATCCATGTAATAACAGACATTATTTCATAGCAGATATGCAATTAGCTCATCTCATTGGTGTGTAGTGCACAAATGAAGCAAATCATCATTGTTGTTTTAACAGTAAGAGGTAAGGATGTTTTGAAGGCTGATGGACCTTTATTAGGCAGATCATCTTTTTAAGACTGTCTAAAACATACATTTACAAGTGAATGTGAAAAGTATTAACAGGTGGTGGCTTCTAGACCTGTGTTGGTATTTAGATGTTTGGAACAATCAGCACTGCACAAAGTTGTATTTGGAAATGTGGCTGAGGTTGCATCAGCAAATTTTCTTAGAAGTATAGACACTAATAACCAAAAGTTATTCAAGGAGGCCTTGAATACAGAGTTTGCGCATTCTTATTGAAAGATAAGAAGTGAATATTCATTCAGTTTGCCTACAAAGATTTATTGGCCACTTTCTATGGAATAGCTAATGATTTAGACCAGGTCTCCCAGCACTGTGTAACCTGATGATCCTCAAAACCTTGCTTGCTCCAATGTGGCAGAAAGAAGTAGCAGAGGTGGCAAGACTTTCCACAATTCCCAAAGGAATCTGAAGTGAGTGAAATAAACAATCTCTTTATTTTTCCTAAATACAGAGAGATATACTTTTGGATTGTGGCAGGGGTAGAGACTGTGCTTTATATGGGGACATTTAATAAACAGCATTGCTTAGCAAGTTAGAATTTATGAATCACTTTATTTTACACTATCACCTTTCGACTTCAACAACTTAGAACAACTTTGTGAAGTAGGTAGGACAGGTTTTTTTCACTTCATAGATGTGGTAACTGAGTCTCAAAGAGCTCATGTGACTAGTCCAAGGTCACCTGTCATAAAAGTGGTGGAGTCAGGTCATCTCATCCCTAATCCAGTACAAATCTACTAAATCATTATTGAGAGAAGCTATATAAAAGAATGATAAATGTCCCTACTCATGTCCCTGCCAGTTCTAACTTTTCATAATTCTGTAGTAAGTATCCAATCTTGGATTTTAGAGAGAAAAGGACCTGAGATAACCAAAAAGAGATTTCAAAGAAGATGTGGAAGTGTACCCCAGGAGCTGGAAAGAGTGTAAAGTCAACTGAAGGCACGTGGACTAGCAGAGGGGAAGCAAGTGTGGTGGCTGATGTGCATCATCCTGGACTACAGAGCATGCCAGGAGCAGAGGGCTTGCATCAGGAAGGCATGGGAAACATATGTTGAGTGGCAGACAGTACCCAGATGGTAGAGACCTTGAGTGCAGAATTTACTTTCAAGGAAGCGAACAGCCACTGACAGTTTTGGAGAATAACATCATACAAATGACTTTTTATGAGGATTGTCTAGTGTTATGCAAGAAAAAGTAGTTATTGTTGGTAAAGACACACATTATGAGCCCCTAGTAATCATCCAAGCACAGGGGAGAACTAACCCTGCTCAAGAGTGTGTACAACCACAAGGATTTAATCATTCTCTGGAGAATTAGAAAAAAACTATTTATAAATGTCCTGAAGTATTCAAATAAATCAGTTACAGCTGCTCTTCCTTCTTGAGAAATAGTTCCAAATTAAACTTAGCTTTCAAAATGTATGAAAAGAAAAATTGGGCGATCACCTGAAATCCAGGGCAATGCCCTATACTTAATAGGTGCTCAATAAATTTTTCTAATTTACTATGAAGACAAAAATATTATCCAATTCAAGCAAAAAGCAAATCATATTCCTCTAGATATCAGGCTTTTTCAGGTATAAATATTCTTGTTAAAATATGATTTTTAAAGCTACTTTAACTCTTCTATGTATTTTAAATATATAAATGTAAATTAAATGAATGGTGAATTTAAGAGGTCAATGCAAGAATTTTTATGAGCTGAATGACACAGAATAGTACAGTAGTAAGACAGCATTTTTGATTGAGTCTAGAGTCTTATTATAAAGAATTCTATAAAACTTTGAATTTTCCAAGGTTCACATTGTCAATTAATTGTTGCTTTAATCATTTTTTTTTCCTAGACAGTCTTGGGCTAAATCCTGAGCTAATATAAATTAGCTTTTAGGGATACCCAGTTCTTCAATATAATTATCACACTGGCTGGGTAAAATTGATGAGCATTGTTGGGCCTTGGTTTTCTCATCTGGGCAATGGGGATGAGAATAGTAGTGCTGCCCTCACAGATACATTATGCAATGTTGGTCACTATTGTGCTTCATTCCCTCACATATTTTGTGTGTCCCTGCAACTTATAGTACCCAGAGCCCTCTTGTTGTCTTGTCAGGAATACTTCATTTCCTCCTCACCTATATTAAAGTTACCTGTCCCATGTTCCAGCTCACCCCAGTGAGAACCCTCATTTTGACTAAGCTCATAACCTGCCAGCTGCAGGCCAAGATGTTAATAATGTTAATATATCTAGTTTTCAACCTTTCCAGACATCTTGCTTGTATTCTAACAGAGTTTAAAACACTTCATCCAGATGGTGAAAATAGTAATAATTTTAGGTTCCTCCACGGGCTGGGAAGGAAGACTCTGGCAGGGAGAGCTGAAATCATGTCTATACATAAGAAGGACCTGGGGAGAAGTGAGGGAAGGTTGACTTCCTGCTGGTCCTTTAGTGGCTTCATAACCAACATCTGATGTGGATGCTCCAACCCTAACATATTTCCCAGTCCCTCGTTTCTATCATTAAGAGCACTTTTCTGGTTAATAACATATGCCACTGTCCCTTTCACATTCAGCCAAAGTGAAGGATGCCCTCATTGGATTCAGCATCTGTGCTTTCCATAGGTTTTATAGCAAAGGGTTGCGTCCTGGGGTCTGTTCCAGTTACAGGAAGAGCCCGCTGGGTCCTCCTCCTGTGTTTATAAATGCAGGCGTTTAGTCCACAGTCGTGTTTGCCATTGCTGGAGAAGAGAGCTTCCCGCACCATGGTCGCTTTCCACTCAAACCAATTGTGGCACTAGCTTCCCCTCAGCCCTGGCGCCTACCTACAGCTGTGCTTACTGAAGTGAGACTGTAATTTGCTACAGCATGCCAGAGTATTAATAGACAATTATTTATTGCAAATCTGAACCATTTATACCGTTTACTGGCTGACACAATGTAAAATTTTGATCCAAATGTTAATGTGTCCATGACATTGCATAATTCTGTTCCATGCCATGGTTTTTTTCTCTTCTAAATGAATCGAATTTGCAGTACAAGGAAACGGCATTTTTAATGGATGAATGATTTACAGCCTCAAACTTATAAGGCTATTATTTGTGTAACTAAGGGAGAATTGACTAATTGCAATAACACAGCAAATTAGACAAATTTAAGATTGTATTGGGAACAAATTGATAGGGAGAAAATGAAAATAAGTCACAAAGTTCTTAAAGGGTAACTGAATAAATCTCACTTTAGCTTTACAGGGCGATTGTATTTTGGGGGGAGATTAGGTACCTTTGAGGCCAAACAGATTTATAAATATTCAATTGAGTAGAACATAGATAAAAATTACCTCTTCATAAAGAACCATATGTGTAGGAAAGAGCACTTCCAATTCTCCGAATGTTTACTGAAATTGCCTACACAAATGTTTTCAGCAGTTGGGTGAAAACAAAGAGCTTTATCGCTATGTGGTTATCATGGAAAAGGCACCAATTTTTGCATATTTACCTTCTATTTGTTGAGCATGCAACAGCAACATGATGCCAAGGAAGAATGATTTCCTAATGGAGATCTTTGTGAATTTTCAAAATAAAAAACATGCAATCAGCAAAAATACCTTTCTGAAGTGTTCCTCTTAAGGTGTTTATATCAATTCCTGTTATTCTGATACCTCTGCCCGTGGAGAGATTGCTCAGATAAAAAGACCCTTAAAACAGTTCTAATTAAATATCTAAGAATTACACTGGGATATAGAAACACAAGGACATTCAAAGTGAAGATTCCTTTAGCTTGTTAGTCCATGGGGATTCCACAAATTTATACTGTGAAAAAACAACAGTTTGGTGGGGGTGCTCAAGAATAACAAAATGTTTGTGTATCCTTCCAAATTAAATTTTAAATGGCCTTCTCTCTTCTCTGGATGGCATGACCCTCCCTTTTACTGGCTTTAGCGATTACTTTGTTGGTTTTCTTTCCTGTTCCTTGTGACCAATCATATCCCCTTCCAGTTGGTCTTCACGATTTAGCTAATCATCTTTCTCAAATGTGTATCTTGTCTACCTGTCTCTTGCCAAAAGTTCCCCAGGATGATCAGGATAAAGTAGTTTGAAATTAAATCCTCCATCAAACACTTATTAATTATGCAACCTCAGACAATTTACTTTACCTAAGTCTCAATTTCCTTAGTTGTAAAATGAAGATGATGATATTTACCTCACAGGCTGCCGTGAAGATTAAGAGAGATCATGCAAAGGGCCCATTATGTAGAAAAGACAGCAAATAGTGCTGGGGAGATTATTCAAGATGTGTCCCACTTGCTCTCTCAGACCTGTTCCACTGTACTTCAGGTTTTATTATTTAGCATCTCATATTTCACCTGTTGGGAAGATATTTTAGAGTAGGAGTCTTATCCACATATGGTAAGTAGCTTGTTTTCAAATTACAACACAATATACTCAGTTCCTTCCAATATTGCTTGTAAAGTAATATTTGGAAGGACTAAGCTTTAATTTGGGTCTTCTTGAAGTTTTAGGGACCTGAGGATAGAAATTATAACTCATACTCTGTAGGTAGCCAAAGACTTTTGTTAATTTGAATTGAAAAACTTGAAAAATTCTGATTTATTTATTCAGCCCATATTCATTAAGTTTCTGGATGGACCCTCTTGCTGTATCCATCTCTCCTTCCATAAACCTCCATCCACAATGGAAGTGCCAGGACCAAAGGAAAATACTAACCAACCAACTGCAGCAAGATAGGATGCAAATAACCAGACTTCGGTATTAATCTTAGTGCCCAGGTCATATTCAAGGACCAAACACCATTCCTGTGACTTACCCAATAAATGAAGCCAAGACTATTGTGCACCATATAAATAATGGACCCAGGAGTATATGGTGGTCAGTAATCTGACTTGCAAAATGAAACACATACAACTGTGTAATTTTGTACAAAATAATTATTTTTAAACTCCTGATTCTTCAACCATTTCATAAGACAATGCATATAAAATAATACAGTGAGAACTCAGTGCATAGATATTTCTATTATCATTTTGAGAATACATTAGGTTAAGGATACCTGTTTGGGAGGGAGGTTTTTGCATTTTTCTTATTCAGCTGAATGCCTAGTCCATTCTCATGTGAGAATGCAACCTAGTCTTCTTCCACACACTGCCAAAGAAGGGGACCCTTGTGAAACACATTGGGGGGGAGGCGGGGAAGGATCAATAGAACTTAGAGAACTTAACCAAATCGATTCAGATAGACATTCTGTATTCCTCCTAAAATCACTAGTATTGCCTTCAGTACAGACATCTATGGGTCTCTCTGTTTTATAATGCAAAAATCTGGATATGAAAATATTAACAAGAAAGAAAGGAAGGAAGAAAGAAAGAGACATCTGTAGTCTCAATTAGAAAGGAGCCATGAGAGTTGTTTGGCTCTGCATTTAGGAAAAAAATCTCAAAATAGCTTGTGAGAAATTTTTCTAATCTTCAGTTACAAAGACACGAAGTTAAAAATGTATATATACAAGAGACAGATTCCAACCTGGGATCACAGACTGAATCATAGGCTTGTAGCACACTATTAGGAAAGACTGTTCATACATCATTTAAATATCTTTGGAATGACATAATTATTTTATATTAAGAATTTGATATTAAAAGCATTTTATTTGTTAATTCTACTAATGAAAATTATGCCACAAGTTCTGTAACCTGTTTAGTGGCTGCTTCACTTTTAATACTCAGAACCTCTAAAATAAGAAGGCACCTGGGCCATTCTCTTTACTTCTGAGGATTACACCCTTTCTAACTTACTCATCTGGTGAATGCTTGATTTTGAACAATAGAGGGAAACTATCCTCTTTTCATATTAAATATATTTATTTTACTTTCACATCCCATTTAAGAAGAGAAGCCATAAACAAGAATATATTGGTTAAGAGCCAGTTTTTAATTATGTCCAATGGAAGAATTCCGTGGGAGTTGTGTAGGGCTATGTCACTGATGTACATCAAGAGGAATTCAGATTTTATATTATTTGTTCTAAACCAGAACATTTTACTTATTATTCATAATACATGTTGAAAGCAGACACCAAAATGGCTCATTTGGAGCCTTTCTGTGCTTGCCGGCTAATGCACATTAACGCCAGTACACATTCTGTATTACAGATCCATAAAATGCATTTGCATAATATTGAAATTATAATCCCAAATGTGTACTAAAAACCTTTATGAAAAATTGTTACTGCTCAGCTACTATACAGTGGCTAATTTTTAATCTTCAGCCTCTCAGCTGCGAGTAAAGACGGGGTATTCTTTAAATAAAAGTCTCGGGAGTGAGAGCCTAAAGCCCCCTCTCCCCTCTTTTAAGCAACCTCTTTTTAGGAGGGTAATATAATATCCAAAGTGTGAAGCAGTTGCCTTCACAGTGACCCTGGCATTTTGTGGACATCTGGCTTGATTTTTTTAAAAATATTTTTTTTAGATGTTGATGAACCTTTATTTTATTCATTTATTTATATAGAGTTCTGAGGATTAAACGCAGTGCCTCACGCATGCTAGGCAAGCGCTCTACCACTGAGCCCCACCCCAGCCCATCTGGCTTGATTTTTAAGGTGAGGGGAGAGTACCTGTAGTTTCTCTGCCTTCTATCAGTAGTGGGAGGGATGGCCATCCATTGCCTGGGGAAGTCCACCCCCTAGTCTGTGAAGAGCCTTCTGAAGAAGAATCAAAGTGGCTGAGGTGGCAAATATTTTAATAGAGAATACCGCTGGCCCTGGTCATGTATATGTTTTGTGCTGTGGTGGAGTTGAACAAATGATAGAGATGAACCCTCACAATATTTCAGTGAAGTAGCTATCTATCCATTTTTTTTTAATATTTGTTTTTGTAATTGTAGGTGGACACAATAACCTTTATTTTTTTTTATGTGGTGCTGAGGCTCAAACCTAGTGCCTCACGCATACTAAGCGAGCTGTCAACTGCTGAGCCACAACCCTAGCCCCTATCTGTCCCTTTTGATGACACAGGGTCTCAAAGAATTTCAGCACTTTACCAAGTCCCTCATCTTCCCAATGTTGACCCATATCTGTGACCCACCCCGTCTAATTGCTGCATACAACAACAGTGTCGATACACATTTGATTCTTCAAAAGATTTCACAACTCTGTTCTCAGACAATTTTCAGAGTTCTAGATGAGACTTTCCAGAATGAGCATCATAGAACTATATTTGTAACAAGCCTTTTGGGGGTACACTTTTATATGGGGAATACTGTGGACAGGCTGAATTCTCACCTTGTTCCAGTGGAGCTTTGCACTTCCTCTGTGGAACTAGTCATCTCTTGGCCATTGCTCCTCTTGCCTCTGCCATGGTCCCAGGCAGACCTGCTGTGTAACCTCAGGCCATTCTGATCCACCAAATTGTGAAGTAAGGAAATGTTCTCTGGTGTTCTTCCACAGACTCTACCTCCTTTTCCCTCTTTTCTGAAAGCTATGCTACAGGAAGGAGATAAGAAAACCCAAGTCAAAAAGTCCTGCTTTGTCAGGAACCACCTTACACTAGTGGTTCCTGACAAAAGGGAAGAACCAGGGATAAGACAAATAAATGCTCTACTTTAGTTTGGGAATTTGAATCTGGAAAAGAGTTTTCTTATTTTCCCTTAGTCATTTATTTAATTTTCGTTTATTTGATTTTGGTGGATATTACATACACAGTACAAATTCAGACAGTATAATAGTTCAAATGTTATCTTTTATACCTTGCAAAGTATTTCTTTTTTCTATTCCTTTTTTTAAAAATCAATAGCATGTTAAACACGTTATTCTGCACCTCTTTTTTTCCACTTTTATAGAGACAAGTAGAACTGCCTCTTTCGTTTAACGAAGATATGCCATAGCTTATTTACCCAATCTTCTTTTGATAGATATTTTTCAGGTATTTGCTATCCCAAACATTGCTGCTAAACTAAATCATGGGTTATTTTTGAAATGTGTGAATAGATCTATGAGATAAAGCTCTGGGAATGTAATCGTAAGATTGCAGAATATATACACTTTTCATTTTGGTAGATTTTGAGAAATTGTCCACGATAAAGATTGCTTCAATTTACACTCCTCCTTCCACCCATTAGCATCAGTGCACAGGGCCTGCTTGGCTTAACATTTTAGATCAAGAAGTTCTGGGAAGCAATGGCTAAGACTTGAGAGAAGCTGGATTTAGGGGAAAGTTGGACAGAAACCCAGGTTGGTGGACATCTTCTGGACATCTAACCTGTTCCCAGGTGACAGAAGAGAAGGACTGGGAAAGTCTTGATGAGCCCATTCCATGCATTTCAAAGGACCCTGAAATAAACCCAAACATATGGATCTCCCAACTGCTGCTAAAAATCTCCAGGAGGTAAATTCCACAGCTTTCTTGGGTAAACTATTTGGGCTTCTCAAAACCCCTCTGAAAGTCAAGACGTTTTTCCTTATGTCTAATATAAATCTTTCCTGCATACATCCTCTTGTGAAAAACGTGTGCTAACATTCCCCCAAAGCGATGCAAGTTCAACTATCTACACACCACAATGCCATAATTTCATAGCTAAAGTATGTATCTTCCTTTTTTTAATAGCACACGTCTCGTAAGTCATTTTAGAAACCTTTGATACTTCACAGGAGATGGCATGAGCCCTTTTATTTCACCCTGCATTTAATTTAGCAATGGGTTTTACAGAGACTGTGTGTGTGTGTGTGTGTGTGTGTGTGTGTGTGTGTATGTGTACTTGAAAATGTTGTAGTGCTTTCTTTCTTCGTTTATATTATAATCATAGAATTATGATACTTTCTCATTAAATACTGATTAATGTATAGTTTTCTTAACAATTTGTCCAGTATTACTTTTGCTATAGGAGACAAAGGCTCTGTAAGTGACAGTCTTGTAGGTCATTTCTGAGTGTATCTTTCTCCTGCTGTCGAGCTACAATAACTATTTTAGGAACATTTGGCATCCAAAAAATCCCAGCATTGTGCAAATTAAAACATCTGCTTATACTTTGACACCCTCATTCTTCAAAGGTTAGTTGGATTTGTGGTTGCTTTGTTCGACAAGACTGCTCTTAGGGCCCAAGGATGCACATTTAATTATTGGGAAGATGTGTTTGACAGAGCTGTGGGGGAAAAAAATTACCCTTCATATTCAGACCAGCATTAACATTTTTATAGAACAAGATTGCCTGAGAGTCAAAGAAGGGGGGAAAACTCCAGGAAAATAAATATGAATCTATTTGGTCACTAAACTTCTCCTACTGATTTACAAGACTCCAACCAATGACTCTTTGCTGTTCCCTAGAACTCATCAGCTTGCTGTTAAACTGGCATTTCTGATTTCTGCTGAGGTTAAAGACAGCAAAGTAAACTCTGCTTCCAACAATAAATAACAGAGGGAGTTATTCTTTTCATTCAAACAGGCTTTAGATCACAGCAGACAGCTACAACCAGGTGCATTTAGCTACATTTGTCATTGCCATGAATGCAAAACATGTAAAGAATCTGCTGCAAACGGGTCTATAGCCAACCTTTTTCTGCCTTAAATATTTTTCCATCCTCCGTTGTGGCTGAGCTATTGTCACCCATCACCATCACCATAAGGAAGAGCCAAGGTGCCCGTGGTAATGCCAGCATCCCCTGATTGGTTTGTTTATTTATGCAGGTCCTTAGTGCCAGGTAGCAGATTGTGCCCTGGAAGGTTTTCTGTGTCTCGAGCCAAAGACTGGTAATCTTCTTGCTGGGCAATGCCGAGATAACACATGTCAAGAGGCAGCAGTGGCTAGTGAGCCAACTCATCACTCCCTTAGTCCCACCGCCCTGCCTCTCCCCTCTCCTTGCAGTCTCACTGCCATTCCACAGGCAAATGGACCTCAGCTGCTGTAGGTCAGGGAGGAAAAGACTAGAGAGGGATACATAGAAGGAACAGCAACAGGGATTTGGTGAGGCAGGGACCACAGGTGAACAAGGACTCTTATGCAAACACACAGCTGGGTATGAGTTATTTGCATACCAAGGGACCCTTTGTTAAAGTGGCTTGCCCAGCTGTGTGGGCACTTGGGAGGCGGGGATGCTCTGAAGCAGAAGATGAATTCTCAGAGAGAACAGAGTCCCTTCCTATCTAATTTGTGCACAAGTTGAGGGAAGGCACTCTCATCAGGGACCTGCGGCCAAAAAGCCACGTGATTCTGAGATTTATTTTCCTTCTGCCGAGTATATTATTTCCAAACTCGCCTTTTCAAGATCTTGCAAATTCCCTTGAAAGATGATTTAACAATTTAACGAAAACAACAGCAAAAAGCCGTGTTGATGAGGGACAGAAGTAAGACTGGGTTTGAAGTGAGTGACGAACCTCGTAATGAGGTGTGCAGCTTTGTATATTAAGCGGTTTCTCTGCGGTACTTTTCCAGATGTGATGGAATACATTTATTTTTGTGCTCATCTGAACTGAAATAATACAAATGAGATACTAAAATGATATCATTACGTGCAGAAGTAGGCAAAGAATTTAGAATCCCAATTCTATAAGTTAACAGCTGTGCATGAAGCAATTCGGAACTGCTTGGAATCTGCAGGTTGCCTAGGAACCTGTCTAGTTCATATGGACCGACCATGATCTACGTGTGAGTCCTGAATGTTGATAGTTCAAGGCTACTTTATTTCAGGCAAAAAATAAATAGCTGGTAGTAAGAAGTCTGTCTCCACTGCAGCATGGCTGAATACAGCCACTGCAGTCGTGCAATAAAACGGGATGAGTTTAAAACTACCAGATGGTACCCTGTACAGTGCCTGAAATAAAACAGAGAATTAGGGTGCCCCAAGGTGTGCACAGGAAAGGCAATTACATGAAATAAATGGGCCTCGGGCCTACAGGATGCTCAAGTATGCTACACAGGAGACATATAGTACATCTGGTGAACAGATTTTATCACACACTGGAAAGCCATAAAGCACGCCGTTGAATATCGGATCCCCGTCTCACAATGACATTTTACCTGTGTTGGTATTCAGTGCTGTTTATTTTAAAAGGTGCTGTAATCTCAATGATGTGTTTTAAAAGCCTCCTTAACATTGTTTTCTACTATGTCCCATTTTGCGGGGGGCAGATTGATAAGACACAAGGAGAGCCTGTGGACAAATAGCCACCACGGTCGCACGAGATCATGTTTTTATTTCGTTTGTCTCATAGCTGATGTGATCTGAGTAATAGGATTATACTTGTCAGCACTCCCCATTTGGGAGAATGCCAACATATTTTTAATGCTAGTTCCCACATCTTTGCAGATTCACCAGTTTCCCTCCCCACACCCCTCACTCCTTCCTAATGTTCAAAGAAAAAGCAATTTTCAGTGGTGGGGGTTTGTAAGGAGGATTCATTGGCATGGAGCCCTTTCTTGATTCTTCCCCCACAGACGCAAATCTGCTTTCTCTCTGAAAATAGTGTGCTCCTTTCTGTTGCAAAAAAAAAAAAAAAAAAAAAATAGACTGAGGAACACATAACATTCATTATTGTTTTAAGAGTTGCTATAATAAAATCCTCTCAGTACTTAAAGATAGTTTTAGTGTCCCTTCTAGGATTCATCCTCGCTTTGATAATTGGGTAATTGCATCCCCTCCCCCACCAATAAATATTTTCACCCAATTAAGTTTAAAACTATAATAAATTTTAAAGAATTATCGCCTAAAAATTCATACCCTAGAACCAGTATTAAGTATGAATATTTATCTTAAGCCGCTGAGCAGTGCAGCCTGTTTACACGCTCTGCTCCCATACCTCCTGCACAGTGGCCTAGCTCCCAGAGCTGCCTCTGGCAGTGTGGCTGTCCTGGCCGCCTCGCAGGCACTGCGGGAGCCAGGAAAGACCAGTGCCCTTCACTGCCTGGATGATTTTCAGACTCCAGTCCTTCACCTCCATGTTCCTGCCCTTCTTTGTTTCCAGACAGCATTCTGTTCCCCTTCATTCAGTCACCCTTCACTTACTCATTCACCTGTTCTTTCCTCCATCCTCATTCCTCATGGTTAAGGCCAGTTGTGGGGAACTACACACAATGAACTAGGTGGCTGTCCACACCCGGATACCTTCTGTTCCTTCCCATATGCTGTACAAACCAAAGTGTCCACGTGAATCTGTCAGGCATCGATTACAGGCTGAGCCCTCTGCTGCACAGAGCATACAGTCTCCAAGCTCAAGGGCAGCTAAATGGCATGAGGCACTATCCCTACCACCCAGATGTGTGGTAGATGCAGAGCAGCACTCCAAGACAATCCTTGAGTTCACATCTTAAACTCCTACCCACTAGAAACACCAAACCTCTGGTTCCCTTCTGTTGAAATAGAAACTCAATCACAACCCCAAGGCCAGTAGCTTTTGGTAACAGCAACACCTGGAATAGGGGAGCCAGGAGTGAGGACACAGGGCATCACTGGCAAAGCTAAGGCCATGGTTTGGACAGAGGGAAAAACCATGGCAGGCGTGAGAGAGAGAAATGGAGAACTGACTACTGGGGTTCACATAGGACCACAAGGAGGGCATGAGTATCCTGGCTGGAAGGTGAGGGGAGAATGGACCCTGACTTGAAGGTACTGCCCAGCACCCACCAGGTCTTCCTGCCTCCAGGGCTTGCCTCAGGTCTGTTTCTTCCTTTCAGTCACTCTGTCCCCTCGTCCTAAACCAGCCATTCTACCAGACTGCCCCAAAGCCCAGACACATTCTTTCCTAGTCACCTCCTTCGCCTCAGCCATCAAGCTTTAACCACCTCATCCCATTCCCAGCATACCCCGCAGTGCTGGGTGCCCAGGCAGGGGTATTTCAAAGGACATACAGTGGGGAACAGTACTTAAAACAAAAAGCCATCACATGGAACCTGCAGTTAACATGGTTTTGGGTGCCAAGCTCTACTAATAAAGAGAATGTCAATGATGACATCAAGCTAGTAGAAAAATGATTGTATATTTAAAAAACAAAACTTTAACTTCAACAGTCTATATAAATTTCAAGAATTTTTGAGATCATCCATAGGGTGTTGTTTTAAGAAATTCAGGCTCGTGGGAGCTGAGAAATATCAGAACCTAGTAACCTTGGCTCTTAAAGCCTTTCTGATAGATGGGGGCTTTGGAGGTGGCCATCAGTTTATGAAAAAGAAATACCCTAAA
Source organism: Callospermophilus lateralis (assembly GCF_048772815.1). Taxonomy (NCBI): domain Eukaryota; kingdom Metazoa; phylum Chordata; class Mammalia; order Rodentia; family Sciuridae; genus Callospermophilus; species Callospermophilus lateralis. Next base: position 54,782,243 of record NC_135313.1, on the reverse strand, counting down.
ATTTCAAGTTTGATGTTGGAGCTAGAGTTAAACCAACCTGATATTTGGTTTGTATCTTACACAGAACCAATTCAGATGAGGGTAACAAAAGTTCACGTTTAATTCACTCTAAAATATTTCTGACAATGTTAATTGATTTCAAAGATTTCATCTGAAGAAACAAGAGGACTACATTCAAGAAAATAAGAGAAGGACAGGGAAAGATGACAGGGAAGAATTTGCAGAAATTCTCTTTCATGTAGAGATTCAATTTTTACTGTACTCAGATTTTTCATCAGTCCTTAATAAGCAGTGAGCAGAAGCTGCAGGCAAGGGCAGGGAGAGATGCTGGTGCCTCTCTTTTCAGGAACCCATGCGGGAGAAGGGTGTAGAGAAAGCTTGCGACATGAAGCGTTTATGCTCATTTCAATGTTGTCTCTCCAAGGGTAGGTTTGGCTACAGGTGGCTGCTTGCTGGCCAATGTCAGTTGGTGTGTCACCTGCCCCGAGGGTGGAGTTTTCTGGAAGAAGGAATCAAACCAGAATTAGCCAAGGTTCCAAGGTGCCTCTCATAGATGGAAGTAGCGTGAGCAGGTGTGGAGAAAGGTCGTTTCCATGGCAGCCGTCACTAGGCGCTCTGCCAGGGAGGCTGTTTGGTACTTAGCAGACTGGTTGCGAGATATCAGCAATTCCAAACTATAAGCCCTGCTCTTCAATGTCAACAATTTATTCTGAGCTCAAAAATCTTTGCATTTGCACCCTCCCTCACCCATATGTTAAGACTGTAGCTCCTTAGAGCCCTACTATAAGCCGCCATCCATGAGCAGAGAAAAATCAGAGAGCAAGGCATTATAGTATACGATGAGAGAGAGAGGGGAATCTAACTCCTGCTCTTGTTTTCTAGCTGAATAAATTGAGGCAAGTTACTTCATCCCTTAAGCCTCAGTTCTCCATTCTGTAAAGTAGGCATGAAACTACTACTCTTGTCCTCATAAAACTATAATGAGAAATAAATGAGATAATCCACATAAAAGTACAAAGCCAGGCTCTTAGCAAGAAACCAATGATGTTTAGCTGTTGTTGCAAATAATAACTGTAAATAAGGATAAATGCAGTAGAAATGCAGAGAAAAGCAGAGGGAAATGAGGCTCTTTGGGGAGTATTATCCAAAAGCATCAGAGGTGCATAACAGAAAACAAGGCACAGTGGGATGGTGGGCATGCATGTAATGAAGAATAGAATTAGACTGGGCCAGCTCTCCAGCTAATGTTGCAGGATTTTCTATCATTTAGGAGCATTATCCAAGGGGTGAGAACCCTTTGGGATAAACATAGACAAGTGGTGGAAAAGCAAATCAGAAACCTTTCTAGAAGCTGGCGTAGTGGCAATAAATCCTAAGTATCCCAAGGCAACCGACCCAGAAGTTGTTGAATGTGGTGAGAGGTGGGCCTTGGCTGTCAGTGTACCTGCAGATGTAAAGACAGGGCAAGTAGGGAGACAGCTCCTAGATGTCAGTGTTCATGATTGGGAAAGAAACTGAAGTCAGGACAACTCCAGGTTGGAATCCCAGATATGTTGCCAATGTCTTTTGAAGGGCCTTAGAGGCTAGAGGAGCTACAGTCTCAAAATGTGGGCGAGGGAGAGTACAAATGCAAAGGTTTTTGAGCTCAGAATAAATTGTTGACATTGAAGAGCAGGAGAAACCTATTTAGAAGTCTGAACAAATGTAAATGACGTCAGATGTTGGCATTCAATTATTTTTAAGGTGACAGTAAAACTACATTTTGAGATGTAGGGAAAATAAGAAATGTAGCAAAAATATGAGACTTTAATTGACCTAGAGATAGTTTCAAAATGTTCTGAAGATAAAAAAGGATTGGAAAAATATCTGATGTGTCAGAACTCACCAGCAGTGATGCAATGCGAAGCAGAAAGGAAACCAGGCTGTAGAACTATTTCCACACCAATCCCATTAACTCACAGGAGCTGCGATTTGAAAGACCCAGATACACCAACAGAGACCCTGTGATGCTAACCTCTCAGTACTGACTAAGAGCCTGATAAGGAACAGAACTTTGCAGGGTATAGATAAAAGAGAACTGGGAAGACAGAAGAAAGACGTACACGAGAACCCTCACAAATGAAAACTCCACAGATGCAGATCATATCTTTGTAACACCATCTTGCAGGATACCTCTGCCTTTTCACCACCCTTTACCACCTTACAGTTTTGAATTCTGAGTTTTGTATCTTTGACCCCCTTAATTCCCCTTTATCAAATGTGAGTGGCCAAATCCACTTACCTGTGCACACATAGCCATTCGTTCAATGTATACTTAATATGTAGCAACAACATAGAGGATATCAGTTCCGCACTCTGAGAGCTTACAGCATGGGGAAAGGCATGTGTTCACAGAAAAATTAACAGAACACAAAGATCAGTATGAATTCTGGAAAGACAGTGCTTTGAGGATGTGACATTGGAGGCAAAAATTGTGAATTCTCTTTGGGTGCACTGAAGGGGCTTCCTGGGGGTTTAGGATTTCAACAGTGAGGGGGATGCAAGCGGATGTTTTAAGCAGAGAGGAATGGGAATGAGCTGAGCTGTTTTGAAGAAACAACAGGAAATCTGTTGGCAGAGAGGACAGGAGAGTGGAAGACACACTTCCAATCATGGAGGGCCTGGTTTGACAGGCCATCAGTTCTATCTATAACAAAGATATTGCTCTTAGCAATGTGGCACAGACAGACAAATAGTTCTGAGGAAAAATGACAATGGCCTGTACTGAGCCTCTTGTTAAGAAGACGGAATGGGAAGGAGAAGTTGAATTTGAGAGACACTGGAGAGGTAGAATCCAAGACCAAAGGACCTGCTGGGTGTGGAGAAAGGAAAGAGGTTAGAACAAAGATCCTTTTCAGAATTCTCATGCCCTTTAGCCTTTCTCTCCCACACATTATTGCTTACTATTCTTGGCTTCTGGAAGCTTCCTTCTGTTTCTTTTAATGAGGCAGCGCTGCCCTGCTTTTTCTTCTATTCATAAGCAAAAAAACTTAAGTGATCTTTGGTTAGAAATTTGGCTCTTCATTCCAACACTCATCTCTCCAAAAGATTAAGTGATTTATGTGAGGAAGGTCAAGTTTGTGTTAAGTGGTAGGTCTGAGACCATGAAACTTATCTACTGAGCTGAGTTCAACCCCTGGGAGAAGAGAAAAAGATGAGATTTAGTTGCAGGTGTGCACAGATGTGAGCTTAGGGAATTGAAATGTTCCTAAAATTTTTCTGGTAGGGGAACTTAATGCTTCATACCAGCAGGCAAAAAATAGTTTGAAGTTCATTCCCAAGATAGTGAGTTTTTAAATAGAGATTTGATTTAGAATGGTTGACATATAAATCTTCTTCAGGCTTCCATGTGAAGCACATGTTTGATCCAACAGACAGCAATGAGTCTTTAAGAGCTGTAATGGCCCATCATGTCAGAGGGTATTTATGGATTTACAGAGTCTTCAGATATCTGCTTCTTGTGCAAGCATGATAAAAGCCCTGTTAAATTTTTGCTCAAATAAATGAGAGCTCAGCTAGCTGTGTTTTTTAAATTAAATGACTCAGCCATTGTTCACTTGTAAAATACCCAGGGGTCCTAGTCTACATTTTGGAGAAATGTGTTGTAACATTTCTATTGGAAGAACAATGTGGTTTGGGCTCTGTAGGAAATCACTAACTTCTATTTTTGTTTTTTGCACTGCTAACTTAATAAGAAATATGCTGCAGAATACAAGTTTTTCTGGCAGGCATTTCTCAGGTCATATCTCTAGCGACACACAAGGGTGATGGGAGCAAAATAGTTTTATATTTGAAAAACTGATTTGGGACATAGGTCAATAATGTTAGGAACCAAATATTTTGTTAGACTGAACTAATAGGACTTAGAAGCTAATGGTCTTAGAAACGGAAATCTTGCCTGTTGAACCATTGAGTTCTCATTTCCAGGAAGTAGTTGAAGGCTTTTTTTCTTTCACCATCTTTTCAATCCTTTTCTTTGATAAGAACAAAAATTAATAGCCATTTTCTGTATTTTTACAAACTGCTTGTTAGGATATGAAATTAAAGTACTCTTTTCATTCAACATTCAGAATAAAATATTTCATAAGTAAGTTGTCATAATTTTTTAAAAAATTAATCATACTGGGGATGGAACCAAGGGTTTTGGGTATGGTAACCAAGTGCTCTAACACTGAGCTGCCCACACCTGCCCCCACTTCAAATAAAGCTTTTGACTAACAGATACTAGAACACTTAATTCTGCCAGAGAACATTCGGGCTCCAAGGGGTCTTCCTCATTCCATGAGCCATGGCTTTGGCTCAACTCAAAATCTAAGACCAAAAGTTTTCTGATCAGTGTCAGTCAGATAAGTCTGGGGCCTAAGGGATAATTGCTTTAAAACAAATAAAAGTCCTTTCCTAATCTATACCTCTTAGTGAGGTCAATATTGAGGAAGGACTGGATATAATGTTGCTTTCTTTGACTACTGAAATGGGAACATGAATATATTAATAGCCATGTCCAGAGCAAAGTCTGGGAGTTTGAAGAAGGCTGCCACCACCATCATCACCATAGTGGCCTCCCTGGCTGTCCTCCTGAATCCCCAGGAGATGGGCAGAGTCTCTATTTAATGGTGTGGGGCTTAAGAGATTGAAAGAGTGGAAGAATAGGAGGCCCTATACCTTTCATTTGTGAATCATCTTTCCTTTGAGTCAAGTTCCTCTGAGTTGAAGAATAAGTTGCTTCTTGACTTGCCAAGGAAAAACTCAGTTTTTCTAAAAGAATCTGAAATGAGCCACCTTAACTTCTATTTACATGTTATTTAAATGATGATTATTCAGGGAGCATGAAAAAGCTGTAAACAATTGAGGCTCTTCTAAGAATCACTGGAATTCCAATCAGATAATGCAGGCACGTATTCAAAGAACACTAAGAAAGCTGGTTCAGTCAGAGGCACTGAGGCAGCAGAGGTAAAAAGTTGGTTCCCAAAGGAGAAGGGAATCCTGTGAAAAAGCCAACTTTAAGTCCACTGCTATGACTCTTCAGGGAGATTACAGAATCAACACCCAGTATTGAATGGATTTTCAGAAATATAAAGCCATAAGTATTTCCTTAGTTATGAAGGTATTTGCTCTTTAGGCAAGAGGGGAACTCACGTGTGTCTTCCCTATGAGCCTTCTTATACCAGTTCCCAGGTGAGTCCTTAAAGGGAATGGCAGAAAACCCTTCCTTGAGTTTCCCAGCCTCTTTCTAGCACTGTCTTTCGAAGGGAAACCACCAGCTTCACCTGGATCCAGGGCTCAAGGGATCAACAGTAGTGTGCATAGGTCTAAGGGATGGTTCTGGCCACTAGACTCCATCAGGTAAGCAATGGGGACCAGAAAAGAGGCTTGATGAGAGCTGTGTTCCATAAAGATCATTCTGGAATTCACTCTCGAAGAATGAATTGGAGCAAGAAAAGGGTGACAGCAGAGAACAAAGTTATAACTTCTCATATACTTGAAGTGAGGGATGATGAGATTTGAAGAACAGGCAATGATGACTTTTGATACCAAGACTGTAGCTATGGTATCAAAAGCAATCATGATTCTAATACACCTCCTCCTGACCCCAGATCATGTCGTGCCTACCTTAGTGGCCTCAGTGCCTATGCCTGCATTGTCCCAAGAGGTTCTCCACACCTTCCTCAGTCATGAGTTCACTTGTCACAGCATGTCTGCTTCCAATAGGTTTTAGTGTGCATTCCTTGCCATGAGAGACTTTGGGTATGTTTATAGTTTTGGCTCAGGGCCATTTCCTCATCTTGCTTATAGCTAACCCAGAAAATTCTTCTTTATCTTGATCACCTTCTAACTTCTGATCACAAAGACAGGACACACAGGGACAGCCCCGAAAACAGCTTCTCGTTTTCAGGATGATTTAGGTCAGGAGAGGACTCTATACAGCTGAGACCAATGTGGACTCATAATAATAAAATAATCATTACAGCTTTGTACTTTGTACTCAGCACTTGTTTTATACTAGTCTCTGGGGTCAATGTTTTATATATATCTTGTTATTTAATCCTCATAACAATCCTATGAAGTGGGCACTGTTTGTATCCCTATTAAGCAAAGAGAAAACCAAGGCCCCTTCCCAAGGTTTCATAGATAGTAGGTGGCACATAGGATTCAAATCCAGGTCTCTTATTCCTGAGCTCTAGCTTTGTGACCTTGTGCCAGGAAGAATAATAATGCTGCATCATTCCCTGCACAAGTGCTAATCTATTTCTAGTTCAATTCCATGATGCAGAGTCAAACTAAACCAAATTTTTCCAAGTCTGATTCAATATAGGGAGATAAGCCCTATCTTAATTCATGGAAGACTCTCTTAGATTTAATCTAGCATTTGGATCTGAGTTTCCCAAAGAAGGTAGTTTACCAGAGGATCCAGATGAGATGGACTTTCAGACCCACTGCAGTGTGGGCCTCATCTAGCTCCAGTGAGAAAAGAACAGAATATATCCAGCGCCTATGATATCCCTCCTTCAAGGGTTGGTGACTAGATTCATCCCAGTCATCTTGCAGAAGCTTCCTGGCATGGGGTTTCTAGTACTAAATTAGTGACACTCAGGAGACATCAATCTTCCCAGACTTGAAAAAAGGGTCAGATGAGGTTCTACACTTGAGCATTAGTGACAGATTAGCTCTAAGAACACCGGAAGCCATCTGCCAAAGGAAGGGGATCTGTTAGCCAGTGCTCTAAGATCAAGTCTATACTTGCACAGTAAATTATCAGCTAAAGAAGTCATTCAATCCCAAGTGCAGAAGCTACTCCTGATTATCAGCTACCGAGCATTTCAAAGAACCTTTAAAAAGTCTGATGGCATAGAGAAGGTAAACAAAAGATTAATATCCAACATTTATATGCAAGCAATACATCATTAATGATCATTATGGAGAACTTGCTTAGTTCAAATGAGGTTCCAGAAGACTGGAAGCATTTCACTGTAGCACCAGTATTTATAATAGCCACCCTGGGGAACAGCAGGCCCATCAACTTGACACAGCTAATATGCAAGGTAATGGAAATAAGTAGAGGTGAAACGGAGCCACACGGACACAGAATTATCTTGGGAGCCTACTTCCATGCAAATAATTAGAAACTGCCCTGTTTATTAGCAGAGTGGAGAGGACATTGCCTCAGACACCTTAGGTCACATTTTAACTTACCATTTAAAACTGGCACAGCATGTTGCCCTGCTTCTTAAAACCACAGCAAAGAGCATTCGATGCAATTGACAGAGGACAAACAGTTTCTAAAGGAATTTGAGGAACACATTTGTTCACGTGGTTGGGAAGCAGCACCATACTGGGGAAAAAGAGGTGGTCTTTTTTAGTCCTTGTGGCTGTGCAACATCTTCAAGTCCATTAACCTATCCTTCTATTAATTTTCTGAACTGTAAAATGTGGATAATGTTGCTTAACCTGTATTTCTGTGTAAATTAAAAGGCATATATAAAAGTACTTTGTAGAATATAAGAAAGGAGAAGCAAATGAAAATGGTGCAATGAGGTCAAGCAGCGAACTTGGAGAACACCCTGGCTCTGTGAGGACTAGACTCCCCCTCTAAAAGGGCCCTTGGGCTGTGACCCACTGTTACTTTGTAGAAATGCAGGACTGGTGTCTAAGTTGGGTCTTCCCATTTAAAATCAAAATTGGAAATAGTTCTTTATTTTTATTTACTTGATAAGAAATCTTTTAGATTTTTGCCAGGTGTGGAAGTGCACACCTGTCATCTCAGCAGCTTGGGAGGCTGAGGCAGGAGGATGCCAAGTTCAAAGTTAGCATCAACAGCTTACAGAGACCCTAAGCAACTTAAGTGAGATTCTGTCTCAAAATTTAAAAAATAAAAAGGGTTGGAAATGAATAGGGGCTCAGTGAATAAATGCCCCTGGGTTCAATCCCTGGTAATGAAAAAGAAAAAAAGAAAGAAAGAAAAAGGATTCTTCGGTTTTAAAGTGCAGCAACTAAAACAAAAATTTCTAAAAAAATACTATGTTTATGCAGATTGCATCCTGTTCACAGACTATTAGTCCTCTCTTCAACCTTTCCCCAGTGGATAAAATGGTATAAGCACAATTAGGAATTTTATTAGTTGATAATAATAGTAATTACTAACATTTATACAATTACAGAAAAGAATACTTATTGTGAATCAAGTCCTTCTCTTCTTACCCCTCCTCCTCCTTTTCCTCCACTTTTTCCTCCTCTTCCTTCTCCTCTTCCTCCTATGAAAAGCATTTTTTAAAAAATTTTTATTGAGATATAATTGTCATATAAACTTGTATATATTCAAGATGTACAGCATGATGATTAGATTTTTGTTGTTGTTGTTGTTGTTTTTCCAGTGCTAGGGATAGCCCTTATGTGTGCTTAAGATTTTTTTTTTGGCTAAAATTATCTAAATTTTGTGGAAGCTTTAATTTAAAAAATAATTTTTATGGAAAACTTATTTTATTTTTAAATTCAGTAGTGGATATGATGCAGAAGCCTTCTGTCCTCAGCTTTTCTTGACATAACCCTTCTCTATGACCATTTCAATGAAGCATTTTTTCTTGAAGCATAGTTAATTGTAGATCTTTCCTGTAAATAAATACAGAGATTTGCCAACAGTTCCTCTCATACATTTACTTCTGTTTAGCTTACCTTGACCTATGGAGTTTGCAAACTGAGTAAAACTAGCAATTCATATTTATTTCGCTAGGCAAAGTAAAGCGGGGATTGGCTACAGAAGGTGATTTCTTCACCTGAACTAGGTATTAAAGACGGCCACGAAGGCAGAAAGAAAACCCCAGTATGTCAGTCCTGCGTCAGCTTCCAATACAAGGTAACTGGGTCCAGAGGAGGCATGGCAACATTTCATCTTCCTGTTATTGCATAGTGAAGCCTACCCCAGAGGTCTGTTATCCTGGAAAACAGTATCCAGAGGGGGGTCTTCAAATTCAAGAAAGACATTTCCAAGAAGACCTAGGAAATACAGAAAGAAGACACCTAATGGAGAGAAGCAGGCCTCATTTTTCTATCAGTAGGTACAATGATCACGTGAACATCCGAACAATGAATGAAATGAACAACTTAGTAGGGCTTTGTCAATCTATGTTGATTTATGTTTATTTGCATGACTGCTGGAAGAACATCAAAAGAACATCTAAAAAGCAGTTTTTCTTTGCAGGACAAGTAGAATGAAATGCTCATTTGTAGTGATTAGTAATAAACAACTAACAAGGAAAAAGAATGGAATTACCTAAAATCCTTAAGCAGGCAGGAGCTTATTGTTTGCCAGTCTGAACTCAGAGTTCGAGTTCCTATTCTTTCTAACACGTTCCCACTCTTCTGTCTTTTCCACCCAGCCATTGCCAGCTTTTTCTTGGAGCATGGATGACCCAGACCACAGAAAGCAGTTTAACGTTTCAGAAGGAGCTAGCTAAAGAAGGTCAAGGTCATAGTGAAGGAAATCAGAAATGGACTCATACCAGGGTCACTGTGCAGAGCATCGGGAATGATTCCAGTGTGCAGGAATAATGAAGTTGGGCAGAAAAATAAAAACAAAAAAAAAAACCAAAAAACAGGCAGACATAACCAGAGGAGCGCTGCGTCATCTATCTGTCCAGGGGCTCAGGGCCTTCTCTTCCCGTAAAAGCCTGAGTGTTTCCCTAAGGGAATCAGGTGATTACAAGAGGAAGTGAGTGGTAATCCACGAGGGAATCTGAAACAAAAGCAAAATAAGAAAAGAAACTTCCCTTCATGTGCCCTTCACCAAAGGAGCATTCATTCTAAGAAGCAGAGTTCTCTGGAAATGGTGTTTCCTTGGCCTGTGAGAGGGAACTAGCTGGTGAATTCTCAGAAGTAACCACACAAAAAGTCTTGGGATCATGAAAACTTGTAGGTACCCTTGACATTACTCATGAAAAAGGAAATGTTAGCTATTAGAAAATTCCCAAGAATGGGCTATTTGGGGACAGAAAGAAGAACAGCAATGATTTTTTTTTTAAAACATGAACAACACAACACAGCCCCAGCCCGGGGCCCCCAAGTCTATGAAGTTTATAGGTCCGAAACTCTTTAAGTAACTATCAATTGTGTATTTATAGAGCTTTGGTACATTCTTAGCACCATGCTAGAGGTTTCTTTCCACGGCGATCAAGAGAAGGCTTTTTTCATTAAGGAAGGGCATCACATGTAGGTATAGAGTTGGTGGGGTCAAGAGAGATTTTTATGGTCTTCAAACTTAACAGGACTTATACCCTAGTCCTTTATCCTACATGGAAAATTCTGTGCACATTTCAGAGGTAGGGACATCAAAGAAATCATAGGGTTTTAGGCAACTTGCAGCCTGTTGCAAACCCGAAGTTAATGCCCTGTGGAGCATTAGATCCAATTAAAGTGGGGACTGCTTTGCAGTTGCCAAGTTTCATGCAACTTCCCTCAGAGTTGAATGAGGAGTAGAAAGGCAGGCCCAGAGCAAAATGAGCTGAGTCGGGAAAGGGGAAAATAGATTCAGAATGTAAAAAGCAGGGCTCTTGATGGGCTGAAGAACTGACACATGGAAAATGTAATGCATTATTGACAAACACGTATGCTGGCTGCAAAAATAATTAACACAAGCAGAAAAGAAATAGGAATGAAATGGAGCAGAAAGACTTTGAAAGATTGTGAAGTGGCCGCTGAAATTGCCAACCTAATGTCAGAGAGATGATTAAAATTTTCCAATAGAACAGGTGAATAGGTACTTAGGAGGGTGTGATGTAAACCAAGAGAGAGTGGATCATTATATGAGTCTACACTGAGGTACTAATCAGCATTTTATGTGCAACTTTGCAGTGCACATTTTAGCAGATGGAGGAAGCTCTTAAAAGCTGATAGCTAAACCGAGTCTGACTGCCTTTCTGTTTCATAATAACCATCCCTGGAATGGGTGCTTGTTCCAAGTGAACACTGCACAACCAGTTTCCACAATAGGATTCTAGAAATATCAGTGTGCTTACAAAGTAAAGATATCTGCAGAAACTTAGGATCCAGGGAGAGGAAAGGGAAGGCAGGGGGTATTTAAGTCTTCCTAAATTGGGATCCCTGGGTGGAAGGCTCTAATTAGAAAAACTGGTTACTTAGCAATCAGGACTCAAAGTGAAGATCAAGTGACAGCAAGGAGAAATTATTCTGCAGGCCAAATTGTATTCATGCACGCAAGCTCACGCGCACACGAGCACACACACACATACACACACGCTCCTGCCGAAACTGTATTGCTGCAATAACAAAAATAATTAGATGGTGGATTGTGGATATGTTAAAAGAGAATAATTCTTCGTGATCAGAATGACTTTTTTGCTCATTCAACAGAAAAAGACTCTTATTTTTTATTTGTTGGCAAAGCCAAATTAGAAAAAATATATATCTTTACGACCACAGGAGACAAATGAGTGATACCAAATATCACTAAAAATGCTATTAATCTACAGTGATATAAAATTACCATCTCAGCACAAAGAAAGCCTATATAATCTGAATTTCTCTAGCATCATAAAAACGAATGAGAAGCGAAATTGAGAGTAAGTATGCTTTTGAGATGCTGTTAAGAAGTTACATGCATTGTTAACAAATGTGACTAGACAGACTGGTGATTTACCTTGAGTAACACATTTACAGAGACATAGAAAATTTCCAAATGGGACCAACTCATTGCCCTGTACGCTGGTTGATGACACCTTTGAGGGTGTTATTCTCCTGTCTTAGACACTAAAGTGTGGTTGATTAGCTATTGACTTTATGGATTATATCCCCCTGTTTTCCTTTGCCAATTTTCTGTATATATCAGAAGACAAAAGAAGATGGGGGTGGAGTCAGGGTGTGGTGAGGAAGAGGACAAAGATCGGGACTTTCTCCTTCACTTACCAGTGAGGAACACAAAGGACTGTTGGCTCCATTGCTAATCTGTCTAAAGCCCCCATTGAGTTATTCTTCCATGGTCTCACATCTTACTCCTCCAGTCTATGGAAGAGGTAGCGGAGGACAATGGCTGGGTCAGCATCTGACAGGAAGTGGAGGGCAGTGGCAGGCATCAGGTGGTTGAGGGGGTGGGAAGCCAATGAGAATGTGGAAGAGGAGGGGCTGAATGAGATAGAAAGGGGAGCAGGAGGGAGACAAGTGTTTCTACTTCTTCCATATTATTAAAAAAGAACGAATGAACCAAAGACAGAAAGAAACCCATCATCACAACCAATAACAACACTTAGGGAACATTTGGAAATGGAAACATGACAATTTTCAATTTGTCTCAAAGTGATATGGGAACAGTATGATAAGGTGGTAAAAGTTGACCCCAATGCTACCAGTAGCTTCTGGCAGTTCCTTGCTGGCCAGGTGAAGGTGCAAGAGCTGGTTGCAGTGGCTTTGCTCCTTTGTGAAGGCTTCCTTCTACAAAGATTCTAACATCACTATTTTAACATCACTACTATAACACTCATGCAAGACATCCCCATTAGATGAGCAGGGGCTCTTATTTAGAAACCCTTTTTACTGAGCATCGTAAGGGCATATAATTAGAACAAGGTTAATCTGGAAATAAAATTGAAGTCCCACTCCAGTTCATCATGTTCTTTCCTTGAACCTTTTCCTACCATCACAGTAGTCAGAGACAGCAGCTGCCAGACATGAAGATACTGGGCACGGCCTTTGGGGCCACAGCAGAAGTTTCAGGGTTGACTGCAGGGGAAAATCCAGGTTTATGGGATCTTAAATTTGTGAGGCACTTCAAAGAAAAAGAATTCAAAAACATGAATACAAAATCAGGTATGAATAGGAAGATTTATTTTGAATGAGTAAATAAATCATACTTATCATCCTCAGAAATTTTATAAAACTAATATCAGAATTTTAAAAGCGTCAGGAAAATCACATTATGACTTTAGTAACTAATTGCCTGATAGAGTTCTATAAAGATTGTTTCCCTACCTCTCTGCTTTCATTATCTATGATTGCCTCTTTATATGGTAACGATTTTGCAATATTTTCTCGAGAAAAGATAGACAAGTAATTCGGCTTTTCCTCTAGCATTGTTGCTCAAAATGTGGTTATTGATGATTTCAAAAGGTGACTTTTCACTTCAGCCTTTTATTGGCAATGCCATATCTGTAAATTCCTCATCAGTTTCTTGCCTGCAGCCAAAGGTTTTGGAGCCTTTCGATCCTCTGATGCAACTGGGCAGCCCCTCACTCCCCTTCCCCAGCTCCCAGGCACAGGTCTGATTTAGATTCCTGTCCCTGAAGGTACAGATAGACCAGGATGTTCAAGTTGGCAGTCCAGAAGTTGTCATTAGGCATCAGGTAGATGAAGAGGTGTTTTGAGGTTCACCAATCCAGCCAGCAGTCCCAGGACTACCATAGGCAAGGGAGCAATGTCCCCAGGGCAAGTGGGTGTTCTTTGTGTCCTTACTGGGGTGGCTGCTTTTTTCTGCAGGTGACACACGAGCCTTGGAAAACACCTTGAATGTTAAGCTTCTTTAGCTATGCCATGGATTTACCTCAAGATGCCCCTGGACAAATTATTAAAAAAGAAGGTTCACTTTCAGGAACTCTGTCTCTTCTTGGGATATTTCCTGTTCTTGAAATGAAACTGCAGGGGATATTCACAAATATATTTACACAATAAGCTTGAAGCTCAAAGGAACTTTTCTAATCCATCAATAATAAATTATCCAATTTTGATGCATACTGTTAAAGGCTAAAGTTATCTTTCTAGCTCTCTGTAGATATTACTATATCACAACACTGTCATATGAGGAGTCAACCAGAGTGTGCAGTCAAAAATTGTACAGGAAAAAAGACTGTAGTGGTATGGACTCCTCACCTACCCCAGAACCCAGAGGAGACATCTCCAATCCTGTGGTACTTGCTCTTGCCTTCCTGGGAGAGCTCATTAAACAATAATTTTCTTCTGAGTAAATGCTTGGAAATTAGTTAACTCTCCCCATACCTTGGGTGATTTGATTTCAACCAGAACTCTTTAAACAAAATTCCATGATTTTAAGGAATTTAACTGTAATGGTGGGATTCAGTGGAGCCAGTAGGAAAGATGCTGTGATGTTGAAATAATTCGGCTCATCTAGTCCAGGAGATGGACACACCCATGACATTGATGCCTTAAGGCAACAAGTCTGAGCTTAGCAGGTTTTGATTACTTGTCAGTTTATGATCTGTGACTAATTTTGTAGCCTTCTTGTCAGTCCTGGTCCCTTCCCGATTGGACAGGGGAGTGATAGAGTGGTTATACTTACCTTGCAGGATGTGAAGGCACCTATCCCTGCTCTACATGTGGCACATGAATGTGATTTCCTTCCTCTGGTTTTACAATATAGGCTCTTGCATTTTACAGACAGCTTTCTATGGTGTCTTTCATCTTTACTAAAAGGTCCATTTATGTAACTTGAGTTCCTGTGGGGACCCAAGAGACCCCATTGTTTTTAAGTCCTTAGTATTTCCTGACTTTTGCTTTATCTTCTTTACCCAAAGAGAAAAACTTCAACTCTTGCTTCCACCCCATGGTGCTTGTTTTTGTGAAATTGATGCTAATCCTTGGAAGAAATGAGCTGACAATATTAAGTCATCTCTTTATATAGCTTTTGATGGTGACTTTCCTAGAAAGACTGGCTTCATTGCTCAGAGAGGATATCTGAGGAATCATGATACAGACTTTTTCTCCTCCTCAGACTTCTCCAGGCTACAAGTACTCCTAACTTTAAGAGTGCCCACAGGCAATTAGGAGCCAAAGCTGCCCGTCTCTGATCAGGTACTTATACTCAGTTATCTTAAATCCTTTTCTCTGAATTGGATGATTAATGCTTCAAAGTTTTCTGACACTCAGAAATGCATTTTTCTGGACCTCCTCTTAAAGCATGTTGATTTTAGGGATCTCAGTGGAGCTTTGTTCCGCTCTTGGCTATTAAATGTATCTGACTCCACTTATTTTTTTTTAAATGCATTGTCTGCTTTTGAAGGGCAGAAGAGACTGGGGAGAAGAAGGCAGGTAAGGTTGAATTCTGGTTCAAATGGAATTGATTAAAAGGTAGTTCTTGCCTTTTGAATCCTTGACCTTCTCTCAATCTGAAATAGTTGTTTTCAAATGTGGACAGAGATGGCTAAAAATCAATGGGCAGAAATGTTAGGGTGTAAAAGTGATTGACATGGGCACAGTTCATATCAGCAGAGCCTTCTGATGCAAAGGAAAAAGGTAGTATACCTCAGCATGCTTCAAACTGACCTGTGTTCCCAACCTTAAAGAAATAAAGGAAATGTTTACAGGGGTTTTAATTTGAACAAATAGCCTTGTGGCATTAACATAGCACCTGGATAATTTTGGAGTAAATCAAGATGCTGGCTAAATTTTCCTTTATGATAAATATTTTTGGCACAGAGTGTACTCAATTTTACTATCAGTGTGATGCATACCAAGTCTCTTTGGTTTATAGCAAGACCATTTACATGAAGGTTATTCAAAAATCATTGATCAGTTACTAAGGTATATTCTCCTAAGAAATAAATCCTTGCTATGACCATAGAAGAAAACCATGTTAAAAATAACTTGGCAGTTGGAATGATTGAAACAACTTCATCTAATCCAGTCATTTTCCAGATGGAAAAACTTAGGCCCAAGTTGCTGGTGTGATTTAGTCAAAGAAGGAAAGCATTCTTTAACCAGTTCTAATAGTTTGAAAGAGTCCTCTTCAAGGATGGCAATGGGAAAAGACAGTAGAATGAATTGAACATAACTTTCTTATGCTCATACAGGAATGCATGACCAGTGTATAACCACATCATGTATAACCACAAAATGGAAAGGTTTACTCCATGATATGTCAAAATACATTCTACTGTCATGTATAACTAAAAGAACAAATAAAAAATTTTTAAAAAGAAAAAGAAAGTATCCCCTCCAAAATTTATGTATCAGACACTTGATCATTGAAAGATGGGCCCTCTTGGGAGGTGTTAGGATTAATGCCCCTATAAAGTGGGTCTGTGGGAATGGGTTCTTTTTCTTCTGCTACTTAGTCATGTGAGAACATTATGTTCTTTCCACAGAGGACTCAGCATTAAAAGCACCAACGTGGAAGCAAAGAGACAAAGCCCTAACCTGCTCATCTTGGAGTGATCTTGGAGTTTTCACCCTCCAGAACTATAAAAAAAAATAAATTTTTTGTTTTTCATATACTACCTAGTCTCAGGCACTCTGTTTTAGCGGAAAAAAACTGGACTAAGACATCAGAATTAGCATTCAGGTGTTCTGATACAATCTTGAAATCAAGACTCGATATGATAGTATTTGTATACCACACTGGAATAAACTGAAGGGACCTGAGGACATCTATATGAGCTAGGCAAAAACATTTACTACATTTTCTTTGTATTTTATGATGATGATAATAAAAATAAAATACAGAGCATTAGAGATGGATATTAAATATTGAATTTATATAAAAGCTCAAAATAAATTTTTTCCAAAATTTTTAATGAGAAAGTTGAGCTTGCTTCCATGCACATAACTATTTTACACTGAGTTTTATGTTTGAAATGGCTATGAGCAAGTCCCGATCAAGTCTTTTTAATGATCTCTTCAAATTCTTGATAGTCACCATTGATGAGAAACTTTGTTCGCACAAGTAGGTGATAAAAAATTTAAAACCATTTTTTACAGCCATTCAAAAATTTACAACGGTTGAAATTATCTTTAAAGAATCTAAGAGCTCTTCTTTTATATTTTCTTTGACTGATGTAAATGTTGAAATTTCTTGTGATAATGAGAATGGATTTCAATCCAGTCAAACCTTTTCATTCAAAAAGAAAGTGCCTGAGCATGCAAAATGTGCATGCAGTGCTGGAGCCCTGGCCCTGCCCCTGGCGTGGATTCCATTCAAAAGGTATAAGGATAAGGTATATGTGAAGAGGCGCAGTCTGCCTTCTGCACTGTGCCTTGCAGGACTCCTGCCTGGCTTCTCTGCTTTACTATCTCACACATTCAGTGTAGACCTGGCTCAGACATCACACTCCTCAGCCCCTGGGACAAGAAGTTGGTAGAGAGCAAGGAGCACCTTCTTGGCTATGGTGCATTGCAGACAAGCTCATGCCATCAGCCACCTGCAGGGACTATGGGCATGCTATCAGAGTGCCTGAAAGTCGCACTGGAGGAGTCGTAAGCTGACAGCTAGCTCAGGGTTACAGCAATCAAGAAAGCACAACAGACACAAATGGTTGGCTCAGCTCTACAAGTCATGGCTTGGATCTAACATGGGATTGTCTGCCTCTCAGTGTGCCTTCTTCTCCCCTTTTCATGGTTCATCTCCATCCGTAATTTGACTAACATACCATTATTGAGGATGAAAATGGTGTCTCCAAGTTCTATAGATAGGCTGACAAATATGGTAGTTTCACTTCTCCTGTGCAATCAATGGTGGTCCCAGAAATTCCTATAATTAGTATCTAATAGAAATTTTATTTTACAAATAAATTTAAAACAATAAATCCTATTATATCGTCTGTGTGATCTCAGAAGTATTGCTGCCCTCTCTCCAAATGTTCATTATCAATGAGATTGGTACCATTGATCAAGTTGAAGTCAAGCAAACATCACTATGAATAGGAAAAAAAAGAAAGTATGTTTTCTTTTATCTTTTTCTTTTTTATTCCAACCCCATTCATTGTTTGACTTTGCGTATGCTTCATCCATTTCGATTCCCCTGGGCTGAGCAGTTTATGTTATACAGAGCTGCAGCCTGCACTGAAAATGCCCTTCTTCCATCTTTCGGTTAAAAAAGAAAAACATTTTTTTTTTCCTGTGCCTGGAGAGAAGTGCTGAGTGGACAGCCCTGGCTGCTTCTGTTTATACTGTGAACAACTGCCGCACAAATCAGCACCAAATTTCCCTCGACTTTTGCCTGGAACAATATTATCCTGCAGGGACCCACTCTGGGGGTCCAGAGGGTGATGTATTCCTTGCAGTTATATGTACATGCTCCAGAGAGCAATTTTAGCCCCTCTGATGCTGACAGAGATAGTGAACAGCAATTGAGTGGGGGGGAGCACCATGCCACCACGCTCTCTTCACAACCCATCAGCAGCACACATTTATTGAGACCCTACTAGATACAAAGCCATGTGGCAAGTACTATGTGCTAAATACTATGAGCAATTTATATGCTAAGTCTGGTCCAGGATAGAAGAAATAATAATAAATATGTATAGAACATTTTCTATAGCCCAGGCACTAAATCAAAGGTATTACATGCATCATCTAATTAAGCCTCACTATGATCTAAGGAAGACTGCTATCCCAATTTTATGCAGAAGTGTCTTATTATTCCTAAGATAATGGCAACCTGTAAACAGGTTCTCCCTAAGTACCTTATTGGATGTAAGTATGTTTTTCTCCATCTGGGCTCCTGGTTAGTTTTCTCCATAATACTTCTTGCACTTGTTTTATTTGTTTATTTATTGGACTTTTCTGGCTGTCTCTCTCACTAGCATTTCATATTCTAGGAATATTCTATTCATGCATCTTTTGTTTCACTGCCTTGGTGGAGTCCCTGGACACACAGTAGAATCTCAGTAATTTTTAGTTGAACGAATGAGTGAATGAATAAAACAGATCAAGATGTTAAGTGCTTTACCTAAGATTGTAGAGCTAGTAAGTGACAGAGATGGGATTCAATGCCCACCATTACCATTTTGCTCATATAAGTATATATATACTTTCCTAATATATGGTAACTCTGTTAGGGATTTGAAATGTAGACACAGAAACCAATACAAAGGACTCAGTGGATCTGCACTGAGAGGAAAGTCCTTTTCTCAGGTATGGACTGAAGTTATGCCCTATTTTAGAGCTTGGTAAATCCATATCTAAACATACATTGGGATTCCTGCTAGATATACTGGCTCACCGACCATAGCACTCTTTCTTACTCGTGTTTTGATCTCTCTCCTCCATTTCTCTTTGTCACTCAGGAATACAGGGTATTGTGGATACTCCTTGGATACTCATGCAGCCATGTATCATTTTCCCTAGTGCAAGATGTGGAAGGGACTGGAAAATGAGCTCATAAGCCAGTTAAGCCAGCACAAAGGCTAGAGCCGAGAAGACCCAATCACTGTCCAAACTCCATTCATTATCTGACTTTGCTCCCAGAAGCTGCATAGCCAGATGTCAAGTTTTTTTCCAGTTGATATTAGACCAGTTGGAAGGATAGAAAGATTAAATTGGTGAAGGAATTGGCTGTCTTGAAGAGCTTTTCTCTCCTCCTGGGCCAAAAAGAAAGAATCAAACATGTTGCCTAGAGCTTCAATCTAGGAGACATTTGACAAACCTTCATTGCACAATTAAGTGAATAATTAGTTGGATGAAAAATGTTCTTCTTCATTAATAGTGAATTTTTTCTTTAAATTCCTTCTATGAGAAATACCTAATGGGAAGCTCTGACTCATAATGCTGTAAATATCACTTCATGTAGTTCAATGATTACATTGAGATTATAATATCTTTATACTCTTTCTTAGGAGAGATTTCCCAGTGACAATGAGACTCCTTTCAGACAACCAGTTGCTTTGGGATTCATAAACCAATGATATTTTAAAATCTGAAGATGATGATCACCAAATATTTTTTAAAAATTAAAAAGTAGCAGATGGAATTTATTATCTCATGTTGGGGGAGGGAGCAGTACAGTCCCCATCTCCATGTGTGGGATCAGGGAATTTCCAGAACTGAGAGTGACTCATTTTCCACATACAGGCCAAGGAATATTAAGGGAGCCTTATCCAGCTCTATATTCTTGAAATAGTATTTCCACATTGTTGATGTGAATTTCTCCAATTTTCTACTAAATATCATTGTATCTGGGAAGAAAACACTGGTATTTTCCGTGGTTAGAAAAGAACCTTTGTATATATATCACATAGTTACAGCTTTCGTGTCTTTCTACAAAGCTTTTCCTCCCTCCTTTCTTCTCTTTCCTTTCTTCCTCCCTTTCTCCCTATCTCCCTCCCTCCCTCCTTCCTTCCCTTCTTTCCTTCCTCCTCCCTCCTCCCATCTCTCTTTCTTTTTCTTTTCTTTTCTTCTTTTACATTCATTCCTCTTGAACAATCGCATGTCTTTGGCAACTCTCTTCCAAGATATCTTAGCAACATTATTATGAGCCTATGGATTTTTATCCTGAAGTGGTAACGGTAGAATTTCCACAAAGATAATATATTGATGATGTTCTCTTTCCAGTAGGGCTGGGTGGTCTGTTGGACTAAATATGCAATTAAAGACCCCTTGCCCAACATCCTAAAGTTTCATGGGTATCAACAATGAGAACTAGGCCAACTAAACCTTTCAACCATAGGTATAAAGTTACTGCACTGTCTCTACAGCCTCACTAGCATATGCATTCAGATGAGCTCTCATTGATATTGTCTCAAATTTCTTTGTCTTGTTTCCTTCCTGCTCTAGACTCCTGCATCCTGGGCATATACAAAGAGTGCCTCATCTCACACACCTGCCAGTCAGGCCTCCAAGCAGCCCCACTCCTTCCTCTCTTGCTCTGTTCCCTTCCACTAAGGACATGCTGGCAGGGAGCTCAGTGTAGCAACAACTGTTGATGCCCGTGGTGAGAACAAGTGCTTGTAACATGGGCAACATCTTCTTCATCCATCAATCTTCAAGGAGCCAGAGTTGATTGGTATCTCCAAGCAGTAGGGAGAACGGTCCTCACCCTCGTTCTGTGCCATAATTTGATATATACAAGAAACGCTGATTTGTTGCATGCCTGTAATCCCGACAGCTTGGGAAACTAAGGCAGGAGGATTGGGAGTTTGAGGCCAGCCTCGGCAACTTAGTGAAACCCTAAGCAACTTAGTGAGACCCTTTCTCTAAATAAAATATAAAAAAGGACTGGGTCTGTGGCTCAGTGGTTAGCAGCCCTGAGTTCAATCCTTGGCACCAAATAAATAAATATAGAGAAACCCCCACCACCAGCAACAAAAATTATATATACTCTCTCCTTGCTCGAAAACCAAGAACTCTTATAACTCCTACAAAGTTGTGCACAGAATAGTCACTGCTCTATTTTATTCCACAAGCAGCCAAATTCCAACCCTTGGTCTGTGCTCAACAAGGGCATATTCCACTTTCTTGCACAAAGGTGATGCTGTATATGCAGCCCCCACTACCCATGACTCCGTCCATCCCAGCAGCAGGTGCCACCATTTTGCTTATTCACTATACCTTGTGCGTATTAGACAGTGACATTCCTTGCCTCTGTACCCTGCTTACTCATCAGTCCTGCTTGTATATGTATACAACAAACCACCCCCAACTCAGTAGGCTTTAAGAATAATCATTTATTCCCCTGAACCTGTTTGGGTTTGGATGATCCAGTCTCAGGTCAGCTGAATTTGATTTCAGGCTGCAGATTGAGTTCTTATTTCTTCTTTGTGTTTTCTTCACCCTCTTTAGACCACCAGCCTGGCCGTGTCATTTTCTTCTCATGGCAGAAGTTCAAGCATGGGCCCAACTGCGCATACACATTTCCAGTCTCTGCTTGTGTCACATGTAACAATATTCCCTCAGGCAAAGCAAGTCAATGACCAAGCCCACCATCAGTGGGGCGGAGAGCTATACTTCATCATGGAAGGACACAGATAAGATGTGGGGAGGAAAGGGAGGGAATGTTTGCCAAATGATAACACAATCCACCCCAAAGTTTAAATCTAAACTTAGGTGGTGAGTAAACATGCCATCAGATGCAGTGAAGATTTTGCCTGAGAGACAATCTCTGACAATTTGATGAGAAAAAATCCATCCAGGCCTCCTGTTGCGGGACCATGTGTACACAGATTTCACATCAAAGCATTGCCACTTGGCTTCTTGGTCAGCTCCCAGCTGATTCTGTTTGAAACAGTCATGACTCACTCAGTGAGGGATCCCTGGCTTCCAGCACCAATTCATTCAGCCTAGTACAAGAATCACGCCTTTTTTCTCTGACTTGTATCCTGAACTTCCTTTCTCCCTATTCCTCCATTTCCAATTCTCTTGGGTTCAGATTTCTCTCTCTATTCCAAATATTTCTGGAGAAGCTTGTGATGGCTTTACAAATCCAAAGAAAGAGGAAAGAGAGATCCTTTTCTACTACCTTTCTCTTCCCTCCAGTTCAAGTTGCATGTGTGTGTGCATGCACACACCTATGCACATGAGTGTATAGTGTGTGTTTGTGATCTACTTCTTGTTGGCAATGGATCAAGGGTTAAATGAGCAAAACTATCAAAGAACCATACTATGCACATGTGCCCATTTACAGTTGACAGAGGATCCAGTACTCTGTATGGGCCCTCTGTCTCTATTATTCTGCTTTCTCCTGGATCTGAAATAGTCACATAGAAATGTTCTTTTGCAGGGACAATGACATCATTTTTTAACCACATGTTTAATTTTTAAAAGTCAATATTTGCAGAAAACATAAGCACAGCATGACATTGCCTTGGAGTTGTTGATTAGTCCCTTCCCGAAGCCTCTTTTCTTTTAAGTTTCTTTTCTATTTTCAGTTTGTCATTAGTCCCGTAATGGGGTGTGTGCCTGTCTGTGTGAATGCATTATCATATTGCCCCAAAGCCTGAAAAGGCCTACGATGAGCCTTTATTCTGGTTTTAGCATACAAACCTCCTTGTTCTCATTCTGTTCCATAATCAGTAAGAATACTTAGGAATGACTTAACTTGGCGTCCTTGGGAAACAAAGACAGACAGAAATACCTGAGAGAAGTAATGAAGGTGCTGATGTAATCCATAACCTAGACTTGATGGGGATGTCATCAATTTAAGAAGCTCAAATGTCATCTAAGTATATGGATCTTTAAAAGCCATTCCATATGCAAAGCAAAGGAAGCACAGGGACACAGAAATGACACGTAAGAGTTACACTGTGGAAATTTGAATGACCTTTAGGAATCTCTACTCCTTAGGGCAATAAAATCTTGAGGCTGGTCTCAGATCTCAGGAATTGTTCCTGACTCTAATCCCCTTCCTCACCCCACCCTGGATTTCAGATAGGAGCAAGTAGAACTGGGAACATATTTGAAAAACTGCTCTGTAAGAGAAAGGGGAATGATTTTCAGCCTCCCAACACCTTTCCATCCATTCCTCCTTCCTAGAGATTTAAACAAATTTTAATCACAAATCCATTGGACCATTGATTTTCTAACCCATCTGCTGCAATATGAGAAGATTTTCATTTTTCTCTCAGACTTTCAGAGAGATGTAATATTGGTTTCCTTCAAATATTAGGGCTTTACTCTATTTTATTTTCATTTCCAAAAATGTAAAGTCTGAGTGTCTTAGCTTGGGATCATTAAGTGCCAAGAATTAGCTGAGTAAAGTGGCTTATAGAATTTGGGACAATTATAGCTTCTTGCAAAAATGAAAAGAACTTCTGAGTCAAGGTCACTCAGTAAATCTCATGATAAATGCAAATTCCATCAAGTTTTTTAAAATCTTTTTTTCTGGGGCAAGAAGTAAAAAGGAACTAACAAACCATTTGAGAAACATAAATGTCATTCAGATGTCTCTGGGCAGAGAGGCCTTTAGCATGTTTCTGCCTATAACTGGAAGCCAAAGCATCAACTGTCCGTTGACTCTTGAGCCCTGCTTCCTCCCCACCCAGAGCTGAGCCCACAGGCCTCACAGTGTGTCTGTTTCCAATTCCTCTGTGCCAGCATATCTGCTAATGTCCCAAGTGGCTTCCTTTACAGCCGCGTGATCATCTGTGTATTATTAACTAACCGCAAATTAAAGTCATTACTTGGTGCTTAATTTTATGTAACATTTCTTTGTAATGTGTACAAAAGAAATTTGTTTTTAACAGGAGTTTGGTAAATAGCATGTGCCATGATTAATTAGAGAATATAATGGGTCTGTTGATTTGAAATTAAATTTAGTGCAACAATTTTCTTAAAAATAATTACTTAAGTGATATTTCAAGGTGTGTGAGTCTTTAAAAAGAAAAAAGGAGGCATCCTGCATGGATAGGCCCAATGCCCTGTGTCAGATCTTTTTGTTGTACTAGAACCAAAAAGAACTAGAACAGCTAGAGGACTCATTTTTTATTTTTCTTGAGTCTGTGTGTTCTTTAAGGAACACCAACATTCAAGAGCTATTTTAAATCCTTTTTAGAACAAGGTAGAGTATAAATGAATAAACTAACAAAGGAATACATTCTTAAATACCAGGATGTCAATTATACTTGGGTGTCATTCACCCCTACAGTGCTGTTTCCCTTCTTCTTACACCTGGAGCACATTCCTGCCTCAAAGTCTTTGCACTTGCTCCTTCTGCCTAGACACCACTCCCCTTGGGTCTTCATGTGGTTCAAGTCCTGGATCAGGACTTTCTCTGACCATGTAAGCTAAGGAAGTTCCTTTCCTACCCACTCACAGTCACTGTCACATCAGTGTGACATTCACATTCACAGAACAATCACTGTGTACTGTCTGGCTCTGTATTTGTTCATTGCTCTTCCTCTGTCTGCTCCTATAGAATGTAAAACTCCTCAAGAGCAAAAGCCTGTCTGCCTTGTCCTCCCTGTATCTCCAACAACAGGTGCAATGCTTGGCCACCAGTGGGTCCTTGCTAAATATTCGTGAAGTGAATGAATGGATTGCATTGCTCTCACAAGCCAAGAACTAACCGTGCCCTTACTGGAGAGAAAGCATTGTCAGCTTTCAAAGTTTTCTCGAAAGAACAGAAAGAGAATTTTAGTCTTTATTGTCTAGATAATGAGATGCCTTATAAAGAGATGAAGAATTAAGATGTAAACAAATTTGATGACAGGAGGCAGAAAGCAAAGGTTGTAACCAATTTCTTACTGTGTAGAACACCAAACTTCAGGCTTCAATCAATTGGAACTTCTGCCTTTATAAACTAGGCAACTCGTTAAATTGTTCCCATTTGAACAACTTGGCCAAGTTACTATCCATAACGATCTAAAGATTCATTCAACCTTCATATATTTAATACTAGATTCTTAGGGGTGATATGGTGCTTTGCTGTACAGAGATAAGAGGAAGAATTCAATGAAAGGGTCACATTGGTATCACAAAATGTGTCTGACCAAAGAATAAAATGTAAGAGGCATCAATCCCCATGTTAGGTGTCATACTTACTTCAGTTCATTCTCACAATACACCAAAGTCTCTCTTTGTCCCCTGAGACCTTTTAAAGCTTTTCAGCATCTCAACATTAAGTCTTTGTCAAACCACTGGGAACTTCCTACCAGTGGTAATAGGGTTCTATTCCTTGGTTATGAGTGGTTTGGGAAATGTTTCTTTTTGGATTTTCTCGATATGCTTAGAGTGAACAGTAGCCTAGATGCTCCATGTGCAACGAGTTGCCTTTTCCACAAGTTCAAGTCCCATCCCCACCATTTACTAACTTACAAACTTGGGCAAGATACTTAATGTCTCTTGGTTTCCCATCTGCAAAACGATCCTAATGTAACTCATGTGGAAGGAATGTAAGGCACTTGTTTTCATGTAATTGTTGTGTTGATACTTTTAAATTTCAAGGTGTAATCAAAAGAGTTATCCCCATTCCGTGTATGATTTATTCTTGGTTTCCCTTGCCCTGGTATTTATGTTTTAATTTCTTACACTCTAATTGCTCATCCATTTATAATTCTTCCTGGTATTCAAGGAATATAATATAGAGGGTATATAAGGGATATTTTGTCCCATTCATCTGGCTATGCAGGTATCCTAATACCAGCTCTTAGAAATTCCACTTTTTCCTCACAAATTAGGGATGCCACTTTTATCATATACTAAATAATCATATGCAATTAGGTCTACTTCTGAATATTCTGTTTTTCCCATTTGTCTCATCCATCACTATCAAACTGTTTAAATTTTAGAGGTTTATGATGTTTTAATATTATACCATTGGTCTTCTTTTGGATGAATTTCCTGGCTATTCTTGCATGTTCATTCTTTCAAACCCCCCCATAAAATCAATTTGTCCAGCTTTAGGAAAAACATTTGATAACACTTTTTCTGGTATTGCATTAAATATTTGAATAAATACATGAATAGTTCAGATCTTTATGATGTTGGGCTTTTCTATGAACATGGTTTACCTTTTCACTGATTGTTTAAGTCTAATTTTTTATATTCACAAATGTTAATTTCCTTCACATCAATTTTAAACATTTCTTGTTAAATTTAGGCAGAGATATTTTGTTTTGCTTTTAACTCTTAGGCATGAGGTGGTTTTCTGTTTTGTTTTGGTACTGGGGATTAAAAAACCCAGGGGCACTAAACCACTGAGCCACATCCCAGTTCTTTTTATACTTTATTTGGGGACAGGACTTGCTAAGTTGCTCAGGGCCTCACTAAGTTTTTGAGGCTGGTTTTGAATTCATGATCCTTCTGCCTCAACTTCCCAAGTTGCTGGGATTGCCAGTGTGTACCACCATGCCTGGTAGCATGAGATCTTTTATTCCATTATATCTCATAACTGGATTTATTTGTGTCTATCAGTTCAGTGATCATGTTGTTTTAGTAGCATGAGTATTGATATTCTGAAATTGTGTATATAGTGTGTGGTAAAGCAAAGATATATATATATTTTAGTGTCATTTAGAACTGGGATTTTCAGCTAGCAGACACAGATATAAGATCAATGAAGTAAAATATCTGTAGTTATGAAAATAAATCTGAGGTAGCAATACTAACCCACAATAGGTTTTATATTTATGCTTTGTTTTCTAGTTCTGCCCACTGAAAAGGCCTAGAAACAATAGCCAATCTAATAGCAATGAGCACCACTAGAACCTTGGTTGCGACTCTCACTACTATTTCCCACCAAAAGGGACCAGACCTCTGATTCTAAGTTGGAGGTAAGGACTTTATTAGATGAGTCTGGAATATGTTGGCATCTCAAGTAGAAAGAAAGCTATGGAAAAAAAATGTCTAGGGTTCTTTCTAAAGTATTCAGGTACCAACTTAAAGAGGTTCCAGCTGACCAAAGATGGGATAATTTGAGCATCTGTAGGATAATAAATGAAACAAATTGAAAAACATTAAGTAAATTTAAATCCATAAGTTTAGAATGATACAAAAAAAATGAAGCTCATTAATCATTTTTAAAGAATGTTAGAGAAACTATTCATTGTATTATAAAAAAAAAAAAAACTAGTCTTGATAACCAGAGTCAAAAGGAAGTTTCTCTTTATAGAATTTACCTAGATAACAAATGGTTTAGGGATTATAGAATTAGGATATCAGCATTTAGCAACCTCCTAATGAATTAATGGCTCTGAGCAATGATCACCAATGACTGCTAACATCATTGTCTCTATCATTAGAGACAATCAAACATTATGTACCTGCTAACAGAAATGTAGTACACTACATACAAAATATTCTTGACAAAACAATTGAACCTGAATCTCGCCAAGTCTCTAAACCTAACTACCAATTTACAGCTTGCAATTATAGAGGAATGCATTAACCATTATCACAAGACAAATTGGGAAACAGCCAATTTCATCAACAGTAGCCTGCCTACTCCCCTCCCCCAAACTGCAGGCAAGAGAGATGGTGGAGAAACCTAGATCTTATTTTTCCTTACATGCAAACTCACCTATTTAATCATATTTATAAAGGCAAGACAGAATCATGTTCATTTATTAATAGTATCACTGTAAAAAGACTGGATTTCAGAGCTCTTAATTCACTTTGGAAACTTGTAAAGTTGATCATTAGCAGTCTAACACGTCTTTCTTCCCCAGTAGGTCTTCTACATTTTCTGTATTTGGAGAGTGAGGATCAGAGTATTGGTGACAACTGGTGCTAAATAAATAGGGTGTGGTTATGCTTACTAAGCCCTTCCTACTTCCTCTCATAAGTAATGGGTGACTTGGCTTATCCTTTATCTAAAGTCATTAGTAAGCAAGTAGATCATCAAAGACAGAATAGAGGGAAGTTTCCATTTTAGATAATTTCCAAAGCTGGATGAACTTAACTGGAGCTTAATTATCCACTGCTTTCCTTTGCTGACCAGAAAGAGGTAAGCTAGTCATGGAGCTCAGATCCTGAGTCCATCCATCAGCATAATGTGTTCAGTATCTGTGATCAGAAAGTGTTGGAAAAACCATCTCCAGGTGGAGAAGAGAAGTCAGTTACTTACAATGATGGTACCTTAAGAGGCAAATCAAAGCAGAAACTAGCAAGCAGTGATCCTTTCCTCTTAGACTCCAATGATCCGTCCATTTCTGCCAGCTTTACAGTCCAAGAAACCTCAACTAGGAGTACAGAAGTGGCAAGGAGGCAGAGAAATGAGGAGGCCTTTACTCAGGCTTGTAGACCATTCAGATACTATATTCCTAACATTATTACTTTTGCAGTTGAGACAGTAATAGGGAACTCAAGGTTTAAGACTTCATTTGCTGTCCAGTGTAAAAAAAAAAAAATGGCACAAACCATTGAAGCTTTTGAGGTGTATGTACACCCTCCATAAAATGTTTAGAGACAAAGATGACTCCCCACTGATGTTCAACCTCTCTCCAATGACAAGAAGTCTTTATTGAAATATGGGAAACATCTGTCTATCTTTAACTGTTCCAATGTTGAGAAGATAGTTGCTTCCCAAACTTACTGTCTGAACCAGGTCAGAACTGATTTCAGATTTACTTCCGATGTCACGCTGTGATGGTAGCCCAGGATTTCTTGTCAATGGTGGTATATATCTCCCGTTTGTGGTCTGGCAACCTCCCAGGCTTGAATTTATCTTGACAGTTATAGCATCCTCCATGGTGACAGGAACATTTCTGACCCCATCAGTCATTTACTACCACCTTGTCCTTGATGGGGTTATCATTGTAGAGTCAAGAAAGAGTATCTGTAGAATTCTGATAACTATCAGGGCATTCCTACTCTCCATCACACAGAATCGGATCCGATTTGCACCTGATAATAACGTCATATGGCTCTGGCATGTTTTTTATACTAACAAAATGATGGATTTTAAAGCCATTTTTCTTTCCAAGTAGGTAGAGTAGGTGGGACTGTGTTAAGAGGGAGTAATAAAGGTTTACCATAAGTTCCTCTTTTGGACAGCTATTCTAAACTCACCAAAAAATTGTAACGGAGAACCAGATTCCCAGGATTCTAGTCCAGGATTCAAGATACCAGACTCAGCTAGTTTGTGAAGGCTTTGTAATGCTTTTGTCAGGACTATGCACTTGGTCCCTGCAGCCCAAGAGAGGTGGGCCCAGTTATCCAAGTGAAAGAAATATGCCATGAACTCCAGCCCAGTGTTGGTATAGCTGAAGATGGAAGGGAAGTTAGTTGGTATGCATGAAGTTCTGGCACTTGGGTGACTCTGGACCCTGCAGTGCCACCAGTACCCTTTGCTTCCCAAGGCAAGCACTGAAAATGTGACTTAGTACACAAAAACCCCAAACTTGGTCTTGTCAAACCAGTGTGGCAGAGGACAGTCATGCAGGCTCAGCCAGGCTGGGGCATACCTGCCCAGAGTCCTGATCACCCACATGGTGGCTCTGAGTAGCAGCAGTAGCAGCAGTAGCAGCAGTTACAGCTCTGTGCCCTCATCTCAGGAGCCCCAGAGACCTGAAAATTAACAGAGACTTAACTAACTGCTCCTAATGAACGAACCTTGTTTGGGTTCTGATTTCAAGCAAACAGACAACTCTGCTACGCTTGATTTTATTTTAAGGAAAGCATGACCCAAATGGTGTTCCTGAGCTAGATGAGATCTGCTTCAGAACCAAGAACACTGGGGTGAGAAGCTGGAGAGGGCAGTGCAGGCCAAGATTGCTCATGGGTACCTTCCCACTTACGTGATGCTTGTCACAACCTCATTTATTATCCATTGTCTCAAATCTGCCCCTCAGGGAAATAATTTGGTCTAAATAAAATCTCAGAATGGGGATCCAGAAAAAGATTAGCTATATTAAACCATGCACTCCAATTCAACTGGAGATAAAACAAGAGAGAAAGGAGACATATCTCCAAATTCAATTCTCCTATCTTCAGTTATATTTTATGGAGAACTTATGTCATTCACAAAAGAGATGTAGTTCCCCAGGGGAGACAGCAGGTGTACATTTTCTCTCAAGGTTATTTAATTGCTGTCAGGAAGACATATGATTAACAAAACCAAACGCTAGAAATATGAAGTATAGACAATTTTAAAGTTGTTTATATAGTTGATTACAGTATATCATACAATGTGTTTATTTGCTATAAACCTGCCTATCACAAACTGTTTCCACACCTGTGCGTTGGCACTAAACAGCCTACTGCTTAGCTGTGTGTAAATCCCCGCTGTGAGAATGGCCAGTAGCAGAACATAGCTTTCACCAGTTGGCCTCTCTGAGTTACCTCCCATGCACCAGCTTCATATGGTGATTTGAACACCTCAATCTTGGGACAGAGGCCTGCTGACCCATAGTGTGTCCCCTGCTTGGAAGAGAGACCGCTGAGCCCTATGCAAAGGAGACTGTGTGAGCATGGCAGGCCTTTGGATTCCCCACTGTCCTCTATGACACTGCAGCTCAGAGTGAGGCACATGGTCTGTCATCTGTTGGCTACTGTGGAGACAAGCACAGGACTGAGAGGAAGCATTCAGTACACAGAGAGCCATTTGGCAGCAAACATTTATGTCTGCTGAATCTTATAATAAAAAAAAATGAATCTTGAATTTTTATATGCATTGGAGGATTTTATTTCACTTTATGTTACTTTTACTGCACTTTCCTGGATATCAGCAGGTGACAGTTTGAGGGTAGGAGGGGGAGTGATACCTTCCACAGATAGTTTGAGAAGCACCACTTTATAGGAATGGCCACTATGCAGGCAACACCCCAGGCCTTCACTTTGACAAAGAGTCATCCGGTGGCAAAAACACAGGAGCCACAAAGATGGCCTCCCAAAAGGTCACTCAAAGGTGAGAGGCAAACAGGCTGCTCTCCTGCATATCTGTTAGATCCATGCCAGAGGATGGCAAGTCTAATGAAATCATCCTAGCTGAGACCTAGTCACAGTAGCTCAGACCTTTCCATATACAAAATAGCCAATGGTCTTCCACTCTCTTTAACGTGATATACATTCTAATCTGCACATGCACATGGAGGAGTTTAGCATCAAGTCTGCTTTCAAAGATTCCTTACACAGCTGTGAAAATTTATTAAAAACTGATTATTTATTAGAGTATTTTAAGACTTCATGCTGAATATGCTAGAGACAGTCGTTCAGGAAAAGACATTTAATGCCCAGAAAACAAGAAATTTGTGTTCAGATATTGGTTCATAGAATATAAATGGGAAAATTATTAGTATAGAAATAGCATCAATTTTGGAAAATATGAAGATAATTTCACTTATGTTTACATTTTTCGTTGTTGTATTTGTAAATTCTCACACATGAAACAGACATATATGCCTATATACAGCTGCATCACAATATAGAAACGCAGTGGTCAGCTTTGTGGCACTATAACAAAGTATCTGAGATGATTAACTTATAAGAAGAAAATATTTTGGCTCATGGTTTTGGAGGTTCTGGTTCAAATCAGGTGGACCCACTGCTTTGGGCCTCTGAAGGGCACACCAGATGGTGATGCTGGGGGTTGGGGAGCGTGTAGCAGAACAAACTGCTCACTTCATGGCTAGGAAGCAAAAGAGAAGAAGGAAGGGGCCAGGGTCTCACAATTTCCTTTGAGGCCACACCTCCAAAGACCAAGGGCCTCCCGCTTCTCCCAATCTCCCTATAGTCCACAGCACCTGGCAATAATGCTATCCTGGGGAACAAGACTTTAGCATTTGGACCTTTGAGAAACATTTATCCAAACCATAGTAAGATACTATCCAAAACCAACTCTTTTACCTACTAGTTTAAAGGAACTCCCACCCAAATGTCCTGTAAGACTAAGGAACATTTCAGGTGTATCCATATTTCTTGCTCCAACATTGGGGTTTAATAAATGTTTGAATTTCACAAAGTCTATATATAAGAGAGTCCCCTATTATTCTAAGCATGAACCTTCATACACTCTGTATAAGAGGAGCTGCTTTCTCCACTCCTATAACCTCTAGAGTAATCAGAAGTGCCCCCACCACTCTTGGCAACCAGAATGTCTGCTTGGCTTTGGGGTGGTCAAAAAAAAAAGTTAATCACACATGGATTTTCAGTACAGGTAGGGAGGGTTTAGAGAAGTCACCCTGGGAAAAACACAAATGGTGGTGCTGGATAATTAGCTCCTGCTCATCTTTCCACAGCCATGGTCCCTTCTCAGTTTCTGTGGCCAACCTAGTACTCAAGGTTAGAGATAGTGGATGGTTTCAAACCCATGTGAGCAGGGAGGGAAACTTTTCTCCCTACTGACCAAAGTTTCTTCTCCTTCCCTCAAGTTGAAAACATAGTAGTAAAATGATGAAGTTATATTCCCAACCAATTAATATTCACTGGGATCCTATAACATTCCAGAGTCATGAATCCTGCCCAGGAGCTTCATCCTAATTAACCACGAATCTCTAGTGAGACTTCTTCACATTAACTCTGAGGACCTTTAGAGGTGAGGTCATGCTCATAGGTCTCCTCCTGAAGGTGGAGAATCACAGAGGAGGGAGAAGCCAAGACATGAGCAAAGGCACCAGGTGAGTGCATGAGACGCCAAGAGGAGGACAATGTCTGTTACTTAGGGGGATGATTCCAGGAGAGGCAGTTCCAAATTTCTCTCTCTCTTTCTTTGTCTCTCTCTCTTTCTCTCCCCTCCCCGCTTCTGTGTTTTCATTTTCCTGCCTCAGGTTTATTTGTATGAATGTCCCCGGAGGACACCACACTCAGGTGACACCAACCATTCCATTCTCACATGGGTAGACAGAGAACTTTGCTCTGGAGCCTTTGTGGACACCTTGGGAGCCACAGCCCAGGTCTTGGTTTGAACCTCTCCCTGGGCCTCCAGAGTGCTGAGCCAGACATACTTGGCAAGGCTCACATGGACACACTTTGTGATCTTTGGGTGGATGATGGAGAGAGGGATGATGTCCTCTGGAATTTTAGACTTGATTTCTTTGGGCCTTTGGGAGGCTGGACACCCTTATCACATGTACTCAGGGCCTGATGTTGGTGACCTGCACTTCTTCAGGTCTTACTTGTACACCTTAGCAAAATGTATCTTGCTCAGAAAGTTGTGGTGAACTTCACTCAGAAATTAGTATCTTTGTAGTAAGGGGGTTTTGATGCCATTTATGTTGCATTTCCTGGACCAGGTGTATTTGGTGTTGTTCTTAGGCTTGGCCAGGTCTGCAAAACCTTAGCTTCCAAAGCCCCAAGGAGAAAGAGGGCCCACTTTGTTTCTTTGTGTTGTTTTTATGTCTCTTTAGATATAACAAGAAGTAGTACAGATCCTTATAAAATACCTTCAAAAGATTGTATATTCCCAAGCAGGTGATGGGATATGTGCTAATGATGCCATTTTAGAGATGAGTAAACCAAGGCTTAGGAAGAGCAAGTTCTTGCCTGAGGTCACACATCGATGGAGCCCTGAGGCTTGTAAATGTAGTTTTTTGCCTTCAAAGCCATGTGTTCTTCTGTCATTATAGCTGCCTACGTGGTCTTTCTTTGGATTTTTTTTTCTTTTGGGTGTTTCATAGTCATCTCAAGTTGAATTTACCCACAACTGACTTCTTGATTATTCCTTCAAATCTTTTCCCTTCTTCCATTTTCTGTACACGATATCTGGGTGGCATTTCTGTCACCTGTCTCTCTCACTTCCCCACATCCCAAACAACACCAGATCATGGTGATCTCACCTCCCAAACATCCTTCTTGCCACTTCTGTCTTCACTGTCTTCACCGTTCACGCCCTCCAGATACTCATTTGTTAAAGAGATATTAAAGTGGAGTGTCCAATTAAGGAAGATACTAGAAAGACAAAGTAATTGGGAGGTGAGCTAGACTTTCTTGTGAAAATGAAGATATTGAGAGATTTCTACAAAAGAATATAAGGAAAAATTAAGTAAATGACTCACCATATTTGCTTTAATATATCAGATGATATTAATAGTAATCACAAAAATACTTTAAAGTTTCATTTTAATTTCTCTGAGTGCAACTGAGATCCTTTCTGGAATAAAGCAGTGTAAAAAAAGCATGGTATAGTTTTAAAACAAAAGAAAATATTAGTTTAGATAGATGATCTAATTTTCCTTTTACAACCACATTCTTAAAGCCAGGTGAACTGATATTATTATAATTTGTAGATGGAAAAATGAAGTTCAGAGAGGCCATGTGACTTGTCCAAGATCACACAATGGAGATGAGAATCCAGAATTTCCACGCCACATGGATGCTTCGGCAGTAGGCTTTACCAACCTCTCCAGTGTATTCTCTCATGTTCCAATGTGAAGGCAAAGGATAAATAGAGAACAATACAGGAAATACACTGATTTAGCAGAAGCCTATGGCACGTGCATTGTGACTCAGAAACCAACTTTTTGTTCTTGTTCTTTTTCTGTTTGCCTCTGCTTCTGCTCTTCCTCCTCTTTCTCCTTCCTGTTGTCTTAGAGACAGTGAAAATGCTCCAGAAACCCCCAAGACCTTAATAAATTTTCTTTATGGTTAAAATAACAATACTGAGGAGGAAAAAAAAATAACCACAATGGCCATCATGATAAATTTCTATGACACCTTCTTGCACACTGATTCCTTTGACCTTAGATACAAATCCTTCCTTAAGTGACTTGTTAATATTGCTGGATCCTGCTCTTCAAGTGTTCTTTTCATTTCTGGTTCTTTTTTGGAACCAGAAATTCTTACATTGTAAAGAAATTCATTCAAGAAGCAATCTAAAGGAATTTTTAACTTTGCTGTTTCACACAGATTGGATGGGGTCACTGAAAAACACCATCATTTTTGCCAGATCTCTTTTCTCTCCACATTCATGTCACTTAAAAATGGACCATGAGCTTCCCAAAATCCAGGTCTCATGCTCAAAAACACTCCTAGAAGTGAGGATAATGAGTTAGAAAATCTCTCAGTGATGTAGATGAAAATAAATGTTGGAGCGATTCCTGGGCAGCAGAAGGACTCCAGTGTTTACATAATCCCAACGTGCAACACATGGCTCCTTCTACATTTTTTCTACTAAAACTCACCTGGCTTTGCTCAAGCCCCCAAATGTAGTGAATTTTAGACAGCACCTAATATTTATTCATGCCATTGTCAAGAGCATCTCTGCAGTTCTTGCCAAGGTCTGTCATTGAATATGTTTATCCAGCTGCGTGGCAAAAGCATAATACACAGTCATCATTTTACTCAGTCACCTACTCAATATTTTCTTCTATGATTAAATTAACTCGTAAATATTACACTTTTAATGCCAGAAAGCCATGGTTCATCCAGCCAGTTGAATGCTTGTTTGTCCATTTTCTAACGTTGCCGGGCACTCAGTCATTTCATTATAGAATCTGAAATAATGAAAATCATTGCATTCACTTAACATGCACAATAAACAGAGCAGGATCTTTCCAAGAGCCCTTTTATTATGCAGTGCAAGGCCATAGAAGAAATTTTTGCAAAGAGTGCAGAAGAACTGTGAGGCTGGGTTGCAAATGATTTGGGTCTATAAAAACAAATCTGCTCTGATTGTCTAAAAGCAAGGACAGAAATGCCGGCTGTATTTGCAGCTGGCCCAATTTCTTACTTAATCAAGTAGGATTTTGAATAAACCCACACATCTTGATGTTGTTGTATCCTATTCACTGACAGTCTGTGCTTATGAACCCTGTACACTGTTTCCTTGTACTATGGCATTTTTTGAGCCTCTTCCTCTGAACATCCACATCCAGTCTGATTTTTAGAGCAGCCTACAGAATGCCTTCCACCCTCATCTTCATCTATTTGGATTGCAGCTTGAGGGCAATTTTTTGCCTTTGCCCTCTGATGCCAGCCCTGGTGACACCAACACAATGTGCATCCACTTAGATATCCAAACCCTGGAGGCAGAAGCCATTTTCCACAGGATCCTTATCAAATCACCTTCTGAATGAAATGTTTACAGTGGCCCTGCAGGGCAGTTAACTTCTCTAGAATTATGTCGAAATTTGTTTGATCATTCTGGGAATAGCCTTGGTTAGCAATTGTTCATAATGTCAACGCTTTTGAAAACTTTTTACAGTCATTTTATTGTTTTTATTTCAAAAATAAAACTTAAAGGAGCTTGAAAAGTAGGTTTTTAGATGATCACACAATGGCCCGATTTCAGTGGTTTCAGTTCTGTGCATTTTACTTTATGTGCACCCACTGAAATTAACCAAAATTAATCCATATTTGAACAAAGACTATGGATACAAATGAGCCCTAGCTTCTGAGACTCCTCAGTGCACCACTGACGCGTTTGGAATGCATTGGCCCTGGGAGGCGAAGAAGTTATAGCAAACAACATATGGGCTTTAAAATCTGGAACCATCCAAGACAGAATAAGAGAGCTATTTTCACTTTACTCCCCCCAACCCCCCTCCTTTTTTTTTTTTTCCCTCCAGAGGATGACTGATTTCTGATCACATTTTATTCTCATCTTTAGCGCTGGATCCTGAAAGAGCCAGGTTCCTTCAAACCTGCTGGTGAGTTTGCAGCACTGGCCAAAGATTACCTAATGCATTTGTGTCATCTGCTTTCCTTGTTGTGAGAAAACACACGGAGGAAATGTGTAAGTCCACTGAATTGTTCCCAACTCTTTTATTCACCTTTCAGCATGCTAGTTCCTTCCCTTGGCGTTGATATCATTATGCATTTGTCAAAGATAGACTGTCACTTCAGAGCCTCTATTATGCGTAAGAATTGGCAGCAAATTTTGCCACTGGGATTTGCTTATATCCTCTGTATGTTATTGTACTTCTTTGGCATTCAGTAAATTCCGTACACCCACTTCTTTGATGTTCATTCCAGCCCCTAAATGTGGAAACAATGACTGAAATTTTGGATCAAAGCATCCCATAGATGGCAGGCAGCTCCGCTCTCTGATAATTCACAAGAAGCGAGAGCAGCACCTCCCCTCCCCCTGCTAAAATCCAGGCCGACAATCCTTCAAGAACAGCTCTGTCTTTAACAGTGCAAAGGCATGTGAGGAAGTTAAAAAAAAAAAAAAAGCAACCGCAGGTTTTAGTCAAAAGAAAGAGACTAAACTGGATATCTCTGGTGAAGCTCATGGTCATCTCCTAACATAGAAAAGGCTGACTATTGTTCAATTGTTCACCCATTTATTTTTTATGGTGCTGTTCTATCTAGTGATTGAACTAGGCCAGACTTTTTATTTTCCAGAATGGAATCATGTTCAGATATTCTTTCTGTATAATGTCAGCTGCCCAAAATGGTCCAGATTTTTTAAATAAATTTTTTTAATAAGAACTAAAGTGTCCATGAATTAAGATATTTTAAAAGTAATTCCACAAAATCAGAACCACTGAAGTTAACTTTTGCAAACTGGAATTAGCTGTCTGGAACAGTTTTCAATGTTTGCTTTTGCTTTACTCCTGGGATGCCTGTGCAAATAATGACTTCATTCCATTTATTTCACAGGTCAGCTTTGACTCATAAGAGCATTAGAGCCGGTGACCCCCTAGGGGTGCTGGGAAGATGGTTGAGCAAATAGATAGGAAAACTTTGTGAGCAATTTGGGGATGGGGAGAGGGCACTTTATAGATACAGGGCAATTTATGTTTTTTTGTTCACTTCTCTCCGTTTGATATCTAGAATGTGATGGTTACAATTAATATACAATGTTGGGAATGCTGTGTAATAAAAGACATAGTAAAGAAATATAGTGTTAAGTATAGTGAAGAATTTCTAATTTACTCTCATCTGACGAAAATTTGAACAATTATCAGTAGAGGAGCATAATTGAGAATGGAGCTGACTGTGCTGAATGGGGAAGAGAGTCATCTTAGCCTGATAGCATGTGTTCAATCAAAAGGTAGAGAGCTGAAGGAAACTGCTCTTAAAATATCAGTTTCAGATTGTCCCACTAGATAGGAAGTTTTTACTGCCAGGTGTGTGCAACAGTGACATCTAGTGGTTGAAGAGATAATAACAACTGTATCTCATTTTAAAATATTTTAAAAGTTTTGTATTATAACCAAATATTCTGTATTGTTCAATGCTGTATTGTTCAATTCCTTATCTGGGCAATATATATGTCAATAATTCATAATGTGTGGCAAATAAGGCAGACATACTTTTTTTTATTAAGTAGTTTCCAAAGACGGGTGTTTGGTCATTTTCCTGGTTTTACTTTTGCTAAAATTGCAATAGGTCGGCTTTCCAAGGGTTTCTCTCGCCCTGCTAGCATGTGTATGTATTTTTACAAGCACAAATGATGTGGTTTGTATTCTGCACACCCAGGAAAAACAGAGACTGCATTTTCAGCACTGTGCACAGGAAGACATTTGTGACCCTGAGCACTTTTATTGTTACAGAATTACTTAAAGAAGTGAAGTAAGATTTTTCCAAGTTATTGAAGATGAAGAGAAAGACAAAAAGGAAAAGAAGAAAAAAAACACAAGAAAATCAAGAAGAGAAAGGAGAGGAGAAATGAACCAAAAAGCGAGGAAAGAAAGAAATGAAGAAAAAAGAGAAGAAGGAGAAGAAGAAGAGAACGAAAGAAAGAAAAGAGCAAGAACACTCATGATCTTTATTGAGTTTTAGCAATTGGCTCATTAACATACCTAAGAGGAAAATCAAAGAGATATTAGCCTCCACTGCAAATAAATAAATAAATAATATAATAAAATAAATTGTTTTAAATTACACTCCTTCAACTGACTGGCAATTCAGTAAGTAAAAGTTTGTTTTTTTTTTTTTAAATCATTAATAAAAAGTCTGAAAACAGCTGCCATTGCTGCTGTAGAACATGCCACTTGAACAAATATGCTTAAAAAGCATTTCCAGCCCTGTGCTGGGGAGGAACTCTAGCAGAGGCTGTGACATCCTATCAGCCTATAAGCTGTTCACTCCGTGTCAATGCTGAGCGTACCAGTGACCACTTCTGAATTTTCCACTCCTTCAGAGAGACTACCACCAGGCATGCTGCTTCTCAATCTTAAGATTCTGTAAACATCAGTTTCCCCTTAATCACCTTCCTCTTTTAAAAAGTTCTGGAGAACGGAAGAACTTTCTTCTCCTTGTGGGGAGCAGGGGGAAATAAAACAAAATAAACAAACAAAATACCTATACAACTCCAATAGAAAATAGTAAAAGTGAGATATAATTCCATTTTTAAAAATCCCCCAAATTTCTTTTAACTATCATTCTCCAAAATGTGTCTGATTGAAAGAAACTGTATGGGTGGAAACTGTGCTGTATTAAGTAAAGAGCACCAGGACAAAGAGAAGGAATGGCTTTTTTTTTTTTTTTTTTTTTTTTGCTCTGGGAAATGATTCCCATTTGTGTCAGGGGGAGTTAGGGGAGAGATGCTTTGAGACAGAGCAAGTGATTTTGCAGCCTTTAACCAGTTTGTTTTGCATTTACAAAGCCTTTGAACTGCAGGCTGGATTATGAAGATTCTGGAGAATGCCTCCCTCTTAACACTGCTCAGAGTATCTTTACTCCAAGATTCCACTGGCTCCCAGCTTCTCAGTCATTTTCATAGCAGGACTTTATCAGGAATATATGGAGGATTAGCATGCCTGAGTCTCACCTCTCCTTTTAATTCTGCAGGAGTCTGGCTGACCCAGCTCTTATCTCATGCACCCAGAACCCTGATCAGATGATTTCTGGAATCTATCTGGAGCCCATGCAGAGTGAAGGTGCAACTTTCCCTTAGCACACAAGGGCCTCCTGCATCAATGTCACCATGGCCACGCATTACCAGCTCCTACCAGTCTGAGGAGCAAGAGGCTGGCATGAAGAATCAGTTCCTTCTTTTCTCCCTAAAGGAAAAGACTGTTTTGCAGAGCTTTCTTCAGTGTTTTAGGAACCTAAAAAAAAAAAAAAAAAAAATAAGCAGGTGTATACCGTGTACATCTCTTCCTGGTCCACAGCTCCAGGTATAGTTTTACTACAGTATATAATCTAATAATCCATTTAATTTCTTTAGAGAGATGTTATATATACACGTGGCATTTGGATGGAATCACATGCCATAAACCTGTCTGCCCCTATCCTGAGCCCAGAATACAGAGGAAGAATCTGTTTTACAGGCCTTCTAGAATTTTTACATGGTCAATTGGCTGGTTTTTGTATTCTGGAACATATCAGAGCATCTGCAGGAAAAAAAAAAAAAAAAAAATATATATATATATATATATATATATATATATATATATATATTTTCTATAAAATGGTGGCAGGATTTCTGATTTACTGGTAGTACTGGCTTGAATTTTCACAAAAATATTTAGCTATAGGACAATGTATTAGGTGTATTCTTAAAGGTAAATAACTGCAGCCAATAAAAGTTCGGCCCATAAAGGGTCCCATCTTCTACTAGTTTTCTGCACCGAGAATTACTACCAGTATAATCATGGCTCCCTGCACACTAATATTTCCTCTGATACAGTATGATCAATGTTGTGGAAAAACATTTATTATATTTCTTCTAGCTACTTAAAGGCATTACTGAATTATGGGCATCGCAAAACGAATCCACTGTGCATTTTTTCTTTATGTGACGTTTTTACAATCTTCATTTTCTGCTTTGCAGCCACTGAGCTATAGAGATCCACACTTCGTCCCTCTTACAACTGCCACTGCGGCCACCCTCTCCTTTCTGCTTTATTACATCTGAAATGCACTTCATATGATAACCTTCCTTTTCATTCTGTGCCAGACTCTTATTTGAAAGGAAGAAGTTATGAAAGAAATTAAACAATCAGTGTTGTTAATAACAGTCCTTAATCCCCTTACTTAACTAAGGTTATGGAGTTTAGACTGAGAAAAGGACGAGGGGAGGAGATGGTATTTTACCAAATCATTCCAGAAGAGCGAATGGGCTCTGAATGGGTGTGGGTTTTGCAGTTTTGACATTTAACAATTTTATTAGCATCTTTGCTTATTATGCACCTTAATCCACAGGGTCCGCAGCTCGGAGAGAGTGTGTCCGGCTAACAGCCCGTGTCTCAGGCCCTGCCAAGGGATGAATCAATTAGCAAGAGAAGCAATGATGCAAATGCTCCGGGGTCACTTGGGATGCTGCTTGCCTTTTTGATAGAGAAAGCATGCTATAAATAACATCACACCTCAGGAAATCATTCTGGGAGGCCCAGATGCCGGCGGGGCTGCTGCTGGGGACGGAAGGAATCATTTGCTCATTGTGTGTATTTCCCCCATCTCAGTCAATGGAAGATTTGTAGTAAAATCAAAGTATTTAAAAGGAGGACAGTCTGTGGTAACAGAGGCATGTTTAGTAATTTTTTTTTTCGTCCCAGAACCCATGATTTATGACCCAGAGTTACAGCCAACTTTATTACAAAAATGACTTCACCCATAATAACCTTATTCAGGGCTCTCTGGAGAATGATGTAGTACCCAACAGCATTATAATATAGCAAATATTCACAAACAATTCCTGCCTCTGTCTCATTTCCCCTGCCCCCTAAAAGGCAGGCTTCCCCTTTTACCTGCCGGGAGAACAGGGGTCCCAGGAAAGGTTTTGTGCTCTTTCTGTGAGAATCTGCTTGCATCAGGCATTTATAATAAGCTACAGGAGAAAGCTGCCTCCTGGGTCTCAGTCTCATCCTCCCTGACCTGTGCCCTGAGGAATAGTTGGTAGAGGACCCCCACTCACCTTCCATTTCCTCCCTGAATGCCTTCTCCCTCCCTGCTCTGCTCCCTCAGGTCCCCAGCACCTGAGAGAGCTCCCTGAAGCCCCCTCCTTTTTAATTGCCATGGTAACAGACGGCTGCACTAAAACTGCCAGGGCTGGGTGTCCAAGCAGGGTCCCCTGGGCGTACCAGGATCTAGGAACTAGCCCTCCATCTTATTAAACTCTGGTGTCAGTTCCTAGCAATTGTTTTAAATTTACACCCTCAGAGTGGCTTAGTGGGATTATATGTCCATTTGCATTAAAACAGGTTTCTGTCATTAAACTGCCATACAATAAGCTTCCTTGGGACAAATTAATGAGCTCTAAATATCATCAAGTAGAAGTTCACTTCACCAAGCAGCCAGCAAGGGGCGGGGGGTACAGAAGGATGTGTCTGCTCAGAATCTTCACCCAGGAGGACTATAAGTGCCAACTAAAGAAGGGTCTTGTCCTGCTTCTTCACTGTGGATTAGTGTCCTGATTTAGAGCTGATTGGG
The DNA here is from genome assembly GCF_048772815.1 of Callospermophilus lateralis. Taxonomy (NCBI): domain Eukaryota; kingdom Metazoa; phylum Chordata; class Mammalia; order Rodentia; family Sciuridae; genus Callospermophilus; species Callospermophilus lateralis. The sequence goes on along the minus strand of NC_135313.1, from coordinate 54,739,847 downwards.
GAAGAGTTGGAGACATCTCCCCATTTACCAAACTCCCACAGCTCATCTCCCATTCCTTCTTCCAAATGTGCCATTAGCCTTGACCTTGTCTGCTGAAACTTGCTGATGAACTGCTGGCATCCTCACTCTGTGACAGTGTCTCTGCGTCATTCTCTTTACCCTGTTGTCATTGTCCTTGAAGAACTTGTGTGCATCCGTGTGGCCTGGGACAACATGCATACAGCACAGCATGAGGTTGACCTAGAAGGCACATTCCCTCACGCTAAAATGCCTGTGTGATTGTTAGTGGACTGTCTGGCCCATCAGTAGGACCCTGGAATTCTGGTCCTGGTAAGGAGCATCTTTCCTTGTCATCTGGGAGCAGAGCTGAAACAGGGCCAGTTTTAAGGACTGCATTTACCTTGCTCACAATTATTCCCCATGCTTGCCCTCACAAATCCACATACATATCAAGTAGAAAATATTCATCAAAACTAAATAAATAACCTTCTCTAATGTAAAGGAGATGAGACTGGCTGCTAGAAAGACTTCCTGATCTCACTTCTGTGTAGCCTTAACAGGGGACAGTAATGTATGATTGAGACACTGCTATATTTAGGAATGACAAGATGGGCATTATTAATAGCTTAATTGACATTAAGGCAATTACCCCTACCCTTATTACAGTTTGTAGAATTACACAGAAAATATTGGCTGAGGCCTTTTTTTCCCCTAGAGCTACCCAAGGATACAGCATTTTATTTCATGCCAGATCCCGGCTTTGACATTAGATACTTAGCCATAGAATGATTCCAGTAAATCATTATAAATGCATTATAATAAAGATGTTATGAGCTATCAGATATTAACCCCCAACCCCTAAAGAGAGATAAATAGTCCAGTTGCATGATTCCCACTTTTGTTTCATAAGAAATAAGCTTTTGCAAAGAGCAACTAACTAATGAATTATAAAATGGTGTGTTGAGCTCAGATAATTAAACAATGCATTTTAGTGTCTAGTGCAGGATGAACACTAAATCATACACAAATAAAAAAGGGAAAAACTTCAACCCCCAAGCCCAACTCTTATTTTCAAATACCATTAAGATTGGTCTATAATCCAGAAATGCTTCGATCCTTTTTTTTTTTTTTTTTTTTTACCTGATTAGAGGGGCATATCAAGAATAAGATCAAGACACATGTAGGTAAACTCAACCAAGAGGCAGAACAAGAATTCTGGAGGTGCTAACTTCAGGTAAGCCCACAAGGTGATTTTAATGGAGATTTTACATGGAGATTGCCTTTTCCCCAAAAGTGCTAATGGGGCAAAAGTCTAGAATAACTAGAAAGCTCCCCAGTTTTCTTATACTTTCCAACTTTTGATTTGATCTCTGAACTCAGAGTAAAGTTTATTAGTAGGGATTTGAGGAGGCGAGTAAAAACTATGGTATTGGTGGTGGTCTTAGTCTTGTAATATTGCAAAGACAAATATATGTCCTAAAAATCTCTCTGTGGGACTGAGGATATAGCTCAATTGGCAGAAAGAATGCTTGTCTCACATGCACAAGGCTGAGTTCAATCCCAGTACTACAAAATAAAAACAAAAACAAAACCTCTTCATGTTGGGTTCCAACTACTAGTCCACTGTCCTCAGGTGTGTCCCTCTGCCCCCCAGAGCTCCATCTAGTGGCCAACATTAGATCACCATGGCATTTTCACTGGCAGCCACCATACAGGCTAATTTGCCTTTGACTTCCATTTCCTGGGAGGTTCTGAATTTGCTCCATGATTTGAAGCTGCACTTCGGGATACCTTGAATATGCGTTTTAGTTTTCCAAACTCACAAGGACATAATGATCACCAAAAGGCAGTCTCTTGCTTTTTGGTCAAACCATACACCATTAAGGACTTTGAGGCCAATATAAAAGATGGCCTTGAATTCTGCATGGCAATGACCACCTGTGATGGTGGACAGGGCTTCCCTAGACACCTGGTGCATGATGTGCCCCTCAGTTAGTATTCTGTGCTTCAGTCAAGCTGGACCACACAGCCCCATTCTCCTTCCGCATTCTCAGCCACACGACGGCCGCTGCAGGTTAATTGATCTTTCTAAGGCTTATTTTTCTCAAATGTAAAACAGGGATAGTAATAATGTTATGTGAACACTAGATGAAATTGGTTCGGGAAAAATCTATCTATGCAAATGACCTATTACAGAGTAAGCCCACAAATTAAATGTTATCTATTTTTATTTTAGTTATCTTTTATTTTCCCATCTTATTTCTTCTCTCCACAACATTCTTAAATTTCCTAATCCTCTCTCTTTCTTTCTCTCTGTTTCACACACAACACATATTTGCAAATCCCTAAATCAGATACTCTGCCCAATTTACTCAAACATCCCTTTCTGTGTCTAGCATAGTACTTTGCTTGTGATGCACACCCAGGACATGCTAGCTGCCCTGAACAATACTAATAACAACAGCAACTGCTAAGAGTTAATGTCTTCTGACTACTCAGTATAAGCCAAGCACTATGCTAATATCATCACCTCATTTAATTTTCAGAAGCATATGAGGCAAGTACTATTTTAATCCTCATCTTATGGGAAATTAAAGCTTAAAGATGTTATGTAACTTGCCCAAGGTCACCCAAGCTCCTAAGTGGAAAGTTAAGACACAAATGCAGAATCAACTTGAGTTTGAAGTCTCGGTTGTTAACTATTATAGTGTCAGGCTGATTTTATCAGCTTTCTCCTCTTTTTAGAGTGGGCCCTATAATGGGGGCCCATCGGTCATGGGATGTGCCCACTGTTTACTGGATGACCCTTAGGATCTTTATCCTTGGGGTTCCAGGAATTCCAGAAGTCTATGCTGATTACGTTATAGCTGCCCCAAAGTCACTAGTCTAAATATTCCTGGGACATTATGCAAAAGCATCCCAAAACACTTGACTGTCACACACCCCATAAAGTTAATTTCACTTTGTGAGAATGTGTCCTAGGGAGGTGTTGCACTTGGCTAAGTATTCAGGTTGGTGGCCACAATAGCTAGAGCTGTCCTGTCATCCTTGACACCCTGGCTTGCTGGCAGCCTCGCTCCACCACACTGTCACTGCAGAGAGATAACCTCCCAGTCTTGCCTCAGAACACTTATGCTTCCTAATGGCCCAAGATTCACAAACCCCACACCTCCCTTAATTAAAGAAGTAAATTGAGGGGAGTATTTCAATCCTAGGGATGAATTGTCTTAGTAATTTAAGATTGATGTTTTATTGGATAAAAAGACATGCATGAGTTTACTATAAATGCTGCCTTCATGAACGAGGATCCATGGGAGAGGTAGCCAGGAGGTTTGTGAGGGGTTTATGTAGCTAAAGAGACATACTTACAGAACAGCAACCAGAGGGGTTGGGGCTGAGGACTGTTGCTACAAATTGCAGGGTGCTTGCTCTACACGTGTGTCTATTCATTCTACACTTAACCTTCAAGCACAGCTGCTAGACATTTGGGATAGTCTATATTCTTCACTTCAAAACTTGGTCATCCTGAGTGCTGTGGCAGACACTACCAGTGTCACAAAAAGTCAGGCACCCCCCCTCCTTCCATGTATATAGAGGCTGTACTGCTTGCTCTTTGCAAGTTGAATAAGTCATGCAATTTGTCTGTTGCTGTGAGCAGAACTACTATGTGTCACTTTCAAGCCAAAGCACTTGCTTGTCAATAGAACAGCCACTAGCTGTCCCCTTCCCTGCAGAAGTGACCTTGGAAACATATTGAGACAACTGAGTATTCATCAACCTGGATTCCAGAATGACTAGGTAGAGTTGGGTCCACAACAGGTCCACGATGGACATGTACATCAGTAAGAAATAAACTCTTCTTGGATTAAGCCACTGACATTCGGAGGTTGTTTATTACTACCACAAAACCCAGGCAATCCAGACTAATCCAGGAGCTGACTTTTTGTTCAAAATATATGAGCCTTCATTCTAAGTCATAAAACCTTATTCCTTTTCCAATAGTTTTCTTCACTCATTAAATGGTTTACACATTTTCTCCCATACTTCTGGTATACTCTCAGATGTCTAAAGTTGCCACAATGACCTTGAATTGGGCAGAGTGGAGGGTTGTTTTTCATCTTCTGATAAACATATGATACTCTGGAATAATGAGTGAAGGAAACAAGAAAGGACGAGGTTGACTGTTTGAGTATAGCATGGCATCATGTGATAACAAAAAAGAGGAGGAAATATAGAGAAAAGAAGAAAGAACACCAGAGAAAAGAATGAAAAATAAACACAGAAAAGAGAAATGTAGAGACCAGAAAACAACACAAAAATGGACAATTTTTTTTCTAATTAGCTGTAGCCAATTGTTTGGAGTTGGGTTCCACTCCAGGCAGCATCTCTCAGGATGTCTTTGATCTTCAGATTCTATAGGTGTATGAGCTTTGTGTGCCAACTTGCTCAAGAAATGTTGACTGAAAGGATAAATAAGAGAATGATCTCCATTTTTATAATCTTGGAAGCCTATATGTCTTTAACCCATCTGTGACTATGAATGGGCCTCCCAGTGCACATTGAAAGGCAGCACAGGAAGTAGAAATGGGAACCAGAAATAAATGAGTTTGAATAGCTCTTCATAACCTTTAAACCCGAGTCCTTGAAAAGAGCAACTATGAGGTCGGAGCAATAATTCTTCGTCCTAGAAACAGGACATCACTGATAACTCAGAGCAATCTGTTTTAAAAAGTGTTTCAAATAAACTGGTTAAAAATGTCCTTGTTGTGTTTGCCTCTGGCTAAAAAGAACTGAGGGTGGGGTCAGCAGTGAGGTATCTATAGCCTAGATGTGATGAGAAGTAAAAGAAGGAAAACCGAATAAAATTTGCTGAATAATTTATTTTTCCAAAATCTTGAATGATGCAAGGAATACCCACGTGCCATAGAGATAAAGGGAAAAGACTGTGAGTCATTCTACTGCTGATGTAACTAGAAACCCGAATAGAATGTTCACTTTTCCAAAGGTATACAGAGGTTCATGGTAAGGCTGTCCCTATTTAAGGATTCTCACAGGTAAAATGTTAATAGAGCTGGGCGTGGTGGTGAATGCCTGTAATCCCAGCGGCTAGGGAGGCTGAGGCAGGAGGATCACGGATTCAAAGCCAGCTTCAGCAATAGCAAGATGCTAAACAACTCAGTGAGACCCTGTCTCTAAATAAAATACAAAATAGGGCTGGAGATGTGGCTAAGTGGTCAAGTGCTCCTGAGCTCAATCCCTGGTACCAATAATAATAATAATAATAACTAATAGAAAATAGTTCTAAGACTACATACAGAAGGAAGTTTGCCCAGAAGGTGTGCATTCAGTGTCTCTAGTCTGAGGGGTTATTTGGGAAGGGAGATGTGCATACTTGCATGCGTGTGCTCACATACAAAGCTCAGATGTCTATGACATGAGATGAGAGTGAAAAGCACTAAATAAGAATAAAGCTGTTGCACATTGGTCTGGAGAAGGATAAATGCAACTTAGAGTAGGTGTAAGAAATGTACCACATAATAGGAAGAATCTCTGTGTATCATATGGAAACACAACAGAAGTATTGGTCCATCCTAGCTTCAGTTTTAAAGAGAAATAAAGTCTCCTAGTACAATTTCTTGGGGATGAATATACACTATACATTCATTCCAATTCAAGTTCAACATCTTCCACCTGTGTTCCCAAGTACTATGATTTGAATATAAGGTGTCCCCTCCAAAGCCTGCTGTTAATGCAGGGATAGTTAAAGGTGAAATTAGATTATGGGAGCTGTGACCAATCAGCTCATCCTAGTTGAATGGATTAACTGGGTGGTAACTCTAGACAGGTGGGGCATGGCTAGAGGAGGTAGGTCCATTAAGGATGTGCCCTGGAAGGATTCATCTTCTCTGTGGCCTCTTACCTCCTTCTCTGCTTCCTGACTACCATGAGGGAAGCAGGTTTCCTTCCCACACCTTTCCATCATGATGTTCTTCCTCAACTCAGGCCCAGAACAATGGAATCAGCTGACCATGAACTGAATGTCTGAAACCATATGCCCAAACCAAACTTTTCTTCCTAAATTTTTCTTTTCAGGTATTTTGGTTACAGTGACAGAAAGCTGACAAAACAGAAATTGGTACCAAGAAGTGGGGTCATTACTGTGACTATCCTGACCATGTGGTTCAGAAGCATTTGGAACTTGTTTGTGGGAGGAGTTTGAAAAAGTTTGAAAATGCAGGATGGAGAACCCTTAGAATGTTGTAATCAGACCTTAATCGACAATTCTGGTGATGACTAGAATGCTGCTAGGAATGTGACAGTAAAGACTATGCTCAAGAGGTTACAGAGGAAAAGGAGGATTCTACTGGGAATTGAATTAGAGGTCATTCATTTTTATATTCTGGCAAAGAAGTTGTCTACATTTTGCCCATGTCCTGAGACTTTGTGTGAGGCTAAATTTAAAGGTGATGGACTAATAAACAGGCAGAGAAAATTTCAAGACAAAACAGAATTTAGGCAGTGGCATGGAGAATGCTATCAGCTTTTAGCCAGGTTTACTGTGAGAAATCAGGAGAAGAGCAGAAGTATTTTAAAAACTTGCAATTTGGCCAGAAAAGTGAGTGTAAAACTGGGGCCAAGAAAAGTGTGATTGCTAAAGAGATTGTTGCCACTGAATAAATGTTAAGTTCTTTGCATAGAGATGATAGAGAAGATGCCTTGTGGGCATTTCAGCTATTGTCGAGATCACATCATTGCAGGCTCAAGAGTATAAAAGTAAAAATTGTCTTTGAGAAGAGACTGTGGGCATACCCACAGTTGTTTTACTGTACAAAACCACACAAGCACTCAGAGGTTACCGTAGTCTGGTTCCAGGTGGCCTAACTGCTGCTCAAGCTGGCAGAAGACCTTGGCACTTTCCATGTGGTACTAGTTCTTCGGGAATGATGGATGCTTGAGTTAAGAGGTCATGGAGGTTTCCAACAAGATTTCAAAAGAAGACATGGGAGACCAGGCAAAATGGGGCATGGTCAGAATCCCTGCTGGCAGCCCTTGAGAAGGGGTTGTGTGAAGCTGTGAGAAGGAAGCCAAAGCTTTTGTAGAGACTTCCTAGATTAAAAGTTATCAATAACATGGACTGTATGATGAGGAAAGCTGCTGGCTACAGAGAGAGCCAAGCCAAGAGAGGGGCTGTAAGCATTGCAACCAGCAAGGCCAAAGAAGTGAGACTATCCAAGCACGTTGGAGAGAGCATTTCACTGCTTATTTGCCCCAGATGCTGATGTAGAGCTGTAGGACTATTTTGCCCAGCCGGGTTTCAGTCTTGCTTTGGCCCCACCTTTCCTTCTATACCCCCATTCCTGCCTTTTGAAATGGAATGTTTACTCTGTTCCATTATATATTGAATGTGTGTAACTTGCTTTTGATTTTTACAGAGGCTCATAGCCAAGAGTTTTCCTTGAGTCTCAGAGGAAACTTTGGACTTGGACTTTTGGGCAATGCTATAACTGTCAAGACTATGGGAACTCTTGGAAATGAATTAAATGCATTTTGTATTGTGAGATAGACATAAATTTCGGAGGCCAAATATGCAATATTATGGTGAAAGTGAGGTGTCCCCAAATCTCCTGTTAATGTAACAATCTTTAGAGTTGTCACAATTAGATTACGATATCTGTAACATAATCAATGAATTTACCCATTTGATGGATTAATAATTTGAATGGACTAACTGGGTGGCAACTATAGGCTGGTGGGGCATGGTTGGAGGAAGTCAGGTCACTAGGGAAGTGTACCCTTGGGAATTGCATCTTGTCCCCTGGCTCCTTCTTCACTCTCTGTTTCTTGTCTGCCATGAAGTAAGAAACTTTCCTCTAATACAGCATTCTTGATGTTCTGCTTCATCTCAGTCTGAGAGTGATACAACTGGCCAATCATGGACCAAACCTCTGAAAGCATGAACCCAAAATAAATTTTTCCTACTCCATGTTGTTCTTGTCAGGTATTTTAGTTACAGCGACGAAAAGCTGAATAGCACATCAGGCTATATTCTTGTTCCACTGTTCATCAAATGAATAAACATTCTTCTTGTTCCCCTGGTTTAACTACTCAAAAGCATGAGCCTCCCCTGCCCCCCTGGTTTTTCTTCCATTTAAACTCTTCCTTTACAAAATGTTTATTGGATTCCCTCTTATTTTTTTTCCATGTCTAGGGATATACCCTAGCTTGTCTACCAAATTCTAGATCATTGCCTTCTTATAGGATATATAAAACACACAAGTAACAGAATACTATCTCATAATCAAAGGCAGAAGTGAAGCGTGTTAAAGTAACAACGGGCCTAAGTGCTAGATTTCCCAGAGAGCTTAGATTTCATACAATGTTATTATTTTTAATCAAGTCAATTTGTTAAATTCATTATGTTGAAGGATATAAATTTTTATAAATCGTAAGATATTACCTGATTTCTTTCTCTAACATTTCTTTTTTTTTCCCCCTCTTGAACTTTCTTCTTCCTCATGCAAGCAGCTGGACATGTCTCTACTATTTAACTCAAGGAATGAAAATGAGAAAGTATCAAACAGAAGAATTCTCTTCTTGATTTGTATATTTTCAAAGTCTGTCCCTTGGGGAAATAAAGACTTAGGGTAGGGCAAATCATAAGCACAACATAGACTCTACCTCCTCACTTCTTACCAAAGGAAAGAGAGCCAGGAATGGTAGGTAGGGAGAGATTTGGAAGAAAGCAGTGAAAACAAAGATGTAAGTACTTGGGTCCTGTTTGCCAGGGTTAGGTATGGTAAGCTGGCAAAAATCCCATAATAGTTCATGGGAATAGAGGGGTAAGGGAATGCAGGTTGGTAAATTGATATAGTCATTTTGAAGGTTTATTTGGTATATTTTAATTAAAATATACCAAATTTTTACAGATATACATAGAGATTTGTAGAAATTGTTTATTGAAGCATTATATTTTTGGACATTATATCTTTTATTTGTTTATTTTTTTAATGTGGTGCTGAGGATTGAACCCAGGGCCCCACGCATGAGAGGCAAGTGCTCCACCACTGAGCCACAACCCCAGTCCTGAAGCATTATTTTTGGTAGAAAAAAACTTTCAACAACCTAAACATCCATTGGTAGAAAAGGGAAAAAAGTGAAATGTGAAATTGTCTTTGACATGGATTATTGTGTAAGAGTTTAAAGAAATGGCTAAAAGAATAAAAAGAAATTACAGAAGAATTTAAACCTTAAACTCATAACTATCTAATAATTCTTAAAAGTTAACCTATAAGTGCCCCATTTTATGCATGAGTAAGAATGGGGGCAGGCTTGAAGGTTGAATGGTTTCTTTAAATCAGATTGTTGTTTAGACTTCCAAGCTGACCTTTTGTCTTTGATATCACCTCATGCCCCACACTACCTAGTATAGTTTTCTTTTTTTTTTAATATTTATTTCCTAGTATAGTTTTCAGTGTGCTCCAGGAAGCAGAAGGTTGTGCCCTCTGGCCTCCCCCATATTCTAGCACAAATGAACAAAAAGAAGAAGCAGATATGGGAAGAACAGACTGAGAATATGTTGCCTTGGCTCTTCATAGACAGTCCAGATGAATAACAGAATTAAAATACAAAACCATAACCCTCCTGCCCTTGGTAACTCAGTCTTCACATTTCTCATGTTTCCCACATTCATAACTAAAAGGATCCCTTGATCCTCTCTGGCTCTCCACCCTCTTAACAAAACAAGGAATCAAAACTAGCAACATCTTCAAAACATTATCCTTGCAACAAATCTTAATTGTAGAATCTGAGCTGTCTTGATTTCACTGCTGAAATCTATACCCACAAAATAAGTTTTCATTGATCGTTTTTTTCCAGAATCTTTGTACCTTGACATTTTCTACTGGATGGTCAAACCTAGAAACCATAACTGATATTTCTTTCCAATACAATGTTCAATTCTCAACATTGCCATAGACTGTTGGAAGAATTTGTGCCTGAGCTTTCAAGGTAGACATCACATAAAAATTTCAACAGTAACTGGAAATCCAGACATTTTTTTCCTTAAAGATCAGGAACCAAGTGTCAGTGAAATGGCCTTGATTCTATCTCTCTGAAAGCTTGAGGTAGGAGTGAAAGTCTCCCCAACACTAGCCCTGACCTCCCGGCATGGTCTGGTGGGCTGAATAGGAGTGGGAGCCAGGAACTCCACGTTAAGTACTAATTGTGCGACTGATCTGGGCTGTGACATTAGAGAAAATTGTTCCACCTCTAGGCTTCTTCTGCAAAAGGGGAGAAAGTTGCAAAGAGAAAAAGTTCTCAGAAAAGTACATCATGCTCTAGAGGCCAGAAGTTACCATCATTAAGAAAGCAAAAGAACACTCTGTTTCCTCCTCAGCCAGGACTGGGCCACCCATGGTGCCCCCACCCACACTGTCCCTGTGTTGCAGCCTGGCCACTAGAGACACAGCAACTTCCATGCAAATGGCTCAAATCAACTTTTCACATTTTAAAGTAACACACTTTTTGTAATTATTAATGGTTTGTTCTTATGATCACCCATGAGTGAAGGGCATTTCCGTCTCCCACATCTTTAATGGCAAATAATTAATGATGTGTTAGAAATTAACAACAATTAACAGCGCATAAGAACAATGGCAGAAGGTCAGAGACTCTAAAGAAATGCAATGTTTAGCTTCTTAGGCAGAATCTTGCAATTTCAAAGAGAGAGACTCCGGGAGATGCTTCCTGGTAAATATCTTGCCATCGCCATGACTTTTCAAATGGGAAAAGCATTAACTATGGCTCCAGTGTATCTTAACAGTTTAGATTTCTCTGGTGGAACCATGCGGATTGGGAGCTCTGGAATGCCTCCCTCTGACACAAAGATAACTATTGCTGCAGAACATGAGTTCAAACCCAATAATTTTCTAAGATTAAATATGTATTCATGGAAGGAAGGAAGCAAGTACCTGACATTTCTAGTAAGCTTGCTAAAGAAGCAAGATATTATAAAATATTATATTTTAGCTTGATATTAATATGTATTTCCTAAAATATAGAACAGATTTGCAATTTAACAATTACACGGTCATTTTAGATTATTGTAAACTCTAGTAGATTTCTGAACTGGACTCATTTTGAGTGATATAGATATCTATATATATAAATTACAAAAATTATTATTTTGTGTGTTTATATGAGCTCTGGAAGTATTACTGTTGTGCATAGACAAATTAAATAAACCGCCTTAACTTTATCAACATGAAAGATAAATATCACAGAATATTACTACTGAGGTATTGGATTTTCCAGCTTCACAATGAATTTTTTCCTCATGCCAAAGTCTCACAATGTTGAAAATAAAGTCAGAGTGAGTTGAGAATATATAAATTGATGGTCTAACCAAGGATATCTGCCAAGGGTATCCTGCTAGAGAATGGGAATGGGATATATATTCTGCTTCCACCCACAAAGTAATTATAATTATAATTACATTACCTGTAATTATAAACATAATTAATTATATTCCTGCAGTGCTTTAGAGCTTACAAAGTACATTCACATGCATTAATTATTTAACCTCATCAGTACCTGGTGAGGCAGGCTTAGCAGTAAACCCACAGAAGAAAACCCAGGGCCTCATGCTGAGAGCCCAGATCTGGTACTTTTAGGTGACCATTTCCTTCTTTCTCTCCTGTGATTATATCTTTAAACCAAGCTTAAGCTGAAAATAAGGAAAGAACCCATTTTCTAGAGAGAGCAATGTTTCTGGCTCTTTGGTCAAGCAACTTCCCAAGCAGCAAAAGTGGTTTTAAGGGAAAGATGCAGAATTTGTGGGGAGGGCATGCCAGTCATAATGACCTCAAAGCTCTGATTTGACTCCAATGAGCCAGGCACGTGGCAGGCCCTAAGTCTCAGCCCATGTTTTCATAGATGAGAGTAATTTGCAGAGTGATGGGGGTTTAGAGATATTGGGCCGCCAGTATGTATGTGCTGCTGAGATGCAGAGGGAGCCTGAGCTCTATAGCAGCTTGTACTCAGCAGGATGGAACCACTAGGATGAGTCCATGTAGCTCAGCCTTTGTGCTTTCCAGGAAAGGAGGCCAGGTGTAGACTCTTCTGCCTGCCTTTCAAGGTTCTCATCCATTTTCATCTCTCAAAAACCTGTGCATGCCTATAATCCCAGCGACTTGGGAGGCTGAGGCAGAAGGATCACAAGTTCAAAGCCAGTCTTAGCCTCAGCAACTTAGTGAGGCCCTAGGTAACTTAGAGACATCCTGTCTCAAAATAAAACATGAAATAAAAGGGGCTGGGGATGTGGCTCAGTGGTTAAGTGCCCCTGAATTCAATCCTTGGTTTAAAAATAAAAAGTCACATATCATATTGAATATAGATCCACACCTCTCTTGGCTTATTCCATTGTGACTTAATATCCTATCTAGTTACCCCCCCCCAAAAAAAAAAAACACACACACACATACCAATGCCACTCTCTGCTTCTATCTCTGACTGGCTGTTCTTGTATTCAAATCCTGGTCATCCCTCAATTCCCAGCCCAAGGCCAGCCTCCTCTAGGTATTAGTTTGGTAGACATTAGTCCTTCTATTGAGCTACAGTCTCCTTGGAGGAAAAATATATATTCAAATAACTGCAGTGGAAGCTAAGGTGTTCAATATCTTAAGTAAGGCATTCAAGTTCCTAAACAGGGCGTGCGTGGTCTGGGAAGGACTTCCTTATGCCCAAGATGGCTGAGGAGGAGCTGCCAACAGTCAAGTTCCAAATAATGGCAAAAAACAACATTGATTGAACCCCTAGGACTTCTAAGCTTTATTTGCAGGAACTCTCTCATTCTGTTCTCAGAGCCCTCCTAAGTAGAAAGCATTGTGATGCCCGTTTAAAGATAAAGAAGCAGAGGTTTAGAGAAAGTAATAAACTGCTGACCTCATACACACGGGTTTGAATTTTCACAGCAATGAGGCTATGGGTTGACTGTTGAACTTGGCAGCACCAAGATCACAGTTTGACTGTAGGGTGACATGGGAGCTATCTGGGATGGTCAGCAAGGAGACCAGTTTGGCAGCCATAAATCCAGGCCATGGTAATGAAAAGGAAGGATCAGATTCTGGACCATGCAAGTAGAGGAGCAGGACTTGACAAGGGATGAGACAGAAGGACAGAGGAGAACCTGGAGTCAAATACTTGGAACAGCTTCGTTTAGGATGAAGAAGAAATCATTAACCAAAGCAGAAAACAACAATGAGAACAAGCATGTCATTCCTTTCTTCATGTTTATGTCATGTGCTATTCTATAGACTTTACATAGATCGGTTCTTTGGTTAACTTATACAACAATCTTAAGAGGTTGTTACTATTATTCTTCCCATTTTATAATTGAGAAAACTGAGGAACAGAGAATTGCAATAATTTGCCCAAGGCTACATAGTACAGCCAGCCCTTCCTAATCTACACTACCAATGAAATAGCATGGGCATCCTCTCAGTTATTGGGAAATTTCTTCCTTGAAAGAATTCAAGTAGGTTTTTCCCATACATGGAGACAAACAGAATGAGCCAAGTAACAGGTTAATTCATCCAGCAGTACTCAAGCACCATGCACCATAATTACCTGTGTGGCTTACAGACCTACCAGTGCTGGGATCCCATACCCAGAGATGAGGATTCAGGTGGTCTGAGGCAAGATCTGTGCAGCATTTGTTGATTTGTATATTTGCTTGCCGTTTAAAGATCCTCAGATGTTTAGTGCACAGACAGCACCGAGACTACTGAGTAAATCAATTGACAAGCTTTTATTGTTCCCTACAGGGTGGCATCTGCTAGGTTGCCTGCTGTGGGAGATTCCAAGGGTGAACAAGATACTACCCCAGCCCTCAGAGTTAAGATGTTCCAATATCTGCAAAAGATTAAGGAAAAAGAAACAATATTGGGGAGCAGAGCAGAGGTGATGAATTGAGCTGCTGACCCGGAATTAATCCTTGGAGCCTGCTAGGAGAAACAGGAAGGACTCAAGGACAGTGTTGATACTAAATAAAACAGATAAGGAAGCCTCTGGAGATTGTTGTATAAAGCATGCCTCCACTTCAGAGGTCAACTGTGTAGACCAATTTGTCATCCTGTGCCTCCCTTCCATGCAATAGGAGCTCCGAACAGCTTACGCACCCAGGCACAGGTCAGGCCCTGGCGCCGACATTGCTGATGGGGGGCACTTCTTTTCCTCAGCCAATAGGAAAAGAAAGAAAACATTTTGGCAGCTGCTAAATCCCAGTGTCTTTATTTGAACTTCCCTGAACAGGCAAGTTAATGGTATTTATGGCTTAAAAGAATTTCCATCTGTAAGTTTATCTTCTTGTTAAAAATCAGCCATCCCCCTACTCCAAACAACCAAGGACAATAAATCAAAGCTTAAGTAAGAAGCAAAGACTTATCTCTACACATAGGACTCCCTAAGGCTGCTAACATAACTAATTTTTAGTATCAGGCATCTTAAGAGGTTAAGTGATTGGGGGACAGGTATGTGCTTCCCTTCCCCTGGGTACACAGAAGGCATTGATATGAGGCCAAGTGTGGTTCAAGCTAAGAGAGGAAGAGTGGGCTAGCATTTCCCAGTGAGTGATAGCATTCCATCAAGACCGTGCCTCCCCCATAAGATGCTGTAGTCCTTAACTGATTCAGCCAGTCAATGACAATGATCCCCAATCTGGTTCCTTTCGATACCACAGAAACTATGGTGTCAAAATAAGCATGTCTCATTTTTTAACCCTGAGTGGATATGGAGTTCTATTGCTTTCATCAAGGGATGACAGAGGTTGGTGGCAGACAACTGGTGCCATAGGCTGCTGTAATTGTATCAAAACATTAAAATGGTGCTATTCAGTGTCCACTGGCCTCAGAGTCTTCTCTTCCAATAATACTCTGTGTTCTTGCCCATATCACATCACCTGAGTTGGAGGTAATATTTTCCCACTGCTCAAAGTCAGCCTTATTCAGAGGTACAATAAAAGGAGCCCGTGTAAGTAGAACATCATTTACTACAAAACACATCTACCAATCAAGTTACTTGTATTGTCTGAAGCCTTTCTTTCCTGAAGAATATCTGAAATATTTTTCCAAAAACTCTTTTTTCAAATTTTTTTCTTTTCGAAAAATTTGGGAGCACTGCTCACTCAGAACTTTTCCTTTAAAATGCACTTAATCTTTGGAATTTAGGCTTCACATCTTAACCTATTTTTCATTATTAATTCAAGATCCCATATAAAGTTTTCCATTAAAATAACACACACACACACACACACACACACACACACACCATAGAACTTAAAATCTACAAATCAGGTTCATGGAAATTCTTTGCTCTCAAACCCAATCTCATGTGAGCAGATAGGACCTTAACCTTCCAGTGTTGGAAATGGCTGCCTTTCCTAAGAATGCTTTTGTTGTCTGTGGTATAGGCCAAGATGAGGAGCCATGGAAAGGGAACAGGACTGCCATCAGCAGAAGGTTCTACCAGAGGAAGCCAAACATTAGCTCATGACCTCTTTCTTTTACAAGGAAGGCACACATTGCTTGGGCCTTCCAAAGCTCAAAGGAAAATCCACATTATTCTTTTCCCCTGAGGAAGATTTCTCCTACTCCCTCCCTGTTTTCTTGAGAAATTTAAAAGATACAAAGAAATTGAGACAAATTCTCACAATCATACTATCCAAAGTTAACAACTGTTAACATCTGGTCATATTTTCTTCCAGTTTTTTTTTTTAATAACATGTATCAGATTCCAAAACCAGGCCTCTCTAGCCAGTCTACTCCGCATACCCAAGGGAAACCACTCTGTGTCCTTTTAACCCATTTAAATATGCATGTTTTATACACATATATACATCACATATAATACATAGTATTGCTTGTATATGTTGTTATTTAAATAAATGGCATCTTCCTTTATGGGTTTTGCAACTTATTTTTTTTTTCTACTTAACACTGGGTTTTTTGGCAATCTTTCCTGGTTGAACTACATAATCTAATTAGTCACATTTCTTTGCACATACATCATATTTACAACCTGATATTGAGGAATATTTAGTTCCTTTCCAGTTTTTTCCTATTTTCTACAATCCTGTAATAAACATTCTTGTATATGTTTCTTTGTATGCTCATGGAAGTTTTCTATAGAAAACAGTTTCAGTAGTAGAATCTATGGGCCTACAATATGCCCAATTTCTGTTTTGCTGAGGTGCTGCCAAATGTTTTCCCAAGAGATCATACTGATTCATACACGAGAATAAAATGATGGGACCATTTCCCTCACATGTTGGCCAATATACGATATTATTAGATGCTAATTTTTACTAATTTTATATTTCAAAAAATAAATATTAAAAGTTTTGGTTTTATTTTTCACATATGCCTATTTATAAGCTTACTAGGGGACTTATTGGCTTAACAGTTTTCTTTTATCATATCTTTTGCTTATTTTTCTAGTAGATTATTTGTATTCATATTACCCATTTGTAAGAATAGTACATATATCTTGGATCACACTCTTTTTAATATTGTATACATTGTAAAGAAATCTTATTTTAACTAGTAATTCATTCATAAGGTACAGAGAACACAGTGAAAAATCTGCCTCTCACATACATTCTCTCTTTCTTCTTAGAGTAAAATCATTGTACTAATATACCCTCCCCAAGAGCTCTATACACATACAGAAAATAATTTACATTTTACCCTGCAATTCTTTTTTTATAAATTTGATATACATGTAGTGTACTACACATTTTCCCACATGTTGCTTTATTCACTTAAAGATATTTTAAAGATCATTCTATGTCAGTTTACATGGAACTTTTCTTTTCTTCCTTTTTTATTTTATTGGCTATAAAATCCTCTTTTTTTCTTTTGAGTCAGAGTTCATTTCATCAATTTCTTACTGACTGCCATTTAGTTTGCTTCCAATTTTTTTGTTATTAAAAATTGTGCTTAAGTGACTCCTCATATTATTCCATAAGTATGCAAAATTTATCCTATTTATAGGATAAATTCCTTAAAATAGGTGAAGCCAAATCATCCTCTGTAGAGGTGAAACCAGTTTCTACTCCTACAAGCAATGTATATGTCTCTTGTCTTTTTAAAAGATAAATATAATGGTAAAATTTATTCCATCTTTATTATAGTTCTGGTGTGGTCCTAAATACATTACTTATATATATATTTTAAAAATTGTTATGGAAAATGTCAAACAGATTATGTATACAAAAATAATATAATAAACTTACATATATCCTTCAAATCTTACATATATCCTGGCAAATCTTTTGTCTGTACACCTGATCCCATTCTCTTTCCCACATACCTGCTGGATCATTTTAAAGCAAGTGTCAGGCAGTTTAAAATTTTATTCACAAGAATTTCAGTAGCTCTTCTAAGAGATAAGGATTTTAGAAAAACAATATTATTTCTTAAACATTATAATATTTTTAAAAAATCACTCAGTATTCAAATTTCCTCAGCAGACTCACAAGCATCTTTTTCTACTTGATTTCTTGATCCTGATCCAAACACAGCCCACACATTCCACACGGCTGCCAGGGCTCTTTGGTCTTTTTTAGTCCATAACAGTCCCCGTTCCTCCTGTTTTCTTACTACTTATTTATTAAAGAAAAAAGCATCATATGTCTTATTTGGTTGTATTTTAACTTTGTTTATAGTAGGCTTGGGGTTTTGTTTGTTTTAGTTTGGGATTTTGCCATAAAAAGATATACATTTTGCTATAGTTGGATTTTAGTACTTTTTCCTCTATGGTATATATATATATTTTTGTATCTTGTTAAAAGAAAGCTTCTGTCCCAAGACTAAAAATATTTATATATTTCTTCTCATAGGTTTAGCACTGCTTTATTTACATTTTAGGACTTTAACCAATCTGCAATTTATGTTTGCATCTGGTATAAGATAGGAATCACATTTTATTTTTTATGGGGCAGGTCTATTCTTTACTGTTTTTTTTTAAATGATGTTCAATGCCATCTCTGACACAGAATACATTTTAACATCTGCACAGCTCTATTTATAGGCCTGTTTAATTCATCTCTATGTATCTGATCTTACTTTAATACCACACTGTTTTATTAATTATAACTTTTTAATATGTCAGGCCATTGTTAAGGCAAATTTGTTTTAGATTTTTTTTGAGTGCAATAAAATCAAGCCAACCAGAGCCCTCACATGTGCAAACGATGACAGACATTTGGCAGAGTATTGGGACTGGACTGGGAGTCTGTATTGTCCTAAAGGATAAAGTTTAAAAGTTAGGTTTCCTGTGTTTGGAGAAGTTTTATGTAGTTATTTCCACAGCACCGCGCTTTCACAGCATCTTCTCAGGTCACACAGATTCTATATTTTCTTCCTCTTCTTTTCTCCCTCTGCTCTACACAGCATGTGGGTGGCAGATAGAAAGGGAGATACAAAGCTCAGGAATTCACGAAGAGGTAAGGATGAACATTCAAATCTTCAGTTTATAGATTAAAAATAAGAGACCTCAGAAGTAGAAGAAGGCTTTGGCCATAAGTCACATGGTTCTTGTTACTGCCAACAACTAAATTTAGTGGATTTAAATGCCTTAAAGAGTCAATAATTAACTGGTCATGGTTAATTCACCAAGCACTGTTTGGCCAATCTTGAAAGTGTGGGATGTACTGGTCAGCTCTCAGATGAGGAAGGAGTGTTCTTGCTACAGCGAGAGAACCTGGGGAACCCCAGAAACAGAGATCTGCCTCATTCTCTCCAGGCTGCCCAGGGAAATCTACCCTGTCTTGCTGTGAGCACCACTCCCCCAAAGCAAACACTGCATTCTTTACACCAAGCCTGCAAAGGTCTTTGGACGTCTTCATAAAGCTAACTAAATACCTAAAACTGTTTTAATGGTAAAGCACATAGAGGTCCATAACCAAAGAAAATAGGATTGGTAAAATTTAATTCAGCATGTTTAAATGACAAGAGATGGCAACTTGGACTGGAGGTGGGGAGGGCAAAGAGGGAAATGGATAGATTCAAGTATTTGTAGGAAATGGACTTGAGTAGGCTTGTTGGCAGACTACTGAGAAGGTGAGGAAAAGGGTGAAATTCCAGAGGACTCAGATTCTTGGTTTCAGCAGCAGGATGCATAGAAGTGCCTTTCACCAATACAGGAGAAACTCGCAAGGAAAGGGCACAAATTGCAAATGGAAACTGTTCTTTGTGCACAAGTTAATTTCCAGGTATGATTCCAACATTTACAGGAAAGGTGTGGGATGGAGATAAACACTCCATCATGGGAAGGAATGAGATCACTTGAGAAGAGAATTTAGAAATGGCTAAGAGGGATCAGGACCCAAGCTGAGGAGCTTCAACATTTTAGAGAGGGGAAAAAGGGATAAGAAGCTCATACCACAGCCCATGAAGGAAAAGGAAAAATAATGGAGCATGTTGTGTTGTTATGGAGCTCCAAAGAGCAGAGCATTTCTGGAAGGATGGAGGTTGGGCTGTTGGATACTGCCAGGATTCTTAAGGAGTAAGACTGAAGGAGACCATACCTAGGATTCTAGATCCTGGCAGCCAGTTTCTTAGAAGACTTCTGCTTATATTCCATGCAACATATCTTCAGGAATTTACTGTTCAGGCCAAAGGACTAGGGTGGCTCCTATTGTGTTTTCCCACCTTGAAGCAAACTCCAGTAGCTTCCATTGCACCGCACCCCTGGATCACAGTACCCAGCGCTTGCTGGCTGCCATGATTCTACACTGCCTGGCTCTGGTATTACACACTGCTCTCAACATTTCCTAAAACACTGCTCAAAATTGCCATGGCACTTTTTCAGGGCAATTTGTCATAATCTATTAAAATTTAAAATGTTCTTGCACTCTGACCTGGCATTTTTACTTCTCTGCATATCTCAGGAGCTAAGATAAATGTTCAAGAATGTTTCAATGCAGTATTGTTTGCAATAGTAAAAAATTGGAAGAGTTTAAATGCCCACCCATACAGAGATGATAAATATTAAAGTAAGTTATATCAATACAGTCCAATGTTTTATCACTATTGGGGGAAAATAGAGTCTTTTTGAGATGCGCTGTCATGAAAGGCGATCACAAGTTCCTGCATATTGCCTGTGCAGTGTGCCCTCTCCTCTCCCTGATGCCTCGTTCTGTTCTAACCTCTACCCCTGTCCAAGGTGATGGATGTGACTCAGGTTTGAGCACATTTAGGGTTTCCTCAATAGACCCTAAATGTGAAGACCAAGTCTGTTCCTACCTTCGTAGCCAGAGAAACTTTAAAAAATACAACTGTGTCACTTCCTCCTTGTCCATGGAATAACCAAAATAAGCTGGGCACAGTAGAGCACACCTGTAATCCCAGTGGCTAGGGAGGTTGAGGCTAGGAGGATCGCAAGTTCAAAGCCAGCCTCAGCAAAAACGAGGCACTAAGAAACTCAGTGAGACCCTGTCTCTAAATAAAATACAAAATAGGGCTGGGGATGTGGCTCATTGGCTGAGTGCCCCCAAGTTCAATCCCCAGTACCCCAAAATAAATAAATAAATAAAGACCAAAATCCCATAAGAAGGTGGGTGAAGCCCTGATCACTGACTGATGAGTCTCTGCTAGTGTCACCCTTTTCCTTCTTCTCTGGGCACTGGCCACTGGCCTTCTCTCTTCTCCTTGAATCACCATGTTTTTCCTACCACAGGACTTTCAAACATGAAGTTCTCTTTGCTATCATTCTTCAGGCAACTCAAATATCAGGGGAGCCTTTCTGACCACCAAAGCTAGGTTAGATCTATCTGGTTTTATATTTGAAACCATGATATGCATTTCCCTCTTGGCTCTTCTCAAATGGTATTATGTGTTCACTGTGTAATCATTTTATAAGTAGCTATCTCCCTCATGCAAAACCAAGACTTCTGAGGGAGGTACTGTGCCTGTCTTGCTCATGATTATAGCATCCAGCACAATACTTGGGGTGTAGCCTAAGTTCTGTAACTGTTTATCGACTGAATAAACCTGCAACTATGTCTTATTCAAAATAGGGCAATGCTCCCTTTTCTTCTGACAGGTGCTTGCTTTCCTTCTGTGATGCCTCCTCTTGCTATCCAACTGACTTCCCTTGCAATGGCTTCTCCCATTCTCACTTGGAACATCCTCCATAGCTTATCTTCTTCTCCCTCTCTTAGTAACACCATTTATCCCAAGACTTCCAACAAAACCCCTGTCATCATGTTTCAGCGGCCTACACCTCCGGCCCCAGATTTTCACTCCCATTTCCAGTGTTCTCAAATGCCATGTGTTAAATCTCTTTCCCTTCCAACTAGTTTTGCTTTTAAAAGTTCTCTTTTAGGTCAGAAGCATTATGATTCATCCCTGCCCCCAAACCTAGGAAGTGAGTTATGGTTAATTCTCGCTTTCCCTTTGGCCTAGACAGCTGAGCTGTCATCTTGACCTTCTGAGTATTCTCTATAATATTTCTTATATTCAACACTTTTTCCATTTTCATTCCTGGCCCTCTCTGCTTTATTTTTTTTTAACCTATAATAAGGAAAAGGACTCTTTACTTTTGAATCTCTTAGCTACCAAAACTCAGAATCACAGGGTGGGTGAGTTGGAAAGATTCTCTAAAGTAACCTGTCTCATTTTTTTGAGATAGGAAAAGTGAGTTACATACATAAGTACATTTTGCTCACCGCAGCAGTTAAGCAATTGCTTTAAAGGTCTTTCTACCTCTCCTTCTATGCTGTCTTGCTTGTCTCCAAAATGTTCTCTCCAACTTGGCTGTTTTCGTACAGAGCTGCTACGTCCATCTTCCTCAAGATGGAAATGTCCCCATCATTCTCCTACTCAGATAAATTCGGGAATTATCACTAGGACATCTTCTCACACTTCCTAGATTCATGGCTTCCAGTTTTCAACTCAGAAACTCAGACTGGTATCTGGCTTTTGAGTTCTTGCAAGCTAATACCTCTTCTGCTAGCCTCAGAGGTCAGGAGGGAGATCAATAGGAGCAAAGTGTTGGAAGACACATTTGAGATCAATATGAAGAAGAGTTTTCTGATTATCAAAATTGTTTTCCAGTGGCATGGGTTCTCTTGAGAAATGGTGAGCTTCCTGTGAGCCTTAGTGTTCCAGAACAGGCTAGATAATACCTAACAGAAATGTTGGAAAGAGAGCTTCAGTCATGGAGGTGAGCAGGAAACCAGTTGAGATATCCTCAGTCCAACATTTTCTCTCTTAGTTAACCTGGGCTGCTGTAACACAGAAACAGAAACTATGTTGCTTAAACAGAAACTTACTTCTCACAGTTCTAGAGGCTAGGACATTGGCAACAAGGGTACCAGCATGGCGGAGTTCTGGTGAAAGCCCCTTCCAGAATGGAGGCTGCTGACTTCTTGTGGTATCCTTACATGGTGAAAAGAGAATGGCTGGATCTCTGGCTTCTTCTTATAAAGGCACTAATCCCATTCATAAGGGTTCCATCTTCATGAACTAATTGCCTCCAAGAGGCTTCATCTCCAAAAACCACCACACTGGAGATTAGAGACCAATACATGAATTGGGAGAGGGGACATGGCATGACCCATCCTAACTCACTTCGGGATTCCTTTTCACGTCCACCTCCAAACAAACTGAGTTTCTAGCTTGCCCTAGATGTTCTCATATTTTTCCACCCTCCTCTGCCTTTTTTGATGCTATCCTTAACCACCTTCATTGTTTTAACCTCCATGAAACTATGTCACTTCTCCTGGAAAACATTTGCAGATATGTCTATCTCTCACTCCCTCTCTTTCTCCCTCCCTCTTTCCTTTATCTTGATACCTCTCTGGACCTAGAATACAATGAATAGAATCACACTGTAACTTTCCTCTGGGTGGATTGGAAGGAATATCAATGGGCATCTTGGTTCAAACATTTGCAATTTTATTTCCTTACGGTCTTCTCTTCCAGGGAGTCTTGCATTTAACCATTTCTGGTTAAAGCTTCATACCCTACCTTCTGTATCACTTTCTCTCTTTGTTGGGGAAACTTCAGCAATCCCTGCCTCCAATTTGTGCCTCTCAACCTTGCAGTTCCAGGTCACTTTCAATAGACTCCACTTGACTCCTCTACAAGAGTCCCTCTCCTTGAGCCAGATAAGCACCATCTCTTCATCCACACCAGCCCTTGTCTGTATGTTCAGGATATTTGCTCAGCTTGAAATGCTTTTCCCTTCTTCTCTGCTAAAAAAAAAAAAAAAAAAAAGTGTCATACCGTTTTCCAGGCTTTATTAATTAAGAGGGCTATTCTTTATTGTAAATTACTTGATTACTTATCCATACAGTAATCAAATACCCAGATCTATATTGATAGCAAATTTTTTTCTGGCTCTTTTGAGTATAGACATCTTTTCTCCCTATTGAGAAGATGAGCCACCTCTATTTCTTTTGCCTGCCTCCCACCACCCAACATATCAAGTACACAGAAGACACAAACACTTGTTGATATGCATTAAACAAATAATATCTTTACAGTGGCTATTTTTATCAACAATGGCCAAAACTGTGTGGCATGCTATGGAGCAAAATGAGGTGGAGAGAAAGAAAGATGTATTGGGAAGGGGAGATCAAGAAGAGAAACTGAATATTAGCAGTGAAACAAAGAGGTAATAAACCCTTAATAGTTTCCTAAAAGAGCAGGCATGATTGCTTTAATTGAAGCAGAAAGACACGAACACCGGAGATGTGCTCATTTACCACCAGGAAGATGAATTAGAAAAGCTGCCCCAAATATTTTTTTCCCTGAGTGATGTATTATGTGATGAAAAGCTTGTAATGCGTTCTGGTTGCACCTCTGACATATGACTTAACCCGTTGTTGCAGTGTCTGGATTTCTTGATTTGCTTCTGTCTGCCTATGTCTATAAGAAAGGAGATTCCAAAATGAGAGTAAAACAGGGTCCTTATAAGGGTTTGATGTGGAGGGCGAAATCTTTCTGCAGATTTATGCTGAGAATTTACAGTAGCTTAGGAAGAATTGCAAGACCAAACAGTACAATATGAACATTATTCCTTAGAGACAGATCACTCTTGAAGTCCGGCTCCTAGTGGTCTTCCTGCTTAAGCTTCCAGACGGAATGATGGCAGACAAATATATTGCTCAAAGTTGGAGACATGGCATTTCACTCCTGCAAATATTTCCAGAAAGGTAACTTTTACTGCAGGAAAATCTTCCATACAAAACAGAACTAAGCCAAGGTAGTGACCCTCACCCTGGCCGGGGCAGAAGGGACTGGCCAGTCCAAAGGGACTCGAGAGCTCTGTGAGGGGAGTTTCTAAATGTTCTGACATGGACTCAGTGGAATTGGTCAGGAATATAGAAACCTAGTCCCCACTAGCCTGCTCTTCAAAGGCTTAAATTTACATTGATGATCAAGCTGCCAGCTTGCACCTTACTATCTTTCATTGTAGAAATATTTTTAAATTTTAGAAGAGCGCATGGTTTCTTCACTTCAGTGCAATGCTGCTAGCTCATTTTTTTTTTTTTTAAAAAGAAAGTGTTATGACCTCTAAAAGCTTTTCTGCCATGCTTGCATAGAGCCTGCCCAGCCACATCTCATATTTGACAAGTTTAATGAGTTTCCTCCCCTATCTCTCTTTTCTATCATTAAGATCATTCCTGAAACATGTAAGCAAGGGTGGGCTCGGCCCAAATGCTCATAAACCTCACCCTCTTCTGCCTTCTGGGTCATGTTGACCCAGCCCTGGGGCAACCACACTGTGGCTTTATCCTGAGATCTCATTGGTCATCCCTCTGTAATGGTGCTGTGGTTCATCTAGCAACTTTCCAGATTACTGGTAACCATAGGCTGTGGGAAGGCATCAAAAACTGGGGCACAATACAGAAAGAGCAGGTCAGCTATGTCCTTCTGCCCTGTTAAGCCTACCCAGACTAGCCATGAACTATGTTCTCGCTGATATTTTATATTCCTTAGAACTTTTCTTAAAAGCACTTTTTTTTCTTTGCTGAGTTTAAAATAAATACTGCTTTGCTTTAGAAAGGCCTTTGACTTCTAAGTGCAGTAGTTAATGTTAGTGTTCTCTCCTATGTCCTCTGATAGCAAGGATTCCACCCCATCCTCCTTATCTCAATTTCACCTTCAACAGGATTCCAGACTCCTCCTCCCTAGGCTGTAGTCCCAGAATGAACACAGAGCAGACTTCAAATCTTCAAGTGTCAGGCCATCTCTATTCTGCAGTATCTTTTCCCCAGCATCTGACAAATTCATAGGCTGTCTTTCTCTCTGTTCCTTTCTAGAAATGTATATAGATTAAACAATAACGGTCTTCACCATCAGGCTTGGGAGGTGCAATGGGACCAAAGTACCTGACTCAGGCTTTTCCACAAATCTGAGAAATGAATCCAGAGAATTCTGTTGTCCTTTAACAGCTGTCTTTGAAGGAAAAAAAGATGGAGACAGAGCAGATGTTCTGGGCCCACCGAATGGAGCTGACCTCTTTGAGACAGGTGTGGGGCCAGATGGACCCACAGCAGAACAGACTCATGGCCCTGAACAAGGCACTCTAAAACCTTCACCTCAACAACTGACAAACTGGGCCTTTCCTTTTTCAAAAACTGTGTTCTTTGAAGTGGGTGTTCCAACAGCATGTGGGACACCACAACTCAGACCAGGAATCTGTTGTCTAAAATTAGGAGTTCCATCGAGGAAAAAGAGAAAGTAACAGAAATTCAGGTTATTCAGTGAATCCTCAAGAACACTTTAGCTTCTCCATTCATTTGATTGAAATAACAAGCCCTGAACTCTATAAGATTTAACTGAAGGAAAAGCAAGTTAGCTTATTTAAAACCCTTTCTTATTAACACTAATAACAATTAATTACAAACATCTATTCTGATTTATGGACACCTGCTTAGCATCAACAACACAGACCCACCCCTCCAATTATTTAGTGATACAATGGCACATTCATTTTGCTCTGTGGAGTCAAGACTTTTCTAATTTCCTGTGTAGCCACCTTAGGCTCTGTGTAGATCTTCCTATTTTAAATTACCAACAGGCCTCAAACATCTTTGTCTGGTTTTGAAAGCAGCAGGAGGTGCCTTTTGAAGTTTCAGAAATCATACACATGCATACACTCATGTGTGAGCGTGCACACACACAGGTCACTCACCCCGAGTACAACATGATCAGATCCTTTTTGTGCACAAGTTTTCCATGGACTTAATAACACTCAGGCATACACAACTTCTACTTTCCCCCTTTATTTTACTGATCTATCACAATTAGATGTGTTTCTTATTTGTAACACTATTTTTGCAGCCACAAAGAAATAGAAGATATAAGTGATGACCAAAATGACTTTAGAAGTCAGCCCAGGACATTATTTTCTGCTATTAGTCCTTACCAATGTCAAGTGCAAAATTTAAATTAACAGGCACTTCCCCTGTTGGAATGACTTCAGCATTTTTTGCTGCCTTCAATTGATTTCTATTTACTTTGGCAGCTACAGGCAAGAAGTACATATTTCTGTGCCTGAAGAAGCAACCTAAGACTCCACTAGGGTACATAGATGCAAATGTCATGATGAAATGTTGCTGTGAGGTTATTCTAAAAATTAACATAACACAAGAGGACCACTATTTATGTGGTGTTACTACAGGCCTTACCTTCCTGTTAGTGTTGTGTTAGAGTCATCTCCTGGAGATATTTCTCCTATTAACAACTGGTCTATAGGACTTTAACCTAGCAGTAAATATGGTGTCAAAACCATTTTAGTACTAAACAGCTTATGTGCAAATATGTCATGTGCCAGATATTCTGGACCAGAGATAACCTTGACTTCATGATAGCCACAGAGAAAGAAACGAGTACTTTCACAGAGTCACAAAGTCACAATTGAGGACAGGTGTGTTTGAGGGATCATTCTTCACCAGAAATACTAATAGTAAATCTCTCTATGATCCAAGTTGGCTTCGAGAAAATATAAAAACCTACAGAAGAGCCAAAATAAGTTTTAATGCATTTCTTATTTTTTCACTTCTTTGTAAACATTTAGTCTCAGGGTTCTTAGAGTTGAAACAACAGAATAAAAGTGATCAGAAGATACTGTCTATTTTTTCCCCCTCTCTCCCCTACCTATCACCTGCCATGAAAATCCAGTTATATGATAGCACATTCATCTGCCAAAGGTAACTAGGCCGAAATGTGAGTTATTACATTTTTTTGTGAACCCTGTCTCCTCTAGTCTGACATTTTAAACATTTCCCAGTGCTTGGTGGCTACACTGATTTTAATAATATAGAAATAAAAGAAATACAGGAACTGAATTTTCAAAAATAATCTAGATCCTACAGGATCACAGAAGACAGTTTCTCACCCTGCTTTTAAACTAAAGATTTTGTTGCTCCAGTGTCAACTTCCACTCCTTCTAGGAGAGGTGATGCCAGGAAGCAACCCTGGAATGGAGAGAAAATACCCAGACTTAGAATAACAAGGCCTGGCTTCTCTGTCTTAACCAGACAGTTTCTCATGCCTCAGTTTCCTTATAGAGACAGATGTTTATAATAAAATCCTCAGGAGTACTAAGAGACATTGGGTACAAAACCACATTGGAAACTTCCAGGCCTTATCACAGTTACGATGGCTTTTCCTGACTCCCTGCCTAAGCCCTGTCATCCACAGGTTGGGACAGGATGCACCAGAAGCCTGCCTGGTTGAAAGCAGGCTGGGAGGAGGGGCATGTTGACAGGCAGGAGGCAGTTAATTCAGCTGCAACCCAACCAGAGCACCTGAACTAAACCTCCTATGTGGGGAGCGGGGGGTGGGGCTCCTTTAATGACCCCAGATAGTCAGGACCTGTTTTATGTCTTATCGCAATTACTGGGAGACCAGGCCCCCTAAGTCAAAGCAGCTGCGGGCCCACATGCACATTAACCACGGGTGTGCTGCCCCTTCAGATCTTGCCCGCACAAGCACCCACCACCCCCAGCCTGGGCCAAATCCCTTCCTTTGAAGCACTATATACAAAAGCCACTTCTCAGAAATTCTGAGTTACTTTTGAATGATGCTATGTACTTACTCTTCACCCCTTTGAAATATTGGCTAATGAGACTCTTAGAAATACATTAGCCAGTCCCCTATGTCAGTGGTCGTTTGCTAATGAGGAAGTTTCTACAATAGAAAGTATCTCTCTGCCACTGTGATAAGTGGTTTCCCACTCAATCACACCAACTTTTGTCACTGAGCAGTATTCAGTCATGTCCTTACCCTGCCTCACCTCTCCTCTCTCTTAGCCATTCAACAAACATGTTCTGACTCCTCCAGGCCGGGTACTGAAAATACCGCTATGAGCAATGCTAACAGGTCTTGCTCTCGGTCTGTTTCTTAGTTAAGGGACAATTCACTCCTGTGAAGTGGGGTTGAGGTTGCAGGAAATAAGAACCCAAACTGTATTATAAGTGACCACGGAGGTTCTCAGGACAACCACTCAGAAACCACCTTCACTTCATAAGGTCAACTTTAAAGGGGCAAAGAGGGCTTTGGAAACACTTATTAAAATGTAATGAATAGATCCGGGCATGGTGGCACATACCTATAATTCCAGCAGCTCCGGAGGCTGAGGCAGGAAGGTTGCAAGTTGAACGCTCACCTCAGAAACTTAGTGAGGACCTAAGCAACTTAGCAAAACCCTGTCTCAAAATAAAAAAGAGTGGGGATGTGGCTCTGTGGTTAACCATCCCTGGGTTCAATCCCTGCTACCAAACAACAACAACAACATAAAAGTGGAATGCATAGTCTTTCAAGTCCAGAGATTGTTCTTACCTATATCCTTGGAAATTTTCCATATTTAAAAAATAAATGTAAATGTGATCTTCTGTCACTTAGAATGCAAACAAGAACTAGATTTTGTTAGCTCTTACATCCAGTTACCAATTTCTTTATAAGTGGCATACCAAAAATTCATGGGGAAGTAGTATTTGGGGATTCAAAATGCATTTACTCATTAAACAGGTGTGTTTAGTTTTATTTGTTCAGCAACCAATTATTTAGGCCTGTTTGCCAGGTACTATTATAAACACTTTGTCTTAAATCAGTAAAACCTCATTGAACCCTCTGAAGGGATGCTGGGTTCACATTCATATTGGCAGTCAAACCCCAGGATCCTTTGGATTCCAGTGTCCTCTCAGCACCTAGCAAGACATGACAGTGCAGTTTTGACCAGGAAAGAGTAGACACGTTTTTCTTTCCAGAAGTCGAGATATAACATATAATCTGACCAGGCCAATGTGAGGGATACCATACTCCACGCTTATGATGGAGAACTGCCCTTTCAACAAGGGAAGTAGGTTTTTACAGTCTTGTATCACTGAACTAACCACTTGTAGTTATCAGAACAGAAGGAATAAACACTAAGGGTGAGATGCAAGTTAAAGCTATTTTCAAGGTTAATAGAGTGAGTTCCCCAATGCAGGAGATGTTCAAGCATCACTTGGCCCAGCCAGATATGATAAAATTCAGACATCTAGGTACTTCAATTAGATCAATGATTTCCAAACCTGGACATGCACCATCATCCCCTGGGGAACTTTGAAAAAATACATATCTCCAGGTCCACAGTCATATGGGCAGATTCATTCATCTTGGAGTGGAACTTGAGGAATTCCTAATGTTCATAAAATGTGCTCACAAGAACTGGTAATCTTTGGGCAGGATGACCTTTGTGATTCCTTTAAACTGGAGACTCTGTGATGTCTTGCCAAGGCTCTGAGCCTCACCTGCCATGCATTCATGGGTAGAAAAATGCCTTTATGGGCAACCTGTCACTAGGGAATGGTTTTTACCCCCACACAATGCAGTGGCTTGCATATTTGCTGATGTTTCCCCCCCAAAAGCACGCAGGAATGAATCATTATTGAAACAATTTACTTTCAGTTAGTGCATGAATGCCTTCCCATGATGCTCTGATGCTTTGTTTGTCCTCCTATAAAAATTATTTATGACCCAAGTGTGATCTTTTAAATCAGAATACTTATTCCTGAAATCAAAGCTCCAGCATGCTAATGCAAGTAGAAACCTTGATAATTTTTCAAAGCCATGTTGAATATTCAAAAGCTGGAACTGAAGGAAAGGAGTTAACATTAATTAATATTTGAAGCAGTAAAATAAAAGCAACAGTGAAGCTAATTTTGCAGGACAATTAATCATGAGTCTTGCTAATTACACATGGGATTTTGCAAATGATTTTTTTCTCAGGTAGCAAAGTAAAAATGATAATCCACTACCCATCAAAATCATTGGCTTCTCACCAATGTCCCCAGCAAGAGCAATTAGTGGAAACAGCAGAGCCCTAGTAATTGCATGTCAAGAGAGGAGAATGCTAGAATTTTAATTGCTCTAAATAAAGACCACTTGCTCATATGTACACCTGATTGTCCAAAACAGCTCTGCAAGCCAGAGCAAGTATGCCACCACTTCCAGGTGCCCACATAAAAATAACTGTGGGAGCAGTATTCTCCCAGCAACCCATGCAGTTTCTGGAAGAAAATATCAATATGCATTCCCATTCTGAACTGCAGTGTCATCACTTGAATATAAGAACCGAAAAAAAATTACCCAGTTGGGAAAATGTGCATATTCTTTATATTTGCCAAATATTTATTGCTGACATTTTTTGAAGAACTTTAACTATCTACAAGGTGCCAAGGGCTTCAAATTTACTGAATTTTAGGATCCCCAATAAAATGTTTTTAACAAGACATCTCAAGAGGGCATAAAATAAAAAATTACCATATTCATGAGTGTAAGCCTCTAAGATTGCAATGCTATAAACTGGATGTTTATAATTTGCTTGTGGCTTTCTTAATTAAAACCTGGTAATTAGAAACTCAAGTACTATTTTTACACTTCATCTTCTACACTTTACATGCTACTGTTACTTTTCGGTTTAATATATGTACACATGGATGCACACAATTGCAAATGATCAATAATATTTAACTGTGTGTCTAAAACCTAAATGATGATGGATACATTTAAATATTGCTTTCCCGGAAATTATTATTCCAATGGCCATGTCGTGGCTTAAACATTTAGTTTAAACAAGACAGCTACCATTTTTTGCTCTTCCCAACATGCATCATTTACTCTCATGTTTAGACTGAATTGCTGAATTGCCTTCTAAGTACCACTCGTGTCTATTGTCTCCCCGCCTTGCCTTGCATCTTGAAGTACACCATATTGAGGTGCTAAACCTCCACACACTTCCTGCCATTCGCTTTGTAGGCTAAGGCTGGGAGTTAGATAGGAAGCAGTAATCTTAACTTACCACCGTATCTTCTTTGCACATCCAGAACTGTGTGCGTAGTTTACTACACCAAACTACTTAAAAGCAACAAGCAGGACATGAGAAGGGCTGCTTTCTTTGCTAAATTCCCAACAGATCACAGGTGTGTAGCTGAGTCCCGGAGGTGATTCAGGTAATAACCATAAGATGGTGACTTAACCAGTTAGAAGCTTTTCCATGGAAGCCAGTCCTCAAAGTCCTATGATTTTTCAGATATTGCTCACAAATGGCAACTTATTTACCTACCCTCTTTAAGTGACTGTTTTTTATTTTTATTATGTTTTAAAGTAGAAACTTTTGAAGATGGATATTTTTCTGTTCAAAGCACAACTATTATGCCACCCTTAAGCTAGAATTCCTTCTTGAGATTATTATAAACACATATCTCATGAAGTCTCATTCTAACCTTCCTCTACATTTTTTTTCCCCAAACATCAATTGAAGGCTGAAAAAGGATCTGAGTTAGAATAATTATTTACTTAGGAGCATTTTATCAAAGCACAAATAACATACTGTTTATTTTTCTAGCAAGATTTTTTAAGAGGACCTAGAATAAAATAGTAAAATTTAAAAATAAAACCATGAGGGAAGCAAAGCCTGTTGGGTGAAATAGTACCCAAGTCTCAGATTCTGATGTGGGGGATGGGGTTGTGGCTCAGTGGTAGAGTGTTTGCCTAGCACACGTGAGGCCCTGGGTTTGATCCTCAGCACCACATAAAAAATAAAATAAAAGTATTGTGTCCAACTATAACTAAAAAATAAATATATATTAAAAAAGAATCTGATGTGACTTTGAAGACAATTGATCAGAAAAAGAATTTTTTTTTTTTTTTTACAGATTGGAATTATAAGGGCATACTTTTATTTTGAATTTCTGAAGGATAAAGTGCAGGATTCTCCAGGTTTCTTTCTGGAGCTGTAGGAGTTGTCTGAGGAACATCTGGAAAGCTCACATACACGCTTCATTTCCCAGTTTGTCTGGCATTAACATCAGGAGATCACTAATGTGCTATTTATACTTCTACTCATTACGAGACAGGGGAAGGATGAGGAAGTTTTTTGATCAAAATGTATAATTACACAACATTCAATTTAAATAAAAAGGTGTTATAATAATAAAGGGTTAGGTGCACCCATAGTTTCCAAATCAAGGGCCAAACCACTTCAGAGTGAACTTGGGATAAGTTCTTCTAGATTATAGCTACTCATTAAGAGAACAGAGTAGAGCTTGGCTTGACCTTTGCCCCAGGAAGCCCCCAGGACCTTTTGTGGTTTTTCTTGACTATAGTTTCTGCAGACATGTTGGTAATTTCTAACACCATGGCAGACTTCCATTGTAATAAAGCAGATCTATTATATTGGCCCTTTGATGGAGTTTATGGTGCCCCATCAATTAAATGAAGCAGAGAGGGACAGTGAGCAGACGTCCTATCACCCTTTATTTTGGAAGAGATTTGTAGTAAAATAATAAATTCTGTGCGCACCTACCAACATCAAAGAAAAAAAAGTCAAAGCAGAAAAAGAAAGAAGGAAGAAAGAAAAGAAGGAAGAATGAAAGGGAGGGTGGAAGGAAGGAGAGAGGAAGCTGGACAATCCACTTCCATTTTTGGGTTATGGTTGCCTCTTTTGGCTCTTAATCTGGATCCCCTCCCTGGAGGACTCACGAATAGGTTTGAAAATACCCACAAGTCCCCTGAAATTATGGACCGAATATTGTGTGTTTGTACATTTACATATTTTTCCTGGGTTCAGTTTTGCAGCTTTTATGAGATTCTCAAATATTATTTATATTCCAGGTGAGAATTTAAACTACCAGAAAAAAAAATTGGTGCTCAGGCATTTTCCTTTTCTAATCTTTTATAATAATAATAATAAAAAAAAAACCTTTTGAGAATCCTGCTTCTAAATAAAGCCTGCTCCAAATGGCTGTCTTATGTCTAAAGATTCCCAGAGTTTAAAATCTTATTTTGCCTTCTGTGGTTTGCATACATCTAGAAATTTGAGATCTTTCAGCAAATACTTCACAAAATTTTATTTTAGTCTGTTATCCAACCTTCCTTTGATGCAATACTTATTTGAGCCATATTAATAGCCACTAAGGAAGGAAAAGGAGATAAATATTTTTCTCCTCGGCTGGCTGAAGCCACTTGAAAACTCCAGTGGCCTGAGAAGTTACAGCTTTTTTATGAGTTGGTAATACTTTCAGAGTTAGTGAATCTGGTTGAAGTCAGCTGTTATGGTTATTATAACAATACTTCAAATTTAGATTAATTGGTTGTTGAGAATGGGCTACCGCTATAGTCTTCACACTGGACAGTCTTGTTGGCTTCTATGTTCTTAAAGTTTCTCAGACTGGAAATCATAGACTTAGGGGTTACTTAAATCAAATATGATCTATATCTACTAAGAACTAAAGGGAAAAGTTAAAACTCAAAACTATAAAACTACTAGAAGAAAACTTAAGGGAACTGCTCTATGATATTGGTCTGAGGGAGGGTTTTTTGGGCCAGAATGAAAAAGCACAGGCAACAAAAGAAAAAATAGGCAAAAGAAATTGCATCAAACTTAAAAAGATTCTGTACAATAAAGGAAATAATCCACAGAGTAAAGAGACAACCTACAGAATGGTAGAAAATATTTGCAAACAATACATCCTACAAGGGATTAGTGTTCAAAATATGCAAAGACCTCGAATAATCTGATTTAGAAATGGGCAAAGGAACCGAATAAAGACCTCTAAGAAGAAGATATAAATAACCAACAATATATGAAATGATCCTCAATATCACTAGTCATCAGGAAGATGGAAATCAAAACTATAATGAGATATCACCCCACTCCAGTTTGAAAGACTTTTATCAAAAAGACTTCAAGATAACAAATGCTGCTATGGATGTGGAGAAAGGGGTAATGTATACTGTCAGTGGGAAGATAAATCAGTACATCCACTATGGGAAACAGTAGGAGTGTCCTCAAAAAATATAAGAATAAAACTATCCATTCCTAGGTATATGTCCAAAGAGTATGAAATCAGTAGATCAAAGATGTTTGCACTCCTAGGGCTACTGCAGTACTATTCACAATAGCTAAGACGAGGAATCAACCTAAGTATCCATCAGTGGATGAATGGATAAAGAAAATAAAGTATATATTGACCCTTTGATGGAGTTTATGGTGCCACATCAATTAAATGAGGCAAAGAGGGACAGTGAGAAGACATCCTATCAACCTTCATTTCAGAAGAGACTTGTAGTAAAAGTCTCTTCCATTGTAATGAAACAGATCTATTATATTGGCCCTTTGGTGGAGTTTATGGTGCCACATCAATTAAATGAGGCAAAGAGGGACAGTGAGCAGAGATTTGTAGTATAGTACAGTGAAATGCTATTTAGCAATAAAAAAATAATAATGATAATTAAATCCTATCATTTACAGCAACATGATGGGCCTGATGATCATAAGGCAAAGGTAAATAAGCCAGGGGCAGAAAGACAAATACTCCATGATTTCATTCATATGTGAAATCTGAAAAAACTGAGCATATAGAGAATAAAGCAGTGCTTACCAGAGGCTGGAGGAGCATGTGGTTAAGGCATAAGAGGAATACATTTTGGTGTTCTGAATAAGAGGAATACATTTTGGTGTTCTATAACACAAAAGAGTATATTATATATATATGATTATAGTCAACAATGTTGTATCATAAAGATCAAAATAACCAAGAGAGAGTTTTGAATATTCTCATTACAAAGATATGATTAACCCTAACATTCTGAGTTGTCGATTATACATGTTCCAAAATTCACACTGTCCCCCACAAATATGTATAATTATTATCTGTCAATTTAAAAAATAAGTGCATTTAAAAAAAAAACTAAAGAGAATTCAGGAAGGTAAAATAAACAGAACAAATTTATGGATGGACAGGTAACCTGGGATTAGTTGGAATCAACGCTTCAAACATATCCAATAACATGAAGTGAAAGCACACACCATGGATTATTCAAAATAATTAGAACTCTAAGAGTGTTTACTCTGATACCACTATAGAGGGATTTGAAATGGAAATCAAGGCATCCAGAAGGAAGCAAGTAATAAAACAAACCTCTTGAATTTTTCAATAGAAAGCCATAATTTTTTTTCAAAAGGAAATGTGGCGGTGTTTCCCGAATTGTAAATTGAAGTTGTAACACCAAAAAAGACTCTCTTTAGGGATGGAGGGTATTGCTCAATGGTGGAGCTCAAATTTAGCATGTGTCGGGGGCCCTGGATTCAATTCCCAGCACCAAAATAAATAAATAAATAAGGTTCTCTGTAGCATTACTGCCCTGGGAGGAATGAAAAAGACAGTAAGAGGAAGGAAAAAAAATTTACATTTATATATACTAGATGAAAGTAGTTTGAAGTGAAGATTGCGCAATAAGAAATTATGAAAGAAAGAAGGAAACATGGGCAGAACATAATAAGATGCACAACAAAATAGTTTCCCTTCTCTTGCTCTGCTCCCTCTGGGTATGGCCAGTATTTGGTTTGGTGTTCAACAAGAATGCTTAGGTATGGCACAGAAGAATTGCATTTAGTATATTTGAGTGATCTCGAAACTCTGTGCTCTAGTATACCCAACATGGAATTAAACACAGAATGGCATTTTGTTTTGCATAACCTTTTGAGGGTTGACCAAAGAAAATAAAGATATTAGGCATTTTTCTTAACAGATGATCCCTAGGAGAAGTTTGCAGCAGGGAGAAACATTGATGTGGCTGTGTCCCTGTAGTATGCTGTTTTTAAGTCTTTTGGGTAGAGACAGAGGAGTGGGATAGCTGGGTCAAATGGCCAAATGGTGGTTCCATTCCCAGTTTTCCAAGGAATCTCCATACCGCTTTCCATATTGGCTGCACCAATTTTCAGTCCCACCAGCAATGTATGAGTGTGCCTTTATCCCAACATCCTCACCAACACTTAGAATAGAGGACACAGAGACTAACCCACATAACTACAGTCATATTAGACAAAGGTGCTAAAAACATACATTGGAGAAAAGATAGCCTCTTCAACAAATGGTGTTGGGAAAACTGGAAATCCATATGCAACAAAATGAAATTAAACCTCTATCTCTCTCCATGCACAAAATTCAACTCAAAGTGGATCAAGGACCTAGGAATTAAACCAGAGACCCTGCATCTATTAGAAGAAAAAGTAGGCCCAAATCTCCATCATGTCAGATTAGACCCCAACTTCCTTGATAAGACTCTTACAGCACAAGAATTAAAATCAAGAATCAATAAATGGGATGAATTCAAACTAAAACACTTCTTCTCAGCAAAAGAAACAATCAGTGAGGTTAACAGAGAGCTTACAATTTGGAAACAAATTTTTACCAGACGCACATCAGATAGAACACTAATCTCTAGGATATATAAAGAACTCAAAAATCTTAACACCAAAAAAATCAAATAACCCAATCAATAAATGGGCTGAGGAATTGAACAGATACTTCTCAGAAGAAGATATACAATCAACAAATATATGAAAAAATGTCCAACATCTCTAGCAATTAGAGAAATTCAAGTCAAAACTACTTAAGATTTCATCTCGCTCCAGTCAGAAGAGCAGCTATTAAGCATTCACTTTGACCTTTTAAACAAGCTGTTGAGCTGGTTTCAAACAGGGAACTTTTAAAGGCATAGGGAAAGGGAAAGGGGCAGAAACAATCAGGTAGGCAAAAAGAAATAGCCAAATAACAGTGGCCACAGAAACCTCCACCAACACTGGTCAAGGGCCTGACTCCAAAAAGAGCTTAACTGGCTCACAGTGCAGGTTTGAAGGCTGGAATCCATCACTCTCCTTTCTCCCCTCGCAAACTGTTGAATTTAAAGACATGTTTTTCCTTTTTCTCTTTAAGTCTTATAATTACTAGATTAAATTTTTATCCTTTCCTACTTCGCTCTGCTAGTCATTGACTGGTCAGCACCACCTTCATTAAGCGTTTAAAATAGTCTAGAAGTTTACATGGCATTTTTTAAAAAATCGCATTCTCGGAGGTGTATTATATGCAATTCATCAAAATAACAAACTTTCCTATCAAAGAGACTTACAAGTATCCCAAAGTGATTACAAGTGTCTCACTCTGAAAAGGAGAATTTTTTTTTTTTTTTTTAAAGTCCTAACAGCTAGCACCAAAATTCCTTTTAGGGAGTAAATTCTATTTGTTTAGGAAAATGCTTTGATAAGCTTTGAGGAAGGGATGGTGAAACCCTGAGCAGCCAGGGTCACAGGAGCTGAGGCTGCAGGAGAGAGCAAAGGGAGGAAGAGAGAGAGAATAGAATGCAGAAGACAAAATGGGGACAGGAAGTCAGCACATGGTCACCCGCAGACAAGTGATGATGAGAAAACCCCCATGGCATGTGGTGAAGAGCAAGGTGAATAAACTCAGCTGGAAGATAACCACTTGGAAGTGATGTAAACTCCATGTGTTTCTCCAAGTCCCAAGTGAAGTATACTGAACACTTCTTAGATTTTTTTTTTTTTTTTTGGTTAAAAGTCAAGGGAAGGATCACATCCCCTGCTATGCATCTGTATCACACGATCCAGGGCAGAAACTCCACAAGAGACAGGGTGTGTAGCTGCACACAGTGACACACAACTAGGATCCCAGCAACTGGAAGGCTAAGGCAGGAGGATCACAAGTTCCAGGCCAGCTTGGGCAACTTAGCGAGACTCTGTCTCAAAGTAAAAAAAATAAAATAAAATAAAAGGACTGGGGATGTGTCTCAGTGGTAGAGTGTCCCTTTGTTCTATCCCCAGTACTGAAATTGAAAAAGAAAGCAAGATTCAGTATGTGGATTCAAAAGGAAGCCTGAAGTGGCCACAAGAATACAAACCCTCTCCTTCCCCTCATGCCCCCGTCCCAGGCATTCAGAGAATTCTTGCAAAAGACTTTGCAAATAAAGGCTCAAGTCCATCCCCAGAAATAGAAAGGTCCAATATCTGAGGTGAACTCTCCTAAGTTAATGTTCTTTATTATAAGACTATAGGACACTCTCAAGAGAGGATGCAGCCATTTACTTTCCCAGTCCTCTTTAAATCTTGCCTATCTCCTGCCTCTATTTGTAAGTTATCTTTTTAAAAAAATTTTATCTGTTCTTTTTAGTTATATATGACAGTAGAATATATTTTGACATATCATATATACATGGAGTACAGCTTCCTATTTTTGTGGTTGTACATGATATGAAGTTATGCTGATTGTGTATTCATGTAGTAACATAAGAAACTTATGTTTGATTCATTCTACTATCTTTCCATTCCCATCCCTCCTCTCTTCCCTGCTATCCCTCCTGGTCAATCTAGTGAACCTCTTCACCCTTATTGTGAGTCAGCATCTGCATATCAGAGAAAATATTCAACCTTTGTTTTTTTTTTCAGGTTGATTTATTTCACTTAACATGATATTCTCCAGTTCCATCCACTTACCAGCAAATACCATAATTTCATTCTTTTTAATGGCTGAGTAATATCCATTGTGTATATGGACCACATTTCTTTACCCATTTATCTGAAGAACACTTAGGTTGGTCCCATAGTTTAGCTATTGTGAATTGAGCTGCTATAAACTTTGATGTGGCCGCATCACTAGAGTATGCTTATTTTAAGTCTTGGGTATATGCTGAGGAGTGGGATAACTGGGTCAAATGTGGTTCCATTCCAAGTTTTCTGAGGAATCTCCATATTGCTTTCCAAAGTGGTTGCACTCTTTTGCAGTCCCACCTGCAATCTATGAGTGTATCTTTCCCCCCCACATCCTCATTAGCATTTATTGCAACTTGTATTCTTTTTTAAAAAAAAAAAGTTTATTTATTTCTGCTATCAAAGAACAGAATTATGACAGTGTAATTTAACAATCCTAATTGGCTTCATTTTTAATTTTAAAATCAGGTAACACTTCATTCCATAAAACAGAATCAGTTTTCCTATGAGCCAAGCACTCATCAAAAAAAAATTTGATGAATTAACATCAGATTATTTATTTTGCTTACACAAAATAAAGACAAGGGAACTTCACTATTTTGCCAGCTGAGAATGGCTGTTCTCCCTCCAATCCAGATTTCTCTTGGAGGACCAGATGTGTCGGCTTGGTTTGATTGACTCCATGTTGTTCCCCCACCCCCCCGGAATATTGTCTCTGTTGAAAAACTGGCGTCACAAAGAAGGTGGCAGCAGGAAAATTTCAGAATTTGGGCAGTGTGGGGTTATTTTCTGTCTCTGGGAGGGATCATCCGGTGTCTGAGGCCTGGGTATAGAGGCAAAGTCCCCAGCCACCCATCCAGGAGATGTCACTCTCAGTAGCGTCTGGTGTCCTAATCTTTGCTCGCCCAGGATAATGGTGGGTAAGGAGCAGCAGGTCACAGGGGCCCCATGACCCACTGGGAGACAGAGCTCTCCCTGGGCAGACCCCTGGGGCTGAGGGTCAACAACGGCCAGGGGAGAATCATGTCAACGACTCCCCGCCTGTGGTCCCTGAGGTCCTGGGGCAAGGATGCAGGAGGCAGCTAGTGTCATAAGACATCCCCATCCCCAGCCAGGCTGGGCGCCTGGCTAAGCTAGGAGAAAGTCGGTGTTCCTCCTCAGGGCCTGGCCCCTGCGCTTGGTCTCACTTCCTCCCTGGCACCACCTGGAAGGGGAGGAAGTGACACCCAGGGGAAAGCCGGGAAGTGAGGCCACCACTGTCACATTCAAGTTCAGGGTGCGACAGCTCAGTCTGCCCCCCAACAGGCCCCATACTCAGCTCCCCTTCATGGGCCACTGTCCCTTCTGAGAGTCACGCCCTGCCATTTATAGGCACAAGGACCCAGAAGTTCCAGGAACACATCCATGTTTAGGCCCTAAGATCTGGAAGTGCCTTAAGCGTCCATATTTAGGCCCCCGGATTCAGAAGTTCCTCAGACATCCATGTTTAGGCCCCTGGATCCGGATCCAGAAGTTTCAAAGGTGCACGTCCATGTTAGGCACCTGGATCTGGAAGTTCCTCGGGCGCACATCCATGTTTAGGTTGTAGCATCCAGAAGTGCGTCAGGTACACATCCATGTTTAGACTCTAGGATCCGGAAGTGCCTCAGGCATCCATGTTTAAGCCCCCGGATCTGGAAGATACTGAGGTGCACATCCATATTTAGGACCCCAGATCCGGAAGTTCCTCAGGTGCACATCCATCATTGGGCCCTCGGATCTGGAAGTGCCTCAGGTGTCCATGTTTAGGCCGCAGCATCCGAAAGTTCCTCAGGCGCACGTCCATGTATAAGATCCTGGATCCGGAAGTTCATCAGTTCTCCATGTTTAGGCCGCAGCAACTGGAAGTTCCTCAGGCACACATCCATGTTTAGGCCCCCAGATACGGAAGTCCCTCAGACATTCATGTTTAGGCCCCTGGATCCGGATCCAGAACTTTCAAAGTTGCACGTCCATGTTTAGATGCCCGGATCCGGGAGTTCCTTGGGCGCACATCCATGTTTAGGCCATAGCATCCAGAAGTGCCTCAGGTGTATGTCCATGTTTAGGCTCTAGGATTTGGAAGTTCCTCAGGTGTCCGTGTTTAGGTCCCCGGATCCAGAAGTTCCTCAGGTATCCATATTTAGGCCCACAGATCCGGAGGTTCCTCAGATGCATGTCCATGTTTGGGCCCTTGCATCCAGAAGTCCCTCAGGCGTCCATGTTTAGGCCCTTGGATCCAGAAATTCCTCAGGCGCACGTCCATGTTTAAGCCCCTGGATCTGGAAATTCATCAGGTGCATGTCCATGTTTAAGCTCCTGGGTCCGGAAGTTCCTCAGCATCCATGTTTAGGCTCTATGATCTGGAAGTGCTCAGGCTTCCATGTTTAGGCCCTCAGATCCTGAAGTTCCTCAGGCGCACGTCCATGTTTAAGCCCCCAGATCTGGAAGTTCATCAGTCCTCCTTGTTTAGGCCATAGCAACTGGAAGTTCCTCAGGCACACATCCATGTTTAGGCCCCCGGATATGGAAGTTCCTTTGGTGCACGTCTATGTTGAGACTCTAGGATCTGGAAGTACCTCAGGCATCCATTTTTAGGCTCTGGGATCCAGAAGTGCCTCAGGCATCCATGTTTAGGTCCTCGGATACAGAAGTTCCTCAGGCGCACGTCCATGTTTAGGCTCTAGGGTCCAGAAGTTCCTTTGGTGCATGTCCATGTTGAGATTCTAGGATCCATTGATGTTCTCAGGCATCCATGTTTAGGCTCTAGGATCCAGAAATGCCTCAGGCGTCCATGTTTAGGCCCCAGGATCCGGAATGCCTTAGGCCTCCATGTTTAGGCCCTCGGATCAGGTTACTTGTATTCTTGATAATTGCCATTCTGACTGGAATACGATGAAATCTCAGTGTAGTTTTAATTCACATTTCTCTAATTGCTAGTGATAGTGAACTTTTTTATATATATTTGTTGACCATTCGTATTTCTTCTATAAATTGTCTGTTCAGTTCTTTTGCCCATTTATTGATGGGGTTATTTGTTTTTTTTGTATTAAGGTTTTTGAGTTATTTATTTATATTGTTATATTGGAGATTAATACTCTATTTGAAGTGCAGGCAACAAAAATTTTCTCCCATTCTATAGGCTCTCTGTTCACATTCTTGGTTGTTTTGTTTGCTGTGAAGAAGCTTTTTAGTTTGATATCATCCCATTTATTGATTCTTGATTTTACTTCTTATGCTATAAGTCATCTTTATAAGGTTTGAAATGCAACCCTCATCACAGAGAACACAAAGTGAACCTTCAGGCTTGGGCTCAGTGTATAGCTATACAGCCAGTTACTCAGCAAAGACTATTTATGATGAATATATCTCATTAATTATCATCAAGCTCTTGCTATAAGTATTATTATTACTACAATTGCAGCTAGTTTTGTGCTAATCTCAGCCTCACAACTGTAAAATAATGCAATAGTATTACTTATATTTTGTAGAAAAGGAACCTAACACACAAAAAGCTTACTTCAGAAGTTCATAGAGCTAGCTACTGGTAGATCTGGGATTTGAACCCAGGCATTCTGATGCCAGAGTTTATGCTCTATAATCCAATTACAACTAATTTTTTTGTTAATCTAAAACTGCGATTACTGCTCCTGTGGAAGTCCTGGAAGTACACTGTCTAGTGATTGGACCTAAGTTTCACCAAGTCTTCCAGAGGCAGGTGTTGGTGGCTAAGAACCCAGACTCTTGAGTCAGACTACCAATTCTAGTGAAATTATTAAACTTCTCTAGTCTCAATTTGTCATTCATAAAATAGGAATGATGAAATAGCTATAAAGAACACATTACACATTATATGGTTATATTGTGTTTGTGTATGAATATGCAACTATAAATCCCACCATTATGTACAGCTACATTGTGTCAGTAAAAAATGTGGGGAAAAAAAGAACACATTATGTTTTAAAGAATATTTTGTTTCAAATTTAAATGACTGTCTAATAACCCTCATGATCACAAACATGAAAACTATCTGCAGAATGTTAGAAAATTGAATTCAGCTTTATGAAAAAAGAATAATACAACAAAATGTGATTTATCCTGAGAATAAAGGTAGGTTGGATCAAAATTAAAAAACCAATTCAGTGTATTAAAAGACTAAAGATGAAGAACAACATGCTCATGAAGAAAACTATATGAATTTAGAACACTTAAAGAACTCTCAGAATTCAACAATAAGAAAACAAACAACTCAATTTTAAAAATGGGCAAAATATTTGAATAGGTCATCAGAGAAGATATTTGGATGGC
Source organism: Callospermophilus lateralis (assembly GCF_048772815.1). NCBI lineage: Eukaryota > Metazoa > Chordata > Mammalia > Rodentia > Sciuridae > Callospermophilus > Callospermophilus lateralis. The sequence goes on along the minus strand of NC_135313.1, from coordinate 54,696,677 downwards.
AAATTAGCATATAAAAAGATGCTGAATGTGATTAGTTTGAAGAAAATGCAAATTAACACTACAATGAGTAACGAATGTGTACCTACTAGAATGGTTAAAAGTTTAAAACCTGACAATATCAACAGCTAAAAACAATGTGGACAAGTGGAACCCTTTTACATTTTTGGTGGAAATGCCAAGTGGGACATGCACTTTGGAAAACAGTTTTTAATAGTTTCTTATAACCCAACAATCCCATTCTTACATATTTACCCACACAAAATAAAAACCTATGTTCATGCAAAACCTTGTATGTGATTATTCATAGAAAATTTATTCATAACAGCAAAACTGGAAATAATCCATATATCCCTCAACTGAGAAATATTTTAAAATGTGGTACATCCATAAAGGGGTCTATAAAAGTCTGATCCAGTGATAAAAGGATCAGACTATTGCTGCCACGACAAAGCATCACAAACTGGGTACCTTGATAGAAATTTGTTTTTTCATGATCCTAGAGGCGAGAAGCCTGAGGTGAAAGTACTGGCAGAGTTGGTTTGTGCCAAAGCACTTCTCCTTCGCTCCTGGCTGGTCGCCTGTCCTCTGCATCTTCACATGCTCTTCCATCTGTGCCCATCTGAGTTCAAATTTCCTCATGTTAGGAGAACACCAGTCACACTGGGTTGGGCCCAGCCCAATGGCCTCATTTTAACTTAATTACTTCTTTAAAGACTCTCTTTCCAAATATACTCATACTCAGAGAGACTAGAGGTTAGAACTTCAACATATGAATTGGAAAGTGGGAGTGATATGATTCAGCCCATAACATTTTTTTCCATGTACAATGTAAGTATGCAAAGTGAAAGAAGCCAGTCTATCCTAGAAAGGCAGAATTAAAGGGACAAAGAATGGGTCAGAGGTTGCAAGATGTTGGTAGGAGACAGGGAGGGCTTGACAACCAAGAAGTAGTGCCAGGTAATTTGGGGAGGTAATAGAATCATTCAGTAACTTGAGTTCTGTGGTGGAACATGACTGCATTTTTCAAAATTTGAAGAACAGTAGACCAAATAATAAATATTCCTGCAAGTAAATAAAAAAGTTAAAAAACATGGGTGCTTAAATCAGAACAAAACTGTATTACCTTAAACAGTCTGTCAATTTTTAAAATGCACACTCACAGAGCAATTAGCTCAAAGATGTGTGTGGTTCACCCTGTCATTGTGTGGGAACCCAACCTCCTTTTACCTCTTTTCTTCAATACTCCCAAACTAGACTCGACATTTTCACATGAGGAAATTGTTATTCTAGAAACATTTTTTTAAGTTTCCAAGGCTTCCTCTTAACATGAATTCCTTTGAAGAAGTCAAAGTCTATCGAATCCCATGGGTGTGAGTTTCTCTAGTGGGCTGAGAACACTCATCCTGACTCCCACACACAGAGAAAGAAACCCCTAGGGAAGGAGCAACTCGTTCCCCTCGCCCTGTACTTCTGCTCTTCATTGACGGGAGGGGGGCCCGGGGAGGGGGTGGGTCCTGAGACTCCTGCTCCCTACATCCCCACTACAGCCTTCCCCTGGTCCTGTTTCCGCAGTCTCCATTTACTATGAAGTGAGCAGCTTTCCCACTCTCTCCTATGTGGAAGGAAACAGTTATTTTTGTTATACCAGTATTTATGGTATATTTATATACAAATAATATATATACAATAACATATTTATAACAAATAATACGTATTTGAAAAAAAATCATGATCAGTTCACAGAAAGCACTGATAGCACAGCCTTTTCTTTGTATTTATGTGTTCATGTACACTTTGTCTACTTCCTAAAAGGATTTTGGTGGCTTTGTCTTTAACTTTATTGAATACTTACTGAGTCCCTACTGCAGGCTAGAGGCTGGGGATGTGGGATGACATGATAGCCCTGCTCCAGAGGCCTCACTGTTTGATTAGGGAGGCACAAGAGAGGACAGTCACAAACCACTGCAGTGAGGGTCAGGGCAGGGCAAACACAGGCTGCTCTGAGACCTTAAGGGAGGGGTGGATCATCCAACCTAGGGATCAGAGATTTTTTTTTTTTTTTTTATTTCCTTACACAGCACAATACAGAACACTTCTCCTCTGGCCACTAAAATGCGAGGTCCTTCCTGCCATTCTAACCAAGCAGTCTCCACAGGACACCAGCTATCTGTCCTGATACTATCTACCTGGACAGAGCATGAGATCCCACACGTTAAGGGCTCAGTCTTCTCAGCCTGTGTGTCCCCCCATATACTAATCACAACTATTAGGGATGTCACCCACACCTCTGACCCATTGACGATAAATTAGGGTCCCCACAGCCCATCCTGTGGGTTTCATTAATTTGCTAGAGTGGCTCACAGAACCCAGGTAAACATTTACTGGCTTATTATTAAGAATGTTTAAAAAGATACACATGAACAGCATAGGGCAAGGTGTGTGGAAGCAGAGCTTCCATGCCTTCCGCGGATACACTGCCTTCCCAGAACCTCCATGTGTGATTGGAAACGTCACACACCCCTCCTTTGGGTTTTGATGGAAGCTCCATGACATAGGGGTGATTGATTACATCATTGACCCTTGGTGATCAATTGAACCTTCGGTCCCTCTCCCCTCCTGAAGTTTGGAAGAAAGGCTAGGAGTTCCAATCCTCTCCCAACAACAAACTCCCATCCTGGATCTATCCAGAAACCCACCCAATGTTGACTTATTAGAACAAAAGTTTCTCCTAGTACCATATCTACAATGTTTTAGGAGCACTATGTCTGGAACTGAGGACATAGACCAATGTATATATTTCTTATTATTTCACAGAAGGCTTCCATGAGTTGTATCTTCAAAGATGAACTGGAGTTAAGTAAATAAATAAAAGTGAAAAGGATGCAAAAAGTGTTGAAATTGTTCAGTCTGGTCAGGAAATATATCATTAAAAATGGGAGAGCTGTTGTAAGAGAAGTAGGTAGTAGTAGCCGATCACAAAAGGCCTTGTGTTCCCTATGAAGGAGCTTATACAGAGAACAGGGGCACACCAAAGTCAGATTTAAAAAGATCTGTCTAGTGGCACCGTGGAGGGTGATTGGAAGCAGATGGGTCTGAGGCCTGGAGATTAGTTGGAGGACACATTTCTGCAGCATTCTGGTAAGAGAAGTGAATGGCTGGACCTAGGCAGAAGTTAAGGAGATAAAGAGAAGAAGAAAGAGTCAAGGTACATCTGAAATCAATCATAATCTAAGCACTGGGCAAAGTCCAGGGGAAGCGCTGCCCCTTTCTGATCTAAATATAGTATATGGTTATTAGATGAATAGTCTCCACTTTTGATGGCTCACATTTCACTGTCTCATTCATGCAGTCTTTATAATAAATATGTGTATTTGTTGATGTCTATCCACTCACTCTTAGATTTCTTAGGCAACATTCAGTATTAAGTAACTCAAAAATATGAATTTTAGAGTCAGACTGACCTCATTCTGAAACAACATTTACTTCTTAACTTATCATGCAGTAAAATTGACATTTCTGGTACACAGTTCTATAAACTTTAATACATGTATAGATTTGTGTCACTTACACCATAGTCAGGATACAGAACAGTTCCATCACTCCAAAAACTCCCCCATGCTCTCTGGTCCTCATCCTTATCCTTGAAGGCCATTGATGTCTGTCTCTCCATCACTACGGGGTATTTCTGTTTCTGTTTTTGAAGAATGTCTAACTGAAACTTCATACTCTTTGACAAGTATGTCCCTATATCTTTCATACCTATATTCCATGGTAGCTACCATTCTACTCTCTGTTTCTATGAATTTAATTTCTTTAGATTTCACATACAAATGACCTCATGTGGTATTTGTTCTTCTGTGCCTGGCTTATTTCACTTAGCATAATGTCCTCAGATTCATCTATGTAGGCATGAATGATAGAGTTTCCTTTTTTTAAGGCTGAACATTTGTTTTCTTTATCCATACATTTGTCCATAGATACTTAGTTGATTATATAATACCTTAGAAACTGTGAATAATGCAGCAATAAAGATGAAAGTGTGGATACCTCTTGGATACACTGATTCCATTCCCTTTTCATATCAATATCCCAAAATGCGATTATTGCACCAGGTGGTGATTTTACTTTTAATTTTTTGAGAAATCTACATTCTGTTTTCTGTAGAGGTTATTCCAATTTGCATTTCCACCAGCAATTAAGAGAGTTACCTTTCTCCAAATCCTTACCAACACTTACCTTTGTCTTTTTAATAATAGTCACCTAGATGTGAGGTGATGGTTCACTGAGGCTTTAATTTGCATTTACCTGATAATTAATGATGTTGAACACTTTTTCATATACATGTTGCCCATTTGTATGTCTTCCTTTCAAAAATGTTGCTTCAGGTATTTTGCACATTTAAAAAATATTTTTTGGTATTGAGTTGAGTTTCCACATATTTTTCATATTAACTCCTATCAGATGCATGATTTCAGGTTCCATATGTTGTCTCTTCACTCTACCAATTGTTTCCCTTGATGCACAGAAACGTTTTAGTTTGCCTTAATTCCACTTGCCTTTTTCTTTTGTTGCCTGTTCTTTGGGAATAATTTCCAAGAAACCATTGCCCAGACCAATGTCAGGAAGTGTTTCTCTGTTTTTGTTTTGTTTGGTATGTTTATAGTTTTAGGTCTTGTTTTTGAAGTCTTTCATTCATTTGGAATTGATTCTTATACACAGTGTGAGATAAAGGTCCAGTTTTCTTCTAAAGATGTACATATTCAGTTTTCTCAATACCATTTATTGAATGGACTACCTTTTTTAAAGTGTTACTCAGAATGTCATGGGACAGTGCTGATAAATTGTAAGTGGTGAGTGGTAGTGTTGTGGAAATGAATCTAGACCTTCCATTTCCTATATTACTAAGACAGGAAATGCCTTTTGTATGTGATTTGGATATATGTTGGATTTTCCTAAAATGCAAGTTTGACTGCATTCAGTGTAGTTCTCTGTACTGAAATTCCTTGCCATATCAGCAGCCTGTATATCACAAAAGGAAGGTGACATGTTTCCTACATCAGCTGAGTTTGGGTGAACTATTTAGCGGTGAGGATTTATGGTAGAATGCATAGGATTTTTAAACTCAGATACAATTGGGTTCAAATTCTGGCTTCTCTACTTTTTATGTATTGGAGCTTAGGTAAGCTATTCTGACTCTCTGAACCTCATTTTTCTCATCTGTAGAAGTAGATTAGTAGTATACCACAAACACTTCTTTGGTGACTGAAAATAGTATATATATATATATATATATATATATATATATATATATATATATATATACTGTGTATGTTGTATGCATAAAAATATTTATAGAATACTGATGGTACCCTATGTAAAATTGTGTAAAATAAAGATGCCCTCTTCTTGCCCTCTTCAGAAGGTTCTAGGGTTTAGAATTCAATGAACAAGCATGCATTTCAAAGAATGTTTACAATAGTTTAATGTTGTGTTTATGACAATCCATATTAAACTTCAGTTTCCAATAGAACAACTCTCTGCAAAGCAGGTACATTTATACTGTTCAAAATTTTTTTAATGCTGAGGAAAAGGGGCAGCTAAATGCTCAGAAAATGCTTATGATAAGTGGAATTCTCTTAAAACAGGGGACATTGTGCTGTCCATAGCATCTCATTTAGACTTGACCTAACTACTATCAATCTCTGTTCCATGGATCTATTTCCAAAGAAAACCATAGGGGTTCATGACTACTCACTGGTGGGAGGTTCCATTATGCCATAATTTGGCTTTATTATAAAATGCCAAGTACAGTCCCTTACATCTGTGGTCATTAAGAATGAAGATTATAAAAATAACTACTGAATACAGTGAATTCAGTGAACACTTCCACCTGCCAGGATTCTGCTCAGCACTTAGTTACCATTATCTCAAATAACCCTTCTGACACCTCTATATGCTAGGTCCTTTTGCAGATGAGGAATCTGAGACTTAGTGCCCCTAAATAACTTATCCTATGACATGCAATCAACACATTGCAAAGCAGAAATTCAAGCCCAGCCAAGTTAACTCTAGAAATTTTCTGGTAGAGTAAAACCCACATTCTTAACCTCTACCCTGCCTAGAGGTTCTTTGTTTTCTCATTCAACATCTTAAAGTTGAATTCTACTGATCCAGACTGAACATTCTGAATCTATAGGGTATTGGTTAGGTAGGCCTTCCTGTTTTTATCAACAATTAGAGACTACATATAGTTCTTACATGTACAGTACAGACCAAAATCTGTCACAACTTTAAGGGTCTTCCCCAAATTCTTTTGTTGCACTTGAATTTAGTTGAATTAAACAAAGAACCATTCTCCTGGAACCACATTATTCTTTGCTTAAAAAGTTTCTAGAAGTATTTTGCTTCAATAAGATCTTCATGACACAAAGGAAAAATGTAAAGAATGTTACCCCTTCTATTTGAAGATTTAAAGACCAATCATCCAACGTGTTAATAAAGGGTAGCATATTTAAATAAATTCAATTAACCACTTCTGTTTAAATCCTTTATAATATATAAAACAATTTTGTAAATCATGGGGATAGGATTTTGTATATATATAGAACTTATTTACAGGCACAAAATATATATAAAATATCAAATATATATAAAATATCAAATATATATAAAATATCAAATATATATAAAATTTCCTTTAGAAGAGGAAAGTCAACCTTAAATGATTAAGTGATCTGTCAAGGTCATGTAACTCTGGATTAAGTCAGAAATGGAACCTAAAGCTTCTGAATGTGAATCCAGTTTACTCAAGTAGAACAAACAGAAGTGCCATGTCATAGAATATCAATTTAAGTTAAAAAACACTACTGGAGATATTTGGTGCTATGAAGACATGCATTTTAGTTGGAATTTTTTGATATCCACTTACTTGTTAAGACACTAAATAGCATCTATTTTTATCATTATACAACTACACCATTAAGGTATTACTTACAAATCAACTAAGTTGATTTGAAAATGACTTGTCCAGGATATAACAAAAAGAAGTGATAAGCCAGACACAGTGGCTCACACCTGCAATCCCAGCAACTGAAGAGGCTGAGGCAGGAGGATCGCAAGTTTAAGGCCAGCTTCAGAAACTTAGCAAGGCTCTAGCAAGTTAGGGAGATCCTGTCTCAAAATTTAAAAAATTGTTTTTAAAAAAAGGGTGGTAATGTGGCTCACTGGTTAAGTGCTTGTGGGTTCAATCCTTGGTCCCCCCCCCCCAAAAAGTGATAGATTTCAGATGAGAACACAGAGACATATATTGTTATACAGAGACTGATATTTTAAAATAACTTGTTGGCTCAGTATTGAAATGATATTTATAATACCAGGTATATAGCATATTAAAAGTCTTGGCTCTAGTCAATGATGGACTATTCCGGAGAGAAATGTAAAGCATATGTTATATGAGGTCCCCATTTCCTATACTGGGAAAGAAAAAAATTATGTAATACAAATGTGAGCTTTTTGTGTAAATACAAAAAGGTTAAGCAAATTATGTTGGGTAATGGAATAATGTACTTAAAGATTTAGATATGTCAAATAGAAATGCATTAGACATGTTAATATGCTTAAATGCACAAAATGAACTTAAATATGATGATTCATTCATCACCAGTTGACAAATAACATTTTATACTTAATGTTAAATGAGAAATATTTTCATGAAATGGCCAGTTCAAATAAATATGCCAAATGTGCCTGTAAATAAAAGGTGATAATGTTACTCAGCACCTTATAAACTCTCTGAATTCAATTTACTCTAAGTAATGTGAGTGCCAACGAGAAGGGTAATAAGAACACAGTGACAGAAGAAAGACAGTGACCTCAGGGGGAGAGATTCCAGGTCTGAAGACCAAGGCACAAGCATGGTTTGACTCACCATTTTGCTTTCTTCAAGCTGCAATTAATTTTCAAGAGGAAATCACAAAACATTTATTTAAGTGTCCCTGGGTAGAGGCCTAAAATTCTGGAGCTTTATCACAGGCTCAGACACAGGATTTCTTTAGTCAGAAGCATTTTTCCTTTTAATAGATTGTTTATGTTTTGGCTATTAGGTGCAATTTCCAAATAACATATTTGAGAACATAGATTATTATTAGCTTTTAGTTAGTAGGTATTTAATAAATCTAACAAATAAATAAATACAACTGATTCCTGGCCTATTTTTCTTTTTAAAACAAATATTAATGATTCACCCTGTCATTACATAACCAACTATACAAAGAACAAATATCACTCTCAGATAGAATTCCAAGCCCCCAAAAAAGGAAAATGAATGATTATTTTAATGAGAGCAGGCTACCTATTCTTCAACATTAAGCTCATTACATTTTCTTTTAAAGTTATCCAACTGCAATTTAGGGAGAACTCATCCTTTTGGTTTTCAGCCTCACAGCATTAAAAGAAAACAAAAACAAAAGGCTCTCTTTATCATATACAGTATTTGCTAGGGTTTAGCAGGCTTTTTTTAAAACAAAATTTTCTATTACCTGCATCCTTTTATATTCACAGGAAAAGAATACTTGATGTTTCATAATGATGACCCTCACATGGAGTAAGATTCTGCAAAGTTCTATGAAACATTAAATCAGGAATACATGATGGTATCATTTTAACATTAAGCACATTTTGTTATAATCTAAACATTAGCTGATTATCTTATCCATTTTAATGTTGTTTTCAAAGCAATTGATGCATTGAGAATGCAAGTCTCAAGGCTTGAGTGGTTCTGAAAAGTGGTCCAGGGAACACCTGGCAGGTTTGATTTGGAATCATAGTTCTGTTTCTCATTGGCTGTATGACCTTGAGCAGATGATTACCTCTGTTTCCTCATCTGTAAAATGGAGATTACATTAATACCTATCCCATGCTATCCCATAGGATTGCCATGCAGGCATCAGATCATGTAAACTGAACATTTTGCACCATGACACCAGATACGCAATCCTAGAGATTAACTAATATATTATTTTAGGTTTACTGACTATTGTGACAAGATTTTTAAAAATCCAATCCTGTGTAGTTAGGAAGAAGCTAACCAAAAAGGAAAAAAAAAATCTTCAAATGGGCTTGCCATAGAAAGCTTTCTCTGAATTAAATAACCCATCCCCCTGGGGGAGAGCACAGCTTCAACCCTGAAATGTGCAAAAAACAATTGTTACTCAGAACAAAAGGGTAAATTTCTCTATTCACATGGTGCTTTAAAAAAAAAAAAAGCAGCATTCCATATATATAAGTGCTTTGAAGAGTTTTTTTAAAAGAAAGGAAATAACCAGCCTCAATTCACCTAGCACTGTCAAGGTCATTGCAGCATTTGGGAGGAAGCGTTTGGGTGCAGAGAGAAGCAGGTCAGAGCTATGGATTCAGGCCCAAGGCATCCCACACCAGACAGCTGCAGAGAGGCCCTTCTCCTCTTGCTTCAGGCTGCTAAGTGAACAAATTCAAGAACACTGCCACTGGAGCTTTTCACTAGCTTGTTTATTTACCCATCAAGAACCATAAGGACCTTTACTGCATAAAATGCCAAGTGTGGTGGTAATTGACATCAAACGATCCATGTCTACCAACAAATAAAAGACTAAAGTAATAAACATAGAGAGATGAGTGTTTAATGACCTTCAACAAATTTTTATTGTAAGATCCATAACAGTTAACTATATACACTGACATCTCTGGCCTGGAGCAGTCTGTTTTCAAAGTCAGTAGGAGAGGCCCAAATCCTGCCTTTCTATAGTGGTTCGTGAAAACTGGCTTGAGTGTATCAGCTTGACACAGACTTGCCAAAATCGCCAGGCCCCTGAAATTTCTCCCATGTCCATAAAATTTCTCCACCTTGAATATCCCCCTTGAAACATACGTGTACATACATAGTCCTTTACCTCTTTCCATAGCTGGGTAAAATATGTTAATCTGCAAATGCTTTTAGACCATTTCTTTCTCAAACCAATAAATGCAGATGAAGCATAATGAATACCACTGGTGACGGTGCTCTCAGATTTCCATAAACTCCAACCAGTGGCCTTAGTCCTAAGAATATCTATTACCTAAATTGAATGGTCATTTTATTAGTGTTAAGAGTCAACCTTAGGATGTTTCCTTGTATATAAATTTTTATTTGTAAACAGAATATAAAGGCAGGAGAGCTCGATAATTGGTCCCCTGTGGAACATGGTAATCACCACAGCACAACACTAGGAAGACAGTACAGAGAGCCTGTAATGGTTAATTTGAACTGTCAACTTGATTGGATTGAGAGATGCAGAGGATTAAGAGGCTTATAGGTATGTCAATGAGGGTGTGTCTAGGAATGATTAGCATGTGGGATAGCCAACTGAAATGGAGACCCCACATGTCAATCATTTCTAGACACACTCTCAATGGCCTCTTCAGCCTGCAGATGGCCATTGTGGACTATCTAGTTTCTGGTTACATAAACCAATCTAGTAAGCCCCCTACCCCATCCCCCCACCCTGCTTTTTTAAAGTTTTCTTTCTTTTTTTTTTAATCTTTTTATTATTTTGTTTGCTTATTTTTATGTGGTGTTGAGTATCGAACCCAGTACCTCACATGTGCGAGGCAAGGGCTCTGCCACTGAGCTACAACCCCACCCCCATAAGTCCCCTTTTTATAGTTACACTTTCTGTTGATTCTCTTCCTCTAGAGAACCCTAATACAGCCATTAATGTCCTTCTAGGTTCATTGCCTTCCTGGGCTTAATTTCATAGTTGGAATTGTGACTCTTCCCTGAGGATGAGGAAGCAGCAGTTTTGAGAACTCCTCATACCTTCTAAGATAAGAAGTCAGCTTCTCTCTCATCATGGCCAACAGCAGATCTCAGCCTTGAGTCAGAATGCACTTCAACTCCTCTAGCACATGTAGGCTCTGAAGAAATAGGTTATTTATTATGTTGAAAAAGGGGGAATGTTTAATCACATTGAGGCATGGTAAGTGTTCAATAAATTATCATTAAATTCAAATCTGTGCATTTGGGAGGCAGCATGAAAAATGGAGATCAGTTTTTTGTTTGTTTGTTTTCTTACTTTGATGTTTCCAAATTGTTACAATAGTGTGGTAGTAAAATAAATAAATGGAGTTCAGAGATTATGAATTAAATTGACAATGGCATAAAATTATTGGTGGAGGAATATCAGTTTATAGGAGAAGACAGAAACCTCTTTTACCCCCAAATCTCTAGGGTCACTTTTTAAATAAAGTAGATTTTATTTAGGCTTGAGCATGATCCTATTTCAAGTGGTTTGCAAACTTCTGTAATACTAAGAAGGCTCTTTCTAAAAGTTGGCTAAAAATTTCAGGGTGAAAGCACAAAGCCATGGAAATACATTCTTTTGCCTGACCAGAACAAAATGCTTCTCTGAGACATGCTCTTTCTAATGCATTTTTAAAAGATGTGGCCATGTTCTCATAGAGCACTTACACTTAACATTATGTGTAGGGTCAACCAGTGGATCAAGCTGGGCCAGTCATCCAGCAAATCCCTGTGGCCATTGGTCTAGGGATGGCACTGGACCCAGAAGGGCAATCAGAGTGCTTTCTGAGCTATTTTTATCTTGAGATAAGAAAACAAGTCTTGGTACCTTGCTGATGCTCTGACAGTGAAACCAAAGATTTTACCAAAGATCTAGTAATTTCTAGATACCCTGTCCCAACTATGTGAACCATATTATTGATCTGTACTACAAGAGAATTCAGGAAGAAACAGAGCAGTAAAAGGAATAGAGATGGTAGGTGCTGGTGGTTCCAATCTCTGGTTCCAGTTCTCCTCCCTGTAATCTGATTGTATCAAATTTCTACCATACAGATATAATAGACATAAATAAACTCAAGAGTATAGATAATAGAAAAGTGTAGTCATTTGGAAAAGATAAGTTGTTTTGCATATTTATTCTGTTTGTTCTTCATATAACTTATTTAATTGAATATTTTATAATTTAATTTTTAATGATGGCTCTGTTTACCAACCAGCTTGAAAATTTTCTAAATATTCTACCATCAGGTCTGGTACAAGTTGGATGGTACAAGCATGATCATGGAACATGGTAATCTCACTTACTTGGACTTTTTTATACTAAAGTTTAAACTTTTATTGAGTTATATATACCAAAGCTTTGTGGTTTAGGCTTTTGGTATTATTTTAGGAAAGTCTCCTCTTGATAGATTTTTAAAATATGCATATTTTCTTCCAGCACTTTCAAATTGTTTTTTCACATCAAAATCTTTATATAAAATTTCTTTGTGTGTGAAGTGTAAGATAAGGATCTAAAATTTCCCTTCAATGTGAGTCTATTGTTACCTTTTTTTTTAAATAAACCATCCTTGTATTTAAGTTTATGATATACTAAATTCTGATGAATACTTGGATCTGTTCTGCAGATTTATGTTCTGGTCCATTGATTTGTCTCTACTTTTTATGGCCATATCACACTTTTTAAATTAGTGAGACTTTAAAATACATTCTTATCTGAGCTATTTTTGTGTATTACTATTCCAAGTTAATTACATTTATCCTGATTGCATCTGCATTAAATTTTTACCTCCTCACAAGTTTGAATCATTCTATCCAGGAATATGGCATTCTGTCTCTGTATCTATATACCAATAATTATAGCTCCATTTATTCAAGTCCTCTTCAAGTTCCAATTGTACAGTCACAGGATTTGCTGGATGGTTGGCCCAGCTTGGTCCCTGGCTGGCCCTATATAACATATATATATATATATAATATAGATATTTATTTTATTTTAGGTCTTGCACTTTTCTTATGTTTATTTCTACTAATATTGCGTTTTGTTACTATAATGAAATTTCTCATTCCATTTAATTAGAAACTTTAAGTTAAAAATACAAAAATGTCAATTTAAAAGGCTGTTGTTTTATTTTGATTGTATACTTTTAACTTCCCACTTTTCTGGCTCTTCTTGATTCTAGGAGTCTTTCTTTTGTTCTTATCCTCAAAAAAAAAAATGTTTTTACTCTATCGCAATACTTATGTCTCTTATTTCCTTTCCTCATCTGATTGCATTGGCCAGGATGGTCAAAAATATTGAATTGTGGTGAAAGTGAACATCTTTGCCCTGGTTCTTCTTTTTTAGATTACTTCCTCCAATTTTTGTGTTCAAATAGATACATTTTGTTATTTAAAGTAATATTATTATAATCTTAAGAGACTTCCTTAAAGTTGAATGTTGGGTTTTTTGTTGTTGTTGTTGTTGTTGTTGTTGTTGTTTTTTGGAGGGTGGGTACCAGGGATTGAACTCAGGGGCACTGGACCACTGAACCACATCCCCAGCCCTATTTTGTATTTTATTTAGAGACAGGATCTCACTGAGTTGCTTAGCACCTCACTGTTGCTGAGGCTGGCTTTAAATTCAGAATCCTCCTGCCTCAGCCTCCGGAGCCACTGGAATTACAGGTGTGCACTACGACCACACCTGGTTAAATGTAGATTTTTTTTCTGCCTTATGAGAAAACTCATATTTTTTCTTTATCCTATTAATATACTTTCTAAAATCAACCCATCCTGTATTCCTGATGTATACACTGTCCTATTCTTTAATATTGAATTGAATTGTAGCATGATGACTTTCATAGAATCCATACAATTAATCCATACTGATTAATTGAAAAATGAAAGTGAAAGTCACTGATCTTCTCTATTGTTTGGAGTTGAAATTGCCATGATTATTTTGTCTTCCTTAGGAAAAAAAAAACAAGGAAACTAAGGACCCAGTTCATTAGCTTCAGGATCAATGAATATCAAGGATGAAATTTTCCTGGCTGTTATGTCCCAGTTCATGGGAAAAAGTAGTTATTGGATTCTAAGCAGGTTTTTATATTCCTTGATTTGATAAATGCATAAGTAAAATAACAGTCCAAAATTGGCCTAACTCAACTACTATTTCAATATGTGGACAGGTTGATAGGTTAACATCAGAAAAACAGAACTGCTATTGGAACCCTTAGGAGGTTATTGCTTTAAGAAAATTTCACTAGGCTAACAACTTCAGTAGTGACAGCTCCCTGTGGCACAGACTGTATCTGCCAAATCCATCTTAAAAGTATGCTTATATGCTCTTTCACATTTTGTCCGTAGTGAATGGTTTCATTGCTGCTTCTATGCCCCTGACATGAAATCTAAGTCCTGAAGAGGAATCATCTACTTCTTCACCCTCAGCCTCTGTACTTCCAGGCAGAGCTAGGTCTGACTCACAATCTACAAAGCAATATGGCAGCCTTCCCTCTGAAAGGCAATTTCCAGGCTTTCACAGCCTCTCAGTCAAGAAGCACATCCTAACCTCTACCCTCAATTCTTATTTTTTTTCTCTTGCAGTGTTTTGAAATGCACTTATCAAAATTCTCCCCCAAAACATTTTTGCCCTCCAAAGGTAGTCTCACTCATTAGGAATGATACTGACCAAGAAATTGCTACACTAAATCCAAATTTTCCCAGCTTCAATTCTCTCAGCAAGGCTTTATTGAGCACCTACTATGTACAAGTATCATAGCAGTTGCAAGAGGGGAGTGGGGAGGGAACGATAAGGAAATCTTTAAAATAAAGATGAATCAGAACTAGTTCCTGCCTTAAGAAGCTTGTGGGTTACCTGAGAAGCAAACACTAGAAACATAAAATTACTCCCTAAGGGTACTTTCCATGGATGGTGACTTCCAAATGAGAATCTCACATATGGGAGAATGTTATCTGCAAACACACAATACAAAGCATTTCACGCTACTTGATATTTATATAGATCATTTTCCAAGAAAATAAAAGTGATTTATATGTGTTCCCTCAATATCTACACATCCCCTCACCCTCCAAAACCCTGCTTCCCTTCACACACACATAGGCCTTTTATTGACTTCAAAGACAGCTTGGTGCATAAATGGGGAGGCCCACAGAGGTTGAAATGGACACACACAGCCATTAATCTCAGAACACTTCTCTGAGCTGGGGAGGCAGGAAGTGCTGTTACAGCCCTTTAAAAGCAAAGGAATTGAACATAAAGGTTAATCAACTTTCCCAGAGCCAAAGTGGTTCCTGGGAGGTGAGCTAGGTAGGGAAGTGCTTTAGTTTTGAAGTCAGACTTGGAATTTGAATACTGGTCCCAACCCTGACCATCAGCGCAGACTCACAACATTGACTTAACCTCCATATGGTTTCTTTATCAGTGAGATGGGAATGGAAATAATGCCTTCTTTATAATGTTATTTTGAGGATTAAATCAATTAGAATACTGTTTATCACATATAAATTATTCAGTAATTATCTATTAATATTATTCCAGTGCCAATAGTATAAATTAGCCCCCATCCTTCTGCATAAATACTATATTTAAACCACAGCCAGCCTAGTAACTGAAACCTTGAAGATCAAGGTCACCCTTAAGCTATCCTACTGTATTAGAAATAATAGGACTATCTCCAAACCAACTTAGCAAACCTCAGTGGTGGGAAAGGATCCTCCTATGTTTCCCTCCTCCTATAATTCCTTCTTTTTGCTGTCCTGAATATCCAAAACCAAAATTTTCTTCACCTAAAATAATACATTTTCATTGCTGTGTTTCTTCTTCTTTTTCATGACAGAATTGCAAAGATGACATAGGGTCTGAGAAGGTTCGTTTTGTCCCAGGAAGATGACCTGGCTATTTCTAAAGAGAGGCTGCATGCAAGTCTTGAGGAAGGAAAGAACATCTCATTCTTTTGGCCAAGCTATAAAAATAATTGTATACCTAAACCAAATTGTCAGGTCATTCTTCAATTCCAGTTAGTTTCATATGGGATTAAATTATGATATGATCAGGATTACAGGCTATGCTTCAGAAACCCATGCACAAAACAGAACTGGGTATTAGAAATCTCAGTCTGTAAAACCTTGCTTCCCATCTCAAACAGGCAAGTAATTATTATATGGGAATCTGTATTATAAATTGATTGCCAAATAATAGAAGCAAGAGTAATTAAAAATCCCTGAGGTTTACTACCCTAGCCCCACCCTCTATCCCCTCCACCACCCAGCCAAGTCTTAGATTATCTTCTATTAACTGGAGGCAAAAAGCTAATCAGCCTTCAGGGAAATTCCAAATTCGACCTCTAATTGAATCATTTACCTTGCCCTTTTACACTTACACACAGGCACGCTTGCCCAGGCTGACTGGCATGATCAGAGGCTGAGCTCAACTAGTGTTGTATTGGGGTCCTTGCTCTAGAAAACCATTAACATCAGACTAATCCTGAATTCGAATTCACATGACTTGCCCCAAGTCACACAGATCGCTTTAACATTAGATTCCTATGTCTGCTCTCTTAAGAAACATTTTAAACAACATTATCCATTACTACTACTGCCCAACAACGTGACTTAAGATATTTACACAATTGATAAAGCATTGGGTATCAATGGCATTAAGGGAGGAACACAGAAATAATATGACCTATATTTTTAATTGGCTCCAATGTAGAAGAGAACTTTGAAATATCTTCTCGGACTCAATGATCATTCTTGTCTGGGAGCTGCCAGCCTTTCCCTCCAGGATAAGCCTTTAGCAGCCATGTTTGTACTATAGCATCTCTCTTCAAATCACGGGGGACTGAGGGTGTAGCTTAGTGGTAGAATACTTGCCTAGAATGCACACGGCTTTGGATTTGATCCCCAGCCCTAAAAAACAACAACAGCAACAAAAAAGCATGAGGACACTGGTCCATGTTGGGCTGATTATATCCCCCCCCACCCCTGAGAATCCATGCTTGCCTTAACAGGTTTGCAAATTGTATTAAGTGAACTGGAAAACCCTGCCAGGGGAATTGCACATTTTCATCAGAAAATTTCACCTTGTTTAGAAAATTACCAGTCTTCCTGCAGGAAACTGTGGTCTGTGACTAGAGAGACCTAGTGATGTCACAGGAAAGAGGCCTAGATCAGCTGTCTGGGTGAGGCACTGAGAATCTACTGGGCACTGCCTTTGGGGAATAGCATGCAGCTTGTTTTCATGGAGGAGATGATGTCAGTCTGTCAGGGAGATCTGAAAGTCACTCCTTCCCTGACGTCAACCTTCTACGCTGCCCAGGTATCAACAGATTGCACTGTGCAGACATTTATTTAGCTATTTTTGAGCATATGATGCATTGTTATTAACCATTATCTCCATGTTATACTATAGATCTCTTGAACTCATTCCTCCTGTGTAACCGAAACTTTCTTTTTTGGCCATCATCTACCCAGTCCACCCCTCCTCTTTTATTTCCAATCCCTGGCAAGCACAATTCTATTCTTTACTTTCTATGAATTGAACTTCCTTACATTGTACATATAAGTGAGATCATGCAGTATTTGTCTTTCTGTATGGCTAACTTCACTTAACATGATGTCCTCTGGGTTCATCCATATAGTCATGAATGGCAAGATTTACTTCTTCTTTAAGGCTGAAAAATATCCCATTGTGTCTATATGCCACATTTTCTTTATCCATTTATCCATTGATGGACTCTTGGGTTGTTCAAATTTCTTGGCAGTTGTGAATAGTGCTACAATAAATATGGAAGTACAGATGCTTCTTTGACATACTGATTTCATTTTTTCTTTGGATATGTACCCAGAATTGGGCTTGCTGATCATATGGTAGCTCCATTTTTAATTTTCTGAGGAACTTCCACACTGTTTTCCATATGGCTGTACATTATGTACACTCCCCCCAGTGTTCCCTTTGCTCTGCATTCTCAGTGGTACTTGTTATCTTTCATCTTTTCAATAATGACCATTCTAACAAGTGTGAGGTGATATATTGTTGTGGTTTTAATTTTGTATTGCCCTAATGATTAATGATATTGAACATTTTTTTCATCTACCTACTGACCATCCATGCATTCACTTATTAACAGTAAGTGATGATATCATCCTCTTTAAAGGATTAGTTGTAAATAATTTTAAATGTTACTACTTTAAAGCGTGTTTGCATTTCTATAAACATTACTAGTAGTATTCCATTTGCAGTAGCAATAATGATGATTGCTAACAATTCAAAAGCTTCCAAGCTGCCGAAGGCCCCAACCGTCTCCTATAAGCTCTGCTACTCCCCTCAAGTACTCTCTGCTACACTGATACCCATGCTGTTTCAAGCACTGACCCCCCTCAAGTCCTGACAAAGCCCCTTGGATCTCAACCTTTGTTGACTGTATTCATGTGTCTCAGAATTCAACACTCAAGGAGACTCAAAGAATGAGATAGTCGATTGGGAATAATTACCTGGAAATGGAAGCTATGGGAAGCTTCCCCTTGGGAAAGACTACAGAGTGACAATAGTACCAAAGACTGATTTCTGGGGAAGAAAAGATCTAAGGGATGATAGAGGCCAAGGATGAGTCGGAAAGGAAAAGGAAAAAACAAGAGAAATATCAGTGGCCTCTAGGTGGGGAGAAAGCTTTTAAGAGTAGGGATGGGCTACAGTGTGAGAGGAAATGAGCTAAGAACAGCATTGGTGGAGGGGCCAGCAAGGGGAAGACACTGGAGCCCAACCTCATTCATCTCCAAGCAGGCATCCCGTCAGAGCAAAACTAGTAGCCAGGGCAGTCAGGATATGTCAAGGAAGAGGGAGGACCCGAGAGCAACAGAGGCCAAAGACTAGCTAAACTTAGCTCCAAGGAGCTATGGCTATTGAAGTTGCTAAACCGAGAAATCTTAAGTCAGTGTTGCATGAAAAATTGCTAAAAGAGCATTCATCAATGCTCCTCCTATCTGACCATCATCAAAAGGCATAGTTAGGCACCCCACATCCTCAGAAGAGAACCGTTATACCTGGTGGTAGCAATGATACCACATATATCCCAGCAGAAGCCCAGCTATTTTAACCAGACTTATTCATCTGTCCTTGACTCTAAAACATAGAGGAAAGTTGTCAAAAAAGAAAAATTTTAGAGTTGGAGTCAACAAAGAAATATGAGATTTGCACAAGTGCAACTCCACTCACATATTTTTCCAGCCGCATGAAAGAGCCTATGTTTGGGATAATAGTCCTTAAATAAAAGATCCACAGCCACTGAAAACAATAATTATGCTCATATTCTTAAAAATGAACAAAATTTTAATACTATGAAAAGCTCTATTCAACTTAATTCTGACAACAACCCTATGAATTAGATATTACCTCAAAAGTGTTAATCAAATTCCAATGGAATAATCCTTGGTTATAGATAGTTTAACAGAAAACTTATTTTGGCAATATGATAGATAAATTTGGTTCTCCTATGAGTTTCAGAAATCAAAAATAACTTATGAAGAAACTAGACTCATGTGGTCTGAGAAACATTTTTTCGAAATATTCTGTTCCTTTATAAGCCTATTTTTTAATTGTTGAGATACAAAATGGAAAAACAAAAAGAAGCAACAGATTTGGGTTGCTTTCTTATATTCTCCTAGGCTCAAAGTAACAAATTTGATAGAATCATTAGTCTGTCACTTAGGTTCAGGGATCATATTGAAATATCTGTACCTTTTAACTTTTTCACTGTGCAAATCTGTCATTAGGGTGTAAGTTGAGGAAGGTGCGAGAAGATACACCTCATTTTCACATTTTCATACCTCATTTTCACATATTAGATATTCGATCCATATATAGAGGTGCCAAAATTATAACTCATTTCTCCTGATTTTCTTCCTTTTATTTTTAATTCTATTTTACTATGTAATGTTTCTATCAACTATATTATTTGAACCTGCTAATAAAATTAAGGCAAGGTACTATATTGTAATATCATATATTAATTAATGAAACTTTACATATATTAGGACTGACCCAAATAATTTTGCACATGATTAAGAATTAAAATATGTAGGTAGAATTCATAGTATTTCTTATGCTCTCTCTCTCTCTCACACACACACACCCCAGTGGTTCTGCTTAGGATGTCTTTATAAAAGGTTGATGGCTGTGGACTGACTGTTGATTGACAGATACTTCTGGGTACCCAGTAATGGCTGACTCATTTTCTTCCATTGGCTCAGCCATGTCATTCAGAGGAAAGATGGCTTTCTATGAGAAATGAATTACTCCCGGAAAGGACATACATGCAAAGGGCAGCTGTTTCCCTCCTCTCTCTCAGAACATCCAGGTGTCATTACTGAATTTCCTGTATGCAGGGTTCTGGAAAAGTTCACTGACCTCAGGCAGGGGCTGGGAGGTAGGAAACACTCTTTCCTTTCCTTTCAACCCTCCTTTCTTTACCTATTGTAACCAGAAGATCACTGCTCCCTATGTTCTTATAAATTATTCCTCTAAGATTTACAGCCATTTCTATGCTTCAAGTCAAACATTCTTTTAAGGCCAAACAGAGTAATTTACAGGATTTGTGTCTCTAAACTATCTTATAAATAGTTGCTCTCTAGTTCAAGGTGAATAACAGTCGGTGGCAGGATAGTATCAAAGAATACTGATTGCAATTCAATTTTATTACCTTTGAGGATTCACCCTGAGGAATAGGGCAGACTGGTCAAAAATCTATAGGCTGATCATCATGGGTCTGTATTGTAAAATCCTTTGCAAGTAAATACCTCCTATAAGGGTTTTTACCCCCTCTCTTCATTGATGACCATATATATTTTTTCTCTCCCAGAGATGCCAAGATGACAGCATTGCTAATCATACCTGCATTTATGGTTGAGTCAGGCAATAGAGGTCCTTTCCTGCCTGCTTGCACACAAAGCCTAATCTCAAGGTTATGGCTACAAACACTTGTTTGGAACCTGTCAGGCTCAGTAAGATCATTGTATCCCTAACATATTTGCAAATGGCCACAGTCACAATATTAATGTCATAATGACTTCTCACTCTTGATTATTTCACCTGCTATTTAAAAATCAAGATTGCTGGCCAGATTTTCAGGAATTTAGGTACTCTGGGCAGATTTAACCTTCAGGTTTCTAAAATACTCCCATTAGCTTATGAACTTTGATCTAGCATGGAGTTTGATAACATATTGATACCAATTTCTCCATGTTAATCTACCAAAGGACACAACAGA
Organism: Callospermophilus lateralis; assembly: GCF_048772815.1. Taxonomy (NCBI): domain Eukaryota; kingdom Metazoa; phylum Chordata; class Mammalia; order Rodentia; family Sciuridae; genus Callospermophilus; species Callospermophilus lateralis. Next base: position 54,675,602 of record NC_135313.1, on the reverse strand, counting down.
AAAACCTCTTCATCTCCAGAAGTATAAGAAATATTCCACAATATGCTTTTGGATACAGTCATCCCAGGAAAAGTCAGTCAGTGAAAGACGGTGAGGAATTCTAGACTCTGAAACTCCATCTGGGTGGTGATTTTAGCTTGAGGGAACACAACAAGGGTGACCCAAACTTGCATTTATTTCTGTTTTCTTTCATGTCCTTAAGACCTAGAGATTATTCAGCCAAAGTAAAAATTTAACTTGTCAAAGGTTTCTTTCTCTCAGAATCTCACTTTCAGACTTCAGTGCTTCTTCAGGGCCAAAATCTGAATTCAGCAAATTAAATCTTACCAAATGTGCATGTGTGCTACCTGAGCAGCCAGATGCCCAGGGAAAATTAAAGGTGAGGTACGGGAAATGAAGTGCAAATGGAATCGTAATGTCTGTGTTATTGGTGATGTGTGTGAGAGAGGCGCCGAGTCATTACTGTGGGGTACAAAGGATCTGTGTTTGTGTAACAACTAGGCAAACTTTATTAAAACTACCTTTCAGCTTCCAAAAGAAGGCTACTGCATTAAGGTGGCTACCTTAATGTTCATCCTGTTACACTGCTGGTTTCTATGGCAATATCCTCCTAGGTATTTGTAAGGTCACAAAAGGAAGAGCTAACCCTCTTACTCCTAGAATAACTAATGTGGTTCTGTTACTTGCTTGATGTAAATGGTCTCAAGTGACAGCAAACTGTACATATAGTCAATTACAACTGCTCAAAGGAAATGATTTGTTGTAACAGCCGCTGTTCAACCTCTGTGACATCAATGTTTCTATGGAAACAGTTGCCTATTGCACTGCTTTGAATTGAGTATTGATCAAACTAGGGCCAACACTATTTCAGAGACTTGCTACTTTACTGTGTGGCAATTTACGATAGGAACTCATAACATCACTGTATATTTCAAGCCCCAAGGAACCAATTTAGCAGACAGTTACAGTAGAATATTAACAGAGGTCAATAATGGAAGTCTGATTATAGTCCTAGGACAATTATTCAATGCTTTTGTTGTCTGCCCTTTCAACATTCCAGCAGCTATTACAGTTTTCAAATAATAATATTCATGCCCGAAGAAAGTGCTATATACATTCATCTTCTATTTTAAACTTTATTTTTCATTGTTATGTTATCTATCAATAAAATTATTCGGCTATATTAACCAAGCTGTGACCCCTCAGAAGTAAATAACTATTGATCAAGGAGTAAAGATCTACTGGCACACAACACTGTTTTCCATTAATGATCTTATTGGCCCAGCTGATAAGAAGGTTCTCTCCAAGCCACTGAAGATACAAAAGTAAAGAATAACAGAGGTTTAAATTCTATGAAAAATAGGGGCTCAATCTCCCATCTCTGTAGAAGATTGGATTCTCCAACCTCTGCTGAAGGAGCAGTGAAAATAAAAACAACGCCAAGCACAATCTGTCTGCAAGCCCTTCATTCCATGTAATATTTCTATCACCCATGAGTGTTTTATTCAATCTTCTTGGAAACAATCTTCAAGATGATCTTGGCTCACCCTCTCATTTTACAGATGAAGAAACAAGTGTCCAAAAAAGTGATGGGGCCTATCTGGCATCTTTCAGAAAACAAATGTTGTCTTTACAAATATATAATGTGAAGAATGTCATGTTGGAAAAAAAATTCACCATTTACACATTTATCACTCATCTGAATGAAAATACATGACAATTATCTGTACTCTTAGATTGATTTGTCAATAACTTCGGTCAACCCATTCTGGAAAATTATCTCTCACTTCCGCTCTTCACTCCAAAACAGAATTTGAGGCACAGAATCAGCCATTTCATGGCAGTGACATTGACCACAGGACAGCTATTTTTGTGACAGTGAAAATTAATTTTTGCAGCTGAAGTTATGAAACTTCAGAAAGCCCTTGGATAACATGGCTACATGCCAAATAAGGGGTGATCCCTATGAATGAAAACTGTTTCAATACACAGATAAGAGCACTAACTTTTTTATTACCATAATTGAAAAATTATGGCTTGGGGAATGATTCTTGTCAGGTAATAACAAATTCATCCACCTGCTTGAAAGAAGCTCTTCCTCCTGTAAGGAAAAAGGATATTCTCCTAGCTTAGCTATTGATTTTTAAAATCCTATCTGGCTAACTCAAAAATAAATTCAGTAAAATAGCAGTCCAGGTAAAGTCTAAAATTATACTAAAATAAGTCTGGATCTTATCATACTTTTTTTTAATCAACTAAGACTTGAAGTTAGTCTTGCTAGTGACAAACATTGTCTGTGTTGGGAAGTAAACTTGTTCATAAAGGAAATATTTATTGAGTACCCATTGAATGCCAGGTACTGTTCTGAACATTGGTACAAAATTGAACAAGGGTAGCTTGGGGACCTCACACAACTTATATTCCAGTAGGTGGTAGGAATCATTTGTCTTATGAAACAGAGAGTTCAGGAGAGGGTGGTCTCTGGTCCCATACTTGATTTTTGCCCCCACGTCTCTTTCTCTATATTTTAACTACCATCTTTCTCCTTTATATATTTCTACATCACATTGTTATAAAAAGGATTGAAGAGACCTTACAAAAATATAAAAGGGAACAAATTATGGCAGATAGAACTGAAAATGGGAAAAGTCAACTATAGCTAAGAACAAAGAAATGTAAGGTAAGCCAGAAGATGCACTATCCATTCTGAGTAAATAGACACAAATTAGATTGCATTTAAAAAAAGAAAAAGAAACATAATCAGTCATGTAATTTGGTATCTATGAGATTAAAAAAAGCAACACACACACACACACACACACACACACACACAAAACAGGTGTGCAGAAGAAACTCAATGACTCCTAGGATTGGAATCAGAATTCCCCCTTCCTCCCTACCACCCTAGCCCTTAGAAACCAGCCCCCGACGACATGGTGAACAACATCTTCCACAACATTCTGCCTGTAAATACACAGCAGGTTCAATAGGGCTGGAACCATAAGGCTTTCAAATTAAGTTCACAACTACACACAAGTATAATTTAATAGACACAATTCTGTAGAAGAAAACACCTGTCCTTAATACTGCCATCTGTGAATATCTAGGTAGTGCACAGCCATAAAAAAAAATACATAGTGCTATTAGTAAAACACCCACACATCTATAAATTATGGACCTTCCTTGTTTTAGGTTGTTGTCACCAGCTGGCCAGGCTGGCAACTAAAAAACCACACAAACACACAAATACCCTCTGGGGGGGGCAGTCAAGGACGGCTCTGAGACCTTAGGTGTCAGCTCCCATGCTGGAAGGCAAGGGGAGCAAGAAGGGAGGCAAGAGGCAAGAGAGAGAGCACATCCTGAACCCCTCTATTTATTTAGGGGAAAGACATCAATAGAAAGTTCCACCCAAATAAGGCAAGAGGTTGGGTTGCAAAGAGTGGAGTCTTGCTTGGTGATGTCTTGTGGTCAGCAGATTGATTGACATCTTGGCAAGTCACACCCATCTCAGGTAAAGACATCAATAGAAAGTTCCACCCAAATAAGGCAAGAGGTTGGGTTGCGAAGAGTGGAGTCTTGCTTGGTGATGTCTTGTGGTCAGCAGATTCATTGACATCTTGGCAAGTCACACCCATCTCAGGTGCTGTGTGGGATCACAGGTGGAGCGAGAGGAAAGGCACTCAAGCATAGCACAGCCCAAAAAGCACCTAAAGCCAGACCAGTCAGATGCGCATAGCTCACACACACAGCCCAGGAATGGCTTGCAGTTGTTGGTGGTTTTTTTGTTTTGCTTTGTTTTGTTTTTGCACTGGGAATTGAACCTAGGGGCACTCTACCACGGAGCCACATCTCCTGATCTTTTTATATTTTATTTAGAGACAGGGTCTCACTAAGTTGCTTAGGGCCTCACTAAATTGCCAAGACTGGCTTTAAATTTATAATCTTCCTGCCTCAGCCTCCTGAGCAGCTGGGATTACAGGTGTGTGCCATCACATCCAACTTCCTAGTCTATCTTGAAGATCACTCAAATGCAAAGATTTATACCTATATAAGTAGGTGAGTTGGCTTCCTCTCAAATCTAATTATGTCATTTAACTACATCTATGTATACAGTGTACATATACATATGACATACCTATGATACGTGTGTGTGTGTGTGTGTGTATGTGTGTGTGTGTGTGAGAGAGAGAGAGAGAGAGAGAGAGAGAGAGAGAGAAAGGGAGAGATTTAGTTCTATAAGTGAATAACATGGAAGAGCCTTTAGCAAAACACCAATAGTGATTTTAATCTGTGGATATCAAACTCTTTGGGTTCAAGTCACCCCAAGTTTATCCAAGCCATCTGTATTTTAAAGAATATAAAAGAAGGAAGGTAAGGGGGATAGAAGATCAAAGATGAGTTAATCCTGTCTTTGGCTAATCCAAAGGTGATATTAAATCATTAAAAAGCATATTAAGTGGAAAGTGGCTGGGACACATCCCTGCTTATCCCCCACCGGGACCATCAAAAGGCCCTAAATTGATTCATTCTTATGTAAAAATCAAAGCAAGAGAAAAGCTGCACAAAACCCCACCATGAATCTACATTGCTTCAACATATGACTGTAGAATGATAGTGTCATATCAGAGGTCACAGAGGAATGGCCATTAAAGCTCACTTGGTCCTCATGAACCTTCTGATTTTTCAGGATAGAGACTGAGTTCTGTTTTACTTTTTCAATTTACAGGTCCACATCTGGAGCAATCCAAAGTCAAAGCAGCACAGGAATAACAAAATCCAACATGGTTAAATAGGGAAGAATGAATTTCTCAGGCACAATTAGGAATTGGATTTCACTAACTTCATTCCCTAAACCCTAAACACCTACCTCAAATAATTATGCCCCAGACTCTGCACTCATTATTGATGCAAATAACCAAACTTTGATCTACCTTGACTCCCTCCACAACTAATAGGTTTATACCTTCCTTTTTAAGGCTATAATTTTTTTTGTAATAACATTTAAATTTAGTAAGATTTGGGGTGGCCTTTTCTTCCTATTTGGGTTTCATGGTCACCAAACCTTGTCAAGTTTGCTTTGTCTATCTAATATTTCTGGCTTATGATAGGATTTGGCTAGTTCCCCATTTGCAAAGACAGAGCAATGATGTCCATGAATTTAAATGCCTCTCAAGCCATTCATCACTGCTGATAAGAGAAGGATGGTTACTTCTACAAGGTCCTCAGAAAACAAAATGCCAATCAAAGGACTTGTAAGTCTGTGGATCCACTTAATAGTTTTTCAGCTCCATTTCAAGATGAGGGCAGAAAGACCTCTGCCCTCTTTTGATGCTGACCAAGACTGGGATTTTTCTGAGGACATTACAGATAACCTAGCTTGCAGGAGGGGGAAATAGAAGCACATAATGTTTTCTTTTAGCTGGTTAGGTAACCAAAGACTGTTCAGTGCACTCTCTCTGCAGAAGGGAGATAACCCTCCTTTAAGATGAGCTGTGATGACTTATCATAAACCGTTTCTGTCTTTCTAACTCATCCTTATCAGCGTAATGCAGTATTATACTTCATGTCAATCATTTTTAATTCTTTGGAATCATGTGTTGATTGCAAGTCTGAAGTCACTGCTCTATAGAGAAGAGAAAGATGGGTTAAGTGTCTTGCAATTAAATATGTGAAAACAATGCACTACTACATAGGGGGATAAACTTCATTTCAGGGCCCACCATAACAATAGGGTTGTTGATCCAGGTATTTTCCATTGACTTTCTATTTTGCCTTTATGTCTTATTTCTGCAACAGGAGCAAACATTAATTATTTAGGAAATAGTAATTAGGACACCCTGGGCCTCCACATATTCCAATGTGTAAATAAAAAGTATGCACTGTACAGAACAGTCCAATTTAAAGCCAAAAAAAGATGTGGCTTATGGCAAGTGGGGCTTGGATGGTTGAAATGATGAGCTGTTACAATAGCAGCTGGCCTCAGAACATCCAACAGTGGTTCTCAGCCTCAGCTGCAGGTCAGAATTCACTGGATATAGGATGCAGGCATCAGTAGTTTTTTTAAAGCTCCTCAGATGCTTCCAAAGTGCAGTCAATATTGAGAACCATGAAGAAATATGCCTACATAAAAGTGGGCTTAATTTCTTTCTCTAGACAGAATATGGACAGTCCTCATATTTGTGCCTTGCCTTATTACCCAATCTTTTTTACCCTAGTGATATTCTTACAGCCAGAGCAATTGTTAGAGAGCAGAAAGGGGAATTTCCTTAGAGAGGGAAACAGAGACACTTGGAAGGGTGTTGTAAGCAGATATTGTTCTGATAATATACCAGGCACTAGTGCAGCCTAGCTTTCCTAGAAGGTACCATGATTAAATGGTGGGAAGCGGAGTTTAGAACTTGAATACAGTTAAATTCATCGAATATGGACCCTGGAAGTTAGCTGGTACCTCCTCAGCACTTGGCCTGCAGTGCTAGTAATGCCTCCTAAAGGGTGCTATTCAGTCTCACCAATTAAAGCACCTCTTCAGACTCAAATGACTGAGACATTTTATAAAATTAGGTTGTTTAATTTTTTTCTCTGCTCCAAAACCTCTTAATGAAAACATCAATATAAATATCTACTAAGTACCTGTTAATTACATTTGCCCATAAGTGTATGAAATAAATGCAATTGGAAGCAAGAGTTAAAGAAATTAAATACCTGAGACAGGGTAGTGATTACTTCCCAACTGGCATGATTATGTTATTTAGCCCTTCCTTAATTTCCTCTAGTCCTGATATTACTTCCTAAATTTAAGACAGTGCTTTTTATGCTCTATCTTTAGCATCAATACTCTTGGAACTCACAGAATAGGAACCATAAGAAAGCTTAGAGATCAATTCACCTTCTCACCTGTGTCTCTGTGGCTCCAGGAAGTTCCATTCTGACATCCTGGCCAACATTTTGCCAGGGTCACTTCATTATTACAAAGATGCACAGTGCCAGCAAGGGAATGTTTGTTCCCCTGTGAGCTGTTCTGTGGAGTAGAGTCCAAATGTGGGCTATTTAAGCCAAAATTTATTGAAATGGCTATTTTGGCTTACTCTTTTATTCTCAGCATATATGCCCATTTCTAGGGTTGGAATGGGTTCACATAACAGCTGTGACACTATACCTGAAACTTGATGCAGGTTTCATCCACATGTTTGTGTCATTTCTTCTCCTTATGATGAACCACTGTTCAGGGGCTCTGTTCTCTTTGCTAGATTGGGAATCACTTGCTTTAATCAACCTGACATTCCTATATATGCATGAATCCCAATCACTGACATTCTTTGAATGAATTTTCCAGTGAGAAATTAACTCATGCTATGAGACAACCCAACCAAGAAGGGAGGAGATAATGTGACATGCTTCACTATTAGCTTAATCCCACTTTGGGCTTTCTATGTTGTTTGGCCAGGAGAAGTATGTGACTCCTCTAGGTCAACTGCTATCAGTAGCAGAAGTTAAGGACTGGATCACTGTTCTTAATATTCCCAGTGTTTCTTCCACAACAGCACGACAGCTACAGATTACACTTGGCTTAGTAATGTTTCAGCCAGCTCTGAGTCAAATGGTTAAGTGTTTTAGGTAAAACTTCTTAGAAGCTCAGTCCCTAGTGTTCCCACCAGTTGACTTCAATATTCCCTGAACCTTCAGGAATGATTCTCAACAGAAGAAGCACTAGAGGGGCATTTGGGAAGTTTCATGGGAAGAGCATTTTTGGTTGTCACAAAGGCTTTTAAGGAGGGGGAATGCTAACCCTTTACCTTTTTCTCTTTCACCATATACGTAAGAGATTAAACTCATTGGATCCAGTTTCTTAATTTCCACCCCAGAAATGACACATGGGCAACTAGATTCATTCTATTAAGCCCCCTAACCCGTTCTTTCCCTGTCCCTTTTCTCAGTGAATGATATAATGAAAGAACACTGAAGTCCTGGCTCAAGTCCGACCTCCACTTCCCACTGGTCTCCTGGCCTCTAACAAGCTGTAGCAAGTGGCTTTGTGAAGTCTCCTCATCTAGTAAAGACATTATAAACGCACATTCTCCCTTTCAATGTGTTGCAAAGATTCAATGAGGTATTATACGCGAAAATGTTTTGTAAACTACAGAAGGTTATTTCAATTTGAAAGAATGTTTTATTGAGACTTTTTTTTCATGGTCAGCCTAAATCTCAGAGCAACATGACAGCATTTGGGATTTTCTGATCTCAGAATATTGAGCAGAACTGGTTTAAACAGACAAATCTAGAAAGCAACTAGCTCAGGTGACTCCACTCCATGTGGTGTAATGGGGAAATCATGGGTCTTAGAGTCCCATGTTTCTGGTGGGTTCCAGCTTCATCCCCTTCCTGTGTGAGAACAGACTGCGTACTTGGCCCTCTGAGCTTGTAAACTTGGATTAATGGTCCCAAACTGAAGATTTCTTCTGGTGACTAGTAATGAATGACAGATGAGGGCACATGGCACTCAGCAGGTACTTGATAAATGAGAGCTCTTACTCTTTTACAGAGAAAGGAAACAATAAACTGGATAGAACTACATAAATCCTGTCTATAATATTAGGCACCGTGCAGGAAGATTTGAAATTGTAAGGCTTAATCTTGGAACCCAGAAGAATCAAAATTTACCTTCAAGAGCCCATCTACATGAGTTTAATAAAGGAACTATTGCTTTCATGCCCATTTTACAGGTGAGAAAAATCAAGCAATTCATATTAGTTAGTGGTACAAATTAGAACAGGATGGGAACCAAGCTCTGCTCGTGACCATAGTTCTTGTGCTAGTAGTTTCACTGAAGTCCTTTGCCACACACACCATAAGGCAGCCTGTGATGAACATGGCATGGCAACCTAACAAATCTCTAGCACTAGAATCAAACACAGAGGGATGCTCTCTGTCAATTGGGAAGTTTTAACTGGTAAAGATCATCTAAAACATCTTAAGTGGGGCATATCCCTCTCCAGCCCTTGGAAGAAGTCATTCTAAAATGCCAAGTGTTAGTTCAACCTAGAAAGCAGTTAGTTCAACCTGACAAGGAGGATAGTTGCTATGTCCTCTCCCAGGCCTTTCAGCACTGCTAGCCCATATATTACCAAAATCTGAGTCCTATTAAGAGTCCCCAGAAATCTAATCTCATTCTATACCTGGCTTTAAAGATTTCTGATGAATAAGTTTCCTCTTGGCTCGGGTGCAGTGGTGCACACCTGTAATCCTAGTGGCTTAAGAGGCTGAGGCAGGAGGATCATGAGTTCAAAGCCAGCCTCAACAAAAGCAAAGTGATAAGCAACTCCATGAGACCCTGTCTCTAAATACAAAATAGGGCTAGGGATGTGGCTCAGGCATATGCCCCTGAGTTCAATTCCTGGTACAAACAACAACAACAAAAAAAAAAAAAAAAAAAAAAAAAAAAACAATCCTGTTTGTTTATATTAACCAAGGTTTGGGGAAGTAGGAGAGGAGAGAGGACAGGGAAAGAATTAGTGGTCCAGGGCAGGAAATGTCCACTAAATGTCACAGCATCCAGCTTCTTTGAGCTTGCTTGTTGCAATATGGATTCCCATTTCTGTGTTTTGTCTTCTGGGCTCTCAAACTAGCTTAAATTTAAGCACACAGGTCATAGACCCAAAGGGCTGACAATCCACACTTTAGGTTATGGACTCCCCTAGCCCAACTATTGGAAAAAAGTCACAACTGTCACGAGCTGCAAAGCTGGAATGATCTGAAACTAGCTCCATTCCCCAGCTCCTGAGACTCTTCTATACTCTCTTAACAGCTGCGGTTAACCTTTAGGAAAGTTGTCATGGGACATGTCCCAGAAATCCACAGTAAATTTAAGCAATAGGAAATGCTCAAATTCTGGATAATTTACTAATTAACTAAAGGAATAATATACATACAACAGAAAAGTCCTTTCAAGCAAAGATGTTTCAAAGGAAATCTGAACTAGTTCTGAGCTTTCCCAGAGAACACCTAACATTTTGTGGTCATTCAATAGATCATGATTTCACGTTTGTCCTACATCTATTTCCAACATCTCTTCCCACCCCTAGGTATCCCCATTAGGGAGGTCACCAAGACTAATCCTGCCCTTTGACATGAGAAAATGTATTTGTTTTGGATTTCTAAAACAAATATTGACTTGAAAGATCTCTATAATTTTTTCTCAGGAACCTGAAGAAATCATTGGATTGGGAATATGGCTTTTCCAAAAGCTACAATTTATGTTGAAAGTATCTCAGGAAACACAAAGTCCTTGAGAGTATGCTTTTTTCAGTTTGTTTGTTTCATTTTGGTTTTTTTTAGGGGGGCGTTGCAGGCATACAAACTATAAATTTTTTGATGCTCTATGAATCTCCTAGTCTAACAATATTGCACTCCATCCCATTAGTCTAATAGATATGAAGGTAGAATCTCATCCTGTATCTTATAGGTCCTTTGTGAATAGAGAGAGACTCAGGGAGTACAAATAACCTAGCCCAGTACCTGTGCTCAACCTTCTCCAACCTAACTTTCACAAAGACCTGAAAGAGCTGGGCTGTGTGGACAAGGGTTGAGCTGGTCTATGTATGTGGTAGGGGAGCCCAATGGGGGAGGGGGAGAAGGATAAGGGCAGGGCATTTGAGTCTCTCAAATGCTGAGGATGTGGAGGGAAGAGCCCACAGCCTTCACTTTATTTTATGACAGTTCATCTAGAGAAATTAATTACTTCCTATAGTGCAACCTCAAATTCCATACACCATGAATATTTGGCCACATGTGTACCATGAGAGGTCTCTTCCTCAAGGTTACACATCAGAACAGACAGAAATCACTTGAAGTGGATTTATTATGGTAGCCATGTATGCATAGGTGGGAAACCTTAGTCTTCCCATGGGGCCATCCCTGTGAGAAGTGGATGTGAATATCCTACGCCCAAGCCCTCACACTGCTCTCTGCTTTTCCTTCACAGGGGTCTGGGTCACCTCATTAGGAAAATGACTTATAGTTCAGGGGTGCATTGCTGGGTTTCTCTTATTTATATGGTTCTTAAACACAAAAGCACAGATCCAAGGATGGCAGTATAAACCCCCTTTAATACAAAAATAAAATGATATTTCCATAAGGCCACAAAGAAAGGCACTGGATCTGACTTCACTATTCCCACGAGCTCTCCCCAGAAGTCAGAGGGAAGGAAAGCTGTATTTCCCAGCATGGACATAGCATACACCTTTATTACTGAAAGAGGATGTTTTTATTTGCACTGCATTATACCCATAAATTCCATCCACTCAGCAAGTCAAATTATTGCTGGCCTCCAAAATACATTAAGTTTGGGTTTAAATCAGTCACTTTTAAAGATATACTGCAGCCCACTTCCTAGCCATATTTGTAATATATTCACCCTGCAAATGTTCTTTAAAATGCATGGTTTGTGGAGTTGTCTTACTTCACTCAGCCATGTGAAGATATAAGGAATATAAGCTCTCATTTGCAGTTTCTTTGTGTGTGTGATTGTTCATGATCCCTACCCATAGAGCTAATGGCTGCCAAAATGCTTTCGGGCTATGAAGAGAAAGAGCTCTCTGAATCTGAATCAAATTAGAATTAGTGATATAATAGTAAACAGCAATGGGAAAATATAGGGCCCTGAGCAGTTTATGTTAGAGTTTGGTGACAGCAGATAGGCTTTTCCAGATAATGGCAGGAAGCAGAAAGCCAAGGGATTATTTGGGATGCTTAATGGTGTATGGCAAGACTAAGGTACGCTTAATGAAGATACTCCGATTTTTTCTCCTTACCTAGACTTTCTATTTAACAAAGTCACACATTTGTGTTCTTCACCAATTGTCATTCATATAATTTCAACACAATTCAGAGATCCAGAGAGTATGTGGTTGATTATCATTTTAAGCGACTGAAAAAGCAAGATAAGAAGAAATAGAGCCCTATTTCTATGGTTCCCTTGGGAAAGGTCTGTTTTCTCTGAACTCCCCTTTGTCAAGCGGCTCTCTATTGGCTGGGGAAGGATGCACAGAGCAGGTGGGATGTGTGTGGTGGCCCCACCAGATGCTCGGCTTTTCTCTGAGCTGGCAAGAGAAACTTGGGCCTGTTGAGCAAAGCACAACATTTGGACCTTTTATCTGCACCTTTTACTATTGTTAATGCTTACCTTATTTCAAAAGACTGCTGTTTTTAAAGTAAAACCTGCTAACATCTCACCAGGACAGAAGACACCACAGCATTCTACACACCAAAGATACCATCTTTAAAACACTAGGATACAGACTGTTCATCTGTTTCCCAGAATCGAGCACACATTTTTCCTTTCCCCAGCAACTTGAGAGACATGTTCCAGCCTGTGCATATAAGCCTGCCACAATAAATGCATGGTAGATAGTGAGGTATGAATTTTATGAGTCAGGGCCAGGGGACATGGAGAATAGTCTACGTTTTCTGGTCTTCAAAATATTTCTGCATAGATTTGGGGACTGATACATTTAATCTCAGGTTATTATAATATTAATAGCAACTACCATTTGAGAACTCATATGCTTGAACCTTGCTGAGCACCTTATGTTTGTTACCTCCTTTATCCTCCCATCAGCCTTAAAATAAACATTGATCCCAGCTTGCCACCAAAGAAACCAAAGTTCTGGATATCAGTCTCTCCAGAGCTTCTTTGAACATTACCCTTGTCTCTCATCATAACTACTATATGGCAAAGACCAGGGCATTGCTGGTGGTGGCTTGAAACGATGGCAAAAAAATTATTAAATTTTCAGGAAGTTTGTAAGCTGGAGTATGTCACCTTGGCCACACAAAATTGGCCATGGTTGGAGCATTTACACCATGGAAATTGGCAAATGCTACAAATCATGCCTGATTATTATTATTATTATTATTTTTAGAAATAGTGAACACAGGTCTTTAAACATTAACCAACCTACTACTGCCAAGGAAGAACTTTTCCAAGTATGCTAGAATTAGTTGATCCTTTCTTTTCCTCCCATTCATAATGTCTGCCTCCAAAACATATATTGTGACAAGGTTAGCAATACAGTGGAACAAGCATCCTGGTGAGTGGTACAAGGTCAGGTGCGGACTTCCCTCATGTGGTCTCAGCTTCAGTGCCCCATCTGGCTTGATTCTTCCCTTTTTCTTTAACTACTTCTAAACATAATTCTCTGTACCCTGAGGTGGATGGCAGAGCAAATCAAAATATTTGGTAGTTGTTCTGATGAAAAAATCTGCAAGCCAAATTCAATTCTTGTGCCTCAAAATTAATAATCTTAGCTGAAGGCAGTAATTAGCTCTTTCTCAACTCTTTTACTTTCCATCAGGTGAATATAAAGTAAATCCAAAGGAAAGATATATTCTGAACACAGAGGGCATCCCTTTATATCCACAACCTCATCTCCACTGGGGAGAGTCATGCTCAATATTTTTTATTCTTATACAATTAACATTTATTGGGTGTTAATAGTAAGCTTATATATAACACAGAGACCATTACTGTACCTGGTTTCTTGGCAGATTGTAGGAACAGCATGTTTTTGATATCTTGGATGGCACCAAGCTCACTGTAATTTCCCAATGAAGTCAGTTGCTACTAATTTCCTGAACATCTGTGCATCAAATTCATTAAATGGCTAATGAATCCAGACATATAAGGTTCATAAAGATATTTATATCTGACATTAACAAAATGGCACTCCTGCTTTGTCCCTCTACGTGACACCCTTAAGACAATCACAGTTTTGTCACTGCCTTGAACCTGGCAGGGGAAGGTAAAGAACTGAAATCAGCACTTTTGTGTATCTTCCATGGGACTGAGGCATTAAGTGGTCAGTGAATACAGGACAGAGAATAGGGGAAATAGGAGCCAGGGGCGCAGTCAAAGTCAGAAGATAGCCATATTCCACAAAGCCATTTACACTAAAATCTTACAAATGGCTACATGCAGGGTTTTGTGTGGCTATAAGTTTTCAGCTCCTCTGAGAAAATACCAAGGCGCTTGATTGCTAAACTGTATGGTAAGAGTATGTTAAGTTTTGTAAGAAACCATCTTGTCTTCCAAAGTATCGTTTTGACTCCCACCAGCAATGAATGTGTTTTCAGTGAAAGAATTTTCAGGGCAGTGAAAATTCTCCATGTGATATTACTCTGGTGGGCACATGTCATTATACATTTATCCAAGCCCATAGAATGTGTGGCACCTAGAGTGAACCCTAATGTAAACTGTGGACATTGAGCAATGGTGATATGTCAATGCAGGTTACTCCACAGTAATGGGACTCCCACTGTGGGGAGGCCATGCATTTGTAGGCACAGGGTGTATATGGGAAATCTCTTGACTTTCTTCTGAGTTTAAAACTGCTTTAAAAATGATAAGTAGTTTTTAAAAATTAATTTTAAAAAAATTCAGTAAACGAGCTGAAGTTTCACAAAGAGCACAATATCATGCAGGGTGTGCCCAGAGACCATAACTGGGACCCTAGTGTCACCATTATCACTGGCCAGGAGAGCCCCAGGCCAAGCCCATACTTATAAAAACTAATAATTACAATTCTTTATTCTTAGAAGTTAAAACATCTAGAAACAACTGACCCTGTTTGCCCTGAACTCTGAACAGGGGCAAGCGCTGGGGCTCTCCTGCTAAGTCTGACATTCCCTGGCTGGGAACCTTGAACCTGTTGTTGGAGTCCACTTGTCTCAGGGTTAGATTCCCTGCTCCTTCCAACTCTCAAACATTCTCAGCTTTAGTACAGAAGAGGAAAGCAGGAGTCTAGCGATTGATATTTGTTGATAGAACTGTAGTCCAAAGCTTGAAAACAATTGTTCACATCTGCAGTTACTCTGTTTAAGGAAAGGGCTTGTATCAGAGCCTAGCAGAAGAATCTTCCAACTTCATATCCCCTCTTATTGTCACCTTTCCCACTTTCACCACAAGTCGAGTTTACAAACAGAGCTATGTTTGTTCTAGAAAAGAAAACCCAGGAGCTCAGAGAACTGGGAGCTCTGAAACCCCTTTGGTCTCAGGAGTGTTTCTAGTTACATGGGGAGACTGGACAGCATATTACCTAATGTGGACCCCAATGACCCTCAATAGACACGGGAACTACAAAAGGGCTTAATTTGTCACCAGCCCCATCCATGACTGAAGAGTTCAGGAGAAGACTTCCAAGTTGCATTTGCTTGGGAAAAGCTGTCTCCTTCATCAAAAATATTCCCCTTCTCATTTGATGCTTACCCTGTGAAGTGCTAGACCCTCAAAATGCATTCTTTAGTTATCTTTTCATCTCAAGCTATGAAATGGTGCCAAAGAAAATGAGAAAGAACAGGTGTAAACAATAGCAGTGTGGCCCAAAAAGCCCATGGAGGGAGCGTTACAGCTTTGTGTCTGGCTCACATGGTTCCACCTCCTGGAAGAGTCTCCCTGCTCCAATGGCACTTCCCGGCTGACTTGAATCCACCCTCTGCTCTCCAGACCCCATACTGCCCCAGCCTAAAGGAATCACCACGGTTTCTCAAAACTCTCACAGTATTTATTCCCTCAGTGTAATCTGTATAATCAAGGACTCCTCTGTGATATTGCTTTTCTGCCACCAAACTCCTACTTCAATATATTATTGGTTTTGCCCTTGTCTTTTACATATACACAATGTGTGGCCCTGATTCAATCAGAAATTCCTTGAAAACAAATTTTGTATCATTCACCCTGGAGTGTCCCACAATTCCCTGGCGAGTTACCATTAGCAGACTCTACCTTAGTTTCTTCATCTGTAGTTTGGGAACAATGATAGTACTTGCTTAAAGATCTATTTGGAGGAGAAAATGAGGTTATGAGGAGTAAATTATACCTGATTCAATCAATGGTAGATAGAAAATGAGAAAATCTGCAACCTGGTCCCACCACTACCAATTAGAAGCTCTGTGACTTTAGAAAAGCCGGGAGTGCAACTCAGTGGTAGAACGTGAGCAAAATACCAGGCTTGATCCCCAGCATCGCAAAAAAAAAAAAAAGGCATTTAAATTAAAATCAGAAAAGCAATTCTGCCTACCAAATTTGTTACTATAAAGATCAAATATTTCAGTTCCTACAGAAAAGGATCATTTAATGGTATTCAGTGTATATGATTTGCTTTGAAAATTATGTTGTCCTTATCATAAGACCCTTTGTGGCTAAAAAGGCACCATCCATGCATCACAAGGGTTTGGAAGGGGAAAACGGGGTGCTGTGGACCCCTCAAATTTCCCCAAACTATTTTACATACAGGTGACTCAGCACCTAGGCTGTTCCAGAGATCTTGGCGGTTACTTTATAGAAATATTTCCATACCACCAGAGCAAACAAATTAAAATGTAAAATGTCTACCAATCTCCCCACTGTTCTGATTAAAACAAGTAGCAAGTAGTTTTAAATAGTCAAGCAATCAACTGTGTTGGCTTGATTGTTGATGCCTAAACAGAAGAGAATCTAGAACCAGAAGGCTGTATACACCCCAAGATCCCCCAGCATCCCTCCCTTAAGGACAAAAGTCTCCTCTGGCCTGGGTACAAAGGAACTTTGGCAAAGAACAGCATGGGTCTCCCTGACCATGCCTAAGCAAATCTATCACTTTCATGAAAAGCTAAATATATCACAGAATAAATTTCACTATTTGGTTTCCAGACTCCTTCTGGTGTGAACTTATTTCTCTAACTGCAAACCATAAATATGATCATTTTTACCTTTCAGTTTCATGTAACCTAATAAGAAGCATCAGATGGTATCAGATGCCAGGGGCAATCTAAGTCACATCAGCAACACACCAAATCTTCATTCATTCACCAAATATTAATTTAACATGGCTATATGCAAGGTACTGGGGCATATAAAAATGAATGGCACCTTCTATTTGGTGTTAGACAACTTAGTATCTATAAGATACAACATCTTAGTATCTATAAGATTTATATATTTGCTTCTATGCAAGCATAGTTTACAATATTTCCAATAATGGTACTTTTTATTAAAAAAAAATAAAAAGTTTATTCAAGAAATAGCATGGTTGAAATACTTCAATTTAGAGTTCTTCTCTCTTCTTTTAAGACAATGAAAGACTAAAGATTATTTGGAAAAATTATTTGATATTTCATATGTTCATACTCATTGCTCTGGTGAAAACAGGAAATGTACAAACACATTTTTACCTGGTATAACAAAATAACCCAATAAAAGGTAAAGTATGTTGAAGTATACAGCCTTTATGATATTTCTTGAAATTACTCCACTTTTATAGAGGATGATATTCACACTGGCAATGGCTGTAAAAAATATGGAAATGTAAAAGAAGAGAGATTAAATATGGAATTTATCTACGGGCCCCAGTACATTAAACCCTTAACACCTCTGAAATATGACAGTAACTTAGACCCTCAACATCAGGATCATGAAAGGAATTTTAATGGTGACCTGGGCCTTCACTTAGAAGATTTGAATTTTTGTTGTCTTAAAGGTCATTTTACATGTTTGTTTGACTGGCTCCGTGACAGCAATTTATCAGTTTAACCACTAAGAAAAACATTTGAGATCTGTGCTGCTGGACTGTCCATCTGACCTCAGATGCAACAAGTGGGAACTGTTCCTTGGTTTTTTTCTCTCGGCTTCACACAAAGTGCGATTTTAACCCATGCCACTGAGCTGGAAATGGCAGCAGCCACAGGCCATGCCCATGGGATAGGCAGGTTGCCCAGTTTTAAAATCCTCTGCCTGTGAAACACACTGGACCCCTGGGCAGGGTCATCTCAGTTCTGCAAGCTGTTAGGGAGCAACACAGCCATTCCTCCATCTGTTCCCTGTGACTGCCTCCTAAATGAGGCGCAGGCTGACACACGAAGCCTCTGTCAAAGGTGCAAGGAAGGGCTAAGACCATCCCAAGAGGAATCATTTCTGCAAGGACTGAATACCTGATCATCATCCTAGAGAGAGCTTGGCGAATAAGACTGGAATTGTCAGGGAGGCAGCAAAGACAGGAACGTGAGACCTGTCAAGTGGGCATGAGAGAATGGGTATGAGATAAGATTTAAATTCAGAAATCCAGGCCTGGGAAAAAGAAGCAGCAAGGGAGACAAAAAGGAGTCTCAGAGCACCAGGGAACAGGGGGAGGGTGGCCAGTAGATAAGTGAAAGATAAAGTCGTCTTCTTCCTTCATTCCATGGGGGCATCTTCTGGCTCTTTTGTTACTAAAGGGCCATGTGAGTTGGCAGACAAAAGCAACCTGGTAATTCATTTTTAAAATAAAAACTCCCAAAGGAGTTCCAGTTTAAAGTGGCATCTGGCTAATAGCCCTAATATAGTCTTTTCCACCAACACACACACACATACACAAACGCACATGCACACCCAAATGCACACGTGCAGGCAAATATTTACACTGCCACCAAAAATTAAAATTGACAGTCAGCCCTACCACTAAATGTAGGGTCAGTGGACTTGCATTTTTAAAGGCAATTAGCGTCCCACCTGTGCTTGCCACGAGATCTAGAGAGAGCCCACCTGTCTGAAGGAAGAAAGGCCCATTATTCGGTCCCTACCACCTGCCACCTGGCTCATTAAAGCAGACAGCCGTTCTTCTACTATGTGAGTGCTTCTTTCTAAGATGGAGTGTTCTTTTCTTTCCACATCCACTCCCTCAGCAGCAGCTTTTTCACAAAAACAGGGTGGCTACTTAGAAAAGAACTGGCTAGCCAGTGGGAATTGGTGGCAAGTTTGGGAGATGCCTCCTTAAAATTGGGAAGGTGTTCCCCTAAGAAAGCTCAGTCACAGGAAGAGAGAACAAAAACTCCCTGGGAAGCACATACACTAAATAGTCATCCCGTGTTCAAAGGGATGAAACAAAATCAGAACAAGAGCTAAGGCTGGGTTGACACTTGAGGAATGAAAGCAGGTACAACACCTGAAACTGAGGTGCTAGCTCTGTGCATCACCCTGCCCTGGGGTTGCAGCTCCATGAAGAGAACTGAACCAGCGTTTGGTGGACAGAAAGCAGGACCTGCTGAAAACTTAGGTCTGGATATAACACTTGTTAAGAAGAAAGACAAGAAGAATAAGTAACAAATGAGTTTTGGTAACTGAAATGAAAATAGACACACTTCCACCCACTGAGAGATTATTTAAAATAAACAACATTAGAAGGAAGCTATTATACTGTTGAAGGATTAACAGTGAGCAGTAAGGGATGTCACACATTTTAATTACATTAAATAATTGTTGCAAAATTTATGAAAAACAGAAAGGAAATGTCAAAAACTATCCATAAAATTAAACATATTATATAAAAATAATAGCAGTAATACATGTATCAAATCTAGGTTTATGTTAATAAAGATGGGAAAGTGATAAGGGTAAGGGAATGAAAGTATGTGAATTTTCTCTCGGCATATTAGGGGGTTTTAAAGTTAGGGTTTGATTCTTTTTTTAATAATTTTTTATTTGTTTTAATGATTTATACATTACGGTAGAATGCATTTATGTACTTAGATACATAAATTGGGTATAATTTTTCATTTTTCTGATTATACATGTTGTAGAATCACTTGATTTTTAGAATTTGAATAACATTGAAGAATGATTTTATGAGCAATTTAAAGACAACCAATAGTACATTTTAAATAATAAGATTTTAAAAAATTATTTTAGTAGAGGAATAGAGGTTAATAAATAAATGAAATAGAAGTTAATAACTAAATGAAAGCATTGAACAAATAAGCAAAATAGGAAAATAGAAAAATGTCAAAAAGAAAATAAATCCTATAGATTATGAGAAAAAATGTAAATGAATTAAACCAGCCCATTTAAGAACTGGTATTTTCAAATTGACTTCAAAAATTCAACTCTACATTTCCTAAAGAAAAATATAATAAAAACTAAGTGACTCAGAAAGATAAGAACTATAAGAATGGGTGAATATGTATCTGATAAACATACAAAAGAAAGCTTACAAACCAGTAGACAAGCCAAAAGCAATCAACAGACCAAAGATATAATTTTATATCGATAAAAGGTATAATCAACAATGAAGGGTAAATAGTTACAAACATTTCTATGCACTAAATAGCACAGCAAGATTCAGAAGCAATGCCCATGTATTGAACAATAAGCACATTAAAATTAATTCCCCAAAACAGAAATTCTAAAGGCCATATATGTCTAATCATAATACAATAAAACTAAAAGCTATTATCACATATTTAAACAAACTAAAAAGTAAGCAAAACCAATAACTTGAAACTTTTAAAAAACACTCCTCTAAACTAAGTTACAAAGGAAATCAAATCTCCTATTATAGATTAAGTTTTAAATAACATACCAAAGAACTAGCATAACCAGAAAATGAGTAACAACTGTGGGAGGCTGCCAAAAATCCAATCAAAAATAAATTCACACCTTAGTGAATTATTAAGTATAGCATGAAAATAAATAAGCATATAGTTTAATAAATTGATCAATTTAATAATAAACTGAAAAATTGAGAATAAAATTATGACATATATAACCAGGTACGGAACCAAAGGTCTTAGATAATTATCACATTGAAACCCCCACATTTTTCCTCAAAGGTGAGTATTAATAGTTAGAACTTACAAATAAAGAAATTGGGATTTTGAGATATTAAAATAATTTGCCTAACTAGAAAAGTGGCAGAAGTCAGGATTTAATCCAGGTTTTTCTGAGTTCAGTCTTTGTTCTTAATTTCTGCCTTAACAAAACTGGAGAAGAGAAAAGAGACTAAATGATAACTAGAAATGCAATCTCATTCTTGGAAAAAAATTTATCAAAAAGGGATCAGAGGGAGGGACAGGAGAAGGGGATAGTACTGGGGACTGAAATGGAGCAAATTATGTTATATGCATTATGAATGTATCAAAATGAACCCCATGATTATGTAAAACTATAATGCACTAATGAAAACATTTTAAAAATCTGATAAGCCTAATTTAGAAAACAGAGGTAAAAGGAGATTCAAATGTTTTAAATTATATTTATTCTAATTTGCTATATATTACATCAAAATGCAATTCAATAAAATGAGAGGAAATTGTATTTAATATATAACTAGAAATTCAAAAAGAATTATTTTTGTGTTAATGATTTTTTAAATTTTTTTTAGTTGTAGATGGACATAATACCTTTATTTTATTTATTTCATTTTATGTGATGCTGAGGATCAAACCCAGCCAGGGCCTCACACATGGTAGGCAACTGCTTTACCACTGAGCTACAGCCCCAGCCCATGAATTTGTAAATATTAATGAACTGGATTTATTTCATAATAAAGTATAAGTTATCAATTTTCTCAAGAAAAAAGTAGACCATCTGGATAGATAAATAACAGTGGGGGAAAAGGAAAGCTACCAAAGCACAAAGGTTAGGTTTCACAATCAGTGAATTTTTTGAGGTTTCAAACAAGCAAAGTCTTTAAAACCAAGGTATACAACCAAACTGATGCAAAATTTTATCAAAACACTAAAACTTGAATAAATGTGTAAACCCAATTTTATAAAGATAGTAAAAAAAATCTTCTAAAATTAACTTGAGAATTAATTCGATCTTCTTGGGAATGATATTCGGAATTTGGTAAAGTGATTCTAAAGTTTAACTGGAACAATAACATTGGTCTCGGCAATGACTGAATATGGCACAGACATAAAAGCAAAAATCGACAAATGTGATTGCATCAAACAAAAAACATTCTGCGTAGTAAAGGAAACAACCAATCAACAGAGTACAGAGACAACCTGCAGAATAGGAGAAAATATTTGACCCTATACATCTAACAAAGGGTTAATATCCAGAATATAAAAGAAACTCAAGTAACTCAATACCAAGAAAACAATACAACTTAAAAATGGGCAAAATAGGGCAGGGGATATTGCTCAGTTGGTAAAAAAAAAAAAAAAAAAAAAAAAAAAAAAGTCAAAATATCTGAATAGAAATTTTTTTAGAAGGAAGACTTACAAATGACCAATAGGTGTATGAAAAAAAAATGTTCAACATCATTAATTATCAGGGAAAACACAAATTAAAATGAATGTTCTATAACTTCACAACTTTTAGAATGGCTATTTTCAAAAAGACAAAAGATTAGTGTTGGCAAATACATGGAGTAAAGGGAACCCTTGCACACTATGAATGAGAATGTAAATTAGTACAACCATTATGGAAAACAGTATATAGGTTCTTCAAAAAATTAAAAATAGATCTACTATGTGATCCAGAAATCTCACTACTGGGTATATGTCCAAAGGAAATGAGTTCAGTCTGTTAAAGAGGTCTCTGTACTCCGTGTTCCCTGTACCATTATTTACATTAGCCATGATACAGAGTCAACTTAAGTGTTCATCAATGGATGAATAGCTAAAGAAAAATGTGATCTGTATACACAATGGGTTACTATTCTGCCCTTAAAAGAAGGAAATTTTGTTATTTGTGACAATATGGGTACACCTCAAGGACATTGTATTAAGTGAAATAACCAAACACAGAAAGACAAAGACTGCAAGATTTCATTTATATGTAGAATCTAAGGAAGTAAAACTCAGAGGCATAGAGCAGAATGGTGGTTACCAAGGATTAGAGGGGGAGGATTGGGTAGATAGGTCAAAATACAAAATTCAGTTGAACAAAAGGAATAAAATTGAGAGATCTGTTGTACAATGTGGTGATTACAGTGAATAACAATGTATTGTATATTTGAAAACCACTAAGAGTAAAATTTTAAGTGTCCTCGTTATAAAAGTAGTTAAGTATGAGATAATAAATATATTAATAAGTTATGTTAAGCCATTCCATAATGTATTGATTTTTCAAAACACCATTTTTGTATACCACAAATACATGAAATTTTTATTTGTCAATTTAAAAAATTATTTTTATTTGCTCCCACTGAATATTCCTCTTTAGAACACAAGTTGGGTAGGCACTTAACAAAAGTGAGTTGTGTTAGTACTCAAGCCTACTTTTGCTTTTGATAACTGCTGTTGAAATTATCAATGCAAAATGAAGGAGAACAGATGTTTAATGAAAATAAATTTAATGACTTGCAAAATTTACCTAAAAACAAATTGCTAGGAAGGAAAGAAGAAAGGAAGGAAGGAAGGAAGGTAGGTTGGTTTCTACTATTAGGAAACAACAAGCATTGGGGGAAGTCAATGAAGTATATAGTTGTGATTCTTAAGATTTTTGTTCCTTTACACTTATAAAAACTATTGAGGACTATAAAATAGAGTTTGTGTAGAAAATATATACTGATATTTATTGTATTAGAAATTTATGAAATATAAATTTTAATTCATTTAAAAATAATAAAACCATTACATATCCATTGAATGGCACATTTTGTGACAGGTAAATATATTTTTCAAAATAAAAAAATTAGGAGTGACATTACTTTTCATTTTTCTATAATGTCTGGCATAACTAAAGGCATCCAGACTCTCATATTATTTCTGTGTTCAATCTTGTATGGCATCATAAGTCATATAGCCCAGAAACTGTACAGTTACTTGTGAGCAAATGAAAGTTAAAAGAATTTCAGTGCCTCAGGAGGCTGAGGCAGAAGGATTGGGTGTTCAAAGCCAGCCTCAACAAAAGCAAGGTGCTCAGCAACTCAGTGAGACCCTGTCTCTAAATACAATACCAAATAGGGCTGGGGATGTGGCTCAGTGGTCAAGTGCCCCTGTGTTCAATCCCCAGCACTTCCCCTGGCAAAAAAAAGAAAAGTTAAAAATAATGCTAAGTGGGACTGGGATTGTGGCTCAGTGGTAGAACGCTTGCCTAGTACTTGAGAGGCCCTGGGATCGATCCTCAGCACCACATAAAAATAAACAAGTAAAATAAAGGTACTGTCCAACTACAATTAAAAAATAAATATTTTTTTAAAAATAATGCTAAGTGAAGTAAGCCAATCCCCCCAAAACCAAATGCCGAATGTTTTCTCTGATATGAGGATGCTGATATATAATGGGGATGGGTGGGGGGAGCGTGGGAGGAATAGATGAACTTTAGATAGGGCAAGGGAGGGAAGGAAAGAGAGGGGGAACAGGAGTAGGAAAGACAGTGGAATGAAATGGACATCAATACCATACATGTATGAAGACATGAATGGTGTGACTCTACTTTGGGTAAAACTAGAGACATGAAAAATTGTGCTCTGAATGTGTAATGTGAATTGAAATACATTCTTCTGTCATTTATAACAAATTAGAATTAAAAAGAGACAATACTGGCTTCATGTTGTTATGAATACAGCTTAAATAAATATTTAAAGAGTCTTAGGGATTTGTAGAAGCCAATGGACCACACAAGAGATCTGCTGAAATAACAGGGACCTGTACTCAGATTGTTGGTAAAAATCGCTACTTCAAGACAAAACAAACTTTTAAAAAAAACATAAAAATTGGAAAGGCATTATTGATACTGTTTATTCAAAAAAGCACAAATCTCCACATTGGCCTACATTTTTTTTAAATGGTAAATGAATATGTGAGTATGGGCCTGTGTATGGGTTTTATATTTTGGCCCTGGCTCCTTGCTGTCTCTGCCTCCTGCTTTCCATGTCCTGAGATACTTCTCTGTACCATCCCCTTCCACCATGATATTCTGCCTCTTCTCAGACCCAGAGCTATGGAGTTTGGCCACGGTGAACTGAACCTCTGAAACCATGAGCCAAAACAAAATTTTCCTCATCTTTGATGTTACTGTCAGATATTTTAGTCCCAGAAATGAAAAGCTAACTAAAATACGTATAGATATTAATTTTTTGTGTATATATATATATATATATATATGTGTGTGTGTGTGTGTGTGTGTGTATTCACACCTATAAAATATATATACATGTATTTTTTTTAATTTGAAGAAATATATAAAAACATTCCTAAATGTTTTATTTTGGTTTATGAGTTAGTTTTAATTATTTTACTTTCCTTATAACTTTTAAAAATATTTTTCTGATATTTTCAATGAATATATACCACTTTAATAAACTTTAAAAACACTGTTTTTAGTAAATTTATGGAATTAAAATTATATCCATGTCTTTCATTTGCAGAGCAGTTTTACAAACTTCATTTTCTTTACTTATAAAACTGACATAACAATAATAATAAGAAAAATGCAATAATACATGTAAAATGCCAGCACTAGTGTAGATAATGAGAGTTCATTAAATGTATGCTATTATTATTTCATGTTACTCTGTGACAGAAGTAAAGCAGGAATTATTCTCCTCATTTTATAGAGTAGGTCACCAAGGATAGAAGAAATTCAGTGACTTGCCCAAAACCATACCACTTGCCAACATCAGTATGCCTTGCAACTGCACCATCTCTGTTCATCATCTGTAGTATAAACTATAGAAAAAGAAAATTTTATTCCTAACTCTATGTCTAACATTAGAATTTTTGTTGTGATAGGTTTTTTAAAACATGCTATATGTTGTTGTTGTTGTTGCTGTTAAGATATAATGCACATGACATAACTTTCAACCTTTTAAAGTGCACAGTTAAGTGGTTTTCATTCAAAACATTGAACAACCATCACTACTATTTAATTCCAGAACATCTTCATAACCCCCCAGAGAAACCCCATATACATTAGTAGTCACTCCACAGTTCCTCTCCCTGAAGCCACTGGCTATCATTAATCTACTTTCTGTTTCTAAGAATTTGCCTATTCTTGAAATATCCTGTAAATCAAATCATTACAATATGTGGCCTTACATATCTGGCATTTTTGCTTAGCATAATGCTTTCAAGGTTCATCCATGTTGTAGCATATATTAGTTCTCTATTCCTTTATGGCTGAGTAACATTCCATTGCATGGATATACCACATCTTATTTAGCCATTCATAAGTTGTAAACAAGGTGTCTGAAAATAGAAATTTGGCTGTTACTAAATACAACAGCATGTGACTAACAAAATTCAGTAAAATAACTAAATAAAGTAACAAGTAACCAAAAAACAAATCAGTAAAATTCAGCTTGCCTAGTGCATCTAAGACTTTTTGACTTTTAAAAATTTTGCTATATATGACATCAGAATGCATTACAATTCATATTACAAATATAAAGCACAATTTTTCATATCTCTGGTTGTACTGAAAGTAGAGTCACACCATTTGTGTCTTCATACATGCACTTAGGGTAATGTACTTAGAGTAATTCCTCTATCTCTCCTACCCTGATGCCCCTTCCCTTCCCCTTCCTTCCCTTTGCCCTATCTAGAGCTCATCTAATCCTGCCATGCCCCCCCCAAGCATATTATGAATCATCATCCTAAAATCAGAGAAAACATTCATCATTTGGGTTTTTGGGATTGGCTAACTTCACTTAGCATTATCTTCTCCAACTCCATCCATTTACCTGCAAATGCTATGATTTTATTCTCTTTTAATGTTGCATAATATTCCATTGTATGTGTGTATATATATGTATATGTATATGTATAACATTTCTTTATCCATTCATCTACTGAAGGGCATCTAGGTTGGTTCCAGTTTAGCTATTATGAATTGTGCTTCTATAAACATTGATGTGGCTGCATCACTGTAGTATGCTGTTTTTAAGTCCTTAGGATATAGAGGAGTGGGATAGTTGGGTCAAATGGTGGTTCCATTCCCAATTTTCCAAGGATTCTCCATACTGCTTTTCTTATTGGCTGCACCAATTTGCAGTCCCACCAGCCATATATGAGTGTGCCTTTCCCCCCACATCCTTGCCAACAATTATTGTTGTTTGTATTCTTAATAACTGTCATTCTGACTAGAGTGAGAAGGGAAATGAGGAAAACTACCCCATTTACAGTAGCCTCTAAAAATATAAAATACTTGGGGAATCAACTTAATGAAAGAGGTGAAAGACCCCTAACAATGAAAACGACAGAATACTAAAGAAAGAAATCAAAGAAGACCTTAGAAGATGGAAAGATCTACCTTGTTCTTGGGTAGGCAGAATCAATATTGTGAAAATGACCATACTATCAAAAGCACGGATTTAATGCAATTCCAATCAAAATCCCAATAACATTCCTCATAGAAATAGAAAAAGGAGTCATGAAATTCATCTGGAAAAATAAGAGACCCAGAATAGCTAAAGCAATTCTTAGGAAGAAGAGTGAAACAGGAGGCATCACAATACCAGACCTTAAGCTGTACTACAGAGCAATAGTAATAGTAATTGGCACCAAAATAGACTTGTAGACCAATGGTGCAAAATAGAGACTAACCCACATAATTATAGTTATCTTATATTAGACAAAGGCACCAAAAACATACATTGGGGAATAGATAGCCTCTTCAACAAATGGTGCTGGGAAAACGGGAAATCTATATGCAACACAGTGAAATTAAACCCCTATCTCTCACCATGCACAAAACTCAACTCTAAGTGGATCAAGGACCTAGGAATTAAACCAGAGACACTGCACCTATTAGAAGAAAAAGTAGGCCCAAATCTCCATCATGTCAGATTAGGCCCCGACTTCCTTAATAAGACTCCTATAGCGCAAGAATAAAAATCAGAATCAATAAATGGGACGGATTCAAACTAAAAAGCTTCTTCTCAGCAAAAGAAACAATCAGTGAGGTGAATAGAGAGCCTACAATTTGGGAACAAATTTTTACCACACGCACATCAGGTAGAGCACTAATCTTTAAGTTATATAAAGAAATCAAAAATCTTAACACCAAACAAACAAATAGCCCAATCAATAAATGGGCCAAGGAATTGAACAGGCACTTTTCAGAAGAAGATATACAATCAATCAACAAATATATGAAAAAATGTTCAACATCTCTAGCAATTAGAGAAATGCAAATCAAGACTTTTTGACCTTTTATTTCAATGCCATAAAAACCCTAATTATCACTTCCCTTAAGTAATAAAATATCAGACAGACTCCTTTTACAAAATTAGTAAAACAGTACATATTTTAAATCTTTCTGTGGAATAATTTCTTGTTTTCTGTTTATTTACTACAGATCAGAAATGTTTTGATTCTTTCTAGAATCTTTTGTCCTTGAATTCACCTGTAAGTCTTTTTTTTTACCTGTAAGTCTTTTAGTCTAGATTCCCCTCAATTATAAACTATAAAATGTGTATATCTCTGATACTTAAACAAGATGTGAAAGGGAAGCCTGGATTTCTCTTCCCTGGGGCTCTAGTTTCTGTGTATGTTTTCTTCACACAGAGGTATTTGAATGGATGACCACTGAGGTCCTAGTCAACTCCAGGAGTCTGTGATTCTAATTTTGATTTGTGTTTGTAGCCATCACTACTCCCACTCCAATTCTGTTCACGTCAGAGAATGCAGGTGGAATGAAAGTTCCTGGGGCTCTGGGGGCAGGAGGAAATGGAACAAGGGAAGATGTATCAGATGCATCATTTTACAAAATCCCCAATGATAGCACTTCATATTGACAAAGCACTTCCCCCATGCATTCCCCATGAAGCCTCTTGAGTAGATTAGGCATTTTATGGAAGCAGAAACTGAGATATGGGAACTATCCCAAGTTCATGGTCAAGGAGGTTCCAACCTCCCTATGTCTGTTCATTGCACTGCCTCACTAAATCACCTGCCTCCTATGGCACTGGTGAGGTGGAGCGTGAGCAGCTAAAGGCAGACATTGATGACTGGCAGGTATTTACTGTGTTCCCAGGCTGACTCTTCACTGACATGTCCAGGCTGAACAGGTGTAAAGGGAAGGGTGGGGACAGGAATAAAGAGAGAGTCAGAAGAGCAACAACTGAAAAACTGGCATCCAAGGCCAATGCAACAGCACTACAGCAAGAAGAATATCCAGTCCCAAAGCTCCTCACTCATTGAAAGCTTCTGAGAAACAGGGGCATCTGAACTGCTCATGGAAGGTCACTTAGACATGGCACTATCTGTCCAATTTCAGACCTTTCCCCTGCAGCATTGTTTGGTGACAAGGGTCTTTACCCTGAGCTCCCAGGAGTGTATGGTAAGTTGCCATTAAGGACTTGAGGTCGGAGAAGGCACACAACCTTGGGCAAGCCATACACAGATTTTATGGCTTCACACTTCAATCCATTTCAATCCCCTTCAAAATTTTCACCAGATTCCAGTGGTAACAGAGCACCTTTGAAATCAAAAGCCTAAAATATTTTCCCCCAATTGCTTGGTTGTTATTTTCTTCATCTCAATGGAAGCTGAGAAACTGCTCCCAAGGCCCAGGCAGGGCCATCAAGGGTTGGAAAACCTCAACTGAGACAAATTTCTGACTAGCACAGTCCAGCTTAATCTACATATGTGTACTTCCTGCCCTTTTGCACCCTTTCTTTTCTTATAAAAGCTGTTTGTTCCCCTGAGCCCCCAGAGATGGAGATTTGACTCAAAACATGTGTCCTCTATTTTTCTTGAGACTGGCTTTGAATAAACCTGTTTTCCTCCACCAACCTCTATCCCTGAGCTTTAGTAGAGCATCAAGTGGTAGAATCTTCATTCCCAGTAACACTATATTGTGCCCTCACTTTTACCAACACCATTCCTTCATATACATCAGCCATGTACATACAGATGTCTTTACATACAAAATTTCATTGTTTCACCCCTGTGAGGTAGGCATTATTAACCCCAGTTTACAAATGAGCAGACTGGGCTCAGAAACATGGATAATTTGCATAAGCAACTTAAGGCTAGCGCTGACATTTAACCTCAGGTCTCCATAGTTTCAAACCTATTTTCTTTTTTTTTTTTTTATATTTATTTCCTGATTTATTTTCTTCACAGATTTTACAACTACCCGATAATTTCTTGTTTATTAGCTTCCTTGTTTTGTCTCCTGTAAGTATCCTGGAAACTCCATGGGGGCAGGGACTTTATTTTGTCACCGCTGATTAACTGGTTTCTTGCACAGAGAGGTCTGTAACATGGATGAGAAAATAGCCTGTTTGCTTGACCAGAACCCAGAGATCCTCTTCTCAGCTGTTGGCCACCTGTGCTCTTTCTTCTTGGGACCTCAGTCCCCTCCAGGTTTGAAGGAAAAAAACAAATCCATGTCCAGACTTCACACACAACTCACTTGTCCTCTCAGACCCTTGGTCCTTCCATCTGGAAAGTGGGGATCATAACGCTGACCTATTCTGAGAGTACAATGAGGTAGCATAGGCAAAAGCAAAGAACCAGCTCACAGAGGGATGTA
Source organism: Callospermophilus lateralis (assembly GCF_048772815.1). Lineage (NCBI taxonomy): Eukaryota > Metazoa > Chordata > Mammalia > Rodentia > Sciuridae > Callospermophilus > Callospermophilus lateralis. The sequence goes on along the minus strand of NC_135313.1, from coordinate 54,645,385 downwards.
GAGGGGCCCAGTATCAAACCTATTTTCCTATTACTAAAATGTACTAGTTCTAATTTGATAGAATTTCAAATAAAATATTGCTTTCAGTTGAAATTAATAAAACATTTGAAGATGTTTTTGTTAGTGACACGATGCTCACAAATTTGTGAGCATTCAAATTTCAAGATATAGTACACTTATTATAAAGTCAGTTAATGAAATACTGACACAGTTTTGATAAACATAGTTGCAACAGGCATATTATCTTCCACTTAGAATATTATTATTAGCATATTATCTTCCACTCATGAGAATATCATGAGTCACACATGTAAACTGATGCAAAAATGTCGATAGTCTTTGGACAAGGATTTGTGATCTCAAGCCACACCTTGATTAAACAGAGATGACAAAAAAAGCTTTAGGCTGTCTTCTAGGTAATCTGGTGGCATCAATTGACATGTTAATTTTCCCCAGTGTACTAAAAAAGAAGGTACACATCACATTTTAGTGTGCATATTGTTTTTAAGATGAATTCTTTCCAAATCAATCTAAAAATTCAATGTAATCCCAAGAAAAATCCCAGTAGCCTTCTTTGAAGGAATTGACAAGCAAATTTTAAAATTTTCATGGAAATATGAAATACCTGTAGCCAGACCTTAGCTTTCCTTAAACCCTCAGTTCCATCCCCAGCACAAACAATCAATCAGTCAATAAAAAGAAAAGAAAGAAAGAGACTTAGAATAACCTGATGATTTTTGAAAGAGAAGAAATTTGAAGGGTAAAATAGAGAGTCCAAAAATATGGTCAATTGGATTTTGACAAAAAAAAAAAAAAAAACAAGATATTAATGGAAAAATCAGCAAAATAGTACTAGAGCAACTGAATATCTGTCAGGGTAAAATGTAACCTTACACTATATGCAAAAACTAATACGTATATATTAGACCCTTGACCTAAACATAAGAGTTAACACTATTAAATTTCTAGAAGAAGATATAAGAGAAAATGTTCCTGATATCACTTAGGAAAAGCCTTCTTTATGGACTGTGTGCACAAAGTACACAGTCCATAAAAGAAAATATTTATTCAATGAACTTTACAAAATTAAAAGCTTTTGCTCTTTTAAAAGAAAACTGTTAAAATAAAGACAAGCAAAAGACTGATAATATATATGCAAACCTACATATAATAAAGGTTCTGTGACTAGAATATACAAGAGCTTCTTACAACTCAATAAGAAGGAAATAGTCCAATATAAATGGGAAAAAGATGCGAACAGCTACTTCACAAAAGAAGATATCAGATGCCAAAACACACATGAAAAGATGCTCAACATCACAGATTGTGAGGGAAATCCCTCTCAGTTTGGAAATGTAAAACCACAATGAGCTAAGCTATTACTCCAGATCGGACAATATCAAGTACTGCTAGTGAGGTGGGGAAACTAGGGCTCTCCTTCATTGCCTGGGTGAATGGATCCAATGGTATACCTTTATACAGTTAAACATACAAGCCACACAATCTAGATATTTATCCACACCTAGATATTTACCCAAGAGAAATAAAAACATCTGTCTACACAAAACTTTTACACGAATATTTCTCACAATATTATTTGCAATCATCAAAAACTGGAAATAACCCATGTGTTCATTAGTTAATGAATATGTAAGCAAACTGTTATGTCTCCATACCATGGGACACTACTCAGTACTAAAAGGAACAAAATATTAATACACTGAAGAATATAGGTGGATCTCAAAAACGTGCCGGGTAGAAAAAAGCAGAACACACAGGACTGCTCTATATACTGTGATTACATTTGTATAAAATTATAGAAGAGGTAAAATTATAGCAACACAAGCAGGTAGGCAGTTCCCTGGGACTAGGAGTCAGATGGTGAGTTCACTGCAAAGAGGGCACACAGGAGCTTTTTAGGGTGACCAGAATGTTCTAACTTCTTCATGGAAATGGTCCCCGGATGGTATAAAATTACCAAAATTCATTTACTTGTTCACTTAGAATTTTATCTTGTATAAATTAGACTTCAATAAAACATGAAGGATGGATTTTTTTTTAAATACAAAAGTTTTGAAATTTCTTAAAAAGAAAACAATGCCCTAGGTTAGGAACAGATATTCTCTTTTGTAACATCATCCTAAGGAAATTCATAGATATTAAGCCAAAACAGGTGAAGTACTGGCTTCTTGATACTAGCTATTTATCTTTAAGATTTTGTCCCTCTAGTTTCCATTACATTTTAAGTAAATTTGCCTGCCTTAATATATACAAAACCACTGATTTTTCATTAAGTTCCCATAGAAACTTGGAAACAGGAGACTTGTCCTTTGACCATAGCCCTTAAGGCATTCAAAGACAAGTAAGAAACACTATTTTGGTTTATTGTTTTGGCTTGGGTTTCTGTTGTTGTTTCTTGTTTCTTTTATTTACTTCTTTCCTTCCTTCTTTCCTTCCTTTCTTCCTTCCTTCCTTCCTTCATTCCCTGTCTCCCTTCTCCATTCCTTCTTCCTTTTTGCCCAAAGTGTATTTATGGTCCCTCAGTCAACACCCAGTGTCAGACAATAAGCCATTAGCATCCTTCACCAGCGCTGCACAACTATCACAACTTGGGAGAGATCCCCTTGAAGATGGAACTAAAAGAGATTGAGGCCACATGTTGTTTCAAACCTGTATTCATTACACCTCCTGACTGCATGTCATATGAGACAGGCCCAACAGATGTGTAAAAATAGCTATTTAACAGGGAGGAAAATACTGTAAAATTGTTTACGGCAGGACAGCAGGTTCTTATAGGCAAAGTAAATTACAAATAGATTTCTCAATTACTTTTTAAAGCCTGGTATTTGATTCTTATATAACAGTCAAAAATCAATTTTGCATGGAATTTATGTGAAAGCCTCATTATTAATAAAACAGCGGTTGGCGGCTGCTACTTCCTCCCCATAACAGTATACGCAGTGGGGAAGCATACACGTGCCAGACTATGCAATCCTTTATCTTTTTATCCTCTGGTTCAGCATCATAAAAAAAGAAAAGAGATGAATTTCAAGCAAATTTTAGGCAAAGACTTCTGGCGGTACATATTTCAAAGGAGCCTGGAGGAGTACCAGGAAAGTATTCAGTGGTTGATGTTGGGAAAGTCTGGACTCCCTACTCCCTACTCCCTGCTCATATTGTATCCTGAAGATCTTTTTTTTTTTTTTTTTTAATAAATAAATAAACTTCTAATTAAGCAAGTCTTTGGTTGTTGAAAAAGTCATGGAACTCTGACCCTAGGGTATCCTACCTCAGCCCTAGAATCTACTGTAAAACCCATGAACTGATACAAAATGATGAGCCAGTGGCACTTTTCTCCTTTTACTTAATGGTCATTTTAAATTTTGAAAAGAACTTGTTTCTGAGCTAAATATTCTGAGCACATAAGAGACACATTTATCTCCAGGTCACAAACTGAGTTCCATGAATGACAACAGACCAGAAGGCGCTGCTCCCCATCTTATACTTGATTCATCAAACTGTGAACACCCTTCCCTTCCTAGAGAAAAGAGGGTGGGAGGAGAAAACTGAGCTCTGGTTAGCCTTCCTTAACCAACTGGGTGACTTTAAATAAGTTGTATCACCACTTCAGGCCACATCTCTAATTAGTACAATAAGGTTTTCAAAATTATATAAGGTTTCTTTCAGCAAAGACTCAGAGCAATGAAACAAAAATCATTTCATTCTCATTACATGTGAAAATCAAATAAAATTTAAAAATTGTATATTTGGCCACCAACATAGGGAAATGTTCATCTCAGAGGTTGAATACAACTAAACCTCCGTGCTGGTCTTCCATTAGGTCCAAACCTCACGTATGCCAACAGGGAGAAGGTAGGAGGTACACCAGGTGTTTGTGGCATGTCCAGAACCTCTACTCAGTTCAAGAATCATGAATCTCTACTCAGTTCAAGACCATGCGTGGCAACGGCAGGCAAGTTGAGGGCTACACTCTCCTTGTCTCCCAAGCATCTATGTCAGTGGCTAACTAAGAATGCAGTCTTGACACAATTACCAAACCAACCCCAGACAGCTATCGTAGGCTGTAGTTTAGACATTCTATTTTGAGTTAACGTGAGTCCTTGCAGATACAGAATGCCAGGAGTTTACTTAAGAATGAAAGTGTGGAGAAGAAAATCAATCCATGGGTTTATCTTTGAGGACTGGCTTTAATACATTATAGAGAAATGAAGCATCTTGAATATTATCAATTAACTATGGGGCTTAAAAATAACTTTCCCTTTTATTCACTAATTATTTACATGGTTAATATGACCTAACTTGTCTTCATTAAGAACCAGAGTTGATCCAACTAAAGTGAATAAAATTGGTATCCTTTGGGGGACAAAATAAAGGATTTTTTTTTTCTCAAGTTAAAATCATTTGGGTGGGGCTGGGGTTGTGACTCAGTGGCAGAGCGCTTGCCTTGCACATGTGAAGCACTGAGTTTGATCCTCAGTACCACATAAAAATAAATAAACAAAATAAAGATATTGTGTCCTTGCATAACGAAAAAAAATTTCTTAAAAATCATTTGGGTGTTCTGATATGCAAAGTGCTTCTTCATTGTTGACTGTGGTTGAAGCAAAAAAAATGTCTCAGGCCTTTATGCCTCCCCATGTCATGGCCCTGGCCCTGACTTTGCAGTTTCTGTCACTACAGAGGCAAATCTATGTCTCTACCTGGTCTTGGACACATCATTTGATAAACAGAATGAGAGGGAACTGATAGATGTGCCAGTTCCAGGCCTGGGTCTCAAGCAGCCTTGCATGTAGCAGCTTGTATCTTCCTCTTTCTGCCATTGCCATGACAAGGACATGCCTGTGCTCACTGTGGGTCTCAGGAAAAAGAAGGCAAAAATATGGAGCGAAGCCAAATCATCCTGCCCAAACCCAAATCAGACCGCCCAGCCCTCGGGTACAGCCCTCGGAGCTCAGCCAAGATCAACCAAACCTTGCAGATGGAGAAGGAAAAAAACAAATGCTTACTGTCGTACACCACTGAGATGGGACTGTTTTTCATGCAGCAGTTTTATGACAACAGCTAATATATTCACCTTTCCTAATATTAGCTGATACTGATGATGATATCGACATTGCCAACCTAAAAAAAATTTGTTACCATCTGGTCTTTCCCTACCTTTATCAGCATGAGTGTTAGATTGATTTTGAGTTAATATAAAATTATTATTAATTAATCATCATTATCTGGTAAACAAACTTCTTCATGTTCTCTCAGCATTTTAGGCAAGATGCTCTCAAATCATGGTGTACCCAGAATCACCTTGAGGGCTTCTTAAAGCACAGTTTGCTGAGCCCCACCTGCAGAGCTTCTGAGTCCGACTATCTGGGAGTCTCCTGGGCCTGAGAATGTGCAGTTCTTGCACATTCTTGGCAGTGCTGGGTCTCTGCTTCGCACTGGACCACACTATGAGAGCCACTCCCTTAGGCCATCAAGGGTTAAGCACCAGGTTGCTGATTCCCATACCCGGCTGTGTTTTCCCAAGGCACCTTTTTCCATCACCTTCTCCAGCTGACCAATAAATGCATGGGGCCAGAGCCAAGATTCCATAGCCTTCCAGATGAGGCAAACATCAAGCAGAGTTGCCAAGCCACACAGCAGGAACTCAGCACCACCTTTGCTCTACACTTACAGTTATTCCAATGGTTGGAGAAGCTTCCTGGTTTGTACTCAAAATACACTGATTTGGGAGGATGAAATAGAGTTCACAGTTTTTTCTCAGTGTCAACTTCCAGGTACTTGTTTTTAAATTCCTCATCACAGAATGCAAAGGTTTTACTGTCAGAGGAAAATCTTGGCCCCATCTATTTAAACGTATGCAATCAATTTCCCTCTCAAATCCCTGTGGCAGGTATTCTCATTTCTTCCCCCTTGCTGTGTATGCAGTGATCTCCTGCTGGGAAAACAGAACAGCTTTTGCTCATGGTGCAACTCCACTCTGACTTCTTTTTCACAATGGTCTTAAGTTAAATTTGAACTCAGACACTTGCCTATGGCTCTTCGGCGTTGGCATCAGTTGGCAGGAATCTTGGTCCTCTGAGTGATGTTCATTTGCAGAACTGCCTTGGAAATTACACCAAATTAAAAAACTACTGCTTGAAAGTTAACATTTTTTAAAATGCAGTAGGGAAATAGGAAGTAATATAGCAAAATGGCCAACCTGTTTTACCTTTCACGTCCTCCTTTTTTCTTTTTCTTTTTTTAATAAAGCATGGTTTTCATCTGCTAACTGCTGAATTATTCTAACTCAAGGGTTGTGCTTTGAAGAAGGGTAAGGTTGCCCCTGAGGTGTGTGAACACTTGTCCAGGGGCCTGGGGAATGTCTGGCACTTTTCTGCTCATAGCCCAAAGTGGTGGGGATATTTCCAATCTGTTTCATGGAACTCATTTGATTCCATTTTGAAAATCCTCCTTTATTTTGCAAATAATTTTTATAAGAATCTTGATAAACTTAAGAATTTACAATCAACAACTATTTCACCCATCAGTAAAGTAGTATACTATTTGACATGTTAAAACTAAGGTGTTGTTTTTAACCCAACATATATTTATCAAGCCTGTACTATGTGTAGGCACTGTGCCTGACAGTTGGGAAACAGTAAAATTATCTTCTTATTTTCAAATTGACTATAATCCTTTTGATGAAACTGACCTGAAAATGAATAATTGTCCCTTCCTTCATTTGACACTTGAATTGAGCATCTAATGTGTCCTAGGCTGACTGTATCATAGAGCACACCATGATAAAACAAGGTAGGCTTGGTTCCTTCTCAGAGTTCAGTCTTGTGAAGGGGTCAGAAAGCTTCTGTAAAAAGTGCAATAAATGTTATGATTTGAGAAATCATGTAGCAAGAGCATGGAACAGGCAATCTGGTGTATGCAGTTAGAGAAAGCTTTTAGAAGTAGCAAGTGGAGATCTGAAAATGCAAAAGAGGAAAAGCTGAAGAAGTAGGAGGGAAAGAGGAAGAAAGTATCTGTGAAGGCCCAAAGGTCAGAGAGGGTTGATATTGAACTGTATTAAAAAATTGAAAAGATTTCAGTATGATGAGAAAGCATGAAGAAGGGATTCAAAAGTAATGACAGTGAAAAGGCAGAAGGGTGCAAAGTTTAAGAATTTGGACTTAACTCTAGTGGTGATGTGGAGTCACAGATTCTAGAAGGAAGACATGACACAAAGCTGATGATACAATTTGTGACTTCCATATTTGCAAATTTTCCTACTCACTAATGTTCATATGTAACCTCAAAATCAACATTTGCAGCACCTTTGAGTTCTTTGGAGAACACACATGCACATAGTGGCAAAAAATGAGCACATTCCCAGCTGAGGTAGAACAAAGCACTACTCCACCTTTGTGTTTCAGGAGTCATACTGTAAAGTGCTGTTTTGGCCTGTTAAGTGCCACATTTTTCACATTTTTGTCCTTTATGTTGGTGATTTTGCTCTTTAAAATGTCCCAAGAACAGTGCTGACCTGCTGTCTGGTGTTCCTAAGAGTACGAGGACTGTGATATGACTTACACAGATAGCCCATGTGCTAGGTAAACTTCATGCGGGCATGGGTTATATGCTGTTGACTATGAATTCAATGGTAACAAATCAATAATATATATTAAATAAGATATTATTGAGCTGGGCATGGTGGCACATGCCTGTAATCCCAGTGGCTCAGGAAGCTGAGGTAGGAGGATCCCAAGTTCAAAGTCAACCTCAGCAAAAGCGAGGCACTAAGCAACTCATTGAGACCCTCTGAATAAAACACAAAATAGAGCTAGGGATGTGGCTCAGTGGTTGAGTGCCCTTGAGTTCAATCCTGGTACCCACTCCCCCCAAAAAAAGATATTATTGAGCTGACGCACATATAAAGCAAGTGTATATATTGACCACTTCATGACAATGTTGACCAGAAGTGTTCAGGAACCTAACCATGTTTTCCCCAAGAGCTACCATTCAGTTTTCATCAATTAAATGTTTGTAAAGACTTTATAGAACATCACTACTATGAAATACAAGAACTGGCTATCTATTGGGTAGAGACTAAACTGGAAATAGAGGCACCAGTTACAGGAATATTTCAGGCATTCAATTGAGAGATGCTTTTGACTTTACTCAGGTTTTGGCATTGGAGATAAAGAGAAATAGTCAGATAGGAGAGGTATTAATAAGACTTGGTGGTTGATTGAATGTGGTAGATGATAGAGGTTGGAAAACATCAAGGATAGTGCTTGGTTTCCAGTTTAGGCAATTGGTAGGATGGTAACAACACTGTGAGAAATAGAGAACAACATAGGAGGACTGCAGATTGTTTTGGGGCATACTAAATATAAGATTTTTATAAGAAGCTGGGCACCATGGAGAACACCTATAATCCCATAGGCTTGGAAGGCTGAAGCAGGAGGATCACAAGTTTGAGGCCACCTTCAGTAACTTAGCAAGACCATAAACAACTTAGTGAGACTCTGACTCAAAATTAATAGTAAAAAGGGATGGGATGTGGCTCAGTAGTTAAGTGCCCTTGAGTTCAATACCCCAGTACCAAAAAAAAAAAAAAAGATATTTTTTATAAGAAAGATATCTGAGTGTAATCGTCAACTTGACAGTGGGGTGAGCACATCTAGAGCTGAGAATAGATATCTAGTTGGAGAGTGCAGATTGGAAAAACTGAGAAATAAGGGTTCAAGTTATAGGAATAAAACTAGGAGAGAATCTCTTGTCAGAGAAATCAAAGAAAGGGAAGGATTAACAATGTTATATGCACTGGGAAATCTAAGAAATAAAGATCCAAAGCATTCATTGAATTTAGTAACATGGAGAAAATCGACAACCTGGGTCAGAGCAGTTTTGGTTGAGTGATGGGACAGAGGTCAGAAGGAAGTGGACCGGCGAGTGAGTTTGCAATGTTAACTCCATCTAAGGAGTCATGGGGGGACTTATGGAGAGGCACCAAATGCTTTAGTGAGAAAATTAGCCTTTACAATTTAAAACAACTTAAGGAAAACTAAAATTCTACTGAGAAAGAGTTAAAATTCAAAGTCAATAAAGAAGATTGAAATAGGAATGAAAACTAGGGGGAAGTAAGGGGCATCAGAAAACAAACAGAAGGTCAAAAGAACAGATTATACCAGAACTGAGAAAGAGTAACCAGGTCATCTGATTCCAGTTCCTTATTTCACAAATAATAAAACTCAGGTCCCAAACATAATTGGACATGCTTAAGGACACATGGTAAAATACCGACCAAATGAGACAGTATTTATCCAGATTCTGTTGAAAGACACTTAAGTGTCCAGTATGATTTTTTAAAAACAATACAAACAATCAAAATCTCCCTGTGAGAACTAGAACTTGTAAGTCTGTGGCTGGGTATTTACAGGAGGGAGGGAGGGAAAAGGAGAGGAGAGGAAGAAAGAAGTGGGGGGGAGAAGTATGGTAGGGAAAAAGGGATGGGGAGCAAGCAAGCTGAAGTTCACTGATGAACCTCACACTACCAACTGTCCGCAGCTCCCACAGTGCCGTGACCGTCCGTATGCAAGTGAGTACCTACCTGCTGGAAAAAAGAAAAGACAAAAGAAGTGAACCATCTCCAGGGTCATCAGATCAAGACCACATTGCCACCTGTGCTTTGTCCCAGCCCCATCTCCACGACAAACCATGGTTCATTCATTCAGCAGATATTTATCAAGAACCTGCTCACTGCTTACATGACCAGGCTTCATCACTGAACAAAAGAGACAAAGAACTCTTCTTTCAAGGAGATTATACTCTATCAGAGAGAAACAGATAAGGAAAAAGAAATACAAAAGGTAAATTTTCCTGTATAGGAAAATGAGTGTAATGGGGAAGAGAAAAAAAAAAGCTAACGTGACAGGGCAGAGAAGTGGGAAATTCCTGAGGAAGAAGAGGAAAAGGGGAAGGTAGAAACCCAGCAGTAGCTGCACAAACTCCCTTATCTCTCCTCCAAAAGGCGTAGTAACCTCAGCATCACATACACCCAAATGGCAACGTCTGAGCAAGTGGGTCCTGCGTACAGAAGGGCAGATGGACTTAGACTCTGTGGAGATTTAAGGCCATGTGTAACATCCTTTATACATTATGTCAACCTCTTCAATCCTGAGCTTCCTTTTGTGCTCAACAGTAGGTCTCATAACTGCCCATGAAGTCCTCTTGCTGTTAAACCAGACAAATAGTTCATGAGGACAGTGTTACGTCCTTTGCTTTGTTACCTTCCAGACACAGAGACTTCAGTTTGTTTTTATTTTTATGACTAATTGTCAACAGATACTTTGCTCCTTCCCTGGGATGATCCAGCAATTTCGGGTACTTGCCATCAAATCAACCAAGTCTTTTGGATCCATTTTGGAGTTGCAAGTGAAACCAATGAGCATCTCAGCCTGCCTCAAATTCAAATGAACGAGAAATCCAGAGGGCCTGCTTTGCCTCCCAATTTTGATTTTTCCATAAACACTGAACTTTCATTTAAAAAAAAAAAAAAACACTTAGCAAATCATGAACCTTGTGGGATGCCCAGAACACTCGGTTTCTACTCAACTTGGTCTCGGTTCAACTCTAGGTGTGAGCAGAAATAGCTGAGCTGGGTCTATTAGTTTCCATCTAAATCTTCCTGATGTACAGTCACGATGTTGCCTTTGACTTCAGAGCAGCTCAAAACTCCTTACAATCGCTCTGCCAACCCTCCTTGTTGGGAAGAGTTGACTAGGGAAAAGAAAGATCTCATTCCCTCAGAATCTTCTGCTTCTTACTGTTCCCTCCATCTTTATCAGAAGCCCGAATGCCCCACAGTGAATCTAGATATCATGAAAATTCCCCCTCTGTATTCTTTCTAAACAGTGATTTCCCTGCCTTCTGACTTCTAATTCTGAATTTTTCTCTATTTGAGAAATGTTCCCGTTTCCCACTCCCCTTTCTGATCAATAGCTGGCCTCTACCTACAATCGATTCCTTCTCCAACTAGCTTTAAATCACAGTATCAGGTAGAAATTGCTTTCTGTACAAACACATGGTGTTACAAAAATGGCCACAATACTGAAACACAACAGGTAACTTGCTTTTTATTTACAAAAGAAATTTGACTGAATTCTTTTCTGTGTGTCACAGCTCCTCAGTGTTAATATCCTCTACTTTTGTGTGAAAACATTAGAGCATATTCATGCCAGTCTTGGAATTTCAAGTAATGAGCCTGATTTCTCCAAAAACAACAGACTTCCTCCATCCTTGGCTCCCAGACAAATTTCCTTAGTCTGAGCTTAAAACTAAAAGCATATTGATTTCTGGAGAGGTGCAACCTTCTGTGTTTGAACCAGTAATTAGGACAGTGTTTATACAGAAGGTCTGAAAAGCAAATGTTTTCTAGACATTGTAGAGTCTTGCAACTCAAAGTGTGGTCCTTGACCATTTGCACCCCGCAGGAGCTCCTCAGGAAGGCAGAAATGCAGGCCACACAGAAGTCCTACTAAACAAGAATCTGTATTTTCACAAGATTCCTAGGTGATGAACGAACATATTCAAGTTCAGGAGGCAGGGAACATAAATAAGATAATGTTCAGTACCCGTGTAACTTTACACCATGTACAACCAGACGAATGAGAAGTTATACTCCATTTATGTATGATAAGTCAAAATGCATTCTACTGTCAAGTTTAATTAATTAGAACAAATAAAAATAAATTTTAAAAGACAGTGTTGGGTTCCTGGGTTGTTTATCTCAAGCAAAAGTGTAGGGTGAGGGAAAAAAGGATGAGAATGTTTGCATCTCTGTGATTTTCAACAAAGTTTCTCTTCTTTAACACAGCTACTGCTCTAGTCTTTTAATAAATCCACACTCTGACAATCAGTGACATTCAGGCCCTGATATGGTACACCCTTCTTGCCATGGAAATCCCAATGCATTTCTCAGAGATTTGATGATAGCTCTGCCCACCCAGATGCTCATTTTTAGGTTTTAGGTTAGCATTTCCCTCTCTCTTCTTTCAAGGTCCTCATTTCTCTAGTGTCAAGAATATCTGAACACAGGATAAAGTAGAATGAGAAGAGACAGACATCTTAACATTGCCCTTGATGAGAAGATGAGCGCTATCCAAAAGAACATTCTATGATAACTGATAAACTGTGATGATGTGATAAACTGGTTTTCTCAGTCTGGTAGCCACAAGCCCAGGCCCGTGACTCTTGAGCAATTGGAATTGTTAAAAGATAAACTGAGGCACATTAAAACATTATGGAGTTTGAACAAATAGCAATTCCTGCAACCCACTGAAGGGATACAAGTGAAGAACTTTTTTAAAAATATTTTCTTAAGTTGTTGATGAGCCTTTATTTTATTCATTTACTTATATGTGGTACTGAGAATCAAACCCAGTGCCTCACACATGCCAGGCAAATGCGCTACCACTGAGCCACAACCTCAGCCCACAAGTGGAAAACTTTTATAAGGTGATCAGAGAAGCAGGGCACAGGAAATATTTCCCACAGAAAGTGGAGCAATAGCCTTATTTGAATCATTCTGGGGAAAGTCTATGTAAAGGTTAGTTGATAGTCTTTCATTAGTTAAACCTAAGATTTGTTTTCCTGGAGTATCATCATTTACACTGAGTTGAGTTCCAATTTGCTCATGCCAGATACCAGGGCTCTAGAGCTACCTCAGTCGAATGGCCTCTCAATTATTTTAACAAAATGTTACTAGTGTAATTGAGGAACTAAATTTTTTAAAATTCATTGGCTATTTCAATATTAATTAAAGGTAAATAAAATCTAAAATCTAGTCTTCACTCTCACTACCCACATTTCAAGTGTTTAATAACCACATGTGGCTAGTGGCTACATTATTGGATAGTGAAGGTCTAGATCATTCTTTTGGGGTTCTGCATTTCCCTACCTTTTGGTTACTGCTTGGGTGGCCATTATAACATTGACTAATATCCAGTCACAACTCTAGTAATTAAAAATATGTGTGAATATGTATAGGAAGATAGAAATCCTTACATTAGTGTATGAATGCTATTTTTATAGCTATCTTCTCTAGTATAAAAATCACTTTATAAACTAAAATTCAAAAGATATTTTAAAAATAATTGTGAGGTACTTAAAAAGTTCTTCTAAGAGGGCTGGGATTGTAGCTCAGTGGCTGAGCACTTGCCTTGCATGTGTGAGGCACTGGGTTCAATCCTCAGCACCACAGAAAAAAATAAATAAAGTAAATATATTGTGTCAATCTACAACTAAAAAAAATTTTTTTTAACTCTCCTAAGAAATTAACTATTTTGTATTAATTTCAATGTAAGAAAACTGCTTTGAGAACTTTCTTCTTTCAGAACTACAGAAAGAACAACAGCAGCAAGCTTTCCCATCAAACATCTGAATGTGTTAGAAGGAGAAATCAAATATTCCAACTGACTAGTAAGAAGTCTGAGCAGGGACCAATGGACCATAATTCTCTGTTCAGAATTTATGAGGATTCATCATCATTTAATTAACAATATAAATATTAAAAAAACATTTTATAATACAATTTTATAATTGTAATAAGACACCCCAGAGCATGAATTATGGGGTACTAATTCCAACCCAGTTTTGTTGAGACTGAACATGAATGAATACATTTAAATGCATACTATGTCATGTCTTAGGACTTAAAAAATAAGGTGGCAAAAAAGTATTTCAAAATTCCAAGTCCTATTCCCTTAGAATATGAGCAAAGAAATTCAATGAAAATGTAATTTATTGAGTTTGAGTTTTTATTCATTTTTCCACTGGTAATTACATTACCCACACAAGAGACAGTTATTGAAGAGGTTCAAAAAAATTAAACTATTTTTTTTTCTCTCTAGATTTGTAAGCTTTCACTTCTCTGTGGAGAGCCCACATTTTCCCTCCTAAATCACCTCATAATTTGAGAATGCAATAATAATAAAATATTAACAGTCAGCAGAACTCAAAGATCAGACTTCTGAAGGGCAGCCCTGCATCTTCCAGTATCACAATCATTTATTCAAATTATAATTTACACTCGTGGATATTTGTGAAATGCCTAGCACTGTGCAAGAAACTTTCCATATGTTACCTCAGTACCTATTTACAATAACTCATGAGATTGACACTATCACTAGCCCATTTTACAGATGAGAAAAGTGAGATTTAGAGGGTTTCCATGAGTTGCCCAAGGTCAAAGAGCCCATAACTGGTAGACAGAATTTCAAAACCAAGCAGTCTACTTGTAAAATCTGCTTTCCAATTGAAGCCTGCCCATAGTGTAGCCAGAGAAATTAACCCAATAGACACATAATAAAAATGGAAGTAAACCAGCAAGAACTAAGCCATTACTAGCAGGGGTTAAGCAGCAACAGGGTGGACTTGGAGCCATAAGGCAACTTCCAGATCTAATGAACCCTGCAGGGCTAAGTAGAGGCTCAGAGTACAGTCTGAAGATATAAACAGAAGCTCCTTTCACTTCTGAGACTGAGAAGGAGAGCCACGTCATAAAGATCAGAAACTGCTTCGATGCAGTCTTAGGGAGAGAACAGATCCTCAGATGTCCAAGTAGGTTCTCAGCAAGTAAGGTTCCACTGCATGGGAGCTCAGAGCAGACAGAAATGTCACCAACAGCCTTGATCAAGCAGAGCCTGACACCTGGGGGGCGAAGGCAGTAGAGAAGGAGATGGGTATGAGCAGACAGCTGATGAAAATCTATGATGCCAAGCAGAGAGCCCCTCAAAATGGGCCCATATATCCCTGTCCATCTCACTCCCATACACAAGTCCCTTCTGGGATTGGGGTTTTCTCCCTTCTTTACTGATGAGATGAGGGATGGGAAGGGAAGCAAGAGGAGCCATTCTTTAAATGACTACTCTTTTAGGCTGATCACGGGCTATTCTGCTATTGTTACCCATACATGCAAGATATAAGAGACTGAGTATAAATAACAATTGCTGTTCAATATTGATGGCATCAGACTGCCACATACGTTGGTACTGAGGTTGTCCATGACACCCTTAAATCAAACAAAAAAAAAATTAAACTGTATATTTATAGCTTCTTATTAAATGCTTATATTTTTTTTCTATACAGTTTTGTGGGGTTTTGTTTGTTTCTTTGTTTTTGTTTTGTTTCAGTGTTGGGGATTGAACTCAGGGCCTTGCACATGCTAGACAACACACTACCACTGAGCTACACCTCCAGCCCTGCTCAATTCTTCTTCTAATCTCTGAATGTGTCTCACTGACAGACATAAGGGCTCTCATTATAGATCCTAAAATTACTTGGGTTTTATTAAAGTAACAAAGCCTGGATTTATTAATAGAACTTAATTTCATTTCTGAAATGCCAAGCAGGTATTGATAAAATCTGCTCAATCCACAGCCTGAACCCATATACACCTATAAAAAAAAAATCAATCAAGGCCCATATACATGTAAATAAGTTCTTATTTGTTTTATCATTTCCCAGTACAGCTGAGTTCTTACTTTGTTCATAACAAACTCTAGATCTTAGAATTATTTAATGGGGATTTACCATATATTACAGCCAACCACTGATGAGAGTAGAGGCCAGAAGAATCTGGAAAATATTTTTACTCAGTTAATGACTTAAAAATTAATAGGCAGAGAATTCATTGAATAAAATAAAATGGTCATAGGATTTCATGATTACAAAGTGACACTCAAATACTCCAGCTTGAGTTCAAAGGTTTGGCTATGTTGAGGAACAATTGGGGATTGGATGGGGAGAGCGGAACCTCCTCAGAGAAAAATGCATCCCAGTGGTGAGACACAGAAGTTTAGTACAAGCGCAAGCTCAATGCATGGTATCAGAAAGGAGAAAGAGGATGCCAACTGAGTTCTCAAGGACTTCAGAAGGAGTTCCAGAGCATAGTGTGCAGTGGACAGCAGGGGAGGCAGCAGTAGCACCAGAGCTGGCCCTCAGTAGGACAACACGCCCTGCAGCACCACTCTTGGGGTTTGGCATCATGGGCAACCAGAAATATTCCCACAGTCACTCCAGCCAGGAAGGGAAAACAAAGGAGGCCAGGTTTGCAGAAAATGCAGGATATCCCTTGGGAATCTCAAAATTGGAAGAGAGCTGGACTGAGGAAGTTCATTTTGTAACCAAGCTTGTGATCTGATGATCTTCCCCTCCAGGATAAAGTGTGACTCCTCAGCATCTGATTGATGGGGTATCAAAAATGCTACCCCAAAATATGGCACCTTGGCCTGCTGAGTGTTTTAAGCTGAAGGAAACTGAGAGAACCATAGAGGCAAGGAGGTTAGTCTGAGTTCTCTCACCTTTCTTGCCTGAAGCATGGCCATGAAAGAATTCCCTGACTTATCTTCCCTGAAAATAGATCTAAGACCCTCCCTCATTCCACGCCAAGAAGAATCTGAACAAACAGATCTTCCTAAGGCCCCCAGCTCATTACCATCAGATCACCCCCTTTGTCCTCCTGTATGAAAATACACAGGTCTCCCTGGGTCTTTGTGTCTTTATTTCCAAAGGCTCCTGTATTATGCAATATTTGATCAGGACTGGTGATATAGCTCAATGAAAGAGTGCCTGCCTAGCATGTGCAAGGCCCTGGTTTTGATCTCCTGCATCACAAAAAGAGAGGGGGTGTGGAGAAAAAGAGGGAGAAAGGAAGGAAGGAAGGAAGGAAACTCTGGTTAAATGACTCTCTGTTTTTCTCTTGTTAATCTGTCTTCTATTATGGAGATGTCATCCAGGAACCTTACAATGGCTAGGGAAGAAACATTACCTCAAGTGATAGTATTAAGAGACAGCATCTTTTAGAGCTCTCACTATGGGGTAAGACGTTGAAGGGAGCTAACTTGCCCCATCCACCCTTTCTACAGAGTCTCCATTTATGAAGCAGAGCACAAACCTCACCAGGCACCAAATCTGCTGGTACTATGATCTTGGACTTCCTAGCCTCCAGAACTGGGAGAAGCAGAATTCTGTTATTTATACATTATCAGTCTAAGGGATTTTTGTTATAGCTGTCTAAATGTACCATGACTATCACTTTCAGATTTCCTTCTCCATAACCATAGCTAAATAAGACTGAGTTTTCTGTCAGTAGAATTATGCTGGACAGTATTTTAAGCCAGCTTGGAAAATTGCATAAGTGATTCTCTCTTTTCACTATAATTTTACAGCAATTCTGTTCTCTGAAAATGATTACTGGACTTGAGGAGGGAGTAGTCAAGGTATTGGGTTATTGAGAAAGGAAATCGGTACTCATCGATCCTCACACTGAGGGAGCCAAGCATCATAAACCAGAGCTACCCTACAGATGGAACTTGAGACCTTCAGGAATTCAAATCTTGTAAAGACATATAAAGAAAATATTGAAAACAAAGTTGGAGGTATAAAGGTAGAGAATAGCTTTGTTGGGTCTTAAGAAAACTCAGCAGGGCTGCAAGGATTTCAACATGACAACAAACAGCCCTGGTTTTCGCACTCAAGGCTTCCTCCTTTACCAGAAGACCAAATAGCTTTCCATGCCACAGGAAATCAGACAGTAAAAGAATCAAATGTTTTAAAGCTTCAGTCTAGTTTAAAACTGGAATAATTTGGAGTATATGTGATCAATAACTTCTGGTTTTTCCTTACCTTGAGTAAAGAAGAGAGCCAGCACAGGAAAAGAAGAGTCAGGAGCAAAGAAGATCTTTAGAATCCAGTGGGTCCTGGGATCCCTGCCCCAACACTGCCAGGCTGAATCCAGGGTGACAGATAAATCAAGAGATTAATTTGGGAAGATAAAAGCCAAGGAGACCAGTACCCCACTACAATGTGGGCCTTAGAAAGCCACAAGGCCTGCAGTTCCACCACAGCCCAGTATCAGGATGAGAGCAGTAGAGATGCCTATCTGGGGCCAGACACAGTGGCCCACACCTGTAATCCTAGGGACTCTGGAGGCTGAGGAAAGAGGATCACAAGTTTAAAATCAGCCTCAGCAATTTGGCAAGGCCCTTCACAACTTAATGAGAACCTGTTTCAAAATAAAAAGAGCTAGGGATGTGGCTCAGTGAATAAGCACACTGGGGTTCAATCCCTGGTACCAAAGGGGGTGAGAATAAGAAATACCTGCATGGGGTATCTAGGAAGAAAGGCCTGAGGCAGCCTCATAGGAATATGGAAATGCTTTCAGTGAAGACAATATTAGCATGGGTATGTTTCTGAGAGCAGACAGGCATGCAAGGTTGGGACAGAACACAGCAGTGGGTGCAGTTGAAGTTCAGACAGGACCCTGGAGAAGACAGGAGCTACCCAGGTAGATAGATGACTTCGTAGTAGCTTATCCTTGCCTTCCTGCTGCCTTGACCATATCTAAGAACCAGGAATTTAGATGTAAGAAGTAAAGAAAGGGAGAAACCTTGAATTAACTGAGAGTCACCTGAGTTGGCAGAGTTTACCCTGAATTCATAAAGAATACATTTTTCTTTCCAAGCTGAATGAATTGTTGAGATGAAAGTTCATAATACAGAAACAAAGTTTCATTTCTCACATGCTGTAGTTTAATAGATGTTTAATAAAGCCAAGTATGGTTTTATTTAAAGCCTGGTTTAATTAAGCCAAGTATGGTGAAAATAGTCAACTTCAAAAGCAGGTAAGTCAGATACTTGTTAAAACCTTAAGAACCACACTCTTTGAGGAATCCCATAGAGTGTCTTGTACAGCATAGATGCTCCAAGGAGTGTTGCTGAATGTTCCTCTAAGAACAGTCTCCCCTATTTGATTCCAGTAAGTACTCATGCATGCACTCTCTTAAGCACAATGCTATTGTGTATCTGAAGTACAATTATATGCAAAAAAGAGGGAGTATTTCAAAGTAATGAATAAGATATAAGTGAAAAAGGAAAAAGGAAGATACATGATCAGATGGAAATTTCCCCTCCCAATTAATGATGAAGGATTTATGGAAGAAGATGATCTTTCCGCATGGGATTTGCTAGATCATCGATAACACCTAAACACCACTAACCAGCTAGTTTTAGAATTTTCCTGGGGAGAAAATGTTTTTACTATAATTGTCAACAGGTTATAAAAGTATAGTTGATTTTAATCTCTGCCTCAAGAGAGTTTGCAAAGAAGCAGTGAAAAATGGAAAGAATAATACAGTGAAGAGAGCCATCTAGGACTTGAAAGCTACTCTGTTGGACACACTTGGTCTGCACTGAAACCATGGTTTCTCTGATGCCTGGTGTGCTCAAAGATCCATTGTAATTCTGCTTATCAAGGTGCTTGCATACACTTTTGTTTTTTAGTATCTCAGCAAAGTAGGCAGGACTCTGGAAAGGGGAAGCCCCCCTGCTTGATCTGGCTCAATTGGCTGGCAGATCTCAGTCATCTATCCAATCAGAGAGAAATATTTTGCCCATGCAAGAGGTTTCATCTCTTTCTGAGCCTGCCTTTACTGACAGGTTAAAAATAGAGAAGTTTAAAACTAAAACTTCATTATAAATAGACAACCTGCTACTTTGGGTGGGATTCATTATATAGTTAATTTCTATAATTGCTCAGACTTTGGCATCTGTTCTCAGCAATGGTCCTTTACAAAATTGATGACAGCTTCGAAGCATTTTTTCTTCTTTTTATTTGGATGGCAAGGAACTAACAGTGGCATGGGATTTATTGGGGTGTAAATGTAGTTATCTAAATAAAAGGTTATTGTTTTAAAGACTATCAATAAAAATTTAGTGATTAAAAACAGAAGTGTCAAGCTTGTTCCAAGTCCCCTGGCTCCTATTGAATTAGGGTAGATTTTTTTAATGTTCTTTTAATGGAATTTTCCATGAATGAATTTAATTGGGTTTTGAGATATACTGGTATATATGGCTTTTTTAAATATAGAAAAAAAATTAGAACCCAAAATAAAAGAAACAAAGAAAAGAAGGAAAGAGGGAACAAGGAAGGAAGGGAGGAAGAGAAGAGATGAGGAGAGGGAGAAACCAAAGATCCTAATACTCTGCTGGTGCTTTATAGGGTCCCCAAAATGCCTGTTTTCATTTCTCCAATCCTTCCAAAATGACAGCTATGTTTATAGAACAAGCACACATGTTATATACAGTCCTGGTTCTCCTGTTCCCATAGACCTAATCACTTTTCTATGACCCTAACAAAACAAAAATTATATACCATCTTGCAAAAGCCTTGACAATCAGAATTACAATAGATACCAGAGCATACCAAGAATAGGTTTTTGTTCTATACCAAAATTTTAAGATCAAAATTAAAGTAGTAATTTTGTAGTCAATCCTCTAAAATTGGGTTTGCATGTAAAGCCTAGGTTTCATATCCTTTCTCCTCTGGTTTCCCCACCTGTGAAATCTGTACAACTCTTCTCAGAATCTTTAAGAAATTCCTCATCACTGATAAATCTTTGATGCTATTTCTGAAGCTTACTTCATCCAAATTAATCCAAATGTTTAAATCATCCTAGGCCTTATCTCAAGCTCCATAATGGAAAAGTTGACTCTATTTATGAAATCCCTAATCAAAAATTTCAAGAAATACAAACCAGAAGTGTGCATTACTCATGTCACCCTCTGCATGGGAGATGGTCTCAATTATACACATTAAATATTGATGTATTGATTCATACTCCTGGGGGAAAAACAGCTCTCTTTAGTGGAAAGTGAGGTCCAAATGGCTATTTTCCCACAACACAAGTTCTCTGACATGTAGCTTAATATTTCCCAATTCAGAAATGTCATCTGTAATCTATGGTCCCTTTAGGGATAGGCTATTAGACTTTCTTTCTGGTTTCTCTCATTCACAAGCTGTCCCTATGTGTATTATTATTTTTATAATTATTGTACCACTGGGGACCTATCTGTGCCAGACCTTGTTCTAGGTGCTTGGAGTACATCACACAATAAAACAAAGGCAGCTGCCTTCATAGGGCTTACATTATAGTATAGGAGATGAACCGTAAGCAAGTGACAATAAACACGTGAAAAATTAGCAGGGTTTTTAGTAAATCTCAACCCAGATCTATTTCTTCAGCCCTCCCAATAATTGTGAGTCAATTAATTCCCAATCCTGCTACAACTAGCCAGAGTGCATTCTTTTTTCAGCAACTGAACTTCAACTAATGTGATTAGTCAGCCCGCTTTATGAAGTCTTGACCCCAATTTCTCTTTTAAACCTACACTAATGGAGTATATCAGCCAGCATCTTTAGTTGCAAGTAACTACTTCATTTAATGGAGAAAAAAAATCATTGCAAGGATATTGGGTGGGCTCCTAGGACTG
The DNA here is from genome assembly GCF_048772815.1 of Callospermophilus lateralis. Lineage (NCBI taxonomy): Eukaryota > Metazoa > Chordata > Mammalia > Rodentia > Sciuridae > Callospermophilus > Callospermophilus lateralis. Next base: position 54,624,062 of record NC_135313.1, on the reverse strand, counting down.
CCTGGAGGGCAAGCTACAAGTGCACATCTACAAGTGCACCGTAGCTGATGAACCATAGAAAGCACCTACACTGGGTTTTATACCTGGGGGTAATGGAACTCACGGAGCTCATGTGTTGAAGAATACCCTCTTTCTAAGGATCCCAGGAACAGTGTCAGGGCTGCTCCATCCAATCCCTTCTTATCTCAGAGCACTGCATACCCAGCACCCTTTGCAGACATTCTTGAGAACCATAAGCAAGAAGGGGTGAGAACTGGGTCACCTGGAAGACTGTCCTGCAGTTATAGCCCAAGATCTGCCTTGAAGCAGGGTCTCTCACACGAACTTCCAAGTACTGCCCCTTCTGCTCCAGGACACCAATGTTCATGGCTGGGCAAAAATTCTCGATGGCCACTGGTTCTTTACATTCATAGTTCCACAGGCAACATCTTCAATGGATACATCTGATTGGCTAAGCTTCTGTGCCTGCACCCAGCTGGTAAAATCAGGAAAGTCATCTAGTATTTTTCAGCTTCTCAAATGGAAAAGACTATGCCTAGTGTCATCAGTGGAAATATTCCCCACACTTAGGAAGAGTGATCCAAAAACTGGGAAAAATTTGGTCTCCGAGATGCTGTTCTGACGAGCTAGAGTGGAGGTAATACTTGTACCAGTTAGCTTTTCTACACATCACCCAAAACTTAGTGACCTCTAACAATTGTCATTTGCTTCTGCTCAAAAGGCTTTGGTCAGCTCAGTGCTACTGCTTATCTGGGTCAGCTCTGGCTGCTTTTGGCTGGGCTCACTCATGCATCTGTGATCAGCTGGCTGGTCAGCTGGGAGCTGCATGCTTGATGCTGTAGGATAAACTCACTCACATGTCCAGAAGATGATTGGCAGTTGGGTGGAGTCATGAGGGTGACTGAGCCATGGGCTTCTCATCACCCAGCAGGATAGCCCAAGTTTCTTCATGTGGTGGCCATAGTTAGGACCTGTATGCATCAAAAGAGGGTAAGTTCCAGTGTTCAAGCACTTTTCCTATCTCTTGACTGTCTCACATTTGCTATTATACTACTAGCCAAAGCAAGTCATAGGGTCAAGCTCAGAGTCAGCATGAACAGGTCCTGCCCATGAACATGAGTACCAGGAAACTCTAAACACAAGGAAGGTCACTACTACAACAGTCTACCACATACCCTTGTGTTGACATGAGTCCATTCTTCAACTGCTTTAAAACATTTACCCTTCTCATACAATCAATATAAAGCAGAAGTTTAATTTGGTGGTTGGAAGATTCCTCAGCATTTCAGGAATTTTTGTGTATACCTCAGGTAGTCACCTGTGTGCTAGAACAAAATCTCAAATTTCACACTGCAGCACCCAAGCAAGGGAGTTTTTGAGACCGACTGTGCAATTGCATATTCATTTATATGAATCTGAAGTTCATGAGGTCACAAATTTTGTGAATCCCATTCCCTGATGTATGTTCAGAGGCTAGAACAAGACCTAATATATATAGTAGGAGGTGATTCATTCAGAAAGTTATTTTTCTTGATCTCCTACTGTGTGCACTTCCCTAGGACTAGAGAAACAAAAGTGAAAGATCTAGTCCCTGCCCTCAAATAGCTCTCAGCCTAAAAGGAAAAAAAAAAAAAAAAAGATGAGGGGGTTGGCTCAGTGGTAGAGCACTTGCCTTGTACCTGCGAGGCACTGGGTTTGATCCTGAGCACCACATATAAATAAATAAAGGTATTGTGTCCATCTACAACTAAAAAAAAAAAAAAAATTTAAAGGTGAACAAATTGACAATTATACAATAGTATGATTGTTGAGACAGCAGCAGGTGACCAAAGGAGCAAAGGTTGGAGCAAAGAGTTGAGATCAGAGGCCTTTGCCATACTTAGTTAGAAAACGATGCAGATCCTAAGGAGGATGCAGGCAAAGGGTCTAGAGAGAAAGTGATAGCACTGAGAAACAAAGGAGGGAAGTTGACAGGTCTTGGTGATAAACAATGTATAGAAAGGGAGGATAGGGGGAATCAAGGATGACTTCAGGTGGCTTGGTAGAAAACAGTGTAGGAAGGAGACAACATTCCCCATATAGTGGGCCCAATTGTAAACAATAGGACACAGATTCAAACTCATTACTCTAGTGCTTTGCTACCATTTTTAAGTAAAGAAAAACCCTACCCAATAAGCAGTCATACTTTCCTTAGCCCTGCCCATTTTAAGAATCCTTTAAACTCATAAGTCTTCAATATCCTTGTAATTGCCTTTTCAATCTCTGCTCTACACCATCTCAAACATGTAATCAAACCTCAACTTAGTAAAATTATTTTTCTATAGAGTAATATATTTTTATTGTCCATGTCCACTGCTAGAAGCCAACAATCTCTTTTTTATTGCTATTATCTTATAATCATAAAAGCTCCGTGGTTGGGTTATGATTGCTTCAAATGAAGAAACTTAGGCCAGGTAATTTCTCACGACAGAGTCCAGGAGGAAGGTTAAGCCTGAAATCAAGCATATCAGATAATGCATCCAAGTTCAGACGTTTGATTTATTGCCTATCCTTCCTAATGATTAAATATTCGGCTTCCCCATTGGAACTACACATATATTCATAATATAATGTTCAAAGCAGGTTAACTGTATACTAACTTTCCACCTTTATTCTCTGGAAAGAAACATCAGCTTGCACACTACTCATAACAACAAAGAAGCGTTGCATACCAAGATCCAAGAAAGAGCAGAAGCACCTAATGAGGCCGCGAGCATCAAATTTCTCTCCCCAAACACCAGGTTCTAGTGAAGTTTTTCTTTGTGGTAAAGAAACTCCAGAACAGCTGTCAAAAATATGGCACAGCTAAGCTTCTAACAAATTAAAAAGCACCATCTGCAGGCACTGTGGTCTGATACACAGATGTGCCCCAGTACAAAGCCTAGGGAAGAGAAAATGGGTTGGTGGTGCTGAGGTTAACGGGTCTGAAAGCAGACAGCATATGTTTCTCCAATAAGAAGAGCACTCCACTACAGAAGCCAACAATTTGTAAGGTTTATAAATCGTTATTGAACCTCTAATGCACCTCTAAATACTTGCATTCATGTTTTTAAAGTTTCTTTAAGAACAGTAAGTAGATCAATTACAGAGGACTACAAGTTCAGCATCTTTCCATGTACCATTAGTCGTTCAGTTTAGCCGAAGAAGGTCCCTACACTATCTTTAATCTGTTTCTTTCTCCCCCATCTAGTAACACCTCTCATTAAAACTAACTCTTTTGAAATATGCAACACCGGCTAGCTTGTCCCACTTGCTAATGGTCCTGAATTGATTCTTAATTAGTTGCAGTTTTGGAAAGAATCCAATTAAAATAGTGGGGAATTCCAATAGCAGAAAAGAATAGCTAATATGCGCTATGCTCTGAGCTGCTGATCTTTGCATTAAACTTGCTCAGGCAAAAGGCAGCTATGCAAAATATGGCAGGATTCAAATCATACTAAACATGTTCAGGTTTTAAACAGAAACCTTCACATGGTAATTTATCCTCTAGTCATAAAACATGATCAAAGAAAGGCAGCCAAATGCTGTTAGAAAAATTACATTCCTTCATTCCACTTTCCCTCTCTTCTTCCTAAAAGGACAGGTTACTAATTCAGGAAAAGACAGCAGAATCTTTTCAATAACTTACATAATATTTTTATTTGTTGTTTATATTCTAGTGCCCCTCCAAAAGGGGAGAGGAAACTCGGGTGGGGAGAATTGGAGGGAAAAATGAAGAGGTGGGAGGGAAGCCTACAGGAAGCTAAGTAGGATATTTTCCTATGTTCTTTCCAAAAGCAGAGTCGCTACCAGCAAAATCCCTGGTGTTGTTTATGAGGGCAGCTGGAGGTCATTTGACAGGTATGGCTTTTATGGTTCAGATTTAATTATAGAAAAGCAAGGGCTCAGAAAAGCAAGGTCTCAGGAAGCCCAGGCAGGAGAAGGACTCATGTCACTGCTGGTAGGTGACAGTCACGTGGCCAGCTTTTGTATTCAGCAGTAATAACTCACTGCCTGGGACTGGGCTGGAGCCCAGCTCTGCTATCCCCTGAGGAGCTTCCACCAGGCATGGATTCATGGAGTCTTTGATCTGCAGATTAACATGATCAGGAACACAGGGCTTTGTCTTTTGCAAACATCCTCAGTTCCTAAATTTGTATCCAATGAAAGGTTGAGCTCATTTTTATTTGAGTAATGAATTGCAGTAATTAATGCACACATTGATTTTTTTTCAAGTCTCCCTAAAGGCTATTTCCATTTTTAATTTATAGAAAATACATACCATTCCCTTAATAAGAGACTGCTCTATATTTCAAAATACATATGGAAGAAGAGACACAATCAAGCAAACAACAAAAAGACAAAACAAGTGATGTTGGAGAGTGGGTAGTAACGGAATTAAACAAAGTCACTTTGAAAATCCACTAAGAAGAAGCTCTTCCTGTGGAATTTCAATATCTACTCTGGATCCACTCAAACATTTCCAAATGCTTTTTAAATAAGCAGTTATTTGAAGTGTGCAGTATTTGCATGGATAAATATCTCCTTCCTTTTAAACTAAGCTTTTTTTCAACTATTAATAAAAAGGACATCCTGTGCAAAAAAGAAAAGAAAAAGAAGAAGAGGAGGTGGACAATTAAATCTGAATTAGATAAAATTGTCATGGAATTTTTATTTTGTTTTAAGAAGAGGTCATGTCATTCCTTCCCATGATCATCAAAAAATAGCATTTAAAACAGAGAAAGATACACATACACAACAAGAGAGAGATCGTGTCTCAGCTGCACCTTAATGAAGTATCCCGAGGGCTTGAAATGATGGGATTTTTCTTGAGAAATAATTCTTTTCTTGCACCAGGGTTCTTAATAAATACCAATAGAGAAAGAAGTGTGTGTGTGTGTGTGTGTGTGTGTGTGTGTGTGTGTGACACAATCTGATATGTATCTCAAAGTCACAGGAACCAAGCAGAGACCATATCCCCTAGCAGGTATTCAGCAGTGGCACGGTGGCCAGGAGGAAGGGGTTTGGAGGCACATGAAAAACTAAAGGAATACCTGATTAACCTTTCGCTGACTCTGAGCCACGTGATGCGCAGTGAGCCTTCTTAGAGTGATGGCTTTAGAAGAAGATGTTAAATTTAACCTCTGGCGCAATGATAAATTGACAATAAAAAATTCAATGGCTTGGTAATTACCAATCACTTTGGACATCGGCAACATTTTTCAGTTCTGTCACTGTGCATTGGCACAAAAGCTTGAGCTGAAATTCTCTCGATCTTCCTCTTTTTAACTTTGTTTTCATGATGCAGATTAAATCTGCCACCCTATTACTGATTCATTTTCCTAATTTTTCATGTCTGCACCATGCCCCAGCTGCACCAGGCTGATAATTGTGGAGCCCAGCCCTGATGATTAACATCAGAAGAATTAATTATGCCTGCCATTAAAATTCCGGGTTGCACATGGTGATCAAGAAAAATTAAGTTTCTCTAGGCCTCTAAATCATTTCACCTTTGCAGGGAAGGATAGTGCCTGGACAGCTAGGCTGCAGCCTGTGTTCCTGCCGAGGTCGAAACCACATGCCCTTTGTGTAATTCAACAAATGCTTTCCCAGTTGTTTTTTCCCATGATTTGGACTAAAAGATTTAATGCTTAGAAAATAAAAGAAACCTGAAAGATATTCTCCATCTTTTGCTTTGAGAAGGGAGAGAAATACTTTTTCAGCAGCTCAGCTGCTGTTTCTGAAATATCTGTTATACTAATTTGTAGATGAATGCATCCCATGGAAAAAAGATGTAGATGAATGCATCCCTTGGAAATAGTTGATGAAATGAGGGTGGAAAGGGGTCTAGCTTTACAATCGTTATAAATGGGAAGAAAGGAAATGTTCATTCAAGTAGACAAAGGCAGTGGCATTTCTTGGAAATAAATTGATAACAGAATAAAAACAGATTCCTCAGATCTTTAGGCTAAATAATAATGAGTAAAAGAAGCCTGTTGACTGACGCATTTCCAAAATGATTGTTGCATGAGAAACTCAAAATGTATTCAGTCTAGCCTAAGGTACGAAATTTACTAGAGCTATAAAGAGTAAGATGATATGCATTTATCATGTTCTTTTTCTACTCTATGTTCCATTTTTAAATTACCATAATAATGTATATTACAGGCATGGCTTTAGAAGACTACAAAGGGAGTCATATTTTGATGAACGGATGTAAATATCTTATACCAAATGGTAAATCTCTCTTTCACCTCTATTCAAAGAGTATGCATAAGCTATGCATCAAATCTCTTTCATTTATTATATTTAAGAAGTGATATCAAAAGACAACTATTTCAATACAGATTTTCTTGTTAGTTTTTATTGACAGTATATTTACAGCATCAAATTAACATCCACCCCTCCTGGGTGGGGTGGGGGGGGGGCATAGAGGAAGGTGTTAGGGAACAGTGAAAACCTAATTCTATCTTTCTAAATGATGCATCAGAAAAAAAATTTAGAGCTTGTCTATTTTGAAGTTGGCTTTCTTTCACAGGCAATCTTGGACTTAGTAACGTGATAAAATCACAAGCTTAATGATTTAGTAGCTTGAACTGCATATTCCTCCTATTTCTTAAAGTGACTGCCTTCTGTACTAATTACCCAGGATGGCTTGGTAACACAAATGACAAGTCCTGCACGCAAGGCTGACTGCACATCTATTCATCTTGCCAGCTAGTTGCAAAGATGATAAAACAAAAAATACAAAAGTGTATTGAAATACTGAAATTTTAAAAGTCATAAAAATCTGTTTAGAGGAGGTTTAAGAAAAATAGGTCAGATCAACAGCAGGTTATTTAAATTTTTCAAACTCCTCTTCCCAGTACACAGACCTGACTTTTGAGGTTCCATTTTCTTGATAATATTCAACTCCTCCCTTAGGTCTAGAAACAGAAGGAAAAGCTGCACCTGAATATATGTAACTACTTCAGATTAAAGAAGCTAGAATTAAAAATACAAGCAAATAATGAGGTAGATTTTGCCTACTGTCAAGCAGATTAAAAATATAAAAAGCGAAAAGTGACAGAACATGAAACAACAGCAGGAAGAAGGAAAGGAGAGAGGGAGGAGAACCTGCAAAATGTGTATATATATGTACAATTTGTATATACCCCAAGATTGTTTAATGTAAAAATACATTACCCAGAAACCTCCTGATGAAGAAGAATAAAAAAGTAACATAAGAATCGAACAGCAGGGAAATGCCTGATGCTATCTACAGAAGGAAATCAAGAAGGTGGCTCTGAAGAAATGTCTGGGTTTTTCTCATAGGTATTACAAGGAGCAATAGATGTAGGGGAAAAGGCACTCTCAAGTGCAAGAAACTGTTCAAAAATAGATGAGGGGTTTTCTATAACTATATTAAATACTAAGAGTGGGATTTTAAAAAGGCAAAGACTTTCCTCCTGTATTCATTTTCCCTTTCAAATAGACTAATTTCTTAGTAAGTCCTAAATAAATAGAATCAAATTGTATTCTCCTTTACTTGTGACAGAGAAAAGAGGTCATAGGAGATAAATTTGGATACCCTAAATAATGAACTTTTGCTTTTAGTTAACCTATTATTCCTTATGTTGTGCTGGTCTTCATTGTTACCGTTGGCATTTATGCTGCAAAGACATAGAATAGCTCTGTGTGTGTGTGTGTGTGTGTGTGTGTGTGTGTGTTTATGACTAGGTTGCAGGAAATGGGCAATGGTACTGATTGAAGAGACAACAAGGTTACCTAACAACAGCCATCTATGAAAATCAAGTATGTGCAGGGTCTGCTCGTCTATTAGAATTTATCACAAAATGATTCTGGCACATGATCTAATGAAATATATTATCACAATAGTGCTGCTCTCTAATTAGAAAAGAATGGTAAATAGTTTATATAAATTAATATTATTCCTATTACTATTAAAATAGTCATATAAAATGTTTAATTTTTCTACTTCACTCATTCTTCAGTGCTGTTAGAATGGGTACCAAATGAATGGAAATTACAGGGAGCCCTGGAGCCCCTCGGCATCAGTGGTGGCACGTGTACCTCCTCCCAGGATACAAATAAGGCACAGGATGTCACTTCTGAAGAAGCATTCTTGCCAAAGTTGTTTACCCTAAATCTAACAAAATTTACATCTAACTTTTACCATACAGGAAAAGAAGGAGAACCAAGGAAAAAGTAAAACGATGCCACAAAGAAACAGACAAATGCAGAAAGTGAAATGTCCAACAGAAAAATAAACCGAGTCTCTTTAACAGGTTCATTTCATGGAAAATAAAGAATCTGAGAAACTTAATTAGAAGACATTGTATATGCATACTCTGCAATACAATCTGGCTTGAACAAAGTAGCTACAAAAGACATTTGGTGAAAATATTGAAAATCTGAATAGGAGCTGGTTGCAAACTGCTATTAGAGAATTATTTTTATTTCATTTGGTAAGATCATGGTGTTGTGTTTATGTACAAAAATTCTTGATTCTATAGAGCAGAATATTTGAATATTATCAGTAACTTTCTTTAAAATAGTTCAAAAAAGATCAATCAATAAACAAATCATTATGTAAGGAAGGTTTATGGTTGTTCATTGTGCTATCCTCTCTGCTTTTCTGTGTGTTTAGAAATTGATCATAATAATATTATTGTCTTTGGTGAGGATAAGTGGGAATGATTTCACGAAAGAAAGTTGGATCTGAGTAATAACTAAGTTGAAGTAGTTATGATTATCATGATAGCCTTCCATTACTATGACAAATACCTCAGATGATTAACTTATAAGGAGGAAATATTTATTTTGGCTCAGTTTCAGAGTTTCCAGTCCATGATCACTTGGCCCTGCTGCATTGGGCCTGCAGCTAGGCAGCAGGTCATGGTGGAGGCTCCTGCTATCTGAGAAGCAAAAAAGAGAATCAGGAAGGAGCTGGGGTCCCAACACCCCCTTCAAAGGCACACTCCCCCATTGGCTTCCTTCCTTCCACTGGGCTACCTACTGAAGTCTTTGTCCCCAACCCATGTCACTGAAAATCATTTGAGGTATTGGAGAAGTCTTTACATTGAGTCATAGAACCACAGACTCGTAGTATTTTTTTTTTCATTCAAATGATCATTAGTCATCATCTGGTCCAACCTTACAATTCTACAGAGAGAACAGAGATCAGGATGACAATAAATCCTCTTGACTTTTAGTCACAAGTTCTACTCCATCCTATCTCAAATATAAATTTTAAGATTCTACTTTTCAACAACAATAAGGATAAATTATACTTTTACACATTTTGTTGTTTTTGGTGTAGCCTTCACACATCACTTTTAAAATGTTTCCAACAACCCTAGGAGATAGATTTTTGTACATAGGGGAACTGATGTGCTAAAAAGCTAAACAATTTGCCTCACATCACAAAAAAAATCTTGAGGTAGAATCAAAATATATAACAACTCCTATCTCTGTGTTTTTTCATTAGTCTACAGTCAGCGCCTATGCTGGTTAAATGACAAATGTCCAAGATCTGATTCCCCAACAGCCTAGTTAGGGGGCAATATCTTGCATCAGCAAGTTTCCTATGACCTTTACTTGCAGGATTAGATAAAAGTCAAGTGCATAACATTAAATAACAACCCACTGAAGGTAATTAGCTAACCTACGGTTCTCAGCTCAGGCTGCATCTCAAAGACCCTAGAGTGGAGTCTGATGCTCTGAGTTTTCTAAAGCTGCTGGGTGGAGGAGGATTCTGATGTTCAAGTGATTTGAAACCTCTGAGATAAACTGTCACTATCCACTGTGTAGCCTTCTGGTTATCTAACTCAATTCGAAGATAGAATTTGGAAATCTGAAAAAGTGATATGCTGTCACATGGAAGCCTGAAAACATGCTGAGGGAGAGAAGCCAAACACAAAGGTCCACATATTACATGATTCTGTTTGTATGAAATGTCCAGAATAGGCAAATCTACCAACATAGAAAGTAGATTTATGTTTCACTAGGGGCCCTGAGTGACTTGGGTAACTTGGGGTAATGGATAGAAGTTTGGTGTTACTTTTTGAAATAAAAAAAATGTTCTAAAGTTGATCATGATCCTAGATGCACAAGCCTGTGAATACAACAAAAACCACTGCATACTTTAAATTAGTGAATTATATAGAATGTGAATTGAATCTCCATAAAGCTATTTTTAAAAAGTGAATAAACTGTAGGTCTAACAATCCCCTGTTGAACCATTTCTTTCCCCCCTCACTTTTTGATAAAAGCTGTATTTGTGTACCCATTCCTTCTCCATTCATCAGATATTTACCAACCACCTTCTCTATGTCAGGCTCCGTTCTAAGAGTTGAGGATAACGGCAAACTTGACTCAAAAGAGTCTTGTCCTCATGGAACTTATGTTCTAGGACAGGGAGATGAACAATAAGCAAGTAAATGAGGATACCAATTTATATCCTGGTTTAAGACAAAAGAAACAAAACTTGGTGAAACTTAAGTTTGGACAGAGTGGGTACTAATTTAGACAGGAGTGATCGATTTCAATATCTTTGAGATAACCTTTAAGTTAAAAATGACAAGAACTCAGCAGCTGGGGAAGCTGAGACAGGATGTTCATGAGTTCAAAGTCAGCCTCAGCAACTTATCTAGGCCCTAACCAACTCAGTGAGACCCTGTCTGTAAATAAAATATTTAAAAGGCTGGGAATGTGTCTCAGTGGCTAAGCACCTCTGCTTTCAGTCCCAGTACCGAAAGAAAGAAAGAAAGGAAGGAAGGAAGGAAGGAAGGAAGGAAGGAAGGAAGGAAGAAGGGAGGGAGGGAGGGAGGAAGAATAAAAAGTAGCAACACTGTACAGATCTGGGGACTGAACCACAGATCAAAGACAAATGCCTTGAGGCAGTAACAAGGCTGATGTCTTCAAAGAATAGAAGGCTAGGCACAAAGCCCACAGGCTGGCACTGGTGCTCCAAAAGGAAGTAGGGGATGAGTCTGGGAGGGTAACAGGAGCTGGGTCATATCAGGCCAATAACTTAGGTGATTACATTATATGTATATTAAAACAGAAGAAGTCTGAGAGTGAAAGAGGATGCTTTATTAATTACACAAAACAAAGGGACAAACTGGGGACTATCTCAGGCAAACCAGGGTATCTGATGACCCTATATATAAAGATCAAGATTTTACTCTAAAATGCATTGGAAAACTGTTGGTGGGTATTAAGTTGGATTGCACAGAGTTTGAAATTATCCCTTCTGAGGGGTCCCCAGAGCCGATCCTTGATGAGGGAGATTAAGGATGGAAATGGCACAGGCAGGTGGCAGGCTTGGCATTTATTAGGAATTCTAGAGGTGCCTACAACCACCCCATCACATGGGGGTGGCTTGCAGGAGTCCTTGCAGCAAAACCAGTCAGAATCATCTTTCTCCAGCAACTTAGGGTCAGTTCCAGGATATGAAAAATGTTCTGTGGAGTCCCCAGGGCTCCATGATATACCACAGAGCAGAAATCATTTTGACTTGGAAAATTTTCAAAGCAGGTGTTACCAGTGAGTCCCTCTAACCATAGAAATGCTTCAGAAACGCTCTCAAGCTTCAGCTGGCCCAAAGCATGGGAATTCTGTGCTTCCCAGGGGGCTCACAAGGAAGAGTGAGCTATAAAATGCATTCCCAATTAACCGCTTGGAATTGAGTGACAGGTTTACTGAGTTTTGGATCTTGCCTACCAAAAACTACCATTTTGATCTTAAATGGGTAATGCTGATGTAGACTTTCTGGCTCTCATTAGATACTAGGACATTATTAAGTCAATGACAAACACATAGCAACAACCAACCATTTTCACCCATAAAACCTGCCTTGAAATCATATCTAAGAAATGTTGAAGAAATACTAGTTCCACAAAGTAGTTTTAAGGCCCCTAAAACTGTTTTTGAAAACAGGTTAATAATAATTACCACTTATTGACCATCTATTCTGCACCAGGCATTATACTAGATACTGCATCTGCTTTACCTATTTATAACCCTTTAATACATATTTGCAAGGTGTGTGTGTTATTTCCGTTTTATCTATGAAGAAACAAAGTCTCTAGGCAGTAAAATCATTTTCCCAAAGTCATATCCTTAATAAACTTCTGACCCAAGTCTAAAAAGTCAGTCTATGTATATCCCAAAATGCCCTGACTTATTCTCCTCCTTCAAAGTAAAACATAATTTGTTGTTTACATAATATGCAAATGGTCCATATGTACACCATCTTTTAAAAAGTCGATATTGCATATGAAGATCCAAGTAACGTAGAACAAGTAAATTAGGAGGTGTTGCTAGTATTGCAACAAGTTTTACTTCATTGATTCTTTTAATAGAAACCTCCTAGGTGCCTTCACGATTGGCTTTCCAAGTTTCAATTTACATACACTTATTCAGGAATGCATCTTCTGAGGGCACTGAAGTATAGATTTATAACCTATCCTACAGCATATCTATTTTTGTGTTTCCTTACACCCCTCCCCTTCACACAAAACATTTATGTACCCAGGTGGTTACCATAAAAATCCCAGAGCTTTGGCAAATGTGCTAAAGCCTCTTTAAACATTATTATTAATGTGGCCTGTGGCATATGCATTTATTCAACAAGGTGCTCCCCTGCCCTTCAGGCAAATCCAAACTTCTTAGTGTGCTTTACAAGGCCCTCCACACTCTCCCCCTCTGTTTCTCAGTCCTAGTTGGCAGGCTGCATCCCCCCAGAGGCCTATCAGATAAAGGGAGGAGCTGAGTTCAGGGGAATCAGGCAGGTGACAGGGAGGGAATCCTACCACTACAATTGCAGCAGTTCCCCTAGTTCCAAAGCCAACCCCACACCTCCGCCTACCACTCAGAGGCCAATTAAATCGGACAGAGGGTGAGGCCTGGCCATCGTCTGCTTGCTTATTTAATTAATTTATTTTTTGGTACTGGAGATTGAACCCAGGGGGGCTTAACCATTGAGCCATATCCCCAACCCTTTTGATTTTTTATTTTGGGACAGGGTCTTGCTAGTTGCTTAGGGCCTCACTTAGTCTGAGGCTGGTTTTGAACTTGCAGTCCTCCTGCCTCAGCCTCCAGAGTTGCTGGGATTACAGGTGTGCGCCATCACACCACCGTAGCTTTATTTTTTAAATTTGTTTGCTCACTGTTTGTTTATTTATTCTCTCCCAGGGATGCCAATGTGCAGCCAAAGCTGAAAACTTAAGTCTACTACTCACCCTGAGTCCTGGTTTGGTGCATCCTGCCCTCACCTCCAGGCCTCTGAGCCAAGTGCACCCTCTGTGTGGAATGCTTTCTTCTACTAATGTCCTTCTGACCATCCTGCTTACTGCTGTTCATCATTCAGGTCTTGCATATACTCTCCAGGAAATTTCCCTTCTCCCTACCACCTAGACTTGAACAATTTCCAAAGCACCCCAAACTCAAACCTCAACTCCCGCAAAGGCTTCATAAGCTGCACTGAAGTCTGTTTGCCGCCCTCCCCTTCTGGAGGTTTCTGGAGGGCAAGGTTTGTACAGGGAACTTGGTACTGCTGGTGTCTCTCAGTGCTGCCACATGCTATGTGATCCATGTGTATTTCTCAAGTGACTGAATGAGTGATGAGTGAATTCTATTTCCCAGTTTGAAGGAGCTTGCCAGTTGATGGGAAATGCCTGTAAAATACTTCTAGCTGTGTTAAATGCTTCCAGAAGTGCACAGAACATGCTTTCAGGGGAAGACATAACTCCTGGATGGTCATACACATCCTTCGTCCCTTGTCTCCTTTTCGTGATCTTAAAATTTTCATTCTCAGATAATGGTGTTGTTTTAGAATTCAAAATAATATTTATCAAAAAGTCTGACAAGCAAATCCATGCTTCTCTTACTGATTAGCCAGCTTTTTGTTTGTTTGTTTTTAATTTTTTTGTAGTTATAGATGGACAGAATGCTTTTATTTTATTTGTTTATTTATATATGGTGCTGAGGTCCCAACCCAGTGCCTCACACATACTAGGCAAGCGCTCTACCACTGAGCTACAATCCCTAACCAGTTATTTTCATGCAGAGACATCTGCCCACTCTAGTAGCCTGGCAGTGAATATGCCCTTTAATTGACCTGAAGAAGCAGATGTGAGAGTACTAGCTCTAAAAAATTTTATATTAATAATATCTGTGAGTATGGACAGAAACACATAGTGATAGTTTTCCCAAAAATAAAAATTGTTCACTATTTTTTTAATTACTAACTCACCATTAATCAAAACTAAAAAATTATTATTTTTTTATCTAAATCCTTTAAGAATTATCTCTATGTGTACTTTTTCTAGATATACAAATATATAAAATTGTAAAATATTATTATTCTTTAGAAAAGTAGGAACTTACATAGTTTCCCTCGCCTTTATTTTTCATTCAATAACATATTTTCGCAAGTTAATAAATACATTTTTCCATCATAATTTTTAGTGCCTATAGGCAATCAGTGGTGCTGTACCTGTGATTATTGAACCAACCACTACTGGCAGTTATTTAGATTGATTTTGGATTCTGTTATAAACAATACTGTGATGGGTATCCTCATGCAAATCTTTGTATGTGTTCATCCAAATATACCCTTCAAGTAAATTTCCAAAAGTGGAACTCCTGAGTCAAGGGAAAAATATCTCTTTAAATTTTATCACCAAATTGCCAATAGAAGGTTAAATCAATTTCTAAAACTATCACAAATTTATAAGAATGTATCTTTCCCTGTTTTTCTATCAACATTGACCCTTTTCAATTTTTGTTCATTTCATAGAGAAAATATCTATTTCCATTTTAGTTTATAGTTCTTTGATTATTCGTGGGAATTAATGACCTTTATGTATTTTGTGCCAGTTTGCATTTTTCTATTGTCATGTTGACATTTCTTATTAATTTATAGGAGCTCTTTATATATTAGAGATATAATCCCCCATGATATGCTGTAAATGTCTTTTTTCAGTTTATCTTTTATTTTTGTTTATAGAATGTGTTTTTATACTATGGTTTGTTTTACATGTAGTTAAATTGCCAATCTGTTTTTTGTGTTTCTAGCATTAATGCCATGCAATTTTAGCATTTGTATATAGTTTATAAAAATTCAGACGGTTTATTTTTATCAATAGTAAAATGTCACTGGAAATCAAATTAGAGTTGTTGAAATTTTATCTTAAACTATTTATAACACAGCCATACTCCTTTTCACAACTAGGGAAAATATTTAACGATGACTGAAGTTAACCACATTTATCCATATTTTTGAAGAGAAAATAATCTTTTCAAAATCCTATCTGTACCAATTAGCAGGTGATACTTTGTACATCCTATACTTACTACCTGAAAACTAAAATAATCCCAATAGAAAACCTAATTTGGCAGAAAACGATTTTACAAGCTGTTGCAGAATATGGATGCAAGTATCACAGCTTCAAACTGTGAGGAGAGATCCAGCCAGAGCTTGGCTGGAAATGTTTCGATAATGACCACACATGGGATAAAACAACTGAACATCATTCATTATCATTGGCAGGTAAGGCATTCTAGAAAAGTTTCTTTCCTGGAGATGCTACTTACCTCAAAGTTCATGAACAATGGTGTGATCATAATGCCACAGCCTGCAGGATGGCCTCCACCTGAACCCATGCCACTCATTGGTGACAACCTCCCAACAAGCCACTCTCTGGTCTCTGGAGCCTTTCCTTTCACAGATTATTTGTCGAGACCCCTGGTCAGGAGGTAGGCTTAGCTTTAAACCATCCACATTCCTTATGATCTCATAGTGCCCGTCAGTTCCCTCAAAATTAGGCAACAAAATAGTTCTCTCAACGGGTCATAAAGTGATGAAAGCCAACAGCAATGTGACATTTTTGTTTTAAATCAAATATCATTAACAATAAGCAATAACAAAATAATTTGGGATGTATGCATCAAAAGAACCATTCTCTCTAACAAAAAACTGCTGTGTATGAAAAGCTTTCATTTTAATGTCTGCAAAATATAAAAAATATTTATAGCTATCTTCTTGTCTTTGTATTCTAACTATTAAGTGTTGTAAAAAATCTTAACAACATATAGTCTCATATTTAGCCTTCACAATTATACCCTTAACAAAGAAAAAACCAATGCCTGGAAACCCCCCTTGTATTGGTCAGTGACTGTTAAATGAAATGGAGTGCTGGGCCAGGAGACATGGGGAATACATAGAAAATAAAAATGGAATCACATCCACAAAGAGCTGATCCATAAGGAAAGTGCAAAGAATTACCTGGGGAAATAATAATTACACAATAGAATATACAACTACAAGACAGGGTCCTTTGGAGATGGTAAGTATAGACTGGGGCACAAGACAGTTCAGTGGAGAAAAATGGAAATTGAGCTGGATGTTAAATAACAGGTTAGCATAAAAGAGGAAGAATTCTTGTCCAAGGAGGGATCGGAGGATAACAAGCTTCCAAGAGAACAGAAAGGTAGAACTGAGCCTGGCACATGTGGGGAACAATGACCAAACCCTGTTTGCTTTGGGAAGCTACTGACTGCTCTATTGCAGAAAGGAAAGAGGAAGGCTAAACCTATGGGGAAGGAAAAGGAAATGAGCCAGAGATACAAAGACAAGCTCCAGAACTAGGATGAGAAGTTTCAAAAGAGTTAAGTAAGCTATTCCCACTTCATGTCCCAACTTCCCACAGTCAAAAATGGAAAGCTTGGAGGGGTGGGGAGGAAGACTGTGCTGAAACACTGAGTCCCTTCCTTAGCTGATACTTACGTCACACCTGGAGGATTATCTTATACAGGTAGGCACTCAAAAAAATTTAGAATGAAATGAATGAACAAATGAATAAACAGTCCTGATAAAAATAATTTCCAGGAGTGTATTATATATCTGGACATGAAATACAGGGGATTTCAAGGGAGGTATAGAGAGAATGGTAGAAGAAAGGAAAACTGGCACTAAACTACTGCAGAAAATCAATAACAAAATGATAAAGACCTAGATTTAGGAGGCAGAAATAAGAGTAAAAACAGAGACATTAATTTGAAAAAATGATGGTGAGTCATCAAAGGATTTTAGCTCATTGCTATTTCCAACAGCCAGGTCAAGTTTAAATGGTCTGATCAACTATTATACTCATTCATTCACTTGGGAAATATCTACTGAGTAAGAGGCACTCTCCTGGATCAGGGGCCAAAGTGAATTCTGAATTTATTTTTCTCCACTTTCTGACTTATCGCTTAAAGCCTTGAACTCTGACAGCCTAATGACTCATGTATAATTGGCCATTGTCACAATAACCATCCTTGATTACCAAAATAACCTGGCATTTATTAGGAGAAAATTTGAAAGAGTGAATTTTAAGGCTGAGCATCATCAAGGTAGTCCCACCTATATATGTCTTAGAAACATTAAACAAGCAATTAAGCACTTCATCTCTAGTCATTCCACATTGTTTATCCAGGTGAGAGAGAGTTCCAGCCAGAGATAATGTTGCTTTAGGAAACATGAATTCAGCTATGACTCTTTAAGATAGAGAATAATTTGCCTAACAATCATATATGGATCATGAGTCCAAAACTCTCTAATTCCAACCAATAATATGCCATCCTAAATATCTATGTCAAGATTATGGTTCCTGAAATATAACTCAGCAAATCACTCCTCAGAGGAATAAAATTCAATCATTCCTTCCTCTATCCTCCCTTCCTATTCCATCTGTGGCGTGCCCATTATGCATTAGACATGGTCCTAGAGACTGAGGACTCCATTCAAGAATAAATCAGACATGGACTGTGCTTACATGGACTTGGTGATGAATTGCAGAGTTCTCTGGATTAGCCAGCCATTCCAAGCCCTCCAAAGTAGAACCCCACCCTCCCCAGGCTTCTTTCCCAGTTATTCTCCCATACTCAAACCTCCAAATCAGAGCAACAGAGCAGCATACTAAACATTGACTTCCTGGAGTTTGTGTTCATCTTCTGACCCTTGATCTTTCACCACTCCCTTATAACACTGCTCACCAATGTGGAAGATTCTGATCTGGTTTCAAATACTAACTACTTTTTTCTAGCTTTCAGGTCTTGAATGAGTTACTTATTCTCCAGGAGTTTCATGTCCTCATCAGGTAATTGAAAATAATAATATCTACAAGTCAGGGATACCTAAAGAATTAAATAAAATAATACGTATGAAGGCATCCAAGAGAGGCTCTGTGATGAGTTTTTCTGATCATCTCAGCTGGAATTGAACTCTCCTTTCAAATCTCAGACCATGGTGATATTTTCACTCCTTACTTGGCATCAGAGAATGTGGCAAACCTCTTTCCTGCTCCCTGACACCTGTGACAGTGCCTGATACTAATTGGTCATCTGGGGGGAAGGATGGTTTTGATGCCTCCAGAGATGACATTTGCAGTTGAGTTTCAAGATTGTGTAGAATTTTAAGACTCAACTATCCTTCAGATTGTTCCACTTAGCTTTAGACAAGAGCACACAAGGGGCATTTCCTCAGAATGACTTGCTTCTTTTATTTCTATTGTTAGCAAGTTTAAGCCCAAATGCAGAGATTTAAAAATATTTAAATAGCATCCTGTTAATTTCACATTGCTCTCCACTCTCAATAGCGACGAAACAGTTGTAAAAGATCAAACCGAAAGAAGTATTTTTGCAAAGAAACAAAAAGCCATTCGAATAGAAAGCTAGGCAGAAAGCTAAAAGGTTAATGAAGAGTCCACCCAGTTTTGTAATCCTCTGCTTCAGCTAGCATTCCAAGACAATGACTTCACAACCTCACAAGAATGAGAATTGCAAGCCTGTTTCTTCAAAGAAATAACTGAGGATGAAGGACTCATTTTTTTAGGCCATTCCCATTGCCAAGCTTGCTTTCATTCCCAAGCAAGAGCAACTTCAGAAAGCCTTCTGTGAGCCTGCCTCGGGAAGCTTTAGACCACTCAATAGAATCACTGCGCTGACCAGCAGCCCCTTGATTCTGTAGAAGTCATTTGTACCTCCCTAAATCAAGGACATAACTAACTTCACCAAGGCTGGAGAATGCAACCCAAAGTTCTCAATGGCCCTCATCCATTTTTGTTCAGAGAGGCCAGGAGCCCGGTGCCTGAGTACCCAGACTGACACTCCAGTGCTCCCTAGAATGGCTCTCTCCCAGTGTCCAAAATCTCTAGATGGTTCACAATGAGAATAACCTGCCTACTGGTATCAAGCTTGGAGGGCATCTTGCACCATCTCTGATGAATGAACATAACTATTTTCCAAGAAACTGAAAAACAGCCAAAGAGAATCTAACAAAGCACACACTTTATCACATATGCTCATTTGGATTATAATTGCTTTACATGTGGGAGGAATCCCACAAAACTTTCCTATCCAAGAGAACTCAGACTATGAAGGTGGCCAGTACCAAAAGACAGAAACAGGTTGATAAGATTCTCAGGACACATTTAGATGTTTGTTTTTTTTCCCCAGAAAAATCCCCAGAAACAGAAAGGGACCCCCTCTTTGCCTCATTCCAATAAATTCTGTCCATAGCACGTTGTACCTCCCCAGAGACATTTAGAAACTACTATTCATTTAATTGCTTGAAAAGCCCAAACCAAACAAGAGTGGCTGGAGCTTGGCCCTCTGTTTGTTGGCTGTCTGCAGATTTACAATTTAGCACCATGTGGATCTTCAGAGCCAAAGTGTTAGAAATCTAAGGGGCTCATTCTATCCCCCAAAATACAATGGGCCAAAGCAGGAAAAGCTTCAAAGTCCCCAAAAGGCACTGAACCCAATTACATTATAACACATGTGCTCAGGCCTTCAGCTGCTCATTAACATTTGGAAAATTCTTCTGGTAAATGTCTTCATATCCAATTTAGGCTTCTTTTCCCCGCTCTCTACCACCCTCATGTCATAGACAGGCCACAGTAATGAGCTATATAAATGTAACTCTTTAAACGAAGAATGTCATCACTTAAGAACACAAGAGAGCGGTCCATGTTGTGTATGTCTACAAACTGCAGTTGCTGTCTGTTAGAGTTTGTAGCAACTTTTAAATCTGTCATCACGGCATGAATTTCATACTAAGCTCCTTCCCTGTGCTGGAGCCAGGAAGCAAAAGGGGAACAGGCTGTGTCATTTATGGGCAGACTGGTATCGGGCAAGTGTGACATCACCCTGATCGGCTGTAATGAGGTGGGAAGGCAAGTCTGAACCAACGTGGCACTGTGTTTACTGGGAGCATTTAAGTGGCTGTGTTTCAGCTTATGACAAAACTGAAACAAAGGAATACATATTTTTAACAGCTCCAAGCAAAGAGAAGAATGGAGAAAGGGGGAGCCATTTAGGAATTTACTACAAAATGCAAAAAGCCCAAGGACCAAAGTAGGCTCCAAGCAGGCCGGTCCCTTGGTGGTTGTATTGGGCACATTTGTTCAACAAAAGTATTACCACATCAGCCAACTGTCCTGATTTTGATTTTGTTTCTCCTTCCCACGGTTAATATTCAAGCAGGTAGGAGAAACTAGACCTAAAATTAATGTATGCACATATGTATATTTTTTTATCATATAGATCCATTTTAATATTCTGACATTCCTTTGTCTTGCAGGGACACAGCCACATCAATGTGTATAGCAGCACAATTCACAATAGCTAAACTGCAGAACCAACGTAGATGTCCTTCAATAGATGAATGGATAAAAAAAAATGTGGCATATATACACAATGGAATATTACTCAGCAATAAAAGAAAATAAATTATGGCATTTGCAGGTAAATGGATAGAGTTAGAGAAGATAATGCTATGTGAAGTTAACCAATCCCCAAAAAAACAAATGTCAAGTGTTTTCTTTGATATAAGGAGGCTGATTCATGGTAGGATAGGGAGAGGGGGCATGGGAGGAATAGGCGCACTTTAGATAAGGCAGAGGGGTTGGAGGGGAAAGGAGGGGGCATGGGGTTTTTAATGATGGTAGAATATGATAATCATTATTATCCAAAGTACATATATGAAGACACGAATTGATGTGAATATGCTTTGTATACAACTGGAGATATGAAAAATTGTGCTCTATATGTGTAATAAGAATTGTAATACACTCACTCCGATGTCATATATAAATTTAAAAAAAAACAAAGATAGCTAGACAGCATGAATTTAATTTTACATATAACATTTTCTAAAGTCTCTGCTTTAACCTACAATGATATTGGATACCATGATCAATTCCTTTGGATATCATATAGTTACCTACATTGATAATTTGAATTTATAAATAGCCCAAAGAATATAATACTAAGAAATAGATTGCAAATAAGGCTGTGAGAAAACTTTCAAGACCCGACTTTATTTAGAATTAGGAAATCTTTATTTACAATTGTAGCTAATACATGCATTCTCATGTACTTATTATAGCCAACTCGAGCCCCACGGCCAAGGGGTGTACAGTCAATGGAGAATTTTTATGTAAACAACAAACTCTGTGACAAGGTGGAGTGAAATCAGTACAGGGTCTAATGGCAATACATAGAAGCTATTAAATTTACCGAAATTATTGTATCTTCTGCTGAAAGAATCCCTACTCAGAGTTGCTTCTTTTCCTAAATAGCAATAAAGCAAAAGGTTTGAGCCAGTCCTGTTGCAATGGGCCACTCAAGAAAGCTAAGAAGTCTGCACTCAAGTGAGACAGACACAAAGCTTCACACTGCTGAAGTCCCACAGAGTTCTCTATTGAAGATTATTTTCCAAATTGCTCTGAATAGTTCTTCTTCGTTTAAGTGACAAATTTAAGAGACAACATCTCATTGTAGAACTAAAGATGTATATTTATTCTTTTGTTCTTAATTTTTTTAGCTCTAATCAGATACACCCTATAGCAGAATTGGGCTGAAATTTTACCAATTCTTCCCCTTGCCTTTTCTGAATTATTGGTTTCTTCCTGAAAGCCCAATAGCAAGCCCAATATTAATTGGACTCACGCTTTCCCCCCGTAATTATGGGCCTATTAGAAGCACTGCCTATCTCCATGGTGACCATATAGTTCTTCATCAACAGTAAATTAACCCCTGTTTAGCTGTTTTCCACCTCCTGTAGATGCTATTTGAACTACCCAGATGCTTAGCTAGGAGTCCAGACTACTCATTTTTTTTTCATCCTCCATCAACAGGGTGATTAGACTGCTTGATTCTTCAAATAATCAGAATAATAATGTGGCTGAGAACATGTATACAAAACAGAAAACATTTTTAATCTCAACTCTTCCATATCCATCTGTGTTTCCTTTGACAAGGAATTTTGCCCCTCTGAGCCTTAATTTTACTCACCCAGAAAATGGGAAGAATAGCAACACATACAATAAAGCTACTGTGAAGATTAAGTGATGTGTGACGTACTTAATACAATAGTGGCACATGGTAAGTTCTCAGTAAGTTAGCTGTTAACAAAATAATAATTATATAAGAATGAGAAGATAGTAATAACAAATATATTCCATGATAACCATATATTATACCAAAATTATTCTTAGAGTTCAGGGGCTAAAATTATCCAAAATCACAGTCTTTTTTTTTTTTTTTTTTCTGGTTATTCTGTTTTTCCTTTTTCTTTCTTCTGGCTTTTTTTTTGGGGGGGTTAATTTTAATACTTTAGTGTTTTCAATATTTCTACCTATACGGAAAAAGACAGTGGAAAAAGAGGAAGACAATGGAAACAAAATGCAAAGACAGCCAATCAGTCAGCAAAGCCCCCACCCCATGCGTGTACAATCAGCACCAGCTGTAGTCCAATTAAACTTAATCTAGTCACATGCTCATGTGCTCCTCAGAAATTAGAGGAAATCAATTCAAATGCTAATGAGAAAGTCCATAATTTATTATCTGCTGAGGAATGCATGTTACATTAATTTTAACTGTAAACAATTATTTTTATTGCAAGATTAATTACCCTATCTTATACAACTTCCTTTTTTCATATTCTTTTAAGGAATTAGTTTTCAGTTGCTGTTTTGTGGCTCTGTCACAGTTCTTTAGCTTGAGAAAAGTATAATTAATTTAGGGATGCTGCAAATGTTGTTTTCTATTCTTCTGCCAAAAGAAAGTGGGATAAATGGCTAGGTCAAGCATGGAGAAAAATGGCTGCAGCTTCTGGCCAGGATGAAAAGACATTAGATCTCAGAATGGAAGTGAGGGGAACTGTACAGAATTAAAAACATGGGTTAATGTTGGGCAGTTCTGACCACTGCATTTCCCAAGGCAAGTCCAGTCTTCAAATTATTCTTAAGTCTCTGAAAGTCAATGAGAACTACATGATCTGATGTTTTCCGAGCAAAAGGCTAATCATTTTTTCTTGAAATAGTATCAAGATCTAGACTTGTAATATGCTGGGTGGAGTGGCTATTCCTTTGTACAGAAGGAAAGTAACTTGTGCTGTTGGAATTTTACTCCCTTGACAATGATACCCTCACTCTGATTTGGCTCTCAAGGTGAATGAATCTTCAGTACAGTGGCTTGTGGGAAATTATTCTTTAACTAACCACTTTTCAAAAGGTAGAACAGAATTTTAGGCAGTGGATATTGGTAATATTCTATTATTTCTGACAAGTCATTTCCTTGGTTCTTATGCTTTCCAAAAGTTAGAGATCTATTTTCTTTGTGGATTCGACCAGACTTAGCATTTTAAAGGTAAATATTTATCAAATATCAAATCCATTAGTTTACTTCTTTGGGACTGTCTTAATTTAAACTTCCAGTGAAAGCAACTGCAAGTCATCAATTAAAATTAAATTACTTTAAATTAAATCAATAAGCCTAGTTGTTGATTTCAATGGGAATTTGGTTAGCAAATGGATAAGAGAATTGAACCCAGGGAAGATTCAACTGCTAATTACTCGTGAAAGTTTGGTTTTAGAAGATAATAAACATTTGGCCCAGGAATAGAAACAGAAAAAGAGGTGTTGGCTTTGAAAAACCCAGGCCACCATCTTTTGACCGATTCAGTTATGACTTCTTGTTAAGGGGATTGAATCCTAGTAAGTCTTAAAGTGTTCCAATGAGACCCTCTCTTATAACTGTGGCCTGGGAGGCTATTGGGCATACACTATCGGTTGGGCTGAAATAGGATGAAAAATAATCTTTCCCATGAGCAACAAGCTCCTAGCACTCCACACTGTAAATCCAAACCAAAGGTGGGGAGAGCTTGCCCTTTTTACATGCTTTTGTGATTTCTATTGAATATTTTGGCAAGCCCCTACTAATAGAGCATGTGCTACTTATCAGAATCACATCTAGTAGCTACAAAAATCAGGAAGTGGTCGGAAGGGACAGGCTATGGTGATGCAGGTTACACCTGGTTTTAATCTGATTGTCAGATGTCATAAGGGTGGACTTACAAGATTAAACCTCATTTCTACCCTAACCCTATAGGGAATTATTGCTGATTTATTTTAGCAAAGAGTTTCATGCTCTAGATTTCCATTCCAATTTCTCTGCTTAATAAAATAAGATGTCACGTGTCAAGCTACGTTGCAGTGAATTATTTCAACAACCCAAAGTCATTCAATTCCACTTGAAAACTTGCCACAAAGCCAAGATCTGTCACAAGGCATTAGGATTAGTTACCCCTGGAAAACCCCTCTACTATCAAACAAGCTGACAGGCAGCACACAAGAAGAAAACCATGAAGGATTTCCAAACTTTGTACCCTAAAGAACTCTTTGGTTTGACACATATCAGGGTTCTTCAGCCTCTTGAATTACCTAGTACCACAATTTAAATTTCTCTACTTTTGACAAGACATAATATTATCATAGACCAACTTCACAAGGTTTTAGAATAGCATCAGCTTTCCTAGTCTGTAAACCTGTGTGTCAAGTTCCATGAACTCCATGGAAAAGGACTTCCATTAATTTTAGAGATTTTACATAATAGAAATTTTCATTCTATTAGAGTTCTCTCCTTTTGATGAAAAGCAGGACATGCAGGCAAGTAATAAGGCATATGTCATGTCTGTATTAGGAGAATTTTTCTTGCCCTAGGCCTGTTTCCCTGTGGTGGTAGCAAGCAGCACACTCAAGTGAATGTTCTTTCTGACCAGAGTGAGTGGGAGCATCCCCAACTATGATCAGTTACAGATGTATTTCACACATCCCAATTTGATGCAGTTAAAGAAGAAACTGTTTTGGGGAGAGTCTACAGATCATAAATGTGATGAATGAGTCTAAGAAACCCCATCTGTAAGTGCTTATGTATTCTACATGTAATGGTAGAGCTTCAATGTCCTGCCCTAAAACTGTCCTCAACAGAGATTCTTCTTTATAGCAGAAATGTGTGGAATGTCCCACAGAACCCCACGTTTTCATTTCCCCAATGTTAATGAACAGGAGAAAAACTGAACCAGGAGAAACCCAGAGGTACTGTGTGAAGAATCCTCCTTAATTTGACTATTAAAAAACAGGAAAAGCTTCAAACATCTCACCAGAAAGTATTCTCTTCCATGATTTCCAGCAGAGAACTCAGTCTTTAAGGAGATTTAAGTGATTTGGAACTGGTGAAAGAAAACATCCTTAGATTCTCAGCTTCTGCGAAATTTACCAATCTCTGGTCATACTGAGGTCGTGCAAGTGTTATCATAAAGCTGTTTTTTTGCAACAGTACACAGAGAATTGTTTTCCTGCCTGGCTGCAGCTTCTGCTGAACCCCTCTGTCCTTGGAGGAACTGCTGGACTTCTATCTCCAGGCCCAGTCTAAATAGACTCCTATGGGATCAAGGGATAGAAATCAGAACATCTGGGAACTCTGGCAAGAAATACCATTTTCACTAAATTCCAACCAAACTTAGCATTGCCCTAAACTGTGCACATAGACAACAAAGCAGAATAGAATTATTACACCTGGGACTTAATAGAAATTGTACATACTTTCATATCATCATTATTGTTGCAGATATCTCAAAATACTACTCAGACTCTTCACTACTTCAAAATTCTGGAGTTACTGCTAACCTATTAATAAAATGTGTTTGTGTGTGTGTGTGTGTGTGTGTGTGTGTGTGTGTAATTTTAGAAAATTTTGTAACTCTTTTTCAATATTTTCAAAATATTGATTTTCTTTATAATTTTAGATATTTTATTTTTATTGAAAATGTTTTATCAAAAAAATTTTCTTCTGAGAAAGGGTTTACTAGATTAATCAGACTTGCAAAGGAGTCACACAAAACAAGTACACATACACACACACACACACACACACACACACAATGAAGACTCCAACCTTAGTTTGACTCTGGAATTCTTATCTGACCATTATCATGTAATTCAGTTCCAAAGAACAGTTTTTCTCTGCTCCTACCAAGTAACAAAGTTCTAATACCCTAACAGCTGCATTTTTCCTACTTGAATCTCTGGCATGGAAACTACTAGAACAGGGTCCTTTGATTTACTCATTCACTCTTTTTGTAAATATTTATTGAATGCTTACTATGTGTCAGGTACCATGTGATATAGTGGGTAATACAGGGCAGCACAAAAGAAACAAGTCCCTTGTTCCAGTAGAGCTTACATTCTGGCGGAAGGGCAGATTAATTAAAGATAGATAGATAGGTAGATAGATAGATGAGAGGGAGCAATGTAGAAAACTAGAATAAAACAATGTCATGGAAGGTGACTGATGATCACCATTAACCCCTTAGATATTTGGATGAAAAAAGGAGCAGCCACTTGACATTCAATGAAGAAAAATCATCAGAGTAGTGGAGTGATCAGGGTGGTTGAAACACAGTCCTGAGATAGAGAGTAGTCCTAGATGTGATCTGAATGGGAAGAAAGGGTTAATTCATGAAGGTCTTCCCAAGCCACAGTAAGAACTTTGGATTCTACAGAAGTTATGGGCAGTTTTTCAAGGGTCTTAGGAGAGGGTCATGAAGTGATCTACAGTGTTAAAGGTGCTCAGAGCACCCTCCAATGGTAGAAGTTATCTCCTTGCTTTCAGTATGTGTTTACATCCCATTTTCCCACAAGACCAGGAGCTTCTTGCGGATGACATTTGCATCTGCCACTCCCAGGACAGGGCTGATGTGTGTTGAGTGAATAGGCTGTAAGAACACTGCGGTAAAAAGGGCATGAGTTAGGAGATTACTGTGGTCGTCTTGCAGGAGATGGTGGAAGCCTGGACTAGGGGAGAGGCCATGGAGATGGTGAGACACTGATGAATTGGAAGGTGTATCACATTGGGTCACAAGGAGAGGCAGACTATGTGCCAGAATCCATATAATTTGAGTTTTTAAAATGACAGTTTACAAATGTGCAGGTTAGGCATAAAGAAACTTCAAGGGATTGTACAGTAGCCTAAGGCTGTTACCCCTAGGCCCAAAGGGAATGGGAAGGCAGGTGACCAGAACCCACAGGGACCGAGTGTGTAAGAGGCTGCCTCAAGAGAAGTTCTGACTTTCCAGCAGGGGTAGCAGCCAGCCCTATATGCTGTCATTTTGAAGGCTGCTAGGGAAATAAACATCCTGATCCATCTCCTTTCCTCTCTGCAATCACCTGTAAAGACCCACCATTAGTTACAGAGGAAGCAGGTTCAATGATTGGTCCTTATAGAACAGAGGAGGATGAGCAATTGTGGAAGAGCAAACTGAAGATATTGGGAACAAGACACTGTGGAGACAGCTACGAGATTGTTCTTTCTAGTCTTCCCTCAGAGTATGGCCAATGAACCTAAAATTCCTGATGGCCAGCCTACCTGCTCAGAGCACCCTCCAATCGTAGAAGTTTCTCCTTGCTTTCAGTATGTGTTTACATCCCATTTGCCCACAAGAGAACGAGCTTCTTGCAGATGGCATTTGCATCTGCCACTCCCAGGACAGGGCCTGCTAACTGAAAGACATGATTAGGGAATGAACCGATAGCCTCTTCCAGATTCCCATGGAATGTATTGTTGCCTGTTGGATCTCCCTGTGTTATGGTTTGGATATGAGGTATCCTTCCAAAAGCACATGTGAGAAACAATGCAAGCAAGTTTAGAGGTGAAATGATTGAGTTATGAGAGCCTTAATCTAATCAGTGCATTAATCCCTGATAGCAATTAACTGGGTGGTAACTATAAACAGGTAGGATGTGACAAGAGGAGGTGGTCCCTGGGAGGGTGCATTGGGGTATATATTTTGTCCATGGTAAGGAAACTCTCTCTGTCCTTCCTGGTGCCATACCCTTCTGCCAGGATGTTCTGCCTCATCTTGGGCCCAGTGCAAATGGAACCATCTGTCTTTGGACTGAAACCTCTGAAACCATGAGCCCCCAAATAAACTTTTCCTCCTCTAAAATTGTTCTTATCAGGTCTTTTGGTCACATCAATGAAAAAAATGACTAAAACACCCTGATACCAATTTCTGGACAGGTAACACGTTCCTTTCTATCACAAGTTGTGCGACACACTGGCTGTTCTTCCCAATCCTCAGAGGGGTTCATTACAACATTCCTGTCCCACCTTTAGTCTGTCTCTAAATTCCACCCTCTTCTCGTTTGCCCCTGATATATCACTTAGAGTTGCCAATATGTTCAAAGACAATTACCTGGTTT
Source organism: Callospermophilus lateralis (assembly GCF_048772815.1). Taxonomy (NCBI): domain Eukaryota; kingdom Metazoa; phylum Chordata; class Mammalia; order Rodentia; family Sciuridae; genus Callospermophilus; species Callospermophilus lateralis. The sequence goes on along the minus strand of NC_135313.1, from coordinate 54,595,449 downwards.
TTAAGAGTTTTTGTCCAATGTAATCCAACTTCTCAGGAATAGCAAACATATGGCTTCCCTTTGAGCTGTTCTGTATCAAATTAGCACTTTCACTGCTGTGTCTTAGAACAGTGGTAAATATGTACACACACGTATATATCATCTATATCTCAAAGCCCAAGAGACGTAGTCTGTTGCTGTCTTCAGTACTCAAGGATGCCAGTGTTTCCTGCTAACGTGCTCATTGTATAAACATTACAACCTGATCTTCTTTGGAGATATAAACAGAGCCTTTGTGTTAGCTGATGAAAATAAAATATCAAATACCCAAGTACGAATGACTGATTTCTGAAAAGAACAAACTACTTGATACTTATCAACCGCCATATCTTGCCTGTCCAGTACAGTAGCATGCACAACTTTTCAGCTCTACCTTCAAAATGTGATAAATCTTCCCTCTGGGGCAAAGAGTGCATGTCTGTATTTATCCAGAGAAAGAATTTAACTCTTGTCTACATGTTTAAAAGAGGTTGGGGGAGAGAAGGAGGCGGGAAAAGGTAACAGATTGTGAAGGATTGATTACTAAAGCAAAAAAAATCAATCTTGAGACTTTGATGATTTAACCAGCCACAAAAGCATAGAAATGTATGAGAAAGCCCTGATTGATTTTTAACTCCGTAATCCTTCCCACCCCATCTATTATCCTGTATGGATCATATTAGCCGTCATTATGACTAAGACAAGATAGGACGTTGACATCCGCCTGACATGATATAACTGTAAATGGAATCAGCTTATACACAAAGGCTTTTACCTGGTTATTAATAGTGTTCTCGGTGGGTGATGGACTGGGCTGATATTAAAACCTCCGTCGGCTGTGTGGAGCCATTGCAATTTGATTTCAGTCCAAGAAACAGCTCCTCAAGATAGTGATTGCACAGTTGCCCTGACAAACTGCTCAAGTATCATTCCTGGATACTCACCCTTTTAAGAGACTCATAAAATACTGGGGGTGGATGACATCTTGTTGGCACCAAGGGTTCCAAGCCACTACTGCCGAAGGCTGAAAGACACCAAGTATGTTCACAAATCCCTTGATGACATCCCTAAACTTAATCACCACCAGTGTGAATGCAAAGTAGAGGAAGATTTAGGGTGTACAGCTTCACAGGTGACATGCATGGTGGTAAAACATGGATGAATACATACTATGATTAAGGTCACTTGGTGACTTTAGCTTGATTCACTTACCTTCAATGAATCAATGAAAAAAATTTAGGTCTTTAGGGCACTGTTTACTTTTTCAACTCCATGAGGCATTCAACTTCTATTTTACTTGTGACTAAACCAAATAGGGTAAGAAGAAGAAAATTAGAAACAGAAACATTATATAATTAAATAGAGATTTAAAATCAGTCCCATTAGAAATTGCAGGCTTTCCTACTTTTATTCAACAAAATACCTTCTTTACTCAAGAAATATTTACTGAGCACTTAATATGTAACAGGTATTTCCAGTTAGTGGAGGAAATGCATATAAAAAGTGGATGAAATCCCTGTCCTCATGAGGCTTACAGCAACTGTGGCCCTCAGAACATTGTTGGGAGACACATACACTGATACTCCTTAACTTTCCATCAGACTATGTTCCAATAAACTCATCAAAAATTGAAAATACAAGTCCAAAGTGCATTTAATACAGCTAAGCTACAGAACATCATCAGTTAATCTAATCTACCTTAAATGTGCTCAGAATACTTACGTTAGCCTCTGGTGAGGGGAAATCATCTAACTTGAAGCTTCCTTCATAATAAAGTATTGACTGTGTCATTCAGTTTATTGAATATTGTACCAAAAGTGAAAAACAGAATAGTTGTGTGGGTATACTTTCATACCATCATAAAGTTGAAAAGCCTAAGTCCAGCTGTTCTAAGTCAGGGACCATCTGTACACAATCAGGTTATCATATAACCAAGTTCCCTTGAACACTTTCTGGTGCCATGTTCCCAAACTACCCTGGCCTCCTCCTACCCTATAAAGCCAAACACAGTAAATTCTAAATAACATCCTAAAAGACAGATGGGCAGACAAAAAAGGGTAATACCTTGTATTTAAAAGCATTAACTTTTTTCTTTTGAAAACTTGAAAATATATTTCCATTTATAATGAGGATAAATTTGAAAAATCCCTTTTTTGAAAATCACTGCACTAGGAATGGTTATAAGAATAGAAAGACTATGTTTGAGATGTAGATTATAAAGTTACTTCTGTTTCCTTTTGTTTTTCTGTTTTTATAAACTGGGAGTGTTTCACCAGGAAAAAAAAAAAAAAAAGAATAGAAAGAGGTTTCAGATAGACAGATGGATGATAGATAGAACTTAGTGCCTGGCATAGAAGACTGCAATAAACATAACCAGTGAGGAAGAGGAGGCTAATGATGTTACATCCAGTCACCTGGCTGCATATCATCATATCCACTCCCTCACTCAATGAAACAGAGATGGAAATGGGAAAGGTAGATTTCTCTGCTATTTATGAGCTTTTTGAGGTGCAATCATATCCCACCAGTGAGCTGCACTTCCTTGGACAGGCAGTTGCTCCTCCTAGGACTAGCATTACTGCAGTGTTACGATTTAGATTAGGTGTTCCCCAAAAGCTTATGCAAGAAGGTTTAGAGATGAAATGATTGGGTCATGGGAGCCTTAACTTAATCAGTGCCTGAATCCCCTGATAGGTATTAACTTGGTGATTAGCTGTGGGCAGGTAGGATGGGCTGGAGGAGGGAGGTCCCTGAGGGTTGTACCTTTGGAGTTTATAATTTGTCCTTGTTGAGTAGAGTTTTCTCCCTCTCTCCCCCTTCTCCCCCTCCTCCCTCCCTTTCTATTCTTCCCTCTCCCTCTCTCCTCTTCCCTCCCCTTTCTCTTTTTCTCCCCCTCCCCTCTTTCTGGTGCCATGTTCCCAAGCTGCTTTCCTTTGCCATATCCTTCCACCACGATGTTCCCCCTCACTGCAGGCCTGGAGGAATGGAGTCACCCTTCTATGGATTAAGACCTCTGAAACTGTGAGCCTCCAAATAAACTTTTCTTCCACTAATTGTTCATGTCAGGTCATTTGCTCACAGCCCCAAAAAAGCTGAGTAAAATATGCAGCTAGTACTAAGCGAGGAGCCCTGTCTTCTCCCCGCGCTGATAATAAGTCAGATTCAGCACCATTGATGTTGTTCTCAAGGGGAGCACAGGAAGTTCTAGAGACCCTGAATCAGGTAAGCCCACTCACAGATTCCAGAATTCAAAGAAAAAGTGCTCCAGCTGGAGACAGCCCCAGTTTATCTTGAAGCGAAACATATCACTCATCAGTGAGTGCTCTAGTAACCAGCGATTTGCAGACCACCCACAGCTTAAAAGTAGCAGAGGAAATGCCTAAATGTTACAGTTTCCCAGAGATATGCTGTGTCTCATTTACAGTGTACCCATTGTTTATTGCAGGAATGGTCTCTATCATTATCTATAAGCACTCAGCCAGGGCCCTATAATTTAATAGTTGAGATAAGGAGACCCCTGTTTTCTTGAGGTACTCACATATAGATTTGATGGTTAATAGAGGAACAGTGTTCATGTATCTCCAGATTCCAACAGAGAGCCATGATTACCTGTGCAATATTATAATGTCCTTCAGCCCAAAATCTGGATCTTGCTAGAAAAAATGGTTAATCTCCATCTAAATTTGATCCCAATACCTTACATTCTTTCAAAGAAGTACATGTTTTTCTTTACTTTCTCTCATCACCATCAAATATGTGGGTGATTAATTTTGTGCACCCCAAACAAGAAACCCTGAAGCATCATCTGTCCTTGCTATATAAGAGCATAGAGAGGACCAGGCCCATAGGAGTCACTCAAAGAATAACTGTGGAGTCAAAGAATGAAGATATGAAGAGATTTTGATTCACCAGAACCAAGAGATCAACTATATATTTGCTTGTTTTCAGGGATCCGCCCACATATGTCACTAAAAACAGGTCCTTATTATCTCTTCCTCAGACCTTCTGCTGTGTAAACACCATTAATGCAGACACCGACATGCAGATTAATGAAGGGAAGCAATTTATTGAACTGATATTTGGTGTAGATGTCATTAGCAGTGCTCCTTTGGAGCAACTGCATCAGATTAGAAACACTCTCCCCCCAAGAGCATGTAGAAAAATCACTTAACTGCTTTTCTGCAGCTGTTTATGTAACACCAACCCTCTATGAATTGTTGAATTGACTCTGAGACAACTGTGAAACTTCTATGATTGCTCCTCATTGATGCTGTTTGTCTCTCCTGAGAAAAAGTCCTATAATAAATCATGTTGTTATGGTTTCAGTTTTTCTTGTTCTTGTCTCCCCTTTTTCCATCTACATTAAAGACATTTAAAAAGTTCCAATAATTGGACAAGGTCAATGGAGCTCTGATAACTTTATCAACAGGGTGACATCTTAAAAATGGTCTTGGAAACTAGAAATAAGGGCCTGATGGGTTTGGGTGGTTTTCCAAAGCCATCAGGAAATTATGAACTTTCATAAATTCTTGGAATTGGAAAAGTCAAATATATTCATAAGGTAATAAGGCAAGATTTGGGAAAGACCATAAATATCCATTACATTCCTGGGCCCCACTGACAAATTAGAAGATGGCTTTTGATGGATGGCTAAGTCCCCTATGAGTGCCAGTCCCATTTCCCCTAGCTCCATTTATAGGACAGTTATGGACCCAACACCCTCCCAATCCCCAGGTGTTCTGAAACTCATTCCCCTATTTCCTTAACGATCATGCACTTCATTTCCATACAGTAGACCTGATGAGCAGCTTCTAGACCCCACCGTCGACACTGTAGGATGACCTATTTCTTGCTAACCCTTCCCACTACTAAGAATGGCTAAATATTAATTCACCTTCTAAACCCTTTGACTTGTTAGTTCTGGTTATGTGCTTCAGAATTATTCAAAATCAATCAATCATTATTTCCCAGGTACCTTCATCTATGGTTGGGTTTCCTTACATTTCTATAATAAAATTTATGGTTTCCAGGCCCTCTCTTATGAATTACTGCCCACTTGAAGAATGTCTTAATATTCAATGAAATCATTTGTTTCTGGAATTGAAAGTTCTTTCCATGATATTACATGTATTATCATAAAAATTCAGAGTCAACGCATGCTCAAAGATGTAGGTGGATGATATTTTTTCAGTCATCCGTCATGAGAAGCTGGCTGGCTTGTATTTCTCTGGTGTAGAAACTCCATAATCCCACCATCATTGCAGCCTCCCACTTCTGAGATCACTTTGGATTTCTTGGCCTTTGGCTATTTGGGCATTTGATTCCCCTGAAATAAAAATAATAATAATTAAGTAAGCATTTTCAGCTGGGTACTCCAGTTGATCTTCAGAGACCCTGCTTTCCACTTGAATCCAGTCTCCTGCTTTAGCACATATTTATTGCTGGAGTTCAAGAATTAATACTAGCAAAATTTGGCAAGTAGGAACGAAAGGATGTCCTTGAAACCAAAGCTTCCACCTGGAAATGAATAATATGGCACAAGCACACACTGAATAAAAGTATGATTGAAAATATTACTTTTTTTTCCAAAAGTCATAAAGCAAGATTAATGGTCAATTTAAAACTAAAATCAACCCCCGAATGAAATTTCCTCCCCTAAACACCACCAGCACAATATTAACAGGCCACTTTCCTCTACCCTGCTATTTTTCACTATTAGTATCTTCCAGGTTTCCAGTCGGAAGCAGGAAACACTAAAAACCTTCCAGGAAGCCTGCACTGGTGAGATTTCTTCCAGGCTTGGCAGCACCAAGAAGTGAACAAAGTAATCACATCATTTTTTTGATTGTCACAGGTTGTTTATCCTGACCAAATGTTGTTTTATCTCTTTGACCAAATCAACGGCTGAATCCATACAAGCAACATGCTTCACAGAGTGGGCATGGCTAAGTTGAAGTACCACACAGAAAATGTTGGAGAAGTGTGTGCTTTCCAACCACACCCAGAAGGATCTTAGTACAAATGCCTCATGGGAACTATCTGCTAAAGGTATATCCAGGACAAAAGGGCATGGAGGTCTGAGCTTCAAAGAGAGGCAATAGCCAAAAACAAATATTGAGATCTAATTGTGTCCATCTCTTCCTCTGTAGTTCTTCTGAAATCTCCAGTTGAAATTTCAAGGGAGGATGAATGAATATGGCAAATTGTGGAGTATTTGGCTGATTTGATCGTTTTCAGCTATCTCTTGGTTAATACCATATTCTTGGTTTTGTGATTCCATTTGCCCAAAATAAATATTTTAATTAAAAATGATTTGAGCCAGGCTCAGTGGTACATGCTTGTAATCCCAGCAGCTCAGGGGACTGAGACAGGAGGATCACAAGTTCAAAGCCAGCCTCAGCAAAAGCAAGGTGCTAAGCAACTGAATGAGACCCTGTCTCTAATTAAAATACAAAATAGGGCTAGGGATGTGGCTCAGTAGCCAAGTGCCCCTGAGTTCAATTCCCAGTACAAAAAAAAAAAAAAAAAAAAAAAGATTTATTTGAATATTGGTATCACTTAGTGAAAATACACAGGGGAAATTAACTTTTACTAAGCAACATTTTTTTTCACTGTTGGAGGGATTGGAAATTAGTACAACTGCTATGGAAATCAGGATGGGGGTTCCTTAAAAGATTAAGAATGGAACCTCCTTGTAACCCAGGTATACCACTTCTAAGTATTTATCCTAAAAGAATTAAAGTCATCATACTATAGTGATACATGTATACATACATAGAAGCACAATTCACAATAGCCACACTATGAACCAGCCTAGGTGTCCATCAACAGATTAATGAAATATGTCATATGCAAGAAAATGGATGGAACTTGAAAATATTATGTTAAGTGAAATAAGTCAAACTCAGAAAGTCGAAGGTCAGATGTTTTCTCTAATATGTGGAAGCTAGAGAGGAAAAACGAAAAGAAAGGTGGTGGGTAGATCTCATAAAAATTGAAAGGAGATCAGTAGAATACAGGAAAGGCACCAGGGGAAGAGGGAAGGGGAGGGAAAGAGTAAATACTGGGGAATCATACTGATCAGATCGTGTTGTTATATTGTGTGTGTGTGTGTGTATGAATATGTAACAACAAATCCCACCATTATGTATAAATTATGTACCAACTATAATGTACCAATAAAATGTGAAAAAAAAGAAATTAACTTTTTAAAAAAAATTATTTTAGTTATAGATGGACACAATACTTTTATTTTATTTATTTTATTTTTATGCAGAGGATCAAATCCCGTGCCTCATACATGCAAGGCAAGTGCTCCGCCACCGAGCCACAATCCCAGCCCAAGAAATTAACTTTTACTAATATAAGAAATGTTAGCAAAGGAAGATATAAACAGGTATCTGGTGTTTGTTTGATGTAATATTCTAGTCATAGCACCAGTAAAAAAAAAAGTCCATATATATATCAGTGTGTTTCTAACCATTGCTTAGTTTAAGGTATCATTAAATCAAGAAGATAGAAGTAAGAAAAATTAAATTGATGACTCCAATATTAAGTATGTTAACAATACACTTTCTCAGCCCAAATCAAAACAAATCAAGAGTTCAATTCTTATCTTTTCTCCTAATCAGTGAATTTAGGATACAGATATGGCAAGATAAAATGGGTTTTTTTCCTTCTGTCTTTCTCCACTCTTTCCTGTATTCCTCATCCTCTTGTGGAAGGGGGTATCTTTGAAAGGACCAGGAAAGAGACAGAGGCTTTGCAAGTTTTCTGGAGCATCAAAGTTAGACTCTGAGAGAAGATTGACATTAGCAGGGGAGTTGGTCTCACAGATGTTATGTTCTGAAAACTGAAAGGACACCAGGCCTTTTTTAGTGACAAGAAGGAAGAAAAGAGAAGGAGAAGGAGAAGGAGGAAAGGAGAAAAAGAGGAAGGGAAAAAAAGGAAGAAAGAAAACTGCTAGAGCCCCAAGATGATCTAAGCAACCTGGAAGGAGGGTAGAGGGTTAGAAAGAGGGGAATGGGATCAGAGGGAGGAGAATTGGAAGAGAGTCCAGAAAGAGGAGAAAATTCCCAAAATCTTTTCTAAGATGATACATATACATATGGACTGACGGAGCAAGGAGAGAAATGCTTACTAATGATGTCTAGGTTCTTTGTGTGCAATACAACCAAAATGAAGTTTTGGGTTTTTTTTTATAATTTTTTTAAAGAGAAAGAGAGAATTTTTTTAATATTTATTTTTCAGTGGACACAACATCTTTATCTTATTTGTATGTGGTGCTGAGGATCAAACCCAGCGCCTCGCGCATGCCAGGCGAGCGCGCTTCCACTTGAGCCACATCCCCAGCCAGAAGGCTTTTTTCTCTCTGATATTATCCATGCACGGCAGAGCCCAGATAATATAGACATTAAGAAGGAATTACTTTTTTTGGTTCAACAAATATTTATTGAGAAATACCATATATATGCCTGATATTGTTTAGGTGCTGGGATAGTTGTAACCAAATTAGGAAAAACAAACAAAAACACTTCTTTTGTGGAGCTTATGTTCTAATGGAGGGAAAAGATAAGCTAAAAAGCAAAATATAAAAAGGCATAGTATATGAGATAGTGATAAAAGTTCTTAGGAAGAAAATTTTAAAAATTATTTTGTTTAAGAAATCTAGAAAAAGCACATATTCTGATAATGCAGTAGAACCCTAGGCCTTGGGTAGGAAGAAGAAGGCTAAATGGAGTTAAGTGAATATATTTCTCTTTGAATAAATGGATGGATAAAAGAGATTCCCATCAGAACTACCACAGCAGATGTTTTTCTTTTGCATAAGTGCCTCTTCCTCAGTGATGCCCCATGCCCTTGCCCAAGTTGATCTGAATACTTCACCCGTATCCCACCCACTTCCTGAAAAAAAACAACTGTTCTTTCCTGTCCCTACTTTAAGTGTTACTCCCTCCCTGAAGTCTTTCTCCAATAAAAATAATGCCCCACCTTCACCTAGTACACCCAACTTGAAAAATGTTGTGGGATATAATCATCACTTTTTCACATCAGTAGAAACTAAGACATAGGAAATGTAAGTGACTTGTCCAAGATTGAGTGACTACCACTGAGACCCAGGTGTTCTGAATCTAAGCCTATGCTGTAGACCCGAGGAAGTATGGAGTCATGGAAGTGAGTCCCAGACGTCTCACTCAGCCAGGGTGAGTGACAGGTTGCTTAACTTGTCTTATTTACAAAATAGGCTAAGTAGACAAACAAGGCAGGTTTGTGAGCACAGACTATGAAGCCCCATCCCAGTACCTGGTCTAGTGAACACTAGACTTCCTGCCTTCCCCAACTCCTTCCTTTCCCTACCATCATAACCACATGGGCCATCTTCCTCCACACTTACACAGAAAATGTGACATGTACATACTTGGTACTTATTAAAATATTAACTGGGATTTCTTATGTCATAAGGTATTAAAACTTAGGTAAAACTGTTTAATAAGTAAAGGGCACTTTTTAGCTCTACTAACTGAAAACAACAGGGACTGGTAGAGCTTCCTCCATGTAAGCTTGATCTGGATATTCTCTTGTGGTCAGGGCTCAGGCCCCAGTTTCTTAAGGTTTTTCTCTGGCTCTGCATTGGTCCATGCACTGGCCTCATTCTCAGGCTGGCTTCCATCATGATAACAAAACTTACCCCAGCAGTTCCAGGCTTTTTATCTACATGTTATACTGACCAGAAGAAGAGAAGAAAAGATCTGGCCCCAGGTTTCTCAGAAAACATTCTGCAAGTACAGCTCAGGTGACATGCCCACCTTATCACCAATCACTATGGCCATGGAATGGACCAAGCTCAGATTCTCCATCTGGGCCATGCCTTTGACCCCTCCACTAATTTTAGTTATAATCCAGACAGGGAGTCATTGCCCAGAACTTGAATACTGATGGAAACCAGAGCTGTGAAGCTCACAACCACTTTTTTTTTTAATGGTGCATAAAAATTGTATAAAATAGTGGGTTTCATTGTAGCATATTTGTGCAAGCATACAACAGAATTTGATCAGTTCACTCTCTAATGCCTCCCTTTACCCTTCTTTCCTCCCTCCCCCTGATCTTCTCCTACCCTAATAGTCTCTCTTATGCTTCATGCCATCCTTTTATTTCACCTTCTAGCTTCCACAAATGAGAGAATGCCGCAGTCTGGCTGGGCACAAATCATGAGCCACTCAAGCAGGAACAAACTTTATTTCTGAACTCCACCAGCACACTCCACACACGCTCCCCGGGAACTCTCCCGAAGGCCACCCACGCGGCTCCTCCAGGAACACAGCACACCAACCTGAACTCCCACCACCGGAACTTCACCAACCAATGCGAACTCTTCAGGAATCCCCACGAGAGCTCAACCGGAACTCAACAGGAACTCCGAGAGAACTCAAAAGTCATCATCTTAATGGCTCACTGGCGTCACCTCTCAACCACTACTTCTGACAAAAATGCCATGCGTCATCCCGACTCGGCTGTGGCCCTCAACAAGAGAAGAGGTGTCTTTCTGAGTCTGACTTATTTCACTTAACTTGATACTCTCTAGTGTCATTCATTTTCCTGCAAATGACATAATTTCATACCAACCCAAAGGCTCCCAAGCCCATCTGATCTAAGAAGCTAAGCAGGGTAGGACCTAGTTACTTGGATGGGATGTCACACCTACTTTCATAGTTTGATGACAATCTTCCACTTGGCCCAGCACCTCTCCCAGCACAGACAGCTGAGAGTGTGGAAATGAGAGTGTGGAAAGCCTTATCTCTTAATAAGACTCTGCTGTTTTAAGGATTTCTGGGTCCAGCCATTCTCAGGTGATTCATCTTAGGTATTATACTTCTTCCACCATGTAGACAGACCCTCTTGCAAGAATTCAGAAGACAAAATTACAGGGATTGAATTTGTCCCTAAATTGATTTTATACCCTTTGAAAACTTTGTACTGTACTGTAGTGTGTGTGTGTGTGTGTGTGTAGAACTTTTGATTAAATAAGGCACTTAAGGATAGTTTTATAGAGTCATCTCACCCATTTGGTTTTTCATACAAATAAAAGCCTTCGTAATGACAATGACCTTCAACAAAGGTTAAGCATGCAAACTTGAAAAAGTTTATTCATAGCTGCTTTTATCTTCAAGTCTTTGAAGTAGAAGGTTAAAAAGAAATCAAATAGTTCATTTTTGACATCTTTAGGGAAGGTATATTTAAATAGGAAACACAAAATCACTGAGCATATACAGAAAACAAATGGTTACATATAATTACCAACTGCAGAGAAAAAGAGGTAAAATAGGTTATGCATGTTATCCTTGAAGCTACTTTGTGTCAATCAGGCCCACATGGATTTTCTAGATTCTTATTTTTTCTGATCCAGAGGTAAAATTTGCCATCCTCTAACTCCTTGTCACCATCTCAAATATCAGGCTAAGCACTGTGTATTCCTCTGGGGTATTCACAACCTTCAGAGAGTTGTTGATAGTGATCACATTTCTTCTGAAGTCTTTGTTGATCCAAGAATACATATTTTGTTGTGTGAGTCTTCATAAATCAGTCTTTCCGCCCGTTTATCATCCTTGTTGCTTTTCTCTGAACACTCTCCAGTATGTCTGTGACTTGCTAATAATGAGGTTCCCAGACCACAGTGCATCATTCCAAGCTCAATCTTTCTCATTGTGCAGGGATGGACTTTGCCTTTTTGCTCCCTGACCCACTGTTTCTACTAACAAAGTTCCTATGCTGCCAGATCATACATGAACCCATGATTCATTTGCTGTCCATGACAATGCCCGGGGGAACCCAAGCACTTCCCTAAACAGGTCAGTGCCTGACAAGTTATTGGTACTCAAAAAAGTGCCTTGAATAAATGAACAGATTAAAGCATGTACTCCCCAGTTATGTCTTTACTATAACATATATTTCAAAAAGAACAAAAGAGGGCATGTACATGCTTATGTCAGGGGTGGGGACATGGCATCTGAGGAGACATATGAGAAATCACTCAGGGCTTCTTTGGCCTGAATCATTCAAACAGTCCTACCGCTTTGATTGGATTGAGACATAGTTTAACTCTCACTTAGCACAAGGCAAAATGAAATTCAGAAAACTAAGGTATTTCCCCACAGTGGCTCAACCATTGAATTACCACTGAACATATTTAAATTCCGTGTCCAGTGTAAACATTGGAATAAACCAATCTACAATTGCCATTAGCAAAGTGCCCATAGAACCTAGAAACCAGTCCCTACATCTTCAGCTAAAAGACTTGAGGCAGGATTTCTAACTGTGACTTTGTTGTACAGCCTGATCAGGTGGCCTCTGATCAATATAACACTACACAGTAGTGTGATGAGTCAATAATCTGGCTTGGTGAAATGCCAGGTAAAAAAAATTCTCCCCCCACCCCCCAAAAAAAATGTCCTTCTCTATTGGTTAATTCACCCTCCCAATCCTCATTATCTGTACAGTCCTCTGTCTCTACGCTATAATTCCAAACCAACAAACACTCATGTTAAATTTTTTTAAAAGTAAATTCTTCATATAATTCCACATGCCATTCAAAAGACAACACAGTTTTATGGAAATGGTGCTGGAGAAGAAGTGAGAAGATTTGGTGGACATGTGGTTTACTAGTTTCTTAGCAAGAGCTATAAAAGAATGGTGTTTGAAAATCCGGTGGGACATATAAAGCATTCTACAGTACTTGTGAAATGTTGGTTGAATTTGTTGGACCGACCTTGGGTAAACCACTCCATATTTCCAAGCTTCAGTTTCTACATCTATAAAATAGAAACTAATAATAACTTCCTTGTCTCATAAGGCTATTGTGGGGCTCCCAACAGGACAATACATACAAAATCATTTTTTTAAACAATAAAGCATCATACAAAAGTAAGTTATAGAGAAAGGGAGAGGGACTCTGATGATTGGGCCAATCAACCAGCCAGTTGGAAAGGCAATAGCACATTTTGATATTCGTCCAGATGTTTGGACATATTCCAACTATAAACCTCAAAGCGGTCACTGGCAAACTTTCAGATAGTCAAAGTACTGCAAGCTGGAGCACCATGAGTATTCTCTAGGTCTCCTGGGCCCCAAGGAAGGTAAAGAAAGTTCTGCATGGAGCCACAAGTCTTTTGCTGCTCTAAAAGGAAACTTGTGCAGATCTCAAATACTTAGCTATGGGCTGGGGTTGGAGCTCAGTCATAGAGTGCTTGCCTAGTGTGCATGCACTTTGACTTCAATACCCAGCACTGCAAAAATAAATAATTAAAAAAGGAAAGAAAGAAAGAAAGTAAAACCAAATATTTAGTTACGGTGTGAGTTGAATGAATCTACACAAGAGTTAAATCATTGTTTTTTCACTGGGGAATAAGCCCTTTAGGTCTCAGACTTTAACCCCAGTTCTACAGCAATCAAATGAAGGCAGAAATTTGCACTTGCAAATATTTTTGAAAGATCTGACTAAGCCATTTTTAGATGTTTTCTAGTCTTCATGTGCCTTTCCCTCCCACAGAGCACAATTAAAAAGGCACCTTTAAAAGGCTCTTAAAAAACATTGATTGGCTTAACTGTGCTAATGTCATGGCTTTAAAATAAAATTCTATTAAGTCTTTAAAATATTGCAGACAAGTACTTTGCAGCAGAAACTCAAGATAACCATCCTGAGAATTGTTTTTCACAGATACTTAGTGAGATACTTTAGTTCTTCTTTATCATTTTTTGTCTCTGATTTTTTTAAGCTTCTAAGAGTTCTCATACAATAATTGCCTTTATTTTTTAAAGTTTTAGATTTCATTTATTTATTGGGGGATTGGAGGGATGCTTTTATCACTGAGCTACATCCCCAGTTCTTTTTATTTTTCAATTTGAGACAGGGTCTAATTTGCTAAGGCTGACCTCAAATTTGCAATCCTCCTGCCTCAACCTCTCAAGTCACTGGGTTTATGGGCATATGTCACCTCATCTAGCTCAGTACCTGCCTTTACACATATTACAAACAGTCCTTAACATACTGTTTCCCCAAGTCACCATAAATGAATTCATACAGGTAGGCTTGTTCATGCTCCCTTGTGCTTTGTTGCTATTAATCCACAGGGAACAAAGGAATTCTCTCCTTATATTTGAATGCTAAAGTCACAGAGTACCTTTCCCTCAAAAAATCATCCCAGGCATTATTTTGATCCCAGTTAAGTGCACATTATCTCTTTCCTGTTTATGTACTGAATCCTATTTTTGTCCCTAGAGAAACTCAGGAGTTCAACACAAACGTGCAACACTTTTTTTTCTTTTTTTAATTCTTGCTCTTTGACTAGCAGGCTTCCTCTCATATCCATAATGTGCAAGGCAAGTTCAAGAAAGGAAGGCTCTGGCCAGGGTTGGTGGTGCATGACTGTAATCCCAGCAACTTGGGAGGCTGAGGAAAGAGGATCACAAGTTCAGTGCTAGGCTTAGAAACTTAGTGAGGCCCTAAATAACTCATTGAGACCCTATCACAAAATTAAAAAAAAAAAAAAATTAAAGGGAATGGGGATGTGGCTTAGTGGTTAAGTACCCCAGTGTTCAAAAAAAAAAAAGAAAGGCTTAGTGGTTAAGTACCCTTGGGTTAAGAAAGAAAGAAAGGAAGGAAGGGAGGAAAGAAGGGTTGTAAACAGGTCTTATTTGGAGTTGTAGTTAACTGGACATTATAGTTTGGATTGACCCAGACTAAGTTGGCTTGAACTGGCTAGGACTCTCCCCTAATCCATGGTTGTCCCTGCTGATGTCATCCAGCATCAACCCTGGATGGGGATGATAAGGGCCTCCATATTCTTTGAAATATTCTTCAGGATTAGTTATGGTTTGAAGGTGCTTTTCCCAAGACTGTGAATTCCAGACTTTGAGTCATGGAAAAAATGCCAAACCTTTTCTTTTGTAGAACGAAAGAAAATATTCATTGGTATTCTACCAATAATAGGTCTGGTTTGGTTTGATTTACAATTTTTCCAAATGTTACGGAGATCAACGTGGGAGTCTGGGACAGGTCAACCAGCATGTCAAGGTAAGATGGAGAACCCAGAGATCAAGGGCTTCTCCCAAGAGGGCTCCTCCCTACCCCGACCTCATAGAACAGTGACAGCCATGGGTTTGGGGAGAATTCCAGCCAGCTCAAGCCATTGTCAGAGCTCTCAGGACAGCCTGGGATTCCTCAAGGCCATTTCTTCCTTGGCTCTTTCCCTCCAGCCCTCTTACTCATCCCTCAATACCACATATTGGGATCATCTCAGGCATGGCACCTGCCACTCCCACCTCCCAGGAACACTTAGAAGCCCTCAGCTTGTGATAACTGGTTCATATCCAATCATAGCCACACATGGCTTGCTAGTTCGTTAATAGGAACTATAAAACAATCATTATTAGAGCCCCCTGGGATAAAGTACTCATGAGATAATGTTAAATTTGTTGAACCAACCTTTGGTAAACTTCCCCATATGTCCAAGCTAAGGCCCCAAGGTACCAATAATTTGGCACCTTTCAGATATTCTTTAAATATTGACTTATCATTTATTCAGAAGAGTCAAGAAAACTATTATTAATAAATAATCTTCTTTATGTTTAAAATAAGATATGTGCTTGGAATATAACAATATTTAAACTTATTTGGAATTATCTTTAATTCCTCTATCACATTATCTCGTACAACTAGATAGAACATCAATAAAAAAGTAATACAGCAAGTAATTCTAACAAATTATCACAAATTTAGGGGCATTAAAAATTTGAATGTAGGGCTGGGGATATAGCTCAGTTAGTAGAGTGCTTGCCTTGCATGCACAAGGCCCTGCATTCAATCCCAGCACCACCACCAAAAATAAATAAATAAATATGAGAATGTATTCTCTTAAAAGGCTGTAGCTCATAATTCCAACAGAAATATCACTGGGCTAAGATTGAGGTATTGAGAAATGATAGATTCAAGGAAAGAATGTGTTTCTTTGCCTTTTCCAAACTTCTAGAGGCCACTTACATTCCTTAGTTTGTAGTC
Source organism: Callospermophilus lateralis (assembly GCF_048772815.1). Classification (NCBI taxonomy): domain Eukaryota; kingdom Metazoa; phylum Chordata; class Mammalia; order Rodentia; family Sciuridae; genus Callospermophilus; species Callospermophilus lateralis. The sequence goes on along the minus strand of NC_135313.1, from coordinate 54,579,380 downwards.
CCGTCTCTCCATTCTGAAAATCTGTGCCAGTGAGCTGAGTCTTTCTTGAAATGCTATTTCTCTGAGTGTCTGCAACAGGGAATGGTTCTCCACTATCAGGGCCTCAAGTGATTAAATTGGGCCCAATTGGATCATCTAGGAAATTTCTCCAATCAGAAGATCTTAACCTTATTCACATCTGCAAAAATCCCATTTCCCATGTAAGAAACATATTCATGGATTCCAGAGATGGGATATAGATATCTTTGGAACTATTATTCTGCCTTCCACAACTGGCTTTCCCCATTGGCTTAAAATGGAGATAACTGACATGAATAAAATTACCAAGAAGCCATGATAGGAATGAGAGCTATTTTAATAGCGCTCAATAGCTTGGTGTCCTCTGGCCCCGCTCTACACTAATCCACCCTTTATGCTGTTGCCAGATGACTTCCAATGTACAGCTTCCACTTTGTTATCTCCTGCTCAAAATTCTGCAATGACCTATATTATGTTCCAAAGTAAGTATAAAATATTCTCTGAAATTTAATGGCAGTAAAATAGTGATCTAGGTATCTCTCGTGAATTATCACACTGAATCTTTACAACAGCACAAAGAGGTTGCTGTTTTTACTATCCCCAGTTCATAGAAGAGCTTACAGAAGAAAAAAGTAGGTTCAGAAAGGTTGAGTAAATTGCTCCATCCCAACAGATACCTCATACTCTAATTCAAATATTGACAAAGTTTGACCCACAGACTAAATCCTGCTCAGTGTCTGCTTTTGTGTAACAAACAAGCTGAGAATGTTTTTTATGGATGAATTTTGCAATTTATTTGATGACAGGGAACAGTAACTTTGAACCTCGACTAAATGAAACGTTATCTCCTTCTAAACAGAAATTCTATTCTTCTCAATAGACCTTTAGTGCAAGAAAAAAGTACTTAAATATTATTATAATTTGTGTTTTATCAATAAAAAATTTGTGGAATTTGGTTTCTCTTTTATTACATAAGTACCTACATAATATCTTTAATTTTACCTCTTTATCTATAAAACCTAAGATTTTTGTTAACTGATTCTTTATAAAAAAGCTTGCCATTCCCCACTCCAGCCAATTGTTTGTCAAATTTGAGTAAAATATGGACCCTTTCTAAAGGAAGTCATTTTTTTAGCTACCTAGTGTTGAATTATATCATTACAATGTCATTAAATATGATCACATATAAACCTATAAAAGAAAAGCCTCCATATGATTGATTATAGCTCTTAAACAACTATAAATCAAAAACTATATGTGAATTAATTACAAATAAGCTTATAAAACTCATAAAATTTAAGTAACATCAATTTGGTATATCCAATCACAGCATTCAAATTCAACACATAGCACTCTAAATACAATAAATACTGCTCAGCAAAGATTATGAAATGACTGTATAGATGGCCCCAAATATACTAATGTTCATTATCTTTTGGTTATTATTGAAATAAAACTAAAATTATAATAATTCATGAAGAGAACTCATGGCTACCTAACACCTTGGTAGACCCTAAGAAGTTCAGAGACCCCTAATTTGATTTTTGCTTTTTGTGTGGAGCTGGGGATTGAACCCAGTCTTATGCATGCTAGACAAGTGTGCTACCATTGAGCTACACCCCGCCTGAGACCCCTAATTTGAGAAACTCTTCTCTAACCAACATAAATCAGTGTTTCTCTAATTAGGTTCTATGTAGGTCTTTGTGCCTCTTCTCCTACTATCCCTTCCTCCTGGCTCCAACCACTAGAAAAAATTCTAAATCCCTTTCCCCATTTCTTCATTGGTGATTCCCAAGCCAAAGACTATGTCAGACTTTGGAGAGGCCAAACAACTCAGGGTGACCTACTGTAACAACAAAAAAAAAAAAAAAAAAAAAAAAAAAAAAAACCCTTGTGCCCCATAGAGAGTTGTGTGTTACAAAATGGCAAGCACATCCCATAAAAGCCTACTTCGTGGGAAGTGATCAAGGGGGCAGGTCTTCAAGACTGGAGTGTGTACCTTGGAGCTCTGGCCATGTTAGTACTGGCACCCAAAAGCAAGAGTAGAATCATCCAGAGGGTTCTCAAAGCTTCCCTACATTCCCATGTAGGCTTAAAATAATCCTCATTTGACAATGATGGATATGCATCTCTTCTTTAGAACCTTAAAGAGTACAGCTTATAGCAAGTGCTCCCCCTTCTTGGCCCTGCCTAGTTCTTCTGGAAAATTCTTCAGAATCTCTTCATGCCCTTTTCTTTCTTTTTATCCTAGTCTCCGTAGCATTCACAGAGATTGTTAATGGCAATTGCTACTGAGAACAAGGGAACCTGGGGAAATAGAAAAGGGCTCTCACAAGAACTTTCTGGGTAACCTTAGGCACTCATTGGGCAGATGTTTTTTTTGTTTCAGTTTTCACATGAAAAATATAATTTCCATAAAGGTCAGTGTTTTGAAGGGTACATATATAGTATGACTCATATTCCACAAACATGGAGTTAGCCTGAACCACAGTAGCAAGTCAGTGTAAATGTAAATAAGGTTCATAACTGGATGGGCAACTAATCCTCAGTCATAACAATACCTACCAAATATCACTTTTGTGCAATAGAAGAGTAATAAATGCAAGCTGTAAAACAGAATTATCAAGGGTGAATAAAATAGTCAACTGCCCCAGAGTAAAGTAAGGCAAAGGCAAGAAAGTGATACTTTTATGTCTTTAGTATTAACATAGTATAGATTCTCTCATTCAGTAGTATTATTTGAGTGCTCAATAAATATTCTATTAAGAGTTACAGGAAATAATACTTGGCTCCAGATCTCACAAAGCTAAGAAAAACAGATGTAAAAAGAAACAGTACCCATTAACTGAGGTGTTGAGTACTTTTACACATATTGTATTATTTATTTCTCCAAGTGTTGGAGATACACATGATTATTCATTTTATCTCAGAAGAAACAGAAGCTTAGAGCTATACAATAACTTGCCCGAAATCTCGCATCTTGCAAGCACAAGAACCATGGGTCTTTCTATAGATCCAAAACCCTTGAATTCATCATAAGGATAAGTTTTCTCCCAAGGAACATAACAACAGTGGGAATAATTGCAATTTTGTTTTGGTTTTTTTTTGTTTTTTTGTTTTTTTTAATGCAAAAAAAAAATACAATGGTTTATGTTTAAGTGTAAGGGTCTTTACACCATGTCTACATGTGATAAAAATAACAATTCTAATAATTATAAATAAGAAATTAATATGAATAGTATATAATTTAAATGTAATAAAAATAATAAATTTTCATGTTCATGTTTTTGGTGGTATTATTATAATATAATAGGAAATACATATTTCTTTTATCTTTTATTTTTCCCTTGGTCCTTACTTTCATATTCCATTTTTATTGTACATACATATAATACTTATAAATATTAATCTTTTTTTTTTACCTAAAATAAGCGTCATTGTTTTTTTTTAATTGGTTATTCAAAACATTACAAAGATTGCAGAATCACATCGGTTACACATCCACATTTTTACATAATGCCATAATAGTAACTATTGTATTCTGCTACCTTTCCTATCCTCTACTATCCCCCCTCCCCTCCCCTTGCAAGTTTTAAATATTCGTAAGGGAACATCATAATGCTGAAGATATTCAAAGAAGAGAGAACATGTACTATTTCTCTAAGTCCATAGAAATTAACAGGAAAGACAAGAAACAAGCTGCTTAGGTGCTTAAGATCAACAACAAAATGTATATGAAAAAGAGAGTCACATAATCCCAGTGACTCGAGAAGTTGAAGCAGGAGGTTTGCAAGTTCCAGGCCAGCATGGGCAACTTGGCAAGACCCTGTCTTAACATAAAAAAATAAAAAGATCTTGGGATGTAACTCAGTGGTAGACCACCCATGGGTTCAATCTCTAGTACTGCCAAAATAAATTCAAAAAATAAGAGCGAGAGAGAGAGAGAGAGAGAGTCACAAAATGCTATCATGAAAATAAATATTATTAAGCAAGAAAGACTCATCTTGTGTGGTTTAGATTGTTTTTATATCTGCCTAGTTATGGTGCACTCTTTTTTGTGCGGGAGGCCTAGGAATTGAACCCAGGGCTTCACACATATTAAGCAAGTGTTCTACCACTGAGCTGTACCCCAAGTGCATATAATACACATTTCATAAGCTACCCAATGGTGTGTGTCTATATATATGCATTTAATAATTTTTTTAACATTAACATTTATTTTAAAGACATCTTTGTTTGAGTCACTGGATCTTTGTGGTGTCTATTTTGACTTCTTTTTAAAATTAAAGCTTTTTGTCCAGCTACAATACATGAACTCTATCCTGTCATCCTAGCATCTCCTAGGCTCACTCTGGCTGAGCTTGCATGTGCCAGTTTGGCATGATGCATCAGTTATTCGTGGCCAAGTTCAGAAAAAGAGCACTAATGAAATCTTAATATTTCAAGCAGAAGACTTCTGGATTCCTAAACGCAATACAGAATTTCCAATATTGAGATGACATTAATTAGTATTTCACTTAGGACCTGAGAAGTTGGGTATTATGTGGACATAATTTATCACAGCAAAAAACTAAGGGCATTTCTTTTGAAACAAGACCATATTCTCAGTGTGTAAGAATGAGAAACTGTTCACCTTCCCGTCCCACCCACTCACACAACCAGAACAACATCCAACTATTAAGATGAATCTGTGCCTCCCTGCACCTGTTCCATAGTTTGGCAAAAACAGAACACTGTGTGTACAGAGGCTCCTCCCACCCTCTCTTCTGTAGCCAATGGAAGGACCCTGGACTGGTCACACTGTCAACCCTCGTGGTCTAGAGGGTAATGATGAGATAAAGGAATGGAACAAAAGCTTTCTCGTATCCTGGAGACTGAGCAGCAATAAAAACACCATTGCTGGGAAATAATGGAATAGAAGCATGAAAATGAAGATATTTACATGAAATAATGAGGGAGAACTGGGCTAAAGTGAATTTGGGATATTCTGTTACCTGAATATATTATTTTATAGCAAGGATACCTGAGCAAAGAATAGAGCAACAGAGCCACTGCCCACTTTCTCATTCCAACACAGAAAATAAGGGTTACCTTAGGATCTTAATTTCTTTCTGCTCCTGCAAGACAAGCATGATGTGAATGTTGGCTAAATTAATGACCAATGTCACAGGAGGCAGCTTTGTTGAGTCAGGAGATCACCCCTCATTCTTCTACCTTTGTGTTGCCCTCTAGCTTCCAAAGCATCTTCAGATACATTATTCCATGTTTTCTCAATAATTCTACAATAAAACTGAGCAGAAATATTATCCCATTTTGTGAATGAGAAAATTATGTTTCAAAAAGATAGAATGACTCTACTAAAGTCGCACAAGTATTTAGTGTCAGAGGCTTACCCAGAACATGGCCCTTAATTTTATCACTGGAGAAGGTTGAATTTAGAAGCCCTTTTTTGCTCTCCTAATCTAGCCCACTCATTCCTATGGAATCAGTGGCCACGTATCACTGCAAATAATTCGGATCATTAATAAATGTCACTGACAATGAGTTCAATAAGTTTTATATTTGTGTTTCAGATGCCTCATCTCCATCTACCTAGCACCTCGTAAGTGGTTTTGAGGATTAAATGAATTAATGAATTTAGAGAAATAACTAGTACATAGCTCATACTAGTGAGAATAACTGCCTTCCCTCTAATCTCACAAACAAATCCCATGATAAATGTTTCTGTAGCTCCACATGTATACAGAACAAATGCAGTAACTTCAAGGTTTCTCAAGTCTGCTGAGAATCTGGAGTCATCATGACCTCAGAGACTGAAGTGCTTCCTGTGCTTTGACTACCTAGGAGACTTACTATTTTTCCTGGGTGTATGTGTTCATGTTCTTAAAGATTTTGTCTTTTACCTATATTTATTTTTTTAAAAAAAGCCAATATGGATTCCTCAGTAGGAAATACACTATTTCTTTAGACCTTTTAAAGCACTGAAAATAGTTCAGTCTTCCATTACTCTCTGAGGATTACAGACAGAATCACTGTACTAATCTAGCCTTGTTTTCAGGATGAGAAATGGAAGACCCAACATTTGGGAGACTGGCTCAAGGTCACTCAGGAGTTACAAAGTCTGAGTCAGAATCTGAAGGCCTTGACAATGTTTTCACTCTAAATCCATATATCTAGTTAGATTCTTTCTTCCACTGAAACTTTCAAGCCAGAATCCATAGCTCCTTGCAATCAGGACTTGTTAAAGACAATACCACCCCTCCATCAAAATTGTAAAGGGATCTATCTTCACTCTCCAATGCAGAGTAAATGTTTTTTAACCAGGCAGCAGTCAAAGACCTAGTCAAATACTCATATCTGAGCTGTGTATTTCAAGACATGGATCTTTATTTTCCATTTGCTATAGTTTTGGATCTATTATGACTTTCAGATCACCCCTCTTTTGCTATGAAGATTGATGGCTTCCCCAATATTACCTGGTATCCACCCTTCTGAACTTCCCTAGTTTTCAATCACCCATTTCTTGTTTTCTTCCCTGTAAAGTATAAGACTGACTCTCTAAGATATAAGCCCACCCCATCCAGTTGTTTTTATTAGCAAATTTAATGAACAGTTTCTATTCCATCATCCTGGCCATTAAGAAAATGTTGAGTAGGACTGGACCAAGGATAGCTAGTATGGAAATCCACTTATTCTGCTCATTGGCTGACAGTGAACAAATAACATAATATTTAGCTACAATGTATTTTTCCAATTGTCCTAAAAAGATGAGATTCCAAAACCACAGAGTTATTTTAGCTGTGTTAAGAAAAAACTAAATTTAAATAGGAAACAGATTTTACCCAAAGTGGGTATACAAAAGCTATATACCTCTCCCTCAAAGAAGTCACACATCTGAAAGGAAATAGTGGAAACTTAGACCATGCTTTGCTGTCTCGCTACATGTTTCTCAGCATCCCCAGATGCATTCTCCAGCATCCAAAGGCACCAGGGATTTTTCTGGCACTTGTAATTTTCCATGTTTATCAACTAAAGCTGACTAACTGCACAGCCTCATCTCCTGTACAGGCTGCAGTGTCTGACTCTCCCCAAAGGGACAGGATACAACATTTAATGAATAGATTATCATGAGACATAAATATTCTAAAGTGTTTTTCTTCTGGAACGGATAGGTTTTTATTCCAGTATTGCTCTTGTTTAGCCATTTCTTGAACAAGAAACTGAAAAATCCATCATTGTATAGCAAGCATTTAAACACTCAGTCTGCGGTCACCATACAATTTGCTAAAAGAGCCATTTCCCTTTTCTCACAATTTTCTACTAGCAGGAAAAAGAACCCAGTGGAATCCAAACCTGAGCACGTGGCATTTCTGGCCTCCATACAAAGGTCTACACATCCTCCTAAATATTTGATGACCCCTGGGATGCTGTGGTGCAGCTCTGTGGGAACATCTGAAGCCGCCAACATGCACAGCTGTTTTTGTCTTCCCACACTGCTCAGGAGGGTGACAGTGGGGGGGTGTGGAAATGGAGGTAGAGCGCTGTTTGATAAAATGGGAAGCACTCACCAAGCCCACGTGCAAAGTCAACCTGTCTGAGTTCTAAATTGCTGAACTCCGCTCCCCACAGATTGGCCATCTGTACCTGCCACCTCCAATCCTTTCTCTCCCTTTCCTCATCATGCTGAAAGCTCTTATGTCACATGCTAGGCAAGCTGCCAAAAAAAGCACCCATATCTCAGGAAGGGCTGTGGCAGGTAGCCCCAGACTCTTTCCCTAGGAGATGTAATGATGATCTAGTGGCAGCAGCATTTCCAGTGTCACCATAACAGGCTCCATATAAGTGCTTTCAGGTGGTGAGAAAGGGACTGGTGGCTTCTGGTAAAGAATTACCTGCAGATGCCTTGGTAATAAGGAACTTGATTCAGTTTCCAATTACTATGAAATAAAGTAATATCACTGGCTTGTCCCACCTCACAGGCACGGCCATTCAAAGGATGGCTTGGGGCAGAAAATGGTGTTCAACCCTCTAGGAACCTCCATAGGCCTCCTTTACACCAACCCAATAAGTAGACATAGTATGCTTGCTACACAAATGCTATGTCAAGACTAGTTCCCTTGTAGTTATTATGCAGCCACCATGAAGCAGTAAGGTTGTTGCAAGGAATCAATTAGAAACTATCCAGAATAGTGAAATCACTAATGAAAAACATACAGAAACAGCAAAAGAATATTTTGTGGGTTTTGTTGTTATTCTCATTTAAAAAGTAAAGGGTCTTTCTGTCTGTCTGTCTGCCTGAGAGTGAGTGAAAATGAAGAGTAAATGAGTAAATGAAAAGTAAAGAGTAATGAGTAAATGAAGAGTAAAATGAAGAGTAAAGAGTAAATGAAACCGCGTAAGGTGTCTTCAGATATCTGTTATGTCAGCTGAGCCAGCACCTTATTAGTAGACCACGTTACTCTAGTATCTCCTTTAGCCCCTCCTCCCTGTCTCTTCTCCCTCTTCTTTTATTCTCATCCTCTTCTCCTTCCTCTTCTCTTCTCTACTGTTTATTTTTTCTCTCCAGGACAATTGAAATGAAAGTCAAGAACTAATTGTGCCCCTTGAGCTTTCCTGGCATTACTGAACAAAGCCTGCCATTCACAAAACTTTAACCCATCATCTCAACCAATATTATAATATTGTAAGCATTCATCTAGCTACACGCTCCAAACCTCAGCTGCCATTAGTATGTTACTTTCAAACATTAAATATGCTATATCCATGGCTTCTGTAACCATGGGAACCTGCCCAACAATGCGACCAGTAGTCTGCTATAATAAACAGTCTTCTTATTACATACTCTTACCCATAATGGTGACAGGTGATATTTTGCCTAAACAGTTTCAGGGATAATCCATCATAGGTTAGGACTATCTTCCTTGCTGTGGCTATCATGTTCTTTCAACACCATTCAAAAATTGTTGTAGCTAGTGTAATTCCTGGCTCTGAGATAGATAAGGGAGGACCTTGATTAGCTCATTCTCAAAAGGAAGTCAGAAGAGTATGGTTTGCATTAGCAAAGCCCACATGTGGATACCTTAGTTAGATGCCAGCTCCTGACCATGTATTACCCAATGTAAGACTCTATGTGGTTCCACTTACATTTGTACTACAATTCCTCTCTGATTCTCAGATTTTCAGCTTCACAATTTGGGCAAAATGAATCAATTAATCCCATTTTCTTTTAAACTATGGTGCACTGCCTATTTCACCCTTGGGGAAGAGTGCCTCATCTCCTCTGCTGGTCCCATACCAAATCACAGCTAAGTACCTCAACAGGAATTGCCCTAGCCTTGAAGGCAGTTACCTGAGTCCCTGGGGGGAGGACAGTAGGGAACCAACTGGCATCCAATGATTGGTTGCTGGAGTGGGTACAGAGATCTGGCCTCCTTAAATCAAAATGGGGCAACTCTGAAAGGTCATTCCAGCTCCAGCACTCCTTTTCAGATTAGCTGAGGACCTATTTCAATTGCCCATCAGTTCAATGTCTCCCTATGCCCATATCTCTTTCTTCTCTCCGTGCAGGTGTTCCCAGGAAGATTCTCCAATTAAATTCTCTGCAGGCAAATCTCTATCTCAGAGTTTGAATCTCAGGTCACCAAAACTAGGACCACACTTGAGCAGTAAGTGCCCCACATCTGGAGAAAGTGTACCATTTTTTCTAAATTCAATAAAAAAGGAGATAGAATGTACCATATAAAAAGAGTTCACACATTATTTACTATAATTCTTGATCATTAATATACAAGTTTCCCTCTCAGAGCAGTAAAAATACTTTTAGTCTGAAGATATTTTTAGTCTAGAGACATTTTTTGATGGTCATGTCTGGGAAGAATTGCTACTGGCATCTAGTGGGTAAAAGCTAGGGATGCTGCCAAACATATTACATTGCACAGGACAGCCCCAGTGACAAAGAATTATCTAGTTCAGAATGTCAATAGTGTTGCTGTTGAGAAACCCTTCCCTAGAGGTATCAGATAGCATTTGGCACATTATACAAGTGAGTTTTTCCCTTCAGCTAGGATACATAATATCTCCTAACTGAACCTGGACCAGACACCAAGACTGTGCTTCACAAAAGTGGGAACCCTGAGCTTGGCCTCTCCTAGCCACAGAGAAGGCAGGAGGCCTAGGAGAGCTTCTATATCCAGACCTTCATCTGAGATGGAGATTTGACCACCAGAATTCAACCACCAAGAATCCTCTAACAAGTGGCCACTCACTACCTAGTGACAGTTCAGCTGATGAATAATAAGATGCTCCACACATCTTCAGACTAAAAAAGTGGTTTCTTACGGAGAAGATGTGTGTCTCTATTGTTGAGAGGTAGGCAGTTCACCAAAATTAAGGGAGAAGTTTCATCCTCCATATTTGTGAATGGGAGGGCTGCTGGAAGGAGAATGTTTGACACTTTTCAGGGAGATGCCACTCTATAGGGAGACTCCAGAATCTTCAAGTCACTTTGTATGCAAATAAGGCAATGTTGAACCATTCTTAATCACACAAATGGCCCTGGCACAAAAAGAGTCTTCACTCAGCCTTTTGGAGAAAACAAATTGTAGGCTACCTCTCTCTCTGGACCTTGCAGAACTCTGTGATTTCCCTGAAACATTCTTGTGAACAGATTTCTTATAACTTGGATGGTATGTGCCAGCCTGTTGTGTTCTCCTGTAAGGAGATTTCTCCACATTGCTAGAGGGAGATCTTACCATCATAAGAAAATGGATCTATGAAAGGTAAAATTTACAAGTGATATTCCAGTATCACTTGTAAATCAAGAGTTACACCAGTGATCAGAACTTAATACAACTCAGCCATTGATTATAGATTCTGAGATGGAAAATGGCCATAATTTGATTTAGTCAAAGGGATCCAAAGTGATCATGAATATGGTGGCAATGAGTATGCTTTGGAACATTATACATTCGCCCATGGACTGACTATTTCAGAGTAATTACACAGATACAGTCAGTAGACATTATATGTATTGTATGCATATATGTATCCCTGTATCATATAACTTCATAACAGGAATTAGGAAGGTAGCAATCTAGAGAAATATAACACCTGAAGTCTGAATTATAAAATACTGTTATTAGAACTTTTTTTAAGATTTCTTAAGGTTTCAATCCATTCTTTCAAGATTTGGCAATGAGCATCAATGCTGACAAGTTTTACAACTCATATTAAAGATAAATAATATGTTTCTCAGCTATAATGCACAACTTAAAAATGATGCTCATAAGTATACTAAGCTGCTAAAAGTGTTGTCTGATTGATTACTCAGTTTTAATTTTTTTATTTCCAACTTATTAAATTGTGACAGATAATTTGCTTTATGAAGATGTATCTTGTGGCCAAATTTCACTTGCACAAGGTTCATTTAAAAGCCAGAAACTTTTGACTCTGGTCTCTACCACTGACTTGCATAATCTCAACATAAGGGAACTCACTGGCCCATCTCCAATATGCATCCTGAGAAGCTGAAATAGAAAGTTAAGATTTGAAACCCTTAATTCAAATAGATTCTATATTCACTAAGGCCTTGTGATTGTTCCAAGCACTAATGAGAAGAAAACTAAAAAAATGATTTAAAAAATCATCCAAACCAGGCATGGTGGCACACACCTGTAATCCTAGTGGCTCAGGAAGCTGAGGCAGGAGGATCACAAGTTCAAGGCCAGGCTCAGTAACTTAGCAAGACCCTAAGCAACTTAGTAGAACTTTGTCTCAAAATAAAAACATAAAAAAGGACTGTGGATGTGGCTTAGTGGTAGAGTACCCCTGGGTTCCATCCCTGATCCCCAAAAAAGAAAAAAAAATCATCCAAACAATGAATTTTAGTAGTATAAAATTTCCTGTTTGTTTATGTATGGCCAAAATGCATTCCAAGATGCTAATGATATCTAGCTAATTGATTAACTAAATTTTGATTAATTGATTGCTTGAAAATAGACACTTGGGTGGATAAAGTGAAGACGTGGAGTTTCTACTGGTAAGCTTCTCAGAATGCACAGCAGCAAGACACTGCTACAGCACTCGGGTTTCACTGGTCTACTTGATTAACACTTTTCTGGTTATACAGCTTATCTCATTTTCCCAAGAAGAGAACTATTTATGAAGAGTCACGGCCCTTTCTTTGGCTGGTTGGAAATGCCGCCCTCAAGCCACCAGCACAACCTGGACAAGAATGCTTCATTGCCTCTGATAGGACCCTGGGGACTCTTATGCACACACATATTTATCTTCTCCTCCTTGTGCATACGAAATTCCACCATGAGGAAAGTCTATAGTCTCCAAGTCACTGGGCTTTCCAAAACCTGCGTCTTCCTCAGCTTAAGGGAGCCTCGCCTCAGCTAAGGGCCTCCTTCCCCACTCTCACTCAGCCATAGACTTGTCTTTCAACCCCTGGAGCTGTGTGCCTTCCTCTTCCATTTTCTTCCTGTCCTGTCCCTCCCACGGCACTCTCAAACCCCCTTCCCTCCATCCACTGGTCTTCAATCTCTCTGTGACCCCGAACAATAATCCTATTACATCCCTGAACTCTATCCAGGACGTTCATCTCCATCCACCTTTTTAATGGCATTGTTAATGATTTGAGGGGAGTAAATCACAGTCAAGATAATGGCTGCAAAAAATTAATAGACATGATTTTTATGATATAATATACTAGTGTACTAATCGTGAGAACAGTTAATTGAAAAGCACTAAATATTTTATTATCCATTCAGCATTCTGTCTCCTTTTACCATTCAGCATTCTGTTTATTCTTTCCCCCATTCTGAACTTTTTACCTATTATTCTTTCATAATTTCCCATAAAGCAAAACTGCAGAGTAAGATAAAGGGGATTCTAATCACTACATCTAATTACAGAAATGAGTAAATCACCATTTAACATGTCATAATCTTAAGAAAAAGGAACAAGGCACGATTCAAGGAGACACTAATGCCTTAAGCTTGGAGAGAAATCTAAAATAACCTAAGAATGACTAAAATGCTTGAGAAAATGGAGTCCTTTTCCATCCCCCCTTTCTAATTTTTGAAAAAGAAGTATCAGTATCTCTTTTCCCTGACAATATTTTTCAATTAACTAAACTGCTTGGTTGTTGGGTTTTATGGCCATTGGCCACACACCTGGGAGGGGACAGCCCTGGTGTCTTGTTCATCTCTGTAGCCTTATCCAAAGCCCAGCACCCAGGGCCCAAGTGCAGAAACCCAGAGAATACACCAATATCCCACTTCTTCTCCTGTTCTAAAGAGGACCTGTTCTCTTTAGCACTGTTGGACATGCTTGATGATTGTGTTGTCCACATTAAGAAAAACACAATACGAACTAGAACATTCACCTTTCCACCATCAGATTACAAAAGTGGCCTCCTCCTGATGAAGTCAGATATTTTCACATCTAATAAATTCCAATAAAAGTTCTCAAAGGCTGCATTCAGTCCTCAGACTTACTGGTTAGTTTACATAACAGTTGAACTTTGTTTTGTTTCTTGGATGGGGAAGAGGATCAAAATCACAATATCATATAAATTCTTGAAACCTAACAACCCTCTACCCCACTTGCTGCTATCATCTTCATCTCCAAAGAAGGAAGACAGAAAAGCTTACCAGCTGTGTTCACTCATCCAAAGCTGGCTCTGAGCATGCCTGCCAAAAGGCCAAGTCCTCATTCCTCAGGCCTCACCAGCACCATCCTCCACCCCACTCCTACCCACTACCTCTCTGCTGCCCCACCCACCAGACCCCCAGCTTTCCCCCATAGGCCTTAAGTATTAACTGATCCAGGACACTTAGATTTTTTTCAGAGGACTCTTAAAGTCTTGGAAGAAAATTATAGTGAATTTCAAGCCCCCGGAAATAAATTATTTGACCATTGATCCCCAAACCTAAAAGAATCGTCTGGAAAGCCTGTTAAAATTATAGATTCCAAGGTCTGTTCCACAGAGGCAGACTCTCCAGGGCACAGCCAGGAATCTGACCCTGTGATTCAACCCAGCCAGCCCAGGGGCTGTCAACAGATGACCTCCAGGGTCATGGCATAAGCCACCACCTCAGCACCTTCCCCAAAACTGTCCTGACGTGGACACATTGAAATGAGAGAGCTGGAGGAGGTTAATTTACCAGAAAAGGTAGGAGCCATAATAATACATATAGAAAAGAGAAAACAAATCAGTTATATTAACCATGGCTATATTTTTTGCTAAACAGGATGCCAACTTCAACTCAGTCAGCTGAATCCACCACATTGAGATATTTGATCAGCTAATTGTATCAAATAAGAAAATGGCATTGGCTCTTTTTAATTTCTTTATTCCATTAGGCTATTGTAAAAGGTAGGATTTATAGATGTGCATAAAGGCCTTTCCTTTCCTCCTCCAGACACGAGAATGAACCCTGGCCATTTTCTAAACCCAATCTAACTGTCTTTAAATCCAGACTGGTGCTGAATTCCACTTCCCCTTATTACGCAGAGGCCTCGTAATAATGCCAAACTGAAGGACACTCTGCAGAGGACACTCGTCCCAACAGGGGAAGCCTCTTTCTTCTCACTTCCTACCTTTGGAAATTCATCTAAGGACTTTGACCTAGAGAACAGTGCTCTGAGTTCAGGTTATTGCTCCATTTCCAGGACTGAGTCTTTCAAGGGGGCCTTTCCTAACATCTATGGACATCATAGCACCTTGCCCTGCCTTCAGTGAGTTACTGGGCCCCTCAGTCTCTCAAGGTGTCCCAGCTGTTTGATGTCAACCAGTTCTATACCCTGTCATGCCCCAGTTAAAGCTGTTTGATTCAAATGAGGACTCATTTAGTTCAAATTTGATTGATTTAGGTAATGTTTTTTATACCACCAGTAAGTTCTTATCTGAATAATAGATAATTATAATGCAATTAGCCACATTACAATGATAAATCGAGACTATGTTTGTCTGAACCATGACAACTGTTATTTGTTGAGGCAATAATGTCAGTGAACTTCTAGATAGCCAAAGGTGACTAAGCATGGCTATGATGATCCTTTGGGTAGTAGAATATAGAAGAGGGAATTTAAGTACTCATAGCTGTATCGCATACCATCAAGGATCCTTCCAACCATAGTCTTTGAAGTCATTGCTAACCTTAAATACTATTATTACAGTATTATTAATATCAATCTATCTACTTGTTTTTACTTAAAGATACATCCTGGAAAATTATATTCCAGGAAATCAAGTCATATTTTATGTTCAATTACTGGGATTCTGCTACTGTAAAGTAACATATACTCCATTACTTTGAGAAGAACATTTATTGGTATAAGAAGCACACCCTTGAGAGAGATTTTATACATCTCTTAGAGTACAAAATTATAAATTGCAGAAGTTGAAGAAAGGAGTTTTTTTAAGTATCTACTTAGTTGCCATAATAAAACAATAGTCTCTGCTCATCCTCACTTCCTGCCTTTGGAAATTCATCTAAGGACTTTGACCTAGAGAAGACATAACACATAATTTCCAAGATGTCATTCCCTTTGACCTGTCACAAAAGGTATAAGATCAAAACAATGTTGTCATTATTTCTAATGTACTAGCTCTGCAATCCCATATAATTCTGTCTGATTGTACTCAGCTGATGTGGACAGTCATTGAAAATCATAAGATTACTGAGTAGGTACAGAATGTCCTTAACACAGACAGAAACATAATTGTTCTCAATGTTCTAGAAGAACATAACCATTATGTAATCTTGGTGACTTCTTGTTTGCCTTGTCGGGTCCCACAACCCATTCTTCTCACTCTTCTCAGTACCTGAAAGAACTGAATCCAGGGTTCCTATGGGCTCAGGCTTCTAGATGGGTCCAGCCAATAGAAGCATCAGCAGATCAAAGGTAAGAGAATGAGATAAAGGTATATGTCTTACCGACTGTTTCCCAGTGTGGTGGCTTTGCACTGGCTTCTTGCTCAGCTGAAGGCCTAGGACTTCTCAGGTGCCCTCTCCCCACAACACTCTCCACTCTCTTTGGGTCCTAGTAGCCACTTCATGCCCTGTTCTACCAGGTATACTTTCTGCTGGGTCTAGCTTGCAGTTCTGCGCTAGGTTCTGTTGCTTTTCTCAAACCCCACCCATACATTTTAAAACAGTCCATGAATTAAATTCTTCTACACTATCCATCTTGAATTTACCATTTGTCTCCCATCAAAATCCTGAATAACTGACTTCTTATATCAGAGTTTATATCGTTGACAAGTTTATATGATAAGAGTAGGATATGCCTTATTGTACCCCTGGGATGCATGGTTAGCAACACATTTGTTATAATAACAAATCCAGGTTTTTGACCACTGTGGGATAGGTCAGACTGAGAATGGGCCAGAACCAATGTCCAAGAGACAGGTGGCATGACACAGCAAGACTGGAAATTAAAAAAATTAATAAGGGAGTTGGATAAAGAGATAACTACCTTGCAAGGTGAAGCTGAAAGCAAGTCTGACTCGGGAAAAGAATGCAAAGACTATTAGTACAAGGTCCAGGTGTTATTCCAGCCTGCGGCAAAGCAGGTGATCAGCTTGGAGTCAAATGAGACATTTGGGGGGATCCAGAAGTACAGACAATGTCAGGGGCAGGTTTCTGATAACTCAAATATGGGGATAACTTGAGATCATGTGCAGAAATCCATGTAGAAAATAAAACACCAGGGAGCAAAACTATCCTAATGTCACTGAGGAATAGACACACAAGGCAGGGACCTACACAGCAGTGCTGGACTGTCAAGCTCAGAATGAGACCAGATGCAAAAACAGACCAAACCAAATCAAGGAGCCGGTGTCTTCCAAGCCTCTGAACCATCTGCCTAGAGTCAGTGATAGAACTGAAATCTGGGGAGGCACTGAGTTGGGAAACCGTGGAGAATGGGGGTTAGATAAACCAGTTGCCAAGGTGAAAGGGATTCTTAGGTGGGATAACATTCAGGCTGTTAAACGTTTCCTACTTAATCTTAACCTTGGGAATTGCATTTGGGGAAATATGGTTCCTAAATGGACCAAAAGGTAGGAGTTTAAGAAGGTAGCACTAGCACTTACTGAATTTACTCTGTGCTAGAAACTGGGCTTTAACATGCATCTTCTAACATCCACACAACACCTACAAGGAAGATACTATTATTACCTCCATTTTAGGGATAAGAAAACTGAGGTTAGAGAGGATAAATCATTTTCCTAAGGCCACTGAAAGCTAATGATGGCACTGAGATTCAACCCAGCTGAGGCCACCCTCCCTACTAATAAGACATGTCTGTAGCAGCATTGAAGAGTCAAGTGAAGGCTGAGCTATCAGTCATCAGTGGAGTGTATGAGTGGGTGGTACACGGTATATTTATCTAGACAAATAGATAGTTATAAACCCTCAGGGAGTTTTGTTCTACTGCAGAACATTCTCATATGTTATTGTTAAGATAATAATTTCATTGGTTTCAGACCGCAATGTTATCTTTTTCCAGGAGGGAAGGTTTGCCTGCCTTCTCACCAGTCTGAGGAGCACCTGGCAACAGCATTGTGACATCCAAAGTCCTTCTAGTTACTCCTTGCAAAAGAATTCACATATTGGTCTCCCAGTCAAGATCAAGGGTGGAGGTAAAGGTGGGAGGCAAGGACCTCTGTAATGAAACCTTGGGTTTTTAATAGCTTTCAAACTGATTTTCAGCATCAGAATCCTTTGGTAAATGCAATATTACTCAGAATCTGGATTTCTAAAGTTCATAAAATCAGAACATTTCTGATCTAAATTTTGAAAGTAGGCCCAAATATTGCCAACTCAATTATCCCCAGGTCCTCTGAAGTTCTGAGTTAGAAGGAAAGAAAGGGAGGAAGGAAGAAAGAAAATAACTGTGATTTTGTCAGTGTCTTATAAAGCACCATATAGTCTTACCATGTGATCCAGAAATTATGCTCCTAGGTGTTTACATAAATGAGTTGAAAACTGATTTCCACACAGATGAACACAGAACACAGATGTTACAGCAACTTCATTCATAATTGCCAACAACTGAAAGCAACGAAGATGACCTTCAACAAGTAACTGGATAAACAAGCTGTGGTATATCCCTCCAATGGATTAATATTCAGGAATAAAAGGAAATGAGCCATTAAGCCATGAAAAGACATGGAGGAAACTTCAGTGCATATTACAAATGAAAGAAGCCAGTCTGCAAAGGCTACATGCTATATGATTATATATGACAATATGTGACATTTTGGATAAGGCAAACTGCAGAGGCAGTGAAAAGATCAATGGTTGCCAGAAGCTGGGAGCAGGTGGACAGAATGATTAGGTGCAGCACAGAGTTTTTTAGAACAGTGGAAATTTTCTGTGTGATACTGAAATGGTGGATACATGATATGCATTTATCAAGACCTATAGAATGTACAATCGCAAAAGTAAACCCTAATGTAATCTATGGACTTTAAGGAAGATACATCAATACTGGTCTATCAATTGTAAGAAATGAACCACACTAAGTCAAAACATTAATAACAGGGGAAAATGAAGGTGGGATGTCCATGGCCTAATCCCCTGAACCTGTGAATATATTATTTTACATGGCAAAAGGGACTTTGCAAATGTGATTTAGTTAAGAGCCTTGAGATGAGGAGATTATCTGGAATTGTTCAGGTAGGCTAAATTTTATCATAAATCCTTAAGGACAAAAATCATTTCCCTAGTCAAAGAGTGACTGCAGAAGATGGGTTGAAAGATGCAACATTGCTGGTTTGAAAATGAAGCAGGGGGCCACAAGCCAAGGAATGTGGGTGGTCTTGAGGAGCTGGAAAAAAGCAAGGAAGAAGATCTCCTCCAGAATCCGCTCTTGTTTTCTTCCCTAGAAAGAACACAGCCCTACCAGCATCTTTATTTCAGCCCAGTGAGATCCAGTCAGACATCTGACCTCAAGAAGCATAAGATGAATGTGTGTTGGTGTAAGCCGCTAAGCTGTGGGAATTGGTATGGCAGCAACAAGAAACTAACACAATTCATTATGAATTGGAAACCAGTCCTGGGCTACACCTGCCTCTATAGCCCATCTTGGATGCTTCCCCAAGGAAGCAGCTAGGCTCACCATCCCTAGTGGAAGACCACCCATTCAGTCATGAACTTAATAGCAAGCATGTTTGGGGGAGACAGAGCAGTTCATGAGTATGTATCTTTGAGTAATGCTCAAACAATTTCACTTGAAAAGAAAAACCAAAAATATTCCATCTCAACAGACTCTTGTGTGTGGGGGTGGGGGGGGGAAACAGCTTGATATATTGCAAAGAGTCTATGCTTTGGAGCCAAACAGGCTCGGTTTGAATCTTAACTCTGTCATTAATTAGCCTGTGGTTTTTACACAAGTCACTTAAGCCAAGCCCCAGAGCCCTTGCCTGGGAAGTGATAAAACAATGATTATACACAAAAATGCCAACTATATAATCATGTTTGGACAAAAACCAAAAATAAGAGTCATAATCATACACAATGTCTTCAAGCAAACAAGCAGGAGAAAAATGTGTAAAGTTGTTCCTCTTTTGTTCTCAGTGATAGTCATTGAACACATGCTACACTGGTACCTCTAAGTAAACGCTGTGTTCCAGAATTTGCAACAGGAGAAGTGGCACAGTGAAGAAAAGTGGGTGAACATATGAAAGGGATCATCGATAATCTATCTACCCATGTAGTTTTCCATTTAAAAGAAAAGAGAAAGCACTGATACTAGATAACACATGATGTAGGGCTGTCCCCTGCATTGCAAACTCAAAAGCCTCCCCACATCTGATGTTTCTGAAAAGCCTCTGCTCTTGATAATTCACCAGCCTCTGCATCTTCAAGATGTTTTCCTGCTTAAAATTCATTGATAAACAAAGTGAAGAGCCTCACAGCAGAACTGGATCAATACCTCGTATCTCTCTCTAGGAGATGGAAGAGGTAACTTTCCATTGTCCAGGGTAATGATTGCTTTCAACCCTTCAATCCTGTCACGGACACCACCACAACTGCCCTGAAATATTCACCTGCAGAGGATGCTACCCAGCCTGTGAAAGGCGGATTCTAACAAGAAATATTTTCATAAGAGATTTATAAAGCCCTGTGACTTTTTTCTTTCCCAGAAAATGTACAAATATGTTCTAAAGCATAAAATCACCAGTTAGGCTCCCATGAGCACAGAAAATGTGAGGTGTCCTTTCAAAAATAGCAAAACAAGCTTGCTATCCTTATTCAGGGGTTAACGCAACACCAGCAGAGGGAAAGCATTCACTTGTTGTGCACGGCTATTCATCAGCCAATCAAAACTATAATTGATGATTCATAAATTATGTATACAAATAAGTATGTTGATGAAAACACAAACTGTGCATGTGTGTGCTGTGTTTTTGAATATTACCCAAATAAACAATAAAATAAAGTCTTAGCTTATACATCTCAAAAAGGGGGGCCTCTATCAAAGGAGGGACCTTGAAAGCCACATTAATTACTGTGATTCTGCTGTTACCTGAAACATTCTGAAACTCCTTTGAGGAGCTAACCTTTGGACTCAGGAATACTGCTTTGGTTTAGATATAAGGTATCCCCTGAAAGTTCGTGTGTGAGACAATATTAGAACATTCAGAGGTGAAATAACTGGGTTATGAGAGCCTTAACCTAATCAGTGCACTAATTCTCTGATAGGGGTTAACTGGGTGGTAAATGTAGGCAGGTAGGATGTGGCTGGAGGAAGTGGTCACTAGGGGTCTGCCTTTGGAGTATATATTTCATCTCTGGCAAAAAAAAAAAAAATGCTCTTTCTTCTTCCTAATTGTCCTATCCTGAGTTGCTTTCATCTTCCACATCCTTCTGCTATGATGTTCTTCCTCACCTCCAACCCAGAGCAATGAAATCAGCTGTCTGTGGACTGAGATCTCTGAAACTGAGAGGCAAATAAAATTTTCCTCCTCTAAAATGGTTCTTGTTGGGTTTTTTGATCACTGTGATGAAAAAGCTAACGGAAACAACCACTCTTCTGCTTTAACCTTATTGGTTGCAGATATTGATTCCTTGAGTGATATATTTTTATTAAGGAACTCAAAAAATTTTTGGAGCCTGGATTGATTAGCAAGGTATGTTATCACTTGAAATCATGCATTATGGATCAAAATCAAGGATTGAAAACAAAATCATAAAGCTTGAGTTCTGAGAAGCTCAAAAACTGACCACAGAGAGCTTTCAAATGGGAAATTTAAAAGAGGCATGAATAATGACATCACTAACCTAGATATATATGATTTAAAAATAATTCTTATAAAAGGAGAAATCTCACTTGATGTATGCTACAACATCTGTCTGAAAGAGAAATCTCTTTAATTTACAGCAACAATTCTTCAAGTTTGACCTCAGGACTCCTTAGCACTTTTAAAATATTGAGACCTCAAAGAACTTTTATTTATGCAAGTTATATCCATTGATATTTACCATGTTAGAAATTAAAACTGAGAAATACGTGAAACATTTATTGATTCATTTAAGAATAACAGTAATAAATCACTAGGTGTTGATATAAATAACACTTTAATGCAAAATGGCATTTTCCAAAATGAAACAAAATTCAGCAAGAATAATGGTATCATTTTAAATCTTTGTAAATCCCTTTAATATGTGGCTTAATGAAAGCCAGTAAGCTCTCATGCCTGTTCCAACATTCAATCTGTTGCATGTCACAAGTCACACAAACTAGAAAACTCTACTGTATTCCATGAGAGAATGAGAATGAGAAACACAAAGTGTGTCCTTGTGTTATAGTAGAAATAGTTCTCTGCTGACAGACTATCCTAAGGATCTTAGGGATTCCCAGGTTTCCTCAGATTACAGTGGGAAAACCTCTATTTTAGAGTCACACCTGGAGCATGACAATAAACACAAATTTGTGTATGTGTGCATGTGTATATATGTTAGCTTTCTAGTACTGTGACAAAATGCCTGAGAAAAGTAATATAAAGGAGGGAAGACTTCTTTCCCCTATGGTTTCAATCTGTGGTCACTTGGCTCTGTTGTTTCTGGGCCTATAGTGAGGTTCAGGAAAGTTACTCACTTCCTGGTGGCTGGGAAGGAGAAGGAGAGAGAGAAAAAGGTAGGGAGGGCCAGAGGGGAGAGGTAGAGGAAGAGAAATGAACCAGCTTTCAAGGGCACACCCCCAGTAAACTCACTTCCTTCCACCAGTCCCCACCTCTTAAAGGTTTCATCAGCTCCCAGCAGCACTATCAGCAGGGGACCAAGCCTTTAACACAAGTCTTTGGGGGACACTTAAAATCCAAACTGTAAGAGTGTGCATGTGTGCAGACACACGCGCCTGTGTGTAAAAACTAAAAGCTGAAGCCAATACAGTGTGAGAATTTAGCAGCTCTTTAACATTGCTCTAAAGAAAATAGGTTTCTAAGTCTTCATGCTCCTAATCTCCCTTTCACCCTAAGAGGACATTGGGCTATTTTGCCCCAGCAGCTCAGCTAAACCATCATCATCTCCTGTGCTCCTGAGCTACATCTGTGTCCTTCAGTGCCAATTCACGGGGTCCTTGAGTCTGCCACTGGCAACATCTGCCAGAGCAGCAGCCCCAACAGTCAGCTGCTGCTACGTAAGGAAACCGTTTAGAAAGGCCGGTGGCTCAGCATCAGTGTGTTTGCTGTTTATTCCAAACACATAGATTGTTTTCACCCCAAAGGGATGACTGATATTACTCAGTTAACACTTCAGCCACGGAAGATCCAGCCATCTTTCAGCAAAACACCAGGAAGGTACAGGTTGGTGGGCTGGTGGATGGTTGAGACTCCAGGACTCCAAACCCTGCAAACATGAGGACATGCTCTCAGATGGCCAGGATGGCATTTCTCAGACCTTGTACTGATGGGATGGAAAAGGTACCTCTTGGGCTGAACATTTGAGGAAAATATTATAGTTCCCCCCCTCCAAAAAAAAAAAAAACCTATCATTTCAGCACATATAAATATCTTAGTAGAAAAAGCACTTAATTGAGGAATCTAGCTATCTGGAGCTGGTCCCCAGGTTGTATCTAATTAGCTGTGTGTCCCTGGGCAAATTGCCTAACCTCCCTAATCCCAAGGTTCTACTTAGGTAAAAATGGGAACATTAAAACAAATAAACCCCAATGATCTTTCAATTTTAAAATTCTATGCTCCTAAAGCCTGGGGTAACCTACAAGTACACAAGCACAGGAAAAGATATATAAGAGGAAGGAAGAATGTGAGACACATTTCTGTAAAAGAGCTCTTTAAATCATTGTGGGCGCCCACCAATGGGATGGAGTGTGGGCAGATGACGCAGACACCACCTTCCAGAGCCTCGAGGGTTGGAGCTCTGCACATCCCCACTCCACCAACTGTGGCTGCTTTCCAGGGACTCTGCCCTTTGCTGTTTAGTATCTCATTATTCCCAGGGATCCAGGCAGAATGTATGAAGCCCTCCCCATGATACTGAGCATATGGCCTGGCTCGAGAAGTGCTCTTCTGCACAGAGAACTAAGAGGTGTCACAGAGACAAAAACACCTGGCTGTAACCAGGATCCTCAACAGAATGTTCCTTATCCTTGAAACATGCGCACAGCCAATGTTGATGCTCAACGTGAAAATGGGAGCAGGCGAGACCAAGTTCCCCTGAATGACACCCCCTCCCTCTCAGCTCTGCCACATGCTCACATGAAATATCAAATTGCTTGCAGCTCATATTGAATAATGAATATGCCCGCCTCAGCCTATCACCAAGCCTTCAGCAGTCTGCAGGGGAAACTACGAGAGATGTTAGAGGTTTGCAGGCCAAGCACAAAATTGAAGACAAGCTTGAATTAATAATTTGCTTATTTCTATACATGCGCTTCAAAATAAAGTGCAAATTGAATAAGGTAATAACAGAGCTTGGGAGAGAAGGGGGTGAAAAAAAGCTTTCCTCTTGCAAACTGCTGACACTTCAATTTCATTATCTCTCACCACCCTGAATGTGATTTGCAAATGTTCTCTCCCTATGTCATCATGTGGAAATGTCTTCAGGTAGAGCCAAAATGAATGGAAACCGATTCCATGGAGCTGTGAGGGAAAAAAAAAAAAATTAAACCTCTCATTTCAAATGGATTTTTTTAGAACACAATTTTTTTAAAATTGTTCTCCTTGGACCTCAGCAACTGAATCACTTGGGAGTCCCTTAGAAATCTCAGGGAGGTTTCACAAATTTTCTATTCCAGGTTAATTCCCCTTTTCCCCACATGGACACACACAAAAAAAATTCTATCATGTTCTTGCTGATCACAAGCCTCTGAGGTCACATGGACTATCATGGTCGATCACATTTGCCCCTGTATGGTTGTGCCTGTAAATTTAGACACATTTCCTTCTAGGTTTGTAGTCATTTCTCCCTTAGGTCATAGTCAAGCATTTGTAGAAGAATGAAAACAATGTTATGTTTAATCCAGCACTGGCATCTCACTCCAATAGGGCTATTTTCTGGGGTTCACGGACATTAGGGGGGAAACGTTTTAAAAGAAATATATAGCCACACCCAGAAGTAAATCTCACCTCAAGTTTCTTAAATTTGTTTTTATTGTGTATATTTCAGGTATGCTATGTGATGCTTTTAATGTTTTTATCTTTAATTGATACATGGTAATTGTACCTATTTATGCGGAATGGTGGGACATTTAGATATACAACATGATGTTTTAAGAGACTCAAAATATTGAAGGAAACATATCCCCAAAAAACCTCGAAGGAGGAGCAAGCTGAAGACTTCCCTGGCTTCCTAGTTCTTGTGGAAGTGAGTCTGGAAACAGTTTGGAGCAGCTTTGAGGAGCACTCTCTCCCGTTGTGAGAGACAAAACCACACTAAGATAACCTGGTAGAAGAGGAGAAATTCATGTCTTCACTCATGCTTTTCCTTGGAAAGCCTGCTTCCTCTCTTCCTTTCTCCTCCAAAGCCCTTGGCCTGTTCACTCTTTGTGGTGGTCATCTGCAAACCTTCCTGATGCCTTAAAATCCGTTTAGGTTTCCTCTGTACATGCTGACCTCACCTGATGGTTTGTCTATGATTTCACTAGAATATAATATCCTGTAACAGGAACTCCAATTTGCTGGGGTTTCTGTTCCCAGGACTCTCTCCATTGCCTGGCATATAGTAGGAACAAAAGCCTAGGCGAAAGAAGGAGTACGCTTGGGATACGCTGGACAGTCATCCAGAGGCAGGAAGGGAGGCCAGCAGAGGAAGTGAAGATCAAGGTTCTAGAGGTGAGCAGTGGACCTTTAGGCCTCTCACTTCTGGGTTTCTGGTTTACATCCAAACTTGACATGCAATTTATGAACTGAAATAGATAAATACCTATTTGGTCGTGAAGACTAGTACTGTTTTCACAAGTCAACAACCAAAGCCAGAAGAAATGGAAAATCACTACTTTATCAATATTCTCTAAGATACTGTGGGACCACTGGGGCCCAGGATCACTTTTCCTCTAGAAGTAGCCTAAGAGCCTCTTGGCAATAACAATCTGTGAACATGCAAAGAGATGTCTCTCAGGACTCTGGTCTTGCCTTGCCTTTAATCTTCCCTTGAGAGTCATCAGGTAAGGACAGAGATGGGCAACCCAGTAAAGTCAACCATAGCCATCTCCTTCCTCCTCCTTTGCAGAAAGGACTCCGTGTCTATAAATTGGAAATTGATAAAGATGAGACTATGGAACATAATCTCAGAGCAGTTTCAAGAAATAGAAGGGAAAAACAACACAGAATGCCATATGAATTATAATACATTACAAATTACTGGTCACAGAAGAAGTGAAGAGAAAGAAACAAAAACATCTCCACTAGCAGGTTTCTAATACTCCCCATGTACAAGCCTGGATTGTTATTCCTTCCTTTCAAAATCCACTTTTTCTCCAGTGTTCATTATCCTAGTCAATGGTACCAGTATTCACTGTTACCCAAACTGAAACCTTGGCCCTCATTCTTGCTTCATTATTAACTTATCTTTCTCTATCATCTCATCTAATCAGAGAGTAAGAACTGCTGACTCTACTTTCTAAATATCTCTCTTCACTTCCTGTTGTTAGGACCTTATTCCATCATTATCTATGGTCCACATTCTGTATTAACTCAAGTATTGTCTGCTACTTAAAGTTCAAAACCTGACTGTGGAGCCAATCTAGATGTCCTTCAGTGAATGAATGGATAAAAAAAAAAAAAAAAAAGTAGCATATATACACAATGGAATTTTACTCAGCATTAAAAAAGACCAATACCATGGCATTTGCAGGTAAATGGATGGCGTTGGAAAAGATAATGCTAAATGAAGTCAGCCAATCCCAAAAAAACAAACGCCAAATGTTTCTCTGATATAAGGAGGCTGACTCATAGTGGGGTAGGGCGGGAGAGCATGGGAGAAATAGATGAATTCTAGATAGGGCGGGGGGGGGGGGGGGGGGGGGGAGGGGGGGGGCAGGGGATTAGCAAGGATGGTGAAATATGATGGACATCATTATACAAAGTACATGTATAAAGACTTGAATTGGGTGTTAACATACTTTATATATAAACAGATACAAAAATTGTGGTATATATTATACTACATTATACTTGTAGTATAATGGTAAAGCCAGAATTTAAAGAAGTAATTAAATGTATCCTTAGCATTTTAAAGAAAAAAATTGATTAAGGAATGCTTTCTGGGGGAGTGGCCTTTAATGAATGAAGAAAGGGGAAGTAGAAACCCTATGCAAAGAATTGTAATGCAAAAAAACAACAACAAAGTACATGTATAAAGGCAAAAAAAGAATAGCATTACCTTAGATTAGGTAGAGGAAAGTGAAAGGAGGGGAAGAGGCAGGGGATGTGGGGATAAGAAAGATAGTAGAATGAAACAGACTTTATGTAAATATGTTACTGTAAGACCAACATGATTCTACAATATGTATACTCAGAAAAATGAGAAATTATATTTAAAAAGTTCAAAATCTGGGTAATTTGATACAATAAAAATTTATTTGTCCACTCAACAGAGTTCAGTGAGAATTGGTGGTATAATTCCTATTGTAAACACTTGTTCAGGGACAGATCTTTTCTTCCCTGTGACTTTGCCGTTTTCTAGATTTTTTGAGTCGGCTGCTAGGTCCACTGCTTTTGGGTCCAGCAAATGAGGGGGAGTGAGGGTGGGAGAGAGGAGGGAACACGCATGGAGGCTTGCCAAGCATAGGAACAACAAATATGACATCAACTCTCAGACCATTGGCCAACACTCCATTGTGTGGCCTCACCAAATAGTGAAAAGGTTGGAGAAGTAATCTAACTATGGGCCAGGATGAAAAAAAAAAAAAGCATATTTATTGCTTGACATTAGCATCCTCTGTGCATAAATCTCCCATCAGCTCTTGACCTAATCACCCCATTCAAGCCATTCTCCACACTGTAGACAGAACGGGGAAAGTTCTGATCACACCACTCTCTAACTTGTAACCCTTCAAGGGCTGCCACTGCTCATTAAATCCTTTTTTTGCTGTGTGTGAATTAGGGATTTTTTGCTGTTTTTTTTTTTTTTTTTTTTTTTTTTTTTCAGTCAAGTAGAAACCCCATGCAAAAGAATAAAGAATTTATTTAAGGGAATAGACCTCACACAATTGTAATAGAGGAGTCTATGTTGGCTGCTGCCTCTGCATCTAGTTCTGAACCTGAAGTCAGCATAGTTCAATAGGATTGATGACCCGCAGGCAAGTAGAATGTAGACAAGAGCAAGGACAAATTGGAACCCAGGAAATAAATGAGACTCCAGAAGCACAACTGGAAACTGGGAAGACAAACCAGAACCCATGTCTGTTACTCACCACCTTCAATGTCAACCTTCACCTTGGAGCTAAACATGTACTTGGCCCAGGCCTCAAAGAAACTAAAGAAGAAGAAGATCTGGCAGGAGCTGGAGGAGCAGCAGATCCAGGTTCTGCTCTTTGCCAGGAAGGTGAGAGAGTGGATCTCAGACACATCGCAAGTCAACATCACAAGGCACCCTGGCACCTAAATCCCACACCAATGCTCATGTATGCAAGTTTATCTGTTGCTTCACTCCAGCCTTCCAAGTCTCTCCCAAAATATCTCTTGTGGCCTGTAGTAACCCAGAGACACACCCAAAGGGAATTTGGGGAAATAGAACATAGCTCAGCCAAGTGGACAAAGTCCAAAGCCACTGTATATCATGGTCTAGAAGTCTTGGCATGATCTGCCCCACCTACCTCTACAGTCCCTCTGAGGGAACTTTCCCCTTTCTTCATTCTTTAAAGGCCACTCCCCCAGAAAGCATTCCTTAATCAATTTTTTTCTTTAAAATGCTAAGGGTACATTGAATTACTTCTTTAAATTCTGGCTTTACCATTATACTACAAGCTCCAAAATGGCAAGGACCTAGTGTGCAACAGACACTATTGTGTCCCAGCCTGGAGATGGTACCTAGTACACAGAAGGCACTCAATAAATACTTTATGGAGAAACATCAGTTGATGTGTTATCAGTGGATCCCTTCTTAGATAGAATTCCAATTAAGGCCCAGAGGATTAATATTTACCCAGTTTTTTTTTTCAAAGAATCTCTAAAATAGAAAAGACAGCCACCTGAATGAAAATCCATTCCAGCCAACATCCATTCTCATTGTACTCCCCTAAATCTTTAATGCCTTGAAAACTACCCAGTGAAGTTCTCACTTAAGAGATATAGGCCACTAAATTATTAAATATTAGCAACAGGGAAGATAAGAGATTCTTTCTTTTGGAGATTTATAAGAAATAGTACACAGCTAACATTTCTGCAATATATTAGAACCACCTGCCCCACTGCAGGGAGAGAGCTTCTATGACCCTTCAGGGAAATTCCAGTTCAATGAGCCTATCAAAGTTATTTTACTAGCACAGCCATGTAAGATTAATCATCTTCGTGAATTCTTAATTGCTGTGGTCAAAGAAAACCCCAGAGAGTAATCACACACCATGGTAGAATTCACGCTCCTTTCTCATTCTTCCATGATAAAGGAGAAATCAGGAAGAAGCAGTAGTTCACTACCGTTTGCTCTTCAATTCATTCAAGAAATAATTTAGGGTGGTTTGTGCAGAGTTAAGTGCTAAGGACTCAAAGATGACTAAAGGCCTCAGAGTCTAGAGCAAAGAAAGGCAAGTAAACAGACATGCTTCGTATTTCTTTAGAGATGTTCAAAAGCAGGCAGCTGCTATTTAAAAAAAGGAAATAAGTAACAAAAATATCTTAGGAAGTACCCAGTAAACAGTACCTAAGCATTAGACAGTGATGTATAAAAGCCCTTAATGTGAATTAACACATTTATTCTACATGACAACTCAGTGAGGTAGGCATTTTTATGGTTCTTCTTTTTCATAGATGAGTAAACTGAGCCACAGAGATGCTAACTAACTTGTCCAAGGTCACACACAGGTCTTGAGAGTTTACTACTTAACTACAGCACTATCCTGCCTCACCCTATCTCTTCTATGATCCCTCCATAACCATTATGTCTAATGATTACAAATTAAGTTATTAGAGAAGCAATGATTCATTTTTAAAATATAAAATACAAATTATTACCATTTTAATAAAATGGCATTTAAAATCTATAGCAGGATCAAATTTTCAAGCTATGTCATTTATTCATATAAATTTCTACATATTCTCCAAAGATGAATACAAACTACTACCCAGAAGGAACTCTCACCTTTGGCCAAGTCCCATCTTAGTCTCCATCCACACTTCTCCCTTTCCCTGGGGCTAAATGATGGAGTGAACTCCCAGTACCCACCACACAGATAACCACGTTCACCAAAGGACAAATGACCAAGAAACAACTTATGCAGAAACACTGAAATCATTTCTCCAAGATCCCTAGGATCTTTCCAGCAGTGTACATTGAGAAACTGGTGATTTCCTCAGCTTAGTCCTAGGCAGAAGAGAGAACTGGGCACAGCCTTAAAAGCATACACAGAAAATATGATTCTTTTCATTTATCAGGAGATATGGAGGGGCATAAAAAATCATGTCTGGTTTGATTTATTATCTCATTACATCAGAATCAGTATGTAAAATCCTGACAAGGTGGTTCCCTTGCAGAACCCAGCACACCCCCTCACGCCCCTCTGCAGATGGCTCACCCTGGAGACTACAGAAGCCCACCAGGGATCAGGAATGGCTCTTTGGAAGAAATTGGGCTTCAAGAACACCTCAGTGAATCCTTTGGAGAATCCCAGGAGCTCTCTATGACTGGAGGATCCAGGAGTAGGGAGAACCCATGAAGAGGGATAGTTGGGGTGACCCTAGAGATCAGTCTAAAAACATAAGCAGGGGTCAGTCACTGAGGACGTGGAGACTTCACTCTGAGACTATGGAGAACTCTGGAGGGTACTAAACAGGGATGGCCACAAGATTGCTCTAGCAACAGCCCTAGAAAAGACAAAGATAATTAATTCCAGTCCCTAGATCCCATAGGGGAACCAGCCTGCCTACTTTTTATTTCCTCAGCTCAGTCCAAGATGAAAGAGGAGAACACTGACTTAAGCAAGGTGCTCACATTACTCCCAATAATAATTGATTTAAATGAGAGGTAAGAGGGGAAATTGGGAGTTGGGCACGGTGGCGCACATCTGTTATCCCAGTGCTCGGGAGGCTGAGGCAGGAGGATCATGAGTTCAAAGCCAGCTTTAGCTACTTAGTGAGACCCTAGGAAACTCTGTCTCTAAATAAAATATTTAAAAAGGGCTGGGGACATGGTTCCATGGTTAAGCACCCCTGGTACCAAAAAAAAAAAAAAGTGGGGGACAGTGATTTTATATTTTCCTTAGCAATGGGGGGGGGGGCTTTTTTTGTATTTTCCTAGTTTTTTTTTTTTTTTTTTTTCCTTTAGCTATGTCATAGAATACGCATGAACCCAAGCCAGGTTCAAACGTCGACAGCAAAATTCAGTGGAATTCATAACTTCCAAAAGACACTGTCTGGGGGAAAGACTGATGAGAGGTTGAGATAAAGCCAGGAGAAATTAAGTCTTTCTAAACGTTCGCAGAAGGAGCCCAACTGATAATAAGCAAGCACCAGAAAGGATTAAACGACCTATATTGGGGACTGACTTTAAATTATGAGTAGGAGGACACGGGAATTTATCCTCGGGCCTTCGTCTGTCCTCTCTTCATGGTGGCATGCCCACAGATAGCACGGGAGTGGAGTGCATGGATTAAGAGCAGTTTATGATCCTTTGTCTCATAACATTTGATCAGAGGAGAAGTTTTTACGATACTTTACAGTAAAGAGTAGTTAAATTGAACAAATATTATGACCACAATAAAACACATTCTTATCACTGGAACATAAATCAGTAATTGCTACATTGTGAGGGAGTTTCCCCCACAAGTCCAGGGACACTGCTAGCCTCAGCTGGGGGGAGAAGTTGAAAGGAAAAGCCACAGCACCAACTAGCATTTAAAATCAAAACACCACAAAATTAAAACCTGTTCCCTCCAGGGCTTCCACACTGCTTTTCAAATCTTTTAGAAAAAGGCTCTCTCTCTCTCTCTCTCTCTCTCTCTCTCTCTCTCTCTCTCTCTAGTTCATTGCTAAAAAGCTACCTAAATAAAACCCATTAATAAGGATTCCAGCGGAGGGCCTGACTTGCCATAAACTCTGGAATGCTCTGGAGCTCGTGGAGATTCACTCTGCCACACACAGCTGGGCAGCAGCAGCAGCTCTGTACAATCCCAGTGCACATGTTTCCAATCACGAGTTGAAGATTTCTATCAGAGTTAAAGATAATGGTTTTATATTGTTAGTGTAGGAGAAACTCTGTGAGCTCATAGAGTTGGATTTCTTAGAAAGAAAGATAGGACACTCCCATCAAGGTGAGGGAAAGTGGGGAGTCCGTGGTAAAAGAGCATCTGTCTGTCTTGTTCCTTTGGTCTGAATTCCTTGCATTTTGTAACTTCTTCAAGTAGTGAAATCAAAGCTGTGTCTCATAACAATCTAATGGGTGCTTCTTATTTATAGACTCTTTGTAACATGGCAAGCTGTGGACACTTAAATCTACATTGAATGTCCACATTCTGTTTTTTTCCAGGACTTAACAGTGATACATAAAGCATCTCTGAGGGAAGAAGAACTTCTAAGGCAAATGGGCTTAGGAAGGACTATTGTTTTGGAGCCTTATAAATAAGCTTGTGAATTTAAGACTATTATGTCCTTTTTCTTAACAATCTTAAAATCTAGAACAATTTTAGAGAGGAATTTCTAAAATTCAAAACAGCCAATTTCCCCCAAACATGAAAAGTGATAATTTGCTCTCTTTATTTTTTTTAAACTAGCACATAATGAACACTGAGCATATACCAGCCATCATGCTAATAGATCACTTAATCCCCACAGCACCAGATGGGGTAGATGTTCTCACCCTCCATGTTATCAGTAAAGAAACTGAGGCTCAGCTTGATGAACTTGCCCATCATCACATAGCTAACATGATGGTGGTAGGATTTGAACTCAAGACTGTCTGGGAGTTTATTGCTATGATGTGGGACCAGCCCATGAGAAATAACAGGAGATGCACTCATGTGGTATCTTCATTTTCCTGCTGCTGTTGAGACAAGAAAAAAACACTACTTCATTAAAACCAAAAATGTTAAAACCAATAATGCTCATGCGTCTACTTTTTTTCAACCAGTCTCTTCAATTATGTAAGGCATATATGTCTAGGGGAAAAGGGACATGGTTACTTTTGCCCTTAGAAGTGGCAGCTCATTTTGTTCTGGCATTATTGCTCTGTGTTAATTTTAACTAATGCTCACAAAAGTGAGTTTCTGAACTCTTCTAAAAATACAGACACATTTATTTTCACAAAGGACCCATAATTGACAATCTGGAAGGAATTTGTGCATTTGTGATTTTAAAAATTACAGCTGTTTTTAGTGTTTGTCCTCTGTATACTCCAGACAGCCACTGTGCATTGTGCTCTGATCAACACAGCCTTCCTGATATACACTGTCAGGCCACCGACTTTCACTTTATAAGTCTCTCTCTATTTTTTTTTTTCACAAAAGGAAACAAGGCACTGTTTCAAATACACATCAGTGGAAATGTGAATCCACTTTCAAGCTTGAAATTTTCTATTTACCTAAGTAGGAATAAATTCAGCTTCATCCAGATGAAGGAAACATGCCCCAGGAATCAAAGTGGAAACCTTCTCCTGAGGTCACTGACAGCTCACCTTTATGCAATTTGCAAGAAAAAAAAAAGGACTATGTGTTTATTCCCTAATAATTATCTTTTGCTCAAGCTATCCAGTTGCAATATTTTCCCACCCAACACAGAGTTAACAATACATTACACATTTTCTTTGCCCCAATTAGTGCAGAAAAAAAGCTAAATCATTCTCAGGGCAACCTGCAAGAGGAACTCAAATCAACCTTGTAAAGAGTGCCTGTCTCTGGCTCTATACTAATTGCCATGTAAATTAACAAAAAGCACAGCCCCACCAGCAAGGAAAATAAAGGTTTCTTCACAGACCATCAGCAAAGTCACCCCCAGAAGCCTAAATAACATCATGCTTGTTTCTTTAGACAATAAAATGCCAAAGTTTTTCTTTTGCTGTCAGCAAATGATGAATACATGTGGTACCGATTATTTAATACCACGAGACCACCAGGGAAGAAGATTTAGGTGAACTGCGGCAGAACTGTGCCATTTATTTTTATTACCATGCATTAAAAATTACGTTTACAGATAATTGTTTTTTCTCCTTCCAATAAAGCAAGATTAAAAAAAATCTAGAAGAATATTTAATAATACTGGACCACCAGGGAGGAAATTTAAAAGTTGATTTTTTTCATTGAAAAATTAGATGAGCTTTTTTAAAATTTCCTATTATTTTTAAGCACAATTTGTGAAGAAATTATTTTAAACTGGGGCAATAAGATGAGTTTTCTGCTAGGGGAGTATCTCACAGATTAAGTTACTCTTTTACAAGGGTAATTACCAAATCAACTTGCCCCTTGGAACCACCAGTTTTAAAACACTTGTGTAACTATGTGTCTTAAAATTCTACTCCACCCATTTTCACAGTTAGGTTTCTAAAATATCCAGATAAAATGAACTGTTGATTTTTTTTTCCAGCAACATTTGTACTAAAGTGAGAAAAATTTTCTTTTACCAGTTTGTTTTGTTTTGTTTTGTTTTGTTTTGTTTTGTTTTGTTTTGTACCAGGGATTGAAATCAGGGGCGCTCAACAACTGAGCCACATTCCCAGCGCTTTTTATTTTTTATTTTTTATTTTAAGACAGGGTCTCACTAAGTTGCTTAGGGCCTTGCTAAATTGCTGCGGCTGACTTTGAACTTGCAATCCTCCTGCCTCAGCTCCCGAGCATCTGAGATCACAGGCCTGCACCACTGCTTCCAGTTACCAATTTCTTTTAAAAGGGGAATGAGAAGCAAAAGGAAGAAGTGCAATAGCAGATGGAGGAAGAAAAGAACCCCAAAAAAGAAAAAAGAAACAAAAAAAGGAAATTAAAGCAGGAGTCACACAATAGTTGAAATGGTGCTTTTTTGCTAAACTTCAACTAGCATATTTATAATTACGAGAGGAAGTAATTGTACCTGTTTCCCTCTCCTCCCCTCCCATCCTTTTCCCTTCCTCCTGTCCCTCCCTTTTTAGAATTCACAGCCTTAAAGAAGTTTTCTAAGATAATTCTCCATCACTGTCAGAACACCCTCCTCAGCATCTCTCACAGATGCCAGCCAATGATGTCACAGCATTAGCTGACTCTCCCCAAAGCCAGATCACTCTCTAACCAGACACCCTCATTGAAACTTTTACTACAGATCCTACTGCTGCCCTCTAAAGTAAAGAGAGAGTGAGAGAGAAGTTCTCAGAATAGTACAGCCACTCCACCAGCCAACCCCAAAGTACCCTGCAGAATCATACTGCTCAAGCTTTATGCTAATCACATCAGGCCCTGTTTTCTGGCTGAAATCAGTCATAGGTAGAAAGACACACACTCCCCCACACACATGTCATGTCTGTTTTTTTCCCTTCTTCCTGGCTGGTTCTCATGGTAAAATAGAGACCAGGGCCAGATCCAAGCAAAACCATGAGATCATTAAAAGCTGCCATTTGCTCCTCCCACTTCTTCTCCAATTTATAGTATTAATTCCATTCATATCGTCTGATAAAGTGTCCAAATTTTGTTAAGTAAGTTTGTCAGATACTAGACAAATGCCCCTGTTTTTTGTGGAGTCTGGGCCTCTACACAAGATTTTCAGGGTTGACTGTCCTCTGTGACTCAGGTTTGTTATAGGACTACCAACATGCCTTCACATAAACAAAAAAATCTATCAGTGCCAAAAGCTGTTTTTCTTGAGAGATTCAGAATGTCCCCATAACAAAAAAGCTTTTTCAAAGCAAAGGAAACAATCAAGAAGGTGAAGAGAGAACCTACAGAATGGGGAAAAAGAAAAAAACTTTTCCTCCTGCACCTCAGATAAGTATTAATCTCCAGGATATGTAAAGAAGTCAAAAAACTTAAAACCAAAACAATAACCCAGTCAATAAATGGGCAAAGGAACTGAATAGGCACTTCACAGAAGAAGAAATACGAATGATCAGCAAATATATGAAAAAATGTTCAACATCTCTAGCAATTAGAGAAGTGAAAATTAAAACTATACCTAGATTTCATCTCACTCTAGTCAGAATGGAAATTATCAAATTACAATAAATATTGGCCAGGTTTCAGGGGAAATAGTACATTTATACATTGCTAGTGGGACTGCAAATTGGTGCAACCACTCTGGAAAGCAGTATGAAGATTCCTCAAAAAGCTAGGAATGAAGCCATTATTTGAACCAACTATCCCACTCTTTGATATATATCCAAAGAATTTTCAATAAGCATACTAAAACAATAAAATAAACATACTACAGTGATGCAGCCACATCAATGCTTAGAGCAGCTCAATTCACAATAGCTAAGCTATGGAACCAAACTAGATACCCTTCAAGAGATGAATGGATAAAGAAAATGTGTATATATATACAATGAAGTATTATTCAGCCATAAAGAAGAATGACTTCATGACATTTGCCAGAAAATGGATGGATCTGGAGACTATCAGGCTAAGTGATAGTCTCCAAAATCTCTAAGCCAGTCTCTTAACCAGTCTCCAAAAGCCAAAGATCAAATGTTTTCACTAATGTGTAGAAGCTAACTCAAAATAAGGGAGGAGAGGGGAAGGATAGATATTCAGTAGATCAGACAAAAAGGAATGAAGGGAAGGGAGGGGGTAAGGGAATAGGAAAGACAGTGGAATAAATCCAAAATAATTTTCCTGTGTATATATATGAATACACAATAATGAATCCCACCATCATGTGCATCCATAATAATGGGGTCCTAATTAGAATAAGATATATTCCATGCTTGTATAATTATATCAAAATGAACTTTTCTGTCCTATATAACTAAAAATAACCAATTAAATTTTAAAAACGTCTCCACAACGCAGGCACCTTTAGGTCACACAGTGAATCTCTGCAGGAACCATACTATTTGCAGACAGGTTCCTTTGATTCAGGGCTAGCTTCAGTACAATGAAAAGTTTGCTAGCTATTCTCAGTTCCCTCTAAAGTTAAAACAGAAAAGAGGAGGAGGAAGAGGAGGTAGAAAGAGAGAGACAGAGAAAAAAAGAAAAAGGAAGGAAGGAAGGAAGGAAACCAAAAACAGGCTGGCTGAAAATAGAGGACAGGGCTGTCTGACACTGAACTTGTCAGTGTGCATGCCCCAGCCAGTGGGACCAGCAGGTCACTTATGGCCAGGCTCTGGGAAGACCTCTGAGCATACCCCACACACTGGGCCCTGGAAATGTGGGCTTTCTTCCAACTTCAAGGCACTTAGTCTTCTCTGCTGCCACAAAGTCTAAAATAATGGGCCTGTCATTTGTCCCATGTGAAAAAAAAAATCACTAGCCCTCTACTCCACTTAAGGTGTTCTTCCAGAACATATGCTTCAGACCTCACTCCTCTGCTTCCCACCAGCAGAGGTCCAAGAGTTCTGTAGTCCTCTAAGCAAAGGCTCAGAGAAGGAGCAGAGTGATCCCATGTAAACCTAGTCATATTAGTTCCCATCCGTGGCTCCCAGTGGCAGCAGGGGCAGCGGCAGACCCCTCTCATAGGCACTCAGAGCCACCATACCTGCTCCTTTGCCCTTCCCAGCCTCAGTGTCTCACATGATGAACCCTTCAAGTACTGGAACTTCCAGAGACTTGATGTCATCTGAGCTTTGGCATGCACGGTTTTCTCAATAGGCCCTTACTAAGAATATTTCCCCAACTTCATTAACAAGATAAACATAATAACTTGGTAAAGGTAGAGCTCTGAAAAGGAGGTGGGGTGACAGTTCAGAGAGAGCACTTTAAGTCTTGAGCAAATGCCCCAGAGTTTTATGTTTATGGGATTTCATTACCCAAAAGAAAGAGGAGGAGGAAGGGAAAAGACAAAATCAAGACAGGATGAAGGTTTCCAACTGTCAATATCATTCATACTCAGAAGACAGAGAGGTTCCCTGTGGCTTCTCTGGAATTGAATTTGTCCTCCTGGCCACCTTACAATGGCCAAGGGGACCCAGGAAGATGAAGGAGTTTAGCACAGAATAGATACCCTAGAGGAGCATGCTGGTGGTCAAAGACAACTCATTCTTGTCTCCCAGAGGATATGAAGCTGCTGAGATGTAGATGGGGCATATCAAAAGAAGGTATCCATCAGCTGACAATGATATTCTGGATCTAATGGTAACTGCTAGGTGTCAGTTCTCAGATCACTGCATGAATGTGTAGGCCAAACAGACTTTCCTCTTGTCTTAGTCCATTGGATTTGCCTTATCAAAACTACCATAAACTTGGGTAACTTGTAAACAACAGAAAATAGTAAGTCCAAGATCAAGGGTATGGCAGATTCTGTGTCTGGTGGGAATGTACTTCCTGGTTCATAGATGGCACCTTGTCACTGGTTCCTCACAGTGAAAGAGGCAAGGCTGCCCTTCTATAAGGGCCTAATCCCATTCATTGGGGCTCCATCCTCAGAATTGATCTAATCACTTCCTAAAGACACCACCTCCTAATACCATCACCTTATGGGTTAGAATTAGAACATGTGAATTTTATAAGGACACAAACATTCAGACCATAGCACCCACAACCAGCTTGTCACCTCTTTTCATCTAGCTTGCAACAACTTAACTTACATGGGCCACGGGAAAACAACACATAGAAATAATAAAGCTACCACAACAATAACAAAAACCAATGTGCCTCACATTTGAATGGGACTTCCTGTTTTATAAGATATTTCATAAGCATTATATGACTTGATCCTCCCAATAAGCCTGCTGGGAAGCAAGTGAACTTATCTCTCTATCACAGATGAGATGCTAAGGCTCTGGATGCATATATGAATGGCCAAAGCCTACCTAACTCATAAAGAGAGTTAGTGTTCTGCGTTTGCCTACATACAGGTCCTGTGCTCCTTCTTTGCCGATTTTCACTGGGACTAAAATCAAGAGCAAAACAATAAAGTAGAAGCCTCATTATTTGATCAGGACTCACTCTGTACAACACGTGTGTTATGCTTTAAATATGAGGTGTCCCCCAAAGCTCCTGTGTTAATGCAGGAATATTCAGAGTTGAAATGATTGGATTGTGAGAGTTGCAACCTAATCAACCCATCCTACTTTGAATGAACGGACTGTAAGCAGGTGGGGTATGGCCAGAGGAGGGAAATTTGCCCTGGAAAGGTTTATCTTCCCTGTAGTCCTTTACCCCACACCATCCCACCCCACCCGCCTCTCTCTCTCTCTCTCTCTGTTTCCTGGCTGCAATGAACGGAGCGACATCAATCTGCCACACCTTTTCACCATGATGTGCTGCCTCACCTTAGCCCCAGAGCAACAGACTCAGCCATCTACAGACTTGCACCTCTGAAATCATGAACCCCAAATAAACATTTCCACCACTAAGTCAGGTACTTTGGTCACAGTGTTTATTCAGTCTCAAATATGCACCTCCACCTGGCATTACCCCCAACATCTCTCAAAGATAAAGGGCCCTTATGGCTTTCAATTTTCAAGGCTTCTATTTTATTAAAAGAAAATATATTATGCAAAGATAGTAAGTTGTAGCTTTTAAAACACTTATAGATAATGAATTAATGTTCTGAACCACACATACACACTTAAAAATTGGCTATGGATAACTCACTTCAAAATAAAGTCAAAGTCTGAATAACAGCTCTTGGTGAGAGTATCCACCAAGAGGATATTAGGAAATGCCTAATTCACTAGAGAATACAAATTTTTTAAACTCTAAAATGGTGTTTTTACAAAAAGACAGGACTTTATAATTAACACAGGCTAGTGACAATAAGAAAGAACACTGGACCGGGAGGCCAGAGATGCAGTTCTAGACCCAAGTGCCCTGGGCTAGCTGGACATTCATGGTGAAGCCCCTCAGCCTCCCATAGCCTCGATTCCCT
This sequence comes from Callospermophilus lateralis, assembly GCF_048772815.1. Taxonomy (NCBI): domain Eukaryota; kingdom Metazoa; phylum Chordata; class Mammalia; order Rodentia; family Sciuridae; genus Callospermophilus; species Callospermophilus lateralis. The sequence goes on along the minus strand of NC_135313.1, from coordinate 54,539,749 downwards.
CTGTCAAAGCTGCTGGACTGCACTGGGGGAGATGTTTACACCTTCATGTTCTGTGCTTTGAGTCCCTGGAGAAGCTCCTTCCTGGTCCACGAACCAAAAAGAAAGATTGCTTCAGACAAGCAGGACTGCAACACGAGGCGAGCAAAAGAGAATGCGCAATCACCAAAACAAGCCCTGACTTGAGGACCACGCCACACTAAATAATGGCAAATGGCAGTAACCTGGAGACTGGCTGCACCCATATGGGCATTTTGTTTAATAGGATGCATAGGATCATTGTGAATTTTCATCAATATTCATGCATAGAAATTTCCAGAGCAAAAATTCTTCAGATATAAAAACTGCAGTCTTAGATGTCATCATTTTCCCTGGGCTGTGAGCTGCTCAGATAACTGCATTCTATACAGGCCCCCACAGGGGGTTAAGAATTCTTTTTAATTTGCCCAAGGATGCTAATCAAGCCTAGAGGCTTTGAGTCATGAGCATTTGTGCTGATGTGCTGTGTTTGTTTTAAATCAGAACGCCTACTTGGTATGAGGCAGAACCCTGTTATTAAATCCCCTTTTGTTCTATGTGAACACCCATCAATCTTATCTTACAAATCAAATAGAGAAAGGATAGCATGTTAATAATGAATCTCTGTAAGCTGGTTCCAAATATCTAGTCAGATGCCCTATACAATGTGTACCCATAAATATCCTTTAATTATATAGCAAAGTTTATCTCCACAGTATTTATAATACTTTTTTGCAGTAAAACAATGCCCTGCAATCTCTTCTGGTTTTAAAACAATTTAGACCATAAAACTTGCTTTGAGATGGAGTATTATTCTGATTATCTTTATTACATCCAAGGCAAGATAGTTTTATTATAAATAAGGGGGAAAATCACTTATACCAGATGCTAGCTAATTTTAAAAATTCCAAACTCATAAATACATTATTGTTTGTGTTACTAATCTGGAACCAAGGCACAGGTTATTAACTGTCCCCTGTTAACTGTTCATTCTCCTTTTTAGAAATAGAATCCCCACATAAGTTTTAACAAGGCACAGAACCATTCAGACAGTGTTGTTCGTCTCCTCTACTAGACATGAGCTCCATGTAGGCAGGAGCCACATCTGTTTAACCCATCAAAATATTCTCACTGCCTACCACAGGCCATCTCTCAGCCTCCCTTGCAGCTAGGTGTGGCCATATGGCCAAATTCTTATATACAGGATGTGAACAGAAATCTCTGGACACTTAAGAATCTTGAGTCTTCATTCTTCTTTCTCTTTCCCCCATCCAGTGGGCTGGAATGTGGATATAATGTCACTTCAGCCAGGGACACATGGGCAGTGCCCCTCAGGCTGGTAAAGCAATGAGAGAAGAAAACTCAATTCTTGGGTGACTCTGTACTGCTGCCTTCCTTAAGGCTGTTATGTGAAAGAGAAATGGTCATCTCTCTTGACCAAGCCACTACATCTTGTTAGAGCAGTTTGGTAAATACACTAATATAGAAATTTTAATTATTTTAATTTGATTTGATTTGATTTACACCATATAGTATAAACTTCCACTGAAAATAGTGCTTTCCCATATATTTTTATTACCATGTACACTATCATAAAAAAATAAATATTTTAGGGGCTGAGGATGTGGTTCAAGCGGTAGCTGTGCTCACCTAGCATACCCGGAGAGCTGGGTTTGATACTCAGCACCACATAAAAATAAAATAAAGATGTTGTGTCCACTGAAAACTAAAAATAAATATTAAAAAAATAAATAAATAAACATTTTGATATATATTATATGCACATAGGGAGGGAGCTATGATAATACTAAAATATTAATAAAATATTAAAAATAGGTCTGACGTCAGACCCCAGAACTCAAATATTGGCATTGCCACTTATTAAGCTTTCTATGACCTTCAGAAAATTGCTTTTCTCAATTTCATCATCTAAAAATGGGATCATGACAATGCCTGTCTCACAGATTTGTGGTAAAAATGAAAGGATAATGCATACTGAGAACATCAGTTCACAATGTTAGTAGGCGTTATGGTACTAATGGGGTACAGCTTCAATTCATCCAAATTCTGATAAAAATAAGCTGAAGAAAATTTTCATGATGCAAAATTGAAAGACCTCATTTTCTAACTCACTCTCCCTGTCCCCAATGGAACATCTTTTTGAATTTTTATTCCCTAATTTCTAAATAACCATTAGAGCAAGAATGAATGTGTTATCATCAATATATAAGTTAACGTGGGTATTTTCATTTGAGCCTTTATTCAGAGAGTTCCAAGCAATGAATTTTAGGTAACAAAGATATCTTGTGATATCTCTTATTAAATTCTTTTTGAAACTCAGTTTCTCCCCATATGTCACTGGTCCTTCATTCTGGTCCTGCTACTCAGTCATTATTCTTTTTTTTCCTTCTATTTTTATTTGTTCTTTTTAGCTCTACATGATAGTAGAATGTATTTTGACATATTATAAGTACATGGAGTACAACTTCCCATTCTTCTGGTTGTACATGATGTGGAATTACATTGGCTGCATATTCATATATGAACATAGAAAAGTCATGTCCAATTCATTCTACTGGCTTTCCTCTTCCCATTCTCCAACCCTTCCCTTTATTCCCCTTGGTCTAATCCAAGTATTTCTATTCTTCCTTATCACCCCACCTTATTGTGAGTTCGCATCTACATGTCAGAGAGAACATTCAGTCTTTGGTTTTTTGGGGATTGGCTTATTTCACTTAGCACAATATTCTCCATTTATTGGAAAATGCCACAATTTCATTTCTCTTTATGACTGAGTAATTGTGTAGACGTACCACATTTTATTTCTCCATTCATCTGTTCAAGGGCACCTAGGCCAGTTCCATGGTGAATTGAACTGCTATCACATTGATGTGGCAGCATCACTATAGTATGCTGATTCTAAGTCCTCAGGGTACATACTGAGGAGTGAGATAACTGGGTCAAATGATGGTTCCTTTCCAAGTTTTCTGAGGAATCTGCAAACTGCTTTCCCGAGTGGTTGCACAAATTTGCAGTCCACCAGCAATGTATGAGTGTACCTTTTTCCCCACAACCTCACCAACATGTATTGTTACTTGTATTCTTGATAATTGGCATTCTGACTGGAGTGAGATGGAATCTCAATGTAGTTTTAATTAAATTCTCTAGCCCCCTAATGCTTGGGTGGAGGTACAGGAACAAATATTAGCTGTTCAGGAACTGCATAGTAGAGGAGTGAAAACAGGCAGAGAAGGGACAGTGACAAGTATATACAGGCCATTCTAAACCTAGAATTCAGGGGACTGTTGGGATGGGTGGGGAAGAAAGAAGGAGAGAGTTTTGGAAACAGTGAAAAGTTGGTTATTATAAAATTTAGGACACTTAGGATATTAGAATAACTGTTTACATGAATGTTGATTATAGATTCAGGGTACTGAAACCAGAAGTAAAAAAAAAAATGCAGAGTTTTGTAAGTCAAAAGTTCTGAAAGTGAGATATCAGGGCTGGGGCTGGGGTTCAGTGGCAGAGCCCTTACCTTGCACGTGTGAGGTACTGGGTTTGATCCTCAGCACCACATAAAAATAAACAAATAAAATAAAGTCATTCTGTCCATCTACAACTATTAAAAAATTTTTTTAAAGTGAGATATCCATAAAAGTGATGATGATGTTGATGACAACAATGCTGATGGTGGCTGAAGCAGACACTTTGGCAATGTCTGCCAAGCCCAATTCCTCCCTTTTGCTTAGCCTACCTCGCTCATAGCCCAGCAGCTCCACTAAGCACTGCAACATTCCACTCCTAATGGACATAAATGCTTAGACCAGGAGGCACAACTAATCCCAAAACAGACTCATCAGATTCTCTCTCTAGAATACATTGATATATTCTTCCTTTCATCAATTGGGTTGCATGTTTGATTATGGTAGACTACACTGGTATCAAACTACTCACTTGGGGAAAAAAAGGGAGCTAACATGCCACAAAACAAATAAACAAACAATTGAAGTCCAATAAAAGAGCTATCATGATAGCAATACCCCAGAGTCAAGATCCTGGAGAGAAGTAAAACAAAGAGAGATTAGCCTGACATTTGACAACACTTTTCTCTTTAAGGCACTTTAATGAGTGAGCCTGAAAAGCCAGAGGTAGGGGCAGTCTTTCTGCCATTTAATAAAAAAAAAAAAAAAAAAGAAAGAAAGAAAAAGAAAACAGAGTTTAAGGTCCACCAAAAATAATGGTCCTGGAAACATCCAAACCTTCACTGGAATCACTGAAGGGTGGCACCCTGAGAATAAAGGCTTACTAGAAACATTCTCTGAAAAGACTTAAACACAAATTTGAATTTGCTCAATCTCAGTTTGGATGAAAGGAATTAGTCTCTATTTTTTTTTTTTTTTAATTTGGGGGTAGGTGTTTATTTATTTATTTATTTATTTATTTATTTTATTTTTTTAAAGAGAGAGAGAGAGAGAGAGAGAGATTTTTTTAATACTTATTTTTTAGTTTTCGGCGGACACAACATCTTTGTTTGTATGTGGTGTTGAGGATCGAACCCGGGCTGCACGCATGCCAGGTGAGCGCGCTACCACATCCCCAGCCCGAATTAGTCTCTATTGATAACTGTTATCTAAGCAGCAGAAGCAAGAATGCCTCTTCTCTGGGGGATAACACCAACTAGAAACTCAGTCTCTTCAATTTTTTGTATGATGGTCAGTATTCAGTAAGATACCACTGAACCAAAACCAAGAGGATAAAATATATCAGACAACCAAAACAAACTTCAGAAGATCCAGATCCTGGAGTTAGCTTTCACTCACCAATATGTTACAATATATTACATATCCATGAACTAGACAATGAAAATCCACTGATGAGCAAAACAGCTACAGCCCCTGCCTACATGGAGCTTATAGCCTGGTGGGTGAGAACAACCGACAATAATCCTTCATTCAAATTCAGAGAAATAGGAGTTAGTGGGAATTCGGTATTAAACACAGGGATACTCTGCCACTGAGCTACATCCCCATCCTTAGCTGTTTTTGTTTTTGTTTTTGTTTGTTTGTTTGTTAAATAGGGTCTTGTTAAATTGCTGAGGCTGACCACAAACTTGCAACCCTCTTACTTCAGGCTCCCAGGTAGCCATGCCCACACATAGGCATGAATTTTACATGGGTCCTATTAAAGAGGTATTCAGAGCCTGTGGGCATTAAACTAACAGCCTCACAAAGAAAGCTGATCTGCTACAGAGAAAAAGGAAAAAAAAATTGAAAAAATATATAAGTAATAATAGAGAGAGCGAGCAGAGATGGAAAAAAAAATGCAGACCCAGAAAGACCAAAGACCAAGAGAGATAGTCACTTCCTGGTGGTGATCTAATTCCCAGGGAGCTCAGCTATAATTCCCATAACTGGGGTCCATGAGATTGACTCCATATGCTTTCAATCAGCACTTGAGCTTCTTTAAAGAGTATTTTTGTTCCCTGCAAATACAATCTCTGCCAAGGACAGGAGTCACTGATGTGACCTGTGAACTATTAGTATAACTGCCATTCAACAAAGAGAGAAGAGACATAAACTAAATGTGTTGGACTCACTTGTTCTGAATTACATCTGATAACACTAGAAAACTCTGCATATCTACAATCAGACTTACAAGGGTAATCACAGGCCAATGTTATGAAACAGAAGGAACAGCAGGTTCCATGAAGTTGTGATTCTGTGTCCCACTGTAAACAAGGCTCTCTCCAAACACGTCGAAGTTTTCTGCCCAGATAAGGAGACATCCAACTGCAGTATTCATTCTTTCATTGAGTCAGAAATATACTCCCAGTGTTTTCAGACATGTCGTTGTTTTTCTAGAAGTATTTTATTTCATCTATGCAGATCCCGGTCTTTTGCCTCTCCTCCAGCCACCAATTAGAAGATCCCTTTGCCTAAATGACCTATGTTCAAAGTGGTCCAGGAAGAGACTGCTATGGAGAAGCAAAGAAGGAAAGCCACAAAAAGGCACATGAATGAGAAAGGGAGAGGAACAGAAAGGTGGAATGGCATTTAGAGTTTAACAAAACTAATTTGAGAGTAATATAGAGAAAAGAACATATTTAAATTCCCAGAGCCAGAACTTCAATAATTTTTCAAAGCTATAACCAAAAACCCTGACAATGGTTAATTATATTTTTACCTCACTCATTTGGATTTTTTGCAAGAAGGTCAGATTATGTTCATTTACAGATTCACATCTGGTTCACCTGTAAACATGCATCTACAAACACATACAGTTTATGAATTTAATCAGTGGTTTAAAAAAAAAAACAGTAAGAGCAACTGTCTTCTGATGGTGCATTCAGTATTTCACAGTTTAGAAGTTGCCCATAAATATGTCATTTCCTTTTTTCTTCATCCAAATCCACAAAAAAATGAAACAAAAGAAACAAGCCTCTCGAAGTAAAATGGGCTAAAATTAGCAAGCAGCAAAAGTGATGCCAGTTGCCCAGGGCAACAAATGGCTGATGGATGGAATAATTAAGATCGACAGTAAACTAATCTCGGTCCCTTTATTGAAAACGAAGTCCCCTGAATCAATTAGCCTTGTCACGGATACCTTTTTTAAAACAACTATGACATCCCAACCACTTCTCTTTGTTTATGGATTTGCCCACACTTCAATAAGAGCAGCAACTGATTTCAAAAGCATGAAGACATAATCATGGAGAATTCCAACACATTAGGCACTACACAAATAGAGCCACCATTGTCAAAAAAAAAAAAAAAATCACAAATCAAGTGGCCCAGAAACTTTTATAAACATTTTCAGAAGGCATGAATCCTCAAAGTTTCCCTGCTAAGCAAGTCTAAAAGCCATCTTTCCACAGGGCAAGCATGTACCTGTTATATGGGAGAGCCACTGGCCTACGCTCATAAATGGTCACACTGGGGGACAAAAGGGTGAAAGAGAGAGCTTTTGCTACTCCCACAGTTGCTTTTGGATCTGAGACAAAAGAAGAAATTGGAGGGACAGAAGGAAGATGTTTCTAGAGCAGGAGGTGGGGGTGGAAAGGAACAGCTAACATTCTCCACCTAATTGACCAACTCTGCAGCTACTGCAGGCACCACCCTGAAGTTAGGGAATAAATCGAAAGGATTAGAGATGGCCGGGAACCGTACTCTGGCCTCCAGTGCTTTCGTGACCTGAATTAAAGCAATGGTTGCTATAGCCACTTACAAATCTGAGGGATTCCTACAGTTAATCAAAGGGCTTGGGGCAAAGGGTTACAATCTGAGCATAAACCTTTTTATAGAAAATCTTGCTTAGTTTATTTGTCTACTTTTCCGCTTCATTTTAAGCACAGCAAGTCATTTAACGTTTCCTCGATGACACTGGCCCTTGCAGTGCTTTGGAAGTGGTGCTTCTGAATATCCCAGCTGGATAAGATTGGGAAGTACTAATTTAAACTGACTTTAAAGGATTTCTTTGCTACAGAACATTTCAGAGCTTTTATTCTGCCTATGTGTACTGAGAACAGAGTTGGGAGGTGAACAGTACAGAGTGTTTCCAAAATGTCTTGAGCACAGAATCCCTTTTCACAAACAGTCATGAAGCACTTATTCCACAAAATACATTTCTAGAATCCCAATTGTTTTTGACTTTATGATTATTTGTATTAAACATCTTCATAAGTGTAACCCAATTTATAGCTACAGAAAGCAGGTCAATAATTGCTGGAGTGGTAGGGGACAGGGGGATGGATTAAAAAGGGGCTCTGAAAACTTTGAGGGTGACAAATTTGCTCACTCTTGATTGTGGCAATTATAGAATTATTATTTTAGAACATAAATGTAGATGTAAATGACACATGAGATCAGACTGAACAGATAAAACCTAGTAAAGAGCTCATTAAAAACTTAGATACCAGTTTCACTATAACGATATGAGAGGAGATTGAGGTTATTCAATAAAAAACTTGTTTTTTTCCCTAAAATTGTAACATGTCCAAAATAAAAGCTTAGCAACTTAGGATATTTAATTACTTAATTACTGTTTTAAACAAAAATTTTATTAGAACAGTAATAACACTGGAAAATTTTATATATAAATAAATTCACTGTAGGCATGTATCTTGCAATTTTTTGGTATGGAATTTTTTCACATTGCTCTAAAATGAAAGGATAAAGCTCTTGGACATCAGAGCGAAAACCAAGTAGCTCCAACTTGTACCTCAAAATTGGCATCTTTCACAAGTGTGCTAATCCAGCTCATTTATAATAATGTGCAGTTATTTTTGAGGTGAGAAAATGCACAGCAAATCACAAGAGTAGGCAGGGGCCATACTACCCACCCACAAGGAATGAGGAAAGGGAATAATTATAGGTTTGTCTTCATTGTAAAAGATCAGATCCTTAGCAATTGTCACTGGTAGAAGTAGATAAACCCACTTTATTTTTTAAATAAACATTTATTTGTATGCAAAACTTTAAAATAATATATGTTCATTGTACGAAGCCTGGAAATCATAGGGCATTTTTAATAAGCACAAAACTAACTCACTATGGGATCTTTGTGTATATCTCTCTACCTATTATTTTACAGAATTAAGATCATAGTGTGGTGTGTATTTTGCATCCCACTTACTAATGATCTGAGGCATTTTCCCATGTCTTAAAAACTCTTTAAAAACATCATCTGAGATGTCTGCATATGATTTCCAAGCCATTAACATGCCCATTACAGAGAGCATTTAGCAACATGTGGCTCTGTTTTCCTCCCCTCCTGAGACCTTGCCCTGGTAAAACCTTCCTGCTGTCGGTGGACAGACTTTGGAAGCCAGGCTGTTGAATATTCACTACACAGAAATAAGCATTTTCTTCTACATGGTCAATTTCAAGGGCCAAAGCTGTATTTTTTTCTCAAATTAAAATGTGAAAGGTACCCTCAGGCCTAAAACACTATTTGCTTTCGCCAAACTCACCAAACGCAGGAAACATTCGTCCAGTGGCACAAGGCAGAAATGGCCGAACCTCCCCTCTGAGCACTGTGACATTACAAAGTCTCCTGCTGCAGGAAGCAGACTGGAGAAATCAGTGAATCACAGGGTAGAGTTTTACTGCCAGTAAGTGTATGTGCCTCTGGCCATTTAAAGTCCCTCTTTGTAAATAAATACATCCAGTGGTGAAAAGAAAACGAGTCGTCTTATATTTTTTTTCTTGTGATTATGGGTCCCATGAGAAGCAGTACAAAAATTCTATTATCAGGACAGGCAGTGGTGGGGAAGCTCCCACCAACCATTCAGAATGTCATCCATTAACTAGGCTGGGGCCATCTGTTGGAGAGAGAGGGCAGTTCAAGTAGAGTAGGGATCCCTCCTTCCTGGTGGGCTGCGGCTGAAGGGAGCCCTCCAAACGCCTTTTCCTAGGGTCAGGACGAGCCATCAGTTGGAAATAACTTTGAATCACTACTCATGTGGGCTGGATATGAAGCAGCCCCCTACAAAGGCAGATCTCGACAGAAGAGCACTAAACTCCAGGCCCTGCCAGCCGCCCACAGCCCAGGCTGCTGACACTTTTATTTGCTGGCATTTACAATGTTGCAGCAGCTCAATTCTGCTAGTGTGACTGCTTCCAATACAGCACTTAAGCAAGGACTCGTTTAAGAGGAAGGCAAAAGGATGCTTCTCTGGGGTAAGACCTGCAGCAGTCCTGTTCATGTCAAAGGGAACTGCATTGTCTCAAAAGCAAAGCAAGAGTTGAAGATTGGCTAGTTCCCTAGTACTTTTTGCTTCACAAAGAATGTGATTATTTTTCACATGTACATACCCTGCTCTGGTACTTATCATCATTATTTTTCCCTTCTATCTGTAATGAAGAAAATAAATTTGCCATTTAAAACTATAGCTGCCCCCAAAGAAAGATGGCCCTACTAAAAGGGAAATGAGCATCTGCAAAAGCCAAAGATGGCCCAGTCACTGGCCAAGCTTTATACACCTAAAGATAAGCAGAGAGTCCAGTTTGAATAGCAGCCTAGGACAGCAGAGCCTAAGTGTGCTGCAGAAGAGACAAAGGGACTAATTTGGCATTTCCGACCACCATTGTGGAGACAGGCACAGAAATATAGACATGGAAGAGCACAGACAAGCCAGAAAGAGTACTCTGGGCAAAAATACTGGTGGTGGGATGGACAAAGGGCCTTTCCCAACAACAATGTCTTCATTTCCTTGCTATGATAGAATTTTTTGACCTATAAATCTTTCTAAGCAAATTCTGCTACATGTGGTTGATTGGGAAAATTTAATTTTATTGAAACCTATGATATCCTAAACTCCTTCTTCTTTAAATGTACAAACTAACTGAATCTTTGCAAGATTACTACGAGGTAAGTGCTATTATTACCAAAACCATGCCCACTTTAGGAATAAGAAAACTAAGAGATGTTAGCAATGTAGTGAACAGCAGGGGTGGGATTTAAACTTATATGGTGGTGCTCCAGAGCAACCTGCTTAACCACTGCAGCATTACTGCAATACGTTAAATTAAGGCATAATAACAATTCAACACAAGAGAAATTGGGGCCAAAAGTCCTAAGTCCCTTGAGATAGTCAAAAATACCTTCCAAAAGGGCATTATTCCACTCTTCCCCTGGCTAGGATGATCCTAGCTTTGAGTTGTATATATCCTTCTTTCATGATTCAATGATTCAGCACATATTTAATGAACCTCCTACCGTGTGCCTGGCACAAAAAAAAAAAAAAAAAAAAAAAAAAAAAACTATGAACAAAGCATGCCTGGCTTTTGACCCAAGAGAGCTTACAGCCTAAAGGAGAAAGATACAGATGAAAAGTCAATGCCAATAAATTTGCTACAGTATAGTAGAGTGCTTTAAGGAATGCAAGACTTGGAAGACCAAACTAAACTAAGTTCCCAAGAACTTAATCAGAGTTGCCAGGAAAAAAGCGAACAAAGAGAATCCCAAGCCAAAGAGCCAGGATGTGCAAATAACCACAAGTAAGACAGCCCATGGTTTGGTACATAAATGGAAAGAAGTATAGTTGGATAGGTAAGCTGGAGCTGGATCATAGATGCCATCTAATGAAGTCAATCTTTATTATGAGGCCAATGAAAACCACTGTAGTGTTTCACACAGAAGAAAGATGAATCATTCATTCAGCAAATATGTATTGAGTACCTACTATGTGCTAGAAGTCACACTGGATGCTTGGGACAAATCAGTAAACAAATCAAAGATTTTGGCTTCACTTGGGGGGTGACGGGAGATATAATTAACATCAAACATAAAAAAGCAAATCATGTAGAATGTTAGAAAGTGACAGAACTATAAAAAAGAAAAAGCAGTGTGAGGTAAAGTGGATTGGGAGTGAGGATGAGTGAAGTGAGGATGGCCAGAAGCAATTTATTAAATAAAGTTGCTGGGAGCAGGATTTATGCAAAAACCAGTAGCAAAACTTGAAGGGTCTTATTATTGATCACCCTGCAGCTCACAATCAATATATGCAAACACATGATTAGATATTCAAAATAAAATGTTCTGTTTCAAGCCCACAAAGGCTTGCTTATCTAACTTGGAGTCAGAGTCCCATTTTAATTTAGAAACACAAAAACACTTTACACTTTAGACTGTGTATTCTAGAATCTAGAAAATAACCAAAACCAGAAATAAACTAAACTTTAGCTCTAACTTCAATTATTTTTACAAGTTAATATCATTCACACCCACAGGATGCCTTTAACTACTTGAAACCTTCTACCACCCTTTACATTCAACTCCTCCTCTTTTGAAATGGAGCAAGTTAAAAATATTTGACACATCTATTTTTCCTGTGGCCACCCAAAGATTTGCTTTCCATTAGAAGACAAAGGCAACCATATTTGGTCAATTTGGTACTTTTTTTTTCCTTTTTTGAGTTTATAATTGTCAGGAACAGCTGCATGCATTGCCAATGCCTTCCCCAAAACTAACAGGGCTCTAACATACAAAACATCTATTCTGCTTCTAAATTTGTTTTTAATTATATTACAAGATGGAAAAAGAAATACCTTAGCTGTTAACACTGGCTCGGTGGGGCCAACAGTAGACATAGAGCAGACACGAGGAAATACTTCAAAAATTTTTTTTTTAGTTTGCCATGATTTAATAGCAGATATTCCTGGCTTTGAGTGAACTCTGCAATATCCCTGTGCGACAGGATAAATGATCGTCTACCACTATTAATTTTAGGTCATAATGTCTGAAATGCCGCTTCAAAAATAAATGCAGTATTTTCACTTTATTTGGTCAGGTAAATACTAAACTATTTTGTCATAATAACTTTACAACACTGTGTTTCACCTTGTCTTGCCTTGACTGCTGAAGGTAATAGGGACCGTTTTATTATGTCCATAAATTGAGTCAATTGACTTATCCTTATATCCTGTTTCCTGAACTTAACGAGAGATTCTGCATCATTAGGAAAACACACCATCCTGCAGCAGGATCAAAAGCAAAGGAAGCCTGAGAATAAGTCATTTTGATTTCAGGGAATGTTCGCCAGGCAAACTTTCAATATTCTGGCAGAAGTAAAACAAATAACTGGCTTTGCAAAGCATGGTTTGCTCAGGGCTGTGCTTATGCTAGAGGTATCCCAGAAGGTTCCACACAGACTTAAAAAAAAAAAATCACTTTCCAAATATGAGGCAATTGTAATGAACCTGCAGATTAGGAGGCTTAACCTATCTATCAAAGAGCACAAATCAAAGTATTAAGTATTTTTCAGGGAACTTAAAAAGATTTTGTGCTCATAGGTTGTTTTTTTTTTAATTCAGACCAATAATCACAATCATATTCTCAAATTAGATCTTACTGTGAGAAATGAATTCTCATGGTAAAAACAAGCTTTCTCAAAACTGTGGGGTTTGGTTTTGTTTGGATGTGCTTTTGGGGTTTTGTTTTGTTTCTTAAATTCCCTGATCCCAGCGCAGTGCCTGGGACATGGCTTAATAAATAGTTGTGTTGTGGTATTGTGTTAACTAAGGCAATAGTAAAGGTGACAGGGTTCTCCGTATTGCATTTATAGAAAGATCGGGAACCAACACACAAATACCAGTGGCAGTGATGATAAATAATAATGATTTTAAATAACAGCTGTCATAGGTTGAACATCTGTGCTGTACTGAACACTCATCACGGATTGCTTCATTAAATCCTCACAATATTTCTCTAAGTTAGGTACTGTTATTTCATCTTACCGTTTTAAAAACTGTAACCCAAGCCACACCCCCTGAGATTTTGATTCAATATGGTCTGGGGTTTAATTGGCCTCTTAGAATAACTCTGAGAATCACAACAGAGAAATATGAGGCTTCCAATGCTGAGATTTGAACATGTCAGATGAGTAAACTATAGCTTAGAGAAGTTAAATGTGGTGCTCAAGTTTATGTAGCTGCTAAGTGGTGTCAGGGTTCCAAAGCTTGGGCTTCTACACCTCATGCTGCATTAGGAAGCCAGGGTCCAAGTCATGCAAGCAATCATCCAGAGCAGGCTCCCCTGCCAGAAGATACAACCAGGCAATCTGGGCAGGAAATGAGCTAAGGCCCTACATGTGCCAAAGGGCTAATGACAATGGGCAATGTTGAGCAGAGCAGGTAGGTCTCCTAAGTTAATTTACCTCATTAGAAACCAATACCTCACTGCTATTTTGGACCCACTAATTCCCTGACCCTCTCTCTTCCAGTTTCTGGGACCAGTCAGGAGCTCTTCTACAAGAGCCATTCAACCTTAGTCCTCATTACTTTTTTTTGGAATTCTCAGATTCTTCCTCAGATCCTTTGGTCAAATAAGTCAAAGAGCTTCACCATTATCATTGTAGCAAACACAACTAGTATAACTACTCTCTTTACACTATTGCCCCAAATTGTTAAGTGCTAAAGATCTATTCAACTGCTACTGAGATTGGGTGATCCTCAGGCAGCTTCACTGATAGCAAGTCCAAGAGCAACAATACTTAGACCAATACCAGAGAACTCAGGCTACAAGTTCAAGAACCAAGTAAATTCAAGAACTGAGAGATTATTAGTGAATTTAATATTGTAGACCATCATGTACATAATATTCCCATTCTTCGTCATTCAGAAGTCAAAGAATTATGTAGCACTTTGTTGGAGAGACCTAATACAATGAAATGAAGAGTCATACACCCAAATTCCATAAGGAGACCAAATACAAATTATTAGCTAAGGTCAGATACCACCAAGAATGACGGTATCTGATCCCTGCCAATTCTTATCCTTATCTTGCTCCTCCCTCTGCCCTTCATCATTGCTCCCCAGATACTTGGCAACGCTTTCTATTTGCACTGCATGGCCCTCCCCAATCACTCATTACCTGGGTAATTCTTGTCATATTTGCAGGTGCAAATAACAGTAACCCAGACTCAACTGGCTCACACAATGAGAAAGACACCTAAAAATCTAAAGCTGGGGTGCTCTGCAGTTGAAGTGTACAGTTAAGGAGCCAACAGGAACTTAGATTCTTTCCCTCTTTCAACTCTACCTTTGGTGAGTAGGATCTGTCCTCAAGCAACCTCTATTCAAGGTCACCAAACATAACAACATGCAGGTTCAAAAAAGGTCACCTTCTCCTTGGAGTGAGGAAACTGTCTCTCAAAACCTTCTGGTAGACCTCCCACTTGCCTGGGCCAATACTGTAACACAGGCTCTAATGTAACACGTGCCTGAACCAATGAAGGGCAAGGGACTGAGATCACTGTGATGGACCCAGATCAATCAGGACCCAAACCCCATGGCCACCTTCCTAAATCACATGGCTAGATAAAGAAAGGTGGATTCATAAAAATCAAAAGTGGAAGAAGGGGTTGGGAGGGCCTAAGGGAGAAGGAATAATGAGAAAGTGTTACCTGTTATAGTTGGTGAACAACCTATAGGGTCTGTTACAAACAACTCATAGGGTTTGTTATAAATATCACCTTCTCAGCAGAGACCTCCCTAAAAACCTTTCCCCAACACAGACTCCCCATTAGATCTCCCCATTACATGTTATCAAAAACCAGCCTACTTTCTTTTTTTTTAAGAGAGAGAGAGAGAAAATTATAATATTTATTTATTTTTTAGTTTTCAGCGGACACAACATCTTTGTTTGTATGTGGTGCTAAGGATCGAACTCAGGCTGCACGCATGCCAGGCGAGCGTGCTACCGCTTGAGCCACATCCCCAGCCCAAAAACCAGCCTACTTTCAACATGGAGTTTTAAACAATTGTAATTAAGTATCTGTATTAATGCTTACTGAATGTCTTCCTATCCTAGCGTACTGTCTTGTTTATTGCTGTCACCTCAGCCCTAGCAGGGATGCTGGCCAAAGAGGGTCTCCTTCCACCACTGAAGCTGTCTTTCAAGACTTCACTGAATTGCCTTTGTTCAAGATGTAATTTCATTATGTCTGCCCCATGGACTCTGAGATATTGACAGCCATCAGTCTGCCTAGGAGCCCGTCTGTCTCCAGGCTTCATTGCCAGCAGCACTGTTGGCCAGTGACAGGTCCTGCTCCATCTCCCTTATCCATAAAGTCAGCCTATAGCAGCCCCTGCCAACAGAGCAGATGGTCAGGCTGTGCCCCGCTAAATCTCCTAAGGAGGTATGTTTCCTGTTGCAGCTCGAAACCTCCAAGAACAAGTGGCCTAAGAGAGGAATTTGGCACTGACTAGTCCAAATTTCTCCAAACCAGTTTCTCAGGTGGCATTGAGGTAAGATGCATAAACTGTGTCTTGTTCCTTCCCAATGCTAGAATAACTGAGGTAGAAACACTGAAGTCTTTAAAGGCAGACAGACTTTAGAAAGTTGTTTATCATTCTGCATCTCATTTTACTTATCTTTAAAATAGAGAAAGTATTCATTCCTCTATAAGGTTGTTGTGAGATACTATGACCCCTGATAGTGAAATACAGCATATGATACAGTTGGTCAATCTCATTGTACTAACACCTATATTCTCTTTTCTACTCAAAACTGTGATGCCACCACCCAATGGAAAGTGGTAAGAGTACGGCCATCCCCAGAACTGTAGACCTTTCACTACAGAGAAGATGGCAGCCATGATTCTCTCAAAGCTGACTGGCAAGCCTGGCTGGTACTTCCCAAAGGAGATGAAGAAGGTTTCTGTGCTTAGGATGATTCATACATTCTACCTTCCAAAATCAAGATTCCAAGGAAACATTTAATTCCCATATCCTAAATGTACGGTATTGACCCAGGAATCATGACTATGAGTCCTCAGTAATTGTTTTTCCTGGAAGCTTGTAGCTTCCCCTTGTTTATCTGTCTTGTCATCCCATTCCTTTAATTCAAAGAACTGGAGGCTGATCTTCAAAGGCAGCTGGGCTTAAAAAGTTGAGAGCACTATGTCCCATTCAACATGCCATCTTCTGGAGAAAAGAGCAGAAGAGTAAGAGGCACCCAGTGGCAGCATCTACAGGAAGAAGAAAGCAGCCTACATCCAGACCTGTCAATCAAGAAGAGAAGCCACTCGATCCCACACAGAACAGAAGCCTGGCTATGTCCTCCAAAGGCTTCAGAGACCATGCCCCCCAATAGCAACAAGCCCACCAGTGATGTCTGCTCTTGCCCTAATGGATGTGGTGTTGTCATGCTCTCTCAGATCTGTCTTGAGCTGTGTGTGCTAGATGAAGAATGGACATTTCTTCTACAAATGGCTGCTCTTCTCACTCTGCTATGAGTGCCTCACCTCTGCATTTTGTAGGAGTGCAGTCAACATTGTTAGAGATCATATTCTGCAAATGCAGTGATTCCAACCTGAAGAGTTCACAAAAAAGACATATTTGGAAGATACGTTGTTTCACATGAATGCCATAAATTCAAGAATAGGAATTTTAAAACTTCAAGAAAGTGATTGCTTGCATTTCCTTGCATACTCTGGGTAAGACTTGCCTTCACAGTCATCACCAAGGAAGCACAGGGACAATCTTAGAGAGTCGTTAGAAGCCAGTCTTCACTAGTGACAAGACAGATAAACGATGCTATATCATGAGTAATGATACAACCAGCATTAAAATAAATGGTATTAGGGTACTGCAGTGGCAAGGTCTATACTGTCTCAATATAAAAAGTTCTGAAGAGCCATGTCATTGTGAGTAATAACAGGGTTGCTACATTTTTCTTGCATGGGACATACAAAATGAGGCAGTAACAATGCAATTGACAATAAGGAACATGGAGAGATGCCTGGACATGTGCACTGATTAGACAATATATAAATATGTAAGGACCTCTTCTGTGCCCATTATTCTAAATCTTCATTGATAAATCACTTTACTTCACATAGACCAATGAATTTTATAATACATTTTAATCAAATTGCATAGATACAAGTTCCACAAAACACGTTTGCCCAAGTCTCCACACACCCTAGATAAGCCAGATAGAGATGCCTTGTCTCTCCATCAGTTCTCCCCTTCTACCACAAGAACAAAGCATTAGCTGTATACACAGCCGCGTAAAGCCAGCCATTCCCAGCCTGCCTCGTTATGAAGCACGGCCAAGTCACATTTCTGGGTTACATCCTAAAACGAAGACAGGAGTGATGCCTTGACCATTTCCCTGTTCCTGCTGGCAGGGACATCATGAGAACTGAAGCATTCCTGGAACCCAGAAGTGGAATCCAGGGGTTGAGATGACAGCCACCACATCAGCCCTGGCTCACCTATCTCTAGACCATCCTCTGATACAGAAACAAACTTCTATTTTATTTAAGCCACTGTGTTTTGAGATCTCTTTAAGACAGAAATTCACTAAGGTAAGTGGGGGAAAGCCTGTGGAGAATAAATCCAGGGATCATGTCAGACTTATTCCTAAGAAATATCACAATGGCTGCATCTAGTTTCTTTTTGCTATTTTTTTTCCTTGCAGTGTTTTCATGCTGTGCTTTGAACCCAGCACATGCTAGGCAAGCATCTACCACTGAACTACACCTCAAGCCCTCAGACGGATTAGATCAAGTGAATAGTTGGATCCACAGTCTGAATTAAACACATAAATGTAAGAATTATCAGGATATAGATGTTAATCAATTTGATTGAAATTGAGATGTAACTTATAATAAATTGCATCCATTTAATGTGCTCAATTTCATGAGTTTTCAACTCATGTATGTACCTATGGAACCATCTTCACAAGATATAAGACACATCCATCACCCTAGAGATTTCCTTGTTCTCCTATGCAATCTATCCCTCTCTTTGCCCCAGCCTCAAATAATACTGACAAGCTTTTTGTCACTATAGATGAGTTTGCATTTTCTACAATATTAAATAAATGGAAACATATGGTACAGGTAAACAGTTTGACATCGGTCTTTTTCACTTAGCATATTGCATCTGAGATTCATCCATGGTGTTATATGCTTTGGTATTTTATTCTTTTTGATTGCTGAATGGTATCCCACTGTATAGACAACATATTTTGTTTATCCACTTAACTATTGATGGGTTCCGTGTTATTTTTAGTTAGGCTATTTTGAATGAAGCTGCTAAGAACATTTGTACAAGTCTTTGTGTGAACTTGTGTTTTTCCAATAGATGGGTCTTGAATTCTTTTTAATATTTTTTGTAATTATAGATGTATACAATACCTTTAATTTTATTTATCTTTATGTCGTGCTGAGGATAGAACCCAGAGCCTCACACATGCTAGGCAAGCACTCTACCATTGAGCTACAACCCCAGCCTGAGTCTTAAATCTTTAAGATTCCAAATTCTCAAGAAATTGGGGAAATAAGAGAGCCTAGAACAGGCTTCAAGGCAGGCTATTTAGAGTTTGGACAGAAGAGAAGACCCCAAGACAGAATCAGAAAGACCAGAGAAGTAAGAACAGTTTAGTGTCACCAAGGACAAGAAGAAAAGTGTTTCAAAAGGGCAGAGACTGGCAGTTATGACAAATGTGTCTGTAAATCAGAATAGGATGTAGACCAAAAACTTTCAATTAAATTTGAAAACATGCACATGGTTGACAACTTTAGCAAGATGAAATTTTGATAAGGAGGTGGGGGTGAAAACCAGATTGAAACTGGTCAAAAAGCAGAGGAGAGGGGCTGGGGTTGTGGCTCAGAGGTAGAGAGCTTGCCTACCATGTGTGAGGCACTGGGTTCAATCCTTAGCACCACATAAAAATGTAACTAAAAAACCTATAACTAAAAAATAAATATTAAAAAAGCAAATGAAAGGCAAAGAAGTAAACATGTGTACAAAAGTTTTCTTAGAAAATCGTGTGTCAAAGAGGCTATTAAGGAGAAAGTCAAATTAGGACTCTTTCAAATAGGAGATATCATAGTATTATAGGTAATGATGGAGAAGACTCAATTTGGGGGTGGAGACAGGGAAGGTGAATGAATGGTTAGGTTCATCCAATACAGAAATCTTATCATAGAATGAGCAGGACAAGGGAACTGAGGGTATTTGCAAGAAAAAGGTTGTAATGACCATGAAGTGTAAGTGAATTAGGAAGAAAATAAAAATAGGAGGAGGTACAAGGTCAACAGACAGGATTTGATGAAATGTTATCATAGCAGAAGCAGGAAGGAAGGAAGTAGTGGCTGAAGAATAGCAAGTCTGAGGTAGTCTCTGGCAATGATGAGTCTGCAGTGTGATCATGGAAGTGAGTGACAAATTCAGAGTGGAGGAGAAAACCATCACTGCCCAGTCGATCGTCGGAGACACAGGGTACTTGCAGTAGAGGTGATCCCCATGGGCCCTGAAGTGGCTAGCTGGGCTGGAGAAAAAAAATCTGCAACAAGGATGCTTGTCTCTAGGAAAAGGTCAAACTACCTGGCTCAAGAAGAACTGTGCATGGGAAGGAAGAATTCTCCAGAGCCCATAGCATATGAACACAGGCTTTAGAGCTGCTGCAGCAAGTTCATGGGTCCTGCCTCAGATTCAAAAGATGGGAACATTCATGAGTTGCAGGTGGTGTGGCTCTTGTGGAAGCTCTTAATTGGTTAGAAAACTTTTTGTGGTATTCAGTCCTTATGAAAGAATACTAGAGAAAGTCTACATAGCTACTAATTCCACCAGAAATTGTTCATGTAGCTAAAGTGCCAGTCCTATGAGAAACAGCCACCATTATTTTATATTTATTACTATACTTAATCTTTTAAGAAAACAGGATTAACTTTCAGATTAAACACCATGTAAATGTTGCACTGTACTTTAATTAAAATGAATAAGCTAATTAAACTAGAAAAAAGTTCAAATAAACCCATGGGAGTATAACATTAAAGAATATACCCTTTGTTAACACTCTTTGATGGTGAGAAAAGATTATAGCACATTAGAGATAAATATTAGTTGGCTTTTGTTACATTAAAGGTTCCTGGATCATATATCATACTATTAATGGCTACCTTATATTAATTATGTCTGCAGACCAAAGCAATATTTGACAATATATGATATATGGTATATTATAGCATGACTCATTCTAAATAGCATTGTTTGTATGGATTTAAACTCCCATTACAAATTTAGATTTTGGAGGGAGGGTGGTGAATTCCTCTGTTTATTTAATGCCAATATAAATGAGTTTTTAAAGGGGGGTGAAATTTGGTAAAAGTAAAAGCCAAAAAAAATGCATTCATTCTATCCTGCTTGTTTCACTGAGATCCTATGTATGTAAGAGTTCCTCTGGAGCTATTATTACTACCAAGTGAAGGGAAGCTCCTGGTAGCTCTCGATGAGATTCAATCCACAGCTCATTGCCACTGAAGTCAGGCCATGGTCTGCTGTATAAATGCACACCGTGGGCCTCTTTAATGTAGAGATTATGGGTACAGTCAACCATTCCTGTTCCTATTTGCATAAATATGTTCTTGAGGGATTTAAATATGTATATTATTGCTCAAACCCAGTACAATTTGGGGAATTGTTCTTATCATTGTCACATATCTTTAATGAGGACATTCTCAATTTGCAAATGAGTGATTTCTCCACCAAACTGTGGAGTCCACTGAGATTAATTGTGTCCAAACCCATTTCACAGTTTGTCCTTAATGTGGATTAAGGACACAGGGTGCACTCTCACTAAGCGATTCTTGATATGGATTCGTGATCATGCTTGTAACAGCTTCCTTGAATTTAACTGACTCTGAAATCATGGATGGATGAATGGATGGATGGATGGACAGACTGACAGACAAGGTTGGGGAGTAACTATGGGTACCAGTCACTGTCTGGAGGCCTCAGATTACTTTTATCCAAGCAGAATTATTCATTATTTAGATAGCTGGCAGAGCGTCCTGAAGAGTCCTCCTCCAAAGAGCCTATTACGTCAATTAGAAGCCACATAGCAGGAAATGGTAGAACATCTATCCAAATGTCTCCCAGTCATTTCCCAGTGACCTCAAAACACATAACCCACATCCTTACCAGTATCTGTCTATATTTATAGTATTAGTCTCAGCCAATGTATCATTTACAGTTGAAAAAACTTTTAAGTCATTTACAAAAAAAAAAAAAAAAACTATGTGTCATTTCAAATTCACAAACACATAGGACAGAAACATCTGTGAAAGTCTTTTCTTGCCTTACACCCAACAATTTTACCAAAGCACAGCGATGCCTTCCCAGCTGAAATTTATTCTGCATCCTGCAAATCACTGAAAAATTTATAGGCCTCCATTGGCCACTCCAAAAACAGAGCTAAACCAGTTTGTTTGTTTTGTTTTTTGCAGCTGGTAGATTCGACTATATGTTATTTTTGTTGTTAACATTATTATATTGCAATTTTTTGTTTGGTACCAAGGACTAAATCCAAGAACCTGTAATCACCGAGCCACAGTTCCAGACCTTTTTCTTTTTTACTTAGAGACAGGGTCTTGATAAGTTGCTCAGGGCCTCACTAAGTGGCTGAGGCTGGCCTTGAACCTGGAATCCTCCTGTCTCAGCCTCCTGAGCCACTGGGATCATAGGTGTGTACCAACATGCCCAGCCACATTGCAATTTTATAGTTTTTCTTCTGCAGGATTAAGGGAATATAATCTTTCCTCTTTCATGATCACTTTTCATTTTCCAGAGAAGATAAAAGAAATAGAAGATGGGGGTGATAGTAAAAAGAAGAGGGGAAAATGAAAATAAACAGGACTTGAAACAATTCCTTTCTATCAAGTATTGGCAGATTCCCACATTATGAGAGATGTGTTTCAATCCAATTTTTATACGTGCAACTTAGGTACTAATATATAATTCTTCACTTATATAGTTCTTTCTTCCAAAACAATTTCATAAAAGAATAAATAGCTAACACATATTGAATATTTGTTCTGTGCCACTCATTTCTCTAAATGTTTAATATGTATTAACTCATTCTTTATAACAACCCTATGGAGTAGATACCATTTTATCATTTTCATTATATTTTTTTGTTTTGGGGTATTTTGGGATATAGAAATATATTTATTTGAGAAATTTCTAGTTATTTTTCTTAATTAAACCATTAATTTCTTTGTATCTGATAGCAGACATTGTATGATTTCTTTTCATTTCAATCTGTTAGTTAAAAGAATTTTCATTTTCATTTTATAAATAAGGAAACCAAGAGGCACCAAGAAGTTAAATAACTTTCTGCAGGTCATGCATCACTAGGAAACAGTCATCTAGAAGTCCCCCTTTTGTTTTGAGGAAGACAGGAGTATTCAGCCTTACAAGTGAGGCTCACAGAGCCCAGGTGATTAGTCCCAGGCTACAAATAACAGCTAAAGTAGCAGTAGAAGAACCAGGGATGGTACTGGAACTATTCACAAGTCTGATGTTTATCCTCTAAGAAAGCAAGGCCATGGCTGTGTCTCATACCATGATGTATTCTTCAGGAGTATCTTAACTTAGTTCCTGGAAAACTCAATGGCAAAAGGTAAAAAGAGATCTGTTCTGAAAAAAAACTTCATTCTGAAATGAATTTTCTAACCACTTTGATCTGATAAATATCTAATAGGACCAAAATACTAATATTTACTTAGTAAGATTCAAATAACTAAAAATCACAACCTTTAGAACCTTTCATTTATATGCTACCATGTAAGACCTAAATGACAAGGAAATGTGCTGATTAAAGAAATTTATGTTTAAATCAACGTTCATCGTCCAAGATCTGCTATATCACTTGTGCTCTGAGCCTCCACTTTTTTTCTTTTTTCTACTTTTTTTTGAGGCAAAACTCTTTATTTTACACTTCTCCATTCTGAAAGGTATCACTATAAAGAGATCCTTGATAAACAGTTATGCATTGAACTAAAACTGGAGTTTCTGTCACAACTTCCTGTGCTATTTCTATCACATCCTACTGATGTTGTGACAATAAGAATAGCTTTCATCTTTTAGTTCCCTCCTTTTTTATTGATCAATTTTAATTGTACTCAGTTAAGAGCAGATTTAGAAGATTCCTCCAAATCAACAGTAGCCAATACACGACCAGAGGCTGCCCCTCCTGCAACCCCCACTCCCATGCCTGTGGCAGGTATCATAAACTGCTAATGAGCTCTTTCATTCCAGGTTTAGGCAGGAGGAAACCATCTGAGCACCTTAGTACCAGCAACCCTTACTCATCAGAAGCAGTTGGTAAGTTAAAACCAACTTGCCACCTTTGTTCAAGAAATGGTCCTATCTCTCACCTCTAAATTCAAGCCAATGTGGAATGTCATTCAATGTTGTACCCCTCAATTATGTCTCTATAATGTTGTAGGGTATTGATCCTTGGGATGCTATAAAATTCAAGTCTTTTACATCTGTCTTAGTCCATTTCTGCCACTATAACAAAATATCTGAGGCTGGATGATTTATAATAGAAATTTTTTTCTCACAGTTCTAGAGGCTGAAAAGTTCATGATTAAGGGGTCAGTTTTCTAGTTCTTTCTAGTTTGATGAGGGCTGCTCTCTGCCTCCAAGAGGGCACTTGCTGTGCCCTCCAGAAAAGACCAATTCTGTGTCCTCACATGGCAGAAAGGACAGAGGTCCAGACTCATTCCCTCAAACTCTTTTATAAGACAATGATCCAGAACTCCCACTTCTTAACACTGTTACATAGGGGATTCAGTCTCCACATGAATTCTGGAGGAGACACAAATGTTCAAGCAATAGCAACATGATTGAAGAAAAATATTTCACATTACCTTGGGGAAGAACATATTTTGTCTTTCTCTTGTCTAACCCTTCAAAAATGTGTGATGCATTTATATAAAGAGGGAGGGTCAATAGCACTAGTGCGGTTCCTGACTCATAGTAGAAACAGAATTCTCAGTTGCTCAGAATGTCCTATAGACAACCATCTTGTTTCACAGAACAGAAGCTATTTCTAGTTCTTTGAGTTGGCTATGTGTTAAGAACTGACAAGGAAATTCAGGGCACCCGTCCTACCATGTGCAAGTCACGACAGAATCTCTCCATTGTCACTACAGCTCTGTCAGAAGAGAGCTAAATCTGGGGAGGGATATGGGGTGGGGTGTGCGAGCACAGCAAGACTGATGGATTAATCTTGTGGCTCCTGCCTGAACTACCTGCCTTCCCCCAAGAAATCCTTGTTCTTCTGAAAGCTCAGGTCAAACTAGTATGGAAAAAGACCCTCTGAAGTCCCAAAGTTCCCATGTGCTATGATACTATGGACAAGTCATGGTATCTGAGTTTCATTATCAGGAAAAACAACAAAGTAAAAATAAAGGGATATAATCAAATAATTTTATCTCTAGTCATTTCCTACTATCTTAAATTTGGGATTCTAAAAATGATACCTTACATTGCAAATGGAAAAACTGAGACAAAAGCTTGCTTAGGGCCACAGAAAATCCCAGGACCAAATTGTTAAGTTACAGGCAGTTTTCAGGCACAATCATGAATGATTATAATAATTAGCTATTTTCTACTTAGAAGATACTTTTTTAAAAAAGAAATTCACATAAATGAAATTTATCTCTAGATAGCTATAGATTACTAAAGAAAATGTTGTGTCCTAAAATACTATACTGCCCTGGATTTATTTTTCTTACCATTCTAATGTTTCTGTGGGTAAGGTTGATGAAATAATTTTATGCCATAAACACAACCAGCATTAAGATTTTCTTTTATTTTTTTAAAGAGTGAAAAAAAAGAAAGAGTGAGAGAGAGAGAGAGAGAGAGAGAAATTTTTTAATGTTTATTTTTTAGTTTTTGGCAGACACAAAATCTTTGTTTGTATGTGGTGTTGAGGATCGAACCTGGGCCGCATGCATGCCAGGCGAGATCGCTACCGCTTGAGCCACATCCCCAGCCCAAGATTGTTTATTTTTACTATTTCAATTCAAAAATAACTAATTTTAGAAAGTTGGTTAAATTTGGAATTGTTTGAATCAGTACAGTTATCATTGTAGATAAAAGTATTGGGATGCCATAATAACAAAAAAAAAATGTAAGCCAAATTAAAAAAAAAAAGTGCCAGTAATTAATCAGAACTGGGATAGGATGGTGGGAGAGAGAGAGAGAGGAGAGAGAAATGACAGAGACTGAGGCAGAGAGGGAATGAATAAATATGTCAAGGTTTCCATAAAGAGAGTAGCCCTGCAGTACATGAGACATTTACAAAATCCTTGCTGATTTACAAGTTAGCCATTCGTGCTTCTGCCAGAAATGTGTTCAACATCCTGCTTTTGGTCATGCTGGATTACCTAGTGTTAACACACTGACTTCTTCTGGTCCCATCATTGCTGGCTCCTTCCTAAGAGAGAAGGCTATATCTGTGTTGAGGGAAAGAAAATTCATTCCATGAATTAAAAACCTCATCTCCACAACACAGAAAGCTTTTCATAAATCAGACTTTTCATTCTGAAAAAGAAATAAACATTTTTCAATGTTTTGTTATATAGAAGCCCCTTTAAGAGTTTAAAAAGCAGAAAAGGAAAAAAAATCCTAAAATGACAACAAAACAAAATGAACATTTGCCATTTTTTTATGTATAAAAATCAAATATCAAAAAGATAGGGATCTGGCCTTATTTATAAAGGTCTTTTAAAAAGAAAAGCTCCATAGCTATCCAAAGTAGCTCATTTTAGTGTGTACCAATTTCTCCGATGAGAAAACCCTGTCCTTTGTATATTTCCATTTAAACTCAATTATTTCTAGGTATCTATAGAGAGTTGACTAGTTAGTACCTTCTAGAAATCTCAAATCTAACTGGTATATGGTTCTGTGGTTCACATGTACAGAGGGGTTAATTCTTTTGGCTTCTTTGAACAGCTTTAGAGCTAATCCAAGAAACCCTTCATAGTGGACAAATGTGCTATGGGAATTCAGCTCAGACTGAAGAATTCTACTCATTCACTCAAAGTATTTTTACATTAAAATTATTTGAATAAGTACACTGCGTGCCCATTTAAAGATAATAGGTTTGAAATGGGCTGATGAGAAAATTATTCCACAGGGATAGGTAGTAGTAGGTTTTTTGTTGCTCACCTGTAGTCTGTCTGCCAATCCCTGGAAGACACAAATGCTGCAGAGGCCCCTCCTAGAGACATGGGAGGTCAGAGGAACACAGCATGGCTCTTTGTAGCTGTCTAGCTTAGTTGAGAACTCAACTCACTGTGCCAAAGAGGTCACTTCTCATGTGTCCTAGACAAATTTACAAACCCCAACAACTTACTACACAAACATGATAACAAGGTGGAAGAAAATAAAGAGATCAAAGTAAACTCATTGCTGTTTCCACAAATAAGTACATCTGCCTGACTCGTGGTGGGCATCTTTATACACAAAATGAAAGTGTGCTTTTCATTTCACTTCCACTTAAATTTCAGCAATAAAAAAGGTGAAAGAGTCCAATGTGTTGTCCATGTTCAAAGAGTCAACTTGCTAATTCAAGAAACCAGGAGATATTTTATTATAATAAAGTAAGACCCAGACACTAGTCTTTCTGCTATAGTCACCAAAAGACTAAACTGGGGCAAGCCCTGGCCTGAATATTTTGAGTGACCATGGCTCTTTGCAACACACCAGAAATTATAGAAATATTCTGAATTTGATATATAAGTTCGTGGCTAGTAGAATACTCTTAAAATAGTATAACTCACAAAGAAAAAAACAGTGCAACTCACCAAGTAAGCCCAGGAGTAACAGAATTGGAATCTACCCAGTAAATACTGTTGGTCTCTGAAACAATGGCACCAAGCCACTCGGCCTCCCAGCATGTTTTCTACTCCAAATAGCAAGACTTTTTAAAGCTATGCATCTCCTTCAATCTATTCATCCATCAGCAATAAAATTGCTTTGACAGGATTGATTTAATACTTGGGAGAGTCCCGAATTTGATGAATGCATGACAGCTGCTTATTTTGGCCTCTTTTGCAAAGCTGTAGCTAGCATTGTTTGGAAAGCTCTAGATGAAAATTCTATTTCTTCCCTTTGTTTCATTTATCAGGGTACATGCAGGGTAACTGTTATAGAAAGCAGAAAATAAACCATTCTTGGAGCTCTTTTAGCGCAGAGGTGGGTAATATTATTGAAAACAGGCATGCTGGTAAACCAGGTGTTCAGAGTAGAGCTCTTTGCAGACCATGGTACCCCTACTTTAGCACTAAGGCCATTATCTCTAGACCCTTCTTAGTTCTCTTTGATTCCCTCCAAGTCAAGACAGACCTTCTATCTTATTTTTTCCAGCTACCATACCCACAATTTGGGTATGGTAGCTGGGTATGGTAGCTCTTTCAAGGTGCAGTGAAGTTTGTGAGGTTTCATGAGTTGTCCAAGATCACCCACCAACCCTTAAGTGATTGCTCTTCCCAATCTGCTCTTTCCCCAACCACTTTCTGAAATTTCCTCCAATCACAAACACTTAGGATGTTATGTTTTTCTTTTGTTTCTTTGCAGCAATTCCAAAACTATTCTTTAGTTTTCGTGGCTTTAGGTCAGTCATTAGGGGTTAAAAGTATTCCTTAGATTAAATGGCAGAAATTAAACACAGGCAATGTGAACACACTCCACTCCAAGTAGACAGATGAAGAGTTTTTGCTGGCTGCATGAACAGTATAGTGAGCTTATGCTCCTTAGCTGAATGGGTATAGTTCAGTCTGCCCCATTAGCTTTCACTGGCTAAGAGCATACAATCAAACTTGCAATGAAATAAAATATATATTACATACTATAATAGATTGCCATATATGTATACTTATAAATTCATATTTATTATATTTTTTATTCACTTCTACAAATTTTAGGGAAATATACCAACTCAGAATGATGTAAAACACAATATGCTCGACTTTCTGGAAAATACTTCATATTCTTTAGGGTGTTTAATTATCCAGCTTCATCTCACAATCCTTTATTCCAAACTCAAGAGAAGTTTCAGAAGTTGCTTTTTGCTATATCAAAGCTCTTTGTTGCCTGATTACTCATCTGGAAACCTCTGGAAGTCAGTTCTCCACCACTGCTTTGGTTGTTGCAGGGGGGAGGTGGGTAGTGGCATCTATGACACAGATTCAGAAAGACAAGGTAGGATAGGAGCAGAGAAATGGACTCAATGGAAAGAGTTAGACCAAGAGAAGATGACAGGGGATACTACATCAGCAGAAGGCAGGACACCATGCAAGATTCTCAGTCCTCATGATAAGGACTCTGAGATCCATTTGAAAGTATTGAGTCAGATCTGAGTGAGAGCAATGAGAGAAGCAGCCCAGAAGGGATGGGGTTAAAGGAAACCAACTCTGGGAACCCTGGAGCTAGGAGCAGGAGAGATTATGTAGTAGAAAATTGTCATCACCTTCTCTCCAGATCTCTGAGCCAGAAATTTGTCTGTTGTTGTTGTACCTACACAAGAGAGTATATTAGTTAGTTTTCCATTTCTGTGACAAAAGTAATGGAGATACTCATCTTAAAAACAGCTAAGGTTTATTTTGGCTCACAGTTTTGGAAGTTCCCATCCATGGTTGGTTGGCCCCAATTCTTTAGGCTGTGACAAGGAAATATATCATGGCAGGGAGCATGTGGCAGATCACACTGTTCATCTCACCAGAAGCAAAGGACAGGAATAGGGTGGATTCCCACCTTCTCTTTTGAGGGCATATCCCAATGACCTAAAATCTCCCTCTGGGCCCCACCTCCTAATAGCACCAAGCTGGGGACCAAGCCTCTAACACATGGGCCTTTGGGGGACCCTCAAAATGACAACTATATAGCAGAGGCTACCAAATAGAAGCTGAGCACTTTAATAAGGAGCCCAGTAAATGTCAACACATGGTCAGGCAGTATAGGCACATGGGAATAAACACTATAAATTCTCTTGCTGATTCTCTCACTGGTCAGATGAAACAGGGGTAGGAGCTACACTGACACAATCCATACAGACTGCCTCCCAGAACAGAGAACAGGGTGCACAAGTATAGAGGGAAGACTCAGGGGCAAAGTAACAATATCCAACAAAGTTAGAACCCCAGGACTGCTTGTAGAGAAAGGTACAGCAAAGGCAGAAGCCCAGAAGTAGTGCTTTGAACCACAAAGTCTGAATCTCTGTGTTAATTTTCTTCTTCTTCTTCTTCTTCGAGAAAGTGGGAGAGAGGTTCTTAATATGTTCATTTATATTCTTTTCTTTCAGTTTTGCCCAAGTGCTCAGGCTCAGTGGAAATCTCGGGCAGGAGGTAGCTCTGTATTTATATAAACCTCAAAAGCATGTCTCTGCTAATAGTTGCAGTTGGTTCTCAGGGTATCTTTTAGCAGCTCAGGTCAGCATTTAATATTAAGTCCAATTCAGAAACCTGAGCAAATTTAGACAGCTCAGGAAGATGGTGCCAATTCCCCTACCCACTGGAATCATGTTGGCCACATAAATTACAAGGAAGTTTTATTAAAAGAAAATCAAATACCATTAGCAAACATGTCTGTTCAAAGTTTCCAGGAGTTTTAACCAGCATAGACTCCACACGCACACACTCTGGACCAGAGCTGCTCTCTGGGGCAGGGCTGCTGACTCCACCAGGTGTCAATAGCATGCAATATTTCCACCTTTATGCCCTCCTAAGGCCAGGAAACCTAGTCATTGTTGGCCAAGGCCAAGACCGCAGCTACCTCCCTGGTCACTGAGAAGCTCTCTTCCCCTTACAGCTCCCCCAGGTTGTGATGCTTGTTTGCTTGTTGCCTTGTTTGCTTAATTAGGCTCATTTAGCCTTTAGGCTGTGACAGAAGGTCAAACCACAGCAAGGAAGAGTCCAGAGTCGCAGCATGAAGCACTCATCTAACTCTGTCCTGTCTTCAGTTAAATTCTTTCTCTGCTAGGTACTAAGAGGTTGTAAAGGGTCTCAGTCTCAGTCTCCCTCTCAGTCTCTCCCTCTCTCTCTTTCTCTCTCTTTCTGAAATTTCAGACGTGATACTAATCATTTTATTTGGTCTTTTCTTACATTCTTCCTACCCACTGGGGACATCAAGAAACACAAGTTTTATGGATATTTTGCCAGGATGGGGTGGTGTTGAAAGTGAATGTAATGGCGACTGCAATCATGCATCTGTGCATTTTGCCCACAGTTTGTCCAGATGCTACACAGCTTGACAGGCTCATAATTAGTTTAACCCAGAGAACCTGGGACCTTCCATAAGTGGTTTCAAAAAGAATGATACAAATTATCACCATTATAATAAAGGCCACTATTTATTGAAACTAACTAGGTCTTGTAAATTAAATTGTGTACCTTTGATATTTGTCCTTTAATCTGCATAGCAGGATACTGTATTATGTATTGTTATCGTCATTTTTAAAAATTAGCCTAAAAATTTTAAGTAATACCATGAGATTAACAACTAGAAAGTTGCAATGACAGGATTTGAATTCAGATGCCCTGGACAAGCTAATCCTAGAGTCCACATGTCCTATGATCTCATTATGAGGAAAATCATACCTTCCACAGCCCCAGCTATAAGCGGGGACTAAGTCACCTTATTATGCAGAGGTACAAGAATATGCTTCTTTCCAATAACAATGCCAAAGGATGGGATTCATAACACCATGAGCATGAGAATAAAATATGTTAATAAACAAAACATGTAGGTCTGAGTTTTTACCTTGATATATCTGTATATTTACATGCATTATTTTTCCTGAAATACTGCATAGTGAACAAATTTACTCTTCCTAGCACTTCTGGAACTATTTAAAGTCCAGGATAATTACCCTTTTTCATCTAGTCATTATAAAAATCATGATTTCAGGCATTTGTGTTTTAAAAGTTGCCAAATTCCTTTCCCTTAAGCACCATTTCCATTTTCCAATCTCAAACATATTCAACAGAGGATGTGACTGTCATCTATATGGTCCCTACATAATGTCATGACAGAATTTCCTAATTCCTAACACCCACTATAACAGGTATTTGTAGGGGAGAAAACAATTCTTAGCCCATTACTAAGTTTATGGCTAAATCATCTATAACACAAAGACAGATAACAAGAAAAGCACACAAATTCACTTGATAAATTTTATGTGACACAGGTGCCTTCATAGAGGCAGGAAATCTTGTGTATTTTAATGCTTCAATTTGAAGAGTGGACAGTCTTGGAGAAGTGACTGAACCAAGTGGGCAAAGCTAAGG
Organism: Callospermophilus lateralis; assembly: GCF_048772815.1. Taxonomy (NCBI): domain Eukaryota; kingdom Metazoa; phylum Chordata; class Mammalia; order Rodentia; family Sciuridae; genus Callospermophilus; species Callospermophilus lateralis. Next base: position 54,508,140 of record NC_135313.1, on the reverse strand, counting down.
AGAATAAACTGGGAAAGGGGACTTAGCAAGGCCTGTTTGCTCTGATTCTTCTATGGCTTGTGGGGATAAGGATATTTCTTTCCTCTAAGTACAAGGAGATAATTTTGGAATGAGGGTTTTTTGAGCTGCTTCAGGGGAGAAGGCAAAGGGAAGGTGAGAATGTTTTTCCTACTTCTGCTGTTTCCTGAAATGCCAAGATGCCATATTTGTGGGTAGCATTTCCTGAAACCCATCAGCTCTCAGGAAGTTACTCCCACCAGATGACCATAGGAGTCAACAAGAAGCTGTTCAGCTTCAACCAACAGTACACCAGTAAGCCAGGCAATGAAAAAGCCTCCCTTTTTCATTGGGCCCAGGGTGCTAAGTCCAAAGTTCACAAACTAAGTGTCCACAGGGAAGAGTAAGTGATGCAAATGAGTAAGGTGGTCAGGGAAGAAGCAATCAGGGGTACAGGTAAACTGTCAAGCTCCTGCCTCCTAGAAGGAGCCAGCCACCTTCCATTGTAACCTGATTATTACCATACAGGATTGTAGCAGGTGTTTCCAGTTCCTCTGATTTTTCTGAAGACCTCAAAAGCCCATATTTTGGTGTGAAGTCTCTGAGCTTCCAAATGTCATAAACAATTTCAAATTATTTTTAAATTATGCAAGTCACACGTGACATGCCTTTGACTACAGACCTGCAGGTATGACCTATAGACTGCCCATTTACAACCCCTGCCTAGCCTACAGCCAATATCCACTTCCTCTTTCCCATGGTAGATTATTCCTCTGTTTCTCTCTCCCTACAGTCTGTGCCTTCTCCTCTCGTTATGACTTATATCATCCTCATTCCTTCAATCCAAACCCTCCCTCCCTACTTTAATGCTATCCATCCTCTTATCAAAATTCCATTATAATAATTATATTAAAAGATCCAACCTCCCAAATCAAACAAAGCAATTTATGGAAAAAAAAATCAAAGTGAGTAAAACTTTTAAACCTTGTACCTAGTAAACTCGTTTGTACCCTGTGGGCACTTTATAAGTATTAATATTTCAATGGCTTATATTTGAATTGAATATATTTTTTATTTCCATTTGACTCCATATATATGCTGTCTTTTCTCTTTAAGATCTTGAAGTGAAGAATCCTGTCAGCTTTCCCTGCTCAACCACCCCACAGTCCTCCGGCCCCAGCTCCTCTCCACAACTACAAAATCACTCACACTTGGTTGACATAAAATAATGACTCTGCTTTAAAGGAAATAAAAAAATAGTGTACTGTTAGCCAAATATGAATGACCATGGACACAGATTTTAGTTACCCTGAGTGACATGTTCCACCATGAAAGAGGCTACATGAACATTTGTAGTTATAGAACAAAAGAAAAATCATAAATCAATACATTTACCAATTGCTTTGGTGGGAGCATCAGATAGGCAGACTACAGACAAGTAGGTAAGCTCTAGTAGGTAAGATGCTATAGCATCTTAGCTTTGGTGTTGTTGGGGCTAGACAGCTGCTAAGCCTAGCAATACATTCTGAGAAACTTATCTATTCATTAAGAGAGAGTTTTAGTCAGCTTTTTTTTTTTTTTTTTTTTTTTACTACTGTGACTAAAAAGACCCAACCAGAACAATTTTAGGGGAGGAAAAGTTTATTTAAGGGCTCAGGGTTTCAGAGGTCTTAGTCCATAGAAAGCCGACTCCATTCCCCAGTGCTGGAGGTGAGGCAGAACATCATGGCAGAAGAGTGTGGTGAAGGGAAAAAGCTCAGGTAATTATCAGAAAGCAGAGTCTGCTCATCAGATACAAATATATACCCCATAGTCACACGGGCAATGAACCACTTCCTCCAGCCACACCCCACCTACCTCCACTTACCACTCAGTTAATTCCATCATGGGATTAACCTGCTGATTGGATTAAGGCTATCGCAATCCGATCATTTCTCTTCTGAATCTTCTTGCATTTTCTCACATGTGAACTTTGGGGGGATACCTCATATCCAAATCATAACAGTTAGGTTAAGGTAAATGGCTACTAAGAACTAAAGATAATTCTGGGTCTCAACTGACAATATTCCATCTCTCCACAATCACAATGTCTAGTCCGTCTACAGGATCTTTAATGTAGATGCAGCCTCTCCTGGGAACTTAAATAGTTCACAGCTTCTGACCTCTCTTCTGAATAAGCAGGCAGGGCCTCCTGGTGACCGACCCTGTCTGAGGAACCAAGCTGTAACTGGAAGCTCTCTGAGGAATTTGGGTAGCTATTTATCCAGCATCTCAGAAACCAACTCTTTACTTACACAAAGGCATTGGTAGCCCTCTTTCCTCAGTTTGTCACGATTTTTAGTCATTTAATAAGACAAAGATGTTAAAAATAGAGCCATCCTGCACCAAGATAGAATTGCCCTGTAGACTCAGATTTACCAAAAAAAAAAAAATAATAATACAATAAAAATAAAAACCCAAAACATCTTCACTGTTCACATTGGCTGAAACCTTGGCCCAAGTTTTCCATTTTCCCCACAGAGGTGTAGGAGTCCCTGCCCCAGAACAGTTTCCACCCCTTTCAGCCACACTGAGGGGTTCTACCTTGCTCCCACTGTCTTCCTCCAACCCTGGAGAGTCCCACCTTACCAGTGAGTGAGATGTGAGAGAACTCCTCTAACACTTCCTCCAGTTATAAAGATCAAAATCCTACCCCACCCTCCGCTCCCTCTCCGCACTTTAATATTTACAGGCAACTCTAGAGACAGATAAAATCTCCTGGGATGTCATGTGATTTCTGGGTCTGAGGACTTTGAGGCAAGTCCTTTCTCACGAAGGAATTTCACTTTCCTGGCCCAACAGAGACACAGCCCAGAGGGCAAACTCCCATATTGGGTATAATTCTTTAGTGAAATGTTTAGAAAAGTCCTGACAATACAGCAGCGATTTCCATGCAAATTCCTGCCTGCAGGGGAAATACAATTGGCCCAACCATCTCCTTCTGCCAGTGTGCCCCTTCCCACTCCAGGGGGGGGTGTGAAAATGGAACTCAGAACCCAAGAAAGAGAACTATCTATTTGTTCAGCTTTTCTACTTCAAAACAGGTGTTTGTTCCACACCCCTGTCAATGGTAAGGACTGCATGGAAATGAGAAGTTGTGATCTCCTTCTCCCTGGTGGGACTAGAGATCATAGGCAGAATTTTTTCAGGGGGAAAAAAGCCAAAACATTCATGTTTTGTGGAACAAAAAAGGATAGTTGATAATGTGGGTTATAAAGAAAAAATAAGGATAATTCACTGAACTTGGTTATTTCCAAGTGATCACAGAATTTCAATCCACATGGCCCAAGGCTACCCAGTTCAGTGGTAAGCACAGTGGTTAAAGAGTTCAGGATCAGGAGATTGCTCTGGACTCTGCCTCTCAATTCACTAATTCAAAATGAATTGGGGTAAGTGGCAACAAAAATGATAGAGTTAAACTAGCTCAGGGGTCTTCAAACTGGGGCAATGGCATGTGCCATAGGGCAGGAAGTATTTGGGAAAATCACCCATCAACTCTTCAACTCCAGTATATCCTCTTTCCCTGAAAGTAATCTGCCTAAGATGGTGCCACAAGGACTTTCTTTTTCTCCAATTGTCCTTTTCCTTCTTTGCAAAAGAAAAGCAGACCACTTTACAGTCTTCACCCACCCCAAACTTACTCAGGTTCATTATTTAGAGCATGTGAAAACTTCCTTGGCTTCCTACTGAGGACTCCCAGAAAAAAAACAAGGGAACTTCAGAAAGAAATAATGAAGGCAGACCAACAGCTCATGCCTCTGAGCCAACTGTCTTTCCTACTTCCTTCCCTCTCTCCCTTGTTCCCTTCCTTCATTTCTTAGAATTAAAAATCAGAAGCAAGAAGGTTCCAAAGGGTTGCATATTAAAACATTCATTTGAATTAAAAAATGAAGTAAGATTTTTTTTTTTCTGACAGAAAGGAAATCCAAATTGGCAGAATGACTTCACAATAAGGACTAGCTTTGCCAATTAATTTATATGATGGACACTATCCATAAATTTAATGAGCTAAATCTGGAGCTCCAAAGTTTAGATGGAAATATATTTTAATCATGGATAGGATATTCAGTCCATCATCTAATATATACTTGGAAACTATTTAAATTTGTGATAAAAAAAATTTAGATGTCAACTCAAAGAATCTTTCAAATTTCTTTTATGAGTACATGAGCATAAAAATGTGAAAACTGTAGTCTAGTTCATTCTTTCCAGGTCAAACTGCCTGTGAAATTTTTTGGTCTCTTCTATTTCTTCTTCTCTCTACATTCAATCCTACCCCTGCTCCCCTAACCCTGCCCACTGCATCCTCAAACACAGTAGTTGAGAAGACCCATGGTTCCTAGTATGCAGGCATCGTTTGAAGCTCTCCAGAATAAAACATCCCTGAAAGACCCAGAAAAATAGCTGGAGAAGTTATGGATGCCAGGCAGAGCACCTCCCAGACATCTTGACTATCTTACAGATTGGGGGACTAGAACAATCAGCTTGAATATATCAACTGTTTCAGAAAAAAAAAAAATTATAAACTGGTTTTCCTCCCACTTTCCCCAATGGACAAATTGAATATTTCCTGTCCATATATAAAAAATAATGTGCTATTCAAAGTTAGGCAGAATGACAGTCTTTTTTTTTAACTTTCTCTTTGTAATATACTCCACTGATGCAGTTATCTTTTTTGTCCAAAATAACCACCCTGGATGAGAAAATGAGGAAGGAAAAATACATATATGTAGAGATAAAGATATAGAGAAGTTTCCTTTCTTTTTTCTTGATTTATAGAAGACCACAGTGATATCACTACCAATAAGCCTCAGAAAAGAAGATAAACTCCTCAGTGGCTTTGAGCAGCCACACTACCCATCTGGTTCTTGCTCTAGACAAAATTTTTGTGTATGGCCCCTTTTGTCATATGGTAAAACCTAAGGACTCCTCAAAATACTCAAAACAAATGACTAGGCTTGGAAAGGGACTAATTATCTTGACAGTTTGTTATAAAAATATTTTCAGAGCAAATCTGTGATATAGTAATACATGTGTTTTTTATTAACATATTAAAACAGCAATGGCAGTAGCAAGAGCACTCTCATAATTTGAAAGCAGTGATTAGTAAAAATGATAGTTTCAAATATCTATAGCCACTGAAATGTGATATGAAAATATCTAAGCTTTGCTGATGAATTTACAGACACTGATGATAGTACTGGAGCTTCTTGAATTTTTACATAACAAAAGGAAATGTGAAATTTTAGTTAGAGTTCCATGTAAGTGAAGACTTGAGGGGGGGTTTGGGTTTGGGAGGGGGTGCTTTTTTTAAAAAAAAATCTTCTCCAAATTCATGGATACCCTGCTCTAGACAAACTGAGATGAGACAAGATGTTGAAGGCCTGTCCACCTTTCTCTTTAGCCCCTCTTTACTCTTCTGGTTGGCCCCTTTTCCCAAAGCATTTGTTATATAGGAGTTTTGACTATCAAATGTGCTGGCTTATGAGGAATAACCACCATTCATTGTCAGCTATTTTGCACTCATTTTTGGTACATCTGTGACAAACCCCTAAGGCATTTTATGAATGAAGCAAGGAAAGCTCACAGATATCAAGTAACTTGCCCAGAGCAATAAAGTGAAAGATCTGGAGTTTAAACTCAGTTCTTCATGGCTTAAAGTTTATTCTCATTTCTATCCCACTTTACTGCTGCCTCTGGCATGAAGAAATTTTGCATATTAAATAGAAGTTTCTTAAAACCAAATACAATCATCTCCTGGGGGATTGGTTCCTGAACCGTCTGCACATAGTAAACCAAGGATGCTCAAGTCCCTTATATAAGATGGCACAGTATCTGCACAAAACCTATGCACGCCACCTGTCTGCTTTAAATCATCTCTAAAGTACTTAAAATATGAACACAGTGTAAATAGTTGTTATACTCTGTTATTTAGGGAATAATGACAGGAATGTTCAGTAAATCAATTTTCTTTTTGAATATTCTCCACAACTGGATCTCCAATTTGTTTTTGCCTCCCCAGCTTCCCTCCTTTCCTTGTTTTCTAAATAGTGTCCCACCTCTGGCCTTTACTCATGGCCCAGTCTGCTGGACTTCTCACTGCTTCATAGCCTGGTCACTTACTCTCTGCCTGAGTTCCAGCAAAGGAACTGGAATGGATCCACTGTTTCACAAACTAAGTTTGCAAGTTAAGCGGTGATGTGTTCCCACTGAACTATAGATTCCAGAGAAAAGGGGCACATGTTTGCCATGTCTAAACCGTACTCCTCAGTGGAAGTGCATGGTGATTGTTTAGTTGAATTAAGACAGCACTGCTCCATGAACTTCCTTTGTATCTCTTGGAAGCATCCAAGGCATTTCTCTGCCAGTAAAGGACACTCGATATTTCTAGCAAGTTGATTTTCCAGGCCATAAACCTTCTGGACAGCACTGTATTCACTAATCATGAAAACAATGCACATATTTATTTTTTCCCTTTATCTTTCTCTTCTACCAAGTTTCTTGCTATTTTAAAGCAGAACTAGTAAGTATTGTACCAAATGCAACCACTGGATGACAGACCTCATCTGGATTTTTTATGAAATTTATCAAATTCAAATATGTGGTATTCTATTAAATGCATTAGAAGATTTTAAAAATGGCAATAGATTATAACATCTTTTATACTAAAACACTATTTTTAAAAAATCAGCACTAATCTCTAAGAGTTCTCCAATCTTCCTTATTAGTGTTAATTTTAAGAAGCATTTTTTTTTCAGGGCTGGGGATGTGGCTCAAGTGGTAGCGCGCTTGCCTGGCATGCATGCGGCCCAGGTTCAATCCTCAGCACCACGTACAAAAAAAGATGTTGTGTTCGCCGAGAAATAAAAAATAAATATTAAAAAAATTCTCTCTCTCTCTCTCTCTCTCTCTCTCTCTCTCTCTCTCTCTCTCTTTCTTTAAAAAAAAAGAAACATTTTTCAACAAATATTTTATTAAGTATCTACCATGAGCTTTTTACTATTCTATGTGTAAGGAACAGAGAAGAGATGAATGCATTCACCTAATTAAAATACAATATGATAAGTGCTAAGCAGCAGTATAAATGTAGCTCTAGGAAGAAATAGAGAAGTAATGTGTCTATCAAGTGTTTCATGTTTTTTTAAAATTGTTTTCAAACATAGTAGCTCACATTTTTCTCAAGTCCACATTTTTTTCCCTATGTGGTACGTAGGGCAGGTATTATTACCAAACATTATTGAGGCTGAAAAACTTGCCCAAATTCTGACAGTAAGTCAGGAGAACCCCTAAAGCTGGAGTCCAAACCACAGTACTTATGTGTCCAACTTCATAATCCATTTCTGATCTGGCAGACTACTTTTCCATGTAGCCAGCATCATTCAATAAAACTGCATCAATATATTCTGAACTCCCACAGTTCCTCTTTTGAGAAGGAGCCCTTTGAGATCTCTCCCCAGAGTTCTACATGCAAATATTCCACCAGGTCAGTGACTGGAATAATAAACCATGAATCTCATCCTTGGGGGTTCTACTAATCTGTTGCTATGGAACAAATTATTCAGAAACCCAAAGGTTTGAAACCACAACCATTTTATTAGATTTCATGATTGATGTCTGTTGGGAATCTGGGCTGGGCTCAGCTAGATAATTCATCTATTCCACAGGATATTGATGGTGGTCACTATGCTGTATGCAGCTAACAGATGGCCTCAGTCACATGCCTGACAGTTGGTAAGGGAAGGAAGGTGGCTAAATTGAGTGAGCCAGGACTGTCAACCCAACCATGTATATAGGACACTTAAACATGACAGTTCTGGAGCAGTTGAACTTCTTATCTGCAATCTCAGGGCTCAAGAGTGACAAAGCAGAAGCTGCAAGGACTTGTGACCTAACCTCAGTGATATGGTATAACTTCCATGATACTCTTTGGCCAAAACAAGCCTTCCCAGATTCAAGAAGAAACACAGACCACAACTCTCCCTGAGAAAAATCACGTTTTAAAACAGTCATGTATGGGTTTCTTATATTAACTCATGATACACCTTCTTCACCAAAGGTGGCCGAAAAGAGTTCCCTCTATTCTAAACCCATCAAATTCCTCTTCTTCTAAAGTCAGCCGAGTTTGCCAGCCCTCTTCTGCCTATTTTGCACATCCTAGAAATGCCCCTATAGTGTTGTTCTGGATGTTCAATTCCTGTATCAGGACCATACAGGATTCTCAGTCTTTGCCTATGGCTGCATGAGGTGCACACTAAGGGGAAGCTAGTTGTTTGGTGCCAAGAATGGCCTCTCTCCATTGTTGCCACTTTAGCATTGTGCAGACCCAGGGGCACTCTAGTGCTTCCTCATTGAGTGTCAGTTCTGCACTGATGTCTATCAACTTGAAATTGAGCTCTCAGAGTAGGATATTGGCCTGTCTGAATATACTCTTTTTGCTTCCAATAGTACACCTGAGACTGAATGGATATGAACATAGGCTTTGGGGTCAGAAAGATCCAGATCATCTAGTCCAAGCTACTTAATATCTCTAAACTTTAGTGTCCTAGTCATGAAACAGAGACAATTACATATACTTCATAAAGTTGTTGAGAGAATTAAAGGTGACTATGTAGACAATGCAATTGTCATGTTTCATGGCACTTAGAAAATACCCACTAAGTGGTAGAGGTAGTGGGAGCACTTCTAATAGTAATGATGAGGGTCAACTATATGTAACTGATAAAGGACTGTGATGGTATAAATTACACAAAAAAATGCAAATATATTTCTACAAGTCCAGTTCTCTCTGTATAGAAACATAAACTGAAGTTAAAACATATATATGCATATGAGCATACACATATCTGAGAAAAGCATTCATATGCAGTGGTTAGGTTCAGCTGATGGCAGAGAACAGAAAATAATGAAAATGTCCCTTGAGCACCATAAAGAAACCCTTCAATATTTAAGTTGGCTGGACTAACTCCAAAGACTGAAAGACACTCTGCCTATCACTAGCACAGCTTCGAAAATATAGTTCTTGGCTCCAGTCCGCAGTTCAATGAATGTGATCAGCACAGTACAAGGAGAATAAATCTTAAAGATACTGAACCAAGTTATTTCCCAACACAAGGGATGAGACAGTCTCGATTAGTCGATGCCCAAGCTAGTATTTCATCTTGGACTAGCTGATGTGAAGGTTAATGCTGTTGATTCCCTCTTTGAATCTTCTTTGGAGAAAAGCAATATTCTGTTTTGAATTGGCAATACCCTCCCCATAGTTAAGATCTGTCAATATTTCTTCATCTGGGAGATTCTTAAGGCCTAATGTTTTACTGGTCCTGACGGGAAGTAACCTACATCACAATCCACAAGCAATTCACTTCACTTACACAGTTTGGCCATTCTAATAAGTAAGAATCCTCTCAGCAGAGACTATATTTACTTTCCATTCGTCCACAGCTATGCAGAGAAAAGAGGGTGGAGAATAGGGTTAGGAGAATAGGATTAGAAGCTCTAGAAAAAAAATTTTTTTTTCAACAGCAAAGGATTAGAGGAAAGATTGTAAACTCCTAAGTTTGATGTAAGTAAAGTATAGTAATTTCCTAGGGCTGCTATAAGAAAGTACCGCAGGCTTAGAGATTTATTATCACAGTTATGAAGGCTAGAACTACAAAATCAAAATGTTGGCAGGATTGGTCCCTTGTAAGGGCTGTGAGAGAGAACCTGCTCCACGTGTCTCTCTTGAGTTCTGGTGTTGCTGCACATTCCTTAATTTATGACAGCAAAGCTTCCATTTCTGTCTCCATTTTCACCTCCAGTCTTTGTCTTCATCTTCACCTGACTGTGTGCTCCCCGTGTGTTTTTGCAACATCTTCCCTCCATACATGTCTGTCTCTGTGTCCAAATTTTCTTTTAATATAATGTTACTAGTCAGTCATATTGACCTACCCTAATGACCTCATTTTAATTCAATTACCTCTGTAAATGTGCTATTTCAAAAAAAAAAGGTCCTGTTCTAAGACACTGGACAATAGGACTTCAACAAATCTTCTTGTGGGACACAATGCAACCTATAACATACAGTACTCCAAGTTTTGGGGGAAACAGAGCAAGGAAATGGCACCATTGTATTACAGCAGCTCTACGCCCAGGAAAAAAATAATAATAATAATACAAAAGATTCCCATTCTAGTCTTCCATATTTCCATTGTTTAGTGTCCTTTTCTGCAAGCTATCATTAACACCATTTCACCATCAGTCTCTGTAATTCAAAGCACAAGGAACAAGTTGGGAACTATTATCCCAGGTCTGTTCTGAGACGTCTGGTTTCCAAGTAGATTCATTACTTAGGAAAAATTCCCCTGAATCTTCTATTGTTATTTTTTTTAGTACGAGACTTTGGAATAACTTGCTGCTAACTCCTCTAGATAGGTTTTGCTGAGAATGATAGATATGTATAGTAATTATCAAATGGAAATGAGTTAGTTATAAGTAGATTTAAACAAATTTTTCCACACATTAGAAAACCAACCATATCTTTCTCAGAAGAATGTTTTTTCCTCTCTTCACCTCTGGCCTCCAGCTTCTTTGACCCAGTACCATTCAGGTGGGATTTAAAAAACCTACAGTATTTATGATGTCTGGAGGCCATAAATATTGTCTCTGCCAGGGACTGGGCTTCTGGAAATAAACTTTCAGATTCTCTTAAGTACACTTTATGGAAGAACACTAGGAATCTGAGGCATCCTTTAACTCATGTTTTAAGCTCTTGGACCTACTAAAGGACTCAATGGAAATTACTATATTAGAAATGAGAAACAAGAGACTAATTAATAGAAACCATATTTGAAAACAGTTTTGATTAAGTATGTAGGATTTTAGGATTGTACTTCACAGCAGAAGCAATAACATGAAAAATAAAGACAACATAAGAAAGACATAGGCTAGGGCTGGGGATGTGGCTCAAGCAGTAGCGCGCTCGCCTGGCATGCGTGCGGCCCGGGTTCAATCCTCAGCACCACATACAAACAAAGATGTGTCCGCCGAAAACTAAAACATAATTTAAAAAAAAAAAAAATTCTCTCTCTCTCTCTCTTTAAAAAAAAAAAGAAAAAAAGAAAGACATAGGCTAATCTTTGTAACTGCATCTTCCCCCTAAATTGAGTGCTGAGTTGAGTTGTACATGGTCCAAAGTCAGAAGAGAAAGCATGGTCCATGAAACATGTTAAAAAAGAAAAGAAAAGAAAAATGGACAGTTGCCATAACTTATAATTGAGAGTTACAGAATTATAACTGATTTTTACAAATTTAAAAATGAAATGCCAGGATCAAAGGATCATTTAGTTTTTCCTGAATAATTAAGATTACAGAAGATCAAGTTGTAGAAGGTACATTTGCAACAATGGCAGACCCAGACTCAAGGTCAATGAGTGGATTTACTGATCTTTCAAAGGAGTTGACAAAGTAAAAGAAATAAAAGAATCATCTCCCCCAAATGTCACCTATTAATTCCACAGATAAGTCATCTAGCTTAATGATCGATTGCTGCTTATGCTGTAGGGTACTGGCTTCAGTTATTTTTCTTTCAAATGAAATTGGAGCTTTACCATACATACATTTTATGACATCTGAAAACATTATAGGCCATAACTAGAATAGTTGTGGTGCATAATCTCAAAACTAGGCCAGCCCTATTGTTTCTCCTCTATATGAACCTGGAGCCAGGAAGATTGCTTAGAGCTGACCCTCCTTTGTCCCATATATGGCATTTAGGGTTCAACACACTGATGCAGCTTGAGAGTGCTACCTCTGTCCAGATAAACTGTATCTGGCTAGGATTCCCACCAGACAATTGAGAACTGACTGCAATCGGTGTAGATGTGAATCCACGCTCATTCTATCTCTGCCAACATGAAGCACCACACCACCTCTTCATGTTCCCATTTAATATGGATTCGTTGCTGTTCTTTATACTCCACTGCTCTCTTTCCTAATTTTTAATGGCTTTATGTTTCTGCATTTCTGCCCTTACAATAAAGCTACAAACCAAACGAACACCACATCTTAGCTGGACTAAATACTTAAATACGTTTGTTGCTTCATCTGGCCTCGGTGCACTCTACTGAATACAGCTTGTGTCGCTGATTTTGAAACATCTTTATGGTCAGTGAAGAGATCAAGCATTACCTCCTGTGATGGTAAGACCAAATAGCCAGTTCCAGTAACATCCCTGGATATGAGTCATAGGTCTGATCAGTTGGTTTATAATAAATCTTCCCCATATATACCTTGATAAAAGTAGACATTTCATGATTTTTTTATTTAAAGCTTTTTACCAAGCCTTTCCTTTTCATTCATTTCAGTTGTCAAATTTTACAAACTTATAATTGTCCTAATTTACTCTGGATACAGGTGACCTCATAATCCTTTAAAAAGCTGCCTGTAAATATAGTTACTTGGCCCCAATTTTACACACACACACACACACACACACACACACACAGGTTATGCTTGAAATGTCTTTTCTTGTCTTTTTTTATTAAATTGCAAAAGGTTTCATGCAGGTCAGCATAGCCAGTGCCTCCTTACTTTCATTTCTGTAACAATCTTCTTTATTATTAATAACATTGATGACAATAAAAGTAGTAATAATGCCTGCATGCCTTCCCAAGAGCACAAAGGTCCTGGCCCTGAGTACCAGCATTCACCAAAATATACAGCATATGCTAGGTATCATTTTTTTTTAACTTCTTGAATGTCTTAACCAATTTTTCTTAACTTACTTTGTAAGTTCCTAACAATTCTCAGTCACTAAAGGCAAGAGAGTAGAAACAAACACAGAAATAATTAAAATTCCCTTCTCTCTTCTTTGTCCTTTTAATAGAACAGCCTTACGTTTTCAGTCTTTCAAGCCTTGCATCTACACCACAGATAGACACTAAATATCAGATAGACACTGAAGAAACATTTTAGCTTTCTTACCAAGAAAAAAATGAAGATCAGAATATATTTTTTTAAAGAGAGAGAGAGAGAGAATTTTTAATATTTATTTTTTAGTTTTCGGCGAACACAACATCTTTGTATGTGGTGCTGAGGATCGAACCCGGACCCCACGCATGCCAGGCAAGCGCACTACCGCCTGAGCCACATCCCCAGCCCAAGATCAGAATATATGAAGAACTTTCTTCCTAACCATGGAGGTACCTAGTTAGTCATGACTCATCTAGAAGTGAGCTATGTCTCTAAGGAAAAGATGAACTTCAGGACCACAACCTGGTCTTTTTTTCACTGAGAATAATTAAAGCTTTCTTTTCCTGTACTAAATCAGCCTTTTGAAAATATGACATATTCTGAGTCATCTGGTAGAGCCTTCACTATCAATAAAATAGGTTTTGATTTGTTGATTTCTCTCTCAGCACCATACTTTCTGATCCAGAGGTAGCCATAGGTGAACGATCAAGAGATAGTACAGTTCAAGTCCTTCTGAAACACAGGAAAATTTAAAAAAAAAATTAAACTTCCTTTTAACCTAGGTTTGATTTTTATTCATTTCAATTTACTAAATATTTATGGTACTCCCATAATCCTAAACAAAGTTCACTTAAAAACTTGAGGCAAGGCCTAAGTTCTAAGCTTCACAGGGTAGTATAACTCCATATCAGTATGAGTGGTGGAAAAGAAAACTGTTGTAAGGTACTGTGTTACCAATTTAGCCAAAAGACATGGTCACCTGGGATAGCCTGTACAGAAATCCTTCTTGTAGAATAGCCCATCAGAGGGCAGAATAAAGAAACTACCTACCAGCTGCCTCCCATGCATTATGTCCTGGAGCCAAAGTTAGTTGTCATTTTGGCATTTAGAGTGGAAGAGGACCAGAACTCTAAAGAGATAGGCAAAGGCCAGAGAATCTAAGGTGTCACACCTGAAGTGTTGGATAGAATTATCATGACCCTATAGTCATGTGTAAACTAATTAGAACACATTAAAAAATTTTTTTAAAATTTCATGTCCAACAAACTATCTTATATACTACTTCCTCAACAAATATGACTATCAAAATGATAATTTACATATGATTAAATGTGTTCTATCTATATTTGCAAATCACAACTAAGAGAAAACATCTTCTGATCACTAATTTTTTTGAAGACATATGTAATAGTAGATGATTTTTTTAAGAGATTGTTTTCATCTATGAATTTCATCTAATATTTCAAAACAATAAACACTAATCAAAGAAGAAACAATTTGATCTCCTCCTGGAGAACTTTTTCTTGCTGAAGCCCCTCAAAACTATCAGAATTAAATAAATATTAAACAACATCTTATAAGTGCATGCTGAATACCATGCAGGCTCTCATGGTGGCCACCTGACAGGAAGGTGGATAGGAGTGACTTCCTCAACAGAGGGCTCAGAGCATGTCTAGTGTGGAGGGAGGAGGAGGGAGAAACTTAAGAAGAATAAGCCTCTCCCTTCATTACTATACAAATAAATTATTTGTATGCAAATAACATGAACAGCACTGCAACTATGGTCATAAAATTTACAAAGATATTTTTTTAAAAACTTCTGCCTTAAGAAAGTTTTTTTATTATTTTACCAAATTTTCCACTGAAATATTTATGCCAAAATAACTCCGAATCTGATGTAATCTGAGCCATCTGACATATTTTGGACATATTTTTCATTGTAATTACAATACTTCAGTTCAGTTTAATTTCTTTCTGTTCAGAGGGTGTCTAAAAGTCTTTAAGGACAGACGATTCTACCATGCATAAGTATTTCAACAAAGTTGGGAATTCGTTTTGGCTCATAACATCTGATTTTAAAGAAGTCAGTTATTTGAAAGTCAGCGAACACAACCTATTGCATTACACACCGAGTCTTACTTACCATGAACTATCATTTCCAGATGATTACAATGTTAATCCCTTGTTTTCAGTTTGTCCAAAATTCCTGAAAGAACAACAAAACAAAACAAAAACAAAAACAAAACCCTCTATTCTCTACATTTAACCATTCTCTATGAGGACAAGAAAGATATAGAGTGTGTTCAGGCCCCCCAGAATAGTACCAAAAGACCCTATCTTGTTATAGGACTTGTCCACACAAATGATGTCTTAGCCCTGTATTAATTTGGAGGGGCTGCCATAATAAAGTAACACAGACTAGGTAGCTTCAGCAATAGTAGTCTATTATCTGTAGTTCTCGAGACTGGAAGTCCAAAAGCAAGGCACCAATGGCTAAGTTCCTTTCAGACTTGTCTAGAGGAAGGGTCTGCTCCAGGCCTCTCTCTCTTTGGCTTGAAGATGGCCATCTTCACATTCATGTGGCATTCCCCTTGGATAAATGTCTGTGTTCAAACTTCCCCTTTTTGTGTTTTATATCTGTCATATTGAATTAGAATCCACCCTAACGATTTCATTTTAACTCAATTACTTCAGGAAAGACCCTATCTACAAATTATTTCACATTCTGAGGCACTTAGAAATAGGACTTTAACTAGATATAAATGGGGAGAGGTGGTACAATGCAACCCATACTACTCCCTAACACTCATGTATTTTGTTAACATATTGTGCCATAGGTGGGTTCCTTTGGGTAATGGTAGACATTTGAAATGTAGGGTCCAATGTTGCACTGCCTGGGTTCAAACTTCAGATCTGCCCCTGACAGGCTATGAGAGCTCAAATAAGTCACTCAGCCTCTCTAAATTCCATTTTTTCCTCTGTAAAACGGGAATAACAATAGTTCCTACCCCATAGGGTTGCTGTGATGATTAAAAAGCCAATCCAGGGGCTGGGGATGTGGCTCAGGCGGAAGCGCGCTTGCCTGGCATGCGTGAGGCCCGGGTTTGATCCTCAGCACCACATACAAAACAAAGATGTTGTGTCCGCCGATAACTAAAAAATAAATATTAAAATTCTCTCTCTCTCTCTCTCCCTCCCTCTCTTTAAAAAAAAAAAAAGCCAATCCATGCAACATACTGAGCCAAGTGTCTGACACAGAGTAAGTGTTCCTAGAATGTTAGTTATTATCCATACAAATTATTATTAATCTAATATGATTGATCTAAACTAAAAAGTAAAGCTTGCAAACACAGTGGTGGGAGAAAACACCTTACCTTTCCTTTCCAACCACCTTATAGATCCTATGCATAAAGCTGCCTTTAAGATGAACATGGGGGCTAGGGTGTAGCTCGGTGGTCGAGCACTTGTCTAGCATGCACAAGACCCTGGATTTGATCCTTAGCACCACACACCAAAAAAATTAACATGAATTCCTAAGCTTTCAGGAGTGGCTTGGCCCTGAATCACAATGGTTGATCCTGATCTCCATTTTACTCTACCTTTTAATGCCACTAGATTCTTAAGAGGCATAGCTAAGGTCAGTATGGACCAAATGTCATACTTTGTGTAAGGATCCCCTATTCTGTGACATGCATACACAGCTTCCTTCTCACAATATCTGCTTTTGCATATCATAGAAAGTCAGCTGTACTCCACATTTCCCACTTTTAAGCAGTTCATATTTTCTCTTTTATTCAGCCAAAATTAGGTTACCAATTTTGTAGGGGGGCTGTTGTTGAATTTTTTTTCCCTAAAGCTTCCCTTACAAATTCATTGATATTCATGAAGGAGCTTACATATTAAATTTACATAAGCATGGGATAAGAGGAACTCTTCTCCCAAGATTCTAGTCTTATGTTAGGAGACTCCTAGACTTTCTATAAATACCTGGTTTCATTGTTTTGTTTTCATGTTTGGTTTTTCTCCAACGTTCTCATGAGGCCAGGAACAAAAACAGATTTATGCTGTGGGAAGGGACTCTGACAACACCAAGAAGCCCCCTCTAATGGTGCATCTCAGAAAAGCGTGACCAGTTCTCAGCCTGACAGATGTTTCCTGGAAGAAAGTCTGAAAGTTCATTAAAGTATCCAAGAGCTACATTATAACTTATTTTCTTGTGGGCCCCTTCCTTCATTAAAATGAAAATAAAACTAAAGCTTTCAACTATCTTGGTATAAAGATTAAGATAATAATGTTATATATTAAAACACTTTCTTTGACCTAAAAGTTTACTTTTATCTGATTTTAAAAGAAATTAAGGCCTGGAATCGTGGTGCACCTGTAATCCCAGCAGTTTGGTAGGCTGAGGCAGGAGGATTGCAAGTTCAAAACCAGCCTCAGCAAACGTAAGGAGGCCCTAAGCAACTCAGTGAGACCCTGTATCTAAATAAAATACAAAATAGGGTTGGGAATGTGGTTCCGTGATTGAGTGCCCTGAGTTCAAACCCCAGAACCCTCCAAATAAAAGAGAAAGAGAGAGAGAGAGAGAGAGAGAGAGAGAGAGAGAGAGAATGAATTCCAGGGCTGGGATTGTAGATCATTGGTAAAACACTTGAACCCACAAGGCCCTGGGTTCAATCCCCAGCATCACAAAAGAAAAAAAAATCATGGGCCTCAAGAATTATTATAAGCCTGAGGTACTATGTCTACTATGCATTGTAGATATTGACCCTGAAGCAAATGAAATAATGTACAGTATTTGATATAACGCAAACTTTCTTAGACTCCTAATCTTAGACAACTAAGATTCCTACTTGCCAATAACCATGACCAACTAATTACAAGGCTAAAAGACACATTTGACTTTTATAACCCTCTGTTACTGGCCACAATCTAAATTCCTATGAGACAAATAATAATAGTAATAAGAAGAAGAAGAAGATACAGGCCTATCATGGCCCAAGACTTTTGCATATAGTTAGAGCAAGAATGACACAAACTCTTAACATATATCCATTACATAATGCATATCACATATTAAAGCCATCACTTTGCTCTCTCTGAAACTCATTTTACATGTATAAACATATAACAGAGCATTTGCTGATTTTTAAAGTGTTCCTTTCACAAATCAAAATCACTGAAAAGGAACAAAGGAAATTAATATTTACTGAAAGCACACAAATATTGGGCACTGTCCTGAGTGCCTCTGTATGGATGTATGTGTGTGTGTGTGTGTGTGTGTGTGTGTGTGTGTATCACATACATACATACATACATACCAGGGAGACCAAGATTATTACTTCCACTTTTATATATAAGGAAACTGAAGCTAAAAAAAGGTTGAGCATCTTGTCTAAGATAACATAATTCATAATGGTGGAACTAGAATTCAAATGTAGGTCATTTTGATTTCAAAGTCAATGCTTTTTCTACTACATCAAATAGACCAATAATACAGAGTTGTCCTGTTCAATATTTTTAGATAAAAAGATTTGGAGTGACTTTTTTTAAAAAGAGAAAGTAGCCATCTTCAAATTAGGCTAGTTAGCAGGCAAAGTCATTCATATTTAATAGAATCATAAACTTGCTGAACTAGAAGCTATATTAGAAGATATTCCTACTTCAACTCTTTCATGTTCTAGAAGAAATCACAAAAGAGTTTGGTAACATTCCCAAGATCACATAGAGAACACAGTACCCATGACTATTGCCTCTTGCTAAAACAAAAAAGGAAAAAATATCTATATGTATGAAACTTTTTAAGAAAGGTACAGGAGAGAGGAATAGAGGCTTATTCTGATCTACTTTTCATGGTTCAGACTGCTGCTAAATACCTACGTCATATGCCCAAAAAGAAGACAAAGAACAGTTAGTGAAACGTCCTGGTGGTAGTGGGCTGGGTGAGAGGAGCCACCCTAAAAGAGATGGGTACTTCAGGTACAATAGATTATAAAAATTGGAAAGAAAAAAACGTCAAAGACTTCAATCCTCCAGCTAAAGAATGTACAGGTTTTTGTGACCCAGCCACATCCATGTTTGTAGCAGCTCCATTCACAATAGCTAAACTATGGAACCAACTTAGGTGCTCTTCAATAGATGAATGGAGAAAGAAAATGTGGTGCATATACCACATTGACATATTTACATATTCCACATATACACAATGGAATATTACTCAGACTTAAAGAAAAATGATAGGACATTATCAAGCAAGGGAAAAAAATCTACAGAATGGGAAAAAAACATTTATAAATTTGATAAGGGCCTAATGTCCAGAATATATGAAGAACTACAACTCAACAAAAAGTGGGTAAAGTAATTAAATAGACCTTTGTTCAAATAACATATATAAATGGTGAAGAAGAACAGGAAAAGATAATGAACATCAACACTCAAAAGGGAAATGAAATCAAAACCACATGAGGTACCACTTCACACCTACTAGAATAGCCATAATTGTTAAAAGTTGAAAATCACAAGGATTGGCAAGTATGTGTAGAAATTATAACTTCATATGTTGCTGGTAGAAATGTAAAATGGTACAGCTGCTATGGAAATTTTGGCAAAACAATTTCCTCAAAAAACTACACAGAGAATTGTCATGACCCAGCAATTCCACTCCTACTTATGTACACAAAGGAACTGAAAGCAGGAAATCAAACAGATATTTGTATATCAATGTTAACAGAGGCATTATTCACAATAGCCAAAAGGCGGAAACAATCCAAAGGTCAATCAACAGATGACTGGATAAACAAATTGTGGTATGTTTGTGTGTGTGTGTGTAATAATATTATTCAGTCATAAGAAGGAATGAATTTTGAATTTCTGATACATGCTACCACATGCAAGAAAACATTATACTAAATGAAATAAGTCAGGCAAAAAGGAAAATATTACATGATTCCACTTATTTGAAATAGCTAGAATAAGCAAATTTATAAAGACAGAAAGTAGATGGATGAGAGTTTACCACAGGATTGGAAGGAATGGGGAAAGCAGAGCTACTGCTTGGTGGTTTCAGAGTTTCTGTTTGGGAAACAGATATGAAAATTGCCCAATATTGTAAATGCAATGAATGCAACTGAATTTGTAGACTTAAAAATGGTTAAAATGGAAAGTTTTATAAAATTAATAATGTAATATATGGAAAATATTAATTGCACTGTATGCTTTAAATGGGTGAATTATACAGTATATGATTTATATGTCAATAAATCTGTTTTTTAAACATTGAAAGGAAGATGCATTAATTAAGGTTCAAATAGGGAGTTCCTGGCCCATAAGTACTTGTCTGCCTGTACCAGTCCAGGGTTTGTAACTCCCTCTATCTCATAGCTCTGCCATACCTCAGCTGAGCCTAGCACCACCTTATGGACTATATTCAGCTGACATGAGGGGAAAGAGCATCAAAGGGATCCATCCACCTCCTAAAAGGCTTATCTTGGAAATGATCACACACATGGCCACAGTAAGCTATAAGGAAGACTGGAAAATGCAGTCTTTTAAACAGTTAAAACAGACAAAAAAGCAAAAGAAAGTAGAGTGAGAATAGGGTTGAGGCAATATTTGAAAAGATAATGGCTAAGAATTTTCTATAACTAATAAAAGACAACAATCTATACATTAAGTATCCTATAAACCCCAAATAAAAATAAATAAATAAAAAGAAATCCACACCTAGGTGAATTATAGTAGTGAAATCACAGAACGTGAATACAAAGAGACATTAAAAACAGCCTGAGAAGCCAGGTTTGATGGTGTACACCTGTAATACCAGCGGTTCAGGAGGCTGAGACAGGAGGATCACGAGTTCAAAGCCAGCCTCAGCAAAAGTGAGGTGCTAAGCAACTCACTGAGACCCTGTCTCTAAATAAAATACAAAATAGGGTGGGGTGGGGGATGTGGCTCAGTGATCAAGTGCCCTGAGTTGTTCAATCCCTGATAACAAAAAGAAAAAAAAACAGCCTGAGAAAAAATATAGATTACCTTAGACAGACTTGACATCTGACTTCAATGATAACAAAAAAATCAAGAGGAGAGTAGAATAACATACGCTAAGAAAAAATAATTATCAACTTAGAAATGTATATAGCGCAAAACTCATACTTTTTAAGCATGAGAACAAATTAAGACATTTTTCAGACAAATAAAAACTGAGCATGTTTGCCATCAGGGTACCCTCAGGAAAGGTATTTATAAAATATGTACTTTGGAGGAGAAAGATAATAATCCTAAAGGGAGTTCAGATTTGCAAGAGCATAGAGAATAAAATACAATAAATACTGACAAATCTTGACTATGCAAAACAAAAATATCATGTGGGGTTAAAAAAAAGAACTAAAATATAAGACACGAGTATGAGTATTTAAAGGGGTAATTGAAGTATCCTAGGTCCCTTGTATTCTTCAGGAGACCAAAAAGTGATTAATGAGTTAAGTATGCAAGTTAAAAATGTTTAAAGTAGCCACAGAAATACAAAAATAAATGTTAGAGCTTCCAAGCTAATAGGAAAAATATTATCAATTCAGAAGAGGGAAAGGAAAAAAAAAACAAGCAACACAGAAAAAATGAGAAAAATGTAAAATCAAACAACAATATGTCTGCAATCACAATAAATATAAATAAGTTAAAAGACAAAACATCAAGCTGAGTTATTTTCTTAAGTCCTGTTTTATGCTATTTATAGGAGACATGTCTAAAGCTTAAGATTGCAGGAAGATTGAGGGCATACAATAAAAAGGTGTAAGAGAATATACTAGGCAAGATCAGGTTGAGCGTCCCTTGCCCAAACGCTTGGAACTAGAAGTGTTTCCTATTTCCCATTTTGTATAGTTGCTATAGATGTAAGTATCCCTAATCTGAAAATCATCTGAAATGCTCCAAAATTTGAAACTTTTTGAGTGTTGTGTTGGTATTCAAAAAGTTTCAGATTTGGGGGTGAGGAAACAGTTGTGATAAAGTGCAAGGCCCTGCATTCAATCCCTAGCAAGCACCCCCCAAAAAATAAAAAGTTTCATATTTTGGAGCATTCTAGACATTCATAATAAAGATGTTCAACCTGTACCAAACAAAAGAAATCTGGTTTAATCAGCTCCAATAGACAAATATATTTATAGACAAATAAAAGATTATTAGATACCCAGAAAATCATTACATAATGATTAAAATGCAATTCACTTGGAAGATATGAATGAAAATTCATATACGAAATTATTCCTAATTATAGTTACAACATAAATAAAGAAAAATGACAGAACCACATGAATATATTTAAACTGATGAACATTTTATCATTATATAATGTTTATATCATCATTATATAATGTTTATAAGTATATAAACATTATACTTAATGGTTTAAAATATACATTCTTTCCAAGTATTCATGGAACTGCATGTGTGTGTGTGTGTGTGTGTGTTACTAGAGATTGAACCCAGGGCCATTCAACCACTGAGCTACATCTTCAGCCCAGTCTTTTTTATTTTTTATTTTGAGACAGAGCCTCACTAATTGCCCACATTGACCTTGAACTTGTTGTTCTCCCGCCTAAACCTTTTGAGTAGCTGGGATTACATGCATGTGCCACTGCATCCAACTCATGGAACATTTTAATCAAACACTGAACTCTAAAGCAGTTTTGATAAATTAAAATAATAATAATAATAATAATAATAATATATTGAGCAAGTTCCTGGTAGTAAATAGATTTGTTACCAAAAGCAAACACCCAAATAGAAAGATCCCCACTTTTTTGAAATTAATAAATTACTTATGGATCAAAGAAGAAACATCCAGACTCAATAGCAAACATAATGATTAAAATGCAATTCACTTGGAAGATATGAATGAAACATAATATTACATATTAAAACTTATTTTGTGAAGATAAAGAAAACCTAAGAGTAAAATATGTAGCTTTAAATCTTTCAATCAGAAAATAAGAAAAGCTGAAAAATAATGAAAACTATATTCATCTTAAAAGTTAGTATAAAAAGAAAAAAACAAAGAAAACAATAATAAGGTTAGGAGCAAAAATTAATGAAGTTGAAAATAAGATTTAATGTCAAAAGTTGGTTCTTTGTTATCAAGAACTATGTAATGTTTTGAACAACCTACAATAAAAATTAATTTAAAAAAAAAAAGTTGGTTCTTTGAAAAAGCTAGTAAAATTATAAACTTCTGACAATAATAAGAAATAAGATAGATAACCCCAAAATAAAAGTTTACATAGCACATATTTAAAATAAAAATATATGAAATTACCTAGATGCAGTGGTGCTTGCCTGTAATCCCAAGCAACTTGAAAGGCTGAAGAAGGAGAATCACAAGTTCTAGGCCAGCCTGAGCAACTTAGCAATACTCCATCTCAAAAATTAAAAAATAAAAAGGACTGAGGATGTAGCTCAAAGGTAGAGTACCCTTAGTTACAAACCCCATTACCAAAAAAAATAAATAAATAAAGTATAAAATCAAAAGGGAACATCAATTCAGATGCTGCAGACACACATTAGATAATTAGGAGATATATGAGCATTATACCAATAAATTTGAAAGTTAGTTATCATTCCTCTAAAATAGGATATCTAAACTGAGTCAAGAAGAAAGCAAAAACCCCATGATTATGTACAACTATAATGTACCAATTTTTAAAATGTGGAAAAAAAGAAGAAAGCAAAAACTTTCTGTGGTCCAATAACTATTAAAGAAATTTCATTATTAGTTTTCACAAAGGGCACATCAGGCCTAGAGATTTTACAATTTAGCTATACTAAGCATTCAAGAAAAAGGTCATTCCAATTTTATAGAAACATACCAAATTATAATAAAATAAAGATATTATTCAAATTATTTTCTAAGGATAGTATAACCTTGGTACCAAAATTCAACTATGACATTCAAAAAGAAGAATTTACACAAACATAAATGCAAAAAAGTCCAGATAAAACACTAGTAAACTGAGTCCCCCAAAATATTAAACACACACACACTGTGGCCAAGTGAGTTTATTCAGGAATAAAAATTAATTAAAGAAATAAAAATAAGTAATGTGATTAATTACATTAAACTATTGAAGAAAATATCACATGATTATCTCAACAAATGTATAAAAAGCATTGATACAATTGAACATTCTTGTATAGTAAAAATTCTTAGTGAAATATGAATTAAAGTGAACTTCATTGTTCTGATACCAGATATCTACCAAAAAAAAAAGTGCAACAAACATATTCAGTGCTGAAATTTTGAAAGCATTTAAAGATCAATAATAAATTAAATTTATTTGCTATCCCCAGTACTACACAAATTTAAACAGGAGATCCAATATAGTTCAAGAAAGTAAGAATGAGAAATAAAAACTATAATGATTTAGAAAGAACAAACTTGTTATTATTCAAAAATGATTTTTCCACAAAGATAAATTTTTTAAAAATTCAGTAAATATGCTGATGTAAAATTATTATGTAAAATTTGATGTATTTCTATGTACCAGTAACAATTGGGAAAAACTTAAAAGATATTTATCATATATTAAAAATATGATGTGCTTTGGAATAAATCTAGCATAAGATGTCCAACACTTTAAAGAGAAAAGTACAAAATATTATTGAGAGATATTAAAGAAGACTGTAATTAATGAAGAAATACAAAATGATGGATTTTTTTTTTAAGAAGGGATGTGAGCATAGACCCTTATACCAATGGAACCTCATAGGAAGTCCAAAAACAAACCCACACACAAAAGAACATTTCATACGTGACAAAGGTGCTACTGCAGGTCAGAGGGAAGAGTATGGATTTTTTTTCAGTAAATAATGCTGTAAACATTTGTTTCAAAATGAAAAAATCAAATTATGCTCCCATCTCATACAATACACAAAAATCAATTCCAGGTAAATTAAAGACCTAAATGTAAAAAGCAAGAATGTAAAACTTTTAGAAGACAATGTCATAGAACATCTTTATGATTTCAAACGGGGGAGGAAATTCTTATACCAGAAATAAAAGTTCAAGTTATAAAGGAAAATATTGACTACATTAAAATTAATGTCTTCTATTGATCACAACATTATAAAAAAGCAAAAAAGCCCAAACTGAGAGAAGATGACTGCAGCACACTAATGAAGTATCAGAATGCAAACTATATTTTTGAAACTTCAGCAAATCAGAAGGAATGACAAAGAACCAAACAAAAAATGAGGCAGAAATAGCTCATAAACACAAGAAAAGATGCTCAACCTCGTGGCAAATCAGAGAAAATGAAACCATGAAAGGTCATTCCAAAACTGCCAGACTGAAGAGGTTTCATAAAACAACTATTTTCAGGGTTGAGCAGCAATGGGAATGGTCCCATTTCACTAGTGAGAATGTAAATCTGTACACTTGTGGAAAATAGCTTGACATTACCTAGTAAAATTAAATGTGCCTAAACTCTATGACCCAGTATACATCTAGAGAAATCTTGCAGATGTGTGCCAGGAGACAAACAGAAGGAAGTGTATATAGCATTGTTTACAGCAAAGAAAACTAGAAAATAACCTCAATGCATTCAACAGATGAGATGGATAACTTGTGGTTATGTTTTCATAATGAAACACCATAGAGCAATGCCAATGAATAAACTACAAATTCCAACTTGGATAGATCTCAAAAATAAAATGTTCCGTTGAAAGGAACAAGTCACAGGCAAATACGTACAGTATATTTTAAGTAAAGCTTAAAAATAATACAAACCAAATAGTGCAATGTTTAGGGACACACAAATATGCAGTAGATCAGGGGAGAGGCACAGACACTTTTGGGACATGGTGATGTTCTATTTCTCAGCTTAGGCATGAGGTACAAAGAAATCCATTTTATTTTTCTTTAAATTTGCGTTCAAATATCTTCATATATTCTCTTTTATGACTGCTATATTTTATAATAAAAATAAGATTTAAAAAAAACATTTAACATTTGCCTTGATGATCTGAATGTTTCAGATGAAATATTTTTCCTAATTAGAAGAGTAATTTATTTTAGTTCATCCTTTGGGGACTTGTAAAAGAACTCACAAAATTTGGGTTTCTCTCTAGTATAAAATTTTTAAAAGTGCTTTTTCCTCCCAGGTGTTGGAAATCAAACCTGAGCCCTTGAGCACGCTAAGCAATCTTGGTTTACTTAGCAATAGGTTTCAATTAATCAGTGTATATTTCATTGTCATTCAAAGCATGGTAGGAAATTATATCACATCACTTTTGTTCATAACAGCTTTCATACTATCCAAGAAATATCCCTATAACAGTGGTCTGTGTAGCAGAAATATACTATAAGCCAAAAATGTAATTTTATGCTTTCTGGAAGCTACATTTTAACATTTGATCAATATTTCTTAAATTATTGATGAGATATTTTAGATTCTTTTTCATACGATGTTTTCAAAATCCAGTGTGTATTTTACACTTACAGCATATCTTGATCTAAACTAGCCACATTTCAAATGCTCAACAGTCACATGTGGCTGGTGATCACTATCTTGAACAGCACAGCTTTATAGTCCCCAACTCCCAGCTCAGGGAAAGTAGGAAACACCACATCAGAAGGCCTAGGAGGTCTCCAAGTACAAAGGAGAAGAGTTCTAATTTTAGCATTAAGTACAGGTAGGTATCTTATTCATACAGAACAATAGAACTGGTCGTTTTTATCACATCTTTTCTCTTTATATCCCTGAATTTCCTTTGCATTAGGCCTAACAGGAACTCCTTTTTTCAAAGGAAATAATAATACTTTGGAGTTCTTAAGCCTATTTTCCTCAGGAATCTAAAAAGTTTTAAGACCATAGGTTCAACAGCCATTAATCAACAAGCTTACAACAGACATGACATATTCTGCCATTTCAATTCATGTCTATTTACAAAAATCGAACCTTAGAATAGAGCAGCTCACATCGCTTGTGGAAACAGAAACTGCGCCAGAATCCAGGATTCTGAATCTCAAGGTTCTCATGAGCCAACCCCACTGTGTACAAATATGTGTTTCTTTAAATAATTAGGTTTTCTCTGGGTTTCCCATTATCTAATCATTTACAGCTAATTCCTTATATTATTTCACATTATACTTATTCTACTTCATTTCAGTATTTTCCTACTCCCCCACCTCAATTGACTATAAGAATCAAATTTAATATGCTGACATCATGCCTTATTTAGTAATGTCACTAAAAGGAAATACATAATTGCCAAAAGCTTTTATTTCCTTATTTTCTTAGGACCAGATATTATAATTTCTGTAGAACAACTTTTGTAGCAATAAAAGCCAAATACTAATTACCAAAGAGCTGCAGAATGAGATCATCATTATTTATGGAATTTTTCTTCTGACTCATTATCACAATTTTGCATAGGAAACTTGAATTTTCTTAGTAAGTTATTTAGTAAATGTATTCATTTTCCAGTGGTAATTGCATAAAGGTGTTGCTAATGAGAACCAAGCATTGACTTCCTGGGATTCATTTGTGTGCTCATATACACACTCATTTTCCAGGTCTTTCCCTATTTTTTAAACTGTATTTTATCCATAACAACACAAAGTATTATTTAACTAACCTCCAGTGCATTGGTTTTTTGGCTTTCAGTTTTCATAAACCAATAAAAAATAAATTTTCTCATTGAGATACTAGCATAAAGTGGCTAATTTCTTATTTTGCCAGTTAGGGTTATAGAAGATTGAAATCTACCACTTATATTACCACTGTCATTTCTTTCAAAAACTGGTTCTCCACCAGAGTCACCTAGATGGCTTGTTAAAACATAGATGCCTGAGACCCAACTGCAGAGTTTCTGATTCAGCAGGTGTAATTTAGGGCCCAAGAATCTGCATTTCTACCAAGTTCACACATGACACTGATGCTGCTCTGGGGAACCACACTTCACAGTTGCTGCATTGAAGACAGGCTATTTCAGTAGCAAAAAAATGAAAGTAGGAGGGTGTTTTAAATTGAGTAAGTTTAGCTTTACTTCCCTTACTTCTCCCAGGTGAGGAGAAGTTTACAAATAGTAACAAGTCCTTGAAGTAACATTTAGAAACACCGTCTGATAATTAACCCTAACCAACCATACCAGGCTATTGAGCACTTCAGATATGGTTAGTGCAAATGGAAATGTGCTGCAAGGGTGAAACACTGTATTTTAAATAACTACTCCGCAAAAAAGAAAGCATTAATAATTTTTTTCATTAATAATTTTTATATTGATTAAATGTTGAAATGATAATATTTTAGATATTCCAGGTTAAATATAAGATTTGTAAATATATCATTTTTTACTTTTAAAATGTAACAACTAGAAAATTTTAAATTACATTTGTAGCTCACATCATAATTCTATCAGACAGCAGGACCCTAGAGCGTGGCTCTCAGTGTGGTCTCTGGTCCAGCAGCAGGCAATGTCATCTGAGAATAGGTAAGAAATGAAGAAACCTCAGACTCCAGACATATTCAATAAGAATCTCTAGGGATGGGGGCCCGGCAATCTGCATTAAGGACAAGTCCTGCAACAGTTTCTGATCCAGGTTGAAGTTTGAGAACCCTGCTAGAACAATGTTTTATCAAACTTCAGTATACATGCATAAAAATGCATACATAAAAGACTAGGAGACCTTTTAAAATTCAGATTCTAATTCAGTGGATGAGGGGTAGAATTTAAGATTCTGCCATCTTAACAAACTCCCACGTGATGCTGGCTACTGCTAGTCCTGGAACATTCTTTAGGTTACAAGAACCTAGGACATTTCCTACTTATGGTGCACTTTAATGCTCAACACAAACAAACCAGCACACATCCAAACTCCAAAGGATTCTCACCTCAAGACTCCAATTAGACTGCTCTAAGGAAGAGGAATTGTGTTCCTGACAGGAGGGATTCTGTCAAGACCCTTTGAGAGCTATAAATAAATTCTTCCATTTAATTATTTGCATTATCAGACAACCTGCTGTGTTCATCTAATAAGAAAGTGTGTGTTGGTGTTCTTATTTTCTCCAGTAGGTTAATGGTGATTCAATATATAGAGAGCTGGAAGCTACTTCCACGAGGCTGGAACATTTGAATGAAAAATGGGCGCTCCAGCTGCATCTCCCTTGGCAAAGTGATCCATTTAATCAGCACTGTTGTTTATATCTAGATAGCAGGTTTTAATCTGAGTTACTAGCTGCTGATTTTAACTGGGGAAAGACAAGGAGAATAAGGAAAGGAGAAGAAACTTAGAGCTTTGCTGAGTCCATTTTTAGTTTATCCATCATGACAAGATCCATGTGACAAGAGATAGGGGCAGACCCTCCCAAATTCTGCTTGGTTCCCAGGATACTCCATGATGCATGGAAGAAATAGCTGCCCCACATTTGAAAGAGGCATTGGTTTTGGGGGGGTTTGGTTTTTTTCCCCCTTTTTCTGAGTCTCTTATTATATTTTCCTTCACAACTTCCAGTGGAAAAATATCTTTTTAGCGCCTTGGGGAGGAACTCTTAAAATTCAACTGAAAAGATAGATAATAACCAATAATTGTGTGGCTCTTATCATGCTGTGTTGTTTTGTTTTTGTTTTTGTTTTTGTTTTTTTTTAATAAGCCAGAATACAGAAAATGGGAAGTTAGAAAACATCTTTGGTTAAAAAAAAAAAACTTCTTTGTAAAAGAACTAAAGAAACTTTCATATTTCTAACAAAAATCTATTTCATTGTTTATTGTAAGTATACGAAAAAATGTAATTAAATGGGCAAGTTTTTTTAAAGTAAATGTGATTTATTACACTTCTCTGTCAGTTGGATAAAAACCTATAATATATGGTACATAATTTGTGCTATACAAGAATGTGCTATAGAATAGGTTTAGGGTATATATATATATACATACCAATTATAATCACATATGTACACATTTGGGGGTTTTTTCCAACATTTATGCTATGAGGTAAAGCCAACAATTAAATTCAATTTATAAAATTCTTAGTTAGAAGAAGTCAGTCCATTTTCTGTCAAGATCTCATTGCCACTTGAAGAAGTAAATCCTAAGCAATAAAATTTTTTTTAAAAAATGACTACTGAAATCTGCGACGATTGATCCTGATGTTACTATAAATATAAAACAGTCATTTATTGTTTGGACAGAGAAAGTGAAAACAAGTCCTATAAATCATTGGATTAGCTACAATATGGTAAAGGTTAAATTCAAATGTTCCTTGCACTTGAGAACAAGTAATCTGTGTCTTTGGCATGAGTTTAGATAGATGTGTGATCACAATGGGGCAGTTTTCTGTAGCAATTCAGTTTGCCGGGAAAGTGCCTTGTGGAGTCAACTGAAGAAAGAACAAGGTATCCTGGAGGACCCGGACATTAAAAGGGGCCATCCCTTGGGGTAGGACACACAGGCTTCTGCTAGTCACATAGAGCAGTATGACAAATTGCTAACACAGACTTGGTTTTGAATCCCAGCTGTTTCCATTTACCAGCCTGTTGACCTTGAGCAAGTCACTTAACCTCCCTAAGCCCCAGTTTCCTAAACTCAGGTTGACCATGAGTAAAGAAGAATATCTTTCTCAGTAACTTTTGGATACATCACTTTCTTCCTTGAACTCCCCTGAAATTTTCAGTTCCTTTTGAAACAAAGGATGACAACTCCTATTTTGCAGTGTGGTCGAGCATACTGACCCTCTCTAGGAACACCTACCACCACTCTGCATTGGCTATTTTAGAGACCCCAAATATAGCTTTCTCTAGAAACAGCCCTACTGTCCCAGCCCCTTCCCATTTCCATTTCCATTGTTTCTATCACACTGGACTCATTTTCTGCTGAACTGACTGCTCCTCCTACAGGCCAGTGGTTCTCAAACTTTATGGTGACTCAGATTCAGTAGGTCTGGGTAGGAGTTGAATATTTGCATTTCTAACAAGTTCCCAGGGATGCCTGTGATCTGCTTCAGCCTACACTACTTCTTTGAGGAAAGAAATCCCAAATTATTTTATTTAGTATCCACAGCACCTCAGAGTCTGACATATGGTAAACATTCAAACAATATCTTTTTTAAAGTATTTTATTAGTTATTAATAGACCTTTATTTATTTATTTGTTTATATGCGGTGCTGAGAATTGAACCCAGTGCCTCATGCATGAGAGGCAAGCTCTCTACCACTGAGCTACAACCCCAGCCCCTCAAACAACATCTGTTGAATAAAAGATAGATGGACTACAGAATCTCTTGGCCTTTCATTTAGAGATGGAACAACAAATTGGTCTCAAAGCATAAGAAGAACCCAAGATATTGCATCAGTATTAAGCTCCCTCTAAAAACAAGCAGTGGAGGAGGGTTTCTTTGCCAGCCTCTGACCTAATTCAGCACAATAACTATCTGATGCTGCAGAAAAAAAGCCATTTGAAAATGCGTTTTTCAACTTAACAATAAAAAAAAAAAAAAGAAATCCAATCAGGAAATGGGCAAATGACCTGAATAGACACTTCTCACAAGAAGTACAAATGATTAACAATTATATGAAAAAAAAAAATACTTGACATCTTTAACCATCAAGAAAATGCAAATCAAAACTACATTGAGATTCCATCTCACTCCAGTCAAAACTGCAATCCTTGAGAATATAAATAATAATAAATGCTAGTGAGAATGCATAGGAAAAGGAACTCTTACACATTGCTGGAAATCATCATGAAGGTTCTTAAAAAAAAACGAAAATAGAACTACTGCATCATCCAGCTATACTACTCCTCAAATCCATAACAATTCAAGTCAGATAAGAGATAACTCATTCCCATGTCTATTGCAGCACAATTCACAATAGCCTAGTTATAAAATCAATCACTCAGATGTCCATCTTGAGACAAACAGATAAGGAAAACTTGGGATACATATACACAATGGAGTTTTATTCAGTCATAAATAAAAATGAAATTATGTCATTTGCAAGAAAATGGATGGAACTGTAGGGCAGCATGTTAAAGGAAAAAAGCCAAAGAAAGACAAGTATTCTATATTTTTTTTATTTGTAGAAGTTAGAGGGAGAGGGGAGAAAGGCTGTCTCAAAAATAGAAAGGAGAATTGTAGGGCAGAAGAAAGAGAACAGGAGGAGGGAGGAGGGGAAAGTAAAGAGAGGTACTGAAGAGTGAAATTGATCAAATTATGTTATATGCATGTATGATTAAGCCACAATAAAACTCACTACTCTGTATAATTAATATGCAACAATAAAAAGAAGTACAAATGGCCAGTAAACATGAAAAAATTCTCAACATATTCATGTACCAGGGAAATGCAAATCAAAACTGCATTGAGATTCCCCCTCAGCCAAGTTACAATGGCTGTAACTGAAAAATAAAAAATATACTGACAAGGATGTATAGAAAAAGGAACATTCTTGGTGTGAATATAAAGTAGTATAGGCACTATGGGAAACAGTATAGAGGTTCCTCAAAAAACTAAAAGTAGAAATACCAAAGGAAATGAAGTCAACACACACAAAAGAAACATCTGAATACCCGTGTTTATTGTGGCATTACTCACAATAGCCAAGATATGGAATCAGCCTAGATGCCCATTGGCAGATGAATGAATAAAGAAAATATAGTATATATACACATAATGGAGTATGATTCCACCATAAAGAAGAATGAAATTCTATCATATTTAGAAAAATAAATGATACTAGAGAATATCATAGTGAGAGAAATGAGTTAGATGCAGAAAGAAAAGTATCATATGTTTCTCTCATATGCAAAAACTGAAAGAAAAAAAATGATGACCTGAATATAGAAAAGGGACAATTAGCAAAGTGTTCCTCTTTAGGGGAGAGGGAAGAGAAAGGAGAGAGAGAGTGAGACAGAGAGATCGAGCTTAGAAGGGATGGCAGGAAGCTCTTTGGTTTTTGTTTTCTTTTGTTGTTATTGTTTTGGTTTTTTAAATTTTTTTTTAGTTGTTGATAGACTTTTATTGTATTTATTTATTTATATGAGGTGCTGAGAATCGAACCCAGTGCCTCACACATGATAGGCAAGTGGTCTACCACTGAACTACAACTCCAGCCCACAAATTTAATTTTTAATACACGAAATCAGGCCCTAGGATCAGAGAGTAAGTTTGGTTGGAGATAAGCCAAACCTCTCTCCTTAATAGCATTGCTATGTAAATAAGTAAAAGAAGACAAGATATCAGCATTGAAATATGTCTTTAGGACCACCAAATTCAAATAATATTTCAAAAATATTATTAAGTGCTCTTTCCCAATATCAATACCTTAAATCAAGTTGACCAAATTTCTCTGATCATCCAGGAGTCTTTTTTTAAATACATGTAGCCAGGACCCTCTTGTGGAGAGTGTAAATTTAGTAGGTACATGTTAGGGCCCCCCAGGAATCAGTGTTTTTAACAAATTTCAAGTGGGGCCTACATGATGGCTGCCTTAAGCCCCCATTGATGACTTAATTAATTCATTAATATGTCACTAGGACTGAGAAGCATTGCAGGAACCCAAGTGGATGTTTTCTCATAAAACTATTTTTGCCCTAATATTTTTCACCTGGAACAGGTTAGGTCATGGTGCAAAAGGCAAGGTTCTCAACCTGGAATGTTGCTTTATTGCCCTTTCGTTTCCTGGAGGGAATAAATGCGGACAGCATTTCTACCAAAGATCAAGTTTTGCGTCATGGTGCTATGGGGCATGAGCCACTCCAACAATAACAATAGGACCATTAGTCAAAAGACCAGGAAAAAGGGAAACTTATCACAGGATGACGCCAATTACCCAATTATTCTGAACTCAAAAACTAAACCTTTAGCACTTGTCTTATTGCATCAGAATTATGGTATGATCTGGGGAAGTAATTAGTATAATTCCAGCATTAGAATCTTTGCTGGTACAATACTGGGATAAAACAAAGGTGGGCTCTGGAATGTACAGGGGTTGGGGTGAAACTAGAAATGATCTTGCATTTGAATATAAATATGGTGGTGTCGACAATTAACATCCCATTGAAAATATTTTTCCTGTTTATATGCATGCTCTGGTGGAAAGATTTTTTGGTATTGAGTATTATGTTTGGATTATGACTTCCTTTGCATTAAGATTTCTTAAGATGAATTGTAACTTTAATTCCAAGAATGAAAAATTCTGTTTTTAAAGTCATATTGGGTTGGAGCCATATTTGCCTTCTACCTCTCTTTACCCTCTTGTCTTCATGTTATATTCCATAATAAAATCCAAGCATCCATCAAACCACTCTACACTGGCCTCTGCCCAGACACAGGGAAGGCCAGTCAGGCTACATGAGGCCTGAGGTACTTCAGTTCCTTAAATTGTTTAATATGAACACTAATCTTTACAATCATGTAATAAAAATAGATGTTTCAAAATGAACAGTAGACAAAGGTAGAAAAGAATATAGGTTTCCAGGACACATACCCATAGGGATTTTATAGCTAAGAAGTCATTTTGCTAAAAAAATAGAGTTGCAAAGTGCAATTCATTGTTAGCACAGCACTGGCACGAGAGAGTCACCAGATGAACATTTGATGACATTTGTTTTCTCAATAACTGCCCAAATCTTTCATTAAACAACTATCATCACGGCTGGGGTTATGGCTCAGTGGTAGAGCACTTGCATGAGGCACTGGATTCAATCATCAAGCACCATATAAAAATAAAATAAAGATATTGTGTCCACCTAAAAACTAAAAAACAATAAATATTTTTTAAAAAACTACCAACAAAGAAATTATTTCTTACAAAAGAATGATTTGAGAAATGAAAGGCTGTAAACATGCAAACTAAAGTTCATTGAATTCTTAGGAAGAATTTCAAGCACAACAAAGATTTTTACATCCAAATATATCAAAGAAATAGATGCTAATCCTACATTAAAAGGTTACTACACTAGGTTCATTTTTTTGTTGTTGTTTTGTTTTGTTTTGTTTTTTAACCATAACCAAAGTCATAGTTAGTCCTTAAAAAGGGACCAGGTTATATAACAGGGATCATATTTGATGGACCTCATTTGGTCCCCCAGACTCCACTGTTCGTGGTAGGAGCTTAGGCTGCACAAACTAAAGGTGGAAGGTATTGCTGAAGGCTCTGCCTCGGTCTACCCCACACCCTCCCGCAACCTGGCCTAACCATCTTTAACAACCCCCTGTGGGGGAGATAAAATAGTTACTATGTGCAGAAAACACTTCACCAAGAAGATAGTAATAAGAACCATCTCCTTCTCCATTATCACCTGGATTCACATAGCTATTCAAATTTATTAAATTTGGTAAAATTAAAAAGTAAGTTCCTCAGTTGCACTAGCCAATTGCTAGTACTCAATCAAGAGCACAGACATAGAAAGGTCTATTGGGTGGTGCTACTCTCCAGAGGGCATCCCTAAGGAGGGGAAAGATGATCCCCTTACCACTTCAAGTGTCAACAAGGAAGGAGAAAAAAAAAGAAATTCTCTTTTCTCTCAGAATGTTTGCATTCCCACC
Source organism: Callospermophilus lateralis (assembly GCF_048772815.1). Classification (NCBI taxonomy): domain Eukaryota; kingdom Metazoa; phylum Chordata; class Mammalia; order Rodentia; family Sciuridae; genus Callospermophilus; species Callospermophilus lateralis. The sequence goes on along the minus strand of NC_135313.1, from coordinate 54,472,834 downwards.
AAGTCTGCCCCCAGTGGATTTCATGTTGCCTTAGAAAATTCATTTCAAAGCTTTAAAATATTAGTTTTAATGATGGTGATGAAGACCAATGTTGCTACTACTTTTAAATAAAAATCTGATAACAAACCCCACGTATATTCAAAATATAGTAATAATAGCAATTGTAATAAAGTCATTTTTTCTTAATGTCTGAAAAGGACAATCATTTTATTTCTAACACATGTGGGTAGTGCTCACAAGACTGGCTGCAGTAGACACTGATAGTATTCCCCATATTCAGCTGTTCTCCACTTCAGGATTCACAAAGATTATGAATTCTCCAATCCCTTGAACAATTAAATGAAAGCAAATATCAACTTCAGTGCTCCCAGGCAGAGCATTAATTGGTAGTTCTTGACTCCTCTCTTCCCCTGCTTTGATGAGCCCTGAAGTTTTGCAGTGGGAGGTCACTTTCATAACATGGTAAAGCACCATCCTTCTAAAAGGTGGAGAATTCTCCACCCACCTATACATCAATCCACATCCAATATTAAAGATGAGCAAAAAAGAAATCTTGTTTTAAACACTGATAGTTGGGGTTCTTTTTACTGCAAGCATAACAAGCTTATCTGACTAGTACACCAGCCCATCACCAATAGTCTTTCTCTACTGGCATTAGAAACCATTACTATTATTTCAAGATATGAAACCAGATTTTTCCTTGTGTTTGTCACTTTTTGTTATAGCACTGATTATTTCTTTTAGGGCTTTTCCTGAGAGTGCGTCACCAATAATACTCCACTATGATATATCATGGATGTAACCATGATTAAACACATCATAACCTATGTGCCTGGAGCTGTCCTTTCTGTACCATTGGAAATATTACCCTTGCCTTCTGATGCTACCATGCCATCTGTGCATGTAGCTGAGCTTCATGTGAATCCTTCCCTGATGCTTCTCTCCTGTGCTCATGGGAGTGGGTGCCTACTGTAGCACCCCACTGTTGGTTACTCATATATAAGAAGGTGAATTGGAAAGAGGACTCTTGTATTGCTCACTTCTGTTCCCCTCAAGGTCTAGCACATTCTCAAAAGTAGATAACTACTAACCATCACATGGAGAAGGACTAGACAGATGTATTTACAGGTTTACAAATGCCTAGCATGATCTAGTGTCACAGAGAACCAACTCTGAATCTTTATAATTAATTTCATATTATTATTGTCATATTTTAAAACTCTAGGATTGCTACAAACTAGCATACTATATTAAAGCAAAAGATGAGTCATTTGTTGAAAATCTTTAAATGTTGTTAATCAGCGCAAATGATCTATGGATAAAAACAATCAAAAACATAGATTGGGGAGATGTACTACTGACAGTCATTAAAATACCATTTTAGGAAAATGATTCCTAACTTTTTAGAAAGTGCCATACTTTTTAATTGATTATTAATTGATTATTGGATCTGCTGACACTCCTCATCCCAGCTCTTTCTTTGAAAGAATCAGGGAAGTCATCAGTTTATTCCCATATTTTCTTCTGTTTCTCCTTTTCAACTTTAAGGACAGCTATTTTCCTCCATGTTACTTCCTCCTAATGAATGGGCTCTAATGGCAGCCGGAAGCTGTAGCGATGCTGATGGGCAAATCTACCTGTCCTCAACCTGACAGCTCAGAATCACTAGGGAGCTTCATAAAACATGGATGCCTGGGCCTCACCTCCAGCAGATTCTAACCTAATTAACCAGAGGTGTGGTATAAGTATTTTTAAAATCCTACAGTCAGCTTTGAAAACTACTCCTTTCATCAAGTGAACAATTGGAAAGAACATAGGATTAGGAGTCAGATGCTCATTCACTCATTCAATACACTTTTAAGCCATATACTATATGTTGGGAACTAGACTGAGACCTGAGATGCTAAAATGAGTAAAACACAGTCCTAGAGAGGTTCACAGTCTGGCTAAAGAGAAAAGTAAATTACTCAAGTGTTGTGATTGAAAGAAACAGGGGACCATGACGTTCTAAGGAAGGAGAATTACTTAATCCAAGTTGGAAGGGTTGGAAAATTCTTCCCAGAGGAGACACATTGTCCTGGATCTGGAACAATGGAAAGCATTCAGCCTGGCAAAAAAAAAAAATAGCAAAGATGTTCAATAGAGAAGAAACCATTCATAAATTTGACGATCATGAGGCCTGAAGGGACTATAATCAGTTAATGCGGCTTGAGCCTACCGTTGGGAGGCAGTGGTGGGAAAGGAGGGGGAGAGGCAGACAGGAGCCAGGTCATGATGATGTAAAGGGCCTTGAATCTGACCATCAAAGTCATCACAAGGCAGATTGGCTATATATGAGAATACAGCAATACCTGGAGTATATTGCCATTGAACTGCTACACCTTACAATGAACACCTTATCATCTTTAGATTCCTTTTCCTATCCAGAAATATGAAGGTATGGCCTATAGGGACCAGCCAAAGAATAGCTTAGAGAGCTTGAGCCCTTCCATAATCTCCATCTTCTAGAGACTACCTCAAATAAATACACAACCTTGAAAAAACAATGTATTGGGGAGAAATGCCACCACTTGTACCCTTCATATGATCACCTAAACCGAAACTTGATTTTTAACAAGACTCCCACGTGACTTACATGCACACTGAATTTTGAGAAGCACTGCTCTAAAGTACTATCCAAATACAAAATCCTATAACTTAAAATAATTTCAAAAGGCGTGAGTGATTCTCTTTGCTTGAAGTAAGAGCACTTTTTACAATGGTTTTCATTCCTCACCATGCATCAGAATCCCACAGTGAACTTTCAAAGAAGGCACGTGTGCCTTGGCCCAACCCTGTACCACTCCGATGCCCCTACAAGTTCTGATTTCTATTGGACTTGGTAGCAGAAACAATACATTCTTTTTTAAAATGCTTTCCATTAATGAGATTGAAACCCAACAGCTTAAAGAGATCATTAAATTCATACAGTTTTTGTGGTCACTGGGTTCACCTGGGGTGAGGATGGCCTAGTTAAAGAAAAAAATAAAAAAAGGTAATCTGCACAGGCGGTCTAGTTCGATGGTACAGTGTTTGCCTAGCAAGTGTGAAGCCCTAGGTTACATCCTCAACACTGAAAAACAAAGGTCAACACTGGCTTTAGAAGGACTTCTACTAAGACCATTCTTCCTCCCCTGGCTGAGATGATCCTGCCTTCTTCATTCCCATACCTACTGTTCCTACTCCAGTCCTACTTTCCCAGATTCTCCATAAATCTTAACCAAGGTGCTTCAACCCTAGCGTGGTACTTCCCTCCACTTCTGTCTGTTTCATCCTCCACTGCAGCCACTCTTGGTTCAGGTATATTCTGGTGACCCAGCATTGACCATTCAGTGCTCCCCTGCCTGTTCACCCACATCCTAAGTTTCTGAACCAGGACTAGTCCTTTGATCCTGATCAAAACTAAAAGAGACTTTCTTAGGGCCATAGTCCTGAGAAGAACACAATCTCTTTCCCCCAAAAACACAGTAGACTTGGGGAATGCAGAGGGAATTTACCTCCTTGATGACTATAGACAGAAACCAGCTTCTCAGAGCTAAAGCTGCTAATGGTTATGGTCCAATCTGCCCCTTTCCACTTCAACCAATTTTAGAAGCAAAATATCTAGCAACAAAGAAGAAAATTAAACAACTAACTATTGTAATATGCCCTTTTTAATTTTGAAAATTTCATAGCAAAATGCTCTGGGGTTGACCCAATGGCTAGAAAACATTTATTTTAAAACTTGATCTTATAAATTAAATCATGAGTTCGTAGCACTAATTCTAAGTGCAACAATAGGTCATTGAAAGGCCTGAGCTGAGATCAGACATAATCCAATCTGCATTTTTTTAAAGGCCCTTCTGGTTGCTCTGTAGCAAATAAGATGCAAGGGGCAAAAGTGAAAGCAGGAAGCCAGTTAGGAAGCTATGGCAGTGATTCAGGCACAAGATGGCAGTAAGTGGGATGGGTGATAACCGTAGAGATCAACAGAACTGGGCAGATTCAAGAGATACTTAGGATTAACAAGACTTGCTGATGGATCAGATTAGGTGGGAGCAAGAGGAAGGGATCAAGGAGATCTCCTAAATTTTGCCTTGAACCTTGGAACTGTCATTTACTGTAATGGGAAAGATTAGCAAAGATGGAATCTTTGAACAGACTTGCTAAGATGTTGTGGCAACCACCCAGTAAAAAAAAAAAAAAAAAGTAAGAAAAAAGAAACCAGGTAGAATAATAGATGCAGCTTGGGCACAAAGACAAGTAGAGACACCAGGAGCCTGGTAAGAACAGATATCTAGGTCTGCATTTAACATTAGGGAGACCTGCTAGCCTGGAGTGGGGCCTCAGGCATCACTGTGTCTCCCCAGTTTCCAAATTTTTCAGTAATTTGATATTTTTTCAGTGAGTATAGATTCAAACATTTAGTAAAAGAAACCAGGTCTGGTGATAGATGGAGCTTGTGCGGAAGCCAGGAAAGAATGACTTAAATCCTGGAACCCGGGTCTAGAGCAGGATGAGATCAGTACAGATCATCTTTTCTGAGATGTGTTCCCAAAGCCTAGCATAGCACTTACCCACGCTGAGTACAGAGATGTTTGTTAAAACGCCTTATTGTTTAATGAATATTAACACAACACTTACTATGTACCACACAGCATTCTAAGTGCTTTAGATACATTAACTTGTTTAATCTTCACAGCAACCTAGGAAATCAAAACTATTGTTATTTCAGATGAAACTGAGGCATGGTGGATGCCTATGATGCCTCAAGCATCCTTTGACCACAAGCAAGACAGTGGTGAGCCTGTTTGTGTCTGTCTCCCACTGGACTTAAGGAAGAGTCTATCTGGAATACATGCTTAGAAGAAGTCCTAAGGCATTCACACACTTTATCTAAACACTGACATGTTGCTTTCCAGGATGGCTGTTCCAGTCTACATGTCCATCAACAATACCTGGAGGTTCCCATTGCTCACACCCTGCCAATACTTGTTATCAACTACATTTTAATTTTTGCCAATTAGATGAACACAAACTGATAATTTATTTACATTTTCTGTTCTCTAGTTAAAGATAAATTTCAGCATCATTTCATACGTATTTGCTAGATTTCCTGGTAGAAATAACCTATTTATACCTTTGACCACTTTCTGTTGGGTTTTATTGGTTTTAAGGATATCATTATATTGTCTTTGTATTAATTCTTTGTTTCTTTTAAACACTGCAGATATCTTACCCCAGTTTATCATCTATTAAATTTATCTATGACCTTTCTACATTTTTTATGACAAATAAGGACTTTGGTAAAATGACATTCTCTTTCCTTTAAAAAAAAAAAATACCAGAAAAATGTAAAGGCTTTCAGCTTCCATAATTGAAAAACCATCCCTTCACCAAACCATGAAACACAATGGCTAAGGAGAAAGTCTGAGAAATGAATTTGAAGTTCTAATTCCCAGACCACTAAATTGGTGATTAAGGAATGCTTTTGGTGTATTCTATTAATAAGCTGAAGCCATTTTTTATTTATCCCAGCTTGTTCCCACAAAGGACCTGAGGAAGCTTATAAGAAAACAAGCAATAAAATTGAAAAATATAAATTTAAAAAATCAGGAACAAAGAACACACAGCAGAATAGAAGGTCAAGATCAGGAAGAAACTAAAAATTCAGATATGTAGGCCACAGGGTCCTACAAAGTTATTCATGTGGAGCCAAAAATTTGGCTCTGAGCTTCTTGGCAACCAGAGGGAAAAGGGAAAAGGGAATACAATCAGGCACATTCAACAATATTCTCTTTGTTGATAAGAAAACATAAAAGTTCCTCACGGGAAGATAAGCTTTTCCTGGCCTTGAGTTCCAAAAGAGTATCTCAGGTGGGTTTCATGTTGGGGACAGTTCCCTCATCGACACCTCTATGGTAGAAACAATGATTCTTGTTTCTTTTAACATTTCTCAGTAAAGCTAATGGCCACCAAACTGTACTGGGTAAAACACAGAAATAAACTCAATCTGTCATTGGCCAGTTGAGTTCAAGAAGGAGAAAAAATGAAACAAAAATGAGTAAAAAAGCAAATCCATCCAATTATGCAATCTTTAAGAGTCTAATTTAGTCTAAAAATCAAATCGAAAACATCGGGGGAAATTAATGGCAAGTTAAAGATAACCCCAGCTGCTATAACAAAAACACTCTGAAAATCTCAGGGATATACTACAAAATAAATTTGTTTCTCATTGATATAAAACCAAAATGAGAACCAGAGTCATTCCATCTTGAAGACCTACCATAGTCTACACATGGGAAAAGAAAGTCAAGGACCACACAGGCCTACAGGCAACCACACATCTCTTCTGCTGATGTTACACTGGCTAGTACTTTGTCACTTAGCAAGTCCTGACTCTGAGGGAGATTGGAATAGTCTAAAGCCATGTGCCCAGGGAAACAGCTAAAAATTTATCACTCAGTCACAAATTATCAGCTGTATCTTTCAAATATTTTCTCATAACTTCAATTCTCTAAATCAGGGACCAGCAATGTATACCCCACAGGCTAAAACTACCCCATCATCTCTTTTCAGATGGCCCATGAAGTAACAAAGGGTTTTCCATCTTTTAAGGGTGTGGGTGGGAACAAAATAATAATAATATTTGGGGACACATAAAAATTTTGTGAAATCCAAATTTCAGTATCCATAAAGTTTAACTGAAGCACAGCCACACTTATTATCTATGGCTGCTTTTGTACTACATAGCAGAGTTGAATAGTAGCAACAGACTAGAAAAGCCAAAAATATTTACTCTCTCACCTTTTGCAGAAAAGATTTTCCATTGTCTATTTTAAACTGATAAGCATTCACAGGAGTTGAGCAACAGGTACTCTTAGCCAATGACCTGAAACACAAGTATGTCTTATTGGGGGTTGAATGAGCTGATAGTAAAACAGATACCTTTGAGGACACTGAGAAGTCTGAACAAGTTTCTGGCCATTCCTCTGTATGCAGAGTTGGACCAGGGTGAACCCTCAGGGAAAGCCAGAATGTTTCTTAAGAAGCATTTCTGAATCCACACTAGTTAAAAAACAAATGATTCACCAGTCATTTTTAGATAAGCAAATGAAGAAACATTGTTTTCCAAATTCCTCAAATAAGAACACATTTCTTCAATAGAATTGTTAGATATTACGCAAGCATAGCTTGTTTTTAAAAAAAATAATGTATCATTCTGTTATAGAAAGGGTACTGTTTTCTGGGAGCTGAAAAAACCTTAATTCCAATGGTGAAAGGTAAAGGATAAAGTTGACTAGTAATCATATTTCATGAAATCAAATATCAAGAAGTTTATTTATAGGTAATTTTCTGATAATTATGTTAGCCTTTCTTTGTTTCTTGATAACCCAAGAATCAGATCAAGAACAAAAGTAACTCCTTTCTATCCAAATGCTTTAACAACCTCTAATATTGACTGATAATATTTCTTTCTATAAAAGTTTGAAAAAATAGGTTCACAGTGAATATGTGCTGCTAGTACCTATCCAAAAACAATTTAAAATTTTAATAAGGAATAAAATATACTGACATATCAAAATAAGTTTTACAAATGAATCTCAGCATTAATGTCAATAGCCTCCCTCCCTCCTCACCCTTGAGACTCCCAGTGACATAAAGCATTAAGTCTCAAGACAAATTTTTTTTTTCTTTTAACCATTGTAGCTGTAATAGTAATCCAGAGCAAACAAAATCCCCTGCCCTGGGAAGCCAGGCTACCTGTGACCAGGATGCCCAAATTTGGGAATGACCTCAGAGATCATTATTCTGGAGTCCACCCCAACATCCTAGGTTTAGATAAGAGAAAACAAAGCACAGATTGGGTAAGCAATGTGCCCATACTACATAGCCAAGGAGCAAAGTTGACGTTGAGACTCCAGCCAATCCATTTCCTGTCCTGTAATTCTTTCTCTACACAATTCATCCTCCTACACTGGCTCTCTGAGCCCATCATTGACTCATGTCCAGTTAATGTATTCTGCGTCCAAGGCAGATAAATTCAAGTCCAATACCACTTACTGCACGAACCTCTTCCCAGTGATGCCTATAAAGCAGAAGCCCTGTCTGCTTTGCAGGGACCCAAAGATCCCACAATGCCTTTTTGGAAGAACTTAGTTTATCTCAGCTATTTGGCCAAAGTTAGATGCCTTTCATCGTTCTCTTCACACTACACTGGTTAACCACGGCTCTCTTCTTCCCTGATCACCTCCTCCTCTTTCCTCTGAAGCATCTGCTTCTCAGATCACTCTTCTGCAGTGCACGGCAACAGACAATTCCAAAACTGCACAGCTGCTCAACAGCTGGAGGAATAATTCCCAGGCAACCAGTGCACCACTTTTACCTTACTATTCTAACTTGCTATGTAAATATCCAGGATGTGTTTGTAGATTTCTTTCTACTAATACAATAATTCTACAAGTAATGAAGCCTGTGGTGAAATCTCTTAACTTTTTTAAATTCTAAGACATCTAAGGCATGAGAGCCACTCTTCTTGGCAGGTTCTCTGGGAAAAATTGTAATCAACCAAATTTAATTAATATTATTTGGTGTCATTTGACAAAACTAAATACTAATCTCCATTTCCCCCCGGTTTTTGAGTAGGACCAGATCTCAATTAATAGTATTGATTTATTTAAAACAAAAATAATGACCCCTTTACTTTCTAGCTCCCCTTTGCAAAAATCCCACAATCTCTAATAAACAATGATTTATTTTGCACAAAAACAGAAACAACTCTTTCCTTTCTTATCAATTCCCAAAATGTATAATTTTACCTCTGTGCTGCCTCAATCCCCAATCAGAGACACCAAAAGCTTTTTTAAAATCTAGCATAGTGACTGAGTACCACACCAGTAAGTCTCTACTAGAGAGGCTGAGACAGGAAGATCACAAGTTCTAGGCCAATCTGGGCAACTCTGTAAGACCTTGCCTCAAAATAAAAGATACAAAGAGCTGGAGATGTAGCTTAGTGGTAGAGCACCCCTGTGTTCAATCTCCATTATGGGGCAGGGGACAGGGGGCAGGGGAATCTAACCTGGTAGATGGTATCAAAAGGGGTAGACACTCTGATCCTGATTTTCAAAATGCTTACCTAGTAATGAATGTAATTTTTTCCAAGAGGTTTGACCATAATATTTTCAGTTAGAAATCTCCCAGTTTTCAATTTCTATACCTGTCAATCAAAATCTAGCATCAAAACACAGAATTCTGGCAGAATAACCAAAAATCTGGGGAACAGAATTCAAAGCATCTGAATTTAGAAGTTTAAAAAGGCTACTTGGGTAGCTGAGGCAGGAGGATGGCAAATTCTCACCTAGTGAGACACTTTCTCAAAATATAATTTTAAAATGGGATGGGGACATACCTCAGTAGTATGTGCTTGCCTAGCATGCATGAGGCCCTGGTTCAATCCCCAGTACCCCCCGCCACACACACACGCTTAATAAGGAATATTGTTTTGATGTTTGGGGATGTATATAAGTCACTGTGAGTCCAGCTCATTTTTTGCTTTTCACAGAGACAGTTGTTGAAGTTAGTTTCCAGTGAGGTACAGAAAGAAGGGACCATGGGGCTGGGGTTATGGCTCAGTGGTAGAGCGCTCGCCTCGCACATGCAAGGCCCTGGGTTCGATCCTCAGCACCACATAAAAATAAATGAATAAATAAACAAATATAATAAAGTTATATAAAAAAAGAAGGGACCATGAAAATCTTACAGTCCTGCTCCTCTTTTAAAAAGGAGTGAGGGGGTGGGTAGGCAACGTGGCCCTGTGGTTAAGAGGGCACATTCTGGAATCAGATGTTCAGGGTCCAAATCCTGGCTCCATTACTTTTTATTCTGTGAAGTTGATCAAGTAGACTATCTTCTGTACTGTAGTATTCTCATTTATAAAATAGGATAATAATGATGTTTATTTCATTGGTTTTGTGAGGATTAAATGAAATTGTATAAATACTAATTTAAAGATGAAGAGAGCACTCAAGAAGAAATTGTTGCTTAGCAAATACATGATAAATATCCACTTTTTCATAAACTAGAAAGTGAAGAACAAGGAAGCTATGTGATTCACCCAGTGTGCCATACAAGAAGTGCTAGAATTCCTAGTTCTTGTTGCACACCGAGTACTCACTTCACTATTGCCTCCTTCTTCTTAAAAATGTTTTCATCTATAACACTTACCTATTAACAAGGCTTAGCATTAATGCAACAGCTGAAGCAACTGAAAGTGGTCTTATCAAGAATAGCAAAGTCTACCTGAGACCATGTGCCCTTTACCCCAAGAAATTCCTATTCAGCTGCACACACACGGATGTGTGTAATCCCTGCCCACATTTTCATAGCCACTCAATGGCATTGACATTGTTCTCCTTAGTTGTTGCTCTTACTGCACTGTGAAAAGTGGGATTAGTTTTGTCCTCACAAAACTGTTGATCATAGCAGCCAATCTCATGCTCAACACATAGTTTTATGAAACTATGCAAAAATATAGCTAGGTATCAACTTCTTCCAGAAAATGTGAACTCATTTCTTCCTTTTATATGACTAAATCTAATTTTTTTAAAGTCCATTTTTCATGCCACTAAAGACCAAATGAGGCCAAACAAGTATTCTAGAATCAATTTAAGACAGAAAGTAATTCCATTATCATCAATCAGGGAAGCATGTCCTTATTTAATAATAACTTTTATACATTTTAAGTTATCTCAAATGCCGAAGAAATTCAAAAATAATCTATATTTTTTAAATCTCAGGATAGAAGGAAAAGGAACTATAAGCTTGCCTAAACTTGATAATTTAGAAGAGGATGTTTAAAACTTTTCTTTGACAACTGCCCAGTGATGTGTGAACCAGAATACTCACTACGATGTTTTTTATGATGTATAAGCTATAAAGCAGAAAAAACTTAAATATTCAATAAGATAAGAATAGAGTAAGTAAATTATGGCATATTCTCATAATGGAATAATATACAATCATCAACATTGATTATTAGACATAAACTTATTATCATGTAAAGATGTTCATGTTAATTAAAGAAAGGAATCATCAATAGCAATTTTTATTTTTCTTTAAAGAGAGAGTGAGTGAGAGAGAGAGAGAGAGAGAGAATTTTAATTTTATTTTTTTAGTTATCAGCAGACACAACATCCTTGTGTGTATGTGGTACTGAGGATCGAACCCAGGCCGCACGCATGCCAGGGGAGCGCCCTACCGCTTGAGCCACATCCCCAGCTCCTCAATAGGAATTTTTATGATCCAAATTTGAAAAAAAAAATCTATGATGAAAATCTTGTTTCACATGCATAGTTTTACATAGAAAAGAAAAATTGTAAGGACATACATTAAAATAATAATATTCAGGTAGAAAAGACTGTGGAATGAGATGGATATCATTACCCAAAGTACATGTATGAAGACACAAATGGGTGAATATACTTTATATACAACCAGAGATATGAAAAATTGTGCTTTATATGTGTAATATGAATTGTAATGCATTCTGCTGTCATATATAACAAATTAGAATAAAAATTTTTAAATAACAATAATATTCACTTCTAGGAAGTAAAATTAAAGGTTTTGTTTGTTTGTTGTTATTGTTTTGTCATTTTGTTTTTTGATATCAAGGATTGAACCCAGGGGCACTGGATTACTGAGCCACATTCCCAGACTTTTTTTTTTTTTTTTTCATTTTATTTTGAGACAGGGTCTCAATAAGTTGCTTAGGGCCTCACTAAATTGCTAAGGCTGGCTTTGAACTTGTGATCCTCCTGCCTCAGCCTCCAAGCCACTGGGATTTCAGGCATGAGCCATTATGCACAGAAAATTGAAGTTTTTTGTTTATATTTTCTAAATGTTTTACATTAGCTTGTTTTATTTGCCTAAAAAGTCATGAAGTATATAGGGCATTAGATAGCTTCATCCAAAATGGCTAACAGTAAGAAACTGTTCTCAGTTGTGGAGTACATCAGCTTTGTAGCAGCGGGCTTCAGTTCTTGGTAAGGCTAGATTAAGAGAGAAATTACCCTTAATCCTTCTATCCCTAGGTACACTGAGTTGACAAGTAAAATCAAAGGCAGAACTAAAACCAAAAGACAGAAGTCTCAGATTTCAATTCCCACTACTAAAGTTCATTTACTCATATATTCAATAAATATTTGTTATGAAGCCAGAAATTAAAGAATATAAGGATAGATCAAGCACAGATGCTACTTTCAGAGACTATAGTTACTAGGACAATAAGGAATCTACTTAAGTTTTTTTTTTTTTTAAAGTGGTACAAGAAAGTTATGTATGAAGAACAGGTTTCCTCCTACTCTGGAAATTAGGGAAGTATTATGGAATAATAAAAAGCACCGATGCAATTCAATGTAGAAAAGGTGAATTCATATGGTTGTATGGTTGCATTACCTCAGAAAATTAACTCTATGTAGTATCAAGTTTAAAAAAAAAGCAAACTGAAAACCAACATATATGCTTAATACACAATTCTACACACACATGCATACACAAAAACCAGCATGCATGGATATGCATATCCAGCCAGATTGTAATTAGCTAACACACAGTAGTTTGCTTTTGGTCATATTTTTCCAACATGTCTATGGGACAGGATCAAAAGCCTTCCAAAAGTCAAGCTAGGTTTCATCAAGATCTATCCAATGGCTTCCTCTCTGCTACGTGAGAAGATTTTGGATGAAGCTATCTAATGCACTACATACTTCATGACTTTTTAAGCAAATAAAACAAGCTAATATAAAACATTTAGAAAATATAACCCAAAAACGAATTTGCTGTGCACAGTGGCTCATGCCTGAAATCCCACTGCATGAAACAATGCTCATCATTGGATAGGGGAATTAAAGGTGGATGTTACCATTTTGCTCTCTTTCATGTCCAAGTTTGCTACAATACAACTGAATGGCATATTACTAATGAATAAATGGGGAAAATTTACCTGTGGTAACCAAAGAAGAGCCCGCATTATGCCATGATTAGTGCTGGACTATGAGAGAGCTAATGCTGACATGTAACAGATTATGACTTGGTTGCAGGTCTTGCTCACTTCTTTCTGACAGCCCAGCTCTGATTTTTTTCCATCATTACATTATTTACAATCATGGTAACCAAAATGGCTTCTCAAGAAACTATTGGTGATATATAGTCATCTTCTCATGTAGCAGAGAGGAAGCTACTAGATAGAGCTTGATGAAACCTAGCTTGACTTTTGGAAGACATGTTGGAAAAATATGATCAAGAGCAAACCACTGTATGTTAGTTAATTACAACCTGGCTGGAAAGCTCTAACCAAAACATTTAAATTTAAGAGGTCTCACAAACGTCATTTTGTGATAGCAACCTGGACAACAGACAGATGTGTCAAAAACAGTGTTCAGAGGTAAAACAGCAACTTCAGGTGAAATTGTACAAACAAAAGGGAACAAAATTCAGATTTAAGCTTAGTATGAAAAACTGGCTCCAAGTATACCTGAATTGGAAGAGAGAAAGAATTCAAAAGTATTTGAATATAAATCTGACTACTCATAGGCATTGCAGCAGCAGTTTAAAATCCTGTTCTGACAAGGGACACTGAATTGGGTCTAAGACATCCAAGTGCACACGGCACACACCCATGTTAGCATGTGTCACATTGTATTGTCATTGTTTGTCAGCAAGTCTTGCTCTCCCTCAAAAGTTGTCTTTTTTTTTTTTTTTAATTTGGCTATATTTCCAGCACCTAGCAGGAACCGGCAGTGTGGAAGTTTTCAAAATATCTTTAAAAATGAATGAGTCGGGGAGTTGAGGATGTAGCTAAGTAGTAGAGCATTTGCCTAGCATGTGTAAGGCCCTGGGTTTGATCCTCAGCATTAAAAAAAAAAAAAAGAATGTGCTGGGTATAATGGTCATTACACACCTATAATCCCAGCTACTTGGGAGATTGAGGCGGGAGAATCACAGTTTCAAGGCCAGCCTGGGCAACTTTGTAAAACTCAGTTTCAAAATAAATAAACAGGGTTAGAGTTACAGTTCAGTGATAGAGTGCCCCTGGTTTCAACCCCAGTGCTAAAAACAATAACAACAAACAAACAAACAAAAAAGGGTGAATGAAATTATGTGTTATCTTTCTCAGATACCCCACAAATGCACTAGGTCCCCTTGGAGCTCTCCCTTTAAAGATAGATATGAATAGTTTGCTGAACATCTAAATATGCAGAGGAGACCCTAAAAAAGTTGAGGAGCTGATAAGTGAAAACTGAACTATTCAGTTGATAGAAAACTAGGAATAAACCAGTAAAACATTCTTTCTGATGAGATCTTCCATGAAGGGTTTCTTTTTCTATTAGAAATTTCCAAAAATACCAGGATAGAAAGACAGACTAGGGAAATGGGCCATTATATATTGTAACAGATAACAGCAACAGCAAAAATAAACAAAAACTCAGCTAAAATAAATTTTACTGGATGCTTTTGCAAAAGAGCCAACTCCTCAGCTCCATGATAAAGGCTCATGTATAAGCCTCTGTGAATTTAGGAGCAGGATTCTGAAGCAAGCCCCTTCCAGAGCCAAGACACCATGATTTTGTGATAAATATGCGTAATCAGCCATCATCAGAAGCTTTGCATAATTAAACTGAAAATGCAAACCTCAATTTTATTTTCATGATATTTATGTTCTAGGCATCATAGAAGTTTATATCAACAGAATATAAAATATTCTCTGGATGTACAGGAAATAGATTTCTAGAAAATCCCATACTTATTTCTTTCTGTATATTTGTTTGCATAGCTTTCTATGTTTAAAAAAAAATAGCTGGCTATTTCTCAATTTTGAATGTTTTAAATAAAATCTTATATTAAATCCAATAAAATCCTTTCAGTTCCAAAATGCATTTAGTATACATATTAAATATGATTATAGTAAGAAATGATGAGAAATCAACACAACTCTTGATTCTTATCTATTTATCAAATATTACATCATTCTATTCTTTGACAATTGTTTTTATTTGCAATATATAACTGTTTAATAAATAATCTACTTGTCACCATATAAAGCCTTTAATTTCTCTTCCTTTCCAAAAAGGAGTGAAAGAATCCCCCAAACTTATTGATTTAATACCAAATTTAAATAAACTCAAAAGCCCTCTCACTTTCACATTGAGTAAAAAAAGGTCAGACTGGGCATCTTCCAAATGTAAAGGCTTAATTGGACTAATTCTTTCACGATAATAATGTATATTTAAGATAGCCACTAAAAATTGTCAATGCTAATTTAGTAGATCAATTCCATTAAATGCTTTGAACTTTTCACCACTTGCTAATCTCATCTATTACAGCTGCTGTTTTGTTAAAAATCTGAAGCTATAACTTAATATCATATTACAATAATTCCAGCCAGATCTAAAAAATACTTTTCTATATGTGGAATAGAACCTTAAAAGATCTTAAATTGTGTCAAATTTGAAGAGTGTAGCTATAAAATTTCCCACAGCCCAAATGCAAAGCAATCTTATCAGTCTACGGTACTTAATATTATGGAAAGAAGCTTGCAGGTTTTTAAAATATATATTTGAAATATATATATCTTAGAAAAATGCATGTTTTACTGTTTCTGATATAAAGTTTCAACCTTTGTGATTACTGATCATAGACCAACCCTTATCCAACTAAATGGTTCAGATTTTAATATCAAACACAATGTAATTTAGGAAATAATTCAACTCAGGTCAATAAAAATGTCAAGATTTTGCTCAACATTTAAGTGAACAATATAAGTGATATGACTCATTAATGTAAAAATAACACATTCATAATTAGTCAACAAAGAATTCGGGGAGACTCCAAACCACTATTGAACATCCACCATATCTTTTTTTGTTTGAAATGAGATTTTTGAGGCTATTTTTATTCCTATGATTTACCACCAGTATCCTCTGGGTGATAGTTGAGGAAACAGATGCTGGGAATCTCTGTCCCCTGAGTTCCTGAGAGGAGGACTCTGACTCAGCCGTGCCAGGTCCCGGCTTTGTACTTCCACGTACAGCGGGTGGTGGAGAGAAGCGTAAATGACTGCCTGATTTCCAGGCTCTGGTTGCCAGTTTCCTCAAAGTTTCCACTTACGCATTTGCCTCCCTTACCAACTGCGTTTGAAGTTCCCATTCCAAAATCCTGAACGGCATGTTCCCAGGATACATCTAAGTTTCAAAAAAAAAAAAAAATTAGTGGGGATTTTCCAGCTGAAATTTTAAAAAAATAAATTGACAGCTGGGGAGGGGACAGTCTCTGTTTTTAAGAGTTGTTCCTTTGCTGTCGATTGATGGTACTGCTCTCTGCAAAAGGAGGATGTAGATAGATAAAAGAAATCTCCAATTGTTTCATTTTAAGCTCAGTTTCTTGAGAACCACAAACCTTCCTAAAGTTTCCTGTTCCCTATTATTTATTGTGAACAAATTTAAACTAATATAAATCTGCATCTATTTGGAGATTTTATTTCAATTTAAAATAATGTTTATTAATGTCCAAAGCTTTATTCTTTCTCAGTGCATCAAGGACTAGGCGAATGGGAAGTGGGGGGGTGCAGAATCTATGAAGCTTAAATATCTTTTGTAATGATTTAAAACAGAAGCTCAGGCCACACTATAGATTGAAATTCAGTTTCTCAATGCAGCAGTTTCTATTAAAAGGATTGTTTTATAAAGAAATTAAATTCACTGGCCAGTCTATATTTTTACCAAGTTTTTTTAAAGCTACTTTTACTTTACTCTATTTAAAGTAATAGAACCTATACAGGTGATTTTTTAAATTTTAATTTTATGTAAATCAGTGTTATTTTCTGATCTAGTGCCAATGAACTACCAAAATGGGTAATTATCAGTCCTGAATTTAGTGTGATTTAATGATAGCCTAGAATAATTGATTTAGGCTATTTCTACATTAGGAAAATGCAGCAATTATTACTGTCTTTCAGATAAAGTGAGTTTAAATTGATGAAGACCTAGCAGTTCATCTATGTGAGGTGGAGGCAACAAGTCAACCTGTTAACTTAAAGGAAATCCATCAGTTTTTGACATAGGGAAGGGCCACAAGAAGAAAGGTTTTTGGTTTACTATCATGTATATCAAACAATTGCTAAAAAATAAAGCATTGCCTTCCATCATAAAAACACCTAACCCAGGGGACTGGGGACATGCCTCAGTGCCCAGGTAGAGCATAGTTCAATCTCTATCATCACCAGAAAAAAACAAAGACACCTAACCACTCTCAAGTTGATAACCATCCTGTTATCTGTGAAAGACCATTGGTAGACTGGGCCTCCTCACTATCAGCAAATATATATTTCCTAACAGTCACAAGAAGAAATTATTTTGCAGCAAATCAGAAACATTCTAAAGGGAAATGAGGCCTTTTGAATGAAAAATACTACTTCAGTGAAAAAAAAAAAAAAAACAGATACTCAAAATGAGCAAAGAACCTTAAAATGCAAAAGATTTTTCCAGTAGAATATAGCCAGCCGAACTGCCATACAACAAGCAACATAAAATTTGCCATTTAGGGATTGGGAGTGTAGCCCTGGGTTCCATTCTTGTTGCACGTGTTCGCACGCGTGCACACACACACACACACACACACACTAATCTCCAATAATATTTCACACAGACATCAAAAGAAAACTACAGATTAAAAAAAGGAAAAATGCACATTATGCTGAACTACTTTTGTAGCTGCAACAAATAACTAATGTTTAACAATTACACTCAGGCTTTAAGTAGGCACAAAAACACCAAGTAACCGATTAGTCAGATGCTTAAGCAAAGAAAGTCAGTCGAGTTTGGTGAGTAATCTAAAATACTATTTGGCCATCCAAAGAGGTATTGTCACCCTTTACATATAAGTGAAAAATAATACAGGGTCAGTAATATAGTTACACGGATTAGGGAAGAAAAAAAATTTAAATGAACACATCAACTCTAGCATATGAATTACATGCTAAAATCCCTTTAGTATACACAAACACCATTGCCAAACTTAAAGGCCCAGACAGCACCCACAGGGATAGACAAACTCTTATTTTAATGTTTCTCTGAGCCCATCAAATGACCTCGTAAGTATAATATTGAAGGTCAATTCTCTAGCATCTCAAGGGTTAAATTCTTTGTTGTGAATAATTTTGAAAAAGTATCCCAGTAAGCAGTAGGCTTAGGCTAGTTCAGCAAGAGAAACCGTTCCATAATGAGGCTTGGCCTCCCCAGTCCCAGTAGAATTAATTTTGTGCAGTAGAACACCTAGATAAATTAGTTTTGCTTTAAATATTGAGTCCTAAAAGAGTTAAAAGAGGGAGAATATCAATCAATAATTTTTAGATTAACTACTTTGTATATGACAAAACAAAATTAACTTTGGCATTATAACCTCTTTCTCTGGCATTTCTGATGAACCTCTGGTTTAAAATAAATAATTAGAGATTTTAAAACCAACCAAACATGGGCATTTGCTTCTTGCTATAGAATGTTAACTCACAACCCAGTTTTTTAAAAAGAAAAGCTTACTCATACATTTTGCAAAATTATAAATATTAATATTATTTATTAAAATAATCCCATCTGAGAATTAAGAATTCTGAAAATATATAGACAGATTTCTGTAGGTCTTTTAAATTATTGTTGAAGAAATGAAGCTTAAAAATTAAGTGAAAAATAACATCAAGTTAACAATGTTAGGTTCTTACAATTCTATTTTAATTGAATAATTCCTCCCAAAGTCCAGCTCTTACTACCCTTTTATAAATTTGACTTCTATTGAAAGATTTTCACAGAATTAAAATCATATCTACAAATGACAACAACTTTGAACTAGAACTCTCTTATGTTTTAATGGCTTTTTCTGGTTATAAATGCCTACCAAAAAAACTATAAGATACATTTCTATGGAAGATGAAACCAGGCTTTTAACCTGGCCAATTGCCCATATAAACAAACTGGCTATAATTTGCTAATTAAAATGGCAAATCACAACCATGTTGAATTTACATCCCTATGCCAAAATGTTATTTAACAGATAACTAGAAATAGAGGAAATGTCTCTTTAACAGATTCTTTTAAGAATACATCTACAGGAAGCATCCAGCACTCAAACAGTCATAAAAGCAAGAAGCAGTTGAACAGTGGCACCCAGAGGTGAAAAGTATATTACTTCTAGAGATTTATATTGTTAACTAATTTGTTTTTCAGCTATCCTTTCTGTCACTTCCAGATTTTTCTCTGGTAACATACCAGAAATCATTCTGTCTTAGTTGTGTATTTAAATACTATATTTTAATCAGTAAAAATAAATATTTTATTTTAGAAAAAGCACTTTATTTCTGTATTAAACTGCATGTCAATTCCTCTCCTCCGAAACAATAAACAGACAAAATACCTTCCAGAATTGAATAAAACATCCACCCATCTACTTCTAGCCTATCAATATTATTAGGAAAACACATTTTTAAGAAATGATTCTGTGACTACTACACAAATTGCATACACCCCAAATTATGGGTTGTTGTTTGGTTTGGGGGGGGGTTGTTTTGTTTTGTTTTGGGTGGTTTTTTCTTTTTTTTTTTTCTGTTTAAGTCAAACTATAGCATATCCCTGAACCAAAATTGATAATACTGTTGAGGAAAAAAAAAATCTTGGTTTAAGTTTAACCCACAGAAAGTTAATGAAGCACTCCTTCCCCCACTCCAGGGGAAGAGGAAAAATTAAATATAATTCTGATTAATTCTGAAATAAAGTTGACTAACTTTTGAGTCTAAAAAATAAGTTTCATATTGAATTCTCCCATTTGTACCATAGCTGGGGATAGAAATAGGAATAAGAATGTTGAATAAGTGAGAGAAAAGGAAATAACATTTTTTTAATGCCATAGGAAGTTTAAAAATAACAATCTACTTTGATTTTTAATTAAAGAAGCTCCATACCCTTGAACCTGCAGGCAAGCAGTAACATCAAGCATTTGGCTGGCTCTGAGTTCCTCAGCTACCCTGTAGAAAAACGCCTCCTCCTGGATCTAATCACCTTCAGGGAGCCACAAATAAACCCTTAGTCTCTGGGCCAGTGTAGGTCAGGTTTTTAAGAGGCTCAAAGAACAGGGTCTTATTTTTTCCCTAAGCTGAAATGCACACGTGTACTTAGTAGAGAGGGTTTCCCAGGCAGCTTATGGCCAAACTATCCGGGATTTTCCATTACCTTTTGAGAGGTGTTCTCTTCAAGATCCTCGCTGCTTCTTCTTTTTAATCACCTAAGAAGCCACCTTAATGTGCCAAGCTTCAAAATAAGGCTCATCCTTTCTTATCTGCATCTTCAGCCTAATGATGAGAAATGGGCTTCCATAAACTTGCAAAAGGCAGGGAAAGGCTGCCAAGTCATTACCTACTACTTTGAATTGGAAAGATGAGATCTGTCCCTTTTTAGAAGAATAGTAATAAAGTATTAAATAATAGTACAAAGCCTTCAGCATTTCGTATAAAGGAAATTGTCCAGTGGTATTCAAAACAAAAACAAAATACCTTTATTTTCTGCTCTTTGAAATCTGTATCCGAATATATCCTTCATTTTGCATATCAAGCCCTCCCTGTTCAATTGTCTGTCAAAAATGAGAGAATTATTCCTGCATGAAAGTCAATTATCAAAATAAACTTTCTCTTTTTGATACCTTCCTCTTGTCTCTTTTAACTTTCCGGTAAGTAGCAGTGTCCTTGCCTAAGCCAATATTTTGACAAGTGGCCAGACTGCTACTCGCAGGGGGCACAGTTGGAAGCAGGTGGGCCTGCTCCTCTTAGTGTCAAACAGCAAAACTGCAGGCTTTCTCATACTAAAACCACACCATCATTGTCCATATTTGAGGGTTCCATTACAGTAACAGTTTAAAGGAACCCCAAGCTTACAGCATTTGGGGACAGACGTTAGGGAAGCTACCTCCTATGTATCACACTGAGCTCTCAAGCCGCTCCGAAAATCCACAACTGTTCAAGACCCGCGCCCGTCGGAGGCCATAAGCCGCAGTAGACATGGGCGCCACCTAGTGGATTCTGTTGACCCCGGGGGGTGCCTTCAGGACATCTGGGGTTTATGTAAGATTCTGCAAGATTCTGCACACAATCCCCACAACTAATGTGTAAAAAACGATTTTCTTCATGCTGCGGTGGGGATGAGGCTTGTCTAAAAGATAAATTAGTAAATTAAAAAATAAAGAAGAAAATGACAGAACAAGCAAAGGAGTAAAATGACTCTCACAAAAATTTCAAGACTAACACACACCTGCAATCCCAGTCGGTAGGGAGGCTGAGGCAGGAGGATCTTGATTTGGAGGGCAGCATGTGCAACCCCCACCACCCCCCGCCAAAAAAAAAAAAAAATCCCAAGACTGTTTTTTTTAAAATATACATTTTAAGTATTTGTACTGTGGAAGTACTATATTATTTTTATCTTTATTAAGAAAAAGCTGGCATGGTGGTACACACCTGTAATCCCACTAGCTGAGGAGGCTGAGGCAGGAAGATCACAAGTTCAAAGCCAGCCTCAGGAAGTGCAAGATGCTAAGCAACTCAGTGAGACCCTGTCTCTAAATAAAATATAAAAAAGGGCTGGGGTTATGGCACAGTGGAAGAGTGCCCCTAAGTTCAACCTTTAGTACCAAAAAATGAAAAGAAAATATATGGAAAGTTCAATTTGCTAAAATATTACTATTTTTCTATAATCTGACAAATTGAATATTGTATAGTTATGCCTTAATAGCTTATGATTCAGCAATACAAATGGAATTGGATTCTTATTTTTTCTATCATCTTATAAATACATGAGTCTTAAAGATGCTGCTTATAAAATACTTCATCAATTATTTCTCCCTTCCTCACCCCAACAATTCCCATTCCTATCATGCCCCAGAAAAAGTTCTTACTCATTTCCAGCTCTATTCTTTGTACACATATATTTTCTGGAAGAAAGAATTTCAATTTTCTTCTCCACAAAGTTTTGTCTATCTCTCAATTTAAGATCAAATTCAAAATACAACTCTTGGAAAGTTGTATCTCTGGTCTGCAATCATTTCCTAGCTTTATGTTTCCAAACATATTTAAGTTGCCACTTGTTTATGATTTCCTAATGGTCTCATCTCCACAAGTAGTACTTGTGTCTGATCCAAAGCCTCTACGTCAGGGAAAAAAAAAAAAAAAAAACTAAGATGCTGAATAAATAGCAGTGATGTAAGTAAATGACTGTTTCTGTCAAGATCTGTTAATAAATTCTCCCATTATCCTGTCCTTTTAGGGAGGTAAATATATCAGTAATAATGAACATTTATTGAGCTTTATTAAAGCAGGGTCAATGTTAATCATTTATTGGGTGCTCACAACAGTCCTGTGAAACAAGGACAGTTGTGCTACTGTCCTTATTTTGTAGTTAAAGAAAGCTGAACATGAAAGGTTAAGAAAATCACCAGTGATACAGAGGCAGAGCTCGAATATGAAGCCAATCCTTCTGACTCCAGAGCCTATATTCTGAATCACTGTATTACACTGTGTCTATTTTATATGTTGCAATTAAATGTATGATACGCTATATAATCTCATTATTGGTGGTATTATATTTCAATGATTCACTTTATAAAAATTAGTTATAATTTTATCCCCTGGAAAAAAATCAGTTATTTTAAATAGTTACTAAAATTATTCAAGTTGTTAATATTTTTGACCATGTTTGTTCTTCAAAGAATGAGCTTACTATAATCAAAAGATTTGTACAGAGGAAGGAAAAGAAATTACTTTACTGATCAAAGGACTGATGTAGGAAAATATGCAAGCTGACTGCATTTAGCTAAGATTGCAACAATGAAGTGGAAGAGCCAGGGGAAATGGGAGATCTGGTAATAACTGTTTCTTTGTTTTTTCAGTTCACCTGACCTCTTTAAACATTTTAATTTAGAAATGCTCCTCATACTCCTCAGGCTTGGTCTCGTGAGTAAGCAAAGCAGCAACCCCACAGGAACCACCTGTGGGTTTCAATTCAAGGGGACTAGAAAGGACTCCCAGCCCCCTAAAAACATTTAAAGATATTTAAAATTGCATCCCTAGAGTTCCTTGAATCAAAAAAAAGGGACTTTTCAAAAACAGGGACAACATTGATATAATTGCTCAACCCTGGAAATAACCCATAAATCCCTAATCAACAAAATAGATAAGTAACAGATAAATTCATACAATGAAATACTATTTGCATTGAAAATGAATGTACTAATGAGACACTCAATGTGCATAAATCTTGAGCTGGGGCTATAGCTCAGTAGTAGAGTCTTTGCTTATAATGCATGAAGCCCTGGATAAAATCCTGGCCAAAAAAAAAAGTAAAGAAAAAAAAAAAAAAAAAACCTCAACATAGATAAATCTCAAAATACAATCTGAGCAAAAGAAGCAAAACACAGAATACACAAAAATTCCTCTTACATAAAGTGCTAAAAGTGGCAAAACTAATATCTTATTTAGAAGTATATAACTCAGGAGTGAAATTGATTACATTATGTTATGTGTATATACAAATGTGGCATAATAGGTCCCACTGTTATGGATAATTCTAATGCACCAATGAAGAAGAAGATGAAGAAGGAGGAGGAGGAGGAGGAGGAAACTCAGATAAGAAAACTACAGAGAAATACAAGGAAATGATGCCACAAAAGCTGGTTGCCTCTGAGAGGCAGGACAACAAGGCAGGGAAGGAGATGGGTCACTTCTGGAGGTCTGGCCATGCTTCTTCCAATCCATCCCTCGGGCTGTGTTCACTTTCTGTTCTTATGTCATATTTCATAGTAAAAATGCAAAATAAGCACATCCAATGATC
Organism: Callospermophilus lateralis; assembly: GCF_048772815.1. Taxonomy (NCBI): domain Eukaryota; kingdom Metazoa; phylum Chordata; class Mammalia; order Rodentia; family Sciuridae; genus Callospermophilus; species Callospermophilus lateralis. The sequence goes on along the minus strand of NC_135313.1, from coordinate 54,448,901 downwards.
ATTTCAAAAAACGTACCAGGAAAAAAATATATAATAGGCTTGTACCTGATTATGTTTGGGTGAGGATAAATTTATGAGCTCCATGATTGCAGCCATAGAAGGAGAGGAAAAAAGAGTAAGCATGAAGACTCACTTCAAAAAGAGGATAGTGGCCAGATGGCCAGCTCTGGATCTCAACTAAAGTCTTGCTCCCTGCCAGCAGAGGGCCTAGGGCTGGTGTGTAACCTCTCTAATCTTCTGCTCTCCACCTACAAAACAAAAACCACAGTAGGTCGTCCATCCCAGGACCATTTTGAGACTTATAGCACATACTGGTTTTCATTCATTACCCAGTAAGGGTTGTTTTGGTTTTTGTTGTTGTTGTTGTTTTGGCCTGAGATTGGAATTGGAGGAGGAAATCACCACCAGAAGCAGAAAAGGTGGAAACTCAGAGATTATATTTAATGGATTTCTTTTCTATTTTTCACTGGGTCCCTGCTTAGCCCCATTAGCTTCTTCCTGAACCACTCACCTGAGACTTCTCTACGAAGAGTCACCTGGGACCTTCTGGAACCTCTTTTCTCTACCTCTTTTGACACTGTTGATGGCTTCATCCTTAGAACTTTTCTCCCTTATTTTCTTTGATACCCTGAGTTGACCCTTCTTACCAAAACCTCACCATTGCCTGCAGTCTGGTTCTGGCCATTTCCCTCCACTCCTGCGACAGCTTCCTAATTGGTCTTCTCTGGGATGGCCTCTCTTCCATCCTGTCCCCCACAATGTAGCCACAGTCGCATCATTCCCAGATTGTTCACATGAACCTCTATCCTCTTTGGTGCTAGATGATCTGGTAGTAGTTTCTACAGCTACACCAACCTACCTGCATTCCATCTGGACCTTCTTGCCTTTCAACCATCTCCCCTCTTCATCTGGAAGATCCCACTCCTCACCATATCACCTGCCTCCCTTGTAAAATGTTAAAACTCAGGACCAGTCCTCTTCTACCCACCACCCACCACCCAACCCTTTCTAACAACATACCTTCCTTTGTAATGGGTATCATCTGTGATCATCCTTAAACACCTGCACTAATTGTCCAAACTCCTTACAGATAGGCACCTTTCTTACAATTGTATACTATCAATCAAAACAGGACCAAGAAAAACCCAGTTAAGTGAATTAATGAACAAAGCAAATCATCAATGCATACTCCACAATTTTACAAGACTGTCATTGCTATCTTCTCTACTGTATATAAATCCCTCACTCCTTCTACTGAAGGGAAAAGAGTCATGTATCACAACCTTGTCTCTTAAACCCTGTCTTCTAACATTTTTTGGTTTTGTCATGATTATTGTATTTTTCCCATATTTAACAAATCAAAAACGGTAGAGGTAAATTAAATCTATCTGATCTCATTCATATATGTTATGTGTAATTGGACAGCCATGGGTTCAAATTCTAACTACCACATACTAGCCTGATTAAATTATTCAACCCCAAGTTTTCTCACTTGAAAATGAGAGTAAAAATACCTAACCCCTGGCTTTCTTGTGAAGCTAAATCTACTAATATACATTAAGCACTTAGCAGATTTCCTAGCACAAATAAGTGTGCAACAAATACTATTATTAATGCACAATTGGGACAGTTATTTTGCACTATATTGTTAATTATTCATTACAGTGTTCTGTCCTTTTCAAAACTGGGAGTCACTTTGGATTTAAAGTAAGGCCTGAATAACTCTATTTTTCCCCAAATTCTAAGGCATTTATTTGCATTATGTGGAAATATAGAGAGAAATAGGTAGTGGTAACTATCTTATTTCTTAACTGAAAAATTCTGAACAAGAGTAGATTAATTGAAAGTAGAGATTTTACTTAGTAAGTGCTAGCAGTCTCACAGTGCAATCTACGTCTGTTATTAAAAGCATGTTAGTTATGTACATTGTTTATTGGCAAAACACGCTTTAATACATAACATGAAAAATCTGACATCACTAACTTAACTTTTGTTCTTCCTATTTTTTGAGTTTAATACTTCAACTTAAATCTTGTTAAATTTAAAATGGTTTTTGAATAATGCAATGAGAAAAGTAGAAATGAAAGAAAACAGACTATATTAGCTAGAACTATATGAGGATATTCATATGGCCCTTGTAAATATGAGAAGAGATCATTGGAATTTATATTATACATACAGATTACATTTCAATTTTTTAAAAATTCACCAAATTCTTCACTAATCTAAAAAAGAAAGGTCTGTTTATCTATAAAACTCACTTTCCCTCTTGCACTTGTTCCCCCAAAAAAAGAAACAAAAACACTAGCTACTTTATTCAAAAAAGAGACTCTCATGACAATAGAATTATTATGACAAGCATTTTCCATACTTTATTCTTCATGCCCAGAATGACATTGGTAAGATAAGACATTCTAAAAGTCAATAGCACTTATTTTGAAGTTTAAACTATCATGTTAAAAAAAAAGTCATTTCCTTAAACAGGAAATGTATTAATAATGACACAAAAGACAGTACAAATCACTATAGAGTACAATATTTCCTTTCAAAAAGAAAATAATATCCTATTCTCAAAAGGTAGTATTCTTTAGCATGGTGGCTTTTTTTTAATACAGGAGATGGGAAAATCTTGGCATTTTTTGTCTAATATTCACATATATTTAACTTAATACTGATCACTTGAAAAATTAATATATTTCACTCAAGATTTAAGTTGAGACTATATGAAACTGTAAATCGCACCAGATAAGTTGTCTTTGATTTATATATACATTATTTATTTATTTTCACACCAGCTTTTGCAAAACTATCATATTTTTGCAATTAATTGATTCTGCAAAGCACTGTACTCCAGAAAGCTCTGCAGAGAATGACTTATGAAAATAATACATTTTTTCAGACTTCTAAAGATTTTAGATTTATTTATAAAACAGAGATCTACCATAGAAACATTTTTGTATTTTATTTTATTTGCAATGACTTTGGATTGGATGGTATTGTGGAGGCTGAAAAAATTTAAGAAAGGTAATTGTGCATGGATTCCAAGTTCTGAAAGGTTACCAATAGTATATTTTCGTTTCCTATTAAAAATACAGAACCTTATATCCTGCTTCAATTCACTGCCTAACTCATCTCACGACTTTTCCATTTTTTACCTAAATAAAATATCCTCATTTGATAACAATGCAAAACTTTTACCTAAAATGTTGAGGTATGTGTGTTTAAGTTCCTTTGTGCATTAGCCAGCTATTAGGTAAATAAATCAAAGCCATTATCGAATCCATCCTAAAGTACAATAAATTACATTTTGTTTGTCCACCTCATAAAATATATCAAAACACATGGAAATTAACGAGAGTTTTAGTCAAATATTCTAAACTCTTTTTCTAAAATAAATAGATTTCCTGAAGCAAATAATTGCTATTATGAATGACTGCCTGAATAAATTGATTTAATTCACTGTCATTGGTACACTTACAAATGCATGGTTACATGAAGGTTTTGAACCCAATGGAAGCCCTTTATTTTCCAGGATCAGGATATAAAGAAGGTTCTTGCTAAAATTAACTTTCTAAGATGAGACTCCAAAGTCTCTAAAATGGTTGCTTTGCTATTTATTGAATCAGCATTCTCAGGATCTAAAATGTAGACTATTCCCTTGAAGATAATTTTTTACTAAAAATTGGTTTGAGGAGCAATTTAGAAATACTTATTCAAGTCTCATTTTTATGAGCAAAGAGGATTAGTTAGGGCTTGGTATCAGAAAGAGCAATGATGGGATTTTAATTTTTCATAAAGCTGGAGGTTGCTTAAATACATTAACATGAAAACGCACATCTTTTTATGTGAATTATCTGAAATTAACCAAAAGCTGAACATGGAAACATCAAATCAATGATCTAGCAAATTTAGGCTCATTTGAGCCAGTGTGGGGACAATTACTCCACTAAGTTGATTTAACAAACATCCCAAAACTGACCCAGAGCTCAGCCTGGGTCTAAGGAAGACTCATCCTTCCACTATTTCTTGAACTGTTTTGTGGGCACAAGGGCATGTCACTTTTGTGTGATGGGGAGGTGGAGGGGGGACATAAGGAATGTAGAACTTCCTCATTCATTCAAAAGCAAACAGAAATTTTTTTTCTGCTCCCAAATATCTTCCTTACTAATAAGTGAATTTCATCATTCTATTAAAATAAATAAAAGAGCAAGTCTACATGTTCTAAGGGGACGGAAGCCATAACTGTCCCACAGTTCTATGCCAGCCTAGCACAAAGGCTGATCAATAAATATCTGTTGAATGAACACATTTCCTGACATTTTTAGGCAGCGTGGGATTTTAAAATGTTGTTTGTTTTTTGTTTCTATCAAATCTCTTTCCAGTTCCTATATGTAAGAACTCAAATTAATGAAAAGCTAGGAAAGGGAGAACTTCAGGGTAAAGTGCATTTATTCTTATGGAATAATGAAAATGACAGTAAATTTCTGATTTGTAACTATTTTTTTGGCCGACCTGGCTACAGTCTAATAAATGAAGAGGAGAGCAATCTCTCCTAATACATGAATTTGGTTGTTGAATAATGGAGTACATTCTTTATTATCAAAATTTTGTTACCCAAAATTCAGTGGGTGGTAGTATGTCCTTGTCTTTATAAGTTCCTGTAAATTCTAATTCTAACCTTATTTAGTTGAGCAATTGGAGTGGGAGTGGTGGATTAACTGACAAAAAATAATCCTAGCACATAGACTTTCACTGGCCCTATTACTGGAATTGAACATTCACACAATAAAGAAGGACAAATAACTGATGCTGGAGACATAATTTTAATCTTCATAAAAATTCTTACATAAATAAAGCTCCCCCCCCTCCACCCAGGAGACTGTGAGTCTATGTTAATTTGCATAGTTTGTAACCTAAAGTCTGAATAAGGCATTTTGGAATAAGTCAAATGGAGAACTGTGTACTACAGTATTACACCAACCATTAGATTACCTTTTAAAGAGGGGAAAAAATATATGACAGGATTGTTTCATTGCAACATTTCAGAGAAAAGGCAATATAATTATGTTAAATTCAGGAAGGAAAATTGTTTAGTTGCATCTTTGTTAACAATTTGGAAGCATCCATTGTATTACTTCTGTAATGTTATTGAGCTAGTTTTATTAAGGCAAATTTATAGCAATGTTAGAAATTAATACCACTCTTATTTCCTCCACTGCCTGACTTTATTGAATGCCATGGGGCATATTAATCAGTAAAGCCAAGTAGTGCATGAAATAAAAGTATAAATTAACCTGTAACATGAATGTAAAAGGGGCTTAATAAAATAGAAATAAATAATACTTTAATGATAATCAACCTGCCCTGTCTGAGCCCAGCAAAAATTGTGATAATGCCAAACACAGAGTCTAAAGAGCACTATATATTTATATAAAGTTAGATGGGAGCACGCATTGACATGGAAGTCAAAGATGACAATTATGGCCACATAAGCCAGAAATGATGAGTTGCTTTAGTATCATAGCACTACTGGTTCATAGATAAACACAAGTACTGCTTTCAAAGAATTTTAACACTGAGCAGTTAACTGTTCTACTTTTTTGTCGAATGGTTTTAAAAAAAATTATTGTCTTATTGGACTTCTTCTCATCTCCAATATATTTTAAAAGTATAGTATAAGGCTCTTAAATGTATTGTTGTAAACTCTTATTTTCTTCAAATATTTTTAAAGTATCATAGTTTCCTAAAATTTTTTAAATCTCTCTTCTGTGATTAATTAGGGCCCCTTTTTGTTTTTCTCATATCATTTTACCTTTTCTCTTTCTCTCTAGATCAAACAGAACACTCTATTAATATATCATATCTGTAAATTGCAAATATCTTTACACAAAGGAAGATATCACTGAACAATACTTATATACAACTGGATGCCACTCTATTTCCCCTCCAAAATGTGTTTTTCATATAACTGAATCAACTCTGAGTATATGAATATAAAACTATGAGAATAAAACTGAATCAACTATGATATCAAGTGTAAGACCCCTACAAAATGAAATTCAATGCTTCTTCCAAATAAGTAATAAAACTAGGAATGTAGCTCAGTGGTGGAGCACCTGCTTAGTATCTGTGAGACCCTGCATTCAATCTCCAATACTGCAAAATAAATAAATAAAACAAGTAGCCACATAATGATAATCTCAGCTCCTCACAGAAATGCTGCAACAACCACAAGCTTTTGATCTTATCTATAAATCTATTTTTACATATGTAATCAAAAGGAGATCATGGCTGGGGAGGGGATTATAATACCTTATTTTAAGCATCTGTTAACCTTACCAGGCTAATGGAAGAACAAAACAAAATAATGTGTTAGCATTTAGAATAACAAAATATATTCCCCAAACATAAAATGTTATTATTGACAGTCATAGAAAGAAAATAACCACACACAGCTCTATTCAGATTAGTTCTACTGGATTGTAGCATTGACTATAGTAATCAAGGAAGATGATAAAAATACTTTACATCATACTCTAAAATTATGTGAACAGTGACTTTTAAATTATAACTTTTTATTTGGCTTTCTAATGCTGATGCTAAATCAATTTGATTAAATCTTCAAGGATCCTGTACCATGTCACCAAAACTATGTCCCTGGAGTAAAATTCCAATTATGCCTCTCTCTAAAACTCTCCCTAGTTCCCATTGTTGTACCCAGAATAAAGTCCTAAATGTTCGGTGGCACATCAGATAGTCAGAGACGGCTCCTCTGCAAGCACCCAGTTCCTGTATCCTTGTGTAACTGGAGCCCTTTCCAAGGTTGTTCTTTGCTTATAATCTCCTTTCTGCCTGAAGCATCTGCCCCTCTCAACACTACACACCCCACCCCAGCACTATCCCCATAAAGTTATTTTCAACCTTCAAAGCTTCCTCCAATATTTATCTCCCTAAAAGTTTCTGATTGCATGAGGTTACATTTTTTTTTCTCAACATGAAAAGAACCAGAAATGTTGTTCCACAAAATTGTTGATTCATCATAGAATTCTAAGGGTTACACTGTTCCGGGGTAAATAATTACTCTTAATTTTTTTATTGTATGTTTTGCACCAACATTTGATATCCTTGTCAGTGTAAAGTTGATGCTTAAACTCTTCCTAATATAGTCATGAATCATATTGTGAGGTGACATTGCAGGCAAATTCTCCAATCCGGGCATGTGATTATCACTCTGGAGTTCCTTCTCCTCCAACAGAGCAAAATAAGACGAGCCACAATATGTAAAATGTATGCCCATGGACATTATAAATGGTTTGGTGAGTGAAAAGTAATTCATATATTCTGAATTGTTTTACCATAGTAAAAAACTAGTAACCAGTGGACTTCCATCAAACATCAGAAAAATAATAAAGGCTTCTCCATTTTATTGACTTTAGAGTTTAAAAACTAAATAGTGTGTGTCATATCAGAACACGGGGATTGCTGGAAGACCTGTCCTCACTATCACAATCTAAAAAATATATCAGTGTATTTTAATTTCTCTTTTATTTCAGTTGCAGGTGGATTTATAGCTAGAAGTGCCAGGAAATAAAATCAGCTGATTTCATTTTTCGAGAAATAACAAAATCTGAAACAAGATTTTTTTCCCCTGGATTAAAAGACTGGGAAGAAAACTCTTACTGGCAAATCTTTGCCTATCAATTATTCTTAGTGGTATTCCTGTAACTTCACATAATTAAAGAATAAAAATGGACCCTCTAATGACTTAAAATTGCAATAATCTAGCACATAGTGATTATGTTCTAAACATCTATGTTATACATGTACACAGATTGTAAACATCTATGTTACAAATGTAAAACAAGAGCAACTATAATAATTATTATAATAGCAATCCAGCCAGAGAAATAGCAGACCGTAAAACAGGATGGGCTCCCCCTGCTGTTTCTACTGCTAAACTTAACTAACATTTCCGGTTGCCAGGGCTTGGTGCCCTGATTTTAAGGCTGATTCATAAACAGAGGGTAAACAAAACAAAATTAAAATACCATCGTCAATAAATCAACGGGTCAAGGGGAAAAGAGGGAACGAGAATCCCTACTCATTTTTGCAGTCGAGGAGCATGAACAGGAGCTTGAAGGTGAGGACCGCCTGGCTGCACACGCCTACGCGCATGCGTTGGCAGGGAGCGGTCCGGCTGCCCTGCAGCTGCACATAGTTTAAGAAGTTTTGCAGGTCGGGCTAGCTGCAGAACTTTGTCAAGTCTGAAAATCGTACGATGCCCTTTGGCAAATTAGGCACGATGCCACCATCTCTAATCTCTGAAAGTGCGACTAGGCCAGCCTGAGCCCAACAGGGCACACTAAGGGGATTATTTTGGAGAAATGGTAATGACATTGAACAGGAGGCTAACTTAACATCTTGTCCAAGTGAAATCCCAAGCCTCCTTCGTGATGGCTGCTTGGAGTTCCGTAGGCTAATGAGGGGAACCATCTGTAGTACTTTGCTGGCAGCTGTGTCCCCTCATCCTGTGCCAACGTCTCTTAATGGGAGGGTCTTCAGAGGGTTTCAGTATCACTGTGGGGGAAGAGTGCGTAATTTCACAACCATGTAATGTAGAAGCCAAACAAATATTTAATTATTCCCATATATGCACCTTAGTATGCCTTGTCTTGTCAAACGTCAATGTTAGAATGAATGTGAGTGTATGTATTTGTTTGTAAGTTTGTCTTTACGTTGTCACATTCGGGGACATCTACCCCCAAGAGTAAAAACTACAGCCTATGTTTGTTTCTTTTGTTTAATTTTTTTTTTTTAGACTACCTCGAATGAAAGAAAAATTTGCATTGAATGAGCTTCATTTACTGCTATCACTATTTCAAAGTCACAAAATAATCTCTAAAGAAAAAAATATGAATATGCTCAGATTTTTCTTCCTTCAGATGTGTTCATTTGAAATGTTGAGTTAATTTCTGATTTTATAATTTCAAAAAGTAAGAAGAAATTAAACTCAAATGATAAATCTTAAAATCTTTATGAGTAAATTTCAAATTAAGAAAAAATGACATTTTGAAGCATTTATTTGGCAGCATATGGGAAATTATATAAGGATTACAGCCGACATCAAAATTTTTTAAGGCAACCATTAAACGGTTTTAAAGATAGACCTAATGACAAACTCAACATTCAAAGTAAGTACTCACATTATACAAAGCTGTTTTAAAAGAGCACAGATTATTTTATTTTGCTGTAATTCTTAAAATTTTATGACAATTCAATCTATCATTCACTTTCATTTCAATTAATCCACTGTCATTGATAGAGCCTTATTAAAATAAATTATCCTTTAACAAAAACATTAAAAATAGTACTCCTTTTCAGTTTCTTATTTGAAATTTATTTCATTATATAAGTGCAGCTTTTGTGTAAAGATTTAAAAGACACAGAGAAGAGCAGGTCAACTGAAGATTTTAAGATTTTTTTTAACTGGAGCCATATTAAATACCAAAAGTTATCAGTTGCTTATTAAAACCAAAGGACAATGGCAACATTTTGACCTGGTTGGTAATAAGGCTGGGTGAATTTTTTATATTAAATATGCAATTTTTAGCAGAAGTTTAAAATATAGTTTGTGAATTTCACATAGCAACACCATGGCCAGCTATTTTACCACCTGATATCTCAGGTAAATCTTTTAAATATTATTTCTCCAATAGCACAGTAACATAAATTGGACTGTAAAGTAAGACTGGCAATTTTTCTTTCCTGAAACCTCCTCTTAAATTAGATATAGTTTCCAAAAATATCATAACAAGAAGTTTCAGCTTGGATGATCCTTGTTCTCTGTAACTGACAAAGATATGGAAATATGAATGACATTTTAAAAGAAAAGTTCTTTATCACCTTCAGGTGTTTTCATAATAAATTCCACTTAGAATATTAGTACTAGTAATTGATTTTAGCAATAAGTAATAGAGTTATAAACAGCTCCTGCTATTTAATGAAAGAAATGTCTCCGCTTCAGGTTTTATTTATTAGCATTTGAAGTCCCTCCATAACCCCAGTAAGAGCAGTTATGGCTTAATTAAATGAGAGAAATGGCCTGCCAAAGATTCTTTGTTCTTAAAATAAATACTGTATATTTTTATTTTTTCTGCAAACCATGATAACCTATTTCTATTTGAAATAGATTGGGCTACAAGACTAAATTTGCTTCATATATCCCAAATAAAGTCTCTTTTGCCTGGAATTTTTATATTTTTTCACAGTGTACCAGCTACAAAGAACATCTGAAGATGTTTCTACTTTATTAACCATTTGAGTTATTCATCTTAGAGTTGTTCCAGTGAGGAGGTAGTCCATGCACAGTAAAAATCTTTGCTACTTAAGCCTGAACACAAATTTACACTTACAGCATGCCTCAGTACTGTTTGTGGTTAAGTTCCATAGTTATACATGTCCTATTCATATATGGAAATATATCTACAGGTTAAAAACAAAAGCTAAAAATTCACTGGCATAAATTGATCTCCATCAACATGGCAGGAATTTTTCAAATACATGATCTCAAATCCTTCGGAGAAACGATTGCATTTGTCTGGCCTTCCCTCTTTCTGCCCCCGCATACCGTTTTTTCTCTACTTTCATCAATAATCCCGTGTGTTCCTCTCTGGCCACACTGCAATGATTCCCCCATTCTGTTGATGGGGAAAAAAATAAGGAGGATAAAAGGTAAAAGGAGGAGGCCACTGACGCCTTCTCAGATTTGAGCCCGACAATGCAGCTCCCCTCTGCTACCACTAGCTGGCGCCAGAACTCTAAAGATACAATGATATATTGCGTCATCGCTTGCTAATTAACGAAACTGTTTTCAAATTGATCATCGTTTTCCGAAGAAAACACGAAATGATTTTAACTATGAACATGTAGCAGCAGCAGCAACAGCAAAAAGGCTGACATTCCAATGAAAATAACCCCATTTACGCCTCCAAGCTTTGGTCTTCAAAAAAAAGGAAATACATCCTTAAAAATGCATTGGAGTTTTTAATTTATTTTTTATCTTATCCAAATAATAAACCGAAGGGAAGTCATTTTTTCCTTCACAAACTATTCACTATACATATAAAACTGTAAAAATTTTTTCTGGTTATATAATGCTCTGTTAACCTAAATAAAGCGCCTTTTTTATTATCCCTTTAGTCTAAGACAGAAATGTCCGACACACCAGGGTCACACAGAGAAAGACTTTACTGCGTGAACTCCTAATTCACTCTTTATGCTCCTTCCTCCTAACCAGTTTCACATGTATTCCAAGAGCCCAGCTTTTGGTTTTCTCATCCTGCCCTCCCCTCTTCTTGTACAAGCAGAACACTTCCCTTCCAGACTCTTCCATGGCTGCAGAGAAGGAGCTAGTCAGCTGTCGAAATGCAGTGCTCATGATAGGGAAAGTCAGTCCCGGGACCAGGACCAAGGTTTAGGAAATAGTGGGTCTGATTCACAACGTTATCCCTGGACGAATAAGATGTTCTGAGTTTAGGATGGATAGAACAAAATCTCATGAGAAAAAATTCAAAGTGTATGCTGCTAAGGAAAAATTTTTATTTGTGAAAATGTCATTAGAAAAGGGACAGATACTGATTAATTTTGGCAAAAGGCAATGAATTCAGACAAAACTACAGTGAAGTACCATAATTTCAAAAAGAATTTGTAGTTTGACTTTTGTAGTTGAAATCTCTTTTATAAACCCTTTTAAATGACAACCGGGTGGCTTTGATGTAGTAAAGAACATTCAGAAAGTGAAAATGAAGTTTGAAGGAAGTGTCAAAATTCTGCATAGGAACACAATGCAGAAGCTCAATATGTCTGCCACATAGTGAAAGGTCGGAGCTAATCCTTTGCTAGCAGTAATTTTGCTGGGCCTTTTCAGGAGACATAATGACAGGGGAACTACATTAACCACAATTTGGAATGGTCTTCATGCTAACTGCAGTTATCTTTTGTTACTTACTGGCCTTGACCTCTAGATGGACTGCATTAGGTGCTACTGAAACCAGCAGGTCCCTCTCCAAAGCCTAGTGCAGGCCTGAGTCGTATGCAGTTTAATTCATATTCCACTCAACATAGCCCATTTTATTTCCAGTGGAAATTGCTCATTTAATTGCACTGTAAGTTTTATGGGGTATGCCCCAGGCTGCGTTCTTTATGCTAGGCATTTCAGTATTTATGGGCAGAGCTATACCCAAAACTTCAAACATAAAGTAAAACCAGCAAAATATGCTCTCCTCTGGTTCCATAAATACTTTTCACCAGTATCATTATTTTTTCCAATGAAATTAAATGAGTGTGTTAAACCTGTAGCATAGGCTATTGCTTGGTATCTTCAGAACTGCTTTTGTCCTTCATATTCAAGTCAGAATTGGCTCCTCTTTTCCTGTTATTCTTAGAATGAGATTGCAGAAGGGCAAGCACAGTCCATGCTGTGTATGGTCTGGCTTTCCAGTAACAATAAAGACTTTCTTGGTCAATAATTTATATGGTTTTTATCCATGAGACTAACCCTGTAAAAGGTTTTGAAGGTTTTGTTTTTTAATAAATGGTGCCTGCTTCTAGGTCACACCTACCTCCCATAAATAAACACTGATTACAGGGCTAATGCATGTGTTGCAGAAGGTGCCTGGTTTAAAGAAATAAATATGTTAGCCTTCTACTGCTGATGGTTTCTGTGTTTGGGGACAAGAGCAGACAAACATTACCTATTGCAAATCAGAATACATTCCTATAATACTCAAATGCCAAATAAAGTTCTACCTAGTTTTACTAAATCTATGACTGTTTTCTTTTTTATCTTCCATTGTTATCCTGCTATATAAACTATATGAAAGCATATTCCTAGGGAATTTCAGAGTTTCAACAAATGGTTCTTGATAAAGGACATGAATGGGTTTTTAGGCAATTTCATTGGAGAAGTAGGAACAGAAGCCTCATCATGGGGTTTCAGAAAAGGAGAACGAGGGGGAAATAAAGACACTAGGTATGGAACAGCACATCTTTCTATGTATTTGGAAGATGCTGTTAGGTCAAATGAGTATGTTTATTGAACTGAGCAAGGTAAGGCCATATTTAGAGCCACTAAGAAAAATGACAGATCTCAAGGACTAAAGTTTGAATGTGAGAACAAAACTAAAGTTGTTTTTTCAAGAGAATAGGGAACATATCCAAGACTTAGAAGAAAGTAGAGGTAATAACATAAATTATAGGAAAGGGAATTCTTAGAGATTTATCTCCAATGTACTAGATCCCAGAAATTCAAAGATGAATGTAAAGGGGAAGGGGCTGGGAATCTTTAAGAAAAATGTGATTTCTTCCTTCCACAAAAAGCACCTGGTAGAAGTGAGCCTGCAAATCCTGCAGAGGATAAGGCATATACACCCAGGAACTGCCTTCTTCATAAGTCTTGGTTTGAACCTACTTACCACAGCAGTGATGTGACCATTCTTACAGTAATGGGATTCAGTGAAGGTGCAAGTGGCTAGAAAACAAAGTAACAGTGGCTTACACAAGATGGAAATTGTACTAGGTATTAGGACCATATACTTATTTGGTTCCCTCCCTTTGGAATACATAATTTGATTATACCCCCTCTAAAGTTAGGTCATGTGCCTTGCATGCATGAGCAAAGTAAGACGTGTCATTTTTGTATACTTTCTGGACCCATCTAACAGGGAATGTACAATTCACTACCTTCCCTTTGCCTGTCTCAGCTATGGTGGAAGTTTGGTTAATTTGAAATGCTGTTAGCCTGGGTATCTGAGTCCCCACAATCAGCAGAGTTCCCTGCTGACCAGCATTGGAAGTGTGATGTGACCAAGAAATAAACTTTTGTTATGTTAGGACACAGATTAAATTTCTTTCTCACATGAAAGTCTGGGTAGAAAGACCAGGACAGATCCATGGCATTAGAAATCCAAGCTCCTCTGTCTTGCTGTTTAGCCATGCATGGCCACATGCTTCTGACCCGTAATTATAGCACTGATGCCCAAGCTGGAGTGGATGTAGAAGCAGAGGGCTTGGTGCCTCTTAAGGAAGGCTCCCAGATGTTGTCTCCCTTCCACCTGGACACCTGTGATCAGAACTTAGGCTCATGGTTACACCTGGAATTGAAAGGGAGAAAGAGTTAATGAAGATTAGGCAAGGCCAGCCAAAAGTTTGGGGCTGTTTCACCATCTCAGAGGAGAAAGAGAAAAGGGGACCACCACTCTTATCTTTCAAGGACTGCTCCCACAAACATGGTAGGGATAGGACAGCACTTCCCCACCCCATTTTTCATAAAACTACAGAGGTACTTAGCATATTGACCAATATGGATGAGAAGAGATTGAGGTCAATTAACACATTTTGTTGTTAGGGAGGGACTCTTTTTCTTCCCCAATATCTCCATGACAATGTTACTAAACTAGGCCCACTTTGCCCATCATGTAATATGCCAATCACTGAAATGATTTTTTTTTTTTTTTTGTTACCAAGAATTGAACCCAGGGGTGCTTAACCACTGAGCCATGTCCCTAGCCCTTTTTTATGTTTTATTTAGAGACAGGGTCTCATTGAGTTGCTAAGTACCTCACTAATCTGCTGAGGCTGGCTTTGAACTCAATCCTCCTGCCTCAGCCTCCCCAGTTGCTGGGATTACAGGCGTGCGTCACTGCACCCAGCCCAATCACTGAAATGAAAAGACAGAATTTATTCACAAAGCAGTCAAGCCTATTAGAGATAGGAGAGCTGGTCTCAAATCCACATCCCCCAGGATAGAGTCCAAGGGTATTTATCGAATAAAGAAGTAGGATGGTCTGAGGCCTTGGAAAGGTGAATGGAGGTAAGGAAACTGAAGTAATCTGTGGTCTGTGCATGCAGAATCAGATTTCAAGAATTTCCATAGGACTTGTGTACAGAAAATGGAGGTATTTTCATGCCTTCAGGATGGAGTTTGGGCCCTCTGACATTCAAAAGGTCACCCTTGGACACTTGCACAGGCCCCAGTGAAGGGTCAGTGGTTTCAACTGGTTTAAGCTACCTCCAAGTTCCTTGAAAACAACTTGGACAATCATTACCTTCATGACCCCTATGTCAAAGGTGTTATCTGTAGCAAAGCCAATGGGAAAGTATTGCTTAACTATGTGACCTCTAAAATTGGTGATAAAAACAAGTAACTAAAAGCAGGTGAAGCTAGAGAGTTTATCCAGGTTTTGCCTTGGTTTCAGTAAAAGATTATGAGACAACAGTCCTCAGTATAACCTTCAACAAGATTTGAAATGGTACTCTGTATTCATTCCATGTACTTGTTTGTCTGGCTTCTTTTAAAGAAATACCACAAAAGGACTGGGGCTGTAGCTCAGGAGCACAGTGTTTGTCTAGCATGTATGAGACCCTGGGATTGATTCCCAGCATGGAAATAAATAAATAAATAGACCACAAAAAATTAAATTTATATTATTTGCTACATCTCAATATAAGAGACAGGGATATAGTATAAGAAATATAAGATATAGTGATAGAAAGATTGGCCTAATCTAGGGATTACATTCCAGTGAGTTTGGCTGTATACTCATTGTTTCTTGCAAAGACCAGAATTACAAATAGATCAATGTGATCAATTCCAACAGACCACACTTGATCTAGTACCCAGGACAGTCTTGAAGAGATGGGCTGAAACTGGTCACAGAACTCTTGTTTCTCTGCAGAAATTAATCTGTTCTTTTCATAGTTTACTTAGTTCAAAGCAGAGTGAAAAGCCCATCTAAATTCATTTTTGGTCGCCATTCTTTGTAGTGTGTGTGTGTGTGTGTGTGTGCGCCGGCGTGTAAAATGCCTTTAAGCTTTATTAGTGAGCACTACATTCAGGCCAGGAAAGGACTAGAGTTTGACCCACAGAGTACTGACAATTCAAGATGTAGAGAGAAGAAAGGCAATTTTTGAACCAAAATTAACCATCAAAATGAAAATCAAAAAAGAGGACTCAAGAGAGACAATGATGTAGTGACCCTCTGTCCTTTCACTCTTTTTTTTTTTAACCTCTTCTTTTCCTGCTTCCTCCCTTTATTTAAATAGTTAGAAACTTGTTGTCCATTGCTGAGGTTCAAGCCTGCCTGGGCAGGTGTGTGGAACTGGTGGGGCAGGCTTTTGCAGAGGCCTGAGGGCCCCTGGCAATGGATTCAACTGGGTCTGCTATTTAAATTCAAACACATCCAGACAAGTCTGGAAAATTAGTAGAAAGTAGAACTGGAATATGTGTGACATGCGGAAAAGCCTCTCTACAGAGAAAACTTGTTCTCAAAAAAGGAGAGCCTTAGTTGCAGGAGTTAGAGACTGATTTAGTTTCTCCCCTCAAAATAATTCTTATGATGACTTTTTGGTCCTGGGAAATTGGGACTCGGTGTCAGAATCTGTGTACCTAATGAGATCATCTCTGTTAGAGGCTCAAATAGGATTTGTTATCAGGTCAAAAAACAAGCCTGCAGTGTGCCTTTGTACACATTAAAGTCTCCCTCCCTCCCTTCTGCTTTAACCCTTCTGAAGAAAGTAACCTAAGTAACATGATGCAATCAATTATTATTATTATTATTATTATTTCGTTCCCACACTGCCAAAAAAAAAAAAAAAACTGTCTACCATGCCCAGGAGAATTTTGTTTTGTTTTTCTTTATTTCAATGTTAGGATTAAACATAGGGCCTCACACATGCTAGGCAAACACTCTACTACTGAGATGCAGCCCCAACCTACAAACCTAAAGATTTTCTAAATCTTTAGATGAGATGTCCACTGACTTGTGAATTGCTAATAAAAGACAATTACATCTTTATACTGAATTTGTTGTAACTTTGTCTTTTGACAGAGATAATTAGATTTAGATTAGGTCACTAGGGTGGGTCCTTGATACAATTAGTGCCCTTATGGAAGAGGCACAAGAGTTTTCTTCCTCTCACTCCCCATTACATTCAGGAAACAGTGAGAAGGTAGTTGAATGACTGCACAACAGGAAGAGAGCCCTCACCACAGACCCAAATTGGCTGGCCCCAAGCCTAAAAAGGAGCAGGGAAGGGAACAGGGTGGAAACCTAAGAAGAGTGATCTAATGTTTAAACTGTTAATGCTGCATGACCAGATACTCGACTATATAGTTCTCCAAGTGTGATTATAAGGAGGTAAAAGGGCAAGGATTAAATAAAAATATTGGGGGACAAAAACTAATGCGGGATAAATCGATATATTATTCCAATACCATAACTCTAAAGAATCAAAAATTGTTAACAAGAATTTAAATATTAACACTGCTTTCTGTTCCATAAAACATAGAGGAGTGGCACTTTTCTGAAACACTCATTTCTGTAATGACTTAACAGATTAATTCAATAAACTAAATTTACTAAACTTCAAGCTGGCAACCAAGAATTTTTCCTTCTTTTGATATATCTAAAACATTTTAAAAGTACTTTAAACTGGCATTCAGTATAGATTTATTAGAAAGCTAATGGTATGTAATATTATAGCTTTAGTAAATAGATTATGTAGTCTCTAAAAACAAAGAATGATATTAAATGAGTTATTCTTAAATTATAATATTCACTATGTATTCTACTTGGAAAGGAAGAAAATATCTTATTGAAGCATTATTTTCACATTTCTTTGTAGTTATAAAGCCTTTTTCACAAATATTTCCTTTAAATACAAGGAAAGCAGACCTGCTCCAGAGGTGTGCTGGTAAATGCTTAACAAGGAGCTCTCTGAAAGGAGTAGAGTTTGAGCTTTGCTGCTTTCCCCAGCGTAAATGCTCCCACCATGGTCATCCCTCACTGCAGTGTTGGGAAAAGAGGCAAGCTGCAGACCTCTGACTCAACCCAGACTCACAACCCTTTTCTTCTTGCTCATACCCCTAGAGATATCGTTTGAAAATTTACAAGTATGATATCCTTGTACAGGGACACTCTTTGATGGTTATCTCTAAAATTGATAAATTGTTGTTTATCTAGAAATCCTATTTTCATAGACTTATCTTAGGATTCTTTTTGTTTTTTTTAAAGAGAGAGGGAGAGAGAGAGAGAATTTTTAATAGTTATTTTTTAGTTATTGGCAGACACAACATCTTTGTTTGTATGTGGTGCTGAGGATCGAACCCGGGCCACACGCATGCCAGGTGAGTGCACTACCACTTGAGCCACATCCCCAGCCCTTATCTTAGGATTCAATGAGAAATTTTATAAAATATACAGGAGGAATTTAGTAACCAGCAGTAGACAATTTTTCCCACTCATTGAAATAAACTTTAATCTTCATCCTATAATCCCTAATATATATATTTCAGATATATTTTCTCCTCAAATTTAGTGTCATATGGAACTTTAAAGAGGTGCGCAAATTAATTCTTAAAAAATTTACTCGTAAAATTATAAATGAGACATTACCTTATTCCTTTCCCTACTTTTTTCTCTCTCCCTCTAAACTCTCTCAATCTCTCTTTTCCTCCCTCCCTCCCTTTCCTTCGTTGTCTTCCTCCAAAAGTTACTATAAATTTGGAGACCACAAATTTAGCTTGATGAGGAATTTGTACAGAAGCTAAGAAATTGCAAGCCTTACCATCCCCAACATAGAATGGAAAGATGTGGGACTTGTGATTTGAAGGAGTCTGGGGATAAGGTCAAAACAAATTCCCTCCCTCTTGTGTTTCTGAGAAGACCCAGGAAGTCTAAGTGTCTGCTATAGTCACATGACAGCCAAATGCCAGTTCGAGCATTGCTGTCCACCAAAAACAAGACAGGCTCTTATGGTAATGATCTTCAGAAAGATGAAGGACTGATGAGGCATCCAAGCTTTTATCACTTCTTGGCAATATCTCCCCTCTTTTTATGTGTTTGTTTTCTTGTTAGTAAATAACCACTCCATTTCTTTCTTCCTTTCATGGCTCTCTGTAGCCACACACATATATCTAGATATAGATTTAGATATAGATATAGATATAGATATAGATACACACACGCAACACACACACATACATATATATACACACACTGTAGGTTATGTCTTCAGGGAACAATAAATAATCATTTTCTTACATATGCTAGGAATCAACAACAAAATATTTGCCATGAGCAAATCAAAAGAAAAGAGTTGAGACCAGAGCCCCAGTTGACTGTCTTTCCTAGAACTCCACCCAACTGAGACCTGCGCCAGTTACAACACACATGTATAGAGCACTGACTGTGTGCCAGGCACCATGGTCTAGAAATTACTTCTTCCATCCAAGAGCCCCAATTTACCCTCAATTTATTAAAATTTTTTGTTTGCTTTTGTGTGGCAGAGGGCTGGGTGGTCCATTTGTTACTGAACCAAGCACATTTTGCCCACTGTACAGTATAACCAATCACTGAAATGACCTGTTTCCCAAAAGAGAATGATTTTATTCACAAGGCTGCCAAGTGTGTAGAGTGGAGAGAGCTAGCCTCAAATCCACCTCCCAAGGATAGAGTCTAGTGGCACTAACTGGATCAAGAAGAAGGGTGGTCTGAGGCCTGAGAAAAGTGATTAAAGGTAAGGAAAATTGTTATGTGTTCTGTGAGTGCATAACTAGACTTCAAGTTTCTTCATAAGACACATGTTCAGAAAATGGCAGTATTAGCATCCTCTGAAGGTGGAGTTGGGGCCCTCTGACATTCAAAAGGTCACCCACTGGACACTTGCACAGGCCCCAGTGAAGGGTCAGTTGGCTTCAACTGGTTTGAGCTACCTCCAAGTTCCTAAAAAACAACTTGAGCAATCATTACCTTCATGACCCTATGTCAGAGGTGTTATCTGTAGCAAAGCCAATTGTATTGCTTAGCTACGTGACCTCTAAAATTGGTGATAAAAGCCAGTGAAACTAGAGGTTTTATTTGTGTTTTTCCTTATTTCCATTCCAGGCAGTATTGAAATACCTCTCATTCCTCACAAGGACTAATTCTCATTCCTCTGAGACTCTCCTACCTGGGAGAGGAAGGGGGAAACTACTCCTAGAAGGGCAGGCAGAGAATAGAGGAAGCAGAATGTGTCCTCTGGGTCAGGTGAGGCTTGCTGAGAACTCAGGGAGAGGGAATTGTGAAGATCCAAAAAGACACTGAAGAGAAACCATAAGAGAGGATCTAAAATAGGATAGGCGAGAAAGGAGGAGTAAGGATAGGAAAAGACAGGAAGAAGTTCCAGCTGGAGATCAGGATATGTTGGGGGGCGGAAAAGCTGTGTCAATACTGGAAGATAAATCTGGTGAACTAGAGCAAAGTCAGGGGAAAGCCTCGCTCTCCAGGAATTGTGTGGGAGACAATTCATCCTAAACCTAGGAATAGAAGGATAATGGAATAACCAGGAAAGATAGGCTCAGGGAAGGAGCTACAAGAGTTAACGTGCATGTTGTGTGCAAGACACTATCCTAAGTACTTTGTATGTTATCTCATTTAACCCTCAGCAATAGCTCCATGCAGTGGCTGATATTATTACAGTAGGAACACTGAGAAACAGAATGGTTAATTTATTTCTGTGCAGCTTGTGAGTAACATAGTCTGGATTCCAAAGCCAGGTAATATAATCTCAGAGGTCTTATCACCGTGCTGTTGCATAACCCAAAGAAGAACAGACAAAACTGGGATGAACAAGTTAATGTTTTCCAATGAGTAGCATAAGGTTGGAGTCTTACAAGTAGAATGTAAGTAGAATGTGTCCTGAAATATCACTGTAAAGATATTTGTTCACATGACATATTTTGAGCACATTATACAACAGACATCTAATTTCATTTGGCAAATATTTACTGATCACCTCCCAAATTGCAGGAACTGGGCTAGCTAATAGGAATTCCTGCTCTCAGGGAATTTATAATCAAGTGGGAACTCAGTGGTCATGGATTATTACTAAAGCAGATGAAGAAAAACCCACAGGTTTAAAGACATATATATTAAAACTTTAATGTTAAAAATGTTAAACACTATCAAAATTACTGATTCTCCAAATGGTCCTTCAATTGTGATAGTGAGGACAGATCTTCCAGCAATCCCTATGTTCTAATATGACGTACACTACTTAGTTTTTAACTCTAAAGTCAACAAAATGGAGAAGACTTTATTGTTTTCTGCCTATTTTTAAATGAAGAAATTTAGTTATCAAAAAGTAAATAGATTATCCACTGTCACTGAGAAAATAAGTGGCAGAGATTTAAATCTATTTCCCTCTGATATGCAAGTCCAGGGTTCTGCATTGAAATACAAGTCCTGTGAAAAGAATGAGTGTCAGTGATAGTTAATTAAAGCTCCATGGGCCTTCTAAATCGTAAGTATAATTTTTACAGCATGAATATGTGACTTTTCACAGATAAACCCACATGTATTGAACAAGGGCTGGATTTGGGAGCAGGGAAATACTGGATTCCCTGGTAGTTCTAAAGATGAGGTTTTAAAACAAATCTGTTTAGCTTAATGATAAAAATATTTGGCCTTTAAATAGCTCCTCTCTTTTCTTTTTAACTCAGAGCCTATACATGCTGTACTATTGAACTCTACCCCCAAAATAGCTCCTTCTCTGAGGAATTTTTTTAGAAGATCTTCCCAGAGCAGCCTTAACCCATTATGCCCCATTGTCCTATATGCAGCACACTTATAAAGTTTTATAGAATGCCTATAAAACTGTTCAATTTAAGTTTTTATAGGTGCTCTATAATATAGAATGATGGCACATGATGAGTTAAGGTGTGCTAGAGATCTTTAGCTAATTCTTCACCTAGTGTTGAGGGGTCTGGCATAAAGTCCACTTGGTAAAACCTTTGACCAACTGTGCATCTCTATTTATTTTTTTTTTTTTTGTATTTGTTTTTTGTGTTTTTTTTTTTAATCAGGGATTGAACCAAGAGGCACTTAACCACTGAGCCACAAACTCAGCCCTTTTTATTTTTTTATTTTGAGACAAGTTCTCACCAAGTTGCCTTGGACCTCTCTAAATTGCTGAGGCTGGCTTTGAACCTTCGATCCTGGTGAACTTGCCTCAGCCTCCCAAGCAGCCAGGATTACAAGCATGTGCCACTGAAAAACCAGCCTCTACCTCAGAGCAAAGCCTGTCCAAGGAAGGGACATCACCTTTGTCCTTGGAAAGACCCACAGAGCACTCCTAGGCACATTCCCACCCTGCTAAGTTGTTTATCTACAAATGAGATCTTCTGTGCCAGGTGTCCCTGACTCAGTCAGGCTAGGTAGAGATCCATAGCAACCCCCTAGTAGCCACCAATCAGCATGAGACAGGTAAATACCTGGGATGCCAGATGACCCTCCCAGTAGTTTATGGTGGTTGATAACATGTTGGGAAACCATGTAGTTCAGCATGTACACCCCTCTTGGCTTAAACCCTACCCAACTTGTTCCCACCAGTGAATGTGCTAATCATGTTTTAGAGTTGTTATTTGATTTTCCCGCGGTGTGTGATGATTTGCTAAGAGATGCTATGATGTATGTGGGGGTCCCTGCCTTCTCCAAAGAATGTATAAAACTGCTGCAAACCCTGGGCTTGGGGCTTCTCAGCGTCACCAGTTGCTGTGTGCGCGCAGAGGACCAAGCTAGCTCGCAATAAACACCTCTTTGCTGTTTACATCGATCTAGGTTTCTGGTGGTCTTTTGGGGGGTCCTGACTTCGAGCATAACACCATCACGCCTGACTGTATCTCTGTTTAAAAGCTCACAACTGGAAAATTGATCCAAATAGACTCTTTTCTCAAGAGTTGATTTAAAAACCTGTATCACTTCAAGTTGACAATTTCCTATTTCCATACCTGTTTTGGAAGAAATATGAAGTGATCCATGGTGTTTCTGGAAAAACAATCCTCAAAACAGATTGGTTCTCTCTCTCTCTCTCTCTCTCTCTCTCTCTCTCTCTCTCTCTCACACACACACACACACACACACACACACACACTGTGATCCAGTGACCATGTGTAAACATGCCCCAAGAATAATGAAAAGTAACAAATTCAGAACCAACCAAACAAGAAAAGAGGAACTGAAATTCTATAATCAGCTCTTCATAAGAATCCCCCATGATGAACTTATCTGAAATCCTCCAAGAGCTACTTTGTAATAAGGCTTTGGACTGGGGATACAGCTCAGTTGGTAGAGTGCTTGCCTCACATGCACAAGGCCCTGGGTTCAATCCCCAGCACCCCCAAGAAAAAAAAAATCTGTAATAAGACTATTTCTTCGATCACCAGAACATCCCCTAGGAAATTATAGCCTATAGGCTTAAAAAAGAAAGTTTAAGTGTCACAATCTGGCTCCAACACAGCTACCTGCAGCAAGATTCAAATGAAGGATTTCTCAACCTGGGCTGCTTTTTGAAATCACCTAGAGAGCTTTCAAAAACATTGATGTCAGGGTTCCATCCCCAAAGGTTCTGGTCTAAGTGGTCTGGGGTACAGCCTGGACATTAGAACATTTAAAATCTACCTATCTGATTCCAATGTATAGTCAAGGCTGAAAAGCATCATTAATGCTAGATACAAATGATGTGATTGCTTTTCTCTATTAAAAAAAAATGGTAAGTTAGTTGTAACTGGACAGGCCCATCTCAGAATCCTTGACCACCTTGGTTAAGGGAGTGGACTATGTCCCATTAACCCCATTAGAGGGCACCCTTCAGGCCATTTCTTCCAAACCAGCTGAGGCAAAAAGATACCTAGCCAGTGCACTTCTCTTGCCCTGCTGAGCCAAACCTGGAACGCATTGGAGGGCTATCCTCCTGGAAGGAAAGTCAAGCTTGCTCTGAAGTCTCCTGCACTCTAGTAGGAAAGGAGAGGCAGACTGCCTGAGGGTCTAAGAAAAGAAATTTGCTATAACAGCTTTCTGTTCCAAGGCTTGCTCCTTTCAAACATAGTTCGCCACCTTACCCATACACTTTTGTATTGCATTCTAAAAACATTCCACATATTTTTCATCAACGTAGGTTAATACTTTTTTATTTTTTTGGTCAATACATGTTGAGATGTTTATACATTGTTCTAAGGATGAATGCAAAAAAAAAAAAAAATGGGAAAATCTTCCATAAGTAATGTCCCCTTTATTTATATGTACCTTCACCAGGAGCACTGTACCTCTGGTGTTTCTCTGCACATTGATTTTATTACTGTCATACTGATTAACATATGGAAAATGAATTTGGTGTCAAGGAGACACCAATGAAAGGAGAGGAATATAAGACATGTATATTTTGAAAGCAAAAAAGTCAACAGGTTATATAATATCATAAATATTTATAGCATTCATCAATTTTAAAGGCTTCTAGTTATTTGACTTACACTGTTTGGTTATTGCCTATATAGTCATTATTGTAATTATCCCAAGATCATAAAAGGTTTTTTAAGAGTGTTGGTATATTAATGTGATCTGCTGTTTGAAAAATCATTTCCATTTATGACTCACAATAGAACATAAAAGAACTCTACAACACCAATGCTGTACTGTACAATTCAGGAAAGGGAAGTCAGTGAGATCATAAGATCCACAAAACAGGACCCAAGTCTGTTTTACTCACAATTGTATGCCCAGAACTTAACACTGGTGACTAACACATAGTAAATAACCAATGAATAAATGTTTGTTTAATGAGAACACATGGAAGGAGAATAAAAAGCAGGAAGGAGGGAGACTATATTATAGAAAGTGAATGGAAGATTATTTCACAGATTCTAGCATGGAAACTTTTTTATTTTTTTCTACCAAATTTCTCACCCTTGCTACAAATAAGGTATCTGTATAGAAACAAAATAATTTTAAAATGATGATTATTAAGACTATGCAATCCTATGTATATTGTCAGTACTCTTAGTTGCAAGTGACAGAAATTCCGCTCCATTTTTTTTAAGCAAATCAAGAAATTGGCCTTTGCTCACAAAACTATGTATCTAAAGTTCCAGTTCTGAGCTGGTTCTAGTATAGCTGCATTCAGATGTGCATACAGGGTCCTCAGACATACTTTCTCCTCCCACTCTCTTTCTCTTTTTCTTTCTCCTCCTCCTCCTCCTCCTCCTCCTCCTCCTCCTCCTCCTCCTCCTTCTTCTTCTTCTTCTTCTTCTTCTCTCTCTCTCTCTCTCTCTCTCTCTCTCTCTCTCTCTCTCTATATATATATATATATATATATATATATATATATATATATATAATTTGGGGGGGTAATTGGAGATTGAACCCCAGGGGCTTTTTTAACCCTAAGATACATTTCCAGTCCTTTTTATTTTTTTTATTTTGAGACAGGGTGACAGGGTCACTAAGTTGCCCAGACTGACCTCAAACTTGTGATCCTCCTGCTTCAGCCTCCCTAGAAGCTGGAATTTCAGGTATGTACCACCATGCCTAGCTCCCCTCCCTTTCTTACTTAGCTTTATTCTTAGGCAGGTTTTTTGCATTTCCGCATGTTTAGCCCCATGCCTTTCAGAGATCTCTTAGTGTCTCAAACATACATATTAATTTCCTAAAACTGGTTAGTCATTTAGGTCAAGAGTCTGTTCTTGACCAATCTCTATTTCCAGAGAACTGAGACACTGGGATTGCCCATCCATAATCACTTAGAGTAAAGGAAAGACAATTTTCAAAGTATAGGCTATGAAACAAACAAAACTAACAGACATTGTATGGATTTCAGCTTGACCTGACTGCAGCCAGCCAGAGTCTTGGCCATCATGATTGCCCCTGAGTAACCCTGTTCAGTTCTCCCTGCATATGTTCCCAACAAACTATAGAGTTTTGTTCAATAAACATTAAATAAACAAACCATGTGGACCTTTGTAGCCAGACCCTATGCCTAATTTTTTTTATATTAGCTTAAGATAAATTAGTATGACCAGTTTAGATAAAATCATTTTTGTCATAACCACTTTGTAAGTTTTAGCCTTTCTGAACTAAATCTCAGTGGTCTACTTAGTCTTGCTGTCACCCAGGGCCATGTTTCTATCAGTAAGTTCCCCAGCAAATTAGGAATCTTGGATCCTCTTGCCTCTTCCGGTTCACAGCAACTGGGGCAGGTTTTCATTCACTAGAACCAGCTCAGTCCTGAACAACTGAAAAGTCTGCCAGGACACCAAGGAGCTGAGCAAGGGGAAGGAAGCAAATCCTAGGTTAGCCAGCTAACCTGGGAAAGAGGTGGGACTTATGTTAAATAATCAGTGCCCACCATATGAGTAAAAGGATGCCCCCAAATCACCTCTTGGTTTGGAGCAGCTATGCACTGAATGCTGCTTCTCCCACTGTGGTAAGAAGAGAGGCATCTTGCCAAGACAGTGGCATAGACATAGCTGTGGGCAGTTCAACTAGCCATCATTGCACAGCTGACAGCAGATGGGAAGATAAAGAAATTAGAAGAAGAGTTATAACTTGAAAGAGATGTGCATCTCTCAACCTCTCTCTTAGCCTCTGACTTGGCAGAGGAAGTGAAAGACCAGGACACCGCCGCCTACAGACCCTTGCTTGCTATTTTGTGCAGCTGAGAGTGAAAGAACTAAAAGAAGGAACAAGTGTGAGCTATCATCTCAAGATCAGATTAAGAGGCAAAGAATTCGATTCACCAGGAGGACAGGAATGAGGAAGAACCTGGTATTGAAGTGAGAGAGGGTGGGGATCCCCTGCCGATGAGCCTTGCTTTATTGCTCAACCATTAATGCAATATAAAAAAAAAAGTTCAGCATATGCAGATGCAAGAGGGGGACCCTCCCATTCAAGATGTAAGAGGGGAACCCTACCATGCACAAACTTTGACTGTTTGGGATTATACTGCTGTAGAATTGGTAGTTTGTTGCAAAAAGTTTTAAATAACTATCCCACAAGGGTCTGACTGCCTGGATAGCAAGAATCTGGGACACAGGATGGGATGTCATTTCTCTGGCAGGAATAAAGATGAGAAAATGAGTAATATTACTATTCATCTGGCCTTTGGGCAGTGTCTACTTAATGACCCCCAAACCCAAGTAAATAATTCCCTTATATATTGGATAATCTTGGACCTGAGAAGAGTTTGGCCAAATGAAAAGGATCTGCCAAAATAGGTACCATGGAAAAGTGTAGAAAAAAAAAAACAAACAGGAAATTCTGCAGGATTGAGTATGCAACAGGTCATTTACACTTAAGTGTTCCAAGGACTTGATAAAACCATTTTTAAGTTGGAGTGAGAAATAAACTATTACAGAAGCCCCTTGAGAATGGATCAGCCCTTTTCTCTCCTTCCTTAGCCCAGTCATCAGATGTTTATGATGTGGGCAAAGCTATTAACAACTGGGGAGAGAGACTGATGTGGTCAGGAAAGGGTGTCCCTAGTCACAAAACCTGACAAGAAAAAAGGATAAATAAAAACAGGAGAGAAGAAAACAGGGGTCTGAGTGAGATTAACAAGAAAGCACATATGACACAACTTGCTTTGCACTGGCACCGCTGGAAAAAAGCTAGATAAACAATGGTGTGCAATTTTGGTAGCATCAGGAGAGGAACTTAAGTCCCAAC
The DNA here is from genome assembly GCF_048772815.1 of Callospermophilus lateralis. Lineage (NCBI taxonomy): Eukaryota > Metazoa > Chordata > Mammalia > Rodentia > Sciuridae > Callospermophilus > Callospermophilus lateralis. Next base: position 54,421,368 of record NC_135313.1, on the reverse strand, counting down.
AATTTCTAAACTTTCCCCTGTGCTCCCCCTATAGGGGAAGAAGTGGAATTTCTCCACTCCTGCATGGCCAGTTATGCAGGATGGATTTCCTTTTCTCCTTGAGATTAGGAGTGGGGCCAAGGTCACCCCAGAATGAGAAGTATAGGGGAAACCAGAGGACTCACATGAAACTCACTATTCACTGGTCCTCCAAGAAAGAGGAGAAGATTATCACCTTGGTAGATATGGGTCTGAGTCTACACTAATCCACAGCAACCCAAAATATTTTCTGGGGGTCCTGCACAGTTATTGATAGGCATGGAGGTAAAACCATCAGGGTAAAACAATTACTGTTATGTCTAAGAATTGGGAGAGTTCCCCTTGCCACTCCTTATTTGGTACTAATTTCCACAGTTCCTGAAAACATTTTAGGTATTGATGTTTTTTATATATTTATTTTTTAGTTGTAGATGAACACAATATCTTTATTTTATTTTATGTGGTGCTGAGAATCAAACCCAGGGCCTCACGCATGCTAGGCAACTCTACCGCTAAGCCACAACTCCAGCCCCTTGATATTTTATTAGAAGAGGCATTACAGACCTCTGTGGAAGAAATTTTGACTCACCTGGTAAGTGTGAGGGTGGAAAGCACTGCAGGAGTCTGCTAGACTTTCCACCACTAGATGGGTGATAAATAGCAGGTAGTACAAGCTCCAGGTGGAGGTGCTGGAATTGGTGCAACCATAAAAGCAATAGAGCAGATTAGGATATTTCGATTTTCCCATAGAGCCTTCAGTAACCAGTCTGGCTGGCCAATAACCAGATACAACTTGGAGAATGCAGACTCACAGAACAAGTTTATCTTCTTCTTCTTCTTTTTTTTTTTTTTTTTTTTTTTTTAAGAGAGAGTGAGAGAGAGAATTTTTAAATATTTACTTTTTAGTTCTCGGCAGACACAACATCTTTGTTTGTATGTGGCGCTGAGGATCGAACCCGGGCCGCATGCCTGCCAGGCGAGCGCGCTACTGCTTGAGCCACATCCCCAGCCAAAGTTTATCTTCACTTAGGATAGAAGGCAGTAGATAATCCCCACAGATATCCTCTGGCTCTATTATAGCAATAATATCATGCTAACTGGTGAAGATCATACTTTCTTACAGAACACAGTAAAGTGACTGTGCATTCATCTATGCATGAGGAGATGGGGATGTCAACCCCAGCAAGATTCATGGCCTTGGACCATCCATAAAGTTCGTAGGTTTTGGCTGGATTCAATAAGACCTTTTTGATTCTGGACACAGTGCAAGATATATGTGCCCAGAATATCCGTCCCATACAGCAAAGAATTTGATAGCCTATGTGCAGGCTCTGGGCACCTCCTTTCTAGGCATGTGATGCAGTTAGATTTCACCAGTACAGCACATGGCATGAGTTGGGCTCTCTGGCAAAAACAAGGACAAAAGTTACTTCTAGGTTTTTGGTCAAGGCACTGGAAGGGAGCGGAAACTAGATACACCCCTTTAGAACAAAAGTTTCTAGCAGCATACAATACCCTGCTCCAGGTGGAACTACTGACCAAGACTTTACTCATCACCGTGCAAATCGGCCAAACTATGAGGGATTGGTGGACGGCCTATTTCATTGACTTCAATTACTGTAGCACAGACCCCTACTCTAAGTAAGTGGCATGCACATTTACAATAATGCAACGTCCTTTTCAATAACTTAGTGACTCCCAAGCTGTGGATGGTGCTAGACCCAGTTACCTATGAAACGGTCTCACCACGTTCTGTGTTTACCCCAGCGCCTCTCTCACAGGGCAAGATTGGTGGTCCTAAATCTGAAAATGTTTTGTATCCAAATTGGCCCAGCAGGGGGAGCTCGAGTGTCTGGACTGCTGCTGCAGTACAATCCACCACAGATACTATCTGGTTTAAGGCCGAAAACCAGAGAGGATGGAGGGCAGTGCCGCAGTCTGGCTGGGCACAAAATAACCAAGCTGCCACACAGCCTTGTAGGTTCAAACAACAACCTTTATTCCCGAACTCTCACCGGCCCTCTACACACACTTCCTGGGAACACACTGCCTCCACTGGGATCTGAGCACCAATTCTCCCAGAACCCCACGAGAACTCAACCCCCCTCCTCCCCACCCCCAACTCCAAAGTAGTGGGAGCCCAGGGCAGCAGGATCCACCCTAATCCCAACAGGAGCCGCCCTAATCCTGGAGCAGGGTCACCTTTCAACCATTCCCTCTGGCAAAAATGCCAGGCGCCATTCTGACTAAACTGTGGCTCTCAACAGGGCAGAATGACAGCGGTATGGCTAGTAGGAGTTCATGGCTGCTGGTTGTTTGTACTGACAATTGAGCAGCCTTCTGAGGATTTACTTTGTATTTGGCACAACGGCAAGAGAGATAATGGTCTACTAGCATCATGCAAGCCTTTCCTAGCAAGAGAGAGTTAATGAAACTCCCACCATTAAAGATCCTAAGAAGTTAAGTGTGATGTATGGGTACCCATGCCAGATTAACACTGACCTGTACATTCCACCAGCACATTCACCCATTCCACAGTACATTCTTCTAGGATTGAGTCTAAGCACATATTTTATCATAGCATACATCTGCCATGTAACCACCAGGTAGCAAGATTGGTGAGGAGAAAGCACCACTTATTATAGCAAAAGATGTGAGCCCTATAAGGCTCCGCTGGGAGCTAAAGGGACTTGTTCACTCACAATGGGTTGGCTGTTCCTCACTACAATGTGAGAAATGAATGGAAAAATAAATGTTTAGTTGGGACTAAAATGTTTAATCCAGCCCTCCTAAATTGGCCCCTGTTGATCCTGTTGGATGCTGTACCAGTGGCCATGACTTAGGACCTGAGTGGGCTAAAGGAAACACCTCTAGGTGTTACAGGTGGCTTCTTGGTCTGGCATATCATAGCACCAGTGGTTTTAGAATCACTCGTGGATCCTGTCCTGTGTGGTATGCTCCATGGCATCAGCCCCCAACTACTGTCATGTTGTCTAACAGGGATGATGCCACCAGGGTTGTTTAGCTGGATGATACAAATTTCCTTTATAAATCCCAACTAAACATTTATTTTTCCATCCGTAGCTGCAGGATTTTTATTGTTCTTGTTTGTTATTTTTCCTAGAACCCATGCTGTTATCAAGACAAAATATTATATGTACAACTCAGATGTCATATGTCTATGTCACATATGAAAACCCAAATTAATGCTTTATCTGATCCTGTCTCTCCTATAGTAAACATATTAGGCCATTGATTTGATTTCTGGGTCTCCCGGTAGCAAAGATTTTTATTTTTTTTATTATTTTTTTAAAGTTTTTATTTTTTATTTTTATTATTTTTTTAGAGAGAGTGAGAGAGGAGAGAGAGAGAGAGAGAGAGAGAGAATTTTTTAATATTTATTTATTTTTTAAAAAAAATATATTTATTTATTTTTAGTTTTTTATTTATTTTTAGTTTTCGGCGGACACAACATCTTTGTTTGTATGTGGTGCTGAGGATCGAACCCGGGCCGCACGCATGCCAGGCAAGCGCGCTACCGCTTGAGCCACATCCCCAGCCCAAAGATTTTTATTATTTGCATAATTGTTCTGTCTTTTTCCATGCATGGGGCCTCTACTGCAGCTAAAGACTTTCTTACAGGTCCCACAAATGGCCTCACGGCTTGCCATGCTACAAAGTGCTAAAACCCTTCACAGGCTCAGGTCTTAGGGTAGAAGGGAGAGAGGTCCCTGAGATTTTAAGAGCTGGTTAGCAGGAGTGCAATGTATGGATTCAGCTTGACGTGGCTGAAGCATCTTCAGTCATAACCACCATGACTGCCCCTAAGTAATGCTGGTCAGTTTTCCCTGCCTAGTTTCCCAGTAAACTATAAATAAACAAAACCATACTGTGGTATGTGGAGCTTTAGGACCTGACCCTGTGCATGACTGTTTCATATTAGCTCGAGATAAACCAGGTATAGTCCTGCTTGGATGAAATCAATTTTTTCCTAACCACTTCACATTTATTTTCTTTTTTCTTTGTCGCAGTGCTGGGGGTCCAACATAGGATCTTGTGCACTCTAAGCAAGTGTACTACCACTGAGCTATATCCCCAGCCTCTGTCCTGAATAGCTATATACAAAGTCAATGCAAAGGACTTAAAATATAATACTACATTATTTTCAAATATGCAAAATTACTTATTTGCTAGGATGACAGTATGCTTTAAAAAAGAAAAGTAAAAGGTGTACATTAAAAAAAAACAGGGGTATGGGTATAGCTTGATGGTAGAACACTTGCTTAGTGCATGCAAAGTCTTGGTTTGATCATTTTATGTCCAAGACTGAGAAAAAAAAAAAAAGAACTGAATAAAATTACTCTAAAATATTAATAATGATTATGTTTGGGTGCTGAAATTCTTAATAATGTTTTTTCTTTTCCCTTGTTCACAATTTTCTTTATTGATCATGCATCATTTTTATTATGAAAAAATTAATAACATGTAAAAAAGAGGACATGTTTTGCATTATAGGTATCTGTGTAAATGTTTGATTTCACTTTCCAAATTGTGAAAGTAAAAACCAAAGTCTTTCGCAGCTTTCTTTCACAGCACCTGGTACACAGGATCTTGTACCTACCAGATTCTAAGAAAACATTTGTTAAATGAATGTCAAAAACTAGCTCCTTTACCATATGCTATCTTGTCTGAAATTCCCATACTTATCCTTGAACTTTTTTGGATCAAGGCAACAAAGGCTCCTGATAAACCAACAGTATGTTTTCTAAGAAATGTAATATTAATTGAAACCTTATTTTATCAAAATAGCAAGTCTGCCTTCTGATAAAATGCAGTCGAAATGGGACAAGGGAAAAGAAAAACAAATTTTTCTGAGGAGACAGAATAGAAGTTAGTGATTGTCAAGTATAAAGAAAGTTGGTCTCCCAGTGGAGTGTCTCTTGGTTTGGGGATTACAGAAAGGAAGCCTTGGGGAGAGGTTTTGTTCAAACTGTGTTTGCCCCTGCTCTTCTGATATATGCTCCACCTACGGTGTGTTGAGGAGGGAATGGGGAACACACATAGGAGAGTCTACTTGTCAGATGTTGCATCTGAGTGAAGTACCATGGTAGACAACCTAGGGAAAAACATGGTATTTTATTACCCTAAAGAATTTTATCTATTTTTGTATATATTGGTAATAGTTTTGTATCTATTTGATAATAGTTTTGTATCTATTCACAAACTCACTTTGGCATTCCTGATCTTTGTACAGGTATGTGTGTATGTATTTATATGTGTATGTATATATATACTCACACACAAGTCAATACAATCCTGATTTTTTTTTTTTTTTTTTTTTGGAGCGGGGCTGGTTAATGGGGATTGAACTCAGGGGCACTCAACCACTGAGCCACAGCCCTATTTTGTATTTTATTTACAGACAGGGTCTCATTGAGTTGCTTAGAGCCTCTCTATTGCTGAGGTGGCAATCTTCCTGCCTCAGCCTCCTGAGCCGCTGGGATTACAAGTGTGGGCCACCATACCCAGCTTGAACTGATCTTAATACCTTACTGAGTTCCTCATTACCGAGTTAGTAAATCTTTTACACATCTTCATTTTATGAAAATTTTATTGCCTGAAAATTATGTCTTAACTTTTTCAAAATTATGTTAGTACCATAGATGTTTCTAGGAACATTTTTATTCATCAGAGAATTCCAAAATTAAAGTCTCAACTTTCCAAGCAATATCATTCCACTTTCAAAATAATATCGGTTTTGTAATAAATCTAATTTTCCTAAATTAAAATAGGAAAAATGGACCAATAGAGAACTTCCAAGGAGGTTTTGAAAAGAAGACATTGTCAATTGCTTTAAAATCAGATCTTTAAATAAAAAGAAATTAAAAGCAGACAGATCTGAAGAGTGTGAAGAGAACAAAATTTAAAAATGATCAATGCCAAAGATCTATGATTTTAATACCAATCATGGGCAAAGGTCAACAGTTGCAATTAGTTATATAGATGATTTGTGAGCACTCACAAAAAAAAAAAAAAAAAGATTGATCATTAGCTTAGAGTTATTAGTGAGGCAAGAATTACTGTGGAGCCTGATCCATATATAACCACCTTGTTAACATAGAGTAGGAATTCAATAAATACTTGTTTGGTTGATCCATATGCAAAAATGTTCTTTTATCCCCCAAATCATTTACATTGCTCCCTTAAAAGTTTATAGTCAAGGGCTGAGATTGTAGCTCAGTTGCAGAGCACTCACCTCACATGTGGGAGGTACTGGGTCCAATCCTCAGCACCATATAAAAATAAAGTAAAGGTATTGTGTCCATCTACAACTAAAAATAAATAAAGAAAAAAATATATATGTATATATATATAAATTTTTAGTCAAGCATCCCAGTATCCTGTCTCTTAAAAAAAAAAAAAAAGATGCATCAAGTAGAATAAAATGTAATTTGATCCATACTGTATTTTGTTTCCTGAATATTTTATAATTAAAGTGTACAGTGACTTAAAAGTCAATGGAATAAAGCAGATCTTAATTGGTACTATTATTTACGCCACAAACAATGAGCATTTCAGAACCTATTCTAGATAAAATTCTAGGTAATATTTGTCTTTGCTGTCCCTTTTTTTGCCTTCAGCACTCCCTTGTGCCAGAGATCCCTTCCTGGGGCTTCTCCTGATGTGCAGGAATCTCCCTATCCAGGTTTGTCATTTCCACTTGATTTCCAATACTGTCATCTATAATCTTCCACCTTTGTCTTACTTACCATATTGTTTCCCTAGGTACAGAAATGTTGGGGTCTCTGCCTCTCTCCTACTTTCCCTTTTTGCTTGCACCCAACCCAGCCACCAAAGGGAAATAAATTGTTTTGAGCCCAAGTTAGGTCAAGTTTACTGTTGAGCAGAATCACTGTGTTGGTTAAAGTTCATAATCTTCCTTCAGTTTCCCATGGCACTAGCTCCGTCTAGATTAATCAGGAACCTAATTCAGGTTCCCAACCATCTCTCTCTATGGTCTTTCATGTAGCAAATCAGATGATAAGATCTCAAAGTTGAGAATAGAATTGTCCATAAACCCAAAGAATCTAACCCCAGTTTTTATTGAACCCTTATTATGGTTTAGATATTAGGTGTCCCCCCAAAGCTCATGTGTGAGACAATGCAAGAACGTTCAGAGGTGGAATGATTGGGTTATGAGAGCCTTAACCCAATCAATGAATTAATCCCCTGATGGAGATTAACTAAGTGGTAAGTGTGTAGGGTGTGGCTGAATGAGAGGGGAATTGGGGGCATGCCTTTGGGGCATATATTTTGTATATAGTGAGTCTCTCTCTGCTTCCTGATCATGTCCTGAGCCACTTCCGTCCACCACATTCCTCCACCATGATGTTCTGCCTCACCTAAAGCCCCACGGAATGGAGCCAGCTGTCTATGGACTGAGACCTCCAATAAACTGAGACCCTAAATAACTATTCCTCCTCTAAAACTGTTCTTATCCATCTTTTAGGCAAAAGAGAGGAAAGAAAAAAAAAAAAAAAAGCTGACTAAAATAACCCTTTTCACCAACAGTCTCAGGAGAAGACTTTTAAAGCTAACAAATGCAAAAGTAGGGGTGGGGAACTGTCTTTATTTTTGGAGTGGCCCCTTTAAGTAAATAGTAAAGTAGCTTGTGGGAAACTGATAAAAACCTAAAACAGGGGCTGGGGATGTGGCTCAAGCGGTAGCGCGCTCGCCTGGCATGTGTGCGGCCCAGCACCACATACAAAGAAAGATGTTGTGCCCGCCGGTAACTAAAAAATAAATATTAAAATTCTCTCTCTCGGGGCTGGGGATGTGGCTCAATCGGTAGTGCGCTCGGCTGGCATGCCTGCTGTCCTGGTTCCATCCTCAGCACCACATACCAACAAAGATGTTGTGTACGCCAAAAACTGAAAAATGAATATTGAAATTCTCTCTCTCTAAAAAAAAAAAAAAAAAAAAAAAAAAATTAAAAAAAAAATTCTCTCTCTCTCTCTCTCAAAAAAAAAAAAAACTTAAAACAGAAGGGAGCATGCTCATTTTATATCAAAGGCAACATCTCCATTGTTTGCCAATTATTTTCTTTTTTTGTTATTATTTTTTAAATAAAGACTACTTAAAAAAAACTACCAAAAGAAATTAATCTAAAAACTCAAATGTTATGTTTTACTTAGTAATATCAAGTCAAATATTCACAAAAACCTTTCTCTGCAAAGATACTTGGTTAGTGCTGGAAATTTGGGAATGGAGTGAAGAGGAAGCCACGATACATATATAGATACATAACAATAATCTACTGATATGTCTTTCTTTAACCTGTAAGCTGATAGACTGATGAACTGAAGGAAAATAAGAAGCACAAACAAATATTCTGTTACTAAAACAAAGTACAAGTAGGATGGGAAGGGCGGGAAGTGTGTCTCAGTCAAGGACTTCCACTGATAATCACTAATTCAAGAATACCCTACATGGCCAGTGCTTTCATGAAAATGCTTTTATTGTTTTATAACTGCTGTGAAGATTTTTTAAAGATAAAAGGGATAAAATATGTAAATGTGGAGTTTAAGTTAGACTTTGCCCATGTTTAGCAATTAGACTTTAGTCAAATTTCTCAACTGACAAAGAGGAGATTAATTTTGACTGATTTGGGAGGAAATGATAACAGTTATGAAGCACTGCGTCACTAAATATCAGCATGGTCACGACTTAGTAGTTTTATTTTTGCTTTTATAATTAAATGTAAATGAAAGTTTACATTTCTCTGTTGCTTTTTGAAGGACGATTTTTATTATTTTCATGTACAGAAAACTGAAGAGTGTATATTAACCAAGTTGAGTGGGTGAGATCTTTAGCCTCTTCTTGGAACATTTAATTTCTTTTCTTTTTCTTTCTTCTTTTTTTTTTTGTGCTGGGCCTTGAACGTGCGAAGCAGGTACTCATCACTGAGCTATATTCTCAGCTCTAGAAACATTAAATTTCTTACTTCTGAAAACATGACAGTGCTTTCTCAGCATGGTGATGCTAGCCAAGGCCTGATGAGTCTTCCTAAGGTTGCCCACAAGAGACTGTGTGGACAAGCCCATTTAAAGGAAGGACACCTCTGAAAACATCAACATATGGTTCAGATCAAAAAGATTGTGACATTTGGGGCTAGGTTGTAGCTCAGTGGTGGAGTACTTGCTTAGCATGTGTGAAGCACTGGGTTGGATCCTCAGCACCATATTAAATAAACAAACAAACAAACAAATAAAAGGTATTATGTACATCTCCAACTAAAACAAAAAATTTTTAAAAAAGATTGTGACCTTTTATCTCAACATAAACCATTTAAATGTAGGCAGAATGAGCAGAATATCTTTCCAATGCCTCAAACTCAAACCAGTGCCTCAAAACATTCTGGCTCCTCACCCTCCTTGCCCCTCTTATTTCTGCACTCTCTTGTGAATTAATGGTGTCATCATTCACTCAGTTGCAGAAACCTCAACTTCTACCTCTATTCAGTCAGTTACTGACTCCTGTAAACTCTCTCTTGAAAACTCTGTTTCTTATTTTCCTACATCCAACAACTTGGATATACAACCTATAATATCTGGATATATAAACTTATAATATTTTTTCAGTCTTTAGAAATTTTTCTTAATTTCTATTTTCCTTCCCTTCATACATTACTTTTAAATTTCATGATTTTATAGAATTCAATTATTTAAATTCAAGCAGAACTTTTTATACTGGATAGTGAGTTCTCAAAAACCATTCTTGAATAAAATTAAACTCTTTAATTTTACTCCTAGATCAACAAAAATGTACAGGTTAGCTATATGAATGTTAAATAAGGACCCAGATTATCTTTTGCTTGTGTGCTTAATTCACTTATTCCTAGGATATTTCAATTCAACATTACTCTAAAGTGAATTATCTCAGTTTTTTACTCTTGTGTAAATTATGGCATGACTTTCAATTTAATATGTGTCTATTTATTCACTCCTAGATTTTCATCTAGATTATCAAGAAGTCTTCTTTCCAGCACAAATGTTTACTTGTGTGTGTGCGTGTGTGGTGCTGGGGATTTAACCTAGAGATCCTCAACTACTGAATCACACCCCCAGCTCCTTTTATTCTATTTTGAGATAGGTCTAGCTAAACTGCTAAGGCTGGCCTCAAAATCGCAAGCCTCAAGATTTGTTGGAATTACAGGTGTGTACCACAACATCCAGCTCAAGGTGAAACTTATATCCAAGCATTATATTCAAAACCATATTGAAACAATTATTTATTATGCATTCCATTTGAAGATACTGGTATAAAAATAGGTCTTGATTAGTTACCTCTAAGACCTGATATACCCTCCAGACTTTATATTTTCTTGTTCATCTCAATGGGCTTTTTAGTCTAGTTTACTAAAAAACACAGTCCAAGGGAGATTGAGTGCTCTTTTTTTTTTTAATTTTAATATTTATTTTTTAGTTGAAAAAAATTTTAATTTTAATTAAATTTAATTAAATTTTAATTTTAATATTTATTTTTTAGTTGATGGCGGACACAACAACTTTGTTTGTATGTGGTGCTGAGGATCGAACCCGGGCCGTACGCATGCCAGGCGAGCGTGCTACTGCTTGAGCGTTCTACCACTTGAGCCACATCCCTAGCCCCAGATTGAATGCTCTTGCTTTATATGGTAGATGTAAACCCAGAACAGGGAGAATGAGGAAGAAAAAAAAAAAGGAGTGGCAGAAAGGATAGGAAGCAATTCACAGGTAAGCCACAGGAGAAATCGCTATGGGGCAGCTAGTCAATGAGGAAGGAGGAAAGAGGGTGATTGACTTGCCACATTCCCTCTGACTCCAATTTCTACTAGTCAAAGTACAGCTCCAGTGTAGTTAACACCCCAGTCTTTTGCATTGCATCATCCAGATACTTTGGCAATCATTTGAGAAACTGGATACTGTGCTCTTTGATATCGTGTTTCATCAAAGTCCCAAGGTGATAAGAGGAGCTAGGAACTCCAAGTGGGTGACTGGCACAGAAGCAGCAAAGAGGAACCAACATCCTGAGCCAGGGCTAAAGGGCAGAAGAAATCTGAGGATGTATATAAGACATCTCCATTATATGTAAGTGCCTACCATAAGGTTCAGAAGACAGGATAAACATCTATCCCCCACTGTCTCTGGATTCTTTCTCAGAATTCTCAAAGGCAGCATGATATATTTGCTATAGCAATCAAATGAGGAGGCCTCCCCACTATTCACCAGCTTTCGTTCTAGGATCATTTAACAAGAATCTTTGTTCACCTAAATGGAATTGCATTATAGTATATTGAGATAAAGAGGATGGGGATATAGCTCAGTTGGTAGAGTGCTTGCCTTGCATGCACAAGGCATGCACAAGTCCCTGGGTTCAATCCCCAGCACCTAAAAAAAAAAAAAGGAATCCCTTCTGGCTGGCTATGCCTTATAGGGATGAGCAATGAAAACTAGCTTCTCTCTATCCCATGTAATCCATGATATATAAATAACCTAAGGCTTAAATAAATAACATATTCTGTGGCAATTACATACATTTATCAGATGATTAAATGTGCAGCTTCCACAAGTGGAATATTGGCAAATATCTCCTTAAAAGAACCATGACAACAATTCATTCCAGTTTCTCTGTTCAATGACAACTTTCACTGTAGGTCCCCTTGAGAATGGAATAAGCCAATTCTAATCTCATCCAGGGAAACAGGTAACATTTGCCAGACGTGAAAGCATGAGTGAATTGGGGCCCTGACTAAAGGCTGCCCCCAACCTTCTCTTTCCACCTTCTGCTCAGAGGGGCCTCTGGAATATTTGTGTGGACACTCCAGCCCGTTTACTTAAAGGATATACTACCAGGAGTGGTACGCCTTAGGGAGGACAGATATAGAGAAGGGATATGACAGGCTCTGATGTGTTTTCCAGGCTATTTGGGCAAAGCATTCAGATCACAGAAAACCAGAGTCCTATCTATAAAAAGAGTTGTCCTAAGAAAATCACAAAATTATATATCTTGTTGTAAGTAGTTGAGAGCAATGAACTCAGCTCTGTTCCTTTTCATGAGTTTCTAGGAGTTATTTATTACTGCTTATCACCTGTAGATGACATATGGGCATTTGGGAGTAAATGGTTACATAGATTTCTTATGAGAGATCAAAGTCTTTGTTGTATAGCATTTTGTTTTATTATTCTATTATGTAGCCAAGGAATTGATTATTGACATTCAATAGCTTCGATTGCAAAGCTTATTTTGAGCAAAGAAATGTCAAAGAGGAATGGAGTAAATATGTTGAGAATTATATGCTGCTAGATTACTAGGTGATAATTATAGCTTCACTTTATTTATTATTATCAGTAGTAGTAGCAGTAGTACCAAGGATTGAACCCAGGATCAGGCACTTAACCACTGAGCCACATCCCCAGTTCTTTTTATTTTTTATTTGGGAAAGGGTCTTGCTAAGTTGCTTAGGGCCTCCCTAAGTTGCTGGAGCTGTCCTTAAACTTCTGGTCCTCCTGCCTTAGCCTCCAAAGTCACTGGGATTATAGGCATGTGCTACCACACCCAGCTATAGTTGTACTTTAAATCATGTATTGTGAAATACCTGCTTTGTTTTTCTGGTGGTGGTGGTGGAGTGGGTTGTTAGAAAGAGAAGATGTGAACATTTAGCCAATCACCCTACTTAATTTCTCAGGGAAAGCCCTTGAAAATATTTCATTCTCCTGGCATAAAAATATATTATTTTGATTACAATCTATGCCATGTTGCTTTTTAATCTGAGAGATTTATTGTCTCTTGTGAGAAAGTAACCAGTGATATATTTTATACTCCTCAACTCATACATCTAATTAGATGAGCAAAACACAATTAACATCTAAATTTCACACTATTTTGGAAAGGAAAAAAAAAATATTTGCTGAAAGCCAGTCCTGCATTTTAAGAAACAAATTGCCAATAGCAGGAAGAACCAAATGGGGAAAGGTTTGAAGCACAACTATAAGCCTGTAAGGATTGTAAGGTCACCTGAGGAGAAAATGGCCCCTGTATAAGTGCCCGGCAATGCCCTGCCTCTGAAACTATAGCAACCCCATATGGAGAATTTCGTTATGAAACTGCTAATAAAAGAAAGAATTCAATATTACACCTTAAATTTTTTATAGCATTTTACTCAAAGGGCACTGGGCTAGTTATTGCCTTCATTTCAGAAAACTGAAACTTATACTGGATAGCTGTTGCCTTCATCTGCAGAAGCCCAGGGATGCCCTAAGCTGCTGCTATTGGGATTCAGGGTGGCAAGGCAGAGAAGAAAGACCTGGGCAAGTTGCTTACAAAGTGAGATTTTATCTCACACTATCTCTGTTTCTAGTGTTCTCTTCTTGTCTTTTATTAGCCATATTATCATAAGCAAATTACTTAGCTTCTCTAACTTGGTGTCCTGGTCTCTTAGGTGGGGATACTAGACCTATCTATGGTAAATAAAAGGATTAACTGAAATAATGTATATAAACACTATGACAACCAGTAGGCTCCTAATTTAAGTGTCTACCTTTTAAATATAAGTAGAAATTTGGAAGCTACATCCTTCCTACCTTGTTGCTTTTTTTGCCTAGAAATTCAAACTCACAGGACAGGAAACAACCCAGAGTCTAATGTTGGAATTGACAGAGAGCCAGGAAGTGATGATGGCTGTGCTAATCTTCCCTGAGAATTACTTGCCTCCAGCAAAACAGGTTCTCAAGGGAGAAGATATCTTTTTTTTTTTTTTTTTTTTTTTTTGTACCAGGGAATGAACTCAGGGGCACTCAATCACTGAGCCACATCCCCAGCCCTATTTTGTATTTTCTTTAGAGACGGGGTCTCACTGAGTTGTTTACTTCCTTGTTTTTGCTGAGGCTGGCTTTTTTTTAATATTTATTTTTTAGGTATAGGTGGACACAATGTCTTTATTTTACTTTATGTGGTGCTGAGGATCAAACTCAGTGCCTCACGATGCTAGGTAGCCGCTCTACCTCTGAGCCACAACCCCAGCCCAAGGCTGGCTTTCAATTTATGATCCTCTGTTCTCATTCTTGCCAGCTGCTGGGATTACAGACATGCACCACCACACCCAGTTTATACACCTTTTTTTAGAAACACTCTTTGCTCCACACATTAAAAAATACTTTAGAGGCCAGAGTTGTAACTCAGTGGTAGAGCTCTTGCCTAGCACGTGTGAGGTACTGGGTTCAATCCTCAGCACCACATAAAAATAAAATGAAGTAAAGGCATTGTGTCCATATACAACTAACGAGAGAGAGAGAGAGAGAGAGAGAGAGAGAGAGAGAGAGAGAGAGAGAGAGAGAGAGAGAACTGCTTTAATGACACCATGGGTCTTACTTGTACATGTAAAAAAAGTATTGGCTAGAATGTGATGTTCTTGGCAACTAAAAATAGAATGGTTTCTCTCCTTTACAGCACTATGCTGAAAAGCTTTTTTCAGTTCTCAAAGGTGTGTGGTCACTAAAATATGAACACTGAAGTGTTAGACACAAAACGTTAGTTTGAGGATTTTAGAACACATATTCCTTATTCAAGAGAGCACTGGAACTATTTAATGAATATATTATAAAAATTTTAAAAATTATCAAATAAAATAGAGAAAGTACAAAACTAAGACTTTCTATGAAAGGAAAATCTCAGCATCAATGATATATTTAATGTCTATGTATAAATATAGATGCTCTACTAAACCATGACTGTAGGGAGTGTCATCTACAAGATGGTTTTGCTTGCTATTTCAGAAACCATAAACATGGTCACATTTACTTATTTTATATCTGTGAATATTATGATTCAGGTAGTGAAAATATTTCCTGCACAAATATTCAGGTAATTGCTGGGCACAGTGGCACATGCCTGTAATCCCAGCGTCTAGGGAGGCTGAGGCAGGAAAATTGCAGGTTCAAAGCCAGTCTCAGCAAAACCAAGGCACAAAGCAATTCCTGTGAGACCCTGTCTCTAAATAAAATACAAAATAGGGCTGAAATGTGGCTCAGTGGTCAAGTGCCCCTGAGTTCAATCCCCAGTGCCAAAAAAAAAAAAAAAAAAAATCAGGTAATAATTACAGTGTAAATAAAGATTAATTGATGAAGATGAATTTCATTTCTTTTCTTAGTTAGTCCCAGATTTTTCTTTTACTTCCTTTCTTTTTCTCTCTTTCTTTTTTTGTTTTTGTTTTTGCAACTTTAGTACTATGTTATATCAATAATTCAATGAATAAAATGTGGTATAAATTGTTACAGAGGACTGGGGATGTGGCTCAAGTGGTAGCGTGCCCGTCTGGCATGCGTGCGGCACAGGTTCGATCCTCAGCACCACGTACAAACAAAGATGTTGTGTCTGCCAAAAACTAAGAAATAAAATATTAAAATTCTCTCTCTCTCTCTCTCCTCACTCTCTCTTTGGGTTGGGGATGTGGCTCAAGTGGTAGCGTGCTTGCCTGGCATGCGTGCGGCCCGGGTTCAACCCTCAGCACCACATACAAACAAAGATGTTGTGTCCGCTGAGAACTAAAAGATAAATATTAAAAAAAAATTCTCTCTCTCTCTCTCTCTCTAAAAAAAAGACATAAAAAATAAATAAATAAAAAATAAATTGTTACAGAGCTGGGGCCTTCTGAGAAACTGAAGCAACACAAAGACTCTCCTTCAAATCCAGATTCTTGCAACCAACTCAGAAAGATTTCAGACATGTCACTCAGAGTATCAGGAATGAGTTTTTTGAAGGGACAGCAAAGGGGAAAGGGGACATTCTTGAGGGAGAAAGTGGGTCCTTTCAGTAAAGAGAGGGACAATGTGCCTCTCCTGCACTCCAGATTTATTTGAAATCTCAGAGAAGTTTCCAGAGAGTCCAACCCAGGTCCACCTCTTGACTTTTGACTAATAGCAAGATGGCATCAGACTTTCATTGTCATGGCAATTCTAGGTCACATTGGCCCATACTGACCAGTTCTAATTGTATTTTTTTTTCTTTTTTGTACTAGGGATTGAACCCAGGGACACTTAAACAATGAGCTACATTCCCAGCCATATATATTTTAGAGAGAGGGTTTCACTGAATTATTGAGGGCCTCACTAAATTGCTGAAGCTGGCTTTGAACTCGTGATTCTCCTGCCTCAGCTTTCAGAGCCACTGGGATTATAGGTGTGCACCACAGTTCCCAGCTCTAACTGGATTCTTAACCATACATTTTTACAGATTTTATGGTTAGAGGAACTAGCCTTATCTCCCAGACTTTCAGGATCAAGCCACAAAAGTCTCCCGGGTTCCTCCCATCAACATTATCTCAAGCCTGCATTTCTGCTGCAATTAACAGGTAGTTTGCTGAGCAGTGTGACCTGTCCTGTTCACTGAGGCCACGCAGGGCTGCAGGTAAATTGCTCCTTGGAAAAGAAAACATGTGGGAATCAGCACAATGGGCCCATTTCATAGAATTATTCTCTTAACTTTGTTGTTCCCACCATACTCATCTGTATGCCCCCTAAAATAAATTAACGAGGGAGTTGAGTTACTTACTTTCTAAGGTTTCTTTCAGATTTAATATTCTTAATTCAACTATAATTCAATTTCATATATAAAGGAGAAAAACACCATCATAGCAACAATGAATTAATTGAAACATTGATGGTATAGAATCCTTTCCAGTAATCCAAGAAGGTAATTCTTCTTGAATGGGTTTGAATTTAAATAAAACTTCATTATTGTAAAAGGAGTTATAGTAACTCAAATTAACTGAGATTCCGAGAGAGAGTTAACAACACACTCAGGTTGCAGGTTAATCTAATAAAGATTTGTAAAAATTGTCAAATATCAAGAGAGAAAACACTTTAAATAACCATATTGCATTTTATATATCCCTTCTGTTAAAGTGAGCTATTTGCTCAATGGTATTCTTTAGAACTATGTAAATTTACAAAACCAGTGATAGGAAGTGAAGTTGAGCTTCATCCCCAGTGCATTGGAAGACCTTTAATCACTTTACCACTTACTTGCCTTATCTGTGGTTCTATGTACTCTTTCATAGAAGGATGGAATTGAGGTAAATAGCCTAGAAAGCTCTAAAATACTCATATGATTCTTAATGAGTGTTTGGTCCTTTTGAAAAATTCTAAATATTTTCCTAAGTTTGTAGTACACCTAATAAACAGTGTTGAAGATACTATCATAGAATTTGAATTAAATAGAATTCATAGTTGACATTATAAGCTTGAAGTAAACAACAGCATATATTAGCATACTCTGAATAAGATACAGGATGTAAACAAGACAAAAATGTATTATCATTCTAAATTCAACATGGTTAATCCTGCCAAGTGGAGATTGTTTGCCTGTATCTTTTAAAAAACAAGAGGAAAAAAAGGGAAAGAGAAAAGGACAGTGCTATTTACTTTGTCTCTAAAACCCTTTTGGGGTTTTGTTTGTTTATTTAGTATTTATTTCTTCTTAGTTTTCGGTGACACAACATCTTTATTTGTATGTGGTGATGGAACCTGGGCCACACGCATGCCAGGTGAGCGCGCTACCGCTTGAGCCACATCCCCAGCTCTGTTTGTCTTTTTTTTTAGATACTGGGGTATAAACCCAAGGGTGCTTCACTACTGAGCCACATCCCCAGCCCTTTTAAACTTCTTCTTTTGATATAGGGTCTTGCTAAATTTCCCAGACTGGCCTTGATTTTGAGATCCTCATGCCTCAGCATCCCAAATAGCTGGGATCACAGTGTGCACCATACACAAGGCTGCCACAATCCTTTTTTTTTTTTTTTTTTTTTTTGGTCTCTCTTATTATGTCAGATTTCTTACCAGTGGTTCTATTTTGTTTTCTTATGTATACTTCCAATAACAATCTGAATTGCACTTTATGTTTTAGTTTGGTTTGGTTTGGTGTTTTGCCATGCTGGGGATCCAACCCAAAGCCTCAAGTGCATTTTGTTTTCTACCTGCGTTTTGAGATTGTCATAATTGCTACAAGAGACTAACTAAAAACACAGATCAACAGAATAACATTGTTTGGATGTAATATTACTCGACTCACCCTGCCGGAGCCACCAGCAGAGACTTGTTCAAGAAGTTGAACAATAGATTGCAAAGAAGAAAAAAAAAATTGCCCTGCAGCTCTGGACATAGTCTGAAAGCACAGACTCAGGTAATTCGGAGGTCCTTGGGGCCAGGGAGCCTGAGCCTGCTCACCTTCAGAGTCTATGCAGCACCAAAAAGGACGCACCTCACAAAAATGCCATGAAAGTTGAGGAGCTTTCACTCTATACAGCTCTGAAGGGTCCATGTATTTACATTATATGGAGGAGCCAAGGACTCAACTCAAGAAAGCATCACACAGCTTCAACATCATTGCAAGCCATATAAAGTTGGTGTCAGGAAACATACTCCCAAACTAAGCCCAAATGTTAAGTTTGATTCAATGGGGGCTAGACAGCTATGAATATCTCCAAAATGTACCCCCTGGATTCTTTCCAAGACTTGGTGTTATTGGTTTTGCTGGCCTTGTTGGACTCCTTTTCAGTAGAGGTTCAAAAATAAAGAAGCTTATGTATGCACCTGGTTTCATGGGATTAGCTGCCTCTATCTATTACCCACAACAAGCCATTGCATTTGCCCAGGTCACTGGGGAGAAATTATTACTGGGGTTGATGAAGCTACATAGTCATAAAAGATTTGCAGAAGGAGAACTTTCAGAAGCTCTCACTTTTGCTTTATAAGCCAGGAAATGTGAAGAAGTCACCTGGAAATAAGTAGAAAATTGCATATTCTGCCCATTTTAATCAGTTGCAGGTAAACAATGGAAACTCCAGACAGTACATCAGTATTTCTACAGAAAAATGGCAGAGAAGTCAGTATTGAATATAGTAAACTGGACGTTTTCTTCAGGAAAATCTCTAGTAGGCTTTTTCATTATCTTGAATGATATACTACAAGTGGACTAAGCTGAAATCCTTTCACCTAAAGATAATGTAAAAGGGGGCTGGGGATGTGGCTCAAGTGGTAGCGCGCTCGCCTGGCATGCGTGCGGCCCAGTTCGATCCTCAGCACCACATACAAACAAAGATGTTGTGTCCACCGATAACTAAAAAATAAATATTAAAAATTCTCTCTCTCTCTCTCTCTCTCTGTCTCTCTCTCTCTTTAAAAAAAATAAAGATAATGTAAAAGCCTTAGAACTCCTCGTTCTCATGTCACTATTTATGTACATAATTAAAATCCAAATTCAAAAAAATAATAATAATACTTCACTCAGCCTCTTCCCCATTTGCATCTATCATTTCTGTAGATTTAGGATATTCCATTGCAAGAACTGAAAACACAGCTAAAACTAGGCATATTTATTCATCCATGAACTTTCGGAAGAACTATAGGTTATCACCATTTACATCAGGGTACATCCACATGGACAAAGAATCATTAAATTCCTATTTTCTGAGCCTAAGTAGACTCCACATGGTTCCATTTTCTCCATTTCATTCTGAATTAATAATAATAATAATAAAGCATGCCTAAATTTTTTTGAGATTTTACTGTGTCATGTTGTAAGTAACTTATTCTTTATAAGGATCTTTTAAAAACTTTAAAAAAAAAAGTACCAAATAAATAAATAACCCAAAATAGAACCAGTCAGTTGAAATCTGACAAATTAAGAGATACAATATACAGATCTGTAATCAAAAGCTCAGTCTCCATCCTTGACACCAATCCAATAACAAAGACAAGATCTTGAGAAAAAAGAAAAATAAAATTTATTGCTTTGCTAGAAAAGGAGAAACACAGTCCCAAAGGCTGTGATTCTGCCCATCAGCAGAAATAGGGGTTTTTTTTATAGAGGTGATTCAGAGAAAATGAGATTAGGGAGGAGAGATCAGGAAAAAGAAGTTTAGGGAAAAGAAACTCAGGGAGAAGTTTAGGGAAAGAAGATTGAGAAAAAGAAAAAAAAATGTAAGTTTCAAAGCCACAAGGAATGTAGTCAAAGCATCAAGTGAACTCCTGTTACAGATCTATAGGGACAAAGCAAATAGAATTATATATATAATTGTATGCATACACACACACACATACATAGATAGATATGTTGTTGTTGATGTAAGGCCCAGGCTAACAATGTCCATTTGGTAGGACAAGCCATGTTAAGCTTTACAATGTCTGGTCTTGCTTATAAATTTAGTCCAACGGCACAAGAAAAACTAATATTATTATCTTCTCTCAATTATTAGCAAGGGGTAGTGCAGGTTCAAAGTGCACTGTCTAGATGCTAAATCCTTACTGTTAACCACTCATTATATTATTATGTAGTGCCTGTACCTGTGTAACATAAATTGAAGGCCAGAGCAAAGCAGTCTTCTCTAAAACTGAGGACACAGTATCGGTAATAGAGCTTAAACAAGACAGAGTTTGTACATCCCAAAGTACACTCCCTTCAACTTGCTGCTCCTCACGAGAGGCAGATCCCTCAGCAGGACACAGATCCAAGGCCCATATTAGAAGGTGTTGTTAAAGCCTTTCTTGACTCCCCTTAACCCTACATCTAACACTTTCAGGTCACATGATGACAAGAGATATCCATCAGGTTCCTTCCCTCTTAGGACTCATCTTATGAAGGAATAAGTCATTTTGCTCTTCGTCTTAAAGTCTCATTCTTTAAACTACCTATTTTTTTCCTGTGGCAAAAAGTGCCAGTTATTCTTCAATATCTGTATAGTCCCTTCTTCCATAATGATAGAGGTCCCATTTGCTGTCTCCCTGAAGTTAGTTATGGGCATGTGATCAAGTTTTTCTCAATGGCATATAAACACACTGATAGAGTTCAGGACACACTACCCCAAGTAATGTCATTCCTTTGGTATTTGAGAAAACTGCAGAAATGACAATACTCTCACCTTCTCTTCTAAAGCAGGTCATAAGGTCCTCCTCATTTGAGAAGTACCCTTCCTATACTTGAAGGAAGGAAACATCAGCATCTCTGAAGAATCTGAACAAATGGGCCTTGCTAAATTCCCCACACTTTATTACCATTAGCTCATGTTCCTCTTGTCCAATCACACTTCTCCAGGAATATATAATTTTTCATCAAACATAAAATACATGAGTATACTTGTTTCTTTGGATGTTTATTTCCTTATGAGGTCTTATGTATTATGTAAAACTTAAGTTTTTATGTTTTTCTCTTTAATCTATCTTTTGTTTTAGGTGCGTTGGCCATGAATCTACCCATGGGTGAATAAAGAAATCTTCCCCCCTTACTATTTGCTTTATTTATTACATTTATTTATTTACTACATTTATTTATTTACTACATTGCTTGCACAGTTCACAGAAGTGTTCTTGAAGGAGGTGATATACTCTTCTCCCACATTCTCCCTTCTGCTGGCTGGAATGTAGATTTAATCTCTGGTATGAAGCACAGCAGACAGCAAGATAGAAATAGGAATGGCATGTCATTCCTAGAGTTGTACTGATAACTTCATGCACCAAAAAGATTTCTGGAGTATGAGAGGGAAACAAACTTCTACCTTTTTAAAGCTCTATTATCTGGAATAATGATGTTACTGATAGCCAAACTGACCCTAACTACTCCCCCCTTTCATCTATTGACCAGCAGGACTTGTGGCTTTTCTAACATAGAAAGAAGAGCCTCCTTTTTATACCAGAGGTCCTTATGGCCCCTCCTAATTGGGCCCATGATAAAATAGAAAATGAATTTGGAAAAATCCTTCCTTAGGTTAAAAACTCTGCTTACAAGGATACTAATATGCATAATACGACTTTGCTTTCAGAAGCTGTTAGCACATAGCCTTTTTTCTTTTATACTTTCAATCTAAAAACCAAAATTTCCCACTTTTGCTAACATATCAACACTTCTATCAATGGGAGTAGATTGTGTTCTGTGAAAAGAAAAGGAGAATGTCACATAAATGTTTTCAAACCTTACTTCTTTACAGCCATCTGAAGGATAAGAAATGGGTCTCATTCCTTTGCATCCTTTAAGCTATTTCCCATTCATTTAGCCACCTAAGTTCATCTTTTAAAAATGACAAATTCATAAAAATCAAAAGTAGATTAAAGGGCTAGGGACAAAGACTCAGTTGGTAGAGTACTTGCCTTGCATGCACAATTCCCAGCACCACACACATACACACAAAAAAAGTAGATTAGAGGGGCTGGGTTGGCAGCTCAGTGGTAGATCACTTGCTTAGCATGCATGAGATACTGAGTTCAATCCTCAGCACCACATAAAAATAAATAAAGGTATTGTGTCCACCTACAACTCAAAAATATATCCAAAAACCTGACATTTTTTTTTTTTTAAAAAAAGGAGATTAGAGGCTACCAGCACTGGGAGGAAGAGAGATGAGGCATTACTGTTTAGTGGGTACAGAGGTTCTGTTTGTGCTGTAAGAAAAAATTTTAGTAACAGATAGCAGTGATTATTACATAATATTATGAATGTAACTAATGACATTGAACTGTACATTTAGAAATGCTTAAAATTACATATTGTTTTATATATATATATATATATTTTTTTTTTTTTTTGAGAGAGAGAGAGAGAAGAGAGAGAATTTTTTATTATTTTTTTTTTAGTTATTGGCGGACACAACATCTTTGTTGTTATGTGGTGCTGAGGATCGAACCCGGGCTGCACGCATGCCAGGCGAGCACACTACCGCCTGAGCCACATCCCCAGCCCTGTTTTATATATTTTTTCACAAAATAATTTTTAAATGACAGGAAAAAAGTCTAATAGTAGAATAGAGGGAATAATGCCTACCCTACAGCCTTTTAATAATCTATACCTATTTATTTTTATGTTATTTTCTAATTTCTTTTGTTATAAGAAAACAATTTATTTCACAGCAATTAAAAATAGTCAAGCATGTATTTTACCACATAATTTAGCAATATCAAATAAAATTTTCATAATTTGTTTCCTTGATAAATTCTTCATTTTTTCCTCCCACAATGTTGCAAGCTACATGGTTGAAGCAAGGTTGTATTTTTATTTATTTATTTATTCTTTTTAGAGAGAGAGGAGAGAGAGAGAGGGATTTTTTTTTTAATATTTATTATTTTAGTTTTTGGCCTACACATCTTTGTTTGTATGTGGTGCTGAGGATCGAACCCGGGCGCACGCATACCAGGTGAGCGCTCTACCGCTTGAGCCACATCCCCAGCCCAAGGATGTATTTTTAAATACCACAGCCAAAGAACTGGAGCATTCATTGACAGCTACCATGGTACTATGCTACATGTCAAATGTGTTCCTAGCAATTTTCTTCAGTCATCTTCTATGACAAGTTTTTGAAAAGCATTTATTCCAACGACTTTCATTTATCTTCAAAACCCACTGGATGTTGCACCTTGAAGAACCCAGCACGGGCCCACAAGCCCTACTACCACCCAGCCACCATGGCAAAAAGACACCTATCATTCTCCACGGCTCTGCGGAAAAGTTATTTTCT
Organism: Callospermophilus lateralis; assembly: GCF_048772815.1. Taxonomy (NCBI): domain Eukaryota; kingdom Metazoa; phylum Chordata; class Mammalia; order Rodentia; family Sciuridae; genus Callospermophilus; species Callospermophilus lateralis. The sequence goes on along the minus strand of NC_135313.1, from coordinate 54,397,814 downwards.
AATTCTTATATAAGCTTTTGAAGATTAGAAGATGTTTCTAATATATGGTGCAATAGAAACCTGCATATTTTGTTTGTTCAACTGAATAATTAAAAACAAAACCACTTTATTGAGTACATGGCATCTTCCATCTATATTTAATGATGTGAGGGCAAGAAGTAAGGTTTTTGTAGCTCGTATTAAAAGTGTTTTTAGGGGCTGGGGATGTGGCTCAAGCAGTAGCGGTCGCCTGGCATGCGTGCGGCCCGGGTTGGATCCTCAGCACCACATACAAACAAAGATGTTGTGTCCGCCGAAAACCAAAAAATAAATATTAAAAAATTCTCTCTCTCTCTAAAAAAAAAAAAAAAAAAAAAAAAAGATTAAAAGTGTTTTTATAGTGAGAACTGTTTTTTGTTTGTTGGTTTGCCAGGATCTGAACCTATGCCTCATGTGTACTAGGCAAGTGCTATGCAACTGGATTACAACCCCAGCCTGACTCTGTTATGTGAATAGGGCTCTGAAATAAAAAGAAACCTCAACTGGGGAAGGACTCCATGTATCCAACAGAAGACCTGAGCCACATATAAACCTGTTAAGCCTAAATCCTTGATTCCTTTACAACGTATTTGCCTTCTCATATTGTATATAACATTATATAGAGCCTAGGGTTAGCTGTGTCCCTTCATACTTTTGTCTACAGGAAAGGCTGAATTAAAAAAAAGAAACCCCAAACCTCCTTGTTTAGGGAAAATTAAGTACTAAAAAGAAAGTTATTTATTTATTTTTTTTTAAAGAGAGAGAGAGAGAGAGAGAGAGAGAGAGTGAGAGAGAATTTTTTTTTAATATTTATTTTTTTAGTTTTTCGGCAGGCACAACATCTTTGTTTGTATGTGGTGCTGACGATCGAACCCGGGCCACATGCATGCCAGGCGAGCACGCTACCGCTTGAGCCACATCCCCAGCCCCAAAAGAAAGTTATTGATGGGAGGTAAAGTAACACCATATCCCAGGAAATTAACTAAGGCAATGATAGCAATAGGACCAGATGAATCAGCAGAAAGGAAAATACCAAAAAAAAAAAAAATAATTAAGATCAGGAAATAAAGACAAAGTATTGTGAAATCTAAGTAGGGATCTAAGTAAATAGAATGAAAAGGGATTGGAAAGTTATTGAAAAGACTGGCAATCTTAAATATCTTTTTCATTCTTTAAGCCTTCACAGTGTGCTATTTAAACAAACACATTTTGAATATTACCATACAGTAGTCACAGCAATATGAAAGTATTTGTCCTTGCTTCTACATAAAAGGGGATTTCATAACTGCCACTCAGTGTAACTTAATTTCTACCTTCTAATCATTCACAGCTATAGAGCTGTTAGTTTGCAGCAGGGCCAGAGATCTGTCTAGCAGGATAGGAAGTAGCTATGATGGGGTGATTTGTTGAAAACTTCTGTCCAAAATCAAATTCCTCCACTGACTTGTCTTGACCCAAATTCCTACCATTTTAAACTGTTTGCTTTGAGTTAACGTATTATTGTCACAATAAATTTTCCTTAGGCAGATGTCCCTGTGCTTAGATAACCCACAGTTCTGGGATGCATTTGTCAATGGGAAATCAGAAGAACTTGAGTGAACAAAACATAGGACAATTTTTCTTGTGTAGGGGGGCGGGTATGCTCTTGAGGGGTATGTTCCCTCCTGCAGCTCAGTCAGAAGTCTCATGTCATTATTATCTATCTCTGTGTTTGTGTGTGTGTGTATGTGTATGTGTATATACACCCTCCCCCCCAACACACATTTTGCTTGTTTAATATCTCATGTTACTACTAGTGACTCTTTCCCTTTCATTAATTATATTTGGGTCATAGTTACCCTCACTCTTTTTACAGAGATACATACAGTTCTTAATCACAAACAAGTAAAATATATTTAGTAATTTTGGTCGACTGCCAATACATTCTGAAGAACAACGAGAGTTTTGGTGCATCTGAGGCTCAAATGTAAAGGAAAAGAAGACTCCTCAGTCAACAGGGACCTAGACAATCTCCTTGGCAATCATAGTCTACCTATACAAACCCCTTTTTTATCTCCGAATCTCTTCCACTTATTGCCTAAAATCCCAGCATATAGTTTGTTTTGACTGATATTCAAATGTACCTGAGAATTCAAAGGGACATAGAAGTCAAATTTGGGACAATCTAAATATCAAAAGGAATATTGACTGCAATTAATTATAAAATACTGAATAAATAAAAATTCATAAATCTACAGTGGTTCAAAGAGAGAGAGAGAAATTAATTTGCCATCATTAAGGTAACTGTTACACTACTTATTACTATTGAAAAACCAGCCTCTATCTCAGAGCAAAGCCTGTCCAAGGAAGGAACATCACCTTTGTCCTTGGAAAGACCCACAGAGCACTCCTAGGCACATCCCCACCCTGCTAAGTTGTTTATCTACAAATAACAGGAGAGATCTGCAGCGCCAGGTGTCCCTGACTCAGTCAAGCTAGGTGGGGATCCATAGCAACCCCCTAGCAGCCACCAATCAGCATGAGACAGGGAAATACCTGGGATGCCAGATGACCCTCCCAGTAGTTTATGGTGTTGGGAAACCATGTAGTTCAGCATGTACACCCCTCTTGGCTTAAACCAATCAGTTCAAATGAATACCCCTTTTGTACTGACCAATCACCCTTACCCAACTTGTTCCCGCCAGTGAATGTGCTAATCATGTTTTAGAGTTGTTATTTGATTTTCCTGCGGTGTGTGATGATTTGCTAAGAGATGCTATGATGTATGTGGGGGTCTTCTCCAAAAGAAGACCTTCTCCTGCCTTCTCCAAAGAGTGTATAAAACTGCTGCAAACCCTGGGCTCGTGGCCTCTCAGCGTCACCAGTTGCTGTGTGTGCGCGCTGAGGACCCAGCTAGCTTGCAATAAACACCTCTTTGGTGCTTACATCGATCTTGGTCTCTGGTGGTCTTTTGGGGGTCCCGAATTCGAGCATAACACTATTAAAATTGATAAAGTATTTATCTTGCCTTTTAGGGATTGTAGTTCATTCACAATTCATGAGGAAAAGTTTTTTTGGTTTGTTTTTGTTTTTTTTGTGGTGCTAGGGAATTGAACCTAGGGCCTTAGTGCATGGGAGGCAAGCACTCGACTAATTAAGCTATATCCCCAGCCCAAGAAAAAGTTTTTTGATTTTTACAGACAAGTGTAGATTGTTAAATGTAGAAGACTGATAATTAGAAAAGTCACAGGGTGGGCATGTAGCTCAGCAGTAGAGCACTTGCCTAGCATGTGTGAGGCCCTGGGTTCAATCCCCAGCACTGTCCAAGAAAATTCACTATTCTACTATCCCCAGTTAAATAATAGTTCACTCAAGGATGAACAGATAAAGGGAAAGATTGTTCCAGGGTCAAAATGACAGAAATCCATCTAAGGGAAATTCATGAAAGTAATTTATAAAGAACCTAATATAAAAATCAGCTTGCCAGGTGTGGTGGTATATGCCTGTAATCCTAGCTGCTTAGGAGGCTGAGGCGGGAAGATAGCAAGTTCAAAACCAGCCTCAGCAAAAACGAGGTGCTAAGCAACTCAGTGACTGCCCCTGTATCTAAATAAAATACAAAATAAGGCTGGGTATGTGGCTTAGTAGTCAAGTGCCCCTGAGTTCAATCCCCAGAAATACCCCCCACCCCCGGCAAAAAAAGATTTTAGCCTCATTAGACTTCAAAACTGGGATGAGTCTGAAAGAAAGTATAGTCATTATGGGTGTCTCATGAATAATACTAGCATGAAATTATCTCCACACACTAATCACTACTTCATTCTCCTGGGAGGAATGGACACATTCCAGGAGAGTTTTTGTTATGCTCGAATTCGGGACCCCCAAAGACCACCAGAGACCCAAGATCGATGTAAGCAGCAAAGAGGTGTTTATTTCGAGCTAGCTCGGTCCTCCGCACGCACACACAGCAACTGGTGACGCTGAGAGGCCCTGAACCCAGGGTTTGCAGCATTTTTATACATTTTTTGGAGAGGGCAGGGACTTCACACACATCATAGCCTCTTTTAGCAAATCATCACACACTGCAGGAAAAATCAAATAACAACTCTAAAACATGATTAGCACATTCACTGGCGGGAACAAGTTGTCTAGGGGTGATTGGTCAGTACAAAGGGGGTATTCGTTTGAACTGATTGGTTTAAGCCAAGAGGGGTGTACATGCTGAACTACATGGTTTCCCAACACCATAAACTACTGGGAGGTCATCTGGCATCCCAGGTATTTCCCTGTCTCATGTTGATTGGTGGCTGCTAGGGGGCTGCTATGGGTCCCCACCTAGCTTGACTGAGTCAGGGACCCCTGGCACAGCAGATCTCTCCTGTAGATAAACAATTTAGCAGGGTGGGAATGTGCCTAGGAGTGCTCTGTGGGTTTTTCCAAGGAAAAAGGTCATGTCCCTTCCTTGGACAGGCTTTGCTCTGAGATAGAGGCTGGTTTTTCATTTTCAGGTGGACATCACTATACACCTTCTCTCCCAGGGTAAATAGCCACCCCTGAGAGAACAATCCATGCATTTCACAATGTCTATTTTCATTATTACAAAATCTTAGGAAAACAGGGGAAAGAAAAATAAGAGGGAAGGATCCAGAAGGAAGCAGACAGCATAGAAGGGGAGAATAATTTTTCTTAATAAAGGGAGGAAAACATCATAAAGGAGGGACAGGTAGTAATACTAATCCCTAAATTAGAAAGGATTAACGTTGAAAATAGGGAAATTTATGCCGCAGTCTGGCTAGGCACAAATAACCGCCACGAGGCACTTACAGATTCAAACAGGAACTACTTTATTGCCCGAACTCTCACCGGCACTGCACACGCTCTCCCCGGAACTCTCTCTGCCCTCAACCGGGCTCCCGGAGAACTCAACGGGAACTCAAAAGTAGCGGGCGCCCGAGGCAGCAGGAGCCGCCCTATTGCCAGACAGCAGGGGTTCATATATAACTGAATATACAGCCTGCCCCAATCCAGCATCAACCAGTCACAGCAATTATACACAGCTTAACTTAATTCACCTCTCAACCATTCCCTCCAGCAAAATGCCAGGGCCACCCTGACTCAGCTGTGGCTCTCAACAAATTTATTTGACAATTAGATAATCATTTGTGACCTTGAAGAAAGAATTTCTGTAGCCTAGGGCAGAAACTAGATTATGAATACTTAAGAAATGAGTCTCTGATGAAGAAGTAGAGGTAAATCACCAAATGGTAAATGAATAAATTGCTCAAGAGACTAAGAGTCTGCTTTAGACAGGGCACTACAAAGGAAACTGCTGCTGGCTCCATGGGCTGTGACCTTTGTAGACACACAGGGCCTTGACTTCAGGAAGGGTCCTGGCTTAGCTTAATCCTCTGATGTCAGTCTTGAAATTCTTAATTTTGAACAGGGGTCCTGAATTTTCGTTTTGCATTGTGCTTTACAAATTATGCAGTAGGTTCTCTAGGGCTCTGTAGGGGAACTGAAAATTTCCATTTAGCATTCATTCATTTAAATGAGCTTCACAACATAATAATTGCCTACTATATAGCCAGGCACTGTAGTTGTCTCTGGAAACAGGATTTTTTTTTTTTTTTTTTTTTTTTAAGGTAGTAAGCAAGACAGGCACGACAGAAAGTCTTTTAAGGAAAGGTTGTGACCAACCCTCAAGAATATTAAAATAACATGATATTTTAATTCAGTGCCTTAGTCATAGGACTTTTATGACCTTTGTCAATTTACTCAACTTTCCTAAGCTCTAGTTTTCTTAGCTAAATAATAATAGGTCCTACCTGTTAAAGTTGTTAGGTGAATTAAATGAAATCAGGAACATAAGATGGTCAGCACAGTACAGGACACATGGTAGTATTCAAAATGTGAGTGACTATCATGAATTTCCAGCACCTACCATCACTTAGGGTGGAGAAAGAAGGTAATTTTAGATGTGGATTTTTTCACTTTTGTAAAAATGAAACAAATGTGTTTCATACATAACTTAACACATTGATTAGGCTGAAAATGTACTTCAGTTTTTGACAGAGGTCAAATCTTTGTAATAGGATGTAAGGGGGAGAGATTTTTATTTTGTGTGTGTGTATGTATGTGTTTTTTTACTTTACATACTCCTTTTCAAAAACCAAGATTTTAGAAAATAAAGCAGTTAGCATATCTTGAATATAGAGGCAGAAAACAAAGTTTATGATTTATTACAATTCTTCCTTTCTAAGAATTACTTTCTTCCAGTCCAAAATAATTTCATTCAATTACCATTCTTTGTTCTGACTCTGCCATATCTTGGAAATATCAACTCCTTCCTTTCTCCGTGTAACAGATTCATCATTCATAAAATGAGTCACACAAGCCAGACAATGTTTCTCAACCAGCAGACCTTGGCATGCTTATGTCCTGAATGGATATGAGAAATTGACCCTTCCTGCAATGGGGCAGTCAAAGGAGGTCAGAAGCAGCCAGGGCCGGTGGGGTCAGTACCTCTGGTCATGAACTGCCTTATTTAAGACTCCCCAGGGCATTTTATGCAGGGTGGTCTGGGGTGTGTGCGAAGTAAGCAATAGCCACCATGGTCAATAATCGGCACTTGCAGTTCTGATTGTCTGTGAGCAGTATCTGCCATGTGGGCAATTATATGCAAAGTACCCTACTGCCTATCATGGACCAGAAACAGTCTGTCAGGGTGTGAGAGAGGAGCTTGAGCAGAGAAAAGTTTCTGGTGGGCTCAGCTATAGGTAATGCCTTTAATATTTGTCTTAACTTACCGTGGTCATTTCTATACCTTTGCAGGCAGTGTCCTTTTAATGGCATTCAAGCTAGCTGTTTTCTTTTCTTTTCTTTTTTTTTTAAGAGAGAGGGGGAGAGAGAGAGAGAATTTTAATATTTATTTTTTAGTTATCAGTGTACACAACATCTTTGTTTGTATGTGGTGCTGAGGATCGAACCCGGGCGCATGCATGCCAGGTGAGCGCGCTACCGCTTGAGCCACATCCCCAGCCCAAGCTAGCTGTTTTCTATGCATACATTTCTGCAAGCTAAAGTTTCAATGTAGAAATCTTGATATAAAAATGTATTATTGGGTTTGAAATCCATTTGATTATCACATGAAATTACATTTGTCAATAAAAGAAGAGTTGCTACATCCTTTAAACATAATTATAATTGTAAATTTTGAATGGTTGTATAAAATGGTTTTAAATATTTTATTACGTACTTATGTGATCAGAGTCCCTCAATGATAATGACTATTCAGAATATGAGAAGTTCAGCATTAAAAAGTCTGGATCAAAAACTGCATAAAGCCATTTCAGCCATAAAACCTAATATCAAAATGTATTCACAGGAACAAGTTCAAATCCATCATTAAAAAACATGGAAATCCTTATTTTAAAGTATTATGCCAATTCCATATTTAATATCTCCCCTAATACTATGTATTTCATTTTTTATCGAAATTATAAACTTTAAAGAAAATCTTAGGGCTGGGGATGTGGCTCAAGTGGTAGCGCGCTCGCCTAGCATGCTTGTGACCCGGGTTCAATCCTCAGCACCACATACAAACAAAGATGTTGTGTCCGCCGATAACTAAAAAATAAATATTAAGATTCTCTCTCTCTCTCTCCCTCTCTCTCTCTCTTTAAAAAAAAAAAAAAGAAAGAAAATCTTATAAATTTAACCATCATTTAGGTGGCTCCAAATCTCTTTCAGTTTACCCTAGTGTGCTGTACAAAAATGATCATTTTCTGTGTCATATGAAAGAAGTTGAGAGGCCTTGATATAGATTATAAGGCCTTCTGCCACCCATCCCACCCCAGGAACCTCATTCCCTGCTTTTGCTTACTCTGTCTCTCTCATTTCAAACACAGCTAGGGATACAAGGGTACATAGCAGCCAAGGTTCAAGTTTGTATATTACAGCATCAAGAACTGGACCATGGATGGTTGAATGCCACATGATCTTAGAGCTAGAGGGCAAGCTTAAAGCATAAAAAATAGACAGTGCCTAAAAATCACCTACAGTTAATAATAATAATAAATCTGGCAGGGTATGGTGGTGCAAGCCTGTAATCCCAGCAGTTAGGGAGGCTGAGGCAAGAGCCAAAAATTCAGAGCCAGCCTCAGCAAAAGTAAGGCGCTAAGCAACTCACTGAGACTCCGTCTCTAAATAAAATACAAAGTAGGGCTGGGGATGTTTTTCAGTGGTCGACTGCCCCTGAGTTCAACCCACCCCCCCAAAAGAATAATAAATCAGGATGATTCCAAAGGGAAAAATTCACATTTATTAAAGGACAAAAACCTGAATAAATGGACTAACATACAATATTCCCAGATGGAATGATTTAGTAGTCCTGTTTCTCAAGTTAACATACAACATACAAGTTATTGATTAGAAATAACTTAGAATATACAGACACCCATGCCCTACAGCAAAGCCAGGTAAATATTCTCCTTTATCACCCTTGTAATGTCTCAGAATTGCTCAGTGTGGATAACATCTTCCATCATTTTATAATTTTTTTTTTGTAGGTACTGAGGATTGAACCCAGAGGGACTCTACCACTGAGTTACATCCCCAGCCCCTTTTTATTTCAAGAATGGTCTTGCCAAGTTGCCCAGGCTGGCCTGGAACTTGTGATCCTCCTACTTCAGCTTTCCAACTAGCTTTCCCCTGTGCCATTTCTTATGGTCTTTAACAGTGCATTTTTCTACATACCTGGAATTGATCAGGCTATCAAGATTATTTCATAGTAATGAAATTCACAAAATCTTGGAATTAACCAGACACTATAAATTTTTACAATGCATCAAGGCTGTTGTTGGCTACTGAAGTACCTGAGTACTTGTACTTAAACAAGTCTGCTTGTAATTCTGAAATCAGAGCAACAGGAGGAGGCCATTTGGGGTGTTATTTCACCCAAGTTACATTTAGGTCTGCTGACTGGTTTTTGCCCCACAACATAAACTTTGTTTCCCAAATACGAGGCATGTCCTCCTTTGGCAATGCTAAATATCAATAAATTCTTCACTTTTCATGTCTCTTTTCCACACTCCAAGCTGACCACTCCCCATTTAACACAAATTTTCTTTTCAAACAATTCACAATATAACTGATTAGACTTCTAATCTTTCAAGGGAGAGATCAATTCTAAAGGAGTTGTTCATGTGGATTGCTGAATTAAAATATAAGGCATGTCCTAGCAGGGAAGGGAGGTTTGTCAATTGTAATTTTGTTTAAATATTATTATTATTAATTTATGGCTGTCATGGATGTTGGGAGATCACCCAATCCTATTCCTATTTTCAGTCAAAAAACTAAAGCTAAGATCAAGAGCTGGGGTTATGGCTCAGCAGTAGAGCGCTCCCCTAGCACGTGTGAGGCCTTGGGTTTGATTCTCAGCACCACATAAAAATAAATAAAGTTTTGTGTTCAAATACAACTAAAAAATAAATATTAAAAAAAGAAAACTAAAGCTAAGATCAAATGATTTAAAAATCCTTTGGCTAGGCAGAAAAAGGATTAGATCTCTGGTTTTCTAATTCATCTCATTCATTACACTGAATAACAGAATTGGTAACAGGTGACTACATGAAAGTAAAAAAATTACTCGCCAAGAGGCAGCAGGTCTGGTGAATGTGCCCCTTTAGAAATTTTTAAGCCATTCACAAGCCCCTAAATTCTGTCCCTTAAAACACATGCTTCAGTTCTTTCCTGGATAACTAGAAAAACATTAAAAAATAGGCCTGACAATTCTTGAGATCAGTGAGCACCTAATGAACTGACCTCCATTAGTCCTGACTCATGTCGTTAAGGATAAAAATTCAGTAAATCAGCCGTATTTTGAGGACCGTCCAAGGTGCCCCATGATTCATGCATGTCAGTGTCGCATGGATTTTCAGTACAGGCCCTCTCATGTGGGCGTCGCCAGTCATACACATTGGTCCCTAGCATTTGAAAGGTGGAAAGATGATCCGAGGGGTCGAGCCTTTCTTGAAACCTTAAAATTGCAGGATAGAAACCAGTGATTTTAGCTCAGGCACAGGACTGGAATGAATTCGGAAATGGAGACCGAGAAGCCTGCATGGGGGAGGGGAAAGAGGCGCAAGAAGAAAGGAAAAGGCCTTTCTCTCCGGTGACGCGCGGTCACGAGGCATTCTCCCGACGTGGGCGCTCGCCATTGGCCCAGCCCGAGCTGACGTGCCGGCAATCGCCAGGGCGCGAACGGCGGCAAGGACTGTGCTGCATTGGAAGTTAGCAAGGCGCGCGCGCTCCCGCGTTCCGCCGAGCCTCCGCCCCCCGCCCTCCTCCCGCCAACCCTCTGCTCCAGTCCCCCTTCTCTCCCGCTTGGCCCCGCCCCTTTCTTACGCCGCCCCTCCCCCACCAAGCCGGCGGCGCGCGGAAAGGGCGTCACGTGACGGCTGGCCCCGCCTCTTCCTCTCGGTCCCATATTGAACTCGAGTTGGAAGAGGCGAGTCCGGTCTCAAAATGGAGGTAAAACCGCCGCCCGGTCGCCCCCAGCCCGACTCCGGCCGTCGCCGCCGCCGCCGGGGGGAGGAGGTATTAGGGGGAGAGTGGGGGGTTGACGGGTAGTGGCCGGCTTGGGGGGAGGCCTGGCTCGATGGGAGCGGGGAGGCCGGGTGGACCAGGTTGGCCGTCCCGCGCTCTGCGTTGAGACGAGCGGTGGGAGGGGGAGGGGAGCGGGCCTGGGAGGCCTCCTCGGGGCCCCTCGCCTGCCTCGCCCTCACTCGGCCGCACAAGAGGAGGCCCTCGGAGGCGAGGCGTGGCTGGGGGGACCTCGGGCGGGCGACCGGTCCGCCGGCTGCGCGGCCTCGGATTCGAGGCCGAGAGCGGCATGGCGGGCCTCAGCAGGAGCGGTTGGGAGGAGGCGGTGGGGGGAGGGGACGAGCCCGCACATCCGGGCGAGCGAGCAGGCGGGCGGCGGCCACATTGACATTGATCCGCTGCCGCGTTACGAAATGGCGCATTGGCCCGCAATGGCCGCCGCCTCGCTGCGCCGCTGAGAAGGAGCGCGGGATTGGAGGAGCAGTCAGGAGGCGGCCCGGTAGAAATGCCGCAGATGGCTTCGAGGTTCGCGGCGCAGTGCTTGCGCTGAAGTTCTGCCGGCAATTTTCTAGGCTTTTACAGGTCCTCTTCGGCGACGAGAGTTGATTAATTCTCTGGCCTGTTCTTCGGAGTATCAAATTGGAAATAACGAGATATCTGAAAAGTTTGCTGCTTTAAAATTCTTTTTAATCTGCTAATTTTGCTAAACAAAGTATAACTACTTAAATCGCCATGTGGATGCAGTACTTCGGAGGATTTGAGAGTAGATGTTAAATAGGAATTTACATTTTTTGACATCCGTTTTTCTCTCTGTAGTTTTTCTGAGTTTTTGTTTTAGAGGACTGCAAGTGAAGTTAAGTTCATGTGTTTTCGGTTATTTGAGTTTTGATTTTTTTGTGGACTTAATATGTTATCAATCAAATGTATTAAAGACTTGAAAATTTTCAGTAAATTAGTGCATTAGGCTATTAGTCACTTAACATTTTTTTTTTTAGCATGTGACAACCTCTTCAAGTTAAAATACCTTGTCTTCTAGAAAACATTAGGATGTAGTTGTGAGTGCATGCGTTAAATGACGTGTAATTCCTTAAGTCTTTAAAACAAAGTCGGGCCACATCTTAATTTTTTTTTTAAACCCTCAATATGTTTTGTGCTCCAGTTTATATACTTACCCCAACTCGTTTGTTGTCACACTTAAGGTTTTTTTTTTTAAACATTTATTGATATGAGGCAAATGCATAGTTTTTGCACTGTATAACAAACTGGTTGCAGAAAGATACGTGGTGGGTTTTTTTCTAAGGTTTTGGGAGGTGCCTGTTTTAATTTTCATGAAACAGATTCTCTAAATTGCCTCTTGCAACTTTCAAAGTTGTATTACACAGTTTTGTGGTTAAAAATTAAATGCTTCTTGTTGTGCTGACTGAATATTTGAAATGGCATGTATTGGACAGTTTCTCCAACACTTCAGGTTTACAGAAAATGACTTCTCATTGGCAACTTCTAAAATAACCTAACAGTTGTAGCTTAAAGTTAAGGAATTTTGGGTTCTGGATTTGTCCTCTTGGACTTAATGACTTAATTTAGTTGAAGTGATTTTGTATTTGATAGGCTGGTTTCTTTTGCTATCATTTTAGTCAGACTTTTTAACTGAATCAAATATTGCAGGTGTTTGTTTTTTACTACTTTGTAGATTGAAGATTTGAACTTTTAAAAAATTAGCTTTTTGCAAGAAATAATTAATATATTGACTTTTCTCAGGGCCACGATCCAAAGGAACCAGAGCAATTGAGGAAGCTGTTTATTGGTGGTCTGAGCTTTGAAACTACAGATGATAGTTTAAGAGAACATTTTGAGAAATGGGGCACACTCACAGATTGTGTGGTAAGTTACTAGGGAAACAAAGGTTTAGGAAAGGGAGGGTGGAGCGCCTGTGAAGGTATATTTCAGTGCTTTCAAATTTTTATTTTGTAGGTAATGAGAGACCCCCAAACAAAACGTTCCAGGGGCTTTGGTTTTGTGACTTACTCTTGTGTTGAAGAGGTGGATGCAGCAATGTGTGCTCGGCCACACAAGGTTGATGGGCGTGTAGTGGAACCAAAGAGAGCTGTTTCTAGAGAGGTATTTTAATAATAACATGTTTTGTAATATGTGAAGTTGTGAAAGTTTTGTTTTTTTGACTCAACATATTATTTTATTTGTAGGATTCTGTAAAGCCTGGTGCCCATCTAACAGTGAAGAAAATTTTTGTTGGTGGTATTAAAGAAGATACAGAAGAATATAATTTGAGAGATTACTTTGAAAAGTATGGCAAGATTGAAACCATAGAAGTTATGGAAGACAGACAGAGTGGGAAAAAGAGAGGATTTGCTTTTGTAACTTTTGATGATCATGATACAGTTGACAAAATTGTTGGTAAGTAACAATTTATTGGAATTTGAGGAAACAATGGTTTCTTCTGTGAACTAATTTTGCTAAATTGCTGTAATCTTGTGTTGAATAGCCTATGAAATGTACAGTTCACTTTTCATGAAGCACCTACACTTGTGTAACAAGCATGATAATCAAGAACTATTTTTACATCCCAGAATGCTCCCTCATCCCCACTCAGTCAACTACCTTCTTGGCAATGTTTTAATGAATTACAAAATGACACAGGATATCGTTTACATATGATTTGCCAAACATAAAATAACTTTTTTTGTTTGTTTGATTAAAAAATTAGTTCAGAAATACCACACTATTAATGGGCATAATTGTGAAGTGAAAAAGGCCCTTTCTAAACAAGAGATGCAGTCTGCTGGATCACAAAGAGGTAAGTAGGATCGTATATACATACTCAGTAAATGTGAGGGGTTTTTGTTAGATTCTTATAGAACTTCTTTGCCTGTGTTCAAGGTCGTGGAGGTGGATCTGGCAACTTTATGGGTCGTGGAGGAAACTTTGGAGGTGGTGGAGGTAACTTTGGCCGTGGTGGAAACTTTGGTGGAAGAGGTAAGAGTATACTTACTAACATTAATTACATGTGTATCTGAAATTTAAAAGAAATTAAATACATAATTAAAGTCAAATCTTACATTTCCTCAGGAGGCTATGGTGGTGGAGGTGGTGGCAGCAGAGGTAGTTATGGAGGAGGTGATGGTGGATATAATGGATTTGGAGGTGATGGTAAGTTTTTATTTGTCTTTTAATGCCTGATATCTTGATTTTGATTTTGTTTCTCAACCTTCTTTAAAATGTATTTAAAATGTTATACTGTGTAATTTAATCATGACTTAAATAGATTATTAAATTGTATTTTTAGACTAGTGCCATAGAAAAACATTTTTCCTTGGAGATTAAACATTATGTTCCTTTTGGCCAGTAAGATATATTGTACTTGACAGTTGAGATAGAATTTTAGTGAAACTTTTCCCTGAAAATTTTTTAAGTGAAATTTTAAAAAATGAAAACAGTTTTCATTTCAAGAAGTAATTAAGTATTCATCTTAATTCTTGCTAGCCCAGATTGTTGCTGCACTATTAACCAGGTATTGCTAGGTTTTAGTGTTTATTCATTGGTTTGTTGGCCAGTGACTTAACTGTAATATAAAACCTGAATTCAATACCTTCACCATCAATTGTGATTATTTTGTGTGGCCTTATTTTATCTTTTTAGGTGGCAACTATGGTGGTGGTCCTGGCTATAGTAGTAGAGGAGGTTATGGTGGTGGTGGACCAGGATATGGAAACCAAGGTGGTGGATATGGTGGTGGAGGAGGATATGATGGTTACAATGAAGGAGGAAATTTTGGTGGTGGTAAGTTAACTTTTATGTGAATACTCAATGTCCATTACATAGTTTCATTACAGATGTTTCCAAAAAGTGATAAACACATTTGATTAACTGTAATATTGGAAAGTAATCAGTAGGTAGACAATTTCCTTAACTTTGCTGACTATTAGTATATTGGTAAAAGTATTCCATCACATTTAACTCTCAGGCACTTTTGAATTGGTCAAATGGGATCTGCAGATTGAATACTCCCAGACTCAAGATGCTGTTTTGGGTATAGTTTAGCAAAAATACTTTGAATCGTGATATGTTACAAATGCATAATGTAATAAGTTTGAATCATCATTCCATGATACTATATAACTTTGTTAGAAATGCAGTGTTTTGGAATTTACTAGTGAAAATGAGTTCTGATAGAAGGTATTTGTGTCATTTTAAAAGTTGTATACTTTATCAGAATCACCGTGAGTTTTGAACAATGAAAGTTTTGATGGTGTTGGATGAGAGAATATGTATAGAATCTAAGTAGATGTTCCTGTAATAGTCTGACATTTGGCCTGCTATCTAGATCTGAGGGTTTGCTAGGAGACTAGTAGAGGTAGTCTGGTAGCTCTATAAAATCTCTTTGGATGTAAGAGTTGGATGTGAGTTGCAGAGAGGGCTACCATGATTGTCAAGATAAGTTACATAAATTAAAATGAGGAAATAATTATTGTATATGTAAGCCACCAATAAAAATCTTTTGTGATTTTAGGTAACTATGGTGGTGGTGGGAACTATAATGACTTTGGAAATTACAGTGGACAACAGCAATCAAATTATGGACCCATGAAGGGGGGCAGTTTTGGTGGAAGAAGCTCTGGCAGTCCCTATGGTGGTAAATATACTTTATATAAAAACTCTTTTCAGAACTATTTTAATTTAAAATTTTACATATATTTGAAAACTCTACATGTGTATTTTCAGGTGGTTATGGATCTGGTGGTGGAAGTGGTGGATATGGTAGCAGAAGGTTTTAAAAACAGCAGAAAAGGGTAGGTATCTTTAAGTTTTTATCATGATGATAAAGAATATGTGGAACTGTTCACTGAGTGTAATAATTTTTTTATCCTGTATTATTCAACAGGCTACAGTTCTTAGCAGGAGAGAGAGCGAGGAGTTGTCAGGAAAGCTGCAGGTTACTTTGAGACAGTCGTCCCAAATGCATTAGAGGAACTGTAAAAATCTGCCACAGAAGGAACGATGATCCATAGTCAGAAAAGTTACTGCAGCTTAAACAGGAAACCCTTCTTGTTCAGGACTGTCATAGCCACAGTTTGCAAAAAGTGCAGCTATTGATTAATGCAATGTAGTGTCAATTAGATGTACATTCCTGAGGTCTTTTATCTGTTGTAGCTTTGTCTTTTTCTTTTTCTTTTCATTACATCAGGTATATTGCCCTGTAAATTGTGGTAGTGGTACCAGGAATAAAAAATTAAGGAATTTTTAACTTTTCAATATTTGTGTAGTTCAGTTTTTCTACATTTTAGTACAGAAACTTTAACAAAATGCAGTTTTGAAGGTGTTTCCTTGTGAGTTAACAGTAAAGAAGATCATTGTTAATTACTATTTTGTATGAATTTTGCTAAAGTTAACTGTAAAGAAACACCTGCTGACTTGCAGTTTAAGGGGAATCTATTCTCCCCATTTCCAAACCATGATATGAATGGGCGCTGACATGTGGAGAGAATAGATATTTGTATGTTTGAAATGTGTGTTTTAGATAAATAGGATTGGGTATTTAAATTAGCGTATTTGTGAATTTAATAGCACTAAGATTATCTTCAAATGAAAAATCTCAAAATTCCTATTTGGTTTTTGTGCATTTTCTTTCACAATGTAATCATGATTTTAGTGTGTTAGATTTGCCGAGTCCTAGCTGTGTTTAGAACATCTCCGTTCTACATTTACCTTGGTCACATTTAAACTGCTGCCATAGTTTTTGGGTGTAAAGGATGTCTGCCGCCCTCTATTTAAATTCTGAAAAAGGGTAGTGGATGTTCTCCCCCTCCCAGCTTAAAAAACATTAACTTTTTTAAGATAAGGTCCACTAAGCCTGCTACATTGGAGCAAATAAGTGGGTATCTGCTTATGTTTTGTTTTCTTTTTAAAGCACATGAGGCCCATATGTCTTGATTTATTTTCCTTGGTTTAATTTTTCCCCCCTTGATAAAGCTTTCATAGCAAGAGAATAAAAATCATGCTACTGAACGCTCAACTGGCTGGCATGCTTTCCTGATTTTGCCCTATACATTTTGCTGAATAAAACCAAGAATAGTTTAGGTATAATTGTTGAAAATAACTCAATGCAGCAGAAATGTAGCAACAGTTGCTTAGTACAAGCTTCTCACTTCCCAAAGACCTGAATTCCAAATTTGGATAGCCTGAGTTTTTTCTTAAATTCCCAAAGAACACATTGTTATTCTTTATGTATATTTCAACCTAAATTATGTTGGTGTGAGTTATCAATTTGTTTGGAAGACCATGATTGAGAAGAGTTATAGATGATAACAAGGTCATATACTAAAACCAATGTTTACTGTTTTGCGCCAGCTAGTGCTTAAAATTTCTTTCAAGCCCTAAGTATGTGCCCTGCTGTTATTCTTTCTTTGGTAGTTGAACATTGAATTCAAGATTTTTACTTGGTTTTAAAAGTACTAAGCAAAACAAGCAATAAAAAGGGGAATGGGGCGTGCTAGTGTTTGAATATGCTCTCTTGTTGCTCTAATTCTGTGCCTCTGTGCATTATTAATATTTGGATGCATGCAATGCCAGCATGGAAATCGGTCTTCACAGATACTGCAGTTTTCCAGAAAACACTCACAAACCAATAAATGTAACAGACAACATTCCATTTGTTAATGGGCATATGTGAATAAGCAGTGTAGAAAATAGGCTAATATTAGAAAATGGTTAAGTCCTTAATAACTTCAAGTGTGGTTATATAAATGGACACTGTCAATGTTCATAACTTAAACCTTGGGTACCTGGTCAAACTAATGCTTGGGAAACATTTTATTAAAATTGAGCTAAATTGTCTCAAGTTTTTTTATTCACATAATAAAGGTTGAAAGAATGGGGGAGATTAACATTTTCTGTTTTTATGTTTGTGAAAAATTGTTTGACACAACCTTGACAGTATCCTTTAATGGCATATGAGGTTAATTGTACTGTTAACGAACTTTGTATGTTCTGGAACTAGTTTAATAGTGAATACATTTTCAGTAAGTCAATGTTTGCAACCTATAAGCAGGTGAAATCTGTGTATGTGACCTGTTTATAAGTTGTATTAGCTTAGTTTTTGTGAACAGTGTGGAAAAGTAAGCCATGAGGAGAGCGATTTAACCAGCTTTAAAGGACCTAAGATGTGCTTTTTAAGCACAATGTGGATCAAAGGAAACTGACTAAGACAGGACTTCAGCAGCCTTTTGAGTATGGACAAGTCAGCATAAATAAAGAATGACAAGGCAGCAGCAAGAGCTTCAACTACTGAGAAGTGAAGGCATAAGATACTATGATGATAGTAAGCAACTTTCCAAAAGCTAGTTAAATCTGCTTATTACAACTGAAATATCGAAGAAAGTAGCAGGAAGGAGCTCTTCGCCTTTTGGAACATCAATGAGAGATAGTTGCCACAGTCACTAGGTCTAGCATTTAGACCTGCAAGGAAGGGCAATAAGGATTAGGTAAGGCTTGAATTTGAATTTTTTCACTAATTAAAGAGTAATTTTTTGTAAAGCAAGGTAAGAGTAATCTTTTTGATTTGCAGGTTGAATGAGAACCCTACTTGCCTAAATGAGGAATGTCTTTCCTACCATCTTAAATACGAAGGTTTCTGGCTGGGTAAGGTTTGTAGCTCACAGTAAAATTTGATGACACCATTTATTTCCCTACAAATCTATATTACATATTTTGAAATTTCATCCCCTTTCTAGTAGGTACATTGGCAAAATTATAAAGCTGAAAACTTGGTACCACGTTCAACATGTGTTAAACCTAGGACAGTTTTTAAAATTCTGAAATGGCCACAAGTGTTCATCTTGATGCAGATGTGGCCCCTTCATGTATACAATTCATTAATATCTTTAGGTTCAAGTCAGTTTTTGGTAAGGGAAAATACTTCTGTGGAAACAAGTTTTTGTAACAAACATGACTGATGCGTTAAGTTGTCAATCCTCACGCCAGGAAAAATACCTTCAAATGAATTTACAGCATTATCAGGTGGTATGGTTTTCTTCATTCAGGTGGCCTCATGTATAACTTCTCTTGCATATAAATTCAGGGAATTATTTGAACAAATAGGATAAGCTTGGTTTTGTTCATTCTCGTTACTCTTAGCTAGAAGCAGTGGAGGCCTAATTAAACAAATGAAATTACCTCTTTTCCCAAAGAATTATTGGTTACTATTCAGATCAGTTGCTGATTGTACATAAGGGCTATTTTTGCTGCCACAATAGGGCTTGTTAAAACTTGAGGTTTAATTTACTTTTTAATAGAATAACAATTTCAGGGGGACAGTTGCTCAAAACACTAGTTTCTAAGATGTGAGTTGATTGCCTTCATGAATGGGAGTAGTGAGTTTGCCATAAGGTTTAAGAAAAAAGGTTGGCTCTTATCTAAATTAGGACAGAGTAATTCATAGAATTGAGTTAAAGGTAACAGCCTCTAAATGGTAAATAGAATTCCTTCACAACATGGTTTAGTAGAACAAATTTAATAAGATAGGAAACATTTTAAAAGCATTCTTTCCAGTTCATTTATGAAATAAAAGGACTTTTTTAAAAATGTAGTTCCACTGTCATTTCTGAAAATTCCATATTGTGTGTCTTTTTTTTTTTTTTTTTTTTTTTTTTTGTTGTTGCTGGGGTTGGAACCCAGGGCCTTTTTTTCTGCATGATAGGTAAGAGCTTTCCACTGAGCTACACCCCAGCCTCTCCATGTTGTCTTTAACTTGTAACACCAATAAACAAAGTAAGGAAATTGTTAACTAAATGGGAAATGCTTGAGGCAAACTTCACACTGATATTAAACTTGCAGATTATTCCTTTCTTAAAAGTTGAAGTTACTTAAACTTGTGTCCTGTGGGAAAAGATATTTGGTAAAATCCATTTGTTCAGGGACTAAATAGAAATAAATTTGGTTTTAAGAGTTCTGGTAAAAGTCACAATTAGGAATATTTCTAATTAATGACAGTATCTCAGTTCCATTAACTGATGTCACAAAGTAGTGAATAAGCATGCTAATGTGCAGGGGTAATGTAAGGATTGTTAGCTTATCTAAATATTCACAATTACTTTTGAAGCTTCAATGTTTTCTGATTTTTTAGACTTCAGAGGTGGTCTGTAATGGATTCAACTGTTTAATTTGTAGTATAATGAAATGTTTACAGAAAGAAATTTTTCATTAAAATATTTTTAGAAATGTGTGTGTTTCGTCACTTCATGATGTTCATGTAACTTATGCTATAGGTGAATGTTATAACTTTAGTAATAAAACAGTAAACATGAAATGAGCCTTTTATATAAAGTTGTTTTAAAAATGTGGGGTTGTTTTTGTTGTTGGTGTGTGTGTGTGGTGCTGGGGATTGATCATAGGGCCTTGTGCATGCAACAAGGTAAGCACTCTACCAACTGAGCCATTTCCCCAGCCCCTAAGATATGTATTTTTATTAAATGGAATATAACTGGGAAGTAGATACATAAGAAAAAGTATTCTTAAAACGTTAAAAATGTATTGCCACAATTCTTACTGCTTCACTTAGGTCACAGAGTGAGATACTTAAGTTGATGTGAGAAATCTGAACCTGGGGGGAGAAGAAAGGATTAATTAAGGAAGTAAATCAATGAACAAACAAACTGGGAAAAGGGGGTTGGGTGCAGCAGAAATATTCCCAGATGTTAGAATTGTCTGTTTCTTGAAGTTGGTAAGTTGAATATTTCTTGTGAGGGCAAGTTGGGGAAAGAACCTTCCTTAAAATTGGTGTTGAACTACACCGCTGCAGTTTTAACCCCAAGTTAAAGTGAAATGGATGTGGTTATGTATGGCTTGATAATATGGGATAGGGTTTTCATAATTTTTTTTTTAGTAGCATTGCAAATTTGGATTTCTAGCTTTAACAGCTGTTGATATTTTCTCAGTACATTTTAAAGTAAAATACCTTGTAAATAGAAGTCCGATGAGGATTTTTGGCTATTAGCAGAATTATAACACATTTTGCTTGTGTTCACAATGGTTTCCTAGCATGTGCAATGGCTTAATATTCTCTGCAGTTAAGTAATTTTAAAAATTGTATACTTTATTTCATGTTAATACTTGAGTCCCTAAATAACATTCAACAATGTATTTATTTTCTCAATAAGATTAAATTTTATTAACTGCAAAACACTCAAGAGATAACATTTGGATCTTCTTCTATCACTGTTATTTTCTGAAGACTGGTGTTTTGCAAAAAACGATTATAACCATTGCATTCATTTTAATTGTTAAAGGACTTGTCAAAAATTTTTGTCAAATGTTAACTGGCTACCTGGAGGTTACAGCACAGGTAGTTTTTTTTTTTTTTTTTTAATTTGGTAGTTTCAATCTTTAATGCATTGCATTGCTCTTTCTGTCAACAATTGTGTAACCTTATATCCTTCAAATGTGAATGTTTGATGGGCTGCATATTTGAAGTTAATCTGTCATTTTAGTAGGTGTTGAAAGTGGGTTTTTGGTCTTGTTTTTTACATAAAGTTTTGCTTATCAGATTTTAAATAGTATCATGAACTTAGATAAGTTATTTGGGTGTTCATATACTGTTGCGCTTTTTTTTTTTTAAAAGTAAAAGGAATATAACACCCATCCTGAAATATCATGACATGAAAATGATCTTACAGAGCTTAACCTAGTGTCTATCTTTTGGTTTGTAAGAATGTTGTGGTTTTGTCAATTCTAAGTGTTTTCTGTCCAGGTGTGGTGTTGTGAGGCTGAGGCAGGAGCATTTAAGTTCAAAGCCAGTCTTGGCCACTTGGCTTGACCCTGCCTTAATATATATCTGTACTGAGCATGCCTGAAATTTTCATGGGTGACTAGGTATGCCAGTGTCTTAGACATTTTTCTTCGTGTGAGATTGAAAAAAATTTTTTTTCCCCTCAGTTCTTAAGTAGTACTAATTCATATCAACAAACTGATCTGACAGTATCTTCAAATAGGAAGAATTCCTATGTTCCAAGACCTGATTGCAAAAATAGGGGCAGAGGAGATGAATTCGAACACACTCCCACCTAGCACATAAGTGAAACAGGCTTCAGAAATCTCAGAATGAAAAGGGCATTTACATTTATAGCAACTAGTATGTGTAGAACGATGACTGGCATTAATGCCTCAAAAGGTATACATTCTTAAACTACAGAATGGAACTTACTTAGGAATAGTTCAAGTAAGTTTTAGGATTTGTTCTACTACTAGAAATTTTAAATGAGTTGCAATTGAATTAGTACGTAAATAATTTTGGTACTATAATATGGTTACATTGAGCTGGGAAAGAATTTTGGAACTCAGCGGATGCAGCTAAGTGGAAGAAGACAGTTATTACTAAGTACCAACCAACTCCAAATGGGTCTGCTACTAACATTCTTGCCATGAAACCCCACTTAATTTTGTGTAAGAATGAATACTTCACTGTTCTGAGGTTGGAAAAGTCTCCTTGGCGTCCATCAGTCACCACTGCTACCACCACCAGAGGAAATTACTTGACAGCACAATATTCAGGACACAGTATTTGAATCCCAGGTCTATTCTTGAAGTCATTTTCAATCCTGATCTTAAGTCATCCGAATCAGAAAAGTATTCAAAACACCAGCTACAACGTGCTTAATGTGAGCTAAAACTGAAATTTACAGATAAAATTAAGCCTGAGTGCTGAAGAAAGTTGGCTGGAGGTCATAGGAAATAATAGCAACTTGGATTATCTGGTTCCAGAGGTGGTGGAACACTAGCTTGCTCCTGATGGATTAACAGAACTCTCATTTTGGTACTGGGGATTCAACACAGGGGCACCCAATGGCTAAGCCACAACCACAGCCCTATTTTATATTTGATTTAGAGATAGGATCTCACCTGAGTTGCTTAATGCCTCAGGCTGACTTTGAACTTGTAATCACAGATGTGCACCGCCACATGTGACTGGATTAATAAAACTTTTAAATGAGTAATTGATATTTAATGCTTGCTTTGAGTCTCCTGAGTCAAAAATACTTAACATCACATACAGTTGCTTAGATGAACTGAATGGAAGCCAGGAATGGTTTGAAAATGCATTTTTAAAAGAACTTGGTAAGGCCTCCATGTCTAATATTCAAAGGTGTCCAAATGGGAGCCAGTTCCCATTTACCTGTGTTCTAGTTTACTCCATTCCTGGGCAATACCATTTATAATAAAGTCCTTTCCTCTCAAGTTTTTGAGATGCAGAATCTAATACTTAGTTGCTCTTAGAGGATGTTAGCACAATCAGTGCTTGAATATATTCCTGCTTATTGTAGCCAATAAGCTCTTAGGCTGAAGTGAGGGCTTAAAAGGCTTGTGTTCCATCCCTCATCCTCTCTGGCCACAATGCATTCTCTCCCAAGTTCTTGACCTTTAGACTTACTAGATGTGTTCCATCTTTAATCAAAAATTCTTGCTTTTCCACACCTTCAAATGTTGCAACTTCAAGGTAGTTTTGTGTCCAACCCTGTTTTAGGTTGCAACACAAATGCTGACATTCCCAAGGTTTTTTTCCCAGGTTGGCCTTGAATTTGTGATTCTCTTATCTCAGGCTATCACTGGACAGCAGAACCTTTATTTTCCAACATAATAAGTTATGTTTGCTATCCTTTACTAGAATGCAAATTCTAGAACAGGAATTTTGACTTTAACGTTTCCCTTGTTTGAGATGCAGCTGCTATTGAACTGCCACTATCTTGATAAAAGTCATAAAAAGAACATCCAAGTGTGTCAGATGATTGTCTCATGGAAAATGTTGTGAATAAAGTCAAATTATTTAACAGTCGTAATATTCCTTTATTAGTATCAGCTCTTAAAAGTTGCTTTTTGCCAGAGCTAAACAATTGAATATAAAAAATGCATTTTTTTCGTTCATACAGTATTTGTAAAAAAAAAAAAAAAAGTACATAGTGGTTAGTTTTACAACGATTTACTTTTATCCAGATGTCATATCATCATATAAATCTATGAATGTAACAAATGAGATAAAGAACAGTATAAATAAGTTTTGTAGTATTTACACTTATGCAGAATCTAGCCCAAATGGTGTCCTAAGAAATTATAGTTAAAAGTGAAATCACTGATTCAATGTACTGATATTTTAATGCTTTTAAGTTTCATATTATCTTCTATACTAGCTTTGGCTATAATTTTGCATAGAATTATAAAGTATATTTCTGCATTTCACATCACAGTAGGAGCTTTTAGTATTACAAAAAAAAAAAAAAAACTAGCTCAGAAAATGTCAAATTCTCCCAAACCTAGTTTTTCTTAACATCTGGCTTCTTACTTTTGGGAACAAGGAATACATTGCCATCTCTTGTTTGTTGCAGAGAGTATTCACTAGGAGAATAAGGTTTCCCATCTTCATCCCGTAACATGCTAAAGACTTCAAGATACAAAGTGCTGAGTTGCTTTTTCAGTAGATGGAGGCTTTTGTCATTTTCTCCTTTTTCTTTAAGTAATTTTTCTTTTTCATCTTTTAAATGACCTAAATCCTGCTCCAGTTCTACTATATTTTCCAGTTTTCTTTTTCTGCAATTTTGAGCAGCCACTTTATTTTTACCCCTCCTACGTATATCTCGAATTAATGCAAGTTGGGCTTCATTGAATTGTTCTTTGGACATCATTTCATTGAAGTCGTCAACAGGAAGGTTAATGATTTTTTCCACAGGGAATGGGATATGGAGAGCTTTTGCCCTAAGCTCATCTCTGGTGAGATGAGCCTCCAAGCGACTTGAATGTTTGTCTTTTGTGAATGGGGTTTTTCTATGACCAGGACTTAAAGGCATTTCTTTCTTTGGTGTGTTTTCACTGTAGGCATCATGCACGGGTGCACTGTGCACTTGAGATGGTGACAGAGGTTGCATTGTATCCCCAGAATGTATTGGCTGTGTTTTGGGAGCATTCTGTTTAACACTTTCAGGGGCACTATCTAACTCTTCCATTTCAGAATCACTGAAGCCAGGTGGTGGGTCTCCATAGATGGAAGACTCCACTGAATGTTCTGGTGATGCCATGCTAGGGCTTGTGTTCAGTGAAATGCCAGAGTCAGAATCATTGAATTCTGCTGTGCTTTCAGGATGATTTTGGTTGAAAGCTTTACAGAGTGATAGGTCAGAACCATCAATGGGTCCATACAGAAGTTCAGAGAGTGACTGACTGACAGTAGCAGAGGAGGGCATGCTATTGCTGGTACTAGGTTCTGCTATGAAAGCAGAATAAAATTCATCACCAAAATCTGTGTTTAATGTGGCATCTGAATTTAATGAATTCACTGTCAACTGATTGGGATCTTCTGTGGAGAGGATGCTGCTGAAGGAATCCTCAAAAGCATTCAGAAAATGTGGACTGCAGTTCCCTACTTCTTTCTCCAGTGAGGGGATGGATGGGTAGAAATAATTGTTGTCGATTTCTGTCAGCTTGGCTTCTGGGCTTGGAACGGTGGTAGTCTCAACCAGCTTATCATTTTCAATATTAAGACACTGCATGGAAAAGAAGTTTACACTATATGAACCAGTATTAAGTTTTTTCCCAGTTTGACCCCAGGGCCTTGCACATGCTGTGTAAGCATACTACCACTGAGCTACATTCCAGCCCCTTTTAAAATCTGTTTTGAGACTGGATCTCACCAAGTTGACCAAGCTGGCCTCAAACTTGTGATCCTCCAGACTCAGCTTCCTGAAATCACTGGAATTAAAGGCTTGCGCCACCATGCCCAGATTACCTCAACTTCCGTTCTATAATCCAGAGATTAATGTCCATTTTCAATAGATGTATACACCTAAGCATATGTATTATTTTCAAGAGTTATAGATCTATAACAGCCCATTAACAAAGTGCATGTTAAGTGAACCTGGGAAGTTCTTATGACTAACTGAAAAGCATTTTCAAATCCTTCCTATGAATAGATGGCATATAAATAATAATCAGAATGACTAATTTAATGGTACATCTTCAGTACTGCATTGTATCTTAGTTACCTGTAATTCTGGAATGGAAAATAGCTCCTGCCAAACTTGCTCAATATCCTGCTGGATGTTGTTTAAATCAGCCATGGCTCCATCAAGAGAAGTTTCAGGTGACTGGGCCTGAGGAGGAGCATTGAAGACTGGGCTCTCAATGTGGCTGGGAATATCAGGAACAAGTGACTGAAATGTAGCTGAAGAAACCTAAAATTGACAAAGCATTTATTTATCTACATGAGTATGTCACCAACAGTGGATAAGCAGTCTCCAAGGCACTATCATACAAATAGAATGAGCTGAGCTGCAGTTCTGTACTTGAATTTACCAACTTCTGACCCCAATTTTATTATTTCTTTTAAATGAATACACATTGAAATGACTTATTTATAGAGTTTTGCTGTTAACCAAAGGTTTTATACCTCATTGTCACCTACAAATGGGAATGTCTCTGCCAAAAGCTGCATACAGTCATCGAAGTACAGAGCATCTGGTTTGGGAATGTGGGCAACCTGGATTAAAAAGGGAAAGGCATAAAGGAAGAAAAAAATTGTTAAATGTTCCATTGTCAAGCTAAATATTCATGATTAATGTTCATAAAATGTTTACAGTCTAGTTAATTGCTTAGTTCAGAAATCAGTTTGATACACAGGCTCAAACCAGACTACCTGGATTCAAATCTTAACTCCCTCATTTTTGTTTTGTTTTGTTTTTGGTAGTGGTGATAGGGATTGAACCCAGGGCCTCCCAAATGCTAGACAGGCACCCTACCACTGATTACACCCTTAGCCTTCCCCTAATTTTTAAAGTGATTAGGCAAATGTTTAACCTTTTTTGAGCTTCAGATAAAAATGTGAATATTCTTCACTTATATAGAACATTGTTTGCCCTAATACCGTAAGCAGACTATGGCTAGTTTTAGTACTGCCAGTACTTCCATTGTTATTTGACCCTAGGGGGATGTTTCTTTATGTACAAAGTTCTTTTATGTGATTTATGTCCTACTAATCTTACAACAGGTTAAGTATTGAATTTATCAGAAGGCTGTGGTTTGGAAGTTAATATGGCATGGTCACAAAAACATAGTTAAAGGCAGAGCTGGAACTCAAATCCAAATATTGTCATTCCTCGATCAATGTTTCTTCCCTTAAACCCTGCCATATACTTTCCCCCAAACTGAGTACTCTGTACCTGGGAGTAGTTTGCAGATCCACTGGTTTCTGATTGGGTGTGCTGGGCTGGCTGAATTGGGAGAAATTCACCTGTCTCTTCATCTAGTTGTAACTGAGCAAAAAAGGCCTTCTCTTGCTCCTTTTGGAGTTGTTCTTGTCTTTCCTTTTCAAGTTTTTTCTGTTTTTCCAGCTCATACTCCTTCTGTCGCTGACTGAAGTCAAATACTTCTCGACTTACCCCAAGATCTATATCTTGCCTCCAAAGGATGTCAATCAAATCCATGTCCTATGTTTAAACCAGAAAAGAAGAGATCATGGTTAAGATGGTCCACATAGGTTAATTCATAGTATGCCATGGTTGATGGTGGGGGAGATTACAAAACTCAAGTGAGAACACAAGATCCAGTGTTCTAGGAAAGCAGTTACTTTTGACTCAATGAACCTATTCACTAAAACAACCAACCTATGCCGTCTAATGACAGTTTGAATCACTGGTAAGGTGTAGAGAAAACTAAAGGGGGAAGGGTTACCTTTTGCCTACAGAAAAGTTGGGAAAGTGGTATTGACTGCCTACTACCACATTTTTGTTATTGGTATATTATAGTTGTACACACTAGTGGGTTTTGTTGTTACAATGAATAAGTTTTAAGATTGGGAACAATCTTACAAACAGGGGATGGTTATTTTGAATTAGTAACACTTTTTCCTAATGAAAAATGTATCAAAAGCAGTTTTTCTGATTTGTAACTTTAGTTTGGGGAAAATGTCCAAACAAAATGTCCAAACAAAATTTATAGCAGTTTCATTTAATGAATTACCTGTATCAAAATGAAATTGAGAATGGAAAAGTGAAGCCCTGAGCAATAGGAACTGGGGCCCTAAAGGCCTCAGTTCTGCTTAGGGCTGGCTGTGTCATCTTGCCTGCTCAGTAGAGGTCTAGAGCTCTACTCTATTTGAAAGGACAAAAATATAACATGGCTGCTTCCTCAGTGAACACTTGAGACTATTTTTACCCCACACAGCAGGATCAGGTCACCTGACCTGGAGACAGCACAGTGGCGATCACACCAAGAATTGATTTACCCCCCTATTATTTCTTTTGTCCACTTCACCCTTCTACCAGATGATTACAAGTTTCGATTGGTTTTAGTTATGATTAATATTATTTTATCCTGCATTAAAGTGTAAAATGTACAAATGTTGTTATGTATGTTGATAGCAATGGGCTCTACTACTCTGGACTCCAGGTCTCAATAGATACTAATGAAGCTGGGGACCTATCTAATGGGAGCCTGGAATAACATTAGGGCTGTCTAAACGGACAAAATGAACAATTTAACTTTTCCCAAAACTATGTATAGTATCTTTGAAGCAGTGAAGCTGCTTGATCCTTCCTCAGGGCAAGTCTGAAACTGATTACTAAACATGTGCAACATGTAAATAAAAATGATGGAGGCATCTTAATATGAAGCAAATTGGATGATGTTGTGTTGGTGAATGTTAGTTTTGGTGACTCTGGTGTTGGGTGGTGGGGACCCCATGTACATTTATATATACCTTTTTCACAAACAATTCTGCCACCCAATTCCTGCTATGACTACCTTTCAGTGCACTCCAAATTTATTCAGTATGCTTTTATTTTTAATTTCCCATACACATTCAGAAAAGGACAACTTGATGGATCCTTATCAACAGGAAAAATACAACAGAAAGCATCATCTGGATCAGCTCTAGAACATCCTGTCGCGGGCAATGATCTGAAATAGTGGTAGATCCTGGGAGGCTGAGCAGCTCTCATAGTCCTAGCTTTCCATCTCCACTATGAAAGCAACCGAAAGGTTTTCAAAGAACAAACGTTATGTTTATTAGGGTAGGGGGATTATAATGGCACCCACACAGATGTCATCAAAGTGTTCTAAGAGGTTTTCCTCTGTGTTTTTAACTTTGTAGTTATGCTATGAGAGGTCTCTAGAAGAAGAAAAAAAAATTAAAGCTTAATTTTAAAGCAATTACTTTTGGTTTCCTAAAAACAGATGTTCTAACCAAGTTTAGAATGCAGCAATATTGATTTTCTCCTCCCATCCTTAATACGTCATGCTGTTACTCTAATTTTCACACGTTTCAGAAGGAAAATGCTTGTAGATTTGCTATTGCATGAAACATTGAAAGCTTTACATTTAATACAAACAGGAGTTTATTAGCCCACACTGCTACTGGGAAGACCCACAGGCTCAGTGCTGTGCTCTGTGCTGACCAAACAGGCAGTGAGCATTTCCTGTGAGAAGCCGTGTGACCGGGCACATGACTAACTGCACAAATGACCCATCTCTGCAAAGCTTGCACATTGTCTAAAAGGAAATTCAATTGTCAGGGTGGAGCCCGTAACAAACGAGGACTGAGGAAGAACTAAAATTGCTCTTCTGCACAGAAGCCTAAGGTTGAAGAAGTACAAGTGCCTGATCTCCTAACAAGGCCCAGAGGAGGATAGCCACAGTGTTATTTCCTTAAAACTGATGAAAAAGCTTCCCAAGGGCCACAGAAGTGCTGGCTATGAGCCTTCATGTGGCATATGGAGCAAATCCTGTCTGCCATTTAAAGAGTCTGAATTTTTGTTTTCTTTTGTGAATTTGAGTGTGTTGTAAATTATGTTGCAAGTGTGGCTTACACAAAAGAAGACAATAGGAAACACAATTGTTCGACAATTTATGGTAAATCACCATCTGGCCTAATGGAAATATTCATGTTTAAAATGTATTCATCATCATTTGCCATCTGTATAATCTTTCACAGGTTTTATGGGAAATTATCTTTGTACTAGGATAAACAAATAAGAAAGGCCTTGAATACAGAATCCACATAAAATGTTTTTCTGCAAGCCAATTTTAGTACTTTGAACAAATCAGCATTTATCATGTTCAGGTCATCCAAAATATCAGAAAAGATAAGGCACAAATAACATGATCACCATCCTTAAAACTATTCAATAAACAAACTCTGGAATGGTATTTGAAAACTAAAATGGTATGTTTTACACATGTGTAAATGAAGCTCACATCCTATTCCCTTGGAGAATTGACTGAAAGTGGTGACACTCTTTTCTTCTAAAAATAAATGCATGTGATCTGTAATCCCAGCTACTCAGGAGGATGAGGCAGGAGGGTTGTGAGTTCAGTCTCAGCAACTTAAGTGAGACCCTGTCTCAAACAACTAAAAGGGCTGGTGATGTTGCTCAGTGGTTAAGCACCACTAGGTTCAATCCCTAGTACCAAAAAAAAAAACAAAACAAAAAAATGAATTTCACTAATAAAGTGCTAAAAAAAGTACATATTATTTAGTAAACAAATCCTTACTGCTAACTTTGAAAGCAGAATTTAGATAGCATCTTCAGTTACTCTTTGTTTTTTCTTTCACACATTTCATTTTTTTTGTATTATGCCCAGGTGAATATTCACCTAAAACTTAAATCTGATTTAGTATTTTCGTCCCATAGACACTGCCCAAATTATTTTTTAAACAAAACTAGACAGAACACGGATCATACTCCATTGTATGAATGAATTACACAAAAACAATTGAGGGCCCCAATGGCCGGGGGGCTGGCTAAGACAAGAGGATCATGAGTTCAAAGCCTGCCTCAGCAAAAGCACTAAGCAACTGAGTGAGACCCTGTTTCTAAATAAAACACAAAATAGGGCTGGGTATATGGCTCAGTGGGTGAGTGCCCCTGAGTTCAATCCCTGATACCTGTCCCACCCCACCCAAAGAAAAGAAAATTTAGGGCAAGCCTGAATTTTGAGGAATTCATTAAACAACAAAAAAGAACCTAATTTACAAGGTTCTACTTTGCAGTCCTAATGCTTATTAAAATGATACCAAGCAGAAGTGGTTTTAAAATGCTTCTTTTGAAGACTATTATATTTCATGAATATTTATGTACCTATATACTTTTCTAGGGCTTCTGTCCTTCATGGCATTACAAGATACACAGTGCAGTGCTAATTGTTTTCTTAGAATTCTAGATTATCCAAAATATCAAAAAAGACAAAGTACAGATGGCAGGTCATTCTTTGTAGTTTGTCCACATTCAAGTACTTTTGAGTTTTTACAAGACTGATTTGCTAATTCTTGCTTGTGTTGCTACAATAATTGTAGATAATTAAAATTATAAAATGATTATAAATATAGATTAAGAGAATGTTGGAGACAAAAAGCCATCTAAGCTAAGTAGAAATGTTGCTCTGTTTATTTCTAATTATAGCACAATTATAAAAAATACTGATCTAGCAACCAGTTGTAATACATCAGCAGAATTCTTAATAGGTCTTAAGAGTTACCACTAAACCAAATTTTCCTTGTAAAGAAATCTTACTCAGGAATTCTTCCTCAGTCTTCAACAGCTAGCTAGGGATATTTTACCCACATAAAAATTCCTGAATTCACACCAAGAGAGATTATTCAATAAGTTGAAAGGCAAGTTCACTATGTGCCATTCCCTGGATTGTAGAGCCATTACTATCCTTCTCCTCTTGTGTCTTTAAACTAGAGTGGTCCAGTTTCCTCAGACTGGCAGGTTACTATACACAGACATTTTCATGTGCCTGCTTCCTGTTCACAAACAAGTTTCTCAGCAATGACTCAATCTAAGAAATATGATCCAAGCAGCTTACTGGAACTCTCACCCATTACCCTTGTCTATAAACTCTAAAGCATGATGCAGAGATAAAGCAAAACTGAAAAGTGGTTTTTCTCAAGAGGAACATATGTAGTTTAGTCAAAAAGAAATCAGAAGAGTTAATTTCCAAAATAGGTGACCCCAAATGCTAAAAAATCTGCACAGCTCCAGCTTTTCTGTGAGAGGTTTCACAGCTGAGTCCCAACAGGGCTGGTTTTGGTTATTTGTATTGGAGCAAGATCCTGCTGCTAGGCTTCTTAGGGGTTATACAAAGATTGTCACTTCTTCGCCAAGAGAATGGCTTGAACTGACAAAGAACTTTGAGGATATTTTGAGTGACCTATACTGAGCATTCAGTTTTGGAAGTCTATCCTCCACGTATGAAAGGCACACTTGGATAGATGTACCACTACTATCTGAATGATCCTATAGGAAAACACACATGTATACCCCTTGTTACCAACAACCTTGGAGATCATTACATCCAACGCCCTAACCTACTTCATCTAACCTACATGGAAATTCATTGGACGTGGACCACCCAGGCAGCTCTAATGGAGGTCAAGCAGCTGTGTTGCTTGTCTCCTAGGTCCTCCTACAGGGGTGTCTCCATAAAGAAAAACTCAAACCAAAGGGGCTCTTTACAGAAACTTCCACCTCTTCTAAATTTCCCAAAGTCACCCTTACCCTATTTTGAGGTCCTGCGTTTGTAAAACAATAACAACAATAAAACCCCCACCCTTCAGGGTCTATCCTTTTCATATTTAACTATTTAATATTAGCTAAAAAGTAATAAGCAGGACAGTCACTCAGGATTGGGGGCCGAGCACTCAATGTCACGCCAGTCAGAGACCTTGTTTGATGTGGCAGTGGTTAGGGACACTGATGGGAGTGATGAATTTTATTGATACATATATATTTTTTATCATATTATATGTTAATAATTATAGGCTAACACTTAGCTTTCATTTTAAAGATGTCATTAAAACACTTTACTTTTTTAATGTAAACTTTCCAAGTATAAAATATTTCTTAAAATAGTAATCAATGGTTAAAACCTCAGTTTTCCACAATGGTGGTAGTTTCAAAAGGTGATGGTCAAGATCAACAAGATTACTGCACATACCTTAATCCATCTACCCACCTCTCTTACACACTTACAGGCCACCTCTAAGGTGCCAGGAGCCATGCTAGGTGCCAGGGATATAAAGATAAATAAGAGACAGTCTCTGACCTTATTATGAGACAACAGGATAAAATGCACGAGCAGCCCAAGTAGCAGAGAGGAAGTACCACTAACCCTGCACAGAAAGGCCTCACAGAGATGACAGTTGCCATAAAGTACATCAGTCCTGACTACATGAACATTCCTACCCATTTGAAAGGAAAGGAGGCTACAGAGGTGATGAGAACACATAAAAATAAACACATCTCCACAATGTTTCTGTGTTCTTATCTCCCTTGGTGGTGGAAATGTTTTCCCCCACTGACACCCCCACCAGAGGCTCAGATTCTCCAGTACAAGGGAAATTCTCAGACTCGGAGACTTCCTCCATGCACTTGAACTTTTCTGTCAGCATGACTCATCTCAGCTGGCATGGGGCATGGGAATTACTGTTTATGCCACATAGTCAAGGAACGCTTCTGGAAGGGACCATAGGAATCATCCAAATAGCCCCTCTCATTTTGTGAACAGGGAAACAGGTTTAGAGGGTGAAATAACTTACACACAGTCCAACATCAAAGGATTCTTTCTCACACTATCCTTTTTCTGATTCTCTAATTTTACAACTCCTACCAAATTATTTGTCAGAGAGAGAAAGATACACCTTTGCTTCACTTTTGCTTTTAAATGCACTTCATGGTTTACAGGAGTTTTAGTGTGAGGGAAGGAGATCAGTATCGTATAATCTTCAGTTCTACATGAGCATGTTGAGGCTCTGGGGTTGGAGCTACTTGTCCCAAACATGTGTTCAGCAAGCAGCCACAGCTAGGGCTCCAACACCAAACTTCAGATTCAGAGTCTGAGGGAATTCTTCCCATACTCAGGCTCCAAGGCATTCACACCCCAGCAGAACAAGGTCTGGAAACTCTAGTTTTAGCCCCATACCTCCATCCCCCAAGCAGGAAATTAAGATGTGGAAGTCAGCCCTCTGAACCCCTGGACCTGACTGACCCAGGAGTCTTAGACGCAGATCAGACCAACTCACAGGAAGTTCAGCACTGAAACGATCTTCTATAAAGCCAATATTTGCCCTATACTATTTATATTTCTTATCAATAGTTTTATTACAATACTCTGATTAGACTAAATTCCTTTTGGGCATGACAATATATTTGAAAAGGAAAAATACATGTATAGGTATAACATTTAAAAAGAAAGATCAAAAAACTAACCTCCAAGTTACCCTCCTCAAAAGCAACCACTTGTATTTTGTGCTTCCTTAGGGAAACATGCCATTATATGTCCACATAGACATACAAAACAGCCTACAATCACAAGGTTCCGTTTACCCCACCCTCCTGTTTAATATATTCCAGAGATCGTTCAGGTCATAGAGTTATCCCACTACTTATAATGGTCAGCGTTTTGTCATATAATGTACCATAATAACAAATGACTCAATAGTGTAACAATCAGTACCCCCATTCAACTTTTGTTTCTTTTGGGGAAGGGCAGGGCATGGTATTGGACATTGAACCCAGGGTACATGCTAGGCAAGTGCTCTACCACTGAGCCACATCCTTAGTCCTTTTTATTTTATTGTGAGACAGGGTCCCTGTAAGTTGTCCAGGCTGGCCTCAAACCTCCCATCCTCCTGTCTCAGCCTCCAGAGTTCCTAGGATTACAGATATCACAGGTATGTGCCATTGTGTTCAGCTTCTAATCTTTTTGTTATTACAGATAATGCCACAATGAATATCCTTGTACATAAATGACTTCATATGTGTTTGAGGATATCTGTGAGATAAATACAAGTGGAAATGCTAGGTCAAATAGTACATGCATTTTAAATTATGACAGAAGTATCTATCAAATACCAAACAGCTCTATACAAAGGTTGTGCCTTTTACACTCCTACTGGTAATGTGGAGTGCCCATTTCCCTACCTTTTCCAACTCAAGTGACCTTTACATCTTACATCATACTGGCCTGTGGTACCCACTCAATAAATACATATTTGGGCAGGGGGTACAACTCTGTGGTAGAGCACATGCTTAGCATGCACAAGGCCTTAGGTTCAACCCCCAGCATTAAAATAAAAAATAAAAAAATTAATGTATAGGTCTCCTGTGTTCCATAATCATTTCAAAACTGGACCATTCCTAGTATCTTTTAACAACAAAATGGAGGCCAAAGACAAGAATAAATTTCCCCTGCAGAAATGTCGGCTTGCAAATAGCACTTCTTTAACCACCCATCTGTGCCTATCCATAGTCCAGCCAGCTAACCTTGGTTTGTGCTTTCTGAGCTGGCAGCTTACTTACAAAAGTAAGAAACAAAGCCTATAACATACAGAGATAAGGCAGGTGGGACAAAGTCCCAACAGGTGGAACACTCAAGCACAACAGTCCAATCAGCAACCTCACTCTTTCTAATATACAAGATAAACTTAAGGAAAAAAGAAGGCACTCTTTCTAAGGATGTGTCTCAGAAACAGGTGTCTGTTGGCCATTAAATTACATTTAGAACACATAACTGATTATAAAAAGAGCCAACAGTGATTTTGGAGACTACAGTCCAGGTTTATAAAAATAGTCAGTTAAGTAGGCAACCAGCTAGAGGTCTCACCTGCCTGAACAGACCCCAGGAGGGTTCATCTAGCTATCTAACATAAGCCAGATTTCAATCTAGACTTTTTAAATTATAATTTCTAGTACTTAAAAACTCATTTAACTATTAGGAATTATTCTAAAAACATACTTTTTTATTTTTTAATAGTTCTTTTTACTTTTATATGTATATAAAATTAGTTTACATTCTGACAAAATTACAAAAGCATGGAATATAATTTACTCTAATTCAATCCCCAGTACTTTTCCTTGTCTACCTCTCCTCCCCTTCCCACTTCCTTCCCTCTAATCCACTGATCTTTCTGAAAACAGACCTTAAAAATATTGTGTGGAATTTAACCTTAAGAGCCAAATTAATGGCCCATGAAACCCTGTTATCAGAAAATGTCTGATGTCTGACCTGCATCCTTCCAAACAAAACTATTCTTCCCCCATCCACAAGCTGTGAATACAGTTTGGTTTTCAAAGACTGTGGCTCTGCTTAACACAACAGGAGTAAGAGATTCCCAAGTCCTGAACCCTGCAAGTCATCTCCACTGCCTGGCTGCCAGCTTTCCCTACCAAGAGCAAAGGTGGCCCCAAATGCGTGTAGACCCTCGAGAACCACCAGATAGGATCACATCCAAGGGCTCCCCAAGACTTGCTGTGAATCAAGCAACAGTTCTCAGCTTCTGTGAGAAAGACAGCCTGACATCTGCAGTGATTTAAGGTCACAAAACACTTTCACTTGTATCATTATATCATTTAATCTTCACACTACCATGTGTGAGGAAGCCAAGATAAGGAAGGTAAAGTGTCAAAGGTTTCCTGGCTCATCAGCTGCCATCTGCAGCAGTCACAGATCCTCTCCAAACTGAGGAACATACCCATGTAAATCATTTCACCATTCAGTGAATCCTAACACCTCCCTTTCCTCCCTGTGCCCCCCAAAATAATTAAATTCCAGTCTGCTCTAAAGTTTGTTCATTGTAGTTGTGGATGGACTATTCATTAAAACCAGTTTTGAAAACAATATCATAAAAACAGGCCCACCCTTTCAGATGATCTCAGACAGCCCTAAATAAAAAATAAACACATGAGCTGGGTGCAGTGGTGCACACCTGTAAACACCTGTAATCCTAGCAGCTCAGGAGGCTGAGGCAGGAGGATCGTGAGTTCAAAGTCAGCCTCAGCAACAGCGAAGCGCTAAGCAATCACTGAGACTCTGTCTCTAATAAAATATGAAAAAGGGTTAGGGATGTGGCTCAGTGGTTAAATGACCCCAAGTTCAATCCCTGGTATCCCCAAATAAATAAGTAAATAAACAAACACATGAATTAGAAATCTCAGTCTCTTTCCTTTAGGACAAAAGCCATGAGTCTAACTAAAAATCTATGACTTGGAAAAAGTTAAAGTATGAAAACCAGTTGTATGGAGTTTTCTCAAGTAAATGTTCAGACAAATGTGGGAATTTATTTGCCATTCCTCATAAAAATGCCATTATACTATCCTTCAGCTGCCCCCGAAAATATACATCAAACACCTAACTCATCATACTGTCTATCCACTGCAAGATGTGGGATACCACCCAATAAATTTCTTACCACCTATGATTTTTTATTTTTTGGTACTAGAAATTGAATGCAGAGGCGCTTTACCACTAAGCCACATCCCAGCCCTTTTTAAAATTTTTTTTTAATTTTTCAATTTTTTGTTTTTTAAATTTTGAGGCAGGGTCTCACCTAAGTTGCTTAGGGCCTTGCTAAGTTGCTGAGGCTGGCCTTGAACTGGTGATCTTCCTGTCTCAGTCTCCTGAGTTGCTGGAATTACAGTGGTGCACCACTGCACCCAGCTCATCTAGGATAAATTTTATTCTAATTAGTTATATATGACAGTAGAATGCACTTTGATACATCATATATAGGTAGAGTATAATTTCTCATTCCTCTGCTTGTACATGATGTAGAATCCCACCGGTCATATAGTTATATATGTACATGGGGTAATAATGTCTGATTCATTTTACTATCCTTCCTTCCCATGTAGCCCCTTTCCTCCTTTCACTCCCCTCTACCTAAAATAACATCATTCTTCCATTGGTCCACCCATACCCTAACTGTGAATTAGCATCTGCATATCAGAGAAAACATTCAGCCCTTAGTTTTTGGGGATTGGATTATTTCGCTTAGCATGATATTCTCCAGCTCCAGGACAATTTTCTTTTTAAAGGAACTTTCTTCAGCTTGGACCTAGTAGTAGTTTAAATTATTTGCAGTACTAGGATTCCAGTGTCAAGTAAATCCAGGATTCAAAGCAATAAGCTATCAAGAACACCTACCTCAGGCTGGGGTTGTGGCTCAGTGGTAGAGCACTTGCCTCCACATGCATGGAGCACTGGGTTCGATCCTCAGCACCACAGAAATAAATAAAATAAAGGTATTGTGTCCATCTACAACTAATATTTAAAAAAAAAAAAAAAAAAAAAAAACACCTACCTGAGACTAGGTCATATCATTTTATAAATAAACTTTGGCCTAGGTTTCCTCATCTGCAAAAGGTTGGGGCTAGATTCATTCAGTGATCCTTAAAATGTTGCCTTCTAAATGCTTCTGATTCTATGATGCCTAAAATATAAATCTAAAAACTAACTTTGAATTTTTTTTTAAAAAAAGGGCTAACTTGGGGCTGGGGATGTGGCTCAAGCGGTAGCGCGCTCGCCTGGCATGCATGCGGCCTGGGTTCGATCCTCAGCACCACATACAAACAAAGATGTTGTGTCCACTGAAAACTAAAAAGTAAATATTAAAAAAAAAAAAAAGGGCTAACTTCAGCTACTTGTAAGATGCTCTAAAGCAGGCTGGGGATGTGGCTCAAGCGTTAGCGCGCTCACCTGGCATGCGTGCAGCCCGGGTTCAATCCTCAGCACCACATACAAACAAAGATGTTGTGTCCGCCAAAAACTAAAAAATAAATATTAAGATTCTCTCTTTCAAAAAAAAAAAAATTTTCTAAAAAAAAAAGATGCTCTAAAGCAGTACTAATAGAAATATAATGCAAACCACACACCTAATTTCACTTTTAATAGCCTAGCTAAAAAAAAAAAATTGAATTTAATTTTAATAACATGTTTAACCCAATATATTCAAAAATTTATTTTAACATGTAACCAAAATTATAAAAATTATTGAGATACTATAAGTGACACACTCAACACATATAACAACAAATCTTACCTAATGTGACAGCATGAAATATAGTCCCACCAAAACAATAAAGGCATATTTAACAGAAAAAAAAATTATACTAGCTAGAGGTAGTGATACAAATTTTGTTATCCCAGGTCCTGGAGAGGCTGAGGCAGGAGATCACAAGTTTAAGGTCAGCCTAGGCATTAGAGAGACCCTGTTTCAAAATAAAGAATAAAAATTGCTGGGGATGCTCAGTGGTTGAGTACTCCTGCTCCTGGGCTCAATTCCCAGTACTGCAAAAAATAAATAAATAAATAAATAAATAAATAATAAAAAATAGTAATTTAAATTTTAGCAAGACTCACAGCAGCACACCTGTAACCTCAGCAGTTCAGTGGCTTGGGAGGCTAAGGCAGGAGGATCACAAGTTCAAAGACAGCCTCAGGATCCCAACTTAGTGAGATCTAGTCTCAAAATATAAACAAACAAATAAATAAATAAGGGGTGGGGATGTGACTCAATGGTAAAACTCCTCTGGGTTCAATCCCTGGTACCAAAAATTCAGTTCTTCAGTGGCACTGTCCACATAGCACTCCAAAGCAACACATGGCTAGTTGTGACTACATTGTTGGGACAGTGCAATTCTGCAACACCCTACAAAGTGAGCCCTCCACACTCTACAGGAGTAAATTCTACTGAACCAAACTCTTTTGCTTGGCAAATTACTTCCTAAGGATACAATGAATATCCTAGAAACATTAGCCCTTCCAAACTACATGGGTAGTATTTACACTGCTAACAATTTGGATAGAAATAGAGCCTCAGGTACTTAGTATTTATTTCTGCTAGATATGTAAATTAACTTGAGTTTCAACTACTTTAAGATGTATACATTTGAAAATGCACAATACCTTATACTGTTATTGCTCATCACCAGAAGCAATGTGTACCTCTTAAAAAGATTATCATGTGTGTGTGTGTGTGTGTGTGTGTGTATGTATGTGTATATATACACACTATATATATATATATATATATATATATATATATATATATATATATATATATATATTTCTATTAAAATTAATGTAGAAATCTTTTCCTTAATGGTAATCTTTTCAATTAACTCACTAATTATGTAGGGGACTTATCTACTAAGGCTTCACATTGAGATCTGAGAATAAAGGATCACAGTGTCAAAATTCTGAGTCCAGATAATAATGGTAATGACCACCCATTTATCACTTACTTTGTATGTGCTCAACACTATTCCAAAACCCTTGTATATGCACACCAGTCCACCCAGGTGTGCCAGCATTTCCATCACTGACATTCCAAAGAAAGGAAAGGGGTGTGGGACTTGTGTCTGAAGACCTCCGTCTTAGAGACAGTGACATCCAATGCAGGCACTGTTATATTACAGAACCAGAGTTCTGATCCACTCCAGTAACACAGGCTTTGCTTTTCCTTCAGAATAGCTTAGGTCTCTAAGAAGGCTGCCAGAGAGATGAGTGCCACATGGGGCCTCTGCTGCTAACCAGCTGTACAAGGTGCCTATGGCTACCACCTAACCTCACTGTGGTCCCCACAGTGGAAGCCAAGACAATATCAGTCCTCACAGAATAGTTTTTCATTTGAAAAAGTATATGAATGCCTCTTAAAAACATAAAGGACAACCACAGGGTGAGGTAGTAATGCTATTAATAAATCCATCTCCCATTGCATCTCCCAAATGACCCTGAGAAGCATCTACTTTTAAAGTTTCTGGGTCTAGCCACTACATAAAAAATAGAAAATGAGATCTTAATTTGTTTATGTACCAGAATTTGCAATGGTGACAAAGGGTTGTAAATGTAAAAACCTTCCAGCTATGTCATCTCCTCAAGGGTCTTAGGTTTTCTCTTTCCCTTCACTGCTCTGCCTGTTTTTTAAGGTTAAAGCTTTTCTGAGGTAGTTATCACAAAATATTTTAAAGCCTTTAAAGAATGGATGGATGGGTGGGGGAAGATAAGAAGACAGATTTGGATTTAGCCTTCTGCGAATGAACTGCCAGTTCCCAAACTCCTGTTCATATAACTTCAATCCATATAAATTGCCTATGGACACTGGGTTTTTAGGCCCAGAAGCCCAGAGAAAGAAATTTTGCCATAAGTAAGGAATGGGTCTGGGAAAGGGTTCTATGAGATGGTTTAACAATCCTCACAAAGACAGGGAATCCAGTGTATGGGCTTATAATGACCCTAGAAGAGCCTGGGCTGTGGGTAGGGCCTCTGCTCAGCTGGGGTATGTGTAAGGCCTGGCCAGGAGTTGGTTTTCTGTTTCAGGAGGCCCAGTCTCCAGATATAGGCCCTCTCATCAGGCCAGGATGTGTGTAGGGAAGACCACAGGAGAATGAGAAGCATATAGCAAAGAGCAAAACAGGGCATGGATGTTTATGCCATTGTACAGCTAGAATTTGAGAAGGGATATTTTTCAAGTGGGCTGTGGAAAGCTCAAAAATCCCTGAAAAAGAAGAATATAATAGTAAGAATAATCACAGCTACCATTTGCTGAATACTAGCACTAGTACCTTGTGCTAGATCCCATGCCAAGTTTTTATCTTCCTTAATTTGAAGAACACTGTGCATAGACATCCATAATATAAAGGTGCTGACACTAAACACAACCCACAGTAATATCTACATAACCTCCCCAGGCCTCAGTTCTTCACCTAAAAAACAGGAAGATGTTCCTTACCTAGGGGTGTAATAGGACTGCACAGGACAAAAATGGTTAAAGTACTTAGCATGCGGCTCCCATGGTCACCACTGGCAGACTCCACATCTGCTTGCTTGAGGCTCACAGACAGAACCCACAGGAGAAAGGACACTTGTCTGTTTTTTTTTCTTTCCTTGGGTGAACAGTGATAATTA
Source organism: Callospermophilus lateralis (assembly GCF_048772815.1). Taxonomy (NCBI): domain Eukaryota; kingdom Metazoa; phylum Chordata; class Mammalia; order Rodentia; family Sciuridae; genus Callospermophilus; species Callospermophilus lateralis. The sequence goes on along the minus strand of NC_135313.1, from coordinate 54,356,480 downwards.
TTGGGATTGGAAACCAAGAAAAGACTGTTACAGTGGATTGAAGATAGTAATTTGATCTTAGAGAAGGGCAAAAAGAGTCCCTGTGCACTATCTTGGGGAAGAAAAGAATCTTCTGAAAGTAGAACAACAACTTCAAGCTGGCTTTTTCTTTTCTTCCATCAATGGAATGAATACACTGGCAGATAAGTTCCTGCTCAAACATAGCAATAGTGGAACATGCAAGGCTGAGCATAAGTGATTTTATGGTGGGACCAAAAGGAGAAAATACATTTCACTCCTTTAAAAGATCCCTTTTAATGGCCAGCAGAGGTGAAATTTATTTACAATGGCAGATTCTCAATACACACGCTGAAGTCAAGCCCTCTAAGCCATAAGAATACTCGCTCCTACATAGCAGGAGCCCCACCCCCCGCCCCTGTCACATTCATTTTCCTACTCACCATAAACTTTCCAAACCCTCTGATGGCTTCCACACACCTTGTGTAAATTTGAAACACTGCACATGCTCCCCAAAGGCCTTCCAGACACCCCTGATCCATCCCTTTCAGCCTACCTTCTGGCTCATGACTCTCCTATTCCTGGGGCTTCACTTAAATCTCTAAGTCTGAGCCAAAAGATATCTATTGGCTTAAAAATAAAGTCTAGTGAGGGCTGGGGCTATAACTCAGTAGTAGAGTGCCCGCCTCACATGTGTAAGGCACTGGGTTCCATCCTCAGCACCACATAAAAATATAAGAAAAATAAATAAGTAATCACTGTTTAAAAAAATAAAATCTAGTGAAAATGTGACCTCCTCTAGGATGTCCTCTGTAAGTCAGGTGGAGGTGACATTTTCTCATGTAGCACTGTCATGGCCCTGTCATATGTCATATACTAGCTTGTATTTATTAAGTACCAACCTCCCAGTGGGCAGTTAGCAGACTCACTCTCATGTTTATTAAGTAACTATTAAGTAAACAGGCAAGGTACTAGATGTCAGAGTTACAAAAAGAGTAAAATACGGTCTCTACCCTAGAAGAATTCATACCCTAGGCTGAGGAGATAGACACTAACTAATTTATACTATTTATGAAATAAAAAACACCCTATAATTCATGTGTGCAAAGAGTCAAAGGGATAGATTAATTAGGCAATCTGAAAAACAAATACACTTCCTTGCCTGAAGAGTATCTGCTGTTATCCTAGGAGGTTAAATGATTTAATGCCATGTGTTGTGATGCCCACTTGTAAAATCGGTGACTTAGGAGGCCTTGGAAGGAGGACTGCAAATTTGAAGCCGGCCTCTACAACCCGGTGAGACTGTCTCAAAAAAGGACTGGGGTTGTAGCTCAGTGGCAAAGTACTCTTGGGTTCAATCCATAGTACTGTTTTTTTTTTTAATCCAACAATTTCATGCCCTAAAAGTTTCCTAAAATGTACAGACATTTAATAAATATTTGTGGAATGAATAAGTGTACATTATTTTGGCTCTGAATTCAGTATTTTCATGTATACCTAAGGTGTCTCCAGTTAAAGACTTCAAATTACTTAAGAACTGAAGGTACCATGTTTTATATAATTTATGACCTAACTATTAGTTGTAGAAAAATTATTTAACCTCACTCCCAGTGAGAGTACTTCAAAATTAGCCTGTAGGTACTCTACTGAAGTATTAGATCTTAAGAATTATTATCTCATACCCCTTCCACATACCCCTTTCAAGGTAACAATAAAATCGATGTTTTAAGAGAACAAATGTGTCTTGAAATGTCCATTAAAAGAATTATGCAGGGGCTGGGGATGTGGCTCAAGCGGTAGCATGCTCGCCTGGCATGCATGCAGCCCGGGTTCGATCCTCAGTACCACATACAAAACAAAGATGTGTCCGCCGAAAACTAAAAACTAAAAAATGTTAAAAATTACAAAAAAAAAAAAAAAAGAATTATGCAGGGGCTGGGAGTTGGAGCTGAGTAGTAGAGTGCCTGCCTTGCAAGTGGGAGGCACTGGATTCCATCCTCAGCACCACATAAAAATAAATAAATAAAGATATTGTGTCCATCTACAATTTAAAAATATATTAAAAAAGAATTATGCAATCTAGGTAATATAATAAATCAATATAATTGCTGATTATGCATATATTCCTAGAAGATACTAGGTATTTTCCTTAGGCTAGTGGTCAGAAAAAGATAAGTAGGGAAACTCATTTTGCTCCTATACACTACTTTTTTCCTAAAGCATCAAGCTATTACCATGTCATCTCAGCCTACTCAGCTATTGTACAGCTTCCCTTATTTTCTTACCTCCATACTCAGACTTCTTCAAAAAGTATCCAGTGAAAAGGTTGTTAAGAGTCAGAGAAAAGTCGGGCACAGTGGTACATGCCTGTAATCCCAATGGCTCAGGAAGCTGAGACAGAAGAATCATGAGTTCAAAGCCAGCCTCAGCAATGGTGAGGTAATAAGCAACTCAGTGAGACATGTCTAATAAAATAGGGCTGGAGATGTGGCTCAGTGGTCAAGTGCCCCTGAATTCAATCCTCAGTACAGTACCAAAAAAAAAAAAAAAAAAAAACCAGAGAAATATAACTTTTTTTGGGGGGGGGGGGGCGGTACTGGGGATTGAACCCAGGAGCGCTTAACCACTGAGCCAAATCCCCTGTCCTTATTTTATATTTTTAGAGACGGGGTCTAGCTAAGTTGCTGAAGCTGGCTTTGAACTTGCAATCTCCCTGCCTTAGCCTCCCAAACTACTGGGATCAAAGGCACGTGACACTGCACCTGGCTATGATTTTTAACTTCATCTCCTTGAAAATTAAAATAGTTGTGTTTAATGTATCTTTTCAGGACTAATTCCTTATAGTTGTAGACCTGAGTTATCAGTGTCACAATGACCATATCAACTGATATTATTTTCCGTGTGGTGTGGAGGGATCTGGGCAAGTCACTACCTATATAAAAAAAAGGTAGGCAGTCCCTCTGGTGTCTAGAATTTTCTCTACTATCTATGAGCTCTCTTCTATGATCTCCCCTCCCTGACAATGCAGTGAAACCCAGGCTTCAAAGGGTTTCTAGAAGTAGATACACCATGGGATTCTGCTAGGACAGAAACCACCACCTAGGAGTATCTTGAAATATATGGAGGCTGGATGGAATGCTTTCTGGTAGTGACAATGATGCTAAGTATCCTGTAATGTGGGACAGCCCTCCACTTCCACTCATAGCCCACACTTTAGTAAACACAAACAGAGCGCTATCTTACTATTCTTTAAAAAGGAGCCCCTTTTCTTTAGCATCTAATAGACTGCCATAGCCTTTAGACAAGAACTTGAGGAGGAGCAGTAAAACAGGCAAGGCAGAGTAAAGATTATGGACATTCAAAATTCCTGTTCTACCATCTCCAGTGGTGGCCTTGAACAAATGACTTAACCTCTTAGAATAGGTTTTGCCATCCATAAAATGGAGAAATCTCCATAAACTTATTTTCAAGATCAAGTAAGAGAACATGTCTAGGGCCTAATATACTATTAACAGGTTGTCAGTAAATGTTCATTTTTCTTTCCCATGAATTGCCAATTCTGTTGTATAGTCAGCCCTCCATATCCCTAGAATCTATATCTATGGACTCAAGCAGCCCAAATTGAATTAAAAAACAAAACAAAACAAAACAAAAAAACTGCTTCTGTACTGAATACTTACTCTTCTTTTTCCTTGTTATTATTCCCTAAATACAGAACAACAACTACTTACATAATATTTGCATTTGTTAGGTATTAAGAATAATCTAGAGATGATTTAAAGTACAAAGGACTATATAAATAGATTTTGTGCAAATATATGGTATCTTATACAACAGACTTGATTTCAGTGTCTGCAAGGGGGTCCTGGAACCAATGAGACAATGTCTGATAGCTTTTAACATGGAAAGCAGTTCTCTTCACAACACAGGCAGTGAGTTGGTAACATGAACCAAAATAAAATCATAATTGTTTCCTTAATCTCCATTATATTTTGTAGCACATACAATCACTGAGCTATAATTTATAGCACAATTATACCATTATCAAGTGAACTTTGGAAACCTAAGGGACATAAAAGCCACAGGCAGCTGGATACCAGAGTCTTCTCTGGAGATCAGACTTTACTTGTCAGGGTCAATGAGAAGAGATATGAGGTTGCCCCACTTTCCTTAGGATGCCTCACCCCACCTGTGCAAGGGGCGGGGTAGTCCCGATCACAGCTGGGAAGCCACTACCTGAGGATTCCCCCAAACATAGAGCGTGGTAAAGAAGTTTCTAGAGAGTACAAACTCTTGTCTGAAGAATGACGACCCTGAACCCACAGGCCATTCTCAATCTGGGAATCAGCAAGAGAACAACATCATATAAATTGTCAGTGGGGCCTACCCAACAGCAGAAACTAGCTCATCCCATTCCAGTCCTTTGAGATTGTATATCTTGTTATGTTTCATTGAGGACTACCAAGAACAAAAACACTTTCTTCCAAACTTGGTAATTTTTTCTATCACAAGTAAAATATAATAATTTTTATTCTTCATGATTTTCATTACCAGGATTTTAATGGTCAAAAAGGGCAGGAGGGGGACTAGGTTAAAAAAAAAAATCCATAGTTCTTCAACACTCTCTAGTCAAAGCAGCAAAGGTCCCTGGCTACAAAACAAACCAACAAAGAGTACAGCTCTTTGAAAACTCTTGAGAGCCCAAAGTAGCAGTCACACCCCTGTGCCTGTCCTACACAAAGGAATCAACAAAGCACTGTATTCATTTCCCCTTCTGTTCTAAGCTCTTAGGCAAGTAAATGGGTTGGATTCTGCATCCACAAGTAATATTTTAATTCTGTGCTTAAGCAGAGCAGAGAAAGAACTGTCAGATCTGAAACAAAGGACAGTTCCATACACCTTTATCAGTGGGCCAGCCCCCTTGTACACACAGTCAATACAGACCTCAAATTCAGATCATTTCTCTCAGAGACACTGGAGGCACTAACCCACCTCTACTGCCAGTTATATTCCTGACAAGAAAGGAAAAGGCATTTAATGGGAAAAATTATTCAAGAAAATATAAGTCTGCACTGCATAAGAATAAATGTTAACAATGAAATCTTTCTGTCCTGAGGACCTTTAAACACCTATTACATAAATCATTTGATACAAAAGTCACAAGAACAAATAAAAGAATAACATAGTTTTGAAATATTAAAGAAACAAAAAGGTCATATTAAAAGAATTTCAAACTACTGCCAGTAGAATTTTTAAAAGCTCAGCAGCTTTCTGAGGTGACCACACACACCCCACCAAAGGGTGCTGGAGAAGATGACAGTTGGGCCTCAAAAGATCTATCTGGCAACCTGGTTGGGGGGTGGGTTACAAAGACAGTATACAGGGCAGGGGCTAAGTCAGCTTCAGAAGGTAACACACCACACCCAAGTCTCTCAAGCAAAACTACTGTGCTGTACCCAGCCTCCAATACATACAATATGCACACAATTTGGAGGTTAACTCCCAGTTCTAAATATGTAAGCTCAAACACCATACAGGGAAGTACAAGTGATAGTTACTTTTTTTGGCAGATAAAACTCCAAAAACTGGAGTTGCTAAAAGTTGCCTAGGAGATTTACAGGTTTTGTTTGCAATAGAGGACGACAATAAGGAAGCCCAGAAATGCAGAACCCTAGGGTAGGGCAGTGCCCTGGCCTGGCCTCCAAACACCCAATCCCAGTTTCTGAGTATTCCATCCAATCTTTTCTATATGCTATCCCCAAGTAAGCTACCCACAGGCCACATTCCCAAGAAAATAAGGAAAAATTCTACTGACTCACTTGGGGGAAAACCTTTTTATAATAAGATTATCACTGAAATCTTCCCGAGGAATTTAAAGAGCTCAAGTTATATCTACTGAATTTCAAACATTCACCAAGCACCTTGAAATACAGCTCCCAGATTTAGGCAGCAATCATAAAGTTGTGAAGGCCAGTGACCAACTATAAAAATACTTATTTTCATGATTTAAGTAAGGCATCAGCTTTGCTAAGTTACTATATAGACATTTTCAATGGGTACCAAGTCCTAAGCTAGGTCCCCTAAAGCACTGGCTTTAGAACCTGATTGCACCTTGGAATCCCATGGAAAACTTTAAAACAGCAATGCCCAAGTTAACCCCCAGGGAATCCAACAATGTGGAACACAGTCTGGGCATTAGTACTTGAATACTGATTGTAAATCTAATATGGCAAAGCTTAAGAACCACTATTATAGGAAGCAAAAAGAAATACAAAAAAGTGGAAATCACTAAAACGTCCATCACCTAAAATGAGTAGATAACTAAAATATGATTTATCCATACAATGAAATCTTCAACAATAAAAAGAAAGACTCACTGATGTATGTTACAACATGGCTGAACCTTGGAAACATTATGCTAAGTGAAGGAAGCCATACACAAAGGGCAGATATCACCAATGTTGTAAGTTTCCATTCATATGAAACATCTAGACTAGGCAATCCATAGAGAAAAAAATAATAATAAGTGAGTGGTTTCCGGGGGCTAAGGGACTTTGGAGAAAATGGGAAGTGAATGCTAATGAGTATAGGGTTTTCTTTTGATGATAAAAATTATAGTGATGATTCCATAACTTTATGAATATACTAAACCACTGAATTAGCTTAAGTAGGTGAATCATAAGGCATGTGAATGATCCCTCACTTAAATTGTGTGTCCACCTCTCAAGGAGATTAAAATCCAGCTGTAGAGAAATAAAAAATCCTAGATACACAGGTAAGACAAGTATCAAGAAATATTTTCAAAGGCCATTAAAAAGAACTGCCCAAGTAATACGGGGAAAAAAAGAGCTACACTCAGGAGGCATCAAAGTCAAAGCAATCTGATGTTTTTCTTTTCCTACCCAATCATTTTTCTTTTATTCAAAAAGGTCAGATCTTTTTAGTGTACTAGGGATACTACAGGCCCAAAGTCTCACCAAACTTACGAAAAAGGAATGACCACTCAGCATTGCCAAGGAATTTTTTTTTTTTTACAAATTCTTCAGAATGCAAACTGTTGATGGACTATAAAAACATTCAAGAGTCAATAATCCACAGGTTCTTTGAAAGACTGACTTGGTGATCCAAATCTGACTTATATCCTGGATATGTCTTCCACCACTACAATAGTCCCAGGCAAACTCACATGCTAAAGTACACAAAAATTTCCAAATATGAAGCTTTGTAACACCTATGTATTATGGTACACATGCTGTGAAAACAATGAACTGAAAGGGCTTCCTACCCTCAAGAGTTCTTAAAATTAATACAAATAGCTAAAAGGTGTTTATTGTGGCAGGGGCTCACTCAAACAGCAAAATCCAATTTTAGACAAGGTGGGATTTTGTTTAACAGTTTTATTTTGTTTTTTAGGGGTGTTAGTGTAAGAATATTATTTGTATTTTCCAACACTGTTTGGGAATATAAATATTATATACTGGAATATATTTTTGCTTTTATATCCAAAAAACATACCATTATCAATTGAAGAAGGCTTGGCCTATATCTCAGTCTTTTTAATAAATATTTGCTGATACTTATTTAAAAGTAAGTAGCAAAAAAATTTCAGTAATTTCTAGAAATCAGATCATCAAAACATAAACTATAGCCAGGTATAGTGGTGCACACTTGCAATCTCCATGATCCAGGAGGCTGAGGCAGGAATACCATAAGTTTGAGGCCAGCCTGCAAAACTTAGTGAGACCTGTTTCAAAACTGTAAGGGCTGAGGATGTAGTTCAGTGGTAAAGTGCCTCTGGTTTAGTCCCCAGTATCAAAAAATAAACACACACACCACACTTACACACAACCTCTATTCCTTACTTTATAGTAAACCTGAAATACAGATGCATTTTTACAGTCATAGACAAAGACAAGCTAATTACTGCATCTAATAAACCTGCTTCCTCTACCCTGATGTCCAACATATTTCAATCAACTTTCAGAAGTGGCTGGGCCAGGTAAACACCCTGGGGACTCACCCCCATCAACTTTTAGACAAATAAATCATCCATGGATCATAAGTTCTGCAGCATGCTAGATTCAGGCAAATCAAGTCATAATTCTGAAAACACTTTGCTTAACAATAAGGACTAGGAAATAAAGTGTTTAATTTTAAAATGTACTGTTCTCAAAGCTCTAAGTAAACTTCAACTAAACAGACTTGAGCCCTTATGCTTGCTTCAATTCAGAAGTGCCAAAACAGGGAATTAGTGTTTGAGCCAGCAGGTTTTTGCTAGCTGTTTTCAACTCAAATTCCTACCCCCTGCCCCAATTCTACCCACTTTCCTTAAACCTGATTTAACTCTGTCAATCACACTTTTCACCATTCTCACTTCCAAACTTTAATTTTTTTTTATATATCGATGAACCTTTTATTTTATTCATTTATTTATATGTGGTGCTGAAAATTGAACCCAGTGCCTCACACATGTGGGGCATACGCTCTGCCACTGAGCCACAACCCCAGCGCCCCCAAACTTATTTTTGATCACTATTTCAAAACAAAAGAGACAATGGAATAGGAGAATATACCAACCAACAAAGGCAAAGGCTGAGATTAAGAAAAAAGGAAAACAATCACTGAAAAACATACGGCAGAATCTCAAACACTGTTGAAACTGCCTTATAAAACCATTAGTATATTAAAACAGTCCTGCCTCTCTAATGAAATCTACCTAGGTTTGTTTCTGAAAAAGACCACAGGCTGCAATTTCATTGATGGCTTATACTCTCACTCACTGAAATTAACAAGATCCACCTCGCTCCATAGTAAGTGGGAAAGATGCAAATATGAATCTTTCATTCCAGGCTCTTCTGCTAGTATTTCTTAATCTATCAATTTGTTAAAGGGTGGGCTTTTCCTCCTGCTTCAAGGTTAACTCCTCTTTGTTCGAATTGAAAGTGGGGATTCTGAGCTCTGTGTCAGACTACATAGATTTGAATCCTCTCTGGGCCACTCAACATTTGGGTCACTTTAGAGTACTGGACCTTTCTCTGTGCCTCTTTCCTAACCTGGAAACTGGAGATAACAGTATTTCCCATGAAGTCACTGTGAAATTATTTATGAGTCAATTATCATATTGCCTAGTACACAGAGGTGTCCAATAACTTAATCTGTTATCATCTTAGTGCCAAATTCTTCCTAAACACGGAAAGGTTAACCTGGCTTAAAGAAAAAGTGAAAAAGAAATATATATATATATATAACTCCCTATAATTGTTTTCAGTCAGAACAAAGGATATGCTAAAAAAAAAAAAGCATCTGTTCTGTAGTCACAGACTCCTTTCTCATGCAGCTTTGTTAAGTGTAAGTCATCCTGAATAAAAATAAATATTAAGAAAAATGATGCATTTGGCTTACAATGCTTCCATAGCCCTAAAAAAAGACTAGGAGTTCTCCTGTTGCTGTTGGTTTCCCCGCAATGTTTGGGTTTTTTTTTTTTTTTTTTTTTTGGTACTGAAGATTAGAACCCAGGGCCTCGTGCATGCAAGGCAAGCACTCTACCAACTGATCTATATCCCCAGCCCTCCCAGCAATGTTTTTAAGGACCCAAGTTAATAAGTGATATTTTTAAATGGCCCTTATTATGTTTAATGCAGAGAGACTGATGTGAGTTGTGCAGTTATCCTCCTACCTGTGGGCTTCCACAATGTCCCAAGAGATTTTCCACATATCTAAAAGTCAGACTGTTTTTTGCTTAACATTCATTCAAGAGATGAGAAGCTTGTCCTGTTTTTATGCTTGACTTTTAAAAATAATCTTATCAGTCTAACCCAAGATCAACTTCATCCCTCATCTACAAAAGTGCTTTATCTTTCCAAGACACTCTTGAAAAATAACTGATGGTTCTCTCTACTTAATGAAGATATAGAATCAGTCTGGCTCTTCTTACTATTTTGTTTCTCAACACATCCTTTGCAGAGTGAAAACCTGTAATACCATTAATACCTAATACCCAGTTCACACCTGGATAGTTTCTTTGACCTTTTGTTCAAATCTTTGACTCTTCAAACCTTTCTTACTGCAATGATTTTAATATGAATCACAATTATAAACATGAAACTGATTCTCAATTTTACTTCATTTTTTCATTGTCTTCAAATATGCAAAATGATGTGTTTGATAAAAATATCCAATTTTCCATCTTTGCAAACATAACTGAAAAATTCGTACTTATGAGAAAGGAGTACATATTTTATGCACTTCTGTAGATGGAATGCAATACTACACAGTAAAGAAAAAATACTAAAAACCAAAGTTCATTTACATCATCTATCTTTTCCTCAAACATTCCTACTGATTACTAATGAACAACAAAAAATCATAACGTACAATATACTTCTTCCTAATAACCAGAACCAGGAGAATTCGATCGCAACCATTTCTGGGAGGAAAAGTTCAAGACAAATAATTTTAAAAGGAAAAAAATGTACAATTAATATGCTGTCAGTAACCTAAAAGCTTACATTACCTCTTCGGGATCAGTCTCAAACTCTACATTTAAGAGCATAAACATATTTACTGTCCTATAAATTTTTCCCCCTACAAACTCAATTATCCCCACCATTGACAAAAGAACAATCTTCTTTTAAAAGTTCCTACAAAGTATGAACAGAAACTTTTTTTTACTTTTATAATAATGTACAAAACAATATCAAAATATTATGAAACACCAGTATCCCATCCTCTGCCCTTACAAAGAAAAGGTAACACGATAAGAAACTGAGGCAAATTCTCAAATAAAAAATACAAAGAATTCATGGGATAAATAGCTGAAAGGAATAAAAATTTAGTAACAGGCTAAAAGCAATAGAAATTCTAATCTACACTCACAACTCTTACCCTTGACAGCACAGAACAGAATATCCTGCCTTACACATTTTGAAATTGCAATTTTAAAACGCTAAATCCAAAGACAAAGCCACCCAGGGGAAAATAACAATTGCGCAACAGATCAACAGCTCCAACTTGTCCCTTGGCCCCAGCGCGGCGAGGTTTGCACGCTATAAAGCAGGAAAGGGCCAACTGAGGGCCGCCGTGACAGCCAACCGGCCACTGTCACTGAGGCCAAGGCCACGAATGCTAGGATCCACACAGAGAGGCACCGCGCCCCGAACAAGAAATCCTGGTCACTGCCCACTCAAACCTCACAGTCCGCGGACTGGCCCTCATGTTCTGCTGCGGTGCAAGGGGCCAACCCTGGGTTCCCAGCCCAAACCTCTCTCCTGACCCAAAAGAGCGCACAGAAACGCGCGCGGCACCCCTCTCTGCCGCCGGCCGCACGTCGGGGGATTCCAGCGCGCAGGGCACTTCGTGACTCCCCCCCCCCCACCTCCGGGGATTGGGTTTTCTAGATCAAAGCTTCCAACGCGTGATCCCATGGATCCACTGGTTAGGTTACTTGGCAAAGTAGCGCCCACAGACGGCCCAGCGGGGTGAGTGCGCGGTGCCACAGCCCGTACCCGCCTAAGTGGTGGGGCCCGGGGGTGGGGGGACACGGCGGGAGAGGAGGGGCTCCAGGCCTAGGCCAGCAGGAGACCTCAGCTCCCCCGAGAGCGGCCCCGTGACTAGGCACATTTTTGCCGGCTCCGAGTCTGGGGAGCCGCGCAGCCCCGGAAAGGGCCGGGCCGCGCCGGCTCAGACTGCCATCGTCCGCCCCCTCCTGCCCCGCAGCCTCTCGGGCCGCTCAAACTCTAGGACCAGGCCAGGGTTCGGGGTTCCAGCTTCGAGGGCCAGGGAGCGGACGTAGACGCTTCCTCTTCCCACACACGCTGGCACAGCCCCCGAACCTCTCCCCACACTTCCACCCAGCCATCCTCAGGGGCCGCAGGTACGTTGACGGACTGACCGTCCGGCGTGTCCCCACTCCCTTCACTGCCTCAAGGGTCGCGCAGCGGCTCCAGTGTCCGGCCGCTGCAGTCCAGGCTCTGGCTGTCCCTCCCAAGCCGTGGTTCTCTCGCGCCCCAGCCCCAGTCCCGACACCAACGTGGAGCCCCGGGGCCAGGGAGCACCTGCTGGGACGGCAGTCCTGGCGGCGGCAACTCCATGTCCATCATGCTGAGCTGGAGATTGCGATGGGGCTCCTCGACGGCGACCCTGTCCCGGCTGCCAAAGCGCGGCGCGGACAGGGCAGCACTGGCGGCGGCGGCAGCTCCTGGGGGCCCTCGGCACTCCCCGTTCGGCTACTCGTCCCGAGTTGCGGGCCAGCCCTCTGGCCCGCTCCGCCTCCCGCCCCCTGAGGGCGGGGCAAGATCCCGGGCCCTTCCTTTCCCCGCGGCCCGGCTGCCGAAAATCCCCCACCCCCGCCCCGGCTGACGCAAGAAGCTCGGTGTCCGGGGGCGCGAAGGGGCGGCGGGCTGGGGTCCTTTGGAGCGGCCTGAGGAGAGGTAGTGTTCCACCCCGGGTCCCCGCGCTCAATTTGTCCTTCCCCGCATAGAAGGACCGCCCTCTTGCCCGAGAGATTAAGAGTTGTTTGACGAAGGTGGCTTGGGCTCTGGCATGAAACAGTTTAAACAGTTGGAACAAACACGCCCGGAGCCCCTGTAAAGGCGCCGGTATCGGAGCTGCGCCTCGCTGATTTGGAGTTGCAGAACCTTGCCCATTTTATCTCACCCCACCGCCCAAATGTGGCGCCAGCCCAGAGGCGGGGGCCGAGGATTTGGACCGCGGCGGTGCGTACCGCCAACTGCCCTCTGGCCCTCGGTCCCCTCCGGAGCTGGAGCCAGAGCCCTGCCCAGGGGAGGTGTGGGCCACGCTGCGAGCTCGTGCTCGCAGTCACCCTGAACGCCCTCGCACTCTCTCTGAGCTCTGGTCGCCGAGGGCAAACGAAGGGTGTTTGGGTGGGTTAGGGTTGCCCACCAAGAGCTGAGCGGGAACGCGAAGACCTTTCTCTTCCCTCCAAAGCACGCACAAACCACAGATGGCGTCCTTCAACAGGACAACACGCCAAAATTTTAGAAATTTTCAAGTACTCGCGATATAGTTAAGAAAAATATAAAGTTATAAAATGATTGAGGGGCTGGGGTTGTAGCTCAGTGGCAGAGTGCTTGCCTAGCATGGGTGAGGAACTGGGTGCAAGCTTTAACATCACATAAAAATAAAGGCATGCTGTTCACCTACAACTACAATTTTTTTTTTAAATGATTGATATAGTATAGACCTGTTTTGTAAAAACCTGTGCCTAGGCATGAAGAATGGTAACTTATGTATTAACAGTTGTAAAATAATGAATTATTTTTCTTTCTCTTTGCTTTAAATGTGTTTTTCTACTGTGAATATGCATTACGTCTTTACATTAAAAACATTTAAAAATTAATCATTGCCTACAGATAACAAAGTATTTGAAAACAAGAATAGTGTGAACTTCTACAAGTTTTTTAAAAGAGGCTAGATGGTTTTGGGGGTTTTTCTCTTACACATCAACACACGAACTCTGGAGCAAGCCTACTTTGCAGTTTCTAGCTTCTCGGAATTATTCAAAACCAGGTGAAGCAGATAGTACCAACAGTGGTTTTACTCTTTCATTCAAAAACCTGACTGTAGCAGATCAACGCCAGCCCTGCGCCCGCCCCGCCCCTAGTCCCCCCCCCCCCACCAAAAAAAAATAAAGAACCCTGCAACAGCTTACTTTCCCTTGGTTGCATAATTTGACACGCCCAGGAATTACATGTAGGTTTACATGTTCAAATATTCTTTTAGATAAGTGAAGTGTAATTACTTGTAATTGAAGCAGGCTTCTCCAACTTGAATTAAACCTCAGCTGTTGGGTAAAAATCCTGCAAAATGATCCCCACACTGAAAACAAGTTTGGGAGAAATTGTTTACAAAAACCTCATACGAAGAAGGCAGACATCATAGTAAAATGACGTTTTGGGGTCAAAGGAAACAACAGTACATTGTTAACCATTCAGGTCACTTATTAAAACTACTACGTCAGAGACGTGGACAGCTAACCAGGAGGTAGGAGATGCTCAGTGGCTATCCTGAAGGCATTCATAAAGTCTTTGGTACTTCCTTGTTAAGCAACCTTTCCACTGAGTTTAGACTGAATGAAATAACCATTACCTTTACAAAACTACAATTTGCTGGGAGTATATTATTTCAGGAACCTGTAGAGTACATATTTTCAAAGGGAGGAGAGGAATATGATAAGTTTGAACATGCCAAAGAAAGAAAAATAAAACATGAAAATCTGTTTGACATTGAATGGTGGTTCAGCTCTAGAAAAGGAAATCTGAGTCTCAGACCACCCATGCCAAGGAGGTTCCCAGTCTTTGAAAATATTGAAATACAGTTGTCCTCTTGTCTCCTCAAAGAGGGCCAAGGAGAACCTCGGCCCTCCTTGCCCTCTAAACTTGCACTCTGTGCTATGGAGGCACAGATAACTACGTGTTGAGAAGCACCAGGGGAGCAAGAAAGAAGAGGTTCTCTTTTTTTCTCTCCATTTCTGGTGTCCTTGAGAGCCAATGTACTGCCAAGCTCTTAATTACATGAGTGTGCGCATACGTGTGTGTGTGTGTGTGTGTGTGTGTGTGTGTGTGTGTATGGTATTGGGATCCAACCCAGAACCTTTGCATGCTAAGCAAGCATTCTACCTCTGAGCTACACCCCTAGCCCTACTATTTTCCCCCTAATTGGTATCACATTCTACTGATCCCTGAACAGTTTCATTAATTCTTTGCTGTCTTTGAAAAGACAGACAGCTCTCCACACATGCTTGAGAAGTGTCAGAACTGTGATACCTTGCCCCCAAATCTCACAAAAGGTAAGCATCAAGAAGGAAGCCTTCTGAGTGCACAAAGTTTGGATAACGGTAATGCAGTGACCCATTGTTCCACCTGCTTCTCTTGCTCTCATCTGTCAAATTCCGAGACCCAAGAAAGAACCAAGGCTGCTGCTTCTATCATTCCTCCTCAGTTATACCCCTTGTTGGAACAAAAAAATATTCATACTCTCTTGGAATTATAATTGAAATTTTACTTCATACAGCATATTGGGAAGTAAATTTCCAAAAATGATACCAAAAAAACCCCACCCCTCCCAATACTGAAGCACATGAGTAGTACCCCTACGTTGAATCAAGGATGGCCCTGGGGTTTGCTTTAAGTTATTGGAGGCCAGGAGTGCCACTATGCCAGGTCCCAGCCTAAGCCTGAATAAAGCCTGACAGCTTTCAATTTTATACTCTTGGAATTTAGTCATCATGTTAGAAATCTGACTACCTTCATGAAGGAGAAGCCACACAGGATGAAACTCCCAGTGGGGAGAGAGGCTATGTGAACACAAGGACCAGATATTTGAATGTCTTGGACTTTCTTTTTATATATATATATATATATATATATATATATATATATACACACATACATACATATATGGTAGTTGGACACCATACCTTTATTTTACTTATTTTTATGTGGTGCTGAGGATTGAACCCAACACCTTGCACGTGCTAGGTGAGCGCTCTACTGCTGAGCCACAACCCCACACACACTCCCCACCCCCCTGCATCTTGGACTTTCTAGCCCACCTAGTCAGGAAACAGAACTCCAGCCCTGCTAATGTCAGACTGCAACCACATATGAGAAACTGCAAGCAGTGGAAGACTGGCTGAGCCCAATCTACCCAAAGAACTGTGCAGGAGTATAATAAATTGTTTTGAGATGGCTTACTTCATAGCATTAGATAACAAAAGTAGTATATATTGAATAGCAAAAGCAGGATGTCTCCAGCCTGCTTTATATTTGTTAAGCATTACTGTGAGCATGTTTAAAGATGATTTAATAACATCTCAGATCAGTAGAAAAGAATTGACTTCCCTGGCAATGAGGATGTTGTCTTTCCCATAATACATACTTTTTGCTACATACAAAGCAAATGACCTCATCATGCCACACATCAGTTTTATACCATTAGATAGGTGATAGTGAGATATTCTCCTTATTAAAATACACTTAAAGAATACAGACATTCCATCAATTAAGTAAATTTTTTATATAAATGCATATTAAGGTTCTGACCCTGATAAGACTTCATTTACACCAGTTATATAACATTCTTGCTGACTATCTGCTGAGGGAATTTGAACTTCAGGAGAAAATTGCCCATTGAATAAACTGAACTCCAGTATAGTAGAGTCCAAAGTAATTTATGTGCAAACTTTGCACACCTCACTATGCAAACTACAGCTATAAAGAGCTGCATATCTACAAAGCCAGTTTTAACTGGTGTAGTTTCCTGTTCACAATAGAAACAGTGCCCTTCAAGAACTGCAATGCAGTGAGTAAAGGAAAAAAGAAATGGAGGTTTAAAAAGAGTTATTTTGAATTATGTGTGTTGATATAAATATTTTTGCATAAGAAAAATGCTGTCTGTACCCCAAGTGGCAATTATTTATTAATCTAATTAGTTGTAAATTGATAATTTTTTGCCTGTCTGTATTTTACTAAATAAACATGTATTATTTTAATCATCATCATCAGCAGCATCAAACCACTGGATCTATTTTATTTTCAAATTGAATTTCATTCACATGCTTTGCAGATCTTTCCATCTTGTATTTATTTGAGTGGAGCCTAGAGATTTCATCCACACATTTAATTGTAGTTATGGTAAGGGTATGAAAATTCTTTCCTCTTCCAATGTACTGCCATTATATGCAAAGTTTCACTCAGAATAGTAGTTCCCAGACAAAGAAGAAATTTTATGAGTAGAGACTAAGAACTGCAGCTTCATAATTATATGCAAAGTTTTCCATATATAACACTGCCATTATAGGGAGAATAAACAAAACATAGAAAAATGCTTAGGTACAGAACTATGTCTGGAAGGTTGATTTGTGAATATTAGTTTTGGGAGTAGAATATTAAATAATTTTCACTTTCATCTTTGTATTTTTCTTAATTGTTTAAATCTTTTACAGAAAGTACTTTTAAATTAGTGGGAAAAGGAACTGGAGTGTGGCTCAATTGTGAATCCATACACTTGTCTAGCATGTGTGAGGATCTACGTTCAATCCTCAGCACTCCCCACTTCCATGCACATAAAAGAATTAAGGGGAAGAAAAACTTCATTTTGAACAAACAAAAAGCAGAATGCAATGAATGGGATACTAATTAGAATAAGATATATCTCCTGCTTGTATAAATATATCAAAATAGATTCTACTGTCATGTAGAAAGAACCAACTAAATTTAATTGGTTCTAAAAAAACATTAAAAATAAATAAATTCTAAAAAAAATGCAATGAACAAAAGAGCAAAACAGGGCTGGGGTTGTGGCTCAGTGGTAGAGTGCTTGCTTTGCAGATGTGAGGCACTGGGTTTAACTCTCAGCACTGCATATAAATAAATGATTAAAATAAATGTCCATCAACAACTAAAAGTTTAAAAAACAAAAAGGAGCAAAACATCCTCATAAACCAGCCTTGCAGACAAAGTTTATAACATGCTTGAAGGCTGAGAAGTGAAAAGAGAAATAAGATTCACCAAGTTATTTATCATCTACAATTAATTTTTTTATTTCCATGGACTTTTGATTTGCCCTTTGAATAATGTTAGAATCAAAAGGAAACTTAAGATTTCTGACCCAGATATGGCAAGTAATTTTTGTTTGGACTGATAACTCTGATCTATAGGTAGTAGCTGCCTATGAGGCTTTGCTGAGAAGTATTCAGAAGCAATTTCCCAATTTGGTAGAAAATGTCAATGTTTGAATAACAATGTCTTCCATGGGCACAGATTTACAGGATTGTACAGGATTGGTGGCATTTATCTGGTATTTTTTCTCCCTACTCTAATCTAAGCTACCATTTCTTAATTTGAGGGAACTGGGGGGTCAAGTGGTTACCAATGGTAACAGAACTAGCTATTGCTGGAACCAGAAGTAGAATAATGTTTCCTGACTCCTAGTTTTACATTCTTCTCACACAACAAATTGAATTGGACTTTTGCAGATAAATCTGATACCGAGACATACCTAAAGTGTAAATTGGCACATTGGTTTTGAAAGGGATTAATAATCCAATTTATTAACAATAATTATTATTATTGTATATATTTCATATTCCCTGCAAATCAAAGTGATGTGATTTGGTCCAATATTATAAATCAGATAGTGACAAAACAATAAAATGACTTGCTTAAAGCTCAAGAAAATTATTATCTGAAAATCACTGGATCCAAAGCCCAGGCTTAGTCCATTTCATGTCAGGTATCATTAGATAGCCTCTTGGCTTGTGCTGTATTTGCAGAGAGTACTTGTAGCAAAGCTCCCTAAAGATTACATTTTTCCACATTCTGTTTAATTAATTCCCTGTGGACAGAATGATAATGTATTTTTCACTAGAGAGAAAACTTGCAAACAAATACAAGAACAGGATTTCTGAATTTAAAAACTTCCAAGTGAACGCTGGGAGGGTCGTTTGCAACCTGAGCCCCTTCACTTAATGGCAGGGATTCTATTTTTATCTTTTAATGAAAAGGTCTAATAATAAGGCATACAATATACTGACAAGCCGATAAGCTATTGCAACCTTTGTAATTCTTCCAATAGATTAAATTCCTCTAGATGTGTGCATCTAAAAAGCCTAACCTACAGGTTAACTTTAATGTCAGTTTAGAGTTATTCTTCACTTCAGGGAGGACTCAGGCAACTATTCATCACATTTTCTTTCTCCTGATGAAAGATAGAATATTTCAATTTCAGGAGTTCATAAACTTTAAAAATTTGTATTGAATAATATATTTATTTACTTGCCTTTTTTTCTGCTAACACTTATTATATGCTTACTCTGTATCCCAACCTTAATTTTCAGATTTTTACTTCTCTATGACATATTAGGGCTTTGAATAGCAACAACAACCCAAACAAATACAACACATATTTACTGATTGCTGGGACTTGTGTGTTGCGGATCATGTATTTTGCATAAATTTGTTCATTTAATTGTTTCAGAAAACCAAAGGTCCAGGTACATTATTACCCCCACCTTAGAAATGAGAAAACTGAGGTCCAAATATACTAGATAATTTATCTATGGGCAAGCCAGTGATAAGTAGCTGAACAGTCACTGACTTTAAAGTTCTTAAAAATGTGCCATGTCTAAGGTATGTTTCCAAAAAAATACAAGGTTAATTAGAATATTTGGGCAGAAGTATTTAAAATAGTGCCCCCCCCAAATCCAGACATTTTATTATTCATTAAAAAAAAAACAATAGTTGAATACTGAGGGACACTATGTTGGGGATTCAATGAAGACCAAGTTTAGTTAAATACACATTCTGTTTTCAAGGTCCTTACAGTCCAGTAATAAAACATCATAATGGACTATCTTAAGGAAGTAACAAAGATGAAGACAGTTGATCTATTCAGCATATTGGCAGAGGACTAGAGTTTTCTCTTTTTAAGTTTTTATGCAAAATTGACACAATTTTCTTTTTCTTTTATTACTTTTTCTTATATTTCTTTCTTTCTTTCTTTTTGGTGCTGGGGATTGAAACCAGCGCTTCACACTTACTAGGCAAATTTTCTTTAAGGAAACAGAAAAAAAAATCCCAGATTTTTTGAGGTATAAGTTACATACAATAAATGATACATATTTAAAGTATAGAGTTTCATAAATTCACATACACACATTCATGAAACCATCATCAAAATCAAGATAATGCATAAATTCATCATGCCGGAAGTTTGCTTTTGCCTCAATTTTAATTCTGCTTCTAGGAAGAAGAACCTTGCTTCCTATCACCAGACAACTACTGATCTACTTTCTGTAACTACGAATTGTTTGATATTTTAATCATGAATGGAATCATATAATAAAGACTCTTTTATCGGGCTTCTTTCATTCAGCATAATAGAGATTTATCTGCATTATTATATATATATCAATATTTCATTCCTCTTCATTAAATAGTATTACGTTGTGTGAATGTATCAGAACTTGTTTATTCATGCACTTGTTGATGGACATTTAATTGTTGCCATTTTCTAGGTATTACAAGTAATGCTTTCAACATTCATGTACAGGTCTCTTTTGTGTGAGCTCTCTCTCTCTCTTCTTTCTCTCTCTGTGTTGGGGGGGTACTGGGGATTTAACCCAGGGCTGCTGTATCCCCACTCCTTTTTTATTTTTTTATTTTTTATTTTGAGTCAGGGTCTTATGGCTGGTCTCAAACTTGTGATCTTCCTGCATCAGCCTCTTGAGTAACTGGGATTACAGGCATGCACCATCCATATACATATGAACAAACATTTATTTTCTCTTTGAAGTAAATGGCTAGGTCATATGATAAGCATATGTTTGACTTTATGAGAATTTGTCAGACCTTTTTCCTAAGTTGGTTATACCATTTAACATTCCCATTAACAGTCTATTGGAGTTCAAGATCCTCCCCAACATTTCTAAAACAGGCTGGCATAGTTGTTTCAATTATATATACATATACATACACACACATATATCCCCAATATTATACAGATTCTAATTACATATATACATACATATACACATATACATACAGAATTGTGGCTTTAATTTGCATTTTCCTAATGACTAAGGATGCTGGTTATCTTTTTATGGCACCATGATTTTAATGTATAATGTAATATTTTCTATACATTGTCTGAGAGGAGAAGTTGTATCTCTACAATAAGCTTGACTGTTAACAACATTGCTATTAGATAATCAAAGAGGAATTATGGTAAGAAAATATCATTAGCTAATGGTAAGATGACATAAAACATTCAGAAAATACAAAATATGCAGCTTCATGAAAATTTGAGTTCTTAAAAACAGACACTATAAAATACTAAGTTTTTATTTTCAACTGGTATCTCAGAATTTCTGCTGCAGCTGGGGAGTGTAATTCAGTGGTATAGCATGTGCTAGCATGTTCCGAGTCTTAGGTTCAATCCTTAGCAAGAAAAAAATAAAATAATTTCCTCTGCTACCATGCACTGATGGACCCATTCATGTTTCCCGGACTGCACTGAGAAGCAACAGCCATTACCTGTTTCTTTTTCTTCCTCAACTGTTCTTCCTTTGAAATCCTAGTTGTTACTATAAACATTTTTAATTAAATTGTCCAAAATCATCTATAAATACTCTGATGAGTGAATTGCAGTAGGTGTTTTGTGACAATACTGATTAATAAGGTGGAAGAAATTTGGTTTTTGTTTTTGTTTTGTTTCACTAAAGACTTTTCCATAAAGGAACATTATAGAAATATTTCTTGCTGAAGCTAAAATCCTATAGCCTCCTGGAGTTAAGTACTGTGTTGGCAGCAGCAGTAAATATGTCTTTTCAATTGCTCATTCCAATTGGAAGGTCAGATAATACCAACACTTGATCTTATTATCAATTCAATTTTTTTAAAAAATTATGTGTACTATGTGAAGTGTCTCTTGTGAAATGAGTTTATTGAGCACGGACTATATACAAAGCTCTACTTCAAGATACTTTATATATGTCATTACCAATCTTTACAATAACCATTTTATAGGTGATAAAGTCTAGTTCACTGACTCAGGAACTTGGCCAAAGTTACATAGTGCCATGATTCGGTAACTTAGCTAAGGGTCCATGGCAGAACGCATGTGAAATCCTGGCTTTAGCTCATTGCAAAAACCTTTGCTCTTTTCACTGGACAAAACTAGGCCACAAAATACCTCCCAATGGTTTGTGAATAATTAAACATTGTAGGAATCATGATCTACACTATAATTTTTGCCACTGACCTCACTTAAGTATATGACATAATTTGAAGGATGAAGCATAATTTTATGCTACTGGGATATAATAAAGCTATATAAACTATGCTATAATTTTCACATTTAAATTCAACTTAAGATATCCATATGTTTATTTTTCTTTACCTTTTCTGCAAATGGCATCTTTGTATTTTTTGTGGTTGTAAGTGGTTCTAAGCATAGTAAGGGGAGATCTACCAGAGACCAGAGAAAATGATATTAGGAAAGCTTGAGACAAATGCTTTCTTTTTTCCACCTTGCTGCTTACCATTAACCTTCTACCATTGACTGAATTTGTAAATGCATAAAGGAGAAATTATAAGGGCCCCAAGAAACATGTGACCTATATATTATTGCTAGTAGTTCATGGGTGCATTTAAAGAATATTACTCTTAAGGAACATGATTCAAATTTTATGGTCTGATTCCATGGTCCAAGGTTTTCATAGTTAACTGCCAGTCAGTACTAGATTGAATCATGGGACCTTACTCAAATTATTATTATTATTTTACTATAGATCACCTTCATAATTTAAAAAAGTTGTACCCTTCTCTAAGAGAGTTATGCATTCTTCATTCACTGAAGAGTGAATACCTTGCTTCCCAGAGGCTTAAATAGAATAGAGTGTGTCATGAGGACAGCTACAATAATATGTCTGAAAGTAGAAAGGCAAGGTAACTTTTTAAAAAAATAATTAATGTAAAAATACTGCAATATCTTTAAAGATAAAAGACTTGACATGGATAGTCAAAAGACATACAGCAAAGCAGTTCAAACAAAAGGTAAGCTTGTAGGAAGGTTTGAAGATGAAAAAACAAAGAAATACAATGAGAAAAAACAGTAACTTCACTTATACATTGATCCTATTAAAGCAAGGAATAAAACTTAGTTATCATTGTTGTCTTGGTCTTCATGATCCTCAGAAAAACAGGTTGTGTTTGCAGAAATACATTGTTTACACTTAGTTTGATTATCTCCAAGAAATTTTCTGTGAAGTAATTGAGTTTTTTTTAAATCAAATGACCATCATATACCCTTACCATATTAATACAAATTATAGTTTCTCTAGCCTATATTTTGACAAGTCCTGCTGTGTATTAGTGTATGGGGGTTGTAAGCCTTAGAGATGGGCAGATCTGGGTACAGTTACTTACTAGCTCCAAGTACATCACACAACCTAGGAAAGTTGTTTACCCTCACTCTTCCTAGTCCAAGGGTCATTGTGAGGCTAACTGGTATAATGTATTTAAAGTTACTTATGAAGATGAGGAGTAATTAGAGCCTTTGAATCAATTATCTGAAAATAAAAACTGTGAATAATGCTGATATAATAATGGGCAATCTATGAATACAAAATATTTAGTTCTTTTTATAAATGCATATTTGACATAATGAAAAGAAATACTGGTATGAACTTGAGACACCGAGAGATTCTTCAAGATAAAAATAAAGGAGTTGGCTTAGACTTCAGCTCCTTAAGAGCTAGAGACTGTATTCATCTTCTCAGTCCTATTACTTTTAACTTTATCTATGCAGAGACACTCCATAAACAATAAAGTTTAATTAGTTGACAGAATGATTTCTTGAGTAAATGTGCTGATTTCTAAGGTTTCTTTTAACATCAACACTCTGCTGTGAGATGATGGGTGATTATTTTGTTGTGCTTCATTAAGACACATGTATGAAAATATCAAGTACTGGTTTAGCAAGAGACTTTGGTATTTATATTGAAATGGGGAGGCTGAATATTTCTTCTTGTATATCTTTTTGTTGATAAATATTTTTAAAACTCATTTTCTACCTACTGAGGAATTTTCCAACTTGCAGGAACTTGACCAGAGGAAGATCTCTGTAATGTAACTCATGGAATATAAAGCTCCATTTAAAAATATTTTTAATAATGGCAGTGGAAAACAAGGAATAATTCTTTATGTTTGTAACTAAGGAGGCTTGCTGGCTGAATTCTGTGGTACTACTGCCAATAATTAGCAGACAGCATAAACATTTTCATTTGTTGGAATGCTAATGTCTTAATTTCAAATCTACGAAATACTTAACCCATTAGAGCTAATGACCTCTACAATTCACTTTCAAACTGCTACATAATTCAGAATTATTTTCCTATTCCAACTTTACATAAAATTAAACCCATTCAATATAGACATATAGACAATGTAAACGGGATATGTTATGTAAGCTTAGTGACTCACTCTAAGCCTGAGGAAGATCATTTATCTCAGCTTCTTGTCTTTAAGTGTATTTGTCAATGCCAGAACATGATTTTAGAGACCCAGAAAACAGTACATTCTCTGCCTAATAATTTTAGTGTTAAAGTTCTTATCTGCTTTTCAATGATTAAATCCCTTAAGGTATATAGCAGACTTTTGACGTTAATTTTCTTAAATGGTAGATTTAGGGTTATGGGACATTACTTCCTACCTTATATATTAGTGTATTACTTGATTATTTAATATGACTTTTTATACATTTAATATTTTAATAATAATACTGTTATGGTTTGGATATGTGGTATCCCTCAAAAGCTCATGTGTGAGACAATGCAAGAAATTTCAGAGGTGAGATGATTAGGTTATGAGAAGTATAACCTAATCAATGGCTTAATCCACTGATTATCTGAAAATAACTGTAGGCAAGAAAGAATGTATCTGGAGGAGGTAGGTCATTGAGGCTGCCTTTGGGGTTTATACTTTGTCCCTGGTGAGTGAAGTGCCATCTCCACCCCCCCGCCCCCCTTTCTCTCTCCTTCTTGGTACCAGGTCCTGAGCTGCTTTCCTTTGCCATGATGTTCTGCCTCACTGTAGTCCCTGAGCTAATGGAGTACGCTGTCTATGGATTGAGACCACTGAAACTGTGAGCGTCAAATAAATTTTTCCTTCTATAAAATTGTTCTTGTCAGATTTTTTTTTGTTCACAGTGGTGAAAAAGCTAAAATACATATTCATTATTCAAACATTTTAAAAATATAAAAGGTAAAAAAAATTAAGGAAGTGGAGATGCTGGCTATCTGGATTTTACCATTACAAATTGTATACATGTATCAAATTATCAAACTGTGCCCATAAATATATATAATTACAATAATAATTAATAAATTAAAAAATCTCTCTCTACACTATTTTCCATTCATGGTCTCCTCTATTTTTTTCCCCTAATTCACTATTACTGAGTTCTTGGAGTCATTTCAGACAAATACATATAGAAAATACTAATATATATTCTATTTTTTCCTTTTACACATAAAAGGTACCACATAATATATATTTCTCTACACCTTGTATTTTTCATTAAAAATATCTTGGAGATTTTTCTATATCAATACGGTACATAGTACATTCTCATTCTCTTCCTATGCAATTTTTTTTTTAAGGCCACATAATATTCTACTGCATGGATGAATCACTATTTATTTAACTCATTTTATATTAATAAACATTGGGTTGTTTCCACTCTTGCTATTGCAAGTAATGCTGCAATGAATAACCTTGTACCTAGGTCAGTTTTTAATTTTTAATTTTATTTTTAACAGATAATAATCACATATATTTATGGGTATAATGTGATATCATTATATCAAATGTACACATTGTGGAATTATTTAATCCAGCTGCTTACCAGGGCATTGTATGTGTCAAGTACATTTATTCGATATGTTAATTTAAAAAGGGTTTGGGAGTCAAAGATAGGTACACTTATCAGATTGACAGATCTTGCCAAATTGTCCTTGTTAAAGTTTTACCCATTTATAAATTTATAAGATAAACTATCAAACTTTTAAATTTTTGAAAATATAAATGACCACCTTCATATTCATTTTCTATTTTTCTTTTTGGTTTTTGGGTTTTTAAATCTTACATATTTCTGGTAGTGCTTTGTATATAAAAGATATTAATATATGTGATATGAGTTGAAAGTACTTTTCCCAGTTTGTCATTTATCTTCTGATTTTTATTATGGTGAAGTTTCTTTTTTCTTTTTCTCTCTTCCTCCTTTTTTTTCCCCCACATGAAAAATTTTCGATTTTGAGTCAGAATTATGAGAACTTTCCAGGTTATTAAGAAATTTTCTCATAGTTTTCTTCTACTAATTTTAGTTATTAGTTTTTGTATTTAAAGGTATGATGTCTTCGTAATTTAGTATACAGTATAAAGCATACAACCACTTTTATTCCAGATGGCTACCCAGATACACCTGTACCATGTCTTGAACAGTCCTCTGTTATACCTGGTAATTTACAATGTCACTTTTTTCAAATCCTGTATGCATCTGGGTCTACAATTTCATCTGTTTTGTTGATCTCTGTGGACATTTATGGGCCAGTTCTACATTGTTTTAATTACTGAGGCTTTTTTTTTTTTTTTTTTTTTTTGTACTGGGGATTGAACCCAGGGATGCTTTACCATTGAGTCACATCTCAGCCATTTTTATATTTTATTTTGAGACAGAGTCTTGCAAAGTTGCTGAGGGACTCACTAAATTGCTGAGTCTAGCCTCAAATTTGTGATCTTCCTACCTAAGCCTCTGGAGTTGCTGGAATTATAGGCATGTCCCCTCTTGAAACTTTTTATTGTGTTTTAATATCTGATAGAACTAAGAATTCCACTTTTTCCCACACAGAAATATATATTTCTCTCCTTTTCAGACATTTCCTGGGTATTCTTTCTCTGACCTCAATACATATTTGAGAATTATCAAGTTTAAAAGGAAAATCAATTGTTTTTTTAAAAATTGGGATTGAGGTCTGGGATTGTGGCTCAGCGGTAGAGCACTCGTCTAGCACATGCGGGGCCCTGGGTTCAATCCTCAGCACCACATAAAAATAAATAAAACAAAGGTATTGTATCTGACTACAACAAAAAAAAAATATTAAAAAATTGAGATTGAGTAAAAATATTAAATCAACTTAAAGATGTGATTTTTAATAATTTGAAAATTTCAGACCTAGATATGTCTTTCTGCTCATTCAAAAATTATTTGAATTCTGGGGTGTTTGTTTTAAAGTTTTCTTTTCTTTCTTTCTTTCTTTCTTTTTTTTTTTTTTTTTTAATAAATGTCCTACCTCTTAAGTTTAGGTGGACACAATATCTTTATTTTACATTTATGTGGTACTGAGGATCAAACCCAGTGCCTCATGTATGCTAGGCAAATATTCTACCACTGAGCCACAACTCCAGCCCCAGTTTTAAAGTTTTCTACATACAGAGCTGGTACATATTTTGTTCAATTTATTTCTAAGTATTTTCCTTTTTTTTTCTTGCTACATTAGATAAGGTCCTTCATCTTTTTATCTTCCAGGAGGTTATTGTTTGTATATATGAGATTTATCAGTTTCTCTATATTAATTTTGTATCTTTTTACTTTACTGAATTGTCTTATTATGATGATTTTCCAGTTGAGTCTTGGGTTGAAAAAACATAGTCATATCATCTGTAAATAACAGAAGTATTTTTCTTCCTTTCCCACTTTATACTTGAAGTCTTTTTCTTCTCCTCCTCCTCCTCCTCTTTCTCCCTCCTCCTACTCTTCCTTCTTCTTCTCCTTCACATTGAACTCATAGATTTGTGCCTGCTAAGTGTGGCTCTACTACTGAGCTCCACCCGCAGTTCCATTGAAGTTTTTATTGTGTCTTGTTATGATTTCTAGGACATTCAGTAAAATTTTACTAATAATAGTGACAGTGAGCACTCTTGTCTTATTTCCAACTTCAGTCTGTAGCATTTCTCCATCAAGCAGAACTCTGGCTAAGTGTGTTTTATCATGTTAAAGAAGTATTCATCTGTTCCTGTTTTACTGAGTGCTTTCTATCAGATCGTTGAAATTATGAACATTTTAAATAAATACCCTCAACAATATTCTATTATTTTGACCTTTGTGTTTTCTGGCCCTTCAATCCCTTGTTCATGTCTCCAACAGCTGGTCCTAATAAGAAACCAGAGGGAAAGGGAGTTCCTAATAGTCAGCTTCCTAGAGCCCAGGGTAGGACAGGGAAGGGTAAAGGAGTAGATCTGGAGGCACAGACAGAATGTATCCCGTATAGATGCCAGTAACAGAAAACAAGACAACCTCTCTCTTCATTAATTGAAAACAAAAAGATTGTTATGGGTGGCAAAAGTAATCTTCTTGAAGTTAATGGCATTACTTTTGTTTATTGGGAAAAAAAAGTGAAAGAAAATTATATGATCTTGAACATTTTTGCATAGCAACTTGCTGGTATCAGCATTTTTCTGATCTGATGTCAGCAGGCCTAAATTGCATTTCCTGAGCCTGAACTCCCTTTTAGGATTGAGCTTCTTGAAAATAATTTCCCCTCTATTAATTACCTTATTTTAAAAACCTTTTCACTCTTTCCTCAGACCTAAAAATTATGTTTTAGTGGGATGGATATCACATGGCTCAATTTTCAGCCCAGGAACCAGACACTATATCTTCTGGGAAGAATCCAGCAGAACACACCCACTTCCCTGGCACCTTGGCCAGTCTCCAAGAGTGATGATCCATTCAGTCCTGCCTCAGATGCCCCCTTGCATCAATACACCTGGTTTTGGGTAGTGATTTCACCTGATGTTAACACTTGATGCTTTCCCTGATAGGCTCATTCTTTTTCTGCCAGATGTTTGGAAACTGTTCCAAACTCCATAGCAATCCTGGCTCTCTATTCGTAGATTACATTTTTGGGAGATATCATGGATTACAGAGAGGTTGGCAGACAAAATACAGAACCCCCAGTTACATTTTAATTTCAGATAAACAACAATATGGTGTTTCCATGTGCCATATAAGTCAAATAAGATAAACAAACGTTGTTTATCTGAAACTTGAAGTTGACTGGTCCTCCTGTATTTTTCTTTGCTAAATTTGTCAACCCCTGTCATAAAGCGCTTCCCAGAATAATCCTCTACTATGCTCCCTGCAGTTACCTCCCTTTCCCCCAACTCCAAAATTTCTCCCCCAGAATTAATTTCAGAAAAGTTTTAAGACAGCCCAGGAGGAATGTTAATTCTACTGGTCACAGCTGAGATTCACTTCCAACTGAATTTTAATTTTAACCCCCATTTGCAGAGATTAATTAATCAGATCAGTAAATTTGTTACTTTAGCACTAAGGACATTTCAATGGTGGCTGAAAACAAGGGTGAATTATTGAAAAAATTAAATGTTGTAAGGTATGTGTAAAGGTGGGGTGGAGGTGGGGATGTCCAGGGTAGCTTAAAGGAATGCATGCAGGAAAAAGAATACTGAAAAAAATATTAACATTTCTGACAGTTTTGCCTGGCTGGAGTCTTGGTATTCTTTGGTGTAGAGCATGACTTGGATCCTGGATCCCAACAGCTGGTCCTAATAAGAAACAGAAGAGGCTGTGGAGGGAACAACTGCTAAGCAACCGAGGACTGAAGGCAAAGTAGCCCAGGAAGAGAAGTAAAACCAAGAAATTTTTAAAAATTAGGTGCTTGACGTTTAAGGAAAAAAAGTCCAGAGTTAGTCAAGGATGATTGCTTATTGCAGGATTAATATGACAAAACTTCTGAAAAAGGAAGTAATGGTAGCACGTGGTACCCTGCTGATTTGTCTCCTTCCCAAGTACTTCTCCATTCCTAGCTTTTATGCCGCCATACATAGCAGAGATAGCAACAACGCTCTTCCTAAAGGCTTTATTCCATGAAATGAATACACCAGACCACAGTCTTATTTTCTGAGATTGACTCTATGTAACTAGCTCTCCCAAATTATGTGGCCTGAGAAGCTGAGAGTTTGGTCTGTCTTAAGTCAGATCCAATACAATGTTTCCACGTGCCACATAAGTCTATGCCTTGAGACTGACTAGTTAAGGGAACCACTTAGCAAAACCATTTTTATGGTCATTTTCCTATCCAGAATTTTTGTACCAAGCAGCTTAGGGACTTCAATGCAAGGGTCTGCTGAAACCTGACCTGTTCAGAGAGGCAAAAGAGTTTTTAGCTGCCAGTCCAACAGGGTGGTTAACTTGTTTTGGTTTATCAGGAACTTTCCTAGTTTGAACACTGAAATTCCCACACCCCAGAAAACCCCCAGTCCCAGGAAAACTGGGATGGCCAGTCACCCTAAAATCAAAGTACCTAGGCTTTGGCACCTGAATATCAGTTTTCTAATCTATAAAATAAGATTGGCTGTATCTATTGGGATTGGCTGACATAGTTTCTAAGGTTACTATCATATCTGTGAGTCTGTGATTTGTTCTCATGCTCCTGACCTTGCCCATCTACAGCCTATCTCCTGGAGAAAATTCATTTGCTCCAAGTCCTGAGTCCACATAACCTGATAAACTTACCATCAATGTGTTAATGGGAGAGAGGTTGATAAGGTTTACAGCTCATTTCAACAATGGTTCAGGGAGGAAGGATGTGGCCATAACCAAGTGGCTCTCCTGGTGAGAAGTTCTGCTGGGGATGGGGTATGTGGCTGTGTGCCACCCCAAGAGGAAGATAGTCTTAGGCAGGCAGGTTTGGGGGCAGCCAGACCAGGAAATTTGGTTTGGTTTGATGGGCTGGTTTCAGCAGCAGGGAAGGAAAAGGCCACAGGCAGGGTGGTGTTGTCTAACTTGAGACAGCTTTCACACTTTGACCTGAATAAAGTCAGCAGTTGAAACCAGAGACTGAAGAAGAAAGGAAGTAGTCTATTGATAGCACTCTTTTTTTTTTTTTTTTTTTGCATTTGCTCCTAGCCTGTGTCTGTCATCTAAAAATATAAATAAGCAGCTATCATTCTAGAGAAGTTGAGAGTTCAACTCTGGAATCAGTGGGCAAGTAGTTGGTTAAATCATATGAATTTACTGATATTTGACCTTTTCAATCTACAAAAATAGCAATTCTACATGGTTCAGCCTGATAACCAGCTTTCCTCTCTTGGTTTCCTCCTGTATGAAATGTAGATAGATACCAATCTTAGGAGGACTAAGTGAGAGAAGACATTAGAAGGTGATCAGACAGTCCCTGGCACACAGTCCCTGCTCACTCATTGGCTATATGGACACCACCATCATTACTAGTGAAGAAGCATACAGGATCTTTAGACTTCATCAACTGAACCTAGGAGGGCCTAACTCTACTAGGATAGAAGACATGGACAAACCAACAAAATCTGGTTACCTTAATAAACTGTGGAACTTCTTAATACCAGGTGAAGAAAGAATAGATTCATACCACAGGTTTTTCAGGTGGTTTGAAGAACTGAAATTTCATCCCTTTTCCCAGTCCAGACAATCAGTTGTAAAGCACAAGAAAGGTCTTTTATCCTGCGATCTTGCTCTACTGTTGGGCCCCATCTTCAGTATTAACATCTGTTTATAGCAACCGCATTTTATTCAACTTAACTGTATGCACATACAATGCGTAAGCATTGTGAAGCTCACACAAATATGACAGGCTTGTCATTATCAGAGTACAAAAAAAGTTACAATGGATTTCTCTCAATAACTAACAGGAAGCAATAAAAAGAGTGGAAACAAAAGACTTGCTGTAGTATTTTCATCTAAGTAAATAAAATTTATTAACTTAAGCAAAGGCTCTTGGGCTTTTTATAGCTGAAGGATTCTAGGAAATTATATGTAACTCTCTTACATATAATGAGGAAGTGCATCTTTAGATCTCTATATTTTTGTTCCCTATAACGTTCCTATGTTTAATCTTTTCCAGTTTATACCCTTGATGATAAAATAATCTGTTCAACAGGGGACACTATAGTCCTTAAGTCAAATGATGGCTAGGGGGATTCTGCTGACTCCAAGACCAGTTCTTCCCACTGTGTGGATCCCAGATGTCATGTCAGAAATTTAAGAGAGAAAAGAGCTTTGAACTTGGCTTGGCTTAAACTCTCCCTCTCAAGCTAACCTCTTTCAAATGTGAGAAAGTTCAGTTCTCAACTTGCATTAACAAAAGGTGTTTACAACAGAATGCCTGCCTGTTCCTAATAATGGCTTTGCTTTTTGAATTAATTCCTCACTGATGACAAAGACTGAGCTTTTGAACTTCTGGGTATGGCTAGGCAGGGCATTTTTACTTGGCTTGGCTCTTTACATGATGGAAAAGGCTTGGTTGGGCACCTGGCATTTGTGGCCAATAATTATATTACAATTGTTACTGTGCATTACCGAAACTTCAGTTTTGACTAAAAGCCAACTGTACTCTTTAAAATAAACATCTTTTGAAAGCCTAGTGTGCTTTTAAATGATCTTAAAAATCCATTTTATAAGGTTTGGTACAAACTAGATTTTTTTAAAGTCGGTTTTTGTTGTTGTTTTTAAACAAGGTTTTGCTTTAAGGAAGTATCTCTTTGCCTATAAATTGGTGTAAGTTCCTTCAGCTTTAAAAAGCAGTGTGACCTCTCATCTGAGGCATTAATGCCTCCTTGTCTCTTGTCCCTTCATCAGTGTGGATGTCTTTCCATGCCAACATGCTTACCCCATTGACTTACTCCAGAGCATGTGCTCATAACTGAGGCAGGGGAGGTGATAAACAGCTAAATAGCCAGAGAAACAAATCATTGTTTTCACATTTAGAGGATTAATTAGGGTTGGGATGTAGCTCAGTGGTAGAGCACTTTGTCTATCATGTGCATGGCTGGGTTCAATTCCTAGCACTGCAAAAAAAAAAAAAAAAAAAAAAAAGGAGGAGAGAGAAAGAAGAGTCAGTTGTCCATGGACAGACTTTCATGGTTGTAAGTCTTCAGGTCCCAATTCTTAACTGAAAACGGTGATAGGATCAAGCCATGAAGGATGGAGCCATAGGTTTGTGCACGGAGCTGAGCCTTTAAAGACACATACAGCAGAAGAAGCCTAATCTGTTAGTTTCCAAATGTAATAACTCTCATCAGTGCTTCTCTTCACTGTTAGATTCAGAACAATGACACAGATATTTGCCTCACAAGGAGGACCTGGTGAAGTTACATGTGATACACATGTGACTGAGAAATGGTTTTTTTCCTGGTATTCCCCTGCCCCTCCTCCCTGCCTCCATGCCTTGGACAGCAGGCCCTTGTTGCATTGCCTCAAGGTGGGGGAATGATATATTAGGATAAAAAGCAAAACAAGAACAACACAACTTTTGTGAGTTGTATGTTATGTTAAAAAACCTCTCTGAGGTCTAGACAGGATTTGAAGTACAGCCGAAGTATTCTGGGGGAAAAAGGTGTGAGGAGAGTAGTGCTTTCCTGGAAGATTAGAAACACTTCCTTCTGCTAATGGGAGGAAAGATGGATGAAAAGCCAGAGGATGAAAGCATGAGTAGGTCCTTCCATACTACCTCACTTTAAGAGGAGGTAGCAAGCCTAGGGAGAAAAATGGCTGTGTGCTGATGGCCTACAGAATTTCCCAACACCTGGAGTGGGCCCCAAGGTAGCAGGGAGCTGTTGAACATTACTGTGAACTAAAAGGAGGCACAGACTTAACACTGTCAGTAAAGAAGGACTAAAAAAAAAAAACCATAGACATCTTGGTTGGTGCCTCCTCCAAAATCAGACTTGAAAAATAAGTAGATCTCCTAGTACCTTGGCACTACCTAACCACCCTAACCACCCTTTCCACTACCACCCTAGACTTAGATACCTTCGTAAAGGTAGACAAATACTGAAATGATGGGAGTCATGAATGATACCTCCCAATATAGAGTGCAGACTTGAAACATACATTAGGTTGATTGACAAAGGAATAAGTAAATCTTTTTTGTATACTTGAGTTTGTACACTGAAATCTTTGCATCTGGTTTGAACTTCTGGGCATGGCCTCATGGTGTAGTGGAAAGATCACTAATTGAGAATGATAGAAGCAAATTTCTGTCACTTAGAGGGTGACTTTGGACAAGTCATGAATCTACCCTGAGTCTCAAGATCCTCACCCATAAAATGTGGATAATAAAACCTCTCCTGACGACTCAGTTGTGTAGTGAGGAAAGGGATGTCACAGAGTACTGTTTGAGGCAGCAAGGCAGCCTACATAATAGTACCAAATGCCAAACATAATTAGAAGAAAAATACTAGTTAATTCCAACCTGTAGGAACTTGTAGCAAAGGCTGACCAGATATTTTTCAGTTTCATTTACTCTTCCTGGCATACAAAAAGGACATTTTTCAGCCTTTGTTGCAAAGTTAGGATAGAGCCATATTATTGTATTCTGGCTGATAGGATATAGCAGAATAATGGGCGGTGCTTGCAGTCTTAGCCACAGACCCTGCTGTGTGGTCTTATATATATACTCTATTCTTCTCCTGTGTCAGTGTTGAAGATGTTGGCCTTTTAAGATCAATGGAGCTTGAATTCCCAGGTCACCATTTGGAGGTGTCACCCGGGAAAGCTCCCAGGTTTACACTAGATCGTGATGCATGAGAAACTTTCATCCTGTCAAGTCAATAATATTGTGGGGGCTTTGTGTTGATGTAGCCTATCTACCCTATCCTAACACCATACTATAATAAATAATAATTATAGAACATATTGCTGTAATAGAAGTTATACGTATTATGAATGTATGCATATACATATAGATGAGATGTCTCAAAGCATGAAGGAGTGGCTCAGTCAATATCTTTCCTACCATATTACAAAGAACATAAAAGTTCTCCTCTTGGGCAAAGATGTCATAAGCACAAGTCACGATGACATTCAAGTCTGTCTGACTTGCACAGTGGAAGCACATTCACCTAGAAAGCTGGAGGAATCTCTCACTTGGAGTTGATACCTGTATGGGTACTCTGCACTGATGAAGATGATACTCTGAGATGAAGTATCATCTCAGCTGCTGAGCCCGTTTCTTGCCTGATCTAGTTGGCCACTTGTACTAGTCCCTTTTCATCTCAAACTCTCTATGGGCCCCGGCATTCTAACAGGGAGAACTCAGGGGATGCTCTGGACCTAGGTAATGAGGAAAGTCTGTTCTGTAGGGAGCACACAGCTGTTACAAAACATCTCAAAGCAGTAGGTTTTGCCTGTTTGCTTATTGCTACACACATTCCCCAAATGGTTTCAGCATACATACACATTTGCTACTCAAACCACCAGAGCAGTTGGAACCATTGACTGTACCCAGAGACTGAAACCTCACTGCAACCCTGGAAGCTGCTCATGCAGACAGTAGTGGTACTTTCTCCAGAAACTACACTCTCTTTGTTCAGAGCTGGCTAGAGACACAGTTATCTTTGAGGCCTGGGGCTTCAAATTACCTTTGCTACAAGCCTGGTCATCACCTTTCCCTGGATAAGGCTTTATTCTAACACAGCTAGTCGGTAGGATCCCTAGGGAGAACCAGGCATTTCATTCCTCCATTAACAAATACTCCCCCTCTCTGGGACCAGTTAGCTGACTTTTGACCCGTGGCAGAGAATCTTGCCCAGTGGTCATGCAGACTTGGGCCACTGGTCACAGAGGATGAATGAAGAGCCACAAATACAACAGGAAATCTGACATCATAACTGAATAAAATCTCAAAACTCCCATCCTGCTGAACTCTGGTAAGTGCTGTTGTTACATAACCTTCAGATAAATGTCACTACTCTTCAGGAAAAGAAGGCATTAGTACACTTTCTATAAGTATTTTCATTATTGTGATGAAAATTGGTAACCTTAAGTACAAAGATACTTTAGCTGTATTTGTTTGTTTGACAGTGCTGGGGCCTCATGCATGCTAGGCAAGCACTCTTCCACTGGACTGCATCCCCAGCCCTACTTTAGCTGTTTTTAACTGTTGCTTTCTAACATAAAGTTGGTTTTTTTTTTTTTTTTAATCATGAAATTATTTTGTACCGATTATAGTAAATTTAAAGTACAAAGAGGTATGTACAGTTTTTGCATAACACTAATCAGCTTTTGCCTTGTGATGTAGTTAACCATGTATGTCTTTCTCCCCTTCATATGTTCTTGATGGAAGAAATGATAGCAATATCTTTAGTTTTGTATAGCTCATAACACCCACCACAAACATTAAATGTTTGTGAATGAATGTCATGACCTTCCATCCTCCAGGTCTGCTCAACAGAAATAACCACTAGTTCCAGCTTTTTGTTTATATCTCTATGGATATATATATCTACAACAAATATGTTGTAGATAACAAACAACTGTGTATGCAAGTGCATATGTGATCCATTTCTTTCTAAAAAATATTAATATAGCATGCCATATATATTAGTTTGCAATAGTTTTTTCAAATACTTTTTTTTTCTTGCAGATGGACACAATACCTTTATTTTATTATTTTTATGTGGTGCTGAGAATCAAATCCAGTACCTCACGCCTGCAAGGCAAGCATTCTACCACTGAACTACAACACCAGACGGCAATAGTTCCCCCTGCACCCCTCACCCTGGGGTGCCAGGGATCTAACCCAGAACCTTATGCATGCTAGGCAAGCAAGTACTTTATCACTAAGCTACACACCTCCAGCCCTATTTTGCTATCTGAAAACACACACACACACACACACACACACACAATTTTACAATTTTTTTTTTCTTTTTGCAGTTCTGGGGATCAAACCAAGGCCTCTATATCCTAGGCACTTTACCACTAAGCTAAATTTCCAGCTCCTAAAATCTGCTTTTTTCACTTAGGAATATATCTTGATGATATACATTAACACATATAGATATGATTGCTCTTTTGTGTGTGTCTCACCCCATTGCAGCGCTACAGTATAAATCATTTAACCAGTCTCTATAAACAAGGTGTGTGTGTGTGTGTGTGTGTGTGTGTAAAGACTCCTCTGGGCTGTGCCAGCATGGGACTCCTCTCCAACATCCTTCCTTAGAATTCATCCTCTTCTGAATCAGAGATCCAGATCACAGGTGGTGGACTGCTCTCTGAGTGAGAACTTCCAAGACCAAGGACCCTGGCTGACAAGTTGGTACGCTTGATTCTTAAGAAGGAACTGAGAGGACTGGGGTTGTAGCTCTGTGGTAGAGTGTTTGCCTCACATGTGGAAGGCACTGGGTTTGATCCTCAGCAGCACATAATAATAAAAAATAAAGGTATTGTGTTCATCTACAACTAATAAATATATATATATAGAAGGAACTGAGGGTCTTATGCAACAATTGACATTCTGGATAGCCAAACAGATGGGCTTATGTCTTTTCTCTGCTCCTAGTAGATTCACAGTTTGTTTTTTATTTTTATTTTTTAGTTGTAGATGTAAACAATACCTTTATTTTATTTCTTTATTTTTTATGTGGTGCCAGAGGACAGGGTGATTGAACCCAGTGCCTCACACATGCTAGGCAAGCGCTCTACCACTAAGCCACAACCCCAGCCCATAGATTCACAGTTTTAACCCATTCTGCAACTTAAAATATTTTTTCTTCCTTTCCATTTTTTTTTTTTTTTGCAGTGGTAGGGATGGAACCCAGACCTCATTCATACTAGACAAGTGCTCTACCACTGAGCCTCACCCCAGCCAAGTCCCCAGCCTTTAAAATTGTTTTTTAACTTCAAGTTTGGGAGATTGAATTAATTATACTCCTTATTCCAAAGTACCTCCTCCTCTTTAGTCTCTTCAAGGCCCCTCTCTTATTTTATCTATTATCTATCTATCTATCTATCTATCTAGTATTTGTCCCTCCTTCCAAACTATTTCCTCTTACCAAAGCAACCATTCTTCTCTATTTAATTGAATGTGTACCTTTTTTTGCGGGGGGTGAGTACTGGGTTTTGAATCCAGGGGTGATCTACTAATGAGCAATATCCATAACCCCCCCTTTTTTTTAACCTGTACACAGATTTTTTTATTGGTTATTCAAAACATTACAAAGATTGCAGAATCACATCGGTTACACATCCACATTTTTACATAATGCCATAATAGTAACTGTTGGATTCTGCTA
The DNA here is from genome assembly GCF_048772815.1 of Callospermophilus lateralis. Classification (NCBI taxonomy): domain Eukaryota; kingdom Metazoa; phylum Chordata; class Mammalia; order Rodentia; family Sciuridae; genus Callospermophilus; species Callospermophilus lateralis. The sequence continues at coordinate 54,318,834 of NC_135313.1, read as the reverse complement.
CCTTTCCTATCCTCTACTATCCCCCCTCCCCTCCCCTCCCATCTTCTCTCTCTACCCCTTCTACTGTAATTCATTTCTCTCCTTATTTTTTCCCTTCCCCCTCAAATTCTCTTATATGTAATTTTGTATATCAATGAGGGTCTCCTTCCATTTCCATGCAATTTCCCTTTTCTCTCCCTTTCCCTCCCACCTCATGTCTCTGTTTAATGTTAATCTTTTCCTCCTGCTCTTCCTCCCTGCTCTGTTCTTGGTTGCTCTCATTATATCAAAGAAGACATTTGGCATTTGTTTTTTAGGGACTGGCTAGCTTCACTTAGCATAATCTGCTCTAATGCCATCCATTTCCCTGCAAATTCCATGATTTTGTCATTTTTTAGTGCTGCGTAGTACTCCATTGTATATAAATGCCACATTTTTTTATCCATTCATCTATTGAGGGGCATCGGGGTTGGTTCCACAGTCTAGCTATTGTGAATTGTGCTGCTATGAACATCGATGTGGCAGTATCCCTGTAGTACGCTCTTTTAAGGTCTTCAGGGAATAGTCTGAGAAGGGCAATAGCTAGGTCAAATGGTGGTTCCATTCCCAGCTTTCCCAGGAATCTCCATACTGCTTTCCAAATTGGCCGCACCAATTGGCAACCCCACCAGCAATGTACAAGAGTACCCTTTTCCCCACATCCTCACCAGCACTTGTTGTTGTTTGACTTCCTAATGGCTGCCAATCTTACTGGAGTGAGATGGTGTTTTAGGGTGGTTTTGATTTGCATTTCTCTGACTGCTAGAGATGGTGAGCATTTTTTCATTGTACACAGATTTTTTAAAATTACTTGAATCTAATAGTAATTGGTCATAAAATATGTAATTATTATTTTTTAAATTTTAAATTTATTCTAATTTGTTATACATGACAGCAGAATGCATTTCAATTCATAGTACACATATAGAGCACAATTTTTCATGTCTCTGGTTGTACACAAACCAGTCACACCATCTCATTCCACCATCTTTCCAATCCCCATGCCCCTCACTTCCCCTCCCTCCCCTTTGCCCAATCAAAGTTCCTTCATTCTTCCCATGCTTCTCCCCACTCCATCCCCATTATGGATCAGCATCCACATATCAGAGAAAACATTTAGCCTTTGGGTTTGGGGGATTGGCTTACTTCATCTAGCATGATATTCTCCAACTCCATCCATTTACCTGAAAATGCCATGATTTTATTCTCTTTTAATGCTGAGTAATATTCCATTGTGTATCTATACCACGGTTTCTTTATCAATTCATCAATTGAAGGGCATCTATATTGGTTCCACTATTTAGCTATTGTGAATTGTGCTGCTATAAACACTGATGTGTCTGCATCACTGTAGTATGCTGTTTTTAAGTCCTTTGGTATAAACTGAGGAATGGGATAGCTGGGTCAAATGGTGGTTCCTCCAGGTTTTCCAAGGAATCTTCATACTGCTTTCCAGATTGGTTGCACCAATTTGCAGTCCCACCAGCAATGTATGAATGTGCCTTTTCCCCCTCATCCTCACCAACACTTATTGTTGTTTGTATCCTTAATAGCTACCATTCTTACTGGAGTGAGATGAAATCTTATAGTAATTTTGATTTGCATTTCTCTAATTGCTAGAGATGTTGAACATTTTTTCATACACTTGTCGACTGATTGTATATCGTGTCTGTTCAGTTCCTTGGCCCATTTGTTGATTGGGTTATTTGCTTTCTTTTTTTTTTTTTTTGGTGGTTTTTTTTTTTTTTTTGGTTTTTTGAGATTTTTATGTATACTAGACATTAGTGCTCCACCTGATATGCATGTGGTAAAAACTTGCCCCCATTCTGTAGTCTCTCTCTTCACCTCACTGATTATTTCTTTTGCTGAGAAGAAGCTTTTTAGTTTGAATCCATCCCATTTATTGATTCTTGATTTTATTTCTTGCACTATAGGAGTCTTATTAAGGAAGTCAGGGCTTAATCTGACATGATGAAGATTTGGGGCTACTTTTTCTTCTATTAGGCACAGGGTTTCTGGCTTAATTCCTAGGTCCTTGATCCACTTTGAGTTGAGTTTTGTGCTGGTGACAGATAGGGGTTTAATTTCATTTTGCTGCATATGGTTTCCAGTTTTCCCAGCACCATTTGTTGAAGAGACTATCTTTTCTCCAATATATGTTTTTGATGCCTTTGTCTAGTATGAGATAACTGTATTTATGTGGGTTTGTCTCTGTGTCCTCTATTCTGTACCATTGGTCTACAAGTCTGTTTTGGTGCCAGTACCATGCTGTTTTTGTTACTATTGCTCTGTAGTAGAGTTTGAGGTCTGGTATAGTGATGCCACCTACTTCACTCTTCTTGCCAAGGATTGCTTTGGTATTTTGGGTCTCTTATTTTTCCAGATGAATTTCATGATTGCTTTTTCTATTTCTCTGAGGAATGTCATTGGGATTTTGATTGGAATTGTATTAAATCTGTATAGTGCTTTTGGTAGTATGGTCATTTTGACAGTATTAATTCTGTCTATCCAAGAACAAGGGATATCTTTCTGTCTTCTAAGGTCTTCTTTATTTTTTTTTCTTTAGTGTTCTGTAATTTTCATTGTAGAGGTCTTTTTCACCTCTTTGAATCCCAAGTATTTTATTTTATTTTGAGGCTATTGTAATTGGGGTAGTTTTCCTAGTTTATCTTTCAGAGGATTTGTTACTGATATACAGAAATGCCTTTGATTTATGGGTGTTGATTTTGTATCCTGCTACTTTGCTGAATTAATGTATTAGAAGTTTTCTGGTGAGATTTTTTTTGGATCCTTTAGGTATAGAATCATGGCTTCACCAAATAGTGATAATTTGAGTTCTTCTTTTCCTATCCATACCCCTTTAATTTCTTTCATCTGTCTAATTGTTCTGGCTAGAGTTTCAAGAACTATATTTAATAGAAGTAGTGAAAGAAGGCATTCCTGTCTTCTTCCAGTTTTTAGAGGAAATTCTTTCCATTTTTCTCCATTTAGAATGATGTTGGCTTTGGGCTTAGCATAGAAAACTTACAATGTTGAGATATGTTCCTGTTATCCCGAGTTTTTATAGTGTTTTGAACATGAAGAGGTGTTGTATTTTGTCAAATGCCTTTTCTGCACCAATTGAGATGATCATATGATTTTTATCTTTAAGTCTATTGATGTGATGAATTACATTTATTGAAATCTGTATGTTGAACCAACCTTACATCCCTGGAATAAACCCCACTTGATTGTGGTGGACTATCTTTTTGATATGTTTTTATATTTGATTTGTCAGAATTTTATTGAGAATTTTTGCATCTATGTTCATTTGAGATATCGGTCTAAAGTTTTCTTTCTTTGATGTGTCTGTACCTGGTTTTGGAATCACAGTGATATTGCCTCATAGAATGAGTTTTGAAGTGTTTCCTCTTTTTCTATTTCATGAAATAATTTGAGGAGTATTGGTATTCGTTCTTCTTTGAAGGTCTTGTAGAGCTGTGTATTCATCTGGTCCTGAGCTTTTTCTTGGTTGGTAGGCTTCTGATGGAGTCTTCTATTTCATTGCTTGAAATTGATCTGTTTAACTTGTGTATATAATTCTGATTCAGTTTGGGCAAATCATAGGACTCTAGAAATTTGTCAATGCCTTTGATATTTTCTATTTATTGGAGTACAAATTTTCAAAATAATTTCTAATTATCTTCTGTATTTCTGTGGTGTCCATTGTGATATTTCCTTTTTTATCATAGATGTTAGTAATTTGAGTTTTCTTTCTCTTTCTCTTTATGAGCATGGGTAAGGATTTATCAATTTTATTTATTTGTTCAAAGACCAATTTTTGGTTTTTATCATTTTTTTCAATTGTTTCTTTTGTTTCAATTTCATTGATTTCAGCTCTAATTTTAATAATTTCCTGTCTTCTACTGCTTTTGGTGTTGATTTGTTCTTATTTTTCTAGGGCTTTGAGATGTAATGTTAGGTCATTTATTTGTTGACTTTGTCTTCCTTTAAGGAATAAACTCCATTCAATGAACTTTCCTCTTAGTACTGCCTTCATGTGTCCCAGATATTTTTGATATGTTGTATCAGTGTTATCATTTACCTCTAAGAATTTTGTAATTTCCTCTTTGATGTCTTCTGCAACTCATTGTTCATTCAAAAGCATATTATTTAGTCTCCAGGTGTTGGAGTAGCTTCTATTTTTTATTTTATCATTGAATTCTAATTTCATTCCATTATGACCTTTTAGATTACAGGGTAGTATCTCTACTTTTTTGTATTTGCCAAGAGTTGCTTTGTGGCATAATATATGGTCTATTTTAGATAAGGACCATGTGCTGATGAAAATAAAGTGTATTCACTCATTGATAGATGAATATTTTATATATCTCTGTTGAGTTTAAGATATTGATTGTATTATTGAGTTCTATAGTTTCTCTGTTTACCTTTTGTTTGGAAGATCTATCAAGTGGTGAGAGAGGTGTGTTAAAGTCCCTGAAAATTATTGTGTTGTGGACTATTTGCTCTTGAACTTCAGAAAGAGTTTGTTTGATGAACATAGATGCTTTGTTTGGGGCATACATGTTTATAATTTTTATGTCTTGTTGATGTATGGGTTCCCTTAAGCAGTATGAAATGTCCTTCTTTATCTTTTTTGATTAACTTTGGCTGAAGTCTACTTTATTTGATATGAGGATGGAAACCCCTGCTTATTTCCACAGTCCATGAGAGTGGTATGTTTTTTCCCAACCTTCCACCTTAAGTCTGTGGGTGTCTTTTCCTATGAAACGAGTCTGTTGGAGGGAGCATATTGTTGGTTCTTTATTATTATTATTATTTATTTATCTAATCTTCCAGTCTATGTCTTTTGATGGTGAGTTTAGGCCATTAACATTTAGGGTTATTATTGAGACATGATTTGTATTCCCAGTCATTCATGTTTATTTTTGTTATTTAACTTGACTACATTTTTCCTTTGAATGTTTTTTTCCTTTAGTGTAATACCTCTCTTTGCTGATTTTCATTGTTGTTTTTCATTCCTCCTAGTGGAATATTTTTCCAAGGATGTTCTGTAGTGCAGGCTTTCTAGTTTTAAATTCGTTTAACTTTTGTTTACCGTGGAAGGTTTTTATTTCATCATCAAATCTAAATATTAATTTTGGTAGAGAAAATTCTTGGTTGGCATCAGTTTTCTTTTAGAGCTTGGTATATGTTGTTTCAAGATCTTCTAGCTTTCAGGGTCTGGTTTAAAAAATCTGTAGCGATCCTAATTGTTTTTCCCCTATGTATAATCTGATTCCTTTCTCTTGTGGCTTTTCAAATTCTCTACTTATTCTATGTGCTAGGCATTTTCATTATAATATGCCTTGGTGTAGATCTGTTGTGATTTTATATATTTGGTGTCCTATAAGCCTCATATATTTGATTTTCCAATTCATTATTCATGTTTGGGAAATTTTCTGATATTATCTCATTGAATAGATCGTTCATTCCTTTGGTTTGTAACTCTATGCCTCCCTCTATCCCAATAATTCTTAAATTTGGTCTTTTTATGTTATTCCATAATTCTTGAATGTTCTGCTCATGGTTTCTTACCATCTTCACTGTGGGGTCAACTTTATTTTCACGATTATAAATTTTGTCTTCATTGTCTGAGGTCCTGTCTTCCAAGTGATCTAATCTGTTGGTGGTGCTTTATATTGAGTTTTTAATTCGGTTTATTATTTCTTTCATTTCAAGAATTTCTGTTTTTTTTTTTTCAGAACCTCTATCTCCTTATTGAAGTGTTCTTTGGCTTCCTGTATTTGCTTATGTAGCTCTTTATTAAAATGATATTTTGATGCCTGTGTTTGCTCTCTTATATCATCTTTTAATTCACAGAACATTTTAATTATGTATATCCTAAACTCCTTTTCTGTCGTTTCTTCTGTTGTGCTGGCCATGGATTCTAACAATGTAGCACTTTGGTTTGTTTGGGGCACTTTCCCTTGTTTTTTCATGTTGTTCATGTGTCTTCCCTTCTAGCATTGAGGATCTGAGGTGTTACAATTTTTACCCTATAGGGTTACAGTGTCTCTGCAGGGTTTCAATACCTCTCCTTTAATGGGGAGAACAATATTAACAGATCCCAATACAAACAATATACAGCCTTAAACCAAATAGTTGTAGATGTTTACGGTTTTGTCACAATATACAGTTCAATTATTATCTACAATATAAACAATAAGTTTGCAAAAGGATCTACAGTTTCTGCTGGTGGACAAAGAGAGAACAGGAGGCGGGGTGTAGGATGAGATGTAAAGGAGACAGAAGGTGAGCATATAGTTATTAGATCTTAGGAAGCATGAACGAGTAATCTAAAGAAGTTGGCTAGTAGCAGGAGGAAAGAGAGAAAGTGATTTTGGGGAGACAAGTAAGTGGGAAGACAATAGAGTACCAAAAAAAACTCAAACATAAATGTTAAGAAAAGTAAAAAAAGGAAAAATAGGAGATAAGAAATATACAGCACAACTACAATATTCTCAGTAACCTAATTCATGAAAAGTAGTTGGTTTCACAGATGTTGGAGATGTGAGGGTGGGAGAAGAGAGAGAAAAGAAAAAGATAAGAGAGAAAAAATTTTTTGAAGGAAGTTGCAAGGATGCTTCCCTTCTCTCCAATATGTGTGGTTGTCTGCTGTCTGCTGGTAACTCTACCCTCAGATGGTGAAGGTTATTAGGGTAGAAGGTTTGGCCTTGAGGGGCAGAGCTCCTAGAGGTGTGGATACCATTTGTCCTTCCCTGATGGGAGACTGCACCCCAAGGATCTCTTATGGAGTCTGCTCATGTGATGTGGGTGTCTGGTCTTATCTCCTTAAGTCGCCTGTAGACTTCACAATTCCTGATCTCTAATTTAGTCTCTAAACTATATCTCACTCACCCCTCTCTTTCTACTTCCCAATCAGGAACCTTTCTCTCCGGAAGTCTTGTGGGTTCTGCTCTGGGGGCTGCGCACCCATAGTGGAGAGCTGTTTTGGCAGTTCAGGACTGAACTGTTTTGGCTATGGATTGGCCAGTAGCCGCAAACACTGTGCCAGGTTAGCGGCTGTAGGGGGAGAGTAGGGAGTTGGGGACTATAGGTATCTTGATATTGCTTCTAGGCCCCAGCCGGTAGGAGTTGGAAGTTGCCCCAACTAAAGATGGCAACAAAGATGTCCCAAGATGGAGGTGGCTGCTTTCAGATATGGGGGTTGTGTCTGGCAGGGCCCGGGTGGCATTGGGAGGCGTGTTCAGAGGTGCAGCTCTGTGACATGCAGTGTTGTGGCTGGTGGCTGTCTCCAGACCCTATGTGTTGTCCCCAGGTGCAGGCTACTACATGTAGGGGACTATGGCAGTGGTTGCAGTGTCCCAAGATGGAGGCAAAGCGGGGAGTCCCATGTTGGTAGATGGGGGTCCACACGGGAGTAGCAGCCAGAGGTCCTGCATGTGGGCAGCAGCCAGGGTCCTGTGTAGGAGTGGCAGCTGGGATTCCTGCATGGGTGGGCAGCTAGAGGTCCTGGTGGGTGCTGATGCTGGTGGTCCTGCTTGGCACAGTGGCTGGGAATCCTGTGTGGGAGCAGCTGTCAGGAATCCTCTAATAACTCGCAGAGAAACAGTATTCCCACTACTTGAATCCCAGGTCATGGAGTCACACAGAATGCAGCCTCCTTCTAGCCTGCCATCTTCGATCTCCTGTTCCCAGCCCTTTTAATTTTATTTGAGACAGGGTCTCACTAAGTTGCCAAGGTTTCCCTTGAATTTGTAATCCTCCTGCCTCAGAACCCAGAGTACCTGGAATTATAGGCATGTTCCACCATGCCTGGCTAATATGTATCTTTCAGTGTGTGTGAGTTGTATAAGCTGGTTGCAACACAGGTTGTGTTATTATATTGTGTGTAGCTTCTTATTCACTCTTCTAAGGACAACAATGTATGTGTATTTCACTTACACCAGACTGCTGCTGCTATTGGCTGTCCTCAAATGCTCAAACCACTATTCTACAAAATATTAGACCATTCTGTTGGTGAGCATAGAGGCATAAAGTGAATCTGAGAGCCTGGAGATCATGTAGTCTTCGTTCAATTTCCAACTAACAGGTTTGAGTAATATATTTATATATCTTAAAAGGCAGCATGATAAAAGGATAAGCTAGAAACTTGGAGGTTTAAGAGTTGGCTGGGAGTCAGGCTCCCTTAACTTCTATCGGCTTCCCAAACCCCAGGTCACCCCAAATAGTAACAAACCATGTAAACATGATGAGCTTTCCATAGCTCATAGCTTTAGGACAAGTACTTAGGCCTCTCACTTCTAATCAGTCCTCTACAAAGGACTGTGTCCACCTACACTGACTGTTAGTGGAGTACCAAGTCAATTCCCAAGATGGTCTCAAGTTAGAGGCATAATTTAATTTATGAACTAATATAGTCATCCCAAACTCAGATCCATTTGAGGTCAAAAGCAGTTTCCCCAGTGTTCAGAAATTCCTCTCTGAACTTCCTGCCACTTTCACCAGCCCCCATTCTTCCTCCTCTCCCTCTATTCTTTTCTATTATCAGGTCTGATATAGGTTGAATTGTGCTCCACCCCTGGAAGTCCTAGTCCTCAGGACCTTGGAATATGACCTTATTGTGAAATAATATCTACTTGGATGTAATTAACTAAGATGAAGTCATACTGGAGTAGGATGGGCCAAACATGACTGTGTCCATATAAGAAGACCATGTGAAGACACAGAGACATAAGGAGAAAATGATGTGAAGAAGGAGTGATAAATCAATGACCAAGGAACACCAATGATAGCCACCTATCACTAGAAGCTAGGAAAGGGTGAGACAACAGATTTACCCTCAGAGATTTCAGGAAGAAACAACCCTACCAACACCTTGATTTTAGACATCTAGCTTCCAGAACAATAAGAATACAAATTTCTGTTCTTTTAAGCCACCCAATTCGTAGTACTATATGGCAGTCCGGGAAGTAAATACAAAACTCTACAGTCCTTTCTGAGCCTAGGCTCCATAGGGAGACTGTATTAGTCCATTTTCTGTTACTATAAAGAAATACCTGAGACTGGGTGCTCATAAAGAGAAGAGGTTTATTTAGCTTATGTTTTGGAAGCTGAAAGTCCAAACAAAATGACACTGGTTCTGGCAAGGGCCCCCTTATTTGCATCACCTTATAGTTGTGGTTGTCACAGTGGCAGGACTTCAAGCAAGAAGAAATCACACCACTAGAAAAAGGAGCCAGAGAGCAGGGAATGGCCCATAATTACCTCTTACTAAGCTCTACTTCTTAAAGGTTTACCACCTCAACACCCCCCCCCCCCCCCGCCGAGGACAAAGCTTCCAATACATGAACTCTTGGAGGACAAACCATATCCAAACCATAAATGAGTCATTGAGCAAGGTTTTGACCAGTACCCCTGGTTCCAATGCCCCTGCCCTATACAGCCAGTCTTGCTAATCCCAATTCGGGATATAACACACCATCTAATTTCCGGCTGCAGTCTGTGGCTGTCCAGATGATAGTGAAATTAGATGAACTGGTTATACTGCAATGTCTCCAACTACAATTCACTGCTCTCTGAGCCTGAGCAATCTTCCATCACACTGAACTAAGTATCATAAAGATTCCTAACTAGTGGGGTGAGAAGGGCTTGCGGTTAAAATAAAAGCTGGGCCTCATTGCTTTACTTCATTTAAAATTTGTTCTGAATTTCTAAAATCCATTAGGGGGAGTTAGGGAATTCACATGTTTTGCAGAGGAGTGTAAAGGTAGGTCACATTTCCCTTCATGCATATCTCTTGTCAGAGATTAATACACAGGGAAAGGAGTTTGAATTCAGGCTTGCCTGACTACTTACCTCTCTTTTTAGCTTGTTTCACCCAGCCTCTTGTTGACTCGCTCCACTAAAATTGTTCTTTGAATGATCATCAATGGCTGTTTAGATACCAAATCTAATAATTCCCCCTCATTCTTTGTTCACATCCTCTCATTTAAAATTGATGACTTTCTCTTCTTTCTTGAAGTTGTTTCTTTGTTCTGCATTTCTGCTCTTCCAGTCTTCCCTCTAACTCCATTTCCTTCTCCTTTTCCCTAAAGTTATATCCCAATATCATCTTTGGTCATTTTTTCTAGTACTAGAGATTGAACCTATGGGCACTTTACTACTGAGTTACAGCCTCAGTCCTTTTTAAAATTTTATTTTGAGACAGAGAATCTAAGTTGCTGAGGCGGGACTTGAACTTTCGATCCTCTTGCCTCAACCTCCTCAGTCACTGTGATTATAGACCTTCATGCCTGCCCAACTTCCTTGGTCATCTTGTTGTCGTTTCTCTGCTCTTTCTTGGTCATTTCATCCAAACTCCTATTTTTCTATCTACTGGCATAATTTTGCAGGGCGTCTGCAAATCATCTTGGCCTTGAGCTTTTCTTTCAAGGTCCCCATTTCTAGCTGCCTCTGGGATGTCACTATTGGTTGCCTCCCTACTTTAAACTCAACATGCCTACAAATGGACTCAAGTTTCTCCCCCTAGAGATTCTACATATTTTGTACATCTTCAGGAATGTAACACATGGCCACCAATGCAGTTCTGACAGTATGGTGGTGCTCAGGCCACTTCCCCGCTCAGAAAGCTCCAATGGCTTCCTACTGCCCAAAGTAAAAAGTCCAACCCTATTGTCCAATAATGCCTTGCTCATAACCCCAACCCTTCTTTACAACCAAAATGTTCTCTCTTTTCCTCCCATGTAGCCTTCATAGCAGTTAGGCTCAACTTCTCATTGAGCTCCAAACGCTCCACACCTTTTGGCTTCCTTCCTTGCCACCTAAGTTTAGAGTCCATCTTCCCAGAGTAGGCTCCTTTACTCTATTCCTGAATTTCCTAATCATTCTCATTCTTTAAAGCTCAGTTCCAATGTCACTTTCATAAAGCCATGAATGACTGCTCTGTCCTGCCCACCTAACTAGAAATTACTTCTCTAGTCTCTGAGTTCTCATAGCTCTTTTTCAAACCTCCTTTTTATGAACCTAACATTCATCTATGTATGAAGTTATTTGTATGAGTGATAATAAATACAATTTTTTCCCTTTCTCTTTCTGATGGTGGGGATCAAATGCAGAGACTTGTGTGTGGCAGGCAAGAGCTCTACCACTGAGCTACACCTCCAGCTCTCCTTTGTTCAAATCTTAATGCAATCTTGTTTAATTCTCCTGTTGATTTTATGAGTTGTACTATTATCCTCAATTTGCAAGTTAGGAAACTGAGGCACGGAGAGTTCATCCTTATCCAAGGGTAAATAAGTGGGTTCAAATGATACAGATGCAGTCAGCCTCCAGAGTTCAGACTTCTAACTACTACTACATGAGACACTATTTTGGTTTATTAGACAGGAAGCTCCTGGATGGTAATAACCCTGATTCCTAATGCTATCATTATACTTTAAAGAAGTTTTTGTTTGTAGGTTTTGTGGCACTGGGAACTGAACCCAGCGGCTTTTTATCATGGAATTACATCCCTAGCATCCCTTCTTTTTATTTTGAGAGTCTTGCTCTGTGGACAAGGCAGGTCTTCAACTTGTGATCCTGCTGCCTCGGTCTCCCCAGTTGTTGGGATCATAGGTATGTGCCACCGCACCCAGGTCACTTTAAAGTTCTGAGAAAAGGAAGAGAGTTCATTAAAAATTCTTTTTTTCTCCTTACTGAGTAAATTGGTGTCTTTCATATGGTATTTGCTGCAAATACTATAGCTCCATTGCCCCACCCCTCTCCATCTCTCTTTGCCCTCTTGCTCTCAGCCTGTGGAAAAGGGTCTGTTCTAAGGAAGGGCAAAGGGGCCTCCCTCTTCCTAGTCTAAGAAATCTCAGGAGTTCTCTAGGGCAGTGTAGACTTCCTGAGTAATGCTCAAGTGGCCTCCCTCTTCAGCTAGCAAGTACTCTACTTTTGTAACCTCAGCTTGTTCCAGTGAATGAACTTCTTGAAATAAACACAGAGGAACAGGACTTTTTATTATCTCCAGATGGAATTGTACAGGCTTGGAAACTGTTGAAATATCTCTGCTCTGCCTGGATCAAACTTCTGTTATCTTCCCAAAGGGAACAAAGTTTCTTTCATTGAGAAATAGTAAATTTTGTGTTAACTAATTTAAACCAACTTAGATTAAATTCCACCAATAGACTCTCCAAAATCCAGATTTTTATGATGTGCTTTTTATTTAATTTTGTATCCTCCCCACCTGATCCACCTTTCCCTCCCCCTAGTTTTGGGGATTGGACTCAGGGGTATTCTACCACTAAGCTATATCCCCAACCCTTTTCATTTTATTTTGAGACAGAGTCTTTCTAAATTGTTGAGGCTAGCCTTGAACTTGTGATCCTCTTCCTCAGGCTCCTGAGTTGCTGGAATTATAGGCGTGTGCCATCACATTTCTCTCCCTTTTAAAATCAGATTTTAGGCTGCATTGGCATGTGTGAGGACATATACACATAATTGTGAAATTGTTTTTGAATCATAAATCGAGGTTTAGTTATTGTTTTTTAAAATAAGGATTAACCTGAAAGTGGAAATACAAGGCCTTTAAGATATTTTATTTTTATTCAGTTAGTGGCAGTCAGTTGAGCAACTTCCGCACAAAAGGAGTCCAATAAACATCTAATGAATGAACACCATAAATACTTATAATTTGGGGCTATAAAATATAAAATATAATTGAAAAATGATGGTGCCACCTATTGGTGATGATATAAAATGTAACCTTATCACAGACATGTCATTTCATGTTTTACAATCATTTGTTACTTATTCTCACAGATATTCTAAGAGTAACTGAGGAGCTACAAGGAAGGCTTGAATCATGTGCATATGAGGGAGGCACCAATGTTTCAACTGGGTTGCTCTCTATTGGGTGCCTATTAAGCACTCAGCGTGTTGGAGGATGCCAGAGAATTGAAGACATATCTCCTGCCTTCAAGGATCATCTTATCTACTTGGGAAGAGACCTACCTACTAAGAACTGTCAACCAATACAACAAAATAATTAACAGCCTGACATTAAAATATATGATGTTCATTCCATGTGTATGGGTATATTTAATATACTGTATTATATGAAAACCATACTTTCTGAACCCACAGGACAGGAATAAGATTGTTTTTGTGCACAATTTACCTCAGGCCTACTATACCACACACCTGGCACTTAGTAGGAAATTGATAAATACTATTGAATAACTGAATAAGTCAGGTATCATAGTAAAATATATGTGGCTTATAGAAAACTTTAAATCAAGACTGGCAAAACAGATCAAAAAATATGTATAATCATAGGAAATCCTATAGAGGAAGTGAGTCTTGAGTTAGGTTCTGGAAAATTCCTTAAGGGACTTATAACCTAATAGATTAAAACCATCAGTGCAGAGAGACCTCTTGTACCCTTGGGTTTGGTTTGAATTTGAGATTTTTGTGGTTTGCTGTGCTAACCCACGCTTTTCCCTCACACATGGACTGGATTTTTGCTCCAAGTCCAAAGCAAAAGAAGAGAAGAAGACAGATGGTGGGTAGTTGCAAGAATGTATACATTAATTCTACTTGCGGAAGTTTTATGGGTGGGAATAATTCCTGAAGTAAGCAAGCAGCTTGTTTTCCTTCCTCCTGCCCTCCAACCCAATTGTGTGCTCCAAAGTATTCCTAAAATATTTGGCAATAAGTACTACAAATCTTAAAAATGATTGTGTTTTGATTTAGTACTTTTCCTTCTAAAAGTATGTTAAGGAAATAACCAGAAATGTGAACAGAAACTTTTGAAACAAAGAAAATATCACTATTCAGCATAAAAGCAGTTAATTTTTTTTAAGTTTAAATAAATAAGTTTTGATACTGATATAAGCCAATTCTTACATGATATTTAAAAATATGCCACAAAATTGTGTATGCATAGGTATCCCTGAATAGAATTATAGTTGTTTTAATTTTACTTATTGTATAAAATTTATGTCTTTGAGGGGTTGGGATTGTAGCTCAGTGGTAGGGTTCTTGCAGGCATATGCCAGGTTGGGTTTCATTTCCAGCACTGAAAAACAAAAAGTTTTTGAAATTTAGTGCATGTTCTGACTAGCATTCCTCTGGTTGTGCCCTACTTTCAATGTCTTTAACTAGTCCTTGATTAGACTATGTTGCAACTTCATAGAGAAAAGGTTAATATATAGAAAATTGATAATAATGCAAATGCTTCCTGTCCATAGGTATGATTTCTGTTTCTGTGATGCCAACACAAATTAATTTTGTCCAGTAGATAATATAAATCTTCATAAATCAAATTCCCATTGATTTAGCATATTAGTGATTCCCTCATTAATTACTGTCTTAAATAAAAAAATTCAATGTATTCATTTTACATTTCTCTGTAGTAATAATTTTGTCTTATTTTGAAAACCATTCTTTAACACTAAGTATTTCTTATATTCTAGGAAATACCTATTGTTTTCTACAATAAATATGTTACTAATTTTGGTAAACTTTTTAAGTATAACATGCATGCAGAAAAGTATAGAAGTTTAAAGATTAATGCATATCCACAAAATTAACATACCATGTACCTAAGACCCAAATCAAGGAATAGAACCTATCCCAAAGTGCTTTTGTGGCTCTTTCCTTGTCACTCTAACCACCTTCCTTTATTAAACACTATCCTGCCTTACAGCATCATGGATTCATAGTGTGTTCTCTTTTGTGTCTGGCTATCATGGCTATCATTAATGTATATGGTTACATAAAATTCTGTTCTTACATTCCCTTTGCTTTGTAGTGTTCCATTATCTGAGTAGATCACATAATGTCCATTCTAATGCTGATAGACATTCAGATTGTTTCTGGTTTGGGGGCTATTGTTAGTTGATAAGCAAGGCAGGCACTTTTACTTTTACAGAGGAGAAAACTGCCACTTCTTTAAAAGACTGTTAATGACCCTTCAAAGTTGTTTTTGTTGCAGCAAAAACTCTTGGAAAAACTTAGGAAGAACCAGCCAAGGTCACCCAGTCACACTGATTCACTCTTTTAGGCAACCTAGATTAAACTTGGCTCAGTCTATACTAAGCTAAGCATATTCAGAAACATTCCTGTCCAGTAATTTTTCCTTCTTAAACATGTGCTGTAGGACCTTGAACTGAGCATGCCCAGAACTGTTGTCCCCCACCACATGTACTTTCCTATATGAATATGTATAGATTCCCCAAACAAAATCCTCATGCTTCCTTTGTTTGGGGAGAGCACTGCTTTGCAGATAACCCCAGTGCTTTTCTTACTTGATGCAGGCAATAAACTATCTCCACTCTCTTACCTCCTGGTGTGCTTTTTGGCTTTGTACTCACCAAAAGCAAACCCATCACATTTGGTTACACTATTATGAATAATGCACCTATGAACACTTTGTACATTTTGTATCATTTTTGCTGACTCTACCATATGTTCATTTAGACTATGAAAGATAAACCTGAAATTTAAAAAATCAATTTCCTTTTTCTCTCTATGCAACATTCCATCAATATAAAATCCTTTCAATTAACAAGTTTTGAAATTTATATTCCAGATAATTAATCCTCATTCACACATTTTGTGAATTTCTATGATCTGATAATGAGATTAACAGCTAGTGGAGAAGTTTCCACCATAAGGAAATGTAGGGTAAGGAAGGGGAAATAGATTTGGATTTGGTAGAAGGCAGTTAAGTGTCAGGCTTTAGGGGTAGGATGTAGGAGAAGCAGCAGGAAGTGTAGATTACAGACATTTCCATTCATTGAAGTCTTGGCTACATCTCTTTGAAAAGAATCATTATAATGATTGTTAACGTGATTGATTGCTTTAAAAATAGTTTAGAGTTGGCAAAGCGCTTTTCTATCCATGATTGCATTTGATCTGACTCTCATGAAGAGATTGGTATTTTCATATCTGTCCTTATTTTCAATGCCTAACACTTAAAATTGGACATCACAGTTAGACTGGTGGATTAGGACTCCAATTCTTCCCCACCGAGAGGGTAGGTTCCATAATCTAAGTACATCTAGTTCGTTCTTTCCAGATCATTTTGGTAATTCTCCAGTTAATACTTATCTCAAAAGTAGTGAAAGGGAAGGAATAAAGAGGCAGAAGGAGCATAAAATATGCCCCCAATTACCTCTTTCATCATTAAAAATATTGTAAACTCTCAGAGACATGTCAAAATTCTATAATATTTGATTAAAGACCAAAAAAGTGGTGTAGAATGGCAGTATTTATACTTTGGCTTTCTGCAAGTGAAGAAGACAGTGGGATAGAGTGGAGTAGGTGAGGGTGGTGTGGAGATTCAGGATAGATCCAACCCAGCAGGCTTGGTAGGGGTAGGGCTGGCACTGGAATTGCCAAGCACAATCCAAGCTGGAAGGAAATTCTAGTGTACCTAAGAGTTTTGGATAAAATGGCGCAATGGACAGAAGAAAGTTCTAGAGAAGATGTGTTGAGTTTGAGAATGTGAATGTGATATCAGGGAAGGAGGTTGCTGTGGTGGCTTAGCAGCAAGTTTCAAATCTTGGAGGTGACAAAGAGGCCTAGGGAGGGGTGTTGTGAGGCATCTCAGTAAATCTGAAATATTTTCAGAGTTTTTATCTGGACCTGTGCTTTGGAATAGTGTACAAATATTCCAAAGTTTGAGATCTTCTAAATTGTTTTTTCAGGGCCTACTACAAAACTCTTACAGTCCTAAGGGTGACAGATGACAGGGGAAGTGGTTATGGTCTTCTATGGATGGTCAGGCAGAATGGAATTCACTTGGGAACCCCTGACAGGTACTCTCTTGTGTACTTTGCTTCAGTACCCTGAGAAAGGATTAAGGCTGATCCATGCCAACTCTGCCAATGGACTCACTCCAGCTAGGCAGACTTATTGTCTTTGACAGCTTCCAAGTGTGTGTTTTCTTAGAGATGGATTTCTCGAAAAAAAAAAAAAAAAAGCTATTCTTGTTGCCAAGGTATTAATTTAACAAGTTGCAAAATGCTAAAGGAGAACATGAAGATGTTTTTAAGCTTCATACTGGGCAAGTGGCAACTATTTGACACTACTCCTACACTAAAAGGACCAACAACTATGCTATGGATATGTTATGTTTTATCCTTTCTTTCTTTTTTTGCGGGGGGCGGGGGGGAGGTGCTGGGGATTGAATCCAGGGGCGCTTGACTACTGAGCCACATCCCCCAGCCCTATTTTGTATTTTATTTAGAGACAGGGCCTCATCAAGTGCTAAGCGCCTCACCATTGCTGAGGCTGGCTTTGAATTTATGACCTCTTGCCTCAGTCTACCAAGCCACTAGGATTATAGGCATGTGCCTCCGTGGCTGGGTTTTTTCTTTCTTAATACTGTTTTAAATCCTTTCTTACACATTAGGACCATAGCATACTCCTTATGTATGCCCAAAGGGAATCTCTCATTTAATTTGCAGAATAAACAGTATTATTTCCACTCTAAATACATAAAATTAAAAGAACATATGAGATTAAAGGTATTAAAACTGGGTCCCTTGCTTATAACTATGCATCCATCCAAGTGTCAATCTTCCACAGAGAACATACAGTCTTGCCCTTTTACTTAATACTGATTGGGACTATTAATCTCACAACCTGGTCAGGCTCCCAGGTTGGACAGATTTCTGCAGGGCTTGGTCCCCCTACAAGTGGGAAAGACTTAGCTGCTTCTTACCCCTTGTCTTCAAAAAGATCCAGAGGATCTGTTTTACCCACAGGCTTCTGAGATAAATGACTGATTGTCTTTCAGGAATTCAGAGTTTTTGTTTGGGGGCAGCCCAACCCTGATTGCTCAATTTTGTAGGCAGAGTCACAGATTAATCATCCATATATGAGTTCTTCTTCTATACTATCTAAAGTTTCTTGGATGGTTTTTTAATTTATATGATAAAGTTGTAGCCTATTTAATGTTTCTAATTCATGAAGCATTTATACAAGAAAAAAGAGAAAAACAATCGAGGGGCTAGTGACAAATATTATTTGGCACAGAGTGAGATTGAGTTTTGTATCTGGGTGAATAGTTGGTGCAAAATTGTGATGCTGTGGTGTTTTGTCACTAAAAAGTGCTCCATTTGGGACGGCAGAAGGAAACTGAGATTGCTGGGTTCACACAGGCCAGAGGAAGGTACACTGAGAGTTGCAGCTACTGTTTCAACATGTTGTCTTTTTTTCTTCTTCCTTTAATGCAGTTTGAACCTGACTAATCAAAAAATCTGAAATGATCCAAAATCTAAATTCCGGATTTCAGATTTTTGACTTAGGGATGTTCAACTGGTGAAGTTTGTACAAATATTCCAAAGTCTGAAAAATTGTGAAATCTGAAATACTTGTGGTCTCAAGCATTTTAGATGAGGGATACTCGACATAGAGTTATCTTGTTACAAAAGGAACACTTCCTCATTATCCAAATAGAAAATTGATGACACAGAGAGAGTAAAAAACACCTCAATACTACCAAGGATTATTAATTTCTGCACTGGTTTTCCATCTCCTTGGGACTTAATTTCTAAATTAAGAGGAGAATATAAGATGGGGATGTATTTTGGTGATAGAGCTATGGTCTAAGATGTGCAAGGCCCTAGGTTCAAAAGAGGGCACTAAGAATCACCCTCTAAAATACCTCAAATCACTTAGTGTCAAAATAGAATGTTGTTTTGTGTGTTAAGCAATAAAGAAAAGTTGTAATTGTAATCCATTTTATTTAATTGTTAACAAACATTTACAACAAACAAAAAAGATTCTGTTAAGACTAGAGTCACACTCAGCATGAGCAGATATTTGAAATATGAAAAGCACATGGGGCCAGAAATGGATCATATTTACATCATTCCTTTCAGATTTATTTTTGGCTAAGTTCATGTTAATTCAAGGGGAGGTAAAACAGGACTCATCATATCATTTAAATGTCCTCTTTTGCTCTCCTGTTCTTTCTCTTTTTTTCCCTTCTTTTTCTCTTTCCCTTATTCTTTCTCATTTGCCTTTTATCCTTTCCAAGTTAAGGCGAATCCTACTTAAGCTAAATGCAAAATAGTGTACTGCTACTGTATTCCTACTTTTGTATCTAGCCTTCAATACCTTTTTCCTCCACACTGGGGATTAAACCCAGGTGCACTTTTAACACTGAGATGCAGCCCCAGCCCATTTTAATTTTTAAAATTAAATTTTAATTTTAATTTATATTTTAACTTAAATGTCTCACCAATAACTTTTAAAGTTTGAAAAATACATAGTCGGAATGAGAACATTCAAATACAGTAGTTGTCCCTTAACTGTGATTTTAATTCCTGAGGTTCCAGTTATCCATGGTCAAATGAGTTCTAAAAATATTAAATGGAAAGTTTCAAAAATAAAGAATTCACAAGTTTTAGTAACTTTAGTATAGTATTATTATAATTGTTCTACTTTATAGTTATGTTGTTAACCTCTTACTGTGCCTAATTTATAAATTAAACTATCATAGTAGTTAATAATTTAATTAAAAAAGTCAATAATTTAAAAAATAATTTAAAAAAGGCACTAAATTTGTATATGCATGTGTATATAGGAATGAACACAATATACAGTGTTTGGTACTATCTGAGGTTTGGAGCATTTACTAAGGGTTTTGGGACATATCTTCTGCTGATAAGGGGGGAATATTATAGCACAAAAAGATAAAATAAAAAGTAAAAATATTTTTTCCCCATTCTTACTCCTCAGCATTCTTCCCACTTCCAGAGATGGAGTCAAGACCCAGAGATAGGATGGGGTGAACTTAGGGGAATTTCTTTTTGCACTTTTATAATTATGTTCTTTGTGACTGTCTATATGTGTGTTTTAAATCATTTTAGAGGGATTTGGAGAGTAAACAGGGATTTTTCCTTTCTTTTCTTTTTTTTTTTTTTTGTGGTGCTGGCGATTGAACCCAGGGCCTTATGCATTTTGTGGTGCTGGCGATTGAACCCAGGGCCTTATGCATGTGAGGCATTCTACCAATTGAGCTACATCCCAAGCCCTTAAAGGGGGATTTAAAAGTATGAATTAAATTTATCATCTTGAGCCCAAAGCCCTTTAAGAACTTTTAGAAGAGCATGCATACACATGCACACATATTTACTTTACTAAAAGGGAATCATTGAGCACATATTGATTGGTCATCTGTTTGTCCTTAATACATTTTAGATATCCTATCACATTAATAAACATTTACATATATATTAAATATATACATACAATGATATGATATTTTATCATATCATTTATATTTTATATATATTATATATATTTTATAAATACATTTTATATCATACATTATATTATATATCATTGTATGTATGTATTTAATTAAACTCTTATTTTTCAACACTCAGGTTACTTTTATTGTTTCTGTATGATGAACACAGCTCGTATGATCTGCTTAGTAGTTCAATCTTTGTATACATGCCTAAATGCTTCCTAAAAATAGTTATAAAATTGAAATGATATAAATACTTTTCCCCTAGTGCTAGAGATCAAACCAGTGCCTTGGGCATGCTATGCAGGTACTCTACCACTGAGCTACATTCCTGCCTCAATATGTGCTTTTTATTTTATTTTATTTATTTATTTTTTGCAGTACTGGGGTTGAAATCCAGGGCCTCATGCATGCTAGGCAAGTGCTTTATCACTGAACCACACCAGTTAGCTCCTACTATACATGCATTGTTAAGGTCTTTGAAAATAACTAGGTACTTGCTGTTTTTACACCTTATTTTATTATTATTTAATATTTTTATTAACATGTATGGGTCATACATATTAAAAGAGCTTAGCCTCAACACATGTATACTGCATGCATTAATCAAATTCAGCTTTCCTTTATCCATTCTCTCCCAACACCAAGCTGTAGTAATCACTATTCTACATTCAAGTCCACAATTTTTAGCTTCTACATTTGACAGAGAAATGGGGTACTTGTTTTTCTGTCTGACTTATTTCATTTAATTAATGTCCTTCAGTTCCATCCATTTGCTGAAAATTATGGGATTTTTATTCTTCTTTATGGATGAATAATATTCCATTGTGTATATATGCCATATTTTCTTTATTCATTCATCCATTGATGGGCACCTGGGTTGATTCCACATTTTAACCATTGTGAATAGTGCTGCAGTAAGCAAGTAAGCATGGGTGTGCATGTTCTTGCATTTTAACTATGCAATCTAGAAGCTAACAATGAATTTAGCTTCTTTTCTAGGTTGAGACACTGTAAACTGCTTTCATGTCAAGATCTGCCTCATTTTCTAAAGTGGGAGTTCCCAGCATCAGGCTTGTGGGGGTGTATGCTTAATCCTTCCACAAACTGGAGTGAGTCACTCTCCATTTCCTTTCTCCACCCTTCCTGAGTCCATACATATCCTGGCTTTAAAAAAAAATCTTTTTTAAGAGGTGGAGTCCAGCCTAAAGATTCTATTGGAGTGAAAATGGAAAGGGGCATCTGTTCTAGGTCATTATTATTTCCAAATTGGAATTGACCTTGTCTCTTAAGACAAAGCTATCTCAAATTCTTATCTTAGCAGCTACCTTAATAAATATTAACTACTTTTACAGAAGAGAGAAAAAAATCTCTAAAACTCTTTGAAAAATGGGGCTGGGGTTGTGGCTCAGTGGTAGAGTGCTTGCCTCACATGTGTGAGACACTGGGTTCAATTCTCAGCACCACATATAAATAAATGAATAAAATAAAGGTCCATCAACAACTAAAAAAAATCTTTGAAAAGTATTAGCAATAAAAACTTGGTTTGCTTTGTTTTATTTTGGTGGTGCTGGGCTGTCTGAGGGTATAGCTTAGTAGTACAGCACTTGTCTAATATTGCTTGAGGCTTTGGGTTCAATCCCTAGCACTGAAAAAAAAAAAAATAGTGCTTGGGATCAAACCAGGGCCTCACACATGCTAAGCACATGATCTACCACGAAGCTATATGCCCAGCCAATGGTTATTTTTTAAGAAATAATGAAATGACTTGGTTGGGATGGACAGCTATTTTGGCAGTAAGATTAATATGGATTCTTTGACACTTGGGTAGATTCCCCAGCTGATCTGTGCTCCTTTCCTTCTGAACGCTGGGCAGCCTTCACAAATCCTTTGGGGCATACAGAAAAATTGGTATATGGCATGGACACAAACACACCTCACTCCACCCTCCTGTTTTTTTTCTTTCTTTTTCTGTTGTGACTATTATATCACCACCACTGAGATTTAGTGATGGTTTTATTTTTTATTTTTAGGTACTATTGACTGAATCCAGGGACTGTTTACCACTGAACTACATCCCAAGTCATTTTTATTTTTTAAAATTTTCAGACAGGGTCTTGCCATGTTGCTGAGGGCTAGCCTTGAACTTGCAATCATCTTGCTTCAGCCTCTAAGTGGCTGGGATTATAGATGTGGACCACCACGCCAGGCTAGTAATGGTTTTAAAATATAATGTAGTAATTATAGTTGGTCAGGTACATTCTAGGTTAAAAAGCAAAGGAAACATAAAAATAAATTTTCAAAAATCTGTAATGTTGTATAGCTTTAAAATTTATAAAGCACTTTCACATATCTCATGTGCTTTTACAACAGCCTTGTTAAATAGGTACTATGACCTCATTTACAGATAACAAAACCATGGTGGATGGAGGTTTTAAAATTGCTCAAGACAAAGTATATAGTTATCTTTCATTTCAATACTCTTCCTTTCCAACAGGTGAGGTGTACAGGAAACTCATCCTATTGAAATGACTCTTAACCTAGAAGGGAAGCAACAAGATGAACTTACCAGTCTCTGGAGTTAGGAATTCAATGTTTTTGTTTTTGGGTTTTTTTTCCTTTTCTTTTCTTTTGAAGCCTTGACATTCTGCTTTCCATCAGGATCATGAAGTGTTTGGCCAGACATGCCCAAAAGAGTGGAGAAAATGGTTCTGGTTTTTCCTTCTTTAGGACTAAAGTCATAGTCATCGAAATCTAAGATAAATTTCAGGAAAACTAGCTCCCATAATTGATCATCTTACCTTCAGCCAATTAGGGGTTAATTTTTAGTAGATTTCAGATTTTTTTTTTAAGGGTAGTTAGAACTTATTAACACTGCTATTGAAGTCTTAATCCCTACCAGAGAGCTCTCTCTGCCCTGGACTGGCTAGAAGCACATATTTGTTCAAATTAAGAACAGGTGTTACGACAGAAACATCTGCTGCAGTCTGGAAGAGTAAAGACTATAGAAAATATAAATCAGAAGTTCTACTTTTAAGTGATCAGGTTAATAATGATTAAGACACAAGAAATGCAAGGAATTTGAAACATGTTTCTTAACTAAGTTTTGTATCCAGATTGAGTTCCATTTTTTTTTTTTTAGAAGTAGAAAAATTTTTCTACAAAAACTACATGTAGTGGCTAGGTACAGGGTTCATAAACTCTTTAAGGCTGTATTTACTTTTAAATAGCATTTCCAAATTTCTCAAGATTTCATCTTGGAAGTAGAAGCATTGAGTGTGTTAGCAAATAGGAAAATTAAATCTTGAGACCTATTGAACACAAGTGGTAACAGATGGGCCCTTTTTTGGATTTGGTAGCCTTTAGATGAGTGTAAAAGGAAACTTATGACACTTTAGGAGGTGACCCAAAAGAAAGGGCCATCAAAAACAAAAATAGGTTTTATATATCTGAGCATCAAATCAATGGGTGAGTGACAGAAAGACTCAGCTTTCTAACCAATTTAAATTCCATTAGAATAAGAGAGATAACTTAGAAAAATTAACTTTTGTGTTCCCTATGATTCTTGTACTTCTTTTTCTCCCTATCCCATTCAGCCATCAGAACTTGTATAGAATGTATACCCAGTGCCCAGAAATATTTGATTCATGATTGAAAAAGATTAAGATGACATGCCTTCGTGTAATGGATCTTTGCAAAGGTGAATTCTTTGAGATGATAATAAGAGGTTTGTATAAAATCTGAGAGGCAGAGTAAGGGTGGACGAATGGATTATTAATGAGCATTCACACAAAAGAGTAAAGAGAATCAACCCACAGCGAAAGGTTCACCGATAATGAGATACGAGGGCTTTGGCTATATTACCTAACCTAAATGTCCTCATCTATAAAATGTGAATAATAACAGCAACTATAATATAGGGTTATTATGTGGATTAAATAAGACAATGAACATAGAGTAATGATAGACTGCCTGGCAAGTAGGAATTGGCAAGATCCTAAGGGCTGTGCAGATGGTTACACTTCTAGTAACCCCCAAACAATATAAGGCCCTGCCTACAAAGGGGCCATGGGAATTCTACAATGTATATCAGTTTGGGCCATATCATCATAAACCAATTAAGGACTAAGATGCCTGCCCCATTCCAGAGTCCTTGGCAATAAAATCCTAAAACTATATGATACAACTTATAAATATACCCTGAAATGACTTCCTAATGGCCCAGAGATATGGGGACATGAAATAGAAATTGAGTTGGATAATAAAAAAGTCATATTTCACAACCCACTTCAGCTATTATTATTAGTGAATCAAAGGATATATCTAAATGTCAAAGGAAAGAGCAGGGATTCAGGCGCAAGGTGGTTAATAACTTTACTCCAGATACATTTTATTGTCTTAGTAGGCGCCTCATAATTTCTAGAGGACCCTTTGGGGGAAAATCTGGTTGTAGGGAAGCTAGGAAGTTGTTTCAAAACCTCCTCCTTTGCATAGCTTCTCTTATAAGATTGAGAAGACATCAATTGTTTCGCAAGGGGGAAAAACCCCTACAGGGGGCGGTTATGCCTATAAGTGGTGATAAGCAGGATGATGAGCTTATTTCATTCATTTAGGAGAGTCAACTTTTTTTTCAAACCTTTAAAAACAATCCCTTATATTTACTTTCTTAGAATAGGTAATAAATTCTACATTTCTTTTGTTTTTGCGGTACTGGGTATTAAACCCAAAGCCTGGAGTATGCCAGGCAAGCACTGTACTACTGAGCTATACCCTCCGCCCACAGCTACATTTCTTTAAAAGTATTCTGACATTCACACTTTTCCTCCAACTCTAACCCTGCTCTTCCTTTAATTTATTTGAAAGTAGATCAATTCTTGCCATAACTTCTAAAAAAGAACACAGTGCTCTGGGCAGCACTGATGACATTCTAAGAGGCTAGATAAGAAAGAAGAGGCAAAGCAGCTGTAGGAGGTGAACTGGTGCCAGTATGCAGTGTGGGAATCACAGAAGAGAACAATTTTTATTTTTGATACAGAGGATTGAACCCTGTGGTGCTTATCTCTGAGCTATGTCTCCAGCCCTTTTTTCTTTTCTATATTTTCAGGTCTTGGTAAGTTGCTGAGGGTCTTAATAAGTTGATGAGGCTGGCCTCAAACTTGTAATCCTTCTGCCTTAGCCTCCCAAATCATAGGGATTACAGGCATATACCATAGCACCTGGATATTAGGAGATCACATTTGGAAAAAAGATAACAGGGTTGAGAGTATAGCTCAGTGGTAGAGTATTTGCCTTGCACGTACGAAGGCCCTGGTTTCTGTCCCCCAAACTGAAGGGGGAAAAAAATTCACAAATTGGAGCTACTCCACACACCACTCAGGCCAGGGATCAAGCCCAGGGCCTCACACATTCTAAGCAAGAACTTTATCCCTAAGTTACATCTGCAGACTGAAGCTATGTGTTTTATGGTGTAAAAACAACACCCAACTCTGCTAGATATGGCTTTTTGCATTCATTTTCACCACTTTCTATATTCAACCCATCTCTAAATCACAGTGGTGCAGGAATTGGAAAACTTGAAATCCAGTTCCCACTTTTCACCATACATGAAAGTCAACACCAAATGAATTGTAAATCTAAATGTAAACAGTAAGGCAATAAAATTTTTATAAGAAAACAGAATATCCTTATAACTTTGGAGTCAGCAAAATATGTTAAACTGAATACACAAAAATAAGTGAACCATGAAGGAAAACATCTGATAAACAGAACTGCATAAAAAAGTGAAAAAACAAGCCATAGAGGGAAAAAGCCATTCTCAACATCTATACCCAACCACAGACTCATATTCAGTATATATATAAAAAAAAAAAAAACTACAGAGAACAACAAAAAAGACAGGTCAATAAAATAGAAATTTAGGCAAAAGATCTGAATGGCATTTCAAGGAAGAGGGTATCCAAAAGGCCAACAAACATGAAAAATCATTTATTGTTAAACATCAGGAAAATAAAAACTAAAATGATGATGCAATTTCAATATATTAACCTTTCAAGAGAATGGCTAAAATCTGAAAATTGAAAAACTTCAAGTTTTGATTAAGGATGTGGGACATCTACTAGTAGTAAGACTATAGTAAAACTACCATCTCCTTACCTGATATTTCCCTTTCTTTGGTTTCAATGACTCATGGTCAATTGCAGTTCAAAAATTTTTAGTAGAAAATTTTAGAAACAGGGCTGGGGATGTGGCTCAAGTGGTAGCGCGCTCGCCTGGCATGCGTGCGGCCCGAGTTCGATTCTCAGCACCATGTACAGACAAAGATGTTGTGTCTGCCGATAACTAAAAAATAAATATTAAAAAATTCTCTCTCTCTCTCTCTCTCCTCTCTCACTCTCTCTCTAAAAAAAAATTAGGAGCATATGATTCCTTAAAAAAAAAAAAAAAAGAAAGAAAATTTTAGAAACAATTAACAGATTTAAAAATTGCATGCTGTTCTGAGTAGCATGATGAAAGCTCCCATTGTCCCATTTCCTCCCACATGGAAAATGAATCATCCCTTTGTCCATTGCATCTATACTGTATCCACTATTCACCTGTTAGGCAATTAATTGTCATCTTGGTTACCAGATTGACTGCCATGGTGCTGCAGTGCTTATGTTCATGTAACCCTTAGTTTACTTAATGATGTCCCAAAGCGAAAAGGTTTGACTGGAAATTTGAAAATGACAGAGTAGCAGTGAACTGTTTTCTTTATGTGAAAAGATAAAAGTTGTTAACTTAGTTAAAACAGCAAAAAAAATCTTATGCTGAGGCTAAGAATGAGTCTTGTGGTTGTTTTGTCATGCTGGGGATCATTCTAAGAACTTTCTCGATCAGCATCTGGCTACATCCCCAGCCCCAGAATGAATCCTCTATCTGTGAAATTCTAAAGACAAAGAAGGACAAAGAAATTCATGGTAGTTTTGCCACTGCATATCAAACGGCAAAAGTTAAGGCTATAGTGTGATAAGATGAAAAAAGATATTACATTTATGTATGTGTTTATAGGAAAGTACATAATATATTCAGAGTTTGGTACTATCTATGGTTTCCAGTATTACTGGGAGTCTTGTAACACATCACTCATAGTTAAGAGGGGACTCTGTACAGAGGTTTCTTGACTTATGATTAGGGTTACATCCTGATAAACTCATCATACGTTGGAAATACTATTCAGTTGAAACCTACTGAATGTCAATAGCTTAGCCTAGTCTACCTTATATGTGTTTAGAACACTATGTTAGCCTACAGTTGGGAAAAATCATCTAACATGCTGGGTGTGGTAGTGTATGCCTGTAATTCCAGTGACTTGGGAGACTGAGGCAGGAGAATCACAAGTTTGAGGTCAGCCTGGGCAAGTTCAAGGCCTGTCTTGGTAACTTAGCAAGACCTATCTCAAAATAAAACAGGTTGGGGGTATGTAGTTCAGTGGTAGAGCACCCCTGGGTTGTGGTAAGGTGCGCCAGGTTTATCCTTAGTACTGCCCAAAACAAAACAAAACAAAACAAAAACATCTAACCCATAGCCTTTGTAAAGCATTGAACACATTGTGTAGTTTATTGAATACTGAAAGTGAAAATCAGAATGGTTATATGGGTATATTTTCATGCCAATAAATTGTATTTCAATAAAATTTGATTTATAGTTAAAACAACTGTCATTCTTAGACTGCCCTGCTAACATGATTCTATAAATAACTGAGATTTTTGTTAACCATATGTAATGATGTAAGATTTTGAAGAGAAAGGAATATAGAAGCTATTTTCCCTGTTAGTTTTCATTTCAAGTTTTGCTATATGTCCTACATTAAATGTGATTTTTTAGTAACCAGACTTTCTGTGCCTCTGTTTTCCCACCACTTCCACTGGTGAGAAGTAGCTGTTATGTCAGCAGTGGTCTCTACACTTCCTGACCTCTAGATTGTAGCTGTGAGGTCTGTGCAGGAAGCCTAAGGGCAGCCCTCTGACTTCTGTTCTTCCAGCTCTTCTAAGGGTTTTATAAGCATACGATTCCTAATATTCAAAATCTGGAGTGGTGTCTTTACTGAATCCCAACAGACAGGTAATCAACTATAGCACAAATGAAAGGCAACCAACTAGGGGGTTATGGCTGATTTTAATAATGTTTGAAAAATTACCATTGGTAATCCTACACCTAAGATCATGATTATCACGAGAAAGTTTTGCTTTAGAGTGAAGCTAAATCTAATCTGGCATACTATAAAGCTATTTACTTCAGAGAATGTGCTGGTTTCAATTGCCATTCATCTTTTTTTTGTCTTCTCTTCACAAGTAAATAGTACCAATGCTTTTAATTTTTATTACATGGTGTGTGCTCTTCCAAGTTGTGGCTAATCTGAATAAGGTATTCATAGAAGGACTCCTTATTCTGGTAGGATTAACTGTCCCTTTCTTTTGGTGATACTCCCAAGTTCACACTTGCTTATCTCACCAAAGCCCTGCATTGCTGACTCAAGTATATAGCATATGCTCCCAGCCCATACCATGTTATTATTTCCCATGAATTGAGGTAGATTTGTAGGAGATTGAAAAACAAAACATGTGAACTATGAGAATTTTTACCTGCTTCCCCATAAAGAACAACACCTAAAATAACAGATTTAAATGAGAATCAGAAAACTAAAGAAAATTATTTAATAGGTGAAAAGGGATTATTACATTGTGGAATTGTAGCTATAATGGACCTTAGAAATACTCTATATATTCCAGGAACCTGATCTCAGATCCAGGCTCACAGTAGTGCTGAATAACTTTCAGTCTGCCCATGCTTGATACTCAAAGTGTGACCCAGACCAGCAGCACAAGCTACTTGGACCTTGTTAGTATTACAGAATCTTTGGCCCCAAGACCCACGGAGTCTGAATCTGCATTCTAATGAGACCCCTCCAGGTGATTGTTATGCATGTTAAAAATTTGAGGACTAGAGGCAAATGCACCACAGGTGTTTGTTTTACCACTTAAAGACTTGTCTAAATTACATTTCACAGAAAATCTGATCTCTTTTGTGTTATTACAGGTCCTGTAAGATGAATTGAAGAAAAAAAGAAAAACTCTCTCTAATGATCTCTGGAAAAAGAGGGCATCTATTTGAGCTGTGCTAGTTTTTAATGTACCTATTTAGATCTTAATCCACTAGAAAAATGAATAGCCTATTTGGTAGTGGCATGTCTTGCAAAAATAAGTGCAATAAAATTGAAAGTATTTAAATGGATATTTAAACTATGCAGTCCTCAGTGATTTAGTTTTCAATTACACAAAGGTAATTACACTAGAATCCACCTCATTCACCCTTCCGTGAGAATATGCTGGAGTGTTGCAATAAACTGGTGCTTTCAGGCAATGACTGATCTCCACTCCTTTTTGGCCAGGACCTGAATTCATTTGCTTTAAGCAGTTTAGGGAGTATGCCAGGAATATAAATGATGGAAACACCCTTCATGACCCTTTTCACAAATTAAGTCACATCATTCTTTAGGGTGCTTGTGAGGCTCTCAGATTTGGGAGTACTCACACAGTATGAGGCTTTGGCCCTTAAGGGAAAGGTGGGACCCTGGGGAAGGAGAGTGTCACAATTGGGCTCTGACTAGAGCAGTAGTTCTTAGAGTTTGCATTCAGAGGAGGCTTCGAGGTGCTGGTAATATTTTGTTTATTGATCTGGGTGCTGCCTTGTGGTTAGTTGCCTTTAGCTTAGAAGTTTGAGGACTTTGAAAAGAGCAAAAATGGACTTTACAAAACGGAGACAGTATTACAAAGGTAACGTGATTCAAGGGCACCTTCTGCCACCCCCACTAACCTAATGGATTTATTCTAGATTTAAACTATGTCCTTGAACAACCTAGATGTTCACTTGACCCTGGTGTTCAGTGGTAAAAGTACAGAGGTGATGTCATACAGTCAGTAACTTCCCTATCTCATCTGTCAAGTAGAGTAAATAAGTTGATAAAGTGCTTTTTTTTTTATTGGAGTTAATAACTTACTTCAAAGTAGACTTTAACTACTGGACCTTGCTAACGACCAACATATGAATTAATTATCTCAAGTCACTGCCAAGTTCAATCCCTGTACAAGTTTGAAGGAGAACTTTTCACAGCACTCAAACCTAAAGGAAATATTAATGATATAGATGATGGAACACAATTAAGTTTATCATGCATCATTATAAATACGAACAAAATACAGTGAATAATACTATAAGCCAGAATTGGAATCAATTGGGTTTTCCACAAACCATCTTAAGCAAAAACATGCTTCTATCTAGGCTGGAGATATAACCTAGTAGTGGAGTGCTTGCCCAGCACAATCAAGAGGGAAAAGAAGCAAAACAAAACAAAACAAAAACCCCAAAACTGTTCCCATTCTAAGCCTTACCTCATTTGAGGAAAGAGTCCTTCTACCTTATTTGTGGAATTAGAGTCCTATGTTTCATTTCTTTCCACATATGGAAGTGCAGTTAAGAGATCTTTCAGTCAGGTAATATATTCTAGGCCCAAATACTAGAGAAATGATCAATCTCTATCAATTTTACAAAAAATTATGGTGGGGCCAGGCATAGTGATACAGGCCTGTATTCCTACCTACTGGAGGCTGACATAGGAGAATTGAAAGCTAGAAGCCAGCCAGGCAACTTAGTGGAAACTTGTTTCAAAATAAAAATTTTAAAGGGCTGGAATGTAGCTCAGTGGTTGAGCACTTACCTGGCACGTGTGTGGGCCTGGGTTTCATCCTAGCGTGTGTGCACATGCGCATGCATGCGCATGTGCTCGCATACACACACACACACACACACAATTAATACTACTTTTCCAGATGAAAGGAAAAATGAGCACAAAAAGGGAAATTAGAATACATAACTAGAAATCAGAAGACCCTTTTTCTATCCTCTTCCCCTAGTTTATTTAGATTTGTTTCATGTCTGGGTAAAATACCTCCAAAGGGAAAGATTGCTTCTTGCTGCAGATAGAATTTTCTGACTCTAAAGAAGTAAACAATTGTTAAAGTAGCTTGTATTCAAAACTTTGTATTTAAAAGAGTCATAGTAACCTGGGATGTGATCTATAACATATTCCTTTACATATATATCAGAGAAGTGCTCTACCATTTATTTATTTATTTGGCACTGGGGATTGAACCCATATACACTTAGCCACTGAGCCACATCCGCAGCCTTTTTTTATTTTTTATTTTGAGACAGGGTCTCACTAAGTTGCTTAGGGCCTCACTAAGGTGCTGAGGCTTGGTTTAAACTTGAGATCCTCCTGCCTCAGCCTCTCTACCTTTGGGATTACAGGTGTATGCCAACACGCCCAGCTGAGAAGTGGCCTTCTAAACGCTTATACACATTCTCGTTGATTTTTAAAAAAAATTTTTTTTAGTTGTAGATGGACACAATGCCTTCATTTTGTTTATTAATTTTTATGTGGTGCTGAGGATCGAACCCAATGCCTCCTTTGTACTAGGCAAGTCCTCTATCACTGAGCTGCAACCCCAGCCTGTCACAATAATTTTTTATGGTCAGTTGATTTTTGACAAGAATGCCAGAATTGCTCAATGGGGAAAGAATAGTCTTTTCAACAAAGATTCTGGGACCACTGGATACTGCATTCAAAATAATAAAGTTTACCTTACACCAAATATAAAAATTAACACAAAATGAATCAAAAACCTAAATATAGACACTTAAATGATAAAAATCTAGAAGAAACCATAGGCATAAGTATTTGTTAATTGGGATTAGACATTGGTTTCTTAGGACAACACAAGAAAGCACAAGAAACAAAAGCAAGCATAGATAAATTTGACTTCATCAAAATTTAAAACTTCTACATTTCAAAGGATACCAACAAGAAACTATACAGAGTGGGAGAAAATATTTTTAAATAATATATTTGATATAGTATTTGAATCTTGAGATACAGAACTCTTATGACTAAATGATGAAAAGACAAATAGCCCAATTTAAAAATGGGCAAAAGATCTGAATAGACATTTATGTAAAGAAGATATGCCGTAAACTTTAAGAACAGCTGGATCTTTAAGAAGGGTCCCAAGTGGCTAATTGGGCCTAAATTTAGAATGGAGGCTGATCATACTCTGTGTTTTCAGTACTGCAAACTAAACTTTGAGGCTCTTGCCTGGGCATGTTCTCGTTTGAATTGCCAAGATAAACAGCCTCCGTAAAGTCCTATTTTGCTACTGGAACCTGACCAATGAACTATGACCAACTTATCAGGACCAAATGCTTCCCTCATACTTTCATCCCTCATTTATATAACAGACTGCAGTAGGAACTGGGTGGGAACTTTATGTAGTCAACCCCTTTCTTTGTTCCTTGGAGCATGCTTTCATTTTGTACCAAAGTCTGGTTTGTAAACTGTTTATTATTTTTGAAATAAAGCTTCCTTTTTTATGTTGAAAATTTCTTCTGGTAAATTTTTTTTTGATGAAACAAATAGTCCAGGAAATGATGCTTAACATCATCAGCCTTCAGGAAAATGCAAATCAAAACCATAAGGAGCTACCACTTCATACACTAGGATGGCTAGAATAAAAAAGAACAGATAATAGTATGTGTTAGTGAGAGCGTGGAGACATGGAAATCTTCATACTTCGATAGTTGTTGGGAATGTAAAATGGTGTAGTCGCATGAAAAACAGTCTGGCAGTTTTTCAGAAAGCTAAATGTGAAGTTACCATATGATCTAGCAATTTCTCTCTTAGATGTTTAAGCCAAGAGAAATTAAAATATATGTCCAAACAAAACTTGTATATAACTGTTCATAGCAGTGTTATACTTGCTTTTCAACACCTAAAAAACAGAAATAGCCCAAATATCTATCAACTGATGAACAGATAAATAAAATGTGATATTCATACAATAGAATATTATGTAGCAATAAAAAGGAAGTACTGACACAAACTTCAACATGGATGAAGCTTGAAAACATTATGGTAAGTGAAGAAGCCAATGACGAAGGACCATATAATATATGATTCCATTGACATATAAGGTCCAGGATAGGCAAATATATAGAGATAGAAAATAGATTAATGGTTGCCTAGGGGGAGAACAGGGGTATTGGATGAAAATTGGGAGAGGTTGTTAATGGGTACAGAATTTCTTTTGGGTAATGAAAATGTTCTAACATTTCAGTTGTGGTGATAATTGCACATATATACAAATATTTTAAAACTATTGAATTTTATGCTTTAAATGGGTGAATTATATGGTACATAAATTATAACTCAGTAAAATTGTTTATTTGAAGAAAAAAAAGGGGGCTGGGGTTGTAGCTCAGTGGTAGAGCACTTGCCTAACATGAGGGGGCCTTGGGTTCAATCCCCATTAACAAAAACAAAACTCAGGGAGACACTGTCACATCCATAGAATCATTACAGCATGTGGTTCTATATGCTTCTTGCCTTGCCAAGGCAATTGTAGAAACACATATGGATAGAAGATGCCATAAGAACTGAGCAACTAAAATACAGCACCAACATATGGAAGAAAATTGTTCTGGAGACACACTCAGACCCACAGTTGACTTTGACTAAAAGAGAAATAAAATTTTGTGTCTTCAGAAAACAAGAAATACCCCATTCCAATTTTAGTGTTGAAAGAAGATTTAGAAACAGTTCATAGTTTTTCAATCCCTTAGTATTATTGACAGTTTGGGCTGGATAATTCTTTCTTGTGGAGGGCAGTCCTGGCATTGTAGGATGCTAAAATGGCCTCCCTAAGCTGACAACCCAAAATGTCTCCAGATATTGCTAAATGCCAAATGTCCCCATGGAGTGTGAAGGCACCAACACACACACACACACACCCCCAACACACACAGACACACACACACACAGACACACACACACCCCTGCTGAGAACCACTGAGTTAGTTTAACATTTACCAAGTCCAGGCTGAAAAATAAAAAGGTTCCACAGTTTACTAAGTTTGGGAAACAGTAAGCTAAATAAATTCTCCCTTTCCTGCCTCCCACTTACATTTTAAAACAATCAAAGCTCAGGAACAGAAAAGTGAGATGACCTTGCCTTGTGTCAGTCCACAAACAGTCTAATGTGCTCTCTGAGTGAAAAGCTTAGATTTTTCTCTAGCTTAGACAAATGCTCTTTTTCCTTCTTTATAAACTGAGCCTCCTACTTCCTGATTTGGTATCAACCAAATAAGCCTTTGGGACTTGTTGGCAGATTCTACTGGAAAGGTCCTACCATATAGATTCTCCCAAAAGGTCATCTCTTTTGAGATTTAGATGTAGTAGAGGGCTTGTCAAGGGGCAAATGGAAGGAAGATTCAACAGGTCAGAAAGAATTTAACAGTAAGCATCTGCAATTTGTGAAAAAGTGTGATCAATAATCCTTAAGATTAAAAGGAGTGTACTGAAGATATATTCTGATGTTTATTTAGCTGATATTCGAAGCTCAGATGTGCATCTTAAATATGAACATTAAAAAACAGGGAAACATACTGTATCAAATGATACCAAAGAATCATTTAAATTAAAAAACAGGGGAAAATAACATCAATAATACAAAAATTAATCAATATAAAAGTAGGGGAAAGGGTTTAGGCTACCAAATGTTTTTAGAAACCAAACAGATTTTTTTAATGGATTTTTGCTTTTTACTATCTTGGAATACAATTCAGACCTAAATATTATGTCAAGTAAACTTAGAATGGTAATTTCAAAGGGCTGTTCTTCGTGACAGCTAAATAATACATTGCAGGAGCCAAGCCTCTCCCTAACATTTGTTCGGCCAAAGGCAAGAGTACAAATGGAGGCCCATATTCCATGTGAACGATAACTATGGTAAAGTTATAAATCAAACTACTAAACAAATTATGTTTTCCTACCTTGATAACTGTCTTCTTAAAGACCAGAAGACCAGGAGTGAATGTACAATTCTTGTATTCTTTGGAGTTCTGCACCATGATCTCTAGACATGTGAGGGCAGGACCCCAACTTGAGGTTGTCCCCTGTCCTCCTATCCTGGCTGAGAAGGGCCTCCTGTGCATGCATGTGACACCCCAGTGCTCCATGTGTCTTTTTACATATGATCCCCTGGGCCACAGTCAGGCGGATTACATGTACCAGAAGCCTGGTCTGCCCTGGGGAGGGTGGGTTTGGGGATGAAATCTAGGCAGACCCTGGAAGTAGTGGTGGGGGCATTTGGGCAAGGAATTCTGAGATAGCCCAAGACATCTTGGGTATGGTCTAGACAGAAGCAAAATGGGTTCTAAGTGGCTACATCCCCTCGGGCCCATAGTCTCCTCACCCTGTGGTAAGGAGCACAACCAAGGAGGGTCAGAGCAGGGTGCTCTAAAAGCCTAAAGGCAGAACCAGCAAGAGCCCCACATTCTGGAATGTGGTAATTAGCACAAGACACGCAATCCTGGCTCATACCTGGGGCTTGGTGCAGCACAAGGGAGGGAGGCCAGAGCGACTTGTCTAGACAGGAATGGTAGAGCATACATCACTTGCCCTGGAGGGGTCACAGAAGTTAATCAATTCTTGGCAAAGCAGATCAGCCCCGCCTGAGAGTCTGCCCAGATTTAGCTAATGATTTAAAGGGGCATTCACCTCTTTACTTTATGAAGAAAATACCTGGAAGATCGTGGTGCTGTTTTTATCAGGGCCACTGAACTTCCTGTTTGTCCTCTTCCTTATGACCCCTGCTCCCTTGCCTTCCACTCTTCTCACAGT
Organism: Callospermophilus lateralis; assembly: GCF_048772815.1. Taxonomy (NCBI): domain Eukaryota; kingdom Metazoa; phylum Chordata; class Mammalia; order Rodentia; family Sciuridae; genus Callospermophilus; species Callospermophilus lateralis. The sequence goes on along the minus strand of NC_135313.1, from coordinate 54,282,787 downwards.
GCCAACGATCATCTGTTCATGCTGATGATTTCAGCAATAGCTCTGATAGGTGCCCTTATTCCCTTGGTCCTTCATTCATTCCTGTCTTTTTAGTCAACATCCCTGAATTAAGTTCATTATATACTTTCTGGTTTTGCTCCCAAGCAGAAGATATTATTGGAAGAAATTTAAAAATCTGATCCAAGCCAGTATTAACTTATTGGTTCTAGCTGAGCGCTTGATACTACCAGGCAATTCTCTGATTTTTCAAAATTGTTTTCCTGTAATATTCCCCACCACTATTTTTCTAAATCTTTTCTATTTCCCTCCAGCCCCAATCCCACTTCTGCATATGACTTTCCCTTCTTGCTTAATGGAAAAAATCAAAATACTCCAACGTCACCCTCCTCTTCCTTTTTCTTCTCTACCAAGAAATACTTAAAGATGACACCTCTTCTCCTGTCTCACTTCAGAGGAAGAAGGAAACCTTATCCTTTTGGGGAGTTATTTTCCTCTTGGGTCCTGGATCCCGTGGACTCCTATTCCCTTCAATCATAAATAGGCCCTTCACTGTTTTGTATTTCTTTTGTATTTTGTATTTCTTATTACAAAATAAGAAATCTAGACAGACCCTGGAAGTAGTGGTGGGGGCATTTGGATAAGGAATTCTGAGGTAGCCCAAGACATCCTGGATATGGTTTAGACAGAAGCAAAATGGGTTCTAATTTTCTCACTTATTTTTTGTTACAGCAAAACATCCCTTCCCTTCCATTCTCTCTTCATTGTGCTGGAGATTGAATCCTTACACAGGCTAGGCAAATGCTGTACCACTGAGCCATATCCCCAGGTCCAGTTTCTTGACCCTCCCCTTCTCTCCCAATCTATCTGCACCACCCAGGCCCACTTCTATCACCATGGAGCCTAGTGCCATTGTTCATCATTTTGAATATTTTTTTCATGGCATTGTCAATCCCTCTCCCTCTTATCTTCTGCCCCATCTTCTCAGCACATTTCAAATCTTGGATCAATCCACCACCCATTTTCTCAGCTCTTACTATAGGCATTCCAAGTTAGTATAGAAAAATCACACATTTGTGTAGACTAGTGCCCATATCAATTTTGTTTTCTAACTTCAGACCCTTAGGAGGTAATAACCCTTACACTTTTTCTTCCTTACTTAATCGTGTGGGTGGGCCTGATTCTGCAGCCTCATGGAGGAATGCTTATCTTGCTCATTGTGCAGCAGGGAAGTCCTAACATAGATCGCTATGTTTTGGGATGAAGTGCTGTCAGAACACTGACAAGCACCATTTCCTTGCTCCTTTGACAAGAAGTTATTCCCTTGTTGGTACAAGTTCAGCCTACATGGCAGTTCCTGAAACTCTCGGTGTCTGGACTCCTATAATATGGTATGCTGTGATTCTAGCCTATTGTGACTGTTTTATATTAATTGGCACATACCCATTATAAAAGCTATTTTTGTGGAGCAATAAAGCAGACACAGTTTTCTGAAACCCTCTCCAGAGGGGTTTCTCTGAACCCTCAAGCTTCCCACAATCAATGCTGGAAGGACAGGCCCCTCAGCATAATTGTCTTTCCTAGTCCCCTTACTAATACTACTAATCCTATGACTCTTTCAATCCCTACTCTCTCCATCTTCCAACTATCATCATCTTCCTTCCTCCCTTCCCTTTCCTTATCTCTTTCTTCTTTCTTTTTCTATTTTCCTATGAGATGAACCCTATATTCCTCTTTCCTTTCTCTTCTGCCTTCCCAGACTTCTTTTAACCCCACTCTCTTCTCTTTATTTTGTTATTTTCTTAGTTCAGGCCACCATTTCTGTCTGGCCTCATTCAATTTTCTTCTAAATGGTACTGCCTGATACTAGCCTCATCTATTTCCAGTTGGTCTTCTATAGTCCTCTCAATGTGATATTTGCTTAGGGAAAGGAAGTAGAGACCTAGTTGGAGGTGGGGAGCAAGAGGAAGGGAAAATCAAAAGAGGAAGATCAACATCTAAAAGCCTGGTTATAGATAAATAAAAATATAAAAATATGTGCTATTTAAACCACCATTATCTTTATGAAATCTTCAGCCAAGTCTACATTGGCCACCTCTACTTTGTGGAGTTGACTTGCTGTGGGTGAAACAATAAAGTATTGAGTCCTTCTACAAGGTAATAAGAATGCACATGAAGCTGGCTAGTATCTGGCTTGCTCATTCAATTTATTTTTTATTCATTTATTTAATTTTTATTTAACAAACACTTATTGAGCATCTATCAGGTGTCAGCACATGCTAGGTACTGGAGAGTAGACACTGATTAAAACAGACACAGTCCTGCTTTAAAAGCATTTGTAGTCCAATGATAGAACAAAGGAAAAAAATAAATATTAAAAGTGGTATGACATGAGAAGATTATGAGAGCAGATATCAGGGGCACATTTTATCAGGGTTTAAAAGGAGGCCAAGGAAGGTTTCCTGGGGAGGTGGCATTTAACCTGAGATCAGAGGAACATGCAAGAATTAGCCAGATGTAGGGAAAAGTTGGAGAGAGTCTTCTAGGAATGTGAGAAAATCGAGAGGCAAGAGGGAGCAAGGAACTGAAATAAGAGAAGAAATTGAAGGAAATGAAATGGAAGAGGTAATCTGCAGACAGATCTTAATTTGTATATCAAGTATTAAAGTTTAGACTTTATCCTAAAGGCAGTGAAAAGCTACAGATGGCTTTAAGCAGGTGAAAGACTTGTTTAGATTTGTGATTTAGAAAGAACACATGATGGGATGATATGTGAAGTATTAAGAAATACACTCTCTTCATTCATCTTTCTTCTCAGGCTCTGGATTTCCAGCCTGAACCTAAGCCCCCACCCTATACCTTCACACACTTGTGCAAACGAATGCTTGCCCACAAATGCATGCCCATACAGGAACACAAACATTCTGCCAGACTCATTTGTCAGTAGAAGGGAAAACATATTAATTATTACGAAGGGACTGTAGTTGAAAGAGATCCAGACTCTACATTGCAAAACTTAAACATGAAAGGCTTTGCACTTGAACTCAGAGATGAAACCAGTGAGAGGAAATCAATTCATGCAAATGCATAAATGTGAATTGGGTTTTCCTTCTGTGCTGTGAAGGAGAAGAAATGGCCTGCTGTGAAAGATGATGTGCTAGGCAAAAGGATGGGGTGTCCCTAGATTGCTTACTGGGGTTGCAGGAGATGTGGCTGTTCCTCTGACAGATGAAGCTAAAGCACCATATGTATAACCAACCAGCCCATCACCTGTTATCAGAATCAGCAGGATCCAATATCCCAGAGGACACACTGGGCCCTGCTATGTTGAGAGGATAAACAACAATGGCATTAGCAGTTCAGACTAGCATTAGGACCACCTCAGATTACACTTGATGGATGGCTTCCCTCTACCTCACCCCGCAATCACAACATGCACCCAATCACACATGCACCTCCATCCTCTTCCCCACTTCCCTTGGGCCCCAGCCAGAGAAGCCTTTAAGAGTTAACAGGCAAGAAAGGGAAAGAAGGCCTGAAATTGAATTCTGAACTGAAATATTTATGTAATCTTAGTTGACAGACAAAATTGGTGAACTCACTTTAGAAAACTTAGATTAAGTTGTCTGCCAGGAAAAAGGCTGGAGGTTCAGATTCAGAAATCAAATTTACTCCAGGAAAAAAATAAAGTTACCTTTTTGCATACCTGAGTGTTTACAGACTCTTATCTGTGAGATTCCTTGTGCATTACAATCACCTGGCTACTGCATGGAGAATGGTTTGAAAGGAAGACTGAAAATGGATTTAGGGTGATGGGAACAGAGGAGAAAGAGATAAGCACCAGAGTAAGAGAGGTATTTAGGTGAGAGGATCAAGAACTATTGGTGATGCAACTTGATGTGAGAGATGATGAAGAGAAAGCAGTTAGGAATGATACACAAGTTTCTAGATGTAACAACAAGTCCATACTAGTGTTTGCCACTTCCAGGAGGAATCCAGGAAGAGAAGTGTTTTTGAAGAGGAAATGAGTTCAGTTTAAGATACCTGTGGAAATAATAGAGTCTGAATCTCCAGAGAAGGGTCAGAGCTGGTGAGATATCTGACTGTTTATAGATGGTGCCATAGATACTCAGGCAAAAGAAAGTATCAAGAAGGGAGGCCAGGTATGGTGGTGCAGGCCCATAATCCCAGCTACTGAGGGGTTGGGGCAGGAGAAATGCAAGCATAAAGCTAGCCTGAACAATTTAGTAAAACCCTGTCTCAAATTTAAAAAAATTAAAAATAGGAGCTGAAGATGTAGCTCAGTGCTTGTATTGCATGTATGAGGCTCTGGGTTCAATACCCAGCCCTGGAGGAAAAAAAAAAGAAAGGTGGGGTGGAGGTACATATGTCAAATATTAACATAGGTCAATGAAGAGAGAACCAAAAAGAGTCCTTTGAATTTAGCTACCCAGAGATCATGGGTTACTTTGGAGAGAGCAATTTTGGAGAGTGAGTGGGAGGGGACAAAGTTGAAACAGTGAATGGAGATGACTTTTCTAAGAAGTACAGTTGATAAGGGGAGAGAGGACTGTGGATAATGGGCAATGCGACTGTCTTCCTTCCTTCCTTCTTTCCTCCCTCCCTCCCTTCCTTCCTTCTTGGAACGAAGGAAAGATTCAGAAGAGAGGAAGAAGTTTAAGATAAAATAGAAATGAGAAAGAATAACTGAGAAAGGTGGGATCTAAAAAGTAAGAGGTATGACCAGGTGGCCAGTAGATGACAACTGGAATAGGGAGTTTGGTATAATGAGTCTGCAGCCTGGGACTCAGAGGGCAGATAACTCAAGACTTTGGGAAATGACTGTATGACAGGAAGGATCCGACCCTGCAGCCTCCACTTGTGAGGGCTGTAGAGGAAACAGTATGCTTGTGGGAAAGCTAGGGTTCTTAGTGCTAGAAAGCTAAAGAATGTTCAGTGAAGAGTCTGGGAGTCTCAGGGTTTGGTGATGAAATGGGATTCCTGAGGCCATAGAGGAACAGTTTGGGAGGAATGGGAGTGAAGAGATGTAGGAAAAATCCAAACTGCTTTTCTTTTTCTCACAAACTCAACCAATACGACAGTTCTGGTCACCAAAATATACAGGGCTCCCTCCACCAATAATCAATTTTTTCCAGCGGATATTAATTGGGTGTCTTATAATTCAACTGAATTCTGACACTATGTACCTTGAGGGCTCAGTCCCGCAAGTTTGCCCCCACTTCAGATGCTTATTGCAAGAGGCTGGTCATATTCTGACTGGCTATTTTGGGGGTTCCCACAACCTCCTCCTCAGGATAAGTCAGTTTGCTAGAATGACTCACAGAACTCAGGAAAACACATCACTTGTGTTTACCCATTTATTACAAAAGATATTACAAAGGATATGGATGATTAGCCAGATGGATGCACAGGGTAAGGCACTGGGGAGGCACATGCCTCCCTTCAGGTACTTGTATGTGTTCAGGAATATGGATGCTCTCCAAACTATGTATTTTGGATTTAATGGAGGCTTTATTACCTAGGCATGATTGATTACATCATTGGCCATGGGACTCAACTCAACCCCAGCCTCTCTCCCCTCTCCAGAGGTGGAGGGTGAGACTGTAAGTCCCAATCCTCTAATCATGCATGGATTTTACTGTGACCATGACCAGCTTCCATTCTGAAACTACTTGGGGGCCCCAGCAACCAGTCATTTCATTACCATACAAAAGACACTTTTTTTTTTTTTTTTTTTTAACTCTGGAGACTTTGAGGGTTTTAGGAATTTGTGTGTCAGGAACTAAGGATAGAAACCAAACACCTATTTCTTATCTTTTTCACAGATAAGAAAGGGAAATTGAGTCAAACATGAGGATGAAAAATTCATAAGATAGCTCATTGGAAGGGCCCCTCTCTTGAGCACATATGAAGGATAATGAGGGTCTGAGGGATGGTGGTTTGGACAGGCTGCAGGGACACAGGAACATTAATGGGAAGAGGAGAAGATTCCAACTCTCAGGATTCAGCTTTGTCCTGGGTGTACCATTACTCCAACGCTCCTGAGTCTCTGGAAGAAATCATCTGAGGATTGACTCTAGGGATAGACTCAGAGCTGAGGGCTGTTGGTCAGCAGCCCTTGGTGGCATGATTCTTGAGATGGATGCAGACTGGGGCTAGGTATTCTTCTCTGCCCCTTGTGCTGTGCTTTCTTAATGCCTCTCTTCCTGTTTATTTTAGGTCTTGATTTTCTCTCTAAACTTGGAGCCCAGGAAAAAGCATTGAGTAGTCTTGGAGAACCAGGAGTTGCTTTGGGAAAGACAGGCTGATCCACCATAGTATTACTCAATTTCAACCCACATGAGTTATTAAAGGTACTCACTCAAGGAAAGATCTGATTTTAGAGTTACATTCTGGAATGACCACTTTCATTAAAAAAGAAAGAAAAGCAACAGAGAATTTAAAAATTCTCTGTACATTGCAAATTGATTTTTTTTTCTTAAATACAAACCAAAATCCACTAATTTATTATTTTGGACTTAGGTTGGTTTATTTATGGACTATCTTCCCATGGTGATTTTTTGTTTTACTGTTTAAAAGGCACAGGTCACCTTTTAGCTGCTGTCCAGTTCATTACACATGAACAATTTAGTGTTTTTTGAGCACTTTGGAGCCCTTGAAATGCCATACATTGCAGGGACCAGCTTCCTTATGTTTTTTTCCCTGTCAGCAGATTTTGTTGAGAACATCTTGGTTGGTAGATCCCATTTTATTATTTAATGAAGAGATTCAATGAACCACTGAAGGGTAAGGTTTTAAAAAACATCCCTAGTGGGGCTCTGATATAAAGTATAAAGGTCTTCTAAGTCTGTTCCACTCCTTTTCTCTTGCATTATTAATTCAACTATAAATTGTGCACTTTAATGAAGTGTTACCTTCATGCTAACTTCCTAAGCTTTAGTGCAACATCTAGTGACACAAGGATCACTTTACAGTGGCTTCAAAACATGGGTTGGCAAAAGGGTCAGTAAAGAGAATTGTTACAGATCTTAAATTCAATACTTAAAGCAAAGGAGGTGTCTCAGAGTTTGGCTGTATCTGATGCTCAGTGTAATGATGCAAGTGATCATGCTCATATGGTATGCTGCATGACTTAGGAATGTTGCTGACATTATTTTTAAGATAGAGAAAATGCAGCTAGCCTGTGAGCGATGCTGGTAAGCTCCCTCATCCACTGATTATCAGTTGTCATTAATTCTTTGCATCCCTAGTTAACCAATTAAATCTATTTGGGAAAAAGATAAATGTTAGCCATCATACCTTAGGTTCTGTTTCTTAAGGGGAGAAAAAAAAAGAGAGAGAGAGAGAGGAGAGAGACAGAGAGAGAGAAGAGAAAAGAAGAGAAGAGAAAAGGGAAGGGAAGGGAAGGGAAGGGAAGGGATGAGGAGAGGAGAGGAGAGGAGAGGAGAGGAGAGGAGAGGAGAGGAGAGGAGAGGAGAGGAGAGGAGAGGAGAGGAGAGGAGAGGAGAGGAGAGGAGAGATGAATCGGAGGAGGGCAGTTGGTGACAGTTTGCTTCTGCTAAAGCCAGCCTGCTCTGAGCGAGCTCTTCTGTCATTTTTTCATCTGTGCTGCCATCTAGAGAGAAGAATTAAAAAGACACAAAAATAAACTGGAAGTCCTCAGATGGAATTAAGAGGAAATGGATATCAAATATTTATTTGTATAAAACTTTTAAAAACATCTGATGACTAACATATAATGCTTTTCTTCTCTCTATCCATCCTGCCCAGTTACAAAACAAGATTTGGATACCTTTGACTGTTATAAAAATGTTTTAGGCATTGCTGGAAAGCCATTTCCTGGATTCAAATTGACCTCTTAAATATGTAAAAATCCAGTTGTGTAAACTTTCTGGTAGCTTTTAACTGTCATATCATGGCCTCATTTTTCTATAACTAAAACATTGCTAGAAAAATGCTCACGTTCCAAGTATTGAAAGATTCAGAGATGAAATAGAGGCATTTGTTACTGTTGTTTTTTGTGAATTAATGAGAAGAAAAAGTCCTTTCAACACAGAGGGACAGTTTCCTGAAGTCTGTTGTGTTCTGCAGAACCTACTTGTTCTGCAAGATGTCTATCGTTGAAATGTTGGACAAATAAATTTGGGGACTGCTACGGAAAACAGTGTTAGCCAGTTTTCTTTATAGTCTTTAACTTACAAATGTGCATTGTGAACTTTTAAGAGAGCAAAGTGCTGGGTAAGCTTTCCCAAATGTACTTGACCTTAAAACCCTGGGTTTTTCATAAGATTAGTGTTGTGAGGAGCATACTTTAGGAGATACTATAAGAGGGAAAGGAAGTTGGCCTGCTGCATGCACAGCATTCACAAACATACCAGTCCTCCCTGGTCCTGTTCTATTTCTTCTCTCTGTGTCCAAACATTTTCTAAGCTTTGTTTTGGGCGGAGCGGATTGAGGAATTTAGCTACAGTCACTAACAATGGGGATAAGTCATTATGAGAACATCATTGAGTGTGCTTGCGCAAACTTAGGGGGTATAGGTTAATTACTTGACGTATCTTGTGGTAAACACCAGATGTATGAGGCTGCTGTAGCTTAACACGGTGTACTGTCTTATAGTAATTTTTTTTATTAGTAGAAGAATTTTCCTCTAAAATGATGATAAAATTATAGTATAGCAAATTATAAACCAGTAATATTGCCCTTTATTATCATTTCTGAGCACTATGCACTGTACATAATGTATTACACTTTTACTTGTATGGCAGCACAGTAGGTTTTTTATTTGTACGGCATCATAACACATGAGGGAGTAATGTGCTACACTACATTACGATAGTGACAATGTCACAAAATTTCTGCTTCATTACAATCTTCTAGGGCCACTGGTCATACATGTGATCTATTGTTAACCTAAACATTGGCATGTGGCATGTGACTGTACTTTTTTTTACTAGCAGGAATGTGATAGAGGTGGGATTTGTTTGATATTTGCTACTTGTTAGGGAGAAAAAAGTAAGTTTACCTATAGCACAAGTCAGATTTTCTCCGAGCTTGCATGTTGAGTAGCATATTGGAAGATGGTCTTTTTATTTAGTACATATTTAGTGTGCTCTAACTCTAAGGTACCAATGGGAGGGGAGACACAGCTGAGTAAAACATGACTCTTGTCTTTGTGTAACTATTATACATGTGGAAGTGTGTTAAGGTCTGTAAACAAGTCAGATTGGCACCTGTTATTTTGCCAGAGAAATGTTAGAGTCTGCAAACAAGTCTGCATGGCGCTTGGCAAAATGCCAGAGGGAGTGGTTTGTGAAGTAACAAAAGCGAGCCATTAAGTGTGGAGATTCCTTATTGGTTGACTGCTGTATCTATTTTATGCTAATTAGATAAGCTGTGTAAAATGTATAAATACCGCTCTTATTCTACAATAAATGGCTCTTACTCCTGCTGTATCAAGGTACACAAGTCATTCGTCACCCCCCCGGATATTCTGCTGCAGCCGGACTGCGGCAGAAGTGATAAGTTTACATACAAATTACTGAAAGATTCCTTATAAAGATAAATAATGGTGATACCACATTTTTTCATCATAACCGAAATAATAGATTAATTTCTATGAAGGAAAACCACACTGATCTATGGGAAAAGAAAACAGCCTTACAGAAAGGCTGTTGTAGTAGCATCATTGTTAAATCATTTCAATCTATTTTTTAAAAAAAATCAGAATGTCAAGGGCCATAAATATTTATCTGTATTAATTATGGAAAATTATTCTAGATAAAATGAAGTGAACAATATTGTTTCTCTTTTGATAACTTTTCTGCATTTTAGGAAAGGAATATATAATTTATGCTTTCACTCAGGAAGTAATGTCTCAGTTCAGGTATTAATAAATGTGATAAAAAAATCACCCTTTAGAAGGGAAACATTATTTTAATTTTATAGAAGCAACTGTGGCTCAGAGAAGTTATTTAGTTTATCCCATAGCTTATAAAGGGAAGAATAGGTATTCAAATTCAGTACTATCTGGTTCCTAGTCCTTATTATTTGTTCCCCTTAAGGTGGAGCAGATTAATTCTAGAAAATGTTTGAATATTCCCTGATTTTTATAACCTAAAAATATAACTTGCCAAAGTGAAATAGGAAAAAGTTTTCCTAGAATTTAGAAAATTATACACACAAACATAGGAGACTATATGAAAACAGAAACTGTGGGATCATATCTGTTCTTTTTATCATACTAAACCCAGTGCTTGCTACATGCCTGACATGTAGGGCCTCAATAAAAATTTGCTTGATGTGGTACCCATAAATGATAATGTTTGGGAATAGGTGGTGTGTACACATGAACACTTCAATATCTTATTGTCATTTTTTGCAAAATAATTCACAATTATGAATCTGTAAAAAGGAAATAAGATAAAGGTTAATGCAGGTCAATTAAAAATAAGTCTTAGATGGGCATGGTGGTGCACACCTGTAATTCCAGCAGCTTAGGAGGCTGAGGCAGAAGGATCATGAGTTCAAAGCCAGCTTTAGCAATTTAGCGAGGGCCTGAGCAACTCAGCAGAATCCTGTCTCTAAATAAAATACAAAAAAGGGTTGGGGATGTGGCTCAGTGGTTAAGCAATCCTGGGTTCAATCCCTGGTACTTAAAAATAAAAATCTTCTCTCTCCACAAAATGGTCTGAACCTGGCCAAGGGTTTTCCAGAATTGCAAACGTATTTCTAGTTAAATCTCAACTATTAACTATCACATTGCAAGTCAATTTGTAGATGATTAATTAGAGAATTTTCTCCTGCATAGCTTTCTTGTCATTCTCCAACAAATTCATTCCCTGAAGATTTCTAAAAAATTAGGCTTAAAAGAAAATTAGACTTGAAGATAAAGACTAAATTAATTTTTTTTTCTTAGCATCTTGCTTTATAGTACATACATAGTTCATGTTGAAAAAGAAGACAGAAGAAAGAAAGAAATGGAGAGGGGGAGAAAAAAGAGAGCTATGATCTTAGATTTTAGCCTTGGGTTAGTTATGTGAGCTTGAGATAATAATTTCTCCCTTTTGTTCAGTTTCCTTATCTGAAAGTCAGAGATGTTGACCTAATTAACCACTAAGGGATTTCTATATTCTAATTGCCTGGAGATGAGACTGAAGCCATTCTTGACTACAAACAAAACCAATCTTCCATGTGTCCACCAGGGGGTACTGTAGTACTAGTGCAGCAGCCTCTATCTTCCAATTTATCCAGTCCTATTGCTTGAGTATTTTCCTGAATTTATTCCCCTGGAAAACGTTTCTTTTCTTTACAATTTTCAAATTTAATTTTATACTACAAAGTCTAAGGTTTAATCCCATAATGGAAATTGGATAAACCAAGGAAGAATTCAGCTCAATGGATTTACATCTTTTTTTTTTGAGAGAGAGAGAGAGAGAGAGAGAGAGAGAGAGAAAGAAAGATAAGTTTTTAATATTTATTTTTTTTTAGTTCTCGGCAGACACAACATCTTTGTTTGTACATGGTGCTGAGGATCGAACCGGGCGGCATGCATGCCAGGCAAGCACGCTACCGCTTGAGCCACATCCCCAACCCGGATTTACATCTTAATAGGGAAATTAGAACCGTAGAGCTATTTGCACAGTAAATATTACCTTGTGATTTTTCATGGGCCAAAAGGAGGGCCTTGAAATTTTTTCAAAGGAAAAAAACTCAATTTATTGGCCATTCCCCAATAAATCCCAATTTCTATAACAACAAAAACATGAACTTAATACATGTGCTAAATCTATATGAAGACATCTATGAAATTACTCAAGAGTAGAAAGCAAGTTATACCATGTTTAAATAGTTATACCATGTTTTTGGATAAAAAGAAGTAAATTTGGGGCTGAAATAGTAGCTCAGTGGTAGAGTGCTTGCCTAACACGTGTGAAGCCCTGGATTAGATCCTCAGCACCACATAAAGACAAATGAAGTATTATGCCCATCTACGACTTAAAAAACAAATTTAATGCTCAAGGGAACCATACACCAACAAGACTTGACGATCATTAATATATATGCCCCAAACAATGGTGCAGCTATGTTCATCAAACAAACTCTTCTCAAGTTCAAGAGTCTAATAGACCACAACACAATAATCATGGGAGATTTTAATACACCTCTCTCACCAATGGACAGATCTTCCAAACAAAAATTGAATAAAGAAACCATAGAGCTCAATAATACAATAAATAACTTAGACTTAATTGATATATACAGAATATACCACCCAACATCAAGCGGATACACTTTCTTCTCAGCAGCACATGGATCCTTCTTAAAAATAGACCATATATTATGTCACAGGGCAAAGCTTAGCAATTACAAAGGAGTTGAGATACTACCATGCATTTTATCTGATCATAATGGAATGAAATTGGAAATCAATAATAAAATGAGAAAGGAAAAACCCTACATCACATGGAGATTAAACAATATGCTACTGAATGAACAAAGGGTTACAGAAGACATCAAAGAGGAAATTAAAAAATTCTTAGAGGTAAACGAAAACTCAGAAACAACATATCGAAATCTTTGGGACACTATGAAAGCAGTACTAAGAGGAAAATTCATTTCATGGAGTTCATTCCTTAAAAGAAGGAAAAGCCAACAAATAAATGACCTCATGCTACACCTCAAAGACTTAGAAAAAGAAGAACAAATCAGCAGCAAATACAGCAGAAGGCAAGAAATAATTAAAATTAGAGCAGAAATCAATGAAATCGAAACAAAAGAAACAATCGAAAAAATTGACAAAACTAAAAGTTGGTTCTTTGAAAAAATAAATAAGATTGATAGACCACTAGCCACACTAACAAGGAGAAGAAGAGAGAGAACCCAAATTACTAGCTTACGGGATGAAAAAGGCAACATCACAACAGACAATTCAGAAATACAGACGATAATTAGAAATTATTTTGAAACCCTATACTCTAATAAAATAGAAGATAGTGAAGGCATAGGTAAATTCCTTGAGACATATGAACTACCCAGATTGAATCAGGAAGATATAAACAACCTAAACAGATCAATATCAAGGGAGGAAATAGAAGAAGCCATCAAAAGACTACCAACCAAGAAAAGCCCAGGACCGGATGGATATACAGCAGAGTTTTACAAAACATTTAAAGAGGAACTAATACCAATACTCCATAATCTATTTCAGGAGATAGAAAAAGAGGGAGAACTCCCAAATTCATTCTATGAGGCCAATATCACCCTGATTCCCAAACCAGAGAAGGACACCTCAAAGAAAGAAAACTACAGACCAATATCCCTAATGAATTTAGATGCAAAAATCCTCAATAAAATTCTGGCAAATCGTATACAAAAACATATCAAAAAGATTGTGCACCATGATCAAGTAGGATTCATCCCTGGGATGCAAGGCTGGTTCAATATACGGAAATCAATAAACGTTATTCACCACATCAATAGACTTAAAGATAAGAACCATATGATCATCTCGGTGGACGCAGAAAAAGCATTCGACAAAGTACAGCATCCCTTTATGTTCAAAACATTAGAAAAACTAGGGATAACAGGAACTTACCTCAAAATTATAAAAGCTATATATGCTAAGCCTCAGGCTAGCATCATTCTAAATGGAAAAAAACTGAAGGCATTCCCTCTAAAATCTGGAACAAGACAGGGATGCCCTCTCTCACCACTTCTATTCAATATAGTTCTCGAAACACTGGCCAGAGCAATTAGACAGATGAAAGAAATTAAAGGCATAAAAATAGGAAAAGAAGAACTTAAATTATCACTATTTGCGGATGATATGATCCTATACCTAGAAGACACAAAAGGGTCTACAAAGAAACTACTAGAGCTAATAAATGAATTCAGCAAAGTGGCTGGATATAAAATCAACACGCATAAATCAAAGGCATTCCTGTATATCAGCGACAAATCTTCTGAACTGGAAATGAGGACATCTACCCCATTCACAATATCCTCAAAAAAAATAAAATACTTGGGAATCAACCTAACAAAAGAGGTGAAAGATTTATACAATGAAAACTACAGAACCCTAAAGAGAGAAATAGAAGAAGATCTCAGAAGATGGAAAAATATACCCTGTTCATGGATAGGCAGAACTAACATCATCAAAATGGCAATATTACCAAAAGTTCTCTATAGGTTCAATGCAATGCCAATCAAAATCCCAACGGCATTTCTTGAAGAAATAGATAAAGCAATCATGAAATTCATATGGAAAAATAAAAGACCCAGAATAGCAAAAGCAATTCTAAGCAGGAAGTGTGAATCAGGAGGTGTAGCGATACCAGATTTCAAACTGTACTACAAAGCAATAGTAACAAAAACAGCATGGTACTGGTACCAAAACAGGCGGGTGGACCAATGGTATAGAATAGAGGACACAGAAACCAATCCACAAAATTACAACTATCTTATATTCGATAAAGGGGCTAAAAGCATGCAATGGAGGAAGGATAGCATCTTCAACAAATGGTGCTGGGAAAACTGGAAATCCATATGCAATAAAATGAAACTGAATCCCCTACTCTCGCCTTGCACAAAAGTTAACTCAAAATGGATCAAGGACCTTGATATCAAATCAGAGACTATGCGTCTGATAGATGAAAAGGTTGGCTCCGATCTACATATTGTGGGGTCGGGCTCCAAATTCCTTAATAGGACACCCATAGCACAAGAGTTAAAAACAAGAATCAACAAATGGGACTTACTTAAACTAAAAAGTTTTTTCTCAGCAAGAGAAACAATAAGAGAGGTAAATAGGGAGCCTACATCATGGGAACAAATTTTTACTCCTCACACTTCAGATAGAGCCCTAATATCCAGAGTATACAAAGAACTCAAAAAATTAAACAATAAGAAAACAAATAACCCAATCAACAAATGGGCCAAAGACCTGAACAGACACTTCTCAGAGGAGGACATACAATCAATCAACAAGTACATGAAAAAATGCTCACCATCTCTAGCAGTCAGAGAAATGCAAATCAAAACCACCCTAAGATACCATCTCACTCCAGTAAGATTGGCAGCCATTATGAAGTCGAACAATAACAAGTGCTGGCGAGGATGTGGGGAAAAGGGTACTCTTATACATTGCTGGTGGGACTGCAAAATGGTGAGGCCAATATGGAAAGCAGTATGGAGATTCCTGGGAAAGCTGGGAATGGAACCACCATTTGACCCAGCTATTGCCCTTCTCGGACTATTCCCTGAAGACCTCAAAAGAGCGTACTACAGGGATACTGCCACATCGATGTTCATAGCAGCACAATTCACAATAGCTAGACTATGGAACCAACCCCGATGCCCCTCAATAGATGAATGGATAAAAAAAATGTGGCATTTATACACAATGGAGTACTACGCAGCACTAAGAAATGACAAAATCATGGAATTTGCAGGGAAATGGATGGCACTAGAGCAGATTATGCTAAGTGAAGCTAGCCAATCCCTAAAAAACAAATGCCAAATGTCTTCTTTGATATAATGAGAGCAACCAAGAACAGAGCAGGGAGGAAGAGCAGGAGGAAAAGATTAACATTAAGCAGAGTCATGAAGTGGGAGGGAAAGGGAGAGAAAAGGGAAATTGCTTGGAAATGGAAGGAGACCCTCATTGTTATACAAAATTACATATAAGAGTTTGTGAGGGGAATGGGAAAAAAATAAGGAGAGAAATGAATTACAGTAGATGGGGTAGAGAGAGAAGATGGGAGGGGAGGGGAGGGGGGATAGTAGAGGATAGGAAAGGTAGCAGAATCCAACAGTTACTATTATGGTATTATGTAAAAATGTGGATGTGTAACCGATGTGATTCTGAAATATTTGTAATGTTTTGAATAACCAATAAAAAAATAAAATTAAAAAAAAAAACAACAAATTTAAATTATTCCCTGAATAAATTCATACTATGCTTTCAACCAAAATCCCAATGGGATGATTTTGGATATTTGACAAAAAGAATTCTAAAATTCATGCAGAAAAATTAAGGTAGAAAAAAAAGACTTAAACTTTTGTGGAGGAAGAGGATTTGAACTACCAGATTTAAAAATAAATGATAAAAAAGCCAAAATTTAAACAATCTCATAGTGGCAAAAAAATAAAATAAAAACAGACCAATACAACAGAATAGCAAATCCAGAAACAAAACCAAGCACCACTATGCCCAGGATTTGTGTGTGTGTGTGTGTGTGTGTGTGTGTGTGTGTGTTGGTTACCCAATATCCCAATACTCTTCTCAATATGGGAACTAAAGGATTCTGACACTGAATCCAGAAGGAGAGAAGCAAAGGTGCAGGGTCCAACAAGTTATTTACAGACAGTGATGACAGTAATAATCCAGGAAAAGAGAATGTCTGGAGATGACAGGGTCACTAGGAGCTTAGATTCTTCCTATAATAGTTCTTGACCAAATTCTGGAAGCATTCTAACTAGGTTGTTCTTAGAGTCACCCTTGATTCATTTTTCTACTGCTAGCCTCCTTTGGTTCCAGTTTTCTGGCCTGTTTTAAAAACATTCTCATGGATTTTGTGAGACATTCCCAACAAATCCCTTTCTGTTTAAACCACCTAGAATTATTTTTAATGCTTGCAAATAGGAATCTTGATGTGCAGAAACTGGTAATGGGGAATTAGTTATAAACAACGGACTCTTAGAGAAATGAGGAGAATCTGGTTATCTAGATTCTTTATGCTTAAAGATAATAAGAGCCAATTACCATTCAGAGTTAGGACTCTGGAAGCCCATGCCGGTAGTAGTGAGATAGCTTACAAAATTAATATTCTTGAGGGGCTGGGTTGTGGCTCAGCAGTAGAGCACTTGCCTAGCATGTACGAGGTCCTGGGTTTGATCCTCAGTACTACATAAAATAAGTAAATAAAATAAAGGTATTATGTCCAACTACAACTAAAAGAATAAATATATTAAAAAAGTTAATACTCTTGAACCTTAGGCTGAGATGGGCATTGAAGACAAGACTATGGGGAACCTAATGGCAGTTGTCTTAGAACAATATGGAGGGTGTAAGTAGCTATGTGCTGAGGTTAGTTACTTCAGCTAGGAGATTGACAAATGAAAACCTCTAAATTCTCATTTTAAAATGTGAACTGAAACCCAAAGTGTGAATCTGTTATGAGAAACTGTTACAGCTTCCAGGTCTAAGATAGCTATAAACCAATATTTGTTGTTGTTGATGACTTGCAAATTAGTTGAATTTACTTCCTTACCTGGTTTATTGAATGAACATATTTAAGGTGTGGATACAGAAAGAAGTAGGTTCTTTAAAATTAAAATACAATACAGTGCCGCGGTCCGGCTGCAGCAAAATAACCGGGGGGTGACGAATGACTTGTGTACGTTGATACAGCAGGAATGGGAGCCGTTTATTGTAGGATCTGAGCGATATTTATACATTTTACACAGCTTATCTAATTAGCATAAAATAGATACAGCAGTCAACCAATAAGGAATCTCCACACTTAATGGCTCGCTTTTGTTACTTCACAAACCACTCCCTCTGGTATTTTGTCAGGCACCATGCAGACTTGTTTACAGACTCTAACATTTCTCTGGCAAAATACCAGGTGCCATCCTGACTTGTTTACAGACCTTAACAATACAGGGGAGAATTTGAGAACTTAGAGAACTCTTGCCCCTGAATTGTGAGCCTTCTTGACAGCTGAAACTTTTGCTTATGAGGTTATTTCTTCATCACCTAAAGATATTGAAACTCCATAGTTTGAAAGGATAACATTGTGAGAAAGTTGATTTTCTGATTCCCTACTCTCACTCTGCCAGATCTATAAAGTCAAATTTTAGTCTTATTCAAGAACTAATTACAAGGGCTGGAGGTACAGCTCAGTGTTAGAATGCTTGTTTAGCATGTGTGAGGCCTTGAATTTAATATCCAGCACTCCCCCCCCCCACACACACAAATGCAATTACAAAGTGAAATTCAGAAAGACAGGGCTCTAGCAACAAATGAATTGAAGACTTTGTTAATATGTGGGATGTGAGTTAGAACATATTTTAAGAAAGTTGAATGAAGACAAGGAGGACATAATTTTGAGTCTGGGTTCAATTTAGTAATAGGTTTATAAGTGATTCTAGATTAGTCGTGGTAGTTTGAGAAGTTGGAAATAATTCTGTTCAGCTAATGGTAGATTGGAATCTGGACTGAATGATTGATTGTTCATGCAAAATGAAATTGAGATACAAATTTCTTCAGTGGAATGTAAAAGAATAAAGTTTTAAATTTCAGAAGACAGAAGCTTGAGTAGATTTATATTTGACCTACCCACCCACCTCAACTGTATCTACCAAAAAAAAAAGAACCAGAAGACACTTGACAAATCTGTAAGAAGAAGGTCAGCATATTTGAAAAGTGCTTTGGAGAATGTTCTCTGTAGATCAGGACTGAGGGCAAAACAGATTATCGTTGAATTTGGCTACTGTATTTCATGGGAATGGGAGAATCCCAGAATGGGTTGGTCTAAGCAGTATTTGATACTTGCATGTGGCTAACTTGAAAGGTAGTAGGGTCAATGTGAAAAACAGAATGCTCTGACCCATTGATTCTTGAGAGGTGTTATGGTTTGGATCTTGCATGTCCCTCAAAAGTTCGTGTGTTGCAAGCTTGGTCCTCAATGCAGCAATGTTCAGAGGTGGAGCTTAAGGGAAGTGATTGAATCATGAGGGCTGTAACCTCATCAGTATATTAATCCATTGATAGGTGAGTGGACTCATGAGAGATGGTGGAAACTGTAGTCAGGTGGGGCATAGTTAGAGGAAGTAGAACAGTTTTTCTCCATCACTCCCTTCCACTGTTATATTCTGTCTTACCTCAAGCCCAAAGCAATGAAGTCATTCAAGCATGAACTGAAAACTCTGAAACCATGGGCCAAAATAAAATTCTCCTACTTAAAGTTTTCAGGTGTTTTGGTCAGTGACTATAAGCTGAGAAATATAGGTGGTGACTGACTGATCATGAAGCCCCTAGAACCAAAACAGACAGGGAGCTCACTAGTGGTCTTACATGACTTATGTAATAAACAAACTTCAGGTTGAAAAGAGAGACATTATCCAATTCTCAGTTATGAATGCACTCTCAGACACAGTTTTAAAAAAATCTAGGTACCTTGGGGAAATGCCTGCTTGACATTTCCTACTAGATCAAAAGAGTTAAAAATAGTAAATATTGTTGAAACCTTGAAAAAAATATGTGAAAGTTAGCAGAAAAATTTCAAATGTCCAGTAGTGCACAGAACATGTTTGGCTGTGATTCTACAGTGAGAGATAAACTGCAGTACCTAGCTGTTTATGAATATGAGGAGGCACTATTTTATAAAACTCTTTCAATTTCAGAGACCTGCTACTAGGTCCCCATAGAACACCTAACCCCGGGACACCAGGTAACTTTGTAATTGTAATTGCCAATTCTTATGTAGGAGTTAATTGAGACTCCTAACTCAAGTTGAAAAAGTGAATATAGAGCCAGACCTCGACAGATCTTGAAGGCAAGGACTTTAATAGACACATTGCTCATATTCTCCTGCTGCCTACCTGTCTTATTCTCCAATTTATATTTAACTGTCTCATTGGGCATTTGCTATGACAAACTGACTTGTGAAAATCCTGGTTCTCTGATGCTCCTTCCTGGCAAGAAGTTTATTGCTTTAGTATTTAAAGCTTACCAGAATGACCCAGAAAGATCAAGGAAAAAGACAATTCTCACAACAAGCAAAACTTGAAACAATATTGTTTCTAGGGATTAGTAGTAGTTAATGCTTTGATAATCTAAGTAGAGCTTCGTAAGGGGCAATATTGGTGACAAGGCAGTTTAAGAAAAAGGTATACATAAGGACATCTAAGAATGGGCCCAAAGATGCAAATATTATGTCTCATTTTATCATTGAAAGGGAAACCAGAGATGATCAAATTCCCTAATAATGATGTTTAAAGTTTTAATTAGTTTTGGACTTCACTCTGAAGATTAATAAATCAAATAAACTTGATCCTTCAGTGGTTGAATCTGGCTTTGTGTGTGTGTGTGTGTGTGTGTGTGTGAGAGAGAGAGAGAGAGAGAGAGAGAGAGAGAGAAATACCACATATTTTATTTTTTTACTCTTCCTTATAAATACCTAGGCTCCCCAGACTATGGTTTGAAATTCA
The DNA here is from genome assembly GCF_048772815.1 of Callospermophilus lateralis. Taxonomy (NCBI): domain Eukaryota; kingdom Metazoa; phylum Chordata; class Mammalia; order Rodentia; family Sciuridae; genus Callospermophilus; species Callospermophilus lateralis. The sequence continues at coordinate 54,262,552 of NC_135313.1, read as the reverse complement.
CTGATCTAGTTCAACCTCATTTTAGAGGCTGTTTAAAGAATTGGTTTGATTGGTCTCAGTCTTTACAGTTAGTGGCTTAGCCAGAAAAACCCAAATTTGTGTTTTAAACTAGTACTCTCTCTAAAAGAGCACATTACTTCTTACTTGGGAATAAATTTGATTTAATAGCAACTCCACTCATATTTTCTAATCCTTAACTCATCATGACAGAAAAGTATCATCATTTGCCATTCTTCAAAAGGTGGAAAGTTGAATGGCACTTGAGTAAAAACAGGATTAAATATTTGAAAATAAATTTATAATTTGCATCACATAAACTTTCCCTTTCAGACTTGGAGTGACCTTCCAGCCATGTAACAAACACTGTGCTAAGAATATTGTACCCATTGTCTAATTTAAGGGACAAGCAGCTCAAGTATTGGAAATATGCTATTGTCTCCATCTATGAGACTTCTCTTATTTAAGGTTGCTCTATCTAGTAATAGTAGCCAGTAGGCCCACATGAAAACTGGCTCTTGAAATCTGATTAGACTGAGATAAATATATCTCAGTGTGAAATGTGAAATGGTAAGTATGAAATGGATAGCCAGGCACAGGATGCATTCAGAACCCCAAACAGACAAGATCAAATTAGAACCTCTCCATGACACACATTATGATTAAATGCCTAACATAACATAACAAAGAAAAAAAAATTTTAAACCTGGAAAAGTAAAATCAGCATTACTTCTGATTTCTTAGCACAAACTCTTAAAGTCAGGAGGGCTTGGCATGATGTGTTCCAAGTTCTGAAAGAAAATAACTGTCAATGAAGAGCACTATGTCAGCAAAGCTATCCTTTAGATTCAATGAGAAATAGAAAGCTTTCCAGATAAGCATAAAATAAAAGAATTCATGACTACTAAGCCAGCATTATAGAAAACACTTAAAGAAATACTCCACACAGACAAAATCAAAAGCAAATCCCAGAGCTCACAAATAAACAGATCTCATTTGCAGAGTAGCTAAGAAAATGAGAAATGGGACTAAATTAAACATTTGAAATAAATCAAAATGGCAGGAATTAATAAACATCTCTTTTTTTAAAATTAATTTTTATTGTTGGTTGTTCAAAACATTACATAGTTCTTGATATATCTTATTTCACACTTTGATTCAAGTGGGATATGAACTCCCATTTTTACCCTGTATACAGATTGCAGAATCACATCAGTTGCACAACCATTGATTTACATATTGCCATTCTGGTGTCTGTTGTATTCTGCTGCCTTTCCTATCCTCTACTATCCCCCCTCCCCCCTCCCCCCTCCCCTCCCCTCTTCTCTCTCTACCCCCTCTACTGTAATTCATTTCTCCCTAATAAACATCTCTTTATAATACCACTGAATGAAAATGATCTCAACTATCAGATTAAAGACATTGGCTGGCAGAATGGATTAAAAAATAAGATCCTCCAGGCAAAGTGGCGCATGCCTGTAATCCCAGCTGCTTGGGAGGCTGAGGCAGGAGGATTGCAAATTCAAAGCTGCCTCAGCAATTTAGCAAGCACTAAGCAACTTAGTGAAACCCTGTCTCAAAATAAAAAATAAAAAAGACAGGGGATATGGCTCAGTGATTAAGCACCCTTGAGTTTTTTCAACTTGATTAAAAAAAAAAAGTGGGGGAGGACAAAAAGAGAAAAACAAGACCTAACTATATATTGTTGTAAGAGACCAACCTTACAGGCAAAGACAGCCACAGGCTAAAAATTACAGGATAGAACTTGATATACCATACAAATGGAGCCTGAAAACAAGCAGGAGTAGCTACTCTCATATCTGAAAAAGCAGATTTCAAGCTAAAATTAATCAGAAGAGACAAAAAGTGTCACTTCAGGGGCTGGCTCAGTGGTAGAATGCTTGCCCAGCACATGTGAGGCACTGGGTTCAATCCTCAGCACCACATAAAAATAAATAAAATAAAGGTATTGTGTCCATCTATAAGTAAAAAATATTTTTTAAAAAAGAATGTCATTTTATACTGGTAAAGGGAACAATCCAACAATAAGGTATAATGATAATAAATATTTATGCACCAAACGTTGGTTGTTTTAGTCACTTTTTTTACTGCTGTGACAAAAAGACCCAACCAGAACAATTGCAGAAGAGGAAAAGTTTATTTAAGGGATAACAGTTTCAGAGGTCTTAGTCTATAGAAGGCTAGCTTCATTCCCTGGGGCTCAAGGTGAGGCAGAACATCATGATGAAAGAGTGTGGCAGAGGGAAGTAGCTCACATGGTGATCAGAAAGCAAAGAGAGAGAGGTCTCCACTGGCCAGATACAAATATATACCCCCAAAGTCATGCCCCAATTCCCACCTTCTCCAGCCACACCCTACCTCAGTTACCACTCAGTTAATCCCTATCAGGAGATTACATCACTGATTGGGTTAAGACTCTCACAACCCTATTATTTCTCCTTTGAACCTTCTGGCATTGTCTTACATGTTAGCTTTTGGGGGACTCCTCACATCTAAACCATAACATTGGTGCACGTAATTACATAAAAGAGACACCACTTGAATTAAAGCCTCAGATAGATCCCAGTACGATTATACTTGGTGATTTCAACACACATTTCTCATCAATCAATAGGTCATCCAGACATAAACTCAGGAAAGACTCTTTAGACCAGAAAAATATTAATATTATAATAAAAATGGACTTAACAGATAGCTATAGAATATTTCATCCAAGAAAGTGAATACACTTTCTTGTCAGTAGCTCATGGAAACTTTTCCAAAATAGACCATGTTTTAGGGCACAAAGAAAGTCTTAGAAAATACACACACAAAAAAAAATTCATATAATTCTTTGTATCTTATCAGATCATAGAGGAACAAATTAACACCCAAAACAGCAGAAGACAGGAAATAACTAAAATCAGAGCTGAAATCAATGAAATTTAAACAAAAGAAACAATTCAAAAAGTTGTTTTTTTGGGCTGGGGATGTGGCTCAAGTGGTAGCACGCTCGCCTGGCATGCATGCGGCCTAGGTTTGATCCTCAGCACCACATACAAACAAAGATGTTGTATCTGCTGAAAACTAAAAAATAAATATTAAAAAATTCTCTCTTTCTCTCTTTAAAAAAAGTTGTTTTTTTTTGAAAAAAATAAATAAAATTGATAAGCCCCTAGTTATGCTAATGAAGAAAAAGAGAGCAAAACTCAAATTACTAAAATTCATGATGAAAAAGGAAATATTCATGATGGACACTACTGAAATACAAAAGGTAATTAGAAACTATTTTGAAAATTTTTATTGTCAGCTTCAATAAAATAGAAAATCTTGAAGGCATCCACAAATTTCAAGAGACATATGACCTACCCAAATTGAATCAGGGGATATACACAATTTAAATGGGTCAATTTCAAGCAATGAAATAGAAGACACCATAAAAATCTTAACAATCAAGAAAAGCCCAGGATCAGATGGATTCTCAGGCCAAGTTCTACAGAACCTTCAAAGAAGAATTAACACCAATACTCCAATTATTCCATGAAATAGAAAAGAAGGGAGCCCTTACAAACTCATTCTATGAGGCTGATATTATCCTGATATTGAAGCCAGACAAAGATATATCAAGGAAAGAAAACTTCAGACCAATATACCTGATGAACATAGATGCAAAAATTTTCAATAAAATTCTGGCAAACTGCATACAAAAGTGTATTAAAAAGATAGTGCACCTTGATCAAGTATGGTTCATCCCAGGGATGTAAGGTTGGTTCAACATATGGACATCAATAAAAGTAATTAATCACATTAATAGACTTAAAGACAAGAATCATATAATCATCTCAGTAAATATAGAAAAAGCATTTGACAAAATACAGCACACCTTCATGTTCAAAACACTAGAAAAACTAGGAATAGTAGGAACATACCTTAATATTGTAAAATCTGTATATGTTAAGCCCAAGGACAATATCATTGTAAATGAAGAAAAATTGAAAGCATTCCCTCTAAAAATTGGAACAAGACAAGGATGCCTTTTTTCACCACTTCTATTCAACATTGTACTTGAAACCCTAGCCAGAGCAATTAGAAGAAAGAAATTAAAGGGATACGGATAACAAAGGAAGAACTCAAACTATCACTATTTGCTGATGACATGATTCTGCATTTAGAAGATCCAAAAAATTCCACCAGAAATCTTCTGGAACTAATAAATGAATTCAGTAAAGTAGCAGGATATAAAACCAACACCCATAAATCAAATGTATTTCTTTATATCAGTGATGGATCTACTGAAAGAAAAATTAGGAAAACTATCCCATTCACAATAACCTTAAATAAAATAAAATACTTGGGAATCAACCTAACAAAAGAGGTGAAAGACCTCTATGATGAAAACTACAGAATGCTAAAGAAAGAAATTAAAGAAGACCTTCAAAGATGGAAAGAGCTCACATGCTCTCAGAGAGGCAGAATTAATAGTGTCAAAATGACCATACTACCAGAAGTGTTATACAGATTTAATGTAATTCCTATTAAAATCTTAATGACATTCTTCATAGAACTAGAAAAAGCAATTATAAAATTCATTTGGAGAAATGAGAGACTCAGAATAGAAAAAGCAATCTTTAGCAAGAAGTGTAAAGCCGGAGGTATCACAATGGCAGACCTTAAACTATACTACAGAGCCATAGTAACAAAAATGGCATGGTATTGGCACCAACACAGACAAAGACCAATGGTACAGAATAGAAGACAAGAGACAAATCCACATAAATAGACAAAGGCTATAAAAGCTTTCCATTGAAAAAAATAGCCTATTCAACCAAAGGTACTGGGAAAACTGGAAATCCATATGTAACAATATGTAATTAAACCCCTATCTCTCACCCTGCACAAAACTCAACTCAAAGTGGATCAAGGACCTAGGAATTAAACCAGAGACCCTGCACCTAATAGAAGAAAAAGTAGGCCCAAATCTTCACCGTCTCAGCTTAGGATCTAACTTTCTTAACAAGACTTCTAGAACACAAGAAGTAAAATCAAGAATCAATAAATGGGATAGATTCAAACTAAAACGTTTCTTCTCAGCAAAGAAAACAATCAATAAAATGAAGAGAGAGCCTACATAATGGGAGAAAATCTTTACCATAGGCACCTAAGATATAACACTAATCTCCAGGATATATGAAGAACTCAAAAAACTTAACACCAAAAAGCCAAATGACCCAATCAATAAATAGGCTAAGGAACAGAACAGACACTTCTCAGAAGAAGACATATAGTCAATCAACAAATATATGAAAAAATGTTCAATATCTCTAGCGATTAGAGAAATGCAAATCAAAATTATGGTAAAATTTCATCCCACTCCAGTCAGGGTGGTAATTACCAAGAATATAAGCAACAAAAAATGTTGGTGAGGATGTGGGGGAAAAGGTATACTCATACATTGTTGAAAGGACTACAAATTGGTGCAACCACTCTGGAAAGCAGTATAGAGATTCCTCAGAAAACTCGAAATGGAACCACTATGTGATTCAGCTTTCCCACTCCTTGGTTTATACCCAAAGGACATAAAATCAGTATATTACAGTGATGCAGCCACATCAATGTTTATAACAGTTCAACTCACAATAGCTATGGAACCAACCTAGGTGCCTTCAATGTGGTATATATATACAATGGAATATTACTCAGATTTAAAGTTAAAAAAGACATTATGGCATTTGCAAGTAAATTATGGAGCTGGAGAATATCATGCTAAGTGAAAGAAGCCATTCCCAAAATACCAAAGGCTGAATGTTTTCTCTGATATGCAGGTACTAATTCACAATAAGCTGTGGTCCCTAGGAAGAATAGAGGTACTTTGGACTAGGCCCGAGGGAAGTGAAGGGAGGGGAGGGGGTAAAGAGTGTAGAAAGGATAGTAGAATAAACCAGACATTATTACCCTGTGCGCATATATGACTAAATGACTGGTGTGATTCTACATGATGTACAACCAGAAGAATGAGAAGTTATACTCCATTTATGTATGATGTGTCAAAATGCATTCTACTGTCATGTATAACTAAATAAAGCAAATAAAAAAAATCCACAAGCCTAAGGTAGTGGGCCTGGGCCAGAAGAAAAAAAGTCTCTAAAAAGTAAATTAAAATTAATTTCACATGATTCTGTTTACATTTAGAAAATGTGACTATTAGAAATATTTAAATTACACATATGCCTTGCTTTATATTTTCATCCATCAGTGCTGACGTAAGAGATATATCAAAGGAGTGGAAATCAAACCAGCAGAATTTGGCCAATGTTTCCTGTAACTTGTGTCAGAAATATAAAGATGTTAATTTCTGGGGTTTTGGGTGTGGCTCAGTGGTACAGCTCATTCTGGGTTCAATTCCTAGCAACCAAGACAGATACAAAACAACATGCAAATAAGCAAACAAAAAGTTGTCAGTTTCTTCACAAGTATGAGCTGCTGAGCTTTCACTTTTGCATAAAATCACTGTCTGCAAACTTGAATTTCACATTTTCCAAAAAGTATTGCAATCATAGTGAGCTTGTTGTCCCCAGGAATGTGGACTGTGTCTAGTTATGCTTTCAACACAGAACAAGGTATCTTGTTGACATTTGGCAATTTTGTTTTAGAAATCTGATGGAAAAGAGCTCTTTGTTTAGTTCCTCTGGGAAGGTATAAATGGGTCTTCTAGTGAATGGCTTTGAACATAGAAATGTGTTTCGAAAATGTGAGCCTCACATCACCTTATCATATACTTTCTAATTCTATTTCACTATAATTTTTCTTTTTCTTTTTTTAAAATTTTTATTTTCTGGACCTGGGGATTGAATCCAGGTTCTCCTGCATGCTAAGCAAGTGCTCTATACACCACATTTTTTTTTTTTTTTTTTTTTGCTTTGCAAATCTGGAGTAGCTGGGATTATAGATATGCATCACCACATTTAGCACCCTACCATAAAATTTTAGTTCCTCTACCTCTAACCTTGAAGGTAGAAGAAGGTAGAGTAGATAATTATTTAATATCATTCTCTATATCTGATATATAAAATTTGAGTTTGACCGTTATTGCTTTTAATTATATCAATTAACCAAAGATTTCTATTAGACCAATATACATCACATGATAAAATCACAGTTAATGCCCTTCCTTATTAGAGACCAAGAAGGAATCCTAAATTTCTAGAATGTAACAATTTCCTTGACATCATAAATGTAGGGGAATTCCAGTAAAGTACAAATTACTGAGATATAATCATATTGTGACCGTTTTTGAAATGCTGGAGAATGAGAATACATAAGGACAGCATACCTGCTGAAGTATCAGTTAGTGTCTTCTCAAATCTGTTCCTCCTTCTGTGTTGATGGTTTTCCCATCTGTTCACAACCCTTTTACAGTTCCTCACAAATTGCTTCCCTGTGCTCAAGTGGTCATTCATTAGCATCAGTTCTACCTTTAAACCATCTTTTGACTTCCTCTGTTTTCCAATCATTTTCAGGGTATCTTTCCTAGGTAAGTTTCCTCATCAACTCTGACTTGAACACCTAAAATAGTCCTTAAGTGACTGGGTTTCCAGGATGAAAACCTATTGAACTTTTTTCAGTTTGTTTCCCATTTTATTGAAGTTACAAATTGCCATAAGAATTATGTATCTAAACATCCTAAACATATAAGTATATGATTCCCTCACTTGGACACTTTCCGAATAGATCCCAATGGTTTACTGGATAAAGTTTAAACTTTTTAACAGGATATTTAAGATCCTAGGTACTCTAATCTTAATTTATCTTCCCAGATTTATCTCCTGCCACTCCCAACATATTCTTTATCATGAATAACCAAGTTTAAAAAAATCATGCACATAAAAATCTATCAATATTTTGAGTTTTTTATTAGCAATAGTGGGCAGGAGGAGGGTGAAAGAGAGAGGAAGGTGAAATACTGGGCGATGATATTGATCAAATTATATTGTGATATTGTGTGCATGTATATGAATATATAACAACAAATCCCACTATCGTATATGATTTTAATGCATCAATATGGAAAAAATCAAGAGTCGGGGAATTGAAAGGACTTGTGTATGATACAATAAAATGGAAATTATTCAAATACAAATTTATTACTTGTGGAAATTTTATTCTATGTGATTCCTTTTGTTAATGAAGTGGGAATTCTTTTGATAGCAAACAACAGAAATACAATTTAAATGAGTTCTGGCAAAAATTAGAAATTATTGCCTTATGAATTCCATGAAAGAGTTAAAAAGTCAACCCAAGAGATGAGTAGGTGCAGTTGGACCTCAGGAACACCTGGAGGAACACTGCTGCCAACAAAATTCTCTGTCTCATTTGGCTTGTTTCCTCTCAGCAGGTTAGCTTCCTCTTCCTCTGCTCCAACTACATCAGAATCTCCTCATAAATCAGAAAAAATGGACACCAACAGCTCTTTGGTCAACATCCTTTAACAACTACATGGTTGCCTCTTTATTCCAGTCTAAAAAATCTAGATAAAGTCTTCTTATCTTACCGGTTTAGGTCAGGAGCCTACCCCTGGACCTATCAAGTGTGACCAGAGGAGGAGGATCATGTAGCATAGAAAAGTTCTGATTATAGTCATGTGGATGGTGACAGGAGAGGGAATATCAGTTCTTAGGAATGAGATTTTTGGGAAGGCAACATCACAGACATTTTCTATGGTAAGTAATTCTTAAGATCTTTTAGTGAATTAAGTTAAAAAGAGTTGAAATTTATGTTAATTATATTTAACTTCAATTATAATTATTAGTCAATCCATATCTGCTAATACTGCAGCCTGATTCATCATAATAGATTTTTAGGTCTTCTTGGCCTGCAAGTTTGTATTCATAATTTGCTTACTCTATTTTTTGCTCATTCAGTTTGTTTTAGGTACCTATATTGGTTCCAAATACTGATAATTTTCTTTACTGACAGTCATAGCTCATACTTGTTTTGTTGCTTATTTTATTGGTAATCATTTGTGCGGTTGTAAAGTTTGTAGATATGTGTATAAATAAAACCTAGTAGGATAAGGAGTCGGTAAAATGATTTCTCGATTGAGTGACTGTATATATTCTGGTGGGACTAGATGGGGACTTAAAGACACCAAAGTTTTAACTAGCCAGTATGCAGAGAATGAGCTTCCCAGTTTTTAAAATGTTGACACAGTCCCATGTGTGTTGGTGAGTTTCTGATCTCCTAAGGTATTATCCTTATTCGCCACCCCACAGTCCAATAACTAGAGAATAAGATCATGGTATAGCATAGGGCTGTCCGTTATGGATGATTCCAATTGCTTTTTAATATTTTGAGTATCACTGGTATTGAAGTACAAGTAATTTGGCTGAACACCTTTAGTGGGTATACCTCAGGACAAAACATAACAAAACAAAAAAACCAATAAAGGACTCTTATTATTACTACTACTATTACTCCTCTGTTGGGAATTGAACACTGGGGCACTCTACCACTGAACTACATCCTCAACCTTTTTTATTTTTTACTTGGAGAGCATTTTCCCCTAAGTTGCCAAGGCTGTCCTAGAACTTGTGATCAGCCTGCTTCAACTTCCTGAGTTGAAGGTGAGTACCGCAGTGTTTTGTAGTCAAATTATCTTTAATGACCAAATTGTTAGTAAAAAAAAAAAAAAAAAAAAAAATATATATATATATATATATATAGAATTTTTTTGAAAGTAATAATGGAAATAACGGAGCCAGGCATCATCATCAAGTATTGCTAACATCATAAAAAAGATATAACCAGACATTACTTCCTCCTGATGTAAGCCTTATCACCACCTATGAGTGTTCTTGCCAAGAAACTAAAAAATTAAACCCAAATAAAATAAAATCTCTAGCCCCATCTAGCAATTTACAGATGGTAAAGGGAAGAGAGAAGCAAACCAATTGATGCCACACAAAGTCAATTAGCACAAATCCAAAAATAGAAATCTCTTTAGAGTGAATGACCTGGCTTCTTTAAAATAACTTATAAGGAAAAAATATGGATGAGGTGAGGAAAACATAGATTAAAAGAGGCTTAAGAATGTCAGCCAGATACAATGTGAGGGCCTTATTTGAGTTCTGATTTAAATAAACAACTAGATAGATAGATAGAACATTTGCATCTAGATCCATGAGTTACAGCCATAGAAGAAAGGATTAAGTAAGGGAGTCTCTGCACCATGGGTTGTATACATCACACCACTCAGAAATAAACCAGTGCTGTAAAACCTAGGAAGAAACTGGCTACAAAGCTGGAAGAGTATATTCTATTTGAGGGGTGAAGAAACCTCATGGTTTCAGGTCTGGTACCATGGCATTCTGTGAAATTCGATGTTATCAGAAGTCCATTGAACTTGGGATTCACAAACTTCTCTTTCAGAGTTTGGTGTAAGAAATTGCTCAGGACTTTAAAATGGATCTCTGCTTTCAGAACACAGCCACTGGTGCTTTTCAGAGGCAAGTGAGGCCTATTTGGTTGACCTTTTTGAAGACATCAATCTGGATACTATCCAGGCCAAATGTAAAAGTAATAATTATGCCAAAAAACATCCAGCTAGTACACCACATACCTGGAGAAGATACTTAAGAATCCACTGGGGCAGGAAACATTTCATTCTAAAAAAACAAAACATAAAAAAACAACCGGTCTTTTCTTCCTGATACTGGTAGTTCTGGATATTAATTTTTTCCCCTCCATGAGGTCAAATGGTACCTAAATATATGCCCATGAATAGAAAAAAAAGGGGATGGAAGTCAGGTATTGGCAGTTATTCTGTTTATATTTGTGAATTTTTAATATAAATTCAGGGTAGTAAAGCATTAATACAAGTCAGTGTTTCAGCTACTAAGTTCCATCAGTTCAACTTTATAACAATTATAAATAAACTTGTTAAATTTTTCTAGATATTGCAATGTTAGGATTTTGTTTTGGTACTGGGGATTGAACTCAGGGGTGCTCTAACACTGAGCTACATCCCCAGCCCTTTTTATTTTTCATTTTGAAGACAGGGTCTTGCTAAGTTTCTGAAGATGTCCTGGAACTTGTGATCCTTCTGCTTCAGCCTCCAAGTTGCTGAATATGGATTATAGACACAGTTGACCATGCCAAGTTTAGATTTTTTAAAAATGAGAATATTTTGTATCGATGGCAACTAAATGGTATTAGTGGCATTTTTATTATAAAGCAGATAGAATCTACTCACTACAATTTTCTGAGTTGTCCTACATGCAAGTTTTTTTTTTGAGACAGAATCTTTTTTTTTTTTTTATTGGTTGTTCAAAACCTTACAAAGCTCTTGACATATCATATTTCATACATTAGATTCAAGTGGGTTATGAACTCCCATTTTCACCCCAAATACAGATTTCAGAATCACATCGGTTACACATCCACATTTTTACATAATGCCATACTAGTAACTGTTCTATTCTGCTACCTTTCCTATCCTCTACTATCCCCCCTCCCCTCCCCTCCCATCTTCTCCCTCTATCCCATCTACTGTAATTCATTTCTCTCCTTGTTTATTTTCTCATTCCCCTCACAACCTCTTATATGAAATTTTGTATAACAATGAGGATCTCCCTCTATTTCCATGCAATATCCCTTTTCTCTCCCTTTCCCTCCCACCTCATGTCTCTGTTGAATGTTAATCTTTTCTTCCTGCTCTTCCTCCCTGCTCTTTTCTTAGTTGCTCTCATTATATCAAAGAAGACATTTGGTATTTGTTTTTTAGGGATTGGCTAGCTTCACTTAGCATAATCTGCTCTAGTGCCATCCATTTCCCTGCAAATTCCATGATTTTGTCATTTTTTAGTGCTGAGTAATAATCCATGGTGTATAAATGCCACATTTTTTTTTTATCCATTCATCTGTTGAAGGGCATCTGAGTTGGTTCCACAGACTAGCTATTGTGAATTGTGCTGCTATGAACATCGATGTGGCAGTATCCCTCTAGTACGCTCTTTTAAGGTCTTCAGGGAATAGTCCGAGAAGGGCAATGGCTGGGTCAAATGGTGGTTCCATTCCCAGCTTTCCCAGGAATCTCCATACTGCTTTCTAAATTGGCCACACCAATTTGCAGTCCCACCAGCAATGTACAAGAGTATCCTTTTCCCCACATCCTCGCCAGCACTTGTTGTTGTTTGACTTCATAATGGCTGCCAATCTTACTGGAGTGAGATGGTATCTTAGGGTGGTTTTGATTTGCATTTCTCTAACTGCTAGAGATGGTGAGCATTTTTTCATGTACTTGTTGATTGATTGTATGTCCTCCTCTGAGAAGTGTCTGTTCAGGTCCTTGGCCCATTTGTTGATTGGGTTATTTGTTATCTTATTGTCTAATTTTTTGAGTTCTCTGTATACTCTGGATATTAGGGCTCTATCTGAAGTGTGAGGAGTAAAAATTTGTTCCCATGATGTAGGCTCCCTATTTACCTCTCTTATTGTTTCTCTTGCTGAGAAAAAAGTTTTTAGTTTGAGTAAGTCCCATTTGTTGATTCTTGTTATTAACTCTTGTGCTATGGGTGTCCTATTAAGGAATTTGGAGTCCGACCCCACAATATGTAGATTGGAGCCGACTTTTTCTTCTATCAGATGCAGAGTCTCTGATTTGATATCAAGCTCCTTGATCCATTTTGAGTTAACTTTTGTGCATGGCAAGAGAAAGGGATTCAGTTTCATATGGATTTCCAGTTTTCCCAGCACCATTTGTTGAAGATGCTATCCTTCCTCCCTTGCATGCTTTTAGCCCCTTTATCAAATATAAGATAGTTGTAACTTTGTGGATTAGTCTCTGTGTCCTCTATTCTGTACCATTGGTCCACCCGCCTGTTTTGGTACCAGTACTATGTTGTCTTTGTTACTATTGCTCTGTAATATAGTTTGAAATCCGGTATCGCTATACCGCCTGATTCACACTTCCTGCTTAGAATTGCTTTTGCTGTTCTGGGTCTTTTATTTTTCCATATGAATCTCATGATTGCCTTATCTATTTCTACAAGCAATGCCTTTGGGATTTTGATTGGCATTGCATTAAACCTATATAGAACTTTTGGTAATATCGCCATTTTGATGATGTTAGTTCTGCCTATCCATGAACAGGGTATATTTTTCCATCTTCTAAGATCTTCTTCTACTTCTCTTTTTAGGGTTCTGTAGTTTTCATTGTATAAATCTTTCACCTCTTTTGTTAGGTTGATTCCCAAGTATTTTATTTTTTTTGAGGATATTGTGAATGGAGTGTTTTTCCTCATTTCCGTTTCAGCAGTTTTGTCGCTGATATACAGAAATGCCTTTGATTTATGCGTGTTGATTTTATATCCTGCCACTTTGCTGAATTCATTTATTAGTTCTAGTAGTTTTTTTTTGTAGACCCTTTTGGGTCTTCTAGGTATAGAATCATGAGACAGAATCTTGCTAAATTGTCCTGGCTGCTCAAACTTGGGATCCTCCTACATCAGCCTCCCAAGTCTCCGGGATTATTGTTCTGTGCCACTGCACCCAGTTACAAGTACATTCTTTTAACATTGTCTTTGGTGCTATTCCTGTGAATCATTTATGAAAATAGATTAAAACATTAAGGAGAGAAAGAGATAATCAAGGAAACAAACACTGGATATTTGATGATATTAAAAATTGGGTTGGCTTGGCATGGTGGCACAGGCCTATAATCCCAACTACTTGAGAGGCTGAGGTAGAAAAATCATAAGTCGGAGGCTAGCCTGGACAACTTGCCAAGAACCTGTGCCAACCAACCAACCAATCAAACAAACAAACAAAAGCTAGGGATGTAACTCAGTGGTAGAGTATACTTGGGTTCAACCCTCAGTACCTAGGGTAGGATGGGGCAGAAGCGGGAGTCGGGTGGGGTGTTGGATCTAGTGTGGAGAAGGAAGTAGGGAAGGTGAATGAGGCATGACTCAGTGTACTAGTTTCTCTGTATGCTTAATATTTTCCAAATAAAAAGTCAACAAATAAATTACATTCATTTAATAACTCCCTTTGAGTTCACATAATTAAGTTCCCTAATATTACAGTTGGAAAAAAAATTGAAGTCTAAAGGATTGAATCAGTGTGAAAAAAATAAAGACTTCAGAATCTCACTAGCTATATGATCTGGGGCAAATTTCTTAACTTCTCTGAATCTCATTTTAGTCATCTCTATGAGACTAATAGCTCTTGCCTTAAAGACTTAAAGACTTTAATTTTGTGAAAATTAAAGTAAGATGTTCCTGTGAAGTGCCTAGCACAGTGAGCAGAATAAATGCTCACTAAGTGGCAAATGTTACTACTATTAAGGTGTCTTAAGATCCCTCAGCTTGAGGTGGCTCAGTCAGATCTAGAGCAAAGGTTTCCTCATAAATGGCATAAATGGATCTTCCATGTTATGTTATTTTTTCTGAATAAATGACTTCTAATTAAAACCAGTTGAGTGCGAACAGAAAAGAAATACCTGAATGGAAATTATCTGGTGAGTAATGAGAAGTTGTTTATTCTGAAAAAGACTTGTATCCACAGACATGACATCATCTCATTTTATTGATTGATTGATTGACACTGGGATTTGAACCCAGGGGCCCTCTACCTCTGAACTTCATCCCCAGCCCTTTTTATTTTACTGTGAGACAGGGTCTCACCAAATTGCTGAGTATGGTCTTTTTTTTTTTTTTTTTTTTTTGAGAAAGAGAGAGAGGGAGGGAGGGAGGGAGGGGGAGGAGAGAGAGAACCTTTCAACATTTATTCTTTTTTTTAGTTCTCCGCGGACACAACATCCCCATTTGTATGTGATGCTGAGGATGAACCCAGTGCGGCGCGCATGCCAGGCTAGCACACCAACCATGGAGCCGCATCTCCAGCCCCTAAAAAATATTTTTTAAAACTTATTTTAAAAATATTTTTCCTTTTAGTTGTAGATGGACACAATACCTTTACTTTTTTATTTTTATGTGGTGTTGAGGATCAAACCCAGTGCCTTCAACATGTGAGGTGAACACTCTACCACTGAGCTACAACCCCAGCCTGGCCTGAAAATTTTGATCCTCCTGCCTCAATCCCATGAGTAGTCAGGATTACAGGTATGTGCCACCACATCCAGCTCTCATGTGATGTCTTCAATAATGGTATCAATCTAGTTCTCCACCTGACAGTCATGATTTAATTACATCCTTTCCCATATCCCCATGTGGTTCCACAAGAGAGCATGTTTAAACAGAAGAAAGTTTCTTTAGGAGGCTCTCTATTTTTAATTCTGTAATAAGTGGTCCCATATTGCAACACAATTAACTATGGACAGTAATTTGACTTGCCCAAGGTCACCCTGCTAGATAGGGGCAGAAATTTCCAGGTCTGCATTTTTGGCATTAGGGAATTTATTACTTTTAGATATTTACATACTAGGAGAGATAATTTCACTACTGATAATGAACAGTATTGCCCTTCTAGAATCAACAATTAGGCATGCTCAACTTATTATTGCATGAACTACTGCTTTTCCTTTTTTTATCTTTATTTTTTTTTCAGACACTAGTTTCAGCAGATGCCCTTTATCAAATGTTCCTGGCATTTTCAACTTCTTATCATTTGGGGAAGAGATATGGGGTTTTAAACATACAACATACACAATGTATGTGTTTATTGGCATTATTCAGTTTGTTCTCCATTTTTATGCACCTCCTTACTACTTTTCTTCTTTCTCAGTAATTTTGGAAACCATTCATAGAAAGGACAAAGAAGGTAGAATATTTCTGTTCTCTATGTTTCTCTGAAGTACCGAGAAAGTGGAAATAAGAAATAACATATAGTAGAACTGATTAATGGAAATGATAAGACTGAAGGACTTTACCCCAGTCTCTGCTACTAGGCCAATGAGAAAAGTTAATGTTGTATAATATATACCTAACATTACGGTGGATGCTGAGGATACAAAGATAATTTGGATAATATATCAGTTCAGCATACTTGCCCTTGGAGAAACAGAGTTCAGTAATTTGAGTAAATGGGCATCAAATATCCATAATAAAAAGCCAGTAAACGTCTAAAAAATGCTTTGGAAGAAGAGAAAAGCTCTGACAAGAATAGGCAGGCTTCTATACTGAAGAAAGAAATTAAAGAAGACTTAGAAGATGTAAAGACCTCCTACGTTCTTGGAAATGCAGAATTAATATTATTAAAATGCCAGCACTGAAGGGACAGTAAGGGAGCAGATACCAGGGTTAGGGGTGAGGGTGGGGGAAGAGTGTTCAAGGTAGGGGGAGACAAGGGAGGTGGTGGTGTGATAGTAGAAGCAAATGTGACTCCATTTTATTTTATGACTCATCCTGTAAAACAACCATGCCAAGTAGAAGGGTCATGACTGGGGCAAGATGTTCTTTGCCTTTTGCTATAGAAACCTTTAAGAACACGGAACTACCTAATAGGGCATTGTTCTGTAACTAGGGTAACGGGGCTCTGTTTCTGTAACTGGGGTGACTGGGATAACTGTGATTGGTTAGGCTTCCCAACGCTTGACTGCACTCTCCCGCTTTTGTAACCTGGCTTGCTTGCATTGGCTAGACCCCCGAACATCCCTTTTGCCATTTTCAGGCTTATAAGGAGCACCCTTGCAATTGTTCGGGGCAGGGGAACAGCTTTATGTTCTGGTCAGCTGCCAATAGTGTGCTTCAATAAAGGCTTGATTTGATTATACATGAGTGGTGTGGAAATCAGTTTATGAAACCCTGGGACGAAGATTTAACTATAACAGTGGCACCAGGGTGGGTGGGCCATGAAGAGTAGGAAAACCGAGGATGTGGGTGAAAGATTATTTGTGCATGGTCTTGTATATCCCCATTCATTATTTGGGTCATTACCCTCACACACTAGGAAGCAACACAGTTTTGAAATATTGCTCTGAGGGCAAGATGATGACAGGGTAAAAGTGAGACAATAATAGATATGGAAAGAACAGTCAGAAAGTTATTGTGTCCTACCAGGAATCCAGACAAAGAAGTGGTGGTGAATTGTTCTAGGTGGAGACGATGGGGATGGGAAGAAATGTTCAGAGGAAGAGATAAAGATCTGAAGACAAAGCATAGCTTTGACCACATCATATCAGCTGGGGTGTGGGGTAAGTGTGTTTCATTGCACTGAGAAGAATCGGATTATTTCTAAGCAGGGATCAGATTTTACATTAGTAATTCTGTACCACTTTTAGTTATACACTCTTTTCCTTCATAGTAGAATCTCCAAACTCTAAGTCATACCAGAACTTCAAGAATCAGTCATCCTTTCTTAATCCCCATATACTGAAACTGTGCAAGATATGGCTTGTGGGGTCACACCCAACCATTCTCAATTCTTTCCCAGAACCTTGTGCCCAACTTTAAATAATGACAAGGAAAGGATTACAAGAAGACATAAAAGAAAATGGGAAATCTGTCTGTAATCAGCTAGAAAGAAAAGGGAGAGGAGTATCTATGGGTTAACAGAACTGAGATATAGAAATACTTAGTCAATTTCCCCAAGCCTTCCTGTTTTGGGTGGAGATGACATAACCCTACAGAGAGAATTTTAGCTGCAACTATGTTTGAGGCTCTTATCTGCTGGAACAGCACCAACTCGTAAGGCTTGGACATTGTTATCATTTAGTAAATATTTGTTGAATTGAAGTATAAGTTCAACAAAGTGTCCCTAGCTCCTAAAGACTATATTCTCAGCACAAATTAGAGTCCCAGCTTCTGTCATTTCACTACAAGAGAAAGATGCATGGAATAGTTAGGGGCTTGGCTACTGTAGTGGAAATAGAAACTTTGTGGCCTAACGTTCCAGCAAAAACTGGGTGACCCTTGAAAAGTCTGTGTTTTGTTCTCTCAGTTTCAAAGTAAGAACATTATATAGGATGGAAGCTAAGTGCAACTTTTGGCTAATAAAATATGGAAAACAAGATCCAAAAGCTTTTGTAGATTTGAACAGGGCTGGGGGTAGGGGAAAGAAAGAAAGTCAACTATTAGAGGTCTTCTGTGTTACATTTTGAAGAATCTGAAATTGAGACAGGATTCAAAGGTGGATTACTTTCTCTGGGCTTCTGACTAAGAAGTGATTGCTACCACCTGTTTTTATTCAAACTGGCATCTGTTACTGTCTAAAACAAATGTTCTTTTTTCAATACAATCCTCAGTTTCCCAACAACTTTTCTAAGAACTCAGGCAAGTACTCTTGTCAAAGACTTGGGTTCATCTGAGTTTCTTCAACCCTAGCCTCATAGGACCCTTCCCCAGGCAGCAAAGCCTCAGCCTTCTTGTCCAGGTCCTCAGTCTTCATAACAAAGGAAAACATATTTTTAAACTCTAGAAATAAAAATAATTTTTATAACTTTTAGTGACTTCTATTTTCTCCATGCGGCACTGGAGATTCATATTCTCTCTCTCTCTTTCTCTCTCTCTCTCTCTGCAGGGATCTTCATGGATATTTTCCCCATGAAAACAGTGGCTGCAGTAGCTACTGGAGTTCTCTGGACTTTGGCCTAGAAAAAACAGGAAACTGAGTCCCTGGAAATCTTAACTATTTCACAAGGTATAAATGTAGTGGTTGGGCACTCCTAATGTTTCAATCAGAGCAGAAAGTAAGGGCCAATGGTAATATCTCATACTAATCTTATCTTGTTTGAAACACTGAATGGAAAGTATTTCTCTCATCTTTTCTTTTTTAATGCAAACAGATCAGAAGAGCCATCAAGTGTAATCTCAAAGAGAGATTTTTATCAAAGAGCCTATTGATAAAAAAATGCTTATTAAAATTTTTTAACAAAGAACCTTTAGACATTTTATAATTCTCTTTCATTATAACAGATAGTCAAGTTACTTCTTGGAAGGGTCCCAAAGGTCTTCCTAAGGAACAATAGACAATAGTCACAGTCTCTTAATTCCATTAGTCAGAAAAAAATGTGGTTTCAGGGGTCTTTAGTCAGGGGAATTTTTTAAAGGTATCCTATAACAGGGGTTGACATAGATATGTGGAAAACTCCCAGTAGGCACAATTTTAGGAAAGCAAAGAAAATAACACTGGGGGCTAAGAATGTATATAGTTCAGTGTGTGATAGAATGCTTGCCTAGCATGAATGCTTTGCCAGCACTGCAAAAAGGAAAAAAAAATACCTCCAAAAAAACCCAAAAATAACCCTCCAACACATGCACACACATTAAATTGGATTTATTTGCATCACTTTGAGATATAGTCTCAGGCCTATTTGAATATTGTTAAACCACAGTGAAATATATTGGATTGTCCCATATTTTTTATAGGGGTTTCATGGCAATTCTAGAAATTTTCTGGTTTGCTAATAGCAACAGCTTTTGTGTTTGTAACAAATATAATCATAATAGATTTGGGTCTGAAGACATGTCACTCCACTTGGATGAGTTTCCCTTTTTTATGGTTAGAATAGTACGGTTGGCACTCAACCAGCATGCACAAAGAATCATCGAGAATGGTGTTCTCTTATATGGTGTCCATTATCTACATGGCCATTAAAATTAAAATTAATAAAAATTAATAAAAATTTAAAGTACAGTTTCTGAATTTCAAGTGCCATAGTTTGGGTCTTTTTTTCCTTTCCTTTCTTCTTTCTCTCTCTTTTCTTTCTTGTATTGGCAACTGGACCCAAGGCCTCCCTCCCATCTGTTAAGCTGCTCTCTATCACTGAGCTCCACCCCAGCCTCGAGTGCCATATTTCAAGTTCTGAACAGTCACATGGAGCTATTGGTTACCTATTGGACAGCACAGCCATAGAACATTTCCATTATCACAGAAATACAGAAGTTCTGCTGTATAGCATTGATCTAGAAGAATCATTCATCTGTAAATACATCAATTCCTAATTGAATTTGAATTCATTTAAATTGAAACACTCTTCCTAAATACTTTCAGCCTCACTAAAAACTAGGAAAAAAAACCCAGTCTCTACCAACCCTTAAAAGTATTCTTTAGTATCAATGATTATTCAGTTAAGTGGGATGGTTTTTCTGTAAGTTATCCAAAAATAAAGACTATGTTCCAGTGTAGCTCCAAGTGGGCAGAAGAAGAAGTCCTTATTAGTGCAATTTGTGGAATGATCCATGTTAGAAACATAATCCTTATTGTTTCAGAATTTGAAAAGAATCATCGACAAGGGATATCCATATGGTATGAATTCAGGGAATGTAGAAAAGTTCTTTTGTCTTGCCTCCTAAATAGAACTTCTCTACCTACTCACTGGTACATGAAATTCCTTCTATAAGAAGAAAAGACTTTTATTAAGTAGTTAGAATAAAATGTCAGTATAGATATCCTTGGGAGAAACACACTAAGCTATAAATTACTCATCTACCACTTTCCAACAGGTTTTCTCACAGGAGATGAAAGGGAAGTTTCAAATTTGCTAAATTCCTGGATTAGAGTGAAACTGGTTAAGGAGAGAAGGATCAGAAGGTTTGGAGAAAAGATATATTATTTACTGTCCAATTTTGCCAAAGTTTGACTGTAGATATGGAGGGACTATACAATGACAATTGAATAGAAAGAACATCCAGCTCCAGTTTCCTTTTGCTTTGAAAATGTTGTTCTCTTGGACTTTGAACAAATTTACTCTCAGCTTGAGAATGATCAATACTGGTTTAGAATAGTATCTTATAGAACTCAGGATTTTTGGTGACGATAAATTATAGAATTTCAGAGCCTAAGGAACTTTAAGCAGCATCTTGTCTACTCCACTAAAACAAGAATTTGAAAATTATCTTCTTCTGAACTTTAGGGGGACATTTCAGTGACGTCATAAAATTTTACCCAATTTTTCATTTCTGAGCTATAAAACCCACTAGATTAGACTACAAGTTTCCTGCCTGTCATCTTTGGGGTCCAGCACAGGGCAAAATACCTTATGATGTTTATGGAGTTCCAGTTTCCTAAATCAAAGATGAATAAAATGAAACCCAGAGAAGGAAAATGGCTTCTCAAGGCCTTGGAGTGAGGTAAAACTAGGATGGAACTGGGAAAGAGTCTTCTTGTGTTCTTCTAACAGCACTCTGTTGATTTCTCACAACTGCTTTCTTTCTTCCAAGTACTTAGTTGTGGAGGCTGATACAGCTTCCCACAGTTCAACTGGATGACATTGTCCTTTCTTTTTCTGTGTATGTTTTTATTCATTTCCTGTCTAGCAGTGCTGAAACCATCAAATGGTTTACTTATTCTGAGCAAAGATAGTTATAGCATTAAAGAAAACAATAGGAACAGTTAATACAAAATATTATTGAAATATCTGAGTGCTAGAATCATCAACTATTTTTGTTTTATTTATTTTTGAATCTCCCGATTTTTCTAGAGTATCATTTTTAAAAGTGTATTTTTCTCATGAATTACTTTATAATCAAAAAAGAACATTATATATAATATATGTATGACAAACATGTTTTATATAGACACACCAAACCAGATATTTCCTTGTTCATTTTTTTAAAAATTATAAAAGTATTTTCCTATCAAAATTGCTTTCTTTGGTATCTTATTCTCCAGGGGTCATGTGTATAGATACAAGCTCTCCTTCTCCCTCTATTTCTACTGTTTGAAAGGATCCTGCCTTCATTTTCATAGAGTGAAGCAATGGGCTTGCAGTAAGCAGGATGAAGAGCACATTAATTATCCTATAGATATCTGGGACAGTCAAGGAGGCCACTTCATTTCTCATATTTTCAGTTGAAAAGAACTGACTGTTGTCTGAAGATTCCTGGTCTTATAAGCTAAAACAAGCTTAGTCCCCTTTTCATTCCTGGGCCAGTGTCTTTTGGCTCTCTGTAAATGTGTGAGGTCTTGTTTTATTGTCTCCAACCTGTTCACTTTTGTGCATGTACATATACATAAATATTTGTGTGTGTTTGTAGATCAAAAAACTATTAATCATAGGGGTAGATTTTTATTTTACTTAGAAGGTAAAGATTATAAGTTAAATTCCTTAATATCGTACCCAATGTTTCTTACTTTAAAAACATAAAAAAAGTATAATCCTTTCCCAATTTTCCAAGAAATCTCCATACTGCTTTCCATATTGACTACATCAATTTGAAGTCCCACCAGCTGTGTATGAGTGTACCTTTTCCCCCACATCCTCACCAACACTTATTGTTGTTTGTCTTCATAATAACTGCCATTTTGACTGGAATGAGGTGAAATCTTAGAGTAGTTTTGATTTGCATTTCTCTAATTGCTAGCAATGATGAACATTTTTTCATATATTTGTTGATTGATTGTATATCATCTTCTGATCAGGTTCTTGGCCCATTTATTGATTGGGTATTTGGTTTTTTGGTGCTTAGCTTTTTGAGTATTTATATACCCTAGAGATTAGTGCTCTATTTGATGTGTGAGGGGTAAAGATTTTCTCCCACCATTTGACCCAGCTATCCCTCTCCTCGGTCTATACCAAAAGGACTTAAAAACAGCATACTATAGAGAGACAGCCACATCAATGTTTATAGCAGCACAATTCACAATAGCTAAACTGTGGAACCAATCTAGATGCCTTCAATAGATGAATGGATTAAAAAAATGTGACATATATACACAATGGAATACTGTTAGAGTCTGTAAACAAGTCTGGATGGCGCCTGGCATTTTGCCAGAGGGAATGGTTAATGTTAGAGTCTTTAAACAAGTCTGGATGGCGCCTGGCAAAATGCCAGAGGGAGTGGTTTGTGAAGTAACACCAGCGAGCCATTAAGTGTGGAGATTTCTTATTGGTTGACTGCTGTATCTAGTTTATGCTAATTAGGATAGGCTATGTGGAATGTATATATACCACTCCCTGTCCTACAATAAACGGCTCCCATTCCTGCTGTGTCAACGTACACAAGTTGTTCGTCACCCCCCGGTTATTTTGCTGCAGCTGGACTGTGGCAGAATACTACTCAGCAATAAAAGAGAATAAAATCATGGCATTTTCAGGTAAATGGATGGAGTTAGAGAAGATAATGCTAAGTGAAGTTAGCCAATTCCAAAAAACCAAATGCTGAATGTTTTCTCTGATATAAGGAGGCTGATTCATAGTGGGGTAGGGAGGGGGAACATGGGAGGAATAGACGAACTCTAGATTGGGCAGAGGGGTGGGAAGGGAAGGGAGAGGGCATGCGGTTAGAAATGATGGTAGAATGTGATGGACATTAGTATCCAAAGTATATATATATGAAGACACGAATTGGTGTGAATATACTTTGTATACAACCAGAGATATGAAATATTGTGCTTTATATGTGTAATAAGAATGGTAATGCATTCTGCTGTCATATATAAATAAAAAATAATTTAAAAAGTATGATCCTAGGCTTTTGTATGTAGAAATAAATAAATTAAAAACAAACCCAAGAAACTATTAATGATTTGTGAGAAAGAGACAGAGACAGACACAGAGAAGATAGGAATGGGTCTTGTTCCTCTATAAGTCAGCTTGATTACATTTAAAGTGGTTTTCTACATCTATTTCCTCCTCCCAAATGCTAATGAAATCCCATAAAACTTAAACTGTTTATTTATTTCAAAAGAGAAGATGGTATCTTTTTAAAAATTATTTCTTTAGTTGTAGATGGACACAATATCTTTATTTTGTTTATTTATTTTCTTATGTGGATCAAACCAGTGCCTCACACATGCAAGGCAAGCACTCAACCACTGAGCTACAACCTGGGTCCCCAAAATTAGTATCTTTCAATCACCGTTGATGAACTTAAGTTTCTCCTCTACCTTTCAGCTCCTTTTCATTATCTGAACCTCAAATACCTTTACCACACTGCTCTATGATGCTGTTATTCAAAATTAAAAACTCCCAAACTGCAGTTGTTTTGCCATTTTCAGCTATGCCAAAACATTTACAACTAAGCACCTCAGAAGCTGTGCCAATTTGCTCATTGACATATTTTTCTTCAACAGACTAGGTAATATATAGTAAAAATATACACAGATCCTTCCCTTAAGGGACTTAATAAAACAAAGCTATTTCATTGGGAGTATTTTTAAAAATGCTAACATTAGTTCCTTATTTTTTTTAACCACCCTTTACCTGGTCTCTCTTCCTGCCTGTTGCTAAACATAGCAATGTACCATAAGGATGGCTTTTCATTGAGATTCTACTATATCAATTTTGGTGATTATGCCATTTGCACTTATCTTTCCTGATGTCAGCTCTCATGCAAAACAGTAGTTCACCACTGAGCAGATATTTTCTTGTTCATTTTTTTAAATTAAAAAAATTTTCCCCATCAAAACTGTTTTCTTTAGTATTCTATACTTCAGGGCTACCTATGAAGATTAGAACATATCCCAAACACAGTGCAATAATTGCTTAATGATTTCAATGGTCTCTTGTGGAAAAATCACTCTGAAACCTATCTTAGTAACTAATAAAGGGGGTGTCAGGAGGACAAAAACAGTTATAAAGGGGGTCTTTTCTTCCCCATCCTCCCTACTTTCTTCGCTTTCTTTTGTCCCTTGCTCTCATTTGCTCTCTTTCCCTTCCTCCTTTTTCTTCATTCTTCTCTTACTATACTCCTTCTCTGCCTTCATTATTTTTTTTAACCACCCTTTACCTGGTCTCTCTTCCTGCCTGTTGCTAAACATAGCAATGTACCATAAGGATGGCTTTTCATTGAGATTCTACTATATCGATTTTGTTGATTATGCCATGAGACTGTGAAAATAAACTTTTTTTTTTTTGTAATTTCTATACCAAAATGACTTAAAAACAGGGACACAGCCAAATCAATGTTTATAGCAGCCCAATTCAGTATAGCTAAACTGTGGAACCAATCTAGATGCCTTCAATAGATGAATGGATTTAAAAAAGTGACATATGTCCACTATATTATTATAATAATAGGACACTTACTACTACACTAAAATTATTCTAGCTTTATTTTATATTCTATATTACATCTTATTTTTATATTGTGATAATTATCTTATGAAAAAAATGTCCCATACAATATCCAGCTGATTGATTCTCAGTGCCACTGCAAAGTATGAAGGGGGCAGGTGTTACTTCTGCTTTTCTGATGAAGTAATAAAGCTTCAAGAGGTTGACTTGCCTGTGGTAGCAAAGATAGATATTAACAGGTTCAGAACTGGCACCTAGGAGTTTTTTGTTTTTTTGTTTTGGTATTGGGAATTGAACCCAGGGGCCCTTTACCACTGACTTATATCCCCATTCCTTTTTAAAATTTTGAAACAAGGTCTCACTAAGTTGCTTAGGGCTTTGCTAAATTTCTAAGGCTGGCCTCAAACTTGGTGATCCTACTGTTTCAGCCTCCCAAGTTGCCAGGAATACAGGTGTGTGCCTCCATGCCCAGCAGAAACCTATGTGTTCTGGGAGCTGAATTCTTCTGTTTTGTTACGGAATGTGGTACCTACTAAAAATGGTCTATGTTCATGGATGGAAATACAAGTAAAAGAAGTGGTGTCTAACTAGCAATCCTCTGTACAATTGGCAGCTGTGATGAGGTGGCTTCTGACTTGTCTTACTTCCAGGAGCTACTCCTGAAGTACGCTTTGGTTGCCTTCTCACATTTGGATTTTAAGATGTAAGCCCAGGATTGAACCAGACACAAACACACACAGGGTTTGGAACTTACTACAAAATATTTTAAAGAATTTTCTTTTACAAGTTTGTAATTTTTGAGTTGTTTAATTTGAGTTTTATTACAATTAAAATGGGTTTTTAGAGCAAAGAGGAATACCTGAGGCAATGTTGGTGGGAGTGAGAGAGCACTGTACAAGAAAGTACAATGAAGATAGCAGACAGGTTAGAGAAAAAAAAAAAAAAACAAGAAGCTATGATATTGCACAGACATCATGACCTTTCTATTGAACTCAGAATATTTTTGCTATAATTTCATCTGAGGCTGGATCTAGGCCAGCTTGTGAAACAAAAAACAAAGGTGAACTTTGTTTTTGCAGTTCCTCCAGGTGTCACCTGACTTTCTTAATCTTAAATCCTTCCTAGTTCCCTTACGCAATCTTCTAAGTATTTCTAAGGGTTACCTACATCACTACCCACCACATGCCCTAAAACCATCTCAGGCTTTCCTTCCTCTACTATTTTTGTTTCAATGCCAGAGAACTCTGCTCTGGTGCCTAGTGAGATCACTGTCTTACTTTGATCAGTTTCATCATGTGGCCATCTCTGTCTGCCCTCATCCATGACAAACTGAGATAACTGATATCTTTTATTCTCTTCATGTGCCAGAAACTTGGTGTGTGAAGCTTTAACTACTACCACCTTTATATGGTAACTTCTAAATGAGAACATTTCTACCTGGTACAATCAAAAACATCTCAAAATCAGCATGTCTAAAAACTAACTTATGGTCCCCCAACGCCAAATGTGCTTTTCCTTTTTGTGCTGTTAATTCATTTCTTAGTAGATTAGGCTCAAAAACCATTCAATTTTTATACACGCAAGACCTAGTTTAAGTTTCCTCTATATGCTCATATTTCTCCATTTCCCTATATTAGAACACAATTCTCTCCATCTTCTGAAATCTGTTAGCCCTTTGCTTATATCTAAGCTAGAGCATCTGGGAGAAACCACCTTGTATTTAAGATGGACCAATTTTTTAGAAATATTTTTTTTAGTTGTTGATGGACCTTTGTTTTTTATTTATTCATTTACATGCAGTGCTGAGAATTGAACCCAGTGCCTCACACATGCTAGGCAAGTTCTCTACCACTGAGCTAACTGCAGCCCTAATGACAACCACTTTTGAGGTTGTATGCATCTCTTTTCAAAGAGCCTGAAAGTCCTACCCTATTTTTTTCCTTGACTATCTATCTAAGTCCTGGCATAGCAGATGGAGGTAACAAGGGTGGGGTACTGCAAGCTACAGGAATTGAAGTTTCTGCTAAAGTACTTAGTTTTAGTTAGGTTCTCAAATGTGTTCTTAGTACTTCTCATTTTTCTCTGCAGCTATTCCAATTATGAATGCTCCATCCCTTCCCTTGTCCACCTTACTGAATCAATCTCAGGGAACACTTTTACCTCTTATTTCAATCAGAGAAATTGAGAACACCAAAGAAGAGCTCTCTTCTGAGAAAGTACTGATTAGGATCAGATCTTTCTTTACTTGACTTTCATCCTGAATTCATTAGTCTAATATCTTTTCTTCATCTGTAAAACTGGGATAACATTAGTGCCTACCCAAAAGGATCACTTTCAAGATTAAATAGAACAAACCATATGTCTGCCCATGGCATCTTGGTATATTTGTCACCAAGGAAGGCACAATTCAGTGCAGCATTGGTTGAAATAACACTTTACATTTTATATGACAGGATTAGAAGCTGCTTTTGCTAAAAGCACTAATTCTTTACTTGGCATTGCAGTTGTCCAGTGGGTAACTAAAGGAAAGATAAGGTTTGCTATATTTGACTTCATTTTGTATGTGTTGCCCATTGTTTTTTTTTATTGGTTGTTCAAAACATTACAAAGCTCTTGACATATCATATTTCATACATTAGATTCAAGTAGGTTATGAACTCCCATTTTCACCCCAAATACAGATTGCAGAATCACATCGGTTACATATCCACATTTTTACATAATGCCCTATTAGTAACTGTTGTATTCTGCTACCTTTCCTATCCTCTACTATCCCCCCTCACCTCCCCTCCCATCTTCTCCCTCTATCCCATCTACTGTAATTCATTTCTCTCCTTGTTTATTTTCCCAGTCCCCTCACAACCTCTTATATGTAATTTTGTATAACAATGAGGGTCTCCCTCCATTTCCATGCAATTTCCCTTTTCTCTCCCTTTCCCTCCCACCTCATGTCTCTGTTTAATGTTAATCTTTTCTTCCTGCTCTTCCTCCTTGCTCTGTTCTTAGTTGCTCTCATTATATCAAAGAAGACATTTGGTATTTGTTTTTTAGGGATTGGCTAGCTTCACTAAGCATAATCTGCTCTAGTGCCATCCATTTCCCTGCAAATTCCATGATTTTGTCATTTTTTAGTGCTGAGTAATACTCCATGGTGTATAAATGCCACATTTTTTTTATCCATTCATCTATTGAAGGGCATCTGGGTTGGTTCCACAGTCTAGCTATTGTGAATTGTGCTGCTATGAACATCGATGTGGCAGTATCCCTGTAGTACGCTCTTTTAAGGTCTTCAGGGAATAGTCCGAGAAGGGCAATAGCTGGGTCAAATGGTGGTTCCATTCCCAGCTTTCCCAGGAATGTCCATACTGCTTTCCAAATTGGCCGCACCAATTTGCAGTCCCACCAGCAATGTACAAGAGTACCCTTTTCCCCACATCCTCACCAGCACGTGTTGTTGTTTGGCTTCATAATGGCTGCCAATCTTACTGGAGTGAGATGGTATCTTAGGGTGGTTTTGATTTGCATTTCTCTGACTGCTAGAGATGGTGAGCATTTTTTCATGTACTTGTTGATTGATTGTATGTCCTCCTCTGAGAAGTGTCTGTTCAGGTCCTTGGCCCATTTGTTGATTGGGTTAATTGTTATCTTATTGTCTAATTTTTTGAGTTCTCTGTATACTCTGGATATTAGGGCTCTATCTGAAGTGTGAGGAGTAAAAATTTGTTCCCATGATGTAGGCTCCCTATTTACCTCTCTAATTGTTTCTCTTGCTGAGAAAAAAGTTTTTAGTTTGAGTAAGTCCCATTTGTTGATTCTTGTTATTAACTCTTGTGCTATGGGTGTCCTATTAAGGAATTTGGAGCCCACCCCACAATATGTAGATTGGAGCCGACTTTTTCTTCTATCAGATGCAGAGTCTCTGATTTGATATCAAGGTCCTTGATCCATTTTGACTTAACTTTTGTGCATGGTGAGAGGAGGGGATTCAGTTTCATTTTGTTGCATATGGATTTCCAGTTTTCCCAACACCATTTGTTGAAGATGCTATCCTTCCTCCCTTGCATGCTTTTAGCCCCTTTATCAAATATAAGATAGTTGTAACTTTGTGGATTAGTCTCTGTGTCCTCTATTCTGTACCATTGGTCCACCTGCCTGTTTTGGTATCAGTACCATGCTGTTTTTGTTACTATTGCTCTGTAATATAGTTTGAAGTCTGGTATCGCTATACCGCCTGATTCACACTTCCTGCTTAGAATTGCTTTTGCTATTCTGGGTCTTTTATTTTTCCATATGAATTTCATGATTGATTTATCTATTTCTACAAGAAATGCCGTTAGGATTTTGATTGGCATTGCATTAAACCTATAGAGAACTTTTGGTAATATTGCCATTTTGATGATGTTAGTTCTGCCTATCCATGAACAGGGTATATTTTTCCATCTTCTAAGATCTTCTTCTACTTCTCTTTTTAGGGTTCTGTAGTTTTCATTGTATAAATCTTTCACCTCTTTTGTTAGGTTGATTCCCAAGTATTTTATTTTTTTTGAGGATATTGTGAATGGAGTGTTTTTCCTCATTTCCATTTCAGAAGTTTTGTCGCTGATATACAGAAATGCCTTTGATTTATGGGTGGTTCCTTTTAACAGTATATAATGTCCTTCCTTATCCCTTCCTTATCCCTTTGGATTAACTTAGTCTTGAAGTCGATTTTATTCGATATGAGGATGGCCACCCCTGCTTGCTTACGAGGACCGTGTGCGTGGTATATTTTTTCCCAACCTTTCATCTTCAGCCTGTGTATGTCTTTTCCAATCAGATGTGTCTCCTGGAGGCAGCATATTGTTGGATTTGTTTTTTTAGTCCATGTTACCAGCCTATGTTGCTTTATTGGAGAGTTTAAGCCATTAACGTTTAGAGTTACTATTGATATATGGTTTGTACTTCCAGCCATGTTTGATTATTTATCTTTTTTTTTTTTTTTTAAATTTAGTTTGTTTCTCCATGATTAGCTTTCCCCCTGCCCTCTGTATTTACCAAGGCACTCCCCACTGATGGTTTTGGTTATTGTTTTTCATTTCTTCCTCGTGTAGTGTTTAGGCCAAGACGCTTTGCATTGCTGGTTTTCTGGCTGAAAATTCTTTTAGCTTTTGTTTATCATGAAAGATTTTTATTTCGTTGTTGTACCTGAAACTTAATTTTGCTGGATACAGAATTCTTGGTTGGCATCCATTGTCTTTCAGTGTTTGAAATACGTTGTTCCAGGATCTTTTCGCTTTCAGCGTCTGTGATGAAAAATCCGTTGTTAACCTTATTGGTTTACCCCTGAATGTAATCTGCCTCCTTTCTCTTGTAGCTTTTAATATTTTCTCTTTGTTCTGTATGTTGGATATCTTTATAACAATGTGTCTTGGCGTTGGTCTACTGTGATTTTGTGTGCTCGGTGTCCTGTATGCATCTACAATTTGTATATCCGTTTCCTTTTTTATTTCTGGAAAGTTTTCTGTAATTATTTCATTCAGCAGGTTACTCATTCCCTTGGTTTGAATCACTATACCTTTCTCTATTCTGATGACTCCTAAGTTTGGTTTTTTAATGTTATCCCATATCTCTTGGATGTTTTTCTTGTGATTTTTTACCAGCCTTTCTGAGTTGGCTAGACTCTTTTCAAGATGGTATATTTTGTCTTCATTATCTGACGTTCTGGCTTCTACTTACTCCACTCTGTTAGTGATACTCTAATTTGAGTTTTTAATTTGGTTTATAATTTCCTTCATTTCTAGAATTATTGTTTGATTTTTTAAATTATCTCTATCTCCTGATAATGATGCTTAACTTCTTCTTTTATCTGTTTATGTAATTCATTTTCAATGTGTTCTTTCATTGTTTGAATTTGTTGTCTCATATCCTCTTTAAAGTTCCATTCCATCTGTCTAAGGTATTCCTTGAGTTCTTTATATGACCATTTTTCTGATGACTCTAGGTCCTCCTGAATATTTAGGCTGTCCTGCATTGTTTGTACTCCTTTTCTTCCTTGCTTTTTCATGATGCTCATGTTACTTCTTGTTCTATTTGACTGCTGAGTTACTGTTTACACCTATAAATTTGTTTGATGCTTTGGAGGAAAGATATTATAAGGGAAGGGAAGTAGTCACTAAAGAGAATGAGAGTAAGCAGGTAGAATTCAAGGAAGGGAGAATAAGAAAATTGAAAAGAAAAGAAAAGACAAAAGAAAGAAAAAAATAGAAAATAAAAAAAATTAAAAAATATAATAATAATAATAAAAAATGAAAATGAAAATTAAAAATAATAATAAAATAATATAAATTAAAAAAAAATTAAAAAACAACAACAACAAAAAAATGAAAATGAAAAAAAAAAACCCAAATAAAAAAAAATTAATAAATGCAGTCTTAGAGTTTGATTAATTTCTCTTCCAGTAGGTGGAACTGTGCCCACTGGGCCAAGCGTCTCTCAATCGGCGGGAACCAATCACTGGGCAGCAGCTCTTCCTCCCAGACTGGGCGGGTCTCCAATCCTGAGTGCCTAGGGCCTTCTCTTGTGTCTAGTCACTTCCCCACTTTTCCTCAAGCCAGGCCCCGCTCACTGGTAAAGTTGACCATAATACTGGCTACACGCCAGATCTGCTGCTCCTGGGAGCCCTGTTTTTATGAATGCCTGGGCACACTCTCCCTGTTTGCCATTCCCTCAGACCCTAAGTTTGTAGAGCTTGGGGCTGAGAACCCTCAACGAATTTTGCTTGCCCTCCGGTAGCCACGCCCCTGGTAGCTGGTGCAAGAGACCTCAGTTGTCAGCACTGGTAGGAGCGGTAGCCGGGAGTTCCGCTCTGCGAGTCCCGTGCCACTCCTGATTCCCTCAGTCTGGCTATAGCGCTCACGGGAGAGCTGGGAGGGGCCCTTATGGGAGAGCTGGGAGGGGTCCTTAAGGTTTCCCCGCTGTGTGGAGAGGGATGGCTAGGGGATTACACATCTGTCAGCGCTGGTTTCAATGAAGTTGTCTCCTCCGCTGCGTTTTGGTGACGTCAGTTCTCTGCCATGGTGGTATCCCATGCAAATGGTGACAGTTCGTTCCCTTTGCTGGGTGACCAATGCAACGGGTGGGTCCTGACTGTCTCTCCCACGCCCCGTTTCAATCCTGTGGCCATTGCCTATGAAGGCTGGGTTGGCTTTTACCTCCCTAAGTTCAGAAGGGCAGACCAGTTGTTTCGGCGGGATCGTTAGTGCTGAGTCATAGCAGTTTGGCTGCAAGAAGCAGGCGAACAGGAGCTTGAATGCAGCCGATCCGGGCTCGGTGTGTGTTCTGAGAGGCCCAGACTGTTCGCCCCAGATCCACGTCAGCTCAGCATTGCCTAGTGATCCTGAGCAAACAGCCTTTAGACAGTTTACGACTCCCTATGCCCACGCAGGTGAAGAGGTCAGAGACTTGATCTCTCCGCGCCCGTCGCCATGTTGGATCCATGTGTTGCCTTTATTGCCTTAAACTTTGGGTCAGATTCCTGCTCAGTTCTGCACATAGGCATGTTAGTCATTCATGCCTATTCATCTAAAGCTAGAAATCTGCCCCTTTAATGCTGAAGACACCAAGTTAAGTGTAACTAAGAAATTTTCAAGATTTGCAGAAACATTCAACTTCTGGCTTTACAATGACCCATTCCAGAGCCCTGGAGTAACACTTAGAAATCTCCAGTCATTGCCTACACCTTCTGGGAACAGTGGAGCATTGTGAACAGATAACCCCATAATAATTAATCCTAAGCAGGAGTAATTACCTCAAAGGAATGGAATTGTCTGTTCCTCCTTACCAGGATCACAGGTCTGATAGATCTTGCAAAGCAAATGAAGGTTGTCCCCTCTAGTGTTTAGGACCTCTCTGGAACCACCTCACAGAATGAGAATTGAAATCATGCAGTTTAACCAAAACTGTTTAATTTTGCATGCCTCTTGCCCTTACCCCAATTCTACTCTATTTAAGTGTAAAATTCTTGTCGGTACCCCCAAAGCCAGGGCTGAGATGCTCCATCTCACTTTGCCTTCCCAATGTGGCCATATGGATTAAACTTCCTTTCCAACTTTTGCCACTACTTTTTCTGTTTAAAATAAAGTGAAGATAGTAAATGTAGACGGACCTTTTTGAGAAATTCACCTGCAAAGGAATGGGAGTAATTAGGAAAGAACAAAGAGAGATGGAGCATTAAAGGAGGTTTATTTTATAATAAATAGATTTGAGCCTCTTTATATGCTGAGGGAAAAAAAGCCAAATAGATATGAAAGTTTAAGATAAAGAGATTAAGTTTAGGACAAATTTTCCCCAAATTTCTCTTTATCTTCACTTTATGTTTGGTTTTTGAGATAAGTGGCCACACCTGATTTATTGGGACCCCCTGAGTTGGGCCTCTGGCCTAGGACTCCAGAAGCACTCACATATAGAAGAGAGAGAGCCAGGTCAGCTTTAATAGTATGCCTCAGTTTCCCTGGCTAGTAGGTCTCCTCCAGAAACCCTTACAGGAAAATCTGCCTACACACCCCTTTGTGCTGCAGACAAAGGACTCGTCCTTCTTTCTCATGAAGTCTGAAATACTGAAAGCTGGACATGCTGAGGGTTATTGACACATATTTCAACAGAACACAAGGAATGCTCATGGAGTATGAAACAGGGAAAGACACTGCTACACAGGTGAAAAGCCTGCTACAGGCTGTGGGATTCTTCAACTGAAAATATTCCAACCTCAATGTTCACCTGTATGTGGCTGTGTGGGGGTCCTAAGTCTGTGACCACGAGACTGCCCTACCTGATACTATGAAAACTGCTTAGAACATTGTGTGGTACAGAGTAGGTCCTCAAGGAATATCAATTAATGTTATTACTAATAATTTTCTCACCTCCTAAGAATTCTTTCTTACCCTTTTTCTTCTTTTTTTTTCCTGCCCAGCAGAAAAAGTCACCCTCTCTCTGCCTGTGGTTAATAGTTTATCCCTCCTCTTCTTATTTTCTCAGTTATCTAACCTTATCAACTACCATTCACCTGAATGTCTCTTTATCTTAAACTTTCATATCCATTTGGCTCTTTTCTCTCAGCATATAAAGACATTCAAATCATCTACTATAAAATAAACCTTCTTCAATATCCCATCTCTTTGTTCTTTCATGATGACTCCCATTCCTACATAGGTGAATTTCTCAAAAGGTCAGTGTACATTTACTGTCTTCATTTGTTCATATCCCCAGTCCACTGTATTTCTCTTCTCTCCCAATGTTCCTCTGATAATCATCATCAATGTTCCTAATAACCTCTTGATTGCTAAAT
This sequence comes from Callospermophilus lateralis, assembly GCF_048772815.1. Classification (NCBI taxonomy): domain Eukaryota; kingdom Metazoa; phylum Chordata; class Mammalia; order Rodentia; family Sciuridae; genus Callospermophilus; species Callospermophilus lateralis. The sequence goes on along the minus strand of NC_135313.1, from coordinate 54,228,320 downwards.
CTAGTGGATATACTAATACTCAGTTTGATTTCAAATATCTTCTCTGGTGACCATAAGCATACTTAAGCATATTTCTATTCAGTCCTCACTATATTTTAGTTCTTTTGAAAATTCTTTCTTTCTCCCCACCCCTCTTTTGGTACTGGGGATTGAACTCAGGGGCACTCCTGACCACTGAGCCATATCCCCAGTCCTATTTTATATTTTTATTTAGAGACAGTGTCTCATTGAGTTATGTAGCCCCTCACATTTGCTGAGACTGGCTTTGAACTCATGATCCTTCTGACTCAGCTCCCCAGTCACTGGGATTATAGGCTTGTGCCACCGTGCCTGGCTTCTTTCTCATTTTTGAAAGTCTATTTGTATAGTTTTAATTTATTTTTTTGTCCTGCATCACACAAATATTGAATTCATTACATTCCTTTTTCTTATTGGCACCCTAGCTCCTGTCTTACTTTATTAACATTCTAGAGCATTTTTCAAAGTCCATAAAAATCATCTATAGTACTTATTTGTTCAAACACCCATTGCTAAGCTCCAACCTCAGATTTCTGACTTTGTAGATTGGGATAGCATCTGATAATTTACATTTCTAACAAATTTCCAGCAATAGTGATGTTGGTGTTCTGGGGATTACATTTTAAGCCAATCCTTTTTAGGATCACCTGGGAAACTTTTGAAACACATGTACTGATGCTGGGGTCCTACCCCCTAGAGATTTGAATGTATTACTAGGTGTTAGGTATGGCATTGCTATTTTTAAATAATTTCCTAGTAATTCAAATAAACAACTAGGATTGGGAACCACTGATTCACAGGTTTGATAAAAAATTTATTTTAAAAAGCCAACATGTCTATGGATCTGCCTCCCTACCTCTCCAAATTCCTTCCTTCCACAGACATTTTCTAAATATCTCCAATGAAAAAATGCATCCTATAGAAAGTATACAAATTAGAGTTGCCTGAGATATGGTTCTTGTTCTCTAGGAGTTCACAGTGTAGGGGGGACATAGGTATACACATAAACATCTACAGTGTAAATATAAAACAAAAATAAAATCTATTTGTGCCATATGGGTTTGGACTAAACACATGAACTAAGTAAAATACTGAACAAGAGCATACAGGGGAGGAACAGTTTCTGAATAAATAATGAGGCATTATGAATGAAGGTGTTTCTGACAATGCAATGGCAGGAATGAACCCTTTTTATTAGGGTGGAATTGGGCGTGAAAAATCTTGAAAGGTATAATGGGGAACCAAACTGTGAATGGCCTAAAACACCAAAAGGCAATAATAGAATAATTAAATGTTTTCAATAGAGCAATGATATGTTCAGAGAAGTATCATGGGGCACACAGCATGGCAGGAATGTGTAGGATGAATTGGAAAGTGTAATACATATAAGGACCTCATCTTAGTATCAGAGATATTTCCCTAAACTATGAGGGTAATTGTAAAATCAGTGTTTTTTAATGAAAAAATAAGGAAAAGAGTTTTACTGAGTTGACATTAGTTTTGAAGTCATAAGATTAAGGAATATTTGAAAATATTCAATTTAGTTTCCTTTGGAAATCATAAAAGATTCTTTCTACCTTTAGAAAAAACTTGGAAGAGGAATAGATGACTGATCCTGGATATAAATATTTTCTGTCTGACCTTTCCTAACCCCCTTTTAGGGTGGTGTTTTCATGGTATCTCCATTTCTGAAATGTCAAAACTTGGTCTTAGAAAAGAATTTGATCTCAATAATTTATTCTTTGGTGAGATCAAATACCCAGTGTATCTGAGGGTTTCTTCTACATGTGTGTAAAAAACAAGATTTATATCCCACCCTCCCATTAATTCTTCCTATGCCCCCACCTTATTACACATACATACTTATCTACCCACACACAAATTATATAGAACAAACTTCTGTGGATAAGGCTAAGCGAGTCATTGGGAGTTCCTCAAAAAATAAACACATGAGAAAGAAATATCCACTGCTATAATCAATAACAGTCTTTCCATGGGAAAATGTATCTGCCAAAGCAAACCTTAAAAAAACCTACATAGTTTGGCATGTAAACATAATAATTCATATAAGCTTTATCCTTTTGAGTGTTACACCCACACAAAATACCTCCTTTGAAGAGATACCAATGAATTATCTTGACAAGAAGAAAATACCTAACAACACTAATTTCACATATTTTGATACCATCCAAAGAAGACTAAAAAAATCTGTGACTCAGAATTGTAGGATATTAAGAGTGCCGTTGGGTTAGGCATGGAGTCGAATGCCTATAATTCAAGTGGCTAAGCCAGCCTCAGCAATGATGAGGTACCAGGCAACTCAGTGAGACCCTGTCTCTAAATAAAATACAAAATAGGGCTGGGAATGTGGCTCAGTGGGCTGGGAGGAAATAGTGATTGATAGTTTGATAAGTGACTATTAGACTGAGAATGAATGATCATATGCAACAAACTCTTTCCATTAAAGGGAGTTAATTTATTTTCCCACTAATTGTAAAAATGAATGATTAAGAGTAAACTATAAAAGTAAAAAAGAACTCACTCATCTTTCACTTCCCCTTCTATTTTTCAATAATCATTCTTTAGTTTGCATAGTTTTCCATGTTTAGGGCTACTTTCAAGTGTGCTGTTAGTCTCTATTTTGATGTTTTGGTATCTACATATCAGAATATTGTGTGTTTTATTATTATAACTTGATCAATATCATTGTTGAAAAAATATGATTCTCTTGGTGGACTGTGAAATTTATCTACTATTTTGATTGTTTACCCACATCAATTACTGTTAAGTTATTGGATCAAGTTTGTAAGCACAGTCAGATTTTGTTCTTAACAGATGACTTGCATTCCAAAAGCATGGTGGGAAACAAAAAATATTTTTAAAAATCACCAGTAGTCAATACATAAATGTGGTTTTAGAGATGAATACAGACAGAGACTGAAGCATAACTTTTAATTTATATAATCTGGTCCTACAGATAACTACTATCTATCAGTGTATAATGTTTCTCATATTTATTTTCAAGGCCTCCAGTTGTGAGTATGGAAGATTATTTTCCTCTTAAACTGAGATTTTAAGTTTGGTGAAGGCAGAAACCATATACTGTAATCCCTTTCTCTTCTACCATGATTCCTTGGTTGGGGTGATAAACAAAAAAGCCAGGGAAGCGCATTTATGCCAAGTCATATTGAAATCTACTAAGAATGGGACTAGAAACTAGGACCTGAGCTTTGGCAGAGTCCCACATAACACCATTCAAGAATAGTGTGGAGGGCTGGGGATGTGGCTCAAGCGGTAGCGCACTCGCCTGCCAGCGTGCGGCCCAGGTTCGATCCTCAGCACCACATATAAACGAAGATGTTGTATCCGCCGAAAAAAAACTAAAAAATAAATATTTTTTTTTAAAAGAATAGTGTGGATAATGCAGATTTTAGCAGCCACTGCTATTGCTGTTCTGTATAGCTTTGAATATAAGTAAGTCCAGCAAGTTCATGGCTTGAATGCTTGACAGTTGTACTCTGTCATTATACACAGAGATGTATAACCTTAAGTTATTTTCAAAGTTTTAAATGATTGGAAGTCATTGTTTGGCTTCCTTTCATTGACCTTAGTAACGTAACAATCCCAAACAGATTGGAGTCCAAGTATACGTCTCTTAATACTTGCAAATTCATTTTCATATATTTTGTCTCTAGGAGTTCTTTTTTTTTTTAATTTTACATGTAGTAGCCGGCCTCAAAAATGGACTCCAATGATCCATGCCTCTTGGTATTCATGCACTTATATTATTTCCTGCTATAACAGGATCAATAGGATAAGATAAAAATGATGTTTATGTCACTTCCAAGACCAAGTTATAATTGACTACAGATTCTAACATGGCCACTCTCTTACTTGCTTGATCTCTTTTCTTTCTTACCTCTCTCTGATGACTTTCTTCATGGAAAATTGGTTGCCATATCATGAAGACAGTCAGGCAACCTCCGGAGAGTTCCTTGTAGAAAGAAATGAACTTGTGAGTGAATCTGGAAGCAGATTATCCAGATTTGAGATCACAAAGTCTTGGCTAAGGGATTGGCTGCAACTTCTTATGGATTTGTGAACCAGAACCATCCACTTGAGTTGCTTCTGGGTTCTTGACCTTCAGAAGTGGATCAAAATAATCAATGGGTGAGATGATAAATGTTTTTTGTTCTAATATGCTAAGTTTGGGTTGATTTGTTACTATGTAAGTCAGCTTTTTATTGTTGTGATTCAAATACCTGACAAGAGCAACTTAGAAGAGGAAAAGTTTATTTTGGCTTATAATTTTAGAAGTTGAGCATGGTTGTCTGGCTCTATTGATTTGGGCTTAAGGTGCCATGGCAGAAGGGCATGGTGGAGGAACATCTACTCAGCTCATGGCAGCCAGAAGCAGAAAAAGAGAGGAAGGGACTGGGGGAAAGATTAAGCCCTTCAGGGAATGCACTCAATGACCTACTTCCTTCAACTGTGCCCTCTTTCCAGTAGTTTATTCAGTTATCAATAGATTAACTTATCAAATGGATTAATCAACTGGTGAGGTTAGAGCCCTTATGATCCAATTATTGTCAAAAAGCCCCACCTCTGAACCTTGATGCTCTGGGGACCATGCTTTCAACACAGGAGCTTTTGGGAGACATTTCAGGTCCAAACCATATACTAAAACTTTACTAAAATGTGCAATCTGGCTTTATGGTTAGGCTTAAGAAATAACCTCTCTTGTTTTCTGCAGCTGGAAGTGGCTCAACAGTTCTTTGCTAAGACGGTTAGCAACACTATTGCAAAGCGTAACTGACCGATGTCTTGGTTCCTTGACAGAGTTCATACAACTTGAAGAGGGTGAACACATTACTCTAAGGTATCTATTTATTCACACTGGTTCATCATTTGATCTGACCTTGCAGTTATCACTACTACTAGTAACTGAACAGCACAATGTGTTCCATAATGTTTTTTTCTCATCTCTAACTCTCAAACAGAATGGGGTAATGTCAGCGTCTATCAACATTGAAGAAATCATGGCATTAGAGTTAATAACTAGAAAGACTTATTAATTTACATTTATGGAGTGGCATTATTACATATTTGATATTTAAGTATTGGGAAAGGTAATGCATGCTAATATTTTATTACTTTTTTTGTTTTTTAATTCCTTCTTTACATTCTATATATTCTGGAATTTTTACAACAGATATTGTTTTTAAAATAGTAATAAAAAAGCTAAATTAAAAATTTAAATATGATTTTTAAACTTTTTATTATGGAAAAATTTAAAAGCATACAAAAGTAGAGTATGTGAACCTCCTTCTACTCATCAACTGGCTTTGAGATGGCCAATATTGTTTTTTCTATACTCTAATCCACTTGTATTCCCTGCTTACCTCCTAAATAAAATTTGCAAATCCTAAACATCATATTCTTTCATAAGACAGGATGATCTTAATTTTGTTTGAAAGTTGAGAAGAGCTTACCTATTGTTTTCACTGGTTAGATCTAAAGAAACGTGACTTAGATGAAATACGTTAGTATTTTAGACAAATTATACAGTTGGTTAACCTATATTTTGTGATTTATTTTAAGGCAAAACTGAAATTTCATACATTTTTGTGGGAATGTCATGAATTTACATTCTGAAATGTGGGTTTGAAAGTAAGAAAGATTTTTCCAGAACTTTTAAGATCCGTAGATTGGTTCTAATGATGATGGCATGGTTTTTAGAAAATCATGGTAAACTCCTGAGATGGTACTTCCCACGACTACAGATGTCCTTATAGTTTAGGTACAAAAGGGCAGGTCAATGGAAAGCCACTGAAGTCTTATGTTCCTGACCATTAGTGCATTGTAAGTGCCACCCAGAACTAACACAAAAGTGTTTCATTCACTCAATATCTTCCCTTCCTTTCGCAAATCTCATTGCTTCAGTGGACTGGAGATTTCCTTGTGGTTATTATTGCATCTGGTGTGGTGTTTTTCCAGCTGCTACCCTGCTTCCCTGTCAGAAGTTTCTTTCACCTGTTTTCAGTAGGTTCATTCTATGACCCCGTCTACATAGGCGACCTCTTCTAACCTCAGCTATGAGCAATAAGTGGGTTTAAAAGTTGTTTATGGATCATATGGGTCACCAAAAAATAGAGAATTAGAAATGATTATAATTAAAATTTCAGTTTTTTGAATATCAACACTGCCTTCACCTCAATAGCACAAACAAGTAAATCAGAATATTGCTTTTGATCCAGTAGCTTTGGGATATTTTTTAAGGAAAAAAAAAAAAGAGAACTGAATGTGCTAATAGCCCTGGTATTTGAATGCCTTCAAAACAGAAATGAAAAATTAGTATCCAACACACCTTATTTTGCATACAAATTTAAAATATGCTGGATCAGGATATATTTTAGGGACTATACTCTGAAGGGCCAACAATGTCCTTAAAGATCATATTTTGGAAAAGGATTGATTTAGCAGAATTTGTTGCCTCCTAGTGACCATCTTCACACAGGCTATCAGTGATTCTATGCAGGGCTCTATCTGGGGGTGTGTTTTCTGCTTTGGTTCCTCCTAGGGGGACCTTCTGGCATTAGCCTTGGTTATCTTTATCTTTTAGCTCATGGACTGATTTTATTGTTTATTATTGACTATGAATACTTTCTTTTCTCTTCTCTCCAGCACTGCATCATACTGACCCAAGTTGAAAAAAAAAAAAAAAAAAAAAAAAGAAAAGAAAAAAGATTAAGTGTAAAAGGAAGAAAAAAAAATAGAAAGGGGAATGTTTAAGAAAAAAAATGGGGATGAGCTGGGCGCAGTGGTACACGCCTGTAATCCCAGCTACTTCAGAGACTGAGACAGGAGGATTACAAGTTCAAGGCCAGCCTGGACAACTCATTGAGACTCTGTCTCAAAACAAAACAAACAATCAAATGTGCTGGGGATGTACCTCAGTGGTAGAGCACCCTTGGGTTCAATCCCCAGTGTGGGGGTGGAAGGAAAAGGGAAGAAATTAAGATCATGAAGAAATTATCATATGTCTTTGTTAAAAATACAATAATCTAATTTGTCAATATGTTAAAAAGTAGATTTCAAAACCAGACATTCCTACTTTCAGTAGCAGATTTTGTAGTAGTAGGAACACTGCATGGGTGATTAACAGGTTATTTTAAGCATTTGATTTAAAGTAGTTTCATGCTTCTTTAGGCTTCAAGGTGGTATGATTGCCTGTGGTAAGAGGCAATTACACTAGAGAGAAAACTTTTTAGACTACAGAAGAATAAGGATGGGGTGGCATTATAGGTGAATGTAACCCTAATATACTCACTGAAACTTTCTTACAACATAACCTAAGCCAGTGGGGAGCAAAGTCAGCTTCCCCTTTTAGAAAATAATGGAAAATGTTAAGGAGAGAACTAACAGCAGTTAAGCAGGCAGATTACTTCCTCGGTAAATTCTCTTGAATATAGAATAGGGATTCTGGGGCTTTGATACAGCCAAAGGCAGAGTTAGCCAGGGCCAATTATAGACTCTGGGAGATCACTGAAAGTCAGCTCTTTTTAGGAATCTGGAAGAATCTTAGTGCACTCAATGATTTACCTCATCTCTTTGCCCCACAATACTTTTAACCAATGGGAGGGGGGAAACAATTCCCATCTGAATTAGGGCAGAACATATTGGTCTTTAAGAATATCCTTTGCCCTTGAATGCTTGAATGCTATTGGAGACAACATATAAAGGTGGCCAGATGAAGAGAACTAAGAGACCTTGATGTATAAAAAGGTCAAATGCTGGGATTTGTGAATAAACAATTCCCAAGCTATGGTCTTGATAGTAGTAAAAAAAAAATGTCTCGGGAATAACTGGATTGGAATAACCTTTAACTATTTACCACTGATTTAAATGCAATGATAAATGTAACTTTGTCATCCTAAAATGGGAATGAATCTGCTCTTACAAAGAAATTTAAATCATGTTTAATTTTAAATTTTATTTTATTTATTTTTTTGATTCTTTTTTTTATTATTAGTTGTTAAAACATTACAATGCTCTTGACATATCATATTTCATACATTTGATTCAAGCAGATTATGAACTCCCATTTTTACCCTGTATACATATTGCAGATTCACATCGATTCCACATCCACTTTTTTACATACTGCCATACTGTGTCTGTTGTATTCTGCTGCCCTTCCTATCCTCTACTATCCCCCCTCCCCTCTCCTTCCCTCTCCTCCCATCTTCTCTCTCTACCCCATCTACTGTAATTCATTTCTCTCTCGTTCTTTTCCCCTTTCCCCTCACTTCCTCTTATATGTAATTTTGTATAACAATGAAGGTCTCCTTCCTTTACCATGCAATTTCCCTTCTCTCTCTCTTTCCCTCCCCCCTCTCGACCCTGTTTAATGGTGATCTTCTTCTCATGCTCTTCCTCCCTATTCTGTTTTTAGTTGCTCTTCTTATATCAAAGATGACATTTGGCATTTGTTTTTTAGGGATTGGCTAGCTTCACTTAGCATAATCTGCTCTAGTGCCATCCATTTCCCTGCAAATTCCATGATTTTGTCATTTTTTAATGCAGAGTAATACTCCATTGTGTATAAATGCCACATTTTTTTTTTATCCATTCATCTATTGAAGGGCATCTAGGTTGGTTCCACAGTCTAGCTATTGTGAATTGTGCTGTTATGAACATTGATGTAGCAGTATCCCTATAGTACGCTCTTTTAAGGTCTTCAGGAAATAGTCTGAGAAGGGCAATAGCTGGGTCAAATGGTGGTTCCATTCCCAGCTTTCCCAGGAAACTCCATACTGCTTTCCAAATTGGCCGCACCAATTTGCAGTCCCACCAGCAATGTACAAGTGTACCCTTTTCCCCACATCCTCGCCAGCACTTGTTGTTGTTTGACTTCATAATGGCTGCCAATCTTACTGGAGTGAGATGGTATCTTAGGGTGATTTTGATTTGCATTTCTCTGACTGCTAGAGATGGTGAGCATTTTTTCATGTACTTGTTGATTGATTGTATGTCCTCCTCTGAGAAGTGTCTGTTCAGGTCCTTGGCCCATTTGTTGATTGGGTTATTTGTTATCTTATTGTCTAATTTTTTGAGTTCTCTGTATACTCTGGATATTAGGGCTCTATCTGAAGTGTGAGGAGTAAAAATTTGTTCCCATGATGTAGGCTCCCTATTTACCTCTCTTATTGTTTCTCTTGCTGAGAAAAAAGTTTTTAGTTTGAGTAAGTCCCATTTGTTGATTCTAGTTATTAACTCTTGTGCTATGGGTGTCCTATTAAGGAATTTGGAGCCCCACCCGACAATATGTAGATTGGAGCCAACTTTTTCTTCTATCAGACGCAGAGTCTCTGATTTGATATCAAGCTCCTTGATCCATTTTGAGTTAACTTTTGTGCATGGTAAGAGAAGGGGATTCAGTTTCATTTTGTTGCATATGGATTTCCAGTTTTCCCAGCACCATTTGTTGAAGATGCTATCCTTCCCCCATTGCATGCTTTTAGCCCCTTTATCAAATATAAGATATTTGTAACTTTGTGGATTAATCTCTGTGTCCTCTATTCTGTACCATTGGTCCACCTGCCTGTTTTGGTACCAATACCATGCTGTTTTTGTTACTATTGCTCTGTAGTAAAGTTTGTAATTTTAAATTTTAAATCAAAACATAATAGTCACATTAAATTTAGCTATTCATTTATACCAATCATGTTTCTGTTCATCTATGAATTGGAATTTCAAATTTTTATTGATTTAGTTTTGGAGGTTCTAGAAATCCTCAACAACTGAGCAACATCTCAACCCCCAGAAATTTGATTTTTTAACCATAGTTTTTTTTGTTGTTGTTATTATTATTTTTGGTGTTACTGGGAATTGAACTCAGGGGTGCTCTACTATTGAGCTAAATTTACATACCCAGCCCTTTTTTTTTAAAAAAAAAAAATTTGAGACAGGTTTCACTAAGTTGTCCAGGTTGGCCTCTAACTTGTGATCCTCTGCCTTAGCTTCCAAAGTAGTTGGTATTACAGGTGTGTGCCATCACAACTATCTTAGAAACTTGATTTTAAAGTGCAGGAATGACTTTTACATTTCATTTTATGAAATTGAAAAAAATTATAGAATTCATCAAAACATGAAATTATGCCTCAAATATTTTGATAACTTTATTAATATTGGTTTTACATACTTTTTTTAAATGGAAAAAGAACATACAAAAACTGTTACATGCCTAAGACATAGGAGTATTTGACTTCTATGTACTACTTCATGTGGCAATATCATTAACTACTTTTGGCATCCAGTTGTCTAGAGCTTCCACAATTAACTTTTTAGCAGACATTTTAAAGGAATACATTAGGGCTTCAGTTCTCAAAATATGATCTAGAAACCTCTGTGGGTCCTTGAGATTCTTTCAGAGGGTCAGCATGGTGAAAACTATTTTTAAAATAAGACTAACCAAGATGTTATTTGCCCTTTTCACTCTCATTATTTCATGAGAGTAGAGTTTTCCAATGGTTACACAGCATGTGTATCTTGGTGGATGAAATTCAGAAGTAAATATGAGATATAGCTGTCTTCTATTAAACCGGACATTAAAGTGATCTGTACAAACGTAAAAGAATACATTCTTCTCATGCTTTTTATCTAGAAAATAGAATTATTTTTAATTTAAATATATTGCTTATTAAATGTATTGGTTTATCATTATTATTTTAAACAAATGGATAAAATAGATATTTTTCAGTTTTAATTTCTAACATGATATATAGATTGGTAAGCAGGGAGAAATAAACATAAATAGAATCTCTTTGGGAGTCTCAATTTTTAAATTACAAAGAAATCTTGGAGTCCAAAAAGTTTTAATAGTATTCATACATTAGAGTAGATAATTAAAATAATAGCACACATCCATCAGAGTAGTTAAAGCTAACCAGACTGACAACCACCCATATTAAAGCAATGAGAGCTTTCATATACTGCTGAGGTAGATTTTGTGTGGTTACTTTGGAAGACAGTTTGGCATTCATTATTAATTAAAATTAAATGTATGCATGATTTATGACTTAGCAATTCCACTTTTAGATGGACACTTGACAGAAATTCATATATTCCATCCAGAGACAGATATAAGAACGTTCAAAGCATATAGTACATACTAGTATCATACTGTAAATATCTCATATGTCCTTTAATTGTAGAGTAGATCAAATCTGGTATATGCATTCAATACAATACTATAAAAAAATGAATGCATTACAACTACATGCAATGATATGGATGAATTGCATAATGTTTAAAGAATGAAAGAAACCACACACAAAAGAACATACAATAAGGTTCCATTATATACATGCAAAAATGCAATCAAACCAAACTAGGTAAAGGATGAAAGCTTAGTTGTCAAAAAAACAATGGAAAACTAGGAAATGCTTACCATAAAACTCAAGACAATGGGTGTCTTGGCAATTAGAAGGCTTAAGGGCGATTTTCGGGTGCCAGCAATGTTTCTTAACCTAGATGACAGTTACATGGATGCTTGGTTTGTTTTAATTTATGCTTTGGTTCACTTTTCTATGTGTTATATTTCATAATTAAAAGGTTAAAAAAGCAAGAATTCCTGTATTTAGGGATCACTGAGCAGCTCTGATGATGAGTAATGAAAATCAGTATAGTAAAGAAGTTGTGTGTATGTTTTAGGAGTTAATCTTATTATAGATTTTTTTATGTGCCTCAACTTAAAAGAGTGATCACAAATGCAAATAAAGGCACTCTATTTATTCCACATGGCATGGGTTCACCCTTTATTTCTATGCATGTGATCTGCTCTCCCTTGGGATCCCAGGTTACTACTGAGGGCCATGTGTTCCACGACTCAGAAGGAACAGGTTCACTGATGGTTCTCCTGAGTGTGAGTTTTTGATTTTTTGAGGGAATCATAAGCATTTCAATAGGTTAGGCTTCATGGGATACATCTGTTTCTCTTAGGTAGCATGAAATAAATTTTGAACTCTTTTCTTGTAAGAAGAAACCTATCACTAAGGTCATCTCTATCACACTTATTCTATTCATGAGTATGACAGGTTTTCTCCATCTATATATCCTGACTCCTAACTAGCCTAATTATATCATGTAGATAAGCCATTGGCTAATACTTTTTGCATATCATAGCACTTAGTAGTGAATTGGGTATACAATATAATAGAGTAGCTCTTAACAAATATTTTACTGATTATATGTTTTCATCACCATATACATATTTGAAATATATGTAAGCAGTTTTTCTACTAGCACATAATTTTGGGTTACCTTAGTCTTTTCATCATCTAAGATAAAAGTTTTTGTTAGCCTACTGATATTTGCCAAATCTTTAAATTTGGTTTGCAAATTGCAGTTGTCCAAACTTCAATTTGGACAAGACTGAAGAAGTTAGTTAGCTATATTTATACTAAAAGTATGTTAGTATTGTTAGATTAAATTCTCTGTGGAGTCAGGCAAAAATAGACACATTGTATTCCAGAAACAATCTGGGGACACTATGGATTATGTAATATTTTGGCAAGAAATCTTGAATTTTACAGGATTATAAGCAAATGTGTTAGTTGGGGTTTCAACACTGTTCTAGTAACATCTATAAATGGTATAAAAAGCTTGAAGAGTAGGGCTGCTGAAGTGTTAAACTTGAGGTGCTTTTCTCCTTAGAGCACTTAGCAAATTACTCTTCCTGTATCCCTTTTCTTCACTCCTAGTTCATATGAAAAAGCCAATGACTTCCCCAAGCAAGAATATAATGATGAGAAGCAGCAGCTAAACAGGAGTTGGGCTCAGGAATTCTAGATCGGATTTGGTATCTAATGTTGAACTATCTCTAAGGATCTGGAGATTAGCATACACATCAAGTCCTTTCCTTATCACTGTCTGAATTATCTGAGAATCATTAAATAATTCTTATGTACTAGTAAACTCTTGAAATGTCTGAACTCTTTCACAGAGCTCCTGTTATAAAGAAAGTGGTTCGTCAGAAAGAAGGTAACTTCTTTGGGCTTGATACCCTTATGGCAGTCCTTTCTCTTAACATTCCCCAAACTTATCTTTGAATTGCACTTCATGCAAAAGGAACTTTATTTCCAATGGTTAGATCTTCAATGTGGCTTATAAAAGCTTAATTAACCTATAATGTCTTGGAAGGTATATTATTTTTGACCACATTTCATCACTTATAGCTTTTTTTCTTGGGGGGGTGGATAAAATATATTTATAGCATCAGGTCAGTATATAAAACACAAACATTTCTCCTTGACATCTCCTCTTGTTCATAATAAAAAGTACGAATTATACCAGTAGTAGGGGAAAGGAGGAAGGCAGTGTTGGTGTTTGCAGGCATCAATAACTTATTGATAGTCTATAACTGCTATTCAATATAGTCATCATGAGCCAAATGTGGCCATTAAGTAATTAAAATTTTAAAATTCAGTTTTTCAGTCATCCCAGCCACATTTTAAGTACTTATAGCCACATTGGGCTACTAGTGTATTGGGCAGCACAGAACCAGAACACTTCCATCATCATGGAAAGTGCTGTTTTATGAGACAACTTTAGTCAGGCATTTTCAGTTGGGGGAAGAGAGAAAACTGTTCCTATTAGGACTGTGGCTCCCCAATGTCAAATTTGTGAGTCTCTTATAAATTAAGTATTAGTCTTAGATTCTTGTATATGCTATCGATTCTGCTATCATAGAGATTTTGGTTTGTCTGGAGAAACAGATATATGCAAACAAAAAAGTTTATTAACAAATAAAGTAGTATATGATAAATGGTGAGAAATTCTTAGGGAAACAATGGATTTAAGAGACACAGAGGACCAAGTACTGTTGATGTACTGACTATAAAGAGACAAAAGAGATACTGATTGAAAATAACTCTGAGGTTTGTGCAACACGATGAAACATAAAAGGGAGGGGGAAATGAGCTCAGTTTCTGCCCCATTCAAATAAGAACAGGGAGAACCAATACATTCCTGCAAAAAGCAAATGACCTATATTAAAGGATATAGAATATTTTGATTAAATAACTGATAGGTCTAGATCAGTGTTGCTATTATTTTTCTCTATAACAAGATCACTGGTGACATCTGAGTTTGTTTTGAAAGGTGAATGAAGTAAAAATATAAAGAAAATGAAATGATGCCCAGATAAATCGAAGAATGATGCTTGCCTCATTAACTCTTGGATTGAGTAATCTCTATCTGTTCTGATGACTTTTATCAGATCAAAAGATATAAATGTGGCTTGGTCTTCAGATTGTACAATACAAAAAGACTATTAGGATTATGTATGTGACATTGGACAGCAATGTTGATGTTAAAATTTTAAAATAAGAGCTTTTCTCATTGACAATGAAGTCAGGTAAAAGAATCTCTCCCTTTGGTTTTCAAATGTGCAGGATTATATATCCACTTTTCTGGTAGTCAGCTGAATCCTGGAAATGCCAATCAGGGTCAAGATTTGTTGGTTGTGAGAGTGTGCAACAAAACAAGGAGCATGTATGCAAAAGTCAGAAACTAGTACCTTTGAGGCTTATTCAAGATCATTTAAAGATTCTCTTTCACAGTTACAAAAACCTAGGAAAGTGCTATGTGTGCCTCATGTTCTTGTACTGCATGATTGAGGTCCTAATGGATGTGGTAGTAATCCTTAAAATTCTTCCCATTGCTTGACTAGGACTATAACTTATGTCTAGGGCAACAACTTGTTTTAGGAAGTACTACTTTAGAATTTGTACACAAATAAAACCAAGCCTATATAAGGTGTGTGTGTGTGTGTGTGTGTGTGTGTGTGTGTGTTGTGCTGGGGATCAAAGTCAGGGCCTAGTGCATACTAGGCGAGTGAGTTACATCTCTAACGTCCCATATAAGTAAATTTTAATATGCAATGTTAATGCCCCAAAACTCTACTGGTGGAATCAGAATGATAGCATTAAGTATATGATATCTGGAGATAATATAGTTATTCAGAGAGGCCTCTTAAATCTCATTGAGGCTTTATCTCTAAAATAAGGACAATGAAACCTGTGCCATGATGTTGCTGCAAAATTGAGAAAACAGGTCTTGAGCCTTTCTGTCTTGTTCCGCCCACTCTGCTTTACCTAATCGGAGTGCTACTTTCCCTTTTAAACAATCTATACTTTATTAAAAAAAAAGATTGAGAAAATAGATGTATAAAATGGTTAGATTATAGCTATATATACATATACATATATATACATATACATATATATATATATATATATATATATTTCATTGTAGTTGGACACAATACTTTTATTTTATTTATTTATTTTTATGTAGTGCTGAGGATCCAACCCAGGGCCTTGCATGTGCTAGGCAAGTGCTCTACCACTGAGCCACAACCCCATTCCCAGATTATAGCTATTTTTATATTTAACAAATTCATAATAATTTCCTATGTTTCCACAGTTGCACTAAACTGTTTTAATGGCCATGATAAATTTAACATAGCAACATGATTTATTTAAAATTAAAAAAAATTTTAAGTTGTAGATGGATACATACCTTTATTTATTTATTCTTATGTGGTGCTGATAATGAAACCCAGTGCCTCACATGTGCTGGAAAGTGCTCTACTGAGCCACAACCCCAGCCCCTAATTTATTTTTAACCACTACTTTATTGATGGTCATTTGGATTGTATTCAGTGTGGCTTGGCACCTCTTTATGTATGATTCTGAGGACATAAAAGCTGTAAAGGCCAAATATACATATCTTAGGATTTGTGGGACCACATAAGATATCTATTGCATATTTCTTTTTCTTCTTCTTATTTACCCCTCCCCCTAATATAAAATCCATTGCTTGACTGCTATATAAAAACAGGTCACAGGCTGGATTTGGCTGCCAACAGTAATTTGCCTAGCCCTTAATCTATGGGTTTTAACCAGTTTGGGCCTCTTTGGAAGTTCACTGTGAAAACAATTTCAGTCTTGGAAGCTGGCAAGATCCTGTCAATATCTAGTCCTAGGTATGAGGTGTTCTTCAGATTCCTCTGCTAATATTTTTCTTTTCTCCAGGAAGGCATAACTGGAAGGTGGTGACACCACAGAGAATGACTGGCCAGTAAAAGTGGGAGTTTTAAAGCTAATTCTTAAGCTGCTGGCTGAAAGCGATTGTGAAGCACTTTCCGATGAGATCCTTCTAATTTTACAAAGTGCCATCTTCTAGAAAGGAGGTCAATTTGTAAATAATCGAAAAGCCTCAAGAATAGCTCTTAAGTAATTCTATCTGTAGTAATGAAAAACTTAGCTGTCATGGGTTAGGAAGGACACAGAATCCATTAATGAATGGAAAGAAAACAGGCTGCAACTCAGCTTTAGCATTTACTAGCTGTATACTCTCGGATAAGGTAGAAATGTCTCACCCTCCAGTTTTTTTTTTTTTTTTTAGTTTGTAAATTGGAGATTACTTACTTGAGATCTAGCATTAAGCACAGTGGAAGGAACGAAGTAGGAGATGAGAAATGAGAAAATGATAGAACTATCTGCTGTAATGGATAGAAACTAGGAGGATCAGTTCTGAGTGACCCTACAAGGGGCAAAGCAGAGGTACACACTAGGATCTCTTCCAGGAAAAGACGCCGCTGGTACCGTGGTCAGGTCCAATGGCATTGCCTACTTTTCCTGCTTCTGGGAGTCTGCCCCCGAGAGGGCCTCAGGAAGCCCAGGCCACTCCCCAGGACATCTCCGAGGCTCTGAGACACAGCGGGGGCGCTTGCGACTCGGCTCTTGGACCTGCCAAACCCGGGCAGGGCCAATCAAGTTAGCTCAAACTCACCTGCTTGGCAGGTGCGCGCGGCAGAGGCGTGACAGGGGAGGGAGGGCGGGCGCGGTGGGCGGGGGCAGAAAATGTAGAGCTCCAGGCGCATGGCACCCGCCGCCCAGGCACCGCGGTGGCTGCCGGGATGCGCCGCAGCGAATGGTCGCGCCGGGCGCCGCTCTGAGTGACCTTTCACCCACGCCCAGCGGTCCCGGGCGGCGGCACAAGGCGGAAGCCATGGCGGAGGCGGCGGCTGTGGCGGGCAGGACGGGCGCGAGCCCCGGCTCTGCAGCGGTCCGGGACTCCGACCTGGACCGCGCTGGGCGGAGGCTTCGGGTTCTCTCGGCCCATCTGCTGGGCCGGCCCCAGGAGGTTCTGAGTACCAATGAGTGCAAAGCTCGGAGAGCCGCGTCGGCGACCACGGCGGCGGCCGCGGCTACTCCCGCCGCACAGGAGTCGGGCACCATCCCCAAGAAGCGGTGAGTAGCGGTCTGTGGAAGCAGCCGGCGGTGAGGGGCCAGTCCGGGCCTGTGCGGCGCGAGGGCACTGGGAAGGTGGGAAGGGAGTCGACACGGGTGGGCGGAGAGCATCCTGGTCCCTGAAAGTACGGATTCACCTTTCGAGAGATAGTGGACCAGATCCCGGAATCCCAGAAGGGGACGGGATGGGGTGGGAGATTTTGGTTACTATATGAGGGTAATAGAATTAAGGAGCTTTTATTGGGGAAGGGCCCAGAGAGATCTTTTTTCTTGGGTTTTTGGTGTCAGGAATTCATTTTCTGTCTAAAATACTTTGGGGGTTAAGGTCTTGGAATGGGTAGCAGGGGCTGTATTGCTGTCCCTCCCAGGAGACTCAAGTTTGTACTAGATGATCCTGGGTGAAGGCGTGGGGAAGGGACACATTCTGAAAAAAAGGTGTTCACTGGTTTCTGTGGGCGAGGCTTCCGCTTCCTTTAGGGGCATAGTTTTTGACTTTGAAGTAGGAAGCCCATGAGTAGTAAGAAGCAATAAATTGCATACACTAGGTAGATGAGTAGGGTGGTATAGTTAATGAATTCTGTATATCATATAGTGGCTGGGCATATAGACCTGGGTTTGAATTTCCACTAGGCAATTTTACCTTTGGGCAAGTCTGCCTCTCTCAGAGCTTCAGTCTCCTCATAATATAAAAGACAAGGATCTGTGAATGAGAATGTTTGTAAGAGATCTAAGCTTCCGATTTGGGGTGGAGGGCTGGAATCTTAAGGTCCAATGAAAACTACTTCAAGAAACTATTTTCTGAGATGCAGCTGTATCAACATGGACATTGCGAGTGAAAAAGATGTTGCTAATGCTTGTATTCAAAGAGCTAGAGTTTGTGCTACATCCATTATTTCTTGCACTCCTCTCGCTATGAGGTAGGTGCAGTTTCTTCCCATTTTACAGAAGAAGAAATTTAAAAACTCATTAAGAAGTGGGCTGCAGGCTTAGCAGGTATACCGTGTGGCAAGTTAGAATTCAGAAGCACATGAAATTGACTTCAGAGCCAAGTTTTAAAACTAAACTGCTTCTGATGAATAATTCATGAATTCAACATGTGAGAGCCCTTTATTGCATACACATCATACTAGCAATACAGAGATTTTTAAAATGCACTATTTACTTTTAAGAACCTAATGATTATAACTAATAAAGTTATAATGTAGTATGATAAGAATATTTAGTTGATACCTGTAGCATATTTTGACTGTTTTTGTTAGGGCAAAAGCTTTTCTGAATAAAGGTTGTCTGAGTAATCCTGATGTTTATATTGTAAATAGCCTGCTGTTATGGTTTGGTGTCTCCCAAAAGCTCATGTGTTGAAGGCTTGGTTCAGAGGTAGTGTTCAGAGGTAGGCTTTTGGGAAGTGATAAGGTCATGAGGGCTCTGATCTCATTCATGGATTAATACACTGATGAGTTCATAATTGGATGGACTACCGGGAGATGGTGGGAATTGGGAGATGGAGCCTGGTTGGAGGAGGTGGGTCACTGAGGGCTTGTCCTGGAAGGGTATATCTAGTCCCAGCCCCTTCCTTGTTTCTTGCTTCCTGGCTGCCATAGGTGAACAACTTTCCTCCAGCATGTCCTTCTACTGGGATGTTTCTGCCTTGCCAATGGAGTCAGCTGACCATGGTCTGAAACCATGAGCCAAAATAAATCTTTCCCCTGTAAGTTAATTTTCTCAGGTATTTTGTCATCGTGGTGGAAAGCTAACACACTAGCTGAAGAAGGGAAAAAGTATTCTTGGTAGACAGTATTTTTACAGGTAAAGAAGTGAGAGAGATTAGGGAACTACTAGAAGTAAAATGTGGCAGCATGGGTGAGAATCACAAGCGATAAAGGAGTGAGAGATGAAACTTTACAGAATTATACGTAGGGCAAACCATGATCAGATTTACTAGAACCAAGTGAAAGAGTGTTGAGCAGTTTGGTTTGAATTTTCACTAGGCAATTTTACCTTTGGGTAAGTCTCCTCATTTTTAAAAATGTTTTAAAAATGTGCAGTGTTTCTGTGAGAATGCAAAAAAAAAATATGGAGTTAGAAAGATCAAATGCTCAGTGCAATGCTTATTATATAACCCTCAACACATAGTAGCTGCAGTTTTTACTGTGTCCAAAGACAAACCAATAGGTGTCTCTTATTCCAAAGAAGAATGTTGGAATTCTGAACTAAGGCATAATTTTTGGAAAAAACACTAGATGGGACATTTTCCAGAACTTGGTTACCAAATAGTGGAGAGGGAGAAATCAAAGATCACATCTATTTCATTCTTTGGTCACACTGATGTTATATTAGCTGTGATTGTGTTTAAGACTTTCTCTTTTGTAAATGGCTTCACATATATTTATGTCTACTTACTTGTATGCATCTCTGTGTGATTGTACATTCATGTGCATGTTCATACTACTAGTACTAAGCAGGGTACAGCAAAAAGAACTAAGCAGGGAGGGCAGATTTTCCTTATGGTTGGATTTAGTTGCCTTGGTTTACAGCATTTAGAGAAAAAATAGTTATGTTTGTACTGGGGTAATGGATCCGTCACTGTGGTTGAAGATGACTGATTTCCTGTATGGCTGCTCCAAGGACTGAATGCATTAATAGTCTAGGTGAAGCTCTATCCCATTTATGGCATAGCTCACAGCTGGTGGGAAGCTCTGTTTTTTGGTTCAGGGTTAGGTGGTTAATGTTAAAATCTAATCCTGTACAAGTACTTTGAAGTTTAATAAAAATGCTGACTAAAGACAAAATAGAATACTAACTTGTATTAGAAGAAAAACCTTTATTAGATGAAACATCAAAACTCCCTCAGAGAATGGTTTATTTGATAGATTATTCATAGGAAACCCAGTACTGTTTTCTGCTTTTTATTGCTTAGTTGGGCCTTGAGTTGTCAGTACCAGAACTGAGCCTAAGAGAAAGGCAAATGATGGAGCAAGAAGGAGCCAGAGTATATATCCAGTAAAGTGTGATTGTAATCATAAAGCAGTTCCTTTAGAATAATTTTGTGGTTTGTGTTGAAAATTATAATTGTTTTATCTCATGGCTGGTTAGACTTAAATTCACATGAACTTGTAGTAGTGACTTATTGAAACTTCATGCTTTAAATTTTTTTTTTTTAAAGAGAGGGGGGGGGGGAGAGAGAGAGAGAATGAGAGAGAATTTTTTAATATTTATTTTTTAGTATTTGGCGGACACAACATCTTTGTTTGTATGTGGTGCTGAGGATCGAACCCGGGCCGTACCCATGCCAGGCAGGCGCGCTACCGCTTGAGCCACATCCCCAGCCCTTTTTTTTTTTTTTTTTTAACAGGGATTGAACTCAGGGGCACTTGACCACTGAGCCACATCCTCAGCCCAATTTTGTATATTATTTAGAGACAGGGTCTTGCTGAGTTGCTTAGCACCTCGCTTTTTGCTGAGGCTAGCTTTGAATTTGCAATCCTCTTGTCTCAACAGCTGTTGGAATTACAGGTGTGTGCCACCACACCCAGTGAAACTTCATGCTTTCATTCTTCTTACAGAATAGTTATATATACATTATTAATTATGCTCACATAATTTAGTGAACATTTACACAGTAGTTAATTTATGACAAGTACTACCATACGTGTTAAAAAGGTGAGTAAATAGTTCTCTGCCTTAAAGAATTCAGTCTAGGAAGAGAGATAACATATTCCAGTAGTTTAATTAAAGCCACTGTAGATAAAGGTACTGATGTAGTACAAAGGAAAGAAAGAATGGTGGATGTACTCCATGAGGTCAGTAGGAGCTTTCTGGAGAAGGTTTTAAGATATTGGTGATAGTTTGGCAGGTTCAGTGGTGAGGAGAGTTATATTCCAGGCAAAGGGAAAAATATATGTCAAAGTAAGGGGCGGGGCTGGGGATGTGGCTCAAGTGGTAGCACGCTCGCCTGGCATTTGTGCGGTCCGGGTTCGATTCTCAGCACCACGTACAAACAAAAAGATGTTGTGTCCGCCGATAACTAAAAAATAAATATCAAAAATTTCTCTCTCTCTCTCTCTCTCTCTCCTCTCTCACTCTCTCTTTGGAAAAAAAAAAAAGTAAGGGGATATGAAAGTGCATATTGTATTTAGGGAACTGGACGATTCATTGTTGGTGCAGTGGGAATAAAGTGAAAAAAGAGCACAGTGTCTGGTCATGGAGGCCTTTGGTCTATAGGTCATCAGTCCATTCATTCAAGTGACCTATAGTAGTGAACAGAAACTGTGCCCTTTACAGAATTTATATTTTATTTGGAGTGGGGACAAAGAACAGATAAGTAAAATAGTATGTCATAGGTGATAAAAAAATGAAAGAACAAAATGAAAGAGTGAAAGGGCTAGGTAATGGCAAATGCTTGAAGGAATGAAGCTGATCATAGATAAGATCAGATTGGGTTTGGGTTGAGAGAAGTCACTTCAGCCATAGTATTAATAATGGGCTGGAGGTGGGCATAGTGGTACATGCCTGTAATGCCAGGGACTTCGGGGGCTGAGGCAGGAGGATCACAAGTTTTAGGCCAGCTCCAGCAACTTAGATCCTGTCTCAGAATTAAAAAAAAAAAAAAAAAAAAAGAAGAAGGAGAAGGAGAAGAGAATGGGTTGGTGAAGAGTAAAGATGGACATAGGGAGATAAGTTAGGGGAGGTATTTGGAGCGCAACAGGTAAGAAATACTGAAGGATTAAAACAAGATTATAACAGTGAGAATGGGCAGGAAAGGATGGATTTGAGAGTTTTGGAAGTTAGTACATTAGGTGATACTTTTAAGATTATGTGACTAAATTAATGCCACGGGAGTTGGACAAGTGAATAAAAATAGAAAAGAGATGAGAGTTCCTGAGGAACGTGGGCATTTAAGAGGGTCGGTCAACCAAAATGTGTTAACTTGTCATATCTCCTCTGAGTTGGTTCCAACTACTTTAATTAGCTAGGAACATACATTCTCATTATTTGAGGTTGCTGAGCAGATTTTTGAGGGTGACAGTTTAATTTTGGATCCTCTTTTTTTAAGTGTGTGTTACTCCATGTACAGTTTTCATTTTACCTTGTTTTTGAATGCAATTTTAGATTCTTAAAAATTATAGTAAATGTCAGCTACACATATGACATTTTTATGTCTTTTTTTTTGGATTTTTTTCAGTTTTTTTTTTTTTTAAGTGACTATAATATTACAGAAAAGAGAAGGAAAAGGAAAAAATCCCTTGTTGACTACTATCCCTTCACGTTGTTACGGGTTTCCCGTTTTTAACTTTGGCTCACCTCATTGTAATTTGCATTAGTCAGAGCTGCTCTAATGGCAGTTTTTACAGAAGTTATAAATTCTTCTGGTTAACATCAGAAGAATAATTAGATTAAGAATGCTACTAATTTATTTGCTTGTAATGACATTTTCATATGCTCTTTAAAAAAAAATACAGTATTTAACATCTACTTAGATAGATGTTTTCTAGAAAGGAAAAAGCTGAGTTAAGATTTGTAAATGTTTCCCAGAATGGCTCCTGAAGCCTGTAGGAGGTGCATTCCTGCAGCAAAGGTTATTGCATAAGTTACTGGACTTAAAATTCTTTGACTTATGTTAATAGTTACATTGAATGAAATAGTTAAGCATACTCTGAGTTCTTACCTAGGAATTCTAATGATGGTGTAGAGTTTTAATTTGGGTAAATCTTAACATGCCAGGCACCATTCTAAAACTTATGTACATGATTTCGTTTAATTCATACATCAGCTCTGAAGAGTAGGTGATACTATATGTAGCTTTCAGGTGAGGAAGTGGAGGCTCATAGTAGTTAATTTGTCTAAGGTCATGCAACTGTGAAATAAGAGAGATGGCATTTCACCTTGGGTCTTACTCCCAAGCCTATTTCTTTCTGTTTGCTCTATACATAACTTGACATTGTTCTTCAGGGAAAAAACTATTCATCAAATTGGTCTCTTTGTCATGGTAAGTTTCAAACCTTCTGCAATCAAATGGATCATAATCAAATACCATGTCATATAAAGTATTATCCTGTCAAAATTAAATTCATAATTTAAGAAAATAAAATACATGATTTAAAAAGATAGACTAATCTCTTTCTTTCTATGAGTGAATTTTGACTTTGTTTGGTTTGTAGGAGAAGAAAGTGTTGGGAATAAATAGGAATAAGGTTAGGAACAATGTGGAAGAGACAAGATCAAAGGAGAAAAGAGAAGAGGTCATGGAGGATTTATTGTTTGGCTTTAGGACTACTTCAGTCTTTGGACTGTGAATGAGTAAGAAGTCTTGAAAACTTATTATTCTCTATGGTTATTTGGTATCATACCAATCTGGATTGCATTTTGAGATGAACCAAATCTTCTCCAAACAGATGTCTTTATATTAAGGAGTTATTAGAGAGAGCTGGGGTTGTGGCTTAGTGGTAGAGCGCTCATCTACCATGCGTGAGGCACTGGGTTTGATCCTCAGCACCACATTAAAAAAAGTAAAATAAAGATCTTGTGTCCACCTATAACTAAAAAATATTTTTAAAAAGAAGTTATTAGAGAGCCATCTACCTCGTTGGCACTTAATAAAAATACCTGGAAATAAATCAGGTGATCTGATTTTAGGCTACAAAGAAATAGAATGCCATTGCTGTTAGATGAGACACTTTCTGGAACTTTTTAAAAGCAAGTGCTAAGCAAGTATCATTCCTTTTGATTTTATTTTCTTGTTATTGAGCAGGTAACTTCTGCTGTTTACCAGTTAGTATAGTGATTTCAACCCTAAATTAAACCAAAGCCATATTATCATAAAGTAGTAATTGTTCTCCCTCCAGTAGCACACTCTTTGTTGGGTTTTAGGGGTAATATTTTATCCTATCTCTGTCTCATTATCTGAGTACAGAATAATTTGATAGGTAGTTCAAGATATGAACAGTGGAGGTAAAAATGTCAGCTTTATTACTGACAAAACTGGTTGGATTGCTTAGATTTGGATACCAAGTATTTACCCTGAATTAGTCTATCACAGGCAGTGCGGGACCACAAAAGACCATCTCTTCAGGGGTAGAGTTAGCAAGCCTTAATACTGTCTCAGAAACATTAGAGGATAGATACCAAAGAGAGGGCTAACCCCAAGCGCTTGGTGTCTTTCATAATTCACTGACCAGCTGAATCACTCCTCCCATGAGAAACTGTGAGTATGTTAGGGCTGGGCAGGGGCCAGGAGCATTACTCTTGCTGAAGTCTTCCCGCATTGGAAACTGGAGCCTGAGAATGGAAGTATTGCTGGAATGCTTTTGGAGAAATTAGGAAAAATGGCCTGAAGCTTGATGGTAGCTGACTGGATGTCTTACTAGTAGGCGTTATCACCATTGCCTACTGAATATGTTACATAATTTTTTTGGTAGTAAGTTATGGTTCTCCAGGAGAGTCTGTTCTAGTCAGACTTTTTAGGCCTGTTTCCTATTTTTTGATAACTAGTATGTATTATAACTACATCAGACGTATTGCCATTCCCAGTTCATGCCTTTCCCTTTCCCTTATCTTTATTTGATAAGGTTAGTTTTTCCCAAAGTATAGTGTAATGCATATAGTCTGATGGTCCTGAGACAATTTGGGGGAGGTACATAGTGTAAAACCTTATTTGAATAGTTCTAAGTGTTTATGTGTACACACATACACACACACGTATATGTACGTACACATGCACTTATACACATATATACACATATTTTAAAAAAATTATTGAATAGTTATATAATGTTTCAAAAGTAAGTTCACATATCTCAAGTTTACAGCTTAATAAATTTTGCAGTGTGAACACATCTGTGTTAGTATTTAGATTAAGTATTAGATTAAGTATTATTATTATTATTATTATTATTAAGTATTTATATTAGTATTTAGATTAAGAAACAGCCTGACTAGTCCCCTAAAAACCCACTTGATATTCCTTCCAAAGGCTTATGCTATGCTGATAAACACTACTTTAACTTCTAGCACCATAGTTTAATTTTGCCTATTTAAAATGATATATAAATGGAATTATGTAATAGAATCATATAGTGTCTATTCTTTTGGGTTTGGCTGCTTTCCCTTATAATTATTTTTGTGATATTTATCCATGTTATTATGTATAGTTCATTTTGTTCATCCTGATAATATTCCACTGGTAGATATATACTATTTTATTCACTGTTATTGATTTGAATAGTTATTTATTTTAATATGAAAAACTAGGAAAGGAAGAGGCTAACGTAATTAAAATAGTATTTAGCATATTCAGTTTTCTTAAGTACATCAGCTCTCTGATGTAATCAATAAAATGGTCTCTGGTACTAAATCATTCTTAGAAACAGATTGAATTTTTAAACATGATGACCTTAAAATCCTTATAGTGTTCAAATATTATGACCTTAGAAGATCAGCTTAAAATCACAAGTCTAAATCTATTACCTGATTTTACATTTTAATTTTGAGTTATGAGTCAGTCATTCTCACTGGCCAGATTCTCTTTAAGTTTTAGAAATATGTAAAAGATAGTTTTTGCACTGCTCTCTTAAAATGAGAATGTTAACCTCTGCCTTTGATTCTTTTAAGCATTTGTATAGTGAATTCTGGGATCTTTTAGTAGTTGAACTATTCTTATTAAGTAAGAGTGTTACCATTCCAATTACTATAGTCTCCTTTGATGAGACTTTTGCTTTCTAGGTGAGATATGGAGTTGTAGATATCATATTGTCACTTGCTAAGAAAACTATTGTATGATTGCATGTAATATTTGGTAGATACTATGTTTGAAGATACTAATCAGAGATTTTAGCTAGGATGTTGAGTAAATTCATGTCAGCTACCTCCCAGGTTCTATTTGTAGTTGCTGTGTTAGAAACTTTATACTATCAAATAGGTGAATGTTCTTGTATTCCAAGACCTTGAAATCAAATAATATGACATCTAATTCATTATACCCACAGATGTTTTCAACTTAGGCTTGACATTTTCTGGAAAACAGCTTCAGAGACATAACAACACCCACTTGACTTCTCTCGTGACTTTAATCACACATTCTATTGACTAAATCTTCTGATGTCAACCTAAATTTTATAAATTGGCATAGTCCAATAGAGCTTTCTATTATCATAGAAATATTCTGTAATCTGCACTGTTCAATATGATAACCATTAACTACATGTGTCCATTAAGTACATGAAATATGGCTAATGTAATTGAGGAGCTGAATTTTAAATTTTGTTTTTAATTAATTTAAATTTAAATAGGCACACCAGACTGGTGATACTGTATTGGACAGTATAGCCATAGATCAAACCTAAATCATTTTCTCTTTTCCAAATGAAGTTTTTTGTTCTGGGTTTTTCTTACTTCTCTTAGTGTTAACACTAGTCCCAGTCACATCCTTCAATCCCAAATCTTGAACTATTTTCATTCTTTTAAAATTAAACTTTTTTGAATTCTGTAGTTAACCTGCTTGTCTTAGATATACTATGTTATTTGATCCTCATACCCCACTCATTTCACAAATCAAAAAGTTAAGTTCATAGGTATTTGCCAGCAAATAGTCATTTTCTAGTGAGTGATACAGCTCATATTTGAATCTAGATCTTTTATCTCAAATCTAGAGCTTTATCCTTGATGCTATTCTGATATCACAGAATCTGTTCCTTTTTCTTTTAATGTGCTTCCCATCCATTTTGTGCCTTTTTAAACAAGTATTTATTGTTCACTTGTGTTTTCGGTCTTACTAAAGCTTACATTCTAACAAGTAAATTATTATGTGTGGAAAGGTGTTGAGTACTATAGAAAAAAGAAAAGTTCAAGAGAATAAGAAGGTAGAGTTCAGATTTTAATAGGATGTCACTGAGAACATGACTTTAGAGCAAATATTTGAAGATGAGAGAGTTTAGCCATATGATATGTTGGCAGACAAGTGTTCTGGGCAGAGGAACAGTGTGTGCACTTATCCTTCTGGGGTATTCAGCCAATACCAGAGAATAATTGAACCCCCTCATTTTTAATATCTGGGTCACGTGTCTACCTTGCTCTAATCAGCTGTTGCTTGGAGGATAGAAGTGGTGATCACAGGACAAAGCTGCTTGGGCTGCTGAATGAGCTGAATAAACTCTGGCTATCATTTATTGAAAGATGATCATCTGGATTATCAGCTCATTGTTTTTGATGATTCCTTTTCTAGAATCTTTTGAGTTACCCTATTTATTTTTCTGAGCCAATCAGTTTTCTACTCTGATGACTTTCTGCTGCTTAAAAGGTATGCTCAAATAACTTTTTGAAGTTTTCTACTTGTATCATTTTAAAAAATATTATTATATAACATATAATGTATATATAATTATGTATTACATAAAATGTTATGTATTGTTATTATTATCATTATTATTTCTCTTTCCTACTTTAACCTAGCTCAAAATAATACTGATATCTTCCAAAGGATTGAAAGTTTAAATTCCACCATTTAAAATTATAAAATATTATCTTAAAAGCCATCAACAACCTATTTATAAAACCTTAGTCTTCCTTTTGACCAGTTCTAAATACTTGATAGATATTCTTATTTTTTCCTTAGCTCCCATGTTACCATTATTCTGGCTTTTTTTTTTTTTTAACTCTTCTTATCTAGCTGGCCAAATACTTGTTGACTAACTCCTGCTTCCTAAATTTATAAATCCCTAAGATTAATTTTTCTACATTTTCTTTCTTAGTAATCTCATCTACTTGGACTGTATTGGCTTTCACTACTATTGGGGAAACTTTTAAGATAATACTGCACCTTCAGCTCTCATTTTAAATTATTGAGCATTTCTATCTGTCTTGCTAGTATCTTCAACTCAGTGTGCATGTATAAGGTGTTATTTTAGTCTTCAATCTCAGTATTTCACTATTTGGATTTGCTTTCACTATTATTTAGACATTCAGGGTTAACACATCCATCATAACACCTTGCTGAGCTTCATTTCCCATCCCTTGTTCATGCTGTTGACAAATCGGATAGATTCTATTAGCTGTAATTCTAAAGCAACTTTTAATTTTTTCCACTGTCACCAATGTGGATGAAATCTTAATGGTCTCATGTATAGCCTGGTCTCCCTTTGTTTATTTTCCTTTTTTTAAAAAACAGTTTTCCATTCCATTCTATTACCCCTGATCAGTCTTTGTTCAGGGAAAGTGTGGTACTCACTGCCCACTGGGGCTGTGGTATGTTTTAACATTGCAAAAATGATTGGCAGTACAGGGGAGCTATATAAGACAGATACATAGAAGATACTCTGTAGTAAACACTGTTATCAGTGTATTTTGATAAAGTCATAAATTCCTGAGGAAGATAGAAAAGCTTTCTAGAAGTGATTTTTGGACTGGCTCTTTATGGATAAATAGGAGTTCTTTAGGGAGAGAAGGGCATTTTAGACAGGGAATATTTAACAAGTGCAAAGACAGGCAGACATAAAAGGGCATGGTATGTACGAGGAATTGTGTTAACTTTTAACATGGCTAGAAATACCTGTTAAGGTGAAAATGTAGATTGGTACTGTGTTGAAGAATTGGGATTTTATCTGCACTGGATAGTCATTGAAGTTGTAAAGCAAACATTGTTTGATTTTTGCTTTTAATAGCACCAGGGAACATGGAAAATATATATTTTTTTCATCCTATTGTTCTTACTGTTTTCCATGACTTTCTTGAATATTTATGCTTCAGTCAATTTGGGCTACTTACTAGGTGAGAAAAGCCTTGTGCTTTTTTGTCTCTGATTGACTGTTATTATTATCATAATAATTATTACTGTGCTAGAGATCGAATCCAGGGTCTCAAGCATGCTAATCACAGAGTTATACTGCCAGACCCAAGGGGATTTATTATGAGGACATGGGCACCAAGGAAGTCAAGGGCAAGAATGGAACTTGGCCTCAGTATGGAACTAGAGCTCAGAACCAGAAATCCATCAGGCTTCTTGCTAGAATTACTTCTTGCACATGTTTCTCTGGGTAGATAAGATTTTTCTGCTGCTTATCTGTCTAAATGGTAGAATGTGAAACCCCTCTCCTCCACTTTGCCCTCTTGTTGCCCATTGTTTTATTGCTGCACTCGACCCAGGCCCACCCTCTCCTATGATGCAGTGAGTTTAAAGTTTCTCCTTTTTTGTTTTCCTTTCTTTTAATTCCAATCTCCTGGAATCCAGGCGCACTTAACCACTAAGCCACATCCTCAGCCCTTTTATATATTTTGTTTAGAGACAGGGTCTCACTGAGTTACTTAGGGCCTTGCTAAGTTGCTAAGGCTGGCTTTGAATTTGTGATTCTCCTGCCTCAGCCTCTTGAGTGGTTGGGATTACAGGTATATGCCACCACGCCTGGCCTGGCCATGGGTGCTTTTTTAAAAAAATATTTTTTAGTTGTTGATGGATCTTTATTTGTTCACTAACTTAAAGTGATGCTGAGAATTGAACCCAGGGCTTCACACACGCTAGGCAAGCACTCTACCTCTGAACCACAACCTCCCCCATAGGTGCTTTTTTAAAAATGTGCATTCTGAGATCCACAATGCCAGAGATTCCAGTTACAGGTTAGGTCTAGGGTGGCATCCAGGACTCTGCTTTTAAAATAAAATGTTTATCTGTCTAAATAGTAGAATGTGAAACCCCTCTCCTCCACTGTGTTTCTATAGTATTTTCTTTGTATTCAGTTTTATAGTGTTCATTTTTATAGTTCCTGCAGAAATACAAAGCCAGACCAGAAATGGTCTTTGGTCACTTAACAGAGTAGTCAGTTTAATAAACTTGTGATCTAATTCCTTTTTCAATTCCTAGTAAGGAGGAAGTGAGCAATGAAAGTGAACTGTCATTTCCAGTTGGTGCTAAAGAGAATCTGGCATTGTTGTCCAAATCACAATATTGAATAGATTAGTGGACAGCAAGGGGAACAAAATCACGAAATTTAAAATATAGTTTAGGGAACACCAGTGGTCAAGGAAGGTATATCTCCTTGTGCCATTTCTTTTGCTACGGTAGCTCCCTGATACTGATTTGGGTTGGGTTGTGCTCCTTGTGATGTAGAACAACACATAAAGGTAGAGGATAAGATAGATGTACCTTTCCAGGCCTTCAGAATCGTGGGTGCCAACTTTGTGTGAAGATGTGTGGCCCAAGATATTTGTCATGGGTATTACTGTAGCTTACATGATTAATATTTCCATTTCCAGAGACATTATTTAAACCACAGTAAATTTCTAATTGGTAGAATTAGGATTCCTAATTGTATCTGTCCCTCCCACAGGCACTCATGAATGTTCTTCTATATATGTTTTATAAAATATACAGTGTTATTTAGTGTGTCTATTTTAAGTTTGCTTAAATGCTATTATGCTATGGATCTTGTTTCTCCTTTTTGTTCACCGCTGTTTCTGTATGTTTATCTGTCTACCTCATTGCTTCTGATTGTTGCATATTTCACTGAATGCATTTTCCACTTTACATATTTCTTCCTCTAGTGATGCCTCTTACAGTGTTCCGGGGACTGTGTCAGACATTATTAGGGACATATAGTAAGGGACTGTGTCCCTTATTAGAAACTGTGTATGAACTTCTCTATAGTATATATTGAGGAGTTGTGTTGCTGGGCCATAGACTTGACCTTACCTGTGAAAGCTTAGTACGTGGTTGCTGTGTGAAGTGGCTTATATGTAGGTCCCTCTTTTTCCTATTCTAGGTAACAATTTTCTTTATTCTTAAATTTCATATTTAAGTCACTTTATATTAGCACAGTGGGAAAAAAATCAGAAAGTTGATTAATAACTCAAAGGACTAAATTTTTATTATGGCAACTAGACCTGAAAATCTTACAGTGGGGGTGCTGGGGATTTGGTTCAGTGATAGAGCACTTCCCTAGTATGTGCAAGGCCCTGGTTTTGAACCCCAGCACTAAAAACATACAAACAACAACAACAAAAACAAAAACAAATGAACAACAACAAAAACTTAAAAATGGGGAGAATGAGGGGTGTTAACTTTCCTCACCAGTGATCAAAGTTAATTAGCAAATAGATTAATTCATGACGAAAACTAAAGTTGTTGTGCCTTGTGGCCATTTCACTTGTTCTGTTTCTCTCTGTAGGAAATAAAAGTATAATCAGATGAAGTATAATATTTTATATTATATAATATAAAATATAGCGTGGTATATTTTATACTAGGCAAGAAGAAAAATTGTGTGGTTCAGATATTTGATGGTGTTGCATATCAAAGCCTGGTAGCATTAGTATATTTTCTAAGTCAGATGTTACAATCTTGGAAACATGAGATGTTGCATTGTTAATTAAAAAGAATTTTTTGGGGGGTAAAGGGTTCTTTTAAAAAGAATATATAAAATACTATAAACTATTGAGATTAATTTACCTATTGAAAAGGATCGAGGTAGTACATATTGTAAATAGTTTTAAAGTTTTCAGAAGTAATTTTGTAGGACATGAATAACTAAATTACTTAGATTAATTTACCTGTACGAAAAGATTGAGTCAATACATAGTGTAAAGAGTCTTAAAAGGTTTCTTATTGAGTTTTTAGGAATAATTTTGGAGGACATGTAGACTAGATATAAATATGATTTTAAATTTATTTTAGAGCATCTACATTTGAGATTAAATTGTAGGATAAAAAATATTGCAAAGCCTCCCCCAACCCATGGGCTTTCATATTTCTAATGGGAATTTAGCTCTATTTTTTCTTTTTTAAATAAAGAAGTCAGTAGGAATAGTATTTCATTTATAGGATTTTCCTTTTTGGTAGCATATCTTTTGAAGAGTGTATGTGTTTTATTGATCAAGTATTGGTATCTTTCTCATCACTTTTATTTTTTACTTCACTTTCAGAATTTCTTGTAGGTAATTCGGCCTTAAGGTAATTAAGTGTACAAACAAATAATAAGGATAATTAGCACAAAAAATTCTTTAAGGACTTTAAAAAAAAACAAAAAAAAAAAACTTTGGCATGGGCTGGGGTTGTGGCCCAGCAGTAGAGCGCTCGTCTAGACCCTGGGTTAGATCCTCAACACCACATAAAAATAAATAAATAAAGGTATTGTGTCCCACTACAAAAAATAAATATTAAAAAAAAACTTTGGCATATTGTACTATCTGTGGGAGTGATTTGCCATTTAACTGATAAAGAGGTTGGTTAGTTAGAAATTTAGCACTTCAGTTTCATACTTCTGTTTCCACTTTTCAAAAATTCTGAGAATATGATATTTTTCTCATTTTTTTTAAACTGGAAAGTTTAGGCCAAAGTTTAGTTTTCATCTAAACTGAGTAGCATAGTATATCTTTTATCAGAATTTTGATTGTTGGAATTTTATCAGGGAAACTTAAAAATAAGTTGTTAGCTGAACTTTTTATTACTGCTAACTTGGAATGATAGTAAGCTAAATAATTTTTTCCATTTCCTTATTTTGAAGTGAAAAATATCATAAGAAAATAGCAATGGTAGAAACCATCATTTATATCCAGATGCTTGCAATTTATTACTTGTATAGAGGAATAGTAATCTGATTAATCTCTATGTAAACCAAGACTTACACTTAATCTCACATTTTAAGACTAAAGTAAGGAACTTTTTATGGTTTTAGTAAGAACAAGGATAAATCAAATATTTCACTTAAAGATAATATAAATATAATATAAATAACAGCCTGGGAAATGCAGAAGGCTGAATATGTACACCATGTATATTATGGAGAATACTGCCACCTTGTGTATATATGATGCTATTTTGTAAGTCTAAATTTTGTTTGGTTACACTAACTGAAATCGTACGTTTAACACCATATGGTACTGTGATCAATGTGTAAGTATTTTTTTATGAAGTAAAATCAACCCTTTTTTTTTTTTTTTTTTTTGGCAGTAGGGAGAGTCTTGTATTTTGAAGCTATTAAATTTGGTGTGGTTACCTCTAAGGATTGGAACGTCTGAGTGATCTTTCTGGTTAATTGACCTCTGGGGTTAGTTGAAAATTGCATTGTTCTATTTGAGTCTTATAGAATATTGTGAGATTCTTTTATCATTCTTCACTTTAATGCTTGCTTGTAGTACTCTGGGATTATTATTCTGAATGGCAGAATTCATTTTACTATGGGGAGGTATAGAGCATCTGGCTTAGTGATAAGCTGTATTCCTTTATTTCTAAATGTTTTCCTTTAGGTCAAGTACAGAAGAGTGACTGCAATAATAACATATAATAGTGCTTTGAAAATATCAATGTGGTGAAAAGGGTTCCTGGAATTTTTTTTTTTTTTTTTTAACCTGAGCACATGACTTAGTGGGTTTCAGATATTAACTCTCAGGAGACTGGGAGCCAGACTTTAGATACTCACAGCTATATTAGCCTTGTGATCTTCCTGGGCAGTTTATTTATCTGAAAACTGGGTGGTATCTAGGGATCTTTTTAGCTTTTGAATTCTGTGATATGTAAAGCTTACTCTATTTTTTAAATGCTATAATGCCTTTTAGTGTACTCACTATACTCTTGCTACATGGGAAGTTATTTTAAAATTTAATGTAATCACATAGTTGTGTTTAACTTCCTATTATGGATTAGTAATTCGAAGGGGATACATTAACATAAATTTAAAATAAAATCAGAAAATCAGAACCCTAGGAAATTTACCCACTTTTATCTAATACATTGGGTACTTGAAGATATCAGAAAGTTAGTTTTAGAGTAAATTGTATTTTAATTATGTACTATTTACGCAACATAAAACTGTGTTGGCACAAATATATTCCAAATGCTTGCATTTCAACTTCTGGGAAAGATTCCTAAAAAGTTGGTATATATATTGTAAATCCCTCATTCATAAATGTGTTAGCTTTCTGTTACTGTGACAAATACCTAAGATAGTCTCTTAATCAGAGTGAAGGTTTATCTTGGCTCACAATTTTGGAGGTTTTAGTCCATGAACATTTGGTCCCGTTGATCTCGTCCTGTGGCAAGACGGCATATCCTTGTGGGAACTGAGGGTACAGCAAAGTCTTTTACTTCATGGCTAGGACATGGGAAAAAAGAGAAAGGAAGAGATCCACAGTCTCCTTCAAGATCATGCCTCCAGGGACCTAATACTTCTTACTAAAGGGCCCACCACCTCCCAATGGCACCATACCTAAGAACCAAGCCTGTGACACATGGGCCTTGGGGGTGGACATTCCAAATTTAAACTGTAGCAATGAGGAAGAATTTTCCAATTGGGAGGAAAAAGAAGAGGGTACATTATCCCACCTTTGAAAACCTGGAAATTCTGTAGAGTATTAACCCAATTTGAATTTAAGACCAAAGCTTCTTGAGAATCTCAGTCTCTTTATTTTGGAGAATATAGCAACAGATTTTTCCTGCTTACCTTGATTCATTTTCTCATGCAGTGCTAAGGGTAAGCCCTTGTGACTATGTTTACTTTTTACTTTTGGGTCATCTGGGAATAAGATTTTTGAATTCTAGCGCCTGGGATGGTGGCTTAGTGGTAGTGTGCGAGGGACTGGGTTTGAATCTTAGCACCACATATAAATAAATAAAACAAAGATTCATTAACAACTAAAAAAATAGAAAGATTTTTGAATTCTAGGGATAATTTTAAGGAAATGATCCTCATTGTTAACCTACGTAAAATGCCAAGTTCAACATCTGTACTGAAATAATTTCCTAGTATCTGGTGGTTGTAATACCAAAGCAAAATGACTACTTTGATAGTTTTACATTTATTTTGTGTAATGCCAAACTATTTTTGTTTTAATTAGAATCACATGACAGTACAATGATCATGACATATCATACATTTGAATCAGATGGGGTATAATTTCTCATTTTTCTGAGTGTACAGATTGCAGAATCACATTGATCATGCAGTCATGTATATTAATGCCAAACTATTTTGTAGAATACAGAATTCATGCTATTTTGTAGAATACAGAATTCATGAAAAATGTTTAAATCCACTAATTAATAAAATGCATTCACATATAAATCTATGTATATAATTGAAAATATATTAAAGATTAATTTATTGAAATACACATTGTCCTACTATACATTATTATGGAAATATAATTAAAATATTTGTAAATAGTACTTATAAATGGTACTTCATAAACATGAAGGAAATTTAATCATTAAAAAGCAAAGTGAAAGATAATTTTCTTTTAGAAAGTATAATCTTAATAAAATGGGTGTCAGTGATAACATTAATCATGAGGTTTTTCTGTAGGGAATTCCCCTAAACTCTTTCCCAAAACTTCTCTTTACAATGAAGTAGGAATATTGTGGCATTAGAAGAAAATATTGGGCATTAGTTTATAACTCACTCATTATGAATGCTTCTGGATTGATACTCTTGAGGTATTTTGAATAATTTGTATATAGGAATTATATTTTTATTGATAATTGTAATTTTAAAGAGAGCATTCTAGTTTGTCTCAGTTTTATATATAGAGATTTTTAAAAAATATTTATTTTTTAATTATAGGTGGACACAATACCTTTATTTTATTTTTATGTGGTGTTGAGGATCGAATGCATGCTGGACTAGCATTCTACCTCCGAGCCACAACCTCAGCCCCTGAATAGAGAGATTTTAAGAGATTTCAGTATATGTTTTAAGTGTAAGGGCCCGGCGAAGGAAGAGGCCACCAAGAGACTGACTCATGCAATTGCAGAAGGGGATTTATTGAGGATCCATTCCAGTGCGCTGGGGTTCCCTGCTCACTCAAGAAGGGAGAGCAGCCAAGAGCCCCGGGCAGGGGTTGAGCAGTGCTTAAGTACACTTTTTGGGGAGGGCGGGGACTTTACATACATCACAGTCTCCTTTAACAAATCACCATACACCGCGGGAAAATCAAACAACAATTCTTAGACTTGATTAGTACATTCATTGGCGGGAACAGGTTGGGCGGGGGGCGATTGGTCACTTCTAAGTGGGGTACACATTCAAGCTGATTGGTTTGGGCTCTGTATGCCTACGTGACAAGCTACACAGGGTCCCAGGTTATTAAACAACCAGAGGGTCAGTGGGAATATTTACTGGGCAGTTCGGGTATTGTCCTAACAGCTACAGGAATTTCAGGTTTTGGGGGTAGCAGAGGAACTTAACAATACCTGGTCCTTTACTTTTTAACTCAGGCCTTGCAGTTTAGAAACTTTACAATGCCCGGTCTTTTACACTTTAACTTTTACACTTTAACTTCAATTTCTTTTACCCTTACATAAGTTATCTGTATCTGGTTCAGTTCATGTTCCACTTGTTTGCAACTCTTGAACTAGAGCAAGAATTAGGGTTGTAATAAAGTATTTGCTTGTCAGTTGTTATTTTTCCTCTCCCCTGAGAATTACGGACCATTTTCTAATGAGCACATCTTTATTTTGAATTATTATTTTTTAAAGAAACATCTAGCTGGGGATGAGTCTGACTGTGCCGCTGTGTCTGATTGTTTTGAGATTTTATTGCAGCAAATTGCTTTCTGGATAAAGAACAGTTTTCTTCAAATTATTTTCATCATAAACTTCATATTTCAATTTATAGTAAGAAGATTTATTAACAATTTATTTTGGTAGCCAAGATGTCACCAGGTCACTATGATAAAACATGCAATAAAAACTGACTTTTCTGTGTGTTGCCTATTGTGTTCTGCAGTCTCAGATCTATCTATTCCTATGTACTTTGTAAAATTGAGCGATTGCATCATTGATTTTAATGAAAATGATTTTTAAAACTGAAATATTGGCATATTAGAAATTTTAAAAAGCATGTTTTGGAGTACTGAAATCTGGAATAGTCATTAATTGTTAGGATATATAGGTAAGGGGGAGAGAGTGCTAGTTACTTAGAAGTTGAAGGATTTAGAAAATTTGAGTCCAGTACTGAGATTTTTAATTTATGTTATAGAAAGTGTCTGTTACTAATGAACCTATCTTGTAAATTGGTCTTTTTCATTATAGCAGAAGATTAAGAATTGTATTTTTTTTCTAATATAGGTGAAACTTTGTCTCCTGTTCAAGTGAATTCTTAGTTTTTTTAAAAAATTAATTTCTTCCTTCTTTTTCCTTCCTTTCCCTCCCTTCCTCCCTCCCTTCCTCCCTTCCTTTTGTCAGTCTTAAGTGAATACAATATCTTTATTTTATTTTATTTTTTATGAGGTGCTGAGGATCGAACCCAGTGCTTCACATGTGCTAGGCGAGCACTCTACCACTTGAGCCACAATCCCAGCCATATTTATTTATTTTTATGTGGTGCTGAGGATCGAACCCAGGAACTTGCACATGCTAGGCGAGCACTCTACCGCTGAGCCACAACCCCAGCCCCATAAGCCACAATCCCAGCCCTGAATTCTTAGTTTTAATTGCTGAATATTTTGGGGGCATCCTGTAATTTAAACTTAATAACATATACAAAATGAAGCATACTCTGAGCACATCTTTTCCTTTAGATCTTTTTCTTCTCCTTTTGATTACATTGAATTCATTGAGTATAGTCCTCTGGAAAGCATGTACTGTTCATTAGAATGAATCTATAGTTAGAAATATTAATATATAGACATTTTAATATGTGGTCATTTTCAACTAATAAAATACTGGTGGACATAAGGTCTTTTAAATGATTGTGAAAGTTAATGGTCAAT
The DNA here is from genome assembly GCF_048772815.1 of Callospermophilus lateralis. Taxonomy (NCBI): domain Eukaryota; kingdom Metazoa; phylum Chordata; class Mammalia; order Rodentia; family Sciuridae; genus Callospermophilus; species Callospermophilus lateralis. The sequence continues at coordinate 54,190,296 of NC_135313.1, read as the reverse complement.
AATATGCTGCTTAGTTTTTATGTGTTAGCATAGGTCTTATTTATAGATTTTTCTTCTCTTTATTAGGCAAGAAGTTATGAAATGGAATGGATGGGGATACAATGATTCCAAGTTCTTCTTCAATAAGAAGGGTGAAGCTGAGTTGACTGGGAAAAGGTAATCCTCTTTGTTTATTTCTTTCGTTCCTTCTTTTCCTTTTTCTCTCTACAAAAAATTTTAAACATAAAAATAGAGAAGATAGTATAATGATCCTGCCTTCATTTAAAAATTATGAGCATTTTGCAATAATTCCTTCTTTTTTTCTATATTTTTAATTCTGACATTATGTCTAAATATTTATATATGTATCTTTTAAAAAAAATAAGGACCTAATATTATAGGTCACACTTCCAAGATAGCAAACATTTTATAATAATATCTAATTATTCAGTCTATATTAACATTCCCCTAAATTGTCTCACAAATTCCTTTTGTAGGTAGTTCATTTGCCTCTGAATCCAAACAAGGTCTTCAGCCATCTCACCACCCAATCAGTATCCATGCCATTGATTTATTAAAAGTAACTTCATATTTATTATTCACATCTCTGTGTGGGTTATAATGAAAAGTAATAATTTTAGGTCTGTGCAAATATAAATGCTATTTAAAAAATGAATTTCTGAGATATATTGGGGAGAAATGATGAAGAAAGGTCATTTTTATGACAGTTTTCACATTTCTGAAATGTTCTGGTAATATGTTGATGAGAATTATTAAGGATATTTGTTCAGTCATACCTCAGAAGAATTATAAAGGATATTTGTATTGTTAAGTGTTTATTTTAGAGGTAGACAGAATTGTGAAATGTCTTCTTAGTTGACTTTAAACAACACTGCTCCTACCAAAACTGTATTAGTTTGTTTTTGAATTTTTATGTAACTTTTGAAAATGCAGTGAGTATAAATATGCACTATGTGAATGCTGGTTTTAAAAAAATAAATATTGAGATTAAGTGGAAAAAAATGGGATTAGATGTATTATTAAAATGGCAGTAAAGGAAGTAAATTTTATTTTTTTTTCTTATTTATTTATTTATTTTTAGTTGTCAATGTACCTTTTTTATTTTATTTATATGTGGGGCTGAGGTTCAAAGGTTCAAACCCAGTACCAGTACCTCACACACGCTAGGCAAGCACTCTATCACTGAGCTACAACCCCAGCCTGTTGTTTTTTTTTTTATGAAGTTATTTCTTTTCTTTGCAACATAATTGTAGTACTGGTCTATTTTTTGACTTCTCTATATTCTGTACCTAAAGTAAAACAACAGGAGTAGTAATTAGAAACTAATTTTCACGAAGGTATGAAGAAGTACATTTACATTAGCTTTTTAATAGGAAAAATAAACATCTGTGTTCTCATTTTTATTCTTAAATATAACTGGGCAGCATGCAGATAGAGGCTTACTTGAGAACTCAAGTAAGCAGATAGAGGCTTACTTGAGAACTTACTTGAGAACTTACTTGAGAAAATCTTTTGGAGAAAGATTTTGAAGATTTTTTTCAAAATCTTTTGGAGAAAAAAATAAATTTTCTAAACTTAGAAAACCAACTTTATTTTCTTTTAGACACCTCCTCATTTTTCTCTCTGTCTCTTTGAACCTGAAGGTACATTATTTCTATTGTATGGGAGGGGGCATGTTGTCATTTGTGTTGCAGCATAGTGCCATTGAAAGCATAAGACTTCTGGAGCCTTCTGTAGGTAATGGAGTGGTTTATGTTAGAAATGTATGTGGGTATGTGACATGATTAGTCACAGAAAACATCACAGGTAACTGCCTTAGTGGATCCCATGTGTTTAGCATCTGGTTCTTATTTTAGGTGTTCTGTCTGGCACTTGGTTTGTCATTTTTCCCAGGGGAGATCAAGCTGTGGAGACTTGACACATGGACCACACTCATGAGAGAGGTTTTAAAAATTAAACCCCAGTGTATTCATTGATGGTTTGATTATTCCTATACTTGTTTCTGCCCTTCCTTATGTTAAAGTATCTAGAGAACAAAATTTGTAATTCAATTATTGTTAGAAGAGCAGAAATGTAAGAGCAAAGGGATTTCAGTGACCCTGATAGACATTTTTGTCCAGACAGTAACAGAACCAGATAATTTATCTGTTGGGTTTACACACAGGAAGATTGTCACTACTGCCAGTCATTTCTTTGTGTCATTTCTCAGTGAGTCAGAGTTCATGGGGGAGAGGAAGAATAAGGGTACATCTAACCATAAGAGCTTGCAAGGAGACCAGGAAAGTGAATATCTGGTGTATGCTTGTAAGTGGAAGGTAGCTCTTGCCTCCCTCCAAGACTTATGCAGAGGGTAATTCCCCAAGCATAAAAGTGAAATTTAGACAACCTAAGATGAAATGTGTAACACACAACAGTACTAAAATTAAGTAACTAAATAATAGTCAATTCCCATGTTGGTGCTTCAGGGAACACCTTTATCTTTTCACAGACAGGATAATAAAGTGAATTGAATTCAGGCATAACTTTCTGTAAGTCTAGTCTAGTTTCCTGAGGATAATGGGTGAATCATTAGATTTCTCTGGTATCAGAAAGTGTTGCAAATTTCTTTCTTCCTTTTTTTATTTTTTTTTGGTAGTACTGGGAATTGAACTTAGGGCCCTGTGCATGCTAGGCAAGTGTTCTACCATTCTGTTTGTTCTTTCTACTGGAATAGTGACTACTAGAATCTCTTTTTTTCCCCCCTCCATTAAAAAACACACACACAGAACAAAAGTAGCAATAGGAGGACATAAACTACCATCTTGGAAAAAATTAATTTGATATTACCTCATACCACATACACAGATTATTTTCAGATAGAATGTAGACTTAAATGTATAAGCTAAAACTGAAACTGCTAGGAGAATATACAGAATTCTTTCTGAGTCTGAGGTTTTCGAAAAGCAGAGAACAAAGAATATTAACTAACAAAGGAAAAAAATAAACAACATTAAAATGTAGAATTTTTTTATCAAGACTCTAGTAATAGAGAGTGAAAATGTAAATCATAGAGTATGATAAAATGTTTAATACATATATTCCTGATTTCATAATATGTAGACAGTTCTGGTACATCAATAAGCAAATAATAATAACCCAAAAGAAAAATGACCAAAAAACTTGAACTGGCATACAAAACAAAGAATATCTGAAATGAGATACCAACAGAATGTTTGAGCGTTTCAATTATAGAATTTCTGTTTTGTTATTTATTATAATTTTTATTTCTATGCTGAAATTTCTGTTCCTTACTGGGAGCATATTTTTTTCTTTGGTCCTTAAGTTGTTATTAGCTGCTTTAAAATCCTTGTGTGCTATTTCCAGTATCTTGGATCATCTTTGGGTCAGTTGTCATTATTTTTTTTTTCTTTTGATGATAGATCACATTTTCTTGTTTGTTCATGTTTAATAATTCTGGAGTGAGTCTTGGATGTTGTGATTGATATGTCCTAGAAATTCAGGATTCTTCTGGACTCTGTTATATTCTGCCATAGAAACTTTTAATTTTTTTCCCCCTAAATCAAGCATTTAATTTGACTGATGTCAGACTCCAAATACTGCTCCTCTGAAGCAATAAACAATTATGTTGTCTTTTCAGTTCTTTTAAGCTTATCTGGGGTGTTTATAAGACTCTCATACATATTCTACCCATGTATAATTCAGGGTCAGCCAGATGTTTGGACAGAGTTGAAACATAGGTCCCTCCTGTAGGTTCTGTGATTTCTCTGTATGCTTTCCAGATGGCTGTGTTTACTACAAACACTCCCTTCTTCTGCTTCTTTAAGCTCTTTTTAAAAAATTTTTGTTACCTCAACAACTGTAGCTCTCTCCATTGTCAAAACTGTTTAAAAAGCAAAGCAAAACTGGATATTTACATAGTGCTTTTTCCTTCTTCCAAATGGAAGAACTTACCTACTTTTGTTCCATCTATACTGTCTTCAGATAGCTAGGTTTTATTTTGTTTTTGTTTAGAGTTGATAGGTATATGTTGGAGGGTTAGTTTGATAGGAACGGTTTGACCATTACTAGAAGCAGCATCTAAGCTTCAAATTTAAATGAAGATACTTTACTCTAAAATTTTATCTTCTTTATATCTTAGGTACCCTCTTAGTGGCTTGACTTTACCAACTCTTAAGGAATGGATCCAAAATACACTTGGAGTAAGTCTGGAACATAAAACTACCTCTAAAGTAAGCAAATAAGAATAATTACTAACTTCCTTAACTTTTTTTTTTTTTAAATCCCAAATTAGATTTATCTTTGTAATTTGTTGTGTTTGCTTTAATACAGTTATGGTTTCTTTTTTATGAAGCCCATTAATTATATAGGTCTTGTCAGGTTTTGTAGAAGGAGTTTTTTTCTCATAGTGTCTAGATTCTAAATTTCAGAATTTAAGAGTTATTTGACTATTTTTTTTCTCTTTTCTGAGTTTTGATTATTTTTAATTTAAGAAGTGGGAGTAATAACTGTTATACCTCTCACAGGGTGGTAGTGTTGTACAAATTAGTTAATTTTGTGAGTATTTTATTATAGAAATGAAAGTTGCTATTATTTTTATTTTTAAAATTTCTTTCTTTTTTTTTTTTTTTTTTTAATAATGTTTTTTAGTTGTAGATGGACACCTTTATGTATTTATCTTTATGTGGTGCTAAGGATAGAACCCGGTGCCTCACATGTGCTAGGTGAGCGCTCTACTACCGAGCTGAAACCCCAGCTCCTAAAATTTATTTATTTTTTTTGGTTCCAGGGATTGAACCTAGGGTGCTTAACCACTGAGCCACATCCCCAGCCCTTTTTATGTTTTAAATTTTAAGACAGGGTCTCTGTAAGTTGTGAGGGGCCTTGCTAAGTTGCTGAGGCTGGCTTTGATTTTGTGATCCTCTTGCCTCAGCCTCCTGAGCTACTGGAGTTACAGGTGTGTGCCATTGTGCCCAGCTAAATTGCTGTTATTTTTAGATAACAAAATTATAGGCAATGATCTATGATATATAGAATAAAATAAAATTGTTATGTTATACTTAGTAGTAAACATTTAGAATATTTGAAAAATTACCAAAAAACCTAAAAACTTAAAGATATGAATGATAGAGAATTTTAATTTGTTTGTGTAGTTTTTACTTTTCTGAAAGATTAAAAAACTTTAAACTGGCCGGGCATATAATCTCGGCTACTTGAAAGGCCGAGGCAGGAGGATGGCAAGTTTGAGGCCAGCCTGGGCAATCTTTTGAGATTCTGTTTCAAAAAAAAATGCTAGGCATGTGCTTCAGTGATAAAGTGTTGCCATAGCGTGCACCAGCTCCAAGGTTCAATCCACAGTTCCACAAAGGAAAAAAAAAAAAATCAATAAGCTGTATACATAGGAAACCGATGAAATATTTATCACCTCTTTATATTGTTATTGTTATTAGTTTGCTATACCAGAGGTATTCTGCATGTCCCTCCAATTGGATATGAATTTCCTAAATATAGGGGCTTTGTCATTCATGATATTCTTCACTGTAGCCAATATATTATTAAGTATTGGTAGTTAGTGGGTAATTGCTAGATTTATTTATAAATCCAGTTATTTTATTCTAGTGATTAAATGAGACTGCTGAACAAGCCATGCACCATGCAACATGCCACATGCCTGTAATCCTAGCTATTCAGAGGCTGAGGCAGGAGGATCACACAGTTCAAGGCCAGCTTGGCAATGTAGTGAGAACCTATCTCAAAAAATAAATAGAAAAGGCTGGGGATGTAGCTCAGTGGTAGAACTACATCCTGGATTCAATCTTCAGTATCACCAAAAAAAAAAAAAAAAAAAAAAAAAAAAAAAAAGAAAGAGTGGGACTGAATAGCTAATTCCTGCCCCTACCAAACCAAATTATTTTTTCTTATGTCTCTTTTATCATCTCTTAAATTCTTTTTCTGTCTCAACTATTTGTGAATACTTTTTATCTTTGACATTGATATAACACATGGTATATTCAGATATATCACCACATTTCAGATACATTCCATTTTTCTGCTTTTGAGCCCTTTTCAATTTTTAATAACTTAACGTATTGTTATTATTATTTTGAGGTGTTCTTTTGGTAATTTCCTTCTAGTACAGGATAAATTCCATGAGGTTCTTTTTTTTTTTCCTATTTAACTCACTGCTATATCCCTAAGGTCCATGCCTAGCTTATAGCAGCTAGCTTATAGCTTATAGCAGCTAGCAATCAGTATTTGTTATATGAATAAAATTCATAAGAGACCAGGAATATAGAAATATCATATGCTTTTCTTTATATATTCTTGTACTTTTTTCCCTGAATACTGTATCATAGTTTTTTGTTTTTTAAGATTTGCTAGACATGCTATTAGGTTCTTTTCACAAAAATTAGCACATTTAATCTGCTTTCCTCATAGTATTCTTACACATTTGGGGGTGGGTTTTTGTCAGCTTTTTTATCACTGTGACCAAAAGACCTATCAAGAACAATTAGAGGAGGAAAAGTTTTTTAGGTTCACAGTTTCAGAGGTATCAGTCCATAGAGGGCTGACTCCATGGTGGTAGGCCTGAGGTGAAGTAGAACATGATGGTAGAAGAGTGTAGGGAGGAAAGTAGCTCAGGATAGGGAGTCAGGAAACAGAGCACTGCTCACCAGGGACAAAATATAAACCCCAAAGGCACACCTCTAGTGACCTGTCTTCTCTAGCCACACTCTACCTGCTTACACTTACTTGCCCAGTTAATTCATATCAGTAGATTAATACACTGATTAGGTTAAGGCTCTCATAATTCAAGTATTTCACCTTGAAGCCTCTTGCATTGTCTCACACATGAACTTTTGGGGGACATCTCATATCTAAACCTTAACAGTGGTGTTAATCTCATATAACAGATGAAGAAGCCAAGTCTCCCAGAAGTTGAGTGACAAACCCAGTGTCTCATAGTTTTGACCTTAAAGTTCAACATTAGTTTTCAAAATACCTTTTAGCTGAAATTGGGTATTCAGTTTATAATTGTGTCATGAGATTTTTCAGCCCATTAAAATTTTTTTATTACTGTTATTGATCTTTTTAAAATGGTCAGTGAAGACTAGGAGATGATAATGTTTACAGGGAAAAATATAGATAATGCAAAACACAAATAGCTCTTTCCCACTCTTCTCCCACTCTCCGTAAACTAAAATTGAAGATTTGTGATGACTTTCTTCCCTGTTCTGGATTGCAAATAATGAAAAGTGGGTCATAGAAGCCAAGAGGAAATGTGGGACTTCTGTAATTCATGTGATAGTATATAATTAACCAGACTATTTGTAATTTGCCACTGTCAAAAGTTGGTTTCTGTGTTTACTGCTTCTAACTTTGAATGCAAAAAGAAATCTGCATTTCATAGTCACTCTCCTGAACAGAGGTATTCAAAATTTATTTTCTGGAAATAAATTTTATTTTCTAGGCATCCTTAAATCCTAGTGATACTCCTCCTTCAATTGTAAATGAAGATTTTCTTCGTGAACTTAAAGAAACTAATATTTCATATTCACAAGAAGCAGATGATCGAGTATTTAGAGCTCATGGTAAGCTACTTTAAATTGGCACCATTTAATTTTAATTAAAAATTTTCTAGGTTTTATAAAGATATTTTTACATTTTTTCTTTTTAAAATCACAAACAGGTCATTGTCTTCATGAGATATTTTTGCTCAGGGAAGGAATGTTTCAGCGAATTCCTGATATAGTTTTATGGCCAAGTAAGTTATTTTTTTCTCTCTGTATCATTAACTTAGTATTGTTAAATATTAAGTAAATTTAGTACTTGAAATATGTACTTTTTAATGTATGAGTTAAATATAAATAGTGATAGTTTTAAGAACTTACTAAAGGCCTTGAAACTCTTTCTTGATGAGATTGTTCTGAACAGTAGGTTTTTAAGGATTACTGTTGATTATTAAGTCTTTAAGTTAAATGTATATAATTGCATTTAATGATCAGTAGAAAAATATATATTTTATTCATTTGGAAGCTTAGTGAAATTAGTACAATTTATTCAGATACATAGAAATTATTAATAAATACAATTACTGTAAAACTAAAAATAATAGTAATTTGGTAACGTTAGTTTTTGGGCTAAAAAGTAAGGTTATGTGGTAAAATAAGTTGTTTAAAAATATATGATATACTTACTATCTTTGAAATGAATAAGTTTTGAGAAATTAACATTTTGGATTTGGCTTGGGAAAGAAGATGCGTGAACTTTTTGTTATTTTCCTCTTGGTAAGGAATTAGGTACTATATTTATTACATTTTTTTTTAACTATCTCTTTTACCATATAATTTAAAGCAGGGAAGGTATGTTGTTCCTTGCTGTCCATGATAGCATTGTTAAAAAAGTTATATTGATTTCCAGATCACTTTTTTCTTAAGATTTTCCACTTCAAAGTATATAGAATATTTTATTTTTCAGAAAATTGGTTCATTCATGAATTCTGAGGTCTTAGATAAGATCCTTCCACTTTGTAGGAACTTTCTGAAGGAAAAATGATACCTAAGATGGGGAGAAAAAGGAGGTAAGATAGGAAAATCCAAGATCATATGTAGCAGAGATGAAATTAGTTTCCTGATTCTTGGGATGTATATTCTCCCATACATTTGGAATAGTTATGGTCTTTTGTCTCTATTTAGTATAGAAATTTAGTTGTTCCTAAGAAAAAGAAAAAGGAAAAGTTATTGTCAAATAGAAGAAATATTTTGTTTTGCCTGCTGATTTTTTTTAGTAACTTTAGGCTGCTTCTTTACTAAGATTAGTGGAAGGTTTATTCCTTTTTTTAAATTTGAAAATTATTTTTTTCATTTTTTATTTTGTTGGTACCAGGGATTAAACCCAGAGGTACTTAACCACTGAGCCACATCCCCTTTTTAATATTTTATTTAGAGAAGGGTTTCGCTAAGTTGCTTAGGGCCTCAATAAGTTGCTGAGGCTGGCTTTTTAAATTAATTAATTAGTTAGTTAATTAATTTTTTTTTTTACAGTAGAATGCACTTTGGAGTATTGTACACAAATGGAGCACATCATCTTTTTCCTCTGGCTATACATGGTACACAGTCACTCCAGTAGTGTGATTATACATGTATATAGGATAATAATATCTGTCTCATTCTGCTGTTCTTTCCATCCCAAAAGCCCCACCCCTCCCCTCACTCCCCTCTAGGCAAACCAAAGTTTCTTCACATCTCCCCCAATCCCCCACTATGGATTAGCATCTGCTCATCAGAGAAAACATTTGGGTTTTTGTTTTTTTGGGTTTGGCTTATTTCACTTAGCATGATATTCTCTAGTTCCGTCCATTTACCTGCAAATGACATAATTTCATTCTCTAAGACTGAATAATAGTCCATTGTATATACCACATTTTCTTTATCCATTCAATTCTTTTTTTTTTTTTTTTTTTTTACTAGAAAGCATGAAAGCAAAATTTATTGATTTTCATTGGCCACAGGAAACTTAATAGACCTTCCTTTGACGTATCTTGAGAAGAAATTTCAAGTGTGTCTTCTGGGTATTTTCATTATGTTTGAATATTGAAGTACTGAGAGAATTCCAAAGTGAAAGTATGTCTTTTTTTAAGAAGTCCAGGTATTTTTAAAAAGCCAAATGTAGGAAACAGAATTAGTTGCCACACACAAATTTCTTTTGTTTGTAAAATCCTACCCATTTGGCTAGTTCCTACACGTCTGTGCTTGTCCATTTTATTTTCCCCACCCCAATTTCTAGTTCGGTCTTTTATTAGTGTGTAACTGGGTTTTTGCAATAATAGCTTTAAAGGTTTTCATGCCTCAAGTTTCTTAACTCTTCAGATCTCCTGTACACTCTCCAGAGGTTTAATTTTTGTGAAAGAATTCCTTGCATTTTATGTCATACTTTATTTATCTATATGAATGGTGTATTCCTGGATGAATCAAGTTTTTAACTTTATTCTGTTGAATCTTCTGCTATGAGAGCTTCATAGTAATAGTTTTGTTTCCCATCACATTGTCAGTTCACAGTGACCTTTATTTAACTTTGATATAAATTCTTATTGTTGATGCTTCTAAGTTTTCCTTTGCATGAGGGCAACTTTTGAGGCAGTGCAATTTGAGGTAATTCCATGGAATAGAATTGACTGTCTCACCTTGCAGTTTGGAGACCACACCTCTCCAAATCTGTATTTGAAGTTATCTTTAAGTCTATTTAATCTGAATCTGAATTCTACATATTACTTTAATGGAATGGCTATGGCTTGTTTAAGAGTAAAGACTTTGTGATATATGTAACTTCCCTGCTCTGGTGTCATCTTTAAAGCAGGATTTTCACCATTGTGACCTTTCCATAGTATGCATATTTTGACCTTTAGTTTGGACAGATGGTTAGTCACTTACACCAAAATGCATGTTTTTGGTGTAAGTATGCTCATAAAATTTAAAATTTCCTTTAGTGAAAAAATTTAAAAAATTACTTCACTTAATAATACCAGAATTTCAGGCCAAGGAAAACACAGGCTTCGCTAATGTTCTAGTGCCACTCATATTTAGTCTCAGCACCTCTTACTTAGCATTTACAGTCTTCCATAGTTACGTTTTTCTTACTTGGATAACTTTAACACTGATAAAGAGCCCTTTAGTTAGGTGCTGGTCTATTTTGTGTAAGATTTTAATGTTTTTCTAAAAAGCAGAAAAAAGAATCATTAATGAAGTGTTAAAATTAGTGGGTGAAAGTATGATGGGAAACATACTATTTATATATCTAAAGATATTTACTGATTTCAACAGGAAATATACCTACCAGACAATCTAACCTGTCTGGGTTTTTACCTACCCCCCCTTCCCTCCTGACCTGTGGGAGAGATTGGGGCAGCACGCCCTGGCCAGGACAGGCCAAGAAAGGTAAAGGTTGACTGGCTGCCCACACCCAGCCCCCCTCCCCCCCCCCCAGGACAGTCAGGGGGTCCAGGGAGAACAGTCAAAACAGGATCTCTTGTTTAATGAGAAAACATACACAGCTAATATAATGTACAGGAACCAATCAGGATAAAGGTCAGCAGGGTGGGGAATCTACACCCAACCTACAGACAGTAATGGGAGACATGAGCTGTCCTTGAGGGCAGAAGGGTTCTGAGCCTATCCTAGAGGTGGTCCGATTCTTCATCACAACCCATGGCAATGCCTTCTGGCTAATTGCTAGGTGCTCTCTTAGCCAACTATGGCCCCAGGACTGGGAAGCCAGTAGCAGCCAGCAAGTTAAGTTTCCTCTTTTCTGATGCAACATGCCCCACGTTACATCATGCCCTACACTAATCAAATGAACAAAGTTAACATTACTGGAAATAAGACATGTCTGCTGTGCATCATGTGTCTCCAGAAGTATTGCACTAAGAAAGGCATAATATCCACTTCTGTGTAATTGTTATCAAAATGTCAAATCTATTTAATCATGAGGAAACATACAAATCCAAACTGAGGATGTTTTATGAAATAACTGAACAGTGTTCTTCAAAGTGTCATGGTCATGAAAGTCAGAGATAGGCTTCGGAAATGTGTAGCTTTAAAGAATGAGGAGATGTGACCAGCTAAAATCACTGTGTGATCTGGATTTGACCCTGAACCAGAAAAGGGAACTTTGGTGAGACAATTGACCACAGTTAACGTCTGTAAATTAGTTAATTGTTTTCAGTATTAATTGCTTGGTTTTGTTAAGTGGACTTTTGTAATATAAGATGTTATTATTTGGGGATGTAAGGTGAAGGGAATTCTTTGTAGTATTTAGTGACTTTTTTGAAAATCTGAAATTATTTCAAAATGAAAAGTTGAAAAGAACTTGTTATGTCTTAATACAACTGTTTAGTGCATTAATGAATAAGCAAAGAAAAAGTTTGGATGCTAAATAACTTTATAGACCCTTATTTTTTAGGATTATCCAGATATTATTCATATCCCTTTAATTAATGTATTTTCCTTTTTTTTTCAACAGCATGTCATGATGATGTAGTTAAGATTGTGAATCTAGCATGCAAATATAACCTTTGTATCATACCAATTGGTGGTAGGTATTGTGCTTTTATATTTAAATATGATATAAATTTGTTTTATTTAAAGTATTTGTATTTTAAGTATTTTTGTTGTCTGCTGAAATAAGCATTTCTATAATTTTAATGAGTTTTTTTTAAGGAGTCCCTTTATTGTATCCAGAATTAATTATTTTGTTTATTTTTATGTGATGCTAAAGGATCAAACCCAGTGCCTCACATGTGCTAAGGCACATACTCTGCTACTGAGCAATAGCCCCAACAGATGAGATTATTTAAAATAAATTGGTTGATGCTGCTTATTTCTGTTCTGAAGAGGTTTACCTAAACTGAGACTTGGCTTACAAACTTTTAATTCCTGGTTTCTTTTTTCTTGGTGGATCATAGTTGAAACTGTGATTTAATGTCTAAATAAGAAAATGTTCCTGCTTTAGTAGTTACTTTCTAATCTGTATGTTTATGGATATGATTTTAATTTTCAAAGGCAAAAATAGATATACCCAGTCTAAACCTTTGAGAAGCAGAGTCATAATAGAGCATTCTATGGATTAAAAGAGCACCAGTATATGGTCAAATCATTTATATCTTTTCATGCAGAAAACTAGCATTGTTTTGCATTTTAAAATGGTTTTGATCTTTTATTGATTGCTTTGTTCTAACAACTTATCTAGGTAAAAGGAAATAAACCTTAGTGACCAAATTAGCATTGATGGAATGGAAATGGGACATTAGCAATTTCAGGAGCTCCAGATCCCTTTTCAGCTCACACTCTCTATTGAATTTATACAAAAAAGGGACTACTTATTATGAAATATTTTTCTGAACTCAAATAACTGTGATAATCAAATAGTTGTTACTACAGGAATCATGTTTGTAATTGATAATTGTCTCCTCTTTTGAAATTAATCTGATCAACATCCATATGTTTTTTATGGGAAGTGACTCCCATATGTTTTCTTACACAATAGTGTATGCAAGTATCAATTAAAGTGTATTCTGATATAGGCTGTTGGAGATCTAATTAAAGAACTGAAAATATTGTATTATTCTTGGTACCAAGAAAACACTTTTACTTTGACAATAAGTATTAAGAGAAAACAGCAGTATATTATTTAAATACTTCTGTGTATTATTTATTCTATAGTAAGGTCGATTTTTCACCAAAGAATATATTAGTTTGTTTTTAAATATCACATAATTTGGACATTTTAACTTGTTTGTAATTTATTAAAAGCCTTTTTGTATGAGAATATTATTTTAAATGACAAATGAATCTCAATATTAAAGTAGAAAGTAATAAATGGCATCTAGTTATATAGGATGTTTCTTTTTTTCGCAGTAATCATTAGCTTAGATTATGTATTGTTCTAATTATATATGTGGAGTTCTACAAATTGTAGGGGCTTCACTTGAGTGTGTTTTGTTCAGGGAAAGAAACCATATCCCATTGCTTTTAGTTCCATAATATTGCTTCATTTTGGCAATAAATAAACTAAAGGTGAGTTTTCTTTTAGTAGGTTGTTATCATTTGTGAATTGTATTTTGCAGAGTAGAAATAGATGTCCCTCTGTTAATGATTCTATTTATATACCCTGTGTTAGGAATTTGCCCTAGAAGTGTAGCTAAAAGGAAAATATTTAAACATGAAGTTGTTTGTATTTTGGCAGGAGGAACAAGTGTTTCATATGGCCTGATGTGTCCTGCAGATGAGACAAGAACAATAATTTCTTTGGACACTTCACAAATGGTATATGATAATTTAAGATGTATTTGAATGTTTATATTTAAAACATTGTCCTTATGACTTTGCCTCAATTATCATTCAAAAAAAGATCTGTTGTCCATTTTGTTTTGAATGTATTTCATCATTATATTTTAGCCTTGTCTTCAGATATTCAAAATCTTAAGTTCACTTACTCTAAGGTGCATATCTTGTTGCTATTTTACCAAATTAGAATGTGGTATTGATAATTTGAGAAGCATGAATTAGAAGATTGACATATAGATGACTTGATTTCATTTATCTATTATCTGTCTAGTATCTCTACTATTAAGCTACATCAACAGTCCTTTTTTATTTTTTATTTTGAACAGGGTCTCACTAAGTTGCCCAGGCTGGCCTGAAGCTTAGGATCCTCTTGCCTTGTTGTTCCTACTAGCTGGGAGTATAGGCCTGCACTGCCATGTCAGACTTCCTGTTTTTAAAAAACAGGACAGATAATATTAGTCAGTTAAGGTTAATTTGAATAATCAAAACTTGTCTCCCAGATTTATACTAATGCTGTTGCATTTTTGCTTGGTGGTGAATGGAAGAACTAATTTAATGATAGTCTATAGTTTGAAGTTTGGATTTATTGTGGTCTGGGAGTTGGATGTTGTGCTGTGTTAAGGCTTTAATTTGCGTATGCACTTTATATAATCAATGGTATTCCTGATCATTTCTTTATTATAATAAAAACAACTTTAAAAAAACTTTTTAATCTGAATTTTTTTCAAACACAGAATAAAGAGAATGGTATATTTATTGTCTAGATTAGGTATTAGCATTTTGACATTCTTGTTTTATCTTTCGTTTGTTCTTTAGTGTTTTAAAACAAATCCTTTAAAAGTGCTACTTTATACCTAAATATTTCTGCCTGTCTCTTTAAGAGGAATATTTTCTCATGTTACTATTACATTATTATCACTCTTGGCATAGTCAAAAGTAATTTCTTATAGCATTTAATATTGAGTCTTTCTTTATGCACAGTGCCTTTGTTTTGTAATTCGTTTATTCAAATGGGGGTTTAGAAAAGGCTTATGTTAGCTTTTTGTTGTTTCTCTTAAATCTTATTTTATCTGAAAGTGTCCTCTTCTTCCCCTTTTTCAAATGTTTCTGACTTTTGAAGAAACTGTTATTTATATCATAAAGTGACTTGCTTTGAATTTGTCTGTTGCTTCTTCTTGGTGTCATTTAACTCTTCTTTTATGCCCTCTATATAGACTAGTTAGATTCAGGCATGATTTTAAAAAAATAAATATATACCATAAATAAAAATATACCATCATTATAGATGGTGATATGCTTTTAAATTTTATTTTATGGAGACATAATTGTTTGTTTGTGAGGTTATTGAAACGAGTGATGTTTTTATACACGTATACTTTGGAATGATCAAATCAGAGCAATTATCATACCCAAGACTTTGTAATTATGTGCTGTTTAAATATCATATAATATCAGGAGAGGTGGTATACAATAGCTGATTATCCTACATTCATGATGCTAAAATTGATTACAAGTTTTACATGGTAGCTGCCTGATTATTGTACTATGAAGTTCCCTATCAACGTTTCTCCTTATTCCAGAATGTAAAAAAAAAAACTATAATTTATTCAAAATATAGAACTACTACAGTAGCCTTTTTTTTTTTTTTTTGGCATATATTTGGATTTTTGGCTCTTTATTTTGCTGTGCAAATTTACCTGTAAGTTTGTTACCAAATGTGTGAAATAGTAATACTAAAGAAGGTTATTAAAAAGGTTAAATGAGATAATACAAGTAAAAGTCTTGATGCTGAGTAGATGTTTAAAATTCTGAAGCAGGATTGCCATGTTTCCAAGTAGTTTTGTGTAGTCACTGAACTGTTAACTAATTGTTTTGAATATGATTGTTGGGTGGGTACCTATAACTGTAATTTGTGTTAAAGTCAGTAAGTCATATCTCAGTGATTTTGCTCGCTGTATTTCTGCTGTAATACATATAAAATAAGGGAATCAAAGTTGTATTTCAATACATATAATAATACTATGGCCTGTTGGCTGTGGAAGTTTTTGTTTTAACTTGGGTAGTGTATACTAGATGTAATAAGAGAACCTGTACATTTTCTTTAGGTTTTTATGTGAATACTCATGAAGGTGGTTTTCTTCTCTGCCTCTTTTAATTTCTTTTTTTTTGCCAAAAAAGATGTTTGGACCCTTACTGGGTACAAGTAAATATTTAGCACATATGTGTAATTGTCTCAAGGGTCAGTCTGTTGGGGAAGAAGATGTACATAACTTATATAGATGGTATTATTAGATTAATAAATTCTTTGTCTTTTATTCAACAATTTAATATATACATATACATATGTATATATGTATATAAGACTAAATTTGTTTAGCTGGTACAGAACCAAACACCCAATTATACCATAGTTATGTTGAAATTACTGTTATAGGCAGAGTATAATTAATGAGTTTTATATAACAAACCAAAAAATACATTCTCATCTTATTTAGTAATTATTGTGCCCTATGAATTAAGCAGTGCAGTTATTTGTATATGTTCCAGTTTGGAATTTAGGCAGACACTGCTCTTTTTGTATTGCCTATTGTATTCTTTTTATCATTAACCAGACTTATTTACATTAGTTGTTATTATGCAGTTAAACATACCAAAATACAAAGTAAGCTTCCTTGGGATCCAGAAGATTCTATGTGTTACCTGATTGCTCAAATAGAAGGGGAAAGAAGGATATATAGGAAGACACATATATACATAAAAATTAGGCCAAATATGAATGTTAAAAACACATTTTTTATTATTATCAGTCATATATTTCTGCCAGAAAATACTCAGTTTCTTCCTTTGAGTTTGACACAGGGATGTACTTTGTTTTCTCTGTGGGATTTCTGGTCTTTTTTTCAGATTGAAAGAAAGCAGAGATGCCATTTATTAATTCAGATGCCTTGGCAGGTGTTTTCTTTCCTATTTTCTGATTCTTAATTAGATAGGATTGCCATGTTGACAGAAGTACAGATAGTATCTGCAGAATGCCAGGCCTCACATATGCTGTTTGTTTTTTTATATGCATTATCTCATTTATTTCCAATAGCACGTGTCTACATTATTATGAGTATATAGTATTAATATATGTATATGTTTTTACAGGGAAGAAACACTAAACCTAGGCAGATATTTGCCTAAGCTAAGAGTTGGAGTTTAATTCATATTAATATCTGCCTAAAGAATCAGTATTTTATATGTTATGTTATATAATAAGGGGTAAGTGTAGCTCATTTCCCACGTGGGTGGTGGTTGAATAACCCTACTTATTTAATTATTGTCTTGTCACTTGTTGCCTTGAATTAGGAAGTTCTGTATTTCCTGAGAAAATGTTAGTAGAACATGGAGATGAGACTTCTCACTTCTTTCAACAGAATCGAATTCTTTGGGTTGATGAGAACAATCTGACAGCTCATGTAGAGGCTGGCATAACAGGACAAGATTTGGAAAGACAGGTATGTTATCTCTTTAAGGTTTTCAAAACTACTCTGTCCTCTATCTAAATGAAGTACCTTTCATGTTACATTTTTTCCCCCCAGGAACTCAATGAATTTGCCAAGTTTCTCTGTGGGTCAAGCATTAAGCTAGATGTTGAGAACATAGTAGTGAAAAAGACATTATCTACTACCCTCAGGTGGCTTACATTCTATTAGGACAGAAAGTTAGGTAAATAGAAATTTAATGATTGAGAGTGAGAATTGCCATCTGAAGACTAAATTCAAGTCATCAAATGGGGGCAGGTGGGAAGAACTTGTACAAAGAATGTGTGACAGAGAATAGGGCAATTTGAGATGAGATTTCAGGATGAGTCAGATTAGCAAAAAAGGAGGTGAGGTGGGAAGAACAAGCAGTCAGAGGAAGAAGCATGTGCATAGGCCTTAAAGGTAGTTATTGCTTTTAGTGGAGGCTGCAGATAACTGAGTATGACTGCAGTGTAGTGTGTATGTAGAACACACATCCTTGGTGTATGTTGGATGGGAGTAGGTGTAGGAGTAAGAGGATGAGTCCAAAAAAACATGAAGAGGTCAGAAAATAAAGGACCTTATAAAACTACTTTGAAAGCTTGAACCTTATCTTTGTACCTTAGATAATTCTGGCTACTGTGTGGAGGATGAATAGGCCATGTAAGAGCTGATTAAGAGACTGCTGTAATAATTTAAATGAGAGCTGTTAGTGACCTGATACACAGTAGGAGGAATGGAAGGGAGCAAAATGGAACATATTGGAAATATAATTCTCAAGTCTTGATGGTAAATTGCATCCAGTAGGTAGATGTTGGTGTTTGCTGTTTACTGAACTTTTTAATGAATAATTTTATTGAAAACTGCTCGTTTATGAGTAGTGAAATTATATCATAGAGTTCTTGTAGCATGTTTTGGGGATTCTAATGAATTTTTGGAAAACTTCAGGTTCTCTTCATAGGTTCTAAGCAAGTCATTGTTCAAATGGTTGGATCCTTCAACTTCCTGAATTGTGATCAAGACAATTGTAACTTAGCTTTTGTAAACAAAAGTTAGAAATTCTATTTTGTTGGTCATGTATTAATCACTTTGTCCAACTTGGGATTATAGAGACCCTTCCCTCCAAAACTTTAACAGGACATAGAGAAAGATATGATTGTTGATCTTACTTTTTATTGTCTTTTTCCTTCTTTTTTGAAATGTTGACTGAAGTTGGTCTGCTGAGACTCATTCTACTTGAAGGGGTTTGAAAACAATATTTAAGTATTGTCTTTATTTTTTTTAATATAGTAAGATGTAGAGAACTAGAGTAAATAGAGAACTATAATAAATTAGGAAGCTGATTTTAATTGGACATTTCTTGAGATGTTAAAGATCATCAAATAAGTCAAGGTTTTGTATGTCAAGATAAGGAAATTTATTAATTATTATAATTTGTAATGAACTTCAGTGGGCAGAATAGTAGTATTTAATGAAAAACCCCCGAAAGTCAAATATTAGTCTTCCATTTTGCCGGAATGAGGCATTATCAATCAATATAGCATTTCTTTTTTAAATTAAAAGAATGGCTTTTTATGTCTCTAATTTTACATAGTTTATTATAGCATATTAACCTTTTGAAGCTTTCTTTTTTTTTTTTTAAAGGTTAAAATTAAAATTCAAGGAACATATTTTCTTTAAATTTGAATGATATCCTCCTAGACTAGAAACTTCTGATATTTTACCTACTAGTTTATTTTTCTTACTGCCAATGTACCACTTTCTATTTTGATTGTAGTAGGCTGTAGTTTCTGCAGCAGTTAAAAAAAAAATTTACTTAGTTGTAGATGGACACAATACCTTTATTTTATTTATTTATTTTTATGTGGTGTTGAGAATCGAACCCACTGCCTCACCTGTGCTAGGCAAATGCTCTACCACTGAGCCACAACCCCAGCCCTCTGTAGCAGTTTTGATCCCAGTTCAAGTTCTTCCTTAAAATTCCGTGTCCTTCAGATTCTATATCAGCTGAGATAACCAGTTTAACATATATTGCTTTTTGTTTCTGGAAGTTTAAAAAGGAAACAACACAGTCATTAGGAAGCTGATTTTAATCTCTTTAACTTGTAAGTTACTTCGATTTAAGTATGTTTAAGGGAAGTCATTAATGGGGAATTTCCTTTTCAGGTTTATTAAATTACTTTGACTACTTTATTAGCTAATAGACTGGGGATGTGTGGCCATAATTCTTTTTTCCCCTTGGGTCCATATTGCTAAAAAACTTCTCATTTTCTTTTTCTCTTTTTTTTTTCTTTCTAGATATTAGATCTTAGTGTAAACTTCAAATATAGCTTGTAGCTCTATGATATTGGGCAAGTTACTTTTATGCCTCAGTTTCCTCATCTATAAAATGGGGATGATTCTACTTCTTTAGGTTGTTCATTAGGGTTGAATTAAGTTAACACCTAGAATTTTGATTCATTCTACTAATTTTTATGGAGGATTATCTGCTTCATTCAGGTACAGTTAACTTTTTTTTTTTTAATTATTATTATACTGAAGACTTCCTAATTTGTACCATTGACCCAGACTTCTTTCCTGAATTGTATAGACTCTTGTATCCAATTTCCTAGTTGATGTGTCCGCTTGAGTAACTAAGGGATATTTCAAACTGAATGTTTTAAAAACTGAATTTTTAGAGATAAAATTTTTAATCATTACTCCCAATTTTACTTACCCTGTAGCTTTTCATTTTCAGTAGAAAAAATTTAGTTGATTGAGAGTTAAGATCAAAATCTGAGTCATATATTTTTGTTTTGTTTTGCTTTATAATAGTTTCATTTAAGATGTAATTTTCATATAGTAAATTGTCTTCACTTAAAAGTGTACAAATTTTATAAGTATTAAAATATGAATACAACTGTGAAACCCATTATGACCATCAGGATGGTGAACATATTCATCAATCCCAAGAGTTTCGTCTTGCTTCTTTATAATTCTACCTCATTCTTACTCCCAGCGCTTACCTTGTCCTTGACAGTCACTGATCCGCTTTTAGACACTGTAGATTTATTTAAATTTCCTATAATTTTATTAAATTAGAATCATACAATACTTTTTTTTTTGGAGTGGGGGGACGATGGGGTGTTTCTGGTTGTTTTTTGCTACTATGATTATTTTGAGATTCATGTATATTGTTGCATGTATTAATAGTTTGTTTCTTTTCATTGCTCAGAAGTATTCTGTTGTATAGGTACTCCAGAGTTTATCCATTTACCTGTTGATGAGCACTTGGTTTTTTACTAGTTTGGGGCTATTAGAAATAAAGCTGCAGTGAACATTCATGTACAGGTTCTTTTATGGATGTATGTTTTCTTTCTCTTGGGCAAATATCTGGAAATGAAATGGATAGATCAAAATAATAGGTTGTTTTTGAAAAAATACCAAACTTTTCCTCAGAGTGATTGTATCATTTTATATTGTAGCTTATATTAAGAGTTTCAGTGTCTTCAAATCCTTGCTAATACTTTTTATTTTTATTTTTTTAATTTTAGTCATTGTAGCAGGTGTGTAGTAGTATCTTATTGTAGTTTTAATTTGAATATCTCTAATGACTCGTGAAGTTGAATATCCTTGTATATGCCTAGTTGCCATCCATGTTTCATCAGTGGTAAAGTGTCTGTTGAAATTGTTAGCCCTATTTTTAAATTGAATTGTTTGTTTGTTTTCCTATTATTGTGCTTTGAGAGTCCTTTTGTTTTTGGTGCCAGGGATTGAACCCAGGGTACCTTACCGCTGATTCCACATCCTCAGTCCTTTTACTTTTTATTTTGAGTTGGGGATCTTGGTAAGTTGCTATGACCTTGCTAAATTGCTAGGCTGGCCTCGAACTTTCAATCCTCCTGTCTCCTCCTTCTGAACCAATGGGATTACAGGCATGCACCACAATGCCTGACAAAAGAGAGCGTTCTTTATATTCTCTGTATAAAGTCCTTTCTCAGGTACATGTTTTGCAGATGCTTTCTCCCAGTCTGTGGCATGTCATTTTATTCGGTGTATTAATTTTTTTTTTATCTTACACATCATGCTTCTGTTATTGTTTCTTAACATAAGGTTACAAAGATCTTCTCCTATTTAAGTTTTATAGTTTTTGGTTTTACATCGATTAGTTTAGAAGAATTCTTAGTTTACATATAGTTTGAGGTATTGATATTGATTGAAGTTGATTTCTTTTTGCATATGGATATCTAACTGTTCCAGCACCATTTGTTGAAAAAGATAAAATTTCTTCACTGTAACAAGTGCACCATCATTTAAAAACAAAACAAAACACATTTGAGTGTGTGTGTGTGTGTGTGTGTGTGTTTATGTATGTATGTACATATATATGTGCATCTAGTTCTGGAGTCTGTTCTGTTGCATTAGTCTGTGTGTATACCTTTATGGTAGGACCAGACTGAATTACTGCAACATTTTAAATTCATTTTCAGAGTTGTTTGGGTGATTCTAGGTTTTTATTTTTTTATAGGAATTTTAGAATAATTTTGTCAATTTCTGTTTGGAAAAAAAAGCCTATTGGGATTCTGATTAGGATTACATTGACTCTGTATTGGTGAGAACTGACATCTCAACAATATTGGTTCTTGTGACCTGACCCATAAACACAGTATAGCTTTAGTTTTTTTAGGTCTGTAATTTTCCTCAGCAGTGTTTTATGATTTCTATGTGTGGGTCTTAAGTATTTATTAAAATCAGATTAATCCTTATGTATTATATAGTATTTAGTGCTATTGTTTGGATTTCTGATTTTTAAGATTAACATATAAAATAGAGTTGATTTTTGTGTATTGTTCTTATATCTGCACCCTTATTAAATTCACTGATTAGGTTAAATATTTTGTATATCTCTTTGGATTGTCTATGTAGATGATCATGTTGTTTGTGAATGAAGACAATTTTATCTCTTCCTTTCTAATCAAAATGCTCTTTTATTTTTATTTTTTTTCCGGTACCCGGGCTTGAGCCCAAGGGTGTTTAACTACTGAGCCACATCCCCATCCCTTTTTAAATTTTTTATTTTGAGACAGGGTTTTGTAAGTTGCTTAGGGCCTTGCTAAGTTGCTGAGGATGAACTTGTGATCTTCCTGCTTCAGCCTCCTAAACTGCTGGGATTATACACCTGTGTAATCTGGATGCTTTTTATTTCTGTTTCTCACCTGATCATGCTGACCAGAATCTCTTAATACAAATAAATTTGAGTGGATATCCTTATCTTATTACTGATATAGGATAGATGTATTCAGACCTTTAACATCAAGTGTATATTAAATGTAGGTGTTTTTTTGTAGATACCTTTTATCAAGTTGAGGAAGTCCTTTTCTACCTTAGTTTTAGAGTTCTTATTAGGAGTGAATGTTGGATTTGTCAAATTCCTTTTCATATTTTATGGCAGAAGTTATGGTAATTTGAGGTCTTGTTTTCTAATAAAGGGATTCACTGTTGTAAATTTTTGCCTAACTATTGCTTTATTGGCATCCTCAATTTTTACCCCATTTATGTCATAATATTTTCTACTTCTCTTTTGATTTTTTTTCTTTGACCCAAGTTTTACTTATGTTATTTGGTTTCCAATTATTTAGAGATTTTCTAACAGACCTTTGTCTGTTTTTAATTTCTATCTTAATTCTATCTTGTTAAAAAAACCTACTTTATACAACTTGGATCCTTTCAAATTTAGTGTCACTTGTTTTATAGCCCATGATGTGGTCTGTTTTGTACATGTTTCATGTGTACTTGCAAAAAACTGTGTCATTTGCTGTTTGGTGGCTTAATCTATAAATATGTATTAGGTCAAAATAATTTATAGTATTATTTAGGACTTATTTATATTTCTTATATACTGTCTGCTGTTTGATCAATTATTGAGGGCCATTAAAACCTCTAGTATAATTGCAGATCTATCTACTTATACTTCTATCAGTGTTTACTCTGTGTACTTTAAAACTTGTTATCAGAGGACAACAGTAAATAAATGTTGAAGATTATTGTGTCTTCTTGATTAGTTGACCCTTTTATCATGATAAAATGACCTCTTTTATTCCTGATAACATTCTTTGCTCTGAAATCAACTTTAATATTAAAATATCTACTGTAGTTTTCTTCTGATTATTGTTAGCATGGTATGTTTTTTCCCTTTTTCTATTCTTTTACTTTTAACTAGTTTGTATCTGTTGCAGTCCAGCTGCAGCAAAATAACCGAGGGATGACGAGCAACTTGTGTACATTGATACTGCAGGGGTGGGAGCCGTTTATTGTAGGACCGGAGGGGTATATATACATTCCACACAGCTTATCTTAATTAACATAAACTAGATACAGCAGTCAACCAATAAGGAATCTCCACACTTAATGGCCCACTGGAGTTACTTCACAAACCACTCCCTCTGGCAAAATGCCAGGCGGCATCTTGACTTGTTTACAGACTCTAACATGTATCTTTATGTTTAAAATACTTTTCTTGTTGGCATCAGATAATTGGGTCTTTTCTTTTTGTCTAACCTGAGAGTTGCTACCTTTTCATCGGGGCATCATTTCATCTTTTGACAGTTTTAGTTTGTTTGTCATCTTGCTAACCGGTTGAGCATCCCTAATCTCAAATTTGAAATTCTCCAGAATCCAAATTTTTTTGAATGCCAACATGATGCCACATTGCAAAAACTTCACTCTTGACTTCATAAAATGGTTTGAAGTCAAATTGTAGATACCCAAAAAATACTGTATAAAATTACCATCTATCTGTGTGCTTACGATATATATGAAATATAATTTCATGTTTAGATTTGGTTTCCATACCTGAGATATCTTATAATATATGTATGTATATTCTGAAATCAGAAAAAAAATGAAGTCTGAGCTGCTTCAGATTCTAAGCATTTCAGATAAGAGATATACAACCTGTATTTATTTTCTATATTGTCCATCTGTTTTTTTTCTTTTCCTCTTTTTTACTACCTTTTTAAGATGTATTATTTTTTAATGATACTTTTTATTTCCTTTGTTTCTTTATTAGCTATGACCTTTGATTTTGTTATTCTAGGGTTTACTATTCTAGGGTTTAACTTATAACAGTTTTACTGAATAACGGCCTCAAAGGGCAAGAGTAGTGATGCTACAAGAGAAGCCTAAAATACTGCATAGGGTTTGATACTATCCACAGTTGCAGATATCCACTGGGGTCTTGAATATGTCCTCTGTGGTAAGGGGAGACACTGTACAACCTCCACAGTTTAGGATTGTTTTTGTTTTGGTGATGTATTTGAAGCTCGGCACATACTCAATAAATACTTGTTTTGGTATTGAAGGGGACACAGAAGTGGGATAAAGTTCCTGTTGATATAGTTTTTCATGGCACATGAGAAGAGATTGATGGACAAAGTTGTTACTTTTACATAATGCAGTATGGAACAGAGAGGTTATTTTGTTTAAAAGATTATTTGTTAAGTATATGAATAAATCTGGACCTTCCTTCAGCAGATTATTCTTAGGTTGCTAATGACAATAACAGAAAATATAAGCTTTTAAAGGATAAAGTGGCTCCTATCATGTATATGGTAGTAGATACAATTATAGAGTATTGTGTCCCAACAACAGTTTCTTAGTAAATTAGCATGCTGTAGTATGCAGATTTTCTAGCTAGGATAAATTTTTTTTGATATTAATTTTTTAGTTTTAAGTGGACACTGTATTTTAGGTGAGCACTCCACCACTGAGCCACAACGTCAGCCCCTCAAACCCAGGTTTAACTGTTAATACTTAACTCACTTACTTAGTAGGAATTTAGTGAGATTTTTTAACAAGAAAGTAGATTGAAATATTTGTGCTAGGTAGAGTTCCTTTAGCATAAGAACTCCTTGTTTTTATTTTTGGAGTCTTTATCTTCATTGCTTTACATAATTCCTGGCACATAGTAACTATTTGTAATTGGAGAAAGTAAGGAAATGGCTTACCAGATATAAGATCCAACTTAATAGTATATCTTAATATTGGATATACTAATGGAAATAGTTTACGTGTATATTTAATGATGTGAAGGTTTCTGAGTAAGTAGTGTGGAAGTTCATTTTGTCATTAAAATATGTGAAAATTCTGTTTAGTGCCTGCCACATCTTAGGACTCCATAAATATTTTTTTCTTTTCCTAATTTCATAAAATTGAGTAACTAGTTTTTTTGAGAGAAAATAACATCAGTTTAGATTGTGAGTGGAGTTAGAGGAGAAATATAATGTAACAATCTTATATTTTTAATTTTAACCTGTAAAGACATGTACTTGGTTTATTTGTGGGTAGTTATTAACCTCATTTCAAAAAATTATTAGTTTATTTTGGTATTGAGGATTGAATCCAGAAGCTTTCTACCTCTGAGCTACACCCAACCCCCATTTTTTGTTTGTTTTAAAATTTTATTATGATACAGAGCCTCAGTTGCCCAGGCTGGCATCAAACTTGGAATCCTCCTGCTTCTACCTCCCAAGTAGCTGAGATTATAGGTGTGCACCACTGTACTTGGCATTTACCTCCTGAAATTAAATAAATGTATTGGGTATCTAGTGGAAAAGAATGTGGCAATTGGTGTCTTTTCAAATCTTGTTTTCTTAACAGCAAAATAGAAAATATAGTTTGCATCAGTGGTGTACAAAATCTAACAAGTTATATTTAACTAGTAGGCTTTCAAATTTGGGATTATAACTTTCATACCACACTCAAATACTCAGATGCAAACATAGCTGAAATATTCTATGTCTCTGCATGGTTTACTTGAAAAATAGAAGCAGTTGCTTAACTGGATGACTATCAAAATGGTCAATGCAGATTGATGGGCTTGAGTGCAGTAGATAGTGGATATGCAGATGGTGGTGTCTGTATCATTTGACAGGAGATGGCTGAGTCTTTAAAATTATTTCAGTGGAATGGCTTTGGTGTTGTTGCAGTAAAGGGCATCCATTCAACCTCAGGTGCTGTACAGATGGCAAAGCTAAGCTAATATAGAAAAATGAGAAACAAGTGACTATTTAATGTACAGGAATGCATGATCCGCATCACAAATAAATGATGGTATTACATGCAGGAAACCTAGCCAGATGGCTGTACATTAAAACACATGACTCCTTGAGAGAATTAAGTACAGGCAATTTGCTCAGATTTTCTGCAGGCCTGCTGCATATTATATTAGGGCAGGGAGAACAAGAGATTAAGTGCTTTATTTATTGAAAGTGTTTAGGTGAAGTTGGAAGTTATTTAAGCTTAATCTGTTCTCCATAAGTATTTAAATTGTCTCTTTGTGTGGGTGGGTAGAGGTGAGGAGGGACAGCTGGCTTTATAACAAAAGGATATAAGGAGCAAGATTTTTTGTTGAACCTGTGGACTACAGCTATCTTTTGGCCTACATGTTCCAGTTTTGTAAAGCTTTCCATTAGGCAGAAGTTTAAAATTTTTTGAGAACTACTAGTAAAAGTATTTATTTTTCAGTTTCAATGAAAATCAGCAGTGTCATATGGAAATTTTAAAGTGGGAGGAATTAATGTGTTGAGTCCTATGTACAATGGCACCATTTCGCTGTTCAAATGTTAACATTTTTGTTTTCCAGCTTAAAGAAAGTGGTTATTGTACAGGTCATGAACCAGATTCCCTGGAATTCAGCACTGTGGGAGGATGGATATCTACTCGGGCATCAGGCATGAAGAAGAATATCTATGGCAATATTGAGGACCTGGTGAATTTATTTCTGTTTATATAATTGATTAGCATATAGGGATTATTATAAAGAGGTTCATCTTCATCAAAATGTAGCTCTTTTGATTATAATGATGTGGTGTTTGTATGTATGTGTGTATATATATATATACACATGTATGTGTATATATATATATATATACATATATATGTGTGTGTGTGTATGTGTATATATATATATATATATATATATATATATATATATAGGAAATGATTAAAAGACATAATTGTAGTCATTATTTATGAATGCCCTTGTCACACTTAAACTTTGTAGATATTTCACAGTATCCAATTTATGAAATACACAAATATTATTTACAAGCCTTATGGAAACTCAAAGATTTTAGTCCATTTAAGTATTTTAGCATTGCTACTATGTTACTTTAGGAGATTTTAAATTTATTTTTCTGAAAAAATTTAAAAATTTTTTCAAAAATTTAATTAAAGGGCTATTTGAAATTGTTCTGTTAAGTAGTGATATGACCTGTAATGTTTAATGTGTTTACCATTTTGTTTTAGCTTATCTGGTGCCAATTTTCTGGGAGTCAGTGTGATAATAGTGTACCTGTAGGCATCCTAGTTAGGTATTAGGTATCATTTGTTTCATTGGTAGTTTTTCTAGTGATTAGTTATGTGATCTTATGCAAATTGGTTCACCATTCTAAACTTCAATTTTCCTTTCTATAAAATAGAATAATAAAATTCACTGCATAGAACTATTGTAAGGAGTAAAGGGCATGAAGGGAAAACTCAGCAGAATCTCTGGTGTGCAATAGGTGCTTCATAAATGTTAGTTCCTTTATCTTCAATATTTTGAGAGTAGTTCAAAAGAACTTTAATTTAAGAGGGTATTAAAGTGACGTTCCTAACATTATTCCTGGACTTGTAAAGCTTCTTTTTCAAATCTAAAGTTTCAACATTTTCAGTTGATGTGAATTTAAAATTTTTAATGAGATCTATTTGTTCTTTGTAGTTAACACCCAGTAATTTAAGACTCTTGTCAGCTTATATTGTCAGCTCTTTAGAAACATTTACATTATCCTGGTTTCTTCTTCCCCTCTCTCCCTTTCATTCTTTCTTTTTTTTTCCTGTTGAGGATACCCAGGCCCACATTCATACTAGTAAGAGCTCTACTGCTGAGCCACACTCCAGCCTATGTGCCCATGTTTGTTTTCTTTTATTGCAGACATATTTAAAAATTACATTTTTCTTTTTTGTAACTAAAATAACTAAATTCAATTGCAGGGGAGAAGCTTTAACTTTTTTTTTGCTATTAGATTACGAACTTTATCAGAGGTAGGCAAATACTTGATAAACTGTTAGATTTGGTACTGCCAAAGCATTTAATTTATTTTAGTCATTTTTTGGAGATAGTTAAGGGCCACAGATTATAAGTGTACATCCTAATGTACTTATCTGACAAAGCAGTTAATAAGCACATTTTGTTTTTAATTTAATTTTTTTGCAACATCTTGTATCCTCTGAAACTATCTTAATTTTCATTGCTTTTCTGAAATCTCTACTAAAATTGATATATTTTTAATATCTGTACCTGCACTGGAACTCATGAAAAATATTACACTTTTTAGAAGTATTAACATTTCTTTAATCATTATTAGTGTATAAAGTATAGTTAGTATTGATATTTTAACTTTGGAAAAAAGTTGAAAGGAGTTATTTGGTCTAACTTTTAATGTGAAGATTCAAAAGTCTTGAATACTTTTTGTGTACAATAGAATAAACTTTTAACTTTAAATTTCCTGTCCCCCTTTGTTTCCAAGAACATTTTAAGGAATTCTAATTAAAGGATTTCCTAGCATTTTTGGTTACACTTTCTTACACTGATGCTATGGAGTTGAAGCTCATGATCTTTAACAATAATGCACTGCCACTGTAAAAGGTGCTCTGCAATACTTTTTCATTATAAAGTACTGTTAGAAGGAAAAGTAGAATCCTACAGTAATAAAATCAAACTAAAAATTCTGAATTTCACAAAAGTAAATAAAGTGTGACATAGTAAGCATTTAGTTTTTAAAAGTTTTCAGAAGAAAATCCTTTTTTAAAAATCATAACTATTATATGGATAATTTATGTAATTAGACAACAACTTGTTTTTATTTTAAGAATAATATATATATATACATATTATAAAAAATTACATGTTCTTTGTATATTAAATACATAGTCATTTCTAACAATTTTAACATCTTTATATTTATTTTCCCAATTATTTTTCTAGGCATACCACAAACACATATGAGTATATCTAGTTTTTAATATAAAAGGAATCATACTGTGTTTGATTTGTTCTTTAATTTTTGTTACCAGTGTATTAACATGAATGAATGGAGGTGTACACCATCATTTAAAAAGGGTTTACATAATCTTTATGGATAATTCATGGTTTATTAAACAGTCTCCGTAGTTATTCTTGATTTTAAAATTACAGAAAACTGATAAAAATATCCTCTAATGTAGTTTCTTGGGCATATTCCTTTGTTTCAGTAGGCTCCCTGAGGTTGAATTGTTGGATCAAGAAATTTATACATTTTTAAGTCTTTGAATCCTCCAGCCGAATTGCCATATAACGTGTTTGTACTGATTGATATTCCCACTAGCACTGTGAGAATCTTTGTAGTTAACTGGGCCTTTTTGTTTATATTTTGTGTTTTAGTTTTGTGTGTGTGTGTGTGTGTGTGTATTTTTTTCTTTTTTTAATTGCTAGAGTGTAAACTTTGAAAATGTCTTCACTGGCACTTCTCATTTCTTATTTTGTGAATTGCTTATATGTCCTCTCATCATTTGCTTTAATAGTAAATGGATCATCGTTGTTTAGTGGTCAAAAATCCATTCTAAAAATGTGTTGGATTTTTACCTCTTTCCAAATGAGATATTGAAACTGATTTTTAGAATGATCCTTCTTGCCCATAATATTGACTTTCTTACCTATACAGTGCATTTACATATATCTCTTGCTTTTTCTCTTTAACTCAGTTCTGTCTCTTTAAATCTGTCTGTCTATTTTTGTGGTACTTGAGATCTAATCCAGAGCCTGGTGCATGCTAGGCAAGTGCTCTACCACTGATCTATAAGCCCAGCCCCATCTTCATTTGACATGATCATAATTGGTATTTCATTATTTTTGTTTTTGTGGGGATAAGGCAAAAATATGATTTTTCTTAGAATTTCAAGCGTGTAGCACAGTACCTGACATGAGTAATAGTGTTTCATAAAATACGTTTAAATAGCCAGGTGTAGTGGCATATGCCTGTGATCCCAGCAGTTTGAGAGTCTGAGGCAGGAGGATTGCAGGTTTGAGGCCAACCTGGGCAACTTAATGAGAAATAAAAAAATAAATAAAATATATAAATATATAAAAAATATTATCACACATATACATGTATTTTATGTGTACATATAGCATATGTCATATACAATATATAGTGTATAATATATAACATAATATTATAATGTATATTATATAGTATATATAATCATATACTAAATGATATAATAATATATTACTATATATGCGAAATTAATGAAAGAATGAGCCTGTTAAAGTAATGTCTTCACTGTTGTTTGTTGTTTGAGTCCTTAGTTCTTTGTCATATGGATAACCTTGGACTAAATCTTTAATTAAAGAAAGTATGTTTTTCTATTCTTAAGATGATGAATATATTTAAACCAGCTTAAATCAAGAGGCATATAATAATTTAGAATTTTTCTCTCTTTTAGGTTATATACAAATTTTATCTTTAGTCTAAGAATTACTAAAAGATACTAAAGTCCTAAAGGGCATCACAATCTATTGCTTAGCCCCACATTTCTTTTTTTTTTTTTAATATTTATTTTTTAGTTTTAGGTAGACACAATATCTTTATTTTACATTTATGTGGTGCTGAGGATCGAATCCAGTGCCTCGTGCATGCTAGGTGAACATTCTACAACTGAGCCACAATCCCAGCCCCAGCCCCACCTTTTAAAAGTAGTATTTTATATGAATATGTAAAATGTGTATATATATATGCACACTAATTCAATGGCTGATTCCTAGAATTTACATCCTGTATTGTATTAAACAGGTGGTTCATATGAAAATGGTAACACCTAGAGGTGTAATAGAAAAAAGCTGTCAAGGACCTCGTATGTCGACAGGCCCTGATATCCATCACTTCATCATGGGATCTGAAGGTAAATATAACTGCAGATTTATTATGAAAAAAAATACAGGTGACTCAATTTTGTGAAAAATCTATGTTATTTGATATCAGATCTTTGAAAGAAAGACATTTTATATACTTAAGGAATAGTAATTTTTTTAAAGTTTTATTATTTTAGTATTTCATAAAGTTTTTATTATGAGAACATCTTATTTAACTTTCTTGTTCATTTTGCTTTTTTTCTGGAGACAGTGCATTTTTTTAAATTACATTTTTTTCTTTCAGAATTTTTAATTTAGGAAAAGTAGGATGTAAAGTAGTTTAATATTGTGTACTATACTGTTTAATATCTTTATAGTTGTCAGGGGAAAGAACTGTAAACATTATCTTGCTGTCTTATTTTTCTATAATTTTATCTTTTTTTTTTTTTTACTATTTGATTTTTAGAAGACCTGAAATTAAATTCTGATTCACATCTTTATTTGTGCATTATACATAATAATAGGGTTCATTTTGACATATTCATCAATGCATGTTACATAATTTTCTTCATTTCAGCCCCCAGTATTTTGAGTCACATATCTTTTAAACCTGTTGGTCATTAAATTTCGCAAGTAGTATCCTTAGCTGGTTACTTAATGTTGGATAGATTAGAATGTAGTTCTTTAGGTCATCCTAAATACGTAGTTGCTATATAGATTAGAAGAAAATTAACCTTTTCTTTATGTTTCACAGACTGTAGGTAGACATAGTGAATTGTATGGATAAGCTAAACATGACCGTAATTTTCAGTTCTTTGAATGGGAGGCTTGGAGAATTCAGAAAAATAAGAATTTGGAGAAACAAAATAATCTAAAACAAGAAATTATTTCTAAATTTAATATATTAAAACAAGAAAGTGTAAATTGGCAAAGGAACTCATTTATTTTAGAGGTGGTCCAAGTAGAAAAAGATTTTAAGCTATATTGAGAAATGGAACAAGTAGTTATAATGAATTAAGATGTTAGAAGATAGATTGCAATCTTTGATGGTACATCAAAGAGGAGAAAAAATGACAAAGTCTAGCTCTTGGTGTTATGATAAAGTGATATGATCTTTACCATATCACTAAAATTTGATAGACTCTTGTCCAGGGGTATAGCTTAGGTGTTTTGCAGGATAATCAATGAGACTTTTGTTGAGATTTCTCACCAGTTTACTTAGTTTATTCCATTTCTGATCAGCATAATCTTCTAGGAAAAAACAGCTACATTTTTAATGAGAAAAATAAAATATTAAGTTTCTTTAAAATAATATAGTTGTCAAATATTTTTCTGGAAATTCTTACATTAATGCATTATCTAAAAGTTAACTAAAAGAATATAAATTTTGCTATTAGATTTCAAGGTAAATAAGAAATGGGTATTAAAATTCATATTTATTTATTTATTTATTTATTTATTTATTTGTTCAGATACTGGGAATTGGACTTAGGGGTGCTTTATCAGTGAGCTACATCTTCAGTCCTTTTATTTTTTACTTTATAGACAGTGTCTTCCTAATTTGCCCAGGCTGGCCTGGAACTTGCAGTCCTCTTATTTCAGCTTCCCAAGTCACTGGTATTGTAGCTGTATACCACTGCTCTCCCCCTAAAACTCATAATTTTTAATTTTATTATTGATATATACATAGTTGGAATTGAATCTATAAAATATAAATCATCTTTTCAAGTAAACTCTTCAGTTTTTTTTCTCAGTGTTTTAAAAATTCTGCTTGTTAGGTACTGTGCTAGCACATTTAAGGGCACTTAAGTATAGGTCATTACACAACAGTGTGATAAATTCTATGATTAAAGTAAATGCGGGAGAAATACAGATCAGGTCAGGTTGATGGGTATTTGAAGGCTTCCCCTGAGAAGCCATACCTAAAGTGGTTGTTGAAGGTTGTTAGCAGAAAATAATTCCAGGTCAAATATAGAAAGATGGACAGTATTTACTCTTTAAAAAACAACATAGAGACAGACTGAGAAGTGAGAAAGCCCCATGTCTGCTTCATCATGAAACTGCCAATTTTTCAGTATAAGTAGGACATAAGGTTTAATTGCTTGGTAAACAGCAGGGTTATAAGGGGACTGGAGAGAGATTTAAGGTAGGAAAACAGTAAAGTAAGTGAAGAAATATGATTTATGGAAAATAGGTATAAATAGTTAAGTGAGATTTTATTATGAATATGTATTCAAAATAGCATACTGATTTAAGAGCATGAACCATGAAGTCTGTCAGATTTGGATTTCAATTCTAGTTTTATCACTTGTGTTTCTGGGACTTTGTTTAAATTAGGTAATTATCTGTGTCAAATGTCCTCAGCTATAAAATGAAAATAATAAAAGCATCCCTCTTCATAAATTTGTTGTGAGGATTTAATGTGATTGTGCTCAGCAATGTTAAGTTTATTACTGTTATTCTGGCTGTTTATTATTTTGATATCATTGATCTTTACCATTTATGATTCCTAATCACGATTTCAGCTTATATGCAAATATAGCATTATTTTTATATAGGCCAGGAGATAACATGACTGAGAAAGTAAATTTATGTACATCATGTTCTGTTGTAAACTATATATATATATATATATTTAATGGACAGCATGCCTTTATGTGTTTTTTTTGTTGTTGTTGTTTTTAATGCGGTGCTAAGGATTGAACCCAGTGCCTCACACATGGTAGACAAACACTCTGCTACTGAGCTATAACCTACACCCTGTAAACCATTTTATCTACTTAATTGTAGAGCAAACAATAAATAAATAAAGACCATTTCCTGAGTTCTGGTATAAGTTATAGCTATAACCTATACCCTGTAAAATGTATTTTTATGTGCTGTTTTGAACTACATATATAATAACCTTATGCCTTAAATGTGTTCATAAACCTTTCCTGAAGGTTAAAAATGTTTTTTTTTTTTCTTCTTTTCCGTAGTTAAATTATTTGATGACAACCTTGAATTTTTGTTTTGTACCTGGGATTGAACCTGGGGGCACTTAACCACTGAGACACATCCCAGCCCTTTTTATTGTATTTTCTTTTGAGTTGGGATCTTGCTAAGTTGCTGAGGGCCTCATTAAGTTGATGAGGCTGACTTTGAACTTGCAATCCTCCTGCCTCAGGCTCCTGAGCTGCTGGCATTACAGATGTGTGTCATTGCACCCAGTAATCCTAAATTTTACATATGCCTAATAACCTGAAGTATAATGTGTTTGTCTTGTTTTGTGTTGTAAATTTTTCATGTTCTTCCAATAAGGAGTTTTCTTCTATCTTAGGTGCTCTAACATGATCAGTATAATGCAAATTATAATAAATATTCAAAGCATTATAAATGCTTTGCATTCTTTTCCTAACCATAGGATTTACTAATAATTTAACTTTCTTTTATTTGAAAGACAAAGTGTAATTTTTTTTAACCTACTGATAATGCTTTTGTTTTAATGTTTGCTCTACAATTAAGTAGATAAAAATGGCTTATATCAATCATTTTTTAAAGATTCACTAGTCATGTTTTATTTAAATAAAGATCATCCTTGGGTGTATTTCTCAGGAAAGGCACTTTGACCATTCCCTGAGTTCTGGAATGTTCTAAACTGGTTTTCTGTGACTTTGATACTAAGGACGGATTGAATGGATATGTCTTTGGGTCATCCTTTCTCTAACTTTCTTGAAAATGCAGCTCCCCTATTATATTAATTTTATTTATTGTTTTAAAAAAATGATACCAGTCTATTTCTCTTGCTTTTCATAGGTTGTTTTCTCTTTTCACCTGGAGGCCCAGGATTTTTTTTTTTTTTTTTTTTGTCATTATACTCTTAGAGTTTAAGTTGATTGGTTGGGTTATTTGCTGTGGTGGTATCTAGTAGACCTTTCCAATGTATAGACTCATGTCTTTTATTTTTAGCCAATTTTTTTGGATTGTAACGTTAAATTTTTTTTTAAATTTCTATTTAAAAAATAAAGGTATTTTGGGGGGCTGACATTGTGGGGACTCAGTGGTAGAGCGCTTGCCTAGCATGTGTGAGGCACTGGGTTCGATACTCAGCACCACATTAAAAAAAAAGTGTTTTATTATTTTGATTTTTATTCTTTAGGGACGCCTATTATACATATGTTTGAATTCTTTTGCTTATTTTCCAATTCACCCACTTTTTTTCTGATTTCTTTATTCTAGTGTCATTCTTTGGCTATTTTTCTGCTTTTTAAAAATACCCTTTAATAAGTTTTCATTTAAGTGTATCTCTTATTCAGTTACCTTATAATTTAACCGTCATTTTTTAGGTGCTTTTTAAAATTGTTGCTGTATTTCTTTCCCAAATTTGATGGTTTGTTTTATTTCTCCTAGGGTTTTTTAAATTTGTTTTTAATTTTTGTGTTTCTAATTCTCTGTTTGTTTTTAGTATTCCCAGTAGCTTGTTTGGCAATATTTAATTCCTTTTGAAATGTTGTATTGCACTTCTTCTCAAGATCATGATTGGTTTGGGGAATGGGATTTTTTTCTGCATACTATTATCTGTATTTTCTGACTTTTTTGCAGTATTTCTTTTTTTTTTGTACTGGAATTGAACTTAGGGGCACTCAACCACTGAGCCACATCCCCAGCCCTATTTTTTTAATTCTATTTAGAGACAAAGTCTCACTGGGTTGCTTAGTGCCTTACTAAATTGCTGGGGCTGGCTTTGAACTCGTGATCCTTCTAAGCCTCCGGATCTGCTGGGACTACAGGTGTGGACCATTGTCCCCAGCTGCAGTATTTTTTTTTTTTTTTAATTTTTTGCTCTGTTTTTTTCTATTCATGTTTATTACTTTAAATAGGTTTCTAGTATGGTAGTGTTTTTTTCCCCATGTTCTGTCCTCTTTTGTGCTGTTTGTTTTTTGTGGTAGTTTTATGGAGGCAAAGGATGGCTATCTTTTCCCATTCTTTTTCTTTACTGCCTTGCATCTAAAGAGTCGCAGTCTCTCTCTCTCTCTCTCTCTCTCTCTCTGTGTGTGTGTGTGTGTGTGTGTGTGTGTGTGTGTTTGTGTCATTTGTATTTCTCCAAGGCTGTAATTTTTGGTTCTTCACATTTTCAAATTCCACTCTGTAGTCAGGCTGTGGACTACTGAGGTCTTGTACAGTCTATTGTTTTTATTGGCATTATTTGTCGTGCAT
Organism: Callospermophilus lateralis; assembly: GCF_048772815.1. NCBI lineage: Eukaryota > Metazoa > Chordata > Mammalia > Rodentia > Sciuridae > Callospermophilus > Callospermophilus lateralis. Next base: position 54,153,847 of record NC_135313.1, on the reverse strand, counting down.
TTACTTTCTGGGTGTAATTTTGTCTGTACTTCTTCCAAGTCCTCAATTACCCTCTTTGTTTTGTGATCTTTTAATCCTTCCCTTATTCACTTTTTAGCTTGTAGCAGCTGGAAAGCTGTAGGAGGTCTGTTGGAGTTTTTTTCTTTTTTTCCTCAAATTTCTTAGAGGTAATTTGAAGGTTGCAGGGTTCTTTTGTTTTTTGTAATACTGAACTTGTAGGCCTTGTGTGACTTGTTTTCCATGTTGATTTTTTTTGGGGGGGAGAGGGTAGGGGAAACAAAATGAGAGGAAAATTTCAGAATCAAATGACTGTCATTATTCCTAATCAGAAGGTTACTTGAGTATATTTTATGAAATTATGAAAGATTTTAAATTTGCTCCAAGCAAATACTTGCATTTTATAATAAATAGCAATCAAAGCTTCATGTTTCCTCAAGAATAAAAATTATATTTGAAAATCATAAAACAAAATGTTGAAAGTTATTGCAGTCTATTTTTTAAATATAAGCATGTGTTTTTAAACATAAACATAATATGTAAGCCTCAGTGGTGTCACATTTCCATGAAGTTATTTTGTAAACAGTTATATAAAGTATATATAAAATATTGGCATAAGATGTGTATAATCAAGTGATAAATAATCTATGTAGTTTTATATATCACTACTGATCTAATATTCCTAGAACAGAAGAATTAATAAAAATTAATTAAATAAAAATACCATAGAAATGGGCCTTTTGATGAAGTGAATTTGGACATATCCATTTTTGACTGGCTTAATTTGAGTATAAGTCTGAATGGAAGCCGTCCCCATCAAACTGCATTTGGGACCTGGGTGGATTTTGATCTCATAGTGAGAGAGTAATGAACTGATAGATGACAAGTTGCGTAGACTCACCTTGATCACTTCCTTGACCTTGTAAAATAATTTATTTTACACCAGATTTAAAAAATCTCATAGTATTATGGTGGGCTTTACTACTTTAGGGTGCGTATCTTACATATATAAAACAATATGGATATATAGAAATTTGAGACATGCCTTCTTTTTATTAATACTTAGGAATTTTGAGAATTTCAAAAAACCTTTATGTATGTATAGAGATACATACGTATTTTGAAATAAGCTTTTTGAGTAATAACATGTACGTTTACAAAGTTCAGATATGTAGAAGTATGTACAAAATTCAAGATGTGTATTTGTCCAGAGTCAACACTATTGTAATATATATCCTTTATTGGTTGATGTTTAAGTAGTTTCCATTTTTTTCCTTTGGATCATATTTTGATTATAGTGTTGTGATTCAGAGAAATATTTTCAAATTACTTTATTAATCAGAAGTAAGAAAATATGTCAAAATATGTCAAAAATATGAGAACTTGGAGTTCAGTTTTTAAATAGAAAAGTTTCTTGTCAAAAGTCAGGGTTTGTATTGACCTTCCCCTAAATGAATTTAATCTGGTGAAACTTGAATTTCAGAAAGCATTTTAAAAGATTTTCTGTAGCCTATGGATAGATTAGAGTAGGTGGATGAGGTGATTTATGTGTTTAGGAATTTATGACTGACAAGTTTTAAATTTGTTTGTAGAACTGACTTTGAACATCAGGTGTTAATTCCAAGACTACCGGGAAACTTGTAAAAATGTTGAAAGGAGTAAAAACATTTTAAACTAAGTTTAGTGACGGTGTCAGTATTCTGGAAGGAAATTAGCAACTTTAAAAACTGTCTTGATAATATAGAATAGTTGTGATAGATAATTCTGTGCTGATGGGTGAGAAGACAGCATAGTACTCACCTGTCAACCTTTTGCCCCTTTCGGACAAAAGACTAAAAGTTCACCCCAGAAAGAAACCCTGTCCTTTTTAGCTATCAGTAACCCCACCCTGTGCTCACACTCACACACCTCCATGCCCTGAGCAACTACTTTTTGTCCCTATAGATTTGCTTTTTCTGGACATTATACCTAACTGGAATTATATATGTATAGTTAGTGTTTTTGTGACTTCTTTTACTTACTATAATGTTTTTAAAATTCAGCAGTTGTAGTATATATCAGTAGTACTTCTTTCCTTTTTATAACTGAATAACATTTATTGCATGGATATACTACATTTTGTTTATTTATTTATCAATAACGGACATTTTGGCTCTTTCTACCTTTTGGCTATTATCAGTTATGTTACGATAAACATCCTTGTGCTGATTGTTGTGTGGACACGGTGTTTTCATTTTTCTTAGATATATATCTCAAGTGGAATTGTTGGTCACACAGGTCATCATCCTGAGTTTTATAGTTCAAAGAACATCCAGACTATTTTCCTGCATGGCTACATCATTTTATTTTCCTACAAGCAGTTTATGAGTTCCAAATTTCTTTACATCCTTGCCACCACTGTTATTTTCTGTTTTTTTTTTTTTTTTTAAATTATAGTCATATGAGTGGTGGCGATCTGGGATCTCATTCTTAATTAGCATTTTCTTTTGACTAATGATCCTAAGCATCTTTTTTTTTTTTCATGTGTTTATTGATCCCTTGTATATTTGCTTGTATATGTCTATTCAGAATATTTGCCTACTTTTTGGTTGGTTATTTATCTTTATTATGGAATTATAAAAGACTTTATTCTGGGTATGAGTCCCTGTCACATAAATGATTTGCAAATGTTTTCTCCCATTCTATAGATTTCTTGCCTGTGTCTTTGAAGCACAAAAGTTTTAAATTTTGGTTGAGTCAATTTTTTTTTTCTTTTGTGGCTCTCATGTTTTGGGTATCATATCTAAGAATATAATGACAAATCCAGTGTCCTGATGATATACCGCCATAGCTGCTTCCCAGAAATTTATGGTTCTAGCTTTTATATTTAGATCTTTGGTCCATTTTGAGTTGCTTTTTGTATGTGGTGTGAGGTAAGCATTCAACTTCATTGTTTTGTATATAGATATCCATTTATCCTAGTGCCATTTTTTTTCAAAAGACTGTTCATTATTGGAAAGTCTTGGCACCCTGTCAAGAATTAGCTGACTATAAAAAAAATGGGTTTCTTTCTGGATTCCCAGTTCCATTGATCTCTGTCTGTCTTATGCCTGTACTATACTGACTTGTTTACTGTTTTTTTAGCAAATTTTTAAATTGAGAAGTGTGAGTTCTCCTTTCTGTTGATGTTGTGTTTTTTTTTTTTTTTTAATATTCTTTTAGTTATTCTGGATCACTTGCAGTTCCATAAGAATTATGTAATTAGGTTGTTAATTTCTACAATGAAGCCATCTTGGATTCTATTAGGGATTACATTAAATCAGTAGTCTAATTAGATAAATTTGAGGAATACTTTCATCTTAACAAGGTTGTATGGGGTGTATTTCCAGTTATTTAGATCTTTAGTTTCTTTTGACAATACTTTTTAGTTTTCAAAATGTAAATTTTGTATTTCTTTATCATATTTATTCCTATTTTATGTTTTTTGATACCATTATAAATGAAATTATTTTCTTAATTTTATTATAAAGAAACAGTTGATTTTTGCATATTAATTTTATTTACTACAGTCTTGCTGACCTCCTTTTTAAGGTCTATTAGTTTGTTATTAGATTCTTTAACATTTTCTGTATACAGATCATGTTATCTATGAATTATTTTTTCCTTTCCAGTATGGATGAATTTTAATTTCTTTTTCTTGCCTTGGCTAGAACCTCTAGTATAACATTGAATAAAAGTGGCAAAAGCAGAACTCTTGTCTTGTTCCTGATCTTAGGGGAAAATCATTTAGTCTTCCCCCATTAAGTATAATGTTAGATGTGGGTTTTTTCATGGATGAATTTTATCAGTTGATGATATTCTCTTCAATTTCTAGTTTATTGAGTGTTTTTGTCTTAATGTTGAATTTGTCAAATATTTTTTACTCTATTGAGATGTTCATGTTATTTTTGTTTTTTTATTCTACTGGTGTGTCCTATTACATTTATTGATTTTTTTTTAGATGTTAAAGCACTCTTTCATTCTGGGGTTAAACAAACCCCGTTTGGTTATAGTGTTATTTGGTTTTATTTTTTTATTTTAATTTATTATGCATGACAGCAGAATGCATTACAATGCATATTACACATATAGAGCATAATTTTTCATATCTCTGGTTGTATACAAAGTAGAGTACAACATTCGTGTCTTTATACATGTACTTAGGGTAATGGTGTCCATATTATTCCACCGTCTGTTCTACCCCTGTGTCCCCCCACTTCCCCGACCTCCCCTTTGCCCTATCTAGAATATGTCTAATTATCCCATGCGCATGCTCCCCCCAACCCCATTATGAATCATCATTTTTATATCAGAGAAAACATTCAGCATTTGTTTTTGGGGGATTGACTAACTTCACTTAGCATTATATTCTCTAGCTCCATACATTTACCTGCAAATGTGATGATTTTATTCTCTTTTAATGCTGAATATTATTCCATTGTGTATGTATACCACCTTTTTGCTATCCAATCATCTACTGAAAGGCAGCTAGGTTGGTTCCACAGTTTAGCTATTATGAATTGTACTGCTATAAACATTGATATGGCTGTGTCCTTGTAGTATGCTGTTTTTAAGTCCTTTGAGTGTAGACCTAGGAGTGAGGTAGCTGGGTCAAATGGTGGTTCCAGTACTGCTTTCCATATTGACTGCACCAATTTGCAGTCCCACCAGCAATGTAGAGTGTGTCTTTCCCCCCACATCCTCCTCAACATTTACTGTTGTTTGTATTCTTAATAGCTGCCATTCTGACTTAGAGTAGTTTTGATTTGCATTTCTCTAATTGCTAAAGATGTTGAACATTTTTTCATATATTTGTTGACTGATTGTATATCGTCTTCTGAGAAGTGTCTGTTCAATTCCTTGACCCATTTGTTGATTGGGTTATTTGTTATTTTGGTGTTAAGATTTTTGAGTTCCAGTTTTCCCAGCACTATTTGTTGAAGAGGCTATTTTTTCTCCAATGTATGTTTTTGGTACCTTTGTCTAATATAAGATAACTGTAGTTAGGTGGGTTTGTCTCTGTGTCCTCTATTCTGTACCATTGGTCTACCAGTCTATTTTGGTGCCAAACCATGTTGTTTTTGTTATTATTGCTCTGTAGTATAGTTTAAGGTCTAGTCTACTGATGCCACCTACTTTACTCTTCTTGCTAAGGATTGCTTTAGCTATTTTGGGTCTCTTATTTTTCCAGATGAATTTCATGATTGCTTTTTCTATTTCTTCAAGGAATATCATTGGGATTTTTATCAGAATTGCATTAAATCTATATAGTGCTTTTGGTAGTATGGTCATTTTGACAATACTAATTCTATCCAAGAACAAGGTCTTTCTATCTTCTAAGGTCTTCTTTATTTTTTTCCTTTAGTGTTCAGTAATTTTCATTGTAGAGGTCTTTCACCTCTTTTGTTGATTCCCAAGTATTTTATTTTATTTTATTTTTTTGAGGCTATTGTAAATGGTATAGTTTTCCTCATTTCTGTTTCAGAGGATTTGTTACTGATATACAGAAATGCCTTTGATTTATGGGTGTTGATTTTATATCCTGCTGCTTTGCTGAATTTATGTATTAGAAGTTTTCTGATGAGATTTTTTTTGGATCCTCTGGGTATAGAATCATGTCTTCAGCAAATAGTGATAGTTTGAGTTCTTCTTTTTCTATCCATGTCCCTTTAATTTCTTTCATATGTCTAATTGCTCTGGCTAGAGTTTCATGAACTATGTTATATAGAAGTGGTCAAAGAAGGCATCCCTGTCTTGTTCCAGTTTTTAGAGGGAATTCTTTCCATTTTCTCCATTTAGAATGATGTTGGCCTTTGGGCTTAGTATAGATAAATTTTACAATGTTGAGATATGTTCCTGTTATTTCTAGTTTTTCTAGTGTTTTGAACGTGAAGAGGTGCGGTATTTTGTCAAATGCTTTTTCCACACCAGTTGAGATGATCATATGATTCTTTTCTTTAAATCTATTGATGTGATGAATTACATTAATTCATATGTTGAACCAACCTTGCATCCCTGGTATGAGCCCCACTTGATTGTGGTGCACCAAATTTTGATATGTTTTTGTATTTGATTTGTCAGAATTTTGGCATCTATATTCTTTAGAGATATTGGTCTGAAGTTTTCTTTCTTTGATGTGTCTGTGCTTGGTTTTGGAATCAGGATGATAAAGGCCTCGTATAATGAATTTGGAAGTGTTCCCTCTTTTTCTGTTTCATGAAATAATTTGAGGAGTATTGGTATTAGTTCTTGTTTGAAGGTCTTGTAGAACTCAGCTGTGTATCCATCTGGTCCTGGGCTTTTTCTTGGTTGGTAGGCTTCTGATGGAGTCTTCTATTTCATTGCTTGAAATTGATCTGTTTAACTTGTGCATATAATTCTGATTCATTTTGGGCAAACTGAATCATAGGACTCTAGAAATTTGTCAGTGCCTTTAATATTTTCTGTTTTATTGGAGTACAAAAAAATTTCAAAATAATTTCAAATTCTGTATTTCTTTAGTGTCTGTTGTGATATTTCCTTTTTCATCACAGATGTTAGTAATTTGAGTTTTCTCTCTCCTTCTCTTTGTGAGCATGGCTAAGGGATTATCAATTATTTATTTGTTCCAAGACCAATTTTTTGTTTTGTCAATTTTTTCAATTGTTTTTTGTTTGTTTGTTTGTTTCAGTTTCATTGATTTTAGCTCTTGAGTTTAATTATTTCCTGTTTTCTGCTAATTTTGGTGTTGGTTTGTTCTTATTTTTCGTGGGCTTTGAGATATAATATTAGGTCATTTATTTGTTGACTTTTTCTTCTTTTATGTAATGAACTCCATGCGATGAACTTTTCTTTTAGTACTGCCTTTATAGTGAGCCAGATATTTTGATATGTTATATCAGTGTTCTCATTTACCACTAAGAATTTTTTAATCTCCTCCTTGATGTCTTTTCCAACTTATTGTTCATTCAGTAGCGTATTGGTTAGTCCCTAGGTGTTGGAGTAGCTTTTATTTTTTATTTTATCATTAATTTCTAATTTCATTCTATTATGATCTGATAGAATGCATACTTTTTTGTATTTGCCAAGAGTTGTTTTGTGGCATAATATATGGTCTATTTTATAGAAGATTCCATGTGCTGCCGAAGGATGAAATATTCTATATATGTCAGTTAAGTCTACATTATTGATGTATTATTGAATTCTGTAGTTTCTTTGTTCAGCTTTTGTTTGAAAGATCTATCCAGTGGTGAAAGAGATGTGTTAAAGTTACCCAGAATTATTGTGTTGTGGTCTGTTTGACTCTTGAACTTGAGAAGAGTTTGTTTGCTGAACATAGATGCTCCACTGTTGTGTGTGTGTGTGTGTGTGTGTGTGTGTGTGTGTGTGTGTGTGTGTGTATATATATATATATATATATATATATATATATATATAATTGTTATGTCTTGTTGATGTATGGTTCCCTTGAGTAGTATGTAGTGTCCTTCTTTATCACTTTTGATTAATGTAGCTTGAAGTATATATATATTTTTAAGAAACCCTTGCTTTCTTCTGCAGTCCATGTGAGTGATATGAGTTTTCCCAACCTTTCACCTTCAGTGTGTGGGTGTCTTTTCCTGTTAGATGAGTCTTTTGGAGGCAGCAAATTGTTGGGTCTTTTTTTTTTTTTTTTTTTAAATCCAATCTGCCAGTCTATGTCTTTTGATTGGTGAGTTTAGGCCATTAACATTCAGGGTTATTATTGAGACATGATTTGTATTCCCAGCCCTTTTTGTTTATTTTTTGTATTTAACTTGACTTAGTTTCTCTTTTGATTAGTTTTTCCTTTCGTGTAATCTCTCCCTCTGCTGATTTTCATCATTGTTTTTCATTTCCTCTTTATGGAATATTTTGCCGAGGATGTTCTATAGTGCAGGCTTTCTAGATATAAATTCTTTAACTTTTGTTTATCATGAAGGTTTTTATTTCGTCTTTAAATCTAAAGCTTAATTTTGCTGGATATTAGATTCTTGGTTGGCATCCATTTTCTTTCAGAGTTTGGTATATGTTGTTCCATGATCTCCTTGCTTTGAGGGTCTGGGTTGAAAAATCTGCTGAGATACGAAGTGTTCTCCTCCTATATGTGATCTGATTCCTCTCTCTTGCAGCTTTTAAGATTCTATCCTTATTCTGTATGCTAGGCATTTTCATTATAATGTGCCTTGGGTTAGATGTCTTGTAATCATGTACATTTGTTGTCCTATAAGCCTCTTATATTTGATTTTCCAGTTCATTGTTTATGTTTGGGAAATTTTCTGATATTATCTCATGGAAGAGATTGTGCATTCCTTTGGTTTGAAACTCTGTGTCTTCCTCTATCCCGATAATTCTTAGATTTGGTCTTCTGATGCTATCCCATAATTCTTGGATGTTCTGTTCATGGTTTCTTACTATCTTCACTGTGTGGTCAACTTTATTTTCCAGATTGTGTAGTTTGTCTTCATTAATTGATGTTCCGTCTTCCAAGTGATCTAGCCTGTTGCTGATGCTTTCTCTTGAGTTTTTTATTTGGTTTATTGTTTCCTTCATTTCAAGGATTTCTGATTGGTTATTTTTCAGAGTCTCTATATCTTTCTTGAAATAATCTTTTGCTGCCTGTATTTACTCCTATATCTCTTTGTTTGATCAATTTTGCCTCTATTTGCTCATTTAAGTCATTCTTTAATTCACAGATCATTTTAATTATGAACATTCTGAACTCCTTCTCTGTCACTTCATCAACCTCACTGTCATCGGATCTGTTATTATCCTGGTTTGTTTGGGGCACTTTCCTTCCTTGTTTTTTCGTATTGTCTATGTATCTTCCCTTCTTACAGTGTGGATCTGAGATATTACAGTTTCTATCCTATAATCTTGTAGTATCCTTGTAGATTATCTGTACCTAATCTTGATGCTGGGCTTCCAGACCCTGCAGGTGTCCCATGATGGATGTTACTGCAATAAAGGTGGTGGCGGCAATGGGGGAGATAACTCAAGATAGCAGTGGAGGTGCCCCAAGATGAATGCAAGGTCTTTTAGAGATGGGGCTGAGATGCTGGGCCTTCCACTGGCTTTGGGATGCCTGCCGTGAGATGTAGCTGCTTCTAGGCCCTGTCTGTTTTTGAAAGGTAGAGGCTATTGCATGGGGAAGAGTATGGCGATGTTAGCAATGTCCCAAGATGGAAGTGGGTTAGGCCTGGGCTCCCAGGTGTGTGTGTGTGTGTGTGTGTGTGTGTAGGGGGTTACGGACCTAAACCTACCCTGGGCCTGATTCCTGCGCAGGTGAGCAGAGGTGGATCTGGACTGGGCCTGAGCTGTGGCAGGGGTCTTCTGGTTGGAGGAAGTGGTCCTGTGCCAGAGCCTGAGCTCCAGGGGGTGTCTGCTGGTGGTGGGATGGATCTAGGCCTATTCTGGGCCTGGGTCCTGCGCAGGTCTACAGTGTTATTTTTTTAGGGTTTTTGTGTTCATATTCATAAGAGATACTGATTTGTCATTTTTTTTTCTTGTGATGTCTTTGTCTGATATTATTGGAATAATATAATACTGGCCTCATACAATGAGCTGGGAAGTGTTCTTACCTCTTCTACTTTTTGAAAGAGTTTGTGAAGAATTGGTATTAATTCCTTAAGTACTTGGCAGGATTAAGCAGTAAAACGATCTGTGCCTTGGCTGTTCTTTATGAGTATTTTTGGATTATTAATTACTAATTTGCATTAGATTGTCTACTTTTTCTTGAGTCAGTTTCAGTAGTTTGTTTCCCTTCTAGGAATTTGTCTGTTTTACCTCCATTGTGTAATTTATTGCCATAGTGTTTACGGTTCATAGCATTCCTTTATAATCTTTCTTATTTTTGTAGATTTGGTAGTAATGTCCCCCATTTCATGCCTGATTCTAGTAATTGGTTCATCTTTGTTCAGCTAACAGTTTGTTAATTTTGTTGATCTCATTAATATCACTTCTAGTTTTAGTTTCTTTTGCTTGCTTTATTTAGGTTTAGTTTGCTTTTCGTCTTCTAGGTGGGAGGTCAGGTTATTGATTTGATATCTTCAGTATTTTAAAAAAGAGACTTTATTTATAGTAATATATTTCCTATTTTAGGTGTTGCTTTAGCTATGTTTGATGAGTTTTGGTATGTTGTATCTTATTTCCATTCTTCTCAAACTATTTTCTAATTTCCCTATTTATTTATTTTACCTGTTAATTATTTAGGAATGTATTTAATTTCTACATATTTGTAAGCTTCCCAGATTTCTTTCTTATTGGGTTCTTATTTCATTCTATTATGGTCACATAACATACTTTGTACTAATTAAGGTTTGAAAATTTGTTTGATTTGTTTTATGGCCTAGCTAGTATGTGGTCTGTTCTGGAGAATGTTCTTTATGAACCTTAAATGAATGTATGTTTTGCTGTTGTTGAGTTAAAGGTTCTAGTTTTGTAGATTTATAGTGTTATTAATCTTTTCTTTCTTTGTTGCTCTTATGCTTAATTGTTAAGACTATTATTGAAGGTAGGGTATTGACATCTCCCAACTACTACTAAGTTTCCAAATTACCTATTTCAACTAGCTCTTCCTATATTATTATGTCCTGTTCTTAGGTACATACCTGTGATAATTGTATGTCTTTCTGCAGTTTATTATTGTACAGTATCCTTCTTTAATAACATTTTTGTTTAAAGTCTGTTTTATCATTATTAGTATTTAGCCTCTCCACCTTTTCTTTCTTTTTAATTCTTTTTAGTTGTAGATGGATACTTTTATTTGATTTATTTTTATGTGGTGCCAAGGGTCAAACCCAGTGCCTCACATATGCTAGGCAAGCGCTCTCCCACTGAGCTACAACCCTAGACCCTCTCCACCATTCTTGTTGTTGCTATTTTTTATGATATCTTTTCCCATATTTCAACCTAATTGTATCTCTGAATTTAAAGTGTGTGTCCTGTAGCAACATACAGTTTGATTTTTCTTTAAATCTAGTTGTACTATCTCTCTTTTCTTTTGGATACTTAGTATGTTGACATTTAATGTTATTGCTGTAGTTATACTGATGTCTATCATATTCCCCCCTAGTAGGTCTTATGTCTGTTTCTCTGTTCTTCCATTATTGCTTTTCTTTGCATTAGTGAGTATTTTTTAATCTCTTTAATTGCCTTAGTGGTATTTTTAGTGTGCCTTTTAAAGTTATTTGAAGACTTTTTGCCTTGTCTTTGAGCATTTTTACTATTATGTGTCTGTTTATGAATATTTTCGTGTTCATCCTACTTGGAATTTGTTCTATTCCCTTAATGTATATGATAGAGTTAGGAAATTTTTTTAAAAAAATAGTCTGTCTCTGGTCTCTTTCTGATACCTCCATTGTACATGTAGTAGTGTGGTTAATGGTTATTCATATTTCTCTGAGGCTCCATTCATTTATATTTGTTGTTCTATTTGTTCTTTGTATTGTATAATTTCTATCAATGTATTTTCAAGTTTGTTCTTTGTTATGTCAGATCGCATCTGTTGTTGAGCACCCTGTCAGTGAATTTTTCATTTCAGTTATTATACTTAGTAACTCCAGAATTTCCATTGTGTTTTTTTGAATGATTTCTCTCTGTTGAAAATTCGAATTGGTGTAACATTATCAGCATATCTTTTTTTTACTTTTTTGAATCATGGTTTATCTTAGTCTTTTGAACACATTTTTACTGACTATTTTGAATTCTTTTTCAAATATGATATCTAGTCACTTCACAGGCAGTTTCCAGTTTCTTTTTTTCTTCTAGTATATGGCTTATACTTTCTTCTTTTGTTGTAAGCATCAGAATTTTTTGTTGTTTTTATAAAGTGAATGTTTTATGTAATATATTGAAGCAACTCTGTATATTGTCCTCCCACCCCAGAATTTGTTTTTATTTGCTGAGGGACTGACTGTATGATTTTAGTGAGGTCCTTTTTCTCATACTTTTCTTTTTTGCACTGTTAACTTTCTGATATTGTTCCTCTGGTGATGCACTTTAGGTTTGGCTACAGTTCCTGGGGATGGCAGTATGACAGGGATTTCTTCGATATCCTTTTTGCTTAACCACATTTAGCTGTTAATGGCCACTGATTGCAATCTGATTATGTTGGTGTTTTCAAAAATGTTCTGGGGCATAAAATGATCTACAGACTAATCTAGGTAAATTCAATCTCCTTAGAAGGAATAGTTTGAGTTTGTTTTTTGTTTGAGTCTAGAAAGGGTCCTACACAATATCTCTTTCCCAGGGCAAACTAGACAGCTTATAGTTTAGTCTGTTTCCAGTGAATCTGTGTATCCATTCTATCCATAGGCAGATGCTTCACTTCACTCCATCCTTAGTTCTTTTTGAGACTGTTCATAGGCTTAATCTTCCCCATGTTGTATTGCAAGTAATTTTCCTTTGGTAAAAGGTTAGTTAGGAGTTATCTATCTCATGCCCCCTACACTATTCCCTGACCCATGTTAAAATCTTTGAACTAGGGCTCTGGGGAGGAGGTAGAGACAGTGGCATGCTTCTGTCTGAGTGACACCCTGCTTTAGAAGCTGAGTGCTGAGGGCAAGTGGATAAGGGAAAGTAGGCCATCTAGGTTTGCTATTCCTGGCAAGATATCAGCCCTGTTATAAGGCAGAGCAAGGATGATTGGGACCCAATTATTAGTGTGACCTATTCAAGGGAGAACAACTGTACCAGCGGTTCTGAGATTCAGAGAAGTGAGTTTTACCTGTTGGCTGCATGGCTGCATACTTCTGGAACTTAATTTCAGGAAAAGGTAGCTGGCAATCAGGTAATATATGAAATAGGATCAGAGATTTTCTTTGAAATTGTTTTTAGGTATTTGAGGCATCACAGTAATGCCTCTCTGTCTTTTCTTTGTGTATGTATATGTATATTCATAGTAGCATTATTCATTGTAGCCAAAAAGGAGGATCCCAAATGTCTATCACTGATAGCTGAACAAAATGAGTTATACCATATAGTGGCACATTTGGCAATAAAAAGGAATGAAATACTAATATATGCTATAACAAGTGAACCTTAAAAACATAGTTAAGTGAAGGAAAGCTATCACAAGACTACATACTGTGAGATTCCTTTTATATGAAATGTCTAGAATATACAAATTTTAGACAAAATAGATTCATGATTGACTAGGGCTAGGGTGTGGGTGCAAAAATGGGGTGTGACTGTTTAATAAGTACAGGTTTATTTTTTGGGATGATGAAAGTAGTCTAAACTTAGATTATAGTGATAGTTATACATATCTGTGAATATACTAAAAACCATTGAAGTTTGCACTTTAAACAGGTGAATTTCATTGTCTACATTATCTCTTAATAAAGATGCTAAAACAAAAAGAAAGTTTTTTATTAAGGTTTTATTTTGAATTTAATGAGACATCTGTTTTACATTCAAATATCAATCAGGCCAACTTGTAGAGCTTTTGTGATCATATAGATTATAAGAGGGTCATATTTTATAATTTCAGTTTTAAAATCAAGTGTATTTGTGGTGAATATATTGTGATCTATACAATATGATTTACTTTTGATGAACTCATACTGGTTTTTCATCTTGTATTATATATTGACAAGTTGTTCTAGGCAAATCATAAAATTTATTGGTAGTTTTGATTTTGTGATAACTTTTATTCTGATGTTGTAATTAAGTTCTGTAATTTTAATGATTTCCCGCTTTACACTTTTAAAACAGTCTTTTAAAATGATTCTCAGAAATTTTACTAGTAGTGTAATTTATTTCTACCATTGTACATTAGAAACCACTGACTTGGAAAGGTTGGTTTTGTAAATATATTCCTTTTTAACCATGTTTCTTCAAATATTTTGTTATAGATATTTAGGTCAGGGTTATATTTAACATTTTTTTCATCTCTGATTAATCCCTTGTGTCTCCTGTGATAAAGAAAAAATTTGTTTCATTAGTGGTCCTCTTATGCTAGATATTTATAAACTTTTGTCTCTGAATATGTCTTTTGATTTCTTATAAGGGCATCACAGTAATGCCTCTATCTTTCCTTTGAATCAGTTCTTAGGAAAAATGGCTAGGTAATATTTCCTTAAATTTCTACTGTCATCTTTGGTTTTCAAGAAAGTTAGGTTCTTTTGCCCCAATAAATTGTTTTCATAGTAAAAACAGGCACACATATCAGATATACTTTTGTGTTAAAACAGATGAAATATAAAAACCTGTATTTTTTCCAAAATTTTTTTCTTTTAATAAGTTGTAATATTTTTAAAATCTACTTAAAAGTAACCCTCTTAGAGGTTACTTTAAAATATTTGTATGTAAATTAAAAAGTCTATTCTAAAAACTTTTCTTGAAATTATAAAATTTGCTTAATTGTTTATCTAAAAAGACTTGGTTAGCCTTTGTTCCCCAAAGAGAATAAATTAAATAGATTTAAATATGAATAATAGAATAAATTAAAAGAATAAATAGATTAAATAGATTTAAATATGATTTAGAAGATTGTCATGTGATATATTGGATTATTCCCCCTTCTTTTTCAGGAACTCTTGGTGTAATAACAGAAGCTACAATAAAAATCAGACCAACCCCTGAATACCAAAAGTATGGCTCGGTAGCTTTCCCTAATTTTGAACAAGGAGTAGCCTGTTTAAGAGAAATTGCAAAACAGGTAAAAACAAAAACAAAAACAAAAACAAAAATAATAAGAAAATATATTTATACTTTTAAAATTCTGCTGCGTAATTGTGGAAATGTTATAAGTAATCTTCATATTCAGTTGTCTTATATTTGTGATTTTTACCCAGTTCTCTATGAAAGGAAGTGCTATAAAATCACCCCTTTAAGTGCAGTTACTATTACTTTCAGTAATTATATTGCTATCACACCTATTTCTTGGTTTAAAAAGGGATGTGTGATTTTAAGCCAAGGTAAGATATGTACTTGGATTGTGGCTTTGAATGACTCTGCCTTTTATTGGATATTCTATTTCTTAAGTTATCGTTGGGTAAGATATTTTGTGGTTAAAGTGATTTTTAATTTATCTTAAATTAAGACCTTTATTGAAATTAGAGTAATGTCTGAATATCAGTGACCCTGAAATTTAGAAATGAAATGTAGACAATTAGACTTCCATCAGTAAATAGAATATGCTGCTAGGCTTTACTTTGTTTTATAATATTACTTAAGCTATTGTTTAAGTAATATAAAATAATATAGTATAAAACAATATATTTAACTATAAGCTAAAAAGAATTCCCATTTTCTTCTCCCTTAAAAAGAGATATATTGTTAAGTGTTTTTCAAAAGACTAGATAATGCCTAGAAATCATATTTCTGTATTCTGTGTATTAGTATGGAAATTCCTGCATTTTTCTAGGCATTTATTCATTGTTTGAACTGGAATAGTTTGTAAACATTCTTTCTCAACATTTTTCAGCAGGAAGGAAGTTAAGGGTATGTACTTAGCCTTTTTCTTTTTTCTTTCTTTAAACTCCTAGAGCTCTTTAATACTTACTCTCATCCATATTTAAATAGAATCTTGTGAGCAAGGGAGTTTTTCAGTGTGACCCAGTATCTAAGTTTCTCAGTGTCCAGGTGGAGGGAGTCTGATAAACAAATGAAAATAACTAACAAGTCGTCTGTCTTCATCTTGGACTTTGTAAGATACTGAAAGGGAAAATGGCAAATAGTTTCATCTTCCCACCATCCCAAGACAACCACTATTGGTGTTTAAAGGAAATTATCAACACACACACACGTGTATGTATACCATTTCTAGTACTCTTGATTGTATATGCTCAGTCTTGCTTTCTGAGACACCATTCTGTTAATTTTGCATTTTCAAGAATTTCATCTGTTTTCAAGAAGCTTATTTATCACAGTTAGATTGCTAGACTTAGCATAGGCCCCTTAAAGAAATATGGTGAACATTTTTGGACTATGACAGGTTACTTTGGTGTTAATGCAGAAATAAATATTGACAGTTGAAATTTTTGCCTAAAAACCCTAATTCACTACAACCTTGATAATACTATATTATCATTAGGCAGCTAGAGTATATAATATGACATCACATTTAACAAAATGATTATTGGCAGTAATATTTAAAGCAGGAATATTAAGGAGGCATGGAAATAAGTTTTAGGAGTAAATAGTATTTCTTGTGCTAAAATAATGGATAAGAAATGAAGTTCAAGTTGTTCTGATGCATGTTTGTAAAACATTTCCATCACTTGAAGACCAAGGAAAACATGGTAACTTTATACGTAAGCTACCTGAAGTATTAAGAAGCAAAGAAACTGTACAGAGCTTTACAGTTTTGCTTATGAGTTGATACCTTAGAAGAATGGGAAGTTCATCAATTAAGAACAAAATCAAAGAATTTTCAGAATAAATTCTGTATTCTTGTTAATTTCAGATCTTAATGAGTGATTTTTTTATTCAGATATTTTTCTACCTTATGTGTTAAATTCTTTTATTTCCCCTGCATGTTTTATCAAGCTTGACAATTTCCCACCAAAAAGCTCATTAAAGATAAAGTTTATATTATCTCTTGTTCAAGGTTTGAACAACATATTTCTAATTATTATTATTCCCTCCATTTTATGGCAAAATAAATATGAATGCCAAGTTAGAATTTTAAAAATTATAGTTATAAAAGTAGTTTGAATTTTTTTTTCTTTCTTTCTTTTTTTTTTTTTTTTTTTTTTTTTGTGGTGCTGGGGACTGAACCCAGGGCCTTATGCATGAGAGGCATGTACTGTACCATCTGAGCTATATCCCCAGCCCTTATTTGTTTTTAAACAAAAGACCTCAGTGAGATCATGTTTATTCAACACTGTCCCTTCATAATATATGCACTATAAGAACACAGATTCAGTTGACTCATTAAAAAGTACTATGTGATCTTTGGAGTAGATGTGTACACATTTTATGCTTTCCCGAGTGTTCCATCAACTTTTGCACATTATAAATACATGTAAATCTGTGTTACATTTCATCACAAAAAGTGATGTACAGATGAATCAAAATCTTAAGTTTATGATTTCATTAGAATGGAAATGTTAAATTTAAACATACATGGTTGGTGCAGTCTGGTGCTGTTTGTTACAATTTGTGACGCTCCTGATAGAAAGTGATAAAAGAGGAGTCACCTGTGCCATTGAATAGTGGGTGATAGATTTTTTTCTTTTTCTTGTGTAAATCTGTAAAATTTGTATTTTTATTTATTTAAAAAAGTTCTTAGGACACTCAAAAATTCTTAGAATTCACTATACAAAATTATGCTGCATATATATCTTGGATTAAATAAGTAATGATTGAATTTATCTAATTCTAGATAGGGAAGAGGGGTGGGAGGGAAAAGGAGGGGGCAGGGGATTAGCAAGGGCAGTGGAATGTAATGGACATTATTATCCAGAGTACATGTATAAAGACTTGAATTGGGTGTCAACATAATTTATATATAAACAGAAATATGAAAAATTGTGGTATATATGTGGAATAAGAATTGTAATGCAAAAAAACAAAGTACATATATAAAGGCATGAATTGGTGTGAACATACTCTATATACAAAGATATGAAAAATTTCACTGCATATGTGTAATAAGAATTATAATCATTCCACTGTCGTGTATTTAAAAAAAATAAAATCAATAAAACTAAAAAAAAATAAATAAAAAATAAAGGTAATGATTAATAGAAAGTACCACCCTGTGATTAAAAAGCAAGTCAAAAAGAAAGCACTTTTCTGATAGTTTTGACAGTTTGGTTTCGTGTAGTTAGTAGTAGATAATCTCTAGAGACAAATGCTGTGGTCTTAGAACTGATTCAAAAGTCCAGAGAGACAATATTTTATTCTTGAATATTGCTCTTATGCATTATAAAGATGCTAAGAACCATTACTTCAATTTGGAGATATTACATTATTTTGGGAAATTAAGTATTTTACTTCTCTTATGATATGTAGTAGAAAAGCATTAAATGTTTACCTGGAAATGGATAAAGGATTGTATAATGGTTTGGGGATATTTGCATATCAGTTTACAGTGTGTGCAAATCTCATATGTCAAGAGCAAGATACTATTTGCTGTAACAGTATTCTCAGGCAGGAAAAGTGAGAAAATAATCAGATATTGGCACTAGTCATTGTTCAATTTGGGATTTGGAATTTCTGCTGATAGCAGGCAAATTAAGATCCATTAAAATAGATGGTACATGGTTTATAATTGTGCCAAATTCTTGATTGAATAATGAGTTGTTTGCTTGTAATTCCTCACTGTCATTTCAAAGCACTTCAATTTTTGCAGTATTTTCAGACTCAAGTTGCTTTTGGAATGGGAAACTGTATTTTGGATGAGTATCTTTTGGAAAGGAGCACATATGATTGTTCACAAATAACAAAGTGGATTCTGTGTATACTTTTTATTACTATTCTTACTGAGGGAAATAAATAAGCTACCATACACTGGCAGCAGAAGGATTCTACTAAGGTTTCTCTCATATTTGCCCATGTGAGGAATTGCCCTCTTTCAATACTTCACTGTCTTATGAGGAGCTAGAAAGGAAGATTTAGTGGAAGATTAATGTGATTCTTTCTCATAAGTGGCAGTTCAGTATAATCTCCAACTTTACTCAGTAAATGGGTAAGTGAATTTTAAGACTTTCTTAGAAAATAGATTTGTTATAGTAGCCTCTCAAGAAGGGGAAACATGATTTTTTTTTTTTTTTAAATCAGTGTCATTGTCAGATGTAACATTTTATTATTCTCTTCTTATTTTTCTGGAAATGACAGTGGACATGTCTTTACATGGTTTGAAGGAAAACTGAATGTTGAAACAAGCTTAAAAGCACAGTTTGTGTGTGTGTGTGTGTGTGTGTGTGTGTGTGTGTGTGTGTGTATGGAATTTGTTTAAAAAATACTTAGGATTTATACATTATGATATTGAGAAAAGAGCATCTGTTTCAGTAAGAGGAAAATCTGACTATGTTTGGGATGGATTCTACTCATTCCATTGAAAATTGTGTTTCTCAGTATCAGAACTAGATTTTTAGAATTACAGGGTAAATGATAGCCTTTCGTCTCATTACTTTTTGACAAGGAGTAGCCTTTTCTACTTTCCAGAATTTTTATTTTAAACAATTTTAAACTGATTGGTATTTTTTCCTGGTGACCTTAGATCA
Source organism: Callospermophilus lateralis (assembly GCF_048772815.1). Lineage (NCBI taxonomy): Eukaryota > Metazoa > Chordata > Mammalia > Rodentia > Sciuridae > Callospermophilus > Callospermophilus lateralis. The sequence continues at coordinate 54,134,657 of NC_135313.1, read as the reverse complement.
TAATTTAGGAAAGAATAGATCTTGAATTTTCTGTAAAAATTTATCCTGCAGGGGTTCAAATAAATTGAAAGGAGTTAGGCTTACCACATAACTTTGTAAAATATTTAAAACTTCCTTATATTCAGAAGTAATTCTTGGGAATATTTATTACATATAGAAGATGGAATTGTCATTTAAAATCATTTGTGTGTAGAAAGAATAACCCTAATTAAAGCTTGGTAACTGAATTTTTTATTGTGTAATCCAGCAAAATGAGGACAACTATAAGACAGACTCTATCAGAAGCCACTCAGAGCAAGTTATTTTACTTTTATTAAAGTGAAAAAATAAAAATTATAATTAGGAAACTGACACTAACTTTTGGCCTTTCCCTTAATATAAGTGGAAGGAAATATTCACACAATGATGTATATTATTTCATTTTTAAAAACTAAGAGATAATTGTCTTCAAAATATAAAGTTCTTCTTGTTTACAATAAGACTCTTAGCTGTAAGCTAGTATGTCATTTCCAGTATGACCAGCCAGTAATTGTAATAGTCGTAAATATTATATGATTTCATCTATAATATCAACTCTGTCTTAAAAGAGAAAGAATCTGTCTACATTTAAAGTTTTTATTTCTAGATATTTTTATGCAATAGATTTCTTTCAGCCTTTTTTTAAAAAACTTTTATTTTTATTAATTTTATCTTGCCTTTTGAAGTGCTGTGTTCTTAGTGCAACGCACACATAGTGCAGTGGATAGTATGCAAGTTAAGTGGATGGGATTCCTCTCCTGGTAATCACTAAGAATATTGCATATCATGATAAATTCTCCTTTTAAATTTTTGTATGGCATTGCACATGGGGTTTAGTATTGAAGTATTTGCTTCTGATGCAATATGAGATAAATTCACTATCTCTGATATAGTGTTTAGACTGAGGAATTTGGGCTGTTCTAGACAGAAAGTTTGATTTATGTTTTGAATAAATAAACCTTATTAGTTCAACGATGACTCATTCCTTAGCTGTGGTTCCAGATACTGGACCATTTGGTGCTAATCTTTTTATAGTTTATCCGTAAAAAGTTAGAGTAGTAGATATGCTGCAGACATTTGAAATGTATGTTAGCATTGAATTTCTTTTGCCAATAGCTAGATAATTAAGAGAAATCTTCCCAAATGATATATGTATATCATCTGAAATGCAAATTCTGATTTTCTCTATGACAAATGAAAGCATGACTTAGTGCCAGAAAAATAAATTTTACAGACAGCTTTTGGTGTGTTTTGTATAGGGACTTTTTTAAAAAAATAAAATAGTTGGATAAGATCTGTTGGTTCTTGAATTAGTGCAGAAAATACTACCAATACTTAGTAAAATAAGATTCAACAGAATGATTATTTTTTATTTATTAGGTTATATATTCAAGTAAATTCCTGGTTGTAGCATCCTGGGAAGAAATTGCCAGCACTTTGACTTAGTTCATCTTATATCCATATTTTAAGGTCAGAGTGATTATTTATTTCTTCAATGTCCAAGTGAAATAAAGATACAGATATACTTTCATTAGTTAATAATAGTTTTTTTTTTTTTTTTTTTATAGTTTTTTAGACTGTTTACTAACTATGAAGTATACTCAGGTACCAGTCAGGATACATGAGATATCCTAGTAAGTGCATATAATTTATTCTATTAACTCCCATTTGAGTGAGCAATTTTTTTTGGAGAATTGTTAAATTCTTTTAATTTTTTTTTTAATTAACTTATTAAAATTAGTTAAAAGATTCCCTCTCAGGTTAGTTCTGATCACCTACCAGCAGAGGTCACTTTTACTGAAGGGCCTTTTATCCCCCTTTCCTTATCTGTGGAATACAGTATTCTTAGTCCAGCATATTACAATAGTGTAGTAATGAATTTAGATTTTCAGTTATTAGCATTTGTGCTGTCTCTACTTCAAAGGCAATCTTTTGAGTGCTTTTAACCTCCCTAGTTAGTTTTAAAGCAATGGTGACATAATCGAATCTTAACCATAGAGTATATCAGATTGAATAATGTTGTTTTTTAAGAATAGTAACATTATTTTAATCTTTTAATTATAGAAACTTCTATTTAATTAGTTGCAATGACTTTAATTATTTCAAATTGTAAATAAGCTTTTTGTATATGTAGAATGAGACAATGATTTACAAATTATTAGTTGCCAGAGAATCACAAACTAATTTAGATTATTATTTTTTTAATTTCTGAGTGTTTTACTTATCAGAATATGACAGTAACTGAAAACTCTGCTTAGCAACCTTTGAAAACCCTGGCACGATTACAATATGAAACTTTAAAGCTCTTGCTTTGCATTTGATAATTTCAGAAAAGTAGATGTTATTTAGAATACAATTTTTTTAGCTGCTTGCTTATTCTTTTATAATAGTATGTTCTCATATACTGTACTTCCTCAATGTAAATGGGAATAGTGTACTAACTAGTTTATGTGACTCACTTGTCAAAAATCATAGTTAAAATCACAGTCAGTTTAACTGAATATTGGTAGCTGTGTGTATAGCAAGTGCCCTGAAACTTTTATTAGCTCTCTTTCCAGTTCTTTAATTTGGAAACTTAAAACATATAAAACATTTAAAAGAATAGCACAGCAATCACCTGTATATCCACCTTGTATATCTAGCAATTATTAGTTTTTTACAGTATTTTTCTTTGTGTGTATATATATGTTGTCTAGGCCATTGGAAATTAAGTGACAGACATCATGACCCTTGACCTCTAAACACTTCAGCATCTATCTCCTGAAACATAGAATAGTACCATTATCATATCTAAGAAACTATGCAGTAATTTTCTAATGCCAGCTAATTACAATTCTCTATTCAAATTATTCCACTTGTCCCTCAAATATATTTTATAGAGTATTTGCAGACTAATATTTAATCAGAATCTGCATATTATACTTCAATTGCTTTACAGATTTAGTACCAATAGAAGTTTATTTAATGTAGTATATTTTCTTCCCATTTTCTGATACAGATGTATTTATATTGGTTGTTTTCATTAAGAACACCTGATATTGATATAGGTGAAGTAGAATCTGGTTGCAAGTAGGATAAGGAATTTACAAGTTGTTGATAGGAGTTTAAAATGTTTTTATTCTAAAAATGAAAAATGGCTCTGAATTCTTTTATATTTTATTAGATATAAAAGACATCATATAAATATGTATGTTATATGGATATTCTGTTTATTTTATGGAGAACAGAAATTTGGTCTAATCACGCTTCATATGTTTTATTAGAAGTCAATGTACTCATTTTATTAAAAACATTTCAGATTTGTAAATATGAAAAAAATGGATTTTCTTTTAGTATTTTGGAAACTGGTAGCATTTTTAGAAGCATAAGCCAAACTACAAAGATATCTTTAAACCAAGATTTGAAATTACTCAGGTTGTAAATGTATTTTAAAAATTATGATACTCTTAATAAATTCAGAAAATAGCAAATAAGAGAATTTTAATGTAGCTATTGTTTAAAATATGAATCTGAAGCTTTGTGTGAATGTGTTTTAAGTGATTTTTTTGGAAGATGTGTGATATACTTGAAAAAATGTTCATCTAGGACCCAAGATATTTTGGTCTTACTTCTGTCTTTATTATTTAACAGTCATCTGACCTTGGGCAAATATTTTGCCCTCACTGATTCTGGTGTTATTTTCTGTAAAATGGGGGTAATATCAGTTTTGCTATCTTGATAGTGTTGTTTCTTATATGAAATAAAGACATGACAGTAGCTTGGGAACTGTGATTCTTAATAATATAAGGTGGTGGGTTATTGTTATGATGTGTATATAAAATTATCTAATACTGTTTCTTTAGACTTGGTGGTAACTTAAAAAAAATAACTTTACTTACCTCATTTTTAGTATGAAAACTGAGTAAATAAATTGAATCTCTCAAAATAAGAAGCACTTAGTCATTTTATTGATTAAAATAAAATGTGTATTGTATGTTACTATTGTGTATTGTTTCTTCTGAGTTTCAGAAATTTATGTTGCTAGAAATTGTTTTGATAAATATTACTCAGAAGATAAATGCTTAAAAAATCTATAGAATTTGTCAGACTTATGGTATAAAAACACCCCCCCTTTTAGTTGTAGATAGACATAATTCCTTTATTGTTTTTAATGTGGTGTTGAGGATGGAATCCAGTGCCTCACACATACATACTAGGCAAGTGCTATATTACTGAGTTACAACTGCAGCCCCTAAAACATTAGCCATGTTGAAAATTTGTATAGAAAATAAAAAATTCCATTTAAGGTTCAGCTCACATGAATATGGAGAAATTACACTTAATGTGAACCTTGCTAGTGTTAGTATTGTGATGTTTTATCATCACCAAATAAATATAAATATAGGTTGGTGATATCCCTCATCCAAAATGCTTGGGATCAGAGATGTTTAAGATTTTGGAGATTTTCAGACTTTGGAATATTTGCATAGACATTACCAGTTGAATATTCTAATCCAGAAATCCAAATGCCCCCAAGTCTGGGAAGTTGGAAGTCAGAAAGTTAGGAATTTTGGAGTAATTTGGAGTTCAGATTTTTGGGTTAGGAATGCTTACTTAACCTGTATCTGCTTTCCTTGGTTTTCTTTACTTGCTATTTGTAGTATGTGCCTAAATAACTACAACATTAGTGCAGTTTTTATTCTTCGGATACATTATCTTATCCTTCAGAATTTCATCACTGTTTTCATACAAGTAATCTTGACAGGACTTGCAAATCAGGAAACTGGATGGTTATTCTATTTAAAATGGGTTATGAGAAGGGATAAAAAGAAAGAATTTCAGTTCCTAGAATTGTGACACAGACAACATTTTAGTGCTTTGTCTCCTGAAAATTTTCACCGCCATGTTTCTCATTTTAAAAGTGTTACAAGAACCTAACATAACTAGTTCATAAACACATAATTATTGAGTTAACTGTATTTAGTCTTAAAATTTTCTACTTTGTTCTAAAATAATCCATCTTGAAGTCAGTTCACCTTGAAGCCCAGTTTTCTTTTATGGCATTTCCATAGGTCTTTGCTAGACAGAAGCACATCTTATTGCAGAAATTAAAGATATTGTAGTATGTATTAATCTATTTTGCATGTAGATCTCTCCAGATAATTTAAAGCCACTGATGTTTTATTTATCTTCATAGAATTGTATAAAAAATTATTTTCTTCTGTATATTTTTAGGAAGTAAGCTCTTAATCTCTTAAATATAGAAAAATATTCATTTTCTACTCATCTAGCTTTTTATTGTATTAAACTTATATCACATTATTCTCTTTTTAAACAGAGATGTGCTCCTGCATCTATTCGCCTCATGGACAACCAGCAGTTTCAGTTTGGTAAGTAAGGAGTGATAATTTTAACATATGCTCATTTATTCTCAAAATTTTCAGCACTAGAAAGATAAATGTCATAGTTCCTGCCATTCAGGAAGCTCTCTCAGATAGTTACATAAGTGAATGAATTCAGTAGTGTTGGAGAGACTATGAAAGAAGACTGCATTGGATCCTGTATAGATTTTAAGTGAAGGAACAGTTGATTCTATTTGATTTTGTTCAACCTAGGGGTTGAAAGTCAGAAAAGACTTTTAAAGGAGGGTGATACTTGAGCAAAGTCTTAAAAGGTAAATAGAAGCTTGCTTGAGATTATTTCTTCCTTACCACACTCATTCACTTGTAAACAGAAATACGAATTTTTTTTCAAGAGACTTAGGCAGGAGTATCAAAAGTTTAAGGGCATTCTGAGCAACTTATTGAGACCCTATCTCAAAATACAACAATAATTAAAAAAAGAAGCTGGGGATATAGTTCAGGGTTAGAGTACTTTCTTAGTATGCACAAAGCCTTGGGTTCAATACCCAGGGCTGCCTCCCCGGTATTTCACCCCCCCAAAGTTATGAAACCTCAGTGACATGTTTTAGGATACTGGGAATCATTTTGTTTACCTCAAATAGAGGGTAGGACAAGGCTTGTCATATGAAATAAAGCTACATGGGTCATTTAGGGCTTTGCAGAATAGATTTGTATTTTATCTTGTAAGCTGTGGGATTTCTTTGTGGAGGGAATAAAATCATCTTTACATTTCAAAAGTTCATTCTGGCAGTTTTGCTCAGGGTGGATTAGAAGGGTACAGACATGAAACAGCTCAAGAGGCAAATTTTGGGACCCATGAGTAAGGTAGAAATAATGGAAATAGAGTAGAGGATAGATTTTTAAAAATCAGCTAGCCAATTAGATGTGGAAGGCTAAATAAAGGGAAGAGTTGAAGTAAAAATGGTCGATTTGGGGGAAAAATGTATTATAATGGATTGTATCTAAGGTGCCATTGGGCTCTTGGGTGAAGAATTCAGTAGGTATTTGGATCCAAAACCATTTTTCTTTTCTACCTGTTTGTCTAAATTATTGAACTTTTGATACAATTTATTAATCATGTTTTCAATTCTAGTTTTATTGCTTCCATATTTTTTTTTTCACGTGCTAAAATTTACTTTGGGATTTGAGTTTGTAGAATTTAAATACCATCAAAAGAGTTCCTGAGCCGGGCATGGTGGTGCTGGAATCCCAGCAGCTTGGAAGACAGAGGCAAGAGGATTGTAAGTTCAAAGCTGGCCTCAGCAACTTAGCAAGGCCCTAAGCAACTCAGTGAGACCCTGTCTCTAAATAAAATATGAAAAAGGGCTGGGAATGTGGCTCAGTGGTTGAGTGACCCTGAGTTCAATCCCTGGTACCAAAAAAAAAAAAAAATCAGTTCCTAAAATTATGGAAATTATTGTTCAGTAATAAATACAAAGGCTAAGGTAGGCAGATTTTATTGTTGTTGTTGCTGTTGTTTTGTTTTATTTTGCTTTTTTTGTAGTTTAGGGATTAAACCCAGGGCTTTGCACATGCTAGGAAAGAACTGAACCACTGAATTATTCCCCCAGCCCTGAAAGGCAGGCTTTTGTTTGTCATGTCTGAAAGTTGCTTAGGTTTTAATATAGGGAAAAATATTATAGTTATGTAGAAACTTAACTAGGAAAGTCAGGTTTATATCAAGAATTCATTTTTAAATTAGATTCTTTTTATTCACAATTACTTCTTTAATAAATTATTTTCAATATACTATAGTATTAAGAAACAAAAGTTGATAATTGTGTCTTATAAATAATGTGATATTTAAGTCAAATGAAAATCAAGGCTCTGGTATGTTTGGCTTCTATATATATTGTCATGACCTTGTGATAAACAACTAAAAGAGTAATGCTTAGCACAGCAATTCAGACCCTACAATAGCCATATGGCTGCTTATTTTTAGTGTTTGTATCATACTGATTAATAAAGCATAAGCCTTATTCACAAATGGTGAATATTTTTAATATCACCACTTCTTTTAGTCCTATTACATTATATTTAGATTATCTGTTTTCAGTATATTGAAATGATCTATGGATTTCCTCTGTAGATCAAGGTTTCTCAAATTTAGAGGATGTATTTTAGTAATTTTTAAAATTTCTTGCATTTATCACATTGTAGGCATTTTAAATTTTGTGTTTTTGTGGTTCTATGGATCAACCCAGGGTCTTTCTTGCACATGCAGGGCAAGTGCTCTACCACTGAGCTACATCCATATATCTTTATTTTTTATTTTTATTTTTGAGACAGGATCTTAATTATTTGCCTAGACTGGCCTCAAACTTGCAACCCTCCTGCCTCAGCCTCTCAAGTAGCTAGGATTCCAGGTGTGCACTATCATTCCTAGCCATAACAGGCATTTAGTTATTATTTGAACATTAATCATTGCATTGATAAAGAAGGTAAGCATATCCTAAATAGCTCTTAGCACATTGCTAAGCACATTATCTTAGTATAATTTATGAAATCCCTCCTCACAACTGTTCTTCAAGGTGGTATTCCCATTTTACAAACAAATCAAGGTTCAGTATTTTAACCAAAGTCTTCAAGTCCTGTTTGGTAGAGATGAGATTGAACTCATTTAGTTTGAATCCAAAGCCCAATACTTTTTACACTGTTTCAAACCACTTCTTTGAAACATACATAGTTAATATATCCTTTTTAATTAATTCAAATTGTAGGAACAAAAAGTACACTGTCAAGCTGTTTGGAAACCAGATAACTATAAAAGATAAAACACTAGCTGAAATATGTTTAGAGTATAATTAATCTCATAGGAAGCATTAATTTAAGAAAAAGTAAAAGATAACAATATCCTCCAAGTGATACTAATGCTTGACTCAAAAGTCAGTGTCTCTTTTGCAATAATTTATTCTTTAAAACTATCATGTCAACTTAGTATTGGAGATGTGTGTGACTAATTGCTACTGATGTAATGGAAATTATACTAATAAATGTCAGTGGATTATTTACCCGTAAGGATTATTTCATATTGGAGTACTAACATTTGGATCCCTTATGCATGTGTAAAGATAAATGAATGAGAAAACTTTTGTATGAATAGCAATTTCCACTTTGCAAAAAACAACACACATACTCAACATATGTTTACATGTTTATTTCCAATTGTTATTTAGATAGGATGACTTCCATTTGGTACAGGAAGTGTTTTGTTGATACATTATTTCTAACTTAAATCATGCTAAAATTATATCAAAAAGCACTGGTTATTCTGGAAAAGTATCTCTGATAGTTCACAATAAAAGAAGAAAAAAATAACTACTTTTGATCCAATAGCTCAAAAGGATTGCCAGGTGGATCTCCATCTAATCTGCAGTTCTTTTGGAGTGTCAGGGGCGGCAGGGGGTTTGTTTTAATGCCTCAGAGCATGAATTTCTATTAGCTCCTGGTTAAGACTTATGTTATGTGTCCTTTTAACAGTTTCCTATTAGAGACAGCAAAACTGTAGTATCACAGATTCATAATTTCAGTTAAAAAAATAGGTGGGTCAGAAAAATAGACTATCAGTGATAGTTGTTTTAGAAATGTTTGCTTTTGTACTTATTTTAGAGGGAAGTCCTGCTCTTTAAAAACAAACAAAATCCCTCAAAGTTGAAAGGCTTTAAAAAAATTAATCTCTTTTTGGATATAATTTTAGATTTAGTAAAGACTTTAAAATTCTTTATAAAATTTTTATATAAATGGTTGCCATATTTTTGTGAATTGGGCTCATAACATTAAAGCCAGATGCATGACTCTTAAATGTAGCAGTCATGGAAGTTGAAGTTGCTACTCTTTGAAAACAATGGGGAAACAGTAAAAGGTTTTCACTCAATTAAGCTTAATCTGCAGGCAAAGATGTTAATTTAACAGACTCTGAGACACCATTTATGTTATTTTGGCAATTTTAACTCTCAGGGTGTGATTAAGAAAGCAATTGCTAGTTTTATGCCAAGAATTCTCGATGAGTTAAGAATTAATTAAGAAACAACCTTAAACTTTGCATTGACTCCATATTTGGTTATACTTCTGAATGGTTTCTGTATAATTAGAAAAATAAAAGTGAAACCAGCCACCATTGGGAGTTCTTAATAAAATAAAAATTAATGAACTAGTTTTAGTATGTATAAAATACATCATTGAAAGATGACCTTAACTATGTGTAGTATTAATTACATGTGGTAATTTGAATTTAACAAATAGAATGGGTTTTGAAAATGAAAAGTTGTGATTTTTGAAAGAAGGGAAAAGAAAAGATGAAGATCTTAATATAAATATACATAATATAGATTTAAAAGTTAAAGTCATAAAACTTTCACTTTTAGGCTACTAAGTAGTCTTTTAATCTTCTGAAAATATCATTTGCTATTAATTTAATATAGAAACTTTTTTCTCAGGTCATGCACTTAAACCTCAGGTTTCCTCTATTTTTACATCATTTTTGGATGGATTAAAAAAGTTTTATATTACAAAGGTAAGAATTTTTATAAAATGCTTAATGTTTAAATACTTGGGATTTTAATTTGGTTTCCTTCCTTCTTCCTCTCACAGATGCCTATTATAAGGTTGTTTGTTCTTATAATAGTTGCTGTGTACATCTTATAATTATTGTTTTTCATATTGGAATAATATTAAATCAGTCATGTAGTCATTTTCAAAAATTTTCCTTTTCTAGTTTTGAGGTTTCTAAAAATAATATTCATTGAACAGTTTAATGCACATTTTCTAAGAGTATGAATTTTTATTTAAAATTTGCTGGATTGCTTTCCTAAAACGTATACCAGTGTATAGTACTGGCAGCAAAATGTGTGTCATTTTTTTTGTTGTGGCCTTATTATTGCATATGGGTTTTTGTTCTTGTTGCTTTTTTATGTTTTAAATTTATTGGGAGGGGAATAGTCCTTTGTTTCAGATGATGTTCTTCAAAATCAGTGAGACAAAACATTTCTTTATATTTTCTAGATGTAATTTTTCTCTGAGTTAGTTGAATATGATTATTTTGCCAAGGTGATTGATTCTTTTTTTTTCCTCTGCTATGTTCTCTTTGAGGAATTATTAGAGATCCTTTGTTGTAAATTTTGTAAATAAATGTTTTCAGTCCAGTACTTCCCATTTAAAAAGAGATTTTTCTTTTTGGTGTTAAAACTTCAAATTTTTTAAGCCTTTTCTGTAATTATTTAATTGCTTCTAAGCTTAGAAGCTTCGTTCATTTGGACCTATGATTATGACCATTTGCTTTTCTCTTTTGTGTTGAATGAGAATTTAAAATTTTTCCTTATTACACTTTAATTTATTTCAATTTTATGATGTGAAGTAAATATCTAAAGTAATCTTCACCTCCTGATCCCCCAGTTGGTAACCAGTTGAGTCACACCATTAACTAATTAATCCCTTCTTCTTTCATTGATTTGCCATAACCAACACATCTTCTCATAGTATTTATCTAATAAACAAACTCCATTTGAATGCATTTTTAAAAAAAAATATTTATTTTTTAGTTTTAGGTGGACACAATATCTTTATTTTATTTTATGTGGTGCTGAGAATCGAACCCAGTGCCCCATGCTTGCTAGGTGAGCGTGCTACCACTTGAGCCACATCCTCAGCCCCTGAATGCATATTTTTAAGTGAGCTTTTTGTTCTTGAAAAATTATATGGGTTTAATTGTTGTAGGTCTGATTTTCCCTCTTGTTATTCAGAATTTTCCTTGAGGTTATTATTACCTACCTCTTTTCTATTCTAGAAAAAAAACTTTAGAAACTCTTCATTTTCAGCAGTCTACTGGGGTTCTTACTAAACTCAGAATAGAGTAATATATAGGTTTGTAATGCTTAGTTTATGCATTCAGGAGCATAAATCTTACTTATATTTTTTAGGTATGTTTTCCTAATGAAGTTATATATTTCTTTATAAGATTATTTCTCTTAGTTTTATGTTTAAGATCTCTTTTGAAAGTATTTTTTAATAAGAAGTTCTTATTAGTATGTATGGATACTGTTGTATTCCCCCCTACAACTAGCTACTTTATTATTTTGTAGTTTTTATTTAATTCTTTATTATAATTCTGATAATTTGTTATATTTATATATCAATATGATATTTGATTTAAACCATGGCATACATGGTTTTATATGATTAAAACCATGGAATACATATAAAATGTTTTTTGTATGCTGTATAGTTTTATATTGTAATGACCTGCATAGGTACATTAAGCATTCTTATTGTTTGAAATTTAAAGTTCCGAAGTTCAATTTTTAAGAACTTGGTGTATTTGAACTCAGACCAGAAGGAAAAGAGCAAATGCATTTTGATTTACTGTTTTGCAAGGTTAAACTCATCTGTAATAAAATATATATTTTTTTTAAGTTTAAAGGATTTGATCCAAATCAGCTAAGTGTAGCCACATTACTATTTGAGGGGGACCGTGAGAAGGTTCTTCAACATGAAAAACAAGTATATGACATTGCTGCAAAATTTGGGTATGTCTTTAAGTTCTTAATGCCAAGAGAATAATAAGTTAGAATTCTAATATCTCCAGCCAGTTATTAATGCACCAAACTGTAATGTTTATAAACAGGCTGCATATCTCTAGGCAGTTATTAATTTAAATTTCATTTTAAATTTCTGGTAATTTATGATAGTAAATTAAAAATACTGTTTTGATTACTTCCAAAATTTGTAAGAAGTTAGATTGATTACTCTAACTTATCTAATTATATATAGAGTATATAAATATTATTTTTATTGGTCGTTTGCACTAATACCAATTTCATATTTGTTGTGGTAAAATAGGAAAAAATTCATTGTCATGTTACTCTTCAGTGAAAATAGTGTATGTATAAAACATGCTATTAGTGTATTTTTAAAAGGAAATTAAGTTTAATCCCTAGTATTTGACAAATTGTCTATACTCCACCCCCTGTCATTTACAGTTTTGTGCTTGTATAAAGAAACAGAAAACATTTCACATCTATAACCAATTGAATAATGATAGGGTGGTTTTGTCTGTCTGCTTGATGGATTATCAGACTGATCAATGAGAACTATAGTGGAAATGCAGGACTACATTTATTCTTTTCTAAGTACATAAATTATCAGTTGTCTGGATACTAGTCTTACTTTTTTGTTTGTTTCAGTGTTAAAATATAGCATACACATTATGCTTAGTCTGAGTTCTTTCTAATACTTTCATTCTTTTTTTCCTTCTAAGCAAACAATTGAACACTTAATTTGGAGCTGTGTGTTTTAGAGTATCCCACTCATACACACACACACACACACACACACACACACACACACACACACTTTAATATGTAACTAGCTTTTTACTTCCAGGATTGTCTGAACAATGTTGAAGTGAAGTATTGTCAGAGTGGAAAAGGGTATAACCTTGGGCTTAAGTTTTAGTTTATTGTTATACTGTTTTTGAATATTAAAAATTAGGCTCTCACATTTTTTCTCCCTATTCTGAAACTGGCAAGTAGAATTTTAATTTTCTTTAGTAACAGATAAAGTTCACTAATCTTTCAAACTTTCTCTGCTAAAGTTTTTATATGTTACCTTTTGGAATTACTGATGTTTCAACTAAATTAATTAAAAATAATTATGCTATAAAGATTTATTTAATGATCAAATTGCTTGGCTTTCAGGTCATCTCATTTTTGTTTGCATTTTTAAAATGTGCATGTTTCCCTGCCCAGAAGGAATTTGGCATTATTTGTATACCTACTGCTTAGGAAGTAGGTACTCACAGGTGATAAGTGAATTTTAATGAAAACATTTTATCTCTGCTCTAGTCTTTAATATTAGAAACTGAAACATTAAAATTTTTTTTATATATTTAAGTATTTAATTGGGACTATAAAATTTTTCAGAAGGACTTGTAGGGAAATGGAAGAAGACATTTTCTAATAATGTTTTGGATTACTGTTTATAGGGTTGGATTTGCTTAGTTTTATCCCAGTGTTCTTACATTCCTAACACAAACAGGAAATCTACTTTGTAGGATCAATAATTATAATTAAAATTCAGAGTAACTAGCAAATCTTTACTAGTAAGTAATGTGTCACATTTCCTGTTAAATGATTAAAAAGTGCCCATTGATGATAAAAAGTGCCCATTCTATCTTACACTTAATTTTTTTAATAAGACATGAATTTGTTTGTTCCTGGGCCTCACTCTTGATTCTTGGAACATACTTGAAATTGACTAAACATTTGTTGAATGAATTGATGAAGCCAAGCTCTGTATTTTTCCCTGATATCTTTTTTTTTCCTTATTCTTTTATGCCTATGACCTGTAAGAGTATTTTAATCTTTAGATGGTTTTTCAGAACCATATTATCAGTTTTGTTTGAGTAATCAATTTCAGGCATGTCAGTAATGCCGGGTTTGTTTTCTCACATCACACCATCAATTTATAGCTTATAAATAAGAGTGAATCTTCTTTATAAGAAGATTCTTATAAATAAGAGTGAATCTTATGTATCTACAGGGTTCAGCTTGCCAGACACTGATACTAAAGCTCCAGAACTGTTGGTTTAATTCCAACATTTTGCTTACTCCAAATAACACTTCTACCAGATTTATCCATTAAAAATAGATTATAGTAAATGAGATATTAATTTAAAGCAGAGATAAACTGTTAAAAACATTGGCTGAAATTGGTGTCTCATGTTTTTGCTATTATTTGTTCCTTTTTGGTTACATTACAATTAATTTCTTAATGTACTTTCTTCCTGGCTTCCTTCATTGAGATGCAAAAATCTTTGGTTTTGAGCAACCCATATTGTTGGTTAGGAAAATATCTTTGTTTTATTTTTTTTAAAACTTGGAAATATCTTATTTTGATTTTCTATCAGAGATCCTGACTGCCCCCTTGTTTTCTGTTAAAAATTTTTTTTTTTTTGGTTCTAATTATTGAAGACTCAGGGATATTTTTCTTTAAGGTACCACTCCGCAAACCCTAAATCCTCAGTCACTTCTGCATAACAATTTAGAGGAAGGCACCACCAACTTTTTTTCTGCTAAAGTTTTTATATGTTAACTTAGTTCATGTATTTAATTTTTAATTAGAGCTTTATTAATCTGTCCATTATTTTCTCTTCCTTTTGTCCTGTATTCCCATCACCTTATTAGCTAAAGTTGATTGCTTTTAATGAAGTACTCTGAACAATCTAGAATACATGTTATCTTAGCCATTTTGTCTCTTTATCTTCCACTCCACTCTGACACTGTTAAATACCTTTGAACATATGTGACCCAACACAGCCTAGTAACCAAATATTGAATAATCATCATACCTGGGTTGTTTATCCTTGTTGACTAGAGCTTTTACTTTTCTAAGAACTGAGGAGAATAAATGTTACTTGTCAGCACTCATGACAGGTGTTTTGACATTTACCATAGAACTTAAGGTAATATATTATCATTATTTTTAAAGTGTTTAACATAATTCAACATGAGAGTGATTAGATTTACCAGATGGCCCTTTTATATAAATGATTGTCTCATTCCTCTTTCATTAGTCTTCCCAGTGCTTCCTCATGAAATAGCTTTAAATTTGTTCAAGAACCATGAATTGATGTCTGAAATTTGCAAAGAGCAGGAAATAAGGGATGGAAGTTGCTACTTTAGAATAAAGCAGTTTGAATTTAAATAGTTTTTTTTTTTTGTAGTGGTTATATAAGTGATTGTGTTCATGTTGTATGACACAATTGTATCTTAAGATAATTCAGACTAGAAGATTGACAGTTTTAAAAACTTAAAAAAAGAAAAATTCTAAAAAGTTAAATTTGCCAGAAAACATGACTTGGAAAGAATCCCAAATTGACTTTTTTTCTCCTTTGGGGTTTATGAATTTAGAATGGACATCCAATTTTAATCTCTTCCTACTTTAGGTAAAACAATGCATGTTTCTGTGTGGTTTGTCCCACTGGATCCCAGTGTGAAACAGAAACCTTCACCAGATGTTAGAAGAGAATCTAAAGAGAAATGTCTTGTCTGGGAGAGGAAAGAAGGACTTTTTCTCAACCGTACTTAACAGAGATAGGCCAACTGAATGTTTATTCACACCTGTTACTTCTCACCACATAACATATTTAGCATGCTCCTTCTCAAAGATTCCTAGCACAGGTATCTTGTACCCTTTTTTAGGCTTCACTCTTATCTCCTTTCCTTCTACTTTTAGTTCCAAGATGAGCCATTTGTATTTTCTAGATCTATAGCATTTTTTCTCCTTTGGTTTTAATCTTGACTGTTTTATATCTACGTGAGTTATGGGTTCAGCTGTTTTCCTCCAAGCACTTGTCCCTGCAGTGTTCTGACATGTGTTCCTTTTGTTTGAGGACTTTATTTGGCTCTCTACCTACAACCTCACATCCAACCCAGAACTGTTTTTCTGTGTTTTCTTACTTTTCACTTTCAGCAATGCTTCAGCCTTGTTTATAAACATTCTGTTAATACAAACAGTCCCCTGCATTTCATTATAGCTTGTCCTCAAGTAGTTCTAGACTAGAGCTATTCTGTCAAGTCTGCTACTCCTTCTAGATGAGACTAACTTGTGTTTATCCATCCAGAATAGAAAGTCAGGAAATTCTGAATAGTTTGGATTTTAGATTTTCAGATTAGGGATACTCAGCCTATATTAATAAAGTAAGAATACTTAAGTGTCTTGTTATGCATGTGAGAATTAAGCTTATTTAAGCTATTTTTCATGACTAATTCTCTGCTCTTTTTGAGAATATGAAAAGTAATATAAATCAGCTTTATTAGTGTGGTGGATAAATTTTGAAATTAATGACTAGACTGAAATATTAAAAATATTTTTTAATTTTTGTCTAAACTTATTCTCTTGATATCTCTTTGATATAAATGAAATTAAGATAAAAATGAGATGTAATCTGGAAAAGCAGTTTTCTTTAGATATCCTATCAGTTTGGTTAGTTTTATATATTTTTTAATGGTTCATTTAAAATGTATTAACAGTTTGTTCTTTAATTACAGTGGATTGGCAGCTGGAGAAGATAATGGACAGAGAGGATATTTGCTGACCTATGTCATTGCATACATTCGAGTAGGTTACATCATATTTCCCTTGTCATTTAATTTACATTGCACATAATAATCTTTCCTACTTTGAATGAAATCATAGTTTTAAGTTTCTTAAACATCTTAAGATATGATAATTAAGCACATCATTTATATGAACCCTGATTTAATGTCTGTCTTTTCTTTTAAAAGAATAGAGTCATTCTCTGTCTGAACATTGAACATGCCTTTCCTAACATTACCTTGTTAGAATCAAGCTGTTTTATTTGGCAGTATTCCTCACTTAATTTATAATCTGTTTTTTATGTGTATAAATCTTTGTCTTCTTAAAAATTGATATTTAACTTAATTCCAAGTAGTTATTGGTTCACTAGTGATTGTTACTATTTAGAAATAAATAATTTATGTGTACTTGAGCACTAAAATTTTTTTGATTATAGATTTTATGGGATATATGTTAGAAACTTCATTAGTCATATTTAAGTCTATGCTACATGGCATTGTTCTTTTGAAATTTATTTCTTCCTTTATTTAGTGTTTTTTTTTTTTTTCTATTTTCTAACAAACTCAGGTTTCTTAATTGTTTTCTGCTGTTTCCCGGGTGATTAGTATTGTTTTGTTTTGTTTTTTAAATATTGCCTCTTATTTAATGTGAATGATCTTATTCTAAAAGGTCGTTTCTCAGCTACTCTATTGAGAATTTGGCTTCCTTACTACTGAGTTTTCTAATACTTCAGTTAGAAATTGTTTGGAAGGAAATACAAAAACTTATATACAGTTTGGTTTTACTTATTTAAGAAAACTTGAATTAATATTTTCTCATTTTAGAAAGAATTTAATTCTAGTTAAGATCTAAATTATAAAATTGCAGTGAATTTGAAGTATATTGTTAGTCCTGTGCCTTTCTGTCCCCCACCTAGTGGTGCCAATGGGGAAAAATATATTTATTGCCTGTCCACTGTGTTAAAAATTCTGATTAAGGAATGTACAGATCATGAATGATAATAGGTTTTATGCATTATGTGTACATCCATAAATTGTCAGTATCCACAGTTCTTCTCATAAAAAGTATTTTGAGTATAGATAAAATTTTGTTTGTTGTTTCAACAAAGGGTATTGATCATTTTCTTATAATACTGAATTCAGAATTCTAGAAAATGAAATACAGTTGTAGCAAGTACAGTGTACATACAATTTGGGGTAAATGTTTTAATTTAAGTTTCCAGTTAATGTTAAAACTGAGTCAAAAGCAAATTAGGGATTTTTCCCCTAGATTTATTTGTTTCATATTTTAAAAAAATTCCAGGGCACAGTGCCATTGTTACATGTTCAGATACATGTTTACTGAATAAATGAATTCATAAGAGAAAAACAACCATTTTAGATCAGTAGTTGCGTTCTCCCCCCCCCCCCCCCCCCCCGCCAACCACTAGTAGAGTCAAAGTGATTCTTTTTATGGGAAGTGCAAATTTATAACCTGTATTGATTTTTCTGCCTTTTATAACTTTTTTTTTCCCTCAAATCTTTACATTCTGTGGTCTTGTGAATCTTATCTTTCTAGCTGTGATGACAGTTGTGCTCTGGGTAAAGAAATCAAATGGTATAAGTTACTTGTAATATAAATATTACATCTTGTAAGCTAGAAAATATTTTCCAAGCAGAAATCCCTCTGTTTCCCTACATTTGACTAATCTGTGAACCTCAAGGAGAGAGACACTATTTTTGGAATTTGTTTTTAAAGAAAAGTTGACTTGAAGAAAGGAAAATACTTGCTTATTTTAATCCCACTCCCTCTCAACTTCTGTCCCTCTATTTCTTCCATTTTGATGACCAATTTTTGATATTGGTTAATTTGGTATTTAAGAGAGTACAAATCTATTCTATTAGTCTTCTCTGTATGTACATAGATTTTTCCTGGATAGACACTCCATTCAAGGGAGAAATCTTTGAATTCCTATTCTGTATTAGGCACTCTGTTTGCTGCCAGGGATACAGAAGAAAGCAGATCATACTTCATTCAGGGCACCTTCCCAGAGCTCTTATGGGATAGATAATAAAAAGCATTTGAGGTTAAATTAGAAATGTAATACTAACAGTTACATGAAATAATAACAATATTACTTACTGATTATTGCATCTGTTGTAGTTTAGTGATTTTTGTGTGTCTTAACAGGACTTGGGTTTGGAATACTATGTATTAGGAGAATCTTTTGAGACTTCTGCTCCTTGGGACAGGTAATATATAATAGAATGTTGGATATTATTCAATTCAAATATGCTTTGTGAGTTGCTAAAGTAATTTATTTTGGTGTATGAATATATAAACTTTCAAAATTTTGTGAAGAAGCCTAGAAACAAGGTGGCTGCTTTTATTTAAATTAATATATTCATCAGAATACCAGAACTTTCAGCCATTACATTTTTTTTTTTTTTTTGGTTTGAGGCAAATTTATCTGTAATCCAAAAAAGGAAGGTATTATTGACGTTTACATTTTGAAGACTCTTACTAAAAACTAAATGTTAAAAATATATAATAACAAATCCCACTGTTATATATAATTATAATGTGCCAATAAGAAGAAAAAAATACTAAATGTTACTGTTTGTTTTACTTAGCTTTAATTTAAATTTTCTTTTTTTTTTTAATACTAGGATTAAACTCAGGTATGTTTTACTATTGAACTACATCCCTGTCCCTTTTTAATTTTTTATTTTGACACAGGGTCTTGCTAAGTTGCATAGGGCCTTGCTAAGTTGCTGAGGCTGGTCTCAAACTTGCAATCCTCTTACCTCCCATCCTTCTTAGTAACTGAGATTACAGGCATGTACCACTGCACCCAGCTTTATTTAAATTCTTGGGTCATTAATATGTTCTCCAAAAAGTCCCCCAAAATTTTAAAACCAGTTAATCTATTGTAATATATTATGTAGCTTTTGATGTTTGTGCATGTATGTATTAAGCAAGATCTTAATTAATTTCATTTAAGTGATTTCTGAAAGAAACCCTGTTTAAGAAATGAAGTACAGTGCTTGCTTCAGCAGCACATATACTAAAACTGGAACAATATAGAGAAGATTAGCAGGCCCCTGCGCAAGGATGACAGGCAAATTCGTGAAGTGTTCCATATTTTTTGAACTCTAGATAGTACAGAGGGCTGAGAAGGGAAGGGAGGGGGCATGGGGTAATTAATGATGGTTGAATGTGATGATCATTATTATCCAAAGTACATATATGAAAACATGGATTGGTATGAGTATACTATGTATATAACCAGAGGTGAAAAATTGAGCTCTATATATGTAATAAGAATTGTAATGCTTTCTGCTGTTACATATAAATAAAATAAATAAATAAACCAAAAAATAAAATATATTTATGAAATAAGAAAAAAAGAAATTAAGTACATTTCTATTTTTAAATATAAGCAAAATTCTAATATGGGAGAATATTATAAGAAAAGGCCCAAATCGATAAATGGAAATAAATGTATAGATTTCTTTATCAGAAATACACACACACACACACACACACACACACTCTCTCACACAAATATTAGTTTGTAAATTAATATAAACTTATTTGGAAATGTCAAGTAGTTTTATTAAAAATGGACTTGTGAATTAATTCCTTCAGGAATTTTATATATATATTTTTTTTAATATGCCTACATTTTACTTTTTCTTTATAAATTTGTTCACTATTTAAAATCTACAATAAAGAATATAGGCTATAACAAATTGCCATGAATCTACTGTTTAGATAGTACATATCATAACATTTTGTTTTCCCTAAGCTCTTTTTTGTCCCCTCAGAAAACTTTCCTATCATGTTGTCTTCCCTTACCCAGGACTGTGACTATTGGGACATTGGTACTCATGTTCCTTGGATTACTAAATATTAACCCAATTTATAGTATCTCTCTGTTTTCACATTTAATTTTAATAAGGGGAATAAATTTTGTAAATAAAAAGAATTACCAGCTCATGGGCATTTTACACTTGAGCATCAGAAGTAGTTTAGAGGCTTTTCATAGTGTTTTCAAAGATGATTTTAGTCTTTTTTTTTATTATTGGTTGTTCAAAACATTACAAAGCTCATGACATATCATCTTTCGTACATTTGATTCATCTCCTCGCTGGGTTTCTTAGTTTGGGCTGCTATACAGAATACCATAGACTGAGTGACTTAAATGTTCTTAAACAAGAAATATTTATCTCTCACAGTTCTGGAGTCTTGAAGTCTGGTATTAGGGTGCCAGCATTATCAGTCTTTGGTAAAGGCTGACTTTATAGCTTAGAGATGGCTCTCTTCTCATCGTATCCTTCTATGACAGAAAGCAGCGAAAACCTTCTTGTGTCTTATTTATAAGTGCCCAATACCATTCATGAGAGCTGTGCCTCTTCCTCAAAAGTCCCACCTCCTAATGTCATCACACTGGGGGTTAGGATTTCCATATGTGAATTTTGAGATGGACACAAACATTCTGTCCTTATCACTGGTACACATGGGTTAGTGTAGAGGTTTCTCTTCAGCATTATGAAAAATTCATAATTCATTAATGTTAACTGATGACATTAGTGAAAAGTAACTGCATTTGTGAAGTAAACTTTACTTATTACACATGTACTAACTAACTTGCTTTGTTTTTTGAACTTTTAGCTAGCTGGTGACTGTATTTAGCAGTAGCCCATGGGACCAGGACCTTCAACTTTCACACATTATTGGGTCTTTGGCCTCTTCATGCAAGGCCACTTAAAGGGTTATTGGTCTTAACTAATCTTTGTGTGTCCCATAGTGACCCTAGCACACTGACTATACCTGGTAAGTTTTTTTTTTTTTAAAAAAAGTGCTCAATGAGTATTCATATAGAGTCCTATGAATCAACTCTGGAGTCATGTTTTTGCCAGACATGGTTGCAACTGCCTGTTATCCCAGTGGCTTGAGAGGCTGAGGCAGGAGGATCAAAAGTTCACAGCCAGCCTCAGCAACTTAGTGAGGTCCTAAACTCATGAGACCCTGTCTCTAAATAAAATACAAAAAGCATTGGGGATGTGGCTCAGTGGTTGAGTGCCCCTGAGTTTAATCCTCAATACCCAAATAAATAAATTTTAAAAAGCTGGTTTTTTTAAGAGTTGGAGGTTTTAAAGATTTTGGAGATAGCAGTGGGAGTGTGGTGATTTAAACTGTTTTATACAAACAGAATGGAGTAGAGGGAAAAATAAAAGAACCTATGAAAGAAGTCCTAGGGACTTTCAACATATAGAAGATAGTCTACAAACAGCAGCTGGCAAAGTAGATTGAGGAATAATCTCTAGAGATTTTAGAAGAAAAGCCCAGGGATGTCCCCCCCCCCACTCCCTGCCAAGGGGAAAGTGATCAACAGTGCAAAATTTGCTGATAGGTCAAGTAAGAATTTTAAAGTATATACATAGTTGCATTTATATCCAAAAAAAAAAAAGATTGGTCCAGTGGACTGTATTGAACTTATCTAAATTATATGAGAATACTTTCAGAATCTCTTTCCCACAAATCATGTATAGAAACATACCTTTGGCAATTATAACCAGTTAGTCCTGTGTTCGTGTTCTCTCTCTCTCTCTCCCTCTCTCTCTCTCACTCTCTCACTCTCTCACTCTCACTCTCTCTCTCACTCTCTATTTATTTTGGTGGTGCTGGGGATTGAACCCATGGCCTTGTGACTGAGCTATATCCTCAGCCCTCTTACCATCTCTTTTATTATTCACTTACCAGGGTTTAGATATAGGCCATTCTTAACATGTCCATGTTTCCTATTGCATTTTTGACAATTAAGTATATTTATATGTATTTAATCTGAAACATAGTCCAATCAACAGAAGAATTATATTAATATTTTTAGAATACTTGGCAGTAACACATTGTTTTCTAAAGCCAAGATAAAGAACTTGTTATTTTAGTAACTTGTTATTTAGTAACTTTATTATTATAGTATTCCTTAGTCTTTATAGATATTAAAGCTGAATAGGTTTTATTTGTATTGAAAGCTTTTTATAAGTGAATTTTCAAGATAAAAAACCAAATTTCAGTAATTTAATACTTTATATTTTTAGAAATATTCGTTTTTGCCATTCTATGAATGAGGCATACATAACATTGGTAAATCATATTTACCTGCAACTCTCATAAATTAAATCAGAATTTAACTTAAAAGCAGTGTTTTGTAAAATTAGAATTTATAAAATTTTCATATGCTGTATTCATAAAAATAAAAAATATGGCATGATAATATTAAAGCCTTATTTATATTTTAATCCTATATTTATTGATACTGAGAATATAGATAACTTAAATATGCTTTATAAGGCTTAATCCATTTAAATGTATGGTTTTTATTGATCCTACACAGTCGAATCAGTTTGAAGATTAGAAAGCTAGGCTATCCTTCTGAGTTTGTTCTCTTGGTGCTAAACAAACCATTGTTTAAAACACAGATTCTGCCAGTATGTGGCCAAGATATTTATAGGGGAATAAAATGGTTTATATATGGCTTAGGAGTTTTATTGTTTAGATAAAACAAAATATGTAGTTACAATGACATGCTGCAGCTCACATTTAAATATGGGTGAATTTAAAAATAGATGAACATTGTTAAATATTGTCAAAAATTTTCCTATGAAGGATTATTGCCACCCATCCCCTATTTTCATTGACCCAATATCAAACAGTCTAGCATAACACATTAGCACTTTACACAGTCTATATCCAATAAGTCTTTGTCAAATTGGATTTTAGCTTGAGAATAGTCTGTGGCACTTTGATAGGACATAATTATTTTTGATTGAATTATTTTGAATTAAGGAAAGCTGCTTAGATATCGATAAAGATTGGTATTCGAATAACTCAGAATTGAATTTTCATTAGCATATTTTTTGTAACTTGTAAAATCTTGTAATTAAGTTTATTTTGAAGTTAGGTTTCGTAAGTATGGGAAACTCCATTCATGAGGCTTGAGTCTACTCTTCTGATTTGTATTTCTTTTAAAGCAACAAAGAAAGGACTTTGTTACCTTCAAAGTTATGAGTGGAGGACCCAATATGAATGATCAAGGCTCTTTTTGTGCACTCTCTAAAGAGTAACTATGAAAGTTTATGGTTAAGAGATTTTACAGACATGAAGGGTACCAGATAAACCAGCACTTCTTAGAATTTGTGTAGTTTTCATTTGAAAGTGTAATATTCTATTCAATTTTCTTTTCTAGGGTTGTAGATCTTTGTAGAAATGTAAAAGAAAGAATAAGAAGGGAATGCAAGGAGAAAGGTGTACAGTTTGCTCCTCTTTCTACATGCAGGTGAGTTTTCTTATTGTTCTTTTACTCCTTCTTCTGAAAAACTACTTTATTTAATCAAATTATAATTTCCAGCTGAGGAAAAATTCCAGTTTTTTTTCCTTGGAAAGCTTCCCTGTACTTTACTCACCACCTTGTTAGGATGTGTCAATAGGATTTCACAGGGTCCTGAGCTCTTTAGGAATAGGCCAGCCTTCCATAAGCCTTTTGTCCTATCTGGATAACATGGCAGGGAAGAGTCAAGGATCTAAGCTCTTGGAAAGAGGACTACTCCTTTATTCACAGCAAGTATAAATTACATATGTAGCCAAGCAGGTATAAATTAGATATATAGTCAATATAGCTCTTTCTTCATCAGAGGGGGAAAAAAACCACTTTAACCATTTTAGTTGCTGATTAAGGAGATAGAAAAGGGATAGAGGACTAAGAGGCACAAACAACTCAAATGATGATTAACTTGGTTCTTTCCAACAGATCTTTCTTTGATAATGGAAGTATTCTGTATCAACACTGTCCTGTATGGTAGCCACAAACCACATGTGACTAACAAGAGACTGAAATGTGGCTAGTGTTATTGTGGAGTTAAATTTAAAGTTTTTATTTAATTTATTTTTAAAAATGTATAACATTATGTGTGGCTAGTATTTTCCATATTGGACAGTGTGTTTAGCTGATGATCTTTGTTACATAGCACCAGCCCAAAAAAGGAAGATTCCTTGAACAAGGACATTTTGTATTCAGTCTTTTGATATTAATTTTCTGTGCAAACACAGAAGATGAAATGTATCAAGTCAAACAGTTGACTTCTCTATAAAAAGTTACAGAATTAATTTGAATCTAACAGTAATGATCTAGCATTCTGTATTGTATAACTGCCTCAGTTTTATTCTGTATGTGTTGGGGGAGGCTTTCAAGAACACCTCTAATGTTTTAGAAACAAACTTTTACAAAATAAAAAAAAGTAGATAATTTTGGAAATAATGTGTCTCTGTTATTAAGTGCGCCTGACACTGGACTTCAAAAACAAGTGTGCTTCAGCATAACATTTCTATGTGCAAGACTGTCCCTGAATTATGATGGTTTGACTTAAGATTTTTCAAATTCACAATAGTGCACAAGCACTGTTTTTTCACTTTCAATTGAGTATTCAGTAAGTTACATGAGATATTAAACAATTTATTATAATAGACTATATTGATTTTTCCCAATTATAAGCTAATTTAAGTATTCTGAGCATATTTAAGGTAGATTATACTAACCCTGTGCTTGCTAAATTAAGTATATATGATGCATTTTCAGCTTACAGTATTTTTACAATGATTGTATTTGGACAAAACACCATCATAAGTCAAAGGGTATCTGCATTTCTATTAATGAAGCTTATTTCTCTGATTTGAATTACTTAATTTCAGCCTGGGAAACAGATCAAGGCCTATTCCAGCCCAGGAACCTGGGCCTTCCAACCCACCTTGCCAACTTCCTGCCTACTTTGAAAAGTTGGTATTGTAAAATTACTTCCATTGGGAGAAGTATCCTTAAAGCATTTGCTAAATGTGTGCTTCTGAAGAGTAGGAAAGTAGAATTCTCACACGAGATCTGAGGAAACTGCTCATTTCATTGAGAAAGTTCTCATTGCAAATGGTCTTTTCTCTTTCTGTGTGGGGGAATCTTTCAGGGTTTGATGAGCATTACAGAAAGTACCAAGTCAAGTCAGTATTTTAACATGCTTTAGAACAAGTATACTTGGAATAGAGAAAATAAAATTTTTAAAATGTAGATTTTAACAATTATTGACTGGGCATTTGAGATGTCCAAAGGAAGGAAAAGTAGAGGCCTTGTTCTATATAACAAAAAACTATAACTTCATAAACCTAATGTTGGTTTAGTCATTGACTTTGGAGAAAACCTTTCTAAATAAAGTTGTAAGAATATACACGTAGGGGCTGAAGTTCTGGCTGAGTGGTAGAGCACTTGCCTCGTACATGTGAGGCACTGGGTTCAATCCTCAGCACCACATAAAAATGAATAAACCAAATAAAGATATTGTGTCCATCTATAACTAAAAAAAATTTTTAAAAAGAATATTCATGTAACATTTTTAATTTTTTAATTTTTAAATTAAAAAATTGATGTCTTTAAAGGTTAAATTCCTTAAAATCTAAAGGAAAAAAAGTTGTATTTACTCATATTATCCCAAATTGATCCTTGTTTCTGCTCTTGACAATCTATTAGGCCTCTTTTATTATAATCCTGAAACAAATATCCAAAGGCAACTTATTATCATTAAAGTTTGAAGTATTTTAAGTCAGAGAATAATAAACTAGAATTAATTATTGTGTAGTTGAGAAAGTATTATTCCTTTTTTTGGTCAAGTGGAAATTTATATATTTTTGCCCTCTTCTCTTCCTCCTTTTGTCCCAACTCCCTATTCAGTGTCTCTTGAGAACCTCCTCTTCCTTCATTGTGATAAATATTTACTTAATTGAAAAATGAATGGAAAGCAAAATATTCTGCCTTGGAGTGTACTCCATAATTAACAGTTAAATCTTCATTTTTCAGAAAGTATTTGTAAGGCTACGCATCTTTATTATGTCTTGTAGACATTAGAATTAATATAATCAGACTGAATTGGCTATATGTTATTGTTAGTTGGCTATTTGTGGCTGTGATCAAAATACATGACAGGAACAATGTAGAAAAGGAAAAAATTATTTTGGCTCTAGGTTTTAGAACTTTGAGTCCATGGTTAGCCAGCTCCAAGGCAGAAGTATGGCAGAAGGACATGGTGAAGGAAAGCAATTCATCTCATAGCAACTGAAAGTCAGGGAGTGGACAAGGAGAAGATAAACCCTTCCAGGACATGCCCCCAGTGCCTTACCAACTAGGTCCCACTTTCTAGTAGTTTATTCAGCCCTTATTGAATTAATCCTCTAAGCCCTCATGATCCAATCATTTCCTCAGAGCTTCACCTCTGAACACATGAAACTTAGGGGGACATTCCAGATCTAAACCTTAAGAGTTGTGTTTATTAAATAGCTATTTTTGTAATAATGATTTTCTTATAAAAGTTCTGTGTGCTCAGTTTTTGTGATTACTTTATGAAACCAGTTTAGAATGGCCAAAGTATAATTATTTAAATAGCTTTGGTAAATTAGAATTTTGAATTGTTCTTATGGCTTTTACTTTTTTAAATTAACATTTAACTGGAGTTTTGATTTTTATTTAATTTTATTTGATCTGCTTAAAAGTGACCAAGGAGATTATTCTCTATTGAATGTATGAGATGCATTTTTCAAACCAGTTTTTTAAAAAAGCTATTCCAAGATTATTTTTAAATAATTAATAACTCTAAAATCAAAGAACCCAAGAAAAATAATTCAGATTATAAGGGTTCATTTATTGGATTATTTAATTTTTAACCATTAAAATGTAATTTGTACATTGGAATAGATATTTTAACCCTAACTCTTAAGGAGGTTATATGGGAAGGAACTGTTAGTGAATCTAACATAAGGAAAGTACCCCAGACAGAAAAAGCACAAAAAAGTTTTAGAAATGAAAAAATAATGAAGTGACTTTGACAGCCACATTTTTATTTGTGCAGATAATTTTGAAAGAGGTTAGTTTTTAAGTGTCTTTAGTGCTGGAATTAATCTGTTTTAAAAGGAGTTAGATCTGAGTTACTTTCTGAAGTGGACCCAAATGGAGGTTTTCCAAAAGGTATTTTTATTATTAAACTTTATCTTTGTCTGAATTACTGATCATTTAAGCCCATTATGTTTTATGTTGACTTTAGTAATCTGCTCATCTAAGAAAACTGAACTGGTCATACACATCCTAGATTTGCTGGAAGGTGGCAATGCTCAATTAATGTTTAGTTACCTATTCTAGTGTTGTTATTAATGAATCGCTTATGAGTTATATTTTACCAAGTGCTGTAAACTCATTCATTTACCTGTCAAATTTTATTTGAATTTGCTTATGTCTAATGATAGTGCACCCATAGTTAAAATAATTCTCCAGTTTTTCTTAAACTTTGTAAATCTGGAATTTTAAATGTTCAAGGGATCTTTTTATGAGTGTGAATTAACACTAGAAGAAAAACACAGCTGGCAAATTGACAGTAGCATTGTTAAACAGTTCATTTCTTCTGTTCTGATACACCTAACATTTGGCCTAAAATGCTATTAAAATTTTAGATCAGATTCTGTTTGTATTGTGTAGTAAAGAAAGTATTTCCTCTGTATTTGTTTCTTCTGCTAAATTAAATTCTTCGTGGAAACCTCCATAGATTGAATTTGGAGACTTGACTAGGATTGCCTGAGCTCCCTTTTAAATGTTTCCTAGTTGCATTTTGAAAGCCCAGATTATATCGAACATATTTAATTAATATTCTTTTATGTACATATATACAATATGAACACATGTAGGTTCTTAGGCACCATTTTAAGCTCATGTCATTTCACTGTATTTAATATGATCAATTCAATTTGTTTTCCAAGTCCTTCTAATTGTTAATATAAGTTTAGTGAATATGCTATAGTTCATCTAGTCTGATCTCATTTGGTATTTTTTCTGAGCTTTAAGTTCTCATGTTTATGTTAACTTTGAGTTATAACTTTGAGTTATAAGTTTGGAGGACTTATAACTGATCACCAAGTTCTATCTAGTGTGTTTTGGCTCTCTTAACAGTAGTATAATTAGATTGGAGGGGGAAACCACCAGAAGGAGATGGGTTTGTTTTTTGTTGTTGTTGCTTATTGTTTGTTTGTTTGTTTGTTTTTTGTTATTTAGGCCAATTTAAGAAACATTTACACTGCTTTTAAACTTTTAGTTTTGGTGGGTGGTGGGGGAGGGGATAATCCAGACTTTCCCCCAAAAGTTGCAAAACTAATAGTTTCTATATACCCTTCACTCATCTTCTCCAAATATAATATCACACATCATTACAGGATGATTGCTAAAACAAAAAGTATTGTTAAAATACTATTAACTAATCTAGACACTTCTATTTACCCTTTCTCCCACTATTTTTTTTCTTTTGGTTCAGTGTTTAGATTTCATGTCTTTGCAGTCATCTTTAATGTGGAACAGTTCCTCACTTTCTTTATCTTACGTGACTTGTACACTTTTTTTACATTCACTGGCCAGTTGTTTTGTAAAATGACATTCAGTTTCTTTTTTTTTCTTTTGTTGTTTTTTTTTTTTTTTCATGTTGCCTTCTGATTGAATTCAATTTATACATTTTGGCAAAAAGGCTACAGATTAACCTTGGAACATCATATCAAGAGGAAAATGACATTGATATGTCATATTATTGATGATATTAACTTTGATTACTTGGTTAAAATGGTGCCTGCCTGATTTTACAGCTCTAACATTACTATTTTTTTCCTATTTCACTTAATAAATACCCTTTGGGAAGAAATTTTGAGACAATGTAAATATCTTGTTTCTCATACAGTCTCCTAAGTCATAAGTCTCCCATTAATAATTTCAGATAATAATAGTTGTTATTGTGAAATTTTCAAATGGCAACTTTTATTTTCATCATTTCTTTTACATATATCAGTTGGAATTCACTAGAAGAATCCCTCTTTGATTGGTATGAATGCATATATGTTTTCTTCTCTGAGTTAGATCCATGATTATCACTATTCATCTTGTTTAAGTTTTCCCAGATTAGGCAGTTAGAAACTACTTTAAATTGGCTTCAGTGTTCTTTTGATATGGATGGTAGTTTTTGAAGAGAAGGAAAAAGGGAGCTCATACTTAGGAAGGACAGTAATTGAGGCAGGGTGAGTGGCATAAGTGAAGAAGTGAGGGAGAAAAAAGCAAGTTTTTGTGCCACAAAGGGTGTGGGTGCTGTAGAACTGGTGCAAAGTGAAGATCATGTCCACATGCTGTCCCAGCAGTATTAATAATAGCCTTTGCTCACCATTGGTCTTTTGGTCTTGATTTCGTCTTCATATTCCTTGGTTTTTCTTATTCCTCATGTCAGAATTGTGGTTATTTTCATTTTGTCCCTACTATGTTTCCTCCATCTTATTGCTTATCTGCTTCCTCTGCTCCTAGTTAATCTTTCTTATTCTCCTCTGTTATCTCCTGATTGACTTATCCTGTATGTTAGTAATGTGGCATTTTTCTTACATAGAACTATATCTTCCATTTTTTTTTTCAGTTTTCATTTAGGCATACCTTTTATAACTAGGCACATTTCCTAATTTTACCCACACAGGTTTTCTTATTCTTTGTATCATCACTCAATGTGATATCCTTTTCATTTCCCATCTGTATTTTCTAGAGTCTAGAGTGCTTTTTAGGCTGCAAAAAGTGATTGATGTTGTCTGTCTTTATATTCTCTCTGTCTCTCTCAAGGTCTCTAGTGCATCGTCAGATAGCCTATTGAACTGAACTCAGAAATATCAGCATTCTTTACTCGTATTTGTTTCTCTGTGTTTTGAGACTTTATCTTGTATCGACTATAGAAAGCTTATAAAAGTTTCTTCTAGTTCACTTGACTTACTGTGAAGAAAAAAAAATGTTGTTGATATTTATTTCATTTATTTTTAAAATTATAGCGAGTACTAAATAGCTCCCCCTACCCTCTTTAATAGCAACAATTTCAGTGCTTTAATTTTTTCTGCCCAGAATCCTTAAGTCTCTTGAACTAGAAAATCAAAACAAATGACAAGTTCATAGTATTGCTGTCAACTTAATATACTTTGAAGCGGTTATAACTTGCCTATATTTTACCAATATAGATTTATAAAATAATGAAAATTGATTTTAGTCAGTGTTTGCATGCCCATATGTATTCCATGCATTTCATGTTTTTGCTTTTCAGTGATGGGGCCAATGAACAGAATCAAATTTCTTGTTTCTAGTCTAATACCACCTTTCTCAAGGAGGGGACATTTACGTCATGTGTTTTTACTGTGCCCATACAAAATGTAATTAATATCTATGTGTATAGATCTCATTGTTTGGTCTTTTGGCAAGAATACTTGGCTTTTGAAAAATAACGGAGCTATACTGTTTGTAATATGGGTGTCCCTTGAATATTGTCTTTTACCAGTCACAAAAGGACTATGCATAAATATTAGTCAAATAAAGAGAAAAATATTACTTTTATTATCAAGATAGGTGTAATTTTAATTGTCATGCTTTTATTAAATGTTACTTTGAATTTGCATTTTAAAACAACTAATACTGGTACTCTGACTAAATTTTAAATATATTTTTACACATACTACTTATATCTCCCATTACTTCTAGATAACAAAATAGTATTCTGTCATAAAATGCTAATGAAATGTATAAAAAAAAATTTGTCATTCAGGTTTTAGTAACTTGGCACAGTCAAGAGTGTACTTAAAATATTGACTAAATTGGCACTTAAATGGAAGTACAATCCTCCTTTTTCTCACCATATTCTCACTTTACCTATTTTAGCAATAGCTCTAAAGAAAGCCACTCTCCATTCCTTCCATGAAGTAGGAAGCCACAAAGAAAATAACGTTATAGCTTAATGATTTTTCAGTTGATTTTTGTCTAGATGTTAAATCTGTTCTCACTTAACTTAAAACCCCTGTGGGGATTTTTGTCTGTTTGTTCTTTTAGGGTAACGCAGACTTATGATGCAGGTGCATGTATCTACTTCTATTTTGCCTTTAACTACAGGGGAATTAGTGACCCACTGACCGTGTTTGAACAAACTGAGGTAATTTTGTATACATGCATATACACAATAGCTTTCACATTCTTTTAGTAATTTGAATAAATTTTAGTATCAGTTTGTGAATTTTAGTTTGACTCTGTTTAATTACAGCTGGTATGCCTGGCTGCTAGCCTGTAGAAATGAAAAATGTATTTGTTGCACTGGTTTGTGTACTAAATTCTAAGCCTAAAATTATTGTTCTGTATAGCTATCACCTGAGATTATTTGATTGTTATTTATAGTACATGATAGTTGATGAAATTAAAAAACAACAAGAATCTTTGCCATCCCTTTGGCAGCCTACCCATCTCTATGTGGGAATTGCTATTGAGGTCATGCTCTGGTCTGTGTTGTCCTAATATTATTCTAGGCTTATAAATTCTTTGTGTATTGAAAACGTATGTAAGCTATTATATATTTCTTATATGTCCTTAAGCTTCTAGTTTTTAAAAATTTTTAATTTGTTATATACGACAGTAGGGTACATTACAATTCATATTACACATATAGAGCACAATTTTTCATATTTACAGTTGTATACAAAGTAGAGTCATATTCTTCTTGTTTTCGTACATGTACATAGGGTAATGATGACCATCGCATTCCACTATCTTTCCTACTCTTATACTCCCTCCCTTTTCCTCCCTTCCCTTTTCCCCTTTGCCCTATCTAGAGTTCATTTAATCCTTCCACCCCCAACCCCTGGCAGCATATTATGGATCAGCATCCTTAAATCAGAGAAATTATTCGGCATTTGTTTTTTTGGGATTGGCAAACTTCACTTAGTAGTATATTCTCCAGCTCCATCCATTTACCTGCAAATGCCATGATTTTATTCTCTTTTAATGCTGAATAATATTCAATTGTGTATATATACCAAATTTTCTTTATCCACTCATCTGCACACACATGTCAAATAGAGCACTAATTTCTAGAATATATAAAGAATTCAAAAATCTTAACACCAGAAAAACAAATAACCCAATCAATAAATGGGCCAAGGAACTGAACAGACACTTCTCAGAAGAAGATATATAATCACTCAACAAATGTATGAAAAATGTTCAACATCTTTAGCAATTAGAGAAATGCAAATCAAACTGTCTCACTCCAGTTAGAATGGTAGCTATTAAGAATACAAACAACAATAAGTATTGGCGAGGGTGTGGGGGAAAAGGCACACTCATACATTGCTGGTAGGACTGCAAATTGGTGCAGCCAATATGGAAAGCAGTATGGAGAATCCTTGGAAAAGTGGGAATGGAACCACCATTTGACCCAGCTCCTCAGGTCTATACCAAAGGACTTAAAAACAGCATACTACAGGGACATAGCCACATCAATGTTTATAGCAGCACAATTCACAATAGTTAAGCTGCTAGGTTTTTTTAATTATTATTTTTTTAGTTGTAGTTGGACACAGTACCTTTATTTTATTTATTTATTTTTATGTGGTGCTGAGGATCAAACCCAGGGCCTGACATGTGCTAGGTGAGCACTCTACCGCTGAGCCCCAACTCCAGCCCAAAGCTGCTAGTTTTTATAAAACCTTTTGTTGATGGCCAGTATTTCTCAAAACAAGTATGTGTAGAGTTAAAGAAACAAATGGAACTATGGAGGACTCTATAGGAAACAGTTTTCTTAAAAACTCAGGTGCCCTAGTATTTGAATTCCATTGTGTGCCAGTCCATAATTTCAGTGGTGCCGCACATGTACCCGTGTTTAGATCTGAACTATAGACATGATTTGGTGGGCTCTTCCCTACCCCTCTTCCTTTTTTTTTTTTTTTTTTTTTTTGTTAACAGCTTTTTGAAGTGTAATTAAAATAACAGTACTCTGTACATTTTAAAGTATACAACCTGATGTTTTGATATAAGTATGTAGTACTGTCACCGTAATCAAAATAATGAATATATTTATCAGCCCTTAAAAGTTTGAGTATATTAGCCCCTTAGCTTTTCAGTGCTTTGGTGGTATTCGCTGGCTACCAAAGGTTCTTTCCCTGCAGTAGCACAAGTGAAGTTGTTTCCTTTTCCTAGTTTAAGCTGCCATTTGCTAAGTGCTACTGACCTCAAGGAATCATTGCCTTATTGAAGTAATTTGTTAGAAATGATAAGTTCTAAGAGTAGGACTAGCATAGTTGTGATTCTTTTGGAGAACCCTAAATCCTAAATAATGAGGTTCTTCTAGATTACATTGCAATGGGATGTGGTCCATTTGTCTGTCCTACCAGGGCCCTCTTCTACCCTGACCTGCCTCCTCATGGTTTATGTGCACTTGAGAAAGTCTTAGACATGCAGGGCACTGTAGATACCTCATGACTATTACATATTCATGAATCATTAAGAATCAAAGGTAATTCCACTTTCTATTACCCTTTTTTACTCTGCACTTCAGTCTGTATTTTGTTATAAGTGTTTATCTTTTTAATCTGAGGGCTCCATAAGGAAGTTAATCAGTATGTAGTGTGTCAGGAGGGTTACAACAAGGAAAAAAAAAAAAGCAAGGTTTTTCCTTCCACACTTTTATACCCATAGAACTGATAGGTAATTTGTCTCATGTCATTGACCTAAGAAGTGTTCTCCATAAAGATTTTTTAAAATATATTTTTAGTTGTTGATAGGCCTTTATTTTATTTATTTATTTATATATGGTGCTGAGAGTTGAACCCAGTGCCTCAACATGCTAGGAAAGCATTTTACCACAGCCCCAGCCCCCGAAGGATTTTTATGGTTGATCCCCAATAGCTTTGTGGGTGATTTTTTTTCCCCCTCTGGTGCTCATTGTGTGGTATTAGATAAGTAATTTAACCTAGTTAAGCCTGATTTTTGTATCTGTGAAATGAGAGTAATTATAATCATTCCTTAAGATTATAGTGAAAATAAAAGAGATACTATAGGCAAATTGCTTGGTACCTTTCTGGACATACAGTAGTAGTCATTTGATATTAGTTACAGCTTATGTTGGCATAAGCTATTTATTCAAAGTAAAACCTAACTCCACATTTATAACTTTTTACCTGTTCACAATTTAGTGTTGAGGTGGTTATTTTGCCTTTACCCCTCTAGAATCTCAAAGTAATCTTTGTAGATAATGACTGTTTACTAGGAAAAAAATTATAAAGCTAGCCCACAAAGTTTAATTGCTTTTTAAATGAAATTAACCTATGAGGTAGGAAAATTAGGCTTCTGTTTTATTATTTAACATAAGAAGTATGCATCTCCTTTGGGAGTTGGGTTTTACTCTTTAATTCCAAAGTAAAATCTAAGTAGCAGTGATTGGTTGTTTTGTTTCCAAATACAGGCAGCTGCTAGAGAAGAGATCCTTGCAAATGGAGGGAGCCTGTCACATCACCATGGAGGTATTCTTTTTTAGGAGCAAAATTTTTAGTATTCTTACTTTTAAAAATACTTGGTCTGATAAAATCCTGGGAAGAGTCATGATGTGAGTAATTTGAAAATGCTTGATATTTTTTAGATGCTTTTATGTTTTAGGATGACGGTGACTGAAGTAGGTAGTTAGGTTATGGTTGTAACCAATAGAAGCTTATTTGACAAGGCTGCCTCTGTCTGGAACCTAGCCAGTATTCTGGGTTCTCAGGGGTCTCATGTTACCAGAGAGTAGCCCAGCTTGCTTGGGAGATAATTGGTCATTACCACAAAACAATACCATTCATGAATGATTTTCAGCTACTGTTGGAATATAGGCGGACATCAGTCATACATATATTGAAGAGCTATTTGTTCTACCTACACAAACCAGCAAATTGACATATGAAAAAAAATTTTTCAAGATTTTAATGCTGCTTTATTATTACTTGGTAGTCATTTTGATATAAGTATCAAGTTTTGTTGTAGAATTTATTGTATCACCAATCAACATGATGGTGATACATCTACCTTCAAAAGCTTTGGAAAATAATATGAGGCAATCTTTTAAAAAAAGTTAAAGAATGACCATTCATTCTGTCATTAAAAATCTTAATTTTTGAGATTATTTACCAGTTCTGTAGCAAAAATTTGTTCTTAATATAAATCCCTGCATACAATTTAATGCTTAGAAAAATATAAATGTGTAGATTTTTAAATTTTAAATAAATTTTAATGAGATCATGAAGACAAATAACCGCTCAGTTTAAAATGTAAATCCTCGCCTGACTTGGATTCTCTATATCCTTCTTCCCCTATTTATTTTCATTCATAGCACTTACTATCTAATATGCTGTGTGTTTGTGCTTTTTAAAAATATTTTTCTCTGCCTACTGGGACATTAGGATCCTTGAGGATATGGATTTTATTTTTTGTGTTGCTGTATATCAGCACCTGAACTACTTAGCCCACTCAGTCCCTACGTTTGTGTAGAATGGATGAAAGAATTTGGTGGGAAAAGGAGTCGACTATAAAAGGCCTCTGAGCATATAGCATTTTTGCAGTCAAGCCTGGAGAAGATTGCTAATGTGGATGAATGAAACAGAAAGAGTTCCTAGCCCCATAATATCATTTTAATCATTTGCTTGTCACCTCACTTTTTTCTTAACCCCCACAAATAAAATTTTAACTTAGTTGTCTGGTAACTATTAAAGTGAATGAATTTGCCCTTTCCCTTTTTCTTCTCATTATCCCTTCCTTTGCTGGAGATTCTAATGAATATTAGAATTACAAAAATGAAAGGAGGAAAATGCATATTAGAAGTCTCTCAAGTAGAATTAAAAGCTTCTGATTAACAGTATAAACTTAACTGGAGAATATCATGCTAAGAGAAATAATCCAGTCCTAAAAAAACACAGGCTAAATGAATGTTCTCTGTGATATGTGGATGCTAACCCGTAATAAGGGAGGCTAGAGAGGGGAAGTATAGAAGTTCATTGGATTAGACAAAGGGGAAGGAGGGAGTGGGGATGAGAAGAAAGACGATAGAATGAATTGGACATAACTCTCCTGTACTCTTGTATGAATATATGACCAGTGTATCTCCACATCATGTACAACCACAACAATGGGATCCTAATTAGAACAAGTTATACTCCATTTTTGTATAATATGTCAAAATTATACTATTATCCTGTGTATCTAAAAACAACAAATTTCTTTTTAAAAAAGAATACACCTAATCTTCAAAATTTAAAGGAGAGATATTTCAAAAAGAAATTTAGATATTTTTTTTAGCTTCTTTTAAATGTTCTGAAGGCCACATAAATTATTTCAAGTCTTTTTCAATTCTGTTTCAGGATGACACTCTATTAATAAGTAAAGAACTTTTAAAAACAGATAATATTATGGAGTATTCATATTTTCTTTAATCTGAATTGATTGCATCAGTGAAGGAGGCAGAATAACTTAGACATATTACTTATTTGAAGAAAAATTAAAATGTCCTTTCAGGAACTAACAATTTTGCACATGCCAGCAATCAATAGTGTACCTTTTACTTTCTGTTACCAGAGAGTAGCCCAGCCTGTCTGGGCAGTGTAGGCTCTGTATTTATAATAGTAAATGTAAGAGAGAGAGAATTCTGGAAAAGGATCAGAGTGGCTGAATTGTATAAGGAAGAAACAGAAGCTTGTCATTTAGATAACTGGTTATTAGATGAGCTGTTTCCTTAATTGTGGGATAATATTCTTAGCTCACTTAAGCTTTACCGCGTCAAAAATTCTGTAGAAGTTGGAAATGAGCAAGTAACCTGAAACATTGCAGAGGAAAGCCAAATGCACAGTTTTTTCCTCAGCTCTTTATCTCTTTAAGATCTATTAAGAAAGTCAAGTCCCTCCAGCAGTGGCTGAGATGGCAAAAGTGTAATATGCCAGAAGTACTGATGTTACTGTTTTAGGTACACCTCAGACACTGAGAGCTTCTTGCTTGGCTTTAACAGAACCTACATAAATATACTCAAAGTAATATATCTATAAAGCTGACGCTACAGAAAAAAGTAATTTGCAAATTTAAAATAATACAGTTAAACAGCTGTAGTATAAATTTACTTAAAGCTCGGATTTTATTTATGAAACCTGTGCAAATATATTAATATTTATTATATTAATATTAACACACATAGAAGTTAATAAGAAAGTTAATAAGAAAATAATAGTTGGAAAAATGTAAACCTTAATCTGCAGTGTCATGATTATTCAGTCCTTGGTCCTAAAGCAAAAATGCAAATAGTTCCTGTCAGTTTCTCTCTCTACCCCTCCCCACCCCACCCTCAGGATTGAACCCTGTGATATTTGTACCTTTGATTTTTGCCAAAAGGGCAAAAAGTAGTGCTGTGGTATTTTTGATACAAACTATACTTTTAGTGCCTTTTAATGTCTTATAATCTGTTTTCCATATTATAAATATTTCTCATCTGCTAACAAAGGAATGAAACACCCTTCCTTGAGGGTCTGTGTAGTTCATTAGAGTAAAATATTATAATGTTTCAAAAGTCATTGATCAGAATTGGTGGGATTGTGATATCATTACCACCTTAAGACACCTTTTCTTTGAAAAGCATTTAAAAAGTGACTTTTTAAATAAGCATGTAAATGCTATAGATGCTGAAACAGTGAAACAAAGGGAGGAAAGAATGAAAGAAAATGATTAACATTTATAAAGCTCTAAAAGTTTGTTGTGGGGGGGTCTCTGTGTGACTTAATCTCTTTTTATCCTGCTCCCAATGCTGTGGAATGGGCATTATTCCTATCTTTCAAACAAAGACACTCAGGCTCTTGATGTGTAGTAGTGGCCCCCAAATAAGCAACTGTTAGTATTTGAATTTGAACTCACATCCTTCTGCTTCAGTATCCCTGTCCTCTTACTTAACAGTCAAAAATATCTGAAATGGTTACAATCTAAAAAGATTGAAATTGACATCCTTTGAAAAGAGATACATAATTAGTTTTAGAAATACATATGAGACTACTCTTTTTTAAAAAACACAAAACTTTCTTTAATTTTGACATTAATTACCTACCTTACTTTAGATGAAACAGATGAGCAGAAATGATTCAGAATGTTAATTTCCTACTCATAGATATTTTCATTGTTTTCTGAGTTCTTGCCCTTAAATCAGTTTCACTTTCTAGTTGTCTTCATACTTCCTGACTATAGGTATCTAACATGTCAGCAATGTCAGGTAATTAAACAAATGTAGGTCAGATTATGTTAAAATAAAACTACTTGTATAACTATCTAACATGTCAGGTTCTATATTTAGAGGCCTTTATTTATTAAGGATTCCAATTTTAGTGAAATAATTTATTTTTAGATATTATTGGCTTTAAGTTGAATGGACCTTAGTTTATTGAGAGGCTCTGCCATATTTAAAAAATATATTTTAAAATTTCTATCCTATTTCTCATATTTTTATTTTCTATGTAGTCAAAGATATGACTGCTTAGAAACAAATTTCAAACAACCTGGATTTCTCTAATTCTTTGAAAAAGGAACCATAAAAGCCTGAATACAAAATATACTTCAGATGAAGATGCTTTTCCCTTTTTCAAACTGTTAAACATTAAAAGTGTTTCAGGGCTTAGCTCTCAGCTTTCATTCTACTGTGTTCACTCCCTCTGTGATTATCTACCTGAATCCCACAGCTTAAAAGAGCATCTGTAATCTGATGACTCTAGGTACCTGAAAAGATCACCTCCTTTTCCCACTCTGTCTTCTGCACTACTGCAGGGCCTCCTAACTAATCTGCCTCTTCCATTCTGTTGCTGTGTTCTCATTTTTTTTTTTTTTTCACTGCCAGAGCAATCTTGTCAGAAATCTGTGGTTTCTCCTTACATTGAAATGAAACCCAAGCTCCTTAGCAGGGTCTTCGAAGATGTAAACAGTGTATCTGTCCATCTCTCTGTCCATGTTTCTGATTACTTTTTCCCCTCTGGCAGTGTTGGCCTTCTTGGTGTTCCTCAGACATACCAGTAATCTTTTTTTCCTCTTCAAGCCCTGTAATATTTGTTCCTTTAATTTCTAATGTT
The DNA here is from genome assembly GCF_048772815.1 of Callospermophilus lateralis. Taxonomy (NCBI): domain Eukaryota; kingdom Metazoa; phylum Chordata; class Mammalia; order Rodentia; family Sciuridae; genus Callospermophilus; species Callospermophilus lateralis. Next base: position 54,095,166 of record NC_135313.1, on the reverse strand, counting down.
CTATCTCTTGTTCTTCCCTTAGATATTTGTATGGCTCTGTTTCCTTCACTTAGGTCTCCAGCAGAAATATCACCTTCTTAGAGGTATCTTCCTTGGCCTCTTCTGTAGTTTCAATTCAGTGAGATTACTGACTCTTTTTTATTTGTCACTATGTTCCCCAGTCCCTAGAACAGTGACTGGCTGCTGTACTTAGTTATGTAGTAGATATGAACATGTTAAGTGAATGGATAGGTGTATGCCTCAGTGCTTGCAAAATTTAGAGCAGTTTTACAAATTCTCACACAAGTCTAAATGTTTCATATTAGAATGGCAATAATCCCATTGCTAATTTAGCTTTAAACATTTAATGAACAGTCCCAGTTTGAATATAGGAGCCTATTTAATCATAGGAAGACTCAATTTATTTTATAATATTTCTGGGAACGTATATTATCAGAGTCAGTTATTCAGTGGATAAATAGATTAGAGGAGAATAATGTGCATTTCTCTGAAGTTCTGTACCACCAGCCACTTTTGTGTTCTTCCATAGGTACCTTATGTGTACAAGGTTCCATTCACACTTTTAAACAAAACAAATGAATTTGAGGGCTGATAAATAGAAAATATCAGATTTGGAATGAGGTCTATATTTGACTCCTGGCTCAGCACTTAACTAGTCATGTAGTCTTAGGGAAATAATTTCTCTGAACTGCAATTGTCCTTACCTGCAATACAAGAATAATAGTATCTACCTCATAGATTAATTGGAAGACCTAACTCTGATAATGTATGTAAAGTATCTAAAATGCCTTGCGTGTAGTAGGTGCTTTCAAAATTGTAGTGCATTTGTTTTCTAATAGCAATAGCAGTACCAGGAGGAACTCTGGTTTGTATTCATAATCTCTTGTCCTAACCATTGAAGAAAGGGTCGCAGTTTATCTGGAAAAGATCCATGTATTCAAAAGGTATGAGTCAGTGATGGACTTAATACTTTGTCATCTATAAACTGCAGTTGACTTCACTCTATGGGAAGGTTTCTTAAAATCTATAAGGCAAGAAAAAAAATTTCTTTCATACTATTAGCTATGAAATTTGTTGCAGAAAAGTATCTGTTTCTATAATGGCTTCTCTGCTTAAAATCATTTGATTTATAAATGTTAAATGTCAGTTACTTTTCATTATAGTTCATGAAGAAACCTTTTCAATATGAATTTTAAATAATGCATTTAATTTTCCTGATAAACTTAGTCAATACTGGAGATTTTGAGGCATCACTTATTTTTTATGTGTTCAAAAGGTTTTCCTTGATTTGCATCCTGAACTGAAAACCCAACCTTAGAGAAGCATCTTTATTTACTGACCTTCAGGGAGTGTCATGATGCTCTCAGTACCATTTTTGAGTTCTTTACGAGAGGAGCTTGGGGTTGGAAGAATATTGATGCAATTTCTCATAGAGGGTTTGGCCTGTAATTGTGATTAATAACAGTTGCTTTCACTATCTGGAAACAGACAGGCTGGTTTGTCTGCCTACAATCATGCTGTGATAAATGGAGCTATTTTAACTCTGGTTTTGTGTATCAAAGAAAACAGATGTAGTCTGGAACTGGAGGCTATAGGAAATATAAAGTCTGCTTAACTTAATCTTCATAATGCTTGTTTTTATAACTGACGAGCTGGGCAGTTTAACCAGCAGAGTTTATGTCAGCTATGTATTTAATTTCAATTTACGACTGAAGTTTTTAAGTTGTTCATTCGCTAAAATTATATCTAAGACCTTGTCAGAAAGTAAAAAACATTGATTAAGCATAACCAGTCCTAATTTAAATATTGGTGTCTATCAAAATAATTTTCTATTATAAACACAGGGCAGCTACTCTTAGCTCTTTTCTGTGGTCTTAACAAAATCTAATGGTATCAGCAACTTTTTTCAAAAGACTACTCAAAAGACACTCTATAAAAGATCAGCTTTGGGATCATTTGTTGAAAAGCTTCTAGTGTGAAATTAAAAGCATATAGGTTGGAAAGGAAGAAATAAAACTGCCCTTATTTGTAAATTACATGATTGTCATTGTAGAAAATCCCAAGGAATCTACACAAAGCAAATTTGCAGAATATAAGATCACACACAAAAATCAATTACATTTATATACATTAATAATACATATACTATGTACAACTATAATATAACAATAAAAGAGTGGGGAAAATAATACATATAGAAACCAAGATTTAAAACAATACCATTTATAGTTCCTCAAAAAATGAAATAGGCATAAACCTAATAAAAGATGTACATACTTACACACAAATCTAACAAAATAGATATAGAATCTGTGTGCTAAAGATTATGTTGAAGAAAGAAACCAAGGAAGACCTAAATAAATGAAGGAGTATATAGTGTTCTTGGGTTAATGGAAGATTCAACATAGTGAAAATGTCAGTTTTCTCCAGATCAAAATTGCAGAAAGGATATTTTGTGATTATAGGAAAGATTATTCTAAAATAGAAGTGGTGGGGCAAAGGAACTAGATAGCTAAAACATTTTGAAAAGAGAAGAATAAAATGACAGCGATCAGTCTACCTGATTTCTTTCTTTCTTTCTTTGTTTTGTTTTTTTAAAACTGGGGATTGAACCCAGGGTGCTTTACCACTGAGCTACATCCCCAACCCCCAACCAATTTAGTTTTTATTTTAAGACGAGGTCTTGCTGAATTGCTGAGGCTGGCCCTTAACTTGTAATCCTGCCTCAGCCTCCTGAGTTGCTGGGATTACAGGCATGCACCAGCATGCCCAGCAGTCTATCAAATTTTGAGTCTTATAACTACAGTAATCTGTGTGGTTTTGAAGGAAAGATACATAGATCAGTGGAACAGAATTGAGAAGAACACCCACACAAATATATCCATCCAGATGATTTTTTACAAAAATACAAAAGCAATTTGGTGGAGAAAGCATATCCTGCAAGAACTGGTGCTGGAACATTTGCAAATCTGTGGTCAAAAATAACACAAAACAAAACATTGACCCAAACCTCACATCTCTACAAAAATTCACTCGAAATGGGTAATGGACTTAAATGAAAAACATAATATGCTACAATTTTTAGAAGAAAAGCATAGTATAAAATCTTTGGGATTGAGAGGTAGTCAAATAGTTCTTATTCTTGAACTGGACACCAACAAAAGAAAAATATACAAAGAAAAATTAACAAGCTGGATTCATCAAAATTAAGAATTTTTACTCTATGAAAGACTCCATTAGGAGAAGGAAAAGAGGCAGAAAATATGTGCAGACCACATATCCAAAACAAGACATCAGCTGTGTTCATGATGATCCCAAACTGGGAAGCCCAGATATTCTTCAGCTGGTGAATAGCTAAACATACTGCAGTATATCCATACCATGGAATACTACTCAGCAGTAAAAAGGAATGAATGCATGTAACAGGTTGGCCGAATCTCCATGGAATTATGCTGAGTATATAAAAACCAACCCAAAATATTACATACTGTATGATTTTATAATTTTTCTGAAATGACAAAATTATAGGAACCAGAGAAGTGATTAATGGTTTCTAAAGGAGTCAGAACTTGGGAGAAGGTGATTATAATCAGGCAACATGGGGGATCCCTTTAATGATGTAACTTGTTGTGTATCTTGAATATCAGTGTCAATATTCTATTCTTTTGATAACCTTCAGATGGGTGTAGCCTTTCCAACATTGAGTTTTTATCCGATTGCTGTAGATGCAGAAATTTTGTTTTGCCCTTCAAATTAATTTTCCCAGTTTCTTCTTTGTGATTGGCCTTTTCTCATAGACTTTAGATGATGATTATAATATTTTTTCTATTAAAGCAATATAGTAAATAATTATCTTAAGAACAGACTGAAAAACAATTTAACCTTTAATTTAGCAGAACATTATGTTACTTCAGCTATATCGTAGGTTAAGCAGTTTTGGGAGTTGACAGAAAACCCATAGCAAGAATGTATTGATTCCTACCCTTCCCCACCTGTGCAGCTACAGATGCGACAGTTCAAGAGAACAGTCAGGGACAGCATTGTGTTCACTTTCTTCTGCTACATGCTGTATTTATATTTCTTTCAGCCTCATCAGTATCATTAGGAGAAGATAGTTAATACTACTGCTCGTTAGACTTCTAAAGAGAATTTTTTCTTCCCAACAGTTTTATGTGTAGGACAGAAAATTATTAGTCTGAAAGCACATATTGTTACAGAATATTTTTCATGGTTAGATTCAGTGATTAGCAAACAGTCCTAATAGATGATCCTTTAATAAATAGGTGACTTTAAGTAAAATTTATTTCTTGTGTTATCTATAACTCTGCTGGTGAATACAGAAACCCCTAGTATACATGTAGTCATTTATATTTACATTCTGTAATTAAAATTAAAATTTTAATTAAATTTAAATTTTAAACTGTAAATTAAATTAATTTTAAATTTAAATCAAATAATTTAATTTAAAATTCATGCCCTTAGTTACACTAGGCACATTTCAAGTGCCTTATAGCCACATGTAACTAATAACCACCATCTTAAACAGTGCAGATATAGAACATTTTCTTTATCATTAGAGTGTTCTTTTGGACAATGCTAAAAGCTTTACTTTGCATGTATTTTCATCTAGAAAATAGTCTCCCAAAATATGACTTGAAACTTTTTTTTTCAGTAGACATTAGATTAAATTGCATTTGTCATTTATAATTGATATTCTCACAGATTTAACTTCTGTCTGCCCCTTTTCCCAAAATTTCTCTCGTGTGATCAGTAATGTCAAATTTAGAACAAGGTCCCCTTGCAAATGGTAGTAAGTCTCTTACTGCTGATCCAGTTAGTTAGCTGTAGCAATGACAGTAGCCTTTATGGAAATTGGGCACCTAAAGATAAGCACTGGGAAACAGACACCAGGATTTCTCGGTCCTGTTACTGTTTACAGTTTGGGCCAGATATTTTTTTGCTGTGGGGACTGTCCTGTGCATTTTAGACATTTAAAGCATCTGTAGCTTCCACCCAGTAGATGCTACTAATGTCCCAGTTATAACAACCAGAAATGTCTCTAGACATTGTTAAATGTATCCTGGGGACCAAAATCACACCAGTTGAGAACTACTGATACAGTTCAGAAAGTTCTAGAGATTGTGAAGGAAATGAGAATTTGAGATTTCCTGATGTAACTTCTTTTGTATTTGCTACTATGTAACAGTTCTGAATATATCCAAGAAATAATGTCAAAATATAGGAAATGCAAGACAGACACAATCAAAGGAAGTTGAGGAAACCCATATTTCTTTCCCTAAATACTGGAATTCCTACACCATATGTATGGCTTCGGAATAACTGTCGTTCCATACTTTTTAAATTTTAGCTAACATTTATTGAATTCTTACTGTATGATGTATACTATGTTATGCAACAGCACCACAAAGAAGAATAAAACATGGCCTTAGTCTTCAAGAAGCATACAATGCTTTTTGTCTTTTTCTATTCTTATCTCAGATTATTTGACCTTTTCACTGGCTTTGGTCTCTATTGTATGGATATTGATTGCTATGCTGGTTTAAATTTTAAGTGTGCCAGGGCATCATTTGTGAACATACAATATAATTAGGACTTAATTATGATTCTGAGGACAGGCTCAATCCAGCTCTTCTGATGTGTTATCATACTAATAATCTAAACATTTTTTTCAGTTTCATAATCTCTGAAGACTTACTTAAGGATCTGTAAACACTTATAGCTAAACTGTACTAAAGAAATCTTAGCATTAAGAAAACTGACATTTTGAGTATTGACAATGAGAGAAAAATCTTATAATACTGGATTTTAACTGCTTTAGTAAAGTTCCTGATATTCATGAACTTGTCTTCATGATATCAGAAGTTTAATTAGTAGAAAATTAGTCAGATGACTTAAATCAAATTGACCTTTATTACCTAGTAAGCATTAAATTTATTTTTGTTTTAATAGTCATGGTCCTGTCTCATATTCTGCTAAAGGGTAGATGTTATCATTCCCTCTGTTAGAGGTCTGTTGGCTGACATTCAGTATACACCTCCACTGAAACCAACTAACCAAACAGAAATGTGTTTTATATTTATAGCACACACAAATAAACTACTACCTCCTCTTTTTTTCAGGCCAAAAACCCCATCTGAAGAAATATTACAGTGAGGTGTACTATATAACTCAAAGAGTAGAAACAGTCCATTGTTTTTCTCTGTTCCTGTTCCTGTTAGTGCCAGCAAGTTCCAGGATGCCAAAGCCTCATCTGACAAGAGACTGGATGTCCTTGCAACACTGGTTCCTTACATGATCTATCAGGAGTTTGGTCTGATTAATTAAATCTAGAAATAAAAAGTCATTGCTCAGAATACTTCTATCAGCAGTGAACTCTAGATTTCCTTTTTAAAATATGACCTGTATATTAATGATAGCTATCGAGGATGCTGAAAACTGAGTTTCCAAAAATACAGGGTTTTTTGTTCCAATTATTGCAATGCTGGGGGTTGAACCCAGGGCATGTTAGGCAAGCACTCTGCCACTAAGCTATATACCTTCAGCCCTCAAAATGCAATCATAATAATGAGTAGTTGCTTTTTGGTTTTGACTAAATTCTACTTCTGTGTTGTAGTTTTAGTAAGTTTTAAGTGTATGGTTCATTCCATAATTCGTTCTTTTAAATAAAAGTATAAAAGTCATTTTGACTTTATAATCAAAAGGAGAATATAGAAAGTTAAAATATATCTAGCTAAAGAGACCTCTGTACCCAACAAACCCCAGGTTTGTCCCTTTTATAATGGAACTATTTGATAGTTTTTGCTAAGTTTTTGGTCCCTTAAACCACAAAGAGTAGTTCCAGATAAGGTGAATATGAGTAGCCCCAGAGGGCTAGGCTGGCCCCCATGTTCACATTTTCCACATACAAAATCTCTTTACCCCGTGCCCCTCACATGTCTGTTTATTCTTTTATACTGTTGATCATACCACAAAACTTGAGATCTTCCTTGATTTGTTAGCATCCAAAGGGGATAGGAGACTATCCCTGAAAGCTTTCATTTTCTCTGTTCCAAAAGTAAATTTTTAAAAATGTACTGTATATTCTAGAAAGACACATTTTAAAAAAAAACAGTTTCTTTGTATATTTATTATTCAAAAATCAGACTCTAAAAAGGTGAACTCAGTTTTTAGTTCAGATCCCCCTACACCATTAGTTTCATAACATTCAATTTTGGATTCACCTTTTTTGTACCTTGTAAAATACTTTACAAGACTTAAATATTTGGTTTATATACCTAAGGCATTCTTTATATAGAGTAATAATGAATTGTGGAATTTGGGATCTCTGTCTTGTTTTTGAAGATGGTAGACCAGGCATTTGTAGCTCTAGTGTTACCTCTCGGTTAAGTAAAAGGAAAGTACTTGAATCAGCAACCATGAATGTCTCACATCAGATGATCCAGGCCTAGAAAGAAGAATGTGCTTTATGTGGTCTGAATGTGCATACGCCTTTTCAATGGATGATAATACCAGGTGTTGAAAGTATTCTTAGGCTATCTCTTACTGTTTTTGCAATTTTTATTCATCATTCTTTCCTCCTGCAATGTGGCACACTACATAAAAGAGAAATCATTTCTTCCCTTTCAGAAAATGAACTGTACAAATGTTTAGGTGTGTATATATAGTGCATCTGTCTGCAGGACAGTATAGCCAGCTAATTTCCCAATGCCTCGCAGTGCAGTCTAAGGGTTGAGCAAAGGGCATTGTTGTCTAGCTGTGGAACATAAATTTTCTGCTTCAGAGTCTTCCTTCTCTGGGATTAGGCCTGTGGAGTTTGTTGTTTTAATCTGAGGTAGCCACAGAAAGTTCTTCTATAGCCACAAACTGGTTTCAGTAATTGCCTTATAATGTACATTGTTTTTGCTTATACTTTGCTTTTTTTTTTTTTTTGTACAATGTAGTTGACTTAATTTATTGAACAAAACCAAAGATTTCTAATCCCTTTAATTGTATAAGCCCTGGCTTCTTACCCCATTTCAGTTTCTGTTATCAGTACTAAAAGAAGCTCACCAAGGGGTTAAATTCTTTCATCAAGTATGTTTATGAGGGTCCTTGTTGGCTGTACTGTCTTTTTTTTTTTTTTAAACTTTCTAGTTCACTAATCAAATGTATGTTAGATTGATTATTGTAAAAGTATAAACCATAGAAAATTTGACAAGATAGATGTGTAAATTATCCTTCTGACAGAACTAATGATGCACTCCAAGCACCTTCTGTTTTCCAGCGCTTGGTGAGAGACTTCATTAAATATGCAATGGCTGTTGGGTGGCTTCTCAGATGATGGTTCAGTTCCTTGTGGAATTGCATTATTACTAGAGGTGTAAAACCAGGCAGACAAGCTAGCTGTTGGGCATCCTGCTGAGCTTCTAATGTGCTCCATCTTGTTGGAGCAGTTGTTTGCAGTCTTTTCAGGACAATTACATCTATAACCACAGGACACATTCAGTGAAACTATATTACAGATAACAGTGATCTGGCATTGACTGCTCTCGCCCCTCTTGAGCTACTTCAGTATAGTTAGCTTATAGAAAGTAACACAGTAATCTAATGCCACCTCCAACACTTAGACTAGTTACTTTTTTTTTTAATCTTACAGAGCAAATCTGGAAATAACTGATTTTTAACTTGTTAAATTCTTAAAATCATAGAATATTTGAATTTAATAGACTATAGATTCTAATCCATTTGCAGATGAGAAAACTAAGGCTAATGCATAGTCATGAGTTGTCCCTTAAATAAAAGATCCTGGCAGAAAAATCTCTTACGGAGCAGAGATTGTATAAGTAGTAATTTGTAATTTTTGCCTCTGGTTTTAGATATATTTTAAACAAAAGTTTTTATTTTGAATTCAGTTTTTTCCCCCCTGCTGAACCTCATTACCCCCTTTCTTAACACCAGCAATACTCCCTTATTTCTAAAATCTAGGCAGAAACCATGCTATTTATTATTTTGATGACAATTTGATGGTTTCCTGGAGAACTGGACACAGAAGATGGTTTGAGTTGAGCTGAGATGGTATTTAAGGTTTCCAAAAGGCAGATGCTATGATGTATTGCTGCAGCCTGATAAATGGGAGTGCATTTTAGAATGACAGGCTGAATAGTTTAATGAGAGAAGGTTTCCCATTTTGGTGGGTCAACAAATCACTGTTGATGACTTTGGATCATAATGAACATTTGTGGAAAATGACCATTTGAGTAATGCGTGTGTTTGAGAAATACTAACTACAAATAATCCTAACCATAAATTAGAAGACTTACTTATTTTGCCACAGATAAGTCAGCATATTGCTTTGTTTTTCAGTGCCAAATTAAGTTGACAGTTCAGAATTCTTTTACATATCCTTTCTTATAAAAGTTATATTTAGAAAAGTTTTGTTTTTCATTGAGTGCCTTTTAAAATATAATTCATGCTGCTAATTATTATGTTACTTCATTCTCAAATTAAATTAGTAAGACTTAGAAACAAAGAATAAGAACATGATAGTTTATAAAGCTAAAGATTAAAATGGATTAGGCATCTAATTTTTTTCAGTGCCCAAAATATTTCTTAATTAGAAAAAAACAATAGGAAGAAAGTAACCATTATTTGGGAACATGCAAATTTATTTAAAAGCCTGTGACAAGAAAATGTAAACAGAAAGCTTCACAGCTAATTTTTTTTTCCCCATAAGCCTGTTAAAGATTCAGATTTTTTTGGAAAAGTCTTTGTGCTCCTTAAAATATTTTAAGGATCTATACTGTTAGTTTTGCAAAGCTTTGCCAACAATTGCATCCCAATGTGATGTTTTTCTTTAGTTAACTTTATTTTCTCTGAAACTTGGTACGTTTTAGTAGTTAAGATGGGGGTGGGTTCTTTTGAAATGCATGTTTTAATCATCATTTTTATTTTTAAAATGGGCTGTAATCTCAGTCCAAGCCTCCTTCAATCTCCATTTCATAGTTTACAGAGAAAGGAGACACTGTGGAGCACAGACTTCCCCTGGGAATGCATTGAGCTTAATGAGCTTGATAGTCTGGTGGGCTCAATAAATCAAATAAAGCAAAACATTTCTCATTTTTGAATAAAAGCATTTATCAAACAGTGTTTGTTCACTCGTGGTCACAAGATTGATTGGTTCCCAGCATCATAGTGTATATTAAAGCATTTTTGATTTTGTTTTTCCAGTGGGCAAGTTGCGGAAGCAGTGGCTAAAGGAAAGTATCTCCGATGTCGGCTTTGGAATGCTGAAGTCTGTCAAGGAATATGTGGACCCCAGTAATATCTTTGGAAATAGAAACCTTTTATAAATCCATTAGTATCATTATGGAAAATGTCACCTTTTTTTTTTTAAGTCTTGAACTATATGGTTATACCAGTAATCAGATACATTATGGACTATATTTTGACTACATTTGATTGTTGGTTTAACATAAGTTTGCTTTCATTCTGTAGTTTTGTTTCCACATCTATGGATTGACAGATGGTGTTCTTAAATCTCTCTCAGTGTAGGTATATCAGTTTACAGCCAACTGTTTATAATTTCAAATTTTAGTCAAGCATCACAAGGCTACCAGATATTTCAGAGGAAGATTCTGCCTGCTGTTTTAGATTAATGCTTCCTCTTGAGGAACAAAGGCAGTATCATTGCTTCTCTGGCCTTTTTAAAAAAAAAAAAAAGAGAGAGAGAACGTTTTTGGGAAGCAGATATCTAGGAAAAGAGTCCGCTGAGGAGTAATACAGGTATATGTTTTCTAAGAACGTGTTATACTGTGATAGGACATTAAGGGAGGAAAGAATATAGGCAACCTGTTGTTAGGAGGCCTTCAATTCTATAAGGTGCTTGGCCTACAGTTTTCTTTGAAATTAGTATACAGTTGTAATTACCAGTATAGGAATTACTCTGTGAGGGGACACATTTTTGTTCTTGATGTTTCTCTTTCTGCTGAGATATGAGTTTGTATTTGCATCACTGAGATCATTCATAGTATGTTTTGTAAGAAAAGCTGACTTATCCTTCACTTATTCCTGTGAAGGACAGGTTTACTATGAAATGAATGCCTTTATCCACCCTGAGTCCCAGTGTTTCTCCTGTCCCATGCTTGTTGCTGAGCGGCAGAAGCTGCAACAGGAACAGAAGGAAGACTCCTGACCCTAATGTCTCCAGCTGAAAGAGCCGTTTGGCTAAAGAAACAGTCATGATTTAGCATTTGGATTTGAAAGCCTCAACAGTTTCAATGACAAAAATCTTTAATTTTTTAAATTAACCCAAATAGCATGGTAAATTTTCATGTGAAAATAAGTTTCAAATTAGTTCTTAATAATGGTTTAATGCCTTTTTTGAATTACTGGTTTAACCTAAATTTTTTTAAAAATGTATTAATGCATATACCATAATCAGAAGTTTGAAATATCATATTTCTTATGTAATAAAGAAAGCATTAATCACATTTAGCAAACATTTTTACATTTAACCTGGCTATTAAAATGAGTGAAATTATTACTTTAAATCACTGTCTGTTTGGTTCATGTTTTACATTTTAAGATGGATTCTTTTCTTACTGCAATACCTAACTTTTGATAACTTTTTAAAACTAATATTTAATCAGATAATATATGTCAAAATGCAGATGATCCTTTGAAAGGACACTCTGTGTAGCAACAACTTCAAACTATTTTGGGGCAGTTTACTATCTTTTTTATCTGAAGTAGCCTTAACCAGAAAAGTGAAAATTTAAATTTGACAAAATGTATTTTTAAGACTTCAAAATGATAATTTTTAACTATTAAAATTGGCCTCAAACTAACAAAATTAAATCTGTAAACAAATCAAAATTAAGTACTAGTGTAACGACAAAAACTAAAACTATGTATTTTTAGAAGCTGCCTCTCTTCATTGGTGATTTATTTTTAATTATAAAATTTCCAGCAAATCTATGCTTAAAACCCTTGATGATTTGAAATAGTTGGACACTTGATGAGGAAATTGCCTCTAGAATGATCATATTCTCAACTTTATAAAATGCATCTATTCATGACGATGATTTTCCTAATTGGTGATCAAAATGTAAAATTTAGTAAGGTACTAATATCTCACTGAAAGTGTATACATGTTTCTGAGCAGTTTTAAAAAATAAAACGGATTCACAAGCAAATCCATTCCTTTGCATGTGATTGTTCTAGTATTCTTTCCCAGGGAGTTGAGATTTCAACAACCTCACAAATCTGTATTAGATATTAAGAATCTATAAAGGTAACACCTGGAATTGTTGTGGTCACTATTCTACATGAACCTTATGGAAATTAGTGATTTATGTTTTTGTGTTTCTTTTTCCATGTATGCAGGCCTTCCCAACCTTAATTTTATAATGGTGACTATATTTTGTAGTTGGAATCATTTCTACAGGGATCATTTTGAAACGCAAGAACCTTCATCAGTACTGTTTCACTCTGATTTAGTAAATCAGAAAGCCTTCACCCAGCTTTGACACATTCATATCTGGGAGGTGCCTGAGTACAAACTTAGTGTCTGGAGCACTGAGTTCATGAATATGCACAGAAGCACTTAAACCATACCTCTTGATTTTGAAGTATCTGAAAATGGCTTTGTGAAAGTTAAAGCCTGGAGAACATTGTCTATGTGAGGCTTCTTAACTAATTCTGGACAAGTTTATTTAAAATTCTGAAGACCCATAGCCTATTTGGTTTTCTAACTGGGTAACACTGACTTTCTTAAGCTAGTCATGTTTGTAATATTTTGCTTATATTTTGATGATGTCTCACTTGGTTGGGTTTTCAATGGTAATGGGAACTTGCTGCTAGTGAGAAATGGAATTGAAGAGACCTAATATGAACAGGTCTCTTATTGGCCCTTAGAGAAACTGTTGCCTTAATGTTTGGTGCAATTTATAGTTGTGCAAAAGTGAATTAGTCTTGAGCTTTTTTATTTTGGGTAAGAATTGTGGAAGTCACGTGTTAATGTGCCCAGTATTTACCACAGAAAAGAGGATTGCATTCTTCTGCTTCTGAATAATTAGGAGTTTTCTTCCTAAAAGCGCTTGCATATTGTGGGACTATTACTGTAAAGTTATTGTGAAGCTGGAAGCCATCTAGTTGGCATAGCTGTGTTGATTTGGAAAACAAACAAAAAAAAAATGCAATAAAGGATGAGCTGCCATCAGTGTGCATAATATACCAGATGCAGATGGTTGCAAGGAAACCTTTTTTTTTTTTTTTTCCAGAATATTAGTAACTAAGTCCTAGCTTGCATTTTGACAATGCCTTTCTGCATGTTGGCCCCAGAGATTTTCCCTTGTCATTTTTTCAGAGCTACTTCTTAACTGCAGTCAATCACAGAAGCTGTGAAGTCCTAAACTGCAGTGTGTTCCCTCAAGTCTTCAAATGGGCTGGGTTTGGTTGAGCTTCTATTCCATATCAATATTAGAACACGCTTATTCAATATGGATTGATTCACAAATTGCATGTGGTGGTGCTTGAGGCAGCCAAATGGAATGCTGTGGAAAGCATATCTACATTTTAAGGAACTGAGATAAGAGTAAAGGACAGCTTTAGTACCTTTTTGTTTATCACTTAAGATTTAGCAACTTTGATTTTAATTAGGGCTTAGCTCATGGTAGGAAAAAAAGCAGAAAGTGTTACAGGTGCCAGTTTAGGATTGAAGAATTCGCTGTTTCACCTTTGCTTTGAGTTATGGAAGCTTGGCTTTGCCCAAGGCTTCATGTTCCCAAATGAGCCATATGTCAACATACTCATTTAATTCTTACTAATATCACTTTCCTGAAAAGGAAAGGGGAAAAAAATGAACTTATACATTGATGCTGAAATCCAGAAAGTGTGAAAGGTTTACTGAAACTGTTGAAATATACTGACTGATATGAAGGATGTAAGTTACTTAGCTTTCTGTTCCCTAAGCCAAATAGTGTTTGTCTTCAGTGTGAAATTTAACTGTAAAAACTGCTTGTATAATGTTGAAAGATTATAGAAACATATTATTAATAAACTGGACTTGGGTCTAAGATTTTTTTTTCCTCAAAGGGAGTGTCAAGGTGTTATTTGTTCTGTTTGCATATGGGTTTTTCTTTCATCTTTAGTCTATCATGTTAATATTTCCACTGATCTGAAAATAGGAAGTTAGTTTTTGTTGTTTTATTGATGTAGCCTAATCAAGTATAACCTATGACTAAATCTGTTTGGATTACTAACAGTCTGTCATTAGCTAGGTTGTATCAATCTCTAATTATTTTAAAAATCAATGTTAAATTCTTAGGAAGCATTTAGTTTTTTGTAATTATAAAGAATTCCCTTTAAAAACCTTGGAAGAATCTTAAAGAATGAGCTTTCTCTTGCTTTTCTAACTATAGAATTTAATTCCTTAACAAATATCTATCATACTCAAGCCAAAGAGCCATCACTGAATTCAGTTAACTTTAGGTCTGTGAAATGATTTCTTTTTAGGTTCCCAAAGGATATTATTTTATATATTTTTTACAAAGGAAAAATAATACATTAAGTATTGCTAGTAAAATTTTTCAGGTGTTCTGAATTCCCATTCTGAAAGAGAGAGAGAGAGATCTGGTTTTCATGTAGATTTCTAAGTAACATATATACATGTTTTTAAGGCACCTTATTGTTGGCAGTTTTTCATGACCACCTTAAGCACCACATGAAACATGTTTTAACTCTTAATTGGATATTCAAAAAGAACATGACATGCTTATACTGGTATAGTTTCTATAAATAGTTATTTACTGAGCTATTTAAATAGTACCCCTTTGCTCACAGTGCCTTTTTGGGATTTCCTCTGCCCCCCCCCCACCCCCATCGTGAAATAGCCATTTAAAATGAGAAGAAGAGGATAAGTCTTTAAAGACAGAGGTTATTTATCAGCTCAAGGCTATTCCTCTTTAAAAACATGTCAGGAATTAAGTAGTTGTGCATTAATCTGATAATCCTCTCCATTGTTGGTTTGGCTCATCTAGCATATTTAACTAATTGTATGGTGGACTTGTACCCTCACATACAGATGAGGTACTAATCAGTCAACAGGAATTTCCATCCCTACATTTTCATTCCTACTGTCCCAACCTGGTAGCTCTGAAGTGTGGCTATTCACCCAGCCTTGAGACACTCACTCTGTGCTTTGGATGTCTGCTCACATGGTCCCTGGGGAGCAGAGCCTGGAAGGGGGAGTGGGGTCTATTCCTTATATTGTGTGTCAGTCCTTTTGTGTAATGGTGCCTTCTGGTTAATAAATATTTTTGTTCCTGAACAGTGGTAAATCTTATGAGAATTTTGTGTAGGTCATATTAATTTTTGTCCATTTTTGCTAAGCCTGTGAAATACTTTGGCTCTGATACAACTTGAATAAAATCTTATCCTGAGTCTTCCTCCAAGGCAGTGCGTATTCCTGCCAGTACTCTAGTAAATCTTTTGGGAATTATGTGTGGGTAAGCACTTGTATGTAAGCCATTTTACTGCTGTAACTAATGCATACAGTTCTTCTCTTTACATTTATAGTCTAAAAGTGGATATGTAGTGGGAAGGGAAGTTCCTGAGAGATTCCAGTATAGCGTTGTCAATTCATACTGAGCCATGTTGTTTTCCACAAGGGCTCACAACATAGTCTATGTACTGTGCTTTCGGTGTATGTTCAGATTCTCTTTTATTGGTTTCCCTCCAGTGTACTGTTCTATAAGCAAATGCCCATGTGTGATTTTGTTTTTTTAAGATGTGCTGGGAACAAATAAAATAATATCAAAACAGCTTATTGTTACAGAAATTTTTATTTACTTCATATTGATTTCATTTAACCTGTGTTCCTTTTACTTCTACCCACTAATATATTGTCCTGCCTTCTGTAGTCATAAAGAATTGGCCATTTGTTCTGTTGAAGTGTAGTTCTTCAGGTGTTTAAAGACTGATCTCATGGGCCCTCAGACCTTTTCCAGTCAGCGTTTGCTCCTGTCATTTCTCAGACCCTTCACCATCCTAATCTTCTCTACATGTGCCCAGTTTTTAAAGTGAGTTGTGTAGGCCTGAATACAAATATACCAGAGGTGGACCAATGCTTCCCTTAGTATAGTCACTAATAAATGCATGTTTGCTGGGCATTGCACTCTCCATGCAAACTGAAATTAAATTTAACAGGGTTATTTTCTCTGCATGTGACATTTTATTCACATTTCCCTGGAGGTGATTTTTTTAAGGTTCCTTTTCCTGTTACTTTATTTATCCCTACTAAAATTTGTTCTCTTAGTAGGTTTTGCTCCAGATTTTCAGAATCTTAGGATTTTGACCTGTGCCGCAGCCCGGCTGGCTGCAGCAAAATATCCGGGGGGTGACGAACAACTTGTGTATGTTGATGCAGCAGGAATAGGAGCCATTTATTGTAGGACAGAAGTGGTATTTATACATTTTACACAGCTTTAGTCAACCAATAAGGAATCTCCACACTTAATGGCTCGCTTTTGTTACTTCACAAACCACTCCCTCTGGCATTTTGCCAGGCACCATGCAGACTTGTTTACAGACTCTAACATTTCTCTGGCAAAATTAACAGGTGCCAATCTGACTTGTTTACAGACCTTAACAGACCTGTACCCAGAATATTTTCTGTGTCATCCAGCTTTGTATCATTCGTAAAATTGAGACAAATACTGTCTGTATTCTCATCTAAATAGTGGCAGACAACAGGTACTTTATAAGGGCTTGCTTGACCCACCATCCTGATCTTCCAACCATGAACAAGCATTTAGATTCCATTTGACATACTGTTGTCCACCTCATATTTTTACATTTTGTCCACAAATAGTCTTTTTATTCAATGAGTCAGTATCTGTTAACCAAACATTAAATACACAATCATGTTTGCTTAATTTAACATTGTCAGCTGCCAGACTCAAATATGGATAAAGCTTGCTGCCCCAATTTCCTGTGCTACCCAGTCAGGAAAAGACTTGAAGTTTACTTTTGCCTGTGTTTGTCCTCAGGGGCACGTCTTTCCAGAAGACTCATAAACCCGGGGCCTACTATTGGCTGATGGACAAATTCTGAAATCCATCCTTGCACATAATTCAGCTGTATCCATTGTACTTCATTGTGCTGAAAAAAAAAAAAATCTGTCTCATCATGAAGCTGTAAAATAGGAAATGATGGGATTCTAAAGGTTAAAAACAAAGTGGAAACAGCTCTAGACCTTCTGGGTATACATCATTTTTCTCTATCCATATACATCACTTTCCCTGTTTTGTAAAATGAAAATCTATAAGGTCCCTTCTAACCCTTCTCAGTGATTCCAGTTGAGTCTATGTACTTGTGTTGAACACTGCCCTAAAATTTACTATTAATTATTTAATTTTTAATTTACCCTTCAAATGCCAGACTGAGGAAAGAGGCAATTTTGTTTTCACAGAACTACTGTCAAGGAAGTGGAATTATCCCCTTTTTATTGGTGAAAAAAAGTTAAGAAACACCCTTAGTGGTAGAAAGTGGCATTGCTGGGTTATGCAGTTGAATATGACTATACCCTGTACCACTGTGCTGCTGGCTGCTTCACTGCATAGTGCAGGGTAACTGGTTTGTACAGAATTTCTGCTTTAAAAAAAAAAAAAAATATATATATATATATATATATATATATATATATATTTTTTTTTTTTTTTAGGTGGACACAATATCTTTATTTTTTATTTTTCTGTGGTGCTGAGGATCAAACCCAGTGCCTCATGCATGCTAGGTGAGCACTCTACCACTGAGCCCCAGCCCCAGTCTCAGAATTTCTGCTTTTTAAAGCAGATTATTAGTCATTGTCCTTTATAGAGGGGATGAGTAAGGAAATACAGTCCCCTACTACCGGGTGAAAGCTGCTTTCTTCAGGAACACATATCACAGAAATAGCAGAAAGTCTTTTGAATCAGTTGCTGTCTTGCTATGTAAATGTTTACTCCACAGTGTCCTGCATGGATGAGTTTATGGGTTTAATATGAAACTCAAGTGCAAGTGCTGCATCTGATGACTTAGTAAATTTGCAGTTTTGACTAATTTTGTACTCTTTGAGCTGCACTTTAAAATGTAACCTATTTCTGTAAGTTAGACATTTTCCAGAGAGGCTGGAAAGTGAAATCTAATCTAAGTTTAGAATCTGGTGGTTATAGTCAGATTATGTAGTTGGACAACTAAGAACCTGGAGTCATCTGTTCATCAAAAAATGTGCTGCTTGGCTTAACACTAAGGGCATGGCTCAATAAGTAAAAAATACGGGAAACCCAAGTGTAATTTTAGCAGCCGGAGGTCAACACTGGATAAGAGATACTGGGTGTCATGCTAAAGTTAAAAGGCATTGAGCTGCAAGTCACACTGATACCAGGAAGCTGCTCAGTGGAGCAGGGAATGCCCTTAGAAAAGCACAAACTCTCAGATGTTTCCAGATTTTCCATGGTCATTAAGGAAGAAAAAAAGGAACCTAAAACAAAAAATTCTATTTGAAAATGTTCATGTTCACTTGGAATGAAAATTTTGTCTTTGGTGTTGTTATTCTTTTAAAGTGAGGTGGTTTAAGCAGCCAGTCTGCTTACCTTGAATTGGACTTCAGCACTGCTCACGCCCTGGGACACCATTGTGGAAGTAAACCCAGGAGAGGATTTGTGGGGCAGCAGGGTCAGAAAGTTGCTTTCTTAAAACTTCCCATCCAAGTCATTTGCCCTTTCTTATCTCACATTTCCTGATAATTTTATGTCTTTGGAAGTTTAACATATAGCTCTCTAAAAACAAATCACTGAAATGTTGAGCCAAACCTATTATGACTATATATATATACGCACCCCACCTATATCACACTCCATGCTTTATCACATCCAGAGAGTAAAACTGTCTCATTACAAATGATTCACCTCCTTCTCCATAAAATTCTCCCAGCTCCCAGTGGTCTGCTTCCCAAGACTGGGTTAGAGTTTGCCCAATGTTCATAGATGGTATTAGCGCAGACATCATTCCACAGCTGAGGTCACAAAGAGGAACTGTCATGAAGAATACAAATCCTTTGGCTGGCATATCATGTCATGATCAAAGGATTCTGGTTTGCAGTGGTTCTACACTTAAATTAAGTTCTTGTTTATGCCTATAATCCCAGCAACTAGGGATGCTGAGGCAGGAAGATTGCAAGTTTTGTGGCCAACCTGGGCAATTCAGTGGGACCCTTTCTCAAAAAATAAAAAGGGCTTGGAATATAATTCATTTATATAGTATCCCTGGGTTTAATCCTCAGTACCACTAAAAAATGGGGAAAAAAAAGTTCATTTCTGAGAAAATTGATATAACTACTTGTATACAAACACAAGCTCAAATTCTGTATGTGCATGTGTTGAGGTCAGAAAGTTGCTAAGATTATGAAATACTGGTCTTGCATTTGATACCTTCAAAATAGACTACAGATATTTTGAAGAAATCTTACAAGGAAAAGCTTTAGCAATACAGGGAAATCTCCCCGTTTGTCAAGAAAAGTGCTTTTGACACTGTTAGGTATGCTCTGGGAGTATAGAACAAAGCTTTTTGTCAGAGCTTTACAGATGGAGGCTTTAAAATTATATATATATAATTTTTTATATACCTTCACCTTACTTTTATGTGGTACTGAGGATCGAATCCAGGGCCTCACGTGTGCCAGGCAAGCACTCTACCCCTGAGCCATGGCCACAGCCCAAGATGGAGGCTTTTGATCAAATAGCAAACTATGGAGTCATTGTAAAGCCACTTGCCTTTTACTTCCAAGAAATAGAGCCAGGGTACTTTGAACATGAATTTAAAAGATATATATCCTGAGACTGGGGATATACCTCAGTGATAGAACACTTTTCTGGCATGCACAAGGCCCTGGGTTAAAAAAACATCAGATGTATACCCTAAAAATAAAGGACAGTCAATGCCTGGGGAAGTTAAGAATGTTCTCACTCTCCCCAAACTCCTCCAGGCCAGTGAACTTTTTAAATATGGTTCAGGAGACTTGTCACTAACAACCATGTGAATCCAGGTAAGTACTTACTTCAGTGGAGAGCCTGGTTAAGGGGAAAAATGACCATTATTCCTTTAGTCAGTGGTAGCAGCAGTCAGGATTTCCTGATACATTGCTTTCCAGGAAATCCCAACTGCCCAGCAACAAGGGGCTTAAAAATTGTTCTGAAAAGCTTTTTATGTTCTGCAAAGTTAAATTAGACATACATGGAAACCACAAACACACAGCACCTGGTTAAATAAATTTTGGCTGAATAAAGGCCAGGCTATTTGCAAAAGGAAATCTGGAAAACATTTGAGTGGCTAACATTACTTATTTTATACTTTTCTCTCTTTAGGGAAAAAAAAAAAATAGTGGTTTGGTTTAGAGGAAATAGGAAAAAAAAAAAAAACCCAGAATTTTACTGTGGGCGAAGAAAATAAGTTCAATTACTTTCCAAATCAAATCTTAAGGGGCTATGTAGACTGAGACACTATCATGGAGTGATTGTAGCAACACTTAATACAGAAATTGGTAAACAAAAAATATTTCCCATACATAGAATGGGATGTGAGATGCACTGAAGAGGTCATATAAACATTGTTCTCCAAATTGGAATAAACTATCACTGGTAAGTGATAGTTAAAATAATTAATGCTATAAATTAAATCACTGGATTGCATACATCAAAATTTCTGATCTAATAGATCTGAGTGCCAGCATTTCATGCTACTGGGAAATTATGCTGAACCTACATCTGAGTACATACGTGACGTATGAGTTTCTCCCCAAAGGAAAAAAATCTCATTTTGTAAAATTGATTATGTTGAACAATAAGAATTTGCTAATTTCGTAGGTTAAAAACTGTCAAAAGCAGCAATTTCATATGATTTAACCTTTCATTTCTTTTTTTTTTTTTTTTTCCTAAAACAGGTCATTGGAGAAAGGGGTGAGGTGGGGAGAAACAGATAATAAACTTCATTAGGATTCAGAAAATAAAACACCTGATCAGAATCAGTGGGTTCCCAAAGGGAACTTGAAAACACTATTGGGAGTTGTATATTGAAACTATGAATCTACAAAAGGTTTCACAATTGACCTATTCATCAGAGATAGGTGTATAGAAAGTTTTAGGGGTCGGTAAGAAGGCAACGTGGGAATAGCATGGAAGATTTGTCCTTATCCAAAACACTATAACATGGAAACAACAGCATATCCTAAATTGTAGACACAAAGGTAGGAATTAAGAACTGAATTCTCAGAGCTGCTCTCAGACACTGTAAAAGATAAATGAAAACAAAGTTATCATAAAAAATAATAACAGTATATCTTTTTCACATATTCAGGTTATTAACAAATGGACCAAAACAAAATCTTGGAAATCTGTTTCTTTTAATGATTTATTGTCTCTGCAACATAGCACCATAATTTGTTAAATTAACAAGATCTGCCACTGAATCTTGCATGTTAAAAAATATATATATAACCTAAGGAATTTTGGTTAACTAAAAAATTTATCTATTTGGAAAACCAAATATCCTAAAAAAGGAAAGATATCCTAAACTCTGTAAAAATCTATATCATACATTAACATGAGGGCAAGTTGTGAGAAGACAACAATCTTTGAAATTATTAAAAACCTAGAAGTCCTTACACATTAGCTACTACTCAATTCTGGATTTAGTGACTGGTCCCTAGGTAATGTAATATATACATAAAGTTGCCTCAAGATATATAAGAGCACAAACAATAACAAAAGGAAACAAATAATAAGTTCTAAAAGACATAACATCCCTTATCAGTTTTTAACTTTTGACAGTTCTTTCTGGGAAAACAGTTCTTAAGATATTTCATTCTGTGGGGAATTTAAAAATGAAAGTTTATCTAATATTTTTTATAATACTAAAGTGTACAAAGTGCAACATGTAACAAACATAAATGCAAAAGGCTAAATATAGAAAAATAGTACCAAATGTATATAACAAAGCTATTCCAACAAAAGTCAACAACTATATATTCCATCCTATAATCTCATAAATCAAAGCTCTTAACTGTCTGGACTCATATGTGACTGTGTTCTTTCCAATATGAATTCTTTCTTCTTCCAAGGGTTGTTCTATAACAGCAGGTATGTTTCTGCCATAAAGTTCACAGTGTTCTAAAAACTGCACACATTCTTGAATAACATTGTCACGAAGCATGATTGTGTGCTTTGACATGTTTTCTAATAAGGACAGGAAGCATCTTTTGGCATAATACCAGGTATCAGTTCCTAGCTTTTTACTGTAAGGTTCCAAGCTTTTGATAACTCGAGAGATACCAAAGTCATAATTTCCTTTGGCACAATAAAGTGTTCCTATCACCAAATTCACAATGCAGAGATGGTAGATTTTCCTGTCTGGGTCATCATAGGCCAGCTGCTCTTCCTCCTTTTCAATCTTCCTCATCAGCTCCTCTGCTTCTTCATTTTGACTTGTCATAATATAGGAAACACAGAGGTTAGCTAATACAATAGCACTGACATTCAGGATGTTATCATAGTGCTTCTTGACGATGGGTTCATAGAAACCAATGGCTTCTTTGTATTTGTTCTCCTGCATGAACAGAACATGGGCCACATTCAACTTCCACACATCATGGTCATTACAGAATTCCACAGATTTGCGGAAAATCTTTTCTACCATCGAATAATTTTCAAGATTCCAGTAGATCTTTGCCTGGGCCATCAGCACAGGAATGTATTTCTCAAGGGCTTCATCATATTCATTCACTGCCTTTTTGACAGCTTCTTCATCTCTATTGTGTCTTGCTTCCTGAACTTGTATGGTAAGTTTACGAAGCTGCTCAGTCAGCATCCCTGCTAGGCCATCAAGCTTAATGAAAGCTTCTTCAGGAGCTGTCTGGCAAGTGATCAGGGCATCCAAGAAGTCATAGAGATAGGGTGTGAGGAATTTATAAGTCAAATGGGCATTTTCTGCCAGGACATCTGCTGCCAGGTCAAAATACTCATATTTACAGTAGAGCAGCAAAAGATTGCCAAAAGTCTCTGGGGGGAAGGGGTTCTGCTGGAGTAGAAACTGTAGTTTCTCAAACCCTTCTGTAGGCTTGGCATCCATATTCATGAGTGCCTGGTTGTGCAGGGTCACAGGGTCCAATTCTTCCTCTGCCCTAGGTGGCATGTCAGTGAGAGCTTCCTGGGCTGCCTCATAGTTTCTCAGCTGGTATTCTATGGCTGCCTTGAGGTTGAAGGCTTCCACCAGAGCAGTCTGGTGGAGGACTAAAGTATTGCCAACACTGCGAACATCAATGCCCTCCGTGGTCATGCCCACACCAAGCTCTGGGTGCTGACGGATACCACGCTCAATAATGTCAGCAATATGCTTCAGAGCCGGGGCATAATGCCTGTTACTGTAATAGGCCAGTGCCAGGTTGTAGGAAAGGTCAGGCTGGTAGCCTGAGGCCTGCAGGGCAGCAAAGAACTTAGCACAGGCAGCTTCATAGTGTCCCTCCTTGTACAGCAAACAACCCAGGTTGACCTGACCATCAGGTTCATTCTCACTTCCACTCTCTTCTCCCCCTTCCCCACTCAGCAGCTGCTCCACCAGGCTCCTGGCCCCTGGCAGGTCACCCTCACTGTACTTGATAGCAGCTTGCAGGCGGAGGATCCGGCTGTGGTAGGCGGGATTGTCCAGGAGGAGGAAGGCCACCCGCGTGGCCTCTGGATAAAGGCCGGCCTTGTACAGGGCCTGGGCCTGATACAGGCGGTACTGCTCAAGTTCTGGGTGCAGCTGGCCCAGCTGCTCATAGCACTCTGCGGCCAGCGCGAACTCCTGCAGGCGGTAGTAGCAGTAACCCAGCAGCGACAGGCCGGCGCGGCTCCTGGGGCTCCGCTGCAGCTCTGCGCCCAGCAGCTGCACCGCCTCGGCGTAGCGGGAGTCGCGGATGAGCCGGTACACGACGGCGGTGAACTCCCCGTCGGGAATCTGCGTGCTGCTCAGCCCCGCCATAACTGTTTGGATTGCGATGCTTGCTGGTTTCCTAGGCAACCAGACCCCCGGAAACGGAAGTCGATCGGAGGTTTACCCTGCCGCGGAAGGAGCCGATTAGGAATAAAAAGGAAACACTGACTGAGTCTCAACTTCTGGTTTCGTTTTGGATGACTCAGGACTGAGTAGTGGCAGGGAGCTGGGCTAGCGAGACGAAATTCTTCAGGCCGTTCAGTGGCGTAAACTCCACTTCCCGGCATGCATCGTTTCAGTCGCGCGGGATCTCGGGGCGTTGCAGCTCTGCATGCTGGGAGGCTTATTCTGTCTATGGGTTAGGTGCTTGGAGGGATGTGGTGTGAACAGCCTTTGTTCCTCTTTTAAAATGAAGGTTGTTTATTGTGGTTCTAGTATGCCTCCTCGGTCTCGTGTGGTGAAGTAAGGTTTAGGGTCCGAGGTTCCTTGGAATGTTCAGTATTCATCCTGTGATGCAAAGAAGTGGCTTCATTTTGCTTTTTATTTTTATTTTTTTTAATTAGGAACTGGATAGTAAAAGAAAGTTATCTTCTTGTAATAGGCCTGGAAGACTAGTAGATTCTTTTTATGTTGCCCTGAGGGCACACTTTCTAAGAACAGATTAGTACAATGAGCAGGAGTCCTTATTTGGTCGTGTGGGGAGGTTGGCCAGAGAAAAAGTCCTGTGCATCTTAACTGGTAGTGAGAGAGAATTGAGTTTTAGATCCAAGCATTTCTCACCTCCTTTTTTTTTTTTTTTTTAAATGACAAGCATTACCGGTGAATGTTAGCTGTTAAACCTGGCCATAGCCACTGCTTTGGTGTTCTAACTTTCACTACCAGGTAGAAACGTTGGCAAAAAGCATGCCTTGGCTTTTTCAAGGGTAAACATATGCAATACTAATATGTATACCTTCCCTACACATTGTTCCTTTTCTCTCTTAACTAAGTTAGCAGCTTGTGATGTGTAGGTTTGTAAGTGACAGATACTCAGCCTCTACTTTTCATATTTGAAAATATGTTTCTGGATATTATTGAGCCGATTAAAAAGTGGATTTTTTTTTTCCAGCTAGGCCCAATGGCCTGCAATTTCAGCGACTGGGGAGACTAGGCAGGATCAAAAGTTCTAGGAACATGATAACTTAGGTGACCCTGTTCCAAAATTATTTTTAAATGGTGGCAGGGTGGGGGTAGGGTGGAGAGTTTGTTGGGCATGTAGCTGTATGATTGAGCATCTCTTGAGTTCCATCTGCATTACCAGTAGGGGCAGGGGAATTTTTTTTTTCAGTTAAAATACAATTGCCCACCTCTAATCTCAAATTCTTAGTTTGAAGATCTCTGTGTAGATTTACTAGATTGTACAAGAAATAACTCTTGGTTTTCTTTATTTCTTTGTCATGTATTTGGAATAGATTCCACATTAGTGTCCCAGGTCTATTTTTGTATAAAATCTTTTTAACTTCATAGTGCCCATGATGGAGCAGTGAAAAAGTAGGGACTTAATTATCATATAAAAATACATTGAGGCACTGATAAAAAGCATAAGCCATGATATGATTGACTTAGAAACTAGAATTCAAGAGAGCGTAAGTACAATTTTTCAGCCATATATTGGAGAAGTACTCAAGACAGCAAATTACAAAACTTGTTTAACCCATTTGTAAACTGTGTTGTTTTCAAGATACTAATATCATACATATGAAGCACTTCTGCAGGTGACCTGGGGCAGGGTGTAGTCTTCCAAGATAAAGGAACTGAGATTGGCCTTCCTATCACCTGAGGTAAATAGTCCAAGTCAAAGTGACTTCAAAGCAGGTATGTTATCTGCCTCCTCAATGCATTGCTGCCCATAAATCTTTTCTGTATATAAATTTTGGAACCAATATCAACCATATTGCATGAAATTTTACCCCTTACATGTTAATTATAACATACTAATTTCATACTATTGCATGAAATTCTACTACTTATATACTAATCTTAATAACTACCCTGAATTCTGCATATTACAGATGGAGAGCCTGTGATTCAGAAAGGTTGAGTAACCTCCCAGGATCATAGAAGTAGATAAGAAGTGGCTGAACCCTGCTGTCCAAAAGCTGTGTTCAGAAGGAAAGAGTAACTGATGAATTAACTTAATCCATGTGTCATGTATGGGCCCATCTTTGAGGGGATATTAGTAACTTGCTTTTTAAAATTGTCATGATTTTTCCATTAAAACAACTGATCTTTGTGCAGCAGAAATTTGAACTTTCTGGCCTGAATTGTGTTTGTAAGCAGGTTTTAGGAAGTAATTAGTAGGCAATGGTGTAGATCCTGGTCACCTGTTACAGCTAGAAAGAGACTTCAGCTAGCATCTGAATGGTATATTATAAAGTGGCTGACTTCACACACTTAGGCATTCTTTTCCCTTACTGAGAAGTTACCCACAATTGTATTCTTCTGGATAGGATCAGACAAGAAACTGTCTACTACATGCATATCATCAAAAGGTCAGAAGTACCCATCCCAGGAGGACTGACTGTAGCTCTGGACACCACACAAGATCACCAGAGGGACTGGGGTTGTGGTTCAGTGATAGAGCATTCACCTAGCATGTGTGAGGCACTGGGTTCAATCCTCAGCATCACATAATAATAATAATAAATACAGAAAATAACGATATTGTGTCCACTACAACTAATAATATTAAAAAAAAAAAAAAGATCACCAAAGAAAGAAGCTGAGGGAGCCACTAAAACCTTATGCCAAGGCTTTTTCCAACCTGTCCTCCAGCTGTAACTCTTTCTAGTCTTCAATCCAGGAAGATATGTAGGTTGAGAGACACTGGCCAGTGTCACTCAATAATAAGGAAGTAAGGAGTCCTCTTCTTTATGCCTGCCTGATTAACATTTACTCCTAGGAAACAATTAATATTTAAAAGGCTCAATATTTTAAAATCCTCATATATTGAACTGCTATTTTGGGTAAATTGCTATTAAATCAAGGCAAGATGGCAAAACATGAAAATGGGAAATTGGCTTTTATCTCTTTAGCCTTATTCTGTTTTACAGAGTTGTATTTGCATCATGAAAGCATTTACCTTCAAATGACTTCTTGAAAATGTATGAAAAATAGAAGGATGATCGTCTGTCCTGTACATTGCTTTGATCATTACAGGAATCAGTTGGAGTTCTCTTCTAACTGTGAGCCTGGCAGCTGAAATGGGCAGGAGAGAAGCCATTCTGTGTCTTCTTCCTTGTGATGCTACTGCAGAGGCCTGGCTTATAAAAAGCAGGACATTCGGTTTAGACAGATGGAGGGTAGGGTCATTTTCAAAATGAAAACGAGTGTACCAATCACACTGGGAAATTGGCACGACCATCACTGCTGCTGTGATAGACTGACTTTTATTTAGTCTCTAATAGGCATTTGGGGAATAGATTGGCTTTTTAGGGGAGATGGAGGAAAGAAGGCCCTTTAATTAACAATAGAAATTCTAGAAAGCAATAAACTAGGTAGGATATTATAAATAATCACAAAGAATCATTTTGTTTGCAACAGAATCTTAAAAGCTGGAGCATATATAAAAAAGTAAGTCTGTAATACCATTCCCAGCAATAGGAAGGCTTTGTGTTAATAAATGATTTAATGCCTTAATGAAAGGAATTGGGCTTTCAGGAAATGGCTTAGGACTCAGGGTGGATTTTGCTGAATAAGGGGAGGCAAATTTACTGTGTAGAATTCCATTGAGGCATAATGTGGCAGGGCTGAAAAGCATGATATTTGGTTCTGAATTTATTTATGTTTCTGCCTGCCAAAATGTGACATGACTAAATTTCATGTATTCTATTTGGCAGTCTCTTTTAAAACTAGTTGCGAGTAATTATTTCTTTTTGTTTTGTAAAGATAACTAGTTATTGTTGTTGGTTTCATTGCTTATTGATGAATATTTAAACCATAGCTGTGGTCAAATATTTTTCTTAATAAAAGAAAAACTTCTTGCAAAACCATTTTCTGGTTATTTTGTGTCCCGTTCATTTTTGACCATTTTCTTCAGGATGGCCACTTTGGGAGGCTCAGTTTTCTTACTTTCTCTGGAGTCCAGATTGACTTTTTGTCCCTATGCAAACATTAATGATTGTAGGACTGACCCTCCTGCTATAATTCCTCTTATTTTATACTCCCCAGAACGAAAAACAGGGAACAAAAGAATAAATTAAGCTGGGTGCAGTAGTGCATAACTGTAATCCTGGCAACTCAGAAGACTAAGGTAAGAGGATCACAAGTTCAAGGTCAGCCTGGGCAACTTGGTGAAATCCTAATCAACTTAATGAGACTCTATCTCAAAATAAAAAAATTAAAAAGGCTGGAAATGTAGCTCAGTGGTAAAGCACCCTTGGGTTCAATACCCAGTACCCAAAACAAAAAGAGAATAAATTAGTGCTAAATTTGTTACGTAGTTGACTGATGTTTAGGAGCATATGTTCAGTCTTTCAAGACTTTCTGAAAGGATTCAATACCAGATCACTTGGAAAGATTTACATTCAAATGGTGGGAAATTTAACCTCATTACGAGATTAATTTTTTTCTTGGGTAGTTCCATCTCTGTTAGTATTTTTAAATAGTAATGTAGTTCCTTCTTGAATATACCTTGCTTTTGATCAAACCATTTCTATTTCTGGGTTTATGGTGTTTTGTCCAAATTAACTTTATACAATGATATGGCCTATAAAAAGGAATTGGCAAAGAAGATACAATTGTAGATACTGCCATTGAAAATTCATTCCCCAGAGTTGGAGCTTGCTGTGGGAGGCATTGATGGGCTGTTACCCAAATTACTTCATTTGAGCATCTTTTACTGCTTTCATTTTCAAAAAGCAAAAAATATTGAAGTATCACTTTTTCCTCTAAAACTGGTACCATTCACAGCCAGATATATCCTGTATACCTGTTTCTATTTCTGCTATAGAAATAAAATTAAAAATTGATGGAAAATGTCTCTGAAACCCATGGTCAAAAGATAAGATTCCTAAAAGAAAATGTTATCAGCCTCTGAACACATTTTCTGGCTTGAAAAGTTTGCAAACAGTTTTTCCATGGTATGAGTCATCCATGATGCCTTTGATGACCAGTCATCCACCTATCTCAACACACATTTGCATTGACTGTTGCCTAACATGATACATGTCTTCTCTATAATCCCTGATCAGTGACCATTTGAACAACTGCCTTATTACATTATGTTTTAAATTGTCTTTTTAAGATTAATGCAGTATACACAATTAACTATCCTCAGACCACACCAGTTTAAAGAATGACTAAGAACTGGATGACAGTTGCCATGGTATTTGAGCAGTAATATAGGGGCTGTACTAGTTTTTGAAAGCCTTTTCTGTGACAATCTCATGTGCTACTGAGCTACAGCCTCATTCCTTTAAAAATTTAATTTTTAAAAATAAGAGAACAGATTCTCAGGGTCATTGCTGGTAGACTAAGAGACCAAACTAGAAAGCAAGGATGTTATTCAAGCTTCTTGCTCCCTCACTCTCACATTCTACGATCAAGTTCAGATTCTTTTGCCTCTGAAATATCTCACTATATATTTCTCTTTAATCTCTATCATTACTTCTTTTCAGTGTCTACCACCACTGCTCTGGTGGCTATCCATCTCTTCCTAGACACTGCAACTAGCCTTCTTATTGGAACCTTTCAAAGATTTTGAGGCATTTTATTTACCTTCTTTGTTCAGGGCTTTGCTTTGGGGACCTCACTAAGCCTTTAAATGCACTTAACAATTTCTTTCAAGAAATTATGAGATTTTTATGCAAAATAGTACTCCTGGTGGCTTCTCTTCCTATGCCAGAGTTTCTGTCTCAGGTGTGTAGAATGTTATTGCTCACCCCCAAGGACTCTTGCTGCCTTTCTGTATGGGAATGGCTTGGGAATGAGAGACTTCGAATGGTTTTAGAAGGAATTGTTTCTGAATACAGTATTATAGTGACTTCCTTCTCCTAAAGTGTTTAATAACATTGTTTTGCTTTTTTAAGTATATCAAATACTTTCCTTACCTCTGGATCTCGATGCCATGTAAGCATTTTTAGAGATGATTTTTTGTCCTTTTTTTGGCCCAAGCAAATCCTATATACCTGGTCTTCTACTTATAATGAACCTATAAAAACAATAAACAAAAAAGTTATCAAGACATGAAAATGTTCTCGGCTAACAGCATACATTTATAAGAGGCTATTTTACTATGAAGCCATCTAATGTTAAATTCCTGTTCTATCATCACCAACAGAGTAGCCATGGAAGGTTCTTAACCTCTGATAATAATTTTTTTATTGGTAAACAGGGACAAAAATATTTTCATTAAGGGAGTTCAGTATCACACAAAGCATTAGCCAATAGTAAATAGCTATAGCACTTTAATTCTTATTATTTGTTTTCTTTTTTTTTTATCAATACCAGGGATTGAACCAAGGGTCTTACACACGCTAGGCAAGCATTCTGCATTCTACTACTGAGTTATATCCCCAGACCTTAAGCTTTTATTATTACTTTTATTGTAAATGAAGCTATTGAGGTTTTAAAAAATCTCACTAGACAGTTTTAGGCTTAAACAATTATAGGCCAAAATTATTGAGTTAAACATCTTTTATCTAGGAGTAGATGTTCTTCTGGTACTTCAGACATTATGTTCCTAAGAGTGCCTGATAAACTTCAAAATGGAGAAGGGCAACTATCTGGCATAAATTAATGTCTTCACTAAACCTACTTTTCAAAGAATTGAAAGATCTAAGTTAAATCTTTTTCTAATTCAACAAATTCATGAGTGCCTCCTCCACTGAAGTAATTGTGCATTGTTTCCAATGAGCCTTCAAGAAATTTATAGCCCAGAGGACATACTACAAGTACATAGAAAGTTACAGCCCAGTTAATATATGCAGTGCCTTAAGAGTGATATGAAATGTCACAGAAATTCAGAGTTATAGTAAAAACTACCCCTCATTTGGCTAGAGTAGTGGTTTGCAACCATATCAGATACTTTATCCCCTCTTCTATAACAAATATTTTCCAAGATCCTTTTTATTACATATTTGGAAATAAAACGTATATGTAATATATAATATCCCACACACATAATTTATTTTCCTTTCTCTTCTTCTGTTTTAAAAGCTTTAAGTGCCCAAACTGATTGATCATAATTCTTAGTCATTGATACACTACCTTTATTGGTCTGTGCATGGTCCTCTTCTAGTCTTCTATTTATTTAGTCAGGTACAGTCTTAATAGAATAATCACCAGTAAAGCTAAGATGTAGGACCTTTACCATAACCTACTCTGGATATTTCCCCCAACCATCTTCCTGTCGCCCTTGTTCTGAGTAACCAACCCCCCAATTTCATGTTTTCATTGTCTTGTCTTCCTTTTTAAAAATATAGCTTCATTGTATCTGTATGTTTTTTGTTTGTTTTGCTGTGCTGTGGATGAAACCAGGGCCTAGTGCATGCTAGGCAAGCAATTTGCTACTGAGCTACAGCCTCATTCCTTTAAAAATTTAATTTTTAAAAATAAGAGACAGGATCTCTCTGAGCTGGTTTTGAACTTGAAATCCTTTTGCTTCAGCCTCCTGAGTGGCTGAGACTACAGGAACTACACTGCACATAGCTATATGAATTTCTTGAACATATTTTCATTTTAGATATTTTAGTTTTATGAAGAGTGTTCATATACCATGTACACTTTTCACTTAATCTTATTCATCCATGTTGTTGCATATGTCATTGTGGTTCGCTGGTTTCAACTACTGTTTTATATTCTATTGTGTGGATGTACCAAATTTTACTCACCCCTTTTAAAGGGTATTGCAGTTTAAAATAAGTTTTTGCTGTATGTGCACAAACCTGGCACATACAGGGTAGGTATTTGCCCAATCGGATATTAGGATTTATAATAGAACTATGGAAATTAGGACAATATGGTGTTGATCCAGAACTTAATAAAGTTTACTTTTATGCACATTTTAATATTTGCTTCTTGGTATACACATCTAAGAGCTTTTCTCGTATATACTGCTAAAGTGAGATTGTTGTATTATTACATTATTTGAATGTTTAATGTTAGCATATAAAATCAAAGCACTTTCCACAATAGTTTCCCTAATTTAAATTCCCACCAGTAGTGAATAAGATTCTGTAAATCTGAATCTTTTCCAACACCTGCAATTGTCAGAATTTAGGTTTATTAGCTATATATTCTTTCTCTTCTGTGAAAAGTCTGTTTTTATCTTTTGCTCATTTTTTTATGTTGGGTTGTTAGTATTTTTATTGATTTTAGGAGTTCTTTATATACTTATATGCTGATCCTATATCAATTATATGAATTGTAAGCATCTTCTGCCAGTTTGTAACTTTTCACTTTCTTTAAGTTAGAGTACTTAATTTTAACATAGTCACATTGATTAATTTTTCAGTTAATTCTTTTTATGTCTTATTTTAAAAATTCCACTTTACTCTAAATTGTATTAATTTTTACATTTTTTCTGTATTTAAAATTTTAATCCATCTGGAATTTATTTTTATGTAAAAATAGGTAGAGATTAATTTTAATTTTTTCTAAATTAATAATCATTTTTTCATAGCTCCATTTGTTGAATTGTCTTTTAGTATACCTCATTTTGACATACCATATTGTCATATACAGAGTTCCTATGTGCATAGGCCTATTTCTTGCCCTTATATTCTGTCATTCAACTTTATCAAGTTATGGACCAACAACATATTGTCCTAATTTTCATAGCTCCATGATAGATTCAAATATCTGATTGAGCAAATACCTATCCTGTGTGTTCCCTTTTCAAAAGTGCAGTAAATTGTTGTATCTATTTTTGTTTCTTTAATTTTCCTTACATTTCTAATTTTTAAAAATCAAAATAATGTCCCTATTGTAATACAAAGACTAAATAGCTGGGCATGCCTGTAATCCCAGCAACTCAGGAGGCTGAGGCAGGAAGATCCCAAGTACAAGGCCAGCCTGGGCAGCTTAGTGAGACCCTATCTCAAAAATCACAGAGGGCTGGAATGTAGCTCAATGGTAAAGCATCCCTGGGTTCAGTCCCCAGTGCTGAAAAAGATTAAATAAATAAATAAATAAATAAAGTTTAAAAAAAACTAAATGAAAGTGATTTATAGTCAAATAGTAGATAGACGGACAGATAGATCCATACCATAAACATTTTTTATGGTGTTATCCATTTAGGTTATGGCAACACCATGAAAACATCACAAATATTTAAAATGGCCCCAACAAGTAGAGCAGCCCCTATCGAGAACCGACAAGGAAGAGAACTGGAGATGTCGTAGGGAAGGGAGTATGTTAGTGGAGCTTTAAAAGAGGTGTAGGGTTCAAGCTGGCATATCTGAGAGAACATTTCAGAGAATTTTTTAAAAGCACTGATTATATTCATAGAAAGTTAGAAGTAGGAAATTTGTTGTTTGCATTTTTCGTTTTGTTTTGGGGGTAATGGCACAAACCAAGGTTAGCTAATACCTAAATACTACCCCTTATACTGGTGTAGCTCAACACACAGCTGACCCACCTGCTTTCTTTTTGGCAAAATCATCTAGAGACTAAATTAAATTCTGAGAACATGAACTAATAAACCAAAGCAATAAATCCAGCCCTAATAAAAATGAAATAAGTTCCCCACATTTCATTTGAAGTTGTAACTTTATTAAAGCACATTTATAGTATATGGAATTTATTAAGCACATTTGTAATAACATTTTTTTAAATTGACAACTATTTCCTATGTTTCACTTTGCCTCTGTGGATGGCTCAGATCCTTTCTAAAAACAAAATTTTGACATTTTAAAAACATGATTATGGTTGCCAAGGAGTAGAAGAGTGGGTGAACCGTTTCAAGTTGGTTATCTGATGAGTAGGCTGGACTAGCTGAGATCTGCTATCTTTCTTAGATCAGGGTTCCCAGATGGTGTTTCAGTCAGCTGATCTATTTGTAGGAAGCAGGATTGGAGGGTTATTCATTCGCCCATCTAGTATTTCATTTCTCTACAATTTTAAGGGTCTAACTAGCAATTTGCTTTAACATGAAATGGCTAGTGTTTTAGATAATGGTGTTAGGAATTCCTTGAAGGTCTCATAGCTAGTTTTGATGTTGAGGATGCTCAGATTATGTATTTCATAGTGTAAAAATAAAACCATATCACCGATGTAAGTTTGTAAAGGACTTTGAGCCTGATTCAAAATACAGTACCTTTGAAAATAATCTTATTGAAATCAGAATTCACTGTATCCAAGTATACTCTTCATATGATACTTAACTTAAAATGTTTGATACTGACAACACATTCCAGCATTCTTGTGTTCTAGGTTGCCATATTTTGCAAATAAAATTATAGGACATTCTGTGTAAATGGAATAACTGTATTTGAAATGTACTTATATTAATTCATTATTTATCTGAAATTCAAATTTATGGACATCCTATATATATCTGAAAACATGCCCACACCACAATATTTTATACTCAGATTCTGAATTCTTGGGCTGGTGATATAGTTCAGTTGGTAGAGTGCTTGCCTCACATGCAGAAGCCCCTGGGTTCAATCCTCAGCAACACACACACACACATACACACACACATACACACAGAGAGAGACTGAATTCTTGATTTTTCTCACATCTTACTTCTTATAGCATATTCTCTCTTTAGGTCTTATAACTGAAAAATGTGGAAAAAAACTCCTTTAATTACTTTCTCCCAAACACCCTTACCACCAGGCATTGAGTAGAAATAATGTTGGGGAAGGGGATATATGTGAGAATAGTTGTGCTTAAAAAAAAGCCATAAAACCCCACATCTCTTATTGTACATACAATATGTAGCTAAATATAAAAATGATCTTTGGTTCATTTGGATGCCCCTGTATTTAATATTTTTATATATTTAAGGATATTAATGAATGAATAATAATAATCATCATTATTTTAAACCTTATGCCTTGGGGATTTTGATAAATGAATTTGATTATTTCATCAAAGAAATTTAATTTAGCTTCTTTTAATATAAGACGGGTATTCATGGCAAAATAAACAACTTTATACTGAAAAACTTAGTACTATTCTAAAAAGTCCATATGTCATATCCTGCATTGTGAATTTCTCATCTTTTGGGGTCACAGATTCATTCTCTTTCTGGATCATCTCTTATCAGTTCTTATCTCTCCTAGTTTTTCTCCATTCCTTGGCCCCTTCCTCCAGTACTGCTCCTGGAAACTCAACAATTTTCAGACTATTCTGTTTTATATAGCCCATACCCTAAGGACCATGCTACTATAGCCAAAGTGGCTTATCAAAATGTTTTGGCAAACAAAAGACAAGTCTTCTTTCGGTCAATTCTATCACCAGTCCTTAAACAATGTTTCCCTCCCCACTATTATTATTAAAGGGGAAAAAGACATAGGGATAAAAAACGCCTATTAACCATGAAGATGAAAGAGACCCTCTATGATCAAGCCACCATGTAAAGAGGGCTAGAGATCAGAAGCTGATAGAACTGCTCAGGAGAAATTTTCATTGGGCCCGGTTGGAGAAGCCTAAGGTAGGTGATCAGGTAAGGTTCTGAAGGGCAGGAGGAGGCCATCATTCATCTTTTCCAGCTTTCTTTCAGTACCTGGAACAGAAGAAACATTGCTGGCACCCAGGGATGGATACTGGATTCTTCTATGGAGCAATATCCTCTTCATGATGAATTGTATGCAACTGGAGGGGGAACGGCTACAGAGGAATGGAGAGGGAACTGCTGTTAGCAGCCTGATATGTGAACCGCTTGAGATTAACTTTTGGGTTCCCCAGGAAAAGTGACAAGAGAAAGGTCATAGGAGAGATCACACCAGTTATTTCTTCTAGAGAGAAAGCATTAATGAGCTGGATCATGAAGGAGTATTCCATAGGTAATCTCACTTTAAGAGGTAGCAACTTACATTATGCTAAAAGAAATACACCCACATATAATTTTTTAGTATTGTTGTTACTAGATAATGTGATGTAAAGGTGTGTTAGTCAGCTTGCATCACTGTATACAAAATACCTGATAAGAACAACTGAGAGGAAGAAATGTTTACTTTGTGCTCATGGGTTCAGAGGCCTCAGTCCATGGTCGGCTGACTCCATTGCTCTGGGACTGGGTGAAGCAGAACATCATGGCAGAAGGGTATGGCAGAGGAAGACTGCTCATCTTATGGCAGCGAGGAAGCACAGAGAAAGCAAGAATCCAGGGACAATATATAATCTCCAAGGGCATGCACCCAATGACCTGCTTCCTCCAGTCACACCCCACCTGCCATTAATCCTCCAGTCACACCCCACCTGCCATTAATCCATTCACATTAGTATCTCGTAAATGGATTAATCTACTGATTAGGTTATAGCTCTCATAATCTAATCTTTTAATCTCTGAACATTCCTATATGATCTAAAGAGCTTTTAGGAGACACGTTATCCAAACCATAAGAAAAAGCAATGACTTCTTGCCAAAGAAATGGTTGCATTGCTCCTAGAAGATTATGATAGATTTCTCCTTTCCTGTTTTTAACAAATGGGTTAGTAATGTTGATTAGTAATGTTTTTAACAAATGGGAACACTTAGTATCAGATAGCCTATTGAGATAGGAACCACGAGCTGTGTTAGTTCATTCCAACTTCATGAATCTAGGACTACAAATATTATTTCGTACAGAGATGTTTTGAAAAACATCTCTATGTTATTTTGCGATATACAAAAATATACCCACCATAAAGGAGTGATAAAAGTCTAAGGTGATGGATATGTTAATTACCTAGATTTGATCATGACCCAATGTATATGTGAATATAAACATCACATTGTACCTCATAAATACATACACAAACACATATATTATGTGCTAATAAAAAATACAAAAAAATGTGAAAACTACAGCAAATACCTTCCAGAGAAGAAAAACAAACAAATTGAACAAACTGAACTATCGCCAATGTGGGAAATGAAAAATGGCAACCAAGACCTGTCTGATGGTTGAAGGAGAGAGTTTGTCTCCTTTCTCCTGGGAGCCACATTCATTACAGTTCAACAGGGTGACTCCAACCGTCTATCTTAGAACCTTAGTGAGATGTGTGGAGGTAAAAGCTGCCAGTCTGGGTGGCCTCATGAGAAACAAATTCATTTGTTAGATGGACATTTTTAAAACCTGCCACATATGTTAGCTATTTTTATGGCAATTAAATTGGTGGATCTGAGAGGTGAAGGTGCAATAAAACCTTTCACAATAAACCACGTGGAAAGTCATCTCATTCAACCCCTGGAGGTCAAAAGCCACAGTACCATGTTGCTTTATACCACAAAGAAGAATTAAGACTCTTAGACTGCTTGACTTTCTCTTTTTGCTTTATAGACAGGGGCTCTGGATTTGAGGTGGAAGGAGAATTTTGTGTGACATAGCAGCAGCAGGGCTGGGGGAAGGTGGGAAGGCTTCCCTTGCCAAACCTAGGGAGTGCTTTGCTAGCAACTTCTAGAGCTATGGCATTTCTATGTCATCCTTTGCCACCTTCAGGAAGTACATATTCTTCCTAAGGGATATGGTGCCGCAGTCCGGCTGCAGCAAAATAACCGGAGGGGTGACGAATGACTTATGTACCTTGATACAGCAGGAGTGAGAGCAGTTTATTGTAGAATAAGAGCGGTATTTATACATTTTACACAGCTTATCTAATTAGCATAAAATAGATACAGCAGTCAACCAATAAGGAATCTCCACACTTAATGGCTCACTTTTGTTACTTCACAAACCACTCCCTCTGGCATTTGGCCAGGTGCCATCCAGACTTGTTTACAGACTTTAACATTTCTCTGGCAAAATAACAGGTGCCAATCTGACTTGTTTACAGACCTTAACAATATGGGGTGGGGAATTGTTACTTGATGCTTTTCTCTAGGACAAAGGTAGATGAAGTACATGAGTCAGAATAGGCTTCCATAGTGAAAGGGCTTGGGGTTTACGAAGTATAGACAACATATTATAATTTTATTGAGTTATATGCATGGTATACGGCTTTCAAAATACTAAAGGAAACTTCATTTTCTCCTGAGAAGATGTAATGGTGTAACTGAAAATTGATTCTTATAAGGGTTCTAGGACACTTTCTTATTAATTTGCATTTTGAAGACCTAAGCATAAGTTATTTAGCTATGTAAGAGTCTAGAAAATCATTATAGTAAAAAAAAAAAAAAAAGTTTTGGGGACAAAAAATACTTGAAGTTTCTCAGTAACTTTTAAAGAATAACTAGTAAGTTTATCTGTTTTAAGTTTGTTTTGAGAACTACTCTCATTTAAATTTATTTCCTAAAATAGGCTTCTAATGAAGTCAGCATGCTATTCAGTTCCTATTTATCTTTTCTACTTAATTGTTTTAAATTTGAGATTTTGAACAACTCCAGATAGCATGAGAGGCATGCTGAGAACTATTTAAAAAGAAAGATCAGATTTGATATTAACACTCAGAATACTCTAGGATTTGAAATAACCAAGTAACTGTCATTCTCATTTTCCCTGTAGAAGATCTAACTTCTGCCAAAGGGATGATACAGGCATGTAGGTCATGCTCAGTGACCTTGGGTGCAAACTTGGGCCAATTCTGGATGGATGAAGGTACCTAGACAGTGTTTCTGTCTGCCTGATTCTGAAACACCTTCACCGTGTTATTCATTGTGGTGAAGGATGGTTTCTGATCAATAGAGGACGTGTAGATAAAATAACCAGTCAATGAATGTAAATTTTATTCCTCAGGTGGTTGCTGAGTGTGACTGAGGAGCCTGAATGGCGCCACACTTAGAACAAACCTCCAAGATCTCAGTTGTGCACCTTCAGCTCAACTCTGCTGGGCTGGATCTTAGGAAGCATCTGGCACAAACTTCTCATTTTACAGATGACAAAACTGAAGTTTTGAGAGGTAGGGGTGACTTTCACATTCAAAAAATTAGGGCAAATACCAAGGTCACCTGAGTTCAATTCCCAGGTCTTCTACTAATAGTTGTGTGATTTGAGGCCAGTCATTCATCTGCTCTAGACCTGCTTCTTCTAAAGATGAGGGCTTGGGTGATTTAATATGTTTTTTTTTTTCTTTTGGTCCCAACATTCTTCTCTCCACTGTACTATATCTTTGATTTCATTTATTCCATAGTAAAAAGTAGTTGTTTGGAAGGAGCTGCCCATCAGGGGTCATGTTTCGCAGTTTGTTTCCCCTGTACTCTCACCCCTTGCCTGTAGCTGGGACCAGTTCCTACCAATTAGACGTGACTGAAAAAGAATGTCATCCCCAGGCAGACCAATTAGACGTGACTGAAAAAGAATGTCATCCCCAGGCAGAAGCAATTAGGAATTAGGTACATCATTCGCATTCTTTCTTTCCCATCTTCTGACTGGAATAGAAGGACTTAAAGATCCTCAGGGGTGATAGAAGAACAAGACAGAAAGGAGACTTGAATCACTCCGCAGAAGACTGCCTGTTGAACAACTGCGCTGGACTGTCATGTGTGTAAAAAATAAACTTCTATGTCAATTTTTGTTGTTATTGTTTTTAAAATTAGTATTATCCTAACTGATGCACCCAAGCAACAGTGACTTATTGAATGTTTATTACACACATCAGCCTGAGCTAAGACAAATGGGTATTTCTTTCTAAGGGACTACCTTTTGCAGAGGTTCAGAAATAAGAAAAAATTATACTCATCCAAGGAGTTTGGTGGCTGCAGATGAAGATGGAGAGATAAGCCAAAGTTGGATCTGATGGGAAAGGCTCACATTATACTGAAGCCTTTGAATAAGGTTCCCAGGAAAATGATTCTGTCATGCACAAGCCTTGCAGCGGGTGCCTAAGAATTATGGAATGATGCTTGGGACCTGTGGGTGTGGTCTAAAATTTACGTAGGCAGAAGTAAGGAACTGGTCTAGAAATGGTATTAATGTTGTGTCTCTTTAACAAAGGAGATATCCAAATGCTTGCAGATCATTTGGATTTGACAGAGCTTAGCAGCAAAGAACAAAGATAAACAGCTCTGAAAAAATACAGTTAATTCACCAGTGATGTGAAGCAGGCATGGATTCAACTCTCAGATGCATGGAAACAATACAATGACCCTTAAGGTAGCAGCTCAAAGCAAATGTTTCAGGGCCATGGTGGGACTTGAGGTTTAATGCTAATGAAGTCTCCACTCCAGAATGAGAAGACATTATTTGCATCATGATTTCTGACGTGGCAAATAGAGGAAATAAATCAGACATCTCTAGCCCATTTCCAGTTGGCATCATTTGATGAAATTTTTTTATTGCCTTTATTCTAGGTTTTCCTCACCCTCAAATCTTCACAAAGGAGGGAAGATAAACAACAGAGCCTCCCCTTTCCCAAACCTCGTCTAATCTTTTCATAATTCAGGATCACAGAGCTGCTGTAGAAACCCAACCTCGGTGCTGTACTTATTCCCTGTGTGGTGGCAGAGCAAATGATTCCATTTACCAGCACTTCAGTAACCATGTGGTGATAAATAAAGCTGCCACCCTCATGCTTGCCCATTGTGTTTAAAATGACACATTGGATAAGTGGGTCTCTATTGACTCCACTTTTATCATAAAAAGTCTAAAAATGGTCTGCAAATACAGTAAATCAATCTCTAATATAAACTTCA
Organism: Callospermophilus lateralis; assembly: GCF_048772815.1. Taxonomy (NCBI): domain Eukaryota; kingdom Metazoa; phylum Chordata; class Mammalia; order Rodentia; family Sciuridae; genus Callospermophilus; species Callospermophilus lateralis. The sequence continues at coordinate 54,054,401 of NC_135313.1, read as the reverse complement.
AATTTAGAAGAAAAAACCACATAGACCAATGTGAATTGGATGATCAGATGGTGAGGGCTTGAATACTACAGAGATAAAGCCATCTAAAAATTAATTCCAGTGGTCACCTGGATGTGTAAGCTTTCTCCTTTTCTCCCCTCAAAGCAAGCTTGCCCCTGTGAGAAGGCAACTTCATTCAAAAGTAAAGACACATGGAACCATGTCAACATTTTTAAATGCTGTATTTCTGACTGCAGAATGCTAGGATTAAAAAACACCCTTAGTGCCTATTGGTTCTATTAATAGTCAGCTTTGCCAAATCCATGCTGTGCTCTCTCCTGCATTACCTCACCAAACTTCTCTGAGTCTGTAAATTTTCTTGTCAGATCTCCTACTCTGCAACCAAGAGCACTCTTCTTTCTTGGTAACAGTCACAGGAAAGTTGAGTTGAAGTTACCCATTGAGTGCCGTGGTCTGGATGGGTGCTCTCTGAGATGAATGACTCAACATACCATTTTGTTGATCTATGATATTAGATTCCTTTGCCTGTCAGTCAAAACCTTCCTCAGTCCCACCCAAATCTCTTTGTGAAATCTTATTTCCAGCCCCTTCAGTTTTTCCCCTCTGTGCTCCCTTTTCTGCCTCTGCTCTTGCTCTAGGTCAGTTGTCTACTCAGTTACCTTTCTCTCTACTCTGCTTACATTCTCCACCCAGTCAAAAGTCCAGCTCAAAGTGCAAATGTGCTACAAAGCCTGCCCTTGAAGTTGTCTGTCTTCTGACCATCCAATGCTCATTATCGAGTTCAGGAAATCTGTCTTTGCAGGGATGTTCACAGCAGCAGTTATAATAACAAAAAATAGGAAGCACCACATGTTAAGGTCTGCACCTGTATCCAGTAGCCCATTAAATTCATGTCCTTGAATATTTAGTTGGGCGAGAATCTAAATTTAAAGACAGCATAGCCCAATCTACACCTGTGGAGCCTAATCCCCTGGAACCTCTTTCTTTACTACTACTGGAAAATTTATCATGTAGGCTGGGTATTATTAATAACTGTGCTATTCTATCTCCTGGTGAAATTACTGATATACCCTTTGGAGAACTAGCTATAATTTTTATTTCACCTTCATAATCGGGATCAATTACCTCGGGACTTATCGTAAGTCCTTTTAGAGTAGAAGAACTGCGTCCTAACAATAAGCCTACTGTTCCTTGGGGAAGAGGTCCTTTTACTCCTGTGGGAATGATTTGAACTCCCATCTCTGGAGTTAGTACTGCTCTGGCGGAGGCACAGATGTCCAACCCTGCGCTCCCTCTGGTTCGTCTGATGAGAGATCTGATGGATAATGTGTCCTGGGCACTACCCTGATGCTGTTGCTGGGTTCCTCCATGGTGTTTCTGGGTTCCTCCAGTGCCCCGTACATTTGTGGTCGTGGGCCCCGGAGCATTGGGCCCCCCTGTCCGTTTTTTGGCAATGGAGCCCAATGCCTTTCTCCACGATATTGTGGGTAAACACCTGGTCCTTGTCCATTTTTTGATAACGGAGTACCCTCTATGGTGGTTTGAGAACGGCATTCATTAGCCCAATGTCTCCCTCTACGGCATCGTGGGCAAATACCCGGTATTCTATTCCTTTGTCATTCGTCACCCCCCGGATATTTTGCCCAGCCAGCCGGGCTGCGGCAGATGGTGGCCCGTTACGGGGAGCCCTGGGACACTCGGGGGTAAGTGACGAAAAAAGCTGCCCGTCCATAGATAGGACGGGAGCAATCTGCTCGTCCCTAGGTAGATAGGGCGAGAGGAAAAATGGCCATTTGGAGAAAATGGAGAAGATTGATGCAGTATGTTTGTGTCTTGTTTTGTCTTGAAATGTTGTATTGTCTTTGTGATGAAAATATGGAAGGGGTGAGAAGTAAATTGATAAGGGAAAAAGGCACCCCAGTGGAACCAAGAATAGTTAGGGCATGTGTTGATAAAAGCCCAGAAACTCTAGTCAGAAAGAAAAAGAAAGTTCAGAAGAAGAAGGATTATCAGGAAAAAAGTTGCATCAAAAGGCTATTACTGAATACTTTTCGATACCAGAAGGTGCGTGAAACGACAAGGCGGCTGCCACCTGCCCAAGCTGATCATGGCGCAGCAAGAATTTTCCAAGCGGCAGTTGCGGGCTCTTCCCCGCCCCCCTGCCCGGGGGAGCGGATCGCCACTGTGAGCCCAAATCTAGACCTGATCTGGAGGCACAGTCTCGCAGGCTTTTGCTCCCTGTGCCCGGAAGCAGTTTGAGTCTGGGACTCTCCCCAGGGCCATCTGGGGCTGCCCGGGATGCTACAGCTGGCAGAAGACACTACTGGTGTCCCTGAAGTTTGATCATTTCCAATGTCAGTAACTACAATGGGTCTCCCACACCTGGAAGCTAATGAGTAATGAGCACTATTAAGGCTTATTTCAAATGTAAAAAACCTTGAAATAATGTACTAAATTGTTCAGAAGGTTGTTTTCTTAGTGAAATGCTACAGGATTTTCTTTAGCCATCCGGAGTTCCTGCCTTCGTCCCAGTGCCAATGAAAACAAAGGTGAAAGAATTTACAGTGTTGCTGAGAACCAGAGGAAACTTCGGCTGAGAACCCAAGGAGACTTCGGAGCTGTTGCTGTTTCTGCTGCTACAACTTAAGCTGGCTGCCTGCGGAACTTACCTGGACTGTGATTTTCCTGGACTGTGAGTTAATCTATTGAGACACTGCTTTATCTGGACTGAGACAACAAACTGTAATCTACAACAAATTGTAACTCGATATCTTTGCTAATGGTGTCATTGCTGGTATAATTTTTCCATCAATTAGCTTGGAATTGTAACATTTTGTATCCTCCCTTTCTGTTTCTAGCAGGTTATTTATGGTGTTTCTGTAAAAAACCACTATGGTTGTTATTTAAATTAAACAAAAGGGGGAAATGTTAAGGTCTGTAAACAAGTCAGGATGGCACCTGGTATTTTGCCAGAGAAATGTTAGAGTCTGTAAACAAGTCTGGATGGCGCCTGGCCAAATGCCAGAGGGAGTGGTTTGTGAAGTAACAAAAGCAAGCCATTAAGTGTGGAGATTACTTATTGGTTGACTGCTGTATCTATTTTATGCTAATTAGATAAGCTGTGTAAAATGTATAAATATCACTCAGATCCTACAATAAACGGCTCTCACTCCTGCTGTATCAAGGTACATAAGTCATTCGTTACCCCCGGTTATTTTGCTGCAGCCGGACTGCGGCAACCACAAATGCCCGTGGAGAGTCCATCAGTTAAATGAATTATTGTATTCTTATATATTTTCGAGAATGAGGCAGCCATTACCCATGTTGATAGAGATCTATATATTTACTGATACAGAAAGTGATAAGAAAGAAAATATATGGTTTTGCCCATTGTGTTTAAAATGACACATTGGACCAGTGGGTCTCTATTGACAAAACAAAGATAAATATCGCCCACCTGCTTCAATTGTCAATGGCTCATGTCTTCCTCTCAGTTCTGTACTTGTCCGATTAGGACCCCATGCCCTGATCTTAGAAGTGGCCCAAGGCTGTTTCTGAAAGTCTCCAAAGAGTATGGAGGGAGGTTCATGTACCCACAGCTGCAGTGACCACACTGCTCCTGCTCTCAAAGGTGCTCTAAGAAGTTTTGTTGCTTCACCTTCCAATGGAGCCCATGGTGGGAATGATATGAGCTGACATCAATTCCCCTGGGTCTATCTGGCCTCCCTTCCTCCTTCATCCTCCACACATGACGAGAGGACACAACAAGCCCTGACACACAAGATGAGTAGGGCCTCATCTCTGCCCTGAAAAGGCTCTCAGACTTTCCAAGCTTCCACTCACAGATCTTGCTTAGAAGTTGCTTTCTAACTATAACATCTCAGCCCTCTGCCCTCAGGTAGGAACATGGAACAAGTGCTGAGTGAGATCTGGGTTCAAAACCCAGCTCTGTCACTTTCTAGATTCCCATCCTGGGTGAGTCATTCTCTCTGAGACTCAGTTTCTTTGTGTCAAATGGGAGTGGCAGCACTACTTACCATGAAGCTTTGTTGTGAAGAGTAAATGAGATGTGGATATCAGTTATTCATATATCATAAAAACTTCCCACACAGGCCATTATTAAACACACAACCCATCCTGCTCCTCCTTTTATAACCTCTGTGGAGATATCTGCCATTTTGTATAACTTCTGAGAATTTTAAGCTCTAGTTTTTAAGGGGATACATAAAAGCCCAGGAATAGCAACAATACTTACTTGACTTCACACATCTGACCTTCAACTGTCCCTCAACATGTGAGGAGCATTAGCAATGATCCTGACTCAGGATGTTTCTCACTATATTTTAAGGATCTAGGGTAGCAACACCTCAGTGGACCTAATGGCTTTTGTTAGGAATTCATAGCCCAATCTCTAGTTCTCATCTATCTCCTGAGATGGGATCTACGTATCCACTACCTTATTTGTCAAATAGGAACCCTTTGCTGAAATACAAAATGTGCATTCCAGGAAACTGAGAATTTGAACAGGCAACTCACACTCACGAATATTGAGGAGCATTAAAGAAATATGCTCCTTTATCTTGCTTTTTCATTACTGAGATTTTCTTGGAAGAATTGTCTGTTCTGCTCCAAAGACTTTGGGGTATGTGGATCCTGTGTGTTTCCCCGTGGAATGGTTTCTTTTGGAGGTGTCAGGTGGGGTTACATGGTGTTAATAGGTTCTTGGAAGAGCCACTGTATCAAGTGGAATTACTTAGGTTTGATCCTTGGCTGTTATTCAGATTTATTTAATTTCTGTCTCCTTCCTCCACCTCCCTACCTTCAACCTATTAAAGTTTAAGCCCTTTGGCCCAGAGTTCTGGTTATATTATTTGTATCTCTTGGGGGTGACATACTCAACATTCTTGCCCTTTATACTTTGAAGGAAGCCTTTTCTCCCCATTCGTGAAGAAGTTCGGTGTTGAAGGGAAAACCTGCCTGTGCTCCTTTGATCCCCTTCTGGAGTCCACAAACTTGATGGGTCCTTACTGCAACGATCTAAGTAGTTGGCTTAAAAACAGCACATATGGACTTTACCCTTATGTGCACAGCTTTCGTTTCAAACCCAAGCATATCCCAATCCTTCAGAAACTCATTCTGGGTCAGATGTTGCAGGGATTTCTTGCTAGCTATTTTTTGGTTTGATAAAGCTAGAACCCCCAATTCTGTTTGATAGACAATCATTCTCTCAATCTCTATTTTTATTAAAAGATAAAATGTGTTTATTGGAGAAAATTTGGAGTGTAGAGATACATAAGGCAGAAGGTAAAAACCACACATTATTGGCCGTCATCCTGAGACAACTGTTATGAACTGTTATTAACAATTGGCGTATGTCTTTGGATCTTTTGTGTGAGTTCAAATAGCCTTAACAGTCTACTTAACAGAATCGGGACCATCTTGTTCATGTTCAAGATTTCTTTTTCTCTTTTCTTTTTCCACTTAAATACATTGGCCATGTAAGTATGCCTGGTTAGGAAGACTAACTCTTCAACAGGATTCCTCATGGTCACAGAACACTGACAGCACCTGTCCTTTACAGCTCGTCATGTACCACTCTCTGTGCTGAGCTTGTCTGGCTTCTGGTGGAAGTGATTGCACAACTTCTGGGGCTGGGAACAGCCTCTCTGGAATCATCCAGGAAGTCTCACAAACCAGAAGGAGTAATGTCAGCATAAAAATATGAAATATTCTCATATCAAACAGAGAAGATAACCACTGGATCCATTCATTTTTGTCTATAACTGTCCAAAGTTTGGAATGCTATTTTTGTCATTCAGTTTATTTGTTCATCCACTTAAGTGGACTATTTTTTCAGAAGTTTTAAGTTTATAGCAAAGTGGAGAGTTCTCATATACTCCCTTGCCTACTCCTCCCCAACCCTCCCCTCCCCCATAGTTAACATCTGGCACCTGTGATATGTTGGTTACAGTCCTTACAGTCCTGTGAACAAACACGGACACAGCATTATCAACAAAAGCCCATGGTTTACATCATAACTCACTCTTAGTGTACTTTCTATACGTCTTGGCATGACATATGCTATAGTTCAAGTATTTTTGTCCCTTCCAAAGATTCACGTGTTAGACACTTAATCCTTAATGCAATAGTGTTGGAAGGTGGAGCCTAAGTGGGCGTGTTTCAGTCATGAGAGCTCTGCCTTCATTAATGAATTTATGTCTTTATTAAACGGGATTGAGGGACGGGTTTGCTCCTGTCTGTCTGCCATGTGAGACACAGTGTTCATTCTTTCTTGCCCTCCTGCCTTCCACCACGACAGGACACTGTTCCTCCCCTCTGGAGGATGCAACAAGAAGGCCTTCATCAGAAACCAGATATTGGAGCCTGGATCTTGAACTTATAGCCTCCAGAACTGTGAAAAAATAATTTTTTGTTCTTTATGAATTACCCAAGTCTCAGATATTTTGTGGTAGCAACAATAAAATGGAGTAAGACAACATGTACCTTATACACTATTGTAGTTGGCAGGATTTCACTGTTCTAAAAATCTGCTGTGCTCTGCCTATTCCTCCCTCCCTTTCCCTAAAAACTGGTAATCACTGCTCATTTGATTGCCTTCATAATTTTGCCTTTCCCAGAATGTCATATAATTGGAAGCATACAATATGTGGCCTTTCCAGATTGGCTTCTTTCACCTAGTAATATGCATTTAAGGTTCCACTATGTCTTTTCATGATTTGATAGCTCGTTTATTTTTAGTACTAAATAATACTCTATTGTTTGGACGTGCCACAGTTTACTCATTCACCTCATGAAGGTCATACTTGGTTGTTTCCAAGTATTATGGTTTGGATGTCAGATATTCCTCCAAAGCTCCTGTGTTCATGCAGAAGTGTTCAAAGGTGAAATATTAGATCATGAAAGCTGTAATGTAATCAGTGAATTAATCCATTTGATGGATTAATAATGTGAAATAAACTGCTGTATTGGGTAGTAACTATAGGCAGGTGGGGTGTAGTTGGAGGAAGTAGGTCACTAAAGTATGCCCTTGAGAGTATCTTGTCTCCCTGGCTCCTCCTTTCTCTCTCCTCTCTCACTCTTTTCTGGCTGTCACAAAGCAGCTTTTCTCTCGGACTCTATGCTTTTTTATGATGCTCCACCTCGTCTTGGCTCAGAGCAATGGAGTCAGGCGACCATGCACTGAACCTCCAAAGCCCCAAATAACCTTTTACTCCTCTAAGCTATTCTTCTCGGGTATTTTGATCACAGTGACAAAAAGTTGACTAACACACCAACTTTTGGCATTTACAAATAAGGCTTCTATACACATCTGCGTGCAGGTTTTTGTGTAGATAAAAGTTTTCAATTTGTGGGTGAACTTTGGGTAAATACTAAGGAGTACTATTGCAGGGTCATATAGTAAGAAATGTTTAGGTTTTGTGATATGCCACCAAACTGTCTCCCAAAGTGTCTGTACCATTTTGCATTCCTGTCAGCAAGAAGTGGGAGTTCTTTTCTTTTCATCCTTGCCAGGTCTTGGTGTTATCAGGTTTTTGGAATTTCAGCCATTGTGAAGGGTGGGAAGCGATACCTTTTTTAAGATAATAAAACTTTCCTATTTGAAATTGCCTGACAATGAGTATGAATGTGAATATGAATCTAAATGTATTACTCCCTCTCCATTCTTAACTTACACGAACTTTGGAGAGCCACACATTTTGCCCCTTAGCTTCTTGGTTTTAGCACCATGTTTGGCATCCTGTTGGTGGCTAGTAAATATTTGCTGGTTGCTTGGTTTTCAATGACCTGGTTGCCCTTACTTTCAAGAACTACAGGAAATCTATTTCAGGAGTTTCAAACTAGCACATATGTATATGCACATACACACAAAAACACAGGTACTCTTCTGCTCCAGTTCAGGACAGTATTTATTGACTCCCTTGGAGTTAAACATACCCCCATTTCTTATGCTCACACCATATTCTATATTAATCCTGCACTATGTGCCTGGTACCCAGTAGGTGGTAACCAATATTTGCTGAAAAACTAATGTACTTTGGACTGATGTGCAGGTCAAGTTTGCTGTTAAAGAACTGTATAACATTCCTGGTTTCATTATTTGCAGTCATTATTGAAGCTTTTTCACAATAGTAGAAATCTTTATAGGTTTTCCTTTGTGAGCCCTTGGCCAAATGTGGAGCCGACCCTCCCCAGTCCCCCATCTGCCCACCTCCTGCTTATTGTCAAAAACACACCACACATTGTAGCAATCATATTGCCAAAGCTTTATGGCATTCATAAATTGAAAACTACTGCCTCTGACAGTTATTGGGTCTATGTCAACACCAGATCATGTTGAGTCTTCTGGAATGTGTTTGTGAAAGCACTATACCAACCTTGGAAGCTGTTGACATCAGAGGCTGTAAGTTAATTAGATGTGGCCCCAGAGCACTGTGGGTCTTGATGTCTAGGATAATTTTTTTCCTTTCAATTCATTTCTTCAATTTGGTCCCAGAGTAGTAGCTGTCTTAGCTGCCAGGTGTGGTGACGAGAAAGCCAGGTTAGAGAGAGAGTTCAAATATCTGGGTGAGAGATGATGTCTAAGGACCAGGTCCCTTTCTTCCCTTTTGGCAGTTGGCAGGAGGAATGGTTGGGGACAGTGAGAAACAGTTCTAACTTCATGTGAAAGTTGTGAAGAAAGAAGAGACTTGGGCTGGGGATGTGGCTCAAGCAGTAGCGCGCTCGCCTGGCATGCGCGCGGCCCGGGTTCGATCCTCAGCACCACATACAAACAAAGATGTTGTGTCTGCCGAAAACTAAAAAAAAAAAAAAATAAACAAATATTAAAAAATTCTCTCTCTCTCTCTCTCTCTCTCTCTCAAAAAAAAAAAAAAAAAAAGAAGAGACTCACAAGAAGCCTGAAGAAGTGAGTCACAGACACATCACAGGGCCCTGCCTGTGTGGTACAGCTTTCCTACATGTATCCAGAAGTCCCTGAGAGGAAGAGACCTGATCAGATTTGGGTTTCCAATAGCACTCTTTGACTCCAGTGTGGAAGAATAGTGAAGGGAGTCAGGGAGACTTGTTAAGAGACTCTGGCCCTCAACAAGTTAAAAGTTGGGGGTCTGAAAACTTGTTTATAAATGAAAATTATTCTGGGGGTAAAGAAGACATTAGTGCCTAATTTGATTGTGGGGAGAGGAGAGAAGGGATCTGGGTGACTCAACTTTCTGGCTTAGATGAATGGTATTAGTCCTTTATTCAGGTTTTCAATGAAGTAGGAAATAGCTCCAAGACTCTGCTCTCAAGGCCTATCCTACTTACAAACTGTAATGGAGTCCCCTCCTGCTTTAAAATCTTTCACCATTTTTCTCACAGTAATATCCCATTTTTGACAAGTTAGAGAAAACAGGGGGGTGAAGAAAAAGGGATTCTCTGGGTTTGAGGTGAGAAAACCAGTCAGTTTTGAACACCCAGTTGTTCAACTCTCCTCTAGTGGAGCCCTGATTTCTCTTTGGGGAAAGAACAGTCCCCTGTGCTCTGCAGAGTCTTACAGTGTGTGTTAAATAAGTCAATCAGATATATTTGTTTGGATCATTTAATGCCAATATTGCCAATGAGATTCACCAGGAATCCTGAGCAGTTGGATTCTGGGACAAAAAAAAATTGTTCTGAAGAGATTCATTTGTATTATGTGCCCTGTTATCTTGATCCCAAGTCCTTCCCTTCTTCTTGCTCTAAGACAAAGGTAGTCAGTATTTCTTTTGATTTTGTGAGCTACCCAGTATCCTTTCAGTGAAATGTCATGTTTTCTTAACATACTTGCTTTCTGAGGCTTGAAACTAGGGAAACTTAGTGGATGCCCAAAAGGGTGGCAAGGAAAGCTCAATATCCCACCACTATCCTTGTTGGGCCCACTTTGGGCTACAGAAGAACCAAGAGCACTTCTGCTGCTATCAGAATGGCTACCCATGCTCTGTGCAGATAGATCCCTGTGCTGGTCTGTGACAGCAAGTCAGGTTATGTCCCATTCATGTCAAACCATCTTTCCCTCCATTCCAGGCTTGACTAATAATGTTTATGGGAATTGCTTCAGCTGCCTTGCCCAGCTGTCGGGCTATAAGAAGGAGGGTGTCATCCTCAGGACTGTCCCCAACCAGGGCACAGAAAGGACAGAAGAGGCTCTGACTGCTAAAGAGCAAGTGAAATTGGAGAGCCATAAAGAGAGGAGACAACAGATGGAGGTGGCCTCAGGTGAGCTCTTTGCCAATCCAACATTAGCTTTCTCCACATTTTTTTTAAAGGTACCATTTCCTAGGTTTTGATGCCAGAACTTTTGGAAATGCCAGGCCTAAGTGCCAGGGCAAGCTGGAAAGCTAGCCAGCCTGTGCTTCAAGTGCCAGGAGATCACAAACGTAGCCACTAATAGCAGCTTGCCTGGTAGCTCAGTGCCTTTTCATTTCTGCCAAATTGATGCAGCCATCAAAGTAATCTTTCAGGCCTCGTGGTCCAGGTGGCAGGCCCAGAGAGGCAGACCCAGCCGGAACTCTGAAGCTGGCCTCTGGCAATGTTTTGAGGGCTTTAACAAATGGTCCTTCTTGTCACATTTAGATATTCTGTAGCCACCTAGGAACTTCAGTTCTGTCAGTGTTTCCTGCAGCCAGGAGTGATTGCAGAACATCTGTCCGCAGTTGGATCAGGCCTCACTTCTCTCTTTTCCTTTCAGCTTCCTTTAAACAAAGAGGCTTCCCACTTTCTTCTACATGACCATGGCCTTCCTAAAGTCACCTGTCAAAGAGCATTAATACACAGATATTTGTGTTTATTATTTCTGCAAATAAATATCAAAGGCAGCAATAAGAAGAATTACCTTGAAGAGGTTCCTACTATTCATTTCACATGTATACCTGATCTAAAATATTAGGCAACTGGGAACTATACATGTAAATTTACTGTATCATTTATTGGGCACCTATTGTGTTCCAGGCGCCATGCTAGGTCTTATTCAGGAAGCCCTCAAATAACTTGGTTGTCTATCTAATAGGTGACAAGGCCAAGTTATAGAAAAGCAGACCTCAAGATCTAATGTACAGCCCAGGTTCAGCTCAGAACACAGAAGTTGTGAAGTCATTTGGGTAGGGACTGTTTTTAAATTACCCCATGGTCCAGAGTAGGATGTTCTATGCCATCAGGAGAGTGCCTCGGCTCTCTCTGGGATGAATCACACCTCCTTGGACAGTCAGCTCTCCAAGTACAAGTGTCTCCAATTGTAGAGGAGAACAGGATGAATCTCACCTTTGATGTGATGCCTCAGAAAGTCCTGGTGGATTGTTGGTCTCATAGGCTTAAGCAAACTCAAGGGTTTTTAGGGATCATTTTAAGCTTCTTACAGGTTTCACAATTCAAGACACAGCACATCTAACTGCCACCTTATTTAACATGTAAATTTACTCACTTCATTTTAGCCAACACTTCTCAAGCATATTTTCACAAGACAGAAAACATAAAATTATAGCAATTAGTGTTGTATTTTATACCCTGCTCTCAATTGACAGCACACTTTCTCTTTACTTATTGTATACACATTAAAAGATTGATTACCGTCAGTGGTGAGAGATTTTGTTGACATAGGTTAGGGAGTCTCATTTAAAGAAAAAAGTAAAAATATGGAAACTAATGTTTGTATTGCCATCTATCATTTGGGGACAGCTATGCTAGGCTTTGTTCTCACAGTAATCCTGAGAAGTAGGAATTGTCTTACTTTTACCAATTGTGAAATGAGGCTCAGAGAAGCCAAGTTCTGTGAGTCTGTTGGGTGGAGTTGGGATGTAATCTCCTGTGTATTTGATTTGTGTTTTTTCCTCTATTGTGCTGTACTATAGTGGGAAAATGACAAGTTCTCTAATCAGCATTCCCATGGAGCTCAGCTGGGTGAGGAAAGACCTTCCAGATGCCAGTTCCCTTCTCCCCTCAGGGATTTCAGAATGGGTAAAATCCTCCTGGAGGGTGACAGAGGATGGTAGAGATAAGCAATTTGAGAAAATTTATGGCCTGGGCAGTGGAGGGCCTACTCCACTGGGAACAAATATACATGTCTAACTGTTTGACCTGTATGATGTCCTATAGATGCTGTGTGGAGAGCTGAGAGAAGTGAAAAGCTCATCTGTGGGAGGAGTGGTGACCAGGGGACTGTGGTGTTAGCGCCAATAGAGCTCCCTCCCCTGATCCCTGCCACCTTGAGGGCCAAGAGGCAGGTTGACACTTGGGATTTCCATAGCTCCTGGCACCCTGTCAGCCGCCATCTGTGAGTCAGCCTCCCTGCTAAGGTAGCCTCCCTGCCACTGCCCAGATGGAGGGTTGGAGTAGAGCCACATCTGGGGTTCAAGGCCCTGAGAGATCCTGTCTCACCCAGGAACGTAATCAAACTTTATTCTTCTGTACTGACCAGTTTGGAGTCTGTTTTCATTCAACTGGTAGCAAAATGGAAATGGATTTCCATTCTAACTGCCTGGAAGGGGTTTGCTAAGGTATTTCATAGGAATCTGATTTAAAAGATTTAGAATATTTGTTCTAAATATTTAGAATGCAAAGGACTGAATTCATGGCATATAAACCTTGCTTTTTCTTAATTAAGTCAGGTCTGGCTTGAATTTTACTTGAAAAAGATTGTTTTTAGCCTCAATGAGACTCTATGTATATAGAATTATCTTGAAACTTAGGCTTGTTTCAAATGCAATAGTGAGATTTTTTTTTAAGAGTGTGTGATCAAGTTGCCAAGGAAAACCAGAATGTGCTCCTACTCTTTGCTGGTCATGTCTGTTCAGAATTTCTGAATGAAGCAGAGAGTGGAGGTCATTGTCCACAACACTCTTAATTGAAGCTTAAGGGGAGAATCCATTCAAAAGCCAGAAGGTGGATGGATTGGGAAGGATCCAGGGATAATTTACAACTGGGTGACCATTTTAGGGCATATCAAAGTCTATCATATATCTCATTTATTTATTTTATTAATAGATGTATAATACATTTTAATGGATAACCCAATTAATTACAAAAGAGCATCTATAAAATTAACTCCTTGTTGTTTGTGTTTGGAAAAAGGATCTACTCTATGTGTGTTTGTATGGACATGGAAACATTTCTGAAGAACTTGTAGGAAATGGTTGGCAGTGGTTCTCTCTGGCAGAGAATGAGATGGGAGGCAGCACAGGAAGAAAACACTCACTCACCATTTCATACCTTTATGGACTCTTGGGGTCTTGTTGAATATCCTAAAATCTTCAGTGCCTGAACCACTTGTCTAAGTGAAATTGTCACCGGTGTGCATGGCATTCAGTGCCATTTATAAATATTGAGTACACTAATGGGATGAAGAAGGCCAGGTATGTTTATTATACCTTAAAAGATCAAAAGAGGGACACACCAAGAATGTGCTAACCATTAGATATTCTTTATCAGTGACAAGCAGCCTTTAAAAATGACATATTCTGGATCACTAGCAGTACTAGAAATTTCCTTTCCCACTGGACAGCTCTGCCAGTTGTCTTCCCAGCTGGACAGATGTGATATCTTGATCCTTTCCACCCGCTCTATGCTTGTCCTGAAACAAAAAAGACCTTGAAAGACAAGATTGGCTATTCAGGGTTTTCTCAAGATCAGGGTGCAGTTCTTTAGCTTTGCTGAAAATTTTGTATCAGACTTTATCCCCGTTGAATACAAATTCCAAGAAGCTATTGTTCTGGACTAAGCTCCTAATCTAGGCCCCAACAGACCAGGCTAAAAATCCAATGGAATCACTCGTGCTTAAGTTACACTTCACCCATCTGAAATGAAACTATTTATCTGACCTTAGGAGAAATTAGGATTAGAGAAATAAGTCAACTTTCCCTATCAGGCCAGTTTCAAATGACATGATACTGAAGCTCCCTCTGCCTTAATACTTACACACACACACACACACACACACACACACACACACACACAGGTAACCTGGACCAGTATGACTTGTTAATTCAGGAGAATCTCTAGAATTAAAGTGAGAGCCTTTGAAGTCAAGTGACGTGTTTAAGGTCAAATTCAAAGTCACCCTTTCTGAGTCCCAGCTCAGTACTTTTTTTCCTACATCTTTCAAACAAAGATATTTGTATTCTTAAATATGATGGCTTTTTGTTCTTCAACATAACTGACAACTTTGTTGGTTGTTAGAGCCCAGGAGAAGCATCTGTTTGATTAGAGCTTTTTGACACTTCATGTATTCTTGCCAAAAGTGAGATTAATTAGGTAGTGCACTGGAAGTTCTCTCTTGTTCCAGAGATCTCTTGGGCCAAGCTCCTCTTGTTGGCACAGAGGAAATTTTCACAGTCAGAAGGAGATTCTGGGTGAAACCCCTGGCACACAGAGAGGTTCAACCTATGAAGGAGTAGGTCTGGTGTCTAGAAACACTAGTGTGCCAGGCACAGCTCTGGTACAGAAGGACAGCTGAGCAGAATCCATAGCCCTTCTTGTTCTGGTGTTAGAGTAATTGTCTTTTCAGGAGCATTTGCTTCTGTTTCATTGATTTCATATATTCATATGTTCACTCATTTATGTATCCATTAATTCAACCTATATGAAGTATTGCAAAGGCATGGGAGATGCACGAATAAGATGTTATCCCTTCAGCTCCTGTCCTCTCTGCAGACTGTATTGGTCATATCAATTCTGCACCTGCCTCACTGACTCTCTTTAAAGCAATGCCATGCTAGCCACTCTCCTGCCAAGGTAGCCAAATATGGCACCCTGTAACCTGCCTCTGCATCCAGGCCCATTGGACCCATACTGGGTACCTCACCCAGAGAAGCCATTCAACTTGCTCATCCATATTGTGGTTGACTGGGAAATATGAACTGGGTCAATCAGATTTGTGCCACTGGAAATTTGAATTTGGAAATGTGGAGAGAGAGAGGCAGTCCAGGAGTATAAACTGAATGGCTGAATGAGGTCAAATAGGGCTATGCAGGCTGAAACCATGGGTAAACTTGAGCTTATGCTCAAGTGATGGAGATAAAGAAGCTGTGATTATAGAACAAGGGACACAATGGTGAGAAAATAGACAAAATCTCCCTCCTTGCAGACCAAAAGTCATTTAGATAGAATTTGTGTGGACAAGTCTAGGTCTACACCAAATTCATGTACTCAACAAGTCCTATAGGAGTGTCACAATTTTCAGCTCCAATATGCAATGGCACAATTTTCAGCTCCAATATGCAATGGCTGGGAAATGGTGGGGTCCTTCCTGTCACAGTGCCTCTGTAAAGTGAGCCTTCTTTACCTCTCAACGTCTGCTCAGCAAGACTCACCTCAAGCATTATCTTCTCCAGTTTCTCCCTACATATCTGAGGCCCCATCTCCTGACCAGTCAAAGCAGGGAGCCTTTCTGAATGTAAGCCTATAGGTATATGCCCTTACAACACTGTTCCTTCATCTTTGTTCATTTATTCATTTAACGCCTCAAAAAAAAAACATTTAAAGCCCCATTTTTGTGTTAGATGCTATAGAAGAAATAGAAAAAGTAGTTCTTTGGTTGAAGTTCTTCCTATTTCCTCAAGAAAGAAATGGGGCTTAGCAGGTAATTCGATGTGACAGGTGCTGAGATCTTTTTGATTGTTGGCTCCTCACCAGCCTTCCTGTAAGAATGTGATTTTACTGCAGGCAAAGACTGCATCTCTGCCTTTGCTGTAAACTTATTAAATAAATAAATATGGAGTTTTAACTACTATTGCTGACTTTTTGCTGTAGTAACAGGGATACTATCTTAAAACACTTTACAGTTGTTTTATCATGTTTGATATCAATTTCTTTCTCTTCAGACTTTTCAATATCATTTTCCTAAGTGAGGTGGGGGGGGGGATGACACTCAGAAAACGAGGTGGACTTGACATAGGGACAGTTGATTTTTAAAGAGGAAGTAGGAAGTTCTTCTGGGAAAGAAAGGATTAACAGCCAAACATGAGGCCCAGGTATTCTCAACTCTTCCTCTTTGGGGTTGAGTCTGGGAGTGTTGCTGTGGGAGAATCACTCAGATAGATTTAGGGAATATCTAAGAGCATGATCATTCTTTGTTGTTTCAGGGACAGTTGTAAAGGCCTTATACCTCTCTACTTGGGATCAGCATGGGCCTACTTCTCCCTGATAGAAATGGCTGAGGGAGATGAGCTTGAACTAGCACTTCTTGTGGTTCACTTCTTGGCTTCTAAATGATGCATAGTCAGGACAGAGGAGTCAGTGATTTGAAGAGGAGTGGTAGAATTCAAGGCACATGCACCAGGATGAGAAAGCTATAGATTTTTATTCATAACTGGAGGGAAATAGCAAGGTTTATGGATTTGGGGTCATAAGCAGTGGGTTCCAGTGCACCGTTTCTCTCTCTCTCTCTCTCTCTCTCTCTCTCTCATTCACAATAAATAAATAAATAAATAAATAAACCAAAGTGAACCAGCCATACTTGATACATATTTGAATTTAGTTAGTGCCATTGAACTTCCTTGTCAGGGACAAGATTAGATGAGCCACTCTGAAGTGGAGACTCAGGAGGCAAGTTATCACTTGAAAATTTCAGGGAAGGATTCTGTTTGTACCTAATTGGATTATATGTTTCCTTTTAAGAACCAAGTATATGAGGTGCTATAACTGGACCGAAGATGATACTCCCTGTGGCTAGTGGTTACTGAAGACATGGTATGTTTGGGGAGAAGGGTACTGAGCAGATAATGGGCCCCTGTATGTCCACTGCATCCTGAATGGGCACATCCTTCAGTTCACTTTAAAGGTATTTCCACCTTGGAGCCATTCTCTGGCATGGTATGTAATCCAGTTATTTCATACCAATAAAGCTCAGCAAGCTTTATCTTTGCTTATGGCAGTGTTTGACCTCCTCTTTGACCTGTTATTCCCATAAAGGACCTAGGATATATGAGGTGGGGTTAATGCATGCAAAGGAATGGTCAGGCATTACAAGATGGTGGGTTACTAACAGAGATGTCTCTAATTAATCATGCTCACTTTCAGATGGGAAGAGGGCAAACATTGACCAAGGACTTGCCGGCATGGGCCTGTTTGCACTGCTTCCAGTTGTCATGTGAGCAGCTGGCTATTAGGAGCTCATCCCTTGTCAGTGAGCACAAAGCTCAGTTAAGTGTTTTTTGGGGGATGAGGGTCCAGAGAGTCTTAAGAGAGAACTGAGTGTTTCTCTGCCACTTATTCAGGTCGCATTTCAGGATCAGTGGGTCTGTTTGGGAACCTGAATTACATCTCCTAGGGCTTAACAGAGCTCAGATTTGTGTTTAGGCAAAGCCAAAATCTTAGAGGAAGGGGCAAACAATCCAATCTGGCTCCTGATTGACTACATTAACTACATCAGGCTGAGGGGCAGGGGTGGCTGTGTGGGCAGAAGAGATGTAGCCTACTTATGAAGTTCAAGCAAATGGGCAGGGACCTTTCAGGCCTTCCTGTCTATACTGAAAGGAGATTCCTGTGCCATGCTACATACTGAGTAGCAGTGAGGTTCAATGCAAATGATGTGACAACCAAAGGTCAGAGTCAAATGTGTTTTAGCTCTCAGAGCTGCCTGCCAATTGAGATTGGCCCTATCAAAACTGTGACATTTCTTCTTTCTAGGCTGCAGTCTCCTTTCTGGGACACACTGGTTTCACCACCAAACAGCTGATCTCTACCAAGTGGTTCTAGATGTCTTTGATTATTGAGGGATCATTGATGAATTACGCTTGTTAAAGAAATGTTAAGCTGCCCACTCCCTGCCTGCCCCCAATACTAACAAATGATTATAACTTTTCTCATAGTCTCTAAGTCAGGTAGAAATATTTTTCTTGAATTCTGCCTCTTCAGCTCACCACAGCTCTAAGTTCTACAGGTCAGTTCTACCACATTCTGTCCAAGTCATTTATAAAAAAACATTGCATGGGAATCATTATAACTGAATCTTTACTGAGACTTTCTTGTAATCAAACACCACTTTCTCTTTAGTTGCTTACATTTGACCAGTGTACTTTCCTTTCATCTCTATAATTTCACTTTTTAAATTTTCATTAATTTCCAGATTTTTAGCTTTATGTGTTTGATAATTGGGCTTATAATATTGTATTTTTGTTCAAAATATTTGCTGCTCCTCCCTAAGGTAGAATTGTATTTCCCTAGTGTTTTAGTCCATTGGGCTGATATAACAAAATGCCATAGACTGGGTAGTTTATAAAGAATTGAGTTTTATTTCTCATATGTGTGTAGCCTGGGAAGTCCAGGATCAAGCCACCAGCAGGTTCAAGTGTATGAGGGTTGCTTTTGGCTTCTAAGATGGCGCCTCATTTCTGCATCTTAGGCAGGGAGGAATGTGGTGTCCTCCCATGGCAGAAGATGGAAGGGCACGTGAGTAGAAGGCTGTGTGAAATTTCTTCTATAAAGGTCACATTCACAAAAGACAAACCCTCCAAATTGTCACTTCTTTCATTTGCAGGTTCCTCACCCATTCCTACCTCATGAAGTGTCTTGAAGAACAGAAATAACATATGCCGGACTGTCACCATATTACCTCCTGGCACACTGTGACTCTTAGAATCTGGAAAGCCTGCAGGGGAGTACTGGATAGGCTGACTGGCAGGGTGGGAGCTGGCAGGCTTTCTGCTGACTCTGGAGTTTTTGCTGGAGATCAGACCTCTCTGAACTAGGGGCAGTGGCACACTAACTCTGATGAAGAAAACCTAGGCTTAGTGAGTGTGAGCAGGAGTAGGAATCCCTAAAACGATCCCATTCAATTCAAAACAAAATGACACCATCAGTATTGAGATATTTATTTTGCATAATTAGCTTCCTAGATGTCATTTTAGTAAAACAAGTTCAGAATTCATTTTTTAAAAACTTTAAAGTTTTCAGTGAAAGCAAATATTTAATATATTTTACATATGATAATTTTATTAACTTAAATATCAAGTAAAAACAAAAGTCATAGATATAAATGGTAAGCATGTGTTATCATTTCTGATACAACCTATGCCTTGCTCCTGGCTCTGCTCTTTGCTTTCCTTCAGTTCCCACCCTACCCTTGCATCCCTTGGAGCTCCTGCCTTTGAAGTCACTGGCCCACCAAGACTTTAGCCCTGCTTTAATTTGGCCCCTTGAGTGGAGCTCTCAGGGCAACCATATCTACAACTCTCGCTGGCTAGTACCTTCCATTGTAGCAGTATAATTGCTCCCTACTGACCAGGAGGGATGGGTCCACCTGGAGTCTCGATTTTCTCTTTCCTAGGAGAGAGATCCAGCTCCTTCCACCAAATCCTGCTAAGCCATTGGGTTTGGGGTTGGGGGTTGAGGATCTGAAGGATTAACAAAAGTTCAATGATAAAGAGGTGCTGGGAGAACTTGTGGTGTGGGTGTCAGTAATGGGGTGGATGATAGGTAGGGTACAGGTGGGGTTGGAATTGGAAAGAGAACCAAATTAACTCATGTCCAAGACCCCAGGTGGACCTATCTCTCCTGGTTAGTGGGGGATAATCACAGTGCTACAACTGGAGGTACAGGCCAGGGAGTATCACAGATACATAGATATGGTTGCCTTGAGAGCTCCCTCCTCTTGGGAGGCCAAAGTAAGGAAGGAAGGGCTGAAGTCTTGATATCCAAAATAACATTATAACACCATTATTGCCACAAAGAGGACTCTTTGTTCTTTACATGTTTTTTTTTTTTTTTTACATGAAGTAGCATGTTAAACCAAACATTGAAAACTGGTATTACAATCACTCGATAGATTCCTCACAACTGGTACTTATAAAAGGTGTAATCTCTGAAGACCTAATCTAGCCATGATTCTATTGCTTCTTCCTTTTTAATCCTCAAGATTCCTGTAGTCTGGACTTCAGCCTGAAAGACATAAGCTAACTTTGGGAAGAGGAAGAAGGGAGGCAAAGAGAAAGGAGGTGTCGGTGAAGATGAGGGTAGCTGAGCTAGCCGTGTCCATGTGCAGGCTTCCCCATGGGCTGCACCTGGCAACCCTCCTCGCCAGCACAGACGGAAAAACTGATTGAAGAGGGAGCAGGGAATTTTTATGATGCTGAAAGATTTCCCGAAGGCGGATGTTTTTGTTTCCTGGGCAGCCTATACTTGGAGGGTAGGCAGAGAGATGGACTTGCTGTCATTTGGAATGGCTCTGTCCCTGTGGTGAAATTGGCCTGGCAGGGACTGAGAATGCATTGAGGTGGTTCCCTAGTTTCATTAGCTTCCTACAAGTTGAAATCCTCATTTCTCTGAGCATGTTGCCCTTTAATTATTGTGGTTTCCAGAGACCTTGCCTTCGGCTTTACCCAATACAAAACAATTTGGTTACGTGCCACAAAGAGGATTCCAACAGCGCATATAAGATCTCTAATTCCCTGAAATTGATATGTTTTTCTTCTTATTACTGCTATTCCCACACATGCCTGTGACATGAATTTGAAATGTGCTATTCATATAAAGACTGCTCACTGTTTCACATCATCCTAACAATGGGTGAAAGCATTTAAGCCATCCCTTTTAGTGCAAAAGACAGAGAGCTACACTAAGCCACTATAATTCGCTTTGAATGTTTTTTGTCATGACACAGTCTGCCATACATGAGACCAAGATGAAATGCCATTTCAGCTGACTCTGTGACTCTGTGTGAGTATGTGTATTAAAGCACCTATTTAACACATAACCACAGGCCAACATGCCTTTATCGAAGCACATGGATATCATTATTGCAATTGCATTTTGGCTTGGAAGGAAATACAGCCGTTAACCACCTGAAGTCTCAGTAGACAAAAAAGGACATCATAAAGTTTTACAACTGTGGGACAGAAGATTGCAAAATCTAAGATACATTATAAAAATTAGGAACAAAGTTATGTTGCATACTTGAATAGTTTTGTCACAGGGTTGATAACTAGAGCTTAGTTATTACCTGTGACTAAAATATTCCATTTCCACTAAGAGGTAGAGTAAAAATTGGAAAAACATAAGTTGCTGTATCTTTGATCCCAATCCCACTTTATTCAGACAATAAAAGCAGAATTTCTCACAAGCCTTCAATATATCAAAACAATGTGCTGGGATTACTTACATTTTGAATTTGTATTGCCAGCCTTTTGCTGGCAACAAAGATGACCATCCTGAAGATACATGTGTGTCAGTTTCTCTCCTGATCAGGTGTTCCAGCAGATTCATTCTAACAGAGCAAATCCTGTTCAGGTCCTGGAAGATGAAAACATTTTAACCTTTAAATTATAAACGTAAAGGTTATAAATTTATAACCTTTATAAATTTAGTTCCTCTGGGAATCAAGTTGAGATGCAGAAATCCTGAATGAAACCAAATGCTTTGGGTGACAATTTCGGTTGGTTCATATTAAGGCTGATTCTCTTGAGGGCTGTAGACACCATAAAGGAAGCTTTCTCTACTGTGTTCAGCTACTGTATTCAAGGTACTGAATAACTCTTAATGTTTCTAGGGTTTCCTAAATGGCCTAAAAACAAAGTGAACAGAAGAGGGCAATATATTCACTTAACTAATGTAACATTTCTAAAGTTATTTCTTTTCAAACAGCTCATGAAAGGACTTGGTCAGAATTTTGGTGGCAAAAGAAATACTCAAACAGAAATCCATCAAGTGCCTTTCGGTTTCCAGACCTTGAGTATATTAAGAATGAAATACCATCCTGGATGCTATAACCTTTACAGGTCTGTATTTCTTCTCTAAAAAATAAATAAATAAATAAAAAGAACAAAGTCACCACTCTCTTTGGACAACAGGAGGAAAACTCAGAAGAAACTCAACACTCTTTTTCAGTGAGAAATACCTGATGTCATTTATTTTGTTTAATCAAGACTGAGTTGGCCATATACTAAGCCAATTTAAGAATGTGATCTGTAACTCACAGTCTTAATTACATGGAGAAAAAGTGAATGGGTTCATTAATGCAGTGAAAAGGAACAGTGACCCTACCTGCCAAGTGGCAAGGTGGAAATAATTAATCTGGTCAATTAAAAAGAAACAGATAATTTAAAATGCAAAGGCCACCAAGTGGTGCATGGCATTCTGCTCTCTGGAACTGCAAATTTTTACTGTCAGTTCTGGTTTTCTCAATATATTTTCCCATTCTTTTCTTTAAAAAAAAAATGTTTGCCATGGCTGAAATCTACTAGAGAAATCCTTCTGAACTATAAATTATGACCTGTTTCTTTATGTCTCATGTTCTAAAATATTTACTTATTCTAACATGTACTCTAGAAATGCTCCAGGGGCTTACCAATCCCCAGAACCATAGCCAGGGTTCTTTTCTCTCTTTGTCGGGATCTGTTATATCTTACTTTCCCTTCAAAATTGTTTGCTTTTTTTTTTCCCTGGGGGTTTTAATAATATTTTAAAAGTGCTGGAGTCTGAGCCACACTGTCTGGCTTATCTAATCCCATTTATGATCCTATAACCCTGAAACTTGCCAAGACCCGGCTGTCAGCACCAGATTCTAAATACATAGGGTGGTGTGTTTGCTCCATGGAACAGGAAATTAGTCAAACAGTTACTTTTCTACAAATGTTCATAATTTCTCATGACATTTACAAGGCAGTAGTAGTTCTTAGATGCAGAATGATCTCAGAACACGTCAGGGAGCAGTGAGAGGTTATCGACAATGAAGTCTGGTACAGGTAATTGCACAGACCCACAGCTTGGTGACATTCCTGCAGAAAACCTGCTCCCTCTGCCACCCAGCACTGTTCAGCAAGCAAGGTCCAGCCATCTTAGCTGCAGGTCTGCAGAAAGGAGAACATATCAATATCTTAATCCTTTTCCTCTAATGCAAGGTCAGCCCTGGGACAGATATTAATATCATTTTCCTCTTAATCATAGTAAAAGTCTTAAAAAGCATCATTCAAGTTTTTTATTCTGCTCAAAGGAAGTTCTTTATGGTGAGAGTGTGGCTGTAAAGGAGGAAAAAATCTCTTCTACAAAAACAAATGCTGCCGAGGTGAAGTGCAAGTTGAAAGTTTCTATTTCCGAGGTGTTAGACTTGGCAAGTTAGAGTTGTGAGGGTGGAGAAAAGATGCTTTCCGTGGACGTGCTCAGACACAGTAGTACATATTGTCAGCTCTGCAGGAGGCGCGCTGTGGCCATATGTGTGTCGCGGAGCGAAATGGAATAAACAGCTGCCGCCAGAAATCCAATTCCTGGCAAAGCGGCAAACCCAAGCCCTCCTGTTTCCAAAATAAAAATCACCAGAGGGATTCCCCTACCTGCAGTTCCAGCCAGTAGTTTTATAAAAGCATAAAACATCGCTGTATTGTGGTTTATAATAATCCCTTACATTTGTAGAGCATTTTACAGTTTACAAAGCACTTTATGTACATTATCTCATTTGATCCTCATAACAGCCCTGGAGAGTACAAAGCACAGATATTGTGATTTGCTTTTCACAGATGGAGAAAGGAAGGTTGAGAGAATGATGTGATGAGCTGGGTGCCCCAGCCCAGGCCTCCTCAGGCCTATGCTAAAGTTGTGCATGCAGAGACCTCCTGGGGCTCCACTGGGGAACTAGGAGACCCAAGAAAGGGATCCATTTCTGTGTAGTTGAAGTTCAAGCACAACTTCACTTGGCTTTCTTTTCCTTTGTGCAAGCATCAGCTCGCTCTGCCATAGGTCTTCTCCTGCACTTTTTGAAGCAGCAAGGGAGGAAAGCAAGTTGGAGGGGGAAAGGCACTTAGCATCCTGAGTGCAGAATCTGGTTTGCAAATGGCAGTCAAAGCTGGCATTTCATTGTTAGCACACACTGCAGAGATCAGCCAAGGACACCTCAGAACTGCAGGGAGGAAAGCACTTGGATATTGTTCAATGGCTCTCAGATGCTGCCACCTTTAGTACATGTTTGCAGAGAAACAGGCTCTTCTCCTAGAACTTCAGCCTTGTGCCCATGGGTTAGCGGGATCCTTTACAGAAAGGCTCTGCAGAGCCTTATACTTAGAAATCCATCCCAACCTCAGGAGCTGGGGGGATCCTGATGCAGACTTGTCCTGACCTGTGAGATAAAGCACGCCATGGGTAGGTTCTGTGGCATCCTGTCATGGACTGCTTTAGCTTTGAAACAAGGAACCATCTTTCAGGAAAGATTTGAAGACTTCTCTTAGTGTGTAACTGGTTACCTAATCCTGTCTCACTGGACTGCCACCACCTTGGAATTTTGTGTTCTTTGTTCTAGCTACAGAATCTGGTGACATAACCTCGTGGCTAAAATACCAAAACTAGTCGGGCATGGTGGTTCACGCCTGTGATCCCAGTATCTCAGGAATCTGAGGCAGAAGATCATGAGTTCAAAGCCAGCCTCAGCAACTTAGGAAGGCTCTAAGCAACCCACTGAAATCCTGTCTCTAAATAAAAACTTTTTAAAAAGGAGCTGTTATATGGCTCAGTGTTTAAACTCCCCTGGGTTCAATTCGTGGTATCAAACAAAAATAAAATAAAATATAGATACTAGAATCAAACTGTCTATGCTCTCTGATCACCAGCTCTGTGAGTTGGAACAAGTTCACTTAGATTTTCTATGGTGCCAGAGGTATTCTTTACTTGAAAACAATGGGATATTAATAAAACTCTGTTTCACAGGTTGCTATAAGAATTAAACTTTCTTTTTTGTAAAGTGCCTAGAGTAGTGCCTGGTGAGAGCTGAGTGCTCTATCAGGATTTGCTAACTCAGTAAGGCTGCAGAAGCCCATCCCCAGCCAGCCTCTTCCTGACCCCTGAGAATGCTCCAGTTCCTGAGAGTGTGACATCACTCCTTCCTATACCTTCCCAGGTTTCCCTCAGGAAGATGTATACACCAAGAAGCACATTGCCTTATGCAAATTCTTCATGATTTTTTCATGCTACAAAGCAACCAGAGTTTGCAGGAACACAACACATTTTGGTCCAATGTATTTACATTATAGCTGTCAAAGTAAAACTTGCACCAGGCAAGGTTAAACAGGTGTGAAGGTTTTATTCAAGGTCCTTGTAATACAGGACAGAGGCCAGAACTCAGTGTGAATTCAACTTCACTGAAACAAAGGGTACAGGATTTTAAAAGACAGGGTGAGAGGGATATCAAGCCTTCTGTTTGCAAAGTGGCTTTAACCAAGGGAAAGTAATCTTCTCAGAGCTTTACACAGATGGTTGTTCCACAGCTTGGAGGAAGGTGCCCCTGAAGTTAGGCTCCTGTTATCTCTCTGGATGTTATGGGGCTCAGCTGAGGGTGCTATCTCCTGAGATGGCATCCAGGTCCTTGAGAAAGACATTATTTATAAAACTGGCAAGAGACACTTTTAAAGGTGTAGGCATATCTCAGGCTGTTGATACAATACTTACCTAACACATATGAGGCCCTGGGATTAACCCTGGTCTCTCTCTCTCTCTTTCTCTCTCTCTCTCACACACACACACACACACACACACACACACACCCCATTTACACATATTTCAAAGGGGAAGAGAACAAATTTACAACTGAAAGTTTTGTTTGAGAAAATAATGCTCCTGGAATAGTCTGGCAGAAGCCTGTCTGAAGTTCAGTCATGCAGATTCAAGGCCATCTTGGTCACTGGTGCTCCAGAAGCTGGATGGCTATTTGATACAGAATACCCCTCCCCCAGAATCCCTCTGTAGGTGAACAGGAGCAAGGCAGAGTCCCTGCTCGGTCGTGACAGTGGCCCAGTCTCCTTTGGTTTCCCTAGTGTCTATTTGCAGCTCTTTCCTTTCAGTTCCACTCTCCGTGACTCACGGAGGAAGGAGTCAGCTTCATTTTGCTTTCTGTCTTGAGTTCTCTGAGTCCTGGCCCACTTGATAAGCTGATGTCTCTCCCCTGGACCAGAGACAGACACTCTGTCACTTGAGTCCAACCAAAGTCCTGTGGTTTGGGAAAGAACTACATAGCAGAGGAAAAGTCAGAACCCTAGCTAATTTGGTTCCCACTCCCAGCCTAGGTTACAACTAGTTCTTCAGCCCTCAGGCACATACCTATTTCCTTCAGGAAAATTCCATTCCCCACCATCCCCAGTTATTTGGCTGGCAGAAGCCATCTGGGACTCCTGAAAGCTAAGTTAGTGGTTATTGAAGCCCGTTGCTGTTACACCTATTTGAGGGAGGAGGGGGCTCCTTGTTGCAAGGCACAGGGCAGGCCCCAAGTCTACTTACTGGTGAGGTTTACTTTTCAGTATTTCCACAAGGGTGGGCTACAGAAATGATCACTTCCTCACCTCTTAAGCCACATCTTCCAGTCTCATCCAATGACCACATTAATTTTTAGAGATGATGCAGTTTAGAAGTATTTCCCAAATTTGTAAGGTATGTTTTCTCTTCCCTCTCTCATTTCTATCTCTCTTCCTGTTTCCCTTCAGGCAATAAGCCCTGTTTTCATGTAGAATAATGTTTGGTTTCTTCTGTTCTACCCTAAAAGAGGGTTTGAGAAAAGAGGAGAATTTCTGGAATAATAAATGGGCTGCATTACCAAGGCTCTCTCCTGACACGCTGATCCTCCTCTGAGGTCTGGTGCATGTGGATGGGGTAGGGAAGTTGTCGATTCTTGCTGTAGCTCCTAGACTTTTGGCTATAGAAAATATTCAGAGTTGTAGTTAAAATACATTTTATTTATTCAAAGAAATCCTTAAAGCAGATTCTGACCTGCAGAAGACTAAGCATGAAGAGTCCACAGAGGTTTGAGCAAGATGAAGTAAACACTGGAGGTCTCTCTGTTGTTGGCCACACACAAGGCTTTATGAGGGTCAACGTGGTCTGCTCAGAACAGCATGAGTTTACATTAATCTTTGCCCCAGGCAAACCTTTAAGAAGGACTCAATTGCTTTGAATATTAATTCTAAATGGTAGTGCATTCTTAGAGCACCCATAGTAAAAAGAGCAGGAGACTCTGAACATTGGAGGAAGAGACATTTGCACATATATTGAACTATCTGTGCAAGACACAGACTCTGACCTGTAGCAAAAGGAACAGTCTCCCAAGAAGAGGCCCACAGGTTCAGCATGGAACATGTGGGAAAACAGACTTGACTAAGCCAGCCATGGCTGAGCATGTTGAAGGATTAACCACACAGCAGCAATGTAGGAGATTTATGCAGGAATAGAACAGTCTCACAGAGATATCCAGCCAAACCAGCTACATAAATTTTGAAGCCCAGTGCAAAATGTAAATTCAGACACTCTTGTTTATAAATTAATAGGGATTTCAAAATGGCAATAGGAGAGGATTAAACCAAGCCTAGAGTCCTCCTGTGTGCAGAGTCCTGTGTGACTGTACCAGTCCCTGGCCATGAGGTCCCCACAATCTCCAGAGAATGAATCCAAATGTGTAGGTCTACCATCCCAAAGGCTGGCTTGAACTCACTGATCTTCTGCCTCAAACTCCTGAGCTGCTGGGATCATAGGCATGAACCACCATGCCCGACTAGTTTTGGTATTTTAGCCACGAGGTTATGCCACCAGATTCTGTAGCTAGAACAAAGAACACAAAATTCCAAGGTGGTGGCAGTCCAGTGAGATAGGATTAGGTAACCAGTTACACACTAAGAGAAGTCTTCAAGTCTTTCCTGAAAGATGGTTCCTTGTTTCAGAGCTAAAGCAGTCCATGACAGGATGCCACAGAACCTACCCATGGTGTGCTCTATCTCACAGGTCAGGACAAGTCTGCATCAGGATCCCCCCAGCTCCTGAGGTTGGGATGGATTTCTAAGTATAAGGCTCTGCAGAGCCTTTCTGTAAAGGATCCCGCTAACCCATGGGCACAAGGCTGAAGTTCTAGGAGAAGAGCCTGTTTCTCTGCAAACATGTACTAAAGGTGGCAGCATCTGAGAGCCATTGAACAATATCCAAGTGCTTTCCTCCCTGCAGTTCTGAGGTGTCCTTGGCTGATCTCTGCAGTGTGTGCTAACAATGAAATGCCAGCTTTGACTGCCATTTGCAAACCAGATTCTGCACTCAGGATGCTAAGTGCCTTTCCCCCTCCAACTTGCTTTCCTCCCTTGCTGCTTCAAAAAGTGCAGGAGAAGACCTATGGCAGAGCGAGCTGATGCTTGCACAGAGGAAAAGAAAGCCAAGTGAAGTTGTGCTTGAACTTCAACTACACAGAAATGGATCCCTTTCTTGGGTCTCCTAGTTCCCCAGTGGAGCCCCAGGAGGTCTCTGCATGCAGAACTTTAGCATAGGCCTGAGGAGGCCTGGCTTGGGGCACCCTTCACAAAACTCCTCTGCATTAAGGCTCCACAGCAATCAGAGAAAGCCCTTTGTCCTCTCAGCAGAGCAGTTATGTCTGCAAAAGAAAGGCATGGGGTGAACCTCGCTTGAGTCCAGTGTGAACAAGGCTCTTTTCACCCTGTGATGCAGACTCTGGTTCCCTATGCTTATTCGCTCCTTTCCTTCAGAGTACTTTCCTTGAAATGGAGCCCTATTTTTAGCTATCTGCCAATATCTGTGTCTGGTCTGGAGACACTCTTCTTCTGTGAGATGGTTTCCTTTATGTGGGATTGCTTTCCCATCTCATTCCTATTTAGCAAACACATAGCTCTTTAACTGATTCTGGAAAAAAAAAATTTTTTTGGCAAGTTTTGTGGACTTTTATTAGATATACACTGTAATTCCAAACTGTGATTACATGATGTCTGGCTTTCTCTAAACCCAAATTCAATATCCTGAAACATGGGGAGTTTTATTGCAAGGCTGAAGCACACACCAGGAGTGGGACCTGGAGCAAGTGCTTTGTCTGCTGAGGGCTTCTGCCTCCACCTCCGAAGGCTCTGTCTGTGTGGAATTGGATGCTTAATCTCCGTTTGCCTTTCAGACTGACTTTTTCATATTCTTGGATTATATTTACCATGCAATGGTTATAGGTGTTTTTTAAAAGGACCAATTATTCATAATTCTATGTCCTTTATGCTTCAACTGTTTTCACTTTTCCACATTCTCTTATTCTCCTGGAATATCTCTTTGGGTGTTGCATTCATAATGGGTTTATACTTTTTTTTTGTTCTGGTGTCGTTGAATTTTAATCCATTCTACACTCATAAAGGAAAAACACATTTATACACTTAAAGAAGATGAAGGAAAAATAATACATACAAGCAGCCTTAGAAGTGCCTGCAAATAGACTATAAAGTGATCATCCAGATAGTGAATCCAATAGAATAGAACTGGGGCGATCTTTACCAGTTACTGGTTCTGTGCCTGTATTGAATAGAAAAGGAAATGGAGGCTTAGATGTGAAATGACCTGCCCAAAGTGACACAGCCCCTCGGGGCAGTCAAGACTAAACAGTCTGTGAATGACTTTTTCATCTAAACTGCATAATCTCACATATTAGTAACTTGCTGGGGACACAAATTTTTTCAATGTCTTTCCTTCATTTATCGAAGAGAGAGTTGGAACCAATGCCTTAAAGATCCTTCCAACTCTACAACCTTTAAACTCAAAATGAATACAATTGAACCCCTGCCTGTCACCTAGAACTACCATTCGCATGATGGAAAATGTGGTAACAATCAGATCACTATTTTAGCAAGATGTTTTGTGCAGCCGCTAATCAGATCCTTAAGGCTGAATTTTAGACTGAATTGTGACAACACACCCGCAGCCAGGCTGACCCACAGGCCAACTGCTTCACTTTAAAATCACCAACTCAGAGAACAGGGCGGGGTGTCCGGCCAACACCCAGGGGTGGGGGTGGGGGAGTGCTCCTTTTAAAAAGCCCTTTGGGAGACTTTTCCAGCAGTGAGGCCCCCTCTACTGGTAGAATTCATAATCGTCTACTAGTCAGTACTTAGGTTTATGGGAAATAGGGAAGAAATTTATCAAATTAATATTGTAAGGAAATCTGAAACAAACAAAAAACTCAAGAGCCCTCGTGGACCCTCTAAACAAAGAAACAGAGATCTAGAAAATTTAAAATAGTTTCCCCATAAGTGTGGGAGGCAACTCTTGAGAAAATTTTCCCTTTCGCAGAAAAATGTGAAGTTATTTTTTTCTGAAAAATAGAAGGCCCTTGACACATACTGAGTCAATAATGAGTAAAAATCACAGTTTTTGCTCAGTGAAGGATAGGGTCACATACTCACATAAAGTTCTGTTCTCTGTTTGCCTAAACCAAATTTTTCTAAACTCCAGTCTTGTCCAGCATGGATCACTGCTGAGTACTATGTGTTATGTTATTTATTGTTTTTCTTTTCTTTTCTTTCTTTTTTTTATTTTATTTTTTTATTTTTATTTATTTATTTATTTTTTTATTGATTGTTCAAAACATTACAGAGCTCATGATATATCATCTTTCATACATTTGACTTGATTGGGTTATGAATTCCCATTTTTTCCCCAAATACAAATTGCAGAATCACATCGGTTACACACTCACTGTTTTTCTTTTCAGTACAGCCATTTTTAAACTTTAACCTCATCCTAAGCAATACAATTCATGAAGCCTGTGGTAATACATAAACGTAATCACATATATATGTGATATATAGATATTGATATAGATACAGATATAGATAGATAGATAGATAGATAGATAGATAGATAGATATAGATATATCACATCAAACCAAAAATGTCATGGAAGTGTGTTGGTGTCTATATGCACATAGACACAATATAGTAAGCATGTGGCTGTTGAAAAGTTCACCTGACTGCCAATTAAGTCCATTCTCTTTAGTTATCTCATATGTGAAACATGCTTTAGAAAGCATACTTTATATACAAAGATATGAAAAATTGTGCTCTATATGTGTAATAAGAATTGTAATGCATTCTGTGGTCATGTATTTTTTAAAAATAAAATCATTAAAAAATAAATAAAAAGAAGACACTGAGTAACGCACCTCATGTTTAAATCAGGTATGTAGAAGAGTCATAATTCTCCTCTTCCTGTAAAGACCAGCTGCCTCCATCTTGTCTTTCCTCTGTATTTTTATCAACTTTCCTGGGTCTCCCCTTGACCCCCTTTCCATTATTTTATATTCGTCTTCATTCCACATTCCTCCCACCTCCTCCCAAGTGCTGAGGAGAACTTTCCTTCTCCGTTGCCCACTGAGGACCATGCCTCCTTTCATATTTAACTCTGGGAAACCACATTCAAGTCAGCTGGCATTTAACAGGATAAACAAAAAGACCTTTGTGTTCCTGTCTTTTTCTAGGACTTGGGGCTTGAGGAATATTGAAAAGTATTATCATTTCTATTTCATCCTTACAGTCAGCCTTCTCTGAGGAAATGGCACATGAGCACAAGAAGTCCAATTCGTAAAAAAACATGTTTAATCCATTATTCCTTGAGAAATGTAATGGAGAGTCTGTTTTTGTTCTGGCACCATGAAAGCTGCCCCACCTGTAGGGGAGAATGGAGATGAGAGAAAATCTGATCTTCATGAAATCTTTTCCTTTATTAAACATTCTTGTGGAACTAACTCAGACTTCAATTCTTTAGTAGTAAAGGTGGCCATTGTGTTTTTATTGCTGGACAAAAACCCTCAATTCCCAGTTAGTCACAACTTGTTACCACTGTGAACCCTCACTTATGTGTATTGAAGCTGATCAGTTTTGAAACAAGAGGTTGTTGTTATCTGTTTTCTTTGCTTTATTGTACCATCTCCGTTGGCCATGAATGAGAAGCAAATAAATAGTCCTGTGACACCAAATTTTTATATTTTTAAGCAACTTTGGACCTAGAGAGCTCGGAAGGATTTGCTTCTAGTGCAAGCTGTTTTATCATGAGTGTAGTACCAAAAGTTACACAGACAACTCTTCTTCCAAAGGAAAGAACTTCAGTGACTGAATTTTTGTCTTGGTAATATTCACGTAGCAATCTCAGAATGGAAATCTGAAATCAATTTTCAGAATGGAAAACTTTTACAAAAAAAAACCAAAAAACGAAAAACTATGATCAACCAAACAAGGATGAAAACTAAATTACAGGGATGTAATTTGATACACCATCTTATTCTGGAGAAAATTAAACATATCTAATACTAACAGCAGGTGATCCTAAAAAGACTAATATAAGACTCTGGGATGCATGGGGAGGAATGGGTGGCTCTGCATTTACTGAAACTCCCCAAAGAGGTTCTTTCTGATGGGAAGCAGATGGAAACCCCATAGAGAGATAGATTCCTGCTGTGACTATCATGGGGCTACACTGTTCTTGGAAATGACATCAGCCAGGAAATCAGTGACTAGAGTTTCCTATTTCATAGAAGGGTTTTGCTTTGTTTTTTTGTTTTTGTTGTTGTTGTTGTTTGTTTTTTTGTAGGCCCAAAGATGGCAGAAAGAGGCAATAAATTCTGTCTCAGAGACTCTCCTTGTGGATGTTTAAAGAGATTATAGAGTAAATCAGTTGTCCCAATCCCCTGACGTGATAAAGGCTATCCAGTTTGAATTTGAATTTCTTGCGTCCTTCTTTTAGAGAACCAATACGAGCCAACAATTCAGAATAAGTTGTGCCTGGTAAATTGAATGCAGTGCTGAGAGGGATTAACAGGAAGAACTAAAGTATTTATTTTTTATGAAGCTTTTCCTATAACTAGGTTTATGACTAGAAAGATCCAAGTCTGTACATAGATTAGCATCTCTCACTGGAGAAAAGATTAGGTTGCCTTGCTTTAACACTTAGCGTTACTACACATGAATAAATGTTGTGTGGTTTTCATTTTCATTTTTGTTCTTCTATTATCTTTGAGATTTTACTGAAACAACCTTATATTGAAGGTGGGGGAAATTTAAAAATTGAAGAATATGTTTTCCATATGAATAACTATATGCAATGGTGTCTTGTGTTTTTGCTAAGAAGTGGTGAGCAAGCACTAAACTTGGAGCTGATTCATTTGGGCAAGTCAATTTAATTTTCAATTTACTTCTATATAAGTGAATATTCTCCCAAGAAAATAAAGGCAACCCTAATCTCATAAGTAGCTGTTTTGATTTCAAAAGAATGGAAGAATCAGTTAATACTAATGAAGTCAAGGTTTCAGATGTCTTTACAAAGATCAGTTAATTTTGTTCCACTCTCCTGAAACTAAGAAATGATGCTGTATCTCAAGGAAGACTGGATTTCCAATATGTTTGGAAATATGCATAAAGACTTATCACCTCCACACTTGTGAAAGATGATAAGACATTCATTATTCAAGATATGGGGATACTCTTGCCATAGTTCAGGGACCACTGCAATGGGATTTTGCAATTGTGGAGAGAGATTTGGCTCATCTCAAAATACAGCGTAGGCAAGTGGAAATATATAGCCAAAGGTTGGGACTAAGTGGATGAAAAACTACTAAGAGGAAACACCACGGGTAAGAGGGAATTCTGGCTACATTGACTTAGCAGGATTCTTGCTCAATGCAGGCTGGTATGATCAGACATCCTCTGGGAGATGGTTGAGGAGGAGGAACCCAGTTACATATGAAGGTATGAGCTGTATGGAGGAAGGCGGATTCTAGCTGTGCCAACTTGTTTAAATTGGACAGTGAAGAAACAAACATGTTTGACAAACAAAAGTCAGGACCTAATTGAAAAATTTGGGGGATCCTGAGTAGAGTTCGGTCAGAGAGAATTTTATCAATGGTGAGTATGGTGTGTGGGTTTTTAGAAACTGAAAAGTCTGGCTCAGACAAGTTTAAATAAGATAGCTTATTAATTCCCTTCTACAGGAGGTTCAGAGGTGGGTCAGGCTCCAAGATAAATATTACAGTGGCTCAAAGATGTCATCAAGTACTCAGGTTTTATCCATTTCTTTTTTTGTTGTTTTGATTCTTCTTTTTCCATTTTATTGGTACATTTATAATTATACATAATAGCAGGAATGTTGTTACATATTTGGACATGCACATAATATAACAGTATAATTTGGTCAGTTTCATTCTTCCATACCTTCCCTTTCTCTCCTTTTTTCCTTCTTCCTCTGGTCCCCTTCTTCTACTCCAGTGGTCTCCATTCTGTTTTCATAAGATTCCCCCGCACCTCTTCCGTTTTTCTATCTAGCTACCACATTCAGAAAACATTCAACCTTTGAGTCTTTGAGTTTGGCTTATTTAACTTACCATAATGTTCTCCAATTACAATTATTAATCAGAAAATGGCATAATGTTATTCTTTATGGATGAATAAAATTCCTTGGTGTGTGTGTGTGTGTGTATGTGTGTCTGTCTGTCTATCTATCTATCTCCATTCATCCACTGACAGATACCTAGACTGGAACCACAATTTGACTATTGTGAAATGTGCTGCTATAAACATGACTATGTTTGCATTTTAACAGTGTGTTGATTTTAATTCTTTAGAAGAAATACCAAGGAGTTGTATAGCTGGTGATTCCATTCCTAGTCTTTTGAAGAACCTCCAGACTGATTTCCATAGTAGTTGTACTAATAGTGGGGGATGTTGAACATTTTTTCATGTATTTCTTGGCCATTTGTATTTCTTCTTTTGGGAAGTGGCTATTTAGTTCATTTGCCGGTTTATTGATTGAATTTTATTTTTTCTGGTGTTTTTAGGTCAATTCTTTACGTTTTCTACATATTAATCCTGTGTCAGAAGATTGTCTCTTATTCTGTAGGTTCTCTTCACATTTTTAGTAGTTTTCTTTGCTGTGCATAAGCTTTTTGAGTCATACCATTATTAATTCTTGGTATTATTTCCTGAATTTTAGGAGTCCTATTGAGGAAGTTATTGACTGTGCCTATATGTTGGACTCTTGATCCTACATTTTCTTCAACAGCTGCAAAGTTTCTAGTCTAATTCCTAGAGAAATAGAGATCTAGTTTTATTTTTCTACACACATTTATCCAGTTTTCCAAGCATTATTTGTTAAAAATGGTATCTTTTCTCCACATAGATTTTTGATGAATTTGTCAAAGATCAGATGGTTGTATTTGTGTGGATTTGTCTCTGTGCTTTCTATTCTATTCCATTGATCTGTGTGTCTGTTTTTATTCTAATACCATGCAGTTTTTCTTACTCTGATGTATAATTTAAAGTTGGGTATTGTGAAACCACTTCTTTGGCTTAGAATTGCTTTTGCTATTCTGGGTCTTTTATTCTTCCAAATGAATTTTAGGACTATTTTTGTGTAGTTTTGTGAAAAAAGTCATTGGTATTTTGATGGGGATTGCATTGAATCTGTGGATCACTTTTGGTAATATTGCAATTATATTAGACAGGTTCTCTAAAGGAAGAGAACCAACAGGAGGTATGATTATAAAAAGGAGATTTATCAGATTGGCTTACGCAACCAGAAGCTGGAAAGTCCACAATGGTCTCTGCAGGCTGGAGAGCTGGAGGACCCAGTAGCTGCACAGTCCAAGATGCTGATGCCTTAGAACAAGAGGGATCAACTATGCTACCCAAGTCTGAGACTGAAGGCTTCTGGAAACTCCCTGGAGAAGCAATGGTAGAGTCCACTTTGGAAGAGTGAAGGAGCAGTGAGAGTTTGATGTTCTCAGGCAATTGCAACAGCACTCATGAACCCATTCAAGAAAAATCGAACTTCCATGTGCTGCTGCTTCCTTTTCTTCCAACTTTTCTTCCACCCAAGCCTCCAACCTACTGGATGGTGCCACCTACACTTAGGGAGGGTCTCCACTTCAGATCCCTGTCCCACATGCCAGTCATTCCTGGACACATCCTCATTGACACACCTAGAAGCTTCTTAATCTCCAGCATCTCTGAATCCAACCAAGTTGATAATTCATTACAGTAATTTAAACAACATTAATTCTTTTTATCCATGAACATGGGAGGTCTTTTCATCTTCTAGAGTCTTCTTTGATTTCTTTCTTTAGTATTCTGTAATTTTTAATGTAGAGGTCTTTCACCTCCTTGGTTACATTTAGTTCTAGATATTTTAATTAATTAGTTAATTGATTTATCCTATTGTGACTGGAATTGTTTTCTTTATTTCTTTTTTAGCAAATTCATTATTGGTGTATAGGAAAGCTATTGATTTTTGTATGCTGATTTTGTATCCTGTCTTTCAATTTCTTTGGTATCTTCAAAATCATTTTTGCTCTTAAACTGGTTCGTAGTCATAAAATTGTAGTAGCAGATTCAGATCAATAATGTTCAGATGAAGAAGTAAGATTCTAATATCCTACACCCTCCTCTTTAAATAGGTGAAGAACCCTTTCCAGCAGTCTTCCAGGAGACTTCTTTTCATTTCTTGATAAGGATTGGCCACATGACTATTCCTAATTAACAAAAGAGTATTGTGATGATAGGTTTAGACCAGTGGTTTGCAACCTTAGCTACATTTGAAAGTTGGAAAAAAATACTGATACTTAGATTTCACTTCCAGAAACTCTGCTTTAATTCTTCTGAGATCTATACTGGGGCATAAAAGTTTTTAAAAGATTCCCAGGTGCTTCTTATGTGCAATCAAAAATTCTGAGAATCATCAATTTAGGTCAAATGTCTGGGGGTGGGGCAGATTAGGATGCCTATTCAATTATAAACCACCATAACTATTGAATATTGCTATGTGTTCAATAAAACTTAAAAGATGTATGTGCATATGTAAATGCACACATATGATTGCAAATTTGGAGGAATTCTTTGCCGCAGTCTTTTGCTGGGCACAAATCACGAGTCTCCACACAGCTTGTAGATTCAAACAGCAATTCTTTATTCCCGAACTCACACCGGCCGTCTACAAACACGTTCTGGGGGAATCCACATTCTCTGCCCAAATCCACACCGTTCTCTGCCCAAAT
Source organism: Callospermophilus lateralis (assembly GCF_048772815.1). Classification (NCBI taxonomy): domain Eukaryota; kingdom Metazoa; phylum Chordata; class Mammalia; order Rodentia; family Sciuridae; genus Callospermophilus; species Callospermophilus lateralis. Next base: position 54,017,625 of record NC_135313.1, on the reverse strand, counting down.
CCTCTCTGCCCAAATCCCTCCTGCCTAAATCCACACCACATGGGCTTCTGTCTCTCAAAAAATACTGTCTGACCCTAAGCACTCAAGAGGAACTCAGCAGCAGGATACGCCCTATTCCAAAAGAGGAACACCCTAATCTCCTATTACTAAACCGCCCTATTCTAAAGGGGAAACACCCTACTCTCCTATTATGCTAAACTGCCCTATTCTAAAGGGGGAACACCCTAAACACGGATCCTGCCCTGGTCCTTGAGCAAGGTCACCTTTCAGAAGTCCTTCCACTAGACAGCATGGGAGTAAGCTGGCAAGGAATTTGTCATACCTACTTGGCTGATGGCTCCCAGCATCTCCCCACTTCTGATTAATTAAACAACAAGTAATGTGGCTTAAGGACCGTGCCTGGTAGGTTGTCCAGTTCAACATATGGCTCTTACCCGTCATCGGAAAACTGACCTTTAGGTAACTGACCTTTAGGCGTCAGCCTCCTGTCTTAGGTTGATACCATTGCAACTGGATCATACCCGTCACTGACTACCGGTCCAGCATACAGCCATACTTGTGGATAGGTCTATGCACCAGTGGGGGGGTGAGGTTCTTTGCCTCACCTCTGTTGGCCCCCAAATTTGGCCTTGGTGCCAGTGGGGGAGTGAGGTTAATGTGGCTTAAGGACCGCGCCTGGTAGGTTGTCCAATTCAACATATGGCTCTTACCCGTCATCGGAAAACTGACCTTTAGGTAACTGACCTTTAGGCGTCAGCCTCCTGTCTTAGGTTGATACCATTGCAATTGGATCATACCCGTCACTGACTGCCGGTCCAGCATATAGCCATTGGCCCCCAAATTTAGACCATCACTAGCAGAAGGGAGGAGGATACAGAAATGCCACGACACCAAGCCAATTGACAGTTCCTTTGGAAAAATTGCATCATTGGTGACACCATCAGCAAAGATCACTGGTGACACCATCAGCAAATATATGCCAGCATTACCACAATAGCTGCACTAAACGTAGTTACATAGTCCAGGCAAGTTCTGCAAGCGGTTCAAAGTGGAGGAATCTATCAATCTGTCCGTCTCCTCCCAAAGTCCGTTTCCTCCCAAAGTAAGTTGACTCCTTGATTGAGCATACTTGTTGAGTTATATTCATTGGGATGAAGATAGGAATTCTGGCAATGATGCTAAAAAGACATTAACCTGAAAAGAATTATTAAATATAATGAAAAGGAAAGGTGAAAGTAAACAAACAGATCTGTTAACCTCCTTAAAAAACAATCCTTAACAGCTGTTTACCTGATTTAAATTAGTAAACAAGCAGATATGTTAAGCACCTTTAAAAACAATCTTTAACAGCTGTTTACCTAATTTAAATTAAGCCATTTAAATCACGTGAATAAAAAAAAATTCGGATCCATTTTCTCATGAGCGCTCCTCATATATAAAATACGCACACACAGACATACAACACAAAACACAAATGTGCAAACAAACGTACAACATATAAGATAATAATAAAGGCCTTGTAGCTTTACCTAGGTGAAATCTCCATTGCAATGTTTAAAAACTCCACAGTCAAAAAAAAATAAAACTGATCAGAAAAACATTAACCTAGGTTTGTGTGAGCTCAAAAAATAAAAATAGAACCTTATGATGTGGAAAAATGCAATAATAAAATAGATATTGAAAAAAGCATCCTGGTTAATCACAGTCGCAGATGTAAGAATGGCCAAGCTGGAGTTCTGGATATTAGCTGTTATGGATTTGAGTCAAATTATCTTCTTTTTGATTCGTAGAAATTGCTTTAGTTAGTCTTTCTGGAATCCAAATCGGCTGCTGTTCTCCCTGTGGAAACACACAAACAGAGCCCCGACTCCAGACAATCACTGGGTCTGGACCTTTCCATTGTCCTGTTAGAATATCTTTCCAAAGAACTTTAGGCTTATGCACATTTTTTGGATACATATGCCTTTCTGCAGCACTAAGTCCTGATGAATCCAAATTTAAAAAGTTTAGGGTAAAAAGTGTTATTTTAAGTTTATCTTTGGGGGATATATACCCCTTTCCAATTCCCTCTTTTTGTTTTAGTAAGTACGTTTTAATAGTTTGATGAGCTCTTTCAACTATGCCTTGTCCCTGTGGATTGTATGGAATTCCTGTTATATGAGTAATACCAAATGATGAGCAAAATTGTTTAAAAGAGGTAGAGGTATAGCCAGGACCGTTATCAGTTTTTAACTGTTTAGGAACACCCACAGTGGCAAAATTTTGTAAGCAATGAGCTATAACATCTTTAGTTTTTTCTCCGGCATGAAGGGAGCCCATCAAAAATCCGGAAGAAGTATCAACTGTAACATGTAAATATTTTAATTTTCCAAATTCTGGCAAGTGTGTGACGTCCATCTGCCAAATATGGTTAGGTATCAGTCCTCTAGGATTGACTCCAAGATTAACTTGTGGTAAAAAGGTCACACAATTTTGACATTGTTTTATTATATGTCTGGCTTGTTCCTTAGTTATTTTAAAACGCTTTTGTAAAGTATTAGCATTAACATGGAATTTTTTATGAAAATTCGTAGCTTCTTCTAGTGTAGAGAAAATATGTATGTCATGTGTAGTTTTATCTGCTAAATCATTGCCCAAACTAAGGGCTCCAGGCAATCCTGTATGTGCTCTAATATGTCCTATAAAGAATGGATCTTTTCTGTCCCAGATTAGACTTTGTATAGTGGAAAACAAAGAGAAAACAGTAGAAGAAGGGGAAATCCTACCAGCATCTTCAAGAGATACTATAGCATTAACTACATACTGACTATCAGAAAATAAATTAAATACAGAATCTTTAAACATTAAAAAGGCTTGTAATACTGCATTAAGCTCTACCTTTTGAGCTGATTGTTTGGGTACTAAAAATGTAAAAGTTTGATCAGGGGTAACTACTGCTGCTGTACCATTATTTGACCCATCAGTGAATATATTTGGAGCATTCATGATAGGGGTTTTTCTTGTCATTTTTGGAAAAACTACAGGATGCTTAGACCAAAAAGACAACAAAGGATTAGATGGTAAGTGATTATCAAATGAAACATTAGATTTACACATGATTATTGCCCAAGTATTTAACTCATTAGCTAACTCATCAATTTGATCCATAGTATATGGAGTAATAATTTTATTGGGAGAAATTCCAAACACTCCCTTCGCTGCTTTTATTCCTTTGAGTATTAATTGTCCTACAGCCTCAGGATACCTAGTAAGAATAGTGTTAGGAGAATAAGATAAATGTATCCACAATAATGGACCTTCTTGCCAAAATACTCCTGTAGGAATATTTTTTGTTGGTAGTACAATAAATAATAAAGGCAAACTTATATCAATTCTATCCAAATGTATATTTTCCATATATGTTTCAATAATTTTCAATGCCTTTCTTGCTTCAGGAGTTAACATGCGAGGTGAGTTTGGATCTGATGGACCTTTTAGAATATCAAATAAAGGTCCCAACTCTCCTGTTGGTATGCCTAGATAAGGCCTTATCCAATTTATGTCTCCCAATAACTTTTGAAAGTCGTTAAGTGACTTGAGTTGATCTACTCGTATTTGAATTTTTGGTGGACGGACCATGGTTGAGGATAATAGAACTCCTAAATAATTAATTGGAAAATTTAATTGTACTTTATCTATTGCTATTTCTAGATTATAATTTTTTAATAAGTTTGTAAGTGTGGCATAACATTCCAGCAATATGTTTTTATCTTTATGTGCCAATAATACATCATCCATATAGTGAAATATTTGTAGTTCAGGATTTTGATTTCTAAGTGGCTGGATTGCTTTATTAACATATATTTGACACATAGTTGGACTGTTAGCCATCCCTTGAGGGAGTACTTTCCATTCATATCTCTGATCAGGACCTTCATGATTTAATGCAGGGATAGTAAATGCAAAACGTGGACTATCCTCGGGATGAATTGGAATTGAAAAAAAACAATCTTTAATATCTATGGCTAAAACATGCCAGGTTTTTGGCAAAGCAGACAATTGAGGAATCCCTGATTGAGCAGGTCCCATAATAACCATTTCATTATTAATGGCTCTTAAATCTTGCAATAATCTCCATTTACCAGATTTCTTTTTAATGACAAAAATGGGAGTATTATGGGGAGATATGGAAGGTTGTATATGTCCTTCCGCTAATTGTTGTTTGACCAGATCATGGGCTACTTGTATCTTTTCTTTAGTCAGGGGCCACTGAGGAACCCACACTGGTCTTTCTGATTTCCAAGTAATTTTGATTGTCTCAGTGGCCCTTTCTGAAAATCCAACCCATGTCTGTCTGTTCCTTGATCTATTTGAATTGGTGCTGCTATACCTTGTCCTTGTTTTCCTAATCTTTTTTCTTTCCTAAAACCTTGTCTAGCCCTAGTAGTGGGGGCATTAGGATTGATGTTATTTGTTAACGTCAAACCTAATTGATCTAGGACATCTCGTCCCCATAAATTTATAGGAAGATGATCCAATACATAGGGCTGTATAGTTCCCTCACAACCTTCAGGATCCTTCCAATCTAATATCATTGCACTTCTATGGGGATTAGTAGCCACTCCTAGGCCTCGAAGCGTTTGAGTGGCTTGTTGTAATGGCCAATGTTTTGGCCATTCCTTACTAGATATGATGCTAAGGTCTGCACCTGTGTCCAGTAGCCCATTAAAGTCGTGTCCTTGAATATTTAGTTTTAACATTGGGCGAGAATCTAAATTTAAAGACAACATAGCCCAATCTACACCTGTGGAGCCTAATCCCCTGGAACCTCTTTTTACACTATGACTAGGAAATTTATTATGTAGGCTGGGTATTATTAACAACTGTGCTATTCTGTCTCCAGGTGAAATTACTGATATACCTCTTGGAGAACTAGCTATAATTTTTATTTCACCTACATAATCGGGATCAATTACCCCGGGGCTTATATTTTATATTATATTCCCCGTACGGGCCACCAGATGCCGCAGTCTTTTGCTGGGCACAAATCACGAGTCTCCACACAGCTTGTAGATTCAAACAGCAATTCTTTATTCCCAAACTCACACCGGCCGTCTACAAACACGTTCTGGGGGAATCCACATTCTCTGCCCAAATCCACACCGTTCTCTGCCCAAATCCTCTCTGCCCAAATCCCTCCTGCCTAAATCCACACCGCATGGGCTTCTGTCTCTCAAAAAATACTGTCTGACCCTAAGCACTCAAGAGGAACTCAGCAGCAGGATACGCCCTATTCCAAAAGAGGAACACCCTAATCTCCTATTACTAAACCGCCCTATTCTAAAGGGGAAACACCCTACTCTCCTATTATGCTAAACTGCCCTATTCTAAAGGGGGAACACCCTAAACACGGATCCTGCCCTGGTCCTTGAGCAAGGTCACCTTTCAGAAGTCCTTCCACTAGACAGCATGGGAGTAAGCTGGCAAGGAATTTGTCATACCTACTTGGCTGATGGCTCCCAGCAATTCTTATTTGTAGGGAGTCCAGATAAATGTTGTCCATATTTGGGAGAACAAATTGTTACATTTGTAGAAATGGTTATGACAATGCACATATAGTTTTTTTTGCCTTTAGCAAAGCATAGTAAACCAAGTAGTGATGACAGTGAAGGAGTTTTGGACAGTCCACTTACATCTCGATAAATTGAAAAAGAATCTTTAAGAGTTTGGGTTCAGGCATCTCTCTTAATTTTTTAGTTCACCAGTTGATTCTAAAGTAGTGTGAGGATTGAGAATTATTAGTTCAAAGAGGGGAAAGCGTTAACAGGAACTCCATCTGTTCTCTTGTTCTTGGCTTGCTTTTAATTTTTCCTCCCCAAAATCTAAGCTAAAATGAATAGTCAGCCTCTGAGAAGAGGCTAAATATTTAAGAGCTTGGCTCAAGTGGATTTTGCAAATAAAGGTAAAGCTTTGTGGAGCTGGTAATATGCTATAAATACTTATGCAACAGCTGGCTCTCCTCACAGTCCTTAGCACTTGAGGCTCAGAGAAACCTCTGACAGCTGTTCTTACATGTTTGGGTAATAATGGAGAGAATAAAATTGCTAACCTGAAGGCTCTTAAAATGCAACTTTTTAAAAAGAGTTGATGAAACAAAGAGGTGATTCAATAATTTTTGTTCCTAACCCATATTGTACTGCAGTTAAATTTGTGTTGTTGCAAACAATGAGCAGCACCCACTCAAGACCCCTCCAGCACACTTTCAGAAATCACAGTGCAATTGAGGCCAGTCCAGTAATATGCTAAGTGTATTCTTAAAAAAACTTATTAAATCACCAGTTAAGTAATCAGCAGCAATGCAAGTGGTGAAAGTCATAGCTCTCAGAAAAGAGAAACTTATTAGCATTGATAAGATGATTTAGGAAAAAACCCTAAGGAAGGAATATGAGAAGAGAATGAGAATTGGGCAAGAATGCAAGATTCTGGTTGTAACTTTGTCACTCTTTGGGTCTGTGGTCTTGGGTAAGTACATTTATCTCTCTGAGCCTGTTTTATGAATCCAGAAATGAGCTAGTTCAAACCCTTATTGTTCAGGATCTGTTTGTAGATACATTCCAGATATTTATCTTAATATTCGATTTAAAATATAAAAATTGATTTAGGTCATACCTATAAAAGATTACTTTGGTTATTTTCCATTTTATTTTTCAGATGATTATTTCCAGAGTAATTTTATAATTTTGCTAATCATGTTATTTTAAATCTTATGTTTATTATCTGGAAAATAGCCTATATAGTTTCTGAAACTTTCAGCATTTTGGCCATATCATGTATACATCTTCTGTGTTCTCTGGCATGTCTGTCAAAATAGTTCAATGGTAATGAATAGATACAAAAATAAAAGATCTAGAAACAAAAATGCTATACTAACTATATGAAATAGTTTTTCCTTATATAGTAAACACACACAAAAAATAGCATATGTGATATCTGGTATTGCCTTGCAAAAGAACCTTTTTCCGCAAAGTGTTTCTGTTATAGTCTAATTCTTGGAGATTTTCTTTTGTTTTACAATGTTAGGATGTGACCATCTCTTATTATATACTTCCTGACTTAAAAATGGAATTGATATATTCCCAAAAGTATATTTCTCCTTTCCATATATGAAGTGCATGAACTATAGGATATGGCTTTGGTAGCTAGGACTAAGAAGAGGTCATGTTTTCAAAAAATAGACTCTGATCAGAAAAACAAATCAGCCAACGACTTATTTCTGGGTCTTACAAGTTTATGGGCACCCTATGAAGTTCTGATGAAACTTTTAATCATGGGGATCCTTTATCTTAAGCATTTTCTTCTCTTAATAAAATAATTTAAAATAATAGCAGCAATCAATGCTTTCTTACTTACCTTGCTATGTTCTATTTGCCCATACAATTTTAGTCATTTGTTATTTTGAACCAAGGTATCCAGTCATGAATAATTTCGTGTTTGATTCTACAAATGTGGAAAATTCACTTTTGAATAAGAACTTGGGCTCTTTTTACATGCTTACCTAACAATATTTATAATCAAATTATTGGAAAGTCCTACTTAAATTAACAAAGATTTCTTTCATGCCAGAAATGTATATTTAATGCTATTTTCTAATCATTGTTCCCTGTGAAAACAATTCCTTTCCTAATATATATACACATTATGAAGTTTTAGTTAGGAAGAATTACAGTATGAGCTGGATCATTCTTGGCCCAAATCCAAGGTAGCTGATTTACTTAAGCATCAAAAGAGTCTCAATAGCAGATTAAAGTATAATCATCTTGCAAAGACTCATTCCCAAGAAAATATTAAGAAATTATACCTATGGCTAATAAATTAAATGCTTTTTGGCTAATACATTCTCAATGTAAAAAGTTATGGATATAGAACAGCAAGGGTCCTCTAAGTTGAATATATTTGATTTCTAATGTCACAGAACATTTCCAACAGTAAAAATATTGCACATCTTTAAAATTTTAGTCACTGTTTTCGTATTGAAGTTTAAGAGTTTGAAAAAGAAAAAGATGGGGGTTCCTGCAAATATGAAAATAAAGTTCAGTATGTTCTACAAATTATATAGTTCCAGTGCTTCTGGTGAATCATCTTAAAATTTCAGTGGCTTTACCCATTTGAGAGTCACTTTTTCTTGAGAAATGTTAAATCAATTTACAAAAATGCATGGTTAAAGGGTTTCAAAAGTCACCTTGATAGTCATAGAGCTAGCTCACCTATTATTGCTAAAGATTGGTATGTATATAACAACCGCATGGTTGTTATTTCAACTGCCAGCTATCAGAGAAGTGTCTATTATTGACAAAAAGAGAAGATTAAAAAAAAGGGAAAGAAAGGGGGTTGGTAAGAAGATAGATTTTTCATTTCTTATCTTGTGATACATTCTGCAGCAGTAAACACTACTATCTCTTAAATAAACTCTTGAAGGCAGGAAAATACTCCAAGAGAAAGCTTTATGAACTGGAGGTCGTCCTCCTGTTCTCTGTGGCTTTGTCCTTCTTGAAAGTCTACACAACCCATCCTTCTTTTATTAAATAAAACAAGTGCGTAAAGACCGATGATTTGATTTGGTGAGCTAGTTACAGAAATAGCCCTGGCATCTGTTACTTCCACTCTGCTATCCATTACTTCCATTCTGTTAATGACAGTAGACATTTGATTAACTACTAAAATTTGGACATGAAGGAGACGTAAGCTGGATTGTAAAGTAAATCACGTAGCTAAACCACCATTACATCTTCACTTCACCTGTTTTTCTGTTTCTAAGTATCTGGCAGACTGGCAGCTGGAGGCCTTCACCTTAGGGGCAAGGGAGGCTCTAATTATTTCAAGAATGCTGCACATTATAATAGCCTGTCAATAAAACTCCTGAAGGGTGGTTTATCATTTTAGGGAAGGATTAAAAACAAATCTCCCCCTTCCTGAACCAAGACATATAAAAGAGGAGGTTAAAGAATTTTATAGTTTTGTAAATATTTACAAAATTTATAATTTATGCAAACCATAATACAGAAAAGGGATTTCCATCTAAAAATTTGTAGTTGGAGTTGCAATCAAAAACTCCAATAGGGCAAAGATCCCAATTTCTTAATAGCAATTACTATGCTATTGTATTTAACACTACCATAAGAAACATTTACCTTATGGGTTAACAATTACTGTAAAACAAAATACAAGAAAATAGTCATTTGAAATGCAGTTATATATTCCATTTCCTGACCGATGTGTTAATATATACAAATCATAAAAGAAGAAAAGCAAATTTCTTCTATGGCTTCAACAGAATCAGATACTATAGGCAAAACTAATTATAAAGAGCTTAAAGCATCTAGTAGTACAAATGACTATAAGCCCCCAAGATGTAAATTATTTTCTTTAGATATACAGACTATTGTAGGTCTGGACCTTATGATTTAGCCTTTTTCATCCTTAGTTCAAGTGTTATTTATCCCTACAGTGAAAACATTGGAAAGCTTCCACACTTAATATTTGTTAGTATTCACAAGGATATAAAATCAATTTTGGAAAACAAACAGCAGAAAGTAAAATGATGCTTATCAAATTTAAGAACAAATAAAATTGTGAAAGAAAAATTAAGTCACTGAACAGTACTTGAAATTTTACTTTTAAAAAGGCTTAGAAAGGTCCAAATTGGACTTTGTGAGGACCTAAAAAGTTAAAGGACTAAAAACAACTGGAGGCATATAGGTAAAGAGTTAAGATTTATTGAAGAAACAGATTATCCTGAGATGGGAAAAATTTGTCTTTATTTGCTGACTTGAGAAATGATCTATATGTGAGATAGCCTTTTACATTTCAGTCAATACCGGACCCAAAAGACACCCACTCAAAATAGTTTATAGGTTAATGCGATACCCTTTTCAACAGCCCAAAACTGAAAACCAACTGCTATTTAGGATTACTTGCTTATAGAAAGATGTCATTGAAGTAATATTTACTTTAGGCAATCTAGTGATGCAGGATTACGGAGAAATTATTAACCTCACACTGCAAGTCCATATTAATTAATTGGAAAAGCTATGCAAATTTAACATTTGGTATTACAATTTTGAAAGTACAAAGTTCAATATGAAACTGGAATGGATGAATAAAAAAGTGTGTGAAATATAAATAACAAAGCAATTTTCATGAAAAGCATAACCAGCTGTAACTGTAACTACACATTCCATCCTATAATCTCATAAATCAAAGCTTTTAACTGTCTGGACTCATATGTGACTGTGTTCTTCCCAATATGCATTCTTTCTTCTTCAAGAGGTTGTTCTATAACAGCAGGTATGTTTTTGCCATAAAGTTCACAGTGTTCTAAAAACTGCACACATTCTTGAATAACATTGTCTCGAAGCACTATCATGTGCTTTGACATGTTTTCTAATAAGGACAGGAAGCATCTTTTGGCATAATACCAGGTATCAGTTCCTAGCTTTTTACTGTAAGGTTCCAAGCTTTTGATAACTCGAGAGATACCAAAGTCATAATTTCCTTTGGCACAATAAAGTGTTCCTATCACCAAATTCACAATGCAGAGATGGTAGATTTTCCTGTCCGGGTCATCATAGGATAGCTGCTCTTCCTCCTTTTCAATCTTTCTCATCAGCTCCTCTGCTTCTTCATTTTGACTTGTCATAATATAGGAAACACAGAGGTTAGCTAATACAATAGCACTGACATTCAGGATGTTATCATAGTGCTTCTTGACGATGGGTTCATAGAAACCAATGGCTTCTTTGTATTTGTTCTCCTGCATGAACAGAACATGGGCCACATTCAACTTCCACACATCATGGTCATTACAGAATTCCACAGATTTGCGGAAAATCTTTTCTACCATCGAATAATTTTCAAGATTCCAGTAGATCTTTGCCTGGGCCATCAATACAGGAATATATTTCTCAAGAGTGTCATCATATTCATTCACTGCCTTTATGACAACTTCATCCTCTCTATTGTGTCTTGCTTCCTGTACTTGTTTGGTGAGTCTTCGAAGCTGCTCAGTCAGCATCCCTGCTAGGCCATCAAGCTTAATGAAAGCTTCTTCAGGAGCTGTCTGGCAAGTGATCAGGGCATCCAAGAAGTCATAGAGATAGGGTGTGAGGAATTTATAAGTCAAATGGGCATTTTCTGCTAGGACATCTGCTGCCAGGTCAAAATACTCATATTTACAGTAGAGCAGCAAAAGATTGCCAAAAGTCTCTGGGGGGAAGGGGTTCTGTTGGAGTAGAAACTGTAGTTTCTCAAACCCTTCTGTAGGCTTGGCATCCATATTCATGAGTGCCTGGTTGTGCAGGGTCACAGGGTCCAATTCTTCCTCTGCCCTAGGTGGCATGTCAGTGAGAGCTTCCTGGGCTGCCTCATAGTTTCTCAGCTGGTATTCTATGGCTGCCTTGAGGTTGAAGGCTTCCACCAGAGCAGTCTGGTGGAGGACTAAAGTGTTGCCAACACTGCGAATATCAATGCCCTCCGTGGTCATGCCCACACCAAGCTCTGGGTGCTGACGGATACCACGGGCAATAATGTTGGCAATATGCTTCAGAGCCGGGGCATAATGCCTGTTACTGTAATAGGCCAGTGCCAGGTTGTAGGAAAGGTCAGACTGGTAGCCTGAAGCCTGCAGGGCCGAAAAGAACTTGGCACAGGCAGCTTCATAGTGTCCCTCCTTGTACAGCAAACAACCCAGGTTGACCTGACCATCAGGTTCATTCTCACTTCCACTCTCGTCTCCCCCTTCCTCACTCAGCAGCTGCTCCACCAGGCTCCTGGCCCCTGGCAGGTCACCCTCACTGTACTTGATAGCGGCTTGCAGGCGGAGGACCCGACTGTGGTAGGTGGGATTGTCCAGGAGGAGGAAGGCCACCCGCGTGGCCTCTGGATAAAGGCCGGCCTTGTACAGGGCCTGGGCCTGATACAGGCGGTACTGCTCGAGTTCTGGGTGCAGCTGGCCCAGCTGCTCATAGCACTCTGCGGCCAGCGCGAACTCCTGCAGGCGGTAGTAGCAGTAACCCAGCAGCGACAGGCCGGCGCGGCTCCTGGGGCTCCGCTGCAGCTCTGCGCCCAGCAGCTGCACCGCCTCGGCGTAGCGGGAGTCGCGGATGAGCCGGTACACGACGGCGGTGAACTCCCCGTCGGGGATCTGCGTGCTGCTCAGCCCTGCCATAACTGCCTGGATTAAGGTGCTTGCTGGTTTCCTAGGCAACCAGACCACCGGAACCGGAAGTATGTGAAACTCTTTTTCGGTATGTGCACCGGAAGTTGATTTTTGGTAGGTGAAAGGGCTTGAAACTGCAAAGTTGCAGTTTTCTTACACTTTGGCCTGTTAAAATTTCCTCGAATATGTAACAAAGTCCCGTCAGTGTTTCTTTTAAATATGGAATCATCACATCGCCTGTGGAAATGGGAACAGCTTAGTACAGTTTAAAAATGACATAAATTACAAAATATGCAATAGTTGTCAAAGCCAAATTGTCTACATATGTAATTTGGACATCTAAAGTGGTCATAGAGGACCTATAGGAGTCATTCTTCTTCTGGGTAACCAAATTGCTAAGTGGTTCCTTCTGGAAGGTAAAAAGCATCATTATTTAGCAATAGTTAGGTTTTTTGTTTGTTTTCTACTTATTATAAGTATTTTCTACTTATATTTGTTTTCAGAAAAAAACTAACAAAAAAGACTGTATGGTTAAACTATGAGAAATTACTGATTTTGTAGACCAAAAACTTTGAAGACCAGCAATTTCTTGACTCAGTTTAATACTTTTGATCTTGTCTATGCCAGATACAGTGGCATTTGCAATTATGAAGAGCAACGGACATAGGGTTGAACAAAATAGTGAAGCTCTTGTGGTTTGTAAAAAATGAAAAACTTTAGAAGAATGAATACATTATCACACTGAGAACCTGAATAAACAATTGTCAAGTTTGTGGATATGAAATCCACTGAACAAAATGGTAGTACATGTTTTCAAAATCAATTGATGGACAATTTTATCTGTGGTATGAGTAGGAGAGTAATTTGATGAGGTCATAGTAATAGTGCGGAATATTTTTCCTTTTCCAAGAAGCTACAGGAGGGAAACCTGGGCACTAATATTTATTTTTTTAAAAAGTGGACTTTATTTTTTGGCACTAAGGCTTTAACCTGGGGAACTTAACCACTGAACTACATCCCCATCCCTTTTAATATTTTAAGATCAGGTCTTGCTAAATTGTTTAGGGTAAGTAGCTGAGGCTTACCTCAATCTTGTGTTGATGTCTCACCCTCCTGAGCTGCTGGGATCACAGGTGTATACCAACATGCCTGGCATTAACATTTCTTAATATGCAACAAATATGGAGGAATTGAGAAATACTACTTCTATTATGAATTACTACTAAAAGTAATTTGTGAATGGTAAGATTACATCTTACATTCATTTATTAAAGTTATGAAGAAATTGAGTAAAAGAAAACAATTGTTTTTCGTGAATTCTTTATTATGTCCGTTATCATAGCATCATAATTTTTTTAGGGCACAAGATTTCCCACTGAATTCTGTACATTCTAAGAAAAAACATTAGCAACATTTTTTGTTGTTGGACAAAGCATTACCTCTATCAGAAAACTGCTGAAATATCTTAGGTTATGCAAAACCTGTGTTATACACCTTAATTCTGGAAGAAGGAGTACAACGCACAACCATGAAATGACTTAAATCCCAGATAAACTATATATTAACTCAGTTCTGGACTTAATACTGCTTAGTCCCTGGATGAGGGACTCTGTAAAGATATAATAAGTAGAAAAAAAAAGTGAAAGACACAGAGAGAACACAGATATTACAAACATTATTAGATGTAAATGCCCCCCACATTCAGCTTTGATTTTTTTTTCATAAATCCTTCTAGGTTTGAAAAGGTTTTATTAAATAATATTATGTGAAGTTGCACAAAAGCTGAATCTTGTTGTTTTAACGTGTACAATGTTCAACATATAGCAAGTGTAAAGATGCCAAAAACCAGGGATAAAACAGAATGTGAGATAAAAATAATAGCCTTTATGATAAAATTCATTATCTATAGATTCCATCCTATAATCTCATATATCAAAGCTTTTAACTGTCTAGATTCATATGTGACTGTGTTCTTCCCAATATGTATTCTTTCTTCTTCAAGAGGTTGTTCTATAACAGCAGGTATGTTTTTGCCATAAAGTTCACAGTGTTCTAAAAACTGCACACATTCTTGAATAACATTGTCTCGAAGCACTATCATGTGCTTTGACATGTTTTCTAATAAGGACAGGAAGCATCTTTTGGCATAATACCAGGTATCAGTTCCTAGCTTTTTATTGTATGGTTCCAAGCTTTTGATAACTCGAGAGATACCAAAGTCATAATTTCCTTTGGCACAATAAAGTGTTCCTATCACCAAATTCACAATGCAGAGATGGTAGATTTTCCTGTCCGGGTCATCATAGGATAGCTGCTCTTCCTCCTTTTCAATCTTTCTCATCAGCTCCTCTGCTTCTTCATTTTGACTTGTCATAATATAGGAAACACAGAGGTTAGCTAATACAATAGCACTGACATTCAGGATGTTATCATAGTGCTTCTTGACGATGGGTTCATAGAAACCAATGGCTTCTTTGTATTTGTTCTCCTGCATGAACAGAACATGGGCCACATTCAACTTCCACACATCATGGTCATTACAGAATTCCACAGATTTGCGGAAAATCTTTTCTACCATCGAATAATTTTCAAGATTCCAGTAGATCTTTGCCTGGGCCATCAATACAGGAATATATTTCTCAAGAGTGTCATCATATTCATTCACTGCCTTTTTGACAGTTTCTTCATCTCTACTGTGTCTTGCTTCCTGTACTTGTTTGGTGAGTCTTCGAAGCTGCTCAGTCAGCATCCCTGCTAGGCCATCAAGCTTAATGAAAGCTTCTTCAGGAGCTGTCTGGCAAGTGATCAGGGCATCCAAGAAGTCATAGAGATAGGGTGTGAGGAATTTATAAGTCAAATGGGCATTTTCTGCTAGGACATCTGCTGCCAGGTCAAAATACTCATATTTACAGTAGAGCAGCAAAAGATTGCCAAAAGTCTCTGGGGGGAAGGGGTTCTGTTGGAGTAGAAACTGTAGTTTCTCAAACCCTTCTGTAGGCTTGGCATCCATATTCATGAGTGCCTGGTTGTGCAGGGTCACAGGGTCCAATTCTTCCTCTGCCCTAGGTGGCATATCAGTGAGGGTTTCTTGGGCTATCTCATAGTTTCTCAGCTGGTATTCTATGGCTGCCTTGAGGTTGAAGGCTTCCACCAGAGCAGTCTGGTGGAGGACTAAAGTGTTGCCAACACTGCGAATATCAATGCCCTCCGTGGTCATGCCCACACCAAGCTCTGGGTGCTGACGGATCCCATGCTCAATAATGTCGGCAATATGCTTCAGAGCCGAGGCATAGTGCCTGTTACTGTAATAAGCCAGTGCCAGGTTATAGGAAAGGTCAGGCTGGTAACCTGAAGCCTGCAAGGCCGCAAAGAACTTGGTACAGGCAGCTTCATAGTGTCCTTCCTTGTACAGCAAACAACCCAGGTTGATCTGACCATCAGGCTCATTCTCACTTCCACTCTCTTCTCCCCCTTCCCCACTCAGCAGCTGCTCCACCAGGCTCCTGGCCCCTGGCAGGTCACCCTCACTGTACTTGATAGCGGCTTGCAGGCGGAGGACCCGACTGTGGTAGGTGGGATTGTCCAGGAGGAGGAAGGCCACCCGCGTGGCCTCTGGATAAAGGCCGGCCTTGTACAGGGCCTGGGCCTGATACAGGCGGTACTGCTCGAGTTCTGGGTGCAGCTGGCCCAGCTGCTCATAGCACTCTGCGGCCAGCGCGAACTCCTGCAGGCGGTAGTAGCAGTAACCCAGCAGCGACAGGCCGGCGCGGCTCCTGGGGCTCCGCTGCAGCTCTGCGCCCAGCAGCTGCACCGCCTCGGCGTAGCGGGAGTCGCGGATGAGCCGGTACACGACGGCGGTGAACTCCCCGTCGGGGATCTGCGTGCTGCTCAGCCCCGCCATAACTGCCTGGATTAAGGTGCTTGCTGGTTTCCTAGGCAACAAGTTCGCCGGAAGCGGAAGTCTGTTAGGAAATCTATCTCGGCCCGTTAACAATAAAAAGGAAGCACTGACAGGAGTCACTTGATTTCTGATGCCTTGGATGGCTCCGTACTGAGGAGTAGCAGGATCCGGCAACCGACAGGAAGTTCTTCAGGCCGTTCCGCTGCCTAAACTCCATTTCCCGTCATGCACAGCTTTAGTCGCGCGGCATCTTGAGGCGTGCCGCGCTGCATTCTGGGAAGGGTAGTTTCTTCCTCAATTACAATTTTTGGGGGCTGTGCTGTGATCTCTCTTTTCTCCTGTGCTTTTATTGGTTTGGTTTCTTAACAAGAAAAGAGCTCACAAAATGTATTGTGTGCTTACACATCCCCTCGTAGTTAAATTGAGGGTTATTTTCTCTGTTGTCACCTCGGTATCTGGAGAAATGGAGGAATATTTAGGACCCAATGTCCTTCCAGTGTTTGAGACATGCACACTGTGTTGTATACCATTTGTGTAGTTTCAGTTTCTTTCTTTCTTTTTTTTTTTGTTATTTTCTTTCTTTCTTTTTTTTGTTACTTTCTTTCTTTCTTTTTTTAGTTGTGTGTGGACTCAATGCCTTTATTTATTTTTTATGTGGTGCTAGAATTGAACCCAGTGCCTCACACTTGTGAAGCAAGTGCTCTACCACTAAGCCACAACTCCAGCCCCTTCACTTTTTTTTAATGATAGGAATGGATGGAAAAGCTGGAATTCTGGATAATTAGAGTCGATTGTTTTCATGCCTTGAATGTCCACTTCTTCAAAACAAGAGTCCTGCCGCCTCCGGGAGTCTGGCAGTTTCCAGTGCTTTTTTGATTAAAGAAAGAAGTGCTGTGAATGTTAATTGGTACTTCCTAGGATGAAATATATATCCAAGCATTTCCACCTGCTGCTCCCACCCCCCACACGAAGAACCAAATATTACTGAGTATATGTAGGCATTTAAACTTGGCTGTATCCTTTGCCCTGGTCCTCCAACTTTCCCTGTAATAAAAGACTGATGTCTTCTATGATCTTCATTGTTCTCCCTAGTACTCAAGATACATATGATTCAGATAAATGTATGTCTTTGCTATATAATTAAAGACTGTAATGCAAGTCGATTAACTGCCCAATGGTATTGCTCTCATAAATCTTTTCTGTATTTACATTTCAGAAGCAACTCTATAATATTGTATGGAGCTCTATTATACCTTATTTTCATAGATTACTTCTAATCCTATAATTATCCTGTAATCTGTATATACTGATGGAAAAATTGTGGGCTACAAACATGCCCAGGTAGGTAGAAGCTAAACCATGATGTTCAGCAGGCAAATTCCATAGGAAATTGTGAGTGGTGAATAACCTAATCCATAATCTCCTATAAAGTTTGTAAGGGCCCAGTCTTTGGTGTGAAGTGTGTATGAGGGACATTAGTGGGGTTTTTTTCTCTCCATTAAAATGATCATGCTGGACAGTACATTTTGAACCTTCATCTTCAATTTCAGCTACTAGCAGATGTTAAAAAGTAGTTAGTGAGAATCATGTAGTAACTAGTCGTCTAGTATCACAAGGAAGCAACTTCATTAGGTGTCAAGTTGATTATTTCATAAAATGACTGACTTTATGTATTTATTTATGCATTTTTTCTCATGCTGAGAATTGGCAGAGTTGTGTTTTTCTGGGTGGAACCAGATTTTGAGCCTCCCAATGCATCAATATCAAGAGAGGGACAATCTCCTTCCTATTTCAGAGAGTTGAAAGGGGCTGTCTTACCCAGGTTCCCCACAAAAAACAGCTGAGTAATACTACTATAATTCTTTTCTGAGACATCTTTCAACCATATCTCCTCATGCATCTTTCAGGTCTTAAACTGGTGAGATACATTTGGTGGAGTGTGGTGACTAGTTTTGGTCCTAATAAAGAGGGTGTGAATGGCTTCTCCTTCATAGATAGCTGGCTTCCTGACCTTTGTCCCTTGGAAATTTAAGCTCAGTATTTTAAAATCCTTACATGTGGAAAATGACCTTGGGTAAGTTGCTATTAAGGTAAGATCACAAATGCAAAAACAAGAATATCCTTTTATATATTTAGTATTTCTGATTTGCAGAAATGTCTTTACATCATGAAAACATTCACTTTTAAATGACTTCTTAAATATTGTATGAAAACTAGAAGGATGATTTATTTTCCATCAAATTTCTTGATCTCTACAGGAATTATTTGGAGCTCTCCTTCTTTCCAGTGGTACCTATCTGTGAGCACAGCAGCTGAACTGGGCAGAAAAGAGGTTATTCTTTATCTCCCTCCTTATTTCATCTGATGCTGCTCCAGAGCCCTGGCTTGAAAAAAAACAGGACAGACAGTTTAGACAGATGGAGGGCAGGGTCATTTTCAAAATGAAATGAGTGCACCAATCACACTGTGAAATTGGCATGACCATCACTGCTGCTGTGATAGAATGATTTTTATTTAGTCACTAATAGGCAGTTGGGGAATAGATTGGGGTTTTTTGGGGGCGGGGAGGAGATAGGTGAAAGAAGGCCCTTTAATTAACAATCGAAATAATTCTAGAAAGCAATAAGCTAAGTGGAATATTTTGAAATATAAAAGATTTTTATATTTTTGTTTGCAATAGAATCTTGAAAAGCTGAAGCATAATTAAAAAGCAAGGGCATCATTTTATTTCAAACAATAGGAAAGTGATTGTAATAAAGTGAATTACAGACTTGTAGAAAGGGATTAGGGATTGAGAAAATTGTGTGAGTCTCAGGGTAGATTTTGCTGCATAAAAGGAGGCGTGTTTACCATGTAGAAAGGTTCAATTTAAGTAAAACACATCGGAGCTAAAAGCATAATGTTTAATTGTTAGCATGTTGATGTTCTGTTTGCCAAAATAGGAGGTAATCAAATCCCATAGTCTATTTGTTTGTATAATGTATCTGACATTTTCTTTTAAAGCTAGTTAGGAGGTATATTTTTTTATTTTTTATTTTTTCTGCAAATGGGACTGCTTCCTGTTGTTAAACATTAGTAATTCATGAGTATTTCAACCGCAGCTGTGGGCAAACATCTTCCTTGATAAAGGAAGTCCTTCTGCAAAATCATTTTCCATTTGTTATTTCTTTTCCCCTTTGATTCCCAACCATTTTTTCAGGATGGCTAGTTTGGGAGCTCAGTTACCTTGCATTCATATTCCCCCAAACCCATTTCTCACTGTGAACAGGGAAGAAAAGAATAAATTAGTGCCAAATTGATAATGTAGTTGGCTGAATTTTGAAGGCGCATCTGTTCGGTAGTTTAAGACTTTTGAAAACATTGTATGCTGAATCAACATTTGGGAATATTTATGCATAGATGTTGAGACATTTCACCCTATTAGGAGCTTCCCTTCCACTGCTAGTTCCATCTTATTGATATTTTAAATAGATTTCCTTCTTGAATTACTTCACTTTTGATCAAATAGCTTGTATTTGGGGGTTTATAGGCATTATTCTCTAAATTATGAGGGAGAACACAATAGCATTGTGATTTATAAAAGGGATTATCAGAGAAGGCAAAACTGTGGATACTGGCATTTTAAAATAACCAGTCATCCAAACAAAGAGCTACTCTAAGTCCCTGTGTTTATACAGTACTTTCAGTACCAGGCCTGCTTTGCCTAACTTCCCTCATTAACCCTCACAGCTCTTTCGTGAATTGAGGGATACTTATTGTTGGCCCCACTTTAAAATCACAGACTGCAAAGCACAAAAAAAGCCAGAGGTTTCCTGGTGATTGCCTACACTGGCCAGTAGTGGGCCCCTCTGCACCTTTTCCCTCTCCTTCCCCGGGCACCTCCTCTCCAGTCATTTGAATTGCCTTTGGATCATTTGCTGCAGTTTGTTCTAATACAACAGGCACAATGGTGTAAGAATTTTAAAGTTTAAGCACCGAAGCCATGGTGTAATTGTATAGCGTCAGTGTGGCTGGCGGCCCTGCATTGACGCCATCCCCCTGTGTAATTGCCCATGCAAATTTGAGCAATGTGTAACGGACACAGGAACCCAGCATTTGGCTGCAGATTCTCCTACCTCCAGAAAAACTTTAATCATTTGGAGAACCTTTTGTCATTTTTGAAATGCTGTCCAGTATCCCTCTCACGCAGGCAAACATCACAGATCAAGACAAGGTTAATGGGCCAAGTTAACAGTTAAAATTTAAAGGCATTGCTTCCTTCTCTCAGCCCTTCTCAAAAGAAATAAAGATTATTCCACAGCTTTAGTCAAACATTAAACATTTTATTAAAAACAAAGATATTTAGGTCTCTTAAAGCAGACTTTCAAAATCGTGGATTAGTCGCTTGTGAAATGGACAAGCATTCTATAATATAGTATTCTAACAATGGAACACCAGCTTGGGAAGTCTACACAAAGGAATGCCTGTAGATCCCTCAGCTGAAGACATACTTTCCTTCTTTGTGTAAAACAGTAACAATTAGGAAGCAAGTCAAAGGGGGATCCTTTTTAGATTATTTTACAAAATAAAATGGCAAAAGCAATATCCCCCCAAGGAAATGAGACTCAAAAAAAAAACCTAGCCTATATTCATACTGTGCTGTTTTTTTAAAATTCATCTAAATATAATTTAACCTGAATCTAAACTAAAGCAAAAGAAAAATATTCTAACATACAGACATATAGAGAACATGAACACAGAGATAAATGATGACCTCAAAGAACACATTTTTCACAGCAAATACTTCATTTACTTAATAAAACAAACATATTTCTGTACCAGCGTATACATTCAATGACATTGGTGTAGTTAGGCTACACAGATAAGTAACTTATCTTTAGCACTGCTGAGAGATGTAGCAAACATGCAGGTACATTCAAAATTAAACTTAAAAAGATGTACAACCCCAAATAACTGTGGGAATGATACTGGCACAGATAACACAAGCACAGCTTTGGGCACTGCTAAGTCTAAATGTTCATCATGAAATTCTCTAGTTCTGCCTTGTTTTATTTCTGTCATTTATGTGTTTTATTCTATTATTATTCACTTAGCAAGTTTATGAAATTTTGGCCTTCTTGTAGCTAGTCTGAACCTTTAAATCCTTGTACATTTGAGTTTAGGGAGTTCTTTGCAGCAAATGCCAGAATAACAATTTCATAATGTTATTCTAATGCAGATAATGTAACTTCACTATGGTAGAATTGCCCAGAGTTTTAGATCCCCAAATTAGGTTTTGGTTGGTTGCTTTGATGTATCCTTTTTGCCTTTTTTCCCCAGTCAAAGCATTTTTTCTTTCTATTTAAATCTTCCTTAAATAGATTACTGTCCCATGTGATGTAAATTGTTTTATACCATTACCAGGGATGATACTGTTTTTTTTTTTTTTTTTTTTTTTTTTTTTTTTTGTCTTTCTGCAGTTCATAAGAGTCAGCAGGAGAAATGAATTTTCAGATAATTGTACCTTAAGTAAATTGAGCAACTCTGTTTAATGACCTAATGCAAGTGGATAAAATATGATAAAATTTTGATACACAGAAAACAACTGAATTCCAGTAGCATTAATGTAATACAATATTGGCATTACACTAATATAAAAAATTTAAAATTATTTTTAACCCAACATATTTGCAAATATAAAATACCCAGAAGTGTATAGGCATATCAAATTTTAGAAGCAGAAAACGCATGTGCAATTTTAACTTTCCTTGACTCATTTTATAAATTTATTTCTAAATGAATGACCACTGTTTGTAAGATACCTATGATACGAGAAAATCCACAATTGTTCTTTATGAAATAAAAGAATATATGGTTTTTTAAAAGTGTATCGATGACCATATATTTCATGATCAAAAGAGGCAGGCTGAGACCATCTGTAATAAGATTGTTTTGTATCTACTCCACATATGTAACTTTATTTTATTTTTAGTAAGAAGATGACCTCTTTGGGTTTTGCCTATTTTATTTGAGAAGGAAAAACAAGATAATTTTCTGGAAGAATTTTAAAAAGCAAAACACAGCTTGGTCCTTTGGTGTGGAAACTGAATAGCAGTCAGTGCTTTTATTTAACAGATGGAAAACCTGAAACTGATGAGTCCCAAGATTACAGGACCAGTCAGTGGCCAGCTAGAATAGAGTTCTGGTCTACTGTGCACTAGATGATACCTTTCACAGAATGCCAAATTGCCCCTCCCTGCCAAGGTAGGCTACCTTTTAGTTTGTGCGTGTATTATCTACATACTGACTAGTATTAATAAATAACATCTGAAAAAAATATATCTCATAGAAAAAAGCATGATGAAGTCATTTTCAGCCATCAGTGCTAAAAGACCTGAGGAAGCAAACATAATCTGGTCAGTCGGAGGTTTTACAAGAAGGCTCACATTTCAAATGCCTTCCTCCAATAGGACTAGGACAATTTTTCTTCCTCTATTTTGGAAAGGCAGAATATATGAGTAGCCACACACACCTCACATTTTTGGGAGATCAGAAATTATTTTACAAAAGGATTTAAAATATCTAAAACTCCCGGAAGTTCAACCTTTAACCCCCAGGGTTGTTGACACCAGGAAGGTTGCTACCATCCTTTCCACTGTTTCCTGGCCATGGAGGATCTGATCCGTGGCATTAGTCAGCAGTTTCTGAATCTTGACCCACAATGCGAAAGATACCCCGAGACAGGAGAAATAGATGGAGGCAATTACAAACAGCTACTTGATTGATGGTTGACATTGTCAGGGCTCCACTGTATGGCAGATTGCAATGGTGTTGAACTCCCCTTGCTACCAGTGGATGTTGCTATTGGCAACCGTGCAGTGAAGCCAATAAAAAGGCAAGAAAATGAGAGGAAAACTCAACCTTAGTGGAAACCGTAAGGTTTGTGCTATAAATTATGTTCCCCTTAGCGATATGCAGCATCAGTGTTCAGGGTAACTACAGTGCTTGTAGCTGCCTGCATTCTCTGACAGACCCTGGGTTAGTGCTTTAAAATTTTGCTTTAGATGGACTGGCATCCCTTTGTCTGGGCCATTTATTTATTTATTTCTTGTTGGGGAAGATAACAGATGTGGACTCATCTCTGCCTCACATGGACTGATTTTCAATTCCCATTTGTGATATTAACATGATGTGGCACAATACCCAGAAACACCTGCAGACACATGATGATCTCACAGACCAGGGTCTATTCGTAACTCCACCCATCCTTTGTTCATCACCTGAAGGAAGAGAGACAGCCCTGCAGAAGCTATTTTCCTTTATAGCAGAGTGATTCAGAAAACTGGCTTAATAAAATCCATAAATCTGAACAACCTCCTCTTACCTGCTCTGCAGAGGCAATTTTTCCTGCACTCATTTTCTCCTCTAGTTTCTCCAGTCTTCCCTGCAGAGACAGCTGTAAAGCGTAGCTAGGAACATTATTTTTTAGTGCTCCCACTCCTTCCTTCTCTCCTTTGTCAAACCCCTCCCTGCTCAATTGTCTCTCTTTCCTAAGCAATTGATGACAGGATTCTACATCCTCATTTTTTTGGTTGGAGGTGCCATTTTTCTTTGTTTGGATTGACTTTCACCTTTCCTTTGGCAGTACCCTTAACTACCTGCTTCATTCCTATCTTTCCTTTATGGCTCTTCTTATTTTCCTTCTTCTTCCTTTTCCCCCTCCTCCTTGCTAGGCTTATAATTTTCTTTTACTTTGTTTCTTGCCATAACAAATCTCATTTCTTATTTATGATTACCTGCTCCTCCTCACTTCTGTTTTTGTCCCCTCATTTTACTCATTCCTTCAAACATTTCCCGGAAGACTCCTTTGTGCCAGAAAAACAATGTCCCTTGTGGAACATGGCCCCTATTTCTTTAAGAATTGAGTAGTAACATTAATAACTGATATTGATCAGTAAAAGTAAGAACAAAAATGTTTGGTGAATTTTAGATTTTTTCAGAGCTGGAATGAATCTCAGGTTTCATCTAGTCCAGGGATGTTACAAGTCCTTAGGGTTCCTTTGTGGACCTCTGTGTATATGATCAAAGAGTAAAGATTTGTAGGTCTCTGAATCCCCAAACCCTGCTTCAAACAGAGGACTTTATCTTTTGATGTCTAATATCTTAGTATTCCTTGAAAGATTCATTTGAACAAAGTTGTAAGGTTAAGATATGTCTGAAAATCATTTTCCACTCATTTGACAAACGAGGAAACAAGGTCAGAAAAGTTTAGCCACTTATCTAGAGTTGTCCAGTCAATAGTGCCAAAGCTGTGGTTAGAAGCCGTTCTTCTAGCCTCCTGCTTTTTGAATAAGATATACCATATCCTCAATCTCAGGTACAATGAGCAGCAAAGCAGCTTTTTAGTCATTGTATCTATTGACAGTTTATTCTTATCCATTTTAAACCTAGATTCCTACAAATTATGTGTTTTCTTAAACATTCAAACGTTATTTCTTGATTGATTACTTATAGTAAACTTAAATTTTATATCAAAACTCATCACTGGGAGACCTCAAGCCAGTCAATACTCAGTCTTTGTGGCTCTACTGTGTCTTGTAAAAATATCTCTCACTATTAGAAATAGTTTCTAGATGTTCATATGTCACTTGTGGTAAATTTGGCTATAGATTTCCTCTTATCTTTGCTTTAATTAAAGTCTGTTAATCTCTTCTTCCTGAGAGAAAGAAGACTTGTTTACAATGAAGTCTGATTTTAAAACTCTAAAAAGGAACCATGATCTCAAGGTAATTACAGATTTTGTATAAACACCAATCAACAAACATATTTGCTATGTTCCTACTATGGACCCTTTAAGGGGAAAACTGGGTTTGGTTGGTATTTATAGGTTATCTGTTAGGTAGGTTATCTGTTCTAAAGGCTCTAGTCCATCATTAAGAACCTATGTGTTTAAAAATAAAATACCTCTATAGAATGCACATCTGGATTCTTGGGACAGTCTGACACAATAGCTTGCTTGGAGAGAGGCTGCAAAGATAGCAGCATTTGGCTTGTAACCAACAGAAGAGCACATACAAAACTAAGCAGCGCTGACACTTTCACTGTTCTGTGCTGACTGTCCCCAGGTCCCTGGATCCAAACCAGTCTTCTACCCACAGCCTTTATTTCAGCCCATGTTGTTCATCAGGGGAAGGTGAGGGTCCAGGCTCTCTGCCCCACCTCCTCCTTTGTCTTCCTGTCACTCCGCTACTGACCACAATTTAAGGTGAAAAAGTCCAGGCATGCTTCCCAGCACAGCCCGAGTCTTTAGGTCTGTCTGAGCTAAAGGAACAAAAGGATGATGTGGCTGGACTGAAGCTGATTCTTCAGGCTACAGTCATTTTGCAGCAGCTCTGGGAGGATAGAGCTTTAGTTTCTGTCCTCCTCAGCCACCATGGGGCTGGCAGGGGTAGGTGAGGCGGCTGAGATCAGCAGTCTTTTTTGATGCATTTCTTCCCACTTACTTCGGTTTGCAGCCACTGAATCTAGCATGGGCTTCAGTTTCACATTGACCTTCACCAAAGCCTAAAATGAAACAGAAAACAAGTAGGGAGAGAGGAACTGAAGTCACTCATAGGATTTTCTACCTTTCATTTATAAGAGAATGGAAACTGGCTGTAAGAAATAAAAATAATTATTTTGGTAAACATAAACTAGTTACAAGGAATAATGCATTTAATACCATTATGTTCTATTAATTGAGCCTATGCAGAGAATGAGAAAATAAGACAGGACGGCTCTGCACAACTGCAGAGGGAGCCAGCCTCGCAGACTCCCATTCTATTTTATAACAACATCAAGCAAGGTAGGAAGCAAAATATCCAGCTACTCATATGTGGATCTTTGCCAGAGAGGGTTCCACATCTCAATAGACTGTGAACTTAAATTTTTACAAAAAGAAACCTATAATTGTATTGCCACAAATGTCCTTCCCCGGGGAGGGTGGGGGGCTTTTCTGAGTAGAATAGTCCACACAAAATCCTGAGGCTAGAGGAGGGGCTCATTTTTAAAGCTAAAAGATGTGGGAGCTAAATACAAAGATCAGCGTGAGAACTTATATGGAAACAGATATGACAGAAAGGGAAAAGATCGTGGAGGAGAGAAGCAGAGGGCTGTTAGATGAGGGGAGGGGAAATGTGGGGTGCATATGACCGGAAGCAGAGGGCTGATGAAGCTCAGGCTGCGGAGTCCTCACTCGCTCCACACTCTTTTAAATACTGTAGGATTTAATTTTGTGTATTTATTTATTTACTTATTTTTAACAAAAGAGAGGAACTCTGGGATGGTTTAACCAAACCCTTCGGGGAATGAGGACTTAGCAGAGGCCTGCTGCTTCGACTTTAATACGCATGCGTCATTCTGCAGGTCCTGGGGTCCTGTGGGGTAGGCCTGAGGATGCCTCCGAAGTAGGGCTAGAAGAAATTCAGGAAACAATAGGCAAATATCTCACAGGTCAGAGGAGACAAGAGTTCACTCTGCCCAGCAGGAAAATTCCATTCATTGTTCTCTGCCTGATTTTTTTTTTTTTTTTTTTTTAGTAAAAGATGAATTTTAAAAGTCTCTAAAGTTTCTTTTCCTTTTTTAAATGCATGACTATATTTCAAATTTCTTCCTTTTTACTAATAAAGGTTTCAAACATATTCAAACAGCAAAATATGATTAGCAGAAGCATCTACATGTGAATAAGTATGAATAATAAATATAGGTAAAACCACTCATGTAAAACATACAACAAAGGGTTTGGGAGACTTTATACTTTTTGGACAGTCTAATAAAAAAGAAAACAAGATTTGGGTGACATTTAATCTTTTAAAATTATGGCCTTGATCTTTTTAAAGCATGAATGTTTTGTTGTTGTTTTAAAATTAGTGTTTTTCTTCTCCTTTGTAGTTATTTATGCATTTTTCAGGCAATGTGTTAATATTAGAAAATGCCAAAACATAGGTTTAAAAGAAATAGGCAACAGTAATAATTTGTAATCCTATAACTCAAGAGATAATCAGTACCAACACTTGGGTTTTGTTTCGAATGGGATCCCTTTTGTATTTCCGAACTGGACAAATTATTTAAACATCAAAAAATATAAGTCACAAGGTGGTGTTTTTATAATAGCAGTTCACAAATGGTCAGAATCTAAGAGATTCTATGGATTTTTAAGCACTTGTACTTCTTGGGCCTATTTTTCCATCTCCAGGGTCTCAAAGAAGTACATAAACCTGGCATACCCACATGGATATGGTGGATCTTCCAGTTATGAACATCTACTATGTGTGAGATACATTGCCAGCGCTAGATGCACTTCATTTTAGATATTCCTCACAATGACTCTGCTCTTTACAAATGATAAAATATGTCCCCCACATGCTAGGATTACACTTGAACTCTAATCCTTACACTCTAGGACAAAGGTAAGAATCTGTATAAATAGTTAAGGGTTCCTTTTGTAATCTTCCCATTTATTTTGAAAACTATGGAGAATGTCATTGTTTTTCTCCACTAAAAATCAAGGCTATTGCTATATCATTGATTATATAGCGAAAACTGTTGAAGATGAAGCATAGAAAGATAGCTCTTAAAACGTAAAGAGAAAAGAGAAAGAATCAGGTACACATCTTGAAGTTATGGCCTCATCCTTTGTCAATACCCAGTTCAAACTGGTTAATAGTTTTGTTATTCACCAGTTTTCCGAGTCTGTGATGGCGAGGAAGATACTGAAGGCATGAACTTCTGAGGACGCTCTAAATATGATTGTCATTGTCATCAAATTGGGACCAGACACCAGGAACTCCTTTTCTTTTTTTCTACTTCCACATCCTATTCGTTCGTTCATTCCTTCCTTCCTCTTATCCATCAATTCTATCCACTACCTTCTTGGATATGTATAGAACACTCATGAATTCTGACACTGTTCTTTGAATGGACTCTTTATGTCACTTGGGGTCTCCCTGTCCCTTGAGAATTAGGTAAAACTTCACTTCAAATCTATGTCATGTTCTGGCGACCTTTTAGAATCCTCATGATTTCCAAGTTCTACTTCCATGGGCTCTTTGATTTCCTTTTTTTGAGTCCATTTGGCATTGTTGACTCCACTGTGCATCATTCCCAATGTAAAGTTCCATTTCATTTTCTTTTCACAGGAAATCAAATCACCCTCAACATTTCGGATGCCTACTAACTCTGCTCCATAGTAGAGATTGCCAGAGGGGAAGTGACTTACCCCCTATTGTCACTCACATGCTCCTCCCTGTCTCAAAGGCCACAGTCTTTCTCTCTGGAACAAGTAATCTAGTTTTCTCCCCAGTCCTACCTCACTGCTTTCATACAGACCAGCCTGTCAGCCAGTCAGTTTTGTCCAGGTTCTCTGAAATCCTGATGAAATAAAGTTTCTCTCTCAAAATATAGTTAGAATTCTTTTTCCTATAAAGCAATTAATAAAAGAAGAAGCATAGGGCTGTGGGAGTATTATCCATTGGAAAGGTGATGCTCTCATACTCTGCCTTGGACCAGTCAGCTTTTTTTGTCCTGTGACCATAGGTTATACCCATTATTCCCATGAGACACCTTGCAGGTGAATCCCATTCATTCCACAGGAGACAAAACATGAGCACAGAATCACACCAGTGTGATTTCGGCATATCTCCTGAAAAGCTTTCTCTGGTGAGGGAGTGGTCAGTAGCAACAGCCTCCAGAAGGAAACAGCTTTTCATGTTGAGGGTGGTGAGTGTAGTCCCTCCATGCACAACTGTACACCATGTGCTCGTGAACTTGATTCATCCCCTCAAATAGCCCTCTGCTCCAAGGAGTTACAGGGATACAAGTAAAATTTAGCTGGACATTAGAGAGTGGAGTTCCAGAAATAATCAGTTACCCTAATGAAGAGTGGGTGTTCCATCCTGGTTAAGGTGGCAACTCTCTGCACATCAATGCAGAGAATACTGTGTGTGTACATCACACTAAGAAAAACCATCTAATTTTAAATCAGATATACTATCTTGTGGATGGTATATTCACATGATGATAAAACAAGGCAACATAGTAATTCATGCAGTAATCAAATTCCTTTCATTTCCATGAGAAAAATGCAGATGCCTGCTTCCCACTCAACACACAGTGTTTTTATTTAGATGAGAGTGTGAGGTAGCAATGATCGCCATGGTTTTATTTAGTGTGGTTTGGCACCAGCTCCTCTTTACTCTGATCAAGCCTTTTAATTAAACTGACTACTATAATTCCTATGGAAATTAGTGTTTATGTTATTTTCCTGCTACAAAAGCATTTCTCTAGAACTTATTTTTTTTTAATCCCAGGAGCACAAATTGGAATTTTTTTCTGCTTGAAATGTAATTAAAAACTCATTTGATTACAATATTTCTGGCTCTGTTTTACTTATTAAATTCCTGTAATCAGTTTTCTTTTATGAAGCTGCTGGGAAATGATCTCAAAAGTAACACATTTTTCTCTTCCTTGGCAGGTTCCCGAGCATTTACTAAATTACATTCATAGCACCTGCCCATGATTCGAATTACTCCACCAATTTATTCCTTAAACCATTTAAGTTTATTTGGCTTAGCCCCAAACAGCTTTCTTTCCTTTATCCTGTTCTTTGTTCTCCCTCTTGCTTCCTTTGTGTTGAATAAAATATTGGAGCAGGGCGGGCAGGTTACATCTTTCTCAGAATTCCTTCTTTCTCTTTGTTTCCTGTTCTTCCGAAGCAGAATTGTCACACCATAAGACCATTTTCCTCTGGCCAGGTGCTGGTTATAGGCAAAGGGAGAAAGATTTCTATCTTGAGGAATTATTCTTACACTATAAATTTGTTGCATAAATGCAGTTAGCTAAGGGAATACTGAACTATTAGGATATCAGTAAAGCAAATTATTATCCACAAACCTAAATTCCAGGACTTACAACGATTACCTGAAAAGTATCATCAGCAAGAAAACTGGGCATTCCTGAAAGCTTGCCATCAGTGAGTGACACCTAATGGGTTCTGTGAGGATGCTACTGATGTCTGTCTAGTTTGACTTGCTCCTCACTTGCTGAGAGAGAAAGGGGGAAACACCACCCATTGGATCACTGTCCATAAGTACCAGAGGAACTCTAAAGGCTAGTATGTGGCTACATAGGCCACAGGGTACCTGACGTCTTCTGTGGCATCCCTGCTGTGTGATCTTTTGGCTACTATTTGACCATATGGAGGTAGTGAGTACACACTACCTCCCAAGGATGGTACGCTTTTTTTGTCCTGATTTTAGAATATTGTTCTTTATGCTGAGCTGAACTCTACCTCCCTATGGTTTCTACTTAGTGGTTCTAATCCCTGGGGTGCTGTCCCTTGAAATCTGACTCTTCTCTAGCAGTGCAGGAGTGGTGACTCCTAAGTGGCTCCAAGTGTTAAGTGAAGGGGGGCGGGCCTCAAATCCTACTCAGTATGCTCGGCTTCTCCCTTGGGGCAACCTTATGATATCATGGGGGCTTCTGGCCCATTACAGAGAGGATCTTGGATACTTGACCCATTAGGGGCCACATTTTGGGTTTGTAAGTTGAGGGATTTCTGGGTTCCATTCACACTCCCTTGGGTTCACCCATGACAAGCACATACAGTTTATTCTATCTTTTATTGCTGTTTTGAATAAGAACACATTCACATAGCTCAAAGCACACAGAAAGGTGCAATGTAAAATTTCCTTTCTACTCCTGCCCCAAGTATTGGGTTTTCTTCCCAAGAAGCAACAAGTGCTATCAGTTTTTTGTGTATCCTTCAAGAAATGAGATTTCCTCATTTTTATGACTGCCTAGTATTACATTGCTGTCCTAATTTGTTTAACTAGTTGCTATTTTTAATGAACACTAAGGGTGTCTTATATGTGCCCATTCCAAATAATGCTATTATGGCTATCCTTGTACATAGACTTTTTGTATGTATGGAGCTTACCAGAAGGTCAAATTCTAGAACTGGTATTGCTGAACGAAAAGAGTATGCATTTTCATTTAACTAGATATTACTAAATCAACACATGCAAGCTTTGTCTAAGATATAGAGCAGAATTCTTATATCCATCATGCCTACAAGAGGAAGAAAACATAGCTACTATTTAGAGTAAGGCCTTGGAGAGAGCACATAAGGATGGATAAGATAAGGAGGATACACAAATTTGGCACATGGCTCTCTCCTCTCCATACACTCCAGATGCTAATGTGCACACAGCATGCCTGATCTCACCCAAGCATCACACTCATGTTGTTCCAGAAGGTTTTGATTTCATTCTATCTCTGAAAGAAACCTAAGTGGTAAATGAATCTATTTAATTCCTTTATGTTTTGAGTTACACTGTAGTAAGTGCTTTATATACACTGTTTATGTATGTCTGAAGCATATTCTATATTTCTTCAATCATATCTTTCATGCTGAAAATATCTTTGTGCGTATTTTAGTACTTTAAAGATATTGTCTTCTGGGTTGTATTGGTTCATACCATGATATGTGTTTTTTTTTCCTTACTTCTTAAGAACAATATTCTAAAATCAGGACAAAAAAAGCATACCATCCTTGGGAGGTAGTGTGGTCTATAATTTTCATCAAATTTTGAGAAATGTTCACTGCCCTTTCTTCAACTATTTCTAATGCTTGCATTTTCCTTATGGGGCTCCAGTTATACATATATTAAGCCCTTTAGTATTATCCTGAAGCTCAATTGATGGTCTGTCTGTTTCTTTTCAGTCTTTCTTACATTGGGGTTTCTCATTCTGGATGGTTTCTGTTGCTGTCACTGTTTCCCTGCTCCCCTGTAGTGCTTAATCTACTGCAAATCCCATCTACTGTATTTTTCAACTTAGAAATTGCAGTTTTCATCTTCAAAAATTTGATTTGGGTCTGTTAAAATATCTTCCATGACTGTTTATTACACTCAATCTTTCCTCTTCTATCATCTTGAACATATAAAATATAAGCATACTAACATCTCAATGGTCTTTTTAGTCAATTCCACGATCCATATCATCAAGACTGTGTTGATTGATTCTTCTTATGGGCCGCATTTTCATGCTCCTTTGCTTGCCTGGTAATTCTTGGTTGGAAATTAGATGTTGTAAATTTCATGTTGTTGGGTAATAGATTTTTTTTTCCAATTTCTTCAAATATTTTTTGTTTTATTATAAAATGTTTCTAAGTTAACTGGAAATAATTTGATCCATTCAGGGCTTGCTTTTAAGCTTTGCTAAGTGGGGTCAGAGAGACTTTTAGTCTAGGGCTAATTTGCCCTCCTCCCCATGCAATACCCTTTTGAGAACTGTACATAATGCTAATGCCTCATGTATTTCAAGGTTTTTCTTTGGTGTTGTGATTAGGAGGAACATAGACTATTTCCTCGCCTCTGTGATTTCAAGATTTTTGTTTGTTTGCTTGTTTGTTTTGTTTTGTTTTGTTTTTTTTCTCAGACTCAGTAGATGGGGTAAATAGCACTGAGCCAAAGATTCAAAGTTGCCTCTAGCAGAACTGTGTAGCTCTGTCTTTCCTGGTACTTCTCTCTGGAATCTAACCTCCTGGACCCCCACAGTCTCCTGGCTCTGACTCTTCAACTCATTGAGGTCACTTTTTTGTGCTTGGATTACCCCTCCCTGTGCCAAGGCTGGAAAACTCTCTCTAGGCAGTAAGTGGAGACAGTTGTAAGGCTCTCTTCATTTGTTTCCTTCACAATTCAGTGTATTGTGCTGTCTTTTGCTTACTATCTAGAAACTGTTGTTTCAAATATTTTTTTCTGCATCTCTCTCTCTTTCTCTTTGTTAATTTTTTTTTTTTTTTTTGATCTGTTACTCCATCATGACCAGCAGTGAATGTTCCTCATTATTGGTTTAAAACAACTTTGTCTTGCCTTGTGCTATAGTTTAGATCTTGAATGTCCTCACGGGTCCATGTGTTATAGGTTTGGTTCACAGCATGGTGCTATTGGGAGGTAGTGGAATTTTCTCCTCCTCCTCCTCCCTTCCCCTCCCCCCTTTTCTTTCTTTTTTTCCCAGGGGATTAAACCAGGGGCACTTTACCACTGAGTTGGATCTCTAGTCCTTTTTATATTTTATTTTGAGACAGAGTCTCATGAAGTTGCTGAGGGCCTTGCTAAGTTGCTGAGGCTAGCTTTGAACTTGTGATCCTCCTACCTTTGCTACTTGAGTTGCTGGTGTTACAGACATGTGTCACCATGCCTGGCAAGATGGTAGACTTTTTTAGGAGGAAGCTTTTATGAGAGATTCTTAGGTCTCTGTAGTTGTGTTCTCAAAGGGGATTTGGGGATCTGGGCCCATTTTCTTCCTGTCTTTTGCTTCATGACCATGAGGTGAGTAGTTTGCTCTGCCATGTTCTCCCCACCATTGACATCTGGCACCCCCATCAGAGGCTCAAAGCATTGGGTCTGTTCAATCTTGGACTGGAATCTCCAAAACTGTGAGCCAAAATAAATCTTCTCTCTTTATAAGTTTATAATCTCAGATATTTTGTTGGTATGGTGAAAAGCTAACCAATAAGCTTACCATCCATGAGCTCAAAGAGAGAACAGAAACAGAAGCTTTTATCTTTTGATCTCTAACACCTAGCACAGCAACCCCAGGAGACAGCCATCCCTTTTCTATCCCTCCCACATACCAGTGGCAGGAAGAAGGGTTAAGGCCAGGACACCTGCCAGTGGCTGAAAGTGGAGTCAGTACCTTCTGACCTGCAAAGAATGTTGTTGAAAAAACAAACCTAGAATAACCCCCTTGAGGAAGGAATATAATACTTTTCTCTTATTACCATTATTTCTTAGACCTGTTTTTTCCAGTTCACCAAGCTGCTAGGAGCCTATGCTAACCTTACTTTCCTTCTGCCATCATGACCCACACCTGCTGTCATCTGAGTCATATGTACTGATTAGTGGGCCATGGTCACATCTTGGAACTCAAGAGCTGGATGTGGGCCAAAAAAATAAACAAAGAGCATGATTTGCTCTTAGAAAAAGTGAGTGCTCCTATACTCTGTTGTTCAAAGAAGGCATAAAGAAACCTCACTAAATTAAAACCAAATTTGTCTTTGAACCTGAAAATGTCCAATTGTGCCATTAATACCTTTAAGATTTTTATTTTTATTTTTGAGGAAATTACCTGAACTAGCTATTCCAGTTCTTTTAAAAGGACAAATAAAGGATGGTTTTGGCTTCCTGTTGCTGAATTTTATTTCCAGAGTTGCTTGCAATATGACTTTGTATTTTCTGCCTTTCTTCACCCCTACTTTGCCAAAGAGAAATAATTAGAACTAAGAGATACAATGTATGGAAAAGGATAAAGAAATTAGAGTATTTTTGGAAATATCATTTTTCTGGCTAGAATACAAAATTAGTCTTGGAAATCATCTCAAATATCTGTATGATGCAATATCCTAATTATGAGGACATGATCACTTTACTACTATGATTATTTCCTTTTTGAGTGAAAATGTCAAAAATCCAATTGGGAATTGATATTTTGAAATGGAAAATCACCGATTATGGGAACAGCCAGCATCACCTCTGCTCAAATCTCAACAGGAGGAAAAAGAGGTCTTGCAGTGGTGGCAGCCCTGAATTCTCATGAAGTCACATGATGTTAGTGACAGGTGCAAAGTGCTTTTCTGAGAAACATGGATGGGGGGTTTTATTTAAGGTATGTGACTTCAGAAGAAAGTCACCAAGTATAAAAACAAATCCTTTTTTTTTTTTTTTTTTTTGTACCAAGAGTTGAACTCAGGGGCACTTGACCACTGAGCCACATCCCCAGCCCTATTTTGTATTTTATTTAGAGAGAGGGTCTCACTAATTTGCTCAATGCCTTGCTTTCGCTGAGGCTGGCTTTGAATTTGTGATCCTCCTGCCTCAGCTGCTGGAATTACAGGCATGAGCCACTGTGCTCAGCAAATCTTAACTTTTAGATTAGTGAACTGGTGAATTGTTAATCCTTTTTGGTTCCTAAAGGTTAAGATTATTATGGTTGAATCTGACAGATCCTGGATTTCATACATCACGCTTTAGTGACTGCTCATCAACCCTGGGTTCCTCTGTGTGCCATGAAGGCCAAAGACATGGTGAAATGCCTGATGAGAACCAAACTTGCCACCGCCCTGCAAGGTGCCCTCTGCCCTCAGGTAACTTTCAGGGAGCTGAGCTGAGCTGATTATCACCCATCCAGCTGCCCAGCCCCAGATTGTATGGTGTTTCCCTCTTCCCCACACCCAATCAACCGTTACCTTTTGTCAGCCCAACTCCAGGGAAACTTTGTACTTCAGTCTATTGCCATCGCCACAACCCTCCTTCAGGCTACCATCATCCTTCCAACTGGTTAAGTCTGGCTACAGCATCCTCATGGGTCTCCCAGCCTTCCTCTTACTCCTGTCCAATCAACTCTCCACACTGAACCCACCATGGGGTGGTGGATCAAAAACATAAATCCAAGCTTTCATTCTCTTCTCTGAGCATTTTAGTGGTTCCCATTTCATAGCAATGTGTTGACTGTATCAATCCAAATCCCTCAATGTGACCAAAAGAATTATGATAGTAAAAGAGAATGAAATTCAGAAACAAAACCTGTTGAAAAACTTGGATTATGGTACAAAAATAGAAAATTGAAATTTCAAAATAGCCCCTCCAAGTTTTCTAGAAAACTTAAAATACACATCTTTCTATCCAATTTAACATTTTCCTGCTTTAAAAAAAAAAAAAAAAAAAAAAAAAAAGCTAAACTCCACACAGCAGTTTGGCAAGGAGTACCTAAAATGTAACTTACTACGTGAAAGCAGATGGAGCTGGTTCTGTGGTCCAGATGGAAGGCAGCAAACAGACTCCAAAACCTCACTTTGTTCCTCCCCAGTTCAATGGCTTTTGAAACTCAAACTTGTGTAAAAATTAATTTGCACTAAATTCTTAATATATTAACTGTTACATGAAGCTTCTGACTGTTTAAAAAAAAATTCCTTCAAAAAAACCCAAATAAACAATAATAGTGAACATGAAAGTAAGCCAAGACTTCTTTGGATAAATGTTTTAAACATTCATATTAATGATATTAGTCTTACAGCATCCTTTTTGTGTAATTTGCTACAGATTGAAAATTAACTCTGTCAGGCATTGTGCATGTACACATTCTCTCTCTCTCTTTCTCTTTCTCTCTCTCTCTCTCTCTGTTTTTTTCATTAAATCCTCAAAATAATCAGATGAGGGAGCTATTTCCTCATTGCCCTATTTTGGAGATGAGGAAATCTGGCTCAGAAAAGCTACAGAATTTGCGTGGGGCCACAGAGATGGGGTCCTGACTCAGGTCTCTAACTTCAGAGCCCACATTGATAACCAATTACCACATTGTAACACTGGCATGCGATTTTGCAATGGGCAGTGCTGCTAATTGTAGTTATGAATGAAAAGTGAATTTCTAGACAGGCATTGCTTGTCCATCCTAGGGACTGATTGTCCAATAAATGTTTTTCTTAACAGACTCAAGTGCTGCTGTGGTCTCAGATGTGTTCTGACTTAGGTCTGAAGAGACCAAGATTGGTCACCTTGGAAAAGAGTGAACCCAGTTCAAGGTTATCCAATATAAGGCTGATGTCTGAGAACAAAAGCCATGGCAGAATAATAAAAGCTCAGGTAGAGGCAAGGACTTTGAATAATGGCATTACAGCAGCTGAGGATCTGAAATATTTACTATTCATAGTTCTTCCCAGGCCAGAACACAATAGAGTTGTTTCTCTATTTGGAGACATGGTCATTTATTCTGCCAGGATTGTGGTTTTTCTAGCAGAGTTTGTTAGTTGCTTCCCCAATAGGAATTTTAGCCCCTTTTGAGCTCAGGAATGGCCAGGGAGATTAAAGCAGAGTTCATAAAAGAAGTTCAGGGAAAATTCTTTAAAGGAGTCTTAGTCAGCTGGGAGATGCATTCTCTTGCTCTTATCCCTATCTACTTCTTGCTGCTTGGATATGAACTTAATGACTGGAACCATAGTGGCCATCTTTTGACTATGAGGCAAACTTAAATATGGTAGCCATGGGCTAAGGAAAGATAAAAGGGGTCTAGGCATCTGATGGCTTTGGAGTTGTTGTTCCATTAGCAGTCCTGAATTAGCTCTTCTAGATTATTTTTATCTCTTAGTAGTAGGATGTAATTCCTAACTGATAAAAACTGATGTTGTATGTAGGTCTCTATTTTCAGACTACCTGAGCAGATGGTGGAGTGTTCTAAACATTTTGATCCTTGAACTGATTCTCAGCATTGTGAATATGCATATTAAAAATTAACTTTTTTTTTTTTTTTTTTTGGTAGTGAGTTTTAAGTGGACTCTAGTAGACAGCAGAGGCTGTATGTTGTTACTTTGTGTTTCCTCTAGTCACTGAACCTATTCCATGTGCTCTGCACATAACGCAGACTTGACCAATGAGAGGGCCCAGGGACTGGTGTAGGATGGGCATGAGGTCCACACTAAGTCAATCAGATTTGTCTTGAGGTTTTACCTGGTACTATTGGAAATCAAGCTTTCTTTTTCTATTTTCCTTTAATGTTAAAGTGTGAATCTCATGCCCATTCTACCCCAGGCACTGGGTGCTCCTACTTGTCAGGCTGAATTATGTGCAGAGCTCATGAAATAGATTCCATTACCAGAGGATGCATAAAGGGACAACACATAACCTTTTCTGTCTACTAGAAGCCACTTAAAACCCACTGCCAGCAACATCAGCAACAAAAGTAAACTCAACA
This sequence comes from Callospermophilus lateralis, assembly GCF_048772815.1. Classification (NCBI taxonomy): domain Eukaryota; kingdom Metazoa; phylum Chordata; class Mammalia; order Rodentia; family Sciuridae; genus Callospermophilus; species Callospermophilus lateralis. The sequence goes on along the minus strand of NC_135313.1, from coordinate 53,979,769 downwards.
CACACACACACACACACACACACACACATGAGAGGGCATTACTTTGTTCAAGTGTCAAGGTGTCTAGCACTCTCTGGCAGGGACATGTGAGCCAGCCTAGTTGAGAAGGAAGCCAAAACCTAAGTCAGTAGCAGAGAGCAGAGGACACATGCCCACAGCATCTTTAAATCCTCTGGGTTCTCACTTGAGGCTACAAATTTCCATTTCTGCTCAAGCTAACATGAGCGAGCTTCTAAGCTCCAAACAAGAGGTCTCTTCCTACTGGCATGTGCTGTTCTCTGTCATCCCAAGGAGTTTCCCAAGTTTGAGGGCTCCCAACTTTGAACTGGCTTTAGTTAGCCCTGCCTTATATAGCAGAGAAACTTGGTGCAAACACTTGCTTACCAGTCCTTGCACCTAGTTAATGTAAGTTAGGGACTAATAGCAGCCATCTCCATTTTCCTCAAGCCCCAGAATCTGCCAAACAGAAGGGGACATTTTCCTTTGTTTTTAAAAGTCTACATTCTAGCATTCCATCTTTTTTCAGGAAACACTATTGAAGGGTGCCAACTCCCTCTGGTGACAAAGTCAATAGGCCTATGGAGTTGTGGCTTCCAGGGAAGTTATACTTAATGGAACCAGTAGGGAGCAGCCATTTAGCTTAGATTTTCTCTATGGTCCAGGTGAATTTAGAAAAAAACCCAGCAACTGGTTATTGTCTCCTTCATGAGAATTCAGTATTATACCATGTTTATCACATGGGGAGAATCGTTTTTTCCAGCTGAGTAAACTATTCTTCTGTGTATGGGTTTTATTCAGCAATGACAGGTTGGCTGTGTGAGATTTTTGCAAATGCCAAAAAAATATCATCAGTCTCTCTTTTTTGTCTTGTTAGTGATATTGGAGATCTTAAAAATCTAAATAATATGAGGCACTTACCCAAATAGCTGTAAAGATGATTAAGCCACAGAGGTAATGCTTAGTATGAAAGCCAGTGAGCTCATTAGAATCCAATGCAAGAATGATTCAGATCTGCAATTGGAATCTTAAGGGCACAGTCTACCCAAGCTATAAGTGAAGATGATGTTTGTGGCATCAGTGTCTAATATCCTGAAAGCTAATTACAGTAGTAGTAATAACTTAGAAACACATCATTTTCTCTCCAACCTTTGAAGCAGATTAGTAGTGCATATAAAAACAAAAATGTGAGAATGCTCTTTTCTTTCTTTTTCTTTTCTGACCTCCCATGTTACTTGATTTGCTTATTTTATTCATATGCTCAAGGGATCCCTTTGTGGAAAATGATATTCACAAATGACATTAACATTCTGAATTAATGAGGCAAGAATGTTAGCCTCCTTGGATTAATAGCATTGTTATTTCTATAATATAGGGCAAGAAACTTAAACTCAAAGGACTACAGGGCCAAGCCAGTAAAGTTAATGAATGAAGTATGTTGCATAATACAGGTGGGAGTGGTGGGGACTATGGAAAACTGGACGTGTCATCATTTAAAAAACCGTGTTGAACTGAATGAGACACGTCTGTGAGCTGAGTCTTTGCTGGGGCCACCTGTTTGCTCACTATGGTAGAAAGTAAAATGCATCTTGCTGAAAATGACTAGGGAGAAATGAAAGTGTCCAGTGTTCCAGGTTTCAGGTAAGGAGCTTTCTATATGTGAGCTGATTAAACCTCACAACTGTGCTGTCAGTAGAAATTTGGGGCTCTGTTTGGATGGATGTGGCACCTGAGGTTGGAGAAATAAGTTAAAAGAGCCAATGTTTACAAGGGAGTAGAAAGCCCAGCTGGAATGTCAGTCCAGTCCTGAGTGGGTACAAAGCCCATGGCACCTTTACATCAGGTATCCCAACCAGAACATAGGTAACAAAATCTGTCTCAGATCTTAGTTATGCCAAGGGCAGTGCAGCAACTTTTTTTGTTCTAGTGTCCCTGGCACTGGATCGGGACAAATTTACAGAAGGAAGGCTGCCTCGCTGAGTCAGGGAGAAACACCACTTCCTAAACATTAGGTGTAGGCGGTGGATCTTACCTGTGACTCATCTATTCTACCTTGCCCTGGGAAATGAAATAAGGGTTTTAAGGAGTAAATGACAGGGAGACCTAAAGACAGCTCAAGTAAACGGGAGCAAGGAGAAAATCTCTCCTGTTATAATGAGCCCCTCTAGGACACTGTCCTAGGTTGTCCTGCTGGCTGAGTTTTCAGAGCCCAATGGTAGTTAATCAATCATGTTCATTGTGTAGGCAAGTTCTGACTTGGAAGGAATGGCTGCAGACCCAGAAGCCATAGCCTTTGATGAATGGGCTTCATATGAGAGGTGGTTGGAACATGTAACTAAAATGTAGCCACATGGTAATAATCCACCTTTTCCCGTGGCAGAGTGTTTTCCAATAAAATTAGGCCATCTGAGATTTTTATAGAAACACATACGAATCTATTATTTTTACAAAGTTCAACGTCTAAAAATGACCATATCTAATTTTAGTTCGCAGAGCTGCAGACATTCATTCTGTATACATTTTTACATACTTCTCATGTACCTTGAGTCCTAGGGTTCTCCAAACATAGTGGACAGGGAGCCTGCATGGGTTGTATAAATACGTAACTGTTAAGTCCCAGCCTTTAGTGGATGTGGAGTTCTGAGTGACATGCTATAGAACTTCCAAGAGTGGATTCTAGAATACTCTCTTAGCATTTTCTTTTTCTTTTTTTTTTTAGCTTTTATTTCAGAGTCCCAAGGGCTGAAAGACTAATTTTATGCAATAATGAGCTGCTTAGTAAGTACCATGCAAATCTGATGATTACTAATTGCTTATGAACTGAATCTTAAAGTTTATATGGAAAATTAAAGAAGCATACCTGGAAAATACTGAGGAGTAATGGGGAAGGTGAAACTAGGCTTATTAAAATATACTATAAATTGATATTAATTAAAATAGGATGACTAGGCAGACAGGTCAACAGAACAGAATAGAAAGAGTGAAAAAAGAACCCAATTGAAGTGAATGTAGCAGATGATAATAGTGACCTTTCAGATCCTAAGGAAAAAGATTAGTCAAGAACTGATAAAAACTGGGTAGCCACACAAAAAAATAAAATTGGATTCCTACTTCACATTTCACATCAACCATACCAAATAAGAGAAGTTAAAACCACAAAATTAAAAAAAGAAACTTAAAATACTAAAAGAAGTTTGTATAAAAACTTTTTACTTTTGTCATTTTATATAGGGCAGTCATTCATTCTAAGTGTGATGCAAAATTTAGAGCCATAAAAGATTCATGAATTTGACTATATAAAATTGGCATACATGCAGCATGAACATGGTGAAAAGATGAATAATTAACTGGGAAAAATATTTGTTACTTTTGCTATGGATCAAAGCTCTTTGTCTTTAATACATAGCCAATTCTTACAAATCAATCAGAAAAGACTACAAAAAGAGTTGATAGGAAAAAAAATGCAAATGACTCCTAAGTAAATAATCTATGCTAAAATATCATCATGCTTTTTTAAATATGGAAAATACAGATGAAAACTACAATGAGGTAAATTTCTCACAGATTATATTGGCAATACTTGAGAAAGTTGATAACATACTGTGTTGGTAAGAGTCTGGAGAATGGGCACCTCAGGCATAGCCAGGGGATTAAACTGGTTCAAACTCCACAGAGAGATAGTTGATAATACCTATCTGACTCAAATACCCATGCCCCTAATGCCCAGTAATCCCACTTCTGGGTGTTCATCCTGTCAAAAAAAAGTGTGGAAGTGACATATTTACAAAGATATTGCATATTATTTACAACAACCAACTATAAGAAACATCATTGTCCCTAAATAATTACAAGATTAAGTATTGGTTAAATAATTTATTCTTCATCCTTAATATCTAATATTATGCAGCCATCAAAATAGAACAAGACACAGTGGAATGAAATTGACATAACTTTCCTGTGTATACATATGAATACACCACAGTGAATCTCACCATCGTGTACATCCACAAGACTGGGGTCCTAATTAGAATAAGATAGATTCCATGCTTGTATAATTATATCAAAATGGATTCTACTGTCATGTATAACTAAAAAGAACAAATAAAAAATAAGAACAAGATAGCTTTTATAGAGACTGAAAGGAATAAAACAAAACATACTAGGTCTAAAGAAGCAAACTATGGGGCAGGATATGCACATTTATACACACACACTATAAATAAAATAATGTATGAACATTATGTGTAAAATCAGTGTGAAACATACTATATTTTTGCTTTAATATAGACTACCATACACAAGGAACTGGTTGGCGGTGATTGTCCCAAGAGAAAGAAACTGGGTGACTAGCAGATGGGAATGTGGGGGAGAATCCCTTCTGTCTAATACTTTCATGTCTTCTTACTGTTTGAATTGTGTTCTGGGCATGTCTAGCTATTGAACAACAAAATATTTTATTTAAAACCTAATATGAACAGAGAAAGGAACTTGCAACCTGGGGTCATGTGTTAGAATTCTTAAATAGTAAGTCATCCGACTGTTAAGAATTCAAGAAGGCTTACCATTACTAGGATAGAAAAGAGAATGCTTATTTCATAAAAAATCCAAACAATTTTGTGCTTTACCTCCATAATACAGCACTTATTGAAATTCCTTCATGTATGTTGTGATAATATTATGTATACACACCCTTCTCTCCGGGCTTATTCATTCACATCACAAATAAGGGCTGACTACCTCATTGCTTCTCAACACTTCCACTGAAAAGCGATCAATGTCCCCTGCCTGGCCATTAAATAGATTTTGAAAAACTCTTCAATCCGTATCAGTCTCATCTCCTTATTTAGTTCCTCAAATTTGCCCTCAGCTGGGAATTCTGCAGGCCACCGTGATTCTGTTGTGCTCACCACTCATTTGAAGGGGCCCATCCATCATCATTTCTGGTCCTTTTCTGATGCAATGTAGCTTGTTCTTTGTCTTTCTTAAAAACTGAATGGCTGTTAAATTATCCATTTATCTTCCTTCAGATTTTCTGTTCAGTTTCTCAGGCCCTCTCAGGGCTGTCTTTTCTACCTTGTTTGCTGACTTTTCATTCCATTTCTCCTCTTCTTGGAGACCTCTTGATTCACCATGCTGTCCTTCAAAACAAACTCTCTGGTTCAGTCTTCTTCCTGCTTGTTTGAAATCTGCTTCCCTCCCCCCTGTCCATTTCGTTTTTAACCCTGTCCTTTTAGAATATCTTTGAAAGCTTTGAGATCATAGTCTTTAAATTTATACTTAGATGGTACGATATATTGGGAATCCCTGATCAAGCTGAAAGTCAAAAGTCTTAGGTTCTAAACCTTTCACTTAGTAGTGATCTTTCAGTGTTTTGCTTTCCCTACATGCAGGACGATCTGCAAGTTTGCTTCTAGATAAACATTTCAGTATTATAGCAGCATGGAGCTTGCATAATGTGAATGCCTACACATGTATGGTCTCAGGTGGTGGCAGGTTGTACCAGTTAGAAGCCTCAGATTTCCAGGCAAATCTAAGCCCTATCACTTATTGTGTATGCTTGAGTAAGTTATAGGAACTCTACTTTCAGTTTTTACATTTGAAAACCACAGTATCTAACTTGATATTGCTGGGAAGATTAGATCAGATAATGCTCAGACACACCATCTTGAGCACATAGTAAGTGCTCAAGAAATATAGATTCTCTATATCTTATGAGACAGTCCATTTGGCTCTGATTATCCAGTTTGCAGCAGAGATACTGAGGCTTAGAGATAATATTAATGAACAAGTTCAGTGGTGGATGCCTGTAATCCCAGCAGTTTGGGAGGTTAAGGTAGGAGGATCTCGAGTTCAAAGCCAGCCTCAGCAACTCAGTGAGGCCCTAGGTAACTTAGCAAGGCCCTCTCTCAAAATAAAAAGTAAAAAAGGTAGGGGGTGGGGCTGGGATTGTGGCTTGGCGGTGGAGTGCTCATCTAGCACATGTGAGGCCCTAGGTTCAATCCTCAGCACCACGTAAAAATAAATAAATAAAATAAAGGTATTGTTTCCGACCACTTCCAAAAAATAAAAAATGTTTTTTAAAAAAAAAGGGTAGGGGGGGATTGGGGATGTGGCTCAGTGGTTAACACCCCTAGGTTCGATTCCTGATATAAAAAAAAAAAGAGAGAGAGATGATATTAATGATAGAAACAATAAGAACCCACATGTTGGAGAGCTTTAACATATAATGCATATTCTTCTCAGAGCATTTCTATTTCACCTACTTGTTTTGGACTTGTAGGAAGGTTCACATTGCCTATCATTAATTCCATCTGCTAAGTGAAGAAAGTCACTTTGCAAGCATGGAGTCCTTTAAGAAGTAGCAGAGTGAAGCTACTTTCTATCAAAACTGCAAGTCAGCGGGGATAACCACACCAAGACAGCTGAGGGTAAGGAGTGCTAGTTTTATGTGGGTGGTGGGGAGACTGGAAAGAGGGTGCTGAAGGAGAAGGGGCCTCATGTTGGGTCTTCTCTCTCTTTCCTGCTGGCTCTTTTCTGTATCCTCTCTGTTTCTGTTTCTCCTTTCCCATTTACAGTTTTTCAGCTGTTCAGGTCACCTGTAGCCCTGAGACCTTAGATGATGACACGTTAAGTCAAGGGCATGAAGAATGATTCTTCCTTTTCTGTTATTTTACAGCCCTGTAGCTTGTCCCTTTCTTGGCTTCTAGGAGGTGTCCGCCCAGATGCTGAAACTCCCCTAATTCACGGGGGCGATTCTGAGCAGGGAGTATAACCACCTCCTTAGTTTTTCATCCGTGAAATGAAGGCAGCAATGCCAACGCCTGCCTCAGGGAAACTCGGGAGCAGTGGCTTATTTCAGGGCACCCCGAGAGCACAGCTGCTGAGGGGACACAAGATCTAACTAGCAGCCATGCAACGTGGTAACCCAATCTTTCCTGTTTCTGTCACAGCACTTGCTGTGTTGCTGAGTGAGCCCCCGGGGTCTCCCGGCAGGTGGACAACTTAAACACTGCAGCTCCAGCTGCGTTGAGGGAGGGTGGAGCCGTCGGTGTGCGCTGGGCATGGGGGCTGAGTAACAGGATGAATGCAAATAATTATGATGAGCTAATAAAGGACACTACAGAGGGCTCAGCGGCAACAATATTTACTTCTTAGGGGCAAACCGATTTTACAAAGAGCCCGTCATCCGAGTGGCTCCCAAAATTAAGAGTAGTACTGGCTTGAGGAGGGGAGAGGCAGGCAGCTCTGCAGACACAGCTGGGTGAGCAAGGGCTGGGGTGTGCATGGTTAGGGAGGTGGTAATTTGGGAAATAGTAGATGCCATTTATGGCATGAGCAGAGGGCACAAATGAAGGAGAGAGAGGAGGTGGGCTGGGAAGATCATGTGTGCCTACTTGGATCTTTTTCCTCTAGTAAAGGGGAGGGTGTGAGCTTAAGATATGTTTTAGGAAGACAGCTCGGGGGTAGCATGGAGGATGGGATTGTGGGGTGAGTCTGTGGGGAGCTGTTGAGCATGATAAGGGTCTGAATGAGGCAATCAGGAGACCCCCCCAAAAACACAGAGGGGATGCAGGTGAAGGAGAAAAATCATGACATGGCAACTATCAAATAATAAGAAGGAAAACAACAACAACAGGCAGTTTGGTCTTGCTTTGTAACAAGTTTCTTGTCTTTGGTGTGAGAGTTTTTCTTTTTCTTTTTCTTTTTTTTTTTTTTTAGGTTGTCTTGTTTTGTGTGCTTCTAGATGCCTCAAATACCTCTTTCTTTCATGCTTTTTGATTTGTGTCTATTCCTTTCTGTTAGAGTCTTTCCTCAAAAAGTCTTTCCTGTGGCCCTTGTTACATATATTTAACAGCAAGACCCTGAAAGGCTTCTTCCAGGCTGGGTATGAGGGAAAGAGGGCAGGGGAGGGGGACGAGGATTCTTTAAGGTATCATATATGTATATTTTTTACTCTTAACAACTCCTTTCTAGACCTCACCATCCTAGTCATTAACTTTCACACCAACAGTCTGTTCAAGGCGATCTAGGCTTTTCTATCACCCCCCCCCCAAAAAAAATTCTTCCAACTTTTTCCTGGAAATGCCCAAAGGGGTTTGTATCTTCTAAAAAATCCTTTACTATTAAAATATTAATGGGATTCTCAGAAAGATGAGGAAATAAACTTGTAAAACCGATTTCTCATCTTTAATTGGCAACATCAACACATTTTACAGATGAAAGTGTTAATCAGAGACAATTTGACATAAAATATTTTGAAAAGACTGTCTATAGTAACAGCTAAACAGAATCCATCAATCCTCTAGGAATCTCTCTCTCTGTCTCTCTCTCTGTCTACCAGGTCTTCTCTTTATCCTCTCCTCTGAAGGATTCGGTTTTATTTTGTAAATGAGGGGTTTACAAAAATCCCTGTCACATCCTCAGGGAAGTTTAGTGGGAAAAAGCAACACAGCAAGACCAAGAAGGCTTAGCTTCAAAATTCTACCCCTGCCCTGCACTGACTGCTTTTGTCCAAGTCCACGAGCATCTGTTGGTTTAGTTTCCTCATCCATAATGATTAGACACTATAGGATCTGGAATGAAGTACTTTCTTCTTCACAGAGTTAGGGTTAATTAAATTGTATATGTAAAGGCACTCATCCTATGGCAAATAAAGTCAGTATTCGATAAATGTTTGCTGAAAAGGATATCCTCATATCTGTAGGATTCTAATAGTTCTTTACTAAAATCTCAGTCCAATGGAAATTTTTAACTTCGTTTTAGAACCTTCCTAACAGACCCAACTGCTGAGCTGCCAGGTTGGTTGGTGTATGAGGTTGGGAGCCTGACTTTCTCTGGTCACATTACCATGAGGCATTTGCTTACTAGAACGAGGCAATGTGCTTTGAGTGATTTACTTAAATTTTCTAAGGCTATAGCTAGCTCTGATAATTAAATGTAAGAGTAGTGATAGTTGAGTTTCCAATAGTGCCTTCTTGAATTCTCTCAGAAAACATTTAGAATATACAGAAGATTCTGTTGGGCAATAGCATAATAATGCTTTGTTTCTCTCATGCCTCATTTCACAAGCTCAAACAATAGTGACCTTCCAAATGAACATTAAGTTGCAGAAATTTTGGAGAGGAACTTACAAAGCAAAAAAACTCCAAAACAACAACAACCAAAAAATTCACCCAAAACCCCACAATAATTAAGAGGTCTTTATTCATATCCCAGTACTAAAAATGGCAATTTTCTCTCTCTCCACCTCTCTCATTTTCTCCTCCTCCCCCCTCATCCTCCCTCCTTCCCTCCTTCCTTCCTTCTTCTTCTGAAGAGAGTGAAGGAGGAGAGGGTCATGAAGAGGAGGTCAATCAGTTTTTAAAATATGCTCTCGAGAGGAACTGGAAAGTAACTTAAGTAAAGAGAACATTCCAAGCCTTGTATGGACTTGGGGTTAAGTGAGTTTTAGCTTTGTGATCTCAAAGTAGAAATATTTTTAAAAGAGTTATTTATGTTGGTCAGCTGGTTATGGAGAAGTAGATTTTTATCTTAAATACTATCCTCAAAAACATTTTTAGGGAGTATATAAAAAAATTTTCACCAGATTCTAGGATTTAAATACTGATTCATGATGGAAGTTTTTGAGCTCATAAAATACATAAGAAACGGAATAGATTAAGTACTGCCATATAAAGAACAGTTTATTTTTAAAGTTGCATGACATAAAACAAAGTAAAGGCCATTTTATTTAAAAGAGAATATACACAGACCTAGTTGCTTTACCAAGTCAAACTCATATTTGGAGGTGGAAAATTCTCTACCAAACCAAACATCCCCACACATCAGAGTGCAGGAAGAGCTCTGGAATCTGGCTAAGGGTGTGAGATGCCTCCACAGGCAAAGCAAAGGGTCATGCAGGAGGCCAGAGGTGACATGCACTTCACCGTCCTTTTATTAATGAGCCCCCTCTGCTGTTCGGTATTCCATTCCACATCGCACATGATTCTTTGATGTTGATATTGCTAACTCTTAAGTGCTGAAGAGTCTGGAAAGTCCTTTAAGTCAAAGAAACATTAAATTTTAATCCTAATAAATTTAGTGCATTTTATTGCATTGTAATTTCCTGAAGTCATTTGTATACAATATTGCACATAATTTCTTGAAATCTATGTATGATATATACTAGCTCAATATTTTACATTGACTATTAAAATAACTAGAAGATTACATTTTCTGGCAATGCTGGATAAAGGAAAATTAAATGTGTTTCCTAGCTAAAAAAAAAAGTCAAAGCTTTGAAAAATCCATGGCTATAAAGTAGTTCTTCACAGTAAAATTAAGGGCCAATTCAACCATGATGAGAACTAAACCACTTTCTAAAAAGATATCATAGGCCATATAGTTGAGATTATGGGCAGGAATATAACAGTGCATACTCTGATGAAAGGGTTTTATATTTATAGGTGATAACTTAAAATGACATTATAACCATACTTTGTACATCCCACTGCTTATAATTAACCTGTGGCACTGCAAACCATCATCTGCTTTTTTTCCTTCATTCATTTGTTCAACAGACATTTACTGAAGCAGTTCTATTGTGCTCCACACTATGCTGGGTACCGGGAATAGGGGGGTCTCAGGAAACCCATCTTATGGGAAGTCAGGGCTCAGAATGAACCAGGGGGGCCTTTAATTCTAATCCAAGGAATCTGTCTTATGGATGGGAGTAGTAATCTCAGGCTTCTGAGAGGGATGCATGGTCATCTACTATGGAATCACCATGGAAAGCATACTTTTTTTTATTTAAAAAAATTTTTTTTTTGTAGTTGTAGATGGACAGAATGCCTTTATTTTATTTTTATGTGGTGCTGAGGATTGAACCCAGTGCCTCACACATGCTAGGCAAGCGCTCTGCCACTGAGCTACATCCCCAACCCCTACTTGTTCTTTTTTTTATTAAGGAAGATCATTTTGGCAAAAGTTTGGAAGACAGTCTGTAGCGGAGGGGCCTGTCAATTGCACAGAACTGGCCCTTTTGAATATTTATATTCTCTTCCATTTCTGTTTGACTAACATTACATAGGATTTTTTCAGGTTAACAGGTTTTACCATTAGCACTTAGATTTGGGTACAGTATATGTAAGAAGGAAGATATTTTAAAGGCTAAATCAATGCATTTTTCACTGGGCTTGAGAGAGATATGTGGGCTCCTCACCCAGGAATTCAGTTGGCTCCCTTCCTTCCGGCCTACCTCCCTGCCTCCCTATCTGATGAAATTGTTCTATCCACATTCCATTTCCTGTAGGTTTTTTAAAGAAATCTTTTTGATTCGTTCTTTTTAGTTATACATGACAGTAGAATGTATTTTGATATATACATGCAGTATAATTTCCTGGTTTTGTGGTTGTACATGATGTGGAGTTACAATGGTCAAGTCTTCATATATGAACATAAGAAAGTAATATCCAATTCATTCTATTGTCTTTCCATTTCCATCCCTCTCCCTTCCTCACTTTGTCCTGTCCAACCCAGGACCACCCGCCACCATTATAAATTCGTATCCGCATATCAGAGACAACATTCTGCCTTTGGTTTTCTGGGGTTGGTTTCACTTACTATGATGGTGTCTAGTTCCATCCATTTACTAGCAAATGCCATAATTTTATTATTTTTTATGACTGAGTAATATTCCATTGTGTATATGTACCACATTTTCTTTATCCATTCATCTGTTGAAGGTTTGTTATATCCACATTCCATTTCCTGTAGGTTTTTTAAACAAACCTAGGTTTGTTCTACAGCTTAGCTGTTGTGAATTCAGCTGCTATAAATACTGATGTGACTGTGTCACTATAGTATGCTGATTTTTAAGTCCTTTGGGTAAAAGCCAAGGACTGGGATAACTGGGTCAAATGGTCATTACATTTCAAGTTTTCTGAGGAATCTTCATACTGCTTTCCATAGTGGTTGCACCAATTTGTAGTCCCACCAGCAATGTATGAGTGTACCTTTTCCCCCACATCCTCGACAACATGTATTGTTACTTGTATTCTTGATAATTGCCATTCTTACTGGAGTGAGATGAAATCTCAGTGTGGTTTTAATTTGCATTTCTCTGGTTGTTAGAGATGTTCAACATTTTTTCATAGATTTGTTGACGGATCATATTTCTTCTTTTGTGAAGTAACTTTTCAGTTCCCTAGTTCATTTACTGATTTTTTTTTTTGGTGTTAAGTTTTTTGCCCTATAGGCTTTTTTAAGAGGAGATGAGTTTATGCTCTGACTAGTCACCCTGCAGCCCATGAGTTATTCTTCTTTTTCTTTTTGTCTCTTTCTTTTTTAATTGGACTGAAGCCATGAACCATGTGGGAAACACTGAGTTGTTTTTAAAGTACTTTCATCAGTATCCAGAGACACTGTCCTACAGGACCACTTTGTATCCTCTTTTTCAGTTTACCAATGTCTAAGTCTAGAGTCTCTACAATTTCAAGTATATTCTAAAGATAATTTTTTCTTACTATTTCTAAAAAGCATATTAATCACTGCATCAGGTAAAATAAATTTTCCAAAATGATCATTATAACTGAAAACAGAAAAAAAGTCTAAGTTAATTGTAATATTTACATTAGAAGCCCTCCTGCTACAGAAACCCATGACATTTTTAAACAGAGACACACTGATCTTATGGAAAATTTTCTTCTCTAGATGGAGAGGAAGAATTATTCTAGTTAGATGCTCCTCTTTTTCATTATCTGCGAGAAAATCCACCCCAATTGGGGACGGAGCTAGAAATCTGATTATGTTCATAAGAAAAATTAAATTGCTTAGTCCTTAACAGACAGAAGATTTATAATGCCTCTGTGCATCAGTCACATTCTAGGTACACTGAGGTTTAAGCCGAGAATGGAAATTAGGGGCAAAAACTTAGCTCGCTCCTACAAAGAGGAGCTCAGAATGATACTGTGACATCAGGGTTTCTGTTTATCCCTAAGGCTGGTGTAGCAATGACTACAAAGTTTGATGGTGTCTTTTTTTTTCTTCTTTCTTACTTTTTTTTTTTTTTCCTTCTAAAGATGTTGAGCAGCAGGCTAATGGCTCCCCAGCAGGGTGCAAAGACAGCAGAAAGCACAGGAATCAGATGTCAATGTATTCCTCGGAGAAACCCTGCTAGGACAGAGCTAACTAACCAGGGCTTTAGTCTTCTCTGGGGGAACACGCTTTGATGGTTCCCTGCCCACTCTTGGCTTCCTATATGCTTTCTGATTAAAATGCTGTCACAGATAAATCATGACTTCTGCCTCTTAGGACCATTTTTTTCCTCTTTCTTTCTTTCAAGAAAAGTTTGAAACCACGAGATTAAAAAGATGATCAAGTTCTGGAGAACTATCCATGAACATCTAAATGTATGTGTACAGATATGTCAGACCTTCTTTTGAGTGGCTCCCCATGGATCAGGGACCATCCTGAAACCTTCCCCACCTGGCACGCTGCTAGGGCTAATGCAATGACTTGAAAACTTGTTCTTTTCTCCTCTTGAGATGGAAACAGTCCATTTCTCTTGTATACAAGACATAGGGTGAACACAACCCACTGATCATTGTTTCCTGCTGTCTTTATGTTTTTATACATTTTCTATCAGTCACTTTCAATCATTTCATTACTTTGGTAACTTCCTAATGAATAGATTTTGGAGGAGGAGGAGTCCTCATTTTCCCTTTGACATAATCACAAATTGACTGGAAATTGCAGTTATCTCACAGATAAAAGTTTTGATTTTAAATGCAATGGATTCCCACCTAGGCATATCTATTAGGGTTCCTTCAGGAACCTGAGAGTAGTGATAATTTTTATCTTTTGGTTAAGAGACAAGTCTCAGGCAGAAAGTGCCCAATCTATCAGGGTATTCGATAAGCACAATCCTTTTAAATCCATGAAGTAAAACCGAATTACCCTGTGAGAGTCAGTGAAGTCAAAAAGCTCTGCCTGGGTAGCTGCCTGTCCATCCTCCCCTCCCCAACTTCTTATTCTGTTCCTCTCCTCTACATACAGCCTCCAGCTGTTCAGACTCCTGTCCACACTGTACCCCCAGCAGGGGGATCTCACCTTAGCGCTCTCTCTCTCTCTCTCTCTCTGTGTCTCTCTCTGTCTCTGTCTATCTCTCTCTGAATCTGTTTATTTAAACTCTAGTGAGGTTTCTTATTACTCACACCTGTCGCCTTGGGGTCGGCGCTTTGGCCATTAGAAGGGACACCCCTTTGTCCCCCATGTACTATTCTGTGTCCTTTTGCCCTATCCCCTGGTCAACACAGCAAGACCAAATTGGATTCTTATGCCCTATATTTCAGACCATGTTATTTCAGCCTGATCACAGTTGGGATTCCGGACACTTCTCTGTTTGGCTTCTGTCCTCTCAGACTCTTTGGGTTCAAAACCTCAAACCAGTCTTTCAACACCAACTTGAATTTCCTCAGATGTTTTGGCTCAGTGGCCAGCATCACATGAGTGATTTTCCTTGCTTGATATTTCCTCAAGATTTTGTGTCTTCCCACTAATGTGATTTCTGCTTGGCGACTAATTCTAGCTCAACTCTGGAGCACCAACAGTTAATTTAAGATTATTGAACAGTGGGGAGAATATCCATTGTATAAGGTGGAACAAAATAGAGAGATTAAACTCTTGCTAGAGTTTCAATTTGAGGGCTCTTGGACAAGGTGGTTTCAAGGCCTTACAAAGAATTTACAAACGAAATTATGAAATTGAAAAAAATTATTAGTGATGAGGAATCTAAAAAGAGCAAGATTTTCATCGTCTGCTAAATGAGAAGATAATGGTGGCAAGTACAAATATGAGCTTTTGTCAACAGCTCCGTCATAGTCCCCTTGAGAATGACATGCCTCTCCCCAGAGAGAGACAACAGTGGGAGACCTTTCATCAAAGGCACAGTGGGCAGTTGAAAGGCCACTTCACCAAAATAAAGGTCAAGGATGAGCAGGACGCATGCCTAACTTGGTAGCAATGTCACTTATCCTTTCTATATGCTAATTTTCTGCAGATGTATCTAACCTTACAGATGAGTAAAGTAAAATAGATGTGAAAAATCAAGATACGTAATGTGAAGTGGTAATAGTGCTCCTTAAACACTAGAAACTGCTATTTTCAATTGAAATTCAAGTAACTTACTTTTTAACCTAAGAGTTTCAAACAACGTAAATGATACACCCAAACAATTGTGAATCAAAAATGAAATAACATGGAAATGCACAAGAGGACCCTTTCCAGCATTTACTATATCTAATCACATAGGAAAAGTGTATATGTTTCAAAGTAATTTTGCAAACTTAGCACCCCAAATTAAACAGCCCCACATATACATAACTTCATCCTTCTAACTTTACTGTCAGTAAATGAAATTTATTAATTGCAAGAATAATTCATTCATCCATTTGTTGCCTAAGTGTGCACAGGAAACTGCATAACATTAGAAAAATAATTCAGTGTAGGTAGTCAAGGTCAATTTAGCAAAGCAAGAGATACCTGACCCAACAGCTGTGGGCTTTACACATGGGGGCCTGGCTTATTCTGAGACATCAGGGGTAGGAGGAGCAGATGGGAAGAAAGAAAGCTGAGAAGCCACAGATAACAAAGTATACATCATTCTTGATTCATTTTGCCCAATCTTTCATTATTGAGTGAAAGAACATTATGTTCCATTTATAACTAAAATAATCAATTTCAGATTATTTTAAAACTGTTTTTGGTTGATTATATGCCAGCAGGCATTTAATGGATCATATAAAACAAGAAATGAATTCACTTTTGTTATTTATAATTATTGAAAAATTGCATTTCCATCTTTAAGACAATATTCTGATTTGTTTGTTTCCCGGGTACTGTGACAGGGTTCAGCAGTTCCTAAAAGCACTGAAAATGAAGTGGTAGATAAGTTTGAAACTTAATGGTTGTGAGGTATTTAAAAAACAATACTGTGCTCTTAATGGAGTTACACAGAGTGAGAAACTAAAGAGGTTCTGCTTTCCCTGCATGTTTCTCGCTTTGAAGTTAGAAAAGCAGCTGAGTTTGATTGAGCTAGGTTGGGGGTAAAGAACTCGCCAGGTTTTACAGATGAAAGCAAATGCTTAGAAGTAGAATTAAAAGCCAATGTACACTAAACTGTTAGTGTTAACTGATGCCAGCCCTAATCCATACTCAGAAAGCAGAGTGTGAACCATTCAAAGCTGACACTGGTCTCCTTGCCAGGAGCTGGTCTGCACTCCAGGCAGCAGACCTAGAAATCATTAGCTCATCTCCCTCAGAATTAACTGGGTGGGAGGTGTCGCCTGCATTGCAGAGAGAGACAGATTTTGAATACCACAGGGTTAGAGCAGAAAGCAGTTTCAGGAACCACTGTGTCTCACATAATATTAATATGGGTTAAAAAAATGTGTGTGTGTGTGTGTGTGTGTGTGTGTGTATTATGATTCCTATGGTCAAACATGTTTGAGAGATTTAGAATAAAGTATGTTTCTTTCCTGCAGGATTTCTCTTGAGTCTTCAATATATGGCTTCCACACATGCATGGGTGTTTCCTCAGTTACCCAGGCCTGAGAGCCATTTTTGAAGAGATGATGATTTTTCGACCCTATTTGTGCTCCTTGGGGCATGGTTTGGGAAATGCTGAGATAAAATATTAGTATCCCTGCTTTATAGATGAGGAAGATGAGGCCCAGGAAGATCACATCCTAGCAAGTGGTGGAGAGCTCACTCTCCAGCTTCCCAGTACCAACTCCTGGATGGGAACTCTGGGGAAAGACAAACTGCAGCAGAGTTTGCAGCAATGTAGATGCCCTGGAAGTATCTCTCCAAAACTAATGCCTCTAGAAGTGCCATTTCTGGCTCCATCTGGACCAGCCCACCTTCCCAGGTCAAGATTACCTGATACAAAGGCATGCAGATGCTATCAATCCACTCCAACTGCAACCGAGGCAGCTCATCTTTCCGGTTCCGATCGAAAATAGCCTAGAACAGGGGAGGAGAGCCTTGCTTTATTACACTGGGGGCTTCACAGGTGCTTTGTCAGATGCTTCGCCACAATGGCCCAATTTTACCAACTGAACACTTCACAAACCACAATCAATCCTTACGCACACTTTTTTCTTTTATCTGTGATAAGAAATAAAGCATTTCCACCTCTTTTTTTTTTATGAGATTTGTAAGCGAATTTATTTGAACTTTATAGCACGCAACTCCTTGGGGCCAGAATCTGTCTTCAGATATGGGTAGCTGCTACTGAATCAAGTCATCAGGTCACTGGGAATTAGGTACAAATCAAGGGGAAAAAGATGTATTTTATTGTCACAAAAATAAAGCAGGCTCTTATTTCTGTAGTGAGAATGCAGGATAGAATGGGATAAATTGGAAAAGACCATTTAAATCAATTTTATTTTAAATAGAAACCATTTATATTAATTTTTTAGGGTGAAGAATTGGTTCAACAATTGTATTTTTCAATAAGGTTCTGCCATTAATAGACTCCTAAGTCTTTATCTGTCATTGGATGGATGATGGTGGGAGGGACCCATTTGTTCTTCTTTCCCAGCCTTTAAACTTCATGAAGTTACAGTGTTTGATATAATTTAGGTGTACTAAGAAAAAGAACGACATATGTCTGTTGGGAAGACTAGATTAGGGGAATAATCGACTGGGATTGGAGAGTTAATGGTTTTCTTGAAAAAACAATCAATTCTACTGTGGTGAGAATGTCCCTCCCTTTTTCTTAAAGAAGGCCAGGGCCTAAGAAGCTCCCTTGTGCCCCTATTGGTCCATAAGACTACACTGCCTAGTTATAACTTGGCTTGCTTTATTGCCTTAGAGTAGGTGATGTCTGTCTTCTAGATACAGTGTGGATCCACATCATTTTGATACCCTTACAGGTTATGAGGGCAGGTCCACACCATCTCTTGGTCCAGAGATGTTGGCAATGCCTGCATTCTTCAGACTTATGAATGACAGTGGGATTGGGTGAGGCAGAAATCAGTAGCTGCCAAATCTGAGGAAAATATCTGTACATTAGGGAGAAGATCCCTGACTCCCATAGCCTCTGCTCATACTTGTCTTATCAGGAAAGAAGACTGGACTTTGGAAAGGACATGAAATATCCTGGACAAAGTGATAACTCTTGTGAACAATGAGTCTTGGTCCAAAATGCTCCTATAAGAATATTCTCAGTCCCTTTTGTGTTACTGTAACAAAATATCCAAAGCTGGGCAGCTCCCTAAAGAAAACAGGTTTATTTAGCTCCTAGTTCTAGAGGTTCAAGGACCCACATGTGATGAAGGCCTTTGTGCTGGCTGTCCAGAGGTGGCACAGGGCATCACATGGCAAGAGACAAGGAATGCACGTATGTGTGTCCCTCTTTTCTTATAAAGCTAGCCTGGTTAAATCACAGGGGCTCTCTAGGCTCCTAATCACCTCCCAAAGGCCCTTCCTTTAAACATTATAGTCCTTAAATTTCTGTGCTCTTGCTACCTCACCATGGGGCTAAATTTTAATGTGTGAAACCCTGGAGAACACATTCAAACCATACCTGAACCATGGCATTCTGTTTTATTTTCTCTATAGTTCTCTTTGCTATCAAACTATTTTTTCATTTAGTTAGTTTCTGGTGAGTTTTATGTACAAATACCTTTTTTAAAAATTCAGGGTTTTAAGTATGCTCATAGATGTGTGCAACTATCTCCACAACTTTAGAACATGTTCATCACCCCGACAGGAACCCCACACCAACAGAAGCATTGTCTCCCAGGTCCCAGTCTTAGGAACCACAGGTCTATTTCCTGTTTGAATTTGCCTATTCTGCACATTACATATAAATGGAATTGTATGATATGTGGTCTTTTCTAACTGGCTTCTATTATTTAGCATAGGGTTTTCAAGGAATATCTATGAAGCAGGTATTAGTACATAATTTTTTTTTGGTCAAATAATATCAATTGTATGGATATACCATATTTTATTTATTCATTCATCAGTTAATGGACCTTTGAGTTGTTTCCACTTTTTGGCTATTATAAATTAATGCTCCCATGTACATTCATTTGGATGTATATTTTCATTTCTTTTGGTGATATACCTAGATGTTGAATTTCAGGGTCCTATGGTAACTCTTGTTTAACTTTTTTGGTAAAGTGTTCTTCAAAGCAGCTACACTATTTCACATTCCTACCAGCAATGAATGAAGTTCCACTTTCTGCACAACCTCATTGACACTTGGTATTGTCTGTCTTTTTTATTCTAGTCCTTTTAAGGGACATGAAGTGGTATTTTCAGTGGTTTCAATTTGTACTTTCCTAATGGCAAAAGCTTTTGAGAATTTTTTTCATGTGCTTATTAGCCATTTATGTATTTTCTTTGGAAATGTGTTTGTTCAGATCCTTTGCACATTTTAAAAATTGAACCATCATTTTATTTTATTTTTTTAATATTTATTTTTTAGTTGTAGTTGGACACAATACCTTTATTTATTTATTTATTTTTATGTGGTGCTGAGGATCAAACCCAGGGCCCCGCACATGCTAAGCAAGTGCTCTGCTGCTGAGCCACAACCCCAGCCCTCTTTTTATTTTATGATTATTTTTTTAAGTTCTAAATACTAGGCCCATATCAGATATATGATTTATAAATAATGTCTCCCATTTTGTAGATTGCCTTTTCAGTTCCTTTATAATATACTTTGATATAAAAACATTTTTAATTTTGATAAAGTCCAATTCAATATCTCTGGATCAACATCTCTGAAACTTATTATCTTTTGTCTCTTGTGCTTTTGGTATCATATTTAAGACACCACAGCTAAATTGAAACCAGAAGATTTATACCCATATCTCCTTCTAAGAGTTTTATTGTTTTAGAACTTACATTTAGGTTCTTGATCCAATTTATGTTTACTTTGGTTATGGTGAGAGGTAGGGCACCAACTTCATTCTTTTCCCCTGTGGATATCCCTCAAACCATTTGTTGAAAAGACTATTTTCCTCCATTGGATTGTCCACTCATGTTGAAATCAATCGACTGTAACTGTAAAGGTTTATTTCTGGACTAGTCAGTTCTTAATCAATGTTTGAGGAGAGAAAAATGAATGTGAGGTGCCACCTCGTCCTATGCTTTCCCTTTACAGCACTTTGCATCTTATAATATAATTTTCATGATTATTTAATGTCTATATTTTTTACCAGTTGACAAGGTACTTGAAGGCAGGGAAGATTGCGGCTTGCTGCTCATTGCCGGACATATAGTGCTTAGCTTCCTGCTTGACGCATGAAAATGCTCAACCATATTTTATTCACTGACTCCCTGCTTCTAGTGTTGACCTCTGGCTGTGGTCCAGGATAGATTTTGTCTCTATAAAGTTATTGTGATGACTTCTGGGACCATGATACCTGAGGGAGCTTCAGGACAATTTTCTTCCTAGAAATGAAGAGATAGTTGGATGCACCAGGTATCAACTCTGGGTGTATATACTTCCAGTCACTTCTGGAAAGGGACTAGGGAGAGATTACTCTATCCCACAGGAGACAGTCATCAGTTGGACTAAGGAGTCTTTTGTGAGGACAGACTAGCATTTAGAGCCATGTTTCCACCACAAAATTAATTTCATTTATGTCTTCAGAAAATGCCTTACCTGAGCCTAGAGAAAGGCTCCTCAGTGTTGTGCCACTGCACCTGCCAGCTCACTGGGGCTGGTGATTTACTCACATTTTTTTTTTTTTTTCATTTAATTAGATGACCTGTAGTGTAAATCCTTCAGTGTATGCCTCTGAAACATTTTTTAAAAGGAGAGAATGGTTTTTATTTTAAAGTAGATCTGTCACTGGGAGAAATTTGGATTGTATTAGATTTTGATACAGAAATGGATACATACTAACTGAATAGTTTTAGTTTTATAACGAAATTTGGTGACACCCCAAAAAAGAATAAAAGGATGTTTAGAATTCTGTATGACTAGATGTTGATTTGAAAACTAACATAATTGGTGGGTGTTTTAATCTGTGCAGTCATGGTATGTTATTTGGTGGAGTCTGACTCCAAGGTAATCAAGCTAGGAGATGGTTCGGCTGCTTTTTCTTGCTTTAAAATGTCAGCAAAGAAAGGCATCTTAAAACCCGTAAAGATCTTATTTTACCTCCAAATGTTCAGGACTCTACTGATTTGAATGCTCAAAAACACATGCTAGATGACCGACACATTCCTTGAACCTACTGTGCTGAGTTACCAGGTTTTAAAATTCTTTGCACCTCTCTCAGAGTGGTTGGGTCTTATGTTTTTAGCTAATCATTCATCAGGAAGAAAGAGGCTGCCCGCTCTTTGAGGCTGTGATAGAGGTATTATGTCTCCTGCATCCTGACATGTATAAAACAGCAGCATCCTGAGCCCATCACAAGCTTTCTCAAATAATTGAATGGCTGAGTCCAACATAAATAGCATTGCATTCACCGCAACCTAGTTCTCCAGGTGACACTCCCCATTTTGCAAACAAAGAGGAAAATAAAACAGGTTTGAAAAGATTTGCTTTGGAGATTTTGAAAGTTCAAAATTGGCAAATAAAATGTAATTCCTCGAGTCTGGACGCTTCGCTTTAATCTTTTGCTGTATTTCCATTCCAAAGTAGGCACATATGAAATGCCAGCATTGAATTTTGAATTATTTGAATTTCACTCTGCACGTCCTCCCTCATGCCTGCTTTTCCCACTGTGGGTGCTCAGGAAATGCTTGTTAAGTAGCTCACTGCTCTTAATCAGAAACCTGGGAATAAAGTGTTTAGCATTTAAGTTTAATTAAAGTTTTAAACTTTCAGGAGTCCTTTCTTAAATCCCTTTCTTAAATCCCTTCTCAGTCTTTCCCATTGTGGAGCTGTGATTTGGAGTTATTTTTGGAAATGTCATTCAAAAGGGGAAGTACACGACAATAAAAAATGACAATAGAAGGATGAGCTTACTGAAGGAGTGAGTTTGAGTTCTGATCTCTCCCGATCTCCTTGTTCAAAGAACTCACTGGTTACAAGTTCAGCCACCTGAAACATAGAAGCATTTTAACTTATGAATAGTTTACCAGGAGACTAGGGAGTTATTTCTGGCTTATGTACATGGTGATTATCTTCAACACAATCAATTAAAAAGTTTGTGAGGAAGTCTTAACCTTTTGTGTTCAAAGGTATAACAGAATTTAATCAATGAAACTGATTTCCTTTTAATGAGGAGGACTTGTGCAGTATATTTTAGATGCATGCCAATAGATGATTAGGAAAAGTTCTTGTGTAGAAAAATGAAACTAATAATAATTTGTATCAATACTACACGTTATTACATAATAATATAGCCAACTTTTTGTTGTTTCTACCTAGATTTTTTTACTGCATTGTACACTTTAATCTTAGTCTGACTTCATCTTGCCAACACATAAACTCCCACCAATAATTGTGTGTGCACTCTAAAAGGGATACTCTGCCCCCTGCTTCCTACTGTAGCAATAAATCAAGAGGCAAAAATCAAGATTCCCATTTCATATCAGACTTTGAAAATATGTCAAGATATAGTTTGAAGAACATGGAATTTGGGCTGTCTGAATCTAAGAACTTAAAGTGTACATAGATTCATTGAAGTGTTAATTCATGGTAGGCTCTGGTTGGTACCAGCACAATGGAATGGTCCTTCTACCCCAAACCTCAGAGACCTACATTTTGGTGTGGAAGATTAACAGCCAAGCTAAAGAGATTAGTTTCTCTTCCCCAAGACTGTACATCTCAGGATAGTTCAAGCATAGCAAACTGATACAACAGATAAGTGTTGGAAAAGTATTTTCAACAACACTGTGAGGTGCATTCAAGAAATC
The DNA here is from genome assembly GCF_048772815.1 of Callospermophilus lateralis. Lineage (NCBI taxonomy): Eukaryota > Metazoa > Chordata > Mammalia > Rodentia > Sciuridae > Callospermophilus > Callospermophilus lateralis. Next base: position 53,956,903 of record NC_135313.1, on the reverse strand, counting down.
TCTGACAATCCTAGACAATCGATGGCAAGAACACCTGGATCCTCAATCTCGTTTTCCTCTATTCCAGGCCCTTATAAAGATTTGGCAAAGTTGAGCTGTGTTTAATTTTGTTCAAGTGTGCAAAATCAAGATAATTTACCTAATTGTATCCCATGAGATGGGTCATAGATAAAACTCAAACACACCAAACTCATACAAACTTACACATATGCACACATGCAGAGATCTGAGGTAAAAAGTGTGCAGTAGCTATATAGAAATTGAATATCCAGCAAATATAGAACTTGGAATATTCCCAACAGCATGCCTGGGTCCCTTCCAAGAATTCAACTGCTTAAAAGAAGTTGGAAGTGACTCAAAATATTGTCCTTCCCCAACCTTCGGCTATAGTCACTTCCCTTGTCCCTGCCTGTCCTCTAGGACTTGATTCACTTCTGTCTGTTACAGTCTCTGCCACTACCTTTCACTTCAGGGCTCCAGGCCTCTCTCTTCTCTCTCTGGCATTGCCTTTAAAGAAATGATCCCCTTAGGGTCTAGCCTCCTCAATCCAGTTCCCAGAATGCCCCTCAGCCCGAAGCTGGGTCTTTTGCATTAGGAAATGTAAATGTGCACATGGCATCCCAAGGTGGGAGTCCTGCACAGGTCCATAGCCCCTGGAAAGTAAAGAAATGAAGACAAAATCCTATTCTTACTCTTTCTAAAGTGGTCCTGTTAACTCCTCTGTGCTTTTTTCATAGATTAACTTGTACCACTGCTTTGTTTGTACTTAAAAACCCAATCAGGAACATTAAGTGGCTCCTGATTGAATTTTTTATTAAAGAAGGAAATTGAGATGCTAATCAGGCCTTGAGGGATCACAGGGGAAACCCACATGCTTAGTTAGAGTCATGCTTCTGAGGAAGGATTAATAGAATAAACACCAGAACTTTAGAAAATGAAAAGGAATATTTAAAAAAAATCTAATCCTAAATCTAGGAAGTTAGAAATACATTTGTATTTTATAGAAGGTTCTATTCTTTTGTTCAAATGTTTCATAATATCGAGAAGTGAGAATAGTTTTAAAAAAATATCTGAACCTATTCAATCTGAGGCAAACATGAGTGACATTTGCAGCTTAGAACCATGACAAGATTTCTGATGGAAACATTTGCAAAATCATGGTTTCATGTATTGTCTCCCTGAATTTTGTTTCTGCACTTATTAGCAGAACTTCATATCCTAAAAATAAAATAATGTTTATGGCAGTGACTAAGAAGGCCACCCATGAGTAGTTACTATTGACCTAAAATATCAATGTAGAAATTGTGTTCCTCTTAGCGAGTCTCTAAGCAACGTAGTGAGACCCTGTTTCAAAATAAAAAAAAAATAAAAAATAAAAAGAGCTGGGGATGTAGCTCAGTGACAGAGTGCCCCTGGGTTCAATCCCTAGAAAGAGAGAGAGAGAGAGAGAGAGAGAGAGAGAGAGAGAGAAGGAGGGAAGGAGGGAGGGAGGGAGGGAAGGAGGGAGAAAAAGAAGAGAAAGAGAAAAGAAATTTTGTTCCTTCCCTCCAACTCTGCCACATCACTTTTTGTCCCACGTGGGCTATTGCTTCCTTAGCTCTTGGGTTCTTGGCATATTTCACTGGGTTTTCCAAAGGCCCTGGTACTTCATACCTCAGCCCACTTGGTTTTCAGTCTTCTCTACTTTTTGTGAGAAACTTCCCCCCTATTTTCACCTCTCCACCTCTTCCCTCTCATGGCAGCCAGACAGTACTACACTTTCCTCACCTACCTCTTTTCTGCAGTCTATTCTCAAATTCAATCTTCCCACACAGTAGGTAGAAATGTTGAAATGTTACCAATTATACAGATTCTTCACAGTTACTCTGCTTTATGTGGCTTTTTGTGACTTCAAATATGTTCCAATGAAATTAAAACCAGAACTCAAATGGAGGAGAGCTCTATAGGAAAACTGTCCAATCTGTATTCAACTGTGATGTGAGCAAGAAATAAACATCTATTTATGTTAAGCAACTGAAATTTCAGAATGTATTTGTTATTGCAGCAACACTTAGCCTAACCTTGACTAATAAAAAATTGGTATAGAAGCAAGGGACAATTGCATAAAAAGAAAGAAAGAAAACATCTTGGAGTATGTGGCATAAGCTTGACATTAACCAGTGAGGAGGGTTTTAGGATCACAATCTATGTTACACAATTTTGTGTAGTTACCACTGCAATGAAGCTAACAGTATTCTGAATAAACTTATAGTCTTAGGCAAAGAGATTAGAAAACAATGTTAGTAGCATGTGTTGGTTGGTATGGACTGTTTCACTAGGTATTCTACAGACGTGAATTTGGAAGATGGCCAGCATGTTTGTAACTAGGAATGAAAGATAACAAAAAAATACAAGATTTTGTACTGATGGAAGATGAAGTTGCTTCTCAACCTCAAAACATAAAAATTAAAATTAAGGTATGCTTTAAATGGGAAAGGTACACTAAGACTCAGTCTCACAATAAGAATCCAATTAAAAATATAGCCAGAGCATCTATACTTTAAAATTCTGAATGAACTAGGGGATACACAACAGAACTGGACAGAAATGTCTCAAAGAAACAATTTAACATGGTTCTCTCACTGAAACCTGTGAGGCCCAAAGTACTAGGGATTAAATCACGAGAGAGAAAGAAAAGTCTATTTACTATATTTCTTTATTCCTCAATATTATAAGGAAGTGAAAAAAAACCACCTAAAATGTTTCTATGAAAAAGAGCTCTGTATTTGGTTATTGGCAAATGGAAATAACTAGAATAAAATATATAGGAAGCTGACTAAATGTTTGAGAGAACTTTAATGCTAAAGCATCCCTGATCTTGTGTTTATGTAGAAAGTCTTGGACCCTCAACCATCTTTGGGTGAGAGACAGGGTGAGAAAAGCTGCCTGAGCTTCAGATAAGAATCACTTCCCAGAGTATGGAAAACAATTAACTGGACAGCATCTCCCGGCCCACTAGCATGAGGACAACCCTCATGAAGAATGCCCCATGGGGTTTGGGATTTGCCATGAACATTGACTTCCAAATGTGGCTCATAGCTTCCTTTTCTGAATGGGAGTTTGTGATGAGTATTTTGTGTTTGGAGTGGATGTTAGCCACTGTATCTGGGGATATGTAGGTGTTTAATTTTCCTTCCTACATTTTGTAGAGGTGAGCACATATTATTCAGAGATTCTGGACTTGGAGTTTGATGCCATGACTAATGGGATGCAGCTTTTCTTGGGGAGAGGATGAGTACATTTTGTTTTCAAGAAGGAGAGTGAGTTATGTTTTTGGTGATTATAAGGGCAGACTGCGGCAGTTCTGCTTTTACCAGCTATTCTGGCTTTCCGTTTGCTGGACACATTGAAGGATGTCGAGTGGGGTTATGTGAGCTGTTGGGGCCACTCAGTTGTTGAAGAAAGCATTTAACTAGCAGAGCAAGATCCTCTCAGGGCTCCTCCAGAATGATCCGGATAGACTGCTCCATCAGCCCAGTCTGGATGAGGACAAAGAGCTGCCAATCAACTCTGGATTCACATGTTCATGAGCACTTTGTTGAGATTTTTGGGCTTAGTGATAACATAGTCAATTCTGTAGACACATTTGCATCACTGAAAATTGCTGAGTGATGCATCCTGTGTAGGAAAGCAAAAACATGATGGATCATGAAGGATGGGAGCTTAATCTACTAGACTCCATTCCCTGTCCACCACCTACTACTGGAGGACCTCAGGCTACTCATCCTTTTTAAATCTCATCTTTCCCATTTGTGAAATGAGGATAATAACTGGATTTATTTCTTGAAGTCGCCAAACGATACCATACACTTGGTGGCTAAGTCAACAGAAATTTAATCTCTCATAGTTCTGGGGGCCAGGAGTTCTTCATAAGCTCACTGAGCAGAAATTGAGGTGTTGGCAGGGCTGTGCTCCCTCTGAGGCTCTAAGAGAACATCTGTTCCTTTTCTTCAGTTTCAGGGGCTACCAGCTTTCCTTGGCTTATGGTCACAAAGTTCCAGTCTCAGCCTTGCCTTCATATTGCTGTGTCCTCTTCTGAATGTGTGATCTCCTTTGCTGTCTCTTATAAGGAGACTTGGGAAAAGCTGAATATCCAGGGTCATCTCGACCCAGGAAGGATCTCATGTCCTTATTTTAATCACATCTGCAAAGATACCTTTTCCTCATAAAGTAATGTTTACAGGTTTCAGGGGTTAGGACCTGATATCTCTGTGTGGACATTATTCTGCCTACTATAGTCACTCTATGTATCTTAAAGGGGATTTAAAGAAAAAAGTTATTTATTGATATATGAATGTATCTTAAGTCTTAAGATACTAAGCTACTATTTTGTACCCCACAGTCCAATTCACTTAAACTTAAACTTTGAAAAACATGCCTATAGGCCAGACACAATGGCACACATCTGTAATCCCAACATCTTGGGAGGCTAAAGCAGGAGGACTGTGAGTTCAAAGCCGGCCTCAGCTACTTAGCAAGACCCTGTCTCAAAATAAAACTTAAAAAAAAAAAAAAAAAAGGGACCAGGGATGTGGCTCAGTGGTTAAGTGCTGGGTTCAATCCATAGTATCAAGAAAAGAAAGGAGAAAAACAAAAGCAAAAAACCTATAATCTCAGCACTTGAAAGGCTAAAGTGGGAGAATTACTTGAGCCCAGGAGTTTGAGACCAACCTGGGCAACATAGTAAAACCTTGTCTCAGTAAATAAATAAATAAATAAATATTGAAATAAAACCAAGGAAAGAGCACTTAAAGTGCTATTAACCCCTAAATAATATCAGTAATCAAGAATCTTGAGTTGGGTAGTTACTTGATGGAAAACTATTATTGCTATAAAACCAATGTTTATTCAGGGACAGAAAACAGATGGGTATAAAGGCATGGCCTTTTGGGTACAAATCAAATTGAACACTGCATACTTTGACCGTGAAGTCCTCTGATATATAAATAGTATTTGAAAAGAAAAATAGAATTTCCTTTTCACCCACCGCTCTTTTATTTTTTTATTTTTCCAGATGTGAAAACAGGCCCTTGTGTTAAGACATGATTACCTATTCAAAAACATTATCTTTGAATGCTTGTCTTAAGATGTGGTCAAGGTGCTATTCCAATTTAGCATGTTACAAAAAATCTTAAGAGATGGAAATAGTATTGCTCAGTAGAAGCACAATGAAGAAAAGATTTTGCGATAAACAGCAGTGCAACTGATTCTGCTGCTGCTTTTTACACCATGTTAATAATACTGATGCAAATTGACTAGGGTTTCAGTGCCTGGCAGTCAGGGGCTCTGGGAATATCTCCCCCACCCCACCCCCCACCAGTCCCTCCTCTGCTGAGCCCTGCCATTAATCACCACTTGCCTGTCTGGAGATCTCCCACGGTTTGGTCACGGCTCCAAGGTCACAGGCTGTCATTAACATTGATCTGAAAAACAGAACCAAACAAAACAGCCTGAATAATCTTTTGTTGCATTCCTAAACAAACCCATCCTAGATACATAAATAAATAAAATGGAAAGGAGGCCAGCTTACATCTTCTTTCCCTCAACAAGGGGCAGCCCTGTTTATAGTCCCTGCTGTTCAGCATCTCTATCATGAGGCCACTCTGCTTAGGAAGACAAAGCTCTCACACATTCTCCTGTGGCCCTTTTGTTTTGTCTGCAGCAAATCAAGGAAAGCTACTTGCTCTCTACCTGAGCTAAGCAAGCTCTTGAAAATAATTTATAATAGATCATTTTTTTAAAAAAAACGATAAGCAAGGGAATCTGCATATAACAGTATACACATTCCAGTATGTACATTACAAACTCATCCCTGATGGAAGGGAATGGAAGAAAACCCATACCAAAGAGAAGAGGCACATGCCACATAAGTGCTCCTTCATTTTCATGGGCTCCATGGAGCCAGGATTTATGAGGGAGAGTCTTGCCGTTTCACTCCGGTTTACTACCTGGCTCCCAACATGTTTTATAAGCATTATGAAGAACCACACTCAGCTCCAGCTTTCCTTGATTTGAGCACATAAGAAAGCACAGGAATGCTTTGAATGAGAATTTCAAGGGGCAGATTTATCTAGGATTCATAGCAAACCATGGAAACATGGGAACAATTCAAATTGTGGATAGTTCTAGTGCTTATCATTTGATGTGGTAGGTGGCAGGGGGAGCACATTCCTTGTCCCAGATCTGTTTTCTTTGGGCTAAAACCAGCAGCATGTGATGAAAAGTAAGACAGGATTTGAGCTGGGAAATCACATTTTGGCTGACAGCTTTGGGAAGAAAGGCTGTGTTGTTAGGGGTCAGAGGCCTGTCTTGCTCCCAGGGTTAACATTTTATATCACTCCTCATCCCAGTGCCTTGGAAACAGGTCTGCTGCCCAGATGGCAGAGGGCCTCCAAGGTAGGGGGGTGGTTTATGTAACTTCCCCAGGAACCCCCTCCAGGGAACCAGGCAGAGTGCAGATGACAATAGGCCATTCAAGGCACAAGCTAACTGCACCAGTATCCACAGCCCTTTGGGACCAGAGCAGCACTTAGGAAGCATGGAATTCCCAACACCCCCAAGCATTATGCAAAGGAAGACATACCAATCCAGTCTTCATTTTTTATTTTCTCTAAGGAGCGTTTCTAAAGTGCTCCCCATGTGCCTACTTCTGTACTAGATGCTTTCTTTTCTGACTAACTACTAACTTGTAGCTAAATGAATTCTCATCACAACCCTCAGGGTTATTATTCTCATTTTCAAATAAGAGGTGCATGAAGAGATTTAAGTAATTTTCCCAAGGTGAGTAAAACCTTCAGGATTTTGTGTTTACCACGACTGCCAGACCCCCTCCCAGCACCCCAGTGTTCTCATTTCAGGTTCTTTCAAACTCAAGGGGACAAGACTTTGGATAATGCATCAGACTTTGTCGTCTCTTGGATAGGAAATAATCTCTTGAGGGGGTCTATTTACATCACAACTTGAGATTTAGGTTATGTTTGATTAAGCATTTGAAACATACTTCTCAAATTCATATTGCCTTAATCAGTTGATCAATACATATCTTGAGTATCTGCCAGGTGCTCAGATGATGATAATTCTAATAGCTAGGATTTATTGAACAACCACTTCTGGGTGACTGGCATAATTTCTATATGAGGCAAGGATACTATTATTATCTCCATTATAGAGATTAAAAAATTATGGCTCAAAAAAGGTGAAGTAACTTTCCCAATGTTAGACAGCTAGAGAGTCAAAGCTAGGATTGGAATCCACAAGGTCTGATGAGGAATAGAAATGGAATAGAAAGTCTCTCAAGGAGAAGGAAGAAGCTGGGAGGTAGGGTAGGTGGAGTGGCTAAAACTTTTACCCAATTGGCAGTGGAAAGTCAATCAAGGTTGGGACAGACTTTATTAGGCCTTTAGGGAGAAAACTTAAGATGTGAAGACAGTTTGAAGAAAGAGAGTGACAGGAGGGAGAGCAGCTAGAAACATCAATGGGTAAGTACCTAGGAGGAAGGTCAAGGAGAGTGGAAATGAAAAGACAGGTGGAAGATTATGAAGGAAGAATTGAAGGACATGAATGCATAGTTTTATCTCATTTTTTGGATCCTGTATCAGAAGTTAAAATTATGTTGAAGTTAAAATTAAAGTTCCTTTCTACAGTAACAGGGCAGGGAGTGAGTTTGCATCAACTGTTAAATTGTAGTTCAATTTACAGTGAAGTTGTGTCAATCTGTTTAGTGCAATTGATTGAATGGTCTGCAAGAATGAGGGTACAACGGTCCCTGTTCTAAGTAGGGTGGGAAAACCCAGCGTCTCTGTTGCTCTCAGCAGATCATTTTCAACATATCTTTCCTTTGTATGCCAAAATTATTTCAATAATAATCTAGTGATAATTATCTTCTTGATTAATTCTGTAGTTAAAAACAATCAGCAATGTAAAAAGAAGAAACTTTAATTTTAAAGATATACTCAAATTCAGCGAAAGATTTCACATAGGAAGTGAAATTTGCACTCACCACATAAAAATATTATACCTAGCAGTATGCACCCCATTTCACTGTTTTAAATTTTAAACAAATAAAGCCCACAAATGGTCACACACCCACCCCCCACACACACACACACTCAATGATGGAACAGAAGGAAGGCAAGTCATGCTTCATCTTCCCCACCACAGTGCTGTCACTGTTTATTCAGCACACACTGAGTCAAAATCAGGAACATGAAGCTCCGCAAGGTTGGAGGCACAAACCACACCCAGAGCAAATTCAAAAGGTCCCAGTGAGGACCTTACTCTTGAAAGCATGTAGCTGGGCCACCTGCGTCAGGACCAACTGTACGCTCAGGTGTTCTTGGATTTAGCTTATAATTCCTGTACAATAAAAGGATAAGTAATAAATGTGCTAATTTGAAGCTTTCATATCAATAGTTTTGGTCTTTATTAGTAACCTCAGCAATTTTTTCGAATTTATAAAAGCAAAGATTTTCTTCAGGAAGAAGAAGTTCATCATTGACTTCATTCAGAACTGTTGGCATATGGCGATGATGAAAAGCAAACTGATTTTTGGTTGGCTTTATTACTATCTTAAAGTTCTCAATAGATAGAGCTTTGGCAGAGCCCCACTGTTGGGGATCCATGCTCAGGATCTAACCATGTGATGAGGGAATGAGGGCAAGAGAAGACTTCCATTTTATATATTGTGCTTCCAAATAAGAAATTTTTAGCATAATTTTAATAAAAATCTTTGTATAATTAGAAAATAAGAAAAAATTACAATTGGTGATAAATTTCAATTTGATTTATGAGATGTTGTTTTTAGTTCAGATAGCATTTAAAATGAAGTATTAAAATAGATTTAGAACAAGAATTTAATTAAAAGTAATTCTGCAAAGACATTTGCCCAGTTACTGTCTGTTCAGCTTCACATAGGCACTACCCTATTCCTGAGGGGGTTCTCATCAAAAAATGTTTGAAAACTTCTGCAGGAAAACATCTAACATCCAGATGGAGATGAGTACTGAATGTGCAGTGGAATTTTAGGAGTGAAGCTCAGAAGAGAGAGGGGGGCCCGAGAAACAAGCTGGGGGCCATTTGGGAAGATGGTCATTGAAACCATGAGGATGCGGAGGAACAAGAGAAGAGAATCAAAGACAGGTCCTTAGGGGACCTTAGGGGACCTTAGATACTTTTAGCAGTTGGTGGGGAGGAAGAAAGGCTAGCAAAGGACAAAAGGGAGGGAGGAGAAGGGCAAAGGGGAAGGGAGAGTTAGCATGGTTTTGCAGAATCTAAAGTTGGAGAGAGATTTAAGAGCACAACTTAATTAGGGGCTATGAAGAGATGAAGGCAACCGAAGGAGAACAAACACTAGAACATTTGATACCGGGAGGTATTTGGTGACTTTGAAAGGAGAAGAATCATGTGTCACAGACTTAATTCCTCTATAGAGGAATGGCCGAACCCTGTGGTATCTCCAAATTTTGGAATATATGTCACAGTAAAAGACGACTGAGGTAAAGACATGGAAAGAATTAGGTGGTACATGGTTAAATGAAAAAGCAAGTTCAGATTGGTATGCAAATATATGATCTATGTTAACGTGAACAAAAAACAAATTCACACTGAACAATAGTTTCCCCTAAGGGTATACAAGTATATGAATGCTTTGGAAACGTCTGGAAAGATACAACAAATTGATAACAAAATTTAGCTGTGTAACCAGTACAGGAATTGGATATGGAGCTCAAAGGAGATTGGGGGTTGTAACTGTAATGATTTAGCTTGTTACAGAAAAATGTATTCATATAACAACTCGTGGAATTAAAAAATCACATAAAAAGAAAGAACTTCCCTTTCAAGGGATTGTGCCAGCGAAGAGTGGGAAATTAAGATGGGACCTGGAGAAGGGGCAGGCTTTACAGATGAAGTTTCTATAAGGAGGTAGAAGTATATGTTCAGATGTAGAGAGGTCAGAGAGACAGAACTAGATTTTGAAAATGGAAGACAAAGTCAAGAAATGGTGCTGCAAGGCTGATGGTGTGGGATTGGGGAGGTAGAGGCAATGGAATTAGTAGTGGAGTGCTTCCCCCCACCCCTGGAAAGGACATTGAAGAGTCCATAAAGCTGACACAAAGAGGGTTGGGCTTGTGACTCAGTGGTAAGTGCTTGCCTAACACTTGTGAGGCACCACATAAAAATAAATAAATAAAATAAAGACATTGTGTCCATCAACAACTAAAAAAAAAGTAGAGAGAAGGAAAATGCAGGGCCCTTTAGTGAAAATTCAGGAGACAATGACAAGATGACAGCTGCGGGGCGGGGTGGGTGGAGCCCTGTGCTCCTGAGCTGCTGGCAGTGGTTTTCTGTAATAGACAAGGGGCTGTGACAGGAAGCCTGCTCCGGTCCAGTGATTGCCTGGTTATGCACACTGTGTCCTAATGTCGCCTCTCAGGCTTCCCCAGTGAAATCCAGCAGTATGAGAAGAAGGAGCCACAGAAGGTCTGTGGAGGTGAGGCGGAGTCAGTGGAAGGATGGGGTTGAGTAGAGGAAAGGTACCTAACTACCTGGAGGGGCTGTGGACACTGCAGTGTAACAATGGTTTGCTGCTACCCTTCCTGAACACCTGGGAAGAGGTCTCCTGCAGCTTAGCTTCCTATCTCCAGGCCCATCCACACACCACTCAGGTGGTTCTGATTGGTTTCTATTCGCAACGCCTATGGGCTCTAAAGAAAAACGAAATTAGCTCTTCATTTTTCTTTGTGCTAGATAACTCTGCTTTCTAAGCCTCACAAATCCCTTGCTTCTCTACTTGTACCCCTTCACCGCCCCCCCCCACCCAGGAAAAAGTAAAAATGATGGCTTGTTGAAGCTGAACTAATTCCAACATTATTTTCTAATTTTGGAGGGAGATCAATGGAGAGAAGGCAAAAAATAAATTGTAAGACAAAAAGATACATTCTTTATCTTATCTCTAGTTATTCAACTAATCTCAGAATGTTTTGAATGTAAGCTAAGATTTGTTATTTTAAAAATCACTTATATGCTCTTAGCGCTGTCAGAAAAGTGTGACTAAATGTTCAACTAATGAAAAAACACATAAACCTGAGCTTTTTCTTACCGAAATATATCACGATGGTTTTTGATGCTCCAATCATATTCTCCTTTACTGACAAGTTCAAAGAATTCAGTTCTCCTCCTGCAGGAAAATCAAATGAAGAAAGGGGGGAAAAAAAGGCTGGAATGAAATTTCTCAGTCTGTGGGGTGACATAAACACATTTATGGGGAAAATATAAGACCAACTGAACCAAGTAACTTAATATTTGAAATCATGAGGCTAAAGCACTATCAAAATAAATCATCTTTAAAAAAAATGTTGAGGCTTCAAGAAAAAGTCACAATCATTTCTGAATGTATTTACAACAGAGGAGATTACAGGGCCATAAAACAGAAAACAATGTGGTACTGCATTTAGGATTATATGCTGCAAAGCCCTGGTGACACTTTGTGAAAGTCAAAGGAGGGATGCAAGGACAAATAAAAAACAGGAACAGTCTGGAATATTTTCTATCATTCAGCACAGAATTGAGCTTGTATGATGAACCAAGATAAGATAAACTCCCTGGTAGTAAATTTAAGACAAATATTTGTTTTCCAGGTTAGAAAATAACTATTTCACTACTTTAGTGCTTAAACACATAGGCTATGGGTTCAGAAAGTAACTGTGTTAGACAGTGGCTCAGTCACCCACATGTTGTGCAACTTTGGGAAGTTACTTAAACCCTCTGAGCCTCATTCCCTAATATCTGATATGGGGACTATATCTGCTAATTCATGGAGTTATGCAAGGATTAAATGAGATGACCCATGCAAAGTATTTAGCACCATGTCAGAAGGTTTTCAATGTTCAACACACAGGCAACTCCCACATGCCATGGATCTGGAGACATGCAGATAAGGAAAATACAAGGAATATCTTAAAATTGTGAAAATAGGGTGTCTTATTCCTATTTCCAAAAGTTCTTTAATCTAGTTATATGAGTTACATATCTTTTTTTTTCTAGTGAAAAAGGAAAAAAAAAAAGAGCTCATCACCATTTTAAGAATCACATCCCAAGTTTTCACCCTTTTTGCATTTCCCAAAGAGACAGCATTTAAAGGATCACCACGCTCCATGTTCCAAACCACATCCCACACAAAGTACCACCTGAAGAGCTGCTCCCAGTAAGGAAGCCCTCGCCCAGTAGGTATGAGCACCCTTTAGAAAGCGCTGGAAATACTGAGGTATAAAAGCCTGTTTAACCTTGTTAAACTGTGGAATTCCACGTAGTACTGATGTTTTAAGGAATAAGTATATTTTTGAAAATACCACCACAACATACCATTCATTTATGGTGGCAATCAGAATAGGATCTGAGAAACTTAGTGCTGACCCCTTGTTTTTGGAAGGACAAAGGACACAATTCTGAGAACCACCAGCTCCCCTGTGTCTGGCCTGGTGCACACATCACCAACTGACCCTCTCTGGCTCTCTGCTCATTGGTCAGACTGACTCGTCAACTTACCTGAAAGGGGTCAGGTCAGGAAGACAAGTGTGTAGTTAACTCACTTCTTCATCCAACACACAGACAGGTCTTGGACCTACCCCTTCAAGTGGATGCAGGCCCAGGACACACAAAAGCATGGAACAATGTCCAAGAGAACCCCGTGGTTGTCAGCAGAGATGGCAGGGTACAGTAACATGAAAAGATCAAACAACCCCCTCCTCTTTAGGTGGACGAGAGTGTGCGGACCTTTTTTTGTAAACTACCATTTTCTTCATTTGGCCCACTTCCTCCTTAATGACCATGATGTCTTTGTCACACCACCACTGGCTGTGAACTGAAATAGGAAGGGAGGCAGAGGAGTGGGAAGTGCCAGGCTTTGGGCTCACATTGACTTGGGCCTGATGCTGACTGTCAGATTCTGAGTAAGTAACTCTGCTGAATCTCAGTGTCTAGTTTTGTGGTAAGATTTTTACGCAAGTCCTCTGCTAAGTGTTCAGCACTGGTAGATAGTCAACACCCCACAGCCATGGTTAATATGAAAATATAGTAATACATAATATTGCTGCCAATAATAATATACACAAAATGGAAGAGTTTATTAGTCCTCCACTCTCACTGAATAGAAAGTAGTCTTTTTAAAATTTTTGTGAAGCAGAAAGTTGAGTTCAACAAATATTTACTGAACATATTCTCTATGCCAAGACTTTTCTAGGATTTATGGGCACAAGACATGGGTGGTACCTTTAAGGATCTTTGAGGTTGGCCAGGGCAATTGACAGGTAATTCCCTCTTCAGATGTGATGCTAATGATACTGGGACTAAAGTGAGGTGAGGGTACCATGGGCACAAAACTTAAATGGGTGCTCAAAGGCTCAGCAAATGAGATAAATAATGTTTTAATGCAGTATTCAAGAAATAAAAACCAAATACAAAATCCATGATGAACAAACTAACAAAATACTAAATAAAGACAAAATCTGAGCAGGGAGCCAGCCACGGAATGCACACCTATAATCCCAGCCACTCCGGAGGCTGAGGCAGGAGGATCACAAATTCAAAGCTAGCCTCAGCAACTTAGGTTTTTTTTTTTTCTCTTTTTTTAAAAAAATAAAACAAAACAAAAGACAGGATCTGACCTTTTACTCATACAATCCACATCACTTGCCTCACCCAAGTCCTGGGCTTGATGAAGCTAACATTTATAGGCTCCTTTCTATGCAGACTTCCTGGGTTCTGTCACTTACTACCCACATGACTGACCTTGAGATGGTCTCACTGGGCTTCAGTTTTCTTATTCATAGAGAGTAATAATGAGATCTATCTTGAATGGTTGGTGGGAGGACTAAATTAAATGTTTATATAAAACATGTGGCAGAGTGCTTGGCAAAAGTAGGTGCTCAGGAAGGACCATTACAGTTCTTAAGCTCAGAAGGGCTGGTACCTGGCCCCAGGTCTCACAGCTGATGAGCGGCAAGACTGGGGTACAAATGCAACCTGTTGAAATACCAGCTGCCCTGAACAGTTGAGAGAGGCCCAGGGTGTCCCAGGGGCACAGAGAAAGGCACTTAGCTTGGAGTGTCTGGAGGATCACCAAGGCTTTCTGGAAGTCATCATCCTTGTCATCCTATGCACCTGAGTGGCCACGTCAACCTACGAGTTATTCCAAGAAATCGCCAGAATGTAAGCTTCACAAGGGCAGGGGCCTGGCCCATTTTTGTTCACTCCTATAAATGCCGTGCCAGGAAAAGTTCCTGACATGTAGCAGGAGCTCAGTAAATATTTGTGAAATTGATGACAGAATGAAAATGATTATCTCAGAGAGCTAGCTATTCATTTTTTAGAATAATTCTTTAGCTACCGATTTTACTTAGATTCTAATTGTTCTAGGGGCTTCCTACATGCCATTTGGAGAGACTCAGGTTTGAAAACAATGCAAAAATCTTTTCAGGGAAAATCCTGTCAGATTCTTGCAGACAAGATTCTAGCTGGAACCATAGCAACTTGCATGAAATATGAACACAATTCCCATTCAATCTTTGACCTACCTTCTATTATTGCTACATCTGTAGGTAGTGTGTTCAACATATGGGTCATAACATCTTTGGTGCAAAGCAGGGTCATACTGCCTAGGTGATCAACTCATTACAGAAAACAAATTCCTTTTTTAAAAAAATCATATCTCTAACATGACAACTGAATAGCATCATAACAATTAGTTCCCCAGTGATGGAAATTTTTATAGCTAGAATTTCTGGTATGAAATTCTTAAACAAACTAAACTCATAATCAGTCATGGCTTTCCACATGACATTAACAAAACTGGATTCTATCACATCAGGAAAAAGGGGAACATTCATTACCCCTAGAGAATGGTAGGTAAAGAAGGGGAGGGAGAAATCACTTCATAAAACATAAAAATGTGGCATATTAATGTGGACTTTCCCTCCATTGCCAAAGTGTGGCTATTTCATGACAGGTCTGATTTAATGTGTCTTCCAAGGTTTGGCTATGACCTCAGAATATAAAGGGAGTATCCCTGCACACTATAATTTTATCAAATTAAACATGAACATACACATGTGTGTGTATATATTCACACATATACATACCAATGTGTATATCTCTATGTGAGTATGTACATGTATATGTATATATTAAATTGCTGATCATAGAATGAGTTCTGTGTTTGAGTTTTCATTATTTTTATGCACTGTGAATGCTGTATGAAGCTTTTGAGAAAAATCTGCTATAATTTTCTCATTTTATAGATGAGGAAACTCAAGGTGAAGTGATTCACCCAAGGTTCCAGGGCAGTTATTAGTAGACCAAGGTAGATTCCAGCTCTTTAGTTCTAGTCTCTGAGACAATCTCATTAATCTATGTGCAGTATCAATCTTTGGGGCTGGAAAGCCTTTCGTGTTTGAGCTTATGTTTAGTCATAGCTGCCAATCCTCATGAGATGTGATGGCATCATAGGCTGCTTTCTGAGGCAGAGCCAATCAAGACGGACACTAGACGGGTCTCTCCATCATTAACAAGGGAATCCTCCAGGAAGAGCTCAGATGGTCAGGTTGGTGGTTCCCAGCTGCAGGTGGTATATTTCTGACCTCCTCCTTGGTGATAAGCATTACAAAGCAACAACAGCGAATTCACTGTGCTTTTGGGAATGAGTCTGCCCATTCAATCGCTCTTTTTAGCATCTTTCTGTGTATGTTTGTATAGATAACACAGAGTCAAAAGCATGAACATATGTGAAACTGTTGGAAAAAAAACATTTTTTAGAAATGGGACTGTTAAAATGAATATTTGAAAATCCACAAAATTATATAATACTCCCCAGATTCACACTCCTCTGTCAAGAGGAACTATATCATTAACTTCTCAAGCAGATCATTGGGAACCTTGGTTTTCAAGGACAATGGCAAGCACCTAGGCTAGTGAAAAGCAACTTACTGGAAAATCTCATTTATAATCAGATATGTTTTTATTAGGCTTTTATCCGGCTCTGCTGACATATGTTCCACTCAGAAAAATAGCAGTCTTTAAGAAAGCTAAAATTACCCTCAAAAATAATTCTAAGGATTGGTTACCAGTCACCCATTACTACTTGAAAATCTTTCTGGTTTGTAATTTATCTGAAAAGCACCTTTTATTTGTAAAATGAGAAATCACAATTCCCGTGTATATTTTCATCAGGATTTTTGGGTGAATTTATATATCTATTCCTATTTGGATGTATATATATCTTTATATATTCATATAATTCCTTTGAATCTACAAAGAGGCCACAAATGTTAGGAAGGATTTACTGCTGAGGTGGCAAATCATCACTGTGATTCTCCTGCGATTTTGACTCCAGAATCTCTAGGCAGGGGCTGGAGGCCTGGGCATGTGTGGATGGGGAGGAGGATGTGTTTCCTTAGTGTCCTTAAAGCTTGTTCAACAGGCAAATCATATGTTGACCTCTAATTGCTAAATTCTGATTTTGGAAAGATTTCTGGGCTTTTGGCCCAAAAGCACTGGAGAGAGGAATAGGAGAGTAATATGCAGATGTTAACTCCAGCGATTATGACTCAAGAAACAAAAGTCATCTATTTAATTTTGAAATGAGTTTTCTCGTCTTTGACTGGAACTGATAACACAAAGACCAGCTAAAACCCTGAATGAAACGACCTGTTCGATGCTGTGCTTTTGTTGATAGTGACAAAATGCAGGAAATGAAAAAATGATAATTACTCTGTATGCTGAGAACAGAAGATTAGAAAAGAGCAGGGTCTAAGGGTCGGTTCAGTCAAATCATAATCAGCTGGCAAAGAAGCAGTTTAAGTTGTTGTTAGATGGAAAAAACTGCAGTTACTCTGACCGCAGCCCTTTACTGGATGTGTCATCACTACTTGCTAGCACTATTAAGTTAGCGCTCAGGAAAATATAGGTTGGTTTTATTGTTGATTGTGGGATTTGCATAGGTCATCTTTGTTGACCTCCCTGAAGGTAGGAACCATATCTCATCCTCTGTGCATTCCCAGCAGCTAGCACAGTGCCTGCAACAGGAGGATTCAAAAAGTTGGATGAATTCAGCTGTGATATCCCCTTGGTGGGAAGGCAGGGACAAGTGTACTTGAAGATGCTTTGAAGTGTGTCATGAATTACCAAATTGGATCTTCCATCAACCTACTGCCTGGTCTGTTCTAACATCAGCGTAGCTGTAGCTACTGAACTCATCAGGCTCTGTTCAAATATAAGGATGATTGGGAAAGACTAACAGGTTAAACTCCACTGGTCATCAACACCTTCCTAGGCTTTAATTTATCCTGTTTAGTATGGTGACCAGCTGAGTACAGTTGACCAAGGAAGTTGAAAGCATACAACATGGTGGGTTCTAAATAAATAATGTTTCAATGATGAATGAATGAATATTTCTGCATAGCTGTAGAAACATTTGTTGAATTCCCATTGTATTTTTAAATCAGTTGTCTCCATAGCAATCTAATTTTTAAAAGGATATTCAAACTATTACTCCAAACAACATAAAATATTTTATAGTACAATTTGGTTATCATCAGGTGCTTTGAGAAGCACTACTTACTGCATCCCCTTGAAAGACAAGAAACCATTAGGTTAGCAATGTTGCTGATGAATACTTGCAGAATGCAATTGGAAGTGGCAAATTTCAATTTGAAGATTAGTCTGATTAATTTAGGAAGTCAATCTGAAAAGCATTGAATACTTGCATGGGTTTATAAAATCTGAATTGCTTGATAATTCTCAATTTACATAGTAGTCTGAGTAATGTGGCATGGAGGTTGAATAGAGAGAATCTGAGGACTTTGGGCCAATACCCTTGGAAAGCCCAGGGATCCCTATCTATAAGACGGGAATAAGAATATCAACTTTGCGGCTGTTATGAGAATTCAATACCAAAATGTTAATATTTTGGGAATGTGTTTTGTCAGATAGTGTGTCAGGTTTGGGGACTGCAAGAATGAGCTAAAGAGTAAGGTGTCTTGATTCTGGGAGCTTCCATCTAACAGTGACACAAGGAGACATGTAATGCTTAGAACAGTGCTGGCCTGGAGCGTGCCTGATAGAGGAGAGATACAGTGTTATGCCAACACAAACTGTGGGAAATGGATGTTACTTTAACAACTTCAGTATTAACAACTTTAACAGTATTAAAACTAATGAATTGCCCATCTGTGATAATCTAACTTAGCTCAACTAAGAGACTCTAATTGCAGTCTCAGCCGCCCTCCCTGCCCCAGTCTCCTGAGCAACTGCGCTTTGCAGCTTCTATACTCACCCTGACTCTGGGTGCTGGACCTGTATTAGTGGAACTCTCATTCGCCTGACACTTAGCGCATTTGGAACCAGCCTCAGGTGTGTACATGCTCAAGTTACTGCTGCCACTGATGCCTGAGTATTTTCAGAACTGGCCTCAGTTTCCCCTTTAGTACTCTTAAACTAACAACTAAACAACTTCGGAGAGAATGGCAGAGTGAAAAAGCTTCTGGAGTCCAAATACTTGATTTGAATCCCAAATTTGCTTTTTAACCTGTGAGCAATTTACTTAAAAAAATATTTATTTATTTATTAGTTGTAGTTGGACACAATACCTTTATTTTATTTATTTATCTTATGTGGTGCTGAGGATCAAACCCAGTGCCTTGCGTGTGTTTGGTGAGCACTCTACCACTGAGCCACAACCCCAGCCTGTGAGCAATTTACTGAGTTGCTCCAAACTTTGGTTTCTCATGCATATCCTGAGGTAAATAATATTACCTAGTTTCTAGTTTCATAGACCTGCTTTCAATATTAACTGGGATGATGTGTAAGTTAGCATTCAGGAAAATATTGGTTATTTTTATTGTTAATTGTGGAATTTGCATAGGCCATCTTTGTTGACTTATATGCAGACATTTTTACAGGGCATCTGTGACATCTTTGAAGTTTTAACATTTGTGATTTTAGATCTATTTCTCTGCCACCCCCAGTGCCATCTTTTATGGTGCCTATTTTATTAAGTTTTCTGGCTGAATGACTTCTTTTTTATAAGGTACTTTAAATTATCAAAGCTCTTTCATCTAGGTAACGTCCTTTGACTGCCACAAGGACCCCAGCAGTGTGGCACGGGAGAAAGGCCTATCCTCCTGCTGCCGACAAGGAAACCAAGGCAAAAGCAGATGGAGTGGCTCTCCCAAAGTCACGTGAGGGTGTATCGAATTCCTGCTTGAGCTGGTAAAATTACTATTTAATTATCAGAGCCTTATTCATTGCAGGGACTCAGAAATAGGCACCAGGAAATCAATTTCAGAAAATCAGTCAGCAGTAACTGAGTTTTCAGTGAGTTGGAAAATCAGACTGAATAATTAACCGCCAGACATGGGCCATGAAACCTAGACATGCACATGGAGGGGTTTGTTTGTTTGTTTTTTATCTTGTGAATTCTGCTTTCATATGCCATTTGTACACAGAATCTCAAGGACACTCACAGCCATTTCAAATTAAGGTCATAAGTTTTTATGGTTGTTTAAAAAAAGTGATTCCACATTTCCATGTGTCTTACATTTTCCCCTTTAGAAGCATGGCAAATTCCTGCCCCTAGGAATGAGTCATAAACCCCTTCCCAAAAAGTGGGGATCTTCTCCCTGCCCCTTGTGGCCATTTCTAGAAGGACATTCTTCTTCCTGTAGGGAGATTCCTTTTTGGTTTTCTCAATTCTATCATGACTTTTGACACTAGGAAAGAACCCAATTATAATCAGACTTCCAGAACCAGTTGTAGGTGTTGCCTCACATCCTCTTGGCCTCTACCTTTCTCAGCCACTGCCACCCCAAACAACAGCACAGCTCCTGTGTGACCCCTGGCATTTTCCTGTCCTGGTCTGCTCTGATTCAATGTGTGGGACTGGGGATAGCTGCAGGAACACCCAGCCCTCGGGCACATGAAACCTGGAAGTGTGTGGGGGCAGCACCCCTCATGGCAAACTTTATCTGACAAAGATGGAGGCTGGTGGACAATTTTGAGATGTAGCATATGAGGCTTCTCTATTGTCCATGCCTGGCTGACCATGGTGATTGCCAACTAGTAGTACTGTTAGAATGGCTTCCTTCTTTCCCCATTTCACTGTCCCAGCCACCCAACTCTTTCTCTTGGTATTGTTTCCAAAACTAAACTAACTGCATGCAAGTCCTTGTTTCCAGCTGTGCTGGGCGAGAGAGCAACAGGAACCCAGATTGGTCTTTATTTTACTCTGATCCAAATTCATCTGGGACGGTCAACAGTGTCATATTGTTTCCCCAATTCAAATGACATCTATTCTTGATTCATCCATTCAAGAGGGCATATGGTAATAGTGAAGAAAGCACTAGAAGAGGAGCTTCTAGCTGGAACTGGGTTCCAGTTTTGCCAATAATTAGTTATGTGATTCAAGCTGCATGTATTTGGACCTTAGTGCATGATCTGCAAAATAAAAGAGATGACTTGACAACATTTCTAAGATCCCTTCCAGTTCCATGACTGCATATTATGAAATAAAAGCATCTGGGGGACAGTTCTCCTCAATAACCCCAGGGGTTGTTTTGGCTAAAAATATGGCAATACTCTGCTGCAACTTCAGACAGACAAGGGAATCAGTCCCCTGAAGGGCTAGATTAGAGAACTCGCAGCTATTCAGTACCTCCAAAAACAATAACGCTTACAGAAAAAGAGCAAGCCAGCTTCTTCAGGAGTCAGCAAACATTAGCTGAGGCTGCAGCATTAAGATAAGAAGAGAGTAATGAGAAAACGACTGGCAACCAACTTCCTTGACTGCACTCCCTGCGGTCACTGGGTGACTCGTCACATCCCTAACAGGTCTTGATAAATGGACTCCAGTGGGGAGATTTTTTTTTTTTTTTCCTCCTTTAAAAGTTACTTGGAGACTTAGCTTGGGAAAATTCTTCTACTTTGAGAAAAAAATAACACATACCCCGCAAGTGTCAGGGACAAGAAATAAAAGCATTAAAAAGATATAGGTTTTCCATAAATCCCAAATCAAAGAGTATCTATCCAGGAAAAGATGGAAGGTCATGATTGTTAAGTAAACCCAAGGGCCACAAAACATGTAAATAGGTATGAAAGCAACTGAAATTGTATTTCTCACCACGTATATGACATTTAAGACATTAAATCAGAATTATTATCTCAGAGGTGGTATTATCTCTGTTTTACACAGGAAGAAGAGGCTCAGAGAGGTAAACAATTTGTCTGATGATATGCAGCTAGTTAGCTACAGAGCTGGAATTTTTTTTGAAGTTTATATTTTATGTTATTAAAATAAATATTTACTAAGCTAATACATGCACATAGTTAACAAATCAAGCAGCACTAAAAGGCATATAAATAAAGTACTGTTTTTTTTTGTCCTTTGTATTTTTGATGCTTTAATTTGATTGTTTTTATTTTGGCTATCATGTTCTTAATTTCAAGAGCAATCTCCATGGTTGCTCCTATTATTATTTTTAAAAGCATCCCATTCTTGTTTCATAGATGCAATACCTTTGTTTTTCAAGGACATTAACAACAGTTTTTTTGTTTTCTTATATGTGCCCTGCTATCCCCTATTGTTTTTCTCTTAATTCCATTTTCCCCCTGTTTGTTTAGGCCTCTGTTTTCACATACCCGAGGCTTATAAAATATCATGTGACTCTTGGCTGTCTCTGTGAAAGTAATAATAAAGAATTAAAAGCTAAGTAGGAGTTGTCTCTATGTGTGTGTGGTGTGAGGGTGGGGGAGTGGGTAGAATTGCTAGAAAAAATACAGTAAGCCCAGTTAAATTTGTGTTTCAGATAAAAATTCATTTTTAATATAAGTATGTCTCAAATATTTCAATGAACAGTTATCCATTGTTTATCAGGAATTTAAATTTAACTGGACCTTCTGAGAACCAGGGATAGATCCCAGGAGCACTTTATGTAAGCCAAATCCCCAGCCCTTTTTAATATTTACTTAGAAATAGGGTCTCGCTGAGTTGCTTAGGGCTTTGCTAAGTTGCCGAGGCTGGCTTTGAACTTGCAGTCCTCCTGCCTCAGCCTCCCAAGCTGCTGGGATTACAGGCATGCACCACTGCACCTGGCTGGCTCTGAGTTTTCAATATGTACTGCTTCCATCTTACTGAGCTCCCTCTTTTGAGTCCTGTGTCCTATTCCCACCCTATACTTCTCTTGGGTCCAGGGTCCTTTTACTCTCTGTAGAATGGACCTCTGGCTCTCTGGGTAAGGAAAGGGGACTAACATGGCCATGTTGGTGGAGGACATGATGGGCTCTGAGTATTCCATAAACTAGCTTGCTGGCCCTCTGCTTGCCTTTAGCTTAGAGTTCACATCCACCTTCCTGCTTTCTATTTCCTCTCTACTAGGTCACCTACTGTGGCAGTTGGTAGGCCTTTCATTTTCCACAAATGCATTGGCATCTTCTGTCACTTGCTGTGTGCCATTTATCTTTCAGATTTATGCCTTTTTAATATTAAATTTGTTGTCATTTTGGTAGACTTTTAGGAGGGAAAAGACATAGATGCTTGGGCTCAATCCATCAGATTTTACTTAGAAGATCAGAGTGAGATTTAAATTCGTGCCAATATAACTCCAAAGCTTTTACTACCCCCACAATACCATGTAGTAATCTGTTCAGCAGAATCCAACAATAAACACTGTGGCAAGACTGCTAATTGTCTACCCCAATATCCCTCCTTCCTTCCTTCTTCAGTATTAGAACTCCTGGTTTTTAGCTGGGCATATTGTTTCCCAGAATAGGCTTCCTTTCCCAACCTTCCCTGAAGCAAGATATGGCAAAGTAACTCAATTTTGACCAGTGAAATATAAGTTGAAGGGTGATGTGACAGTTTTCAGAACACTCTCCTAGGTAGCTTGCATTATCCTTTTGTTCCTTTCTTCTTTGTCCCTCCCTTCTTCCTGGTGGCTGGAATGTGGACATTATGGCTGGACCTTGAGTAACTATCTGACAGAGAGGTGAAGACCATGTGTTGAAGGTGACAGTACAGAAGAGTGGGAGGAGACCAGGTCCCTGAGGACTCCACATACCTCCTCTACCACCTCCAGAGCGCTGATTTACTAACTTCTTTTATGTGACAGAGAAGTAAGTCACTGCTATTTAGTTTCTCACCATTGAAACTAATCTTAAATGATGCAATGCCAAAGTGCAGGAAGATTTAAAAGGGACTAACACAGGACTTCCTAGAAAGGTAGATGAGATGAACTTAGGGATAGGCAGTTCAGCCAGATGGGGAAGTGGAGGGAGAGGATTCCATGTGGAATGACCTGTAGACCACTCTGCTGTAAGTTGACACATCATGTCGAGGAGAAGTGGAAGATGAGAATGAAGGAAGATTGGGACCAGATAATGGAAGGCCTTGGAAGTTGAACCAAATTTACAACTTTCTTAGAAGGTAAGAGAGACACTGGAGGTTTTTTGAGATGGAAGTTAAAAATATAGGCCTGCAATGTGAGGGGGTAGAGCAGAGCATTTCAGAATCTTCTTCATCAGGGAGTAACCTTTGCCAAGATAACACAGAGTGAGGCCAATGGAGAAAAAAAATGGGTTCAAGAAGGCACATGTAGAAAAAAGGGGAAGGGCAAGTTATATGGGATCTGGAAAAGAAGAGAGAACCATTTGGATGTTGAGGGAAGCAAAGGAAGTAGAATTGACAAGGAAAAGTCCATAAATCTTCAGATATCTAACAAAGCCAGAAAATATCAGGGTCTTGATGATTACTGAGAACACAATTTTGGTAGAATGTGGAGGTGAACTCTGCTCTCTTCTCTCATAATATGAATGGATACTAAGAAAATAGAGGAACTAACATGCTCTGTTTATCTAAAAAAAAAAGTAGTGAAATAAACACAAGTTGAAAAGCAATTAAAGATCTTCATGGATTCAAGTGAAGTAACTTGATAAGGGGGAGAAGTTATTTGGTCTTTAACATAGGAGAGGACTGTATATATCAGAGGAGGGAGACATTTCCAGGTTGCTAAAACAGGTGGTACCTGAAGGAGCACTGGGAAAGGGAGGGATGGAATTTTCTGCTCAGAGAGAGACCTGAACTGTAGAAAAGGGGGAGAGCCCTCTTCTGAAAAAGACAAATGGAGAAACCCAGTGTGAAGTTCATATTTCTAGCCAATTTTTCATCAACAAATAGTTTTCATCATCATTATCAGTGCCATTATAGATCCATCATAATAGTTTAAAATAGCGGTTTTAGACAGTATCTAAAATAAAAGTGACCATCATTTAGTTTCAGAGTCAAGTTCCAAACAAGGTTCATAAAACAGAAAAAAAAAAAAAAGATATAAATCTTGCCATTGTATCCCAAATCTCTTGGCTTATATACACACACCCTAATGAACTTCAAGAGGAAAGAACAACATTAAAAAATTTAGCCTTTTTACATATTGATATAAGTGCTAAAATAACAGGCAACCCCCAATCTGGACCTGAAAATTAATTATAAGAAGGAACTTTAGATACACATTTGTCAAATAGATCAAATGCCAATACCTACTCAAAGTACAGCGTGAGGTCTGTTGCTAATATTGACTGCTTCAAAAGCTGCATAAGGTCACTATATTCCTGGGAGGACAAATTAGCAAAGATGTTGTGACCCTGTAATGAGAGAGTAAAAAGTCACAAAAGACATCATTAACCTGTGGTTGTTGATTACATATTTTTCCTATATTAAGAGGAAAAAATGAAAAAAAATCATTTTTAAAAAGCTTAATAAAATTTCATACAAATATAGATTCCTTGGCAAATACAGCAAAGCCAGAAAGTGAATCATATTTGAGGAGTTCTACTGTGGGGCCTTTATCATGTGTTTAGTGTCAAAGGGAAAACTCTGAAAATGTTTGAACTCCTCCTATGAATGTTTGTGCCAACAACTCCACCCAACTGCCTGTTTCCTACGGAATTACATTGTTGAGAAGTTGGCAAAAAATTGGGAATCTTTTTGACCCTTCAATGAATACTAGTTTCACTACTAAAGTTTAAACTGGCATTCTGGAGATATTGACTGGGGCAATAAGTGGCTTGAAGGAAGATAAAAAGCCATTAGACAATGGGAACATTGGGCAACATCTGGAGACATTTTTTAATGGTCACAGCAGGATGGGGGTGTTACTTGTATTTAATGGGAGAGGCTAGGGATGCGGCTAAACATCCTATAATGCACAGGAGACTCCCCACAACACAGACCAACCTGGCCCAACCTATCAATGCTGCTGAAGTTGAGGGACCCTGCATTCAACTGTTAGGGCACGCTTTGATGAAGGGTGTAGTAGATTAAACTTGTACAGTGAATAGTTACTGAATAGCTAGGATATATAAGCCATTGTTCTTAGAACAGTGGGACCATAAAGATGACTTTACCCAAGAAAATTTGTGATTGCAGCTTTATCTCCACACCTTTGAAAACCATTCTTGTCTTCATTAAAATTTGCTTTTCTGTAATGTAATCAATGATTCACTTAATTTGCTTTAAAAGTTAGGACTTGCCGAGTGCAGTGGCACATGCCTGTAATCCCAGTGGGTTGGGAGGCTGAGGCAGTAGTATCAAGAGTTTAAAGCAGCCTCAGCAAAAGCAAGGCATTAAGCAACTCAGTGAGATGCTGTCTCTAAATAAAATACAAAATGGGGCCGTGGGATGTGGCTCAGTTGTTGAATGCCCCGAATTCAATTCTTGGTACAAAAAAAAAAAAGTTAGGACTTTTCATTTTTCAGGTTTTCTCAGCATGGAATATGAATTTGTAAGCCTGTGACCTGGAAAACAGACCAATTTTAACCTAGTGTTGAGAACCAAGAAATGGTAGAGAAGGAAAGGGGCAATGACTGCCTATCATCTGTTCTTCAATGAGAAGAAAATTAATTCTTTCAGGAAACCAGAATATTAATTAGTAAATCATCTCTTACCAGGCACTAGATGATAATCTGCTTCCCTGAGTTAATTTATCTCATTGGGTGAACCCTACACTTCTTAAAGACTAGAGTATATTGGTTCCATCTGGGACCAGGTCCAATATTAATAATAATTTCCAAATGAACTCTTTCAGACCCTTAATTTAGCCATTAAGAAGACAAGTAACTAAAGGAATGCTACACCATAATTCTGCCCAGGTTTTTCTCCAGGAGAATTGCCCTATGGGCTAATCACAAGTGGGTATTCGGGGCCTGCGGAAAAAATGGACAGAAGCTATAGAAAAATAGACACCCGGATTGAGCCACACAGCCTCCAGTGAAAGAAAAACAGCCTTGAGCAGCAAGAGTTGGGAAACGTTAACATTCAGACAAGGGGAAAACTGCTCTGAACTTGAGGATCCTGGTTATTTGTAAGGGTGTACATTTAACTGCTTTTAAAGAACTTAAGTAACTAATATGATTTCCAGAGAACAGAGTGACAAAGCTAACCAGATCAGCTTTCATTAAAAAAGAAAAATCCATTAATTTGCATCAGTGCATAGTTTATATGCAAATTTGCCTTGCACAGTGCCTCAAGGTTTGGTCCCTGAAGTGGAGTTGAATTTTCCTGAAACACCGCTTCTACCCTTTGTTTAGGGAGGCAGTGAGAGTGGAGCTGATGGAAAGAAAATTCCTCAAGCCACCCCGCATTGTCTGTGCTTGTGCATCATTTGGAAAATGGGCAATAAAGTTGCCTGCATTTCTGCCATTCTAATGGGCAGGACAGAAGGGGACATGGCAGTGCCAGGGCAGTCAGTGCTGCACAAAGCAGATGCTCAGTACAAGGCTTCATTACTATCCATTGCTGTTACTCATTAGAACCCAGAGTGAAGGACGATCAATGTGTTATGTCTGTATGAACGAAGATTCCAAGCGACTGGGAAACTTACATCTGTTTTTAATCCTTGTTATTAGGAAGGTGGGGCTTTTTTGGGGTCAGAGGTATAAATACACCACGTTTGCCAGTAAAGAAAAGTCTGAGCTCAAGTGCCTCCTTTCCCACTTTCCTCTTCTAGACCACTCGGCTAAAATGTAGCTTTCATAGGAAAATTCCACAGTTGCCAGCATGCTGGCTAACTGAGAGCCTAACCTTGGGTATTTCATTCCCAACTGAAAATACATCGCCCCCAGCAGGCTGGCCCTGCCCCAGCCTGTATTCACGTTCCGGAGCGTTGACTCTCCTTTATGAGGTCGAAGGCTTTCGTGATATTGCAAAAGACAAGCTTTCTCAAAATAGTCTGGAAGAAAAAAAAAACCTCCATATTTAATGATGCTATTCCAGCGAAGCAGGGCCTTAATGATGATAATAATAATAATTAATGGCACAGCTAGAGAACTGACAAATAATGGGGAACAGATGATCCCTTCTTGGCCTAAAAAAAAAAAAAAAAGTCTGTACGCCTGCAGAAAATTAAACAGATCCTTTCCTAGCAATTTAAAACTAAGATGCCTCAGTCAGAGTCAGTTCACTAACTGTCTCTGTTTTTCTCCATGGAAAGCTAAAAGTATAAAATTCCAACTACTTCTGACTTCTGCATTGCCACAGGAAGCAAAATAAGGCATATGGCATCAGCCCTGGGTCTTATTTTTAGTTGTAGTTCTCACTTTCAAACTGGTCCCACCAGCAATTTTAAATTCTTTTATCTTTTATAGGTTTCTTGATTGTGCTATTAAAATGTAACTTTCTCACCCTGTTTTTGTTTCACCGTCTTTTAAAATGGCTTGGGGTTTTCACAAAATGGGAATGGGAGGACACTTAGTACTTGGATCCAGTCACTCACTGTGCTTCTAGGTTCCTTAAGCAAGGCAAGATCAAGCTCTGGTGACGGCAAGTGAGTCTGCAGAGCCCCCTAATCAATAAGGAAACCCAAATGAATCAGTGCAAGAAGAATTTGAACAAGGTTCTCAGTCAGGCATCTGAAAGACCCCAAAAAACCACAAAGGCCTGATAGTTTGACTTACATGTGCTTCTCTTTTTCTACGTGTGGAACTACAAAGAAAGAGAATTAGGAACAGCATATCTGGTCCTCTGTTGAGGGGAGAAGTGGAGCAGGTCGTACCTCACTTTGAAGGATCATCACAGCGTGGTTAAAATGGTGATGCTCTAAGGTAGCAGAAGTTCCATAGAGTTGGGCCAGCGCAGAGCCGCTCCTGAAAGAGGACCGAAGACTGAGTGAGCAAGGCCCTTCAACTTGACCCTCCCTACACCAGCTCTTTGTATGGAACTGCTTTTCCTATGTGTGACAAAGAACTGTAAGCAGATACTTTCTTGGGTAACTGTGTATCTTATCATCTCTTAAGTAGACTGTTCAATAACTTTCTGTGTCAGGCTGGATGCTGCAGATATGTGACTAATAAGGTACAGTCTCTGCCTCTAAGAAATTTACAGATGAACAAGAGAGATGAAACATGATCATAAGAAAAAAAATATTGCACAAAACAATAATACAAATACCAAAATGTTCCAGGTCCACTCTAAGTGCTATGGTGGTGGGAGGCAGGATTTCTGGCTCTGAGATCAGTGTAGTCTTCCTTAATTAAAACTTGTGTTCTGAGGGTCAGAGGACCTCTCTTACACCAAGAGTATTTGACTTTCCATAGGAAAAGACCTTGTGAATATTCTGCAGAGTTTGCTTTATACATTATATGTACGATGTTAAAGACCTTCTGTTATGGTTTCCCAGCCACCAATCACACTGAGATAGCTCTGTAGAATTCTGCAAAGTTTCCTGGATTTGGAGTAAAATTTTAGCTCTTCCTGCAATTGGTAGAGTAATATCATTTGGACAGTGACTTGGCCTCTTTACGGCTCAGTTCCTTTGTCTCCAAAATTATGATAGTACCATCTACCTCACCTGTAACTTAAAAAACTATAATAAAATATTTAAAAGTGCCTATCACAGTGTCTGGTAAGGAGTAGATTATAGTCTATATTGATTTTAATCAAGAGTTAAAATAGGTATGAATATTTCCATCTTAAATCAAAATTATACTTGAAGGGATTGCTTTATCTGTAAATTTTGTTTATGTAGAACAACCGATCCCTGAATAATGTTAAATTCAATAAAGTGTTCATTTAAAGAGTTAGGATATCTTAGGAGATGAGAGAGAGGCCCAGAGAATCCTCCAGTTCAAAGGGAAATCAGGGATCCTGAAGATCCATCTAGGTCCCTGTGTACCTTTCTTGCCTTTTATTGCAGGGGCTTGGACATTGAAAGGAAAATTTGTCCTTAACTTGGAAAATACTGTAGATTGACAGCTCACAGGTTGTTCTGTTAGTGAGAGGAGAAAAGTCCTGTATCTAAGCACAAAGTGAAGGATTTCAGTCTCATGCTTCAGTCCCACCTTCAGTGTGAGGCAGTCTAAGACCTCAGTTAGTTTCTGGGGTACAGAGGACCTGTGATCCTTGGAAAGATCAGAGCTTACCATTATGTTAGGAGAAATAGCAAGGCTTGTTAGAGTTAGTAAGAATTATGATGAAGAGGGCTAGCAAGAAAGGCATGAGATTTTAATCAGATATATGTTATTTCTTTAAAATTGCTTTAATCTATATCATCTAATAAGTAAAAATTCATTAGGTCAATCTTAAATGAATTAAGATTTAATGTTAGTTACTAACTAATCTTACATAGAGTTGATTTCTATGAAAACAATGCTTCTAAGGTAACAGCTAGCTAGTATCAGTTCTAGATTTGGATCCAAGTTTTTAAGCTTCTTCTCATTGCCTAATGAGAATGATAATTATAATAGACATTTCTGGTTTTTGATACTCTATTTTAACAAGATGGTTGTCACCAATGAAAGAAGATTTCAAAATTTAATTCAAAATTCTACTAGTGTAACTGCTAACCACAAGCTCAGATTCCTGTGGTTTGAGACTCTCAATCAGCCATGCTCAGATACACCCCACTTACTGAGTGATCAGTGAATCTTCATGACAGAGTCTTGATGAGAGGTAGACTCAAGATACAAAATATTATCTTTTTCTTTATTCATGTTGATTGAGCAGATTCCATACAAGTTAAATTAGTTAGATGGTGACAATTCTCTTCAATTTTTTTTCTCAAGATGAATAAGGAGTGTTATCTCCTTTAACCAAGGGACATCTTATAACAAGCAAACTGAAGCTCCCTATGACACAATTCTCTCCCCCACCAAGTCCAAGTGGCTCCTGAACTGCTGTGCTTCATTCAAGGGCCCTTAGGGTATTTGTGCAAAAACAGCTATGTGACTATCCATGGTTTGAGCATCTTCCTCATCAGATTCCCTTTGTTCCTTTCAGTAATTCCATCTTACATTCTGCCTGCCTTCACACAATTTTGACTCAATTATAGAAGATAGGTAGATTTTGCAACTGGACCATATTAATGCATGAATGTGCAGGAAGACATTGTGATGCATGCATCCATTCATCCATCTATCATTCATTCAATTCAGCCAACAAGCACTGATGACTATTATTATGCCAGGCCCCAGGCTGGAATAGGAAGATACATGACTCATGGCTCTTATCTTCAGGAAGCTCGCAGTACATTATAATTATGCTGGGGGCTTTCTCTGACCAGTCTTGCATTAAAAATGCTCACCTTTCTGCAGCAAGGTGCCATGTTAGCATCCACAGGATGGAGTTTGGTACTAACTCTACTTTCAGTTTTCTATAGTAAAATGAGCTAAGCAAGACTATTTTCATATGTATCTCTTATTTACACTATTAGATTCTGTCCCTGTGGGAATTTCTGAGACTTTCAAACCTGTCAGTGCCTCATTCTCTGGCCAGGCCCTACTGAGAATGCTGCTTACACCTATCATTACATACTGTGTACTTCTTGGGACCACCAGGAGTGAAATCCAGAGTCATAATCCTTGACTCAAGTGGTAGAAAGTAAGCCTGTCTGTTAGGATGAGCTTATTGAAATGTGTTCCATAGAATACTAGTTTCTCTGGAATGTTAAGTGGCATAAAGGGCAGAAATAAAACAAGGATCCATGATCAAATAAGTTTGGGAAATGCTTGCTTTAAAAATTTAAACTGTTTTTATATTGTGGGATTTCTCAGATGCCTCAATGTGTAAAAATACACTATTGTAATCATGCAGAAGGGGGATATTATCCACTCTTAATTGAGCCATTTTTAAAAGAGGCCACTTGTTTCATGTAATATTTTTGTGTAAAGGCATATCTCCACTTCTTCAGGTAAAACATGAAAATGAAACCTAAATCAATCACATATGGAATAAATTGATTTTGACATCATATCTCATGTTAGTTGCCTGTAGCCGTGAAAATTTGATTAGATATATGTGGAGTGTGAGGGAGGAGAGAAAGCACAGAACATTGATAC
Organism: Callospermophilus lateralis; assembly: GCF_048772815.1. Classification (NCBI taxonomy): domain Eukaryota; kingdom Metazoa; phylum Chordata; class Mammalia; order Rodentia; family Sciuridae; genus Callospermophilus; species Callospermophilus lateralis. The sequence continues at coordinate 53,925,496 of NC_135313.1, read as the reverse complement.
ATGTGAGTATCCATGATGTGCTATCGATTAGGTCATCCTAAATACTCAAGTTTTTCATTTTTGGACAGGCAGAACACCAAGGAAAATTTAAAAAAGAAAAGTCAAAATAAAAATTCTCTTTCTACAGGCACCAGGAAATTGAAATGGACCTTCATAACTTCCCTAGATATTCGCATTCTCTGAAAAAAGACTTAATGGCAGCATGCAGCCATGGCTTACAGGAAAGTTTAAAAAGGAAAACTATGAAAAGTAATTAGGAAATTGAGAGTTGTTGGGAGGTGGTGAGGAATGGGATTAGGCTGTCATGGCAGATTAATGTGCCCCAGTATTTCACTTCTGGGACCTGGCCGAAAGCGACAAGATGGGTTTTCATTCCCAAGAAATGAGTATAAGAGATTATGCTAGAAATGAATAGAAGAAGTCTCCTAGGAGAATATACTACAAAGCTGCTCGGTACTGATATTTAATCATCGGGGGCTGCTGTAATAGAGAGGGGGATGAGTGGGGAACGCTGTCCCTGGAGAAAACAGGGAGAGGTGTGAACAGAGCAATTTCAAGGCCCCGTGGTACTGCTGCCCTCTTTACCTATTGATCATTCACAGCACGCACTCTAATGCTTAAAAATTAAGAATAAAATATGAAAATGCAGAGGTTCACTTATCAGAAAGGCTAAGAGTATAAATCAAATCGTACTCTAACTAAAGTCACACTTTTATTGTAGAGGCATTTTGCATTTTATATAGTAATTTGTCCCTTGCTAAATGTCTCCTGTTTCTTTATAGCCTTATATATGAAAAAAGGTAGCATATGCTTTGCTACATAATAATTGGTGCATTTAAATTCCATTTCCAAATCACTTGAAAGGCTGAAATTACACTGTGAACCCTTGAAGAGAAGGGACTGTCTACTATCTGTCCTTATTTTTCCCACAATGCCTAGCACAGGGCCTTGAACACAGAAACTCAATTATGGTGGAAAAGAAAAGGAGAAAAGGACGTAGGTTTCTTCCTAAGAATCTTCTAAGCAATGGTATACTTTCTGAATGAATCCTATCCTAGTCAATATAAAGTTAGTTTTCACCATGATGTAAATAGTCTTTTTCAGCATTCTTTATCAAAGGAAGTCTTAACTGAGGTTAGGTGATACTGGCATTAAGTGTCTTAAGTTCAAAAGTGACTCCATTAGGTAGGTGCAGAGCTGATGGACATCCCATGAGCTGATAAATTGTGTTCAAGGTTAATTATCCTGAGACGCACATCATACCATACTGGAGCAAACAGATTTGATCATGTGACATTAGGATGCAAAAAAAAAAAAAAAAAAAAAAAAAGGAAGAATTGAAATCTAGTATCAATGACAATACTGTCTAATGTGTTGTAGAAGTTGTTGAGTCTTATACCAATGACCTGACGTCAGCTTCATTCTTTTTTTCCTTCTCTATCTCTATCTCTATCATTATCTCTCTAGACTGGCCTTCTTTTCTTCAACCACTTGGGATGTGGTCATCATAGCTTTCCCAATATGATAACCTCAGCTCCCAAGTCTGTATGAACCTGCAGCTTGCATCCCTCAATATCATGGTAATCCAACTCCCAAATCCTGGGAGTTAAAATCTGATTGGTCTAGCTTTGATTAGGTGTGTACTCTTGGTCTAAACAGCTGACGGATCAAGCTACCTCTTTTTGTGTGAGGCACAGGCCCTCTGACCTGGGAGGGGGCATTATTATCTGAGTACAACTATTATGCACTTCGCTATTAAAAGAACTCACAGGTGCTTACTCTTGGTTTACAGACTTGATTCTAACATATTTAGCTCTTCTTTATGCAGTAAGTGGTAGAATGGTAGGGTAATGGAGAGAAGGTGAAAGGGGAAGATACACTGATGATGATACCATTGTCAGTGGGGGAGAGAGGAATCCTTAAAAAAAGTGAAATGCAGAAACAAGAACTCAAATAAAGAACTGTCCGAGACTCTATAATGAAAGCCTGTATGGTTCACACTTCAGTGGTATCCATGTTTTTAGTGTAACATCAAACCTATGTGTATGAAACTATGTTTTATAGTAATCCATAAAAGGTTATATGTATTTAAGAAATCAGGAAATTCTATTGAAAAGACATATAAAATAAGATAAAATTCATTCATGCATTTATCATTCACACATTTAGCAAGCATTTACTGTGTGCATATTATGTTCCTGACACTGTTTAGTTGGTACTAAAGAAGAAGGGGATTTGCACTTATAAATCAACAATTAAAATGGAGCAAGATGCACACTTTTGAAAAGGCTTAGTGAGGCCATTATGAAGGCATAAAAAATTGACAAAGGGAGGCCGCATCAGGGAGCCCCAGGAGTGATGCAGTCAGAAGAGTTTTGGGGAAAGAAGAGGAAGGTCATTCCACACAGAGAAAATCTCACATTGAGCATAGGAGAAATGTGAATTAGCAGGAACCCACTGAGAACCTATAATCCTTGAATCTGGTACATAGATGCCTAGGTGGGGTGGACTAGGGTGAGTGGGTACTAGGTCAGAGAAATGAGCAAGATCCTGATTTGGGCATTAAGGTGCTAAACTAAGGATTCAAACATTGTCCTCAAAGTCACAGGAAGCCCATGGATGACTTTCAAGCAGAGGAAGAGCCTGATCAGCTTTGTGAATCGATGAGGATTGTATTCTGGAGTGCCTGGAGATTACAGGAGAATTGGGCTCTTGTTTTCAGCAATCATGAAAGAGGCAAAGAGGTAGTTACAGTAGTTACAGAGGCAGTGCATGTTGAGGAGGGGTACCAAGAAGGGAGTCTGGGTGACTCACAGATTTCTGGTGGGGTCCATCACAGCGATAGAGGAGAAAGAGACATGCATGAAGAGGAAGATTGGGAATGAGAAGACTCTGGGACTCTGGGACTTTTCCCACTCACTTTTCCAAAAGTGCCTGGACATAAGCTGGGAATTATGGTTCAAAGAAACAATTTGGGGTTCATCAGTAGATGGGTGGAGGCCCCACATGGGTGAGAAAGAGCAGGAGAGGGACAGGGAACAATATCAGCAGTGAAGGCCAGGCAGGGACAGAGGGCTTGAAGCAAAGGAGAAGGAAGGCCATAAAAGAAGATTAAAATCTTTGTGATAAAAAGAAAGAGCCCCTGAACAGAAGGAATGGCAAAACATGTCTCATGGCAAGAGCCAAGAATGGACCACAATAAAAGGGTCTAGAAGCTTTGGAGAAAAGGTGACATTACTGATGGTAGTTACAGATAGAACTGGAACGAGAAGGGCAGGGTTTGGAGGGGAGTGAAGACAACAAACCCAGAAAACCCTCCAAGAAACTTGAGTGGGAAGGAAAGAAAGAAAATTAGAACTTAAGCTAGAGGAAGAAATGAGGATTGAGGTATGCTTTTTCAAGATGGCGGAGAAGTGTTCATACGACCAGGATACAGAGAGCCAGAAGAAAGGAGGAGGTAGATACCAGGGGAGAGAGAGAGGGGGATGGTGCGAGGTCCCAGAGGAGAGAGCAAGGAAGGCATCCAAAGCAGAGGTGGAGGGATCAGCCTCAGACCAGGGAAGGACAGCATTTTCACTGAGATAGGAGGGAAGGAGGAAAGGATGGGATGGATAGATAAGTTCGTAGGTGGCAGGGGAGGAAATTGAGTGAGTTCTCGATTGATGGCCTCAATTTTCTCTGTGATGTAGGAGGCAAGGTGATCTGCTGAGTGGGGTGGGGGAGGTCAGAAGCAGGGGATGGTTTAGGAAGTGTGGACATTTGGTGTATGTAACTGCTAAGAGAAATGAAGGACAGAGCTGACTGGAGATACAGAAAGATTGGCAGGGAATGCTGAGCACTCAGCTGAGTTGGGAGAATAGATTCTGATGTGTTTCAGACTCTCACAACTGTGACATTTCCTCCCAAAGCCTTTACAAGTCTAGGAAAAGTGGCAAGAGATTGAATTGTGAGACTGAATAAGTTCTTTTTTCTTTTCTTTCTTTTTTTCCCCAGAAAGGATGCCACAAAACCTTCAGAGGGCCAAGAAATTATATGGTATTGGATCTTGAAAAGTGAATATATGAATTCATATATTGAATTGTGGGCTACAGGATGTAGGATGAATAGAAAAGGACACAAAATTAAAATTTATCTGCTAGACTGGGAGCACAAGCCAGAGTCCAGGACTCCAAAAGTTGGTGTTTAGGGACCAAAAATTCCTTGAAATTCAAGGGATGAATTTCAAGTGGAAAGCAATCTGTTGTCACAGAGGAGGCTATTGAAATTTCAGATACCAGAGTTCAATCTCTTCTGGGGACTTTGGAATCAGTCATTTGAAAGCGAATCTCACCTTCTTCTTATAGCCTTCTCTGGTCTCCCTATCCCCAAACTTTTCTCTCCATTGATCTCTCCTTTGATCTCCTATATTATTTTGTTTGCAGATAGATAGTAAAAAAAGAATTGAAAACTGAACCCTCAATCCTAGAGTCCTGAGACCTGAGATTTGGTCCTATTTCCAGCACCCCTAAGTTATGTGGCTTTGGCCACAGTGTGCACCTTCAAGCAACAACTTGCTTAGGGACAGATTTTTCTACCCATGCACATAATGTGAGGGTCAAATACCCCTATATTTATACAATTCTTTTGTCTGCTTTCTACTTTTCCATGGGAATAGAGATGAAAAGAGCAAAGACTACCCTCCTGTATGTGGCTTACTTCACTACAGTTTATACATATCCAACATTAAAGGGACCCTGGAAGCGATTATATTGGAGGAGGAAGAAATATTTTGCTTCATAAAATTCCCTATGACTGCTTTTATTTTAATAGTCTAAAACCACATTTGAGAGTAGAAGCATGTCACACCATGAGGGCAAATATTCTGAAAGGGAAAACAGTAGACCCTTTAAAATCTGAGCTTGGTTCTCTGACTGAGGTCAACAGAGACAGACCAAATCAACAAGCGTGACATGAAGGGCAAATTTGTAATTAAAAGAAGAATAGGGAATTATAAAGATGGATGGGCCCCATGACATGCACGCCCAAGCCTGCGTGGCCTTGGCCTCCGATGCCAGAAATTAATGCTTTACTCTTTAGCATTGGTCACCTTTGGCTCGGAACAGAAAGGCAAATGCATTAAAATAACAACAATTAGAACACTTACTTAGCTTGGAAGGCATTGTTGGTTCCCCTGTGGTCCAGGTCATGACACAGGCATCCCACAATCACCGCTAAAATTTCCACCTCCGTCAGAATCTCTTGAAACCCAGCGGTCTGCAAAGAAGGGGAAAACATCAACAGTCACTACCAGGGGCAGGGAGGACGGATAAGGTTAGCGGGCCGAGCAACCATCAGCTCTGTTATCATACCCACATCATTTAAGGAAATGATTAACTGCCACCCTCTTAGATGACAGTAAGTTGAGTGGTTAGCGGCACCGCCTCGGGTCCCCATGGTGATGAATTAACTTGCTGTCACAGTGGCCCACACTGCCACACCAGGACAAAGTTCAGACTATTTTGTTCCCTTCTTAAGAGAGGAGGTTATGCTATCCAGATACAGCAACAGTTTGGCAAACACCCAGGCAGAGTGCATTTGCTATTGTACATTTTAATGATCAGCATCATGTCCAATTGTAGAGGTAGAATCCCATGAAATACAAACTGAATGATGTACCCCGCCCCCAGATGCCATTCAAATGAGAGCAGGTAAAAAAAAATAACAAAATATTTTATTATATTAAAAGAAACAACTTAGAAGTACTCACATTGTTAGATGATGACATTTTGGAAATTATCTTAAACTAATTCACATTAGGCTGGTGGACAGATTGAATGCAGACAGGTAATAAAGCAGTGTAAACCTTGGAAACTTGAATTTGGCAGAGGATTAGGCATCCCAGATTAAGGATCAAGTGGAGTAACCATGACTTGGAATTCTTTTTTTTTTTTCCTGATTCTATTAGCCGCACATGTGAAGCTCATAGCTGTGATGTGAGTTCTTTTGGAAAGCAGTTTGGTACAATTATATAAACAAGAACAGCAATGGTTCTTTGGTTCCTACTGGTCCTTTTATTAGTTTAGAAGAGGAAGTGCACCTCTGGGAAGGCAGGTATGTTCATTTTCTTAATCCACCCTGCATTTTACTTTGCAAGTCTTCCATTTCATTACTTATTAAAATCGTCATCAGATGGCAAGAAGATAGAGTTCAAATTGCTTCACATTTCATATGTGTTTTTTCTCCAAGATCTAGGCTCACTGGTGAATAACTGTAAGTAAGACTTTTCTCTTAGAATAATGAAAATAATGGGTTTTATTACCAAACAACAACAACAACAAAACAAACTAACAAAACCCTGCATAATAGGTTCCTGTGTTGACAATTTTAGTTTTAAAAATTAACTTGGGTCCTCTGCTAGACTTAGAAAAACATACAACTTCATTTGGATAGCAAAAGGGAATATGGGAATGCTAAGAAATGATCTGGAAATATCAAATAGTTCATGTCAAAGCTCATGTGTGCCCTTCATTTCAAAGTTTGAAACTGGCTGCTGATTTTTTCTGTTTCCTTTCTCCCTCTTTCTCCTCTTTTCTCTTCCTTCTTTCTTTACCTCCTCCTTTTCTTCTTTCTCCTCCTGCTCATCCTCCTTCTTCTACTTTTGTGGTACTGCAAATGGAGCCCAAGGGCACTGTACCACTGAGCTACATCTCCAGGTTTTATTTATTTATTATTTTGAAACAGGGTCTTGCTAAGTTTCCCAGGCTGGCATCGAAGTTGGGATCCTTCTTTCTCAGCCTCCTGAGTCTCTGAGATTACAGGAATGTTCCACCACTCCTGGTAGCTGTTGGTTTTTCTTTGTTCAACTATTTTAATTAAAATATTACCTGCAAAAGTTTTTTTTTCTTTTTTCTTAAGTGAATCACACTGAAATACTTAAAGCATTGGTCACCTTTGGCTCGGAACAGAAAGAAGCCAACAGTCCCTCATCCTTTCTCTTTTCTGATGCCCAAAGACATCTACTTTTTTTTTTTAAAGGTGAGAGAGAAAGAATACAATGTCTTTATTTTTATGTGGTGCTGAGAATCAAACCTGGGTCCCGCCTGTGCTAGGCGAGTGCTCTACCGCTGAGCCACAATCCCAGCCCAATATCTACTTTAATTTTTTTAACCTAAATTGGTAGACTTTCCACTATATTTCCTCTCTACTATACACACACGATTAGCATTTGGTTATTCACCAAATACTTACACAGTCCTTCTTACATACCAGATTTTCTCCTAAGAACTTTTAGCTATTTAACTTATTTAATTCTTATGACAATCCTTTGAGATAACTACTGTCTTTATCCCCAGTTTTAGATGAGAAAACTGAGTCAGAGAGAGGCTATGTCCTATGCCCAAGGGTCACAGCTAGCACAGGGCAGAGAGGAGCAGTTCTGCCAGAGTCTGCCCTGAACCAGGAATGATGACTAGTGCAGATGGGAGATGATGTCTCCTGCACCTCCCCTCACACTCCCAGGGTGATCCATGCACAGTGGTTTCCTGATATCACCCTATAGATATGGCTCACTGCTGTGGCAACAGTGATGTCTTCACTTGCTGGAATGAGGATTTCTTTGAAACCTCTCAGTCTTCTCACCCACAAAATCTGTAAAATGCCTCTCAACGCTCAAAGAGTCAAAAGTGTCACGCTTTTATTTGATTCTTTATGTCCTGGGAGTAACCTGATCCGGCTTCCCCTGATGATCTTTCAGGGGTTTCTCTTCCCTTTCTGGGGTTGATCTCTGATCTCCTGCATTACACACCTTTCTGTTTCCTCAGTCTCTTCTTTTGAAAAAGCACATCTGCCAGTGGATTCATGAGAAAGCACCCTCACCCCACTGGGGGAATTGTTTTGGGGAGTTTGCAGACTAAATAATAATAATAATAATAATAATAATAATAATAATAATATTCTATTTGCAGTACTCACTTGTTACTTAGTCTAACAATTCTAGGTTGAAACAGTTTCGCTCAGAATTTCAAAAGACTGCTCTGTTGTTTTCCAGCTCCCAAAGTTGCTTTTGAGAATATGCCATTCTTATTCCTAATAAGCTAAGGGTGGTTTAGCACTGAGCTACATCCCCAGTTGTTTTTAATTTTGAGACAGGCCCCAGGCTGACCTTGTATTGGGGATCCTCCTGCCTCAGCCTATTTTCAATGTTCCTTGATTTTCATTCTTTTAGAATCTTCTCTCTATTCCTGGTGTCCATCAATTTCACAAAGGTATGTTTGGTTTCAGACTTTTTTCAGTCAGTTTTCGTGGTAAACCTAATCTGCATGTTCTACTTCTTCAGCACATCATCTTTTAAATTTTGTTCTTATTGTTAATTTTCTCTTCAGTATTTTTCTTGTCCTCATTGAATGGCACTCCAGTTGGTTGAATCTTGGACTTCTTGCGTTGATTTCCTTATTTTTAAAAATCTCTTCTCTCCCATTTATTTTTCTTTTTTTTCTTTTTGGTGGGGGGGACTGGGGATTGAACTCAGGACACTCAACCACTGAGCCACATCCCCAGCCCTATTTTGTATTTTATTTAGAGACAGGGTCTCATTGAGTTGTTTAGCACCTCACTAAGTTGCTGAGGCTGACTTTGAACTCACAATCCTCTGGCCTCAGCCTCCCAAGCCTCTAGGACTATAGGCGTGTGCCTGGCTCCATTTTCTATACAGACTTTTCTTCTTACTTTCCGGAAGTTTTTTATTTACAAGAATCTATTCCTGTTCCTTTTCTAACAGCATTTTGTTCTTTTCCTGTGGATGGATTATCTCTTTTCTCTTTCTGAAAATACTACTAATAATTATTCTGTTGTTTTCTTCTGCTCCATTGCACATTTTAAGAGTAAAGTGATACAAAGATCACCCTGCACCTGTGTGCGGGCAGTGCCTACAGATTTCTGGGGCTCACCAAGGATGACCTGACTTTTCTTTTGCTGGTGTCTCTAGTCTGGCTGCTGGTAGTAACCAAGTAGGAGTGAGCGTAACCCTCTACTACATGGAGAGGGGCTGGGGACCTGGGGACTCACTGATTCCATGACACCCTCATCCCACCTTAGCCCATTTTTGTGATATCTGAGGCCTTCTATTCCTGAGCTGAGGCAGGGTCTGGGGGCATTATTTCTCATGTATGCCCCTTCTTCCAACCCCTCCACTCTTGCTCTTCTCCACTAAATTATGAACCATCCTCTCTGTTTTCTGCCTTCATATGTTATGGTTCCATGAAAGGGGGAATTCATGTCCATTTCTGTTCTTGTTAGAAAGTGTCTTTTTGAAAGAAGAAAGAGGTAGAAATGTATTTTTTTCTGTCATCTATGTTACCTTGAAACTATTAGTCAGCTTCATTGGACTTGGTTTTACTAATGCTAAGTAAGTCCTGAAAGTCTATCATAAAGCAATAATATTATGGTACTGTGAAAACAAGTTTCTTAAAACAGCAGTGCTGTACTGAAATTTAGAGATTTTGCCTGTGAAATGTTATTGACTAGAATTAGCCAATGAATCAGTACATTAAGAGAAAGGATAATGTTTAAATATGGCCATTTGACTAGATATTTAGTTAGAAGTGAATATCAAATGCCATCTAATAGGTTCAAAATCAACATCCCAAATCATTTTGAAGCCATCAGTTAGCAGTCTCACCTTTTTATTCTCCCCTGGAAATCCAACATTAGGCTCTTAAATTATTGTGTCATGGACACTTTTGAGAATTTGATGAAAGCCATGGCCTGTCTTTCTAGAATTTCAAAAATAATTTATAGTATTCAAAGACCATAGATCCCATTTCTGTATCTCCGAATAACAAATCCCTGAAGTACAACATACTCACAGTCCCACAAAACACATTTACCTCTCAACTGTGATACCTGAGTTACTGAAGCAGCACCTATCTCTTGACTGTGATTTAAAGCTGCCTGGTAAATGGTTTCTGAGAATCATCAGGCCTGAAAAGTGTCCACCTGCCACTAAGTGTCCATTTGCCCCTCCCCCACCCTCATCCATCTTCCTTCTGGCCCTATCCATTCAGACTCACATTTACCCACATTGAGTAGAAAAAGTCAACTGCCTGCTAAAGATAATACACCTTCAGGAGGAAACAGAGAGGTGGCAGGAGGCATACATTAATGCATTTATCCCACTTTTGAATCATTTGCTGTACTATTTTGCTTCCAAAAAAAATCATTACCGTTTTGTTTTCACACAGCTATTGTGTTTTGCTGAGCTTTATGTTAATCATCTTCTTTCTTGTGTTCCTTCATTATTTGTATCAGAAATATAGGTGTGAATGCAATATGTCTAAGTAAGGAAACAGAGTATATAGACCGGGTTCCCCGTCACCCTCTTCAGAAAAGAGAGTGACCACCTGCTAAGCAGGTCTTTAGGGACAGTCCTTCATTGGGCTGGGATAACCCCATCCCCAGCTATATCAAATGGAGTAACAAGATCTCCGAAGTACCCAAACTAGTAAGACTGATTCTCAGGGTCATGGAGAGTACCAACTAATTTATGTCATTAGCTACCATAAAATTTCAGCCAGCTAGGATGCACCACCATTTCAAAGCTGACAGTACTACTAGTGAATGGAGGAATATTATGGCCAGAGAAAAGTGACCTTCATTTTGTGGCTCTATTGAGTCCCAAAAGACACAAAAATATCAGTTGTAATATCAACACTTACTGGTGTTATAGAGGATTCTTTCATTTAACAAATGTTATTAAGTGCCTGTTATATATCAAGAAATTTGTATATTTGAGAAATGAGTCTTAGGATAATATTAACAACAGTAACTCCTTCTATAATGCTTAGTATAGGCCAGGCATTTTTCTAAATACCCTAAAATCATTAACCCATTTAATCCTTACAACTACTCTCTGAAGTAGATGCCATTTTTATCTCCCCATTTAATGGATGAGGATATTGAGGAACAAGATCACTGGGCTGAAAAGCATTTGAGGTGGGACTAGAGCCCAGGCAAACTGGCTCATGAACTGAGACTGTGTTCTTATGTGTTGTGCTATCCAGCCTCTACATGGTTTACTTGTGCAGGTTTTCAATACTTTTTGAGATGATGCAACATTAAAGAATTATTTGGTGTGTGCTTTATTCCATGAAGTATGTTACACTAGTACTAGGCTGATATTACAGAGCCATTGGGCAATTTTTTTTTATCTAAACATGGTTCTTGTGCACCAGGGTGTATCTGATAATATACAATACTTTTTAAATGAGGCTGGATATTTAAATATGGTCATTTGACTAGATATTTAGTTAGAGATATTTAGTTAGAGACAGTAGTTTGTATATAATATCCTAATTTTATAAAATGTCTAAATATATGCATTAGAAAAAGGTTATCAGGATATATATCAAAACATTATGGGTAGTAGGATTACAGGTGACAAAATTTTTCCTTTATATACTCAAATTTCCATAAAGAACATTTACTCAGTAAAAGGCATATACTCTGTGTGTATTTGTAAGTTCTTTTTGTTTGTTTGTTTTAAGAATAAAGTCATACTTTACCAAACTGGCCTAACTTGGAATAAAAGGTGACATTTTGAAAAAAAGTCCATTCATTTATTCATTGAGCAAATATTTATTAAGAACTTAAGCTACTCCAGGAACCAGGAACATGCCAGCAAAGGACATGACCAGGATTCTGGTTCCTGCTTCACATGCAGTATTGTCACACTTCAATAGCACCACACGGGCCTTTTTTCTAATGAGAAACCAACACAACATCAGTCCTTTTTGGAAAAGGGTAATTGTAGAAATGACCCGCTGCTCTTGCTTTTGTTCCTGGAGAAGGTGCATGTGGGCTGCACCCCCTTGTCATATCTGCAGCCCTGGCACAGTATCTAAGAAAGTGATGCCAGAAATTCTACCCTCACATCTCTTTTTGAACCTGACTGTTGCAGGCACTGAATGACGAGGGATTTCTTTAGGAGTTCATCCTGTTGATTCTGAGATATGACAGATGGCAAACTGAAAGGAAGGGAATTCAATGATGTATCAGAGATTCCAAATGGTAGCAGAAATGCCAAACTGAAGGTGCTGATGTGCAGGTACTACTGCAGAACCCTGGTGGACTGGGTGAGGGTGAGCAACAGCATGGTGGTTTGGGGAGGAGGAGTGCTGTCTTTCTTCCTTCCCTTCCTCTTTCTCTCTTCTGGTCAAGAAGAGCAAAGAATATTATTCAGACCATTACAATAGCTTTGGAAGACATGATTCTCAAGGAAGTGCCTGCTCTAGAAGAACCTGCACACCATATCCCTAATCTGTGCTGTCATGTCTTAACCCGGGTGTATATGGCTTGAACTTGGAGGTCCTGTGAACTGTGGGGTGAAGAGCAGAATTGACATAAGAAACATTTAATTTTCAATATTTGCAAGGTTACTGTCAGAAGCTTTGTTTTCTACATTACTAAGTCAAATGTATTTCAATCAAAAAGTACTCTTTGAGGGTTTCATTGTAAATGTTACATACAAGATCACCATAAATGATCCCAAATTGCAGTGGCAATGGCTTGCCAGGTCTGGTAGGCCACTCTCAACATGAGGAGTCTATGAAGTTAGGTCTCCTAACTGGGATGAATGGTTCTCTAAGAGGAATGTCTTTAATCACCCCCCCATCTCTAGTTCAGCACATATCCCAGTCACCACGGGGTGGCATACAGGTGGTGAAAAAAATGTTAAGGTGTGTGTTTGGGCTCTACATGCATATACAGCAAGCAAAGCATTCTGCTTTTGGGGGTATAATTCATTGGCTTTTGGATACAATGGCAATCTCTCAATACATGAGCTGAGGGGCAGGCTGAGGAGTATAAACTATTCATATGCTCCAAAGCCAGGATTTGTAGGTAGATTTTCTCAAGTGTTAGGGTGGAAGTTGACTTCAACTGCCTACTGGGGAGGAGGGGGGCTGTCTTTAAAAGTATTTAAAAGTAAATTTATATTGTTTGATGCCACAACCTACATTCTTTTAAAAAAGAAAGATCCTATCTTTGCCAGCTACAGATGGTGTGTGATGTAAGTATGTGGAGGAGAAGAGTAGCAATCAACCAAAATCCTCTACTGAGGGGGGAACACCCAACCAGATGAACGATAGTAACAAGATTTGCCTGCCAGTATTTGGGTCTGATGGCTTAAAAAAAGGTACTTCAGCTTCATTTCAAGGTCCAGGGACCAAAACCTTACCAGCTGTTAGGGGATGGCTTCCAGCACTGAAATGCTAACAGGCATCCTTTTCAGATAAAGCAACATCATTCCAACCAACTGTAGCTTGCCCAGTTATCCATGGGAGTGGGAGAGCTTTATCAAATTCGCTCCTCTTTCTTCTTAAGAGGAATGTACCCAAATATTGGCATTAATTAAATATTTAAGTCCACAGTGATGCTTTCTTTATCAAGCTCAGAGTTGGAAGACCTTATAGTCTACACCTGACTTTTACAACCAGAAACTCCTAAAGGCACTTAAAACCCAAGGCATGTTTTGGGCATAAGATAACTCTTAGCCTCAAAGAATGCTACAAATGCTTATCTATGTAAATTTCAGCAAGGCCAGACAGAAACAGGAGCCTGTCTAGTACAATTGTATGTGTCAAGTGGGTGTTTGGTGCATAAATGAAAAAACTAAACTTCATTTAGACGATTATATTTAGTTATACTTAACCACTTCCAAGACTTAATTTTTAATCTATCTATTAACATAATTTTAAAGTCTTTATTTGGGAAGTTAAAAGATACAAAAAATAGAAGACAATGTTGAAAGCCATGTTTTCATTAGCCAATGGCAACAGGAATCCAGTTTCACCAATCCTATTCCATCTGTCTCTTCACATGCAGTGTTTTGTTTGCTAGAATATTTCAAAGCAAACCTATGGCATATTTCAAAGCAAGTCAACTCTCTTCATTTCATTCTCAAGAATCTCTAATGTGTTGGGCTGGGGATGTGGCTCAAGCGGTAGTGCGCTCGCCTGCCATGCGTGCGGCCCGGGTTCGATCCTCAGCACCACATACCAATAGAGATGTTGTGTCCGCCGAACACTAAAAAATAAATATTAAAACTCTCAAAAAAGAAAAAAAAAAAAAAGAATCTCTAATGTGGACAAATAAAAATTGGTCAATATATCTCTACCTCTGCTCTCATATTTTGATCAAATGTGCTAAAAGACGAACAAATAGTACAAGGAAAAATTCAGATTAGATACCTATAATACTTGTCAATAAAAATGAAATAAAATTTTAGAAAAAGACTTGAGAAAATTGAGGCTTTTACTTCAACTAAGATAATACAACAAACATAGCTTACGTAGCACATTTACTGCATTAAGCAAAACAAAAGAAAATGAAATTCTTAGGGAATGTAGCTTTCAAACATTAAGAATATATGTGTTTTATGTTTTTTTTCCCCTTGAGGATAAAGACAGGATGTTTTGTCCATGTTTAGAAATATAGTTTATATTTTATTTACGATAAATTACTACTGAACTCAATATAATACAACATACGGTTTGTGAGCACAGAAAATGAAGCAGATCACTTGGTGCCCATGAATTGTGCAGAAAGACAGATCTCTAAAGTGCTGTGAGAAGCTAGGTTCGTGAATTTCAAGAATATGAGGCCTCTGCCAAACTTACTCTAATTTTTATTAAATATCACTGAGCCACGATTAAACATGAGACCCATGAAAAATCAAAACTTTTTAAAGCTCCTAACTTAACACCCTTAGGTGCCAGGTTTCAGTTAAGAAAGTGCCACTGCACAGTCATGCACTGTGGAAAATGGAGGCCGTGATAAACGACCGTGGCTCTGCTGCTGGATCTTTCTGACCTGAAGGATTCAGCCGGCATCATAAAACACAAAGCGACAGATTAAGCAGTTTACCAACTCTCAAGAATAAATTCACTTTAATCAAAAATTCTGTATTGTAACTAGGCAGCCCTGGCCCCCAAACCACATACATTTCCTTACAAGCCCCTGTCCATGTGCAAGAGCTCATATTCTCCCTGTAACACCAGACACGATTATGTTCATACACTTTTACAATTTACATGTCCTAAGAAAAATACCCAGCTCGGGCTGATGGTGCGGGAGAATTTATTTTCACTAGAAGGGGAATGACCCATAACTCATGAATGGCAGCGCTTAAAGTGAGTTATGGAGGTTACTCTCCTGTGAGAGGAAATGGATTGGATTATCCTTCTGCCCAATTGTATGTTTGGTTATTAGCACACCAGGTTTTTAATTATGTGTGGCTTTGCCATTTTCCTTTTATAAAATAAATGTGGATAAAGGGAATGTCAGCTAGAAGCCCAGAGTGCCTAATTGAGGCTCTGAGATGTAGGCAGAGAGAATAAAAATAGGAACATTCTTACATAATGAAAAGATAGGAGTCCTAAATGTAATTTAAACATAGTATTCAAATTGATTAGCTCCATGGTTAATTTACAGTACCCAGTGCTGGCATTTGGCAAGAACATTAAAAAATCACCTTTCCCTAAATTAAACATTTGCCATCTTTTAGGTTATACCTATATGAAGATGAAAGAATAGGTTTTTCTAACATGCAGATTTTATTATATTTTTATGATAATGTTGCCATTTTTATAGTAAATATAACTAGTTGCTGCTTACATTGATAAGGAAATGCAAATGATATTTAATGATTATAGATATAAATTACTGCTTGCTACCTTGCTATAGTTAGTTACAGAACAAAACAGTTAGATCTCTTTTTATCCACCAGTGTTACAATCTACAAGGGAATTTGATTTCTGCTGAGATTAGGATTCTGGTTATTGAGTGAAAGTATTTTATTTAAAAATTCAACTGGTTCTGTCTTCTTGGAGGGAAAGAAGAGAGACCCAACTGTGCTTCTGTAATTTCCTTCCAGAAGAAATTTTCTACCTCAAAAATCAAGGACTCTTTTTTTCTGAAAACTGCGGACAGTGGACAAGGCATTATCCTCTGGCTAGTGAACAGGATGGATTTTCTCCCTAAACGTCCCTTCTGCTTTCTACTTTGAATTATCAACAAAACGGCTTGGCTTATCTCTGAAAATAACCTTGTTGACAACACAAATATGGACTTAAACACGTTACCTCCACATTTAAGATTTAAGAAGCCCCCAGTAAATGTCAGGGGGTGTCAATGTGTTTGCCGTGATACTTGGTTATTATTAGTGTTTAACTGCAATTCCCCACCAGCGCCATGCCGCCGGCACCACCATAAATTTTAATGTGATCATGCGCTCTTCCCTTTTCATATCCAGTGAATTCTGTAAGATCATAATATTCTATATGAACCCTAGCTGAACCTTACTGTGATATGAAGGAAGAACAAGATTTCTAGCAGTGATAGTGCTTCATCATTTTATAGTTTTTTTTTTTTTTAAACTGGACACCGAGAAACATGGTTCCTTGAATAATATTACCCTAAACTAAATTCACTCATTCAATTAATCTTTATTGAGCCGTACAGGATGCAGGGCATGGCCCAAAGTGCTAATGAGTACATTTATGGGATAGTAAAGAATACTGATTCTTAAGGAAAGCTTTCTTCCCCCTTGGAAAATCTGTCAGAGCTCATACATCATTTATAAAACTGAAAAATATCTCTGCAACCTTGGTGCCACTTCATGCCTTTTATTTTATAGAATACAAACAAAAGCACAGCCCTATATCTGGTCTATGTTGTGAATAAAAGAAATATATCTTTCATCTTTAGGCATGTGCTTGATTGAATATTTATTCTACATATTTCTATAAATAGAATCTGTATAATGACCATTGATCTGCAGGTTTTTATTCCTCATTTTAACTATAAATACTAACAGGAACTACCCGTTCCTGGTAGTTTCTGGAGGAATTAAAAGTTTGGTAAATTTTAACTATTTAAATATCTCTTTAAAAACAAAAAATAATATTGAAGCTTTCATTGTATAAATTTAAAAATCCAGGCCAGATACATTCAACAAATTAACAAGTGATGGATGTGGTTACCAGTGAACTAGATATGTCCATCATTTTTTATCAAATAGCCGGTGCTACAAAATAGTTGTTTTTATTCCTTTTAATTTCCAAAGAAACAAAGCCACTTTGTTACCTAGCCATAAACCTGAATACTTTTTGCAAACATAATTCTGAGTCAATACATTAATTTTCTGTGTGTGAAATCCTCTTAGGGTTAAAGGTTAGGAAACTGGTACATATATTTACAATTTGCTTGTCCCGTTGTTCATGATGCCAAAATATGCTTGGCAGTGGCACACAACTATGCATCTTCCCACTCCCAGAACAATGGGCTTATGAAAATACACAACCAGGGATTCAAGGTCATATGGAGAAAGCAGTATTATTTATGCCAACAGCCAGGGGACCAGAAGGCTTTCAGGTTTGTCATCAAACAAGCCCATCCTGATAAGATATTCTTTATAAACAGATCATCATTGTCGGTGTTTCTTCTAAGGAAAGCTCTTATTACCCAGTGGGGAGTGTGCCCCAGCATCTCCTGTGCTAGGAGAAAAGCCACACATTCAAGGAAGGTTGGTAAAGATTTTTTTTTTTTTTTTTTTTTTTTTGTCTTTTCTGGCAACTGGCTGGGAAACTTTGCCTTGGAGCGCCATCTAGAGGAAAATTTAGTGCATACACCATTCCTGGCTTTTTGATCCAGACGCATTCCGTGATTGTTGGATGGTGAATATTTCTTTCCAGATAAATGAGAAAATTTTGGTTCTAATTCATCACATGGAAATAGTATATGAGATATCTTGATAGAAATAGAATCACTGATGATATAAAACCAGTTGAAGACTCTAACCATCTTCAGGAGTGTTTGAAGTATTAGTGCCCATTCATGGAAATAACTTGGGGAATCATTTTGCCATAGGCTGAGATCATATTTCAAAAATTAGAAATGATGAGTGACTTAAATTCTTTTTTATTTACACTGATCAAGTAAGCTTTGTTATTTTTTCTTGATTATTTTCTTAATTTAAAAATGTCTGAATAACCAGATTTCATGGTCAGGTTGAAAAAAATGCTTGGGTTGGAGACATATAAAAGTTGACATTTCAACTTGTTGTATGTAATTCTTTGTGAATTTCAACAAAACGTAATGAGTATAAGATAATAACTTTTAAAGATCCAGCTATACAACTCAATATAAGGGAGAAAAAAAATGATATTCTATGGTATTCTTTCAAAGCCATGATTTTTTTCTTTTTCTTTACTTTGCGATATTCCCAACATTCCTTAGAGAATTTTAACAGCAAATTGTTCCATTTTTGCAGTAGCATGAATACACAAACAAAACCCAAACCTTTTCTAACAGTGACACTCTTCAAGTCAGCTAAACAGACATAACCTTACCCCTGAAATATTGAGAGCTTTGAGTATCCCCATGGTAGTGGTAGGGTCTGAGAGTTCTATTTCCTTTCATTTCATAAGTATCAAGTTGTCGATACCATGAAAATACTCACTGATGAAAGCTGAGTATATGTTTCTTTAAACTCTGAAATGTCCACCCTGACCCTGCTGTCCTCACCAGATTCCCACATCCCTACTGTTTTCATGTTTGTCATAAAAATTTGGCTTTGTCCTTGACATCTCTAACTCACAATACCATGGGCATTCTTATTTCCTTTGCTGAACAAGATTTCTGTTGGCTTATTTTGGCAACTCCATAAATCTATAGGTTCTCCAAAACAATCAATTAATAAGTTAAATTTCTCTGTGAGCCAGACATACAACCTCTACACACAGAGGTTGTTTCTTGTCTCTTGAGATCTGATGAAGAAAAGTAAAATGAAGGTGTTTTTGTTTTCAAGCAAGATTGACACTTGAGCAATAAAACTTCATGGTCCAAAGTATCTTCTGTCCACAATTGATTGACTGCTGCTTTGACTGGAACCCAACACGAGGAAGAGGTCAGTCCAGTTTTGCAGGCCAATCTGCCTGTTTCTTAAGCAGAGAAGGACCTAAACTACAGGCCCTGTGTGGAGAAGGAAGACATTCTGGTCCCATCTTCTTATGCTATGTATACACTTGAGTCCAAGTGAATCTAAGGTATTTGTTAAAAACTTAACAAGCAGGTGACAGTACAAGGTGCTGGCAGGGCCCTCGATACAAAGGTGTTGAGAAAATAAGTGAATGTCGTTGAAAGAATAAGAAATTCTCTCTTCTCTCAAGCAGTTTATTCTACAGGAGAATGAGAGATTGTTACCTTAAAATACACTGTAGAAAGATAGATGTGTTGTACCAGATACAGTGCAGAGACAGAAGTAATTATTGATGCTTTGGGAGAAAGCAGAAAACTTCACAGGAAAACTGGCATTAGATCAATGCCTTAAAGGATGAACAAAATTTTAATAGGCAGAGAACAGGGCAGAAATTTTCATGAAGAAAAGGCAAAAAGAGTCTTTTGCTGTTGTTGTTTAGACCAAAAGAAGATGAGGGGGAAGGGGATTGGCAAGGATGGTGGAATGTGATGGTCATCATTATACAAAGTACATGTATGAAGACTTGAATTTGGTGTCAATATACCTTATATACAAACAGATATGAAAAAAAATCATAACCAAAAAAAAAGAAAAAGAAAATGTATTTCAGTTGGAATTCCCGATTTTTTGTCTAAATTTTAAACTGAGTGTAAAGATACAAGTGTTTTAAAAAATTTATTTTATAAGAATCCAAAACTCACATCTCTTTTTGCATGTTAGGTATGTTCACACACACACGTGCACATAGGTATATATATTAGTATGAGGCTAGTAAAACCACGTATTTAAGACAGAAAACATTTTCCTTTATGATAGTTTAACAATGTAAGTGGAAATAAGGCCAAAACAAGCCTTAATTCTTGCCAGAAAATGGGAATGAATAGAGGATTTTGTTTCGATCTTTGCCACAAACATTTGCTTTCAGATTTCATTCCGAGGTTGCCTCTGGCTGGCTGCCCTGGCTATCTGCATAAAACAGACCAGCTACCATCACTGGGTTAGATTAGAGCCCAGGGGCACAGGTTTTTAAGCCTAGTGAGCTTTTAAATCCTCAAAGCATCCACTCCTTCCTTCTCCTGTGGGCTTCCTGGATGTTCTTCCAAATAAATTTTCTCTCAGGATTTCCATGATCCTCTGGGTAATGTTCACGCCTCCTGATGGCTTTCCAGCAGTCCAGAGAGTTTTACCCAAGGATCATTTTGCTCCATTCCTCATCTCCATTGCTTTGAAAACCCAAATGTTTCTTTTGCAAAAGAACCATTTTACAAACAGAGAACGCTGAAAAGAAGCTTCAGTCAACATTTTGAGGTCACATCTACTTTGAGGTGTCAATGATTTTATAGCTTTAAAGCTTAGAACTGTTGCCCAACATATACACTCACAACCAGGACAGGTAAGGACCGCCATAGAATAATCACATGGCAATTTTTCCGAGAAATGAAAATGTAGAGAAGGCCTGGCAGTCTACATGGATGAGAGGTGACCTTCCACCATCACTGAACACTTACTGTTAGCATCGCAAACATGAGCTGGCACACATTGAAGGCGTGTCTCCAGTTGTGGTAAAGAACCATTCGATAATTTTTCCTCACTGTCAAAAGCCACCTGCACAGTGTCTGAAATAGGAGGGAGAGGTTATGTCAGGCACTTGCACGTGTCTTCAGTATCTTTGATGGTCCCACCATCAAAGCAATGCCTTGACAGATGATCAAAGCCTTCCAACAACACCCTCTCTGGTTATCACGGTACTCCCATGAGGTGTGCAGGGCAGGACTTATCATCCCCGTTTTGTCTTTGGAACACCTGCAGTTCTCAATGACTAACATGGCATCCCAGGTGCACTCCTTCCATCACCCAAGACATCTTACCTCGTAGTCGATTTTAAATTTCTGCACCATCCCCAGCTCCATGAACATCCGGAGGGCAGCTGTGATCATGGCATCAACATCGAGGGAAAAGTCATCAAAATGAATGTCATCAATGGCCAGTTCTGACACCAGAGGGATGTTGGCTGCCTAAACAAGCAAAAGACATAAGTCAAGCCAAGTTCACTAGCTTTCTCAAACCCCACATCCTGCTCGCCTCCTCTGCTTATCAGGAGTGCCACATAAATCAGGCCTGACCCGTACTTACACCCTGATACAGCTAAACTCTGAGCTGTAAATGTCTTTTGTTTCCGAACTGCAAATGCCCCAAGCAAATGAAGGGGGATGGGGAGGACAGCTAATCGGAAGATGAAGTATACACACTAGATCTAGTCTGCAGAATTTAGAATACAGAACTGTCTAGTTTACTGAAACTGCGGTCATACAATATATTCTGATGCATATTACAAAGCACTAAATGCAAGAAACATCTGGGCAGCTAGCAGCTGTGAATTTTAATTGCTGCTACTCACAATGAGTTGGAATATACCACTTTGCCTTGTTTCTTGTATTCTATATCCTGTAGCTTGCACATGCTTTTTGTTACACAAGTGTTCTGTATATTCAGGAGGACAGAAAAGATCAGACAGCACATCTTTGGTGCAAAATGTGTTGTCTTGATAAAAGAGAAATATTTGGATGATTAACACAAATCTATGTTTCACTGAGGGAGTAAATTTTGCTATATTGTTTAACTTCATTCTATCTAAACATCACAACATAATTACACTATTGGTCATTAGTCAAGGTTTCCAAAACATCATTAGGCAGCTGTCGATCAATTGACCCACACAAACCTAAAGGGGAGGGAAGAAAATCTTTGGAAATTATTTTTGTACTGATTTCATTGGGTTTGCCATGTCCTTTGGGTCACTCTTGATAAAGGAGTCATTTTTATGTTTTCAGGTTATTCGAGACCATTCAGGATTCATATTCCTAGTCTGTTCGCTGGGTATAAATTACCCTAGGAGTAATTTATGCCCTGGGACTATTTTGGCTGAGCAATTAAATCCAACCCTGGTCATGCTAAACATTCCAGAAACCAAATAATCAATCCTTCCTTCTCAATTCTATGCTCCTCCATAAGAGTTTATATCTCTAAGCTAAAATCTAAACATTGGTTATTCCTAGTAACACTGGAAGAATAATGAATATATAAATGTGAAGACAAACTTTATTCTTAAGACTGTATATTTTCATTAAAACTTAATCCTTTTATCTTTCAGCAAATCATTTTAATGTTACCATATTAATGTGCTTAATATTAACACATTAATATGTTTAATATGTTACCATGTAGACTAGCTCCTAAAATTAAAAGGCTTGTGAAATTCAAACATGGAATATTCTTTATATATGTGTGCCTTTGCTTGGAGTCCCTGACCCCATGCAAGCACTTTATTTATTTACTTAAAACTATTTTTAACCAAAGTTGTAAATGCACACCTAATTTAAGAGCAGATTAGATTTACAAAGTCTCTCTCTCTCTCTCTCTCACATACACACACACATGCACACACACACAAATACAACTTTCAAAAGTCATCTAGAAAACTCTTTAAATTTAGCAAAATAAGGTGCTTGCAATTTTACTTTTTGATTTTTTTTTCTGTGGAAGGCATTATTAAATTTTCACCATTGAAAATGAAGATTAAGCTGTCTTACACTACTTCTATCCATCTCTTTTGGATTTTCAACTTCTAATATGCATACTTTGTTGAGATGATATTCAGCATTTTTATTATTATGACTATGTAGGGTATTTATAGCTAGTTATGCTATTTACTATGACTATTTTTCCTTGTCTTGACCACATTTTTAATTCTACAGAGTTAATAACTGTCTTTTTTCAATGGGTGATGAGTTACCTGTGTACTTAACAATTAATTTAGTCCCTAAACTTAGTTACGTTAGTCTCAACTTAAAGTGTTAGATGCTTTGGACATCCCATCAAATTCAGGCAGAAACTGCCCCTGGAACTTTGTAAACCTCTCTAGTGTGCACCAGCTGTCTTCTACGTCCCAAGTAGTTTTCATCCTCTGGGAGTGCCTTCCCCTCTCTTTTGTGTCTGTATCCCACACCTTTCTTTTTCTTGGTTTCTTTGCTCACTTTGGTGAGACACATCCTCTAATAGCTCCTAAGACAAGGAGTGGAGTATATGAATTTATGAGAACTTGATATCTAAAATGCTTTCATATTATGTCACATTTTACTGATAGACACAGATTCTAGGTTGGAAATCATTCCATGAGAATGTCAAAGGCATTGCTCTTTCAGCTTTAGATGTTACTTTTGGAAGTCAGAAGCAATTCTAGGCTCTGACACTTTGAAAATAATTCCCTCTCCTACTTCATTTTTGTAGGATCTTCTCTGCTTCCAGAGTTCTAAACTGTTATGAAAATGTGACTTGATATCAGTTTGTTTTCATCCATAATTCTAGTTACTTTGTGAGCTCTTTATTTTAGGAACCCATGTCCTTTAATTCCAGAAAAATTTGAAAAATAAACTCTTTAATGATTTTTCCCCCTCTCATTTTTTCCCATAATTCTCTTTATTTGATCTTTAAACACACACACACTCTCTCTCTCTCTCTCTTCATTTCTTCTTTCCTTCTTTTTTCTCTTCATTTTCTATTTTTTAGGTCTTTCTCCAAAATTTTAGTTATTTTACTTTTTGATCTATTATTCGAAAAATATCCTCTCTTCCTACTCTTCATATTTTTAATATCACAGTTTTCTTTTTAAAGAACTCTTCATTGGTTTTCTGGATATTCCCTTTTAATTTTCTAGTAGCACCCCAATTTTGTCTCATAGATGCAATTTCTTCTCTTCCCTCTCTGAGGATGTTAATGATAATCCTATTTGATCTTTTTTCCCTTCATAGCATTCATCCATCTATTTTCTAATTTCCAAAATGTTGTCATTGTTAAGTCCTATCCCAATCTCATTGGCTTTGAAAATTGGCCCTTAAAAATCCCTTTTTTGCTGTTTTAGTAAGGTTTAGGGAGGGTCCAAAAGAACTATCTTTATCTAAACATCACTGAAATTATCTTTATTAAATGATACTTTAAATAGTCAGCTTGAAGATCTTAGAGGTAAGTCAACCTTTGGTCTTTAGTCCCTTTTCTACATGCATGAGCCTACCTAAAACCACATGCATGAGCCAACCTAAAAGCACATGGATCTCTTCCTCTCAGCTGTGACCCTGTGAGTTTCCTTGTGAATGACCACACTTACTGAGTTGTAACAGTCCACAGCAGATGCCATGTTTCTTTTCCTTAGGGAAGCTCCAGAACAACTCCATTCCTCCCCATTGTTATGGGTTAGATATTAGGTATCCCCCCAAAAGCTCATACAAGAACATTCAGATATGAAATAATTAGGTTATGATAGCCTTAACCCAACCAGAAAATTAATCCCCTGATGCAGATTAACTGGTTGGTAACTGAAGGCAGGTAGGTTGTGGCTGGAGGAGGAAGGCATTGGGGGCATGACTTTGGGTATTGCGGGAAACCATGCATGAAATGTGTGAGGAACTTTTTCAGCATTGTAGCTAGTGACAGGGTAGATCTGGTACTGGCAACTTCCTGTGGCAGTTCCACCAGGATAGATCAACCAAATGCAAGTGAACTCCCCTCAGCTCTGCTAAGAGCTCTCAACATAACCAGAGATGGGTGTGACCCGCTAGGAACTGAGCAGCCTGTCTGTCCCCACCTCTATCCTGTTTGGTAAAGAACTCTCTATGGAATCTCTTTGATGTCTTTCAATACAAATTAAGCAAATATGCGCTTTTTTCTTTGTGAGAAGCTGGACCCATCTGGTCAGCTTTGCCAGTCTCTACCCTCTCTTTGAAACTACTTTCTGGGTTCTGTGGTTATTTTGCTATACTACTTTTCTTAGGTTTTATTTCTCAGCCAGCCCATCCCACTGAAGGGAAACTCATTCCTTCACCTGCTCAGGATGTAGGCGCTAGGGTCTATATTTTGTATCTCTTTTTCTGCCTTTTGATCATCATGTGAACCACTTCCCTTCCCCACACTCTTCTGCCATGATGTTTTGCCTCACCTCAAGCCGTGAGGAATAGAGTCAGCAATCTATGAACTGAGGCCTCTGAAGCTGTAAGCCCCCAAATAAACTTTTCCTCTAAAATTTTTATTGTCAGGTCTTTCAGGTATAATAGTGAAAAAGCTAATTAAAACAGAAATTGGTAATGAGTACGGGGGTCCTTGCTGTAACTAACCTGACATGTGATTCAGAAGCTTTTGTAGCTTTTTGGAATTTGTGGGAAGTTTTTTGGAAAGTTTAATTATGCAAGCTGGAAAAACTTTTAGATTGTTGTAAGCAGAGATTAATGGGTGTTTCTGGTGGGAGCTCAGAAAACCAGAACGGTGATCTGGTTGTGAAAACACAGGGCCCATGAGGCTACAGAGAAGGAGGACTCTGTTGGAAACTGAACTAAAAGCCATTTATGTTACATTCTGGTTAAGAAGTTATCTGTGCTTTGCCTGTGTCCTGAGACTTTCTTCAAGGCTGATTTAAAAAGCAATGGACTTCTTAATCTGGCAGAAGAAATTTCTCAATAGTCTAATATTCAGGTGGTGGCATGGATATTGCTGGCAGCTTTTAGCTAAGTTTATTATTATATTCAGGAGCAGAAAGCAAAGCATAAAGATTCGAAAAACTTGGACTTGAAAGGTGGCAGTAAAACTGGAGCTAAGGATGTTGTAGTTGTTAAAGAAATTACCACACTGAAGAAATGTTAGACTTTGCCCAGAGAGAATAAGAAAGATGGCTTAAGGGCATCCCAGGAGTTGGCAAGACTGGACCAATCTTAGACTCAAGGGAGTAAAAATAAAAATTCCTTTGGGAAGTGGTCTGGGATTGAGGCTCAGAGGTAGAGCGTTCACCTAGCATACGTGATGCACTGGGTTCAATCTTCAGTACCACATAAAAATAAAATAAAGGTATTGTGTCTACCTACAACTAAAAAATAAATGTTTAAAAAAAAATTCCTTTGAGAAGAGACCAGTGCTTACACAGGGTGCTTAGGAAGTTTTTTTTTTTAACATGTTCAGCCACCCAGGCACTCAGAGCTGCTTGAGCTGTGGTTCCTGGAAGCTTGGTTACTGCTTGAGATGGCAGCAGACCTTGGCAGCAACCACATGGTACTGGTTCTGCAGGATTACAGGATGCTTTAATTAGTAGGTCATGGAGGATTCCACCAAGATTTCAAAGGGAGGCCTGGGAGGCCAGGCAAAGTGCAGCAGGGTCGGAGTCCCTGGGGGCAACCTCTAAGGGGGTGATGGGTGGAGATGTGAGGAGAAAGCCAGAGCTGTAGTGGAGACCCCCAAGATTAAGAAATGCCAGTAACATGGGAGGTCAGCAGAGGATAGCTACAGTAATTGAGGAGAAACAAGCCAATAGAATGGTCTGCAACCAGCAAAACCACAGTGGTGGAGCTACACAAGCCCTTTGGCAAGAAAATCAAGATTCCATTCAGATGCTGGACATGAAGCTACAGGATCTGCCAGATGGGCAAACAGATCCTGTAGCTTCACGTCCAGCATCTGTATGGCATCCTGATTTTCTTGCCAAAGGGCTTGTGTTGCTCCACCACTGTGGTTTTGCTGGTTGCATGGATTTTTGTCTTGTTTTGGTCCCATCCCTTCTTTCTATACCCCTATTTTTCTGAATGGAAGTGTTTACTCTGTACCTTTATATATTGGGTACTTGTAAATTACCTTTGATTTTTACAGGAGCTCCTGGTGCAATTTTGCCTTGAGTCTCAGAGGAGACTTTGGACTTGAACTTTTGAGCAATGCTTGAACTGTGAGAGACTGTAAGGACTCTTGGAAATGGACTAAATGTATTTTGCATTCTGAGATGAGTTTTTGGGGATCAGGAGTGAAATGTTATGGTTTAGATAGGTGTCTCCCAATGTTATGGTTTAGATATCAGATGTCTCATAACTCATTTGGGTTATGAAAGCCTTAACCCAATCAGTAAATTAGGTAACTGAAGGCAGGAGGTGTGTGGCTGAAGGTGATGGGCATTGGGGGTGTGCCTTTGGGGTATATATTTTGTATCTGCTGAGTAGAGTCTCTCTCTGCTTTCTGATCATCATGTGAACTGCTTTCCTCTACCACACTCTTCCACCACGATGTTCTGCCGTACCTCATGCCCCTAGGAATGGAGCTGGAGGTCTATGGACTGAGACCTTTTAAGCCATAACCCCCCCCACCAAAAAAAAAAAAAAAACCTTTTATTTCTTAAAATTTATCTTGTCAGGTCTTTTAGTCACAGCATGGTGACTAAACAGGGTGGCTAACTGTTTAAACATGTTTCCAAAATTTTGCAAAGAGAAAACATCAGGTTCTCAGAAAGATGTGTTCTTGTTGTAATTTGTTCAAATTAAAATTCAAACTCAGCCAAAAATCACTTCTCAAGAGACAGAGGCCCTGTTCCAAAGGACACAGGTATTTTCTGATTTCAGGAGATAAGTTTGGTTCTGAATTGATACAAAAGGCCAATTCCTCTTATAGTTTGTCACCCGAGGAGCAGAAATGGTGATTGGAGACAGCTTTGTTGCTCTCCAGGTGGCCTCTGTCTTGTAGATTATTAATAGTGTATTCCCTCATGCCATTATAAATCCTCCACCCTTCAAAGGCACTAAATTCACTTAATTATCTTAAAAATTAAAGAATATAGGCATTTTTTCATTATGAAATGTTAATGGAAAGGAAATAAGAACATTAGGTTGAAAAATGCAGGATGACCTCTGGTTCACCAAGACCCAGCTTTCCTGACCTTGTCTTTTTTCCCCTAATAGGTTGATTGATCCACAGTTAAATCATACCAGTCTATAGATCATACCGACCCCTGCTGTAAACCCTTGCTGGCACATGTAGATGCAGAGCAAGTTCCAGGGCTTTCAGGAATGACCATTTTCAGCTATTTTGAGAATTACAGGTAGTATTTCACCCATACATCCTGGGTGCAAGAGCAAATCCTGGAGGATGGAGAGTTAAAACAGTGGGCATCCTGAGTCTGTGAAAGATTTGGGGATAGCTTTCCATCACCAAAGTCTTTGTTCTTCTGAGGAAAAGAATGGGAACAGATCTTCCAAACCTATAATTATTCTAGCCATAGCATATTAACAAAACAAATCAAACTCAATTTCTCCAAGTGTCAGTCTTGAACTTTTAAATATTTATAAGGTGCCATATCCCTAAATCAAAGAGGAGTGTCACAATCCAAAATAACTACTGAATTAATAGCCAGGAAATAACATTCGGATAAAAGAACCATTTACTTTACTGCTGCAATAAATGAAAACACAGAATTATGAGTCCTGGAGCTAATTTGAATAATGTTCAAGAAGTGGGACTCCAGCTGCCTGTGAGTACCTGATATCCTTTGACCATTCCTCTTCTTTGTTTGGGTCTTAATAGTTAAATGGTTATCAAAGGTAGTCATAAAACTGCCTCCTCTAAAATTGAAAAGGTAGCTTTACAAAGAGGCTGTAAAATGTTAAAATACATTCCTGGATCCCTTGACACATGAATAGTGCATTTGGATGGTCAGAAAATGGAAAGAAACAACAAAGTGTATGGTGGTCCATCCCTCGCAATTCAAAGGAAAATGGACCTGTTGCTACTTCAGCCCACTCGCCCACTTAGTCCACTGGACAAAAGCCAAATTGGGTCGTTAGGATTCTGGTATTGATGGAGACAGGAGGCTGAGCTACAGTGATGTGGAAGGGATAGCAAAGCTAATTTTTTTCCCCAACACCTTTATGGCATTTATTATGAGCTGGGTACTGTTTTAGTACTTTATGAATATTAACTCACTTGATCTCTACAAGAACCTAAGAAGTTGGGAATATTTTTAAATTTTATGTCATAATGCGACAACTGAAATCAATGATCAAGGTGAACAAATTTGCACTGTGTGATTTGCAGAGGCAGATTTGAAACTGGGGAGTACTGTTAAAGGCTGGCTGTCAACCACTACACTACTTCTGAAAATGCACCAGTGCTAAGCTAAGGATCCCCTAATTCCTGTTCTATGCAAGCTAACTCGTGTGCACCATGGGCAGCATTTGGGATTTTGATGGCATTTTGATCCATATTTTATGATAAGCTGCCTGGACCTATTTTGGAAGACAATACCTTGTTTTTTACTTTTATGTAACAGCTTAGAGAAGTCTCTGAGCTTATACCAGTCAGACAAGTCTTTGTTATGAACTCTAATTGTTAGCTTTGTATTGATTGGAGCTAATGCAAAATTAACTCTATCTGCCCAAGACTATCCTGAAAAAATAGCTTATTCTTTGGGGGAGCAGAATACTTCAGACAAACCATGTTAGCAATGCAGTAATATTACTGAAAAACAACATATAAGCTCTTCTAGTATTTCATTTAAAAGTCTTTTATTTAATTTCCCTTGTAGATGACTAGAACACTCCTCACAACAGACATAGGCTCTAATGCTCCCTTTGATGCCTACTTGCTGACCTCTTATTGGGCATTCTTTGTGTAGATAAGAACAAAACCATGTTGCAAGGCAGTTATGAGGAAGAACTGAAATAGTAATGCACATAAAGAGTCTGGCCAAGTTCTTGGAAATAGAAAATGCTAAATAACAATGACTGTTATGATTATGGTTGTTGGTGATATTTTGTTATTTTGCTTATTATTATTTTTTTACTAATATTAGACCCAAAGGAGAATAGAATGGACATCAGAGATTGCAATGACTGGACTCTAAAGAGTAAACCACTGTTATCTCCTGGGGAGATCTTTAATTCAATTCATCATACTTTAGTACACACATGTTTCATGGTTGACTCTATGGCAGGTCTTGTGCTAGCTGCTCTGGATGCATTTGTGAAATCAATGTGTTCCCTGTGCCCACAGGTGTTTGGGGATCAAAGACTTAAGTAGGAAATTTCAGTGCAGTGCAGTTTTAATGCTGTGATGGGGAAATATAGGACACCACTGGAATCCCTGGGAAAAATACTTTTTAGATTAGTATTCCTGCTGTAACTCCAAACTGTATCAAGCAGGAGCTTTATAAATTATAATGAGAAAAATTTTATGTCAAGATCATTGTAATGTTTTGAGCAACTAATAAAAAAACCCCACAGTTAGTATGAGCAAAGATTTCTCAAGGTCATAAAGACTGTTCTAAAACATAAGATGTGGATGACATTCCCCAGATGCTTGTGATGCACTCGAGGAGAAAGAAGAGTAAACAGAATGATTGGTGAAAAACCAGGACATCAAGAGCAGAGGCAACAGAAGGAGGGAGAGTATGAGAGTCTGAGAAACACAGTGGAGGAAAAGTGCCTGATCTGGGCTTGGAAGGATAAATACAACTCCATGGGAAAGTAAGACAACCTGGCTCTTCCAGGTGAAGAACAGCAAGGTCAGAGCAGGGCCGGACCTCCCCTGAAGACAACACAGTTCCATGCGGTACAGTGCGGAGGACTGTGTGTCAGTAACACTGCCTGCTCACAGGGATTCAGGACTTGCTCTCATAGACTTGGAACCTTTGGCCCCAACCTGCAAACCTTGACCTCATGAAGGTTAAAGTTATCAGTTTTGTTGCACTACCATTGCTGGCCTCAAACCTCAGCCCAGGGCTTTGGCTTGCTTGTACTTTGTGACAGATATCTGTTAGCTGTCTGTCTGTTCTTGGGATCTCTTCAGGGACTAGTCCCTGTCCTCTGTGATCAGAACTCCCAGAACTTCCCTTTCAAAGATCTGTTCACAATTTTAGTCATGGAAGAAGACAAATATTTGTATTGTTTTCATGATGTAAAAGCAATTATCTTGCTTCCTTTCCTCTTTCTTGTTGCCCTCAAAAATCGTGCCTTTTTTCTTCTCTTCTGGGATAACTTAAAGGTCAAGCAGACCTCTGTGTCCTCTAAGAAAAAGGAACTTGTTTTTGGTTGAGTAGTGTCCTGAGTTTAATGGGCCATGAGGACTTATTTTGAAAGAACTAGAGAAGAGATTTGCTATAGAGACAGAGGAAAGAAGTGCTCCTGGGGGAGAAAAGAAAGAGAGTTAAGAATTCCCCCCTATCACAGAGGCCAGGGAACAGGGCAAGAGAAGGAAGGAGAGAGCCCTTTGGGGATGTGGCAGCTGATCCCAGTGCATGCACCAAGGAAGCAGATGCACCTATAAAACACTGCCACCAAGACACTGTTTGTTTTGGTTCCCATGAGCCTGTGTGAGTTAATCAGGATGCAGGGGCTGTCTTGCCCGTGTTCAAGTGGACACCTCTCATTGTGTGCTCTCAGAGCCTCACTAGGCACTTCTTTTCATGGGAGATTGGTGAAGATCGTAGCTATCAGTGTCCAGTACCTCACCACTGCCTACCCAGTGGGTGTGAGACCTATCTGGACAACATACTCTTCTCAACCTCCAAATACCTATTACCTAAGGATCCCAATAAAGCCAAGAAAGAGAGGCATGGTCCTGAGTACCAAGAGGAATGCTAATGGAGGCGGGGGGGTCCTGAGCACTTGAACTTGACTAAAAAACTGAAATGAACAGCCCAAGACACTGAGGGCCAGGGCAGTAGTTAATGACCTCCCAGCTCCATCTCTCATACATTTTGTAATTATTTGCTAAACGTCTGATTTTAAAAGGTAGGGACTATGTCTGTCTTATTTGTTATATTCTAAGTGCTCAGCACAGTCTTCACCACTGGGGAAGGCCTTGGTACATGAAAGAAACTCATTAAATGAGTGATGGGTTGGTAATCTCACTGAAGCTATCTGTGCTTTCCACCATATCCTCTTGTGAATTTGAGGTTTGGTAACTTTTGGCCAAGCACCTTGGTGAATGCCTTATATTTAGACACATTAACACTTGCAGGAATCCAAAATCAGGTAATAGAAGTGTTAGAGTTTAGATATAGAATGTCCCCCAAAGGCCTGTGTGTTGAAGGTATGGTTGCTAGCTGGTGACGCTGTTGGGAGGTAGTGGGAGCTTTAGGAGCTGGGGCCTAGTTAGAAGAGGTCGGTCACTGGGGGCATGACTTTGAAAGGTATATTTTGTTTCTGAACCGTTCCTTCTTTTATTTCTGCTTTCTGGCTTTCATGAGGTAGGCAGTTTTCCTCCACCATGCCCGTCTGCCATGATGTGCTACCTCACCACAGGCCCAGAGACAATGGAGCCAGCCTACCATGAACTGGAACCTCTGAGCCAAAATAAATCTTTTCTACCTTGTGTTCTTTTTCTCAGATATTTTGTCACAATGATGGAAAATGAAATAGCCTTCTAACTTGGAGTGTCTCTACTACTCTCTTTTTTTGTACATCATTGGGGCTATTTGCAACAGGGGACACATAAAGAGTTCCCTGACCCTATGATCCTGGCCTTGAGATTTCAAGCTGTGCCACTGAGAGTAATAGGAAGGTTCATCCCCCTGGGAAGGAGGTGGGTCCTTGCAGGGTGGATGTGTGAGTGCAGTGTGGGGACCCACTGAGGTTACAGTGCCCTTCTTCCCGTGTCTTGATAGTGGGAGACAGTGGGTATTCACAGGTAGCCAAGGTGGTGT
Organism: Callospermophilus lateralis; assembly: GCF_048772815.1. Lineage (NCBI taxonomy): Eukaryota > Metazoa > Chordata > Mammalia > Rodentia > Sciuridae > Callospermophilus > Callospermophilus lateralis. The sequence goes on along the minus strand of NC_135313.1, from coordinate 53,892,989 downwards.
TGATTGCAGTAGATTTTTAAAGTTTATAGACAGGAGACATGAATTACCGAAGCAGGTGCTGCCCGTCCAGCATGATCCTTCTAACCTAGGAAATACTGCCTTTGGTCTCCACCCTTCCAGGACCACCTGGCCCTTTGAATATGGTGTCTCCAGCTCACATGCTCTGCTGGACCTCAGGGCTTCCCACCCACCTCGACTTCAACCTGCTGTTCTCTGAATCTTGCTTGAATCCTTGCAGACCATCCCTGCTGCAGCCTCACCAGTGAGAGGAAAGGTACAGCCACCAATGCTTCTGGGTTCAATGGGACTTGGTAAAACACAGGACACATAGATGTGAAATGACAATTTAGGTTGTTTCAGTGACTTGATAGAAAAAGGAGAAAGGAGGTGAGAGAACTTGTGCATGAACTAAAGATGAACCTGTCCAGGAACATTAGCCCCTGGGTTGGACCAGAAATAGGGACCAAGTGGGTTGTTTCAGCACTTTATTAACAAACAGCTAAGACTGGTGAACATCGGGCTCCCTGTTTCTGTGGTTTAGAATTCCAGGTTTATCAAAGGATTGTCACTAACAAGACTGCAAAGGAATAAGCCAACACTCATGCTGAGCTAAGCAAAGGATAGCAAAGGGCATGGGACCAGAGGCCCATGAAGCAGTAGAGAAGGAGAGCAAGGGGACCAGAGGCTTAACTTCCTCTCTCTGTGGTTTTGGTCAACTTGACCCTGACCTGTGTGTGCTGGGCTCATGGGTCCCAACAGCCCTGTTAACAAGGTTCCATACTTCACCGTGGAACAAAACCAGAGAGCAGTGAAACCTGAACCTTGGGGTTATAATTGGAAGCTAGTGGCAATAGTGGGCCACTCTGCAGGAGAAGAGGACAGTGAAGAGGCACTGGCCAGGACATGGGCTTTGTTTGGGTTTTTTATTCACGTTGCTGACCTAATCCCATGTACTCTCTCTACCTCTTCCAATAACCTGAGCCCCCAAAGGCCCAATAATTGGGGTTAGGAGTACAATCTGTCAACAGGAACACATGCAGCTGGTGGTCACCAGTCACCATTTTCCAGTGAGCTGGCCAGAAAAAAATGTTTCAATATTTATGCACTCGATAGAAACAATTTCCCACCTCTGCATCAAAATATGTAGTAGAGCCTCTTTGTCACTTCTGAAACTAAACATTTCTCTGCTGTTGCCTCAGCACGAACTTGGGTGTCTTCTTAGAGAAAAATGGACTTCACTTTCCACATGTTTTTCATGGTTCCTCAATGCAGCAAGATAAATAAGAATTTATATACTTTTACTTACAGATCCAGTAAATATTTATATTGGTTTGTGCCATAAAAGCACATGAAGCATTATAAAAGAGGTTTCTACTCTTAGGGCCGAATAAAGCAATCACCTGCAGTGAAGAAGCAATCTATCAAGTGAGGCAAAGAGGGGTGTGGGGCCCGATTTCTGAGCCACAGTTGCCTGTCTTGAATTATGCCTGGATTTATTCTTGGCTAGATGGAGGCTTTCCTGAACACACACACATGTACATCTGTGCACACATAAGGTTCTGCACACACTTTATTTTAAATCTACTCTTCAACTTCTATCAGATACTTTATTCACCTATTCTGGTTTTGCCCTTCTGTCAGACTGTTCTTCCACACTGACAAATGCTTTAATTTTACCTGGACCATTGTTGATGATATATGTTAGTATTTTATTTAAGCTGAACACAGTAGATAGGGCAAACATATTTGAGGTGAAATTATTTAAAAATTCACACATGGTCAGTGAAACTATTCATAAATCAAACAATACTAATGATTTTAATTTAAAAATTAAGTGCTCAGTCTTTTTAGACAGGTTGTCTATTTCTGTCAGTGCTGGGAAGAACTCACATTGGAAGAAAAAAATTTTTTCCATCATGTTGCATTTATTAAGACATACTGTGGCAAATTAGTACAACCTCTGTGGAAAAAAGTATGGAGGGGCTGGGGATATAGCGTGCCTCACATACATAAGGCCCTGGATTCAATTCCCAGCACTGCGCGCACGCAAACACACACACACACACACACACACACACACCATGGAGATTCCCCAGAAAACCAGGAATGGAACCACCATATGACCCAGCTTTCCCACTCTTTGGTATTTATCCAAAAGAACTAAAATCAGCATACTATTGTGACACAGCCACATTGAAGTTTATTGCAGCATTATTCACAGTAGCCAAGATACAGAACCAACCCAGATGTCCATCAGCAGATGAATGGATAAAGAAATTGTGGTATACACATACAGTGGAGTTTTACTCAGCCATAAAGAAGAATAAAATTATGGCATTTGATGGTAAATGGTTGGAATGGAGAACATCATGCAATTGAATAAGCCTGACTCAGAAAAGCTAAAGCAAAATAAGGGAAAAGGAGTGGGGACTGGATATCATGAAGACAGAGGGAAGATCAGAAAGAAGGAGATCCAGAGGGAAGGAAGAGAAATGGGAGATGAATTTAATAAAATCAGGCTATATGCATATATAAATAAACCCAGGGAATTCCACCTTTATGCACCAAAAATAAATAAATAAATAAATGAGCCAAAGGAAGATCAATAGAACAGAGTAAGGACAATAGGAGAAGGGAGATGGGAAGGGAAAGGAAGGGATCAGGGTCTAAAACGGAGTAAATCAAATTCCATGCATGCATGACTTTGTCAAAATGAACCCATCTACTAAACATAAATATAATGCTCTAATTAAAAAAATAAAAAAGACATACTGTCTACCAACCATTATGTTAAGTGCTTTAAAATGTATCATTTAATCCTGAAACAACCCCATTGGTAAAATTTTATTAGTAGTTCCAATTTAGAACCTCTGGCATAAATGAGGGAACTGAGACTAAGAAGATAAGTAAGTTGCCCAGGGTCATATAACTGGGAAACTGCTGGCACTTAGAATTCAAACCCAATTAATCTGCCCCTATACCCTGTGTTTGTAGCCACTATCATGCACTGTCCACACAGTCAAATATCTCTTCTCTTAGATTCACTGTGGTGTTGCCATGGCTTTATTGCTTTCAGAGATTCTCTTCCATGAAACTTGAAAAAAATATATATATATATATTGGTTTCATGAGTCTATCTCTCATCATTTATAGGTTCCACAAGGAAAGGATTAAGATTCTTAAACATCAGCAGTTATTGTAGCCTCATATTTTTTTCATTACTAGTATTAATAAATGTGAGTTGGTGGCATGCCAAGGGCATGACCTCTAGAACCTAGCAGATGTGCATTTGAATCTGAGTTTGCCACTTGCTGAAGCTGTGGCCTTGGGTATCTATCTTCTCTGAAAAAGCAACACAACAAGAACTATCTCTCATAATCATTGAAAAGATTAAGGAGTCAAAATACTTGGCACAGTGCCAGGCTCATAGTAGGCCCTTAGTACATGATGGTACATTTGTTTACTAGGGTTGCTTTACCACAATATCATAGATTGGGTGGCTTAAGCAGCAGAAATGCAATTTCACACAGGTCTGGAGGCTGAAAGTCCAAAAGCAAGGTAATGGCAGGTTTTGTTCTCCTGGGACCTCTCTCCTTGGCTTGTAGCTTGCTTCTCACTGTGGCCTTTCACGCATGCACATCTCTGCTATCTTTCCTTCTTATAAGGATACCAGTCATATTGGATTAAGGCCCATGAATCCCCACCCCCTTTAAAATTAGTTCATTTTAGTTATACATAATATTAGGGTTCATTTGGACATAATTCTACAAGCATGAAATATAATTTGCTCTAATTCAGTCCTCAGTACTTCCCCTTTTCTTCTCTTCCTCCTTCACCCATTCCCCTTCCTCTATTGATCTTTCTTCTATTTATAGTTTTTTTAAAATTAATGATTTGTGTATATACATAAAGATGAGAGTCACTGTGGCATAATCATAATCATGAGTCCTCTTTAAAGGCCCTGTCTCCAAATAGTCCCATTCTGAGGTCCTGGGTATTAGGGCTTCAACATATGAATGGGGATGGGGGCACAACTTAATCCATAACAGATGGTTATCATTATTGCAAATGAGCTGAATACTAAAAATCCAGGCATTCAAGTTAAATGTTTCATGTCAGACCCAAGAATAGTGGTCCTCTTAAAATGTCTCCTGATCATAATTCTAATTCTTCCATTCACAACTGCCTTCTGCTCCTTTTCACTTCCTGCTGCCTCTGACCCATGCATGGGTCTCTCAGGTAAGTTCTCCCTGTGTTTTTGGTCCTTTTCTGTGGCATTTCCCACAATCTGCTATCCATTAAAGTTTCCCGGGCCTCAAATTCCTGCCTCAGATTCCTGAGGCTCTGGGATTTCAGGTGTGTAGTACTGCACTGGTCCTTGAATGTTAGCTACACTGATTGACAGATGTAAAATGGATGCCTTTTCTGAGAACACTGTCCTCAGAAGGATGGGAAGTTTAGAACCTGAGAGGAAGAAGTATTTGAGGTTTGAGGATAAGCTGCATCCTCAATAGGCGGTTGAGGTAATAGATGTTTCCACTCCATACCTCTCTCCTGCAATGAGTTACCAGGTGAGCAAGGAGTGGGCAGAGTCAGCAGGAGGGCAGTGTTGGGCACCCACCCAGAGCACAGGGAAAGTACCAGGTAGCTAAGTATCGGGGCCTCTTTTCCAGTCTGCTGCTTCTGGGATTCGTGGATAACACGTCTGAATTCATCTTCTGCTTCTCCATCAACAGCAAAGTGATTAACCAGGTGAAAAGTCACCTGATAAAACTGTTTATAATGTGGTTTCTTTAGTTTTCTTTTGGTACAAGGAAAGGATAAAGTCAAAGCTTAATACAGATGCTGATTACAGACACCAAAAATAGAACTTAAGTTTTTAATAATGGTCCTTTGCTGCTTTCTTTATTTTCTACAAATAATACACCACCATATTAGCAATATATACGAGCTAATAATGCTAATGCTGTTCTTTTGGTTTTAGCTGTGAAGGAAAAGAGATAAGAACAAGGCCATACCCCCAAAGAGGGTACACACCTTAGAGGGAGGGCAGGGAAGTGAGGGGTGAAGGCAGGAACTGGGACACCAAGTGCCCGTGATACAGCATGCCTGAAATGTGTACACATCAGGTAAGAGGACACAGGTAGAAATGCCAGCAAAGGAGCTGCCCTTGGTCTAGGATGGCCAAGAAATGTGGCTCACCCAGAGTCCTTGAAGAGAAATAAAAAGGAAAGGAACTAGTGTTTTTCGAGTGGCTACCACTTGCAGCTCGTATTTATTGACTTCACACTCTGAAACTCAGAGAGGTTAACTGAGTGGCTGGTAAAAGGCTTATATAGGAAGCTATGAGAAACCCAAAGGGCACAATGCACATGTGTGTAGGTGGGGTATAGAGTAAGGATCTGGACAGTTTTATAACTCTTAACACACCAAGGATCAGGAAGGGGTAACTGAAGAGAGCCAGGCATAAAATTCAAGTTAGAAATGAGAGAAAGTGTGAGCAGAAGACCCTAAAAATGACATCAGCCTTTGACTAGGTAAGATAACATTTGCTTTTTTTGGTGTCTGGATCATTCAGAAAGGCAAATTAGCTGCTAATTAGAGGCAAACTAATTTCCCTCCCTGCCCTTCTCCTCTTCCTTTGCTTGTTCAGGAAAACAAGTAAGAACTAGAATGGCAAGCAAGAACTAGAATAACCAGGTTAGAGATTCAAAGGAATCTGACTCAAAAGGAGGAATGTGGTTCAGGAAAGAAGAGAGGAAAACTTCAAGGTACACAGATGGAAAAAGAGGCATGGGGGAAGGAATAAAGGAATGTGAAGAAGGAGAAGAGCTACTAACTAGGAGGTAGTAGTAGAAGAAACATATTTAGTGACCTTAAAGTGTGACAGTGCATAGTGACGTCTATGAAGCTGGATCCCTCTGCATGCTCTGTGTCTTTTTTTAAACCAAATAACTTTATATAGATAAGTGTGAACATCAAGTATGTTCAAACTGTCCTCAGATTCCTTCCTGTGTGTTCACCCTATGAAGGCCAGAGGATAAAGAGCATCCCCTCACCTGCCTGGATCATCAAGGATTGAGCCACCATCAGATGCAGGGGCCAGAGGTTCAAGTCACTTGATGTAACCACTGTCTTCAGGTAGCTTTCCTTACTGGGCCTCTTTATGAGGAGAATTTCTAAAAGGAATACTCTCCTGTTCAGTGACTGTCATAAATGGTATTGTTGTTCCCAATTATTCTTTCCTGTCCTCATAAGGAAATGTCCACCCACTGCCACATGACATAGTGCCTTCCATAAGATGATGATGCTTCACTGCTCCATGACCTCAGGTTAATTGCTTTGCATACTAGAGTGTGAATAGAAGTGATCATACGTCAATCCCCTCCTTCATCCCATCTCCCCTCCACACCGCACACAGCAGAAACTATGAGGCCCATCACGTGGTGTTCTCATCACTCTGGTTCTCTTCCCTCTGCTTTAAGAATGACATGTCTCTGGTACTGGTACCAAAACAGGCGGGTGGACCAATGGTACAGAATAGAGGACACAGAAACCAATCCACAAAACTACAACTATCTTATATTCGATAAAGGGGCTAAAAGCATGCAATGGAGGAAGGATAGCATCTTCAACAAATGGTGCTGGGAAAACTGGAAATCCATATGCAACAAAATGAAACTGAATCCCTTTCTCTCGCCATGCACAAAAGTTAACTCAAAATGGATCAAGGAGCTTGATATCAAATCAGAGACACGGCGTCTGATAGAAGAAAAAGTTGGCTCCGATCTACATACTGTGGGGTTGGGCTCCAAATTCCTCAATAGGACACCCATAACACAAGAGTTAATAACTAGAATCAACAAATGGGACTTACTCAAACTAAAAAGTTTTTTTCTCAGCAAAAGAAACAATAAGAGAGGTAAATAGGGAGCCTACATCCTGGGAACAAATCTTTACTCCTCACACTTCAGACAGAGCCCTAATATCCAGAGTATACAAAGAACTCAAAAAATTAGACAATAAGATAACAAATAACCCAATCAACAAATGGGCCAAGGACCTGAACAGACATTTCTCAGAGGAGGACATACAATCAATCAACAAGTACATGAAAAAATACTCACCATCTCTAGCAGTCAGAGAAATGCAAATCAAAATCACCCTAAGATACCATCTCACTCCAGTAAGATTGGCAGCCATTAGGAAGTCAAAAACAACAAGTGCTGGCGAGGATGTGGGGAAAAGGGTTCACTTGTACATTGCTGGTGGGACTGCAAATTGGTGCAGCCAATTTGGAAAGCAGTATGGAGATTTCTTGGAAATCTGAGAATGGAACCACCATTTGACCCAGCTATTCCCCTTCTCGGTCTATTCCCTAAAGACCTAAAAAGAGCATACTACAGGGACACTGCTACATGGATGTTCATAGCAGCACAATTCACAATAGCAAGACTGTGGAACCAACCTAAATGCCCTTCAATAGACGAATGGATAAAAAAAAAATGTGGCATTTATACACAATGGAGTATTACTTTGCATTAAAAAATGACAAAATCATAGAATTTGGAGGGAAATGGATGGCATTAGAGCAGATTATGCTAAGTGAAGCTAGCCAATCCCTTAAAAACAAATGCCAAATATCTTCTTTGATATAAGGAGAGTAACTAAGAACAGAGTAGGGACGAAGAGCATGAGAAGAAGATTAACATTAAACAGGGATGAGAGGTGGGAGGGAAAGGGAGAGAGACGGGAAATAGCATGGAAATGGAAGGAGACTCTCGGGATATACAAAATTACATACAAGAGGAAGTGAGGGGAAAGGGAAAAAATACAAGGGGGAGAAATGAATTACAGTAGAGGGGGTAGAGAGAGAAGAGGGGAGGGGAGGGGGGAGGGGGTATAGTAGAGGATAGGAAAGGCAGCAGAATACAACAGACACTAGTATGGCAATATGTAAATCAATGGATGTGTAACTGATGTGATTCTGCAATCTGTATACGGGGTAAAAATGGGAGTTCATATCCCACTTGAATCAAAGTGTGAAATATGATATATCAAGAACTATGTAATGTTTTGAACAACCAACAATAAAAATTAAAAAAAAAAAAAGAAAGAATGACATGTCTCCATAGGGCTTTTCTTCCAGCCTGAATCCTATAGTGAAGGAGCCATAAGGCCACAGCTGACCTATAGCCGACATCTAACATGAGTCAGAAACCTTTGTAGTGTTTATTCCCTCAACAGAATTTCATGAACATTGCTATAATGACCCTTTCCCCCATATACTCTCATTTTATATTGCCCTGGATATTTAGGTCCAGTGTCTCTAATAAAGTATGTCTGTTCCTAAGCATAAATACCTTTCCTTCTCACACCAGACCACAGAAGATTTGGTATGTCACAAAACAGTCATGATATAAAGTGTGTGAGAGATTGGCATCTCTGGGACTAAGCACTTTAGGATACAAACACAATGGCTGGAACTCCAATCAGGGTACAATCAGCCCCCATCACCTCTCGAATGGGCCCCTAGCGCCCCTAGGCAGAAATACCAGCTTCCACCCTAAATCAGTGGTTGATATTCACCTCTGTTCCAGATTCTCCAGGAGAGCTGATTAACCCCATTCCCAGGTCCTACTCTGAGAGTCTGATTCAGCAATGGGGAATACATAGAGGGTAGATTCTAGAGCTAATCTCCAGAGACTCCAGGAGGAGAAAAGAAACCTATTGAGGAAAGGAAATAATGAAGCAAACAAAAACAGACCATTGTAGGAACAATGAAAATGCCCTATGCCTAGATATTCTGATAATATTCCTGAAATCTAAGGTAGAAGTCCAAGGCCACATCAAGGTATCCAGGCCACATGATAAGCAATGGGTAGACAGGCAGTTTACAAGCTGCCATAAACCAAAAACCAAAAACCAAGTGATTTAAAAAGAAAAAAACCCAACTGATATTTGACTTCTCCATGCAATCTTGGAAGCTTAGATAGTATCAAAGCACAAGTGAGGCAAAAAGATTGCAACCCTCAATTCCTATGCCCAGCAAAGATAGGCTTCACCTGCCAGTGTGAGAGGATGATACCTGTGGCTAGATGAGGATTTTGAGCTTTCACAAGTTCAATTCTAACAGGTGAACCACCTGAACAGAGACTCTGAGAGAGTGAAAGTTGAAGAGGAGAAGACAAAGGATGTGAGCAACTTGCAATATAGAGGGCTCAATCTAAATGGGAGCTGGTTAAAGATTGACTTGAATTCTAATGTGAACTGTGAAATGAGGTTACTGAGATAAAATAGATAGTGACTGCCAAGGGAAACTCATAACCATCTAGAAGTGAAAGTATTCAGCTTGACAGCAAAACTGAGGATGAGGTGGGATGGGCATGAGGGAGGTGGACAAAGGAGAGGAAAGGAGACAGGAAAGCCTTCTGCCATCTCAGCAGGATGGTGGTGGGAAGCTCTTTGGGAGTGGTAGCAGCAAAATCTGCAGGGGAATGGTTGACTTGTTTTCTCTATATAACAGAAATGTATTCTGAAGGTAGGATTCTCATCTGTGAAGGAATCAAAGATAGAAGATCTTTGATAGCATCAAAGATCTGCTCAGGGATCTGCTTTGTTGCTCTGGAATAATACCTCGTGTTCTCCCATGTTGGTACCATGTTTGAACAATTGGTTTTCAATTCTAAATTTATTTCAGCTCCAAAGACCGCCCTGGTCTGATCTTGGTCATTGCTCTACTTTGTACACATTTGCTTGCCTCCCTGCACTCCCAGGGTTTCAGCCTTACCTACATTTCAAGTCACCACACTACACTCCAGATGGCATGGAATTAGCTGCACAGCAATTGGGCTAAGCCCAGGATGGCTCTGGATCTCACACTCTTGAAGGAAAGTACAGAAACTGATTTTGGAGGTGTTCTAAGACATCATTCCAAATCATTCTCTTGGATCCATTTTAAACCCTCAGGGATGCAAGAATTAATTCTATTGACTTTTCTGTTTCCCTATTCCAACTCCACCCCAACCAGGTTCCTTCTGGTTCTGAAGATTGCATTTTGAATCTTTAGATTCTTAGGCAGATTGTAGTCTGCCTTTCATTGCACTGCCCCTAGCCTTCAGGGATTTCAGGAAAGCCTTGGACCATCCTTAGCTCAGCTAAGTAGGAATCAAACAAAGAACATGTGTGGGCCTCTAGATACCACTTGGAAAGCCCCCAGATGACAGAAGGCTGATTCCTGTTCTTCTAATGCCTGAGAGCTGAATAACTTAGCCAAGGCAAAAGTGCGTGTTGGTGGGAGGGCCAGTGAAAAATGTATTGATTCCTAGTCTGGACCTCCCATCCCCACAAATCCACCTGCTAGTCTGAGGCAGAATTTCCCAACATTCAGGGTGCCTTGTGTAGTCATCTCACATCTATCGCTAATTGGTAGCTGCTTTTGCCTGGAATATAAGGTATATGATGCATTTAACAATACAATCATATTTTATGCTTCTACACCAAGAAAGATCCAGGACATGAAACATTTAACAAATCTAATAAATGACAAATAATATCATTCAACAAGGTGAGGATATTTTAAATATTGGAATTCCCACCCAGAGGAATACTTTTCCTTTATGTTGGTGATTTGATTGAATGGACATTTTAGATCAAGTCACTTTATGTACCCATATAGGAGGACCACACTCTACCCCATCAGAGAACTTCTGAAAAAGAGTAGACAGATCATATATTCTGAAAATGAATCAAGTTATATTTCTCTCCATTCAGTTTACTTTTATAAAGACACACCAGGTGAGAAAAGCCCTTTTTCATTCTTATCTGGCCGCGTCTTATTAAACACTGATATCATGTAGTGCATCGCCTCCTGGCAACAGAATATGGGGAATTCCTGGAAGAGTCAGGAACTGCAGAGTGAATGAAAAAAGTCTCTTGCTCTTATCTAGCGTTGCTGGATATAAACCATGGGCAAGAGGCATCAGCTATGTTTTTATTCTTTTAAAGGTCACAAAGGATAAATGATTACAATAACATTTCACCCACTGACTCTAGGTTTGTACTAGTAAATCCCGATATTGATTTTAAAAGCTGCAAATCTTTTATTCAAATATTTCTGATCGGACCACAAATCCTTTAAAATCAAATATTTTTCTGAATGAAGGATCTATGAAAATAGATGATGGATTTCACGAGCTGTCAAAGCTAAAATGTTACATCTCATAGTTTGTCATTGAATATGATATAAAACACCTGCAGTTAGATTATTTATATTGACAAAATTATTCTCCAGCATTGGAAGCTGTTTTCTGGGGAATAAAAATAAAATATCAAGATGGCTTTTTGCCAGGACTAGAAATTTTCTGCTTTAGAATTAGGGAGTGGAAGATAATGTGGATAAATGCCCAAAGCCATTTCTTAGAGTCAAATACGGTGTAGGCTGCTACATGGACAGGCCAGGATAGACCACTTTTCCCATCAGACACAATATATTTTACCAGTCATCTACCATTATTTCTGCTGGAGCTATAGGGATTCATCTTTTAACTGCCTTTCTTCCCTTACTTTTTTAGAAGTATTACTCTTTTTAATACTTCTTTTCCAGAGGTCTCCAAACATTAGATTCAGATTACAGTCAGATTGTGTTTTCTAAAAATTATACTGCTCTTTCTGGGTGGTGGTTGTGGGATTAAGAAACTAGTTAAGAAACTTTGTTATTTTCCATGGCTACGGACAGTGGTCCTTACTTCAGCCAGCTGCCTCAACAATAAAAGTGTCATCAAGGGGCTGATTAAAGGAATGTGGCCAAATCAGGCAACTCCTATGTCCCTGTTTCCCAAACAACTAGGAGTTAGTGTGCCAGAGAGATGGGTCTGGAGACTCATCTTCCTGTGATAAAGATATCACAGTATATTTTGCACAACACACAAACTGGCACATGTGTGTATACCTATAACCATATAAATAAAAACGAGGATGTACATATTCACTTATCTGCTGTTTTAAGCCCCACAAATCATTTTTACAAATAAGGATTATCATTACATAATGCCAAATATTCTTTAGTGAACAGAAAAGTGCTATAAAATATTTGTATTTATAGATAGAAGACTAAAACACACTGAAATAGTTCATACATGAAGTTTTAAATATGCCCCCCCCCCATTGCTCTGCCTTCCATTTTTATTGTCATTTCCCTTAATTGGTAGAACAATTTGTACTCTATGTTTAACAACAGGGCACACTGCAAAGAGCATTTTTAGATAGCCACTCCAATCCCTATGTTGATGTTCACTTGAGCAAGTTATTTTACCTCTGTGAGCTGTATGTAGTTCCCTATCAGGCAAAGAAAGCCCAAACCACTAATCTCAGAAAGTTATTTTGATGGTTACATGTGATAACACATGTAAGGTCTCTGACCTACAGTTAAGTGCTCAATAGATAACAGCCATCATTATATCTAACTTGAATAACTTCTGAGGTCCTTGGTTATTGGCAAGAAGTATGAACACTAGTTTACTGTGACTTAGAAGCTACTCATGAATATACATTACCAATAAATGGAAAAATGAGGCCACTGGAAAAGTCAGAGATATTCAGGTAACATCCAAGGCAAAAGGGAAGATGCAGGCTAGGAGCTCCCTTCTCAGACCCTGAGAACTGGAGGTTAGGTTTCATTTACAACAGTACATAATCTCAGCAGCACATAAGAAACCTTGCCACCTCTGCTCAGTAAAATACAAATCACTGACTACCCGATTTTATTTTAGGCAGTTAGATAGTTAGTACATCGTTAATTCCTGCACACACTCAAGCTCAATATCACTGTCAGTTCGGTTTTATTTCCATCTCCTTTCAGAGATCCCTGGTTGGAGGTAAAGACCTGCTCTCTGAGTGACTCCTGATATTCTAAGGCAATATGAATCTTTAAGAGTTCTTCTTCTTCGAGGCAATTTACAACTCAAAACAGCAACACATTTTCTTTTCAGGGCAGAAATACTGACAATAAAAATGAAGCAGTTCTGAAATATGCCTTACTGTAATTAAAGTGACTTGCTCTCTGGAAATTCCTGAGACAAGGCTTTATTGCAACTATTATTTAATAATGAGCATAATGATTAAAGGCCCTTTCTGAAAAGAGTATCAATGCCTGTATCTGAAAGTCCTGCAGCATTTTTGATTACAGAACATGGCCACAGGCAGAAGCCTCTAGATAGTATTCTCTGGCCTTTCCCTTGACCACATGTGGACTATGCCCTGGGCCAGTATGTGCTCAGACCACTGTTCTCTGGTATAATTATAGAATCTATTAGCAGATGGGCTGTTGTTAGCTGCTGTAATAAAAAATGACTGGGTAGGGCTGGGAATGTAGCTCAGCAGTTGAGCACTTGCCAAACATGCACAAAGGCCTTGGGTTTGATCCCCAGCACTGCCCTGCCTCATGCCAAAAGCAAACATTCAACAACAACAACAACAACAAAAATGGGTAAAGTTGAAATCTACCATTTGAGGCACTGCCTATGAAGTTCCAGAAGTTGTGCAAAATAAAAAAATACAAATTCAAATCTCTGATGTGTCAGAGAAAGAAGTTTTCTCTGGAGTCAAATCTGGATTTATCAGCTGAACTTGACATAATAGCTGATGTGCTGATTTGATGTTTTCATGGGTTCGATACCTACTGTACTTCCTCCCCTTTGACGGTTGCTATTTTTAGTGAGAAGGGGAAGGTGTCTGCTCCACCCAGAACTTTTCTAGAAAACTCACTCCTGTTATTATATTGACTTTATGTGAGGAATAGCTCTTCCTCACAAAAAATGATGACCAGCCTCTGTTATAGGTAAACCTTCCAAGACTTTCTCTGTGATTTAGTATAGCCTGTCTCCCATCGAGCTAGGAGGTGCTGGAAGGCCCTGCAATGTTCATCATTAGTGTCGTTTTCCTGGGAAAAATGGAAGCTGGGGCAGAAACCTGGGAGCTGAAGTCTTGAAAGTCTTGTCTAATGTACACTTCTAAGTTCTGAATGTATGCCTTATGTCTGAGATTGCTAGGGTTTTTCTGGAATAGAAAAAACATTTCCTTTTGTTAACCAACATTTATGATTAAGCAGCCCAGAGAGAAAAACTGGATAATATCATAGACTTGTTTTATATTCTGCTAAACAAATTAGAGTCACCTTTTTCATTTTAAAATATAGGAGATTAAAAAGGGGCACTTAATATTTATTGAGAAAATACAATGTGCAAGGACAAATTCAAATTCTTTTCAAATCGTGCTGTCATTTAATCATCCCACAACCCCTGGAAGTAGTTCATCTTAACTCACTTTAATTACTGTGGAGGCTCAAAAGGGTTAAGGCACTGCCCACAGTCACGTGGCAAGTATGAGACATTGCTGGGACCTAAACTCATGTTTAAGAAGGAAATGGCCAACAGGATGGATGAACTGTTCACTTCTGCAAAGCCCACCATGAGAAACAAGATGCTAGATTCCAACCTAAGCTCAGTGGCGTGTTCAGAGATCAGAATTTTGCAGGGTTTTCATCCTACCTGCAGCTTCGCTCTTAGCTTATTTTGTATCTTCTCCAAAATAGTATCTGAATTTCCCTTCATTGTCTTATTGTGATATATGAAAAAAGAAGTGCTAATGCTGTGGAGAAAAGCAGCATGTCTTGCTCCCTGGGTCCATATTTTAGTACTTTAAAAATGCAAAGTCATGAGGACAGACTCTGGTAAGGGTAACCACATGAGCTTTGGGCTAGACCTGGGTTCAAATCTTAGATTGTGCCTATTAACCTCGTGACCTTAAGAGACTTACTTTTCCTCTTTAGGCTTCAACCTCCTCATCCATAAAATCAGATGTAATCATAACATTTATCTCATAGAGCTGTGAAGAAACAAAATCACAACTCAGGTTTCCTGAGTTTAATTTCCATTAGAAGCATATGCTCAGATATGTGAATGAAGATTTAAGTCTCACAACCTTCCAAGGTTTATCATCTGTAGAACTTAGAATCACAGGTATTTTGCCATTTATTGATTCATTAATCTAGTCATCAATTTTGTGCTTCACTTATTCAGCAAATATTTTCTGAACACCTACTATGCTTCAGGCATTGTATTAGGTACTGGAGATATAGCAGTTTTCAAATAACTTAGAAGCTATCTAAGGTAAAATTTATCGTATCATTATTTTTACCCACTAGAGATATGTAGAAATATGATTCTCATACTAATTGTTTAATGTGACTCTAGAGAATTAACATTTGCGTAATAGTATTGGAGCCATAGTATATTGCTCATTGTTAATTATAATTACTATTAATTATGGTTAATTTCCAATCTGACTGACTCTCTGGAATAGCAGACAGTACCTTCCCCTCTATTTTGCTGTTCAAAGCCAGTAAGTAGCAGATGCCCAGGTGGATCAGCAGTGAAGAGTTTGGACTCTTATGATCCAATGTGTTTGCTCTGCATTAGACTCAAACTCTTGACTGATGACAAGCTATGAATGGGCTCCTGGCATTGAAGTATCCAGAGTTTAACTATTTATCATTATGGAGAGAGGATTACTTTAATCATGTAGCTCAAAGGGACAAGAGGCTGGGACTTCAGAAGGACTGGTTCTATCAGAGGATGAGTCCATGCTTGCCTGGTCTTTTTCGCAGCTCTCTCTTTGCAGAGTATTTCCTAATTGTGTTGAGTCACATGTGCATCTAGTTGATATTCATTTTCTCTGCTATAGTAACAACAAAAGAGCAAAAACATAAAAAAGGAAACTGTTTTCCTCCCTGGATTGCACAGGACCACATGCAGGAGAAGTTAGAGTGAATGGAGTGGCACTAGAACCTGTCATTCAAAGCTCAGGCAACCTGGACTGGTTCCTTGGGGGAACCATCAGCCTTAGGAGTTAAGCAGAATGAAGAACTTTTTAAGGGCAAGAAAATTCACAAGATTAGATATTGATTAAGTAACTTTGAGGATTTACTTTGCATTTAGAAAGCTCACTATACATGGCATGTCTTGAATAGTGATTTCAGGTTTCCTTACCTAAAAGCTCTAATGTACGTCCCACTGAGTCCCCACACTCACCAGTGCTTCCTTTGATAAGGCAGACAAAAGCAAGGACCAGCCTCTTGCTTTTATGCAACTTGCAGCACTGCAGATTAAAATCACCTACACTGATATGGAGCAAATCTTTTATATTTGATTTTTGTTGGGGAGGGAACAAAAACATGATGCTTTACACACATTTATAAAATTTGCCACTGAGAGGTTCCTATGTCCAAACATCTGCCCTGTCCCATGCCTCATCTTTATCCACCCAGCTGAGGCCCATCTGCCTCTGGATCATTCTTCTCTCCATTTGACAGCTAGAGAGCCAATGAAATACTTTTTCCTGTTGCTGGGTGACTGTGATTATTTTGAAAAGAAGTCCCATAAATGCAGCAGCTTAAAATCCTGCCATTGGCTGGTTGGGCTTTCTGTTCAAGGCTGACGCAGTAGGGCTGGCAGAAAAGTGACAGACGGGAATAGCTACGCAAATATATCACTGGCCTGATGTTCCACTGGAGAGGAAAACTATTTCAAGGCTGAGTGACAACTATAACATACCCTGTTAGAAGAAAAATAAATCTCCCTGTGTCTACATTCAGGCATCTAAAGAACAGGTAAGGGAATACTGCAGGGGAGAAGAAGGAGAAAAAAAAACCTACAAAAAACCCAACTCAAGGTTGTCTTACCCTCAAATACCCTGCTTTTCATGGTCTGATGAGTAGTTCCTCCTGTTCAAGAAATGTATGGATGTTTCTACGTATCTTTTGTAGAATATTTGTTTATACATTTTTAAAGTCCAAATTTGTTTATTTAGGAAATAATTTTCAACAACGTCAAGGAGGACTTTTAAACTTTTTCTTCATCTTCTCATCTGCAGCATCCCCTCATTCACCTTTCTCCCCTGACCTCTGCTGACCTTCAAGTCCCAAATCCTGGCAGCTACAGGATGTGGTCAGCATCAGGGGCAGCACTGCCTGAAGTTTATCTCATTCTATCTACTTAAAATATCTGCATTCTGGTGAAGAAATAAGCACAATCCTGTCTAAACAGCTTTGGGATTCATCTTTGCAGCCAGAGAGATATTTGGATACAAGTAACTGCTTTTGCTAACACCAGGTTAACTATTCACACACAAATCTGCCAAAGAGCTTCTAGGAAAGAATGTCCTTTGCTAATTGAATTCTAATGAGGCTGGGAAGTAGATTAGAAATTGAGCTATTTTACTATGAGTTTCAAATATTGGATGTAGGGAGGTTTGGCCTATTAATTCTTCAGTAGGTCCCAATTAATTAATGAAGAAATGACTACCCAGAAGGAATCTATAGGTTACTGGTTTATCCAGTTGAAGGGGGATTTCTGGCACATCCAGGGAAATTATATGTATTTGCCTTATAATATTTGGGAGAGTTTGCAAGCTCAATCAGAGTGGTCATCAGTGCAGTTATCTGTGGAAACAGAAATGCTTTAAGGACATAATAGAACATGTACTCAATAATATGATCTTGCCGACATTGCTTGGGAAACCATCTCAGCAGATAGATCACTCTTAGGTGCTGCCCAGTGCCTACATGTTATTAAGGGGCCCCTGTTAGCATTCATCTGTGCCTTAGGAAATATCTTCTGGCCATAAAAGAGGGCATGGATAGGGTTGATGGGGACTGAAAGTTATCATTTGAAAGCTATGTGCAAATATCCACTTGCAGAGGATGGCAATGATGCTCTCTGCCTGGTACCTCTCTCCTTCCCAGAATTGGTCCTTCCTCCACTCTAACCACCCGTGTTCCACCCAGAATCTGACATATTCTTCTATAAGCAAATCCTTCCTCATAGTTGATCAGTCCAGGGATAGACATGTGAACCAAGCTGAACCAATCAGAAGATGTCCCTGAGATTCTCTAAACTGAAACTTGGAAATCATTCCTTTGTAGAAGAGTATTGCTAAAAGATCAGAAAGCTAGGCCCTGACTGGGGCCACATTTTCCTCTTTGTAAAGAAAGCCATTCTGCAGTAAACCCCCTGGGGACTCAATATGGCAATGAGAGGTTCTGTACCTTGGTCCAAGGAGACCCCTGGGTGTAGTCACAACAGTCTGCCCAGGAATGGTCAGATGGTTCTCAATGAAGCAGCTAGTTTTGCAGGAGAACATTGCATGGGGGTAGCTTTTCATTTTGGTACACACTGTCCTCTGATATTTAACCATTTGGGGAAGACTTCAAGCTTGTGTACTATATGGATAAAGGAGACTTTACATCTAGGGCCTTGCATCCTACTTCACCCTAGCTTTTCATAAGAAAACTTATCACACACTGAGAGAAACAGCTCATGTCGGGAGAGAATCTCAACCCCAGTGCATCCAGATAGGGACATTCCTAACACCAGGTGACATGGATCCTTGGTTTTCCAAGGGTGTTTCCAAATTATCAGCCTTTCCCTTGAACATGGCTTCTCAGAGAATCAGAGTAAAGCTGTTTTCAAGGAGGTCACTGATGATTTGAAAGATATTTTAAGCAGAAATACAAATTTCTCCATGGGTTTAAAGAGAGCACAGTTCCTGTGATATTTCATGTTGGAGCAACATAGTCGTAGAAAGCCTCCCACCCCACTTCTTCTTTTCTGAATTCTGAGTCTTTTCTGTTGGTGGTGAGGGGAAGAGTACAAAGTGTCCGCCCAAGCTGCTTCAGTGTTTCACAGAGTTGTTTGACAAAGTTGAGCCCAGTGGTGAGGTTGGCCACCTGTTCTTGCAGAAACCATCACAGATCTGGGTTTTCACAGAACTCCTTTCTGTCTCCAGAAAGGCCAGAGGTGAATGATAATATATGTTAGAAAATTAACCTAGTAGCAAGAAGAGAGGCATCAGTCAACACAAGAATAGTTTGGGATTTACCCTTTGGAGGGAAAAATTGTTAGATTCCTCAAACCTAGCCTTTGAAGTTGATATTGCAGGATGCTAATGGCTGAAGAAATACACCTGCTCCAACAGTGGGGCTGGATTAATTCATAAACTATGGAGCTTTAAAAACACACACACACACACACACACACACACACACAAACACACACACAGTAGAGTCTGTTGAAATCTGAATTCGTCTATTAAGGAAGAAAGCCCCACAAATTACAGAAGGGCTCATAATCAGATTGAGGTTAACAGGGTCAAACCAAGGCCAGAAGCTTCCAAACAAAGAGTTCAGGTCGTTTCAAAAGGGAATATTACAAGTTCAGTGTGCCCACTCATATCTCAATTTTTAAATTTGTGTACATTTCTCTCTGTGCCTCAGTTTTGTCATGTAAAATAAGAAAGATAAAACAGACCTGGCAGGTGATGAAGTATTCATTAAATGTTTGTTTGCCAGGTGACCCTCACACAGAGGTGGAATGAGCATATACCATGGAGGAGAGTCCAGGAAAAGTGTCCCAACGCTGAGTGTGGTGGCACATGCCTATAATCCCAGAGACTTGGGAGGCTGAGGCAGGAGGATCTAGGTTCAGCCCAGCCTCCTCAATTTAACATGTCTTTCAGCAACTTAGTGATACACTGTCTCAAAATAAAAAAAATAAAAGGGACTTGGCCAATATGTGCCCCCTTGCAAAAAAGTCCCAAAATAGAAACTGTGGCCTCCTCATCGCCTGATGTGTAAGTGGGATACAGCTACCGATACCTCCTTCAGCAGCTCACTGTTGACATTCACTGAAATGAGAGCTATGAAAGCACTTGGGAATCAACAAGGAGACAGCAGCTGTAATAGCACCACTCTTACTAAATAACGATATTTGAAAGCATAGAACGATTGGTACCACGTTATCCTAAGTAAGCCCAGGAAATGTATTTTAAAGTCCATCCACCTGCAGATGCTTAGCCACAGAATGGTATTTAAGCTTCTTATCCCTGGATAGGCTGAGAAAAGCCCGAGCCTGTAAGTTCTCACGAGCCTTTCTCATCCTGCCTCCTTTCATAGGGGTGTGGATTGGATTACACAGAGCCGTTCAGAGTACCAGGGCATGCCACTCTGGGACAGCTTCTAGTGTCAACTATGAGGCCAGCTGCTGTGTTCCCCACCTCAGGTTGTAAGGTAAAATCTGTTTTTAAGCTTAGATTCCTTCTATAATGTGGTCTTATAGAAAGGCTTCTAGAATGTTAGAGTGAGACAATTACAGATTTTCAATTCTTTTTTTAATAGAGTGAGAGAGAGAACAGAGAGAGAGGGAGAAAGAGAGAGAGAGAGAGAGAGAGAGAATTTTTTAATATTTATTTTTCAGTTTTCGGTGGACACAACATCTTTATTTTATTTTATTTTATTTTTAATGTGGTGCTGAGGATCGAACCCAGCACCCCGCGCATGCCAGGCGAGCGCGTTACCGCTTGAGCCACATCCCCAGCCCAACAGATTTTCAATTTTTATTAAAATTCTTAATTGTTCACTACCTAACTCCTTTTAGTTCCAACCAAATGTTGGGGACCCTGGATGGAAACATCAGCCTGGGTTACATGACATTCTTAGAATAGTCTTTGTGGCTATTCTTCCTCATAATGGTGAGTTTTATTCCTTAGTTTTATGTACATGAGTCTCAAATTCAAAGACAGCAAAATCCTGCAGAGATAATTGTCATTGACTCTGGATGTTCTGACACCTGGTGAGGTGGTGCTTTGTAAAATCCATGAATTGTTTATAAAGCAGCAAAGAGCATCCCAGGATTACTACTGTATCAACATGCAGCATTCTGGAAGGGCAGGAGTGCATAATAGCTCCACCAGCTCTGGCCATGACAGGAATGCAATTGAAGGGTTAGGGTACAGCCACACAGACAGCTAGTCTCAAGCTCCGCCATGCAGGCATGCTGCAATTACACATAACAATAAAATAATGAATGGGGCATCTCACCCGCTGACCTCCGGACACCTACAGCACCAGTCATCAATCCCCAGCCCCTGCATGCTGCCTCCCCTGCCACCGCAGGCTGCCTCGCTGGGATACAGCAAGCAGGAGGGCCTCACCCTGGCTTTGTTCATATAGCTAGACCAAAGGGGACAGTCTCCCAGTCCCCTCCACCTTGCACCTGGGCAAATGAATAAGCTGCCTGTGTCATAACGTATTCCAGGTCATGCACACACACAAACATTATTATATCTTGAAATTACTTTTAAATTACTATCTTTTGGGATTTTAACCATTTTCTTTAAAAAAACATGGTTCAGGAAATTCTTTCGTGGAGCAAGGATGGCACCCAGTGGCCAAAGTGTTTCATCTCAGACACTATTTTTTCACAGGTTTTCCATCTGCTTATCTCTTTGGAGACAATGAATTGCTAAGAGGCACTTTCCTAAAGCCAGAATTGAAACTCTGAATCACAAACCCTTTAAGTTGAAGCAAGTGGGTGGGTACACAGACACACGCACACAGTCACACAAGAAGTTGAGACGGTGTCAGGGGTTAATTCAGAATAACAACTTCAATTTTTACAAAATTTTTACCTTATGTTAAAATCATCACCTCTCAGATAGAGTACCATGCATGATATTTCTAATATCAAGTATCTCTATAGAAAATGTTAAACAAATATAAAGCCAGTCCCACAGTCTTCATATCTTCCCTTAAACAGTTGCCAATTCATAAGTTCTTACGCCTTAAACATAAGACTTTATCTCCTGACAAGTGCTTTATCATTAAACTGATGTTCACAATCTCATATCCTTGTTATCTTTCTGAAGATACTTGGCAGGCCTGGAGAGAGCAGGATAATAAAGTGTGACTGCTTTTTTTTTTTTTTTTTTTTTTTTTTTAGCTTTCCAGATGTTGAGAGATTTCTATAGAGCTAGATAGCCAATCGGACTAAGGAAGACAGGCGGCATGTCAGAATAATGGATCATACAGCTTCTTGCTAAGAATGATACAATGTCCCCATAATGCTTGCTGTTTCCAATGTCCTTGAGTTTCTAAGCACCCTGAAACCCCAGTGCAAGAGTCACATGGATGACACTACCCCTGGATGACACTACCCCAGAGAAGTTCCTAATAAAACAGTATTCCATTAATTGCACACAGAGAACTATGAACAGTCTTTTTAAATGTCTATGTTAAGTTCAACCAAAAATTCTTTGTCAGTCATCATCACCATTCATGCTTGTTTGAAACCCAAACTGTCAAAATACCATGAACTTTCCAAGAATAATTGCTGAATCACAAGAAATGACTTAAGGATAAATTTCCATGACACTGCATCCATTTTCCTACTCAGCCACTTGAACAGCAGTGTTGTCTACAAGGTCAAAATACTGCAGAGGAAAAATTGAAGCAGATGGGTCCATTTTCTTCCTGGTCCTCTGTCTCTTGCCTCATCTGTACAATGGAAATATGCTAAAACTGCAAGAGTTGAGAGGCTCAAGTTGAATAATGATGTGAAGACCTTTTTATTTTTATGTACACTGTATTACTAAATGCTTTTTAAAATATTTTTAAAGCATTCTTTTTTTTTTCAACCTTTATTTTATTTATTTATTTTTATGTGGTGCTGAGGATTGAACCCAGTGCCTCACAAGTGCTAGGGAAGCGCTCTACCACTGAGCCCCAGCCCCAGCCTGCTAAACGCTTTTTTATAGGTAGTGTTAGTGTACAGTTTCTATACTGAGATAAAGACTCTTGTCTTATCCAAAATAATCATTAACTTCCTCATGAGTATTATCACATTATATAATATAGTCATGAGAGGCTTTGAAAATTACTTATAAAATATAATTAAGTCAAGCTGAGCCAAGTCTTCTACCTGATACCCAAATTCTTAAACAGAATTTAAATTCAAACCTTTGAGTATTCGAAATCATAAAAAAACAAGATGTTTTGTCAACATTTATGTTGCTTTGTGTTTTATTTCCCCCTTCCCTGTTAGAAATAAATTTTATAGGCTCATAAAATTATAGCATTTTATAGCTGGAAATGGCTTTGTTTTGCAGATGAGGAAACTTGAAGCCCAGAAATTTACAATGAACTAAGAGGTCTGGGAGCTGCTTTGTCTACACATTTGCTCACTCTTGTATCCATGGTCTTACAAAGACTGCATAAAGGGAGAGCTCTATCTCTTGAGACTGCAGGAAACCCTTAGGTCAGTCATTCTCCACTCTGTGTTTCACTCTGTGGTGCCTGAGGACCAATAGAATCATGATTCATGAACATCTTTAAGATTTTGGATGGATCTGAAACATGAAGAACTACCAAATCAGAATGTGATTTCAAAAATAGATAGGTGAGACAGAATATAGAATTATACAAAACAGTGAATACAAATACAAGTAAAAAAATATTAGGCTTCTTAGGATCAAGAAAATACTAGGTTTTAAAAAATTTAGTCAGCAGAGTTGTAAAAGCAGGATACATGGGTGAATCTTATTTAACAGTAAAGAAATTGCTGAATCAACTAAAAACTAATGGCAAGAGGCCTCTCTGCCCACAGCAGGGAAGAAAGACGATGTCATTGCAAAGCACTCCAAAGGGCCAGCATTATCCTAGACATAGAAAATTAGCTTCTTTATTTTTGAATTGTTTAGATTGCCCAAATAA
Source organism: Callospermophilus lateralis (assembly GCF_048772815.1). Lineage (NCBI taxonomy): Eukaryota > Metazoa > Chordata > Mammalia > Rodentia > Sciuridae > Callospermophilus > Callospermophilus lateralis. The sequence goes on along the minus strand of NC_135313.1, from coordinate 53,869,387 downwards.
AACAGGAAACTGACAACCAAGATCCTAAAATAAGGGGTTTTAAGCAACATCAAGCAAAGATTGAGACAAAATTTTCAGATATTTTTCTTGTCATAGATTGCCACTTCAGATTCTACCCACACATTATAATTTCCTCTGCCATAAAAATGGCAAACATTTCAATGAATTTGGTCACAAGATAGAAACTTCTTCTGCAGTTAGGTACAAATAAAGGTTGAGGATGAAAAATGTTTATAAAAATTAATAAGATAAGGATTCTGTCCTGAAAATGATCCCAGTTTAACCATTTCATTTGATAGGTGTACCAAGATTTGAATTGCAAGGTAGAAACTGGCAGGTGTGATGGAATGAATGGCAAATGAGAGCATCCCTTTTACCCAAAGGACAGATAGGATGGCTCATGGACAGAGGGGCAATTGAGCAGGGTCAGATGGATTATGCATTGTTAATTTTTTTAAAAATGATACTGGGGACTGAACCCAGGTCTGCTCTACCACTGAGCTACATCCACAGCCCTTTTTATTTCAAAACAGGGTCTTGCTAAGTTGCCCAGGCTGGCCTTGAATTTGTAATCTTCTTGCCTCAACCTTCTGAGCAACTGGGATGACACCACAGCACCTGGCTGTTAGGACTTTAAATAAGCAAAGACGAAGAGAAGGATGGGAACAAAGTTAGAACAGGACAGGGGGAAGCAGAAAACACCAAATAGAACTAGTGAAGGGCAGGGAAGTGGAAGTGTGGGAAACAGGCTGGAAAAGTGAACTGGAGTTCAGAGTTCAGGGTACTTCTAATGCCAAATTGAAGAACCGAAGTAGAATCTAGAGGTTTATAGAAGATGCTAAGCTTTGTGAGCAAGAACCAGGCACCAATGGAAAGGAACTGTTCATCTGGCAGCAGGGTTTGGGCTGGATTTAGGAGAGGGTTGAGAGAAGGAGGCAGGGAGCCTAGACAGGGGTTCAGTGTGCAACCACTGTCTGCAGGGAGGAGGGGGGCGGGTCCCAAAACAAAATGGATGGGACAGCACCTGAGGGCATTGCGGAGAGGATCAGTGGTGACTGTGCAATTATATCCAAAGCATGCAGCTTCAAAGTGAAGGCAAGGAACGGGCAGGCGTAGCTTCTGTGTGTACTGAACCACCGGTGGAGGAAATGCCAAGCATTATGACTGAGGTGAGGGGCTACCTGCTCACATCTAGTTACCCACAGCTTGAATCAGAGGGAAACCAATAAGGAGGTAGAGTGAATCAGCCCCAAATGCCCCAATGTTCTGGAAGGTTCCGATGCCTTTGGCCTCTGTAGTTCCCTTCACGGTTCAGGGATCAGGGCTTCACTGGGCCATGCTATGTATGGCTGGGCACAGAGCATTTTGGACTTGTCACTGCTCTGCTTCCTGACACTCTGAAACCAAAAATGAACAGCTCTTTATTTCACTGCCTCAGGTTCAGTCCGTGGGCCTCCCAGTGTGACATGTGGGGAATGCAGGAACTCCCCTGTTTTAATGAAGGGGCTGGAGAAAGGTGGGAGGAAGACTTCCAGGCCCATTCTTCCTCCAGGGAAAGGAGACCTTCATAGTGACCTTCTGGAGAGCTGTCCCTGCTTTGTTTTCAAATGGAGAGAAGTGACAAATTGTGGCTGTATAAGTTGATCTGAGGGGAGGTCAGGGTCATCCCAGGATGTATTTGGGTCAGGCGGGTCCTTGAAGGGCCCTCAATTCGCAGCCGCTTAGCTCAGCGGTAGGAAAGGCCAGCCTGGGCTTGCGGACGGGGCTCCCTCACACCACCCCCGCCCCAGCATCTTCAATGCTCAAGAGTGACAAAGTACAACCATCTTTTTTCTGATGTGGCATTTGATTAAGACACAATTCATAAAGAGAATCAGACACTTGAGCACAAAGCATGCCTCATATTTATGGGTGGTCCTGAGCAGTGCAGGCCCTGCTGGCCCTTCCTTGGGAGCAGAGGGTACCCTTTAGCGTGCTGAGGCAGCTGTTTCCTCTGCAGTCAATTTCCTGGTGAAGGTTCAATAACTTTCCCTGCTGGTAAAAAAAACTTGGATATTAAACTTGGCATAAATACTATTTAAAGTCAAAGCAACCCCTTAAATTCAAGAGGCGGGGACAAGGAAAAAGACAGAAGAGGTTAGATCTAAAGTGATCCCCAAATTCCATGCATACTGCTGCCAAGCAATTTTTGATACATCCTTAGAAATAAGCTGAGGTGAACTGGAAACCATTTCTGAGAGTTCCGAAGGTAGCATTTCATAAACTGAGAACTGAGACTGTAGAGAAACAAGAGAAAGCTCTGAGTCCCTCTCAGACACTGAAGTCCTAGATCCCCCTGGGCTTCAGAAGAACCTCTGCAGAGGCCTCTGCGGTGCCTGGCTCCACCTCCCCTTCTCAGCCTTCCCTGAAGCCCTGGGCTTGGGTAAATGCCATGATGTTACTTGCTTCCTACAGAGCGCATTCCTCCTCTGCAAGAGACTACTGCAAGGAGTGGCCAGGGCAGTGGCTAGCCCAAGTGGCACCTTTGGGCCAATTAGAGGGAGGAGCAACCACTGGAGGAAAGGCTTCCCCAGCAGGGGGTTGTGGCAGCTCCACTCCTGCCTGCTCCTGCAGGGACCCTCGCGTGGGCACATCTACTGGCATCACTGAACTAGTAGGCCTGTTGCCTGGTGCTTCTTACTACATGCATGAGATATTTCATGGGTAGAAGTGTCTTCCCAAACGGAGATTATTTAATAATAACAATGAAGATTAGAAAATCACATCCCTTTACTCAGTCTGAGGAGGAGGCTATAAGATCCAATTTTTGAGGCAGCTGTTCTTATTTCAGTGTGTAAAGGCCACAAAAAGTATCTTCTTGGTACTTTGTTTTATACTTTACCAGGGTATTAATTTGCGACCTAGGCATTAACATTGAAATTTGAAATATATAAGAAGTAATCCGAACCCAAACAGCCAACTTGAGTTATTGGCATTTAATTACTGAGGTAGTTACAGTGCTGTAAACAAGTTCATCTCTGATGATGCAGCTGTAACCCATGCAGTTCTGAATTGAAAGAAGGAATGATAGAAGATGGCAATATAACACAAGAATGTCCATGAGTTGGTTTTAATTGGTAAACTGGCAGTTTATAGTGATAACCGTTTGGTCTGTCCACCGCATTGGAATCCAAGGAAAGTCCATAAAATCACAGGAGCATATAATTGGTGTACTAAACTCATTTTCTTATGTTATCACAGCTGGCATCTTCAGGTTATTAAAAGCCTTTAAACCAGCCATCTTCAAAGAGATCTAATTGTCAATATGGTCTTTATACATTATTCCTGTTACCATAGAGTGGAAGAGATATAAACAGGCACTAAAATCTGCACAAATTTTCTGTATACAACTTTCTTATTTCAAGTTCATGGAAGATCAGTAAATGTTAATGATGATAAAGAGCACTCTTCAAACTCTGGTTTCCTCATTAGATGCACAAGGCAATCAACCCATAAAGAATAATTTATTAACATTATAGCCTGAATCAGTCTTAAAAAAAATCAACAATAGCTTGTTCGTTCAGTTCCAGGAATTTCTGTGATCTTTTCATAAGTAGCCCACAAATAGGACTCTTTTTTGATATATAAGAACTAGGAAATGGAAGCCCAGGTTTTGACATTCTTGGATGAGTAGAATTCCAGTTGGACAGTTCTAGACACTTCTAGAAAGGTTTTCATACTCAAATCCCATTATGATACATCTGGGGAAGCCTGGGCTTCCACTGAGGTCTGTCAGATGTGTGTGTATGAACTTCCAGGTCTTTTTGAGCATTAGATGATGATATCAGTTTCTTCTCAAATCCTGGCTTAATCTCTGAATCACTGATCACTGATCCCAGCTAAGCATAATCAATTGCATTGGGACTCAGTTATCCTTTAGCTCATGAAATCTTCTGTTAAATCTAATTTCAGATTTCCAATTGCTGCACTTTTTTTGTTGTTGTTGTTAATCACTATCTTTGTTAAACAGTACTGCAGGTAGCAAAGGTTACAATATATTTGAATGTAAATATGGCTTGTCTGTATATACTGGCCAAAACAAAGCATTTCATTACTGTTACTCAGTGAGCTGTAGAGGGGAAAACTGCCATTGCTTTTACTCCAGCCTGGAATTTTTGTAAATGCTTTTCACTGTGTGCAAGATTATTTTAAGCTCACTACATTTTAATGTTATTGCCACAGTTATAATAGACATCAGCTACCAATTATGATAATGTTTTATTTACATTATATATAAAGAAAAAGCCATTTGGTTAAAATTATCTACTATATCTCAATTACATTGTAATAAGATACCAGCTAATATCTTTCAGGATAAAATCTGGAGTAAATCAGTTAAGTTAATAATCTTGATAATTTTAAGATGAAATAACCCTTTGTTCTCAAATTTAAATACTTCATATTTTTAGTATGTTTGTGAAGTAACAATAAAATAGTGTAGCAAACTCTAAGACAATGGAGTTTCCCTTACTCTAAGCAAAGAATTAAGCCTGAATGTAGGTCAATAACCTCCAGAAAGTTAACTGCTATGGATTTTGGCCTGCTATGGCTCTGGACAGCTCCTATTAAGTACCTTAAAGTCATATATAGTTCATTGTGAGCTTTGCTGTTTTCTCCCTGTCTGTCCCTTACCTCTTTAGCCATGATGATAATTATAATAATAGCAAAAATACAATAATAGAACATTAAATAAGCATTTTAGAAGGAATTTGTGTGTTTTCATAAATAAGACTTCTAGGTAACTAAACTTTTTAACTGATCATAAAAGCATAAAATTTCATTTACAAATATTTTATGTACATATTTATGGATACCCATGCGATGTTCTAATACTTGCATACTAAAGTTTATTAGTTATTAAAGAGAAAAAGCTTTAAATATTTTGATAAAAATATCTATAAAATTTATATAACTTAGGTAAAATATGAAGAGCATGAAATGATCATGTATTACCATGTTTCTAACATTTTATTAATGACTGTTTTGTGTTTTAGAATACGGACGCTCTTTGGATTTATTTAGCCATTCATTCATTCATCCACTCAACAAGTGTTTATTCGGTGTTACTATATTCCAAGATATATAAAAGGCAATAGAGAGAGAGCTGGGAACACAAACATATGAAAAGCTATGCCTTGACGGAGCTCACTCTCTAGTCAGTGTGTGCTATGGTGTGACTGTGTCTCCCAAATTTTGTCCCCAGTGGAACAGTGTTGGGAAGTGGGAGCTTTGGGAGGTTAGTGGGTATGAGAGCTCTTCTTTCATAAATGGATTGATCCATTCACTTATTAAAAGATTATTGGCTTATTGAAAAGATGGCTTTGTCACAGAGCAGATCTTTGTGGAATGCTTGCTCTGTTTGCCATGTGATATCCTCTGCCATGTTTTTTTTTAATTTGTATTGTTGGTTGTTCAAAACATTACATAGTTCTTGATATATCATATTTCACACTTTGATTCAAGTGGGTTATGAACTCCCATTTTTCCTCTGCCATGTTTTGAAGCAGCAAGAAGGTACTCCCCAGAGGCTGAGCAGTTACCAGTACCATGCTCTTGGGGTTCTCAGCCTTAAGAACTATGAGCTAATGAACCTCTACTCTTGATAAATTACTGTTTCAGGTATTTTTGAATAGTAACAGAAAACAAACTAAAATAATATACAGGATGTTTGCTTTACAAGGGCCCTGACTGCTGTGGTTTTTGTTGCTCCATATCCTTCCTCTGTTGTCAGCCGTCACCTCTTGCTGGCACCATCTCGCCTTTCGATCTGGGGTACCATTGTGGGTCTTTTCCCTAAGCATCTGTCTAACCAATATTAAATCACAACCCTGGATGGATCCCAAGCAGCTTATCATATACCTGCTGTAGTTGTGCAGCCCTTCTGAGGAATTCTCCTATCCCTACCCTTAGTGTTTGGAGTCTTATCCCCTTTTGTTGTTCATCTAATTCAGTTCTAATAATCCGATTCAATTATTGTGCCCAAAGGCCTCTGTGCCATTTTTCCCCCCAGAAGGATAAATGCATGCATTTATATGTAACTGTGACGGTTGGAAGAAAAGCCATCACCGAGAAATATTACATATTAATACTACAGTACATAACATGATCTTTTTATGGCTGTGGTAGATTTTCCTGCTGATTCTCTAAACCTCCACAAAAAGTTAAAAATGAAGACACCAGCTGGGCACAGTGATACATGCCTGTAATCCCAGTGAGGCTGAGGTAGGAGATTGCAGGTTCAAAGCCAACTTCAGCAACTTAGTGGGGCCATGAACAACTTAGTGAGATCCTGTCTCAAAATTAAAAAGAAAAAAAAAGGGCTGGGGATATGGTTGGGTGGTTAAGTACCCCTGGGTTTAGTTCATGGTATAATCAATCAATCAATCAATTAATCAATCATCAATCAATCAATAGAAAAATGAAGACACCAAGACTTTCAAATGATGAAAATCAGTTTCTCCTATGTTTTGGCCTTTGCTAAACACTGCCTGGTACAATTGCAAGTGAACAGTAAATTAGACATAAACCCAATGACAAAACCAGGTGTCCTAATTGTTACTGTATCACAGATTCGCGCCCCCCCCCCCCGCCCCCCGCAATCCTGCTTACCTAATAAATGGGAAGAAATAATGAATCATTTAAGAGATCATGAGCGTGTTACTCAGTTATATATAAGTTCTCTTCCCCTTGAAAATGGAAGTATCCAAACACATTGCCCAGGTCTAGTCCTTCAACTCCCAGAGGGCAGGACTAATTTTGTAGAGGCAAGTGACAAAGGGTCAGGAGGCCAGGCAAAGCTTAATTTTATGCATTAATAGTGCAATTATTTCCTTCCTTACCTTAAACTTGTCAACTTCAGCTTTTGAACATGTTGCATGGTATGATAGCACCTGATTCAGAAGAAAAGAAAAAAAAACTTTAACAACTAAATATGATAATATTTTCTGAAATTCGGGTTTAAAAATGAGTTCTACTCATGTTTATCACCTTGACTTAATAGTAGATTTTAATTTATGGAAGAAATTTTATATTAATCATCTGTGACACAGATTAAAGGTTACTTTGTAACAAGATTTTTCTATAGGTAGTTATTTCATTAAAGGGATAACGTGGCTCAAGACCACAGTTAACAAAGGATGTGAATACTTATCTTGTGAAATGCTCTGGAAAATAAGTAAATAGTGTGTGTGTCCGGTGGCAGAAGCCATGGGTGTCTAACTAAACTTCCATTCCCTCACCTGTTCTCCCTTGCCTGCTTATGTTATACAGGATAGATTACATTGTTAAGTATTTGAAACCCATTTTTTGTTAGAGGATTATAGTCCCTTGCACTATTGACATCAGCTGTAGCATGTGATGTGCTCTGGCCAATGGAATGTGGGGAGAAGTGACAGATGCCATTTTTGAGCAGTATCTTGAAGAATGATCATATGATTCTGACATCTCCTTTTTCCCTCTATTATGGAAAGGGCATGGCCCAAAAGGGCTTCACCTTCAACCTGGAACCCAAAATAAAGAAGACACATTGAGCAGAGTCATAGCTAGCGTACAGCTGATGACATGTCATGTGAGCAAGAAATCAGCCTTTGTGGCTTATCACCACATCATAACTCACTGCAACAGAGGCTTAAATGCAAAACAAAACAAAACAAAACAAAACCCAATTTGCAGGCTCTGAGCAGCTCAGGGTGGTCATGTGAGGTGGTCAGGTGCTCTGGTCAGGGAAATGTGGGTGGGAGTGTTGGGGCTACCTCTTTCATTTCCTTTTCCTCCCTCCCTGGAATTCAGTTGCAAGCCCAGAGGGGAGCAAAATCTGGTGTCCATCAGGCGCCACCCATGACTGTGACTGCCAGCTTGTGTAAACAGTTGAGCAGGGAAGGAAAGAGAAGAAAACCAGGCCATGGGCTTCCCTGCCCCAGGATCCTTGTTTTGTGGGACAAATAAACATATCTGTTTAAGCCAGATATATTACAAGGCATTTATATATACATATGCAGACACACATGTATGATACATACATGTTATATGTTTTATTAACCAAACTCATTCCTTATCTGTACGAATCTAAAAGAAAAAGTCTGGAAAATCCTTCTACCAATCTTAGAGAATCATAATTTTTCTCTGAAAAGTAATTTAGCATTTCCCCAATCTAATTAGCCACAGAACTCCATTTTGGATTACATATTCATCTAGTAACATACCAAACTAATAACCAAGAACTTGGATAAATTGGGCACACTCTGTATGATTGAAGCATACAACAACAGACAAAATGGAGACTGTCTCCTCGTGGTTAGAAAACAGCCTGTTGAACCACGCTGCCAGGGTGGCTCCACATCTAACTCCTGCAAATTCAGGTAATCTCCATGAGCTTTGCTCATAGAACAGTATATGAATGGTCCTATAGAGTCATCTTCAGATTAGCAGCAGTAAACTACTGAAAATCTGAGGTTCTACATGAAAATGCTAATAAGGGGATATTTTCAATTAAAAAAAAAGAGTAGAATGCATTGTAAGATCTGTAACAGTTTCTCAACATTTAATGAAAATACAGTAAAATTCATAGGTATGGATATAACAAAAAATGATTAGGTTGTAAGTTGTTTCAAGGGTTATTTTCTAAAGTTTCCTTGAATTAAATAATATCTTCTCTCTCTTTGCAAACATTTATCTCACTGACTTTACTTCTTTTTCCACCTTTGGAAGAGACTCACAAAAATATTGTATTGAGAGATAAATGTTTTCTCTGAGGCTTGGTTATTAAAATTAAAGTGATTTTTCTACTGAGAAAATGTTAACCATGGAGATATTTCATGGGGATGTGTGTGTACTTAATAGACTTCTTAGGAAGATTAAATGCAATATTATACGTTGAATACCTGGTACACAAACAATCAACTTATAATTAATTTATTATATTAACAGTCACTAAAACTCTACCCAACAGATATTTGGCTGTCTATCATCATATGAATTTTATTGATTCATGATTATTAATAGACATTTTCAATGCAAAATAAGCAAATAGACCTTGGGGTTTTTTTTTGGTTGGACTTTATTATGAAAAAACCTAATTTTTCTATGGTTTCTTTTTGTTTACAAGTATCTTTTTGCAGGTTAAATCTTCAAAAATTGTCAAATCTCCAAAATAAAAACAATGAAAACCCAAATTCAAGTTGCAATTCAAAATCTCTGCCACCAGGTGGTGCTTACTCAGGCGTTTATTATCTAAAGCTTACTACCCCTCCTTGTTTAAAATTGTTCCCCACTTCCTTTATTATACAAAATAAACCAAAAGCTATTTGCTCCACTAAATTGAAACTGTTTGAATCAATGAAGTAAATTATTATTACATATTAAGATTTTCTGCTCATTTAAAATTAGTTTCTTTTGTTTGTTATTGAGGTGTAGGAGTTCTTTGTATATTTGGGATTCAAGACCTTTGTATATTTGTATATTCAGATATTTTTTTCAGAAATATTACCTCCCAGTATGTGACTTATCTATTAATTATTTTTTCCTTTTTTTGAAATGGGGTCTCATTATGTTGCCCAGGCTGGCCTCAAACTCTTAGCTCAAGCAATCCTCCAGTTTCAGCCTCCCAAGTCACTGGGACTATAGGTATGCACTGCTATAACTGGCTATTTTAATGTCTTTTTAAAAACAGAAGTTTTAAATTTTGATTTAGTGTACTTGACAATTTTTATGGTTGTTGTTTTATGTGTCCTTTCTAAGAAATATTTTGTACTTCTTCCCCAAGTTGAAGATATCTTGTGCTGCCTTCCAGAACTTTATAATTGTCTTTAATGTTTAGGTGTATGATACACCTGAAATTAAATTTGTGTATGCTGTAACATTAAGATTTAAGGAAATCATTACTTGTTCATGATTCTCAAACTGGAGTAGTTCCTTATCTTAATCCTTGCCCACCTCTCCTGCTAGACTAAAAGCACCATGAAGGAAGAATTAGCCCTACTAGTCACCAGTGTATGCCCTGTCCCTAGGAGTATACCTGATACTTAGTTAGCACTCAGTGTGTTTGATGAATCAGGAAATGAAAAATAAAATCAACTTGAAAGAAAACAGCTCTATTTCTCGTATTTTTCTGTTTGTTTATTAGTGGACTGAATTGGTGCCATTTAGTGGATGAAATCATAGTATATATTAGATATGAGCAGTATGTGTAGGGCTGTTAGATCAGGCAAATAAAAACACAGGATGCCTAGTTAAACTTGAATTTTAGAGAAATGATAAATACTATTTTGGAGATATTTATACTAAAAAAAAAAAAAGATTTGCCATTTATCTGAAGTTCAGATTCACAAGGCATGCAGTGTTTTATCTGGCAACCCTACTTCTACCCACTCCAAATCAAGAAGGCTGGAAACAAATCAGGAGAAGGCTGAATCATATTCCAACATATTCTTGTTTTTCCTTTCAATATATCACACCCCTCCCAGTGACTTTTTCTTCACAATATTTAAAAGCAAGTTTATCACATGCCTTGAGTCTGGAATACTTTCTGCAATGCTGTTGTTATGAGTTGAATTGTGTTCCCCGCCATGCCAAATTCACTTTCTGAGTTCCTAACCCTCAGAATGTGGCCATATTTGGAGATGGGTTCTTTAAAGGCAAAATTAAGATATAATGAGGTCATATGAGTGGGCCCTAATCCAACATGACTGGTGTGCTCATAGAAGAGATTAGGACAAAGACAATACACACACTAAGGGGTGTCCAAGTAAGGACACAGCAAGAAGATAGCCATCTGCAAGCCGAGGAGAGAGGCCTCAGAAGAAACCAAACTTACCAATACCTTGGACTTGGATTTTTAGCCTCCAGAACTGGAAGAAAACAAATTGCTAGTGTTTACGCCATCCAGTCTTGGTATTTTGTTAAGGCAGCACTAGCAAACTAAGACAGCCACATAATTTTATTGATGTAATATGTGTAACAAAATTGAAGGGAATAGATCAAAAGCAATTCCTGATTACTTTTAGCATAGCCAATATTCAAAAGAAATATTCTAACATAGATAATATTATATGGTACAGTTAATAACTAAGAATCAAGCAAATTTCTAGTTGAGAACAAAATTTAATAAAGAATGGTATATTTTTAAGTATTACATTTAAACTTTCTTGGATAAGTTATAAAGATTTCTTCATAATTCCAGGCTACATTAATTTTATAAGCTACTTGAATTCCCTAAATTTTTATATTTCATAACAAGTATCTAGTACACCATATGCTTTAGAAAATCATATCTTTGATCAAGCAAAAAAAGTTTTCATTAATGCTTCAAAATAGTCTTGAAGAAAGAGTCATTTGCAAAATCTAGTGATATATAGACTGTCTTTATGAGAAGCACTGGTAGGTTATGAGAGCTCAGTCATAACATACACACTAGTTAATTTTTTTGACAGCTAAATAAAATGTGTATAAAGCTTACATACAAAAGTAAACAGTTGATCCAGAGAACACTTGACGAATGTTAAACTTTCACAAAAAAAAAATTTCTATCCCAGATAGATTTATTTTTTGTATGGGTGTTAATTTAGAAAATATTTTAAAGTCAAAACCAGTGACTCAGTTTTGGTGGTGAACTCTGACTTAAGAATTCTTTATAGTTTCTAAAATAAATCACTATTTGCAAAACCCTGCAACTTCAATTAACTTTTGGATTGAACTTGCTTCTAGCAAAATGAAAAAAGCAAGATAAGGCAATTGTCAGATTCATCAAAGACAGAGCAAAGAAGGCCATTTTTTTGGGTTGAGTTTGCACAGCAGGAAAAAGACAATTAAATGTATTTCAAAGGGAAAGCAATGAGCAGGGCTATGAAATAGGACACTGTATCAAGCTTTGGCCTCTGCCACATGCATTTTAAGACTAGAGCCAAATGCTTGTCTTGCAATCCCAGGAAATGCCCCAGAGTAGTTGAGGGCAGACCTCTCACACCAATTGTTTTGATTGTTCACTTGTTAAGGATCTGGGTAGTTGCTCCCAGATTGATAAACGAACCACCGAAGAAACCAGCAGAGGGGAGCATAAATGCAAAGAACCACTTAACAGAGTGGGGGCACAAAACCACTGAGGACCCAGACTGGTACTCTCAGAAAAGGACTGCATGAATATTCACTGATACGTTTACAGCTTTGGTGGCAAAGTGGCACTTGGTAACTCTTGGAAACTGAATTGACATCAAATTAAGCCAGACTGGTCTGAAGTAAAATCCCAAATAATTTAAATTCTCTGAAGAGATAAAGAAGCTTTGCTGTCAGCAGTAGTTCTTTAGCCAGGAAAGGTAACAAACCCTAAGAGATGAAAAGCCACTTTACTTGCAGTGACCTGACAGAGTGTCATCTAGCTGTGTAAAGCATCATACTCCAGGTCTTCTTAACAAGCTGATGACAGAATTCAAACACATGGCTACTGAACGGATATTCGGAAACCGAGAAATCCTCAGCTTCTATTGTCAAATATTTCAGAAACTACCTGCTGCCTACTGAAATAAGAAGTTCAAAAATGTACTTCAGATTTTTGTATTCAGATAACTGATATCACTCTGTGATCTGTTATCAAGACATTCAGAACATTTCTTTACATAAAAATAGTTTAAAAAATCTAAGAATTTGAACTTTCAAAATTTAAAGTGGAATAAAAGGTGCCTGCTGAATCTGGAAGCAATAAGTGCAATATTTAAACAATTGAGTGATCTTAGGATCAGCTACTTTTTAGTTACTGCATGTGGGAAAGAAGGGTGACACTTGTCATCTCAACATGTATTTCTGGGGTAGTTACTCTGTATAAATCATTGGGCATCTTATTGCCATCCTGGCAAATACATTTTATGTGAAGCCTCAACTTTATTTGGTTGCTAGTTGCTGCAGAAGCACTTGCTGGAAGTGGCTGTTGAAGCCAAAGGAGGGGCTCAGCAGAAAGGTGTGTTGTGATCCATTAGTGATGTGTTCCAAAAACACTGGGAGGGAAGAGTGGTGATATGTGTGCTGCGTAGCTGTAAGCACGAGACCTATTGGATCAAACTCATTCATTAAGGACTCTGCTGATGAAAGATGTTTTAATCACTTTTATTCACTGCTTCAACCAAAGACCTGACAGAAACAATTAGCAGAGGAAAAGTTTGTTTGGGGGCTCAAGGTTTCAGAGGTCTCAGTTCATAGATTCCATTGCTCAGGGCCTGAGGTGAGGCAGAACATCATGATGGAATGGTGTGCCAGAAGAAAGCAGTTGGGAACATGGCACCAGGGGGCAGAGAGAGCTCCACTCAGCAGGAACAAAATATATGCCCCAAAGGTATGCCCCCAGCCATATCCTACCTGCTTACAGTTACCAACCAGTTAATCCCTTTCAGCAGATTAATGCTCTGGTTAAGATTCTCATAATCTACCTCTAAGCTCTCTTGCATTGTCTCACACGTGAGCTTTTAGGGGATATTGAAGCCAGAATTAAAGATAGGCAATGGACCTTTATTATTATTATTATTATTATTATTATTATTTTGTGGAGCATGGGAAGAATAGATGAATTCTAGATAGGGCAGAGAGGTGGGAGGGAAAAGGAGGGGGCAGGGGATTGGCAAGGAAGGTGGAATGTGATAGACATCATTATCCAAAGTCCATGTATGAAGACACGAATTGGTGTCGACATACTTTATATACAATCAGAGATATGAAAAATTGTGCTGTATATGTGTAATAAGAATTGTAATGCATTCTGTTATCTTTTATTTTTAAAAAATCAATAAAAAACCATAACAGAGTAATGCTAAAAACAGTTGATACATTTAATCAAAGGGTCTTTAAGACTGTCTCAAAGAAACAAATAGAGAAGCCTTTTGGAAAAATTAAAAAAAAAAAAAAGATAGAGAGAATAGAGGTAAATTTGGTTCTGGAAAATTGGAGACCACCCCTGAGGAATTAAAAGGTTAATGCCTTCAGAGCCCTTCCTCCACTTTTATCAAGATAATCTGCCCATCCCACAAACTTTTGCTAAGGTAACCTGTCCCAGGAATTGTCCCTCCCTACAGGGAGTTATAAAAGTTGTTAATTAATGTCTCCTAGGCTGCTTCCTGCCTGGGTTACTGTATTTGGCCATTCCCCTGCCCATCTGCTTCTCACCTTTGGGCCACCTCCCCCCCCCATCTCCTGGGCCTAGTCATGTATGGAGGAAGGAGAAAAGGAGAGAGATAAGAGGGAAGAAAACAGGAGAACAAAGAGAGTCTAGGATGTATAAAAGGGGCAGGACACCCTCACTTCTGGGGATACCAGGATACCAGCTATGACCCCTTTCTCCCTCCCAGGAGAAGTCTGTGTTACTCCTTTTTAATAAACCCTGCTTTATATGCTTGCCTCGCTGTGCTTCTCTAATGTTGTACTTCAACATGTGAGGAAGCAGGACTTGTCACTGATAACCTGCAGTATCAACTTCTGATATCTGAACCATAATAAAAAAAGGTGTAAAAAATATTCTGAGAAAATCTTAGATGTCTAAATTTCAATGACTAAAAATGTACTTAAAATATAGATGTAGTTTTGATCTTCATTTTCATCTGTATTAACAAATTTGTGTTGAGATCAACCTACTAGCTCTGTGACCAGCCTCCAATCCTCTGTGATATAATAAACAGTTACTGCAGGTAAGAAGCTAAATTTCCACTTAACTAATAGAAGGGTAAAACAAAATTGCAACTAGGAGAAAGTACCATGTTCTCCCTGGGTGGATATAATAAGATCACTTAAAGGCACTTAAAAGAATAGCCTTGGTTTTGAAAAAACAGGCTTAAATTTATATTGAAATAGGAAGAAAACAAAAGCATATATCAAACTGTGCTCAGGAGGATAAGAGTAAAAGGAACTTTCCAAAGAGTTTTATGGATGAAATCTACCTTCACAGAAATCTGCTCCCACCCTTACAAGAAGCTTGGATTTCTAGATTAATAACTGTCCATCTTGATTGGATTCTCCTATAAGTAAATTTCTGGAGAGAATAAATATGCATTTTTTTCATTTTGTTTCATTTGAAAAGTTTGATAGACCCCTGGATTTAGGATGAGGAATGTATCACTTACTCACCCTACTCACAGATTTAACTTAATCACCACATTATTACCCAGATTAAAACTTAATACCAGGGACAAATCTCCAAATATCAATCTAATTTTAAAAGTAAGCCTTTAAACTGGCTTCATAAGTCTAAATACTACTGTTAGCTAGTGTATATTAACAGCACTGACATTCATTTGGCAGTTGCCCAAAGTATCTTTCACCCTTTGCCCACAAACTGCTAACTACTGGTAACTGCATTTGCCAGAGAACAAACACTCTGCAACTTCATCCAGATTATGATGTGTGACAGATTAAGAAGGCCACATATCCTTGGATGTTCCTCCTATGAGAGGTGGAATCTCTGTCCCTTCTTCCTTCTGGATGAAGTACATTGTGGTGGCGTCACTAATAACAAGATATGCAATAATGCTGTGTGCCAGTGGCCTGGGCCCGGGACTTCAGAAACTGGAAGCTTCTATTTCCTGGCTCTTGAAACAGTTTCTCTTACAGCCAGGAGCCACTGTTTATAAGATTTATTTACCTGTGAGAAGTTCAGCCACTCAGAGAAGCCTGAGGGATGAAGTACCAAGTAGAAGAAGAGAGACCAAAGAGCACCATGAAACCACATGTGTGGATGAAGAAGCTACCAGGACATGGCCCAGAGCAATGGGGTTGGCCATCCATAGTCTGAGATCTCTGAAACCTTGAGCCAAATAAACATATCTTCCTCTTATCAGGTCTTTTGGTCACAGTGGTGAAAAAGCTGACCAAAATAATGTGTTACCAGTTAATACACCAACATGGGGAAGCAGTATAGTTTGGCTTTGGAGCAGAGGGACTTTGTGATAGCTTGAGCTTATAATCCTGGCTCCCCTGGTCCTGTAACCTTGGCCTAATTACTAGCCTAAGGTTCAGTTTCTTCATTAATTTAAAGGTGAAAAATATCTGCATTTTCTAATCAATTTCCCCTAGCCAGAGCAATATGAAGGATTCCATCTAACTTCAAGGGAGGGAGGAAGTGTAATCCTACTATGGGTCCTGAAGGCAGAGAACCTGAAATATCAGGCTGTAATGGTTGCCAAAAGGGGTTGAGCAGTCAAGTACAAGTTGGGTTACAACTGTGTTTAAAACCAGGGCAAATGAGTTGATCTATGAACTCTACCGTATGAATTTTATTTTTTATTTTTTACTTTTGCTGACTTCCTGATTCTTGCCTGTGTTTCAAAGAGCTATGTTTGGTAGATTTCCAAATAGGTAATATTATAGTAAATGCTTAGCTATTATTTATATGTAACACATATAATAAATAAAGTATATGACCATTAAATATTGTTGCTTTGACTAAATACATTCTGAGAGTTATATGAGAAAACTACTGTAAAAAACGGATAATGATTGGCTTACTTCTGTTACATAATTGTCAGGAAATAGTTATTAATTTCAATCATTTCACTGTCATTAGGATGAAAGAATGCCTTACTTCATTTGAAAAAGTTTCATGTGGTAATGATTCTTCTAGGTTTTTTAAAGTTTTTAGTAGTCTCTCACAAAGGACCTCAACCATTAACACTTAAATTAAGAAGGTTTTATGATTAATTCTTAGTGTGATTCAATATGACTCTATACATATGCATATTGGACTATAATTTATAACTGTTTTAAAATGAGTGTTCTGTTCCCACAGTTGCATTACTCCCCACATTCTGTTTTAGAGTGAGGCTGTTTTTCTTAATCATGAAGGTTATTAAATGTATCAATGTTTCACAAATGCTTTTCTAATGAACTCCTTGCTTACTTGCTTTTCTCATTTATTAAGAACAAAGGAGGACACAAAATTCTTTTGGACTAATTGAGCAAACTTGGGTTGGTTATTTTTGCTTCTAAAACAACTATAGCATGTGCCAAACCTGCAATTTATATATCTGGAACTATTAGTAGTCTGATTTCATTTAATACCCTATTTTTTGTCTCTCACTATTAAATGTTTACTTATACTTATTTTCTATACCTCTTCCCCAATGATTTTTGCATAATCAATAGGGCTATTACCACGGTTGGTTTATCATTTGACAGAGATACATTGCTTAAATGCATTGGTGACACAGGAACACCATGGAGCGCTTTATGTGGCTTTCTTGGGAGTTTCTTTGAAGTGAAAAGTAAGGAGGGACCAGGCCTAGTCTGATTGGGCTAGTTTTCTGATCCCTGTAACCTTAGAAGCACTTTATGTGCCCCTCCTTGATTTCCACTGATGACCACAGAGGAAAGGGAAGTCCAGTGGTAAGACTGAACAGGACTATTTCCAATCTGTCTTGGCCAAGTTGGTGGCCATGTAGATTGGATTGGATTTGAAGGAGTATGTCAGGAAATGGCAGTTGGGGCTATCCAGATCATATGCCATCCATGCAATCAAGACATTTCTATTGAGGACTTAATTTGGGTCATGCACTTAATTTGGAAGTGCACACAGTTTCTGTCTTAGCGGATTTGTTGCAGCAGCAGACACAGACACTGGAGAGGCAGACATAGGTGTGCATATGACTGCTGCAAAGTCAAGAAGCAAAATGATGAGAGACACAGTGAGCGGGGGTGGGAGAGTGTGCTGAGGTGGCAGGAAAGGTGGGTGGGGATGGATTCTCTGAGGAGATGGTATTTAAGCTGAGACCTGGAAAAATAAAAGAACCATCCAGGACAGGGGTTGGGGAAATCCCTTTGGGGCAGCAGAAGTAGGCTGGAAGTGGTAAGAGAGCAACGTGAGGTGGGGGGAGGGGAGCCTGGAGGTGAGGTGGAAGAGCTGGGCAATCACCAGGTCAGCCAGGGCCTTGGAGGCTGATAAGGCATGTTGTTGGTCCTAGGAAGCCCCTGGAGAATAATAAGCAAGAGACCAACATGATATGGTTAGTTTTCTGATCCCTGTAGCCCTAGAAGCACTTTATGTTCCCCTCCTTGATTTCCACTCCAGAAATGGCCACCACTCGGACTTCTGTGGCATTCATTCCCTTGGTATGTTATGTGGTGTTTTCTGCACTTGATCTTATGTAAGCGGATCCCCATTCCATATAGAAGATATGCCTGCTTGTGAAGGGCGGGCTGGAGGTGGGCAAGAGTGGATGTGGGAGAGATCAGGATGGTGGAAGTGGAGACCCAGATCTCTGCATCAGTGCACAGGGATCTCCCCCCAGAGAGAGAAGGACCAGAGCCACAGGTGCACTCAGCTGGGGTTCTGGTCCCTGCTGGGCACAGAGGGAACAATACAAGAGGCAGAGGGGATGCCCACATACAGGTCCACTGGACCCAGGTGTAGGACTGCTCTCTCTTGTGTGAGTGCCCGGAGCCCACACTGCTGACTAATTCCAGAACCCAGTGATGAGAAGGAAGAGGAGGCTGGACCACTTTCTGGTTCATAGCTTGGCAGGACTAAAACTGCAGATGGTGAATTTCATTACTTGAATATGAGGCAGGGCTGAGGAAACACGATGCCTTTAAAGATTTTTCAGCCAATGAATATGTGAAGTGTGTCAGTAATGTTTAGGAGCCATTCTAGAAGCCAGGCACAGACCAATGCACAAAAGAGACAAAAATTCTTGTCAACATGGAAATATAATGTAGAATGGAATTTTACTCAGCAATAAAAGAGAATAAAATCATGGCATTTGCAGATAAATGGATAGCGTTGGAGAAGATAATGCTAAGTGAAGTTAGCCAATCCCCCAAAAAACAAATGCCGAATGTTTCCTCTGATATAAGGAGGCTGACTCATACTCATAGTCGGGTAGGGAGGGGGAACATGGGAGGAATAGATGAATTCTAGATAGGGAAGAGGGGTGGGAGAGAAAGGAAGGGGCAGGGAATTAGCAAGGTTGGTGGAATGTGATGGACAACATTAAGTAGAGTACATGTATGAAGACACGAATTGGGTGTCAAGATACTTTATATACAGAGATATGAAAAATTGTGGTATATATGTGTAATAAGAATTGTAATGCATTTCGCTGTCGTGTATTTAAAAAATGAATTTATATAAAAAGGAAATACAATGTAGAATGAAGAGACAGGTCAGCGAAGCTAAAGAAGTAAAAATGATAGCATGCAATGAGTACTGTGGAGAAAAACAAAGCAGGGAAGGGAGATTGGGGAGCAGTGATGGAGGGGTACTTGCAAATTTAAATGGGACTATCTATGAAGGTGGTAATGAATAGTGTAAACAAAGACCTGAAGTTGCAGAAAGAATGAGGTGTGGATATGAGGGGAAGAGGTTGCAGGAAGAAAGTGGAAAGACCCTGTGGCAGGGATATGTCTATCTAGTTCAAGGATAAGCAAGGAGGCCAGTGAAACAGAGATGGCAAAGAGAAGGGTAACAGGAGGTTGGAAAGGAGCCAGGGTTTAAATCATGGAGATTCTGGAAACCAACTCGATTTGCCTATTGGCTAACTTAAGTATAGGCACTAGTTGGAGATAAGAAAAATTTCCCAGAGGGAGGTATATCTAATTGAATCTCATGCATTACTTGTATTAAGAAACCATTTCCCTCCTTTTCAAAGATGAAAGCAGTTTCTCCCTCATCTCTGACAAGTTCAGGGACTGCTGTTACCTGCATAGAGCCATATGAGCTTCATTGTTCTGGGTGTACAATTTCATTCCTTGGCAATCTGGTTAAGATCCCCAGCCTGCCACTCCCCACAAACACACGTCCGCTGTTTGTAAATGTCTGATTTTTAAAGTGGTCTTCTGGCCTCTGGTTTTATTTCATGCAATGGATTTAACCCTTTGTGGGCGGCTGAATGCAGGCAGGGTTGGAGATGGGTCTAATGCAGCCAAACTTGGAGTTTTGGGCTAATGGGAGGATTGTTTCTTGGCAGCAGACTTTTTGAAACAAAAGTATTAAAATTGAGGGTTTAAAAACGTATTTGTGCTCATCACGTGGTGGCCTACAGTGATACGGAAAGGGATAAAACAGGTAAATGCCGCTCTGGTTCCAAATCCTGAGCTAATGTTCTGGTTGGCTCCCCTTTGCTTCCTGTCCAAGCACAGGTGGTCTGGACATGAGGTGATTGTTCCCTGTTGGGCTGAGCGGCCTCAGAGTTTATCAGTATATGTGAACTGAGGTCAGCTGGGGCATGGAGAAGAAGGGTGGAGGGGGTTTCACACTCCTGTTTCTGGATGCCTTTTAAAATTCCTTCATGGGTGTCTAGATCCAGGCTTCTCTTCTTTCTACTGTGCAGAGGATTGAAGATACTGAGTAGTTTGAGCCATGAAGTAGATACGTGTGTCTCACTCACTTAAGACCTGGTTTGATGAGGCCCCTGCATCATCAAATACTTCCAGGCTTTTAGTTAGGCCAGATGACACAAAAATCCCACAATTAGCTCCTGGGGTTTGTGTATAGATTAAGTTAAAGCTTTCTATTAATTATTTCATCAAACTACACAGATATTTATATAAATATGTTTTCATTGCTTTAAAATCTTAGCCACACCAAGCCTTTTGGAAAAATCTGACTATACTTTTGTTATAAGCAAAGGCAAGTGATGCAGAGAAACACTCAGAGTGGGAACCTGGCTAGGGTTGTGATGCTCAGGCACTGACCTGGAAACACTGTATTTCCTAAGACCCCTGAGACCCAAGTCTCTGGCCTGGGCCCAGAGCTTTGAAGGACTCCATGCTTTGAAGGGGTTTTTCTGGCCATGGTCCATCCTCTGGGGAGAAAAGTGCTGGGATCTCTGGGGACATGTTATGAAGATTATGTTCCAGGTACCTGGGATTCTCTAAACTAAATTCCAGGTTCCTCAAATTCCCCAGATACCCCAATACCCCACTCCCACTTCTAGGGCCAGTATTGGCTTATTTCCCAGATTATGGCCTCTTGGTGGGCTGTTTGTAGGACTGTGGATGGAGTTTATAATGTTCAGACTTATACAAAACCAGTGTAATATGAAGTGGGAAATGAGGGAAGAGATGTAGGTAACTCTCATCTCTTTGTAAGCAGTTTGTAGACTGGTTGGATCCAGGTGTGATTTACCCACCTTTGAAAGCCTCGTTCCCTTATTGCCTTTGTATCAAGGCACTATCAAGATTCTGGCCATTCTACCCAAAATGAATACCAGTTTCTTAGTTGGCCAACTGTAAGCCTGGATTTTACAAGCCAGTGATTACAAGAAAAGCCAGCAAGCTAAAGCAGTGCTATCTCACTGTGGAATAATCAACTTGACCCAACTTACATTCAGCACTTCTTTTGGATAAGGCTAAACTGAGGATCGAGTTGCTGGAGTTCAGCTCAGAATCTGGCTTATCCTAGAATCTGTATTATAACCCCAAAGCATTAAGGTTGACAGGAACAATTCCTTACTGATAAGTTAGTAATTTTCAGTGAAGTACAGAAGAGGAGTATTGTCATTTCTGAGGGTGTTTTATTCAACTAGTTTTTGAATCAATGATCTATTCTTCATTATTTGTCCCTCAGTCTTACAAGCCAGAAGCACCTTGCTGCTTTTCTCTCTTCCATCATGGCCAGCCAAGGAACAATGGCAAATGGCAGTTGTCCAAAAACATGCAGCATAGTCTGCACAGCACTACCATTTGAAATCCACAGACCTGATCTTGAATGTGCCTCTGCTACTTGCTGTGCAGTAATAGCCCCCAACTCCTCAGCAAGTTTCTACACCTGCTGAGCCTTTGTCTGTTCATTTGTCAAGTGGGAAAAATACCGTCCACTCCATGCTGTTTTAGTGAAAGTTCAATGAGATATACGTAAAGTGCATAACATAGTGCCTGACATATGCTAAGCATTTAATAGATGTGGCATTTTTAAAGCACTAAAAAATAACATCATAAAACTGAAGAAAGAAGAGCATAAACCAATGAAAGAAATATTTTCAAATAAGTGCATCCAAATAATAGTTCCTTCTTAGGGTAACCATGGGGACTATGTTAACTTACTCCAAACATTCTGGTATGTTTGGGAACTCTGTCCAGGATCCTGAACATTCCTTAGACCATGGCAGTGGTGACAAATCCTTTGAAGGTAGATTTGACTTTGGAAAATTATCAAATATAATTTAATAAGAAATAAAATGAAAACATGCTTAACATTTTGTTAAAAAAACAAAATATAATTGCAAAATACTGAGATTAATCTATTCTCTGTAGATGCCAGGTTGTTCTGTCTAAAATGTCAAACTAACTATGTTTCTTTTTTGGTGAAAACTGCTCAATCATTTGAATACAGTTCAAATTCCTTGCTACCTCAGTCCTTCCTACTTCCTCTCATGACTTTCCTTTTGCCTGAAGCATTCCTGTTCATCTTTCAAATTGTATAGCTCATTGCTGTTTGTCACTCAGCAGTTACCCTCTCTGCAAAGCAGTTATGAGGCACTCTCTGAATTACTTGCCCCTCCTTCATGCTTCCCCTGACATTGTACCTACCTCTTTCCTGGAACTCATCACACTGTGATCACACTTTCTCTTGCCTCTATCGTCATCTAGGCTGAAATTACATAAGTATCATACCACATCTTATGAAATTTCCATAGTGTCTACCATGTTGTTTTGGTGAGGGTTGAGTTCTTGGCACACAGTACGTGATTCATTCCATATATTATTGATTTCTTAAAAATCTCATGAATACCATTAAAGTGTCTCAAATACTTAAATTATGGTAGGATTATTTAAAAAATGCAAAGAAATTTCCTGTTGACTATTTGCAGAGAAATGCCACTTGTTCGTATTCATAAATTCTTTTTGTTGTTGTTATTAAGAAATGACTTTACTGAATTCTGGTATATAATAGTATCTAATAAAGAAAGTAGTAGTGGATTATAACCCAAATCATAAAATAAATATCTATGAGTATATAAATAAGTGGAGTTGAATGGAAAAGAAAGAGAGAGTGAGAGAGAGAGAGAGAGAGAGAGAGAGAGAGAGAGAGAGAGAAAGAAATAGTCCGGCAAATAAGACCAGACAAAAATATCCTGTATAAAGATATTCTAAATAATTTGTGTATCTTCTCCCCCCTCAAAGAAATAGACCACAACTTCCAACTCTCTAAGCGTAGCTTTGCATAAGCAATATCCTTCCAAATAGTATGGAATGAAAATTGGGGAAAAGAGTAAAGTCACAGTGGAGAAACTTGACAGACTCTCCCTTCAACAAGGTTGACAACAACCATGATAAGTCATTTTTGATAGAATGTACTCTTGATATGATGTGATGCTAAAGGCACTTTATCTCTGTGACCTTCTTCACCAAAATCCACAATCACAGTCAAATCATGAGAAAACATCAGACAAAGTCTATTAGAGAGTCATGCTACAAAGCATCTGACCAGCACTCCTCAAAACTGTCAAGGCCTTCAAGAAAGGAAAATATGAAAAATTGTTACAACCAAGATTAGCCTAAGGAGACACAATGTCTAAAAGTAGTAGGGCATCATGGATGGGATCCTGGGACAGAAAAGGGATATTAGGTAAAGCTAACGAAATCTGAATAAAATATGGACTTTAGTCAACAATAAGATAGCAATATTTGTTCATTAATTAAAATAAATATACTATACTGATGTAAAATATTAAGAACAGGGCAAATTGGGTATGGGGTATATGGGAACTCTGTACTATCTTTCTAATTTCTTTGTAAATCTAAACTGTCTTAAAAATATAGCATATTTTTTAAAAAAAATTATATCTGGCTCAATGTTGATACTTCCATAAAATATCTAAATGAAAACCCAAAAACCATCACTAAAACTGATAAACCACTAGTAGAATCTAAGAAGAATTTTTGCCATTTATAAGATAGATGCAGCTTAATTGAGAAAAACAACTAGTGGCTTAACCATGCTTCGCTCCCTGAAATGAAGCAGATCCCCAGCCTGAAAGCCATGAAAGTGCTGTTCCTAAGGCAATCCCAGGAGGGCGCTGTTCCTTTTTTTGCTGTCAGTTTGTAGCCCAGGATCTGTACTAACCAGAAAATTAATCCATTCAACTTCTGAAGAATGGCAGCTATTTTTTTAAGTATTAGCATTCGTATGGCGGGGGGCGGGGGGAGTCATTGTAAATAAAGTACTGTATGATGGTGGGAATGGGGAGACATTAAAAGTTATTATTATTGACATTTTTATGAGCACTGTGCTAAAAATTTATTTGAATTATTTCATTTCACCCTCATCACAATCCTACAGGGTTGGAAAGTAAGGACAATAAAGCACAGATAATTTATTAGATTTTCCCTTAAATACACAGGTAGAAAGTGGCAGAGCTAGAATTAAAATCCTAATCATCTGATTTTTAGTCTCTTCCCTGTATTTCATAGAATATCCTAGCAGCAGTATATGCTCAGGACTGAGATTCTTGTTGTACTTTATAATTGTGATCTTGTATGTGATGCACTCAATAAACATTTCTTGCATGTGTCCTTTGGCCAGGTTCTGTGCTGGCACGAGGACACCATGGTGAACCAGTTACACATGCACAACCCTGTATGTAAGGGATCTAAAATCTACCAGAATCCAAATGAAGAATCCACCATTCAGCCCTGAAGAACCACACTGGGTCTATGATTTGCTCTTTTGTTTATATAGCCAAGGGAATGCTCTAGGACATGAACGGACAGTGAGAGAAACTCAGGACCATCCAAAAGCCTTGCTAGTTGGTAATCTCTGCATCCTGAAACTTCAAGAGGGTGCACCTCTGATAATTATTTCATATACATGCTATTGCCTCTCAGAAATCTTATGCTTAGTATCTTCATAAGTACAGAAGGAAGATCCTCATTAAAACTAGAGCAGAAAACCATACAGGCAAATAGATTTGGATGAAATTTATAAAACAAACAACAAAAAAAAAAAATGAGGAAATGAAGCTCAGCTGTCACTTTCTGGAGGAGGTTCTTCTGAATGTGCCCACAGTAACCCCCCGTTTCCAGTCACTCTTTATTAAAACATCCTGCTTCATTTTCTTTATGACACAATATCATGAATTCATTTCGTTAATTTATTTGTTTTCTTATCTACCACCTGTCTTCTACTGGAATATGAAGTTCATAAGAATATTATTTGTTTTTCCTCTGCTGAATCTTCAGCACCTAGAACAGTGTCTACCACAAATTAAGTGAAATAAGCTAGTCACAAAAGAACAAATGGATTCCACTTCTATGAGTTATCTGGAGTACTCGGATTCATAGCCAAAGTGACATCATGGTACATCATTTCCCCAAGGGAGAGGGAGATACTATTTAATGGGTACAACCTCTGGTTAGAAGATGAATAAAATCTGGAACTGGAGGTGAGAGACAAAATAAAGTGGCATTCCGTTGGTATCCTGTGAATCCAGCTCATAGGACAAAATCTCTCCTTGGAGCTTAGGAAACACCTTCTGGGAGAATCATCTGTCTTCCCTTACTTTTAGAAAGTAAATTGATTCTGAAACAATAATGTGAGGAGAGAGCCTACAGATTTGGAGAAAATCTTCACCTCATGCACCTCCAATAAAGCATTGATCTCCAAGATATATAAAGAACTCAAAAAACTTGACACCAATAAAAAAAACAACAACTAAATAACCCAATCAGGAAATGGGCTAAAGAACTAAACAGACACTTCACACAAGAAGAAATACAACTGATCAACGAATATATGAAAAAGTGTTCAACATCTCTAGCAATTAGAGAAATGCAAATCAAAACTACTCTAAGATTTCATCTCATTCCTGTCAAAATGGCAATCATCAAGAATATAGGCAACAATAAATGTTGGTGAGGATGTGGTGAAAAGGTATACTCATACATTGCTGGTGGGACTGCAAATTGGTGCAGCCACTATGGAAAACAGTATGGAGATTCCTCAGAAACCTCGGAATGGAACCACCATTTGACCCAGTGATCTCACTCTTTGGCTTACACCGAAAGGACTTAAAACCAGCATACTATAGTGGCACAGCCACATCAATGTTTATAACAGCTCAATTTACAATAGCTAGACTATGGAAACAATATTGGTGTCCCTCAATAGATGAATGGATAAAGAAAATATGGTATATACTCAATGGAATATTACTAAGCTTTAAAGAAGAGTGAAATTATGGCTTTTACCATTAAATGGTTGAAGTTGAAGAATATCATGGTAAGCGAAATAAGCTAATCCCTTCAAAACCAAAGGCCGAATGTTTTTTCTAATATGCAGATGCTAATTCACAATAAGGTAAGGGGCACTAGGGAAGAATAGCATTACCTTAGATTAGGTAGAGGGAAGTGACAGGAAGAGAGGGGAGGGGATTTGCGGATAGGAAAGATAGTAGAATGAAATAGATATTATTACTGTATGTATATATGTGACTACATGACCAATATTATTTTGCAACATGTACAGTCAGAAAAATAAGAAATTATATCTCATCTACGTATGATATATCAAAGTGCAAAAATGCATTCTACTGTCATGTATAACCAATTAAAAAAAAAGAAAGAAAGAAAGTAGATTGGTTCCTTAATCCTCATCTAAGGAAATACACCATTGAACATGGCATCCAGGAAGAGGTCCTTATTGCCAACCCCCCTCAATCCCCCAAAGCAACTCTGTACTCATGGCTTGTTAGAGGGGAAGAAAACACAGAGGAGGTTGGCCAGCAGGACTACCACTAAAAATGGCTGCCATCTCCTCCTTCTTTGCCCAAGCTCTTCCATTTCAGAATATTGTCATGGCAGACCAAAATGACCGTGGCAGCATGCATTCATCTATTTAATCCACTTTTACCAAGTACTAATTATATAAAAGACACTGAGAGGAAGCTAAGATATGATCACATGCCTCAGGGCACATATATTCTAGCAGAGGAAAACATAGACTCAAAATATAGGGCAAAGACAGACATGGCCATGGGATCGGAAGGTTTATAGAGAAGACTACATTGAAATAAAGCTTCAAATGATGGAATACTTTTGAGTGGAGGAGGCAAAAATGGAATAGAGAAAAACAAAAGTGGAAAGGATATTACAGATCAGATGGCAGAGAAGCAGGTGGCTGGTTTGTAGACTATGAAGAATTTGAGCTGTAAGTAGCACACAATTCTCTGAGAAGAGCAATGAGAGCCAAGGGCAGGAAAGTAGTTTGGTATGAGATTTCTAAGGGCCCCAAAGGTGAGGACATTTGTACTTTGATAGGTGATGGGGGAGTAATTTAAGGTCAATGAGTGGGTGAGCGATGCAGTCTAAAATCTGTTCTGGGAAGAGCAAGTAGAAGACTGTTGCAATTGTCCAGTCAAGAGGTAATGAAGCCCTTAGGAAGGATGGTTGCTGTGGCAATTGTAAAGGAGGAAATAGATGAGACAGGCTTTGGGGAGGTAGAATAAATGGGGTTTGGCTTCTGATTGCATATACCTTTTTCTCACCCTCTGTTTGCCCCTCATTTCTTCTCTCTTATCATAAAGCTGTATGAGGTGTCCCTTAACACACAGACTTATATTTACCGGAAAGTTTCTCATCAGTATTAGGTAAGGCTTCATTTGCAATAACCGTGAAAGACACCCCAAAGTACAATCTGTGATGCTCACAGTGAAGAAGTATATTCTATATCCACGTTCATATTGTATTCTCTCTCTCTATTCTGACTTTTTAAGTAAAATTTCCCCCTTTCTTAGGATATGACTCTCAGTGCATGAATAGATATTTTTTTTAAAGAGAGGAGAGAGAGAGAGAGAGAGAGAGAGAGAGAGAGAGAGAGAGAGAGAGAGAATTCTTTTTTTAATATTTATTTTAGTTTTTGGTGGACACAACATCTTTGTTTGTATGTGGTGCTGAGGATCGAACCTGGGCTGCACGCATGCCAGGCGAGCGCGCTACTGCTTGAGCCAGCCACATCCCCAGCCCCTGAATAGATATTAATACAGATAATATTGGCAACTCATTCAGCATGGATTTCAAAATCATAAAATTAAAGTTAGGAAAAATTATTGGAAATTTTTCTCTTTGTTTCATTATTCAGCTTTAGGAGCTGAGAAAGAAATGTTGTTAAAAGGAATTTAACAATAAAATTTGGGAGACTGAGGCAGAAGGATCACAAGTTTGAGGTTAGTCCCATACATGAAATGACTTAATACTTTCATATAATCTATGCTCTGTCTAAATCATCTCTAGATTATTTACAATACCTAATATTTAATGTAGATGGCTTATAAACAGTTATTATACTGCATTGTTCATAGAAGAATAACATGTTTAGTATAGACATAATTTGTTTTTTAATATTTTCCATTTGTAGTTGATATGCAGATGTAGAATGCAAGGACTCTCTATGGACTTTCCCAGCATTATTTATTTAAATGTTTAAAATGCCCTTCTTATGCCCATTTAACATACCCAAGAGTGAGAACTTTCATAGCTTGCCCAAGGTCAATTGCTACTGAATCAGGATTTAATCCAAACTAGACAGATCAGACTAATGCTAAAATCAACACTTTAAGTCTTCAACCTACACTGCTTTTTGCTTGGATAAGAGTCAATAGACTACTTCTGCCAGAGATATTGATGCAAAGCAAGACCTAGATTAAAAGTGTATTTAAAATGATGAAGTTCTGGGTTTTTTTCCCCCAGATCAATGAAACAAAGTAACACGTAAAGAAATGTACTTTAATATATATGAATTTGTTAATTTAGTAGGGCATTTCAAATCAATAAGGAAAGCAGCCAGTACCAAATAAATACATGGAAATCCGTGGCTGTTTGGGAGAAAAATAAAATTCAAGACATGTATTTTGTTAAAAAGATAAGTAAACCTACTTCCAGGGAGCCCTGAGCATCAGAGATTATACTCAACCCCACTTGGGGTGAGTCTTCCCAGAAAATTTATCTGGAGAATATTTACTTTCAGAGAATGCCACATTTTTATCAAAAATGCCTTGGGGAAAGGATGTTTAAAAGAAGCAAATAGTGTTGTGCTGCCTCTCCAGAGTTTCCTGAACACTCAGAGAGAGGCACTGCCATGAGGCACTGGCCAGGCCAGGGATGCACTTGCTCCCTTTCTGGAAGGAAAGGCCTCTAGGACAGGTACCGTCACTGGGGGCCACAGGAAGGATTATTTCCCTCCACTCTTATTGCTAGAGGAGAAATGATTGGGTTGAAAAACAAGACAATGCACAAAGATTGGGGGAATGTGAGAACTGCATTTAAATGTTGCTTTTCTTGGGATAAGATCAAGAGGATAAAGACTAAAGAAAAAATGTAAAAATGAGACAATAGAAGAAGATGAACCTGGCCAGAGAGATGGAATCTTCTCTTAGGTGCAGTGGAAAGGTGAAAGGGTTAGCCCAGATCCTTGGGGAGAAGGGATGGAGAGATCATAAGGATGGCATGGCATTTGGTTTTCTCTCTCCTGGCTTGCTTTCTTTCTCTTGGCTTTATTATTTAATTTGCTTTTTTCTATTTGGCTGGCTCATTTGTATTCTTATAAAAAGTAGCTCAAATCCTTTATGGGACTAGGTCAATCGTACATAAATACAAATATATACTTTAATAGAAATATTTGCAAAAATACTATATTTATTCATATTCATGTATAATATTTATAATTACCTAAATGTAAAACATATATATTCATCTGGAAGTTAATATACACTATAGTATATGAAAGTTTCTTTCCTGCATTAGGATTTAGAAGCTCTAATGAGTAGGGTTTTTTTCTTTGTAAAAACCCAAGGATAAACGTTTTTCCATACGTTTGTTAATTAATTGTATTTCTTCTTCACTAAAGTGTCTATTTAGTTCCTTAGCCCACTTATTGATTGGGTTATTTATTTATTTTTATTGATTGATTGGTGTTAAGTTTTTTGAGTTCTTTATATATCCTGGAGATTAGTGTCCTATTTTGTTGTAGAGTAGGTTAGCATGAGTGACTCCATCTTAAAAATAACATCCATTTTAGCTCCTGATGATTCTAAGCTGCCCCAAAAGCTTTGTCAGTTAAAAATGATCATGGAAAATCCCATAGGAAGTACTGAGTGTACCCAGAATGAGGATGTGGAATAAGGATATGGTTGTATGCATTGCCTCATGCATTGTCTCACTAACGGCTCAATTCAGCTTCTGTACACTGCTTGCTTGCAGTCCCACCAACCCAGATGTGGTTTTTGCCTTTAAAACCCTGAAATGCTCAAACTCTCGGGGCTATTCCCTATGGAGACAGTTTTGCTCCTGCAGGCAGCAGTCACAGTTCAGCTAATAAAGACTCTCCAATTCAGACAAAGTTGAGACTTGGTGTGTTTTCTGAGTGGTCTGCCCCATAACAATCTGAGGCGGGTGTGGTAAAGATTTTTTCCCATTCTGTAGGCTCTCTCTTCATATTATTGATTGATTCATTTGCTGAGAAGAAACATTTTAGATAGAATCCTCCCATTGATTGATTCTTAATTTTACTACTTGTGTTTTTAGGAGTCTTGTTAAGGAAGTCAGGTCCTAAGCTGACGGGATGAAGATTAGGACCTACTTTTTCTTCTATTAGGCATAATGTCTCTGTTCTAGTGTCTAAGTCTTTGATCCATTTGAATTGAGTTTTGTGCAGGGTGAGAGACAGTGGTTTGATTTCACTTTGCTACATATAGATTTCCAGTTTTCCTAGCACCATTTGTTGAATAAGTTATGATTTCTCCAATATATGATTTTGGCACCTTTGCCTAGTATGAGGTAACTGTATTTATATAGGTTTTTCTCTGCGTCTTCTATTTTGTATCATTGGTCTACATGTCTATTTTGGTGCCAATACCATGCTGTTTTTGTGAATACACTACTGGTGTGACTCTGTGACACTTCACAGAAGAAGATATATAATCAATCAACAAACATATGGAAAAATGTCCATCATCTCTAGCAATTAGAGAATGTGAATCAAAACCACTCTAAGATTTCATCTCACTGCAGTCATAATGGCAATTATCAAGAATACAAGCAATAGTAAATGTTGGTGAGGATGTGGTGAAAAAGGTGCGCTCATTAATTTCTGGTGGGATTGAAAATTGGTGCAACCACTTTGGAAAAGCAGTATAGAGATTCATCAGAAAACTGGGAATGGAACAACCATTTGACCCAGCTATCCCATTCCCTGGTTTATACCCCCAAAGACTTAAAATCAGCATACTTCAGTGATGCAGCCTGTAGTTTATGTTTATAGGCTCAATTCACAATGGCTAAACTATGGAAGATGCCCTTCAACAGATGAATGGATAAAGAAAATGTGGCATATATACGCAATGGGATATTACTCACCCTTAAAGAAAAATGAAATCATGGCATTTGCAGGTAAATAGATGAAACAAGAGAACATCATGCTGAGTGAAATAAGCCAATCCCCAAAATCTAAAGTCCAAATGTTTTCTCTGATAAGCAGATGCTGATCCATAGTGGGGGGTGGGTAGGGAAAAATGAAGGAACTTTGGATTGTGCAGAGGGGAGTGATAAGAAGGGTGGGTCTGTGGGGATGGGAAGGACTGTAGAATGAGACAGACATGATTGCCCTGTATATATTTTTGATTACACTATTGGTGTGACTCTGCACCATGTACAGCCAGAGGAAGGAGAAGCTGTGTTCCATTTGTGTACAATGTGTCAAAATGCATTCTACTGTCATGTATAACTAATTAGAACAAATTAAAAAAAATAGAAGGGAGCCCAGTAGAATAGAAGAGGGGAATCAGGGGAAGGAAGGGAGGTAAAGGGGAGGGACTGGGAAATGAAATTGATGAAAGTATACGGTTTTATTGGGTGCATGTATGAATATATTATAACAAATCCCACTGTTACATATAATTATAATGCATCAATAAAAAGGGAGAAAATAAAATAAAAACTAAAAAGGGGGGGGAAAAAAGGATCTTAGGTAAGAAATTCTTGCGGATACTCTTGCATATGGATTCTGAGGCCAAGGAGTAGAGTGGATGTAACCTGATCTCTAGAGTTAAAAATCTGACTTCCAGTGGGGTGAGGGTTGCTCAAGGATGGGAGGGAGAAAACCAAATGGAAGCTCTGGGAATCCACTGATGACACTGGCACAAAATAAAGCCCTCAGAACATTTTAGTTATTGGTATGGTTTGGATGTGAGGTGTCCCCCACAAGCTCACATGTGAGACAATGCAAGAAGGTTCAAAGGAGAAATGATTGGGTTGTAAGAGTCTTAACCCAATCAGTGAATTAATCCCCTGGTGGGGATTAACTGAGTGGTAAGTGAAGTCAAGGGTGTGGCTGGAGGAGGTGGGAATTGGGGGCATGGCTTTGAGGTATATATTTGTGTCTGGTAAGTAGAGACCTCTTTCTCTGCTTTCTGATCATCATGTGAGCTGCCTCCCTCTACCACACTTGTCTGGTATGATGTCAAGCCTCACCTGGGGCCTCTGGGGGATGGAGCTGGCTGAATATGGACTGAGACCTCTGAAACCATGAGCCCTTATATAAAATTTTCCTCCTCTACACTTGTGCCGGTCAGGTATTTTAGTCACAGTAGCAAAATAGCTGACTAAAACAGTCAACATACATAAGTCAACTTCTCGAAAGGATGAGATTGTCAAAAGGCTCAGTTGATCCAGAAATTTGACAGTGTCAGTAATCATCTTTATGTCTAAGAAAAGAAGGTACCTGAGTTATACAAGCAGGAGGGTATTCACTGCGAACCCAAATAAGCACTTCATGAGACTGTGGCTTAGGATGGTGGATACATTTGCAGGTTCTAGGTATCTGTGAGATACTAGGTACTCCTTGAGGTCAGAGGGGAGTTGGAAATTATGACACCCAAAGTGGGATTTTTCACTGAATCTCTCATCTTGGGTTAGGTGGCCATTCATGTTTCAATAGCTGTTCTAGTCCCTTCCCAATGGGAAGGAAATAAACTAGGAGGTTATATGAGGAGTGAGATTATGGGGATACATGAGTTATTCTCTGCATGTGCTAATGAAGCCATCTCACAATGAAATAGGTTTTAGTGGGGACCAGTGTATGGAATGGCCTAATTGCATGTTCTTTTCATAGAATGTTCTTCCTATAGTGGTATGAAATGAGAAACAATGGGTGAGGCAGAATTTGATGACAGTGAAGGGGGGGGGCAGAACTCAACATTTGCTCTTCAAAATTCCTGTCCTTTGCCAAATCCATGGTGATTTTTCAGTAATAAATATACTACTACAATTTAAAATATATCGCTTATTATTGTTGCTGTAATTCACTGACTGCTCATGAGAACCTTTGCATGTATCATATCATTCAATCCTCACAACTGAGCAAGGTAATACAGCCACAATTTGAAAAAGTTGTATACACAGATCTTAATACTCCACTAGTGATTCTTATCTGTGGGTTGCATGTTTACAGTCTGCCCATTTATTAATCCATCAGGTACTACTTTTAGTCCTTACTGTAAACATGCCATATATAAACAGAGCAAGGCTACCTCAGGGGAACAAAAACAACAACAAAATTCCTTACATCACACTTCCCTTCAGCCTTCTTTCCCTTCTTTCCTCCAGTCAAAAACTACTCAGTAAATCCCTTCTCTGTGCTAAGCACCCTGCTATGCACTGCAAATAAAAGCACAAAGAATAGAAATCTCCACCTCCAGAATTCACAGTCTGGCCAGAAGAAAAAAAGTATATAGGTAGGTTAGATAACTATAATTTTATGTCTTTTAAATCTCAAGCCAGAGTCCTGTAGGTAGCATCAATTTGTCTACTTACACTTCCTTGGTTTTGTCTTTCTACCAAATTGCAGAATATTTTGAAGACTGCAGAGTCTTATATCATATTGTTCTGAGTGTTGTTATCTTGGCACTGACATTTTATCTGCCCTACTTAATAAGTATTTCATATATAAAAAAAAATCTTCAGTACTATCTACAGAGTAGATGCTGGAAAAAAAGAAAACCAAAAAAACAATAGATCTTGAATCTATTTCCAACTCCCTTCTGACCTTCTGAGGGCTTGGGGTTGTGGCTCAGCAGTAGGGGCGCTTGCCTAGCATGTGCGAGGCCTGGGTTCAATCCTCAGCACCACATTAAAAAAATAAAGTAAAATAAAGGTATTGTGTCCAACTACAACTAAAAAGTAAATATTAAACAATCAAGCACCTGAGATTCATATTGTGATAGTAGGAGCAAATGTGACTCCATTTTGTTTTATGACTTCATCCTGTAAAACAACCATGCCAAGTAGAAGGGTCATGACTGGAGCAAGATGTTCCTTTCCTTTTGCTATAGAAACCTTTAAGAACACGGAACTACCTAATGGGGTTTTGTTTCTGTAACTAGGGTAACAGGGCTCTGTTTCTGTAACTGGGGTGACTGGGCTAACTGTGATTGGTTAGGCTTCCTTCCAGTTGACTGCACTCTCCCACTTCTGTAACCTGGCTTGCTTGCATTGGCTAGACCCCTGAACATCCCTTTTGTGGTTTTCAGGCTTATAAGGAGTGTCCTTGCAATTGTTCGGGGCTGATCAGGGGAACAGCTTTACGTTCTGGCCAGCCGCCACCGGTGTGCTTCAATAAAGGCTTGATTCGATTATACGTGAGTGGTCTGGAAGTCAGTTTATGAATCCCTAGGACAAAGCTTTAACTATAACAATATGAGAACTTTTTTTCTTTCTTTCTTGGGGATTGAACCCTGAGGTGCTCTACCATTGAGCTACCTTCCCAGTGCTTTTCATATTTAAAAAAAATGTTTTTAAAATTAACTCTTTTTTTTTCTTTATTTTGTTCATTTATTTATATGCAGTGCTGAGAATCGAACCCAGTGCTTCACACATGCTAGGCAAGTGCTCTACCACTGAGCCACAATTTGAGACAGGGTCTTGCTAAAGCGTTTCTGAAAGTTCTTTGAACTTTCATGCTCCTGTCTCAGCCTCTAAAATTGCTGAGATTATATATATATGCCACTGCGCCTGGCAAGAACTGTTCTTTTAGCCCTTAACAGTCTGAGAGGACATTCAGTGTTGGCACGGGGAACAGGTTGGTATTCTCAGTGGGATGTGTGTGTGCTTGGAGAGAAGAAGTAGTGGGATGAGCATCTGGGTCACACATCTTCAGAGTGAAGTTTTTCTCCTTTGATAAGGAGAGCTATGGCTTTTCAGAATATCAATACATATTCAAGTATAAATTCATAATACATTTTAAATACTAAAAAATTATTTTTGGATTATTACTCTTAAAAATCGAATACAATCTATATCTGAGCATAGGATGTATATGGATAGGCTTCAAGGAATCTGTGAACTCCCTGGAATTATACATAATATTGTGCACATATGTATATTCTCTAGAGAGGGTCTCTAGCTTCCATCAAGTTTGAACCCATGACCCCAAAATTATGCAGACCCAATGAATAAATAATTCAAAATAAAGAAAGTCAGTACCAAACAAGAACATTTTTTTTCTTCATAAAATTAGAGCATTTTAGCTGATGATTTTGATGTAATTATTATACTTACATCAAGAGCCACAGACTGCTTGGCCCAGGACTTCTTCACTTGATCATACATAATGGTGTTATTGATGCCAAGGCCACAAAAGATAACAAAAGCCTAGAAAATGGAAAGCCCAGTAATTAAAATTGTAATAAATCATTGGTAAAACCTAATATGAAAGTAGGCAGTCATCAGGAATGTATCTGAATGTATAATTTTATTGTACACAGAAGTGGGCCTTGGGGAAATATACAGATTAAACTTCGTAATTACTATTGTCACATAAGACTTTATAGCTCACATTGCACGTGAGAAAAAAATGAATTTGCCTGGCATAGAGGTGCATGCCTGTGATACCAGAGACTTGGGAGGCTGAGGCAGAAGGGTCACAAGTTCGAGTTCGGCTGGGGCAACTTTGTAAAACCCTTAGCAATTTAGCAAGACTCTGTCTCAAAATAAAAAGGGCTGAGGAGATAGCCCTGGGTTCAATCTTCAGTATCAGAAAAATGAAATAAAATTTAATATTATGAAGAAATTATTTCATAATATTTTAAAACATACAGTATGTTTAAATGTGCTTTTGTTGTTGTAGTTGTGATTGTGGTTGTTGTTTGTGGTGTTGGTGACAGATTTCAGAGCCTCACATGTACTAGGTAAGTGCTCTACGACTGAGCTATACCTCCTAATACCATTTAAATTTTTAAAAATTTGAGACAAGGTTTTGCTAAATTGCTCCAGCTGGCCTCGAACTTGTAGTCCTCCTGCCTCAGCCTTTAGAATAACTGGAGGTATGCACCACAACATCTGGCTAAATGTGTTATTAATTTATTTAAGTTGGGAACTGATTTTAGTAATTACATTGTATTTAACCCAATGCAACCTCTTTCTGTAGCTAGGCCTTAAAATATTTTGGAAAAGAAACTAAATGACCATAAGGTTAATGTTAGGGGAAAAGAGGATTGATTTGGAACCAGTTAATAAAGAAACTGTGAGGTGCCTTTGACTACGAGAAGTAATGATGGGGTTTTCATGGTAGCTACTGGAACAGGCCACAGAAGCCCATTTGAGGCCACCCTCTCCAGCTAGAGGACTGGAGTGAATGGAAACTTGTAAAGGAAAGGAAAGCGAGGACAATGCACCAGGAAGAGTGGCCTAGGACTGTGAACACACAGGAACAAGACAAGGTTAAGACAATAGCTGTTTGGCAAAAAGGGGAGGAGATTCAAATCTTACCTATCCCTCTATTTTTAACTTTACTTTTAAATTTTGGCATGTCATTCAAATATAATAATGACTAATAATTATTCATCCTTACAAACATGAGTAAGCTGTGACTAGGGGACTATCAGTGGCTCTGCAATGATCCTGGTTTATACATTTATTTTCTTACCTCAAAAAGTCGTTGATCTGCATCATCAAAAGGTTTCCCATCAAGTCTATTCAACACTTGAGCCACCCCTGTGGGAAAAGTTTGGAGAATATCGTCATTTTCAGTACACTGTGTCACTATAACAGAGTAGGTCACAGCTGACTCTACTGCACTCAGTTTAAATTCCTATGCACCATGACTCTGACATAGCCAGCATATATCCATGTATCTACATATATACATACACAATTACATATATAAAACTGAGTATATGTGTGCGTACATATACTTGTGTACATGCATATTTTCAATTACCTCAGTTTTTGAGAGAAGCAGTGTGACATGGAGATTAAGAAAGTAAGTTGTGAATTTAGATGGTCTCAGTTCAAATTTGAACTCCACTAATAGCTAGGTGACCCTGACTAACTTATCTAACATTTTAGCACTGAAATTCCTTGTGCACAAAATGGGAATTAAAAAGTTAACTATCTTAGAGGGTTATAAAGATTAAAGGGGTAGGGGCTGGGGATGTGGCTCAAACGGTCATGCGCTCGCCTGGCATGCGTGCGGCCCGGGTTTGATCCTCAGCACCACATACAAAAGAAAGATGTTGTGTCTGCCTAAAAACTAAAAAATAAATATTAAAATTCTCTCTCTCTTAAAAAAAATTAAAGGGTATAATTAAAAAATTTGTTATGTATGTTAAGGAATATAACATGATGGTATGGGATATATGTAGATAGTAAAAAAGTTACTATAGCAAAATAAACACATCCATCAGCCCACATAGACATCCATTTTGGTTTGGATTTTGTGGTAAAAGCAGCTAAAATCTACTCATTTATTATGGATCCTGAATATAGTACAATTTCATTACCCATATCCCTTGTATTATGCATTCCATCTTTGCACTTTTTCATCCTACGTGTCTGTGTCTGCTGCTTTCTGTCCTCTAACCCACATCTCCCCACCCTCCTCTCGCTTTACCACTGGTAACCACTGTTTTATTCTCTAGATAGGATAAAGTTTAAATGCTTGTAAAGCACTTAGCATACTGCTCCATATGGAGTAAATATTCAGGAAACCATAGGAATTATTACAAGCAATGGAAATTAATAGGATACAATTTACCTTCAAAACAAAATCTGTTCTGCTGCCTGTGACCGATGGTTCATGTGGTTCTAACCAAATTTAATTTAGGAATGCTTACTCCTTCCAAAGTTCATTTTCAGATGTTTCAGGATATAACTTTCAAAGCACAATAGTCTAACCAGCAAAACTCAACAATCTTGAAAAACACTAGCCTAAATCCCCATTTAGGATAAACAAACAATCAAAAATAACTATAATAGTGCAGTGTTACTTGTATCCATTTTTCCCAGTCCTGGGGATTGAACCCAAGGCCTTGAATGCACTAGGCAACACTCTACCACTGAGCTACACCCCAGCCCTTTTTATTTTATTTCAAGACAGTGTCTCTCTCCTAAGTTGTTCAGGTTGGCTCTGAATTTGGGAGGCTCCTGCCTTAGCCTCCAGAGTGGCTGGGATTACATGTGTGCACTGCTACACCCAGCAACTACCTTGTAGTTTTTAGAACACCAATTTCCCACCAAGGAGGTAACTTATCATATGCTAGAAAACATATATAATGAAACATAAAATTTTTAACACGTAATAGACAAACAATAGTCCTAATTTTGAAGTAATAACAACAGATGCTGTTAGGATCGAAATGTAGGACTACATGTGAGACTGCCACCAAATCAACAGATAACACATGGTGTTTCTTATGGATTTTCCCTTTTCCTTACATAAATATATTTAACTCTGTTCCTATTTGTCTTAGGGGCTCAGATTCCCATACTCTAGAATATTCTTTGTGTTCAATAATGTATCAATTTTTATGCAAGTTAAACAATCTGATTTTAAAAAAATCCTCTCAAAATTCAGGTCTGGAAAACACTACAGAATACTAAATCCTTTGCTACATAGAGTTTAACAGGCAATCTTAGGGAGAAACAGAGAGAGGCAAAGACATACAATAAATACCAAACACACTGTGTACCTTATGTCTCTTAGGGGGAAAGAATCACATTTTCATTGTGTTTGAATGATTTTAACTAATAGCTCCATCCTTCATGACTTCTTTAACTATGAACTCTTCTTGCCTGGGATTCTATATTAAGTTTGATATTCTCCAGATTGAAATTTTAAGGGGGGTGGGTGTGGGGAATGATCAGAGCAGGAGAAAAAATTGGAAGTGACTTTTGCTTATAATTCCCTTATTCTAGGGGTCTGCATGGCCTATTTCAGAACCATCC
Source organism: Callospermophilus lateralis (assembly GCF_048772815.1). Taxonomy (NCBI): domain Eukaryota; kingdom Metazoa; phylum Chordata; class Mammalia; order Rodentia; family Sciuridae; genus Callospermophilus; species Callospermophilus lateralis. Next base: position 53,830,177 of record NC_135313.1, on the reverse strand, counting down.
AGGCAAAAAAAAGATGCACATTCAGTATATGTCTAATACCATTATGTTCTCTGATTTGCATTTAGTATGTGTGAAAGCACAATTATAAGCATGAAGAAACAGTGGGAAAGTTTATACTAGGAGTTAGAAGGCCTGAGTTTTCATCCTGATTCTGCCACCAACTAACTTAGTGACCTGACTCAAGTCATTATGTTTCTCTCTTTCTCTCTCTGGGTTTCAATGTCTGCAAGGTAAGATAAAAGGGTCCTGTTAGTTGGCTTCTGAGATTCCTTTCTACTTCAAAATTTATTTTATTAATAAATATTTGAGCTTAATAAATATTTTTTCATGACCTGATTAATATCTATTCATTAGGAGTCTGTGCTTATAAGATTGTACAAAAGTATGAGACATAGCTTGATGAATTCTGAACATTAAAAGGGATAACATTTAAAAAAAATGGATGTATTTAAAAGCAAATTTCTATTTCTTTATAAAAGTAAAATAAATTATAACTATTTGGATAATACTTACCAATTATTTGGTGGTTGCTATTCCAAATAGGGACGCAGAGAACTGATCTTATGTGAAAACCAGATATCTGGTCAGCCTAGGATAAAAAAAAAAAGGTGCTTAATTAAAATTAAATATTAACCACAGATTAAAAGGTTATTTTTACACTCTGTGTGTGTGTGTGTGTGTGTGTGTATAAATATATATATACACACACACAAGGCTGACCTCAAACTCACAATCCTCCTGCCTCAGTCTTCCTAGTCGCTGGTATTACAGGCCTATGTAATAGCTTCTGGCTCCATTATCATCTATTTTTCTAAATGCATACACTCACTCATCTGTTCTTTTTATTTAACATGACATGATGAATATCCTAGGGGAATTAAATTCAAATCAAATACCAATCAACAAAAACACCCAAACCCACATTACCTCTCCCAATCCCTGTAGCCATAGAGAGCTGGGGTAAGACTATTGTGGTCATGACCATACCACTAGGCAACTGATTCTGCTCTTAGTAATAAAGAATTTTAATTAAACCAGTGGTCAGTGTTCACTGGGATTGGGCACAACTGTTGGAAAGAATGTTTGAGCCTAAAGTACTTTTAATAGCATGTTTGAACTGTTACCAAATTATTATGAATATTGTAAAATTATAAGAAAGAAGGAAGGAGAAAGAGACAATAAATGTAGGCATTCAGAATTCTTTCTGTCAGAAGGTCTGGAGATGACAGATTGAAATTAGACAGATATCATAATCAGCATCAAATACCATTCAGGAGCTAGCTCCATTTACATTTAAAACAATGTTCCATATTTGAGTGGTAGGGAAGGAGCTCCTAAAACTGAAAGGATCTTGGTGAGTTGGTAGGACCTTTGCTTCCAGTGAGAAAGGTCAACCTGTCATCCTATTAGTATAGAAAGAAAGAGATGCCAAGGTTTTGGTTCATGGTTACTGAGATAAAAATATATTTTTAAGCATTCATAGTAATGAATTACATATATTTTTAAAATATTTTACAAATTTGAAATTGGAAGTTAACTTACTCAAATTTTATTTATTTATTTATTTATTTTTTTATTCTCACTTAAATTTTATATTTGATGCATTTCTCTTTGGCTTTCCTTTTTTATAAATTAATGTTCTACATGTCTCTTATATAATGTTATACTGTCTCTCTGCAGTACCTACCACCTTTTTTATCAATTGAGTTTTCATCCTGATCCTGCTACCAACTAACTTAGTGACCTGACTCAAGTCATTATGTTTCTCTCTCTCTCTCTCTGGGTTTCAATGTCTGCAAGGTAAGATAAAAGGGTCCTGTTAGTTGGCTTCTGAGATCCCTTTCTACTTCAAAATTTATTAATAAATATTTGTTGATACCAATATGTTAGTTTCTCTTCAAAATTGTTTTTTTAGATTAATATGCACATAGAAAGGTGCAAAACTCTTAAGTATACAGCTTCATAGGTTTAAAAAAAAAAAAAAAAAAACCTCTGTGACCATTACTGGGATCGAGAAATAGAACATTACCACCAGCCCCTAATCCACCTCCATGTCCCTTTCCTCCTCCCAAGAGACAGTCAGTAAACTAGTGTGCTTGCATTATACTTAGTATAAAAGGAATCAATGAATGTATATTCTTCTGTGTCTAGATTCTTTTACATAACATTATTTTTTGAGAATTATTAATTTTGGTTGTTTACATAATAGAATCATACTCCACTGTATGACTATAATGTAGCTAATTCATTCTATTCTTAAGGAACATTGAGTTGTTTGCAGTTTAATCACAAATAGTGTGATTATGAATATTCTTATACATACTTGATGCACATTTATATGAATTTATGTTTGGTATATTTTTATAACAGAAATCACCAGGTTATACACATAATTGCTTTGATAGATATATTCAAGTTTTCCCAAGTGCCTGTACCAATATACTCTCCAACCAGAAGTGTATGGAAGTTCCAGATGATTTGCATCATCAGCATTTGATATTGTCAGTGGGATTTTGTTTCATTTAGTTTTGTTAATTTTAACAATTCTGGGAGATATGTAGTAGTATCTGATAGTAGAAGTACTATGAATCATCTCTGATGATGGTGGTAACCTTGTGTCCTGTTTAAGTTGCTTTCCTCAAATCATTATTAATAAAATGACTTTACCCTCTCAAAAGTATCACGGTTGGGAAAACAGATTGTGTGGTTTCCCTGCTTGTGAATAATCACATTGAGCAACTTTTATATATTTATTGTTTATTTCAATAGTCTCTTTCCTGAAGTATCTCTTCAAAATTTTAGCCCATTTTCCTATTGGGTAATCTGATTTTTAAAAACTGGTTTGTAAAGATTTTTCTATATGCCAAGTAGGAGCCCCTTTGCCAGATGTAGGAATATGTATTATATAAATATAATCTCTTTCCCATGCTGCAGTTTGCTTTTTCAGTCTCCCACCTTTAATTCAAAGGTTCCTGATATAATATAGCCTAGAATCTCATTCTTTTAATTTGTGGTTAGTGGGTTATTATTATAATTTTTGGTATTGTTCAAGAAATGTTTCCCTATTCCTACATCATGGAGATATCCTTCTCTTATTTTATTCCTACATCTTTATTGTTTTAACTTTCATATTTAAATTTACAATCCAATTAAAAATTATTTTCATGTATAATGTGAGCTAAGAATCAGATTCTTTAAAAAAAAGTCAGCAACATTTTGAGGGAAAAATATAATCCAACCCCACCACTCTGCAATACGTACCACCTTTTTTATCAATTGAATGCCCATGTGTGCTTGTATCTGTTTCTGGACTCTATTCTACTCCATTGATCCAGGTGTCTACTCTTATGCCAATATAATGCTTCCTCGAATAACACCGTCTTACAATGACTCTTGCTATCTGGTAGTGTAAACCCTCAACTTTATCCTTCTTCTTCAAGATTTGGCATTAATTTCATCTATAAGAATTGATCTTATGATAATTAGAAAACTACAGAAAACTTACAGATGAAGGTGTGAATGATTGCATTATAAATTTTAGAATCAACTTTCAGTTTATACATATATACAAGCAATGCTAGGATTTTTATTTTAGTAGGGAGAATGCTGAATGGAAATTGTTAATTAATTTGGGAGAGAACGTATATATTTTCAAAATTGAGTCTTTCAATCCATAAACATCCTTCAATATTTAGTGCTTTTCAAACTTATTTCAGCAAATTTTAGTTTGTTTGTTTTGGTACCAGGGATTGAACTCAGGTGTACTTGATCACTGACCCACATCCCCAGCCCTATTTTGTATTTTATTTAGAGTCAGGGTCTCACTGAGTTGTTTAGCACCTCGCTTTTGCTGAGGCCGGCTTTAAACTTATGATCCTCCTGCCCCAGTCTCCTGAGCCGCTAGGATTACAAGCATGTGCCACTGCACCTGGCTTTAGCAAATTTTTTTTATGAAGAGGTCTTATACATAATTTGTTAAATTCATGCCTTGGTATTTTAAAAGTTCATGTTATTATTGTAAATGGTATTATTATTTAATTTTCTAGTGCTTGTACAGTCTTTCCTTGGGATCTATGGGGATTTAGTTCCAGGACTCTCATGAATAACAAAATCTGCAGGTGCTAAAGTCCCTTACCTCAAATGGCATCATATTCACATAGAACTTACACATATACTCCTGTATACATTATATCCGCTTTAGATTACTTGTAACATCTAACATAATGTAAATGCTATATAAATAGTTGCTATACTGTAAAATAGGGAAAAAAAGTCTGCATATGTTCAGTATAGTTGCAATCTTTTTATATTTTCCATTGGTGGTGGGTTGAATCCATAGATAGAGAACTACAGATGTAGAGTGTCAATTCTATGCAATTGGTACACAGAAATAGAATTGATTTTTATATTGAAGTTGTATCCATCACTTTTCTTATATTTAATTATTAATTGTAATACATTATCTATACAGTGTTTTGGATATTCTAGCCACATCCTTATACCATCTTACTCTTCAATGTTTATGCCCTTTATCCTGTGATTTTAGACTATGTGATTTTTCTCTTTTAGATTACATAAATTGATTTTTGAGAATTCCAGGTACAAAACAAAATGAAACCAAAACCAAAAACATGGGCATAAGTTATTCAGCCAGTGTACTGTTCCAGTAGATATTTATTAATATCTCCTATGTGTATTATCGAGTGTTGAAGACATAAAGATGAATCAAGCAGTCATTACCCTGGAGGAGCTCACAGTCTAGTAAAGATAGAAATAAAGAAAAACAAGTGTTCAAGCAGACAATGGTGAAAACACTATAAAAAAGCTAACAACTGACCTAACTCTTTTTGAAGAAATCGGGAATAGCTTTAGATCATTTATGATGGGTCTCCATAAGAAAATGAATTGAGCTAATATTTATTGGATATTCACTGGGTCAGGCACCCTGTTCAGCATTTGCACTTGCATTATTCTATACATTTTTAAAAACAGCTCTATGAGGTAGGTACTCTTATCATCCTCCCTTATCAGATGAGGCTTAGAGAGATTAACTGCCTTGACTTGGGGAGACTGGTTCAAAGGAGGCCAGACAATAACAAACACATCCATCAAAGTTATCTTCCGAAAGAACAGAGTGGCTTTCTTCCTCTCCCTCAGGATAAAATCTGAATTAAGGCAGTTCTAGTACCATGAAGAGATGGAAGCCGGTTTTAGGGAGGCTTCAGAGGTGTAAGCTTGGGTGAATCACTGCAGGGCTAGAATGCTAGGCCTGTTCTGTGTTGCCAAGGAAGGGTCACTCACTAATGAACAGCAATGGTGGTCTGAGCCTGCACTGAGCAACAGGAACAGCTGTCTCTGGCACTTTTGAGACAACTGTAGACCCTGTCTAGCGTCAACCACAGATTTGAAGGAGCTGAAGGAAGAGGTCACAGTGGGCATGAAGAAAAAGAGCATTGAGTGAGGAAGAGCTCCAGAGCCTACAGATGAGAACAACAAACCTTAGGCTGTTTGCCCGTGAGAGCAGAGAGTTTTGTTCACCCATCATTTTCAAAGTATTGTAGCTCCCTCAAAGATCTTTTTGTCCTGAGGATTTGAGTTCCCCCGTTCCTAAGGAGGATAACATGGAGGGGTCTGGTTCCAGTAAGGGTGGTAGAGTTCCTTGAGGTGAGGAGCACAGAAAATTTGAGAGAAACAATACAGAGTTTAAGTTGACACACTTCACAATTGAGATGACAATGGGAGAGAAGGAGGGGATAGGAAAGAACTCCAAAGCTCATGATCTTCACTCTGAGGCTTTGCTGAACCTCTAATGTATGAACAGATTCTTAGAGTCTCTGGAATTTGACAGAGGCTTTTGACTTATTGATTTCATCTATAACAATTGATCTTATGATAATTATCAAAGCTATGCACAGAAAACTTACAGATGAAGGTGTAATTGATGGCATTACTTAACATAGTGATTTGTTAGAAATAACCTGAGTATTCAATTAAGGTTTAGTTAAGTCAATCATAGCAAATATTATTCCATATTATGGAATAAATATTATACATCTTATTAATATCATGCTATAGGAGAATATTTACTGGCAAGAAAAATATTTAATATATTAAGTGATAACAGTGTAGGTTCCAGTGGTTGTGCAAACACATCATATACACTGAAAAATACTGGAAAAATTATAACTGTAACAGTTTCCTTTGAATTGATGGCCTATGGAAGTTTTTAAAATTATTATTTCTAATTTTAGATAATGAATATAAATTACTGGTACACAAGGAAGAAAAATTATTTTCCAAAATAGAACTAAGTGGGAACATCAGTGTCGAATGCTGTGGAGGGGTCAAATAAGCTAAGGACTGAAAACAGGTAATGAATTTAGCAACACAATGAGGATAATTGCAGAGATGGTTGAGAGAAGAAGGGAAGGGATCAGGAATAAAATTTAGTTATGGAGCAGAGGAAAGTCACATGAGAAAGCAGAGCTTCATCAATCCAGAGCTTTTCTTGCATCTGCTAAGCATGAGAGGCAACAATGTTGAAGGTGTCTTTAGAATTTTTCTCACAGTGACTGGGGGAAGAAGGAGAGGCCAGTTCAGTTGGCTAAGAGAAGAGCGAAGAGGGGTGCTGATGATCAACATGGTTGATGAGCCCAACAACACGGAGGAGGAGAACAGGGTGTAATGAGGGTTCCCAATTTAAGGTCATTAAGATGATTCTCTAATTGCCATTTGAGGTGATGCTATTGTTTCTGGAAATTTGCACTGATCCAGGTTGTTGATGCGACCACATTGACATTATGAGGCCCGGGAGTTCTTTTCATGGAAGAAGGAGAAGGAAAATGAACTCATTATAGAAGCACTCAACCTTTAAAGAATTAACTCTGAACTGTGAGAAAAAGGAAAAAGAAAGCATGAAGTCTCATACCTATTCATATGGTTTGGATCTGAAATGTCCCCCAAAGGACATTGGAGGCTTGTTCCCCAGCCCACAGAGTTTTGGGGATGTAGTAGAATCTTTAGGAGATAGGGTCTGGTGGAAGGAAGTTGTCACTGAGAGTGTGCACCTGAAGGGAATATGGGAACCTCAGCCCTTCCTGTCTCCCTCTCTCTGTTTCCTGGCTGTCATGAGGTGAATGGATGTTATCTATTAGGGACTCTTGCCATGATGTACTGTGTCACCACAGGCCCAAATCCAAACTACCTCTGAAACAATGAGCCAAAATAAAAAATTTTCTCCTTTTAAGTTGGTTATCTCAGGTATTTTGTCATAGTAACACAAAACTGACTAACCAATTAAATAATCCCATCTCTCCAGATTGTGTCATCCAATGGAGCTCAAATAATGTATATAGGCGACCTGGCCCCAACCAAGTCACCCAAATTCCCAATGCCTGAATGTTATCATCTATACTTGTCTTCTACAGACAATAATGGTAACATTGGTCATCTTGAGATTTTGATACCACAGTTGATTCTCACCTTTTCTTCTTTGTGCATTTTCTTGTTTTACAAATTATTTCATAAGCATATATATGCGAAAGGGTTTCAAAATTTGTAAAGTATTTATGTAAATATTACTAACATTGAAAGAAATACTTGTCAAAGCATATCTACCTCATTGTTCCACAAGGTCCCTGCTAGATCATTCTTAGTCTTAAATTCACACCATTAGAGTCCCCAAAGTTAGCCTATCTGAGATGAAGCAATGTTTCTCGGAGGCTAAAGTTAAAATAAGTATATTATCTGGATGTGTCCAGTTCTGTGCAATTAAAAAATGTACTTACTTAAAAATTTTTCCTAGCCTCTGTTCTCATAGGGCCTTTCCATTTAATAGATCTAATTAAAGTTGGTTCTTTGGAGCCATGAAAACCTAATTGTTATATTTTCCAGCCTCTCAAAAGCAGTCAAAAGAAATGTAAATGAATCGGTAATGATGTAACACTATTAATCAATATGTAATGTGCGTCCTTTCCCTAGACAGATATGTACAGCTTTAACAATAATCTAAAGCAAACTTTATCCTACAGTCTAATCTACTGGTGAGATGTTCTAGTTCAAATACTAGAACAAGAGGAGTTTGCCAATATTCAGAGTCAATCCCTTGCTTTCCTGGAAATAATGAAGAGAGTTTACTTTAGGCCAACCTGTACACAGGATCAATCCTACTGACTTATATGGCATAAGAATGAAAAAAAAAAAAACAAGAAAATAAAACAAACCAACGTTTGTGCTTAGAGCTCAGGCACTGTCTGCACTGCAACCTCAGTTATAATTAAAGTTAGTAAATTATCTGGGTGTGTCTAGACCCATACATGTCTTTCCTACCCACAGCTACCCCTGTATGTCTTATCAAGTCTTAGTAATCCTCCTCTTCCTAACTCCCCCTGACCAATCACATTCCTCATCATCTGGATTCTTAGGTCCACTATCCAACCTTCCTTACCAAACCCTTCACTTGGGACAGGATCTCAAACTAGCTTAAAATAAGTATCAGTGACTAAGAGACAATTACCAGTAGTAGATGCATTTCAGCAGATTCACAGACCTTTATCTCTTATAGGTTTCAGTTTTGCTCATTTTCTTTGTAACAGAAATGTAAGTGATAGAACAGAAGGTGTGACAGAGAATAGGGAATGAATTGTCCTGCCAGGCTGGCACTCAGCGTCCCAGATTGTAGGAGTGCTCCACTATAAGACTTTGACAGTTGAAATAGGCTCTAATGCTCCACTTCAGAGGATCTCAGAGCTGGGGCCCCCATTATCCTTAAGCGCTACAGACAAAGGTGAGTACTACTGAGTTGTTTATAATAGGCTTTTAAAAAAATCTGAAAAAGACCCTCACATGGAAGCACGGGATGGAAGACTTAGAACTGGATATGTCCTAACACTATGAACCTCTGGCATGGCCATCCATAGCAGAGGAGCTCTGGGTGATGGTGGGTTTCCTCCAATTCCTGAACCTGTAGCAAGTAAATGGACCATCGACTTCATCCCTGCATAAAACCTGCCCTACTTTCTAGTTATTTACTGCCACTCCTCTTGTTAAGAGAACCTTTCCTATTTAAGTGTTGGGTCCAATTGTTCATTCCTTTTGTAGGCAGAAAACAAATCCTACATGTGAGAGCACTGAAAGTTTTCTTCATAACTACACAATTGAAAGGAAATACTAAATTAAGCAATTGAATATAATACATTGAATTGACTAAATAATGGCTTGTTTTGCATTTATGTAATTTTTAATGTGTTCTCCTGAATCTAATATGAAAAGAGGGCAGAAACCTTCACAGAGGATGTTCCAAAGTGCAACTAATTACAGGGCTTTGCATTCAGAAGCACAGTGCCAACAAAAAGTAAGGTTAGAATAATTATTTTATGGTAAAGGGACTTGTAAATAGACATGTACTCCAGAAAGCCACCTGATACATTGGCTGATTATCATAGATACAGTTTATATTCATGCTGTTAGGACAGCCTCAGACAAAGCCCTTAGTTAGAATAAAATAGAAAAAAACCACTCCATACTGACAATGATAATAGAAATACAGCAAAACAAGTTGATTTACTTAGATATTACATTATTTCAATCCTGGATTTGAATCATTTTTTAGATAAATTTCAGAGGGCTCACAGTAGTCTAGTAAAGTATAATTTCACAGATGATATAAAGGGCCTAAAAATTTAGAGTACCTTTGTAATTTTGCATGATTTTAAAGTAATATGAACATACACAAAATGTAAAGCAATAATAAAATCAAAAGTTCTAATCTTATATCTCTTGAGATGGCAACTATTAATAATTTAGAATAAATCCTTCCTTACCTTTTCCTATAAATATCTAACACATTTATGTATCAACATATAATATATTCAACAATACATAGTATATTCATTAACAATGCATAGTTAATATATTCAACAATATTGACAATATTCAACAATAATGACTATTATGTATTAAACATTGTTCTAGTCGTTGTACGTATATCAGTGAAAAAAAAAAAAACTGAAAAAAAAATTCCCTACCTTCTCAAAGTTTACATTCCAGTGACAGAGATATGGAATATAAGGAAATTGTACGTTAGAAGGTGCAAGTATTATGGGGGCAGTATGAGAGGGGTGGGGGATAGAGCAAAAGAGGGATAAGAAATACCAAGGGTGCCAAAAATGTCTTTGGCAGGTAATGTTTGAACAGTGGCCTTCAAATGTTTGGATGTGAGTTATACTGATATTGGGGGGAGAGTCTGTCATCTGAGGGAGCAGCCAGTGTAAAGGCCCTGAGGTGGTGTAGGGGTGGTTTGTTCTAGGAGCAACAAGGAGACTGACATGGCTGCAACAGTGTAAATGAGTACTGGATGTAGATAGTGGGGTGCCAGATCCTTTGGGTCAATGTAGACATCTGAAAGAAATGTGAATTTGGTTCTTACTCTAGTGAAATAAGGAGACATTGAAGAGTTTGTGAGCGAAGTCATGATCTGACTTAAAAATGAAAAGTCTCTGGCTGTTGTGCTGAGAATAGAACGCAGAGGGGAAGGTGGAAGCAGAGAGACAGATGAAGAGGCTGTGGCCTCCGAGCAGTCCAGAGTGACAGGGGCTTGAACCTGACTGGGAGCATCTGGGTAGTGAGAAATGGTCAGATTCTGGATGGATTTTGCAAGTAGAGCCAGTTGGACTTCCCGATGCATTAGCTGAGCAAGATGAGAGAAAGAGAGAACCATGCCTATGTATTAAATTTTTGGCAAAAGCATCAAGAAGGACTGAATTGCCTTAACAGAGGTAGGGGAAGAAGCTTGAAGGCAAGAAGACTGTAAACTCCATTTTGGACACAGTAAGTTTGAAGCATCTATATAAAATACATACACAAACATGTAAATATGCCCACAAGTACTATACTATACATTATTTTAAACATATTTCTCTGTTGCTTGCTTTTTATGCCTCATGGTCATTTTTTTCATGTCAGGAAATAGATTGCTTCCTAGGATAGAGACATTTTGTGTGGGCTCAATTTTAGTCTTTTTGTGATATGATAGGCAGAATTCTAAGACAATTCCTAAGATCCCAGCCTGCCCCCAACCCCTCTATTTCAGCTTTGCACACATCTTGTTTAATCCCCTCCCCTTGAATGTGGACAGGGCTGTGAATAGGATAGGACAGTCACTTCCCTGGTTAGATTAGGTTGTATGACAAAAGTGGCGTATAATCACTACTGACTTTATGTAAGTCACTCTTGACATTCTGTAAGTTTCCGTTACAGCCACCTGGAGTAGTGTTCTCCCACTGACTTGGAAGAAGTGAGCTTCCATGTTATGAGAGGGCACATGCTAGGACCGGAGGGCAATCTATGGGAGCTGAGAAAGAACCCATCTTGTCAATAGCTTGAGTTTTGGCCTTGGGAGACCCTGAGCAGAGAACCCAGCTATTCCATGCCCAGATTTCTGACCTACAGAAACTGCGAGATAATAAGTGGGAGTTGTCTTAGCTGTTGAGTTTGTGGATATTTCTTATGCAGCATTAGAAATTTCATATGCATAGTATTCCTGTCAACGTCTTCAGAAACAAAGATGGATACCTCTTCCAAGAGAATGATAACACACCAAAACCCGCTACATGATTACTCAGGAATATGAGTGTTTCTTGTGCCACTATGAATAAAAGCAGTTCTTGTGCCACTATGAGTAAAAGCAGTTACGTAGGTAGGTCTCTTTTGTTTTAAATTCCTTTCAAGGAACATAGTCTTGTAAGAAAACAAACATACAGTGATTTTTCTTAAGATGGTAGGATTTAAAGCTCAGAACCTTAGTTCAGGCTCCCTGACTGTCTTATATAACCAGTTGGTCATAATTTTCCACCCATAAACTAAGGAGTTGGGCCTTAAAACCCATGCATGCTTCCAAGCCCAGCAAGCAGCACTCCTGGGAGTCAACTCAAATAGGCACGCAGAAGGCAGTAATCCAAGTAATGGCTGTGGCTCTCCTGCTAAGGCAGCTCTGTTCTCCACAAGGAGAAGGCTCTATTAAATATTTAAGACAGTCACAAAGAGAACACCCAGCAGGTGGACAACTATGATTACTTGCCCCATAGCCCTCTCAGCAGGTGCCTGAAAGCACCTGCAATGAGGTTTACATCACATTAAAGACATCCCTTCATAACCTCTATCAAAAGGAAGACCAACAGCTACAAAGCTGATTTCAAGACAAGAATCATTCTCGTTACATTTCTTTGGGCAGAGTTTCTTAGGACTTTTCAGAATTATTACAAGATAGGAACGACGCCAAAATTAGAAATTTAGTTTACCTACACATTTAACTGTACCGATAAACCAAAGTATGATAGAGTAAATTATCTTCTTAACAGAAAACAGTCACTAGTGTCATGAATCCCTCAAATGGCAAGATTTCCATGCTATTCCAAATTGGAGAAGAAACTTTCAAATGCACACAAGTGGATGTACTGTGTCCGGCACCAGCATATAATGACTGGAAGCATCCACAAGATGGTTGACTAGGTGAGTCATTCATGAGTACAATTGAAAAATCATAAACTGAAGCTTGTAAGTTAGGGACTATACACATTCAGTTGTGATTACTGCTGAATGATTTCATTCATAAAAAAGGGAGCACCTCCCTAATGCACCAACACTGATTTGAAACACTGGTTTGGATTTAGCATGAACAAAAACTAAGCTTTTGTTTATAAAGCCACAGAGATTTGGGAGTTAATTTATTGCCTTATCTGATAGGGAACTTTGAAATGTAAGATGGGGCTATGTCTGAAATCCAGTGTAAATGGTTTTTGTTACATGTTGTGATGTTTTCCAGGATTCTTGAACCTAGGCAGTGCAGCCAGCCCCTGAAATTTGATCATGCCAATTGTGCCTAGGTGACCAAATCCTTGGATGCCTGGCCACTCTTGTGAAGACATAGGTCTACTGGCTCCTGTAGGGGATGACCTGATTTTGATTTACAAAATATTCATACAGGACTTTACATCTTACAATAAGTAGTATACCCAAGATGACTCAACTAAGGAGTATAGTAGACCTTTTGGCCATAAGTTGCTAGTACCAGGCAGTTGATGGTCTCTCTGAGAGACCACTCAGAGAAAGAGCATTACATTAAAAACCAGAAGGTCCATAGTCTCAAGGAAGCTGTATGGCCTTGGGCAGACCATTTCAGCTCTCCAATTATCCATTTCCTCACCAGAAAATGAAATAGATCCCTACTATTTTCATTAACTAGAAGTTGATACATCTATAGTACAAAATATCAGAATAGGACCAATCCATTTTGAAGCATTCTATCCCAAGTTGCTACATTTTCTGATGGACTGGGGTCCTTCAACTCAGTAAAGAGAATTCAAGTTGCTGGAATTAGCCACTGAGACATTGAGAAACATTGAGAGACACTAGTGCTCAGGATAATTGCATTTACAGAAAACTTAAATTCATTATTCAGATGTAGACTGAGAAAATCTGTAGGAAAAAATAGGAAATACATTAAAAAGGATTCCCTGTACTATCTCTTTCAAATTCTTTTTTTTATATATATATTTATTTTCTAGTTTTCGGCGGACACAACATCTTTTATTTTTTTATATGTGGTGCTGAGGATCGAACCAGGGCCGCACGCATGCCAGGCAAGTGCGCCACCGCCTGAGCCACATCCCCAGCCCTCAAATTCTTAATAGCTATTCTCAAACCATTCTGGGAAGTCAGTGCAGAAAACAAAAAGGTAAGCTTTTTTTCCAGTGGAGATAATAATTAACAATTAATCCTAAATTTTTAAATTGTTTCTTGATTTTCTACCACTGATAAATAACTACAGATGCTCTTCAACTTACAATGGTTTAACATTCTGATCAACCCATCATAAATTGAAAATAACATGTCAAAAGTGCATCTAACACACCCAACCTTCCAAACATCATAGCTTAGTTTAGCCCACCTTAAACATGCTCATTACATTAGCCTACAGTTGGAAGAAATCTAACACAAAGCCCAGTCAATAATAAAGTGTTGAATATCTTATGTACTTTTTTGAATATTTTACTGAAAGTGAAAAGCAGGATGGTCGTATGGATATGCTTTTATCCCACTGTACAATTAAAAAATCATAAATTGAAGCATTGTAAGTTAGGGACTAATCCACATTCAGTTATGATTCCTGGGAAAAAATACAGACCCATGTACTATCTTCACCCATGTCAAAAGAGGACTCAAACACTTGAAGGAAGAAAAAATAATTCTAAACATTGTTTCTGTCTCTAAGATAATTCTGCAAAAAAAAAAAAAAAAACCCAAAAATTTTAGTGGTGAGGTAAAAGGATGAAGTGATTTCATTTTTTTTTCATGATTTTTTTTATCTTGAAGGAAATATGTATTCATTAATAAAAAATATTATGTGAAATGGTTGTCTTTGTCTTCTGATCCACACTATCTTACATCAGGCTTTGTAGAGAGAAGATTTGAGCCTCCTAGCCCCTTGGGAGAGCTCTGTGGCTCACTTTGAAGTTTGTTTCATTCATTATTAACATAGCAGTTGACACCTGTCACTGTACTTGAGGAGTGAGGAAACCTAAGCAGATAAACAAGTTTCCTTGCCTTTGTGTGATGATCACACACACACACACACACACACACACACACACAAACACTTATAGGATATATATACCAAATATGTGTATTTAAATAGAACACAGCACCCCCCATGCCCATTCTCTGTCATCTTCATCTAAGTTGATTACTTTTCTTTTTCTCTCAGCATGAGAAGGGAAACAATGTAACTTTGAATTTCAGTACCATGCAAAGAGAACTTGTAAAAACCACAATATGATGCATTTTCAAATTTGCATTTTAATCCAGTATTAGTTCTGAGGTTGATTGGAAACATCTGGCTACAGGACCAGGAAATAATGAGGCTCTAAATTCATGCTTTATTTTATCATAAGTAAGTGATGAGTAAGTTCATGAAAAATAGTCACTGCTCAGCCTAGCAGCTTACTGTCTTCAGATAGCATTGCTTCTCACTACCAAATCAGGGTATGAAAATTTTATGCCTAACCCCACAGAAATAACTGTTGCCTTCTGCTTGAAAGTCCAGGTTGTTCTTTTCATAGATAACAGGACAAGCTACCTTACTGGGATGGCTATACATGTGGAAGAAAATGCAAAATGGCTGTATCACTAATCCAGAAGGGATATGATAAGAGTCTGCCTGGAGACACAAGGATTTGGTATATTCAAGCTGATTAAATCCCATTAGCAAAAAGTAGTCTGAAGTATTGTGCTTGCTAAATATGATGTTTTTCAGAAGAAAAAAAGAGCAATGATTAAATAAGAATTTTTCATTCTCTGGTGAAGGCAAAGATGTTTATGGCTTCTGATCTAGTGTATCATTCTTTTAGGAATAGACTCTATAAAATCTCTTGTACTTGAGCATGTGTTCAGGAATGTCCCTGGCAGTTATGCATGTAACAGTAAAGTGCGGAGTCCGAATATCTATTAATGCCCTGGTGGATAAACAAAATGATGGTTATTCATTCACTAGAATATCTTGCAGCAATGAAAATAAATGAAGGGTTATAAATTTACACAACTCAGAAACATAATTTTGGTGAAAACAAAAAGTAAGCCACAGAAGGATACATATCTTATTAGTCATTTTATGTAAAGTTCAGACATGTAAAATACAACAACATATTTGGCAGGGATTCAAACATGTGCAATAGAACTATATAGAAAAGCAAGGGAATGATAAATTCAGATTCAGGATACAGGTTATCTCTGTGGGGGAATAAAGGAGATGGGATTAGGAAAGATCAACACAAATATTCAAAAGTAATAATCTTTTGATTTTTCTTAAACTGGGTGGTAGGTACACAGATATACATTTCATTATGTTCTGTTATACCATCACAAATATCTTATGGGCCAATAAAAAATAGTGCAATTTGATTTTTTGTCTTCCTCAGAATTTTAATTTGAATCTCTTTGTCCAAAGCTAAGAGCAGAATAATAGGAACTCACTCAAATTTAATGGTATGATTTGGGGTGGGAAATGACTATTGTTCCCTGTCATCTAATCAACTACATTGACTTTGCAATAATGGATTGTCAATTAATGATTTTTCTGCATAGCAAAGTCTTTTGGTTTGTCTGTTATTACTGATGATAATAATAGAATATTGGGAGTATTTCTTCATAAGATTGTAAGTACAGAAATCTTTTCATTATTCTCTAATATCAAGGAAGAGAGAAACATAGCAAAAGACAAAACTTCATAAAATCAGTCTTACCTCAATTGCAATGCTAAAGTTTATATTACTGACATCTGTAGATCATTTTCACCATGCTATATCAGAACTCGGGGGTGGTGTTTGTCTTTTCAAGAGGAGAACTAAAGATTCTTTGGACTGTCACTTTCCCTAGAAAGGTAACTCTAAGTTCAGTCTTGCTGTCTTAGAACTGAAGAAAGCTAGAGGGTGGTCAGTGTTAGGACAACTGAGTGGGCATACTGGAGAGAGCCCAATCTAGACTGGGAGTTCATGCTCCAAGGTAGGTGCTTCTAAGCCCGATGCTCAAGAAGGAATAGAAAATATACAGAAAATATACAGAAAAACTCTCCATGGGGGAAGAGAGTTCCAGACAGCCACAAAGAAGTGGTAAAGGAATTTAAAATTTCCCTGCACAGATCTGCAAAGGTGACCTGACTCGAGTTATAGATTAGACTTAGATCTCAGCCTTCCTGACATCATTGTGTCCCTGCCAGAGACAGTTGAGGCAGCACAAGGCCAGGTGAAGAGTACGGTCTGTAGAATCAGATAATAAGGCTGATTCCTTGTCTGTCTCCAGAGCCATGGACAAGCTCTCAATTTCTGTAAAACAGGGATGATGACTCCTCCTTTTTGGCATTGCAGAGATCAAAAGTTCAGTTGTCATTATTACTAATCTACCCTGCGTTGTGTAGGCAGTGTGATCATTCTGAAATACAACTCAGGCATCTCCTGCATTTAAAACAAAAATATTGGCTCCCGTTGTGAATATTCAACCTCTTAACATATCTTTCAAAGCTTTTTGGTGATCTGGACCTGCTTCCCTCTCCATCCTCATCAATTGTAGCCCCTCAACCCTGTTTAAAAAAAAACCCAGTTCCCCAATTCCCTGTGCTTGTTCAGCTTTGCTTACAACACATACTCCTCTCATTCTTGGCCACCAAGATACTCCTTCTACTCTTGAGAGCTCAGCCTGGCAATCTAGAATGGGAAATTTTATACATATATATTTTTCTCTACATATTATGTATATATTTATGCTCATATGCACATATCCACACAGAGCTTTTATAAGCTTGTATGAATTTATCTGTATGATGCTCTATATTATCTTAGAATGCAAACTGTTTTAATATATTTTGCATATCAGCAAAATGCACCTATATAATTAACACTAAACAATAACATTAACCAATTTACTGTTTCTTGGGAGCAATTTTGAAAAATATGGTAGTTACTCCAGCATCTGCTGGGAAATAACTGTTATATGCACATTTTATTATTAAATATTTCATAGCTCAATATAAAGTACATCTAATCATAAAAGAGCATCAGACTGAAGATAGTCATTTTGCCACCAATCAGCGTAGAGAAAGGAAGTTTTCTCTCAGTCAACAGTTAGCATGTTAAAACTCAGACCACAGAGAAAAGATGCAAAAGAATTGCCAATAAATTCAGGGGGTACTGTGGATCTATAAGATGCCCAGTTTTCCTTCGACCAGCAAACTGTCAACATTATGACCATGGAATCTAATGATGGCAACCAGAGAATGCCTCTTACCTCAGCATCAAAGCGCGGATCCTGGTAGGCATCGCTGATGTTCACAGGAAGGCCTGTTGAAGCAACCAGCTCAGCAATGCTGTTGTTTATTAGCCAGTCGGAGTAGGATGACTTCTCCATGCTTTCTTTGAAACTGTCAGAGTACCAACACAGGCAACAAGGAGAAAAATGTAAGTTTGTTTGAAAGTGAACCCAACAAAACTATACAAGTAGCAGGATTATCTGTACTCATTAAGAAAGTATGATGACATTAGTCACAGAATAATCATAAAGTAATTATCAGTAGCCACTTCAAAAAAACCTATTATTTTTATAATGTCAAATCCTTGAGTAGAAACCATAGATTCACTATGATGCAGAGAGTAACTCCAGGTTATATTTAGACCCCCAAATAGGCAGATATAAAGCTGATAATCAGGTACTAAAAGACTGACAATAGGACACCATTGCACTGAACTCTGCAGCCTGCCCGCCTTAACTGAAGAGACTGGCTGCTTTGGGACCAAGAAAAGTGAAATCCAAGAATGGGGGGAAATCAGAAAATGAATTAAGAACTTGCAAAATTTTAAAAGTAGCAAAGAACAAATCTAGATTATATAATCTTAGTAATTATTCCAGTGACTCTATTAGTATCTGAGTAATTATTATAGTCTTGGAGTACATGTTCCTCTTATGAAATCTCACTTAAAAGTCTGTTTTAGGGGGCTGGGGTTGTGGCTCAGCGGTAGAGCACTTGCTTAGCATGTGTGAGTCCCTGTGTTCTATCCTTAGCATCATGTAACAATAAATAAATAAAATAAAGGTATTGTGTCCAACTACAACTAAAAAATAAATATTAAAAAAAAAAGTCTGTTTTAGGGGCTGGGTTTGTAGCACGATGGTAGAGTGCTTGCCTAGCGCGTGTGAGGCACTGGGTTCGATTCTCAGCACCACATAAAAATAAATAAATGAAATAAATGTATTGTGCCCATGTACAACAAGAAATATTTTTAAAAAGTCTGTTTTAATATACTGGCTGCTAATATAAATAATTTAAATTATATCCATACTTAAATTGAATAAGGAATTTTATGCTAAATGATTTTGTAAACTTTCTCATGTATCATTTTCATGGCAGACATTAAATTTATATAAATGATATGAGAATTGGTAAGATTTCTCACTCTCTCCCTTCTTTCCATCTTTCTTCTACAGGTACATATTGAGCACTGATGCAAAATTGAGAATTTTAAAGAAAAATTTCCATGGGTAATGTTTGATTTGTGGTTTGAGAAATGTCAATCCAAATCATGTGAATGAACACAGGAATCTGAGGGCCATGTTTTCCAAACTACATTCTGTGGTGTTCATGAGTGTACTACAGCAAAAAAATAATTATACTATTGACTTTTTTAGTCTAAACTGCGTTATATGTAATAAAATACCAAATACTGTTCATAGTAATAGTTACGATGCCATAATGTACCCGTGTGGAATTTATGCCATACTGAGAATGCTGAGAAAGTGGCATGGAAAGGTCACCAAATGTATGAATATGTGGAAGCATAGACATTATTTACCATCATTAGCATATCTCATCTGTAGAGATTGCTGCTCCGTGTCTGATAAGTTTAGAATATATTTGTGATGTTATTCATCCCTTACTGAATATTAAACATTAAGAGTACATAAACTTACTCTCTATGGATCACCAACTGAAAAATGGAAATGTTAATGAAAAGCTGAGTCTTTTAGTTCTCAAAAAGTATAAAGAAGTATAAAGACTGAGTACTTCAAAAGATAAAACTATATTTCCTAAAACAAAGAAAACAACAAAAAAATCCATAATCTATTTTCTCCTTGCTACTTTAAAAAATATTTATTTTTTAATTGGACACAGTATTTTTATTTTATTTATTTATTTTTATGTGGTGCTGAGGATCAACCCCAGGGCCTCGTGCATGCTAGGTGAGCGTTCTACTGCTGAGCCACAATTCCAGCCTTCTCCTTGCTACTTTGTAAGAAATGAAATTTTAGATTATGCTTCAATAAAAGCAAAATACAGAAAGAAACATGATTATGTACCTGAAATGAGGATATTGACTTAATGTAGTAACTTCTAAGTTTACAAAAGGTGTGGATTGAATTCTGACATTTTTTCAGGGATTATTGGCTGGTCAGTTCATTCTGTACTGTCTATACTATATTCTACGCTACAATTTTTTAAGTTCTCTATAATTGCTGGGTGTGGTGGTGCAAGCCTTTTAATTCCAGCAACTTGAGAGGCTGAGGCAGGAGGATTACAAGTTTAAAGCCAGCCTCAGCAACTTAGTGATGCCTTAAGTAATTTAATGAGACCCTGAATCAAAATAAAAAATTAAATTATAAGGACTGAGGATGTTTCACAGTGGTTAAGCTCTACTGCATTCAATCCTTGGTACCCAACCCCCCAAAAAAGAACACTCTATAATTAAGCAGTTTGGAAAGTGCTGACATAGTATGTCCTGTGGAGGGTGGAAAGAACAGCTGCAATGGGATCTGGGAGGGGTCTGAGTAGGAGGTCAGGATAGGAAACCGAGACATGATAGAGTAGAGGGAATGGGGACCAAGGAAGGAACTGGTTTTACCAAGCAGCATCAAAATCCTCTAAGCTGGGTCCTTCAGGATTGGTAAAAGTTTAGCAAGAGAGATTAGAGTGGTGAGGAGGAAATACTAGGAGCTAAAGACAAATTCATCAGAGCCCGAGGGTGTGTTCTTATCAAAATGAATACTTACATGGTGGGGGTGGGTAGATTGGAAAAGAAGGTTAAGGCTTAAGGGTGGAGACTTACTGAGTTGCTGAGACCTTATTAAAGCAAGGAAATGATGGGGTTTGAGGTGTAATTTTAGGAAGTCTAATCCAGGAACAAGGAGTGAGAGAGGGTGGCTAAGAGAGACTGAGGGTGGGAAGATGCCCTGGTAGACTAGGAAGTCATAAAGGTGGGAGATGGTGACGCTGGCAATGCAAGAGGTAGTGCAGACGATTCTGCAGGGCTTGATGGACAGGCAGTGGTGGCTCACATTTTTCTCCTGAGAGCCTGTTAGCAGAGGGAGTTGTTCTGAGGAGTGGGAAGATGGGGAGAGATGATAGATATTCTGCAAGTCTGAGACATGTTCATTACTAAAAAATCAGAACCAAATCAGTTTTCAGGATTGAAAACACTGATGGAGAGGTAAGATTGTCTTCAGGGAGATAAAATGGATGAGATTGCTCGGGAGAGATTTTGTGGGGAAATCTAGATGTAGGGGAAGAGAGAAGCCAAAGGCAGCAATAACGGGGGAAGGGAGAAAGAGAAAACATAAATTTATCATTACCCACTATGGGCTAAGGTCATCCCTAAAAATCAAAGGAAGGTGCCGTAAGCATCAGGGAGGGTTTCAGGAAGATGCTGAAGTTGATAAACACGTAAGTCTGAGCTTCAGTCAAAGGAAGGGGGAGAAGAAAATCACTACATTAGATCATTAAAAACATTAGACCCCTACTTACAGAATCCCAAGGAAGATAACATGGCAGAAATATTTGGTGGGAGCAGGGGCTCCTCAAAGACTCAAGTGAAATCTAAGCACATTAGAGTCTGGTTCATTCTGGCTGCATGCTGCACTGAAATCATTCTAAAATTCTTGACCAGTGTAGAAGGTCAACTGGGCAAAGCACCTTTGGGCTGTTTCTAGAAAGTATAAGCTGTGGTCTTTACCCTTACAGAACTTGCTATCAGTTGAGGAGATGAGAAATAAACACACTGACATGTGAACAACATAAAAATTTAAATTCCCAATGAAAAAATTTGTCACATAGCTGTGTTGCCAAGTTGCCAAGTCAACTGAACCAATTATGAATGCTGAAGAAGTCCAGGGAGGGAGAGAGGACTTCAGGCACTGGAATCTAGCTAAACCTTCAGACAGGAAGTAAATCTTGGACTGACCTATAGCTGCAGCAATGCAAATGGATTATCTGAATTTACCTCTGCATTTGTCCAGTTTAACATGGCACAGGTACATAAATTAAGGTTTAGGGTGACAGGATGTTCAGAGTGACCTGGAAGTTGATTTGTCACTCTTGATATTTACATCATCGTCTTAGTCAATTTGGGCATTTATAACAAAATACCATAAACCAGGGTGGCTTATAAATAACAAACATTTGTTTCTCACACTTCTGGAGCCTCAGAAGACTAAGTCTAAAGCATTGGCAGTTTGAGTATGTGGTGTCTTCTTCCTGTATCCTCACGTGGTGGAAGGAGTGTGGGATCTCTCTGGATCCTTTTTTATAATCCCATTCATGAGGACTCACCTATGTGATATAGTTACCTCCCATAGGTCCCACCTCCAAATATGCTCCTATTGAGGATTAGGTTTCAATATACGAATTTTGAGGGAAACAGATATTCAGATCATATAGCAAGTACGCTTTCAAAATTTGTTTAAAGTGTATATGCTTAGACTGGGGATGTAGCTCTGGTAGAGTGTTTGCCTAACATGTGCAAGGCCCTGGGTTCAATCCCCAGCACCACTAAATAGATAAAGAAAGAAAGAAAGAGAGAGAAGAGAGAGAGAGAGAGAGAGAGAGAGAGAGAGAGAGAGAGAGAGAAAGAAAGAAAGAAAGAAAGAAAGAAAGAAAGAAAGAAAGAAAGAAAGAAAGAAAGAAAGAAAGAAAAGCAATTTTATTTGGCTTTTGCACAAGTTCAGTCTTTCAAATCTTAATGTTCTACTGTAACACAGAATGATGACACTGAATTGCAGCTTTCAAAACCTTGCTTCTTATCTTTTTTAAAGGTAATTTTGTGTTATAATTCAGAACCTGAGTTTCTTTTGGAGTCAGACAAGCCTCATCCAAATGCCCCTTTGGCCACTCTTCAGCAAAGTGATCTCAGGCAGTTATTCATACTTCATTGTGAAATGGGTATACTATTTAGATAGTTACTACCTAGATAGTTATTGTGCAGACTAAGGTAATAATTTATGCCAAATGTTTAGACTAGTATGTAGGTCATAATAAGCATTTTTACAGCAAATTCTGCATGTGACAGTATTCCTTGGCACATTTTGTCTTATAAATTTAATCACAAAGGAAAGGGCCCAAACAATTTCTGATTTTTGAAGGACACCCCTGGCTTAAGCAGTTAGTTATTACATAAAGATCATACAGGTCAACTCTCTCTGATTTATGAGGACCCTCTAATTTACTCTTTTCCTTCCTTTAATTGATTGCTGTTGGAACAGGACATGGTTAGGATCATGGACTCAGCCACAAATGGTTGCTCAGATTCTGCCCTGTGCAGGAGTCCCCTATAATAGGAATGGGTAGGGACTGAAATGTAATCCAGCAATGCATGTTTATGTCCATCTAAAGGGAATACTTTTCTCTAATTCTCAAGAGATGCTTGAATGGCTGTCAATAGCCTGCTTCAGTCTTCAACACATCTGACAAATGGGCGTGTAACCTCAAATTCAATACCTTCTGTGCCAGGAAACTCACTGTTTACAAAATATTCCATTGCATTATGTGGCAGCTCAATTTTCTTTATAATAATCATCATCCTTTGTTCCCAGTCCCATGGTTTGTAGCCGAAGAGCATAGATCTCACTCTCTAGTAGCTCTTGAAATATGGCAATAATCAACATATTCCCCATGGTCTTCCACTTAAGATTGTTCCATCCCAACCTATCTCTAGTCTTTTCAGCTGCTCTTCCTGTGGCATGCCTTCCTTGTTCAGACCATACAAGCAAACCACATAGTCCTGCTTGCTAATGGTCCTCTCAGGGATCTGAGTCAGATGAAGATAGGATGATACCTTTTATTTTAGACACTGTTCCCACCAGTCATATTTGTTCATTTCCAATAGATCCATGTGTGTGTGTGTGTGTGTGTGTGTGTGTGTTCTGCTGGGGATTAAACTCCATGGCCTCCTGCATCCTAATTAAGAGCTGTATCACTGAGCTACTTCTCCAGCCCAGTAGATCTTTCTTTAAATAGGATTTTAGGAGCTCACTTTAATATCCAGAATTGCATTAATCATATCAGGAGCTCAAAAGAATCTGACCAGAAATAGCAAAGGCCAATATTAAGATTTTTATATTGGGCCCAATGAAAATAAGGAATGTCACCACAGTTTGGAAATACATCTTTAGCTGGATTAATCCTGGGGTCTCCAGAGCTTGAGGATTCAAATAAGTTTATGTCAACTCTAATGGTTTCTATTTTCCATGCATGCAGATGTATGAATGTAGACATTTCAGTTCCTGGGGAGACATTCTTTCATTCAAGGGCCCTCCCCTCATCAAAGCCCACTGCTTGGAAAACACCCAAAGGAGGCTGACCATGGGCTTCAAGAGGGCCAAAGGTTCATGAGCAAGAGAAGAATGTCCTCCCCCAATTTCTTTGTAGCATTTTGGTTCCTGGATCCTAAGATCATATTGCTTGTCCACATTGTCACAAGTTTCCTCATTACTTGGCTTCTTTACCCCCTGCCCACACCACTCTCTGTACAAGTAGTGATTAGGCTGGGCTGACCTGGACTACAGATATGCCCCCTTGTGCCAAGAACCCATGCATAAACTCCTTCCAGCAAGAAGACCCTTATCAATTGCCTCACGAATTTCTGGTGTGAGTGCTGGTGGGTGCACATGTGTGTTGCCAAGACATTTACTTCACACCAGTGCACAGAAAAGAGAGGGAAAATGCCTTCGAATTCTTAACACATTAGTTTTAAACCAAAGCCCACTTGAGAAAACCTTCAAATGTTCCTAAAGTTTTCCTGTTTTTTAAACAAATCATTCATTTATTCATGTGTAATAGTTTTTTTACATTCAAGTCATAACACAATTTTGACCCATGCAGTGGGAATATTCTTTTTAAAATTCTGACTTGAAGGAAAAAATACAAAAGAAAAAATCATTGAAAAAAGAGTCTTAGAAAGTGAAAGAAATATCATTGACATCTAAATTTTAGTTAAACATCCTTGAGAGGAAAAAATTCACTACTTCACAGCTTTTTAAAAAAAAACTCTAAAAAAATAATTAAAAACTTCTCTAAGCTCAAGGATTTGTTTTAAACTAACAAAGTAACTGTAAAGAAATCTTATATTTTGTTATTTTACAAAGATCAAGGGCAGAGGAGGATGGAGGTATTTAAGTGAGTTTCATATAAAGGGCTACAGTTTAGATCATCCTTCCTCAGAGATGTCTTGCTTCCAAATGTGAGACTCAAACTGACTTTAAAGAGATCTTCATGAGCTCAAATATTATGACTGTGGAGTGTGGGGATAAAAGAGAATTGCCCTATTACAGAAAACACATATGCCTGCAATGTGACTGCCCTGAAGTGAGTCCAAGGAAACAGACATAAACCTCAAGGCTGACAAGTCACAGAGCTGTGTTGGAGGGAAATCAATACAAGCAAAACAAAATAAGACAAAATAAAATACCCAAGGACAAGTGACTTCAACATTTTCAACTATAGATTAGTGAGGACCACCCCGCCAGCCTGTGTGGGAGCCAAGGCCCAGGCCCAGGACCACCCTGCCAATCTGCAAGGGAGCCAAGACCCAGGCTCTAGCCCAGGACCACCCTGCTGACTGGCAGGCCCACACTCGAGCCTAGCCCCAGGACTAGGACCACCCCTGCCTACCAGTAGATCCACATCAGAGCCCAGGCCTACCCCATCTTGGGACACCGCAGCCATTACTCCCCATGTAGTAGCCTCCACCTTGGGACAACAGATGGGGCCTGGAGGCAGCTGCATCTCCAAACAGGCAGCCCACCCTTTCAGTCCCATCTCTGAAAGTGGTTGCATCCATCTTGGGACACCACAACTGCTATCTTGAGTTTATCTCTGCTATTGCCACCACCACCTTTAGTTGAAGTAGGATTTATTGTGGGACACCAGCCAGAGTTTAGAAGCTCAAAACCAAAGTGAGGTGCAGGTAAACTGGAGGGACACTATAAGATTACAGGGTAGAAACTGTAATACCTCAGACCCACAATGCAAGAAAGGAAAACACATAGACAACATGAAAAAACAAGGGAGAAAAGTGCTCCAAGCCAACCAAGATACTGCAATAATAGAATCCATGGACAATGCAGTTGATGAAATGTCAGAAAAGAAGTTCAAAATGTACATAATTAAAATGATCTACGAATTAAAGAATGACCTAAGTAAGCAAATACAGGCAAAAATTGATCACTCCAATTAAGAGATAAGAGAGCAAATATAGGCAACCACTGATCACACCAATAAAGAAATAAGGGAGCAAATACAGGTAGCAAAAGATTACTTCAAGAAGTGATGCAGATTCTGAAAAAAAAAATCAGAAATCCTTGAAATGAAGAAAACGATAAATGAAATAAAAAACTCAATAGAAAGCATCACCAACAAACTAGATCACTTGGAAGACAGAACATTAGATAATGAAGACAAAATATACAATATTGAAAATATTATTGACCACACAGTGAATATAGTAAGAAACCACAAACAGAACATCCAAGAATTGTGGGATAACATCAAAAGACCAAATCTAAGATTTATTAGGATAGAGGAAGGCACAGAGATTCAAACCAAAGGAATGCACAATCTCTTCAATGAAATAATATCAGAAAATTTCCCAAACATAAAGAATGAATTGGAAAATCAAATACAAGAGGCTTACAGGACACCAACTGTACAAAATTACAAGAGATCGACACAAAGGCACATTATAATGAAAATGCATAGCATACAGCATAAGGATAGAATCTTAAAGACCACAAGAGAGAAGACTCAGATCACATACAGGGGGAGACCAATTCATATCTCAGCAGATTTTCAACCTAAAACTTCAAAGCCAGGAAATCCTGGAAAAATATACACTGAGCTCTCAAAGAAAATGGATGCCAACCAAGAATCTTATATCCAGCAAAATTAAGCTTCAGATTTGATGATGAAATAAAAACCTTTCATGATAAACAAAAATTAGAAGAATTTACCATGAGAAAGCGTATGCTACAAAGAATTCTCAGCAATATATTCCAGGAAGAGGAAATGAAAAACAACAATGAAAATCAGCAAAGGGAGGAACTACACTAAAGGAAAGGCCCATCAAAGGAGAAACCAAGTCAAGTTAAAAACCAAAAATAAACCAAATGCCTGGGAAATACAAATCATATTTCAATAATAGCCCTGAATGTTAAATGGCCTAAACTCACGAATTAAAAGACAGACATTGACAGAAAGGATTTTTTAAAAAGGACCCAACAATATGCTGCCTTCAAGAGAGTCATCTCACAGGAAAAGACATCACAGACTGAAGGTGAAAGGTGGGAAAAAAACATATCACTCACATGGACCATGTAAACAAGCAGGGATTTCCACCTTTATATCTGATAAAGTGGACTTCAAACCAAAGCTACTGAAAAGAGATAAAGAAGGACATTTCCTACTGCTTAGGGATTCATACATCAACAAGACATACATATCTATGCCCCAAACAATGGGGCAGCTCTGTATATCAAAAGAACCCTTCTCAGCTACAAGAATCAAATAGACCACAGCACAATAATACTGGGTGAATACACCTCTGTCACCACTGGATAGATCTTTCAAACAAAAACTGAACAAAGAAATTATAGAACTCAACAATACAATCAATAAGTTAGACTTAACAGATATATATATAGAATATTGCATTCATCAAAAAGCGAATACACTTTCTTCTCAGCAACACATGGATCCTTCTCCAAAATAGATAATATGTTATGTCACAAAGCAAGTCTTAGCAAATACAAAAAAATAGAGATACTACCCTGCATTCTATCTGACCATAAAAGAATGAAATTAGAAATCAATGATAAAATAAAAAGTAGAAGCTATTCCAATACCTGGAGACTAAACAACGTGCTATTGAATAATACACGGATAACAGAAGACATCAAAGAGGAGATTAAAAAAATTCTTAGAAGTAAATGAGAACCCTGATACAACTTATCAAAATCTATGGGACACTATGAAGGCAGTGCTAAGAGGAAAGTTCATTACATGGAGTTCATTCATTAAAAAAAGAAAAAGTTAACAAATAAGTGGCCTGACATTACTGCTCAGAGTCCTAGAAAAAGAGGAACAAAGCAACACCAAAAGTAATAGAAGATAGGAAATAATTAAAATCAGGGTAGAAATCAATGAAATTGAAACAAAAGAAACAATTCAAAAAATTGACAAAACAAAAAGCTGGTTCTTTGAAAAAAATAAATAAAATTGACAAACTTTAGCTACCTTAACGAAAAGAAGACAGAAAAAACTCAAATTACTAAAATTCATGATGAAAAAGGAATATCGTAACAGATACTATTGAAATACTGAAGGCAATTAGAAACTATTTTGAAAATTTATACTCTGGTAAAACAGAAAACCTCGAAGACACTGACAAATTTCTAGAATGAGTTTGGAAGGGTTCCCTCCTTTTCTTTTTCATGGAATAATTTGGAGTATTGGTATTAATTCTTCTTTGTAGGTCTTGTAGAACTCAGCTGTGAATCTGATCCTGGACTTTTCTTGGCTGGAAGGCTTGGTTGATGAAGCTATTATCATCCTGACCCCAAAACCAGGCAGAGACACATCAAGCAAAGAAAATTTAAGACCAATATCCCTGATGAGCATTGATGCAAAAATTATCAGTAAATAATCTGGCAAATTACCTACAAAAATGTATTTTAAAAAGAGTGCACCATGATCAAGTGGGGTTTATTCCAGGCATGCAAGGTTGGGTCAACATAAGGAAATAAATAAATATAATTCACCACATCAATAGACCATAGAATCATGTAATTATATCAATTGATGCAGAGAAAGCATTTGACAAAATACAGCACCTTTTCATGTTCAAAACACTAGAAAAACTAGGGATAGTAGGAACATACCTCAACATTGTAAAAGCTATCAATATTAAACCCAGAGCCAATATCATTCTAAATGGAGAAAAATTGGAAGCATTCCCTCTAAAAACTGGAACCAGACTGGGATGCCCTCTTTCACCACTTCTATTCAACATAGTTCTTGAAACTCTAACTAGAGAAATTAGACAAATAAAAGAAATTATAGGGATATAGATAGGAAAAGAAGAACTAAACTATCATTATTTGCTGAAGACATGATTCTATACCCAGAGGATCCAAAAAACTTCACCAGAAAACTTCTAGAATGAATTCATCAAAGTAGCAGGATATAAAATCAATACCGATAAATCAAGTGCATTTCTGTATATCAGCAACGAATCCTCAGAGAAAAATTAGGAAACTACCCCATTCACAATAGCTTAAAAAAAATACCTGGGAGCCAACTTAACAAAAGAGGCAAAAGATCTCTACAATGCAAACTACAGAACACTAAGGAAAGAAATTGAAGAAGACTTTAGAAGATGGAAAGCTCTCCCATGTTCTTGGATAGGCAAAATTAACATTGTCAAAATAGCCATACTACCAAAAGTGCTATACAGATTCAATGCGATTCCAATTAAACTCCCAATTTCATTCCTTATAGAAATAGAAAAAGAAATCATGAAATTCATTTGGAAAAATAAAAGACCCAGAATAGCCAAAGAAATCTTTAGCAAGAAGAGTAAAGCAGGAGGCATCACAATACCAGAACTTAAAACTATACCACAAGGGCTGGGGTTGTGGCTCAGCAGTAGAGCGTTCCATCCTCAGCACCACATAAAAATAAATAAAAACAAAATAAAGATATTGTGCCCTCTATTAAAAAAACTATACTACAAATGAATTTTATCTTCAGCACCACATAAAAATAAATAAGTAAAATGAAGGTATTGTGTCCAACTACAACTAAAAAACATAAATAAAAAAAATAAGTGGATGTTGATCCATAATGGGGGGAGGGCATGGGAAAAATGGGGGAACTTTGGGCAAAGGAGAGGGAGGGAAGGAGAAGGGTATGGGGGCAGGAAAGATGGCAGAAAGAGGGCAGAAGCTGTAGGACCAGACCTAGAATGCCCTAATGAAAGGATGTGAAGGACTTTAGAACAGAGGAAAAAGGGTCAATTCTGTTTAGGTTGGGAATGGTATTTGGGGAACCATTCACAAAAGAAGTTGGCCTTAACCCCTCTTTGAAAGATAAGTCAGAATTCACCTGTAATAGAAAGGAGATAAAATACACTGCAGACAAAAGAAGATAAAATACAACGCAGCATGAGAAAAGCTGTATAAGTGTTGGGTTCTCTATATTGGAGTAGTGAACAGTAGAGCTAACACTGAGGATACATGGTAGAAGTGGCAATAAGGCCACAGTGAAGAAAACAAACAATATATTGTGTGGTTCTACATCTTCTAGATCTTATACCCCAAACTGTATGTTTATGCGACCACTCCCACATCTGTAACATCAGCCCCTTGGATCCTAAGTGCCCCTTGTATATCTATCCAAATACTTTCTGGACACTTCCTAGGTATCGTGAGGTACCTGAAATTTAACATTTTCAAGAATGAACTAACACACTCTCCTTAATGTTGTGACGATCATCAAGGAAGACTGTGACCATTAACTAAAATTGATTATTAGAATGGGAGCACAAGTTTCAACATACACACAATTTAGTTTCTTAATGTCAAAGAATGATTGTCATTCATTCTTCTGGCATCTTGAGTTATTATTCAGTAGGTATAGGTTCCAGAGTCAGCAACTTAAAAGAACTATTTGGGACAGTTATTCCTCCTCCTCCTCCTCCTCCTCCTCCTCCTCCTCCTCCTCCTCTTTCTCCTTCTCCTCCTCCTCCTCCTCCTTCCTTTGTAAACAAAAATTTATTTTCTATCCACAGGTTATACATGGTAGTACTTATTTTGTTTCATTGACCAGAGGTCAGTCTCAACTTTGGTTCACAAACAAAAACTACATTCTTTTTTCTCTTTAGGTAAATCTGTCTATCCCTGGAGGCCTTCCTGAAGCCTCCAGCTGTTCAACGCTTTTGAAGCCTTCTTTTAATTAGGTGATTAAGGAACTTAGTCAATACCAGTGGGGCTCAAAGCTAGGACCCCAGGACAATAATAATCTCCTACTGGCCTCAGTATCTTTGAAGGCTATGGCACAAGTCTTTTTATCCTTTAAAGGTGTTGAGAGAGAATGTAATTAGCAAGCAGAACCAACCCATAAGTCCTTACACTGTGGCAGGCAAGGGAGATGTTCTAAGTTGCAGGAGTTCTGGAAGTTTATCATGCCCTGTGAATGAACTTGCTTGCCTGAGAACACTTCACCACATTCTCATTTCTCTCATTTGAAGGTTTCTGTCTTATCAGAAATTAAGACACAGTAAACCACAAACACATTTTCTATCTTTTTGTTTCCTCAAGTTTGATTAGAAGGATTAGGTTTATCACCCACAGGAGTGGTGTCACTTTGGAGGAGTGTCCTGTAACTCTCAGGTGAGTGTTAAACATCACAGCTGCAAGTAGTTGGCATCTACCACTTGACATCATATAATGAAAGCTGCTTGGTTTCACAGTCAAGCAAATCTGTTTTGGTTTTGTGTTATTTTAATTTTGGTCAATACTTCCTAAATGTGAGATGACAGGTAAATGTATTATTGGAAAACAGGAGGGAAAAAAAAACATTTCACACAGCTGTTTTGAAGATACAATAATATGTTAATGAGCACATGGCATATAGAAGGCTCTTGATGAATACCAGTTCCTTTATATCACAAAGTTTTATCTTTTCATAAAAAACACAGAGGTGAAGTATGCTGTATTTATTGCTTAACTACCATGGCAGAAGAGATATAACTTTTTTTTTTTTTTTTAAGTACTTGCAAACTGAACCACCCAGGGGCGCTTAACCACTGAGCACATCCCCAAGCCATTTTTACTTTTCATTTTGAGACAGGGTCTCACTAAGTTGCTGAGTTTGACCTTTAACTTGAGATCCTCCTGCATCAACCTCCTGAGCCATTGGGATTACAGACATGAGCCACCGTGTCCAGCTAGATGCAACTGTTTTTGACCATGGACTCATTGTCAGATGTGGAAAGGTACCAGAGAGAATATGTGCCAGCTGGCAAAAATGCTGATCATTTTTGCATAGTTACAATTCTATCCTGATAGTGGTTTCAAGTAGCCACATCATGTGTCTATGGTTGTGCTGTGGTCACCCCAAACATCTCCCCTAGACTGAAGGCACACCACATAATTCCTGAGCATGTGAATATCAAGTAAAAAAGGAGAAGTGGATTCAATTTGTTAAAATATTAGCTACAGCATGTTAAATGAGAGACCTATAAAAATAAGAGTGAAACATAAAAACCAACCATTAGGGCTTCTGAGTTGCCATGATCTGTTTACTGCAGAGCATCAATCCAATGGACAGCTGACCTACATAGGCTACTTTAGTATGTTTGAGCTCAGTACTTTTTCAAGTGCCTTGTTCATGGAATGTGTTATAGCTTTTATCCTCCTTTGTGACAATTTTACTAGAGTGACAATCCCACAAGTCTGAAATAAATAGGGTTAACAAGAAGGTTTGTCTTTCATTTGAGTCTTCATGTTTAAAGTCATGAAAATTCACACAAAAATTATATATTTAAATTTTCTCTGCTTAAAATGTAAAATGTGACTGTTAGATGTTTGAGAAATATGCTTCTTGATTTTCTTAAGGTGAATTTGGAAGACATAAAACAATTTTTTTTTTGTTTCTGTAGCACTAAGGAATGAACCCAGGGGTGCTTTGTCACTGAGCTACACTCCCAGCCCTTTTAATTATTTTTTTATTTTCAGTTAGTGTCTCACAGAGTTGCCTAGGCTGGCTTCAGATGTGCCATCTTCATGTATCAGCCTCCCAATCTCTGAGGTTACAAGTGCCACCACACCCAATGATAAACAACTTCTTTACAAATGCTTCCTTTCCTTTATTGATATTTAGTTCTTATAATTGATATTATGCAAATGAAGCATAGACCCAAGCATGTTTAGAAATGTCTAAATTACACAGTTCCCTGAATGGTGTGCTTAGGTCAAGCATAAGGCCTTTTGGTGGATATACCACAACTCAGCTCATAATGTTCTGAATACTTTTAGGAAAAAGAGGCAGAAAATATCTAAGTGACTTTGTGGCAACAGAGTTTCCTGGTAAGGAAGTGGCCTCAAAAACAAAAGAGAGCCTCAGAACTCAGCCTCTGGCACCAGTGTTGCTTTCCATTGAGCCAATTCAGATCTGCTGAGCCTCCTCTTTGCCAGATACCTGAAATGAGTATCCTGGGCATCTGGATCTCTGATCTTTGATTAACAATATTAAATATTGGCATAATGAAGTCCAGTATCCCTGAATGTGCCAGACAATAGATAGTAAAAAAGAATATTCTGATATTCTTATCATTTTAGCAGAGGGGCACAGTTAAAAAAAAAAAAAAAAGAGAAGAAGATCCATGAAGAGGAAAGTAGAAGAAACAGAATATATTCATGATATACTTGTGGAAATATTCTGTTCTGTGTAAGTTTGTCTGACATTTCTATTACTTGAATACTAGAGAAATAAAAGAGAGGGTAAAAAGGCAAGAACTTTCAACAAAGTAAAGACTATTGAAAATTTATTTCTCCATAAAGCAGTAAGAAAATAGCAAAAATGAGAAAAAAAGCCACTTTTTCAGAATGCTAAAAATTAACCAAAGGCTTGCAACAATCCAAGAAATATTTACTCGGGATAAACAGTTGGAATTTCAGTAGGAATAGTATAATTTTGGCATTCTAATTTATATTATTTCCATCTCCCTTTCCCCATTCCTGAGTAGCTATGAAAACCAACCACTTGCAAAAGAAGAATGCATTGGGAGCTTCCCCAAAGCTCCAACCCTGAGAATGTCTCTATTTGACGTTTTTTGGCAGTTCAGTGGAAATTTCCACTCACAGAGCTTGTCTTTATTTGACTCCTCAGAGATGTTTCATGAGAACACCATTTATCCTTAAGGATATTTGTCGGGGGAAAATAGCAGCAATTATTTAACATTGGAACTGCCTTAGGCAGTGATAACAGTTTTGATTTACAAGATGATTTTTTTTACTTAAAACAATAAGCTTAGAAATGAGAGACTACCAGAGAGCTTGGAAAGCTCTGATGGAAATCTAGGTACACACACTCTCACACACACACATACACACACACACACACACACACACACACCTGTATGAATGTTCAGGTAAGACCAGAGAAAGCCCTAATTCTCACCTCTGGCTGACCCGGAACCTGTGAAAACTAAATAAACTTGCTGTCAGAGAATTTAAGGCATAATCCACATACATGTGGTCCTCCTTATCAAAGACCAGAAATTTATGTTTCAAGGATTTTAAAGAAATCTCTGTCTAATCATTAAATCAATTAAGCTGATTTCATTGAAACTCTTGTTGTCACACCTAACAAAGGACACATATTTCACAGGATTAGTTTAGGAAAGTAACTAAAAAACAAAAAATCACAAGCAGAAATAATAAAAAGCTCTAGAATGAGGTGAGGAGATAGATCTGATTTCTAAAGTTTCCACACTCTATTATTTCAAATATTCAGTTTTCAACAAAAAACAGTGAAATTTACAAATTAATAAGAAAGTGTGGTCCACAATAGAAAAAGAAGTCGTTGGGTAGAAATTGTCTCTGAGTAAGCCCAGATGATAGACTTAGTAGACAGAGAATCTATGTGAGCAATTATAAATATGTTAAAAATACTAAAGAAAGCCACATCTAAAGAACTAGAGGAAAACATGAGAACAATGTCTCCCAATTAGAGAGTACCAATAAATAAAGATTACAAAAAGGAACAACATGGAAATTATGGAATTGAAATGTTCAATAACTCAAATGAAAAATTAACCCCTAAAAGCATGTTTGAGATGGTAGAGGAAGCACTGAGCTCAAAGATAGGTCAATTGGAAAGTCTAAATCTAAGGAAAAGAAATTTTTAAAAAGGAAGAAAAATGAATGAGTCTCAAACACACAGAAAATACCATAACACATACAAACATGAGAATTCTCAGAAAGGAAGGGACAGAAAAATATTTGAAGAAATAATTGCTAAAAACTTGTGATGTTTGAGTAAAATTAGCATGAATCTACATATTAAGGAAGTTAATAAACTATAAGAAAGATAAACTGAAATGGGTCCATATCTAGACACATAATAATCAATAGTCCAAAGACAATGACAAAGAGACTGTCTTGAAAGCAACAATAAAGATGTGACTCGTCACATATTAATGATCCTTAATAAGATTAATAGCTCCGTGATCAGAGACTATGGACACCAAAGGCATGTTAAATGATACATTCACATTGATGACAGGAAAAGACTGTCAACCAAAAATTCTATATTCAGCAAAGCTACTTCAAAAATAAAGAAAAAATTAAGACATTCTTAGACGAATAAAAATTGAGAAAATTTGTTTCTAGCAGAACTGCTTTATAAGAAATACTAAAGGGAAACCTTCATTCTGAAATGAAAGGACACTAGAAAGTAACTTGAATCCATATGAAAAAACAAATAGCACTAATAAAAATAGCTCTAGAGGTAAATATAAAAGTCAGTATAATGTATTTTATATTTTTTCTCCTACTTCACGTAAAAATGATTGCATAATACAATAATTATAAAACTCTTGGTGGCCTTATTGCATAAAAAGATATATCTGTAGGACAACAATAACACAAATGAAGAAAGAGGGAACAGAGGTATATAAAAGCAAAGTTTTTGTACACTATGGATATTGTTGATATTAATCCAAACTAGATCATTACAAATTAAGATATTAACTGCAATCCCAAGGGCAAACACTAAAAATACAACTCACTCTCTATATAATATAAACATATTATATATATATATATATATATATATATATATATATATAATATATATAATCTATAATTACATATATTACATATATAATATATACATATATTACATATACATTATATATGTAACATATATAATGTTATATATAATATATAATGCATATGTTAAATATGTGATATATAATGTATATGTTAAATATGTGATATAAATATATGTAATAAATAACTACATATATTATATATACACACATATATTACATTAGAAAATATTTGTTTAACACAAAAAGTCACTAATAGAGGAATGAAGAAGCAAAAAAGACTGAAGCCAGGAAGCCTTTGCCAGAGCAATAGCAAAAGAAAAAAAAAATGAAGGGTATCCAAGTTACTAAGAAGGAAGTTAAATTGTCCCTGTTTTTAAAGTACATGATATTATATATAGAAAAAAATAAAGACTCCACAGAAAAACTGTTAGACCTGATAAACGAAATTCAGTAAAGTCACAGTATACAAAATCAAAAAACGAAAATCAGTAGCATTTCTATACACCCAAAACAACTAGCTGAAAAAGAAAGCAATCCAATTTATAGTAGCTACAAAACAAACCAAAAAATCCCTAGTAATAAACTCAAACAAGGAGGCAAAGATCTCTACAATGAAATCTGTAAAACAGTGATGAAAGAAATTGAAAAGAAAATGGAAAGAAATCCCATGTTCATAGATTGGAAGAGTTATTCTTGTTAAAGTATTTTAAGTGATTTTTTAAACTGGGGGTTGAACCCAGAGTTGGTTTACCACTGAATGACACCCCCAATCCTTTTTATTTTTATCCTGAGACAGTGTCTCACTAAGTTGCTGAGGTTGGACTTGAACTTTCAGTCCTCCTGCCTCAGCTTCCAGAGCTGCTATAATCATTTAAAAATTTAAAAATTTCTGCAGAAAACAAACAACAAATATTCAAATTTAAACCCTACCTTATTACTACATTAAATTAAAGTGTATTAAATATGCCAATCAAAAGACACAGACTGGTAGAATGGATAAAATAACGTGATCCAACTATATGCTCTCTATAAGAGAAATACTTTAGATTTCAAGACAAAAATAATTATAATAAAAAAAGACAAAAATAATTATACCATGCAAACAATAATCAAAGGAGAGCTGGTGTAGCTATTAATATTAGACATAATAGACTCTAAATGGAAAATGTTATTAGATATTTTTAAATGAATTTATAGTGATTAAAGGATTAAACTAACAAAAAATATAACAATTTCTGACACATGTGCACCTAACAAATGACCCTCTAAAATATATGAAGCAAAAACTGCAAGTGGTGAAGGGATAAATAGATAATTTAACAATAATAGTTGGAGTCTTATACATTCCACCATCTATAATAAAAAAAACAAGTAGACAGAAAATTAACAAGGAAGTAGAAGACTTGAACAACACTATAAACCAGCTAGACCTAACAAGACATCTGTAGACTGCACTTCCCAGTAATAGAATACACATTCTTCTCAAACACACGTGGAATATTCTCTAGGACAACTCATATGCTAGGTCATAAAACAAGCCTTAATAAATTTAAGAGTTGATATCATAAAAGTATTCTCCCACCACAATGGAATGAAATTAGAAATGAGAAACAGGAAGAATTTGGGTAAATATTTATCAATGAAACAACACATTCTTAAAGAAATAATAAGTCAAAGAATAAATCACAGCTAGGTAGATACAGCTCAGGGACAATATATATGTTTAGTAAGTACAACGCTCTAAGTTCATTCTCCAGCAGAAAGAAGGAAGAGGAGGAAATTAGAAATTATTTTGAAATCAAGGAAAAGAAAACACAACATATCAAAATACACTAGATTCAGCTGAAGCAGTGCTGAGGAGGAAATTTATAGTTATAAATACCTGTATAAACAAGAAGTTTTCAAAAGTGGAACCTCACTTTCTATCTTAGAGTAATTAAAGAAAAAGAGGGGCGGGGGAGGTAAGCCCAAACTAAACATAAAAAGAGCATAATAAAGATTGGAGGGAAAAAACAAACTAGAGAAAACAACAGAATTAATTAATTAAAAAAATGATTCTTGGACAAGATAAACAAAACTGATAAACTGTTAACTAAGTTTACCAAGAAAATAAGGAAAAGACTCAAATTTACTAAGAACAGGAATGAAAGAAGGAACACCACTACCAACTTCACAGAAATAAGATCGTAAGGGAATACTACAAAGAACTGTATGATGCCAATCTGTGTTCCTCCAAAATTTCTATGTCAGGACTTAAGGCCCAAGGTGATGATATTAAGAGTGGATCCTTTTGGGAAGTAATTAGTCATGAGGGCTCTCTTCTCATGAATTGGATTGATGTCCTTATAAAAAGAGGCTTCAGAGAGCTGCCAGGCCCTTCCATCTTTTTATCATGTGAAGACTGACCAAAAAGGTACCATCTTTGAAACAGGAAAAAAAAAAAAAAAGCCCCCACCAGTCTCTGATTCTGTTGGTACATTGTTCTTGGACTTCTTAGTCTCCAAAATTGTAAAAATTTATATTGTTTATAAATTATCAAGTTAAAGGAATTTTGTTAAGATAGCATAAATAGACTAAGGCATATGTCAACAAATTAGATAATCTAAATGAAATGGAAAAACTCCTACCTAGGAAGGAACAAAATATTGAAATAGACTCAAGAAGAAATTAAAAATCTGAATGGATTCATGACAAGTAAATAAGTTGAATTAACAAGTAATCTTTTCACCGGAAAGACTCAGTACCAGATGTCTTCACTGGTGACTTCTATTAGACACTTAAAGAGAATTTTCTTTAAATATGAATCTTTCACAAATTCTTTAAAAATTTGAAGAAAATCCTTCCCAACTCATTTCACAAGGGTAGCATAACTCTAATACCAAAACCAGACAAAGATATCAAAAGAAAACTATAGACCATTATATAAATAAAACCCCATGCCATTTTTCATAATGTCTATACAAATTTATATTTCCAATAATGGTGTATGAAGAATTCCCCTTTATCAGTATCCTCACCAGCTTCTAATTTTTTGGGTTTTGGTGATAGACATCATAAGTGGGTTTAGATGCAAAAATTCTCAACAAAATACTAGTAAACCAAATCAGGAGTATATAAGAGGATTATGCACTATGACCAAGTAGTATTAACCCAACTTACACCATATTAATAGAACAAAGGACAATAATTTCATGGTCATTTCAACTGATAAAACATTTGGCAAAACATTAACACTCTTTCATGACACTCAACAAATATCCAACAAAGTAGGAATAGAAGTGAATTTCCTTAATCTTTTAATTTATGAAAAACCACAGCTAACATCACACTTAATAATGAAAGACTGAAAGCTTTCCCCAAAAAACTAGGAATGAGGCACCAATATATGCTCTTATCATTTTATTTAACATTGTACTAAAAGTTCTAGCCAGGACAATTAGGAAAGAAAAGATAAGTGTTAAAAAAAAAAAAAAAAACCAACTGGAAAAGAAGTAAAACTGTCTCTATTGGCAGGTAACATGATCTTATATACAGAAAATCCTAAGGAATTCCCAAATAAAATATTAGAGATAATAATTGAATTCAACAAGATTACAACATCAAAGGTCCATACACAGAAATCAGTTGTAGTTTTGCACACTAACATTGAAAAAATAAAAAATGAAATTATAAAAAACAATTGTGTGTATGTGTGCTTCTCAAGCTAAACAAGTACTCTCAAAAACAATTTTATTTACCATAATATAAAAAATAATTTAACAAAATAAATATAATATTTTAAAACAAACTATAAAACATTAGTGAAAGAAGATCCAAAAACTGGAAAGCCACTATATACAAGGATTGAAACATAACCTTGTCAAGATGTAATACACTCCAAATTAATAAACAGATTCAATGCAATCTCAGCTGCAATTTCTGGAGAGATTTACAAGCTTATCCCAAAATTAATATGAAAATGCAAGAGACCCAGAATATCTTGTAGTTCTTTAAGTAATCTTGAAGAGCAAAGTTGAAAGACTCACATGTCCGGATTTCAAACTTACTTCAGAGATACAGTAATCAAGTCAATGTGGTACTGGTATAAGAAAAAACATATGGATCAAAAGAATAAAATTGAGAGTCAGGAAATAGACTCATACATCTATCATCAATTGATTTTCCACAAGGGTGCCAAGACAATTCAATGGAGAAGAAATAATCTTTTAAATAAACAATACTGGAAAACTGGATATCCACATGTAAAATATCTCACAACACAAACAAAAAACTAACTGAAAGTAAATTAAGATCTAGAGTCAAAGGCTAAAATATCCAAACTCTTACAAGAAAACCTGGGTGTCAGTCTTCATGACCTTGAATTAAACAATTGCTTCTAGGCATGACACCAAAATCCCAAGTGACAATAAAAACATCTAAACTGAACTTCACTAAAATTAAAAATTGTGATGCTTTAATGGACACCATCAAGAAAGTGAAAAGAATCAGAAAACATGTATACAAAACATAAATCTAGAGAGGGATCTGTATCCAGAATTTACAAAGAACTCTTGCAATTAAACAATAAAAAGACAACTAACAATGAAAATGGCAAATGATATGAATAATTACTTCTCAAAGAAGGTATACAAATGGTCAACAAGTACATACATATAAAGATGTTCAACATCGTTAGCCATTAGAGGAAATATAAATCAAAACCATAATGAGTTGTTGCTCTTATACCCATTGGGATTTCTACAATTTAAAATTTAAAAAAAGGAACATAAGTTTGATGACAATTTGGAGCAACTGGAAGACTTATACTTTGCTGGTGGAAATATAAAGTGGTAAGAACACTGTGGAAAGTGATTGTTGCTCCAGAAGTTATACTATACACAAAGTTACCATGCCATCCAATAATCTCACTCCTAGGCCATACTGAAGAACTGAAAACACATGTTCACACAAAAAATTTTACATGAATGTTCACAGAAGCATTATTTTTAGTACTCAAAAAGTAAAGTCAGGAACTGTTGCACAATCCTGTAATCTCAGCAATTTAGGCAAGTGGATCTCAAGTTGGAGGCAAGCCTGGGCAATTTAGCAAGACCCAGACTCAGAAACAATGTGGTATATCCATACAATGATATCATTCATCCACCAGAAAGGAATGAAGGAATAAAGGACATGATACAATATAGCCGAATAACTTCATACTAAATGAAAGAAGCCAAACATAAGAGGGTACATGTTTCATGGTTCCATTTATCCAGAATGGGCAAATCCAGGGACAGAAAGTAGATTAGCAGTTGCCAGATTAGCAGAGGGGAACTGGAGGGTGGATGGTGACTGTTAATGGGTATAGAGTTGCTCTTGAGGGTAATGAAAATGTTCTGGATAAAGAACATTTGATATGGTTATACAACCTTGTGAATATAATAAAAACCACTGAATTGAATACCTTAAAAGGATTATTTGGGGGTATGTAAATTATATCTCAAGGGAAAAGAAAGATAGGAATAATTTACAAAGATGATACTTAAGGCCCACTTAATGATGGGGTCATGGAGATACCCCATTCATAACTTCCTCTAAGAAACAGGTAACGTGACTTTGATTGGCCATCTCTGTCTCTGCCCCTTTTGATCTTGGCTTCAGAGCTTTCACTACTAATGACTGAGCAGGACAAGGATAGAAGCTAGGCCATATATATGGATCCAAGAGTCTTCCAATTGGCAACCCCCAGTTGAGTCCAGTTGTCTCAGGACTTCCCACTAGCTGGACAAAAGACTTTTTCCTAACAACGCTGTGATCTTATGCTCTTGCAAAGATCACTCCTTTCTTTGCATTTTGCTTTAACAGAGCATTGTAGTCTAAGGCTCTCTCCGCCTACCCCTAATTCTGCCTTCTTTATCCTTCACGGCCATTTCCTTTGAAAAATCTTCTGTTCTTCTAATCTTGGCATACACTGTTTGGAGGACAGGAACTGACTCACTAAGGTATATCTAAAAATGGCTCAAGGACAGGGCTTGAAGAAATGTGACTGACTGAAGGGCTCTGGTAGGATTGAATATATCTACTCTATAACAAAAAGAATGTGAGGGCTCTATGTGTCCCCAGGATTCCAAAATTGTATTATAGAACACATTTTATTCACTGATTACTAAACAGATATACTTTAAAAAAACTTACATAAACAAACCATACCCCAAGGTGCCTAACTGGAAAGACAATATGTATGTGAGTGAAGATCTGGAATGCTTGAGAAATAACCAGTTTCACACAATCCCTGTATTTAAAAATGACCTATATTGGTATTGACTGAGGCCACAAGCACTGCCTGAGTGAATCAGACAAGGCAGAGAAGTCTAAAGCAGTGTTTCTCAAACTGTGAGAACAAAGTGGTAAATCATAAAATCAATTTTATGGGCCAGGACAGCAGAGTACTTTTCTTTCTAGCTTTTTTTTTTTTTTTTTTTTTTTTAAGGATAGATCAGAACATATAGATGTAGTAAATGTAAGTACAGTCTCATGAAATTTTTGGTTTAGATACGTATGTACATTTTTGTATATATTTATACATATTAACTAGGTCTGGATATTCGTGGATCACATTTTAAAGATACTGAAAGTCATGACCTAAGGGGTCCACAGTGAAGCCGGCACAGTGGGATTCACAGTAAACACATTTAGCACCTTCTCCAAGGCAATTTCTGATTCCCTCAAACCTTGCCAGGGTCACATGCTTTTGAGTGGTAAGGTACAAGTGGGTGAGTCACATCAGATTTTCTGAAAGTGAGACTCTTCCTTCAGGCCCCAAATCATATTCATAATCTGACTAGGGGCTATAAATCACCTCAGCTGAGCCAGCTACGTCTCAGGGTTGTAAAATAAGCAATATGGTTGCAGGGTATATTCACAGTACACTCAGGATCTGACAAAATCTTCACTCTTCATACTTGGTTTTTCTGGTTTCACCCAGTCTATTCCAAGAACAAAGTCCACTGGACAAAAACAAAGGATAGTCACCCCCTCTGAGAGTCTTGCTAACAGACCCTTGGGCCACCTAGAGAGCTCATCCACTCAGTTTATCTCATTAGAGTCACAGCTCATGGAAGTCAACTCCTCTTTAAAAAAAAAAATGGCTAGATTCGGGCCATAGAATCTAGAGGCCTAAAAGAGAGAGTTCAGAGAAGTCAGAAAGGTTAAAAAATATTATTGGAAGGAGTCATTTGATTACAAAACAAGATCCCAGAATTGTTAAAAAGAAAAAGAAAATAAAAATCACGAAGGCACTGCAACACAAGTTTCACTATTGTGACTTGAAAACTGTGAGGCAGAAACTGATGAGAAGAATCACAGGGCTGTCCAATCTTCAAATTGAAAGAATCACTAAGTTCTGCTAAGTGCTTCTACAGTTGAGGTATATATATTCTGCAGGGTAGATGTAATAAAAGGTAAGAGGTAGAAAAGTCACAGAAAAAACAAGGTATGGTTGGTTCATATAATTGAATCGAATTCATGATGCCATCACTTGTGAGATGCACTATTATTTTGAAACTACAAAATGAAAAAATAAATACTGCTACCAAACAATGAATTCTTATTAAAATATTATAATCATAATTTTTAAAATATTTTAAATTAGATATAAATTTTATCACGTGTCATTCTTGAAAGAAAATTAGTAAAGTTGATTAAATGTAAAGGAAAAATTACAAGCAAAAGTAATTAAGATACTTCTAAAATTTCTTCAACAATTCAAAGTGTCACTCTTCTCAATTCAGAGTCAACAATGTTCATGATATTCTTCTCTAAGTGATCAGAATTCTGTAGACACAGCCTTCTTAAAATGATCATGCCATCACCTCTAGGACTTTCTGCCAAGCAGCTGAAACACTCTTTGGGAGACTTGATGATGTCATTCTATTGAACTTAGTTGGAGATGTCACTGGAAGGTTTTTAGATAAAACCAAGCTTGGGTTCTCTTGGCTTGTTGGCAGTAATTTGCAGAGTTTTCTGTTGCCACCAGAAACTCTGTAACTGCAGATACATGTCTAAAAAAATGCACAAAGATCTAACATAGTCTGGAAGGTTGTGTAGAGCTCATAGTCATCACTTCTACATGGCTATTCCTCACTCATTATCAGGTTAGTTGCCATTCTTCTATGTATGCACGTGTGTGTGTGTGTGTGTGTGTGTGTGTGTGTGTGTGTAGTAACACTGAATTCAGTTTCATTCTCTCAAGAGATTAGATCCAAACTCATACACTAACAGTTTTCTATTTCTCAATTAGCAATCACAACAAATAGAGCAACTTAGCACAACACCTATTTATTATCTCAAAGTTTTGGAAGTCAGAAGTTCATAATGTGACTAGATTTCTTGCTCAGGATCTGACGGGGCCAAGATCAAAGTGTTGAGCAGGCTGTCTGCCTCTCTGGAAGCTCTGGGGAATAACTGACTCATTCAGGTTGTTGGCACAATTTGATTTCTTGCAGTTATAGAACTAAGGTCCTTGTTTCCTTGATACGTTGTCCTGTCTCTATTTTAGTCAGCAACATGTGTCAAATCCTGCTAAAGCTTCAAAACTCTATTTTTTCCCTTCTTCTGTGTTCCTCTGACTTCCTTTTCTTTCCTCAAGTGAGAGAAGGCTTTGTTTTCCAGGGCCCACCTAAAGAATCCAAAGTGGCCTCCCTATTTTGACATTAATTGATTGGTTATCTCAACTATATGTGCAAAGTCTCTTTGGCCATGTGATATAACATAAATATTTGACAATAAAGGGTAAAGAGACCAGAGGCCCAAACTGCCCACCACAGCTTAATTTTGTTGTTTAAAATTAAACATAGTGGCAGGTTTTGACCATTGGATATCATGCATGCATAATTTCTGTATTGTGTATTAGTATTGCTGATGAAATACTAGCTTCTGTGATCTTTGTTCTTGAAATTAATTGTTTTAGCACC
Organism: Callospermophilus lateralis; assembly: GCF_048772815.1. Lineage (NCBI taxonomy): Eukaryota > Metazoa > Chordata > Mammalia > Rodentia > Sciuridae > Callospermophilus > Callospermophilus lateralis. The sequence goes on along the minus strand of NC_135313.1, from coordinate 53,785,527 downwards.
CTTGGCATTGACAAGCATGTCAAAGGACACTGAGATTTTTGCAGTATTTCCTCTTTGACTAAATTCAGTTACCTGTTTTCCTCAATTGAATCACTTGTCATTGAAAATTAAGCAGCTTCCAATAAATTGAAATTTTGACAAATTGATATTCCACACCTTAATAATATTCCTGAGAAATGCATGGATTTGGTTACTCCAGTTTCTTATTGTTTTGAAACTTCTTTTGTGAGAGCTGCAGCAATTTTTAGTTGCATGACTTGGCTTGTGGTAGGTGATCCTTTTGTCTTTGTTTCAGTAACAAAATAGCATCAATTCATGTACTCATTTCTTCCTTAGTTGCTGCTCTACAAGAGCAAACAGCATTGTGGCCAGTTTTCCAACCACAAATATTTTCATCACAAATATCAGATTTGTACTCCCACTTCTTATTTACATATTTGTATTCAGCTTGCTCAGGATCTTCATTGCAACACTAAATCATAATATAATCTTGTTGAGGGTGTATTAGCCATCATTTAAACCCAGCTTGTATAGTACCAAAAATGAATACACAATTGAAGTGATGACAATGTGAGCTGCAATGACATAGTTTTATACAGGCAACAGCTGTGTCACAACTGCCACCAGGACAGCAGTGGTACTAAGTCACTATCCCAACTTTCAACATATTCAATGTGGGAAAAAGAAATGTCATTCATTCATAAATATTTATTGAGTACCTACTAAGTGCCAGGCCTTAAGTTGTTTTAGCATTCTAGTAGTTTTCAGTTAATCTACTCACAAATCACAAATAATAAATGGAATGTCTGAGAGGGCAAATACCAAGGTCAGGCTGACTGGGTTTTAAGCACTACCTCTGTCACTTATTATATGACCCTAGCCATATTTTTTACCTTATTTGTAATTTGGGAATAAATGAGATAATTTTTCTATAGTACTTAGCAAAGCATTTAGCACAAAAGTAATGGCATACATAGTATTATTTATGAACTGAGCTTAAAAAGCTGACTCCTTTTCTTTCCATCTGTTCTTGAAACAGATACCTGTATTTTCTCAGCTAATGAGAGAGTATTGATTTTGGAGATGGCGTCTCTATCAGTTCCAATTCCTTATTATTCCAAAATGTACCAGATCACTGTCACACGTGCACTGGCTCTCTAAACAAAGAATAGAAGCCATTAATACCCATGACTGGGAGAGTCTGAGAAGGAAAACCTTCTTAAAAGACAAACTTTCAGGCCACTCAAGCACCCTTTTCTCCACTTTTCCTTCTGTACATCTCCTTTCCTGTATGCACTTGGATCCCTGTCAATTAAAACATCCCTGTAAACTAACCCATGCCATCTACTCTCTTCAAAGTTCTGACACCCCTCCCTAGTCTTCTTGATGTAGGGCAGGAACTGGGGTGAGGGGAACTAATATACTTGCTTCAGATACAAAATTTAAGAGGCACCAAAAGTTTAGCAATCAAGTTGATATTTTAATGCAATATTTTTAAAAATACAAATAAATGCAAAAAAATCTATGATGAGCAAAATTTCAAAAACATTTTAAAAGGCATATTCTGTTTGCCTCAGGATCCAATATGGATCAGGAAGACACTGCCATAATGTCACTAGGTATTCTAATCATGCTAGAAACCTTTTAATACTTACCTGATTGGTTTTGGATTAGTTGTTGTCATTTGCATCTTTTACATATGCATTGCCCCCATGAGGATGTAAATATTTCCAGAGATTAAGGTATTGGTCATAATAGAATGAGGGAGCATTAGATAGCATTTCCTTCCAACCATAAACTTGCAGGAAGGGGAGAGTTTGTGGGAGTTTTACTCTCAGGCCAACAGCTGAACCTTACTAGCCTGCCAGTGTGCAAATCCCTTAACCTTGCTTAGCCTCAGTTTCTTCATTCGTAAAATGAGAACAAGTACATCTCACTCAATGGGCATTTGTGAGATTAAGTAAGACAATAGAAGTAGACTTCCAATGACAGCTAATGCTCTTTTTGTACTTAAACAAGAAATCACCATAATAATAACAGGGGATTCACAGAATCATAGCTTCCTGGAATTTTGTGTCTGGAAGAGACATCTAATGGTCATTACCCATTTTAACTGCCTCATTTAATAACTACAGTTATTAGTCTCTGGGGCTGCCATAACAAAATACTAAAAACTTGGTGTCTTAGAACAACGTTACTTTATTCCCTCACAATTCTGATGGTTCTCTCACTCCAGTCTCTGCCTTTATCTTAACATGCCATTCCCCAACTGTGTTTCTGTGTCTCTCTTCTTATGAGGACATCATTGGATTTACTGTGCAGCCTAAAACTAGCTCAAGATTCCTAACTTATTACATCTACAAAAATATTTTTTTCCAAATAAAGTCCCATTCTGAGGTTTAGTGTGAACATGAATTTTGGGTTGGAGCTGGCTAGACACTATTCTACCACTACATTTCTCTGAAATAATAATAAAACAGATTTCTAATATTAAGTGTTCCTTTTAAAAAAATTCTTAGTTGTAGATGGACACAATACCTCTATTTTATTTATTTATTTTTATGTGGTATGGAGAATAGAACCCAATGCCTCAACATGTGCGAGGCAAGCACTCTACCACTGAGTCACAACCCCAGCTCCCCTAAATTTTTCTTGAGTATGAAAAAAAAAAAAGCTCATATTTTGTCTGTATCTTCTTGGAAGAGACCTGTAAAAAGGTGAAGGCTTGCTTTGGTGAAATTAGAGCCACTTTAAGTGAGAAGCTTCAGGATTAAAACTGCAAAGCTACAGTAGCAACTGAGCACAGAAAGCCCAACACCACAAAGGGATAAAGCAGGCACCATAATTTAAAATTGAACACAATATACAATGTGTACAAATCTCTATCTGCCCTATCCCTGGGAATTTCTTCCTGGCTCTGTTTTCCCTACAATCAGCTTCCATACATGTTCCTCAGTCCTTTTGATCCTTGAAGACTGCCCTCACCTCTCTTTAATCTTTTTTTAATTCCTGAATTCTCTTTTACATTCCTTTTAAAATTAAACTGCCATATATTCATTTCTTTTTGCTGCTGTAACAAATTACTACAAATTTAGTCCCAACAGCAAAAAGCTTTTGTGTTTCAATTCTCTAGGAAAAAATCAATTCCCTTTCCTTTTGGAGTTTCTAGAGACCACCCATTCCTCAGCTGGTGGTCCCATTCCTTCATGGTCAAAGCCAGCCATGATGGGTCTGTCTTTCTTACAGACACTGCTTCTGTTGTCACATCTCCTTCATTTATGAGGACCCTTTGGATTACATTCAGTTTATCAAAATAATCCCGAATAATCTTCCCGCTCAAGATTCTTAATCAGACTGCAAAGTCCTTTTTGCTGTGCAAAATATTGCACTCGAGTTCCAGGCAGCTAGGCCCTGGCTTTCTTTGGGGAGGAGAAGCTACCAGATCCCTGCATCTTTCCAATAAGAACACTAGTTCTCCATCCTCATGAGGTTCCAGGGTGAAGTGCACATTCAAAGGATCACTAAACAAAGGTTTTGCTCATTAGCGGCTCTGAGATTAGTAGCTTTATTTCTTTCCTTCCCTCCCAGTTGTAACAAATGAAATGTAATGTAAAGATTAAATGGATTTTATTTGTTTTTTTGGTGTTAAGATTTTTGAATTATTTATATATTCTAGAGATTAGTGCTCTATCTGATGTGCGTGTGGTTAAGAATTTGTTCCCAATTAGTAGGCTCTCTATTCACCTCACTGATTGTTTCTTTTGCTGATAAGAAGTTTTTTAGTCTGAATGCATCCCATTTATTGATTCTTGATATTAATTCTTGCGCTATAGTGCCGCAGTCTCTGGCTGGGCACAAATCACGAGTCTCCACACAGCTTGTAGATTCAAACAGCAATTCTTTATTCCCGAACTCACACCGGCCGTCTACAAACACGCTCTGGGGGAATCCACGTTCTCTGCCCAAATCCACTCTCTCCCAAATCCTCTACTCTGCCCAAATCCTTTCCCCATGGGCTTCGAATGATGCAATCTTTCCTCCATCATGAAGGCATCTTAACCACCTTCAAATTAACCTTTTAAAGCCTTCCAATTATCATCTATACTGTACTTTTAAATGTACTTTTTCACCACCTACAGCTTTACTATTTTAAACGAGGCTTAGATTCTGTTTAAATCGCTTAATGTTAGTTTACATGGCTGCCCTTCAACCAAAGGCCTTTTTTACTCCATTAAGAAGCTTTGTCTCAATCTGCCATGTACAAATATCTTTTTCTTCTTTCTTCCTTTCTCAAACTTTTAAAGTAAGTCTAGTTTCCTCAAAATCTTTTTAAATGGCACTATAGGAGTCTTATTGAGAAAGTTGGGGCCTAAACCCCCATGATGGAGATTTGTGTCTACTTTTTCTTCTAATAGACAGTATCTCTGGTTTAATTTCTGGGTCCTTGATCCACTTTTAGTTGAGTTTTGTGCATGGTGAGAGATAGGGGTTTAATTTCATTTTGTTGCATGTGGATTTCCAGTTTTCCCAGCACCATTTGTTGAAGAGGCTATCTTTTCTCCAATGTACGTTTTTGATGCCTTTGTCAAATATAAGAAAATTGTAATTATATAGATTAGTCTCCATGTCCTTTATTCTGTACTCTTGGTCTACAAGTCTATTTTGGTGCCAATACCATGCTGTTTTTGTTACTCTTCCTCTGTAGCATAGTTTAAGGTCTGGTATTGTGATACCTCCTGCTTCATTTTTCTTGCTAAGGATTGCTTTAGCTATTCTGTGTCTCTTATTTTTCCAGAGAAATTTCATGAATGCTTTTTCTATTTCTATGAGGAATGTCATTGGAATTTTGATTGGAATTGCATTAAACCTGTATAGTGCTTTTGGTAGTATGGTCATTTTGACAATATTAATTTTGCATATCTAAAAACAAGGTAGATTTTTCCATCCTCTAAGGTCTTCTTTAATGTCTTTCTTTAGTGTTCTGTAGTTTTTATCGTAGAGGCCTTTCACCTCTTTCGTGAAGTTGATACCCAAGTATTTTATTTTTTTATGCTATTGTAAATGGGGTAGTTTTCCTTTCAGGGGATTTGTCAATAATATACAAGAATACAAACAACAATAAGTGTTGGCGAGGATGTGGGGAAAAAGGCACCCTTATATATTGCCGGTGGGACTGCAAATTGATTCAGTCAATCTGGAAAGCAGTACGGAGAATCCTTGGAAAACTGTGAATGGAACTACCATTTTACTCAGCTATTCCACTCCTCCATCTATACCCAAGGGACTTAAAAACAGCATACCACAGGGACACAGCCACATAAATGTTTACAGCAGCACAATTTACAATAGCTAAATTATGGAACCAACCTAGATGCCCTTCAGTAGATGAATGGATAAAGAAAATGTGGTATATATACACAATGGAATATTATTCAGCATTAAAAGGGAATAAAATTATGGCATTTGCAGGCAAATGGGTGGAGCTGAAGAATATAATGCTAAGTGAAATTAGCCAATTCCCCCCAAAAAACCAAATGCCAAATGATTTTTCTGATTTAAGGATGCTGATCCATAATATGCTGTGTGTGTGGGGGGATTAAATGAACTCTAAATAGGACAAGAGGGGAATGGAGGGGGTATTAGGGTAGGAAAGAGGTGGAATGCAATGGTCATCATTACCCTAAGTACATGTAAGAAGATATGAAGGCAGTGACTCTACTTTGTGTACAGCCAGAGATATGAAAAAATGTGCTGTATATTTGTAATATGAATTGTAATGCATTCTATTGTCATATATAACAAACCAAATTTTTCAAAAAATATTGCATGAAGTATACCAAAAAAAGATTAAATATATTTTAAAAAGATATGTTCCCATTGAGATAAATTTAATTCCCATAACCTCCCTATTCTCAAAAGGCTAAAATGGTTAAAGAAACTGGATTTTAACCCGTTTTTCACTACATTCCATTGAATTATTACATGAAAAACTCATATTTAGGTTGTTGTTACCTTCTAGAAATTACAGATACCAGGTTACTATTTATTTTATTTATTTTTCATGTTTGTTTTTGATACCTTCAGAAGCAGAGCTGAGGAAGTACAATTTCCAAAATATCTATATTATATCTAAAATATATACAAACAGAATATAGCCAAATATCTTAAACTAAAAAAAAAAATCTTAACTATTAAGACTTCTATATATGTTCTTTTTCCTTTCTAAGGATATATTAGAAAGGAACAGGTTCCCCATTGAAGGCAGAAAAAAAGGTTTATTAAAGGCTAAAAAGAGATCCAGGAAAGTTTATTCAGGCTAATTCACCAAATATTCTTAGGTTTCTTAGGAAATGTCCAAAAATGTGACCTGGAGAAGATGAAAATTGGATGGATCAGGTAAATTCTTAAGTTAAAAGAAAGTCAGCCTATACAAGACAATTGTGAATAATCAATGCATTAAGAGTCTCCTTCTAATATGTCTAGATTCTGGGAAAAAACAGGAAATCATTTTCTATATTGGGAAACAGCATTTTATGACAGATTTGGGCAAGCTGGAACACATCCGGAGAGATTTAAAAAAGGGTGGTCAAAAGTCCAGAGACTGAAATAGGAAGAAGAGTCAAAGAACAGCAGATGTTGATCTGGAGAAAGTAAGGACAGTGTAACCGTGTCAGTCTTCCAGGACAGAACCATTGTTCCATGGCTGAGACAATAGATGTAACCCCTGGGTGACTTTAGTTTGCCATTCCTCTAGCCCTCCTTTCATATTACTGCCCAGATGATTTTTCAAGATAGACCTCAACATGTCACTATGTGATATTGATCCCCTATGAGCAAGCAGACAAGCATCTAGTCTCCGGGCCAATTAGGAAGGTTTGAGCATCTCAGGAAGAATTGGCAATATCCTCACCTCAATCAAATGGCATTCTCGGCAGCTGGATTCCATCAGAAGTTACAAGCCATCACCACCAATGACGATGATGCTTGTGACAACAGCTCACAGACCTAGTTAAATGTCCCCAAACATCCTGTTCACTCTCTCTCACCTCCATGCCTCCGCTTATGACATAACCTTTTCTTGAAAGGTATTTGCATCACTACCTCCCATCCTCCTTCAGGACCTAACTAAAGTCTTACCACATCCAAAACCTTTCTTTAAGGACCACCTCCCATTACTTCCCAGATGAGTTGGTTGAAATGGGATATCAAAATATGCCACACCAAATTATGACACTTGACATAAGGATTATTTTGTGGTGAATACAATTAATAAAAAGCAGATTCAAAAAAGCTCCTTGTCCACCTGCTATTTGCCTTAAAGCAGGACCCAAATCTACAAAAATATCCTTCCTCCTCTCTCTACCAGGAAGGACAAAGGTTGATCATCAAAGACAAATTTAGATCTTTATCAACCTGAAGATGGCATCGCAGGAATCTCTAATAAAATTTACCAACTCCCATTTATTTGCCTTCCCATAATTTGTTGCTCAATACTCAAGGTCCTTTTTCTTTGTCTTGTCACATCGAAAAAATATAGGATTTTCTGTTGAAGATGCTGTGTAAACCCTAGTTCCAAGCCAGCTCATTGGGAGTTACTCATTTTCCCCAGGGTATCTCCCATCCTTATGTGAGATACACAAGGTAATAACTTCAAATTGATTTTCTCTTATTAATCTACCTTTTGTTAAAAGGTCCTGTCTCAGGTAGGAACTCAGAATGGTAGAGAGAAAGTTATTTTTCCTCCCCTGCAGAGTCCCTACTTTTTACTAAGGTACCACCTTGCATAAATATTTTACAGAAATTATTTAATTGTTTTGCAATCGTGGATAGCAGGACATATGAGCCTAAAATGAGACATATCTGTATTTGAGGAAGGTTATATTTGTAAGAATTGATGTGCATAAAGGAAAGGGACTATGAGGAAGAGGTTTTGTGCATCTAGGCCTGGTGGCTGAGAGGGAAGAAAAGTAGGGAAATCAAGAGAATAACTTAGTGGTTGGCCCCTAATCTGGTTCTCAGGCCTAGCCCAATGGACTAAGTCTGAGTCTATGGAAATAAGGGCTACAAACAAAGGCTTTATGAATTAAAAGACTTATAAAAATGGGGTACATAGGTCTATTTAGAGGCCAGACAACAGGCTATGACACATGGTAGGGATGGTGAGCCTTCTTTCTATTTCTACACTGTCCTTTGGTTGGGAAGATCACCAGTGCATCTTAATGTGGGGACTGAAGGCAGAACTCCAGTGAGGAGTTCAGTTATGGCTATGGAAACTCTGCAGTGGGCAAGAAAGACCATACCCAGTATGCCAAAAGCAAGACTAAGGCTGCTCTGCCATATCCAGAGGCAGAAGATTTATGGGTGAGCATTTAGAAGAAACAGATTCAGTAATAAAATTGGCTTAAGAAATCTTACAGAGTACTGGAAATACTCTAAAGTTGGCCTTTTTAAGGAGCTGGGGGCCTCTTAAAATTTGGATATGAAGTGTCTCCCCAAAGCTACTATGTGAATGCAGAAGGTGAAATTATTAGATTGTGAGAGCTGTAACCTAATCAGTGGATTAATCCATTTGATGGATTTATAATTTGAAAATATTGCTGTCTTGGGTGACAACTCTAGGCAGGTGGGGCCTCACTGGAGGAGGTAGGTCCCTGGGTGCATGTCCTTGGGCATTAAATCTTTCCCCCCTGACTCCTCCTTCACTCTCTTTGCTTCCTGGCTACCATGAGGTGAGCAGCTTCCCTCTGCCATGCCCTTCTGCCAGGATGCTCTGCCTAAGCTTGGACCCAAAGTGATGTAATTGGCAAACCATGGACTAAACCTCTGAAACCATAAGCCCAGGATAAACTTTCCTGCTCTAAGTTATCACTGTCAGATATTTTTATCACAACAATGAAAAGCTAACACAGGGCCTACACCTTGGAGGAGAAATAACTAAGTGACTAAGTGTAGATTATCCACTGTCAATATAACTTTATAGTCATAGTCTAGAGGCCTGGTAAAATCTGGTTATGATACAGCTGTATAAAGACAGAATGTCTCCAGTGGAAAAAAATTAGAATAGGGGGAAGTGACAGGAATATGACTCAACATAAAATGACTTTTTCATAATTAGTACTCCTTATCAATGGAAGTCCATCATGATACATTGGGAATATTATCACCAGAGAGGTTGTCAAGAATGTCCCAGAGGTGAAACATCTCATTGAGAGGCATGGAGCAAATCATTTCCAACTCTTGAATTGGTTATTATTCGTGGCAGGAAGACCAAGAGACCAGCTATGACAAAGGAGTTCACTGCATAAGACACTAAGCAGAATGGAGGAGTCAGCGATAAAATTGATTCAAAAATGTCTTCAAGGACTGTCTATAAAAACCATCAAGCCTCAAACCAGATTTCATCGGAATTGAAATAGCACCCTGATATATTGATCCAGGAAGACATACAGATTATCTTTAAAAAGCTATACTATTATATCTATGAATGATGTTCAGAGGACTGTGGTATTTAATGGACGTTATGTATAGCAGGGGTGTTAAGTGACGAAAGGTCAAAGGAAAGATTCACAGTGTGTCAAGAACAGGCTGTGATTTGTAGACGCATTGGGGGTCTCAACATCCCTTCCATGCCACTGACATTGCAAATGCCAGAGCCCCCCTGTCTTTATCCTTTAACTTCCATTAAAGGACTGGAGGAAACTACATCTACAAGAGGAAAATTACTCGGCAATGAAGGAAAGGCCTTTGGAGATAAATGAACGTTCTCCATTAATTTAAAATCCATAAATAGAATGATGAAGAGGACTATCTCATAATGTCAAAGTTCAAAGGCACTTTTCAAATGTCTCTTTAAAGAAAACCTGACCTTCCTTTCTTTCTTTCTTTCTTTCTTTCTTTCTTCCTCCTCCTCCTCCTCCTCCTCTTCCTCCTCCTCCTCCTCCTCCTTCTTCTTCTTCTTTTTTTTAATTATCAGAAAGTTTTCCAAGGGCAGTTTGTGCCTTGGGTCATTTCATTTTGACATGGAACTTCTCTCAGCATTAAAAATAATCAAAAGGCTAGAAGTATTTAACTCTGAAGTACCAGAATAACATGTTCAACATAAAAATAATAATATTGAAGGCTTAGGATTTTAAAGGTTGTGCTTTAATAACTCCATAAAGCTCCCCCGTATATGAGAAATATACTTTACATGAGGCTGTAACTAGTTTAAAACATGATCATGAATAGATATTTTCTCTAGTGTGGCAAATGTTATTTTATAGCATTATATTTAAGTAAAATTCTGAGTATAACACTGATAACTCTGTTTTTGTTAGGCACATATTAGCTGTCATTACATACAGATGTGAACATAAATACATTTTCATGAATATAAAAACCTCCTACAAAAGGTCCCTTTTTCTCATTTTAAGGTGTAACTTACAGAAAGTAAAATTCACTCTTTTTAAAAAATATTTAATTCTTCAAGTGTTGACAAAGGCAGTTGTATAACTACCATCCCAAAGAAGGTACAGAACTGTTCTGTCACTACCAAATTCCCCTCTGGCCAAGCTCTCACTCCGTTTTCAGTCTCTGGTAACTACTAACCTGCTTTCTTTTTTTTTTTTTTTTAATTTTTTAGTTGTAGTTGGACACAATACCTTTATTTATTTATTTATTTTTATGTGGTGCTGAGGATCAAATCCAGGGCCTCACCCATGCTAGGCAAGAGCTCTACCGCTGAGCTCAACCCCAGCCCCCTAACCTGCTTTCTATTCCTGTAATTTTAACTTTCCAAGAAAGCTGTATAACTGAAATCAAGCAGAATATAACAGAGACCTCTTTTAAATTTCATATACTTTTTAAAAAGTAAAGTGACTCAATGAAGTAGTCATTTAACTTTATTGATTTCTATTTTCTGAAATTAAAGGCAATAATAAATATTAAAAATCAGATTACCCTGGAATATTCTATCTTGAAATAGGTGCTGTCTAGAAAGCCTTTTGAAAATATAAATCTCTAGGACTTCACGTTTGACACATTGAATCAGAATTTCTCAGTGTGAATCTTGAAAATTTAGTTTTTGCTGAATTCTCCAAGCTTGATTCTGATGAATAAACCAGATTTGAGAAACATTAACCCAAGAGGTATTCACTGTATGGGATTAACTATCTTATCTATAAGATATATATCTTATCTTAATTATAGGTGGCAAAGGGGTCAAAGTTCAGAGGTTGGGAGAAATAATCTTGGCCTTGGATTTGGGGCTACCTTTTTCTGGCCTGCTGATTTTCAACAAGGCAAACTTGCTATTTATGATTTGGATAGGAGCTATCCCCCAAAACCTCATGTGTGAAGTAATACAAGAAGGCTTAGAGGTGAAATAATTGGGTTATAAGAGCCTTAACCCAATAAGTGAATTAATTCCCTGATAAGGATTAACTGAGTGGTAACTGAAGGTGGGTAGGGTGTGGCTGGAAGTGGTGGGTCTCTGGGGGAGTGTCTTTGGGGTGTATATTTTGTGTTTTTCAAGTGATTGGCATACTGTTTGGCACACTTGGCACTCACTGACTGGAAGCTGCCCATGTTGTTAGCAATTTTGGATCATCATCATCGTCATCATCCTCAAACTGTCCTGGGCACTATTTTTCTCCAATCTCTGCATTTTAATCAGTTTCATATTTTTTTAGCCCTTCCCTTACAAGACCAGTTTTTATACCAGACCAGCTATTACTCAGGGTGGTGCAAAGCTTAGAGATATTCACTAGTTTTTCCCAAACCCTCACTTTTACTGTGGCACCAAAGATGCCAGCAGAGACAAATAGCAAATTATCTGAAACTCTTTCTTTCTCTTTTTTTCCCCTAAAGAGATATTGTTCACCAAATGCAAGCCAGCAAAGAGAGGAAGAGAAGCAAAGAGCCAGAATAAAGCAGAAAATTAGGTTTTCTGCATACTTAGGGAACATTTAAAAACTGATTTTATTCATTAGCAATTTCAGTCATATGTTTGGTACGAAAAAAATTGAAACTGGTGGCTTAAAGAAAACAAATTTGCTCCATTGTTACTCCATATTAACTTGCATAAAGAATTTGGATTCCAAGTTCAGAAAGCAGCAGAATACTTTTCAATTTATGTTAGACCATTCAGGGAGTCATTCAGGGGAATGGGGGACTAAAATCTAAAGACAACATTTTAATCACAGTATAAGTACTAACATTTAGCTTCATAAACTGCAAGCTAGTTGTATAGACATCATTATTCAGTCATAGTTTTTATTTAAGCTCTGAAATACAGAAGAGTGATGTTTGGCTGTACTTGTTGATGGAAAAAGATCAACTCCTATCATCAAAGAATTTATACAACACTGCTAACATTAAGTACTAAGGAGCATTAACATGCTAAGTGAAATAAGCTAATCCCACAAAACCAAAGGCCAAATGTTTTCTCTAATATGTTGATGCTAATTTACAATAAAGTGTGGGGCACTAGGGAACAGTAGCGTTACCTTAGATTAGGAAGAGGAAAGTGCTGGGAGGAAAGAGGAGGGATGTGGGGATAGGAAAGATAGTAGAATGAAACAGACATTATTACTGTATGTATATATGTGACTACATGATCAATATGATTCTGCAACATTGTACACTCAGAAAAATGAGAAATTATATACCATCTTTGTATAATATATCAAAGTGCATAAATGCATTCTACTGTCATATATAACTAATTAAAACAAATGAAAATATTAAAAAACAAAAACAAACATGAGCTCAAGCCCTACCTGTTCTCAGTATCAGCGCTGCACTTTGGGGACATCAATTCAAAGGATTTGGTAAACTTCACCACCTGCCATTCAAAAAGACAGCAAATCCAGGTCAATTAAGTCTTTCTGATGGTTTAAAACAATGAAATAAACATTTTCCATTTTTATAATGATTATTACAATGATTGCAGATTAAAGAGAGATTTTTAAATGGAGAGATTCCAAGGAAGAGAAGAAACTTTTAATCCACATTTTGTATTTCACTTCTTACACAGCATATATTGTCAAATTAAATTTTACTAAACCTGTATATATTTTTACAATAAGCTGTGGAGGTCAGGAAAAGGAACATTTCATTTGGATACTTAATTTTTTTAAACTGTTCTGTTAACAACCAATCACCATCCATGGAAAACCAGGTGGGGCAACAGATTCCCAAAAGGAACATCCACATCAGGTTCTTGAAGTTAGTTTCCGTGGCTCGTTTTTGTTGTCAGATGAACATTTTGGTGTCAACACCCAAAGGGTAAAAAAGAAATCACCTTCTTCTATGATCATCCCTGGGGTGGACACTTTCTCCATCTCCAGTCCAGCACCCTCAGTACAAGAGTCTGACCCAGACTTACTATGTTGAAAGGGAATTTAAGAGCACAGAGAAAATGTCAACATGATGTTTTCATTTTTAGCTATTAGTGTGTTCTTATTATAAATCAGGACCTACACTGGAAACTTCTTTGGTTACTTAATTTTTTCATTATAATCTTATAAAGTAGATATTTTTATCTTCAGTCTATAAATGGGCCAAATAACCCTTAATTTTTAAGAAACTAGCTCAGTTTTTGCACAATGAAGCGAGGCAACTGGAATTAAAGCAAATCTGCCTGATCTTCAAGGACCAGCTCTTTCAAAAATACTTCAAATGTTGAGTAGGAAGGGGACCATTTCTAGCCCTCTTTTGACAAAATATACCACATGATAGAAAAATATGACCCTTGTGCTAGAAGGAGTACATCTGAATGTTATTAGATATTTCCAAGGTTGACATTTCGAACTGGCTTAGTCAGATGCAGTTATACTTTAAAGGCCTTTTCAGTTAACCACTTACAAGGAATTGATGGGCACCCGAGAAAATGATCTGGAAACAGAATAGGTGAAATATTGATGAAAACATTGTTGATGGAAAAAGAATAACTCCTATCATCAAAGAATTTATACAACACTGCTAACATCAAGTACTAAGGAGCATTAACATGCGAAGTGAAATAAGCTAATCCCACAAAACCAAAGGCCGAATGTTCTCTAATATGCTGATGCTAATTCACAATAAGGGCGGCGGGGGACACTAGGGAAGGTGCTCACAGTTTTACCAGTGAGGTCATGAGTCCAGATTAGGAAAATGCAACATGAAGGAAAAAGGAAATAGAAAAGAAAGGGGCATCACAAAGACAACTGGGAACAACTACCTGAAGGTACACTGTGATAATAGGTCAGTTGCAAGGAAATCCTCTTGACAACCACAGAACATATTTTGTTTCATATTAAAAGGTAAAATGAGCCTCTACAGAATCTACTCAGTGTTCACCTTTATTTCCAAAGATGGCCTCAATAATATCTCCTATCCCACATTCTCTACAATGAGACACTGCCACCTTCCTCTAAGTGGTATAGTCTGCCCCCACCCCCACCCCCACCCCCGTCCTTGAACCTGCTGAGCTTCTGACTGCTTCAGCCAATGGAATATATGGAAGACTTGCTATATGCCTTTCCAGATGGTCATAAAAGGAACACAGCTTTTGCCTCATCTGATAGAATACTTGAGTCTGGATATCGAAGTAAGAAATCCAGTTTCCCTGAGTCCTCTAGGCTGAAAGGGAGCCAGACCACATACAAAAACCGCATACAGGTGCTCTGGTCAGCAGCCGGAGACTTTATGCTACCCCTACCCAGGCACCTGAGCAACCTTCAGATGATTCTAGTTCCCAACAAATAAGTCAGCCTCCATATCCTGGAAAGAGCATATCCCACTGTGCCCTCTCCATATTCCTATCCACCAAATTTGTAATTTATTTGCAATTTGTAATGGGGGGCTTAGGCCTCTACATTTTGGGCTTATTTGTTACACAGCAAAAGTAACTGGAATACCTACCTATATTAAGTGAGGATTTAAAGAGAAACTAATCATTTAGAAATCTTGATCCAGCTATAATATTCTTGAATCTCAGGCTAGCAAGTCACAAAGAGACTATTTACTACCATCAAATAAGAAATCTTTCAAACTGTATCCAAATACAGTTTTATTAGTTATAACAAGAACAGTATAAAAAGTAGAAGCATTTCATTTATGTTTGCAGAGTAGGAGATTGTCAGAAACTGAGTTGGTCCTATATGTCCACCTTGGTCTTTCATAATTTATAATTTCTTTCCATTATTTTTGCTTTCATGGTAGTAAATTCTTCCATTTTTATCATGTTCTAGGCTGCTGTTTTACTACAAATGAGGCATTTTGCATGTTATGACCAATCCTTTATGTGTGTGCCAATGCTTACAACATAATCACAGGGCAAATATTATCCCATTTTATAAAGAGAAAATAAGTTTTAGAATGATTAAGGGGTTTGCTAGAAGCCATATAAGCAGTAACTTAACAGAATTGAGATTTGAAACATGTCTTTCTGATTCCACAGCCCTAGTTTTTCCACTACCCCTTGCTGTCTTCATAAGCAAAAGCAAGTGGTACTGCAGTAGCAAATTATGTAGATATGACTCCTTCAAAACCACAATATTTAGATTAAACCCTGCTTTCAAAAAATACTAAATATTCTATTCTAACCCCAATTTTGGATAATAAACACAGAATAATGATAACTTGAAATAAAAAACTTAACTTGGTATAAAATCAATCAAATTACTAGTAAACTATTGTTTCTGCATTTGGAAATCCAGCAGGATGCATCTTTTAATTTCATAACCTGATAGATTAAGTTCTCTAATATTACTAAGAATACTTCATTTTACTATTGCTTAGATTATTTTACAATTCTGTAAGGGTAGGTGTTAACTTCTGAAAAACTGACAGCAATGCAAACTATTTTTGTCTTATAGCAATGCAAATGAATTTTATCGAAGGAGGATAGGAAGTGATTTCTGTGTAGCAGAAAAGAAAAGCCCAATGGTTCCAATTTTATTGTCCTGGGGGTAGCAATTATTTTAAAGATCTAATCTAGCAGGCTTTTGCCAGCATTCTTGTAGCCTGAGCGAGAAGCTCAAGACCAGCCTGGGCAATATAGCCAAGGCCCCATCTCAAAAGGAGAGAGAGAGAGAGAGAGAGAGAGAGAGAGAGAGAGAGAGAGAGAGGGAAGATGAGAATGAAAGAAGAAGGAGGAGGCAAGGGAAGAAAAAAACAGTAAGAGAATAGGATATCCTGAAATTTCAAGCCATAGAACTTACAGATGTAGAATCACAATGAAAATAGATATGTACAAGTTCCTCTTAATGAAATATCACAATGTTGATGTAAGAAGAGCTTTTTAAAAAGTCACTGAAAAGAAAAAAAAAACTTTGTTGAAAAGAAAAATACAGTCAAAACATTTTGTCTTATTTGTGCTTGGTGTTCTAAATACATGTTTAATGGATAAAGGGAAAACCCAAGATGATGTATCTTTCAACTTCTGGCACTCCATCCCATAGAGAATACCCCGTATCTCAGCCCATGCTGTAATGACCAAAGTCAGACACTGAACTCGTGAACCATGGGGTTGACCTTGTGTGTAGCAAGGAATTGAACCTTGTTCAAACAAAGTTCAGGCTTTGGCCCCTAGCTCCTGAGAGGGAATCTTTAACCCCTTCGAATGTCTTCTACAATAAATGAACCTGCTTACTTGATTGGGGCTTTGGGATAGCCAGTTAGGAACAGAGTGATTTAGAATGGGGGTGATTTCACATGGGGCTTTTGGGTCACTTGGTATCAGTGGAACTCTGGAGGAAAAGAGACAGAGGTCATCACGTAAGTGGCCATCTAGGTTTCTGTGATAAAACCCCAGCAAGACTCTAGACATGGAGGATTAGGCTTTAGTTGGCAAAATTTCATATTATATAAGAATAAAAAGAATCTTATACAATTCAATGGTATATATAGAGTGACACTGGAGAAATTATAATCAAAAGGAAACAGGTGGGCTGGGAGTGTAGCTCAATGGTAGAGAACTTGGGCAGAGTGCTCAAGGCCCTGAGTTTGATTGCCAGCACCCCCATAAGATAAACAAAAAGAAATGGATGAATGAATAAATAAAAGAGAGTAGAAGTCATGCGTTTTTCCTGACTTGGACCAATTTGACATTTTTGAGTTTTATTAATTTTTAAAATTACTATTTAAATCCAATTCTGATGTTATTACATACATACTAAATAAACATGGGTTAAATACATACATTCACATACACTAAGTGAAAAAAAAGATACACTTATAAGGAAAATTTCAGAAGTGGTTTACAGGTCAATGAGACTGAACAAGTGGTTCCAGGTCCCGTTTATTGTTGAGCAGCCCTGGCAATCACATCCTGGGGAAAGCAGCGCACACACCAAGTAAAGTAAGCAAAATATCTCCTGCTTGTTCTTTGGAAAAGCTCCACGGACAGAAGTCTTTTTGATTTGGATGCTTATCAAATGCCAGTTAGCCTGGTTTCTTTCTGTTCTTTTAATTTAAAAACAATTTAAAAAACAAAACTATGCTCAAGCAGATATCTCCGTCATCCAAAAAGAAAATTATCTACTAAGTATTCACCAATCTTTTTCCAAACTTTCGGAACCCTTATTTTTTCTCAATAGGGCTACTCAAAGGGTCAAAAAATGAATTAAATAATCATCCATCATCACCCTCTTCATAAATTTCTCCCTTATTAATGATTCTAATCATTAATTCAACTCAATCAAAACTTACCCAGTACTTATTGCATCAAGCACTGTTACAATAGCTCTGAAGAAACCAAGGGATATAAACATTCTGTCCTTCAGGAAGTCACAACACAGTACAGCACAGAGGGGGAAAAAGTTCAAAAATGTAGGGTTTCACCACGATGTGCACTAGGGCACAGAAGAGAACTTCCATATTACCTGAGCCTTAAAGCATGAGCAGCCATGCTCCAGGCTGAGCAATGAAGAGGTTCTCCAGCTTGAAGAACTACAGTAGTCAGCTCTGAAAGAAGACACAGAGAACACCAGAAAGAGTTTAACTGAACATAATTCAACAATGGAACCAATTACAAGAGTGTAGTTTGTATAAAAATGAGCAATAGGAATATTGGGGCCTTCAGGGACTGGCAACTTTGGAAAGCAGTTAAGAATCCTAGGTATGAGGTAACACAAGACAGAGGGATGGAGAGAAGTCAGAGAGAAAGGGTATGATCTTCTAGATAGATAGATAGATAGAAATTGATCTCTCTCTCTATATATGTATTTTTTACATATACATATAAGTATTTATAGAGAGAGGTATGTGTGTGTGTGTGTGTGTGTGTGTGTGTACAGAGAGAGAGAGATAGATCAATATATTCCTCTCTATATAGCAATAGATAGATAGATAGATAGATAGATAGATAGATAGATATCTCCTCCAGGACATCAGTAAGACCATTCTCTTCCTCTTTTTCTCTCTTTTTCTCTGCTCCTATGATAGATAGATAGATAGATAGTTTACACCTGACTGCCTACTATAAAGACCATGAATACAAGCTGTAAAAAGAGAGAAATAGAGGAAGGGAATGGTCTTACTGATGTCCTAGAGGAGATCTCTATCTATCTATCTATTGCTATATAGAGAGGAATATATTGATCTATCTCTCTCTCTACACATATATGTGTGTGTGATATATATATATATATATATATATATATATATATATATATATATATATATATATCGAGAGAGAGAGAGAGAGAGAGAGAGAGAGAGAGAGAGAGGGAAATTGAGATATAATAAAGTGAGTAAAGGTATAACCTGTAGCTCAATGGAGACCACATTAGACTTCTGACAAAGTGAGCTAATCAATAAATACATAATATGATGTATAGACAATGTGATTATGTGCGTGGGCATGTGTGTATATGCAACAATGCTTTCTTTCCTAGGTAACAGAGACATTTAGATATCTTCCATTTTTCACTCTAAAAAAACACTTGGAATAAAAATCAAATGGAATTTAGTTTCTTACAGGGAGAAAAAAATTTAAAGAAAGGTAGGGAAATGGAAAGAAAGTGATATGAAAAGGAAAGCCTAAAGCAATATTTACAATCCATTTAGAGAAAGAAGATTGAATTATAGGCTACTTCAGAACATCCACAGGGTGCTCCCCTATATACATCCATAAATGTAAGTCCAGGAAGATCATTCAATCACTTAACTGTATATACATTTACATAAGAACCAGGAAAAAAGACATATTAGAAAACAAGTATATAGATATAGTTGTGCTTCACAGTTTAGAAAATGCACTCCAGAAACTAGCCTTATAATAAGTCCAGCTATAAAAAAAACTTCATAAAGTTCTGGACAAGAAATAGCTGCTGGCTATCAGGATGATCCATGGAATCTGGATACTGGAAAACATTACAGCTGAGAAGGTGCCTTAGGACCCAAGGCCAAAACGTCCACATTTGCTTTCCTTGACTAAACACTAAAAGAAACAGAGATAATAGTAAATGTGTGAGCTGAAAAGGAACTAAGAGAAGTGATAAGAATTGCTTAGACAGTTTCACGGAATGGAATATTCAGTTCAAAGGACTATGCATTTCCTGATGTTGACAGCAGTAGCCAGTTAAGGTTTGTTTTCTTGTTTGCTTTGTTTTTTTTTTTTAGACTAATGGAAAATGCCATTGACAAAGTCACTTAAAAACCATTGAATGAAACACTTAAGAGAAGCAAAAGCGAGTGAAATATTAATTTTGGCAGGAGAAAGGGCTATAAACGCATTTCTCGTTTCTATTTTTGGTTCCCATTTAGTAAACTGATCAGTTTACACCTGACTGCCTACTATAAAGACCATGAATACAAGCTGTAAACACTGAGTTAAGATCTTGGTGAATCAAAACTTCTATAGCTAGATTTATCCCTCCCCCTTTTTTAACAGGTGCATTATAGTTGTACATAATGGTGGGATTTGTTAAATATTTGTATATGTGCACAGTATAATTTGGCCAATATCACTCCCTAGCACTTCCCTCTCCCTCACCACTGCCCCTACCCCTTGTCTCTTTCCTCTATTCCTAGTGATCTTCCTTTATGGCTGAATAAATCTCCATCATGAATACATAACCCATTTTCTTTATTCAGTCATCCATTGTTGGAGGAAACTCTATACTGATTTCTCTAGTAGTTGTACTAATTTACAATCCCACTGACAGTGTAAAAGTGTTCCATTTTCTCAACGACGTCCTCTCCAGCATATATTATTGTTGGTATTCTTGATGTCTGCCACTCTGACTGGTAGATGAAATCTCAGTGTCATTTTGATTTACATTTCCCTAATTGCTAATGATGTTGAACATTTTTTCATGTATTTATTAGTCATTTGTATTTCTTATTTTGAGAAGTATCTGTTTAGCTCATTTGCCAATTTATTTGCTTTTGGGGGAGGGTGTTGTTTTTTCAGATATTAATCCTCTGTCAGAAGAGTAGCTAGCAAAGATTTTCTCCCATTCCTATAGATTTTAATTTGTTTCTTCCTTTTTCCCTGAAATTTGCAGAGGCCATGAAATATACATTTGTAATAATTAGCTTTGTGAAAGTGTTAAAATCACAAAAATAAAGTAAAATAAAGGTTTTGTTTCAGGAATTATTTTAATAAAATAGTGAGAAGCAAGAGTTATTTTTGGAGGAAGGAGCTTTGCTTTTGTTTTGTTGTTGCTGTTCCTGAAATGGTGCTGTTTTATTTTGTTTTCTGATTACAGTGCATGGAATGCAAGTGGAGAGGGTGCAGCTATAAGCTCATGTTTTCACACATCTGGTCTCTTCCAAAAGAAGCAGAGATTAATAAAATACAGAAAGAGAAAACAAGACAGACATCTAATGGTTAAAAAGAAGGGAGAAGAGGAGGGAGGGTAAAGAGAAGATTCATAAAAGTACAAGTCTGAAGACAAAGGCCTCGGCTCTCCAGGTCCTGAAACAGGCAGACAATGATATTTGGAGTTTCAGCTCCTTCTGGGGACTTGGGAATAAAAGTGCTCCCTTGAGACAGATGACCCAGCTTCATTCCTACAGAACCAACTGCCTCAGGCTTGATGTAATATTACCACCCAGCTGGAGACCTGAGCCATCAAGTCAGCCCTGGTTCTTGACTAGGCGCCAGGGAGTTGTGCACACTGTTAGGCAGGAAGGAGGACCAGAGAGATAGAAGGAAAACAAAGGCCCAAGCAAACCCTCCTGTCAAAAGAAGCTGTAATCCCAATTCAAAAACACATAATTAATATAGACAACTGAATTAGCAACCTGCATAACTGAGCAAAGAGATATGGATAAATCTGTGATGCTAGGGATTTGAACACACCTGTATCAGAGAATGATAGGCAACAAACAGAAAAGTCTTATGAGCACGAACAATTGGAATAACAACTTGTTCTTGATTCCTGTTCATGGGGAAAATCAGCTGGACAAACCCTTGCTATCTAAGACTTTAATCTCTAATAAAAGGAAAGGTGAAGTAAAAAGATGTTTTCCTTGCTTCCTAGGATATAGTTATGTGATGATTTTGAAAGTGAACAACATTGAGGACTTGCCTTATCAGATAGCAAACTGTAGTATAAAACTATAGAAATTGAGGCCGTGTAATACTGGTGCTAAAATAGACAAATAAACCAGCAACAGAATAGTGAGTGCAGAAACTGACCCAGGTATGCTGGATACTTGGTATAATATAGAAGTGGCATTTCAAAGTAGGGGAAAACCATTTAAGGTGATTGGTTTACACACACACACATGCACACACATACAAAAATAAATTATATATATATATATATATATATATATATATATATATATATATATATGTATGTATATGGCCTATATATGCCATTATAGCTGGTTGTAAAGAGTTTTATAACAAAACCCTTACAATACAAATCAAAAAGAGAAAATGATAAATTTGACAGGTTAAAATTAAAACAGAGAGGGCACACTAGAATGAATTGGACATAACTTTCCTATGTTCATATAGGAAGATGAAACCAGACTAACTCCACATTATGTACAACCACAAGAATGGGAAGTTATACTCCACATATGTATGATATGACAGAATACATCCTACTGTCGCGTATAACTGAAAAGAACAAATTAAAAAATGAAAAATATAAAACAGAGAGTGCTACTAAGAAATGTAATATCAGTATGAACTTTCTTCCAAGAGGTGGCTTGATTTCTTTTATCTACTTGCCTACAGATTTTTTTTTCAATATCTTTGCAGTCCATTAACACCAAATGAGTCTCAGTGTTAAGCAGTCAGATTCAACTTTTCCTGAAATGGCATGTTCTTTCAGTCTGTAAATCTAACTTTGCCTTTTTTTTTTTTTTTTTAACAATAAAATGTCCCAGAGCTAGAATTTCCAGTGCTTTTTCCTGTTCCATTTGTCATGTTGTCTTCAGAGATACCAATTATCCTTATTTTGAACTTCTTTTATTCTGACCGCCTTCTTATCATTCTTTTCTCTCTTTATACCTTATCACTTTCCATTTCATTTTCAATTTTATCCTTTCTGTCCCTGAAAGCATTTTAGAAATGTCTTTTCTTTTCTTTCTTTCTTTCTTTTTCTTTTGTTCTTTCCTTCTTCCTTCTCTCCCTCCCTCCCTCCCTCCTTCCCTTTTAATGTAATATCCATTTCTGTATGGTTATATATTTTCTGCTTCTTTCCAAGCTCTATCATCTCACTTTAATGGTCTTTTTTTTATGCTACTCATTTATTCCTTGAGCCCTTGTATCTCTGTTTTGAACATTTCTTTTTTTCCTAAGAGGTCACATTATCTTTAATTTCATTTCATGGGAAACTGTCATCAATTTTTGTGGTGTGTGCTCTTTGCCTAGCTTTCACTTCCACGTCCCTTTCGGTTTTGTGCTTATGATATCTTTGCAGAAGCCCCATGGTGGTGGCTCTTTGTTATGTACTAATCTTTAAATGAATAATGGGGTGGGGGATATGTGTGATTATCTAAATAAGGGTTCTGTAAACTGTTGTCTGCAAGCCAAATCTGGGCTACCACCTGCTTTTTTAAATAAATAAAATTTCATTTACTGTTCTAAGTAAAGTTTTATTGGAACATAGCCACATATATGTTGTCATGATTGCTTTTGGGCCACAGTGACAGATTTGAAGAGCTGTAACAGAGACTGTATAATTTGGAAAACCTTATATATTTACTATCTGGGTGTTTCCTGAAAAAATGTACCAGCTCCTAACCTAAGGAATGTGCTTAGTTCCACTTACTGGTTAGTACTGATAAAAGACTCCAGGCTTGGTACTAAGTTAAAATGTTAATATGTAGCTTTTTCTCAGGTAGAAGTTTTTTTTTTTTTTTTTAATTGGTTGTTCAAAACCTTACAAAGCTCTAAGTGATTTCTCTCCAATGAAAAAGACCACCATAGAGGGTACAGTTTATGGTCTAGGTTTGTCTCTGAGCAGTTTTGTTTCTGACCTTAAAAGCCTACCCTAACATTGCCAATAAGCACCTAATTTCTCAAATGCTTCTTACACTGGTTTTAACATCATACTGGTTCCCTCATAAATTAAAGAGTTTGAAAAAATCTGCACTTATTTTATAAACACAAGAGTCATAATTTTGTCTTTCATAAAATTATATTTTAACAAGTAAGAGGTAGGAATCTGGCTTTCCGTATTTTTTTTTCCTATTGCTAGACACTTGTTTCCAAAACATGTGTAAAATAATCCATCATTCTCTCCACCCATCTAATTTCAAACCTTTTCTTTGTCATGTATGCAAATGGAGAAAGTAGAGAATGCAATTTGTGTATTGGGAATAAATTTCAAAGGCCTCAGAGCTTTTTCCTCAGCCGTGTGGAAAAGTAATGTATTATTTTTCTATAACTCAACTAAATCTCTTCTCGATCCCCACTTCTGCTTGTCGACAGAACACAAAAGAAATAGACCACTGTAGTTAAACTCGATCACTTCAAATTTTCTCAGTCTTTCAGATTTAAACTCACTGAATGCTGAAACTTTCTCCAGGTTGACTTGCAACTTCCTGGGAGTTTTGGAGCAAAGCTGCAGACTAGGGAGATCCTCTGGCCCAGATTAGCCCCCAGCTGAAGGCAGGACAGCCCCACTGGGCCTCACAGTCATTCCTAACACTGGGATGCTTCCAGGACATGGTCACAATATCATGTCTCCTTAATCTGACAGCAGGCTTCTTCAGGTCCCAGCCTTCTCTCTATTAACTTTGGTGAGAAAATGGGGGAAAACCGTATCCGCCTCTCCTGCACTTCTGGGGCTTTAGGAAAACTGGGATGCACTCACTACCCCTTATCTCTGCCAACACTGCTAGGTCTCATCTTCTCTGTAGTGGAGTCTGGGGAACCAATGTTCAACTCCCCCCAGCCTGGACTGCCACTCCCACCACTGTATGGCATTGGAGTCTTGGGGGTGATGTTAGGAAGACTGGCTACAATGGTGAATTCTCTTCCCTTATTCTGGGCAATTTAAAGATTTGGCTATTCGAAGACTTCATCTGTTCTCTTTCTAAATCTATTATTTTGCTCATAGTTTTAGCCTCTGATTTCTTCAAGCCTTTAAGAAATCCTGGTTCTTACTGATGCAAAGTTTGGGTTTGTAAGAATGATTACACTTCTATAAATTTTAAAAGCCCAGAATTAAATATTCGCTTCTATATTCTGTATACTCCCTCCCCTGAAGCAGAATTCCAGGCTAACCCGAGACTTGGGGAGGGAGTCAGGAGAGGGCTTCCTTTCACATCTTGATATGAATCCTCTTTTCTGTCATTTTTGCTTTATGTTATGTTGATAATTACTGGTTGTAACAAATCTAAAACTGAAACTAGTACTCTGCACAGGAAAAAGCTCTTTGCTGTTATAGCGGCATCAAAGGTGATGGAGATCGCTAGGAAGCATTCTGCTAGCAATAGGCTTGCTGATAATAACAAGGAAGAAAAGGTCATAGGTAATAAAGGAAAGCTATAATTGAATGCTGGATTTGTTGGTGATGCTGAAATCTTGCATCCATTCCTTTATAATTATTAACACATCTCTATTATTGAAATGCTTTCAGTAACGATGACTTTGTCAAGTTTGAAATTCTTATAACACACCTTTTTCCTCCTCAGAAATAATTCTCTCAACCATACAAGAGAACAGTCTTGATTAGCTTCTCACAGGTGTTGGGGTCTTTTGGAATCCATTCTGTTCAGCTGTTTTCTTACAAGGCTATTAGTCTCCCATTTTGTAATGCTTTTTAACAGCTTCACAGGCAAAATCTCACCTATTGCTCATCATTGTTGCCTTTTAACAAACTGTATGATTCTTCGTACATGTTTACTTTGCATATGAACTTTCAGGAATTAAAAATCACATCGTCAAGTTGCAGTTTTGTTTTCTTAGCCTTGAAAAGATAAAAACCTATCTAGGTCTGCTTACTTGATTCGATATGTCAATCAAATCAAATCAAATTGTGTTTATAAATCTCGCTTGGGTCTCCTCTCTACTAGTCATTCATATGCCTCGTTAAATCTAGATGACAAAGGATTTTACTATCAACCTGTCATTCAGCATTCTGAGCTGGGGGAAGAAGGAAAGTCCAACCAAAGAACATTGCACAGTTTTCTGTCTGTTGATTCTACTGTGCCAGCAACAAATTTTGGTGCCTATTCAATCTGGCTTTGCTTTGATGAGAACTGTGTCAAAGGTAAGCATAGAGCTGATGGATTTCTGCATGTGATGCCCAACTTCTCCACCACCTTTCCTGACAGCAGCCTTGGCAAAGAAGTCTTCACAGCTTTACAACACATCCCCAGATTTGCCCCCCAGGACTGGAGGAGTTCATCCTCACTTTGAGGTGGCGGGGTGGGAAGAGAGAAGACATGATTTGTGGCCCAGCATTTTCTGCTCCAGCCCCACTGATATATAGTATCTAGCAGTGATAACAACAACAAAAAAGCTCTTTAACTTTCAGTGATATGCCCATAACTCTATTGCTTGTACCATCTACCTAGACGATGTTTTTTGACACCACTATTTTATATCATGAATGTATTATAGTCCCTACTCTCCAGCCCTGCCCCCATCTTTAATATGAGTTTACATAATCTGCACTTTTTAATTTGATTTACCAAAGAACTAGGCCTCAAGAGCTAGATTAGCAAGAATAAGCACCCTTGGTTGGTTAAATTACTTTTATGTCCTGTTTACAACTGAACTAACCAACAATAAGTTTGTGCTTATCCAGATTCCAGCCTACCCTGCAGCCACTTGCTCTTTCAGAGAACTGGGAGTGCCTCAGGGTGATCCTGGCAGCAGAAGCCTCAACCCCTGTTCCTTATTGCCTTTGTCTAGTGGGGTCTTCCTGGCAGCCTGCCAGGCACCAGTGAGCACCTTGGGCCCTTCCCACTCCTTTCAGGGGCTTTAGAGTCAAGTGATTAGAGTGACTCTGGGAAGTTACTCTGCTCTTGAAGTCTTATTTCCTCATCTATAAAATTAGGGTAATACTAACACCTTCCTCATAAGGTGAGGAATAAAGGAACTCAAATGCTTCTCAGAGGGCCTGGAGCATTCCATAATTTATGGGATTATTGGTGTGAGTGTGTGTGTGTGTGTGTGTGTGTGTGTGTGTGTGTGTCCATCCTCCCAAAGGCCAGCTGAGTTTTACACAATTGCAGGATACTTCCAAGGTTATTGTTTGTGTAAACCATACCCACCCAGAAATAATCCCAAGCTTTGGTAAAATCTGGGGAAACACTCTTAAACATTTTCAACATGCATAGATGTTTTTAAAAACTCAATGCTGTGAGTTTTATAATACTTATTAAATCAGTAAAATTTATCCTCAAGTTCTTATTCTTTGAGGAAAACAGACCTAAAGGCAAAGATAATAATCTTTTCTAAGTACAGGAAAATATCATTCTCTAAGGTATTAAAATAGTTCTTAATTGCTATATAATTCCTGGTCTTTGAGGAGAATTCTCAGCAAAGACATAAATTGCTGCCAAGGGTTCAGACATTTAACTTTCAAGAACTTAGATTGATGAGATCATTATTTTCAATATTGTTGTATAATTTTTCCAGCAGGTTTCTCCCAAAGAGCCAAAGGGCTGAACAGAACCTAAAAGCTGGCCACAAATCACCAAGGTGCAGCAAGCTACAGGCCCTATGCTCCATGATGCTTCCCTCAGAGTACCAGGAGCCCTGGTGAGGTGGGAAGGTACCAGCTCCACTTATTCATGCTGCTCTGTGCCAGTGTCCACAGATCCAGAGAAGCAGGGAAAGAGCCTGGAAATCCCAGCAAGACCAGTATGCAGTAGAGAACAGCCCAGCTAAGGCTGCTCACTGGGAAGCTCAAATTCAATTTGGCTCCAAGAGCTAAGGGCACAGCTTCTCCAGTCATTTGCTTGCTTGCCCTGAGGGGCATTGTTTGAGCTGCAATCCACTCCCAGGAGTATAGAGGATCTTCCACCTAATGGGCAAATAAAGTGGGAGGCTGGCACTTTAGCTTGTCTTTTAACTGAGCTGTTGAGACTGGGCAAACCATTTAGCCCTTTAACTCCTTCATTTGCAAATGCACAGGGCTGATAGATGTTGAAGGTCCCTGCCAGCTGAGAGTCTACATTTCTAAGGTGAGAACAAGACAAGAATGAAAATACACCTGAAGGAAACACATTTCCATTTAGAAAACGTCACCTCTTGTCCTTAGAAGACTCAGGAAGAGAGTTGTTCCCGTCACAGCTGCATAGGTTTAATTACAGGTAAACTCAACATCATCCCATTTACAGTCCTTGACTTATATGAAAAATAAAAGATAACTTACTGGTGATTCAATGTCCTCCAGGAGTAAAACAGAGCAGCGTTCACATTTCAACAGAGTTTGGGCCCGGTGCATTATTTTCTTGACAATTTTCTCCAGGTCAGTCTGTTCTTCAAAGAGGTCATTTACCACCTCTAGCAAAGCCTGGTAAGGAGATGGATGTATTTAGGAGATGAAAAAGTTGGTGTTTTTTTCCCCTCAAAACTCTATGTAGTCTTTTGCTCTAATAACACAAACGATTTTGTGTGGCTGATTTTTAAAGCATTTATGATTGTTTAACATAGTTCCATCATTTCATTTTATAACACTCTGAAACTGCACAATACAACTGGAGAATGGAGTCCATCCATATACTGGGGACCATGTCATTAGTTATAGGATTTTTTTCCTTCCATGACTATAGTTTTTCCACAATGTTGACTAATTACAAATTCAACTTTTTAAAAATAACAAGTACTTAATTCTCTGAAAAGGACATTTATTTCAGAAAACCACAAAATATCTCTTCTTCACTGTCAGGAAAACACAGCTTCATGATCAAAGTTTAGACTTATTATTGCTAATACACATTGCTCACAGAATTCAGAAATAATTATAGATGTGAATGTTCAATATGGACCAGAGACTTTAGAAATATAACTAAAAACCGCAACTAATACTTCTACACAAATAGAGGAAATGCTACCAAACCACCACTGTGCAAGAGAACATTTAGATACATCTATATATCTCAGGAAAGAAAATGTCTTTAAAGTTCTGTTGAAATAGCAGAATGAAAAGCACACTAATTAAAGAAAGGGCTTAAAATTCTAAGTTTAGCTCATTTAAAATTAAACTGTCACTTTTCTGGCTAAGTAAGCTTGAAAATTATGCTGAAATAATATTTGTTTGGAATTTTTAAAGACATGGGTATTGTCAGAAGTTTCAGAATAGTGGGCTATGTATAAGTTGCAGATATTATGCTTCTATCAGAGCAATCAGAGAATTACACAGCCAGGGAATTGCACCAGAGGATGCTTTATTCAGCAGAATTTATTAAGCTATGCCATCTTAGATCTGACCTCTCCTAAAAGAATTTCATGAACCTTCAAATTCACATCTATTCAGCATGGTGTTGATCATTATCCCAGGGGCATGACTAATTTTCAGCTCTAGTAATGAATTTGATTTGTCCTGAAACCCTTTGAAACTTATAAAAAAATTTTTCTCTGAATCTATTCAGGTAGAAAAGCATTTGAATGGGTTAAGGGATCCATGAAATGAATCAAGTTTACTGAGCAACTGAAAGAGGACCAACGTTCCCTGTCTAGCATTCCCTCCAAGAAAGACTGGCTAAGTGACATATTGCTCTGTGATCCCAAAGCAAAGAGAAACACCAGGAGATAAAAACAGTTTTAAGCGAAGCTTTACTCTTTGGCATTTGGACAGCAAATTGCTGGAAGAGGTCAATGCACAAAAGCTTCATACTCAAACACAACATTAACAACGAGATAATTTGTCTGACTAATTACAGGCAAAATTCCCTGTTAGTAAGGGGGGAAACATTATTGCCTTAATCATACAGATTATTTCTTCACATGGATCATATTAACTGAACAATTATTTAACTTTTCAATTTGTTTTGACTGCGTGGAGAGAGCCTCTGGGACCTGTATACAAGAACATTTATCTCTGAGGAAAAACAAATGTGTCTTGAGTCTTGCACTGACAAATCACATTGTAGTAATTTTATTGTTTCTAATTAAAAATTGCTGTTTTATTATCAAGTGATGAAAGTTTTGCAAATACCAATGCAGATTAGCTCCAGAATAGGAGAGAAAGAAAATCTAGAAAGCTATGCAGCTCACCTGGCACTGAAAGCACTTCACACACTTTAGTACTCTGCTTCTTACTGTCACTTGCCTTCTAGGAAAAGTGTTTGCACTTCCCCCCCTTGTTCTTCTGGTGACCTAATTTCGCTCCTGTGTTCATCCTTGAATCTCTACCCTTCTCTTACCCACACATTCCTTCTCAGATTAATCCAACTAGTCTATCTCTTTATTTCATAGTATTTCTCTTTAAAGTGCTTTATTGCTACCTGATGTTATAGTATTCTTATTTTTTTTACCTATTATTCCTGCTGGCATAGTAAGTTCTCTGAGAACTTGGATGTACAGTATCTGAAAGAGTACTATACAGTATTTGTTAAATGAGTAAATGAATTGTGTAATGCACAAGGAGGAAAAGACTAATAATACATAAAATTTCCCTTAAGGAGTTCAAAATACATTTGGTGAGAAGGGCTATGGATGACTATAAAAATATAGTCTGTTACCCACAGAAGAACAATAGTGGTATATGCAAGGAGAAATAGTAAGTGAAGAAGGGGAGATTAACTGGAAGGTTGAGCTGGCTCCTTAAAGATATGGAAGGCTGGTGGTAGAAGGAGCAAAGGGTACACACAAGGCTTTGAAGGCAGAGGGGCAATGTGGTGAAAGGTGTTACAATGTGAAACAGGTTGTTTTCTGGAATTCATTGACTGTATCTCTGGAGCAGAAGATGAAAGGTGGTAAATTTGGATCTAAAGATGAAAAAAAGAATCAGATAAAAAAAAAAAAAGGTGTGGTGTGCCATGCCAAGGATGATGGCTGTGTGGTCAACTGTGCCCCACTGCTTTCTGTGATACATTCCTACATATTCATACCTCATAAATGAAATCTTTAATCAATTTGATTACAAGATTATGGAGAGGTTTTCGAGTCCTTTTGAACATCTTGTTGTCAAATATATTTCTAAGTTGATTTAAATCAACTTAGATTTAAACATATGGAGTGAGCCTCATATGATTTAATCTCTACTTGATAATTGAGCATTTTTTGAGCATCAGTCTTTTTTGTCCCAAGTATAGTGAGATGCTCTTCCAGAAAAACCTTTCAGTTCAAAACTAAATCTGGAAGGTGGATTCAAATCATGTTTGTTAATACACTGCGCTCCTTAAAGGAACTAAATTGTTTTAAAAAAACCCCCACCAAATTGTGTTATTGTTTCAAAGCCACAAGTAAGCAAGAATACATCAAGTGCCTTTGAGTATAGATGTGAAATGAAAATCCTTTTCAAAAGTAGCTAGCACACTTTCTTCTCCCAACCAACAATGGAAAAGTCATGTCCACTTCCATTTGGCCTTATTGCTTAAAGGGAGCCTTCAGCCATAGGCCTGCAGGATAATACAAATGAAAAAGATTCCTGGACTATTCAAAAATCATCTGCTGTTTTTAAAAGACATAATGACTCAGAAACTGTAAAGACAAGTACTCACCCTGCTTCTTTCGTATTCTTTCCTTGAGGCAGCAAAAAGCTGAGCATTAGATATGGCAATTCCACAAAAGGGAAGATACATCTGCATGACCTGAGGCAAAGAAAGCATTAAGAACATTAAAGCACCCATCGCTAAACTAAACTCCACTTTCCTTGCACATGCCTGATTGGAACACTTTACTTTCCACCATAGGGATTGAGTGATAGTAGTTAACTTCAGAAGGGATTTTTTTCTGAATTAACTATAAAATAGTTAATAGTTTAACTGGGGAACTCACATCTTTGAAGACAGAAAGTGAACCAACAGCTTATGATACCTATCACAGAGAAAGTGTGTGTAAAACATACGTATTCCTACTTTGATAAAAGAAATATTCCTACTTTGATAAAAGAAAAATGAGTGAGTGAGTGGAGCTGGGATACAGATGGAATTTTAAGGCCTGTACCCACCTCACACTTGGAGGTAGGCAGGATAAAAACCAGTTCTTTTGTACATCTCTGTAGTAGGGATCTCACTTGACTTGTTAACAAGCTACTAGATTTAAACATGCCTGTTAGGATGGGCTCAGCAAAAAAATTGAGTCGAGGGCCTAGTGGCCTTCTGTGAAAGAGCACTATTCTGTCCACTGCTAGGTGCCTCCAGCTGGACATAAATGCACACTGGTGGGATAGTTCTGCAGAGCTGGGCTGAGGAGCCCATTGGAGAGAAGCCCTCCTATGGGAGGAAACACAGCTGGGCAGGGTCGGACCTGAATGAAGATGTACCACCTGGAACTTCCACTCAAATTCACATCTAGAATATCTATTCCAGACAGATAGAGGTCTCCAGGTGAAAACTGAAGTGGCTATTTCCCTAAATTCTTCACAAGTGGAAGAAACAAGTGACATTTCTTTGGGACTTCTCTAATGTCGAAGGAAAACAGCATGTTCTATCATAGTCTGTTTCTCTCTCTGTCTGTCTCTGTCTGTCTGTCTGTCTGTCTCTCCCCTTCTCCTTTTCTCTCTCTGGCCTCTCTCTCTCTCTCTCTCTCTCTCTCTCTCTCTCTCTATGCACACACACTTTATCACATGCTGTGATGCCCTATGAAGAGGAACAGAGCAACAGCAACACAGAACAGTTCCAAAACTTTCCAGTAGAGTTTAGCAGGTCACCCACACAGAAGCCAGGGGGAAACACCTCTGGGACATCTGGAGCAAAATTACCTCTAGTAAAAGGTGATTTTGCAGAAGATTCGAGATATATAAAAGACGAAGGTTAATACACATTCCCTGTCATTTCTTTCCTATTAAAATCCTGCTTTGGCTGACAGCATGTTCACCTCTGAGTAAGGAACCCTGAAAGAGTTTCAGAGCTCCATGGAAGCTAAAGAGATGACCTCACTCTTTAAGAAAAGAGAGGAACAATGAGATTGGTACTAAAAAAAAAGTAAAAATGAGATCAACGATCTGTTGTTGTTGCTGCTGCTACACGGGGAATGAACCTAGGACGTGCTGCCATTGAGCTACTTCCCCAGCCCATTTGATTTTTATTTTGAAAGCGGGTCTTACAGGTTGCGGAGGCTGGACTTGAACTTGCTGTCCTCCTTGTCTCAGACTCCAGAGTCACTGGGATTAAAGGCTTGTGCCACCACACCTAGCAAATAAGTTCATTTTTGCAGATCTTTCAGGATAAATTTCTTCACTGAATTTCCATATTGTCTTGTGGAGCCAGATATTGTTTCTGTTTCCCCTTCTTCCTCTTCATGCCTCAGTTATTTTTCCATAAGCCAGCAGGGAGCTCTTGAGATAAAGCTGCCAGATAGACCCCTAGAATTTCCCTGCCTTTTGCCAGAAGAAAACTACTTTCAACATCACCTGCACACACTGAAAGCAGTTTCCTTGCAGTTCTCTGGTTTTGTTTTTTGTTTTCTTGCCCAGGAGACAGTGTCCATGATGGAGATAAAGGAGAGGAGGAAGTATGGATCACTTATTTTAACTTTCTACCATTTATTTAATTGTTTTATCTATTTATTTTTGTCTTCAGGGGATATAAGCCTAAGGTGGTTTATAAGTCAATCAAGTAGAAAGAAGAATGTGACCAAGTGAACATGCAAAACAGGCTTGTTTTACTTACTTTTTAATATGAGTTGAGCTAAACCAGGCATTAGGAATAATTTAAAAAGAATTGGAATGTTAAATCTAAATCACATCATTTTTGTTCTTTTGATGACTTTTCTGTGTGAATTCAATAATTCACTTAGCCTCTGTCTGAACCTATTTCCTTACCTGTAAAATACCAGGCTTTTGGTTCTTTTTATTCTAATATTCTGTGAGTCTGATAGTTAGAAACATTAATGAGCTGTAATATTCCATTTGATGGGAAAACAAAGAATCCAATAAACCTACTTGTATCTTATTCAAGAAATAATCCTTTATAATAGTAATTGACATTGATCGTGTGGCAGGCATGATGGTCAGCATTTTATAGGTATTATATCCATTTGATCTTCACAATGACCTATATTATACCACTAATTCTATTTTTAAAATGAGAAATCTGAAGGTTCAAGAGTTTGCACAAGTTTGCAGGAGATAATTATACACAAGTCTCATGCTTCCGCACATCTTGCAAACAGAAGCACTGGTTCTAAGTTTCAAATAGTCTCAGAAGGCAGAGATATCATCTCCTTCCATAGCAAAGGGCAGAATTTTACTATCTAATACCATAAAGATAGTATCTCCCTCTAGGCATTGCTATTATTATGAATAATAACCTGCCCTTTTTCACGGTTCAGGAGTCTTTTGTCTTCTGTCTATATCCATGAGCAATGGCTGACTAAATTGTCGTCTTGCAAGTATAGTAAAATTTCAGACTCTTCAAAGTTCCCTTATATATAAGCAATGGAGCTGGGTTTTGAACCTAATCACCCTGACCCCTGAATCTACCTTCTTAACTCCTGCATTATCCTGCCTCCCAAAGTAGAATATATCTTCCATATCATTAGTGTGATGGCCCAGTTAGCTGCATCATTAGTAAATTCTTTGAGTGTATGAACAGCTACAAGAGACTGAAGATAGAGAAAATAGTTCTGGTAGAGCAGACATAGCCCAATTTCTAGAAGAACAAGTCCTCAGGTGATGGGTGATCTGTCTAGCAGTTGATTTAAGGTAAATCCTAAACAGAGAGCAGACTACACTGATAGGCATCACAATGTGGTTATGGACACCAGAGTAGAATATTCCAATAGAAAAAAAAAAAGCTGACTTTAGAAGAGTCTAATGTCAAAATAGCAAGGCCCCAGCTTCCTAGAGACTTGTGGATCAGATTACTCCCTTGGTGGTGGAAGAGAGGGAAAAAGCAGGAGAAAGGATGGGCGTTTGCTCAGGTGTTAAAATGGGTCCTGTGTTGTGGCTCCTGCTACAGAGAGAAGACAGGGCCTGGGGGACAGGTTGGGCTGTGTGCACTGCAGAGAGCAGTCCTAGGCTCAATGGGAACACTTCAACATCCCTCAGAACCTGAGAACATCCAATGTCAATTAATAGCAAACTTCTCCTCCTCATTTTTGTTTCTGTCAAGCCTAGCTTTGGTCTAAAAATTCGGAATTTGTAAATGATTTTTCCAAATAGTACATGCTGTTTTCTTATGGCTAGTACTATGTACGATCAAGAAAGCATGTAGATCAGATTGACAGGATTAGTTCTTTAATCTACACAACTGTGTTTAATGAAGGCCCCCATCTGCCCCAATTTAGTCCTGACAGATGAGTGGTACTGTCACAGCTTTAGGAAAAGCAACTCCATGTCTTTCTCCATTATAAATATCTAGCAAGTGTCACTTTCAGGAAATTTTCTCATATAAACCCCTCATATCTCAGTGTAACTCCAATTCTTATTCTTCTGTGGAGATAAAAGTGCTGCTAATTTAAACCAATTATGAAGCATTTAACATGACATTTTGAATGCAAAAGAGACACCTACTGTCTTATTTTGTGCACTCTAATTTATCAAGTTGATGCTTCCACAGAGCAACCAAACAAAAACAAATGGCACAACCAACACCCTGCTCACTGCAGGTGGAATGTATAGATCAGCTCAACTTAACAAGAGCTGCCTGATTGCCTTCTCTCATCACAAACGGGGTGAACAGTGTAGTACGTACAATAAACTACATGACACCACTACCACTCTCAAGTGTGCCACTAGCTTTAACTATGTTTCTGAAATGATTCTTAACAAGATCATTCTCCTTCAATAGTTACACAGAAAACAAAGGCCAAACTTCAAGTTTCATTGTGTAATTAATGACCTCCAAAGATTTGGCCCTCACTATATCTCCTAGTCTAGACAGTCTATGCTTTAATGACACTGGAACATTTCCCCCAGTTCACTGTCAAATACTCTATATCCCATGATGTCTCTACCATCCGCATCACCTGGAATTCTTTGCCCTTCTACTCCTCACCTCCATCTATATCTGTCAAAATTTTAATGATCATTTAAAAAGCTGTTATAGTTATTATTTGGTTTATACCTATTTTAAATAAGATAAAATAAAACATGTTCATTTTAAAATCATACTTTTACATTTGCATTTTCCTGAATAATTTGTTTAAATACTTCAGATATGTTTTTATATCTGTGTCTTGTGTTGTACTAGACCCACTTGAAAAATTAATTTTAAATTGCTTTACAAAATAATCACCTCAAATTAAGTCAATGGGGAAAATGTTCTGTAGTGAACAGCATTGGAAGGCAGAAACATCTCCTTCCAGATCAGAGGGAAGAATGACTCACTGTGCAACACATGATTAAGATAATATCTCACTCTGTGGTAGGGGTCAGGCAGGCTTATTGTTCATTAGAAAATATTTGGGTTCCATACATTGGAGATTCCTCTCCTGTAACACAATTCCCTGTGTAATTTGTGTGTGATTTGACTATTGAACATTTTATCCCAAGCCATCAGCATCCATTCACATATGATTAAGATCATTGCTTTTGTTCATTTTTCCTGTAGGTATATATCATGAGCTTCACAACATAGCCACTTAGCATTTGTAATTATAAGATAAGGTCCCCAGGAACAATTATTAAAACTATGTTAAATTTCTTTATTCCCCTTTTTTATTAAGCCAATTGCTCTTGATTCTATTTTTCTCATTCCCTCTACTACATTCTGCTTCCTTCATTTTCATGATTAATCTAGAAATTTTATATATCATTTAATAAAATCTAATTGTAACATTTAGAATTGAAACATTTTAATTCTCAATATTTGTTTTTAAACACATATTTTAGCTTTATTACCATAAACATTTCTGTTATTATTATTAGTCAGTGTTTATTTGTATTTACCCACAAGAAGACCAAAACTGACCCTCTTCATTCCTTGTAGTATCTCCTTCCTTACTTCCTTCTTGGATAGTTTCATTCTTTTTGAAGATAGTCCTTTATAATAATCCGTAGTGTTAGTGGAAAGTGCTGTGCTTTTGTTTTGTATAAACAAATGTTTATTTTATGATCAATCTTAAAATGTAATTTAGTTTGGCATGCAATTCAGATTTGCAGTTATTTTCTCTCAGTACTTAGAAGATATTAGTCCTCTATCAAATTGGCTGTTGATGCCACTAAAGGTCAGCTGTCAGTATAATTATTTGTGGTTTATCTGTCTTTGTTTCTGGTTTCTTTGAGGTCCTAGTTATGCATTTGTACATTTCCAACCTCTAACAAAGGCTTAATTGAATCATATAAAATGGTAATGTATAAAGAAGATTCCTGACTTACAAAGGTTCAACTTAAATTTCTGGACTTTATGATGGTTCAAAAGCTATATACACGCAGTAGAAAGCATACTTCAAATTTCAAAATTTGATCTTTTCCTGGGCTAGCAATAGTTGGTACAATATTCCCTCCCTTGTGATGCTGGGCAATGAAGCAAGCAGCTGCTTCCTGTCAGCCATGTGATCACAGGGCAAATGATCAATACCCTTCAGTGTACTGTGTTGCTAGACTAGGATGCTTAGTAAGTTAGGTGTATGAGGATATTTTTTAACTTACATGTGTTTATTGGGATGTAACAACACCATAAGTCAAAAAGCATCTGTATAATGAACAATAATTACTGTGGATGAAGATAATATTTTACTTTCATGATTCACTGCTCACAGAGTGGGGATCTTTATTGCCAAACAGGATGTGCTACCCTCTGTCATTCATTGACATTGCATTTCAGCACTCTAGGCCAGACTCAACCACATTATGGACACCTACATGAGCATGTGACCCACAGTTTCTAAATAAACATGCAGGAGACACAGACAAATACATTTTTGAAAATAGGGAGCCAAAAAACAAAACCTAAAGCAGTGTGGGAAATATTAAAAACAAGATATGTTTCTTTCTTTTGTTCTAGTCCCAGAGCAACAAATGTTTTAAGAAAACAAAGAAGAAAAACAAAATGAGGAAGAAAAAAAACCCACCAATAACAATATACTTCTCCATTCTATTCTTTCTGAAGTACTGAAGTTCCCCTCTCAAAAAAAAAAAAATGATAAAATCCTAATTTGGCCTTCACCATCTAGTTTCTCAATGCCAAAGGTCTAAAACAGCCTTAATGACCAAGAAGCTAATGAGTCTGTACACCCTTGTGCAGCACTTTTCAGCTTGAAAGCACTTTGTGAACATTGGCTAATTAATCTTTACAACATCCCACTCAGAAAGGGAGTAAAGCTGAAAATCATTAAACAGTGTAAAAAAGTCACTTTAGCCCTGGAAACTCATAAAAGTATCATTAATAAGCATAAAATCTGAGCACTGGGCCTTCCATCAATGTACTAAAGAAAGACAGTAGGTAGTCAGTCTTTCCAAACTTGCAAACCACAGAGGTTATTAAAGCTCCATGGTCTGGTCTGGTCCAATTATGCATCATTAAAGAAAGCCAAGGTCTGCACTGGAGATTCCCAGGGGAGTTGGGGCCATGCCCTCTACGGACCCCACTTCTGGAAGACAAAACAGCCTGGCCGGATGCATCACTGTCAGCTGTATGAATGCATGAGAGAAGATTTTCCCACCAACAGGCAATACCTCCTCTCTCCGTGCAGATGCTGAAAACCTTATCCTTATTGTTCCATCTGCCCTGGGGCATGAAGGGGATGAACTTGGATGCAAAGCTTCCCTGGTTCCTGGCCTACTGATATAAAACTAAGGATGATTTAAGAGACTTATAATTCAAACACTAAATAAACGAGAGTACAATAATTTGGAAAATAACATATCAAAATATGAAAGCAGTTACATTATTTTCAAGTAATAAAACATTTCAAAACATTTCAAGGAATAGAATATTTTAAAACAGTAAAAAAAATGAGTTTGAAGCTTTCTAAAGTTTCTAGAGGAGATTTCTGCTTCCAGCAGTATCATTCACTACATTTACTACCTGGGGGATTCATGGCCAGCATCTCATTGGGGGTTCTTCTACCTGCCTAGGAGGGTGTAAGCCACCCTAAAATTTAAAATTTCAAATAATTAGTGAATAACAAAACACAAATATTCAGAAATATATTTACAAAAGGCAAAGCCCCTGATAGATCTAGTCCACATGGGTTCTGTAACTAGACAAAGGAAAGATAGCTCCGGTGGTTTATTTAAGGGGGTACATCAAAGGCAGCAGCGATAAGGTTTCAAGGGTAGAGTTTTGCTTCCTGATGTCTTACAGTCAGCAGGTTGATTGACATCTTGGCAGGTCACACCCATCTCAGGTGCTATGTGGGCCAAGGCAGAACTGGACAGATTCACATTGTCCCTGGGCAATTGACCAGAGGAAATGTCCACTGGTCATTCTCAGACACCAGATGTCTCTCTCCACAAGGCTTCCATGCCCAGTGACCCACATGCAACCCATGGACAGTTCCTGACAATTCACTGTAATCTTGCTTCTATTCAAATTCATCAATAAGAATACTTGGGGCTCTTATTTCAAGCATTAGAATCACAAATGAATCTCATTAGATCACATCAAAATACATATACTCTGGGATAAAAGATACCTCTTTCTATCAGAGATGTGCTCATTTCAAAGAAAACAGCCTCCAAAAGATACAGAAACAAACTTTGCTTTTTGCTTTTTTAAAAATGGCATGAATAGATTATCTAAATACATGCTTTTTGAGAGTGTCAATCAAAAGAACTAACATGTTAAGGAATGGATTGGGGCTTCATTCACAAAAGATGAGGAAGAATAAACTAGCAAATAAAGAAATAGGAGAAGCTTGGTTTTAGGAGACAGAAGCAGGGACAGAACAATGCAATAGAGGTGCAGCAAGGAGCAAAGATAGAGAGAAGAGCCCAAAAGGAAAGGAAGCCCACTGGTCCAAATTCAAGACAGAACACACTAGAAAGCATAAATCTTCAGATTCTGTTCCTCATATTTAGGCACCCTCATTACTCCTTTTTATTTTTTGGGGGGGGAGGGGGAGAGGGTGGTGCTTCTGCTTCTGTTCCCAAGTATTAAAGCTGGGACCCTAGGGTGCCTGGATTGAGCACCCTTCCACTATTATCACTCCTTCCCTACAAATTAGTGTTGGCTAAAATGTCCCCAAGCAACCACGCTCACCCAAGGGCAGAGAGGCTAGTCTGGAAAGTATCCTGTAGCATCAACACTTTACTCTCTGATTTTTTTTAAAGGCTTTGGGCTGCTAACTGCTTGAACCATGCAGATAATGGATATAATACCCAAGAACCTTATTGCTTTTTGGCCCAACCCCACAACTTTAGAGAAATAATCTTCTTATGTCTAGAGGCATTTCTAAATCCCCACTCTCTTATTTGCACATACTACATTGAAGGGAAAACCCAGAAGGAAGCCATTGCAGGAGCCATGTCCTTTTTAGAATAATTTGTATTTTTTTCTGATCATAAGATTTCAAGAGAAAATAAGTACCCAAATTACCACCCAGAGATAAGTACTACCAACATCCTGGAGTATTCCATTCATGTTTTCTTCTCTGTTTTTTTTTTCTCTCTCTCTCTTTTTTTTATTTATCCTTTCACCCAAATAGGTTAATCCTATACATAATATTTTATTGTCATTTATAATGACCAATTTCCATGGAATCAAAATGTCCCATTACATGGTCCAGGAAAAAAAATTCATAGAGAAAGAAAGTAGATTAGTATTTGCCTGGGCTAGCAATGGTATCAGGATTAACTGTAAATAGGACTGGGGTCTTCTCAGGGATATGTTCTAAAACCAATTTATGATAATGGTTGCACCACTTATAAAATTACTAAATATCAATTTTTCACTTGAAATGGGTTAATTTTATGATATGTAAAACATACTTCAATAAAGCTGTTAAAGTTATCATAAATATTCTGCTCCTGTGGATTAATACAATTTTACTTAGTAATCATACACATGATTACTTAGTAATCATACACTGTTAGACATTTAGTTTGTTTCCAAATTTAGATTAACAAAAATCCTGAGTTTAAACATCCTTGCAATTAAATCTTTGTGTGTCCCATGATTATATCCTTAGAATCAAATTCTATTTATTGGGGCTTGTTTTATTCAACACACATTTACCTAGCACATCTCTTTGCTAGGTAATACTCTATGTGCTTTACTAATATTAATACACTGACATATTTTTG
This sequence comes from Callospermophilus lateralis, assembly GCF_048772815.1. Taxonomy (NCBI): domain Eukaryota; kingdom Metazoa; phylum Chordata; class Mammalia; order Rodentia; family Sciuridae; genus Callospermophilus; species Callospermophilus lateralis. Next base: position 53,744,833 of record NC_135313.1, on the reverse strand, counting down.
TTTTTAAAATAATCCCTAATGATACACAAATCTTTACTTTTTGCTAGAAACATAAAAACAGAATAGAACTGCATGAAATAACTACAGTTCTCCCTTCATTTCCTATCACACTCCCCTGGCAAGGAACAGCATTTGAGTGTATTCTTCTGGACTTTTTAATGAACTATATGTGATATCTGGTGATAGGGGTGCTTGTAAATATAAATAGGATCATATTGTAAGCTGTTCCTTACAACTTATTTTTCACTTGAGAATATATCTTAGAAATCATTACATGTCAATTCAAAGAGATTACTCCATATTAATCTCTACAGAATATATACCTGAGGGGGTATATTTAACCATTAATAGACATTCACATTGCTTTTCCAGTTTTTCTCTATTACAAGTAATGCCATTGTGATCTTTCTTAAAATGTATCTTTGTACACTGTACTATACTGCTGGACAGATTTTTCCATAAAATTTTAAGGATGGCAAAATATGCACGTTAAAAATATTAATAGCTACTGCCAAAACATCCTGCAAAAAAGACCCTAACAATGTATACTCCCACTAACAGTAATCAGAGTATTCATTTGCTGCCACTCATACAACATTGACTATCATCATTCTGTTTAAATCGTGTTTCACAGTTAAAATCAATACTCATTTTTGCTTTAATTTACATTTGTTTGCTTACCAGTGATATGGAACCATTTTCATAATTTGCTGATTATCTCTGTTTCTTAAACATGGTCTCTTTGTATCTTTTGCTGAGTTTTTACTGGCTACTTATCTATTTCTTATTGCTTAGTAAACACTCTTTATGTACTAAGAATATTAATCATCTTCCATTTTCATAAATCATTAAATCTTACTAGATGGTCAGAAACTGTCTGATACAGTCTAAAAGTCTTCTTGTAAGTTATGATTGCTTTGTCTTAGGTGAATAAGTATTATGGCTCAGTAAACTTGGCCTACCCCCTCTTTCGGTTTAAGAACTCCTACAAAGATAACTACCTATATAGCTTTGTCAAGGTTATTTTTACAAGCAGGTTGACCTACATATCTCATCCTGTCCATTTGCTCCATCTATCTTTGTAATTCACAGCTCCTGCAAGAAGTCAGTTTGAGCTAGTTTGCTCCAGGCATTCTTGAGTTTTGGCTATTAAAAATCATTATGATTTCCCACTTACCAACCATAGGTATGAATGCAGAAAACTAGGGTACAACACTCTGATGCTTGGAAAAAATGCCATTATATCACAATCAATGTATGAACAGAAAAAAAATCTTCCTATACTATTTTCTGATAAGAAATATCTAAAAAAAATTTTTCTTTAAATTTGGAAAAGATTCATACTGTTTTCTCCAATTAGCAGCGGGACCCTTCCTTTTACCATCTCACTTATTGAGCTCCTTCCAATTTACAATTCCTCATTCTGAAAGTCGTGGACTTCTCATAAAAATGAAATCATACAATATGTGGCCTTTGTGTCTGGCTGTCGTCATTTAACATACTGTCCTTAAGGTTCATCCATATTATAGCATATATTAGTACTTCATTCCTTTTTTAGAAAATGTTTTTAAATTAATGGATGTTAAGGGTTTTTTGTTTTTGGTTTTTTGTCTTTAAGCAGAAAAATTAAGTGTTAAAGTATGGAGATTCCCTATAGAAATCTGAATAGTCTCCTGCCTAACACAGTTTTTCTGATTATTAGCAACTTGCCTTAGTGTTTGGATATCTGTTACAACTGATTCATCAAATTAATACAGTATCATTGAAGTCCATGGTGCACACTGGGTTTCATTCTTCGTGTTTCATCATGAAGGGGTTTGAACAAATGTATGTATCCACCTGTTATGATTTGGGGATGAGGTAGCTCCTGAAAGCTCCTATGTGAGACAATGTAGGAAAGTTCAGAGGTGGCATGATTAGATTATGAGATCTGTGACCTAATCATTAATTCATTTGACGGATTAGTAACATGAAAACACTGCTGTTACAGGTGGTGAGTAAAGGCAGGTAAGGTGTGGCTGCAGGAAGGAGGTCACTGGGGACATAACTTCGGAGTTTATATTTTGTCCCCGGTGAGTACAGAGCTCTCTCTTCTGCTTCCTGGGTCTCAGGAACTGAGTAGCTTTTCTCTACTGTGCCCTTCCTCCATGGTGTTCTGCCTCACATTGGACCTAGAGCTATGAAGTCAGCTGACCACGGATTGAACCTCTGAAACCATGAGCCAAAATGAACTTTTCCTCTGACAAGTTTTTGCTGACAGGTCTTTTGGTTACAGCAACAAAAATCTGAGTAAAACACTCCCTTACAGAATCATACAAAAAAAATTACTGCCCTAAAAAAAAATCCCCTGCACTTCATCTACTTATTAATCCCTCCCTCCTTCTCCCCAAACACCTGTCAGCTGCTGGTTAGTTTTACTGACTCCATAGTCTTGCCTTTTCCAGAATGTCACATAATTAGACTTGTATAGTATCTATCATTTTCAGATTGACAATATCCCCTTAGGATATCTCTATGTATTTTCACATCTTGATAGCTCATTTCTTTTAATCATGGATTAGTAGCCCTTTCCATTATCAGTGTGCACCACACTTTGTTTATCCATTCACCTATTGAAAGACATCTAGGTTGCTTCCAAGTTTTGAAAATTATAAGTAGGACTTTGACAAACTTTTATGTACTAGCTCTTGTACAGATATAAGATTCAACTCATTTGGGTAAATGCCCAGGAATATGATTTCTGGATTGTATGGTAAGAGCAGGTTTAGTTTTTCAGGTGACTGCAAAACTGTGCTCCAAAGTAGCTGTGCATGTTTTCATCTCACCAGTGGTAAATGAGAATTTCTGCTGCTTCACAAACTCTTTAGTGTTGTCAGTGTTTGGATTTCAGCCATTCTAGTGTGAATGTAACCATATCTAATTATTTTAATTTGTAATTTCCTAATGAAAATGATGGAGTGTCTTTTTATATGCTTATTTGTCATCTGTATATGTTTTCTTTGGTGCAACCCTTTGCTCATTTTTAAATTGAGAGGTTTGTTTGCTTATTGTTGAGTTAGGGGAATTCTTTATATATTATGGATACCAATCCTTCACTAGATGTGTTTTCCAAAGCTCTTTCTCCCAATCTGTGGCTTATTCATTTATTACATGTTACTTCTTATAAAGCCACCAGATTTTTAAAATTTATTTATGTCTGATTCCACAGAAGATTAGGATTACTAAAAAATCTTAGTTTCCTCATCTTCAAACTTATCAGTTTATCCTGGACTATCTTTTTGTTTAGGTCCCTGTTTTACAGACATGCTTCTTCTATGGAGGTTAGCCCATTACTTGGTTTTTAGATTCTCATCCTTTCTGAGGGACCTTGAAGAACTTCTCCTCTAAGATCATTGACTCTGTTTCCTGTTTGTATCTTCCTCTCTCCCTTCAAAAGGAATGTGTTTCTCTTCACTTGATATTACTGTTTCTATCTTCCCTATGTGATCTATCTCTGCTTGGCTTCACATCCTCATTCCCAATGTCATTCGGCTAAAATCTGCAATCTACAGGATGGCTAGCTTGTGGTATGCCTATGAACTCTCTATCCCCAAACTACACAACATATCAACTATTCTAAGTCCTTATGCTCCCTGTAGTCTGACATACATGATCACTAGTTAGATAGCTGTTGAAGTCTGCCATCCATGTACTGTACTGTCTAACATCATTTTCTGCATTTCTGACAGCCTCATCCAAGTTGTATTTCCAGTTTCAGTTTTTTGCCTTCTGACTTTTCTTTCTATAGTCTTCCTCTAAGGATTTATTTATTTTCACAGTATAAGGATATGACAAAATAAAGTAGGTTGGCCATGCCAGGATTAACATTTGAGTAAGAGTCTGGAAAGACAACAAACTTGGTGCCATCGGATATTTAAGGCAGCTGAGAAAAAGTCCTCTATCTGCAAACTAGATTCTCCTGCCTCACTTTAGCTTTGGTCCATCTCTAATTCCCTCTGCCCATGATTTCTCTCACCTATGTCCCCGACCCCATTTCCTCTCAATCTGTTACCTCTCAGTCTCTGATCCAGACACAACTTGAGCCTTGAAAGCATGGCTTCCTCTATCTCATGGTCTAGTTTTAGCATTCCTGGACTGAAATTGAACTGAACTCCGAATTCAACCAAATTAATGAAAAAGATACCAAATTCCTTCTCCTTTCATTTGTCTCCAATAGTCACCCATTTCAAGTTTGGCTCTCTGGGGCTGACCTTTCCTCTATATAATAATGAGGGGGAAAAAACACTCCACATGACCAACTGCCTACAGGACATTTAAAATAGAATGTCCTTGAACTCTTTCAATCTCAGAATGCCAAAACCAGCTTTATCATCTTAATCCCCCAGGTCCTCCCAAAGAAAGAGGAAGCTCCTCCAAAGTTTTCTATTTGTGCCAAAAGGACCAGGTTTCAAAAATATCCAGATTCCCGGTTTCAAACCCTGGAGCCCACCTTGACTGCTATCCATATATAGGAAAAGCAAGTCATAGCAATTGAGCAGCTTTAGTAAATGTCACCCTCCACACTTCTCTGGATCACCAGTGTCAACCCTTACCATCTCTGGTAACAATCCACAGGCTCACCATTCCTTTATCCCACTAGAAAGACCCATCCAGAAAGACCATAAACTTAAACACACTATTTGTACCAATGGGCTCTATTGTCATAATTTTTAATATAATAAATAATGTCTTGCACATAATAAAAACTGGGTTTTCTAAAACTACTTTTGTGTGAGCATTTTTATACCACTTGCAGTATTTTTTAAAATCTCATTAGGAGCACATCAGAAAGTAACTGTAATATTTAAGACTATGGCTTAGTATTTTATAGATACTTTGGAAGATATGTAATAATCTCATGGAAAAAATAGTGAGGAAATATAAAATTGCTATTGAGAGAAACACAGAAGACCCAGAGGGGATTCTTCCATTTGTATATCTTTTTTTTTTCATTTTCCAAAAATAATTCATCATCAAAATGTAATACCAATGGCATGGGTAATAAACCAAACTATTTTTTAATTTCTAGCAATATTCTCCAGTGGAGTTTAAAACAGAGAAGGCTATGAAAAATACACTTAGATCATTAATATTTAATTAATGTAATAGTAGCCTAAAATTAATATATAAATGTAAAAGCCTTGATAATATCCATAAGTTGTGTCTATGCAACTTAAACACAAAAGTGCTACCTCGAAAATTCAAGACATTCTTAATGAATAACTTGAAGACAAAGAGCTTCAAAGTCTGACCTGACAACAAACGGAAGTTTGTGTAGGACTTATTCTCAGATTGAGATATCAATCCAAAGGGGCAAGGGGAAACTTTCTATGTGATTCGTCAGTAATTTAGCAAGATTTCACATCCTGCATCTTAGAATTTCCTAGCTCGCAAAGCAGGAAGCTGTCTTCACAGCCAAAGTGCATTACTGCCCAATCCACACTTCTCCTTTCACTCACAGGCTGCCAGAAACAGCTCATCCCTTACTTTAAGTGATATTTCAAGTATTTATTTTAAGGAGTCAGTTACATCTAGTGTAAACAGAAAGAGCAAAAATATAAACCTGAAGAAAGCAAAAGGATGAAATCAATGAAGCCAGAAAATAATAAATGAGAGGAAAAAACTGTAAAAGTGGTAAATTCAAAAGTGTTTCTTATAGAGAAAAGCAGCAAGACAAATACACATCACCAGGTAATTTAATAAGAGGGAAAAATCCCACTGTAAACAGAAATAATAAAAATATATATAATCACAGGTACAGAAAAAATAAATTAAAATACCTTTTTGCACAACCTATGTTTATAGATTTGCATATCTGATATGAATTACGAATTTTTAAACATATATGCTAACAAAGATTAAGCAAGAAAAATGAGAAAATCTGAATAAAACAACCACTGCAAAAATAACCGAAAGGGTTATAAAAGAAATTCTCTGAAAAAGGTACCAGAACCCAATTATTTTGTGGGCAAATTCTTTCATTCCTGCAAGAAAAAGGTAATTCCTATGCAATTCAAACTATTCCAGAATCCAGGGAAGAAAAACCTTCAAATATTAAACTTAGAAAATAAATACCTTATGAAAACAGGTAAGAAAGATCCTAAATAAAAGTATTTCAAAAATTAATATATATTTGTATGTTGGAAAATTTAATGTAGCTAAATACAAAAAATAATGGAATATGACCAAGAATTTTTATTCAGAAGAAATTGATGTTTCAATGTTTTAAAGTCTATTATTATAGTCTTACATTTATAGACTTACATTTTAACTTGTAAAGAAAAAAAAATAATTGCCTTTACTATCCTAAAAAGTTACTTGATAATATCTACTACCCAATGACTATGAAATTTTTAATAAGCTATAAACATTATTAAAGAGGTTTTAAATGGAGAAACATGAGATTTTTTATTTTTTATTGTTTAAACAATATCAATTGTCACTCTAAATTAACTTATCGATTTTTGTTCTGGTTAAAATTTGAATGCTACTTTTAGAATTTGAAAAAAAAATTATATCTAAAATTCAAATGTAATGAATGTGCAACATAAAAGAAACAAGAGAAAGGAGAAGATGATATCATTAGTCTATGATGGTGGAAACAGAGGAGCACAGGGATTATAGTAAAAACAAAATTTGTTCAATCAGAAGTCAAAACCAATCATATGAAGTAAGTTTCTATTTGACGAATATCCCCTTTCAAATCCACAAGAAAAGGACAGTTTAGTCAGCAAATTGAGTTGGCACATTCATCAATTGGAAAAATACTGAAAATTAGAACATCTTAAAAAAAACAGGGAGATTAAAGATATGACTTAAAAATAAACTAAAAGTTATGAGGAAATGTAAACAATTATATAGACTTAATTGAAACAGTCCTTTCTAAACATACCTTAACTGTGGAAATGTTTATGAGAGACTTTGAATATATTTGAAATTGAAAACATCTACATCTAAAGATATCAAACAAATAAAATTAAAAGGCAAAACCTGGGAAAAATCATTTGCAATGTTTAGGATAAGTGTAAATACCCTAACTAGGAGAAGAATTCTTTGTAATTTATCAGTTAAACAAACAAACAAACAACAACAACCAAAAAAAACCCTCATAAAATGGCCAAAATATATACAGTAGGAAGTTTACAAAAAAGAAAGAAAGGAAGGAAGGAAAGAAGGAAGGAAGGAAGGAAGGAAGGAAAGAAAGGAGGGAGGGAGGGAGAAAGGAAGGAAGGAAGGAAGGAAGACAAATAACAAACAAAAATATGAAGAAATGGTCTGTAAATTATCAAAAATATATACATTAAAATAACAATGAGCTATCAAATTACTCCTACTATATTGACAAGCATTATAATAAAAATTAATACCTAGATCTAAAAGCAATGTGAGAAAACAGTCATTCTCATATATCTCTTGAGATTGATTGGTTTAGCACTTCTGAAGAACAGTTTTGCAAAATGTATCAAATGTCTTTTAAAAGTACAAAAATCCAGTAAGACCCGAGGAGTCTAATTTTAACCATTCCTAAACCAGTCCTTTTCACAGTCCTAAAAATTTATCTTAAGGAAATATCCAGATAGATTTATTCAATTCTCCTCTTTTAAACTAGGGACAAATTCTCAATTTTTAAGACCTAAAACTTACACATTTGGGGAAAAAGTTCTTTGTGAAATCATATAAAAAAATTCATTAGAAAGTAAAACTTATTTAGAATGTGAAAATAAATCTATTAAGAAATAGATTAAAATATTTTAAAAGTTGATAAAATATTCCAAATATCACAATATCCAGAAAATAAGCATAATATTTGTATAAAGTATCTTGAATTTTTGACAGCATACTTTTTGGTTGAGTCTGCATGAGACTACAATTTTTAATATTATTTTTCTGTATATTCAGAAAAACAATTCAGTCTTCTTTAGCATGGCCAACCAAAACTTGTATTCTATTATCAATGGTTGGGATGCATAATACATAATACACCAAGAGACATGTGTACTATTTGCAGTACTACCACAGGTCTGTGCCCCACAATTCAGGAGGTCAGATATTGTGCATAATTCCCTTGTAAACAGCAATAAAGAAAAGAAAGCATGGTGTGTTTATCATGGTATGTCTGCATTACCAAGTACACTCCCATAAAGGAGAACTTTTGTTTTGACTAGGTGTCTATGAAATTTTACCTGTTTTAGGACTGGAAGAATTTTCCAAAGATTGGCTCCTGGTTTCATACATTTCAAACTCAGTCTCCTCCCAATGCATATATTTCCAAGGCCACATGCTGTAGAACATATTCATATCAAAATGTGACCACTGGCCTTAATCTTTTTGTCAAGTTGCTGAAAGAACTAGGATAGTTGGAAAGAGTATTCAGAGAAGCCATTCCTACGGCATAAAACTATGAAAACTTACATCTATATAAAAAGGATTGGAAAGCACATAATTATATTCAGCTAAGCTCCAACTAAAGGCATCTCCAATTTTACTTCTTTCTTAACTAGATTCCAAAAATGTAATGACCCCGCCAGCAATTCCTGAGAAACAGAGAAGTATAACAGACAAGATATTGGAAGGGAAAAAGAGAATTGTTTCAAGTGAATACCATTATAAAATAACATTGGTTAATTTTACAAAACTTCATTCTTTCTCACTTCACCAGAATTGTAAATTTTTTTTTCATGTGATTATTTCTTGTTACTGTTCTGCAAGACTTGATTCTGGGACTTCCTGTATCACCCTCTCTCTAGGAAAGCTTATATACAATACAGGATTCAATAACCATCTACATGCCTATGACTCCCAAGTTAGTTTCTCACCCAGATTAACCCTTTCAGCCCAAGATTCATGCATATGCAAAGACTTTTTCAACATTTTCACTTAGATGTCTAAAAAACACTCAAATTCCTTATGTCCAAGACAGAACTCACAACTGACCACCCTTAAAAATATTTCTCTTCTAAGAGGAATGTGGTATCTTAGTGAAATTTCCACCTTTCCAACAAGGGCTGAATCCAAAAACCTAGGGGTTTCGTTGTCACTGAATTCTGTTAATTCTACCTTTTAGATACCTCTCAATACCATGGCTTCCCTGAATCAACACTTCCCACACTCTCACCAATACCTCAATCCAAACTCCACTCATATTCCAACACTCTTCTCTCTCCACAGTCCTTGTATCCTAGCCACAATCAATTATTCATCCCTGTGTACAGTTACATTTTATACCTTCTGTCTTTGTTTATAATTTATTTCCTCATTCTAGAATGTTCTTGCCTGCTTTGCCCATTTGTCAAACTCCACTTATTTTGCTTGGCCCAGCTCAAATATCAACTTGATTAAATCTTTCTGGAACTTCTTTTTACCTGACTGTTTTGTCTCTGGCACTCTCCCTATCTGCCAAAAAAAAAAAAAAATGATATTTAATCATGATGTTATATTCCACTAATGAAGTCCTTTTATATTATAGTTCATTTTTATCAATATCTATACTCCTGGATAAATTGTGAGTTGCTTGGAGGCAGAGACAATGGCTTACTCATCTTTGTGTCCCTCTGCCACTTGATACAGGTAGGCACATGAATAGATCTCCTCAGAGAGTATCTTCAAGCCTCTGTTTACAAGTAAACAAGATCTCAACTTGATCTGGCATCAGCAGAAAAAGGAAATTTATTTGGCCATGTAACAAAAGTGTAAAGACAGTGCTAGCTACAGCCAGAGCTGGACTGGAGGTGGGATGTTCCTCTTGACCTCTTATCTCAGCTGGCCTTACATGGGTTTCTTTCTAGAGCTTCACTGTAGCTTTAGACATCATTACTCCAGATACAATTTCAGAGAATTTGTTCTTGTCCGTTTGCTTAAGAATGATGGACCTCAATCTCACTGGCCCAAATTGGGTCACATGGTCATTACTCAAACCATCCCCATAGTAAAAGAAAACCAATCCTCTGATAGGCCAGAGTTCAGCAATATACCTATCGATGAGTTTGGGATAGAACAACAACGACTAAGAATGAGGGAAAGGACAGTTCTCCAGAGGATAATCAAGGCCCTTCTGCCAAGAGGCAAAGTGTCCAAAATAATAAGTGTATACAAGTATAAAGTTCTTTCGGAAAATCATTAAAATTCATTTCAGGCAGATTTCTCAGTGTTGCCTCTCTATTTGAAATTTCCTAAAATTTGGTATTTATCCCTAAAAATACTATTAAGTTCTTAAGAACATTAAGCTGATATTTATGAATATCCAGCATAATATCTAGCACATACTGGCTGTTCAAATCTATATGAAATAAATAGGAACAAAAGAATTAATTAATAAATAACTAATCTGTACTGTATCTAAAAGAAGGTCTAGGTGCTGGGGATATAGCTCAGTTGATAGAATGCTTGCTTCACATGCACAAGGCCCTGGGTTCAAGCTTGAGCACCACACACACACAAAAAAAAAGTCTAGAAAATATTATACATAAATGCATGCAGGCACTGACCAAGACAACAAATACAGACATCACTTGACTCAGTGTGTAATTCATTATTAAACAGGTGACCAAGTGGGATACAACTTGTTTGCCTAAAAAATCTAAAGTACTCTTCATATATATATATATATATATATATATATATATATATATATATATATATATATATTTTTTTTTTTCTTTTATACCAGGGATTGAACTCAGGGGGCACTTGGCCACTGAGCTACATCATCAGCCCTATTTTGTATTTTATTTAGAGACAGGATCTCACTGAGTTGCTTAGCGCCTCACCATTACTAAGGCTGGCTTTGAACTCCTTCCTGTCTCAGCCTCCGGAGCCACTGGGATTACAAGAGTGCACTGTATATATTTTTAATTGGTACTTTACAGATATACATAAAGCTGGAATTCACTGTGGTATATTGATACATGCATATAGCATATTTTTAAAATTTATTCTGCATTTCCTCCCCTTTCCAGTCCCTTCTCCTCACTCCTCAATCTCCTACTCTGATGATCTTCTCTCTGTCTTTAAGATATCTGACCTCTCCCGAACAGTTATTTTGTTCTTCCTTCTACGTATGAGAGAAAACATTCAACCCTTGACTTTCTGAGTCTGATTTATTCACTTAGCATGATATTCTCCTTTTCCATCCATTTACTGGCAAATGCCATAATTCTATTCTTCTTTGTGGCTGAGTAAAACTCCATTTTCTATTTATAACACATTTTCTTAACCCATTCATCTCTGTCAGGCATCTGGGCTAATTCCATAATTTGGCTATTGTGAACTGTGCTGCTATCAACATTAAGTGGCTATATCACTATAGATTGATGATTTTAGTTCTCTCAAATAAATACTGAAGTGTGAGATGACTGGGTCATTCCTAGTTTTTTGAGGAATCACCATAGTGCTTTCCAGAGTGATTGTACTAATTTGAAGTACCATCAACAATGTGTCAGTGTACCTTTTGCCTCACATCCTCACCAGAATTTATTATTATTTGTATTCTTGATTTGCCATTATGACTGGAGTAAAAATATCTCAGTGTAGTTTTATTTTTGCTCCTCAGTAGTTTTGATTTGCATTTCCATGATCGCTGAGGATGTTGAACATTTTTTCATGCATTTGTTGATCATTTTTGCTGCTTCTTTTGAGAAATGTCTGTTTAGTTCTTTTGGGGTTTGGGGTTTTTTTGTTTTGTTTGGTTTGGTTTGGTTTGGTTTGGTTTGGTTTTTGTGGTAGTTGTGGTTGAGTAAAACTTTGTGGTTGAGTAAACCCTTGATTTTTTTTATTTGTTTGTTTGCTTTTTTGTTAAGCTTTTTGAGTTTTTTATATATTCTGGATATTAATCCCCTGTCAGAGGAGTAGCTGACAAAGATTTTCTCCCATTCTATAGACTCTCTCATGCTTTTTATAATTTTCTTTGCTTACAGAAGCTTTTTAAAAAACATTTTTTTAGTTGTATATGGACACAATACCTTTATTTTATTAATTTATTTTTATGCCATACTGAGGATTGAACCCAGTGCCTCACACTTACTAGGCAAGCACTCTACCATTGAGCCACAAACCCAGCCTCTGTACAGAAGCTTTTTTTTTTTGATAGTGTTTTTTTGATAGTGTTCCACTTATTGATTTTGGTTTTTAAAGCTGGTGCCTGTGCCAATATATTGGAATATTTACACTGTTTTCTTCTAGGATTTGCGAAGTTTATGGTATAATTCTGTATTTTATCCAATTTGATTTGATTTTTGTGCAAGGTGACAGATAAGGATCTATCTACATATGGCTATCCAGTTTTCTCAGCACCATTAGTTTAAAAGACTGCTTTTTTTCTCTAATACTTATTTTTGGCATCTTTGTCAAGTATCAGAACTGACTTTAATTATGTGAGTTTGTCTCTGTATCTCCTTTTCTGTTCCATTGGTCTTCAGGTCTACTTTTATGCCAATACCTTGCACAACCATTCTTAATAAAGGCTTCAAGATAACTTCAGAAAGTTCTTTTTCATTTTCTAAGGAAAAGTCCTGGACTTATCATCTGTACATCTACTATTTTTTTAAGTTAAAAAGAAACAAATATTCTTTATTTCATGGTTTCCTTATACTTTATGGAAAGTTTGAAGCCACATCTTCAGATTTTCTTATCTACATTTTACTAAAAGCAAATTAATTCTAAATAAATCAATTTAAGACTTCACAACAGCAAAATTTTGATTCACTGATATATAACTCAATATTTTCTCAATGTTCATATTATAATTCAATAGATATTACCCAAATTAGCAAACAGGAAATGAAAATACTGAGAGCAAACTCTAAGCAGTAAAATATGGAGCCCATACATAAAAGATAGAGGAAATTTTAGCTTTTGAGATTTTACAGGTTTAAAAAGAAAGACTAGCTCCTATAAATGGCCCAAAGGGGATTTGACAATTTCAAGGTATTCCATAACCATTTATTGATTTTCTTTAAACCCAAAACATACTAGGAACAATATCTTACTTATTGTTTACCTGGGTTATGTTTTTTTCCAAGTTCCCCCTCCACTCAGTCTTCCAGTACTCTACCAATGTATTTTTTATACCTATGTACTTAAAATTCCTGCCCACTGTGAGAACACAAAGGATTCAAATATCCTAGTAGTTGGTTTTTCTAGTCTAAGTCTGCAAAACCCAATTAGCTGCAACACAAGAGAAGCCTCTTCATTGGTCTTCCAGTGGCACCTTGATGACATCTCCCCTCCTTTCTGCCACCACTAACTCCCCCAATATGGTCATGAAGTCTTCTAAGACCCTCACCAATTCCCTAGGGCCTTCAGGGCAGGGCAGTGCTGGCCCTTCCCTGAATCCTTTTTTTTTTTTTTTTTTTTTTTTAGGATTTTCCTCCTGCTGATCCTTCCACATTGATCTGAAAAAATGCAGCTTAGGTTTTCAAGGTTCTCAAATGCTTTCATTTCATTTCAAACATAAAAGTTAAAAACACAACTTTAAGGTGTATTTCTAGATTATTCTGTTATTTTGAAAAAGTCTGGCCACAATATAGAGTCCATTCTCACCTTCCAACAGCCCTCCTAGGACAGGCAGCTAGGACATAAAATATGAGGCCAGACAATATATCTCTTCCTTTTATTTATTAAATTTTAAAGACTTATTGCCATGACATCTAACTGAAATGTTCAGGCCCGATTGAATTAGAAATGTTTTCTTTCTTGATTATCTCACTACCATTTGAGATGATTTTACCTTACAGTAAACCCACATCTTTTGGTACTTAAGTCAAATTAACAAATATTTCCTAACTACCCAATGTTTATTGCCAATATTCAGGCATTGATTTTGTTCTGTTGAAATGTGAAGAGGATAAAATGTGTCTGTTGACATTATAGAAAGAACAAACCCTCATCATCCTTGAGCAACCCACACTGTTGGTCAAATTGTCATAGGTGAAACTGTTCTATTAGTTGGCTGGTTACAAAAGTTAAGAGTCATGTTTGAACAGAAAATTTCCAGAAAAACAAATTCTCTGTATTATTTTGCTGATAATGTACTAGAGCATTAGTAAAATGGGATAATAAAATAACAATTTTGATATTCCAATTTTTGTCAGTTTCTCTACCTTTGAAAGAAAAATACCAATATTAACTACTTTCTTAAAGCAAAGAATTATTTTGAATCTCTGAGTTACAATGATACAATACTAAGTTCATTATATGTTATTACAGCAGGTTTTAAAGGGACACAAGAAATAGGAGATGTCTTTTAGAAATTGTCATCTAATGAATACTTAAGACAGCTACATGACAATCAACTGACAGATGTGAATATTTTATTTCAGTGACTCTAATAATAAAGTGAACAAAACTATCATAAGGGTTCAGTATTTCCAGTTCCTATGTAAGATCTGATTCTGCTTTCTGAGACTGAAGAATTAACACTGTTCAAAATAACAGAATAATCTAGAAATACATTTTAAAGTTGTGTTTCCAATTTTTATGTTTCTCCAATGAAAGCATTTGAGAACCTTGAAAACCTAAGCTGCATTCCTTCAGGAAAGTGTGGAGGGATCTGCAGGGGAAAAAAAATCCTACAAAAAAATAAACAACAAAAAACCAAAATCCTTTTCTTCAGGAGACTTGCAGGGAAATCTGAGTTTTGTCAGTGGGAGAATCAAGACTTGCCAACTTCTCTCCACAAATGCCCCCAGCCTGGGCTCTCCTGAACCACCCAAGACTACTGTTCCATTCTGCAGGACTGTTTCCTGCTCCCCACAAAAGCAGGGGCACCAGCCCCCTGGGTCTCACCTCCATGCCATTTTCCTCTTTGCTGTCCAAGAGGAGTACACATTTTTCTGGGGTTTGAAGACCATATTGGGAAAGATCATTTTTTAATTAGCTGGAAATTTCCATTCACTAGGCAAAATGTTCAGGATTAGATGTCATTAGGTCAGGACTAAATGAATATTTAGTACTGCATTAAGCTTGAGAAATGAAGACTACTGTATGGTACTTCAAACGTCTGTGTCTTAAAACTATACCGGAGAGTGCATCAGTGCATCCTAGGCCTGCTAGGATGAACTCAGAGCTCTATCCATACAAAGCCAAGACTTGTTGAGTTCTTGTTTCCCACAAGGTGTCTTTTATTGTTTACCTTCCTTTTCTTTGAACATTTGTATGCTTGACGTTTCCTTGGGTTTCTTTTACACTTAATCTCAATTAAGTTACTTCAGGGGATCATGTGTAGGTGAATGTGGGAGTATAAGGGGAGTTAATTTTACAGTTGAATAAATTCCATTTAGAACTTTGTAAAGCTTTCCCCCCAGTCTCACACCAGGCTCACGATGCAGAAATCGTAGCGCACAATGCTAATTTTTCTCCAGTCTGCCTCTATGCAGGAGTCTAAAGACAGCAATAAGATTTGTAAATAGGTAACTGCTATTTGAGCAATAATCCCACCTTTGTACAAGTTATTTGCTTAATAAACCCGAGTTCCAGGATAAATATGATTATAATAAATAAAATACCCTCCCTGACAAGAAACAGGAATGTATCACCATTTACAAGTTTGATAGAAAAAGTGTGGGTGGCTCACTTTGTCAGTATCTGCATGTGCCTTGGCAGCTAATACTTTAGATTTCTCATCGCTCAATTTAAAACTTATTCTTTGAAGTTTAAATTGATCAATTAATTATGTGCAATCCCACAGCTCTCTCACTGTATCATTATATATTTGTGCTACTAGTCATAAAATGACTAGTGTTTCTGAAGCTATTTTTTATGATAAATTTGAGAAGCTAGATTAGAGGCTGATTTGCTCTTTAAACAAGTTCCCTCAGTGCATGCAGTAGATAGCCTACTGACAAAATAAAAAGGCCTGTAGCCAAGCAGGTAAGCATGCATTAGCAGCTGTACTATGCAATCAACCACGGTATCTAAGACCTAAATGAGTAGACAACAAACAAAATACAGATAAGGGTAGAAAAATATATAGTCTTGGCATGAGTCTCAGTATCCATCTTGAGATATCCATCCTGGGGAATTTGAGATCAAAGGCAGAAGCAGCATTCTGAGTTAAAAGTAGAATACTGAATAACTTCCAAGCTCTGCCACCTAAACCTCCTCCTCCTGGAAATAAGATACAGAGAAGGGTAGAAGGTACAGGAATTCTCATTCCATAAGTATTCACAGGGAAGCTATGACATGCACTGCATAGGAAAGCCAGGGAATTGGCCAAGTCAGAGAAGCTAGATGGAACCATTGACTAACACAAAGCCCAGAGTCCCTTTGAAAGTCATGGACACAACTAAAATGCTAGTCCTTCAGATTAGAATGACCTGAATCCTAAAGAGGATTCATGAACCAACTGGGATCTTCTAAAGATTTGTAGAAAACTGTGGGGAGCTTAGAACCTCTACTGGTCTCTGAACCATAAACCGGAAAAGCCCCAGAATTTTCACATCAAAGGAGACTTGCACTAAGGCCCTTAGTCATGGCGGGCCACTTCCTGTTGGGACTCACACTCAGTCACTTGGCTAAGCCGTTGATTTCCTACACTTTTCACCATCAAAAACACTTTCTGGTATTTTTTGCAATTATGGGTGCTATATTTAAAAATACTCTTTTTTACTGTTGATATTATATTTCATCTATTTGACAAACAAAAATTGTATGCATTAATCACATGCAAAATGCTGCTTCAGAATATGTACATATTATATAGGATGGATAAGTCAAGCATGTTAACATATGTATTATTCCTCATATCTATGATTTCTTTGTGTTGATTACACTGAAAATCTACTCTTAGAATTTTCAAGACATTGTTATTAACTATAGTCACCATGTTGTACAATAGATTTTTTTCAACTTCTTTTTTCTATCTAAACCAAAGTTTGAATCCAATAATTTCCCTATCTATCTCTAAATTTGTTATTATTAAATAATAATTTGTTTCTCATTTTTCATTCATCATAGACAGATATAACTGCCAATAAGGACTTCTGGTGAGGATACTGATAATATTCCCACCAGAAGACATTTTAAAATCATGTTTTATTTAATCTGCATAGACCTGTTCTTGTTAAGAAGGTTGTCTCTGTTAGTCTTTCTAAATTATTTTAATTATTCATGGATCTCACCTTTATCAACCATTTACCAACACCTCAATTCTTTTTTTTTTAATATTTATTTTTTAGGTATAGGTGGACACAACACAATGCCTTAATTTTTATGTGGTGCTGAGGATCAAACCCGGTCTCACCCATGCTAGGCGAGCGCTCTACCGTTGAGCCACAATCCCAGCCCAACACCCCAATTCTTAACCACCATTACTGCTTTCTTAAATCAGCAATGGGTCAGGAGTCCCTGTTAGGAATCATTGAGCTAAAGAGCTACAAATTTTCTTAGGTTCAGAGTAATTCAACTGTACAGAATGTCACTGTGAGTCATAATTTCTGGATCTAGGTGTGAAATTTTCAAAGTAATACTTTTTGCCCTTAGTAAAAAGATTAATCGATTAATCATTGGCATCTTAGTACAAATTTGCATCTGTTTAAATATATGACATAACAAAGCACAAAAAGAAAGTACCCAAGAGTCCACATGAACCAAATGTTCCTCAACTCATTCCACATTCAATGCAGTGTCCCAGCCTCATCCTTAATGGCCTGAGGCCATGTCTCACATGTGATCCTTAGGGGAAGAGCCAACCAGGCTGCTCAGGGACATATCAGCTGAATGAGCTTGAAATTTGGAACCAGAAGACCTGGATTTAAGTCCTGACCCTGACTTTCACGCCCACCAGAAATGTGACATTGAGGAAGATTATGAACATTAGCTAAAAGGGAACAATAAGTATCTCATAACCATCTCCCTATCTCAGAGAGATGTCAGAAAAACTAAAATTCCAAAGGGATTGACCATCCAACACTGCAACCAGATCAGATATCAGTTTGCTCCATTTGGTGTGTTGGAACAACAACAACAAAAAATATTTGTCAACATGCTTTGGTTCCTTTTTATAGGGAAACCATAGAGAAAGAGGGGTAAGATGTCACTGGACAGTAAGAGGTAACTCCAGAGTGTAAAAAGGGAAAATGCCCAATTTTACTAGGTAGATTGAAGTTTGAACAATTTTAGTGAGTCTTGAGCCATAACAAAGAATGTTCTTTCACTATTTTTTTTTTCCCTTTCCTCTCCCAGACTTTACCGTTAATGGTCTCCATGCCTGGTCTATTTTGAGTTTGGTTGTATTTTGGTATTTGTATAACAATGTTAGAGAGACAGCCTGTCATTTTACATTCTGCTAGTGACACCAGATCTATTTTTCATTCGGGTTCCAGAAAAAGCTGTCACTCTACTTGGGTTGTTTGGAGCCAGGGACAGAAAGCCACCCTGTGCCCTTGACACAGTGGAAACAAAGCAGGAGGCACCCTGCAGCTCAGTCCTTAATCACTTCTCAACTGTTTGCAGATCTTCCTTAATTGAAAGACTGCTGAGAAGGACAGGTTCCAGAGCTTTCCCCATCACAGATGTTGTGCCACAGAAAGGAGGAAATTTTAAAATACCTTGGATTATAAATGTATTCATTTATTACCAGGGCTTTAAAATTTAAGGAATGTTTTTATTAAATTTTTAATATTTTAAACAATGCCTTGGTGGTCCTGGGTGCTACACCTTTCTGAGTTTGGGAAGCTGGGGGATTGTTAAGGCTAATTGCTGTGTCCCTACAGTATTTGCAAGGACTCTCTTTACAAATTTCTACAGAGGAAAGTGGTGAATGTTTTCATGTAATGCTAATTGGAATGACCATACATCACAGTTTGCTCAAGAGACACCTGGCTGACCCCTGTTGACCAATCTCCTTTCACTTGCATTTGGATGATAAATTATATGCTCATCTTTTCTCTAATGCACTTAGCTATAATTGTCAACCCTGAGGGACACAATAAAACTGTGCAATTGATTAAACACAAATTTTATATATTGAAACATTTATTGGCAAGAAGGTGTGGCTCTTTTCTTGTGAAATCTACCCACTAAGATGGTCTAATGTTGTTTTCTGTCTTTCTTTTAAAAAGTTGCAAAGGGATAAAAACACTCCAACTTTGTCTTGAGCTCCAAGATGCAGAGAAGATCCTGTGTACAGGATTCCTCAGACAGGAAGCAGATTCATCTATCACAATACAAAGGGTGCTTCCGGGGTAAAAAGAGAAAGGCTGTAGATTGTATTTTCTGAAGAGGATCCCTAATCAGGCAAAAGAAACTGGCACAACCCCTAGGTGCAATGAAAACAAAAGGAGTACATATCAATGAAGACGCAGAAAAATTGCTAATTGAGAGTATTCAGGGTCTCTTTCCCTTTTTCTTGAGTTTTAACCACAAAGATAAATAGGAAAGATGCAGTTAGTAGAAGAAGCTGGAAGTTCTAGAGTGGAAATGAAAACAAAGACTATTAGGATGAAAAAGATGGGGAGTGGGAAGGAGTGGGGCAGTCAGAATGGAGGAGTGAAGAGTAAGGAGTAGCCCCAGCAGGTTTTGGAGCTGTCACAGAGGAGAGAGAGTTTAGGGGGCATGTTGCCTAGGATGCCTGTGAAAGCAATAACAGAAGTCCAAACTAAAAAGGGTGTTAGCAAAAAGAAGGCTTTATCATCACACATCAAAATTCCACAGTAAGGAGGGAAGGTTGGTTTCTTTGAATTGCACAGTCTCTTGGAGGACTTGCATAACTCTACTGCTCTGACATCCACCTCCATTTAAAATATGTGTCAACAGCAGATTTGGCCAGTTTCCCTCATGTTCCAGCAGAAGCAGCTGTTTCTTCCCATATGTCTTCTTTTTAACCTATGAGGAAAAGCCTCCTCAGAAGCTCCCCAGGAGACTCCTCTCACATGTCATTGGGCTGGCCAGAACTGAATTTCCAACTCATATTTTTACCATTCAATGGTGTGTTAGATCCAAACCACAACACCTACCCAGGAAAACAGGACCCCCCATATGGCTTAGCCCAACTATCTTTCACTCAGCTGGGGCTTGGGATGAGGTTTCCCTATTTTGAAACTGATGGTAATGAGGTATAGAATGGATTCCTGCTTAAAGGAGGGAAGGGAATGGGAGTGATCTATATGTGTTAAGGGCTAAATTGTATGACCCCCAAATTCACACATTGAACTTCCTAGCCCCTACTACCTCAGAATGTAACTGTCCTTTTCTTTAAAGAGGTAATTAACATAAAGTGATGTCATATATATGAACTGTAATCCAGTATGAATCATGAAGATGACATGGAGACACAGGAAGCTGATGACCAAGGATATGCCAAGGAGAGAAGCCACCGAAGAAATAGCCCTGCCCACACCTTGATTCTGACTCTTACAGTCTGGATCTGGGAGGAAATAAACTTCTGTTATTTAAACTGTTCAGCCTGTAGTATTTTGTTATGCCAGTCCTGGCAAAAATAATAGAGTTTGCAACCAGGCACATCTTCAACAGAAGAAACATGAGGGGGAAAGGACTTTTAAGATGTTTTTCTAATCAGTTATTCATCAGCAATAGCTAACAGCACAAGAAGAGAAAAAACAGACGTTCTATGTCTCCTGGCAGAAGTATACACTACACAACTGACAGAGCAATTTAGAGAGGAAAAGGAAAGAAGGAGGCCATTAAACCCGAAATCAACCAAGATACCATATTCAAATATCAATCTTCAGAAATAGGAGAGAAAAGCATGTTAGCTTTGGGAATACAACCATCAAAATCCATATTGAAGGACATTTTATAGAACAAACATCCCAGAATTGAGTCACTTTCCAGGACACAGAATTATAGGGCTAACACAGGGAAAGTCCTGGGCAAACCCCTAGCCAACACCTCAACAAACAAATCGCAAGGGGGAACAAGGGAGAATAAGAAAGAATGTGCACTTTTAAAATATTTAAAGATTTATCAGCCAAGCATAATATGTAACCTTATCCTGAACCCCCAAAAATGAATTGTTAAAAATGTTTATGAAGCCAATTAAGTATTGTTAGTTTTTCAGTATGACAGTAGTAGTATTATGTTTTTTAAAAGGTGACTCCTTCTCTTTTAGTAACACATAAATGAAATATTTTTGAATAAAGTAATGGAATTTGAAATTTGCTTCCAAAAAGATGGACAGAGCAGGAGTGGGTAGGAATCAAGGTGAATCAGGAATGGCCAGAAGATGGTTATAAATCTGGATGATGGGTTGTTATACTATTCTATATAATCTGTATAAGTTCAAAGTTTTCCATGACTTACATTAAAAGGCCTCTTTCAAATATTTTTCTATATATTAAGGACATACTCTCCAATCTGGTGTTTTCTTCAGATACTGAATAAATATCTGAAATAACTGTGCTTGCCTATTTCTTGTTGGATTATGTTTCTTCAATGACATCTGGGTCAAAAGGCAACATTTATTATGCTGGAATTATATTTGAAATAATAAAGGAAATGATAATCAGGACAAAATGAGGTCCTGGGAATTTATGCCATTTTATTTATTCCAGAAAAACCCTAATAAAGAAGGTGAGATTTCAGCAGCTGCTCAAATGAAGGATGCAAGTCCTATTTATAATAGTTTGCCTTCCTATTAGCCTGCTGTGATCTTAGCTAATGCCATTATCAATTTCATTTACAAAACAAACATTCTGGTGCAAATTTTTTAAATTAATTTTAGAAACATGAATAATTCTCTTTACAATGTGTAGTCATCAAGAAATCCCCCTAAAGAGTGTTCTGCATGATGTTAATAGCTGTCATAGGATAAGAGGTTCTGTCAAGTAAGTTTAGGAATCATTGAACTAAGTAAAATCTTTGGCAGTATTTTCATAACTTGGGCAGGTGAATATGTACTATAATCGTTAAGAACAATATCATGCCAAAGCTGTGCCACCGCCATTGCTGCCCCATCTCTGAATGTGGCCACCAATATCTTGGGACACTAGCCAGGGCTTTGAAGCCTAGTATCAAGATGCCTTCAGGGTTGCTGCCCAAGATTTTCCTTAATTCAATGACAGCATCTCAGGATGCAGCTGCCTTCATCTGGGGACACTGGCCAGGGCCTGGAGGTCCATTGTCAAGGTTCCTGAGGGTTAAGTTGTACCTGGATTTTCCTGCTGAGTGTGCGATTAGCTACCATCTTGCTGAGGAGGCAGGAGAGAGCTGGGCTCTCCCCAGTTCCATGAGTCCTAAGGTGCACAGGGATGGATGGGGCTGGCTACGGTAGGTCAGAGGGTTGGAGGAGAATATGAGGATATCTTCCTCTCAGTTCAACCAGCCAGCTGGTTCAGCACCCACTGGGTTTTGGTGGCCGACTCGGGCTGGCACTCACTGGGCCCCAGCAACATCCTAGTCCCCAACTCCCTCCCCAGTTCTTCATCCACTGATCCCATGGTCCTCCCAGGTCCAGAATCAGTCCTGAACTCAGCAGGGCCTTCCAGCTCCCTGATCCCCAGTCTCCCAGCCACTCCCTAGCCACCAACCCAGACCAGCACTCACAGAAACATGGCTGGCCTGCAGCCCTCAGTGCCTGGTCCTGATCCACCTAATACAGAACAGCTCTCTGTGACAGGCACACAGGTTCCAGCACTCAGCCCCTCTAGACCACCTGGGAGAAAAGTGCCTGATGTCTTAATAGGAGATATTTGATTTGAGGATGTACATTGTTTGCATTGAGCCCTGTTTGTTAATATTGTTCTCTCCTTTAAAGGTGAGGTACTGGAAACTTTCAGAGACATTATAAGTCTACAGGGTAGAAACTGTACTGCCTCAGATCCAGAGAGCTAGATGGGTAGACACACAAACAACATGGGGGGAAAAAAAAGGAACAAATTGCCCCAAACAAACCAAGATGCTCCAAGAAGAGAATCCATTCTCAACATAGTAGAAGAAACATCAGAGAAAGAGTTCAGAATGTACATAGTTAAACTGATCCACAGGAGA
This sequence comes from Callospermophilus lateralis, assembly GCF_048772815.1. NCBI lineage: Eukaryota > Metazoa > Chordata > Mammalia > Rodentia > Sciuridae > Callospermophilus > Callospermophilus lateralis. The sequence continues at coordinate 53,721,853 of NC_135313.1, read as the reverse complement.
TCCAACATGGCGGCCGGCGAGGAAGCTGCACTTTCAATATCTCCACATTAACGGGATCAGAAACACCAATTAAAACAGCTACATTCTACCTACTGAGGATCTTCTAGCAAAATTCCGTTGAAAGGAGACCTGCCGAGAATTAGTAAGTTTATTAGACGTGACAGTTTGCCCCAAACAAGTGAAACTTGACTGGCAGCGCGGGCTCAGAGTCCAATCCCGCGGCCACCCGCCGCTTCTGCAAGCGGCAGGCGGCCCAGAGCAGCGCGGCAGAAGGGTCCCCGCCCAGCCAGCAGACAGCGCCCGCCATCCCGGCTACCCTGGCGGCCCTGCTTTCGCCCGGCGAACAGCCACCCCACCCGGCTGGTTCTTAGCCACGCCGCTGCAGACACCCGGCTTTACAAGCACCCCCAGCGGCCCTGCTCGGCGAGAAGGGTCCCCACCCTGCCGGCAGACAGCTCCCGCCATTCCGCTCTTGTTCTGCAAGCAGCCACCCCGCCCGCTTGGTTCTTAGCCACGAGGCTGCAGCCGCCCGGCTTTACAAGCGCCCCCGGCGACCCTGCTCGGCGAGAAGGGTCCCCGCCCTGCCGGCAGACAGCTCCCGCCATTCCGCTCTTGTTCTGCAAGCAGCCACCCCGCCCGCTTGGTTCTTAGCCACGAGGCTGCAGCCGCCCGGCTTTACAAGCGCCCCCGGCGACCCTGCTCAGCGAGAAGGGTCCCCGCCCTGCCGGCAGACAGCTCCCGCCATTCCGCTCTTGTTCTGCAAACAGCTAGCCCGCCCGCTTGGTTCTTAGCCACGAGGCTGCAGCCGCCCGGCTTTACAAGCGCCCCCGGGGACCCTGCTCGGCGAGAAGGGTCCCCGCCCTGCCGGCAGACAGCTCCCGCCATTCCACTCTTGTTCTGCAAGCAGCCACCCCGCCCGCTTGGTTCTTAGCCACGAGGCTGCAGCCGCCCGGCTTTACAAGCGCCCCCGGCGACCCTGCTCGGCGAGAAGGGTCCCCGCCCTGCCGGCAGACAGCTCCCGCCATTCCACTCTTGTTCTGCAAGCAGCCAGCCCGCCCGCTTGGTTCTTAGCCACGAGGCTGCAGCCGCCCGGCTTTACAAGCGCCCCCGGCGACCCTGCTCGGCGAGAAGGGTCCCCGCCCTGCCGGCAGACAGCTCCCGCCATTCCGCTCTTGTTCTGCAAGCAGCCACCCCGCCCGCTTGGTTCTTAGCCACGAGGCTGCAGCCGCCCGGCTTTACAAGCGCTCCCGGCGACCCTGCTCGGCGAGAAGGGTCCCCGCCCTGCCGGCAGACAGCTCCCGCCATTCCGCTCTTGTTCTGCAAACAGCTAGCCCGCCCGCTTGGTTCTTAGCCACGAGGCTGCAGCCGCCCGGCTTTACAAGCGCCCCCGGCGACCCTGCTCCGCGAGAAGGGTCCCCGCCCTGCCGGCAGACAGCTCCCGCCATTCCACTCTTGTTCTGCAAGCAGCCACCCCGCCCGCTTGGTTCTTAGCCACGAGGCTGCAGCCGCCCGGCTTTACAAACGCCTCCGGCGACCCTGCTCGGCGAGAAGGGTCCCCGCCCTGCCGGCAGACAGCTCCCGCCATTCCGCTCTTGTTCTGCAAGCAGCCACCACGCCCGCTTGGTTCTTAGCCACGAGGCTGCAGCCGCCCGGCTTTACAAGTGCCCCCGGCGACCCTGCTCGGCGAGAAGGGTCCCCGCCCTGCCGGCAGACAGCTCCCGCCATTCCGCTCTTGTTCTGCAAACAGCTAGCCCGCCCGCTTGGTTCTTAGCCACGAGGCTGCAGCCGCCCGGCTTTACAAGCACCCCCGGCGGCCCTGCTCAGCGAGAAGGGTCCCCGCCCTGCCGGCAGACAGCTCCCGCCATTCCGCTCTTGTTCTGCAAGCAGCCACCCCGCCCGCTTGGTTCTTAGCCACGAGGCTGCAGCCGCCCGGCTATACAAGCGCCCCCGGCGACCCTGCTCGGCGAGAAGGGTCCCCGCCCTGCCGGCAGACAGCTCCCGCCATTCCGCTCTTGTTCTGCAAACAGCCAGCCCGCCCGCTTGGTTCTTAGCCACGAGGCTGCAGCCGCCCGGCTTTACAAGCGCCCCCGGCGACCCTGCTCGGCGAGAAGGGTCCCTGCCCGGCCAACAGACAGTTTCCGCCATCCCGGCTACCCTGCCGGTCCCGCTCTTGCCCTGCAAACAGCCACCCCGCCCGCCTGGGTCTTAGACACGCGGCGGCAGCCACCCGGCTTTACAAGCGCCCCCGGCGGCCCTGCTCTGCGAGAAGGGTCCCCGCCCTGCCGGCAGACAGCTCCCGCCATTCCGCTCTTGTTCTGCAAACAGCCAGCCCGCCCGCTTGGTTCTTAGCCACGAGGCTGCAGCCGCCCGGCTTTACAAGCGCCCCCGGCGACCCTGCTTGGCGAGAAGGGTCCCTGCCCGGCCAACAGACAGTTTCCGCCATCCCGGCTACCCTGCCGGTCCCGCTCTTGCCCTGCAAACAGCCACCCCGCCCGCCTGGGTCTTAGACACGCGGCGGCAGCCGCCCGGCTTTACAAGCGCCCCCAGCGGCCCTGCTCGTCGAGAAGGGTCCCTGCCCGGCCGGCAGACAGCTCCCACCATCCCGGCACTCCTGGCGGCCCGCCCGCTCTGCGAAGGGTTACCCCACCCGGCTCTTAGCCACGCGGGCGCCATCTGCCTGGCGCTGAGGGAGCCCCCGGCGGCCCAGCGCAGCCAGAAGGGTCCCCGCCTGGCCCGACAGAAGGCACGTGCCCTTCCGGCTCTGCTAACGGCCCTGCCCACCCAGGAAAGGGCTCCCCACCTTGAGAGGATGGGAAGGAAATCTAACCAAGCCTCTATGAATTAGCGAACTGGGATCTAAAACCAGAGATTATATCAGACCAGAGACAAGCCAGTTCCACCTCTCCCTTCGGTCACTCCTGCAAGGAGCCAGGGGCCGGCCATAGCAGAGAGGGGAAGTCACCAAAGATCGGCCAAAGAGATTCCTTCCCAGCGGACTCTAAATTAGCAGGAGCGGCGAGGGAGCCGGACGGAGCTGGCGGGAACCGCGGCAGCGGCACGGGAACCGGCGGGAGCTGAGGCGGCGCTGACGCAGGAGCCGGCGGGAGCCGAGCGGCGCGGGTCTCCCAGCTACAGCTCCCACCAGTGCTGACAACTGAGGTCTCTTGCACCAGATACGGGGGCGTGGCTACCAGAAGAACGAAACGCGATCAGTATGAAAAGACAAGGAAAGAAAGGACCACAAGCAATGCAGGTCAACTCAACTTTAGAAGAGGTAATATCTGCAGCAGATGGAATGTCAGATAAAGAATTCAGGATATACATGCTTCAGATGATCTGGAGTCTCAAGGAAGACATTAGACAGCAAAATCAGACAATGAAAGACCACTTCGACCACTTCGACAATAAATTACACAAACAAATCCAAGAAGCAAAAGATCAATTATACAGGGAGATAGAGGTTATAAAAAACAAACAAACAGAAATCCTGGAAATGCAGGAAACAATAAACCAACTTAAAAACTCAATTGAGAATACTACCAGCAGAGTAGAACACTTAGAAGATAGAACATCAGACAATGAAGACAAAGTATTTCAACTGGAGAAGAACATAGACAGCTCAGCAAAGCTGTTAAGAAACCATGAGCAGAACATTCAAGAAATATGGGATAACATAAAGAGACCCAACTTAAGGGTCATGGGGATACAGGAAGGTATTGAGGTCCAAACCAAAGGAATGACCAATCTATTCAACGAAATAATACGAGAAAACTTCCCAGACTTGAAGAATGAGACAGAATCCCAAATCCTAGAAGCCTACAGGACGCCGAATGTGCAAAATCATAAGAGAGCCACACCTAGACACATTATAATGAAGATGCCCAACATACAGAATAAGGAGAGAATTTTAAAAGCTACAAGAGAAAGGAAGCAGATTACATTTAGGGGTAAACCAATCAGGATAACAGCTGATCTTTCAACACAGACTCTGAAAGCTAGAAGATCCTGGAATAACATATTTCAAACGTTGAAAGAAAAGGGGTTCCAACCAAGAATTGTGTATCCCGCGAAATTAAGCTTCAGGATGGAAGATGAAATTAAAACCTTCCATGATAAACAAAAGTTAAAAGAATTTGCAGCTAGAAAACCAGCTCTTCAAAACATCCTCGGCAAAATATTACAGGAAGAGGAAATGGAAAATATCAATGAAAACCAACAGCGGGAGGTAGTTCAGTAAAGGTGGGGGGGAATAATCAAAGAGGAAAACAAACCATGTTTAGTAACATAAATAAACAAATATGGCTGGAAGAACAAACCATATCTCAATAATAACTCTAAATGTTAATGGCTTAAACTCACCAATTAAGAGACACAGGCTAGCAGAATGGATCACTAAACAAGACCCAACAATATGCTGCCTTCAGGAGACACATCTGATAGGAAAAGACATACATAGACTGAAGGTGAAAGGTTGGGAAAAATCATATCACTCATATGGACTTCGCAAACAAGCAGGAGTGTCCATACTCATTTCAAATAAAATAGATTTCAAGCCAAAGTTAATCAAAAGGGATGAAGAGGGACACTACATACTTCTCAAGGGAACCATACACCAACAAGACATAACAATTATAAATATATATGCCCCAAACAATGGTGCAGCTATGTTCATCAAACAAACTCTTCTCAAGTTCAAGAGTCTAATAGACCACCATACAATAATCATGGGAGACTTCAACACACCTCTCTCACCACTGGACAGATCTTCCAAACAAAAGTTGAATAAGGAAACTATAGAGCTCAATAACACAATTAATAACCTAGACTTAATTGACATATATAGAATATACCACCCAACATCAAGCAGTTACACTTTTTTCTCAGCAGCACATGGATCCTTCTCAAAAATAGATCATATATTATGTCACAGGGCAACTATTAGACAATATAAAGGAGTAGAGATAATACCATGCATATTATCTGATCATAATGGAATGAAATTGAAAATCAACAATAAAAGAAGTAAGGAAAAATCATGCATCACTTGGAGAATGAACAATAGGTTACTGAATGATCAATGGGTTATAGAAGACATCAAGGAGGAAATTAAAAAATTCTTAGAGATAAATGAAAACACAGACACAACATATCGGAATCTATGGGACACATTGAAAGCAGTTCTAAGAGGAAAATTTATTGCTTGGAGTTCATTCCTTAAAAAAAGGAAAAACCAACAAATAAATGATCTAACACTTCAACTCAAAATCCTAGAAAAAGAAGAGCAAAAAAACAGCAAAAGAAGTAGAAGACAAGAAATAATTAAAATCAGAGCTGAAATTAATGAAATCGAAACGAAAGAAACAATTGAAAAAATTGACAAAACTAAAAGTTGGTTCTTTGAAAAAATAAATAAAATCGACAGACCCTTAGCCACGCTAACAAAGAGAAGAAGAGAGAGAACTCAAATTACCAGCATACGGGATGAAAAAGGCAATATCACAACAGACACTTCAGAAATACAGAAGATTATCAGAAATTATTTTGAATCCTTATACTCCAATAAAATAGAAGATAGTGAAGGCATCGATAAATTTCTTAAGTCATATGATTTGCCCAGATTGAGCCAAGAGGATATTGACAACCTAAACAGACCAATATCAATTGAGGAAATAGAAGATACCATCAAAAGACTACCAACTAAGAAAAGCCCAGGACCGGATGGGTATACAGCAGAGTTTTTCAAAACCTTTAAAGAGGAATTAACACCAATACTTTTCAAGCTATTTAAGGAAATAGAAAAAGAGGGAGAACTTCCAAATTCATTCTATGAGGCCAACATCACCCTGATTCCTAAACCAGACAAAGACACTTCAAAGAAAGAAAACTACAGACCAATATCTCTAATGAACCTAGATGCAAAAATCCTCAATAAACTTCTTGCGAACCGGATACAAAAACATATCAAAAAAATTGTGCACCATGATCAGGTAGGATTTATCCCTGGGATGCAAGGTTGGTTCAATATACGGAAATCAATAAATGTTATTCACCACATCAACAGGCTTAAAAATAAGAACCATATGGTCATCTCGATAGATGCGGAAAAAGCATTCGACAAAGTACAGCATCCCTTTATGTTCAAAACTCTAGAAAAACTAGGGATAACAGGAACATACCTCAACATTGTAAAAGCAATCTATGCTAAGCCTCAGGCTAGCATCATTCTGAATGGAGAAAAACTGAAGGCGTTCCCTCTAAAATCTGGAACAAGACAGGGATGCCCTCTCTCACCACTTCTGTTCAACATAGTTCTCGAATCACTGGCCAGAGCAATTAGACAGACGAAAGAAATTAAAGGCATAAAAATAGGAAAAGAAGAACTCAAATTATCACTATTTGCAGATGACATGATTCTATACCTAGCAGACCCAAAAGGGTCTACAAAGAAACTATTAGAGCTAATAAATGAATTCAGCAAAGTGGCAGGCTATAAGATCAACACGCATAAATCAAAGGCATTCCTGTATATCAGCAACAAATCCTCTGAAATGGAAATGAGGACAACCACCCCATTCACAATATCCTCAAAGAAAATAAAATACTTGGGAATCAACCTAACAAAAGAGGTGAAAGACTTATACAATGAAAACTACAGAACCCTAAAGAGAGAAATAGAAGAAGATCTTAGAAGATGGAAAAATATACCCTGTTCATGGATAGGTAGAAGTAACATCATCAAAATGGCGATATTACCAAAAGTTCTCTATAGGTTTAATGCAATGCCAATCAAAATCCCAACGGCATTTCTTGTAGAAATAGAGAAAGCAATCATGAAATTCATATGGAAAAATAAAAGACCCAGAATAGCAAAAACAATTCTAAGCAGGAAATGTGAATCAGGCGGCATAGCTATACCAGACTTCAAACTATACTACAGAGCAATAGTAACAAAAACAGCATGGTACTGGTACCAAAACAGGCAGGTGGACCAATGGTACAGAATAGAGGACACAGAAACCAATCCACAAAACTACAACTATCTTATATTTGATAAAGGGGCTAAAAGCATGAAATGGAAGAAGGATAGCATCTTCAACAAATGGTGTTGGGAAAACTGGAAATCCATATGCAACAAAATGAAACTGAATCCCTTTCTCTCGCCATGCACAAAAGTTAACTCAAAGTGGATCAAGGAACTTGATATCAAATCAGAGACATGGCGTCTGATAGAAGAAAAAGTTGGCTATGATCTACATACTGTGGGGTCGGGCTCCAAATTCCTCAATAGGACACCCATAGCACAACAGTTAATAACTAGAATCAACAAATGGGACTTACTAAAACTAAAAAGTTTTTTCTCAGCAAAAGAAACAATAAGAGAGGTGAATAGGGAGCCTACGTCCTGGGAACAAATCTTTACTCCTCACACTTCAGACAGAGCCCTAATATCCAGAATATACAAAGAACTAAAAAAATTAGACAATGAGATAACGAATAACCCAATCAACAAATGGGCCAAGGACCTGAACAGAAATTTCTCAGAGGAGGACATACAATCAATCAACAAGTATATGAAAAAATGCTCACCATCTCTAGCAGTCAGAGAAATGCAAATCAAAACCACCCTAAGATACCATCTCACTCCAGTAAGATTGGCAGCCATTAGGAAGTCAAACAGCAACAAGTGCTGGCGAGGATGTGGAGAAAAGGGTACTCTTGTACATTGCTGGTGGGACTGCAAATTGGTGCGGCCAATTTGGAAAGCAGTATGGAGATTTCTTGGAAAGCTCGGAATGGAACCACCATTTGATCCAGCTATTCCACTACTCGGTCTATTCCCTAAAGACCTAAAAAGAGCACACTATAGGGACACTGCTACATCCATGTTCATAGCAGCACAATTCACAATAGCAAGACTGTGGAACCAACCTAGATGCCCTTCAATAGACGAATGGATAAAAAAAATGTGGCATTTATACACAATGGAGTATTACTCTGCATTAAGAAATGACAAAATCATAGAATTTGGAGGGAAATGGATGGCATTAGAGCAGATTATGCTAAGTGAAGCTAGCCAATCCCTTAAAAACAAATGCCAAATGTCTTCTTTGATATAAGGAGAGTTACTAAGAACAGAGTAGGGAAGAAGAGCATGAGAAGAAGATTAACATTAAACAGGGATGAGAGGTGGGAGGGAAAGGGAGAGAGAAGGGAAATTGCATGTAAATGGAAGGAGACCCTCAGGGGTATACAAAATTACATACAAGAGGAAGTGAGGGGAAAGGAGGGAAAATATAAGGGGGAGAAATGAAGTACAGTAGAGGGGGTAGAGAGAGAAGAGGGGAGGGGAGGGGGGAGGGGGGATAGCGGAGGATGGGAAAGGCAGCAGAATACAACAGACTCCAGAATGGCAATATGTAAATCAATGTGCAACTGATGTGATTCTGCAATCTGTATATGGGGTAAAAATGGGAGTTCATATCCCACTTGAATCAAAGTGTGAATTATGATATATCAAAAACTATGTAATGTTTTGAACAACCTACAATAAAAATTAATTTAAAAAAAAAAAAAAAAAAAAAAAAAAAAAAAAAACTGATCCACAACATAAAGGATCATGTAAGAAGTGAAATCAGAGCTAAATTTCAGGAGGTGAAATATCACTTCAATAAAGAGATAGAGATTATGAAAAAAATCAAGCAGAAATCTTCAAAATAAAGGAACCAATAAACCAAATTAAAAATTCAATGGAAAGCATCAACAACATATTAGAACACTTGGAAGATAATCCTCAGGCTACGAAGACAAAATATATAATCTTGAAAAAAAAGTTGATCACACAGAGAAGACGGTAATAGAAGATGAACAGAACTTCCAAGGATTATGGGATAACATGAAAAGAACAAATTTAAGATTTTTCAGGATAGAGGAAGCTGCAGAGATACACACCAAAGGAATGCACAATATTTTATGAAATAATGTCAGAAAATTTCCCAAACCTGAAGAATAAAATGAAAAATCAAATACAAGAGGCTTACAGGACAGACACTGAATGTACAAAAGTATAAGAGACACACGCCAAGGCCATTATAATGAAATGCCTGACATGCAAAATAAGGGCAGAATTTTAAGGACTGCTAGAGAAAAATGTCCAATTATGTTTAGGGGAAATCAATTCAAATCTCAACTTATTTTTAAACCCAGAAACTCAAAGCTAGGAGATCTTGGAATATTATATACGAAGCTCTGAAAGAAAATGGGTGCCAACCAAGAATTCTATATTAAGCAAAATTAAGCTTCAGATTTGAAGATGAAATAAAAACCTTCCATGATAAACAAAAGCTAAAAGAATTCACACCTGGAAAGCCTATAATACAGAACATTCTCGGAAAAATATTCCATGAGGAGGAAATAAAAAAAGAAAAGTGAAAACAAGCAAAGGGAGGAACTACACTAAAGAAATAGTCAGGACTGGGGCTGTAGCTCAGTGACAGAGTGCCTGCCTTGCATGCATGAGGCCCTGGGTTCGATCCTCAGCACCACATACAAATAAATAAATAAAATAAAGATATTGTGTCCATCTAAAACTAAAAAAAAAAAATTAAAAAAAGAAAGAAATAGTCAATCAAAGGAGAAACTAATACAAATTTAAAATCAGAAATGAACCAAAATGAACGGGAATACAAATTATATTTTAATAATAACCTTGAATGTAAATGGCCTAAACTTATTAATAAAAAGACATAGAATGGCAGATTGGATTAAAAAATAGAACTGACAATATGCTATCTCCAGGAGGCTCACCTCATAGGCAAAGACATTCACAGACTGAAGGAGTGGATGGGAAAAAACATATATTACTCACATGGAACACATAAAAAAGCAACCTCATACCAGATAAAGTAAACTTCAAGCCACAGTTAATCAGAAAGGACAAAGAAGGGCATTTCATGCTGCCTAAAGGAATTATACATCAACAAGACACAACAATCATAAATATTTATGCCCCGAACAATGGAGCATCTACATACTTCAACTAACCCTTCTCAATTTCAAGAATCCAATAGACCACAACAAAATAATACTGTGTGACTTTAACACAGCTCTCTCTCTACTGGATAGATTCTCCAAACAAAAACTAAACAAAGAAACTCCCAAACTAACTAAATAATAAATAAATAAACTAAGTAATGCAATAATACTTTAAACATTCTAATAGACTCAATTAATCCAATCAGGTGATTAACTCACTGATTGGGTTAAGGCTCTCATAACCCAATCATTTCTTCTCTGAACCTTCTTGCATTGTCTCACAGGTGAGCTTTTGGGGGACACCACATCCAAACCATAACAAGCACTTTGATCTCCCTTTGGGAATATCCCTTCACTTCTTGCACATAACTCTTATTGCACTGACCATCAAAATGTCCTGCTCTGTTCTAGCTACGGAGTAGGCACAGGGCTCACACTGGGCCCACCTGACTCTCTCCTAGGAATCCTTTGGGAAGCAACACAAGGAAAGAAAACATTTGAAGTTGATTCTTTCTATAGCAACTGCTCTCAGTGACTGTCCTTTAGTTTCTGCTACTTAGGTACTCAGAACTGAGCAGTGCATGTTCTTTCTGAAATGTGGTTCTTCAGTTCTTTCTCTTCCTCTTCCTCATCCTCTTTCTCTCCCTTTCCAAAATTTGTACTGTTCTAGGAACTGAATGTCTCCTTGTTTTCCCTTTTAACTTGTTAAGGCAAATCAATGTCTGTTGCTTGTAAGTGAATAGATGATATTGATAATCATCGTTTCTCCTCTATGAAACCCTTTCTGACCCTCAGATAACCTTGATATCTTTGTGTGATCCTACTCCTACTCTATATATAGCATTTATATTATATTATAGTTATTAACTTTCTATTTCCCATCTCATTTGGGATTCTCATCAGGTATTACTACTTTCCCTGGAATGTCTAGCACAGAGCCTGGAATATCTTAGACACTTGTAAATGTGGGCTAAATTAGAGTGATAATTAAACTTTGCTACTCAATCATTGTCTTCCCCTAAAGAGGGAAAATGTTTTAAATTTTGTTGCCAGAGCTCCTTGATTATTTTAGTTTGGCTTAAATTAAGAGCAAAGTCTATCTAAAATGATTTAAATTAAATAATCAGGAATTTCTCATGAACTCAAATGAAGATAGAATGAGAGGAAAATATTGGAAATGAGTCTAGCTGTTATGAAGTTTTAGTCTGTATCAGAAATAACTGAACAAAAATCTTCCAAGAACAATGCCAAAGTAGATCACAAGAACGACTTCATCACAGAGCCTCCTATTGAGCTTCCTACAATTAAACAATCTAACATAAAGACTAAAGTTATAAATACAACTTGCATGCATATTCCATTTCAAATAGAAATTAACTTTGTGTGTGTGTTTGTCTGTGTGTGTATTCACTAGAAGACAGCTAGGAAAACTCTTAGCTATAAACAGGTTAAGAAAAGTTAATATCATATGAGTTACATTCCATCCTTCTGAATATTCTTTTCTCTTCAAGCTAGAGAAAACTAAAACATAAAAGCAAGGAAAATAAGTTGCAATATTTTCATCAGTGTTGAATGCAAGCTGCTACTTCAAAATATCTTCATTAGATTTAAATTATTCTGTAATTCCATTCCCACCCCCACCCCAAATCATGTTAAAGTTAATTTATCATTCTCAGAAACATATTCTCATTATCTTGAAGGAAATTGTAATTAATCAAGGACCTAGTGAGCCCATTCCAGAAGTGAACATGAGGAAGGCATAAATCCCTCTAATTCTCATGGAAATTCCCAAAAGAGTAAGAAGATGAGTGCTCACTGCCAGAAACCTCCTTCAGAAAAGGACAAAACACAAACTCTTAGGCTATTTTTCAGAGAACTGGCTGCAAAATCTAATAATGCTGGAAAGGCTTGAAGTATAAAATGGAAAAATGTGATTATGTAATTGGGCATCAATTTGTGAATGTGTCTGAGTGAAAGCTTTATAAATGGGACTTTATTGTAGGATTTCACTTCTTTTATTTGGTGAAAGGCATTGCTAGTGACTGTAAATTGCATTCAGTCTATAATGCTCTTTCTTGTTCTCACTGAAATCTTGAATCCTACAAACACTTATGTGTTCTTGGGCTTACAAAATGCCAAGACCGTTCATTTTATAATTCGGTATCAGCCAAGTACTCCTAGAGGGTAAAAAAAGTTGCTTACAATTAAATTCTTTAGTTATAGCACAATTAATCATCTGCATTATTTTTATAGTGTATCAAGTAATCTCCATAGATGAGCCCAAGAGAGAAGTCATTTAAGATTTATTGTATTTGAAAAGTCACTCATAAGAAAAGGAAGCTTTTTGGATATAGACTGGTAATTACAGTGGCAGAGGACGAGATGAAAGATTCAACAGTTCTTGGAGTCGGTTCCAGATCTGAACAACTTCTTTGTTCGTCAGCCTCTGTTTGACATGATGAAGGCAGACAGCACAGTGGGACACAAATGTAATAATATTCCAATAGCAAAGGGACTTCATTTCCCAGAGGAAACAGAGCCAACTATCCCTTAGATAATGAAAGACAAACAATTCCCATTCTGGAATTTATTGAACACATTGCTCTGTGTAAGTGGTTCTTAACCTGACTACACTTTAAAATCACCCAGAGAGCATTGAAACAAAACAAAACCCAATAGGCCTGGTCCTCATCCCCAAGAGCTCTGAGAATCTGATTCAATTGTTCTGGGCAGGATGATTCTATGTGCAGCTAGGGATGAGAAGCTCTGTCCTAGTGAATCAAAGTAATCAAAAAGATAAAGTTAAGGCACAAAATTCCCATTATGGAGACATTCATCTTTTTTAATTATCCTAAAGCATGTGAGGCCTATGGATATGAACAGGCAATTATCTCCTAACCTACACACACCAGGAACGGTGGAGTAGAATTCAATTTGGGGAACTATAAAGCTGCTTCTAAAATATCCTCATCTCTGTGATCTATTCTCTGGTCAATTTGATTCTTTTTATTTAAAAAAAAAATGGAAAGAACTATTAGTGTTTTCTCTTAGATTTTCCCAAGTAAGGATTAATACTTCTGTAATACAAGAATCATCATCGTCTTCCATTTTTCAAGGTAGAGCATGGTATTTCTAATTTTACATCCTAGAATGGCTAGTAAAAGCTCAGCATATATGTGTACATATAATTTTATATGGAATTTCACACATCCTAAATTATTGGTCAGGGCAGGCAAGAAAGAAAAAAAGGAAAGAAGGGCAGTAAATTATGCTAGAGTTTTAGCTATTAGAACCTGAAATTTCCCAGGATAATCCTGAGGTAATTCTTCTCTATTAATGTGTATAAGGATCACTCAGGATCTTGTTAAATTCAGATTCTGATTCAGTAGTTTGCATGAGCCTGAGAGTCTGCATTTCTAACAAGCTGCTCATCCATATGTCTAACTTTGAGATGCAAGGTACTTGAAAGTATGTCACCAACTTTACTGGCTTTCCCTAGTACATAAGGACACAAATGTACAATATTTCCACCTTTCTTGAAAACCCAATCCTGTATATAACATATGCTATTTCTTCCAACAAAAAGAATAAGGAAGATGCTAAACTTAATTCTTTATTTTCAATAGTCTCAGAACTACAATTGTTAAAACTGTTAAATTCAATAGTGTTTCTTTTCATGGAACCAAACATTATCAATTCAAGGGAAGTAATTTAAAAAAAAAAAAATCCTAAAAACAACAACAAAGCAAACGAAACAAAAACCTTCCCCTGGGTGATGTTGCTCAGGAAGAAATGAAATTCCATTATGTAGTACAATGTGATTTTTAAACCATTTTTGTCTGGAAAAGAATTATACTTCAAATTGGGTTGGAAACTTGAAACTGGCTTTTCTGAACTAGAAAATAGAACAGAATCCATAGAGTATCGAGATTTTCCAGGTTGTTAAAGACAAGAGATGGAAGCCCAGCAAGAGATGCACAAAAGGTAGCCGAGGTACACCTGCTCACAGCCCACCTGTACTTTTAGTCCCGGTAATTCTCTCTCTTAAAGAATATTCTGTGTTCTGGTTATAAAATTTTAAAAATAAACAAAAGTAATACATGTTTAAAAAACATAAAGAAAAGGATACTGCTGTTTTTTCCCTTCCCTTTTTTCAATGTATTTAAAAATTAGTATCCTATAGTACATAAGATATGGGAGTATGGTTTTCTGCCTTAGTACCTACAAGGACATAACTACGTTTGGGAAATGGTCTTGATGAAGGAGTAGGTGGTCAGCACAGAGTCATCCCGGGATCAACATGAGCCCTTATAAAATTACCTTCATTCCCTCTGTAAATCTTTGTGCAATCTTATTTAATTGTTGAACAAAGACATTTTATTTTGATTTTGGAAAGAAAATTCAGACTAACAAACATATACCTACAAATAGAAATAAGATAAGGTTAAGAGGGGTAAGTTATTGCCTTATAATTTCAAAGAGGCCACTGTAGGATATCATTCTTGCACACACTGGAACAATCTCCCTCTTTTGTTTTTTGTACCACAAAGGAAGTGAAAAGGAAAGCTATCAAAAGGGAAATGCCAAAACCTCTGGTTAATTTTATTAGAATCAAGCCTCATGGAAAGGACATAATTCCTTTCCATAACTCATCTGGAACTCATCTGGAACAAGCATTGACCCAGCAACTCTCAACTTTCTTTCTTAAAGGAAAGCACTTTTTTTCCTTGCCTCTCTCTAAAATTTCATTGTGGAGTTAAATAGAGATTTATATAAACCAGTAAGTAAATGAGATAATTTTGCTGTTGTGAGAAAAGAGTGACTTGGGAGTAGAGGGACTAATTTAGGAAAGGTCCCCTCATTAAAAGGGTAAGAAGAAACTTATCTGAGGACTTTGAGTTCCAAGAAAAGGAATGAATAATTATAATAAGCCAGTGACTGAGCTTGGTATGTGTCAGGAACAGAACACTGGGAGAAAGTACAAAACACTGTGGAAAGAAGTAGGAGAGGAGTCTCAAAGAAAGAAAGACCCAGACTCTGTGGGACCTCAGAAGCCAGGACTGAGAATTCTTATAGAGTGACAAGCCTGGGGCAGTTTTAAGCATAAAGTTTCAATGATCTGATTTCTATATTCTAAAGTTCTCTCTGGCTACTCTGTGGAAAATAGTTAAAGAACATTCATGGAATCGGGAAGACCAGGTTAAGAGGCAATTCCAAGAGTCTAGACAAGAAATGATGGTGGCTTGGATCATGACCAGGGTAGCTGTAAAGATGAAGAGACGGACAGAGAAAGTTACATTTTATATAAGAGATTTGAACATATGAAGAGTTTGGTATCCTTGAAGGTCCTAGAACCAATCCCCTGGGATACCAAGGGATTTAGGTACCTTAAATCAAGCAGAACCCATGGACACAGGTATGTTTTGGCTGTATATTTGCTAATGGACTGATTAATTTGAGTGGTGGGAGGAAGGTTTGGGGATTGAACAACAATGATTATACTACACTTCAATAGAATAACTAATTAAAATCCATGCTCTTCTTTTTCTAAGTGACTAAGCATTGACCCAGCCTAGACAGTGATGCCTTTGCTTATAAATATGTCACCAAAGGTTAGCATTATCCCAGCACCTCCTTGATGGAGTAATGGACAATCACTATCATTATGCTTTGATCTCTAGGCCCCCTGTGGAGGTACCCCATTGCTTAGAGTTTTCATTTATCTTTTTCATCTTTATTTCAGAGGTTCAAAGTGTCATCAAAGGACAAATATAAAAAAATAAATTTAAGTAGACTTTCTCTAATTGAAGTAGAGATGGAATCCCAGTTTTTCTTCTCACCCAGCTTAGAGGTCAGAAGATAATTTGAAAATAATTCCACCGTGGTACCATTGTATTACTAAGAAGCTAAAGACACCATTTTGAAACTCATCTGGAACAAGGACATTTCAACTAAACAGGAAATTTAATAATGTTTTTTCATTATTTATGAACATTTTTTCCAAATTGAATTTCATTATAAAACGGTAGAGTCACTCAATGTTTACTTTTTAAAAGCCAAATTTGTATTTAAGCATACCCCAGAATAAAATTAGGAGAACTACTCCCAGGTTGTTGCAAATGCCCAGGCTCCTCCAAAGTAAAACCACATGAGAAAATTCAGGTAGATTATGTAAAAGGGAATTTGAGTCCTATCATGGTATAAAATTGTCTAAAACAGAAAAGGAAAAATTAAAAAAAAACCACTGTACAATCAATCTAATAACACATTATTGCAAGTTCTTAAATGTATAACATAGCTCTTCTGAGAAATTGGGCCAATACCAATCAAAACTACTGACAGAAATTTATCTTGGGTTGCCTTGACATCCCATACTTTGATGCCATTCTAGCCCTGCCTCAGACACAACTCCTTGAAAGGGATTCATATCCCAGAGTTGCCACTTAAGTATCTTAGAGAGCCTGAGAGCTTCAAAGCTGCTGTAGAATCACAGTCAGTGGGAAAGGAGCTCCACCGCCCACAGCAAATCCTTCAGGAAAACAGTACTGAGAATCTCATGCTGGGAGGCACATGTGTGATCCACATGCTTTCAGAACCTTCCTCACCATCCTTCTGGGAGGCTGGTCCATGTGGACTAAAATGCCCAGAGTTCTCAGCCTAACATTCAACGCCCTGTACCATCTTCCTCCTTCCAGCTAACACATATGCCCTCTCCTGCCCTCCCCCACTACACTCTTTCCTTGTCCCATTATACAACATGAATTCTGGTCTCCAGTTTTTTTTTTTAACACTGAAGGAATCTCACCCAAGTTGCCCTCCCTCTTCGCTACCCAGATCAATTCCTTCACCCTCCATGGAGCCTGACAGGACCCCAAAGCTTAGCAGTTTGGACCCCAAACCTTCCCCCAGCATGTGGGCTGCATTTCTGGCATGTTGTGGTATAAATCACTATGACATTTCTTTTGTTAGTCCCTCAATTCTCACTGTTCACATACCCTTCACTGTTCTTTTTCATATGTACCTACTATCCGTTGTTTTGATCTTCAATATTTTTTTAAATGAATTCCCACATTTTTACTTAAAAACATTTAATGTTATAGGGAATTTTAGATCATAATTACAATGAGCAGCCAATAATATTCTATATAAATTGATGTAAAAGTGTATACAGTGAAAACATAATCATGAACATAAAAAATGTTTGTTTCATCTATCTAAAATTATCTCATATAACAAAATTTGGGAAATGCTACTTTCCGTTGTCTTATATTACAATTTAAGTCTTACATCGTGTAATTTTTATGTGTGTCTATCTACTTCTCTTAATATAAGTTTGGAAAAGAGATTATATATCATACTTTATATTCCCCAGGTTTTTAATGACTGGCACATGGTAGGGATTAAATATTTGTTTAGTGAACAAATGTCCACAAATATGTCAATATCCCTAGTCACAGTTTGCAGATATGAAATCAGTAAAATGAAGATACTCAATATTTCCGTTAAACTAAAGGAGTGCATTTAATTATGTACTAAATTCATATATATGTATATAAATATAAAATATAATCTTGGATATAAAATATATTGTAAATAAAGGAAAATTATAAATTGCTGTTAATAGCGACAGTGCTAGCTACATCAGATTCTGGATTTTAAAACTTTAAAGTGATAGATCTAGATTTTATGAGAGTAATAAAAAAGAACAGATTTAAGGGTTAATTGATGTACCTTGATTTAGATAAACCTAACAGATTAAAATCCAAATGTACAAAGATAAATTAGGCTCAAATAAGTTATATTGCAAAATAAATTTGCAATAGAGGTCATTTAAACAGCAAATCCTAACAGTATTTTAAATGTAATTAGATTTCTATTTTAGGAACATATTCATTAGATAAATTAAGTTACTCCTTGTCATAAAAATGAACACAAATAGAGGCAGACAAAGATAAAGCTAAAGAAAAAAAATTCCACCAATTTCAAGGTTTGAATTGGAAGTTTAGTTTATATCCAGATGATTAAAAAAAAATGTTTCTGAACTATTACTTCCCAAAGATCAAAGTATTCAAAAGAAAATGTTGAATATAAATTTTTTTTTTTATTTTTTTACTTTGGTTGTAGATGGACACATACCATTGTTTTATTTATTTATTTTTATATGGTGCTGAGGATCGAACCCAGTGCCTCACACATGCCAGGCAAGCACTCTACCACTAAGTCACAACCCCAGCCCCACTGAATATAAGAATTTTTAAGACAAAGTAAATAGGGAAGCTATTTGAGACTATGGGAATTATTCTAGTTCTCCATGATTATGAAGGAGAAATGAGTAAAATTTAGTAGTCAATATACTTTTTGCATCTGTCCTTTAATTATCCTAATGATAAAAACAGAGGAAAGTAAAATCTACTACTTCTAAATGATTGACTATCTTCCACTAAGTTTATGTGGATTCTAGAGAAACCATTGACCAACCACAACCATAACCAGCCAGGAACGTACATGAGCAGGTGCTAGGGTAACCTTGCATTCCACTTGCCTCCCAAATACTCATAACTATGCAGTAGTCTATGATCCTACATAGAGAATTATGAGATGTCAGAGCAGGACCAGATTTTTAAATCCTCTACAAGACACTTTTGAAAGTGAAAAAAAATAACTTTGAAAAAAGTAAGTAATTTTCCTAACTTAAAAATGATGAATTCTAGTCCAGTGGAGTGAGCAGGCCCACTCCCTGCCTGTTCCTAGCCACAGAACAACAACTACCCAAGTGCCCTTTACCTCTGGTCTATTTACAAGGTGCAAGAGTAGGCCCAGAGAAATAACCAGCTCAATCTTGCCCTGTTCTCTGTTCCTCTCTCAAAATTTGCTTTCAGAAATATGATATCAAAATGTACTAGACTAAGCTACCAATAATCTAGGGATGAGACAGGGCAGCTGGTTGGGAACTGAGAGCCACTCTGTAACTTAGAAGGAGATATTCCCAATGGCTTCTATCATTCAATCCCATACTTTCAGATGGGGTTGGGTGCTAGGAAAGTCTTCTGTGTTTTATTCTCTCCTGAAATATTCTCTACTTGGCTGTCACTGTGAGTGTCTCCTGCAGACTCGACCAGGCCCTGTGTCTTACTCATCTTTTTATCTCCAGCACCTAGCACAACGCCTAAGATATAGAAGATCCTCAGTGAAGGTTTTTTGAACTCATTCACAATATTTGTCTCTGTGTTTTTGTAAGGTGAAAGCACGTAGTACAGATTCTTATAATAGTAAATACTCAAATTACCTGTCTGTACAATGTGGCCCTGGCCTACTCTTTTTTCAGGCTGCATACCCCACTCCCAGCAATTTTTCTGTATGCCTTCTAACTTAACTATCACAAGTTTTCTAGTATACTAGATGCTGGGCATTGAGCTAAACAGTTTATTTGCATTATATCATTTAATTTACATACACACATACACATACAAAACATGGAAGCTATGGAGGGTAATACTATTATTATTGCCTACTAAAAATAAATTCCATGAGGGCCAATATCCTTGCCTATTTTATTCACTGTTACTTTCCAGATATCCAGAGCAAAAGGTGGTACATAGTAGTTGCATAATATTCATTGAATAACTGAGTGAATATCTATTTTATGGATAATGAAATACAGTCTGAAAGAGATCAAGCCTTTTGCCCAAGGTCACAGAAACAATAAATAGTGATTCAAACCACAATCTGATTGATTCCCATGACCATCTTTAGGGCCTTTCTCACCCCCCTCTCAAAAAGGAAAGTGGTGATGTCAGATGAGGAGCTAACTTTGACCAAACTCTGACCTGGTACCACAGACCGAAAAGACAAAGATGCAATATTTATTCTGAGCCTTAACTTTAAGACATTGTTTGTCTCCTAATAAATCAATATAAATAAATTACATATTTATTAATGTAAATATTTATTTTTATGTCAAAGCCAATGAATTTTCCTGGTGGTTCTCAAAATAATAAAATAATTCACTCATTCAGACAAACCCAGGATAAGACAAATATTTCCTTTTTTTTTTTTTTTTTTGGTAGATTTTCTTTAGCTGACTCAAACTTAACTTATATCTCTGAAGTTATTCTAAAGAATAAATTTTCTCCATAGCAAACTTTAAGATTTAGAATTCTGGTACTTTCCTAATCAACCATGACTAGTCAAGAAGGTAAATAAAAATAATAATAATTACCTAAGCTTAGGGATATAACTGTTTAAAAAAACTTTGGGGTAAAAATACTTTCTATATGCATGCAATTAGATTCCTATAGGATGAACCAACTTTTCAGTTATTAAAGATAAACTCGTGTTTACATCATAGCTGTAGTTCACATTATAAATTGTGACATGGATTTGAACATTCAGTGTTAGGTGATATTACATTGGAAAGTTTCACTACCAGAAAGCAGGAAGCAAATTTGTGCCCTGTAATATATGACAATGAATCCTGAGGATCCTATAATACAAAATTTCATGTACAGAAAATTGTACATGAAAATTGTAGATGTTTTAAAGTAACTTTAAAACACTCATTATTATCAATGGTCAGATTTTAGGGACTAAAGAATGTTTGTAACTAATAACGTCAATACCAAACTTGTATATAACTTTTCTCTCCCAGTGAATATCAACTCGTTCTAGTAAAGAATGCTGATTTTATTTCAGTAATTACTTATTTTACTGTTCTGTGTTCCCTGAGGAACAAATGGCTATTAAAAATACAAGTCTGATACTTGGGCTGGGGCTTAGGGTAGAGCTCTCACCTAGAACGTGCGAGGCGCTGGGTTTGATCCTCAGCACCACACAAAAATAACTAAATAAAATAAAGGTATTGTGTCCAACTACAACTTAAAAAAATATATATATATACACACACACACACACACACACACACACACACATCACACATACACACACACAAGCTTGGCCCAGTGGTGAATACCTGTAATCCTATAAATTCAGGATGCTGAGTCAGGAGGATCACAAGTTCAAACCCAGCCTCAGCAACTTAGCAAGGCCCTAAGCAATTTAGCAAGACTCTGTCTCAAAATAAAAAATAAAATAGGATGGGGATGTGGCTCAGTGGTTAAGTGTTTCTGCTCCATCCCTGGTTCCCAAAAAAAAAAAAAAAAAATACACATAACTATGCAAACTAATAATTCTTAAACTTTTATTTCCAAGTACATGTTTTTAGTACTCACTATACATTTAGTGCTCTAATTACTAGAAACATGAAAATGAAAAAGATTTGACCTCTACTTTCATATTTATGCTTAAAAAGAAAGCTAATAATTTTATTTCAAGCCAATAAACACTTATTGAGTGGTACTATAGAGGATCTTTACTGAATGTTAATATCTTTAGCTGAATTCTGGGCTGATGGAATTGAATGAGAAGTCGGGAATGTGCATTTTAAAAATTGTAAGTAGCAAAAATTTCATTGTAACTAAAACATGAAATATATGGGCAAAGAATTCAAAGACTCAAAAAGTAGTTGAGTCTCAATCCTGAAACCATTCCAGTGCCATGCTAAGGGATTTAGGTTTTATGCTGAAAGCATAGACAGTTATTTAAAATGTCACTTAGGTGGCACAGTCACATTAAGACTGTAAAAATATAACTCTAGCAACAGTGGGGCCCAGAGAGAAAGTACAAGAATCAAAAATATGGAAGTGTACAGTATAATTTAAAAAGTTAAAGACCCAAGAGTCATTTCCATGTAAAATTGACAGAATCTGACACTGAATTAGTTATAGATATAGATTAAAGGGAGAAGCAGAATTCAGGATGATGTCCAGGCCTCTGGGCAGCTAGCTAGCTCGGGTAGTATGGTGACCAACACAGGAAGTGCAGGAGGATGACTAAAGTCAGAGTCCTGGTGGAGGGAAGTAGTAAATCTAGTTCAGGATGTGTCACATTTAAGAAGCCGGCAGTAGACCCAAGTAGAAATTACCAATGGGGCTTTGAACCTTCAGAAATGAAATAAGTAAGCTCAGTGACCTAAGCTTAGCAAGAGAATAAGAGGGCCATCAGATGCACTGAGACTTCAGGCCATAGAGTATAAAAAAGATGAGAAAGCAGAAGATGACAACTTTGAAGACACTTCTACTTCAAGACCAGGTAGGTGAAGGCTGTGAGTCAGAGCAGGTAGGACAGGGCTGGCCTGAGGCAGGTGGTGACCATTTTAAGGCACAGTCATGGCAGTCAGAGCATGCAATTCAAGAACGAGGCAGGGTCTGCACTTCTAAGTGCTTCAGAGGGATTAAAAGAATGACTTAAATTACTTGATACTTGGGGATAACATATTTATTGAATATTTTATTGATTAAATTATTTATTGAAGCAAATGTTTTGCTGTCATTGGATAGAAATGGTCACCTGGGAAATGTTCATTCATGCTTGAGTAGTAAAATAATCAGAAGAATCAAAGGCACTGGATTCTACAGGACTGACAAATTGAATAGCAAGAAAACACTACCTCTTGATCAGTATTCCATGCTCCCACAAACATTGCTGTATAGACCAGCAGCCACAAGCCAGGCCCTAAGCAACTCACAAGACAGCAGCTGCACATCTGAATAAAGAACAGGCCATCTTGTAGCAATACCAGAATAGTTAACAACCATTCTACAGTATATTTCCTTTTACTTTTTCTTTTCAAGTTGGTTTTTTTTTTCTCTCCCTTAACACATTATTTACAAAGTAGGAAGAAGTCAGCTTTAAGTGACCTGCCCAGTGCCCCACAGCTAGTTAACAGTTGTACTGGTCATACTGGGAAGATGCAGAAATCGCGAGCAAACATCCTGCCCCTTATTGATATTTTTCACTTCAGGAGATTTTCCACAAAGCCCTGGTCACCATCCTGCTACCTTGGTTAAATAAACTTAATAAAAATAAACTGAAATAAATGACTAAAATATAGAACTGATATGAATTAAGAATGCCAAATGAGGACACCTTTTATTTATTGATCATCAGCAACCCAGCACATATTTATATATATAACTGAAATAGCACAATACTTACCCTTACTAAGTATAAGTCACTCTGATTTGGTTTTACTCTATTTTATTTCATTTAAAAAATACTATTAAAGACTCTATTGATTTCATTTCCCAACTCATGAGTCATGACCCACTGCATCCTTGAGTGTTCCAAATCCCAACCACATACACCAGAGGAACTGGCAGATCCTGCCTGCTCCACCTCAGACCTGCCTTCTCAGACTGTCATCCCCACGCTAGCCCTATCCTGCCCTATCTTAAAGGAAGCTTTTCCTGTCTTCCATAAGAACTGTTATGGTGGCCGCGACTTCCCTCTTCCCAGAGTTGCAGACTCAAGGTTTTCTTCCTCCTTAAGCACCTACCAACCTCTACCCTCTTCACATCGGTTGACAACTCAGTTGACATCCGGCTCC
Source organism: Callospermophilus lateralis (assembly GCF_048772815.1). Taxonomy (NCBI): domain Eukaryota; kingdom Metazoa; phylum Chordata; class Mammalia; order Rodentia; family Sciuridae; genus Callospermophilus; species Callospermophilus lateralis. The sequence continues at coordinate 53,698,377 of NC_135313.1, read as the reverse complement.
TCCGTCACAGAGAAAGAGGGTTGGGCAGGAGCTACCACCTCTAAATTTACCCATTGGGATGCTGGTTCTAATTTCTTAGCCTCTTTTTGTCCAGGGCCAACTACTCCTCATCATCTGCATAGGAACCTTTGCCCATCCACCTTCTTCACATCTTTGTTTTCTCAGCTCTTCCTTCTTAGGGGATTCCTTCCCTTTTGCTCACTTCTCTCCTATCACGAACAATCCTCCTGTCAGTCCAACCTCTTTTTTCACTACTTGCTGCATTCTTTCAAGGACAAACCTATTGAAAGAGGATTTTGTACCTTATTTGGCCACTCCATCCATTTCTTCACTCTAGTTTATTTTGGCATCCCCCAACCCCTACTTGACTGAGGTGGAGCATCACATGCCCACAAAAATCCCAAGGTGTGTTTTCAGCCATCAATTCTTGCACTTGGGGGCAGTAACGGACACTGTCTCAAATCTTTCTGGCCTCTTCCTTACTGTTCCCTTGCTGTCTCAGCCCATTCCTTCTCAGGCTCCTCTTTTCAGTGCCAGAGTTCTTTGCAAAAATCCTCTTCTATTCTGGGTCTACAAACATTTTTTTTTAAATGATCTTTTCCATTTTCATTGCCTTATCTACTACTTTTACTTTGAGATTCCTAAATCTCTCTTTGTAGCGTGGGTCAGTTATTATAGAAATTTGATTTGATGACTGTAGCTTTTATATTCTTCTGCTAGAATCACTTTCATCTAAGCTAGAAAGAAAAGCCAAAAAAAGGATATGCGTTATTTACTTTCCTTTGAGAATCTCATTGTCGTCTAGATGGTTCTATCTCCAGTCCTTTTATTGTGTCTAGAATTCCATCATGGAAAGTCACTACTTGATAATCACATTGCCTTTTTTTTTTTAATAACTGCTTTTTTTTCTTTATGATTTGCTTAGAGGTTGCTGTTTTCTACAATTTGCTCTCTGAACTGCCTCTAAAATAAGTTGTCTGGTGTCATTTTCCTTTTTCTGCCATTGTTGACAGAGAAACACTCTGGTAACTTTTAAACAAAGGGAATATGACAGCATTATTACTCAAGTGTGAACGGACATTTCCCAGATGATCATTTTTATCAAACAACAGTGAAAACATCTATCTCAATAAATAACGATCCCCAAGTACTGAGTAATCTTAACTATCCTTTTAATCTCTCTGAAGCACTTGGTAGCAATGACCCTCCCTTCTTCTTGAATCTCCTGTGCTGACTGTCATCACTATGGATTGCAGTAAATACCTGTGAAACCTCCTGCTCTTAGGTAAACCCCCAAATGGAAGGTGACATCCTTGAAGAACACCAGATAAGAAAAAAATCTAGGCACTACTAATTAAGTAAACCTAGAGATTCCTAACTCCATCTCTGATGAGCTAATAGAAATCTAATTTGATACTTTTAGCATTTATACCCTATGACAAGTGTCCAATCAGCCGTCCATTTTATGAAGCTATTGATAACTGAAATTGATTTTTTTTTCAACTGCATCAACCTGTGGCACTGTTATAAATTAAACTGATACTTTGGCTTTTTTAGATCAGCAAGTAGAATTGAACAGTAAAATAGAAATAATTACTAATAAAATGAAAGCATTCATTCCAATATTTATAGTCTGCTACCAGAGTGGCAAGGTCAGTCTCACTGATGACATTTTGAGTTTCAAGCTAGAGCTAGTTTTCAGTTTCTCTGATACATACACAGTTCAATGCAGATTTATTTAGTTTTTTGACAAAAGGCATTGGTTGGATTTTTTAAGAAATTCTTCTGAAGCAGAAAATTGACTACATGTAGATTTTTCACTCTGTTACACATATTAAACTACATTGAGGATGATGGAAAAAGGCAGAAAGAAATAGAGAGGTGTGGGGGAAGAGGCCAATAAGGTTATAAATTTCAAATTACAAAGAGTCAAGAGAATATTATCAACCTTTTCTTGTCAGAGAAATGTTGAGTCCTACTCCTGTTCCTGGAAAATGAAAGGTGGAGTTGACAGTGAATGTCAAGAGTAATTCTCCAAATGGGGTGGATGAGATGTGAAAGTGGCTGTGACCCTAAGTAATCCAATAGGGAGAACCAGATACACACCACCACCCCCACCCCCCACATACACACACACAAACACACAGAGCAGCAGAATCCAAAGTTATGTTGACTTCAGTGCAAATCCCAGATCCTTCACCTGCTACCTATGTGATCTTGGGCAAATCACTTAACCTCAGTAAGTTAGTATCCTCATCTGTTAGTATATTAGAAAGATAATAATAGACTCCCAAGATGGTATTAATAAGGCAATTCCCATAAAGTGCTCATCCTATGCCATGCCAGTAAGTATGGCATGCCAGTAAGTAGCAGCTTGATATTTATTATATTAGTTTGGGGTGACTGAGATCACCTGAAACATAATATCTCACAATTTTGGAGGCCAGAACTCTGACACCTGCAGAGGAAGGATCTTTCCTTGCCTCTTTCACCTTCTGGCTGTCCTGGGTATTCCTTGGCTTGTGGCAGCAGAACTCTGATCTTCACACAACCTTCTCCTGGTATAGGCTTCGCTCCCAGCATGTCTTTCTGTGTGTTCAAATAGGAACAGGGCCTACCTACCCTAATGTCCTCATTTTGACTTGATTATATATTTGTAAAGACCCTATTTCCAAACAAGGTCAAATACCGAGCTATTGGTGTTTAGAACTCCATCTTATCCTTTTTCAGGGGTGGTGGGAACAACAACTCAACCCATTACAATTATTTACTGAAATATCTTGATGGAGTTATTTTACAGGAGATGGGTTAATACTCAAAGTATAAGTAGTACTTTTAAATTACAGACTGTCCTTCACTAGTGATTTGTTTTTCTTCTTTTTCATTGTAAAGGGAATGTACTTGGTCTTTTCAATGTAAGGATTTAGGTATGAAATTGATGTTTCCTTCCTGCTTTAGGCTGAATCTAAAATTGCTGGACATGGACTTCTCTGTGATCCTACAGTTTCCTGGTCTTGAAACAAGGAAAACTGCCACAGGCCTTTGCTGCCAGACCTCCAAAGTATATAGTACAGAAAAAGAACATGTACCCTTACTCTGAACTGTTTGTTAATCATAGAACAACCTCAATTGTACTCTTCAATGGAACGTAAATGAACATAAATTACACACTTATTAATCAAAATGAATTCTTCTCAGCCAATTTTTAATTTTTTTCCTCTTTAAATGTCTTCAATGAGTAACATAGGCTTCTGTTCCTTCTATTACCCAATATTCTCTCCCATATCCTTTTTTCTAACTCTACTTTCACTATGAAAAATAATAAACACACATGACACATTCATTTCTGCTTCTTCATATGCTTTACTAAGTGACACATATTTGTGTCCAAACCTGGAACTTTCTGTGAGGGTTTGATATAACACTGCAATTATGGGTACACCAAAATAAGCCTTCAAGTTAGTTAACATAAGAAATAAAAAGAATAGAAGACAGAATGCAGGTCAGTAGGGCAGAGAGCATCTTTATTTATTTTTTCTGGGACTGTCTTGATCCACATTTTTCAAACACATTTAATGACCTGCCCACCTCCACCCTGTATCAGAACCATGCGGCAGAGGAGAAATCCATATGCTAAAACAATGACACAATAGAGAAGACAAGTCAAGAAAGAAAGCAAGAAAGAGAATGAGAGAATAGGTTAAGTATTTCACAAGTTAATAAAATGAAATTTAAGGCACCTAATTTATTACCTTCTAAAAAGTACCAGCAAAATGTAACTTCTTGATAGCTCAATAAATAAGTAAATAACCAAAAATACAATTATCTTCCTTTATACTATAAAAATCATCATGGAATATGTAATTTTAGATCAAATACTCATAAAACAAATCATACTTTGCCATTAACGAACTAAATAATGTGGAGATAACTTGTTTTCATTCTCATTTTTAACTGCAGTTTCTCTTTGCCTTAGAAGTGGTTAGTGACCTGAAAACGATGACCTTCTTTAAGAAACTGCTTATTTCAGATTTGACCTATTAGGGCTGGCAGTCCATGCTAAATGGCAGCAATAATCAATCAGGACCACAAGGTGGCACTATAAGCAATGGGCTACTGCCACCTTATTTTAATCAGCACCTACTCTAAAATGCCCAAGTTAGTTTAAATAAAGCTAAAGTCTGGGACAAGAATGCAGAATAGAGATGAGAAAAGATTGCACAAATGGCAAGAAAGCATTTATAATTATCATATCAAAGCACATCCCAGGCCATCTCTCAAACATAAAATGCCACTTTAAGGACTTATATTATTTACTGTGATGAATCAATTATTTGAAACATGAAACATAAATTCATAAGTGTTTTGTTATCTGATGAACTAAAAGTGATTGTTTTCATATGTTCTGGGCTTTTAATCTTTTTTATTTTGAAATACATAGCACCTGTGAATTTATAATTGAACTGCAAGATGGACAGAAAACTTAAAAATTATTAGTTCAGGAGGTACAGCCATAACATAAACAAGGTTAGTCATCCAGTCTGTGTAATCTGATTATTTCAGTCAATGAGGCAAGGCAACTGACATTGGCAGCTTAGAAAAATGACCTTCCAGATCAAAAATTCTGAAGCTGATGAGGGGCCCTTACCAAAAGCGCATGACGAAACCAACTCCCAAAGAAGCACCAATTAATAAAACAAATTAGCAATATATCTTCTCTTTAATGCACTCTCTAATTCTCTTCTGCTTAGCAGCTATCAATCAAAACCAAAATTACCATCTCTTGCTGTGCAATTGTTGAAGGACTTAGAAAGATAAGAGGTTTAAATAAAAACTTGAAATGTGCCAATTACTGGAAACGACTTATTATAATTTGAGAACATCTTAATACTATCCTGATTTTAGTTTGGTGTCAAGTGGAAGAGCTAAAAATGATAATGCATAATTACTTGTTCATCTAAACAGATTGTAACAACAGGACAAATAAAAAGTTAGATAGTTCATATTTAAAAATGTAGAATTAATCATTTTCTCATTAAATCAGTACCATATTGCTGAGGGTGGTGTGAATGATATAATTAAGTCAAAGCAACTAGGAAGAAAGCAAATATAGGTTTTATCACTACTTCCTTCAAGTATTTTCAAATTGTGGGGGGAGGGGTTGTTCTTTTATTCTTGATTCTTCATCAATTTACATCTGTTTACAGTCCCTAATTAAATAAAAAAGGCCTTGGTGTCAATAATGTATCTTTTGATTTTTAATTCCTCCAGAGTCATAATAATAACATTAATGTAATAAAGTCTAACATCATTACACATAAACCTCACCAAAAAAAAAAAATCCATGAGATTAGCACCAATGCTTTCTCTGTAAATAAAAAGGAAACAGAGGCATAAATTGTCAACTTGAGATAACTATTGAGTAGCAGGGCCCAATTTTGAATGCAAGAATGCTTTATGCCAAAGCCCCTGGCTCACCTTAAAGAGCAGAGGTAGAAACACAGCAGTGGACAGGTATATTGCCCAAGGTCTATCTGCACTAAAAGCTTTCCAGCTTGGGGCAAATTACTTAGGCATTCTGTATCCCCAATATGGTCATAATTATAGCAACCAACAGCTCAGAAAGTAGAAATTCAAAAACTGAAACAAAGAACCTTCCAATTTCTCTGAGGTATCTCCAGTCAGCACAAATAAATCCTTTTGAGAAATATACTCCAGCTTATCAAATAGACTAGTAAATCAACTGGCATTTGATATAATTGAATTAAGATACACATTTTATTTTCAGTAATGGTCTTCAATTGCTTCTGATAAGGTTATGCTGTGTTTTGACTATTAGCATTCCAATGATGGTAGTTAAATTAGTGCTGTTTTTCTTCAGTAAATCAATTAAAATGTTGATATATCAAGTGGATTTAGAAATAGAAATTCATAGTGTAGGTGACTAGTAAGTTTTCTTGAAAAATGATAATTTAGAGTACTGAAATTGAACATTACTAAACCTTACTGAAGGATTGCCATAATTATCTCCAGTTTCATTTTATTTAATTTGTGCCATTTCTTCTATTTACCAAGTAGCCATATCCTTCCAGAATATGTGGAAATCCAAGATTTGAACAAAAATTACACCAGGGAAGGAACAAAGAATCATAACAAAGTTTCCTATCATTTTTGGGTGACTCATTTAAATAACAAGAGAAAAACAGTGGGCTGGGGATGTGGCTCAAGCGGTAGGGCGCTCGCCTGGCATGCAGGCGGCCTGGGTTCGATCCTCAGCACCACATACAAAGATGTTGTGTCCGCCGAAAACTAAAAAAAATATATATATATTAAAATTTTCTCTCTCTCTATCTTTAAAAAAAAAATTTAAAAAAGAGAAAGTCAGTAAGGATCAATATTCTTTTCTCACTTTCAAAGGATTTTGGGAATTTCACCTCCATATTTATGGGTTAGTTAACTCATACCTTCATCAGTGACATAGAGAGCAATGCAAAATAACAGAACTCTGAATTTAATGTTAAGAAATAATTACTTTAATTCAATCTCTACCACTAGCCAGCTGGGTCTCATTGAACAAGTCATTTCTACCTGCCTCTGTCTCCTGTTCTGTAAGAGGAGTTTTGTTCTTGAAGTTGAAAATTTAAAATTAGTACATTGAACCAATTCTATGGGTGAGATCCCAAGAGTTTAATAAATTTGTACATGAAGAGCCAGAACAATGGCTAAGTACTTGTATTTGCTTCAATATAGCTTATACCTGTTAGAAAAGGGTAGACTAAAAAATTATCTTCGATAAAAACTCTTTGATCTCAAATTAGTTTTCTAAAATGGAACATCAAAAACTATTCCAAGTAGCAATAAAAATATAACAAGGAGAAAAGAAGTCCTCACTTTCACAGTTTCTCTCTCTCTCTCTCTCTCTCTCTCTCTCTCTCTCTCTCTTTTCTTTTGGTCACAAACTATGGTAAAGCAATTCTACTCTGTCACATTCAATTACAGAAACAGGAAAGAATAAATACTGATATAACTGAATTGTCACAAAGAAGGGGACAGAAATACATTTGTCACCATCTTCCACATTGGGACATTCTGGGAACTGAGTATAGTCATGCTAATCCACCTCTAAACCTTTCCCCCTTCTCAGCTACATCTTTCCTCCTGCCTCAGCATCAACCTTGAGGAACCATGAAACTCCATAGAGTGCCTCTGGCAGCAGCATTGTTGCCTATTCACAGCTTTGTGGGCTTGATCTTCCATGTTCATCCCTCTTAGACAGAGTAGAGATACTGATTAAGGAGTTGATTCCAGTCCTAATTTCATCATCTATAATAATTTCATCACTTATAATATATATACCTTATTCTCTGTACCTAAACTTTCTCTTCTTAAAAATAGGAACAATAATGATATATACTTCACTAGATTATGAGGATTAAACAAGATAGTAAGTGCCGAATGCTTAGGCTGGTGTTCAGCATGTGCAACAAATGCTGCCTTCCCTGATACAACTGCCGCTAATAATGCAGAAACAGCAGAGAGGTATGATGTCATATGGAGATGAGAACGTCTGAGCTGTGGGCCTATCTGGTGGATAGGTCAGCTGAACTTGTTAGGAGTTCATTTGCATGCAACACTGAGGGGTCTTCTGGGAAATAATTCCTCCTAAGGGAAGAGAGGAGCTGCTAGATATATAAGCTATATATATTATATCTATCTACCTCTATCTCTATATCTATATCTATCTATTTGTATATATATTTCTAACTATATCTATATTTATATCTATATCTATATCTATCGCTATCTATATCTGTATCTATATCTATCTATATCTGTATTTATATCTGTATCTATATCTATCTATATCTATATCTACATCTATATCTATATCTATGTATCTATATGTATAGCTGTATCTATCTATAGTTATACTTTTCCCTTGTGATAGTGCTTTCAAAAGGAAAGCAGAGATTAATGGCATATTCTGTTTGCTAACTGAAACCCTGGCTGGCCTGGCCACTATGTGCTTATGTCTGATTCCTTAGAGAAAAAGAATGAAAGAAAGAGAGGAAGGGAAAGAAAAGACAAACAGATATAAGTAATAGTTACATTTAGGGAAAGAAATGGTTACATTTAGGGAATGAAAGTTCTTCCTGTTACAACTAAGTGTCTGCAAGAGGCAGCCTAGCAGCTGCCATTTAAGAAATGTTACCTTCCTGAGACTTAGATAAGAAGTTGCCAGAATGTTTAAGGAAAAGAAAAAGATTTATATCTCAGCATATGCTCAACATCTCCCTAGGGCTTCCTGGAGAGAAGTAGAAGGGCCTTTAAGGAGTTGAAGATGCCACAGTTGAGCATTAGAAAAATGTGAGTTGTTACTATAATAATAATAGCTCTTTTAATGACTTCCACCTAAGCAGTCCCCAACACATACTGATGACCTCTTTAAGACATGCCCACATATCTATAGCGTGCTAAAGGTTGTAGCTAGGAAACCAATACTGCTGCACCCATCTGCCCCCAGCAGCTAAGTGTTTGCTTACCAAGTGTCAAATGCATTTGTTCCCAAACCTCCTGATGTCAATAGTACTTGTTATTATAAATTCAGATGTTAAACCAATAATATGAAAAAGAGCATTGTTATCTGAGAAGACTAAGATAAAACCCAGAGAGTTTTATAAAATTTTGTCATCAAAAACAGCTCTGCAACTAAATGGACTAAGACAATTGTAAACTCTTTCTTTTAGAGAGAGGGAGACAGAATTTTTAATATTTATTTTTTAGTTTTCGGCGGACACAACATCCCTGTTCGTATGTGGTGCTGAGGATCGAACCCGGGACGCACGCATGCCAGGCGAGCGCGCTACCGCTTGAGCCACATCCCCAGCCCCAACAATTGTAAACTTTTTTAAAGATAGAAGAAAAAAATCATAAGAGCCTAGAAATGTTCTAGATTTGTTCAGACTTCTTTGGAAGTATGTCTTGATGATAGCCTCATTTTTAAAAATAAGCAAACTACATTATCCACCACAGGTGTATTATGTATGTGATGTATCTAAGGAAAGCAAAGTGATTCTCTAATTAGTGGTACCATAAAGAAAAGTCTGCATGATAGGAAAATGTTATCCAAACAATATACATTAATATTTCAAGTTAAAATATTTAATATGCATATGTGTTATTTTGAAATAATTTGTTTTAATGAATTTTGGGTTTAACTAACCAATTTCCATTCCTGATCACATCTGATAGGAAGGTATTTTGTATATTATTGTGACCTATTTTCAACCTACCACAGTATAGTAACAGTAACATCTTTCAGGTTGTTTGTTTTTTCATACTGGAGATTGCACCCAAGGGTCCTCTACCACTAAGCTACATCATGTCCAGTAAATTTTTATTGTTTATCTTGAGATAGGGTCTCACTATGTTACCCAGGCTGACCTCAAAATTGTGATCCTCCTTTCTCAGCATCCTGAATAGCTGGGATTATAGGAATATGCCACCTCATGCAGCTATATCTTTCAGTTTTTACAGAGTATAAAATGACTTTAAAATAACATTTATGTTACTCAAAAAAACTATATGTAACTGAATACCTGATATCTTAGCAATTAAAATATTAACTGAAGATTAAATGCAAAGCTTTTTCTTCAAACTTTTCTCAACTATATCCTTCTGAGTGGTTTTGCAAACAGAAGCAGATTTACTCATTAATGTCTACAGATTCCATGAAAATACTCTGCCCCTCAAATATGTCCCCCACCTGCTCCCAGATGTTTACAATGCTACAGTTGATATTTTTTCTTTGCTGTTTTTTGAAAGCAGTTTTTCTGATTATCAGAATTAAGAGTGGGAGGACCCCCTAATACTTATGTGGGAGAAGACAGAGGGCAAAGAACAAAGGGCCTCAATATGTATTCAAGAATGTCAACTATATACTCCAAATTTCCTAATCTTCCCTAATGCTTGACAAAATCAAGTATTTTTTTAAGAATTTGACTATCATGGAACAATTATTAATTGATACCTTACAAAAGCACTATTCTGAGGAACATTCTTAGTTTGATTTTGAATCACATTTTTCTTCCACCTGAGTGGGAATAATGACATATGCTAAACTTGGGCAGTTACACATAATACAGTTGATATAAATGAAGGCACAATGAGCCACTTCATAAATGTTAGTTTCACATCCCTGCAGAAATTCTTTTTTTTTCCTCATCAGAAATAAACTATTAGATAGGTTGAAAAAGGATGCTGTCTCTAGAATTATTTTGTTTAGAAACAAAGATTCTGTGTGTGACTGCTGCATTAAAAAAGATGATGTCTACTCTGTTATTAAAGAAATTAAAGGATTGAAGAAATCTCTCCACTGCATTTTTTCTATTATATTTTTATTTTTTACAAAGTAGTACTTTATTTTATGACAAAGAAGAACCTAGGCAATATTCTTTCACTTGTTCTTCGATGGCTCTCAAATATTCCTTCAGAAAAGCCTTCATCAATGCTTTCTCCTCCTTTGTCAAGGTCAAACTGACCAGCTATGTAAAATTAAAGCTGCCAGAGGGGAGATTACAAACTTAATTTCTAGTGAATGAAGTGTTAGCAGTCACTGGGTACCACCTCTAACACACTTCAAATCTTGTGCAGCAGTGTTCTCATCTCTTCTAAATTTTGTGAGAATCTTTACTTTGAAGCGCTAAGTGAGGAAAGCATTCCAGTTCTGCATCAATAAACGCAACATTTATCTGTTGACACTGGGCAATTATCCTTCTGAACTAAGGAGTTTGATGATGCCACCCAAACCCAAACTGAGCCTTCGAGGCCCACTCTTGATGCTTCCATGGTTCAATAAGACCCTGTGGCTAGAAAAAATAATCTACCCTTCTGTCTAGAAAAGTTTGTTCCTGCTATGTAAGAAAGAGGCACATGGTATTATCATCCATCTCTGACCCTGCATTGGGGACACATTTGGGAGACAGAGTGTCTTTATGGAATCCCTGAAATTTTACTTTATACATAGACATCAATAGGCTGATCTGCCTCTCTTTACAAAAACACTCAGAAGGATATATTTGCAGAAAAGTTTGCTGGAAAAAATTTGGACACCAACTATTATGTTCTATCTTCAAAGTTAATATTTTAATGTTCAAGATATCAGGTATCTACTGTAGTTTTTTAAATAAAATAATATCATTTAATGTCCAAAGAATCTAAGATGTCATAAACAGAATTCATCCATTCTATTATTTCTTTCTAAATTGCATAGATTTAAAGCAAACCCCTCTCCACTTTTATGTTTCCCGACCAAAAAGCCAGGTTTCATGGCGTGCCACCTATGCAGTCACATAGGGCTCCATGCCTCAAAGGATCCCGCACTTGGTTCAAAGATCTATGTCTTGAAATTCTTAATAATTTTTGAAAGAGGGGCCCAGCATTCTCATTTTGACTGAGATCTACAAATTATGTAGCTGGTTCTGTCAAAGAGTTGAATTGTCAAAGTCTATTTTTCACATTGAAGCCCAACTTCTCTTTACTGTTTGAAGTTCTGGAATTAAGACATGACTTGACACTCAAAGTCAAAGGACAGACAAGCTGAGGAGCATAGAGAACAGCTGTGGAATGCCTATAGTGACAAGAGGACAGGCAGCAAGTGATGTCCCTTGAGATCAAAGATGATGAAATCTTCTTGAGGTCTTCTCTAGTCTCATTACTTTTTCTTTGCTCAAAACTAACCAGAGTTCCATGGGCACCAAATTCTATGTATTATCTGTACATCCAAAAAAAAAAAAAAAAACTATTGCTTTGGCTTGAATTTTTCAGTTTGATATCTCAAAGAGGAGAGCAAAATGGGTTTGCCTGGTAAGTGCATTCAAAACCCCATATAACACACATTCAACATTTTGGTGGGATGAGTCCAATTCTGTTGTTTTGTACATCATTCATTTAAGTGGTCCACAATAGTCATCATACAGTCTAAAGCAATTGAAAGCCTTAGTGCTTCTATTACGTCAGAAAGCACATAAGAATGACAATATGAGCAATATACTCTGCTTCAGTAAAGATAAGCAATTCGCTAGAGATGCAGAATGCTGTTTCCTAAAGCAATTTCAATTCTTGATGTGGTTATGAGGAAAAGCTTTTAGCATACACAATAAATGAAGTCCAGAATATTCTGCCTAGTACTAAATCTTTCTGTCATACTCAGAGGTGAGCTACAAATAAGAAAGGAAATGAAAGCTCATTTCCTTTGTAAGACAGAGCAATTTTTTCCTGTGAATTCCTTTAATATACAAACTAGGAATTTATGCTCTCTACATGGTGGGGAAATGGCTCCACTACCAGATCTACTGGGGCCAAAATCCTAATACTTTTGCACTGGCAAGGTCTTCATAATAGGTAACGAGTTTCCCTATTTTGAGAAAGAATAGGTTTTCTGCTTGGCAGGTTGCAAACCATTTTGTCCCTCTGAGTAGTGCTGTTCATCCTGTGTCTCAGTGAGTCACAGCTCCTCATCTGAAATTCCTTTCACCTGAGAGAAGAATTTATCTGAATAACAGGAGTCCCCTGGAATCTTCCAGCCCCATCCTGTGCTAGATGGACAGTGTGAATCCATTACAGCAATACTGAATGTAACCAGAGATTACCAGAACATCCTAGCATAGAAAAAGATAAAAAATGAACCAAAGCATTCTTTGAGAATTCCCAGCTCACCACCTCATCTGGCCATGAAACTTTATTTATTTCCTAACATTTCCCATCAATTGCCTTAAAATCCTTTAAGCAACAAAAGGCGGGTAGAGAGAAGTGATAACATGACATTTTTATCCAACCTAAAACACACCACAACAGCTTTGACTTTTTAAATATATATATATATATATATATATATATATATATATATATATATATAAACATCAACATGCAAAATGGACATTTTTTCTCTTTTGGCAAGCTTCATTCCAGCACCAGTTGGGAATGAACAAAATTCAATCCAGCACAAACTACATATGATTAGAAATCATGTCCCTTCTCAGGATGAAATGAATTATTTCAATCAGATTATTGCTTTGTCAAAGAAAATGCATTTGTATCTTCATTTTTTCTGCATCTCAGACTCTGTGATTTTTCCTTTAATGTCACAATAGTGACAATAATTTATTTTTGTCTTTATGTAATGTTATTGATTAATAACAGAGTCTAGGATTTTTACTTCCAAAATTTATAGCTTTAATCCTAGCAGCTTGGGAGGCTGAGGTAGGAAGATTGCTAGTTCAAGGCCAACCTCAGCAATAGCAAGGTACTAAGCAACTCAGTGAAACTCTGTCTCTAAATAAAACACAAAAAAAGGTCTGGTGATGTTGCTTAGTGGTTGAGTACCCCTGAGTTCAATAATCAGAAAAAAAAAAAAAAAAAAAAAATATATATATATATATATATATATATATATATATATATATATATATATAAAAGATCATTTGTCTAATATGTACAGGGCCCTGGGTTTGATTCCTAAAACCACAGAAAGAAAGAAAGAAAGAAAGAAAGAAAGAAAGAAAGAAAGAAAGGAAATTTATAGCAGTAATTTTAAGATTTATAAGTTCCTGGAGAGAACACTTTGAAAAATATTTTAAATATAGTATATTTTACAGATGAAACTAGAGACCATCATGTTAAGCAAATAAGTCAAACTCAGAAGGTCATGTTTTCTCTCCTATATAGAAGCTAGAGAAGAAAAAAGAAAAGAAAGGTGGTGGTGGGGCGGGGCATTTCTCTAAAAAATCGAAGGGAGATCAGTAGAGGAAAGGGACCAAGGGGGAAGGAGATCTGATCTCTGAGAGGGAAAGTGCTGGGGAATGATATTGGCCAAATTATATTGTTTTATTGTGTGCATATACAAATATGTAATAGTAAATCCCATCACTATGTACAACTATATGCACCAATAAAAATGTGCAAAAAATAAAGAGTATATTTTATATTTAGGAATGAAAATATAATAAACTACTTTCAGACAAAATCTTTAGAAAGTTTCATTGAATATCATCTTCATGACTGTCCGAGATTAGACTTTTATAGATTAATGTGATGGCTTAAGTTTTAAAATGTTGCAAAACATTCATATGAAGGAAGAGTATTACCTTTTTGTTGTGTTTCTTAACTTTCTTTAATTGTAAATGTACTGGGATAGAAAGCGGCAAGGATATGTGGGCCATAATAAGATCTCTTATTTATGGCTCCAGACTGCACCGAAGACCATAATTAAATTCCTAACGGTTCTCTAAATAACACATTTACATTTATAGTAAAATTCATTTATTCAAGATTTTCAGAGAGCATCTGATAACACCTTAGAGGATTCCCAGTTATAATAAACTAAATTTTAGTGCCTTTCTTCTAATTCTAAAATAATACACTTAACAAAATGTTCGCAATCATATTAGAGATTTAGAAAGTACCAAAAAACTATATATTAACCTCATTACCAATATAAGCACTTACTGAACCCAGAAGTATATCAAAATAACCCATTAACACTAAACATGGTTCATCTCAGAACTAAAAGTAATATAAAACCAAAATTTAAAAATTTGCAGATACTACATAAATCAATAAAATCAAAAGGAAAAATTGCATAGAATTGAGATGCTTAGTAGAACAAGATTCCAGGGTGTCTACCAGCTTTAACTCTTGTCAATATTCCTGCATCAAAAACAGATGAATCAACATGTAGTATGTAGACAGATAATAAAGAGAAGTTACTAAAATATTTCTTCCATCCATACTATTAACTTCTTCAATAAACATCTGCCTCCTATTTATTCTTAATCCATTTCCATCAACATTTGTACTTCTTATGGTTATTCCAAGCACATTACATGTAAACTTTTATTTCAATAGTTCCTTTTATTCTTAAATATCTCATATTTGCTATTTGACAATAAATCAATGATTATCAGTAAATAGTTAAGCAGTTGCAGCAGTCTTTTAATGTATTGGAGCTAAGCAGGCTACTAATTTATAAAACAATTTTTGAAGATTCTTCAGTTTGACATAAAAGAAATTTGACCTATCTAAAGATCACCCTTAACAAAGACAGAACTATGGTGGCTAAAACCTCATCCCTTAGCATTTGAATGTGATTTCAGTATGACTAAGATTGTCATAAACCATGACAATATGGAATTCACCTCAATGTTGTCTGGAGAACAAAGAAACACCTTTTTTTTTTTAATGTTCTCAACTCTTGTGTTTGAAATATGTAAATGATTCTTCACAAACCCTTTCTTATTATGGAAGAAGAAATATTGCAGCCTCCAATATCTGTGAGAAGACAGGTGAAGGAGTACAGGAAATGCTACTCCAAAATAGAATTATTTGATGTGCTGATATCAATGAGCCTGGAGCACCTTGGGGAACAGCTTATGCAGGCAGAGTCTTCTTATGCTTGGACATAGACCCTCAAAAAGAACTCAACTAGCATGAATTCCCTCCCAGAGAACTTCACCAACCAAAAAGGATTACTTCAGATCCCATGCAAGCAGACTAGAGTTGACACCATGCCCAGAAAGACTTCCTCACCAACTAACACCCATTTATCTATCCCCAAATCATTTACTGTCTCCTAAGTTTCCTATGTTCTGCTTCCTTCTTCCCTAAAAAGATGCATAAGCTTCTATATCTCATTGAGTTTTGTGTTATTTGCTTTTGGGGGGCAGCGGGGGGCAGGTGGTGTTGGTAGGGGGAATACCAGGGATTGAACTCCAGGGCACTCAAGGAGTGAACCACACATCCCCAGCCCTATTTTGTATTTATTTAGAGTCAGAGTCTCACTGAGGTGCTTAGTACCTTGCTGTTGCTGAGGCTGGTTTTGAACCTGCAATCCTCCTGCCTCAGCCTCCAGAGCCACTGGGATTACAGGTGTAATCCTGGCAGTTACTTGATTTTCATCCATGTGATGTCTCTGCACATAATAAGTCTGTGTACCTTTTCTCCTGTTAATCTTTTTACTGTCAATTTATTTCATGGACTCAATTTATTGGGTGCCATACAGGCAAGAAAGCATTTGGGAGATGTATATTATACTACTAACTTGTTTCTGGGGATACTCCTTAACTAGGATTTCCCTATTCATAAATAGGGACACCCATAAACTTTGCTTTTAAGTACCCTGAGCAGAATAGGACCATCACCTTCATCCGGTCCTCTGCCAGCAGTCAGCCAAATATATACATGGTAAAAAATAATAATAATAACACCCTAGTAAATTAGAACTTAAAGATGCAGATTCATCTCTCAGCTCTGTGGTTTTCTAGAGAGAGAATTTTTTAATATTTATTCTTTAGTTTCCGGCGGACACAACATCTTTCTTTGTATGTGGTGCTGAGGATCGAACCCGGGCCGCATGCATGCCAGGTGAGTGTGCTACCGCTTGAGCCACATCCCCAGTCCCTGTGGTTTTCTAATTATGCAACCTGGCACAAATACTTGTAGATATATAATACTCTCTACCTTTGTTTTAGCTTTAAAATGAGAGTTTCAACAAAGTAATTTTTTAGGTCTCTGGGTTTTCTTGGATTTTCATACATTTAGAAAAAGTGGTTTTTAGCAAATTCTCCATGAGGATTTATAAAATAAAACTGTTATATAAAGCCTTTATCTTTGAGATGTAGTGTGAGTTCGTTTATTTGTTGGTTTTTTCTTTTTTTGAGGAATGAACTCCAGGAAATGAATTTCCCTCTTAAAACTGCTTTCACTGTGTCCCATAGATTCCGGTATGTTGTGTCTGTATTGTTTTTAGCAAGCTCAATGTACGTCATATATGAATAGTATTTCACTGTTATAATCTTCCAATAAAATTGTATTTCCAATTGGCTCATTAGCTGCACGTTCTGGTATGTTGAATGATATCATTTCTACAATTAACCCAATGGGTACTCTTTGCTTTGAGGTCGTCCCTGCTTTCTAAGTGGTAAGAATTACCAATTCACTCTTTTTAAAAAAATGACAAGGAAGAAGGAAAGAATAATGACCTCCTAGTTCCACTATTAACTTCCTGCTAGAGAAGACAGAATGTAGTTACCTCATTTATAAAGAAAAACTAAACCATTATCTTACCCACCCCATAAGAACATTGAGAGAATCATATGAGTTAATTTATATGTGAGGGATAAAGTGTTTGCAAAGGTGAATTTTGATTGATGCTTTCAACATTTTCTAAGAGAGTAAATATAGCAAGCTGTATACCTGAGATATTCAGTCAGTTTTTCATTGCTATGACCAAAAAGCATGATGAGAAAAACCTAAAGGAAGAAAGGTTTATTTTGGCTCATGGTTTCTGAGATTCATATTGGCCAACTCTATAGTTCTGGGCCCAGGGTGAGGCAGAACAACATGGCAGGAGACCACAGTGGAGGAAAGCAGCTCAGGACAGGAAAAGCAAGAAGCAAAGAGAAAGCTCCATCCACCAAGGACAAAAGACAAAACACAAAGGCACACCCCCAGTGACCTACTTCCCCTAGCTACATCCTACCTGCCAATAGTTACCAGCCAGCTAATCCATATCAATGGATTAATTCACCTCTCATGGTCTTATTATTTCATCTCTGAAAATTCTAGTATTGCCTTACACATGAGATTTTGGGGGTTACCACATATCTAAACCATAATACCTGGCATGTATTCTACCATATTCTAGTTGACTATCTTTCTAAACATAGCACCTGACCCCCAGGTCTGTCCACTGGATGAGCTCCATGTCTTCAGTGTCCGTAATGAGCTTAGTCTGAACATTTTACATCATTGAGCCATGAAGGGCACAGAGTATTTTTCTAACTTTTTTTTTCCTCAGAATAATTGTGAAGGATCATCTTCCAGGTGAATAGCTGTGACCTTGTACTTCCAGCCCGAATTGAACTGTGTTTTATATACTGATAATAGAGAAGATATCATTTCTAGAAGGAGAATGACTTATTACTCTGTGCATGGCTGAGGGAACAATAACCCTTACTTGACCCAATCATCTATGCATAATCTGCCCCCGGCAACAATTTTAAGACAAGAAACTAAGAAGCAGTTTGGTTTGTTTTCTTTTACTGAAGAAATCTACACTACAGATGAGAAATTTGCCAGAATTTGTACAGCTTTGTTGGTTTTGATTGGATTGCTCTTCAAAATGTAAAACAATGGAAACATTTATGGCAACAAACCACAAGGATCAAGATCAAATCTCAATCCACTAGACTCTAGATCTAGAGAGAAATGTCTTCCCAATCTCCAAGAGACAATAACTCTTGTCACCCTGTTTCAGAGGTTAAAACAAACTGGAATAGCAAAATTCCCATTATGTCCTATGGCTCTCAGAACCATGATAGTATTCTGTCAAATGGCTAAGCCAAAATTTTACATAAATTGAGGATCAGCCACTGAAAAGGAGCAATGGACACTTACAGGTTCGTCCAAGGACTTCTGCTACCTTTATGTCAGAGAGAATAACTGAAAACTTATTGTGGTGCCTCATTCTGAGTATGGAAAGTGGAACAAAATAGTTAGAACAAATTTCAGTTACATTGAACCACAAGGACCACTGAGAAATAATGACAAAATTGATGTCAGTTTTAAAAACATTGCAAAATTAATTAGAAACTTTTTCAAGAGAAAGAAAATAGAGATAGGCTTTTGGAAACTATACGTATGCTAAATAATCAGTGAAGGTGGCGCTAAATCTTGTCTGATGTTGTGTTCCTCAGTGCTATTAAACACTGGGTGGCACCTTTATAGAGAATGTATTGGTTTCCCATGGTCCCTTACTCCACACTATATCCAGCAATTCTTCCAAAACACCAAACATGCTTTACAGATGGGTAAAGACACGTTCCAGCCATCTGGTGGTGTCTGTTTATTCTCTTGAGGAATCATTTTAAGTTCTCTCCAGTGAGGGAGTTTCATTATTGCATTTTGAGTTTTTATATAAGCCCCCTTTCAAGAACTGTGTCTAATAGGCCCTCAAAGAATCTCTGGGCAGCTCTAACTTACATAACCTCATTTTTCAAAACTGTTCATTACTTCCTCCCCCTCTTCACATGCTCTCACTCCAGCTCAGGCCCTCCCTGGGGGACTTGACTGCCTGCTTTGGTAATACAGTAGTGCCTACCTTTGAGACTTTTCCTCATTTCTAAATGGAGTGTGCAGAATATGAGAAGGTGGGGAAATGCTCCTTTGTTGATTGGCAATGGGATCAGAATATGCCAGTGCAAATAGCCTACAATCAAATCTAGCCAAGATATTATCCAAGGTACATGTGGGAGAAATAAAAAGAAATAATGGGAAATGACAAAAAGAAATGATTTCATTTCTACCTCCAATACAATAAAAAAGAAGAAGAAAAGAGGGGAAAATCCCAAGGACATTTTTAAAATCAATGTATGGTTAAAGAAATTACAAAGTATGTCACAAAGTTATCTAATATCCTATTTGAAATTCTCCAACAAAGAATATAAGGTAGCTTCATTTGAACTTCATGTTCTATAGTTTTTCTAAACATAGAAAAAAAGAGCACCTTGAAATTGGCTGCAGGATAATTTACAAAGGAACACCTCACTTTACGGCTCGGCACAACTGAAAAATATTTGTAAATTCTGACTTGAAGCACAAATTTTTAAAACAAAAGGAAGCTAAAGTTAAAGCCTTACCTTCTTTTCATCCTCAGGAGGAAAAAACTACATACAAAAAACATATAAATTTAAAAATGTTTTCTTTGTCAGTGAAAACCAAAAATAGAATCAAATAAAAATATTAAATTACCTACCTCATTGTTATATATGTATGAAACCATTATTATATTTTAATTATTTTCAACTCTAGTATATTAACTTTTTGACTTTTCTTACATACATAAAGCTCAAACTTGGTTACAGTTATTTATCAAAGGCTGAAATTCCACCAGATAGTGTAATTTAGAAATGTTTTACTCAGTCACACCCTCCTTCCCACCCTCCAAAATTATTGAACCTGTAGAAGTTCCAATTTTATTTAACCTCTTATTCATATGCATTAGGTACAAAACAATCTATTTGTTCCTGAGCCGCTAGAGTAAAAATGAGAAAATAAGAAAATAAAGACCATGCACCAGATAGCCCCATGTTCCACAGTGAGACAGGAGCAGGAAATCTAGAATAAGCCAAGAGAAGGTATTGGCTTCCCATGGTCTCTAATTTTAAAATCTCTAATATTCAGTTTTTACAGCCATAAAGTGAGGGTTGTTTTGAGGATTAAATGAGATCATGTATGCAAAGCTCCTATCATAAACACTTAATTAATGTTTCCATTATTTTCTCATTTAAGAGGAGAAAGAAACACTGCACGCTGTTATGCTGTCTATAATTTGCACTAAATTCTATGGCAAAGACAATGTTAAATGACGTGCAAATGTGTGGAGGAGGCTTGTCAAGGAGTAGACAGTTGCCCTACCAAGAATTCATACTCCCGAAGTAATCAGAAAGCCACACTCTAAATGTGGATATTACAAGTTCCAGTGATCTTTAACTGCCTTTAGTAACTTGAGCCTTTGCTATGTCAGAAATGCATTTCCTTAGTGAAAATTAGTAGTTTATTAGTAAGCACAATGAATATTAGATATCAACTCTAATTATCTCAATTAGTGATATTCAAGATACATTCATTGGTTATAATATTCCAGATACACCTGCTTCTATTAATAAGGGTAAAGATCTAGCAAGTTCCAAACTTGTAACCATGGGGATAGACCCTGAGGCTGCTCAATCCTGCTACCAGGTCAAAAGATTCTGCCTGATGTTCGTATCAGAGCAATCAGAACCTGTTTCTGAATATTTCAAGGCATGTTTAGATCACCTAAAAGAAAGAAAGCTTGGACTTCATGAAGCTTTCTGAACAGAGTACATGAGCTCTTTGATATGACTTACTAATAAATTTTTGTTTAAATAAATAAATGTCTTTATGTGTGGAAGGATTTGGTCAGAGATCTGCTATTAATGAAACAAAATAGCAAGCTCATGGGAAAATAGCCAATTCACACGTAATTCAATTTTTTTGGCAGCCATTATACTGTACCTAGGAGCTATTATAAATAACCTAGGAGATATGTTTCAACCAAATTGGCTCAGGTTAGTTCACATCATGCTAAATTTTTTTTAAAAAAGCACTTAACCAATGATTGATTAATTCCTTCTGGAATACATGCATATACAGAATAAATCAAAGGAGTGGAAATAAAGTAAAATTCGAATCAAGGAAATGCAATTTTTAAAAATTATAATATTGAAGCTGATAAAAGCTGTAAATTGATATGCTACTGTTGGCATTGTAAATTAATACAATTTTCTGGAGAGAAAAAATTTAACAACAGCCTAAAAATAAATGTTCCACCAATAAGCATTTGAAAAGATAGATGTTCAATATCATTATCCATTAAGGTAAGACAAACCAAAACCACAATTAAGTGCCACTTCATTCTGACTAGGATGCCTATAATAAAAAAGACATAGTAAGTCTTGGTAAGGATGTGGTGAAATTGAACCCCTCATATGTTGCTATCAGAAATAAAAAACAGTGCAGCTGTTTTTCAGAATAGTCTAGTAGTTCCTCAAAAGGTTAAACAGAGTTTCCATATGACCCAGCAGCTCCACTCCAAGGTACATATCCAAGAGAAATGAAAACATTTTCATACAAAACCTTTTACATGTATGTTTATAGCAGTATTGTTCGTGATAATAAAGAAGTGGAAATAACCCAATAAATAAAATGTAGTACATCCATACAATGGAATATCATACCACCAAAAAGAAATGAAGTATTAATTCATGCTAAAATATAAATGAATCTTGAAAACCTTATGCTAAGTGAAAGAAGCTAGTCTCCAAGGATCCCCTATTGATAGGAGTTGTCCAAAAGAGACAAATACTTAGAGACAGAAAGTAGATGGTAGAATATGGAGGCACTAGGGGAATATGGAGAGTGACTGCTACTGGGTATAGCATTTCTTTGGGGGTGATAAAATGTTTTAAAATTGAACGTGGTGACCATTGTGGAAATCAGTATGAAGGTTCCTCAAAAGACTAGGTATGGAGCCACCATATGACCCAGGTATACCATTCCTTGGTATTTATTATAAAGAATTAAATTCAGAATACTATAGTGATACATACTTACCCATGTTTACAGCAACATAACTCACAAAAACTAAACTATGGAACTATCCTGGGTGTCCATCAAAGGATGAGTGGATGATAAAAAAAAAGTATGGTATATTTATACAATGGTGTTTCACTCATCCATAAAGAAAAACAAAATCATTCTATTTTCAGGAAAATAAATGGAACTTGAGATCATTATGTTAAGCAAAACAAGCCAAATTGAGAAGGTTGTATGTTTTCTCCCATATGTGGAAACTAGAGAGGAAAAGGAAAAAAAACTGGGGGTGATCATATAAACAGCAAAAGGAGATCATAGAATAGAAGAAGAGGACCAGAGGAAGAGGGGAAGTGCTGGGGAGTAATATTGGCCAAATCATATTTTATATTTTCTACATGTACTAATATGTAACAACAAATTCCACCATTATGTACAACTTTAATGCAACAATAAAAAAGGTGGAGAAAAAAATTGAGTGTTGTGATGGTTATAAAGCTCTGTAAGTATACCAAAAACCATGGAATTCTATACAGGTGAATTATATGGCATGTAAATTATATCTCAGTAAAACTACTTTTAAAATCTAGTTTTCAAATCTCTTGATTAAACATTAGTTTGAATCATATGCAATTACAAACATTGAATCACTTCTGACCTACAAAAACATCAACATAATAGTTCAACCTGATAACTATACTAAGATACGGTCTGGAATTTATTTCTAAAAATGTAGTAATTTTATAATAGCATAATATTGGAAACAATCTAAAGGCTAAAAAAATTAAATTATTAGATAAATCATTGTACAATTTCATGGTAGAATATAATGCTAACGTAAATCATATCTTTGAAGAATTGTTTAAAAGATGATAAAATACTACATGATGCAAATTTTATAAACATATCTTCATTTATTAAAAATAAATAATATAGGAAAATATACCAATAACATTTACAATATTATCCCTAAAAGAATTTTTAAAATTTCCTATAATAAATTTGTATTATGTTTATAATTAGCAAATAATCTTATAAAAAGAAAAAAAATTCAAGGAAGACAGAGATGTCCAATACAAAGATAGCTAAGTATACTTGGCATTCTACTAAGTTCCACTTTTTGTCAAAAAAGAATGTAAGTTTTCAAAATTTCAACCTTCTTAAATGAAAAATAAATAAAAACTGCTTCTGCAGTCTTGCTATTGCATTCACCTGACAGCACTAAACTAGTTATTTAAATAAGACAGTTATATGTCTTAATTTGAAATCTCTGGTAAATAAGGATTCCCAACATCCCATTCAAGTTCTTTAATAACAATCCCTCCTGCCAACAAGTGTTTATTTCTAATCTGCAATTGCAGATCATCCTTTCTTATCCAAGCTCTGTATCAACCAGAGACAGAGTTTATAAAACAGTTCTTTATCATTTTGCACTTTTAGAAGTGCCTTGACTATTCAAGTTCTGCCAGCTGTTAAGAGCTATGGATTTATGGGTCCCTTAATATCAGAATGGATCTAACTCTCCTCAGCCCCAACATTTTCCTCCCAGATGTGCCTTGTCTGTCTGGCATTATAAGAGCTATAGCCTGGCTAGATCCGGTTCTTGATCATCCAATTTCTTTATTTCCTCAATCCAAATGATGGTAAATTGATACAGGAATTGCAACTGGATACTCATGGGCAGATGAAACACAAGGATACTTGAGGTGAACATTGCAATAAAACAACACCTTCTTGTACTTTAACTTTCATGCATAAGGCAGCCCAGAGGAACATATGTCTTATACAAATAAAGGGGGGGAAAAAGAGATTCAGGTGAAGAGTCTGTCACAATTTATCATACGTATTTGAGAGAGACAGCTTTGAGCCAAATCTTATTCCCTTGTGAAAGGTCCTATTTTTTTTTTTACTGTGAGCCCTTTTTATATTACCTGGATTGAATAAAGCATGCTCATGTGAATAAAAGCTACAGAAAAACTGCTAAATGATCAACATTATAAAAAATTACATATCTAATCATGACTAGAAATGTTATATACTTATACTCTGTTGTCTGTCTTTACTACTAAAATGTAAACTCCAAAAGGGCAGGAATTTTTTCTTTCTTTCTTTTTAGTTCTACATTACATTAGGATTTATTCTGACATAATTATAAAAGCATGGAATATAATTTGCTCTAATTCAGTTCCCAGTACTTCCCCTTTCCCTCCTATACCCCCTATCCTTGCTCTCTTCCTTCTACTCTACTGATTTCTGTTGTTATAGTTTTACTTACAGTTTTTTGTTTTGTTTTGTTTTGGTTTGGTTTGGTTGTTGCTGTTGATGATAGTTTTGTTTTGTTTTTTGGTCCTAGAGATTGAATGTAGGGTCACTTATTCACTGAGCCACATCCCCAGCCTGTTTTTCATATTTTATTTAGAGACAAGATCTCAATGAGTTGCTTAGGGGCCTCCATAAGTTCTTGAAGCTGGCTTTGAACTCGTGATCCTCCTGCTTCAGCCTCTCAAGCTGCTGGGATTACAGGCATGAGCCACCGTGCCCAATCATAGTTATTAGTGTCTTGTATACACATAATTGTGAGATTCACTTTGGTACATTTATATATATATGAATACACTCACACACACACACACACACACACACACACACACACACACATCCCACACAGGAAAGTTAGGTAAGATTCATTCCACTCTTCTTTTCTTAACTCGTCCCTCCTCCCTCTCCCTCAATTCCCTTCCTCCTTCTTCTATTTTAATGGAATCACACTTCTTTTTTCTTCCTCTTCTTTTTTTTTCCTCCTTATTTTGGACTAGCTTCCACATATCAGAGAAAACTCTCAACCTTTGACTTTCTGATCTGGTTTATTTCACTTGGCGTGATAGTCTCCAGCTCCATCCATTTACCAGCAAATGCCATCATTTCATTCTTTTTTATGGCTGAATAAAACTCCATTGTGTATATACCACATTTTCTTTATCCATTCATCTGTTGACAGGCACCTAGTTTAATTCTGTAGCTTGGCTATTGTGAATTGTGTTGTTATAAAAATTGACACAGCTATATCCCTATAGTATGCTGATTTTAGATCTTCTAGATATATACTAAGGAGTCGGCTAGTTGGGTCACATGCTGGTTTCATTTCTAGTCTTTTGAGGAGTCTTCATACTGCTTTCCAGAGTGGTTGCACTGATTTGCAATCCCACTAACAAGGTACAATTGTATCTTCCCCCCCACATGCTTGCTAACATTCAATATTATTTGTATTCTTGATAATTGCCATTCTGACTGGAGTGAGATGAAATCTCAATGTAATTTTTATTTGCATTTCCCTAATTGCTAGAGATGTTAAACATTTTTTCATATATTTGTTGGCTGTTTGTATTTCTTCTTTTGAGAAGTATAAGGGCAGGAATTTTTATCCATTCATCAGTATAATCTCAATACTTGCCACCATGTCTCAAACATGGTGATGTCTTTTGAGTGAATCGATAGTTCTCCAACCCAACGGAATGCTGTACAACCATTAAAACTGTCATATAGACCCATGATCACGAAAACCCTCAGCATTCAGCATTGTAACAGTTACAGCCCTGTAATCGTCTAAGTTCATTTGTTTCATGTTATTGATAACTACAAACTACCTTACTAGATCCTCAGAACATATGAAAAGAAATAGAAGGCTGCTGCATCTAGGTACTGAAAAACCAGCCTCTACCTCAGAGCAAAGTCTGTCCAAGGAAGGGGGTGTGACCTTTGTCCTTGGAAAGACTCACAGAGCACTCCTAGGCACATACCTGCCCTGCTGAGTTGTTTATCCACAAATAACAGGAGAGATCTGCAGAGTCCCTGGCTCAGTCAGACTAGGTGAGGAACCATAACAACCGCCAATGAGCATGAGATAGGAAAAATACCTGGGATGCCAAATGACCCTCCCAGTAGTTTATGGTGGTTGATAACATGTTGGGAAACCAGGTAGTTCAGCAGTACACCACTCATGGCTTAAACCAATCAGTTCAAAGGAATCCCCCTCATGTACTAACCAATAATCCTTTACATATTCTTTCCCACTACTTGATATGCTAATCATGTTTTAGAGTTGTTGTTTGATTTTCCCGTGGTGTGTGATGATTTGCTTAGAGATGCTATGATGTATGTGAAGTCCCTGCCTTCCTCAAAGAGTGTATAAAACTGCTGCAAATCCTGGATTCGGGGCCTCTCAGCGTCACCAGTTGCTGTGTGCGTGCGGAGGACCCAGCTAGCTCGCATTAAACACCTCTTTGCTGCTTACATCGATCTTGGTCTCTGGTGGTCTTTTGGGGGTCCTAAATTTGAGCATAACAGTACTTTAATATGTCCTTGGTAACTCTCAGAAACATAAAAAGAGAAACTAGAAAGCTGGGTGCAGTGGCACACACCTGTAACCACATAGACTTGGAAGGTTGAAGTATGGAGGATCCAAGTTAGAGGACAATCTGGGTAATTTAGTGAGACCTGTCTTAAAATAAAACATAAAAGGACTGGGGATGTAGCTCAGTGATAAAGTGTCCCCTCAGTTTAATCCCCAGTACCATAAGAAAAAAAAGAAGAAGAAGAAGAAGGAGGAGGAGGAGGAGGAGGAGGAGGAGGAGAAGGAAAAAGAGAGAAGGAAACTAAGGAAGCATGAAATTACAAATACCATTTGTTAGCTATCAAAAGACATTAGAATATTTTCCAGGGACCTATAAATCTACATGCATGCCAACTATCTGGAATAAAAAAATATATATATACTATGCAGTTATTGTCCTTCATTTTGTGTCATTGTTATATTATTGTTTTTTTAAATTCCTGAATATTTGATCACTGGATACTTACTAAGTGAGTAGTTAGTTCAAATCTAACTGTAATAATTGGGGACATCTAAAAAAAAAGTCAAACTGTAAAATATTAGGGACCATTTTGTTTGGTTGATTTTGTTTTGTTTTGTTTGAGAAAAAGGAAAAAGAAGGTTTATTGCTTTTCTAGCAAAGGAAAAACACAGGGGATGCCTATCCCAGAAGCTGTGATTCTGCGCATTAGCAGGAATAGGCGACTTTTAAAGAGGTGATTCAAAGGATATATTCCACTGGTTCTCTGTTGAAGTTGTAATTTACTTGTTAATTTGAGATGCAGTCATTTCTGAGATCTACTTGTACCATTCTCAAAGTCTGGATTACTTCATTCCTATGGTGGGTATGTACTCAGATAAATCTGTCTAAAATGGGGAAGAAAGGTAATCCTGTTTCCTCAGAGATTAGGGAGGGGGAGAAAGTAGAGAGGAGCAGGGAGAGAGGAAGAGAAAGAAACATGTCCATTTTAAAAATAAGTTGCAGTGGCAGAGCAGCAAGGGCTATATCCAAAGCATAAAGTGTTACATTTCCCCACTGTCAATTACTACATTCCATTTCTGTGGAAAAATGGACAAAAACATCTCCAAGTTGCAAAGTTATGGGAAGTAACCCAAAGTTTTTGTTCTCTATCAGCATCAGAGCAGTTCAGAGGTCAGGGACCACTATTAATGTTAAACAGTAATCACTTTCAGAATAGTCCTAATAGGTCTAAGATGACAGATTTGACTTTAGCTTTGAAAAAAGGGGGAAAAGAGAACTCTGCAATTTGATAAGAATATAAGCAAAAGTATGGGAGTAGGGAGCTCAAGACAAGATTGGGAGAATAGCAAACCAGTTTCATCAAATGTAAACCTCTAAGCTGGCCAGGGCAGGCTGACTTGCCTTGTTATTCCAAAGTTAGACTCTGCACAAGAAGAGGCAAGGAATACCAACAGAAGTTCATAACAATATTTTTCCAGCACCCCACCCCACAAATCCCTGAAGTTTAACTTGAGTTATGACAGATACAGTGTTGATAATAGTTTTCTCAAAAATTTTGGTTATTTCTGTGTCTCTCAATCAGATATAGTCCAGTGAATGCATAGAACATGAACAAATTGGTCTTGGGAGTTCCTGTAGTTTCACAGTGACCATGTGGACCCAGGGTAATAACCATTAAAAGGCAAATAGTGCAGTGACTAATAGATCATGATTTAACTATTGACAAAATATTGCAATTAATAACTTATAGGTCCAAATTTTTCCCCAGATTGAGATCATATTGATCAAATACAACTTGAAATCATGAGCCATCTGCCAGGACTTTTAAAACCTCCTTTCATGAACACTGCTAATTAATTCTAGTTGATTGCAACAGGTTCAAAAATCTTAATTCAAATATAGGCAGGAAAGTAAAAATAATGAGATAAGAACACAAAGGGCATTTATTACAATTAGTTAATTCTTTTCTCTTTTAGAACTCAAATATCTTTTAAGACAATGGAGTACTAATAGAAAACACATAAAGTAGCCTGGTAAAGTTGTTGTAATATATCTATGTATATAACAAAATGATTTTTTGTTTGTTTGTTTTTAAAGAAAGAGAGAGAGAGATAATTTTTTAATAGTTATTTTTTTAGTTTTCAGTGTACTCAACATCTTTTTTATTTTTTTACTTTTATGTGGTGCTGAGGATCGAACCCAGTGCCCCACACACACCAGGTGAGTGGGCTACCGCTTGAGCCACATCCCCAGCCCCAAAAACGTTTTTTAAAGTATTTGAATGGTACTTTTCAAAGGATCTTTTATAGGAACAAATTATTCATAAGATGATAGAATAAACTTGACTATCCTTGCTCCCATTGGGGTAATTTTCTTAAACTGATTAGTTATTTGGGGATTTGCTATTGTAGTAGAACTATAGCCTGCAGCCATGTCTAAAGGTATTCAAATTTTAAAAATCAATCCTATGCTAGTCAAATCCCATGCAAGTAACACATGAGTGAATTGCATTCAGTCTTCTGGGACCACTAATTTGTTACCCCTATCAGCATAATGTATTGAACATCCTAAATATTAGCCTCACACAATCAGAAACAATTTTGAAATATAAGGCCAATTTTGAAATATTAGCCTCACACAGTCAGAAACAATTTTGAAATATAAGGCCAAGGGCTTATGAAATCCTCCCCCATTATCTGGCTATGAGTCTCAGACCTGCTGCTGATAACAAAATCCAGCCTCTACAGAGACTTGTTAGCATCATCCCTGTGCCATCCTTAATACCAGTTGGTAGGACAGCATCACCAGTAACAAGTTCCTGGAATGCAGCCAGCCACCCTTCTCCCACACCCTACAGTCAAAGTCAGCCACTGAATTCCAGTTCCACAGGGTACCTGAACATGTAGGCACAAAAAAAGTATGGTAGCCAAATGCTCTGAATTGTGAGCTGAAGAAAGGTGACCACAAGCTCAAGAAACACCGTAGAGATTAGCCAAAGAAGAACTTTGAGCCACAACTGTTATATATCAGCTGTTGGAAAGTAACGGCAATAGACATTTTGAGCTTTATGCAACATGGCAATAAGAAATGGCAACTTTGGGGCTGAAGTTTAGGCAATGCTAAAGGGCTGATAAGAGCCTGTGTTCATTTCCATTTCCCCATTTTCACACTAGAGCACCCACACATTTTAATAGATCACAAATGCTTTCACCTATCTGGTCTCATTGTTTCATTCTGCACAGAAACACCTCCCTTACTCGTCCAGGTATAACAAAATGAAACATTAATTGCAGGCAAGGACTCTAGTCAGACCACTTAAATCAACTAGCTCATACATATCACTGAAAAGCAGGAGCATTTGCTTGAGACCCATGAAGTGAACCAGAAAATTCCAATTATCTCCTCTGCATGGTCTGACTTTATGTGTACTTCCAATGTGAATTACCAAACCTGTAATTTGTCAGTATTAAACTTAAATTATTAATATGTGCGTATGGGAAGCTATACTGCACACAAAATTCTCATCACTACTGATAAAATCCTTGGTAATTATCTAAGAACTTTCAAAAACATGATGAATTGGGGCCTGGGATTATGGCTTAGAAGTAGAACCCTTGCCTAAAATGTGTGAGGCACTAGGTTGGATTCTCAGCACCAAATAAAAATAAATGAATAAAATAAAGGTCCACAACAACTAAAAATTATATATATAATGATTCTAAAGTAATTAAAATGAAAGTTTCTAGTTAGAGGCAGGATGACCATCTGTCAAATATAGATCCCTGCACTGGATTAGGGTAGTGGAAAATGAACTGATTACTTTTCCAGTCTCTTCCAACAATTATTACATAATACTACATAGCCAGCCATTGAATCTTACGTACAGAATTTTCAAGAAACAAAATATGATCACATGAGCCATTATAATGGAAACATAAATAGCCTCAAATGAATGTAAAACATTTAATTTTTAAAATATCGAATAAAAATAGCTTCCTGAGTTTCATATTGCAAAGTTTTTTCAATTATACTATTTATAACTTACCATTTCTGGAAGTTGAAATTTTAAGATAACAGGATATACAAATTGTATTATATTAAGAAATTTACCATTATCCATATGAATGATGAGATAGAAGTTATTTGTACATGGTCAAATGACAAACAGGGTTCAAATTACTTTTGAAATATATGGTGAGATTTCACAAGGCTCTTTTTTGGTGTTATTCTAAACTCTTCACATCTATTGTCTATTTTACTCCTCACAACTCTATAATAAAGGTTATGAGGCTCAGAGGGATTTAGCAACTTTTTCAAGGTCACTTAGCTAACAAGCAGCAGGGCAAAGATTTAAACCTATCTTGGCGGCTTTCTGGCTCCGGAGCCCAGAGGCTCAACACTCATGACAAGGCTTCCTTTCCCTTCCATGTTTTCTTCCTTGTGGGCAGCACTGAAATCACTTCTGTTGCTGGAATATACACTCTGAATATGGGAGGAGGTTGTCTGAAACCTTCTTGGGAGACTAAGGAGAATTAATTGGGGTTTTAAAATGTGAGATAAACAAAGTTGGTAGGGTGCTGAGAAAATACGTATATGTGAGCTGCTACCATTGTAAGTGGGTTTAATATTTCCAAAGCTCTCTGAGAATATGGAATGAGAGCTATAAAACTTTTCTTGCCCTTTGACTCAGTAATTTCAGTCTTTGGAATATACCCCAAGGAAATAACAAAAAGAGAAAAGGTAATTTGTTCGAGATGTTCATTCAGGGGCTATTTGTATTAGTGGAAAACTGGAGATAACTCAAATTCCTAGCAATAAGACAATGACAGGTAGAAAAAGAAAAAGAAAAGAAGAAACTATAATTCCCCAAAATAGCAGGTATAGACTACATTCACATGTGGACATATATGTATGAGATAACCTTATGTTTAAAAGTAGAATTATTATAAGGATAACCCTGTAAATCCAAGTAAAATAGTACGTGAATTAATAATAACACGAGAATCATGAATTTCTAAAGCTTATCCTCCTTTTCATTGTTGAAACCCTAACACCAGAAGAGTACCTGGTATATAGACTCAAAAATTTTTTAAATGAAAACAGTCTATATATTCAGATATAACTATAACAAGGAAGTCAGCTGCCATCACTTGCATTTGAAAAAATCAAAGATTTGGCAAGTCTTATGATGGAAAGAGGAGAAGAATGCAGGAATGCAGTGACTGGAGAAGTTGAAGTCCAGTTAAGAGATGGACTTTCAACCCAGATAGGCCCACTGTGCAGCAATTATGCTAAATTGTCTTCCCTCATTTGGAAAAATTAGCCAGATTTTGTTCTCTCCCATGAATCATTTCTAGATTTTGTTTTCTGCTTTTCTTCTTCACTACTTCTATTTTTAATATTTTAAATTGTTTTTAGTTGTAGATGGACACAATACCTTCATTTTATTTATTTATGTGGTGCTGAGGATAGAATCCAGTGCCCTATGCATGTGAGGCAAGTACTCTACTATTGAGCCACACAGCCTATTGGATCTGCAATACAAAGACTCATTCACCTTGACTATGTCACCTGCCTGAACACAATCCAACTGCCCTGACCATTAAGGCTTTCTTCAAGAAGTGAAAGTGGAGTAGGGTTTTTAAGTCAAGAGAGGAAATTGTAGAGGTTTGAAGACAAAAATGCTACTGTAGGCACACAGGATAAATGCAGAAGATAAAAACATAACATTTGAAACAAAAAAATACTCAAATAGGATTGAATCTAAGAAATAAATTGCTTGAGGATAAGCAACAAATACAAAAGTTTTTATAACTCTTAGGGAAAATGTTTGTTCAAATATAAATATAAAATTTATGTTTTATACTTGCCTTATATCTTTAAAAGTATTTTAGGGTCTTATTTAATTATCACATAGAGTGGTAGATAATATAGTTGAAAGATGAGTAAACTGAGAGAAGTGCTTTCCAATGCAGCCATGCAGTTGCTGATCATTAGCCAACCTGGGACTTAGCTGGAGCTCTCACTCCTGATAGATCTAAACATTGATGCTTCTCAAGAATGGTACAAAATCCTGTGCAAACCTTCTCTTTGCATCATTCAGAACTGATGGATCCTTGTCTTATAAGCATAAATCCACTGAGAGATATTCAGGAAACAAACTTAACATGAATGGAATCCAAAATAAGAACTAAATATATAACAGGATCCCTTTAATGAAGAAGGCAGAGCAAAGGCAAGATTTCCATCTGTGTATAAACTAAACTATTTGGGGGATGATATGGGTGTGTGGTCTAAATCCTTGGAAGCAATATTCTCAGGATTCTGTCACTTATGACACAAAATGAATTTTTTTATTTATATATACGTTCTATGGAAATGTTTTTATGGCAAATGAGTTGACCTACATTTATGTACATTTCTAAAAGTCCTCTCCTTCTCACCTAGTTCTGTCTAATGGGGCCAGTTATTGCTTCAAAGATCAGATCAAATACCACCTCTTCCAAGAAGCCCCTTCAAAGCCCCTTTCTTTATGCCTATTACCCCAACCCAAGTGCCTCATACACTGTAGCAGTTTATTAAATTGGTAAAAAATCATCTGAGGTCCTATAATTCTCTATGAGTTTATAAGCTTTAACTGTTCCAATTCCACTATAGAAATAACCTTAACCAAGGACTCCTTTCATTTAAATATCTTCTAATATCATCATATTTTATGTTGTTGAACTTCTGTACTGGAACATTAATCATTAGCATTAGCAAAAAGCAAATCCATATCCAGAGGTTAAGTTATAACGTGTTTTTAATCAAATAGGACCATGGCAGTCAACAAACTTAAGCAAACTAAGTTGAGGTTTGCCTTACTACAAATCATATAAATATTCAACCAGATTCTATTCAATATGAAGGCAAGAGCTTCAGGCCAGATCTTCAGTTACTTGAAAAGTCTCGCTTTTAAGATAAGCTGACAAATAAACTACTAGTCAAGGAGTTAAAATTTCAGAACAAAAAGTACACCACTTTTGCCAAGGTCAACTGCTCTTCAGGGACAAAAAATAATGTTCTTTTTATTAGCAATTTGGGATAACAATTAAATAACATTCATTTTTATTGAAGTTTTTATATAAGAACTGAGAAAACAATTCTTTATTATAGTGATAAAAATACAAGAGAAAACGCTGAGTTTCTGAAACACAGTAATCTTCCTGTCTTCTCTTGTCTTCCTTTGGGCCATGTGTGGTAGTGTGGTGATCCTCAATTAAAAAGCTTGCTTATAAGGAAGATAAAGACCAAGGAATAAGAAGAATACTGCTGAGACTTATAATGAAAAGCAAGCTTTAAAAAAAAGATAAAGTAATTATTTTCAATTATATTACATCTGATGAAATATAAAAAACCTCCTATTTCATTCTAAATAACATGAAAAAAGCTCTTTGATCCATGAATAGGCTAATCGAACAGCTATTCACATAATTCCTGTCTTTTCAGGGAGAGCAGCAATCAGTGATCAAAAAGGAAAGTACAAGTCATGCAAGACAAGAAATCTTACTTTTTCATCATCTTCAGTAAATGGAGCACCTTCAGGAATCTTATTTATAGCCTGAGCCACACCAATAATCTCACCATCACTGCTTCGGATGGGCATGCACAATAGTGATTTTGTCTTATATCCCGTTAGCTTGTCAATTTCATCATTGAATCTTCGATCCTACAAATAAGACAGAGAAAACATAAGCTGCAAGTTTATTGTTATTAGGGAACAAGGAGAAGAGTAATTCTGTATATGATACATAAGAGTAATTATAAGTAATTATAATTATAAGAGTAATTCTGTATATGATCACTGGGAATTTTCTCCCGTGGATTTTTTTTTTAATGTTGTAGATTGGACACAATACCTTTATTTTATTGTTTATTTTTAGGTGGTTCTGGGGATTGAACAAGTGTCTCACACATGCTAGGCAAGCACTCTACCATCGAGCCACAACCCGAGCCCTCTCCTGTGGACTTTTAATCCCAACAGTAGATTCGACTTTGTATTTAATTCACCAATACAGCATAAATTATAATAAATCATCACTGTAGTTAGTAATGGTAAGTGAAGAGAGACTTTAAACTGAACTGCAACATATCAAAATTGGGGAAGGGACACATGTCCTAAGTGAACCCCACAGTATGCTACTTATTAAAATGTTATTAAAATGATTTGTGAAAAAAAGAACCTATAAATTCATAGTGATATTTTGAAAAACTCCCAAAAAGGGGTGGGAGAGGAGGAGATAAATTCTTATATATAGAATGCCAGCTTTAAAAATGTAGAGTGAATGATAAAATTATGTACTATCTATTTTGCAACACAAATATAATAATGGTTCCAAGCAGGGATCATCAATGGACACTAATACCATTGGGTAAATGCTGTTGCTAAGCAATATATTCACATGATCTTCAAGTGCTACCCCTAAGATTTCTTATTAATTACAGTCATCACAGGTTTCTTTATAATGAAGAGATCTATCAGACACTATCTTAAACAAGTAACTAAATTAAGCATGATCAATAATGAACAAAGAACATGAGTGTTCTTACCAAATGTGTAGCATGAGTCTAATTATCCAGGAAAAGAAAATTAAGGAATGTGCAGATTACTGGTCATTGTATCAGAAACCTGACCTGGATGCTTCAAAAGTGTTAACATTGTGAGAGACAAAAGTAATTAAAAATAAAATCAAAATAAAACCACAGGAGCTGTTTGATTTAAAGAAGACTTAAGAGGCCTAAAGCCCAAATTGAGTGTATGACGATTCTTTACTGACAATTTCAAATATTTCACAAAGGATATTTTTTGAGGGAGACAACTGGCAAAATTTGAGCATGGACTTAATGTTAGATAATATAATAAAATCACTGCAAGGAAGGCGATAAGCTGGAACTAGGCTTGCTGTTTCAAGCCAGGGTCAAGAGCAAAGCTCCTTAAACACTCCAGGAAGCTTAACACACACACACACACACACACACACACACACAGACCCCTACTGTCCCAGCTAGAGATAAGGATTTAATACAATGGTTTAAGGAGGCTGGCTTTGGATAAGGTGATGGCCTTAAGACCAAACTAACACTGCATCTGGTCACCTGGTAGACCTCTGGTTATGTGGTACCTCCAATATCACAAGGACAGCCATGATAAGACCTGGTCTGGTTTTGGGACCCATGGAGCCCACCCTTAATCAGAGGTGGAGAGCCTAAAGGAGAGAAGAAAATTGAAACCAAATCTCTTGTTCAAAATGAACATTTAACCAAACTTTCAGGAAAACACTTATTTTTATTTTTATTTTTAAATTCACCAAGGAACCATTATGTGTCAGGCTGCAAGGGAGGAGGTACACAGAAAGGAAAAAGAAGCATCTCTGCCTCATGAGCTTGCAATCTACTAGGTAAGGCAGATGACACATGAATATTTAAAGATATACTATGATAAGTGATACTGAGGAAAATAACAAGGTGCATAAGAGAGGCAAAGAAAGAGGAAAAGAACTTTCCAGGAAGATGCCTACAAAAGTCCTGAACAAACAAACAAAAAACATAGTAAGTTCAAAAGACACCACAGTTGATGTGGCACAGGGTAGGAAGCCAAAGGGAGAATGAAAGAGCTGGACAGGGACCAAATGGTGACAAGACTTCTTGGCCTGTAAAGGAATTATATTTAAACCTAAATGCAGTGGAAATCTGTGGAAGAATATGAAGCAGAAGAAGGGCATGGTTCACTCTATGGCAATTAGTATTCTCTGAAATTATCTTACTAGTTTACTTGTTCTCCATTGACTAGAATATAAGATCTCAGAAGAAATTTCTCTTCTTATTTACTTATTTACTGCTTCATCCTGGAATATTGTAGGGGCTGAATACTATTTTAAAATAATTTATTTTTAATTGTTCTACAGTTATGCAAAATATAGAAAAGTTTTTAAGACCCTGAGTCCCCAATGTTCACTCCCTGGCATATATGTAGAGATGTTTTTGCACACATACAGAAGAGTGAAACACAAATATTCACTAAAAAATCACTTATGAAAATAAAAAATAAGAAGTCACTTGCATGCCGATCAACAGAAAAACAAGTAAATTATCACATCTCTATTTGATATCACATTATACAACAAATTAAATGAATAAACTAGAGCTACTTGTATCAACATGAACAAATATCAAAGACATGTTGGGATGGTGTTGTAGCTCAGTGGTAGAGCACTTGCCTAGCACGTGTGAGGCACTGAGTTCAATCCTCAGCACCACATAAAAATAAATAAATAAAAATAAAGGTATTGTATGCATCTACATCTAAAAAAAAAATTTTTTTAATAGTTAACTAGAACAAGCTGCAGTCTAATACCATCTATGTACTCTATGTAAAAAACTGGTAAGTTTTTTAAAACAATATGAAATATTATTTATTGATTCAAATATGGAGTAAAAATATAAAATATGCATGAGAATAATAAATACCAAATTTATATTAGTAGTCACCTGTAGAAAGGAAGGGAGAAAATGGCATTTGGGAAAAGTATAGAGGAGGTTTCAATTCTAACAATAAATTTTATTTCTTTATAACAACTAGGGGGTGAGAAGGTGGCTCTCCTGAAGATGGAATGTCCTGTGTGGTGTGATCAGGAGGCTGATCAGCATTTCTCCAGGATGGTGTGGATTGAAGCAAACTCATTCATGTGTCACCTAGCCATCTTTCTATTCCCAAGGCTAGTGAGGGGGTTATTAGTGTTTTGCTCCTAAGTCTGTATCTAACTGCTGATCTGAATCCTTGCTCCAAGATATACTAATTTCTGGTAGCATCCCTCACTTTCCATGTCCCTAGTCCTTGGACAACTTGTTTCTGACTATGTCCATGGAGATGCATGGCACCAAGTTGCCAAGGCAGACATTTTGACACTCTCAGCACAACTATCACAAAACTGTCACCATACTGTAAAAGTTCTAACTTTTCTGGCTTAGAACCTGAAAAGCTGACTGTGCACCTCTTTACCTCTACTTTGTCATGCCATTCAACTGACAGTAGGAGGAAACAATAGAGAAGTCCACTGTTGAGACAAACCTCTTCTCCCCTCATGTACTTATTTTCATAATTTATCTTTGAGTAAAAGTTTGAGATTAATTGTATCCAAGAAATTATGAGACTCAAGCAACTCATTGAGACCATGTCTCTATATAAACTATTTAAAAAAAAAAGTGTTGGGGTGTGGCTCGGTGGTTGAGCACCCCAGGATTCAATCCCAGATGCCAAAAGAGAGAGAGAGAAAGAGAGAGAGAGAGAGAGAGAGAGAGAGAGAGAGAGAGAGACGAAGGGAGTGCAATAGAGAGTCTGATTTCTGTCTTCAACCCGCGCTGGGTTGGCCTCTCCCTCGCCCAGCCTAGGTGGGACCCAGCTTCCACCCCCGCGGAACTGTGTGGCCGCTCATTTCCCTGGAGATGCTGCAGCGATGGGAGGGGCAGTCTCTTCTGCTTCACAGTCATCACCCTTTCCTTTGGCTACTACATGTGTGTTGTCCTCTGGCTTCAGAGTGTCCCTTATCAGAATCTTGGACCCCTGGGCTACTTTACTCAGTATTTGGTGAACCACCATCACACCCTCCTGCATAATGGGTATTGGCTTGCCTGGCTGATTCATGTGGGAGAGTCCTTATATGCCATGGTATTGCGCAACCTCTCCAATAGAATCTTGCTTCCCCCGCTGGGGGGCTTGAGGCAGAGAGCAAGAGGAGCCGTCCTGGAGCTTGGTTTAAAGGTATAAAGGAATCACAGACAGTCGGGCTCAACTACTCTGGTTCCTGCAGACTTTCCTCATTGGGATAGCATCTCTCTCCATCTTGATTGCTTACAGGCCAAAGCGCCAAAAATACAATTAAAGGAGAAAGCCAAAACTTCCTCTCCGCTTTTACATTCAGACTCTCTTTTGGGGGTTGCTATGTTTACTTGATGATCTTTCTACATTCTAAAAGTGCCTGTCCTACAAAGGTATTTAAGACCCTTTCAATGTTCATTTTTTTTCCATATGCTCTGGTTGAGCTGGTGTAGACTAGTTGTTACCTAAGAAAGAAATTAGAAAAAACTCTGGCTTTCCAGGTTCTGCAGAAAACTTGAATGGCAGCAGACTTGCAGCCTCCCCCTCTGAGGTCCTGGGCGGTGCTGGTCCCTCTCTGTCTTCAGGGTTGAAATGAGTACTAGATTTGCTTGCTGGTGAGCCTGTGCTCCCTGTTTCTGAGTAAAACATCTCTTCTAATTTTTTTCTCACCTTTCTGAACCAAAATGAAATGACACTTCCATAATATATCTGTTAGGCACCTGTGAGCCAGGATCTTATCTCCTCAACTAAGCAGTTGTGTAAAGGCCCAAAGGACCTGCCGAGAACCAAGAGCAGAGGACCAGGGCACGGTCTCCCTCATGTTGCCAGCCAGCAGTGATCCTTCCTTGCACACAGCCCCCAGTGCACTGTGGTAAGCAGAATGTGATGGCCACTGCTAGGCTGCCCCTTCAATTCAGGGCCACAACTCAGGCAGCTGTCCTTTTCCCCAGGGCACCTGTTCCCACCTGTGCATCAGCAGTGGTTCTCCTCCAGTGTTATTGACAAAGGAGGGAAGCACTTCGCTTTCTACTTGTTCTGTATCATTCATTCCATGTCCCCTATCTCCTAGAACAGCACAGGATGCCTTCAGTAGTGGTGCCATCTTTCTGTGGGTCCTCTTCGGAAACATGGATTGTTCCCCACTCTCCTGTTTTCTGTCGCTTTCTTCATAGCTTACTCAGTCACACCCACATTCCTCTCTTGAGATCCAAACCTCTGGGTTTTCCAGCTGGTTACCACCTCCCTGATTATCCTGAATGTACATTATTACTACTGGCCTTTGGGGAGAGAGGTTCCCTAACTCTGTCCCTTTAACTCTGCAGAATGGTGCTGTCACCCTTAGGAGCCATTAGGGGTTCTTCCCTGGAGAGCATTTGCTTGTTCTCTGGAAGCTATTCCTCATTTCCCTTTGTGATTCTTTGGGCAGGTTGTTGTATTAGCAAACATTTATAAGAAACAACTCTCCCCAAAAAGAAAGCCCCCAGAGAGATCATGAGCTATGAATTGTTTTTACTGGAGATAATTTTTTTTGCAAATATATCTCAGTCTTTCCTGATCTTTCTCTTGGAGTAGGGGTTGCTTTTGAGTGAAGAAAAAAATTTTGACCAGGAGTTAAGTATCATGGAGATCCAACCCAGATTTTTTTTAAAGCATAGCTGTCTCCAAATGACATTAATAATGACAGTAATACTGGTGGTGCCCAGAACAATGTAGCAGATGATTGAATGAATAGACTAAATAAATAAAATGCTGTGACTGTCAAAAAATTTTTAAAAAAAGAAAGAAAAAAATTATGAGACTGAATTCCTCATTTCAGTGAGTTGATGGGATTGTTTTCCATCACAGAATTCGGGCTTCTCACAGGACTCACAGTGCAACTAAACATTATGTATGAGATTTGCTTTTTAATTTACCAATCTGTAAAAGAGGATCCAGTTCTATTAACATAATACATGACCAAACATCTTCTATGTTTGTTCTGGTAATGAAAGACAAAAGGAAAGACTGCTACTTCTTAAGTAAAGACCTTGCAAAATATTTATACAGTGTTTAATTTTTGAAAACTTCCCCTTCTGTCTAGTTGATACCAGCTACTGATGCTACATGTCCTAGGGAAATTTTAAAAATTAGGAAATGTTGCTATTTCATATTACCATTTCCTAAATCCTAGGAAGAGGAGCTTGGAAAACTTTTAATATAAAGAAGTTTCATTTAAGATGGAGGTCTCCCTTGCAGATGTTATCAAAATATTACAAATTCTAAACTAAGAACTCAAACATGTTTGGCACTTGTCCTAAATAATCTGCCTACAAATATAAAAATGCAAAAAGATGTCATTTTTTCACTGTGTTAAGCTCTAAAGTGAAAATGCATTCTATGAAATAAATTTTTTAATTAAATGCTATATAATAAAAATTTATTCCACCCATTTATAGAAAAGGTATATGAAGCAAATATAGTATGATGATAAGATTTCATGACCATAGATAACCTATTCTTACCTAAATGTTTGAAATATTTGGTTTCTAAAAAGTAAGACCATTCTTAAAAACTAAGAACTTTGTTGAGGATAATACAGAATTGGCATAGGAACTACCAGGTAGTTCAGGAGTCCAGATAAAGCATAAAGATGGTCTGGGTTAAGAAAAGGTAAATAGAGTTAAATAAAAGTAAACAGATATGAGGGTAGTTGTATCTACAGTACTTTTTGATCAATGGGTTGGAAAGGAGAGAACAGAGAAAGAAAAATGAGTCTCAGTTTTCAATGACAGAAACTACATGAATGGAAATGCCATTTACTAAGATGGGGTAGTTTGAGATGAAGTAAAAATTTACACATGAAGAGAGCAAAGAAGTTTGATGAATCAATTTATTTAACAAGGTTAGGTGCATCCTTTCATGACTGACTGTATGTGAGAAAGTTTCCAAAATGACCAATGCCTGTATTACAATCCATCACAAATTGAATTAATCAATACTAGATATTGTTATTTTTAAATGTTCCTATATGATTCTCACATGAGAACCACTATTGTAATTAATGAGTTTAGTCACTAGTGAGATCAATAAAATTCATTAATGGGGAAAGCCTTAAAATGGGAAAGAACAAGGAGAGTAGCACATATTTAGATGGTTGCATATCTCTGGAGTGGATGGTGATGAGCTGGACTTGAAAATCCACTCTGAAGTAGGCATTACCTTTATGTCAGTCTGCATCTCTAGAGCATAAAAGTCTCATTTCCATCAAAATCCAACTGAGTACTAACCAGCAAGCCTATAGAATATTCAACATTGAAGTTGCCAAAATCATAGGAGAATAGACACTGGGGTGCTTCAGTATGACCAGGGACCACAAAAATGTCATAAACCACACCCCCACCCCCCGCCACCATCACCACACCATTCAACCAACTCTCTGGAAAACTTGTAACTTGAGGGGAAAAAAAATAACCATATTGATATATGTGGTAAATATCCATCTTCCCATTCATAAGCTAGAAAGAGAGATTTATTCCATGAAGTCTCAGTGTTTGTTTGTTTTTTTTAATAAAGCATCTTGAGACATGCTTTGACCCTGTAGGATAATTCTCACAAATTAATTCAAACCTTAGAATCAAGTTAATCTTATCTAATGTGAGGTCAGAAGAGCTGATGCAAGTACACACTTCCTTATGTGTATGTTAATCTCTAGGGTAATCTTCCAATTTAGAAAGTTGAGAAAACTGAGCCCAAATTTGAGTTATAAATTAATTTTAGGAGATGAAGAAAATTAGGGAAATGATTAAAGAAATATGGACTCTAACATTAATAAGGGAAGGAACGTTCAATAACAGAAGATATTAAAAAAATAGATATCACCAGTCAAGTAACAAGGACAAATGAGTGCAATGGGAGGGGAAACGGGGTATTATGGCACAAAGTCTGGGACCACACTAGTCCAAGGGCGCAGAAAACCAAAGAAAGTGAACTTCTCAGGCTGATCCCTGGAGGGTCAATAAGAATTATCAAGAAGAGGGAGGGAAAGAATGAGGAGGGGTAAGGAAAGTCTTCCAGAAAAAGGGAATAGTATGTTCAAAGCCCACAGGCAATAAAAAGTTGGTCAATTTAAAGATCAGAAAGAAGGGGTGGATAGCTCTTGTGGGAAGAGGTAGAGAAGGGGCGGGAAAGACCAGGAGGAAGCTGATTAGCGGTCCTGGTGACCAGGTTTAGAACTGAAAATTTATCATAAAGGAAGGGGAGGAAAGGTCACTAGAGGGTTTTAAGAAGACGGTGGAATGAGATGGACATCATTACCCTAGGTACATGTATGACTACACATATGGTGCAACACATTGTGTACAACGGGAGAAATGTGCATTGTGCTGCAATTGTGTACAATGAATAAAAATGCATTCTGCTGTCATATATACCTGATTAAAATAAATAAATAATTTATTTTTAAAAAAAGAAGGTGGGTGATAATTTTAGAAAGACTTTTCTGAACACACATAAAAAAATGAACTGGAAACAAGAAATCCAGTTCATCTCTGGGCTGCAATGGCAGTTAGTGGCAGTAGTATTGGCAGAAAATGGACTGAATTGAAAGATATTTAGAAGATAGAATCACGAGGACTTCACTGATTAATTCAATGAAAGGTTGTGAAAGGAGAAGAATTACAAAACTGCATTTTTTTTGGTGCAGGGTGGGTAATGGGGTGATTCACTGGGTGGGGAACAGATTTCAAGGTGGGAAGTTTCATCATGGATGTTTTGAGATTGAGTTGACTATGAGTCATTTCCATATAATGGTGATACCCCAAAATTTGTGTATATATTTTATTTATTTGTTTGTTTGTTTATGTGTTTACTTATTTAT
Organism: Callospermophilus lateralis; assembly: GCF_048772815.1. Taxonomy (NCBI): domain Eukaryota; kingdom Metazoa; phylum Chordata; class Mammalia; order Rodentia; family Sciuridae; genus Callospermophilus; species Callospermophilus lateralis. The sequence goes on along the minus strand of NC_135313.1, from coordinate 53,655,365 downwards.
TTATTATTTTCAGTAAAAGAACTTGGAATAAAAGTAAGGTGACTTAGGTAAGGACAAGAACTTCACCCAATCGATAACTTTTAAACTAAGAATCTCCAGGGTTTTGCCACATTCACCAACAAAGATTCACAGAAAGCTGGATATGAAAGAAAAAGGACCAATAAGGTAGGAACATTGGGCTTATTTGTTACTAAAAATGGAAAATGGAATAGAAAGCTAACAAATGCCTCTAGGTCTGTAATGAAATATCACAAGGAGAATGGTGCACAATTTTTATTCATCTCCCTTAGGACAAAAGAACAAGAAATGACCTATAACAGGAAAGATTTCTAATAAATTAAGGTAAGAGCTTCTTTAATAAGGTTGTTAAAATCTGGAATGAGTTTCTTATGATTGTGGTGGGCTCTTCTTGCTTCAAGTATTTTTATGTCATAATATTTTTCCTATCGGGTATTTTAAGCATAATTACTCTTTAGAAGTGCAGGGATCTCCTCAGTGTCTGTTGTGCAGACCTATTTTTTATATGTGACACTCAGCTATGATTTTAAACATTTAGAGAGATAAAATCCTGAGGGCAAAAGCAATTTTTACTTTTTTTGCAAGAGAACTGAGCTATGTCCCCTAAATTACCTAAAGAACAGGAATTACTGATGGCATTAACCTGCATGTAAATGGATAGAGCTGGAGAATATCATGCTAAGCAAAATAAGCCAATCTTAAAAAACCAAAGGTTGAATGTTTTCTCTGATATGCAGATGCTAATTCACAATAAAGGGTCAGGGAGGCTAGGGAAGAATAGAGTTACTTTGAATTAGGCAGAGGGGAGTGAAGGGAGGGAAGGGGGTATTGGGGTAGGAAGAATAGTAGAATGAATCAGACAATATTACCCTCTGTGGGTATATGACTACACGACCAGTGTGATTTACGTCATGTAAAACCAGAAGAATGAGAAGTTATATTCCATTCATGTATGATGTTTCAAAGTACATATTTTAAAGGCACATGAGAAGTCTTGAGGCACAAAAGTAATCCATCCCCTCTTTCTGCTTCCTCAGAGAAGCCACTCCACAGCAGCAACCAGGGTTAAGAGTCTCAGGTAGGTCTCAGGCTCATAGCAATGATGAGTTACCTGTGATCTCTTTTATCCCCCCTTGTATTGAAGTGTTTCTATCCCCAGCACTTTAGCAAAATTTTCTTCTGCTCTTAATTAAGCCAAGAACTAGTTATGAGCACTATTTAACCTGTAAGGATTTTTTCTTAAACCATAATCTCAACTCCACATTGGGTGGAGGCAAGATGCTCAAACTTTTAAAGTCTAATAAACTCATGACAAAAGTTCATTCATTCCATGAGTCTTTCAAATGAATTTGTACTTAGTATGTCCATCAATTATAAAAGAAAAGTGATATAGGGATACATGTATATGTGGTCTTTCTTCAGCCTATAGTCACTGTTAAGTGTGCATTGCAAGAAAATAGTCATTGGTAACCCTTACTAATTTCGGAATCACCTGGGAAGCTAAGGGATGTCTTAGGCCAACCTTCACCAATTAAATCCTAAGGAGGGGTATGCAGGAGATCTGACTTCTGGCTATCGGTCAAGACTAAGACTCACTGAATTAGAGGGTCACTTAATAAATCCAAGGTCTCTGTGGTCCAAAAGAAATAGACTGTAAATCATGCTTTAGAGCTTACAGGATTGGTTTGTTAGTTTTATTTTATTTTGTTATATTTTTCTTCCACATCCCTTAAAGCTTAATGGACTAGACCTAAACACCTTTCCCATCACCCCAAACTATCTCACCACCCCAAATAAAGTTTGGAGACAAAGTTCAGACACATCTTTCATCTATGTTCATTTTCAAATGTCTTATGGAGTTTCAGTGTAGAGAAGCTAATGGAAATACAAAGTATAAAATAAATAATCCATTGAATCTCTAGCCAATAGATTGCCAAAATCTCTGAAGCTCAAAAGAAAATTGCTTACACTGGTTCATCAATTAGTAATGCTCATTTAATTCCAATTCATAAAAGCATCTCCTTACAGTTATAAATTATCATTAGACATCATTTTACAGAAAAATACTTGGAAGGCTAAGTTCTTGAAAATTTTGATTAGTCTTTAATGATTTGAGATGTATTATTCAGCCTTTCTCCATAGAAAGAACAACTAATTATTCTGAATTGATGGAAGACTTGATATGTGATTGCATAAAAACAAAGACACAGCATATGGTAATGATAGCTAATGCTTTGGGCCTCCTAATTGAGTTCTTGTTTGGAAAATGTACAAAATTATCACTGTTCTTAGTATGTATTTTGCAGAATGTCATTAATCTACAGTAAACAAAAATCTTGTCTCTGATTACTTTCACAAACAACAAGAAGAATTATGAATAATATAAAATATTAACAAAAATATTTATGTTTTGAAGCCTCACTCTTCTGTACACCTGAATTGGCAGGGTTGGTGGTAGAGCAATTTGTACGTGTGCATAAGTCGGCTCCAGCTGGTAAATATTTAATAGGCATGCTTTCATTTAAGACTTCCAAATTGAATCAGTGGTTAACAGACACCATAAAAAAATGTAATATGAGGTTTTGAAAGAGATTGTTATCACCATGTTATTTGGAGGAGTATCCCTCCTTTATTAAATTGCTAAAATAAACTTTGTTTACAGATCCTATTTCTCTGTTCTTCCTAACTAGGCTCTTTTCTTTTGATCCCATCATGCTGTCATCATTATTATTTATCTTTCTTAAACTAAATACAAGTACATCTCTGGGGGGTGGGAAACAGGAAAATGGAAGGCCCACACTGCACAGCTGAAACCAAAATGCAGATTAGGTGGTAAAAAGAAAAATGATAAATTCTTAAACTGCTTTAGTACATGGCACAGATACCTAGTATAGATATATTGCAAGTATGCAGATATATTGTAAGTAGAGTGAAAATGCCACCCCATGCTTTATAAGCTTTATCATGTGAAATTAACATGTCCTGAAAAAGCCTATACCTGAAGAGATTGCTATGGGAAGGGTCAGCTAGCCAGGAGCACCTTTCTTCCTGTCACAATGGGACCATCAAGAACTTCAATGAATCAGGAAAACTAGGCTGTAAGGCGGAACCAGAAGTCTGCAGACACAGACAAGGAATCGGTCAGCATGAGCTATAGTTCAGGTGCTAGACAAATGGTCAGGAACCAGAGAATACAGGGAAGGCCAAGGTCAAGACAGTGATGCATGAAAAGCAGTCAGGAATAAGAAAAGAGATGTCACTGCATACTGAGAGTTTGTCTCATCCATTCATTAAAACCTAACAAGGACCACCTCCAACACAGTGTTTTTAGCCCTTTCCACCCCAGTCAAATGAGACAACTTGAAAAGTGGCCCCCAAATGGAATGATCATAGTCGTTCTCAGTAAGGTCCTGACCATTCCCATATTTATAGCAAATTACCATAATTTCTAGTAGCATAATGTATATTCAATTACATATTTTAAATGTATTTAGGTTTTCTTATTAATATGTGAAAATTACTACTACTGTTTAACAGAAGTCTAACATTAAAAAGTAATTTCTTAAAGTCTGCTTTTAAAAGTTTTAAAACATTTTAAAATGAAATTTGTTTTAAAAAGTTTTTGTTAAAATATGATGACAAAAATATGTGAAATTAAAATGTATTTTAAAGCAACACTAATTAGGATAGTAAGAGACTATTCTAAAATAGAAAAATTGACAAAATAAGAACCATATATATAGATATAGATATAGATATATATGTAAAAGGGAATAAAATATATTTACTTAATCATAAGAGTAGCATTTCAAATTAGTCAAAAATTATGATTGTTCAGTAACTTACATACTTGAGGAATGTAAGTCAGATCTCTATAACATACCATATGTCAAATTAATGTCAATCTGAATGAAAAGTTAAAGATAATCATCTCTTAATAAGTTGCAAAAGTAGGACACAAGATTTGTTCAAATCCTGCCAAGACATAATTTTTGTTTTAATATGAAATACTAGGAGAAAAAATTGTTTTAATATTAGTAGATATAGTCAATATTCTGAGAATGCACATATTCCACATATTATCAAGAAAATTTTAAATCTGCCCTCAGAAAATGTAATGGCTTAATATTAAAATGTTGGCCTTCTTTTTCATCAAATCTTTAGGCATCCAATAAAAGTAAGATTAATTCCATTTCCTTTATTCCTCTATTAAGATTCTTATCAGAAAGGCAAATGCCAAAAGTTTTCACTAGCAGAATACTGGCAAGATAAGCAACAAACTAAATCATTATTTACTTCAGTTGAAAAATTATATTAAAAAATTTTATTATTTAAAAAGTTAGATGTCAAAACTAAAATAACTAACAATACAAGAAAAATAACAACTTTTGCCTGATTTCATGATGATAAAATCAAAACATAAGATCAAAAGAAGGAAACATAAAGGAAAAGACTAATAAGTTTGACTACATTAAAAAATTTTAATTTCATAGGCTGGATGTAGCTGACTGGTAGAGCACTTGCCTAGCATGTCTAAGACTATCCCTAGAATCACAAACACAAAAAGAAAAACTTAATCTTGTAACTAAAAATATTATAAACAGAATAAAAAATAAACTTGTAAACACATACGACTAACAAAGTGTTAAAACTTTAACATACAGAATTCTTATAGGTCAATAAGAAATGAGCGGGATCCAACTAGGAGGCGGGCGCAGAGAGATCAAGTCTCTGACCTCTTCAGCTGCGCGGGCATAGGGAGTCATAAACCATCTAAATGCTGTTTGCTCAGGATCACTAGGCAATGCTGAGCTGACATGGATCTGGGACGAATAGTCTGTGCCTCTCAGAACACACACCGAGCCCGGATCGACTGAATTCAAGCTCCCGTTCGCCTGCGTCTCGCAGAAAAACCGCTGTGACTCAGCACTAAACGATCCCGCTGGGAGAGCCAGTCAGGACCCACCCGTTGCATTAGACACCCAGCAAAGGGAACGAACTGTCGCCATTTGCATGGGATACCACCATGGCAGAGAACTGACGTCACCAGAATGCGGCGGAGGAGATAACTTCATTGAAACCGGTGGCAACAGTGACTTCTTCCCATCCTTTCTAATACCTTTCCTCCCAAGCATCAAATAAATTTATAGGTGTAAACAGTAACTCAGCAGTCAAACAGAACAAGAAGTAACATGAGCAGCATGAAAAAGCAAGGAAGAAAAGGAGTACGAACAATGCAGGACAGCCTAAATATTCAGGAGGACCTAGAGGCATCAGAAAAATGGTCAAATAAAGAACTCAAGGAATACCTTAGACAGATGGAATGGAATCTTAAAGAGGATATGAGACAGTAAATTCAACAGTGAAAGAACACATTGAAAATGAATGACATAAACAGATAATAGAAGCAAATAAGCATCTTTATCAGAAGATAGGGATTATAAAAAAATCAAACAATAATTCTAGAAATGAAGGAAACTATAAACCAAATTAAAAACTCAAATGAGAGTATCACTAACAGAGTGGAGCAAGTAGAAGCCAGAACGTCATATAATGAAGACAAAATATATCATCTTGAAAAGAGTCTAGCCAACTCAGAAAGGCTGGTAAAAAATCACAAGAAACACATCCAAGAGATATGGGATAACATAAAAAAACCAAACTTAAGAGTCATTGGGATAGAAGAAGGTATAGAGGTTCAAACCAAGGGAATGAGCAACCTGCTGAATGAAATAATTATAGAAAACTCTCCAGAAATAAAAAAGGAAACGGATATACAAATTGTAGATGCATACAGGACACTGAGCATACAAAATCACACTAGACCAACGCCAAGACACATTGTTATGAAGATATCCAATATACAGAACAAAGAGAAAATATTAAAAGCTACAAGAGAAAGGAGGCAGATTACATTCAGGGGTAAACCAATAAGGTTAACAATGGATTTTTCATCACAGATGCTGAAAGCGAGAAGATCCTGGAACAACGTATTTCAAACACTAAAAGACAATGGATGCCAACCAAGAATTTTGTATCCAGCAAAATTAAGCTTCAGGTACGACAACAAAATAAAAATCTTTCATGATAAACAAAAGTTAAAAGAATTTGCAGCCAGAAAACCAGCATTGCAAAGCATCTTGAGCAAAACACTACATGAGGAAGAAATGAAAAACAATAACCAAAACCAACAGTGGGAAGTACCTCAGTAAAGACAGAGGGCGGGGGGAAAGCTAATCATGGAGAAACAAACTAAATTTAAAAAAAAAGATAAATAATCAAACATGGCTGGAAGTACAAATCAATAGTAACTCTACATGTTAATGGCTTAAACACTCCAATAAAGTGACATAGGCTGGTAACATGGGTTAAAAAAACAAATCCAACAATATGCTGCCTCCAGGAGACACATCTGATTGGAAAAGACATACACAGGCTGAAGGTGAAAGGTTGGGAAAAAATATACCATGCACACGGTCCTTTGGGGGTTAATACCAACTGAGCAAGCAGGGGTGGCCATCCTCATATCGAATAAAATCGACTTCAAGACTAAGTTAATCAAAAGGGATAAGGAAGGACATTATATACTTTTAAAAGGAACCATTCACCAACAAGACATAACAATTATCAATATTTATGCACCAAATAAGGGTGCTGCGACGTTCATAAAATAAACTCTCCTCAAGTTCAAGAATCAAATAGACCACAACATAATAATTATGGGTGATTTCAACACACCTCTCTCACCATTGGACAGATCCTCCAAACAAAAGTTGAATAGAGAAAATATAGAACTCAATATCACAATCAATAACCTAGACTTAACTAACATATATAGAACATATCAACCATCATTAAGTGAATATACTTTTTTCTCAGTAGCACATGGATCCTTCTCAAAAACAGACCATATATTATGCCATAGGGCAACCCTCAGTAAATATAAAGGGGTGGAGATAATACCATGCATTTTATCTGATCATAATGGAATGAAACTGGAAAACAATGATAAAAGAAGGAAGGAAAAATCCTACATCACATGGAAAATGAACAATATGTTACTGAATGATCAATGGGTTACAGAAGACATAAAGGAGGAAATCAAAAAATTCTTAGAGATAAATGAAAATACAGACACAACATATCCGAATCTATGGGACACAATGAAAGCAGTTTTAAGAGGGAAATTCATCGCCTGGAGGTCATTCCTCAAAAAAAGAAAAAACCAACAAATAAATGAGCTCACATTTCATCTCAAAGCCCTAGAAAAGGAAAAGCAAAACAACAGCAAATGTAGCAGTAGGCAAGAAATAATTAAAATCAGAGTGGAAATCAACGAAATTGAAACAAAAGAAACTATTGAAAAAATTGACAAAACTAAAAGTTGGTTCTTTGAAAAAATAAATAAGATCAACAGACCCTTAGCCATGCTAACAAAGAGAAGAAGAGAGAGAACTCAAATTACTAACATACGGGATGAAAAAGGCAATATCACACCAGATGCTACAGAAATACAGAAGACAATTAGAAATTATTTTGAAAACCTATATTCCAATAAAATAGAAGATAGTGAAGACATCGATAAATTTCTTAAGTCCTATGATTTGCCCAAACTGAGTCAGGAGGATACACACAATTTGAACAGACCAATATCAATGGATGAAATAGAAGAAGCAATCAAAAGACTACCAACCAAGAAAAGCCCTGGACCAGATGGGTATACAGCGGAGTTTTACAAAACCTTTAAAGAAGAATTAATACCAATACTTTTCAAGTTATTTCAGGAAATAGAAAAAGAAGGAGCTCTTCCAAATTCATTCTATGAGGCCAACATCACCCTGATTCCGAAACCAGACAATGACACCTCAAAGAAAGAAAACCACAGACCAATATCTCTAATGAACCTAGATGCAAAAATCCTCAATAAAATTCTGGCAAATCGGATACAAAAACACATCAAAAAAATTGTGCACCATGATCAAGTAGGATTCATCCCTGGGATGCAAGGCTGGTTCAATATATGGAAATCAATAAATGTTACTCACCACATCAATAGACTTAAAGATAAGAACCATATGATCATCTCGATAGATGCAGAAAAAGCATTCGACAAAGTACAGCATCCCTTTATGTTCAAAACATTAGAAAAACTAGGGATAACAGGAGATTACCTCAACATTGTAAAAGCTATGTATGCTAAGCCTCAGGCTAGCATCATTCTGAATGGAGAAAAACTGAAGGCATTCCCTCTAAAATCTGGAACAAGACAGGGATGCCCTCTATCACCACTTCTATTCAATATAGTTCTCGAAACACTGGCCAGAGCAATTAGACAGACGAAAGAAATTAAAGGCATAAAAATAGGAAAAGAAGAATTTAAATTATCACTATTTGCGAATGATATGATACTATATCTAACAGACCCAAAAGGGTCTACAAAGAAACTACTAGAACTAATAAATGAATTCAGCAAAGTGGCAGGATATAAAATCAACATGCATAAATCAAACGCATTTCTGTATATCAGTGACAAAACTTCTGAAACAGAAATGAGAAAAAACACCCCATTCACAATATCCTCAAAAAAAAATAAAATACTTGGGAATCAACCTAACAAAAGAGGTGAAAGATTTATACAATGAAAACTACAGAACCCTAAAGAGAGAAATAGAAGAAGATCTTAGAAGATGGAAAAATATACCCTGTTCATGGATAGGCAGAACTAACATCATCAAAATTGCAATATTACCAAAAGTTCTCTATAGGTGTAATGCAATGCCAATCAAAATCCCAATAGAATTTCTTGTAGAAATAGATAAAGCAATCATGAAATTCATATGGAAAAATAAAAGACCCAGAATAGCAAAAGCAACTCTAAGCAGGAAGTGTGAATCAGGCAGCATAGTGATACCAGATTTCAAACTATTCTACAGAGCAATAGTAACAAAAACAGCATGGTACTGGTACCAAAACAGGCAGGTGGACCAATGGTACAGAATAGAGGACACAGAGACTAATCCACAAAGTTACAACTATCTTATATTTGATAAAGGGGCTAAAAGCATGCAATGGAGGAAGGATAGCATCTTCAACAAATGGTGCTGGGAAAACTGGAAATCCATATGCAACAAAATGAAACTGAATCCCCTTCTCTCGCCATGCACAAAGGTTAACTCAAAATGGATCAAGAAGCTTGATATCAAATCAGAGACTCTGCGTCTGATAGAAGAAAAAATTGGCTCTGATCTACATATTGTGGGGTCGGGCTCCAAATTCCTTAATAGGACAACCATAGCACAAGAGTTAAAAACAAGAATCAATAAATGGGACTTACTCAAACTAAAAAGTTTTTTTTCTCAGCAAGAGAAACAATAAGAGAAGTAAATAGGGAGCCTACATCCTGGGAACAAATTTTTACTCCTCACACTTCAGATAGAGCCCTAATATCCAGAGTATACAAAGAACTCAAAAAATTAAACAATAAGATAACAAATAACCCAATCAACAAATGGGCCAAGGACCTGAACAGACACTTCTCAGAGGAGGACATACAATTAATCAACAAGTACATGAAAAAATGCTCACCATCTCTAGCAGTCAGAGAAATGCAAATCAAAACCACCCTAAGATACCATCTCACTCCAGTAAGATTGGCAGCCATTATGAAGTCAAACAACAACAAGTGCTGGCGAGAATGTGGGGAAAAGGGTACGCTTGTACATTGCTGGTGGGACTGCAAATTGGTGTGGCCAATATGGAAAGCAGTATGGAGATTCCTGGGAAAGCTGGGAATAGAACCACCATTTGACCCAGCTACTGCCCTTCTCAAACTATTCCCTGAAGACCTTAAAAGAGCTTACTACAGGGATACTGCCACATCGATATTCATAGCAGCCCAATTCACAATAGCTAGACTGTGGAACCAACCCAGATGCCCTTCAATAGATGAATGGATAAAAAAATGTGGCATTTATATACAATGGAGTATTAGGCAGCACTAAAAAATGACAAAATCATGGAATTTGCAGGGAAATGGATGGCATTAGAGCAGATTATGCTAAGTGAAGTTAGCCAATCCCTAAAAAACAAATGCCAAATGTCTTCTTTGATATAATGAGAGCAACTAAGAACAGAGCAGGGAGGAAGAGCATGAGAAGATGATTAACATTAAACAGGGATGAGAGGTGGGAGGGAAAGGGAGAGAGAAGGGAAATTGCATGGAAATCGAAGGAGACCCTTATTGTTATACAAAATTACATATAAGAGGTTGTGAGGGGAATGGGAAAAAAAAAACAAGGAAAGAAATGAATCACAGTAGATGGGGTAGAGAGAGAAGATGGGAGGGGAGAGGAGGGGGGATAGTAGAGGATAGGAAAGGTAGCAGAATACAACAGTTACTAACATGGCATTATGTAAAAATGTGGGTGTGTAACCGATGTGATTCTGCAATCTGTATTTGGGGTAAAAATGGGAGTTCATAACCCACTTGAATCTAATGTGTGAAATATGATATGTCAAGAGCTTTGTAATGTTTTGAACAACCAATAAAAAATAAATTAAAAAAAGAAAAAGAAAAAAAATAAGAAATGAGCAATGCATAATAAGAAATTAACAAAAGAAAAAATCTTGATGAGGTATAACTGTGAAAACTGCAAAATACAACAACAATAACAATTTTCTTAATAAATGGCAAAATTTTAAATAAGATATCAATATATAGCTTTATTGAAAGTTTTATTAAAATACCTATATTTACACATTGCTGGTGATAATACAAACTAATACAATACATATTGAAGGCAATTTGGTAATTAGTAACAAACACCTTTATAGTTTCTATGCTTTTCAATACAGTAATTTCATTTCTAGGGACTTATAATAAGGAAAAATTGAAAGATACCTAAATACTTAATAGGGAATTGATTATAGTATTGTTATGGTCTGAATTAATCAATACAAGTAATAAGTTATAGGTTATAGATTAGGATTAGAAAATATAGATTAATGGAATAGGAAGGATAATAGGATTATAAGATAAGTGTTATAGAATTAGTAATGTTAAGTTACCTTAGTCTGCCCTAGTTATAAGACAGAGAAGTAACAGTAAGATAGAAGAAATAATAGTGCAATCATGTAATCACATAACTGTAAGACATAGGATTTAAGATCATTAGCAATAATATAGACAATGTAAGGTGATAAGTGTATGCCCTTTAGGTTAAAAATGGTTACAAACAGTTACAGATAAGTATAGGCCAATAAAATTCTAGTTAAATATAAGAAATAGTTACAGAAAAGTATAAGTTAATATAGCCATAGTGACTCCATTTTTAGGTTCCTGTGTTATAAGCTGTTTTTTTAAAAAATATTTTAAAAATTTTTTTCTGTGCTTCATACACCTGCAAATGTACTCGAACCCATGATGCACAACCACAACTGTGCTTGAACCCAGGATATGGTTGTCTGGTTTTGCTCTGCTAAAACTGCTTTTTTTTAAGCCCTTGTACCCTGCTTGCTTGCAACTTGCAGAGTCCATAGGATGTGGTTTTCTTCCTTAAATATTGGAATCAGACAGCCTGGTGCACTTCTATCAGATGGCCACTTGGGCTCTGGCAGAACCCAAGTAAAATAAAATTCTTTGCTTTGTTTCAAATTTGGTCTCTGTGTGTTTTCTGAGCGGTTGCCCCATAACAGTATGGTGTATTCACACTACCACTAAATGTTATAGGTTGTTATTTTACATATTATAAGTGATTTTTATTATGACATGAGAAAAATGATAGGAAGAAAAGTAGCTTAGAAAGCAGTAAAATTAGCATAGTTACCTCTTGGTAATGACAATATCATACAGGACAGCACTACATCTTCAAGAGTGCTCTCCAAAAAGAGAAGTCATTGTGTTATTGGATTGCCAGCAAAATAAGCAAGCAAGCTATACCAGAAGGCAGCTGTCAAGATGGAAGCAGGTCGATTTTCATAAATAATATAAGTATATGCAAAACTGATACCATTGCACTGTATATTTTGGCAGGATATAAGTGGGTCTAAGCTAGCCTAAGACTGAATGGTCCTATTATTTTTAAGCTCTTATCTGGGCAATAAAACTCTTTATCATAAAAATTAGATCCAACTGAATTGCTACATAGACTGCCAAAGGAACTTGATATTATCTGAAAATCAGAGAACAAAGAGTAGAAATATTGCCCAGATATTATAGTTGGGCAGTGTTGTAATATGTGAAACGGATGGCTTTTTCAGCTCTCTGATTCTGACTTTCTCCATGGCTAAGTGTTAAGCATCACAATCTCTCATGTGACATAGGATTTTTTTTTTTCTTTCCTTTTCTATCTTTCTTTTTTTTTTTTTTTTTGCTATTTGAAAATCTTTGTTTTGAATGATTATAGGATTTTGATTATCCAAAGGACGAATACTGGAAACTAAGAAGTAGTAGCCAGATGGTCAGTTCCCCTAAAAAGTTCTACAAACTTAAACCAGTTGATACAATGACACAAACAAGGACAATGCAGCAAAAGATCAAGATTATCAAACTGAACCTTGGATAATTTTAAATGACTAGTTAAGAGTCTCCGATTGTGTGAATATGATGCCAAAATTCCAGAAACATTCAATTTACATGCAGATGAGAAAAAGATTAACATTAAACAGGGACGAGAGGTGGGAGGGAAAGGGAGAGAGAGGGAAATTGCATGGAAATGGAAGGAGACCCTCATTGTTATACAAAATTACATATAAGAGGAAGTGAGGGGAAAGGGGAAAAAAAACAAGAAAGAGAAATGAATTACAGCAGATGGGGTAGACAGAGAAGATGGGAGGGGAGGGGAAGGGGGATAGTAGAGGATAGGAAGGGCAGCAGAATACAACAGACACTAGTATGGCAATATGTAAAAACGTGGATGTGTAACTGATGTGATTCTGCAATCTCTATACGGGGTAAAAATGGGAGTTCATAACCCACTTGAATCAAATGTATGAAATATGATATGTCAAGAGCTTTGTAATGTTTTGAACAACCAATAAAAGAAAAAAAAATACATGCAGAACCCTACAAGAGTAGAATAATTATCTGTGATCTTCTCAAAGGAGGAGCTACTGTATTTATGATAATAACAGACTGTTGTGACACTAAGAATATTTTCCTACAAAGAGAAAAGATGCCCAACAAGTCAAAATATTATTGGCAACTGTGAACTGGTTACAGATGAGTGTTGAAAAAATTATTCTACTAAAGGAAAAATTTTATGCTATTCAAGTTGGTCTTGTTCCTACCATATAACAGAAGTACCCTTCCCTTACTGAGTAGAATGGTGTACTACACTACATAATTTGCTTGTTGAACAAGTTTTATCACAAGCTAAATCTAAACTAATTGTGGTAAAACCTGACATTATGTTCAAGAAAGATATAAGAATTTATTTGATAAATTCCAAAGCACAACATCCGTGTGTTCATATTTTCACATTGTATGTAGGTAATGTATTACAGAAGGTTATCTATTGACCTGGTTTTATCATAAGATGTCAAAGTCATGTTCAGTTGCATGGATTTTTTATGAAAATGGGGTTGTTAAAATTCTTAAAGGGAAATTAATTAATATATTTGACAAAAATAGAATATTTCAATCAACTAAAAGACAATAGCAACATAATTCTGTTGGGGAACTCCTAAAAAGACTTCCCCAAAACACTTAGAATGGTAGCTAGAGTAGCAATTGTGAATACATTCTAAAAATTATATACGTAATTGATAGTCAGTTAACTCTTAGAAAATCACATAGACTTATAAAACAGGTTTAGTACAATTTATTACTCATCAGACGTAGCCAACACCATCCTACTTAAGATTCTATAAACAAGCATTCTTTAGGAATATCTCTCTATCACAGGACAGAATGATGCAAAAACTGCTCATCTTATCATCTTGTGGAACGTCCCCTACTTATAATACGTTATTTTACTTAATGTTTTCCTTTATGTTGTATTTTCAAATATGTTGCATCCATCAGTTGGAGTCTCCTTTTTCTCCACCTCTTTCAACATACTCCCCATCATGTTTTTTTTAATATTTATTTATTGAGTAGTAGTTATTGGACACAATACCTTTATTTATTTATTTTTATGTGGTGCTGAGGATCAAACCCAGGGCCTCACATGTGCTAGGCAAGTGCTCTATCGCTGAGCCACAACCCCAGTCCCCCCATCATGTTTTTTAACAAGCTGAAAAGAAAAAGAAAGAAAAACAACTTAGAGGTAACATTAGAAAATAACTGCCTAATTTTTCAAAGTTAATTTTATCATTTAACGTTAATGTTACCACACATTTCTGAAGAGTCTTTTTATACTGGGAAAATTTATGTGAGCTTGAAAAGAAATTTTATGAAGTCGTCAGGTATTGCTCTTTTTGTAATTCAGATAAATTGCCCTGATCTTATCACCATCTCCTAGGGGGACACTGGATGACTGAGTTCTTAAATGATCAGGAAAATGCAAATTTAAATTTAAACCATAATGAAATACCATTTTCAACACACCAGCAAGTTTTAAAATATGACAGTATAAACTGTTAGCAAGAATACAGAGCAACAGGAATTAGTACATATTGCTAGAAAGAGTATAATTGGTACAGCTATTTTGGAAAACACTTTGTCATAAACTAGTAAATTTGATAATTTGCCTATACCTTGACCCAATAATTGTACTCCTACATATATAATGACAAAGAAAGTCTTACACAAGTTTATATGTTTCCTATTGGTGCTTTAGCAAATTACTAAAAAATTTAGTGGCTCAAAATAAAAACAAATGAAAGTTGGCAGAGTTTTGTTCTTTCTGAAGGCTCTGGAGAAAAGTCCATTTGCTTGCTCTTTCTAGCTTCTGTCTGTCACCTACATTTCTTGGTTCATGGTTCAAGTCTGCATCTTCAATGTGCTTCAAACCAGGGTAGCACCATATTTTGGGTTCTCTCTCTAATTCTCACACACACACACACACACACACACACACACACACAAACACCTCCCTGTTATATGAACTCTGTGACCTCTTTGGACACATGCAAATATTCCAGGATAATTTCATCATTTCAAGATCCTTAGCTTAATCTTCAATATCCCCCTTACCAAACAAATATGGTAACATTTTTACAGTTTCTACAGATTAGCATGTGAACAGCTAATCTTTGGGCAGCCATTATTCAGCCTACCACACAGGTAAACCAGTAGATATTTTCAAATTGTTCATAGTAGCATTATTTATAAAAAAAAAAAACTAGAAATAACTCAAAAGTCTATCAATAGTAAAAAGAATAAAGTGTGATAGAAGAAGGAACATTTTGCAGCAACGGAAATTATTGCTGAGCATTTCAACAAGAATCAATCTGAAAAACAATGTTAGAAAAAGAAACAGATGAGTACACAGAATAATTCCATTTTATATTATAAAGTATAAAATCAGGCAAAGTGAAATTACATATTTCATAGGAAAACATGGATAAGTGACAAAATCATAGGTGGAAAAAAGCAAGAGAATAATAGCACCATACTCAGCATGTCAATCAAAGGGGTGGGGTCAGGAGGGACACCAGAAAATATCAGTGGTAAAGACAATGTCTAACATTTTAACCTGGTGTGAATAGAAGGATGTTCATTTTTATTGTTATTCTTTATGTTATATATTTTAATCTTCCACTAGGATATATGATACAGTTTATATTTTTTAAAAGCAACGTACAGTGCAAAGAGTATGAACCTTTAACTGGATAAAACCTAAAATAAACTATCTTCAAAGACAAAAATGTTTTTTCAAAAATGAGAGAAGCCAATATTTATTTAAAGTCCACATGACAAATTTTCCAGCTTTCCCACAACACTTTGTATGAGAGATGACAAAGGGTCTTAATTCCCAATTTGAAGTACTGTCTGGCCAGTTTCACAACTGCAGTCTCTTTTTCTCCATGAAAGATAATATTTCAAGCACTATTCTTCTAGTTGTCACAGGCAGTTAGATGAACCTGCCTGAGATTAAAAGAACTGCCTTAAGCATAAATTTCTGAGAAGACCTATATTTATCATCTGTCCAAAAGTTTAAGTGATCACACAAAAGTAATTTTCCCACCTAAAGGCTTTTTCATTTTTTTTTCAAAAATAAGTTAAAGGAACTGTATAAATATTAATGTTCCTTATCTCTGTTTCTACAGAGTTCTAGGTGGTAAGCATGATTTCTTGTGTAAGGAGAGGGGACAATTATTAACATGGCTGTTCCCTTAAACAGCCTCAGCTGGCTACATACACACCACATAAAGTTTCTATCAACAATTCTAAAGACACATATAATTAAATGAAATCAGTTCTAGTTAACTATGTTGTCTACTTTATATTATAAAAAGTTTAACACAGAAGTTTCCATCTATATCTCCAATGTGAAAGTGTAGGTAGCTAATCAAAAATTAATAAAATTGTATGCATATTGGAAGATATTACTGTATGGCTAATCAATTTTATGTGATATACATTCTATGAGAAATCTTTTGTGACTTTGCTCTTGCATCATACCAATTATTCCAGCACAGCTAGCCTTTAAAATAAGAACTAAATGAACCTTGTGATCAGTTTAACTTGTAAAGGAATTGAGGTAATTATGGAACTTAATGATTCCTCAGATAATAGAAATCATGGCCTGCCATGTAACCAGGTATCTATGGCAGTGTTTTACGTACACAGAACATTCACAACAGCCATACAAAGTGGGTATTTTTGGCCCCATTAAACACATGAGAAACCTGAGGCTAAGAGGAGCTCCATAACTTGTCTAATGAAGCAATTTACCACTAATTACACCAGGATGCTAACTCATAAGTGCTTGAGTCTTAAGCTTGGCCTCTTTACCATATCATGCTACTTTAGAGTCAGCAATTTGTGTGCAGGGCCTTTACACATATTGATGTAAAATAGCTCAAAACCTACAAAGAGACCTGCTGAATGGTGACAGACAGTAGTTTATGTTCAACCTAATGCACTAAAACAGAGAGAAGTTAGTACTGTTTGTCATTCTTGTTGGCCAGTTCAACACTAGGTCACTCTGTTTTTTCTAGTCTGTGATTAAATGTATTAGCAAAGCTTGACTTCCACCAAAGGGAAACACAGAAAATGACAAGAAAAACCCCTATCATGAATGCTCCAAATATATTCACTGATGGGTCAAATAATGGTACAGCAGCAGTAGTTACCCCTGATCAAACTTTTACATTTTTAGTACCCAAACAATCAGCTCAAAAGGTAGAGCTTAATGCAGTATTACAAGCTTTTTTAATGTTTAAAGATTCTGTATTTAATTTATTTTCTGATAGTCAGTATGTAGTTAATGCTATAGTATCTCTTGAAGATGCTGGTAGGATTTCCCCTTCTTCTACTGTTTTCTCTTTGTTTTCCACTATACAAAGTCTAATCTGGGACAGAAAAGATCCATTCTTTATAGGACATATTAGAGCACATACAGGATTGCCTGGAGCCCTTAGTTTGGGCAACGATTTAGCAGATAAAACTACACATGACATACATATTTTCTCTACACTAGAAGAAGCTATGAATTTTCATAAAAAATTCCATGTTAATGCTAATACTTTACAAAAGCGTTTTAAAATAACTAAGGAACAAGCCAGACATATAATAAAACAATGTCAAAATTGTGTGACCTTTTTACCACAAGTTAATCTTGGAGTCAATCCTAGAGGACTGATACCTAACCATATTTGGCAGATGGACGTCACACACTTGCCAGAATTTGGAAAATTAAAATATTTACATGTTACAGTTGATACTTCTTCCGGATTTTTGATGGGCTCCCTTCATGCCGGAGAAAAAACTAAAGATGTTATAGCTCATTGCTTACAAAATTTTGCCACTGTGGGTGTTCCTAAACAGTTAAAAACTGATAACGGTCCTGGCTATACCTCTACCTCTTTTAAACAATTTTGCTCATCATTTGGTATTACTCATATAACAGGAATTCCATACAATCCACAGGGACAAGGCATAGTTGAAAGAGCTCATCAAACTATTAAAACGTACTTACTAAAACAAAAAGAGGGAATTGGAAAGGGGTATATATCCCCCAAAGATAAACTTAAAATAACACTTTTTACCCTAAACTTTTAAAATTTGGATTCATCAGGACTTAGTGCTGCAGAAAGGCATATGTATCCAAAAAATGTGCATAAGCCTAAAGTTCTTTGGAAAGATATTCTAACAGGACAATGGAAAGGTCCAGACCCAGTGATTGTCTGGAGTCGGGGCTCTGTTTGTGTGTTTCCACAGGGAGAACAGCAGCCGATTTGGATTCCAGAAAGACTAACTAAAGCAATTTCTACGAATCGAAAAGAAGATGATTTGACTCAAATCCATAACAGCTGATATCCAGAACTCCAGCTTGGCCATTCTTACATCTGCAACAGTGATTAACAAGGATGCTTTTTTCAATATCTATTTTATTATTGCATTTTTCCCACATCATAAGGTTCTATTTTTATTTTTTGAGCTCACACAAACCTAGGTTAATGTTTTTCTGATCAGTTTTATTTTTTTTTGACTATAGAGTTTTTAAACATTGCAATGGAGATTTCACCTAGGTAAAGCTACAAGGCCTTTATTATTATCTTATATGTTGTACGTTTGTTTGCACATTTGTGTTTTGTGTTGTATGTCTGTGTGTGCGTATTTTATATATGAGGAGCGCTCATGAGAAAATGGATCCGAATTTTTTTTTTATTCACGTGATTTAAATGGCTTAATTTAAATTAGGTAAACAGCTGTTAAAGATTGTTTTTAAAGGTGCTTAACATATCTGCTTGTTTACTAATTTAAATCAGGTAAACAGCTGTTAAGGATTGTTTTTTAAGGAGGTTAACAGATCTGTTTGTTTACTTTCACCTTTCCTTTTCATTATATTTAATAATTCTTTTCAGGTTAATGTCTTTTTAGCATCATTGCCAGAATTCCTATCTTCATCCCAATGAATATAACTCAACAAGTATGCTCAATCAAGGAGTCAACTTACTTTGGGAGGAAACGGACTTTGGGAGGAGACGGACAGATTGATAGATTCCTCCCCTTTGAACTGCTTACAGAACTTGCCTGGACTATGTAACTACGTTTAGTGCAGCAAATTGTGGTAATGCTGGCATATCTTTGCTGATGGTGTCACCAGTGATCTTTGCTGATGGTGTCACCAATGATGCAATTTTTCCAAAGGAACTGTCAATTGGCTTGGTGTCGTGGCATTTCTGTATCCTCCTCCCTTCTGCTAGTGATGGTCTAAATTTGGGGGCCAATGGCTATATGCTGGACCGGCAGTCAGTGACGGGTATGATCCAATTGCAATGGTATCAACCTAAGACAGGAGGCTGACGCCTAAAGGTCAGTTGCCTAAAGGTCAGTTTTCCGATGACGGGTAAGAACCATATGTTGAATTGGACAACCTACCAGGCGCGGTCCTTAAGCCACATTAACCTCACTCCCCCACTGGCACCAAGGCCAAATTTGGGGGCCAACAGAGGTGAGGCAAAGAACCTCACCCCCCCACTGGTGCATAGACCTATCCACAAGTATGGCTGTATGCTGGACCGGTAGTCAGTGACGGGTATGATCCAGTTGCAATGGTATCAACCTAAGACAGGAGGCTGACGCCTAAAGGTCAGTTACCTAAAGGTCAGTTTTCCGATGACGGGTAAGAGCCATATGTTGAACTGGACAACCTACCAGGCACGGTCCTTAAGCCACATTACTTGTTGTTTAATTAATCAGAAGGGGGGAGATGCTGGGAGCCATCAGCCAAGTAGGTATGACAAATTCCTTACCAGCTTACTCCCATGCTGTCTAGTGGAAGGACTTCTGAAAGGTGACCTTGCTCAAGGACCAGGGCAGGATCCGTGTTTAGGGTGTTCCCCCTTTAGAATAGGGAAGTTTAGCATAATAGGAGAGTAGGGTGTTCCCCCTTTAGAATAGGGAAGTTTAGCATAATAGGAGAGTAGGGTGTTCCCCCTTTAGAATAGGGCGTATCCTGCTGCTGAGTTCCTCTTGAGTGCTTAGGTCAGACAATATATTTTGGGAGACAGAAGCCCATGGGGAGTGGATTTAGGCAGGAGTGGATTTGGGCGGAGTGGATTTGGGCAGAGAACGTGGATTCCCCCAGAACGTGTTTGTAGACGGCCGGTGTGAGTTCGGGAATAAAGAATTGCTGTTTGAATCTACAAGCTGGTGGAGACTCGTGATTTGTGCCCAGCAAAAGACTGCGGCAAAATCAAGTATCCCCCTGAAAGCTTGAAGATCAGGCGTATCAAAGATATCAAAGATATTACAAATATCTTTGCCCGAGTGCAGTCCATTTCATAGAAATAATATAATTTGATAAAATGAAGCTAGAATTGTGATACTTTGTTCCAAAAGCATAGGGGTGTGCATGTATGTGTGTGCATGTGTGATTTCCTTATGTAATCTCTTAAATTAAACCTATCATAATCATGATATCATATGAAGTTCCTGGGAGGTACAAAAGATACTGCATGTGTTGGGCACAGTGGCACACACTGTAATCCCAGCAACTAGGGAGGCTAAGGTGGGAGGATTACAAGTTTGAGGCCAGCCTTAGCAACTTAGCAAAGTGCCACACAACTTAGCAAAACCCTGTCTCAAAATAAAAAGGACTGAGGAAAAAAGAAAAGAAGGACTGAGCATGTGGCTTAGTGCCCCTGGGTTCAATCTCCAGTTCAAAAAAAAAAAAGATACTGCATGTGATGCTAAAAAGTTTGAACTCCTTGTTCCATCTTTGCTACTTTAGCTCCAAAATTCTGGGCCATTTAACTTCTTTAAGCTTCAATTTCTTCATCCTCTAGGTGAGAATAATAATTACCACCTTTTACAACAGTCAGGAAAAATTGAGATATATAAGCTCAAGTACTCATAAAGTGCTACTACATAAATATACCACATTCAAAATACAGAACAGGAATCAGACTAGGAGAATTACAAACACTCTATTTTCCATATCCTGACCCCACAAGGCTCATCAATTTCCTTCCTTTCTTGATTTCCTAAGATGTTAATTTTGATATGTTGCCCTAACTCGCTTGGTATTTTTTGATTGCTTTAGTGGATATCTACCCCCAGCAATCAAAATGATCCAAGACCAAGGTTTCAATGCATCCAAAATACATTCCCTCTAGTTAAACAACAAAGAGCCATTGGAAGAATGGACCTCTGATTTGGCTTTAGTGCCCTACTGGGTGTTCACTTATAGTTTTGAAAAAGTTTTACAATAAAGAGAATAGAATACATTGCTTGCTTATACATACCAGAGCTTTAGGTTTTCTCTGGGGCAATATGTCCAGCTCTTGCTTTACAATGTATAGACACAATTATAAGATCTACAAAGACCATCTACAAAAAAATCTTAACTCTGCTTTGAAGACTCTCCTGCCTCTAACATGTGGTGCAGAACCTCATAATATTTTCATCCAGTTAATTCCCACAAATGTACTCCTTCCCCCAGCAGGTGCTCGTACAGTATGGACCAGTTGGGATGAAAAAAAAATGAAAGCTTTTCATGTTTAAAGAAACTATGTCACACACTCACTACACAGCTTCTCTAAGAAACTATAGTTTAGCCCTTGTTAAAGTTTCTCACAGCATTGGTAAAGGGCATTGTGATCCTTTGTTTATACACACCACAACAGTCAGCAGGTCATGATGCTTATGATCACAAAATATGGCTCCCACAATCTGGGATCAAACATTGACTCTCCAACTTAATAATTGCATGACCTTGAGGAAATTACTTAACCCATCCATGCCTCAGTTTCTTCAACCATATTGGGTTAATAATAGACTGTGTTCATAAGATTGCTATGAGGAATATATGAGTTAATACAAGTGCTTAAAATAATACTTGGCACATGGTAAGCTCCTTATTACTACTACTACAATTATTTTGCCTTCACAGGCATTAATGTATCATCCATTAATTATTGCAAGATGTGTAGTTTCCTAAGGCACCTTGTCTCAAATTATCCACACTTGATGTAATTGTTGGAATCTTTGCATGTAAATAATCAATTACCATTTTCAATGGATATGAATTGATGAAACAGCTTCTGGAAGGCTTTCTAACATATTTATAAACTTCATATTCTGTCAAGGAACTGCCTTCTTACACAGACAGGAATACTGCCTTGAAGTATGAACAGAACCCAAATATAATCCTTAATTTCTCCCACAGTAATAAAAATGCAGACTCAAAACAGACAACCTGGGTTTGTATCCAGGACTCTACCAGATATTAGCTGTATAACTTGGGCAAGTTACTCAACGTATGAGAGATCAGTTTCCTCACATATAAAATGGGGAAAAGTAATGTTATGCACCTCATAGAACTTTGTGAGAATTAAATGAAACAAGTACATCTTAACACAGTACCTAGCATATAAGATATATTCAATAAATGTTAGCTATCTCTATTAATTTTTCTTTGGTTTGGTTAGTCCAATTGATATGAGTTCTATGTTCGTTAATAAAAAAAATTAGTTGTTGATTCTTTAAAGCCTGTAAAATGTAAACATTAAGACTTAGTAGAATTCATTTCTTGTGCCATTATAATGTTAAATTTAGTTCACTCAAGAGGTATTTTGGGGAGATTTTATTATAAAGTTTACAATATGGAATAGTCCTGGAGTAAATTATCTAGCTTGTAGAAATGTAATGTTGAGAAGGTAGTTGACCTCTGTAATATAGTCATCAATGTTTCCTTTCTATTTAGGGTTCTTGATTGAACTTCAGAATGATAATATAGAGTTAGAAAGTCAGATGATATCTAGCCTAGGAAGGCCACAGACTGCCTCTTTCAAGTTGGGCCCCCCGGCTTACATATGGTATGCTTTTGACATAGCCAAGCTAGTCTGTTCATCATGGGTTCCCTTGTAGCTTTCTTCTTCTCAATCAATGAACCCATCCCACTCTTGCTCTTACCAAGTGGTCGATTTATTTATTTTAATGGTTAACTGCTAAGTAACTTGTTCTCTACGGATGGGATCTTGGAGATATTTGGAAATTTTTACAGATGGAAAAGGCAGAAATATTGAGGAGAATTAAGCTGTAATAGAACTATGGGCTATGAGGTTGCTTATTCAGGGAAGAGGTTGTTCACCCACCGCTCCAATATGGAGGGCCTATCTTGTTCTTGTGGACTTATTTATGTTCTTAGATGGCAATGATTATGTAGGAAAATATCCTTTGATTTTTGATTCAGAGGCATAAAGCACAATGATACATAAATCCTGTGATGTAGTAGTTGGCTATATTCTCTATTGCAGTTGATATGAGTTCTCCCAGAAGCAAACTTGAATCCAAGTCATTTCTTTCTTAAAGATATCACCCAATGGCATTACCAAGGAATGTCTTAGCTATCCCAAAGGTATATTAAGACAACATGTTGCTATACAATGACAGCTTTGTTACAAGTCACCTAGTCTACACTTTCAGTCAGAAGGCAGCTCTGGCAGGACATGATGGTACATCCAGCAACTCAGGAGGCTGAGGCAGGAGGATCGTGAGTTCAAAGCCAGCCTCAGAAACTTAGTGAGGCCTCAAGGAATTTATTGAGACTCTGTCTCAAAATAAAAAAATAAAAGGGGGGCTGGGTGTGGCTCAGTGGTAGAGAGCTTGCCTAGCACATATGAGGCACTGGGTTCGATCCTCAGCACCACATAAAAAATAAATACATAAAAATTTTTAAAAAAGACTAACTTCCTTTAAAATAAAAATAAATAAATAAATAAATAGTGCTAGGGGCATGGCTTAGTGGCTAAATACCCCTGTGTTCAATCCCTGGCACAAAAAGAGAAAAAAAAAAAAGAAAAAGAAAAAGGCAGCCCTGTACCTCTCAAGTAGCATTCGAGAGCAGCTGTTGATAATACTATAAGCAGCTCAGACTTCAGACTCGTCAACACCAAGTATTAACTATCTACAAAGCTACTAATTTAAAACTCTTGGGCAGAATTACTTTGTCAGGCTTCTCTGTTTGTGGAATTTTAGCACTGGAAGAGTCTTCTAATTCATTTTTTTCCAGCCCTCCCGTGTTATATATGAAGATTCTGAGGTCCACAGAGAGCAAGTAGCCTGCCCACATTTCCTTAGGTATTAAGTACAGGACAGCCCACATGTGTGTTCCTCCTGCTCACCAGCCTTCCACTTTTAACAGATAGTCACAATAGTGAGGTGGAAGATGAAAGTGACTTGGACATAGCTGGGACAGTGGAGGTACAGAAAAAAAAAATGGAAGATTTTAAAGAGCAAATCTGTTGAAAGAGCAAATCAAAAGAACTTTCTGATAAGTCTTATGTGATTGATGAATAAAAGGAAAGAACCAAAGATAATGCTCTGGTTTCTGGCAACTGAGGATGAGGAAGGTAAAATGGGGCAGGAGACTGTTGTGGAATGGGTGGTGAAAGTTCTCTCCATGTTTCAGAGATAACAATCTGTTTGACAGAAGGCACAACATACGTGGGAAGAGAAACAACTTATCTCCCTTCTCTGAATTCCATGAGGAGAGATTTCCCACAATCTCAGGCCTTTGGACCCACACCTTGCTTCTCCCCTGGGAAATAGGTGAGTTGCTTGATTAGGGGGCTTAGGAAAACTGCACAAGCCCAGCCCCTTCTTCCCTTTCTCGTCAGAAGTCAGGCTGTCCACAAGAAGCAGGCTTTCTGCTCTGTTCTACAACACTGTAACTTTTCAAAGGTATGGGCTACTTATGTGGGGAGGACTGTGGGCTCCAACTTTGTCTATACCTGGGAAAGTAGACATCTAATTCTGGAAGCAAATATTATAAATGTCTGTAAATATGAGCCCACACTCCAGTAGCTGCTTCATAAGTGGTATAAATGCTTCAAAAGTGGTATTCTGATGTCTCATACATATTCTACTATGGTTTGAATCTGTTTCTCAAAAATTCTTATGTTGAAAACTTAATCCCCAAATCATATGTTAATGGTACTTAGGGGTGGGGCCTATGGGAGATAATTAGGATTAGTTTTAAGTCATGAGGGTGGGACCCTAATGATGGCATTAGTGACTTTATAAATAAGAAGAGGAAGACAGACCTGAGTTAGCATACTTGCTCTATCTCATCATATGGTACCCTCTCCACCATACTATGATGGGGCAAGATACCTCACCAGATACCCCCCCCCCATGCTCTTGGACTTCCTAGCCCATGAAACTTGGAGCTAATGTATTATTTATAAATAATAAATAATAAATCTGTATTATTTATAAACTACCTAGTTTCAAGTATTTTGTGATAGCCACAGAAAATAGACTAAGGCACATTACTCTTCTCTCTTAGTTCTCAATTCAGTTGTATCAGGAAGGGAAAAGAGAAGTTATACATTAGCTCCTCCCAAAGCCCAAGAGTTGGGGAGAAACACAGAATCTTAACTGATGCTATGGATTTGTGGCCTCAGGAAAAGGCCTAAACTTCTCCACACTTGCTTCCTAATCTATAACAGGGGAAGAATAACACCCACTTCACTTTCTTTCCGTATGATTAGAAAGATCAGATGAGGTAATTCTACACAAGTACAAGACACAAAGCAATATTCAAATATAGGAAGCATTACTTTTAGTTTCAAATTCTTTAGCACTGGCTAAAGAATTTATAGATGGAATTTCTACAAAGAGGATAGAAATAGTATGTCTTTTGTAACAGTAATAATTATATCACTATTTTACTTTATTTTTATTTTATTCAAGTTTTCCTATTTCAAATGTTAAAAATCTGACCTATTTTTAAATTTTGCACATTTATAGAAAATTTGAGAATTAAAAGTGCCTTCATAATGAACAAGGAAGAAAACAAATACCTTCCATAAAGCTGGAGTGACAAAAAGTAAATACACTTCCACACACAGCCCAGGGATTGCATTCTGGTAGAAATAATGAAAAAAGATATAGATGTTAAGGTTGCAAGTACTTTTCAGTCAAGAGAAAATGTCAGCTTTAAGAAACAGCTACCCAGCTTCTAAAGTTTGGCTGGCTTTTCTTTTGATGGATTGTCACAGAAGGGCAGCAGCAAGTTCTTTGGCTAAATTTTAAAAATGAATAAGCAAGTTTTTGAACTTTAAAACATTGATGAAGAAAAAATATAATAATAGATGTGATTAAATCCCACATGCTTCCTGGTGGATTCAGGAAGATGGAAAATATTTCTTTTTGTGTACAAAAAGGAAAAAATAAATAAAAGCCCCTGCAGGGGACATTCACCATCAGGAACTTTAGGTTACCAAAGACAAGACCTCAAACAATCAATGAACCTGAGAATTGCTGGCATGGTTGCTTCTATGTTGCTGTTGCTAAGAGTTCCTGGTGGGCACCAGGCTAAGAGATACACTAAAGAAAGAATATTTATCATTGTTCTCATTTTAATAAAAGCCCGGATGTTGTATACAAGTGTTTATATACCAATTTCCCTGTCACTTGTTCTACTTAGAATGTTCTTGAGGGGCAAGGTCCTTTTTATATTACAAGGCATTGGCCCACAGGAAATAAATTACAATCAAGGGCCACATGGGTAACAGTTTAAAATGTAATTAAACTCTGTGTATTTAAAGAAGAAAAACAAATATTTCATGTATCTGATTTTAAAATTGAAAAGAATACAATCATAGGCCACATGGCAGTAAAAACGAAACCTAGTTTTTTTCTGAGGGAGGCCCATGAGATTTCAAATTTTAATTTTAAAATTAAAGACTAGAAATGAAATCTTACTTTCATGAAATATTTGGTTTTATATTAAAGTCAGTTGGGGCAAGAAGAGGATGAGGAAAAGAGAAAAGGGAATGAGGGGAAAGAGAGGAAAGATGAAGGATAGGAGGGGAGGAAGAACAGGAAAGGGAGAGGAGCCAGGGGGAGTGGAGGAGGGAGGGGAAGCTATTACCCAAATGGAACAGGTGTGAGATGTCAGCAAAGGAGAAAGGGAAAGCACCAGACAAAGAAACAGAGGGAAGAGAGGCACTGCAGGAAGACAAAGGAAAAGGGGAGAACTCTGGACCAGGCCAGGCAAATGCCTAGTGGAGGTTCTGTTGTTACGGAGGCCCTAGGTTTGGAACATCACCATTTGTGACGGTGCCTTTGAATACACTCTTTAGCTGTTTAACAAAACTGGTGACTGGTGATTTTAGAAGAACTGCATACTTCTCACAGGTAATATAGATATTCTAAATAAAATAAGACCAAAAGAAAATCTGATAATCTTGGAGGATGCTTCCCAGAAACAAGCACAGCCTAAAGAAACAAATACCTTTGGAAAGTGAGGGCGGTGGCAGCAGCAGAGCATCTGCTATCATCAAAGGCTAGATTCTGGGCTCTGTGTGTGCATGGACCGGCCTTAAGTTTCCACCCCACATAGGAGAGCTCCCAGCCTGACCTTTAACACTCCCTAGCGAATCATTCTGCCTTGCCTGAAAGATAGCACCACTGTCATTTAAATAAACATGAAAACACAGAATCTGCCTCCTTTGTTCCAAAGCTGCTGTTAACTACATTACTCTTTTCCCAAATCCCCAGCCCTGTTATATGAGAGTCTAGCTGATGCCTCCCTCTCCTGCTCTCCTTCTCCCTGAGAATTCCTCTTGTCTTCTGGTAAAAGATGAATTGCTCGGTTCCCTGTGCCTGCGTCTCTCCAACATTCACAGCCTAGAAAATGATCCATACATGATTCCATATCCACACACCCCTATTTAAGAGAAAATGAAAAGACCCTTGGCCTGTAAGAGGCCTAGCTCAGGATTACTAGCTAAATCCCTAGTCCTACCCTCATCTTGGAACTTAGTACAGCACTGGTACTTAAGCTACTTGCCCTGGAACCAAATTCTCAATTACATTCCTTTCCCACATATATTCATATCACATGTACTTATTTTTTAGTTTATTTGGTACTAGAGATTGCACCTAGGAGTGCTTTTCCATTAAGCTATATCCTCAGTCCTTTTTACTTTTTATTTTGAGACAGGATCTCATTAAGTTGCTGAGGGTCTCACTAAATTGCTAAGGATGGTCTCCTGAGACACTAGGATTATAAATGTGTGCCATTGTACCCAGCTAATACAACAGATTTACTGAATACTAAATTATCATGTGCTAGGCACGATGCCACACACAGAGTGCCTAAAGCCAAGAAAGCTATATACCCTTAGGAGCTCACTGTTCAGTGGAAAGACAGGTGAGACAAAATTAAATGACCAAAAGTAGAATAAATAGGAGTTGTATGGGTAAAGTACTGTGGGAGTAAGTAGAAAAAAAAAAAAATGAGCTTCTATTCTTATTATTCATTCTTACAATTAAAGTCATAGTGTAGGCTCCATCCCAGGCTACCTTTTTGAACCTATATCCAATGCAGTTAGACAGGGTCCCATGCTAAATAGGGCCCCCCACCTTGAAGTTTAATGCTTTATAGTCATTGTCTTGAAATGCATAATAATTTTATTTTTGATTTTATGCTTTGAACATTAAGTTTGATGGGGAATGCCTCAAGGGTTCATATATAGCTCAGCCTCCTAATAGGTTCTCAGCCTCTGGCACCCCACATTGACCCCATGACTCTTTCTCACTCTACTCAGGACTGCAATAGGGTCAGGTTGACAGAGAGGCCTGCATTCTACTGCTGCCTTCCAACCCCAGCTGGAGTCTGGGTCTGGTATGGGAAGGATCAGGAGCCCTTCTGTGTTTTAGACAAGGGTCAAGCCCTGGTTGTCCCTACCCCTGGCTGGCAGCACTCTGGCATGTTCAGTATTAGATACTATAGGGGCTCTTTCCCATCCTGTTCCAGGTAACATGCTTATTTTGGCACAGAGGCTGCAATACTTTTGGGACTCTCCATCTATCATGTGTTGGGAGACTGACCTGGGGGTAATATCTGGGAAAAGAAGAGCTTGGCTTCCTCGTCCCATTTTTCCTGGATGCCACAAATTATGTGTCCAGGTCTGATCCCAATCTTCCACCTGTAACCTCAGATCTTTAAGCTTAAAGGTAACACTCTCCTTACCAAATTTCCTGCTTTCAAGTCCCAGTCTCTATTACATTCTCAACAATATGGGGAAAAGGTAAGAATCTTTTCCCTGTACCTTTCCAATCCCTCTCCTAAATCCTCACTGGTTTCTCTCTCAAATCTTATTGTAGCTAAAAACCCTGAGGACCTGCTGGAGAGGCCCTTTCACCACTGAAGCCCCTAGTCTTTGAGCAGAATGCAGTGACTGCATGGGACTAGGGCATGGTGAAACCACACTGCAGTTAGATATGAACACATGCCTGTGCTTCAGATCTAGAAAGACAAAACAAAATCTGAGCAGGAAATATGTGTCATTTCTGACTTGGCCCATAAAAACCTCGCATTTCTTTTGCTCATTTCTGTCTCTCCCACCCCGTCATTTGCTGATTGGACTTAATGTTGGGGACAGCCCTAGAAGCACACTCTTGAAGGTGCAGAGGCTCAGGGAAAGAAGCTATCCTAGAGGAGAGCTCCCCATTTATCAGGAAGCCTGCACTAAGCTCAGAGGAGGGGATGGCAATCTCCTTAAGAACTTTGGACGAGTGTCTATAAAAGCCACGATAGTTTCCTTAACTATTAACTAAAACATATTTTGAAATTTAGGGAAAATATATAAAAGGAAACATAAAAGAAAAATTAAAGAATATGGCATCATGTAAAAACGTGGATGTGTAACCAATGTGATTCTGCAATCTGTAATTGGGGTAAAAATGGGAGTTCATAACCCACTTGAATCTAATGTATGAAATATGATATGTCAAGAGCTTTGTAATGTTTTGAACAACCAATAAAAAAAAAAAAAGAAAAAGAAAAATTAAAGCCCACTGCTCTGAGATTGCCTCTCGTGAAGTCTTGGCATACCACTTTCCAGCCTTTCACCATGGACTACTCTCATCACTTTTTACTGAGTCCTCACAAAGCAACAAACAGCATGCTAAGCTTTTTTTTACTTTGTCCTAACAACAACGTTTTAAGATAGGAATCGTTATCCACATTTTGGGATTGCAGAACAAATAACTGAAGAGGTAAAATATGAGGCAGCTCTTAGATAGATAGCAGTACTGAGAACCAAATGCAGTGTGTCTGATTCCAAAACTCCTGCCCTTAACCACTTCCCTCGAGCTTTTGTCATTATTGCTAAGAAAACTGAGATTCCACTGTCTTCTAATATGCTTGCTTAATAGCATTTTGTAAAAAATTCCCTTTGATTAAATATCCCATTTTATGATGAGTAATAATCTATTTACCAACCCTTTAGTTGGATGTTTAGGTTGATAATTTTATGCTATTATAAATAACACTACAATGAATATTCATAGAGACAAATCTTTGTACACATACCCATGAAAACCTCCTTGGGATGACATGGATGTTATGTTAGAAGCTATATATATTCTTAAGGTAATACATGATTGTTGACAAATTGTCTTACATCAAAGTCATGGAGGAGCAGTTTGCCCCCAGGGGACAATTGAAAATGTCTATAGACTTTTTAATTGTAAGGAGTGAGCAAGCATTTAACAGGTAGAGACCAAAGATGCTATTAAACACTCAGCAATGCACAGGTCATCCGTACACTCACTAAAGTTATAAAATTATCTGTCCAGAATACCAATAGTGCCAATGCTGAGAACCTCTGTAATAATTTGGGGCATTGATTTGGCCAGATTAAGAGATACCTAGACATTTGGTAAAGCATTATGGGGGGGGGGGTTGTCTGTGAGGATGTTTCCAGAAAAGGATAGCTCGCATATTTGAGTGGATGGGTGGGGGGGATCTGCCCTCAGTGTGGGTGTCATTCAATTGGCCTAGGACCCAGAGTGAATGAAAACAGAAAAAAGTTCACGTGTCTGTCTGCTTATCTATCTATCTATCTGTCTACCTACCTACCTATGGAAACTAGGATATGTTCTTCCTTTCCTGTCCGTGGACATCAAAACTCCAGTCTCCTCTTTAGACATTGGACTCTAGGATCTACAGTGGCCTCTGGGTTCTCAGACCTTAATCTCAGACTGATATTATACTAGCAGGCAGCCTCCCTTGCTCTGAAACCCTGGGATTTGGACTGAGCCACACTATTAGTATCCCAGGGTCTATGTCTTGCACACAGCCTGTCATGGGACACTTCAGCCTTCATTATTGCATAAACCAGTTCCCCTTTCATCTATCTATCTATCTATCTATCTATCTGTTATAATTTAGATATGAGGTGTTCCCCCAAAAGTACATGTGGGGGACAATGCAAGAAAGTGAAATGATGGGGTTTTAAGAGCCTAAAGCTAATCCACTTAAATGGATTAACTAGGTGATAACTATAGGCAGGTAGGGTGTGGCTGGAGGAGGTGGGGTGCTGGGGGCATGCCTTTGGGATATATATTTTGTCCCTGAGGAGCTGAGTTAAATCTCTTTCTGCTTTCTGATTGTCAGGTCCTGAGCTGCTTTCCTCGGCCACACCCTTCTACCATGAATCAGAGTTTTTTGTGAACTGAGATTTCTGAAATAATGAGCCCCAAATAAGTTTCTCCTTCTAAAATTGTTCTTGTCAAGCCTTTTGGTCAGAGCAATGAAAAAGCAGACCAAAACACTATTGGTACTGTTGGTTATCAGTGAGGAGTCCTGCTTCCCCACATGTTGAAGTCTGAACATTAGAGAAGCACACTGAGGCAAGCACATAAAGCAGGGTTTATTTTAAAATGGCGAATATAGACTTCTCCAGGCAGGGAGAAGGGGGCCAAAGCTGGTATCCTGGTATCCCAAGAAGCAAGGTGCTCTGCCCTTTTTATGTGTCCTAGCTTTCCTTTGTTCTCCTGCCCTCTTCCACTTATCTTTCTCCTTCCTGCATTTGTGACTAGGCATTTGACTAGCCCTAGGATGGGATGACCAAAAGGTGGGAAACAGGTGGGCTAAAGCAGGAAGGGCAGGATGGAGCAGCCAAGGACACATTAATTAATAATCTTATAGATTCCTGTAGGGAGGGACAATTCCTGGGACAGGTTAATTTAGCATTGGGTTGGAGCCAGGGAAAGTTCTTAGGGTAGAAGAAGGGCTTTGAAGGAATTAACATTTCAGTCCTTCAGGGGACAGTCTCCAACGTCTCAGACTCACTCAAAATTGGCCTCCTTGATCCGACCTGACTCAATTTACCTATCTATGCTGACTGCCTGTCTAATTCTGGCTTCACCATTTCTCTATCCTGTTGGTTCTGTCTCTGCAGAACCCTAATACACACTGTAACCTACGCAATGGCCATAACAGTGGATGTAGTCTTGAGACAAAATGAAGACTATAATAAAGACTCTTTCACTTATTCTAACATGATTTATCAGGTTAAATATGATTTATTAGTTACCAGATATTGTGGTAGCTGCTAAGTTAGCATTCAAGGAAGAGGGTCAGGTCAACAGTGAAGAGTAAAGAGAGGAAGTAGGTTGGAAGTAAATTTAAGTTTCTCTCACTAGTGAGAAAGCATATATATTTCACAATATACCTTCATATTTTCCCATATAATTTAGCATTAAATTATTTTCATATGGGGCTGGGGTTGGAGCTCAGTGGTAGAGCACTTGCCTAGCCTGTGTGAGACACTGGGTTTGATCCTCAGCACCCCATAAAAATAAATAAATAAAGGTATAAAAATTATTTCCATATAATTCTACATGAAATTATACAGCCTCCAAAGGTTACTACAATAAATTATTGACATTGCTATATTCCTAGATACATGAATGCTTGATTCTGTTTCTTTAGAGGCTGTTTCTAAGAAATAAAATTGGATCTTCCTCCAACACAGACCCAAGATCTTAAATATGAAACATTCTTATGGTGATAGTGACTCCTCTTTTCCCAATTGACATTTTTGTTCTCTAATTTAACATAGCAGAACCTCAATTTGGCAATTTCAAGGTGTAAAATGTTTTCCTGCCTTTTGTATTTTATATGAGTAGGCACTATCAGACTGCCAGTTCCTCTCTGTCTATCCACAGCAGGCATAAGTATAAAGGAGGGACCAAATAAGAAGCTGTTCCTCTTATTTCTCCATTTAAAAAAGGGATTGCAAAGGAGAGGGGAGAGATGCCTCAGCTCCAAGCTGTGCTGTCAGCCTCCTCTCCAGAGGTCTGTGCCCCCTCCCTGCAGGGTTAACTCAGCCTGGTACAGTCACTGCCAAGGGCTGCTCTCTTCCTTGCTTTTCTGCAGGATAATCTCAGGGTTAGGATCAAAAGGAGATGTGGCTGTACTAGGCTTTCAAAGCCAGTGCTCAGAGGAAAGGAAGTGAGAGAAGAATCTGATCCTAGTCTCACATACCTAGAGACAAAAAAAGAGAAAAGGAAGCAGCCAGTCCTAGTACCTGCACAGCATACACACCCTCCCACTTAGCAGTCCTCTAGAAACAGGAGGAAGCCAACATGGAAACATCAGTACTTTGTGAACTGGCCACTAAAGAGGGGGGTTTATAGCTTCACCTTTCCAGAGAAACTTATGCAGAAAAGAATAAAAAATCTAGAAAGGTTTCCTTAGCAACTCTGGGATAATCTTTCCCACAATGTCCCAAGCCTGTAGTTCTTAATTCCATTACAGCTGTTATTAAACTTTAAATATATAATCATGCACATTAAGTTGCCAAATACCCATAAAAACCGTTAGCTCATTAAACTGTGCACAGGCATTTAAATGAAAAAGGAATACCATCTAATTTTTTTTTTAATTGAAAAAGTAAAGGTGAAAACATTCTGGTAATGCAATAGAATAGTACAGACAGTAAAAATGCAAAAATAACAGTTCTTAGTCTTAAAAGTAACAAACAAAAAGCATAAAGTCTTTGATTTAATGAATGGTCAACACATTTAAAGTAAAACTGTGTCATGGATTCCACCCAGCCTAACAAATTATTGGTTGTTATATAAGAACCAAGACTCAGATTTCATCTATCTTTTAATGTTAGCTGCCAGAATTTATTTAGTTTATAAGTGCCTGATCCAAATACTACCATTTTAAAAACTTGTAAGATTTCAACAATAATACTGCAAATGACCATTCTGAGCATTTTATATGAGGATTTATAGCACAGAAACCCAACATATACTTTTGGA
Source organism: Callospermophilus lateralis (assembly GCF_048772815.1). NCBI lineage: Eukaryota > Metazoa > Chordata > Mammalia > Rodentia > Sciuridae > Callospermophilus > Callospermophilus lateralis. The sequence continues at coordinate 53,621,155 of NC_135313.1, read as the reverse complement.
GTTACATATAATTCTAGAAAAATAAACATATTGATCAATTATAAAAAAGAATTCAACTGAGCTGGGGATGTGGCTCAAGCGGTAGCACGCTCACCTGGCATGCACGGGGCGCTGGGTTGGATCCTCAGCACACATAAAAATAAAATAAAGATGTTGTGTCCACCAAAAACTAAAAAATAAATATTAAGAAATTCTCTCTCTCCCCTCTCTCTCTCTCTCTCTAAAAAAAAAAAAAAAAAGAATTCAACTTACTTTTGCTTGTCAAATGCAAACTGTGTATTATGACCAATAAATCCTCAGGGTCTAATGTTTCATTTAAAGCACCTGATTACTTAATATTTTAAAATAATCATTACCTGTGTATAAGCATCATGTGTGTTTGGTGCTGTATTAAAATATACTCAGGATTTGTTTTATCCAGATACAGAAATGATTTTCATGAAGGAAGAGATTTTTATTAATGCACCCCAGAAACAAGAGGCACATCATGCACAAATGGCCACCTGGGGAAGGACCAGGGTCAGTCAGTTAGCAAAAAGGCACAGGGCAGAGCCTGGCCCAAAGCCTGCACTGGAATTCTTGAGGGAAGGAATGGGCAAGGCAGGGAAAGTATACTGAGTGATTTAAGATTTGTTAGTCTGAATAATTTCAGTGGGCTCTTGGCCATAGGGCTGGTCCTCCTTTTTCTGATACCTGGCCCTGGAATGATTTAGGGCAGGGGGAATATTGGTATGGCCTGTGACTGTTTGATAAAGAGATTGGTTAGCTGGTGTAGGCTCTCAATTGGTTGGCTTGTGTATCAAAGGCACCCCGGAGGGGTGTCCTTTGCTATCTGGGAATTAGCTAGCTCTGGGAGGGGCGGTCTCTTCAGGATTTAGGCCCCAAATGCCAGAGTATCAAGAAAACAGAAAATAAGAAAATAAACATATATTCTATACAGTTCTATACATACATCATCAGTACTACCACATTTCAGATCAAGTTTCCTTTCATGGAGGAGATCCAACACGGCAGCGGGCGGAGAGGCAGCGCTTTCAATACCCCCCCAGTGATGGGGTCATAAAGACGCATAGATAACGCTTAGATTCTACCAACGGAGAATCTCCTAGCAAAATTCCACTGAAGAGAGATCAGCTGGGAGCTACTGGATTTTTTGAAGTGTCAGTTTGCCCCAGACGAGCGAAACCCTGCCATGAGACGCAGAGGTCCAGATCCACCAGCCGCAGTCCCTGCGCCGTGGGCTCAGCTGCCGGTCCGCCCGCCCGCAGCCAACGTGACTGGGTCCCGCTAGCCTCCGAGACGCAGCTTGGCAGGAAGAAGTCTTGAGCCAAGCCTTCATGAAATACCGAGCCAGGAGCTGAGGCCAACTGGGGACAGACCAGTCCCACCGCTCCCTTCGGACACCCCGGCAAGGAGCCTGGGGCCCGCCATAGCAGAGAGGTGATGTCATCGGATTTCAGCCCACGGAATTCCTTCCCAGCAGAATCCACTTTAGCAGGTGTGTGTCTCCCTCCCCATCCAGATACAAGCAGCCAGGAAACTTCAGGGACCTCTCAGGGGTCGTTTCTGTAGGGAAGCAGAGGGGATCCCCGACCCCCAACTCCCCATATCACCAGCGGTGACTCCCAAGGTCTTAGCCGCCAGTTTACCACAGCACTGGGGCTTAAATGGGACACACGGTGGGGCTGCAAGTGTAACTAGATCTCTGGGGACCCGCTTCTGGGGAACAGGACCTGGCTGGCTACCTGACAGGAGGAAGGGGAGTAAGGGCCGGAGAAGTGAAACGGCTCTGGACTGACAAGTCTGAGAGACTCCCAGGAGACGCCTTATAGGGATTGCTATTGGCAGGTAGAGAGCAGAAGCTCCGCTCGGAGGGCACAGCTCCGCCTACTGGAAGAGAAGAAAGTGGATCTCTAAGACTTCAATATTTTATTTATTTTTTTTTAATTTTTTGTTGTTTTTTTTTCCTTCTTGTCTCTCTGTTCCTTTCTCCCCTTTTCCTTCTCTCTTTCTTTCCCATTTCAAGTTTTATTGTTCTTTTCATTCTCCTCTAATCTATCTATCTCTCTCCTTCTTTCTTTTTAAGAGCACCTTCATTCCCCTACCCCACAACTCTCATCCCAAGCATTACATCTTCCATTACGTGTAATTGTCTAAATGCAAATAGGTGAATGTCTCGAGGCTGTCTATAGAACTCCTAAATACCTAGCTACTACCAACACCCTGATCCAATTGCCTAGTAGTGTCCAACTTCAGTGGAGCAATCTTCTAAAGTAGCCAAGACATACTAACCCTCGTACCATCATAGCACCTAACCTAAACATATAGTTCTAAGAACAAACAACAAATCACTATATGCATACAGAACCTGGAAGCCTTTTATGAATTGAATGAATCAGCTTTAAAGTACAACAAAGCCCAACATTTCTAGGCATAATCTCCAACCACAAAGGAGAGACAACAGAGATATACAAAGCCAAAACAAATGTATAGGAGAAAGCAGTTACAAAGCAGTCAAACAGAGCTGGAAAGTAATGTGAACAACATGAAAAAAACAAGGGAAAAAAGGATTACAAACAATGCAGGACAACTTAAATATACAGGAGGACCTAGAAAAATCAGAAACATGGACAGGGAAAGAAATAAGGCATACCTAACTCAGATGGAACAGAATATTAGAGAAGACATGAGACAGCAAGTCCAAGCAATGAAAGTATATTTTGAAAAAGAACTAAACAAACAAATCCAAACTGCAAAGAACAAGCTTTACCAGGAGATAGAGATTTAAAAAAAAAACAAACAAACAGTAATCCTAGAAATGCAAGAAACCATAAACCAGATTAAAAACTCTAACGAGAATATTAAAAATAGACTAGATCAAGTAGAAGTCAGAACATCAGATAATGAAGACAAAGTTTATCAACTTGAAAAGAATATAGTCAACACAGAAAAGATGCTTAAATCTCACGAGCAATCTATCCAAGAGATATGGGATCTCATAAAAAAAACAAATTTGAGAGTCATTGGGATAGAAGAAGGCACAGAGGTTCAAACCAAAAGAATGGATAACTTATTAAATGAAATAATCCTAGAAAACTTCCCAGAGATGAAAGATGGAATGGATTGCCAAATACTGGAAGCCTATAGGACCCCAAACATCCAAAACCATAATAGACCAACTCCAAGACATATAATTATGAAGATAGCTAACATACAGAACAAGGAGAGAATATTAAAAGCTATGAGAGAAAGGAGGCAGATAACATTCAGGGGTAAACCAATTAGGTTAACAACTGATTTTTCATCACAAACTTTGAAAGTGAGAAGATCCTGGAACAATGTATTTCAAACGCTGAAAAATAATTGATTCCAACCAGGAATCCTGTATCCAGCAAAATTAAGCTTCAGATTTGACAATGAAATTAAAATATTTCACTATAAACAAAAGCTAAAAGAATTCACAGCCAGAAAACCAGCACTGCAAAGCATTTTGAGCAAAATACTACAAGAAGAGGAATTGAAAAATAGTGCCCAAAACTAACAGTGGGAGGTATCTCAGTAAAGGGGGAGAAAAATAACCAAAGAGGGAAAACAAGCCAAACTAAAATAAATAAATAAATAAACATGACTGGAAGTACAAACCATATTTCAATTATAACCTTAAATGTTAATGGCTTAAATTCACCAATCAAGAGACATAGGCTAGTAACCTGGATTAAAAAAACAAATCCAACAATATGCTGCCTTCAGGAGACTCATATGATAGGAAGAGACATACACAGACTGAAGGTGAAAGGTTGGAAAAAATCATACCACTCATATGGCCCTCGGAAGCAAGCAGGAGTGGCCATACTCATATAGAATAAAATCAACTTCAAACCTAAGTTAATCGAAAGAGATAAAGAAGGACACTATATACTGTTAAAAGAAACCATCCACCATCAAGACATAACAATTATCAATTTGTATGCACCAAACAATGGTGCTGCAATGTTCATAAAACAAACTCTCCTCAAGTTCAAGAGTCAAATAGACCACAACACAATAATTATGGGGGACTTCAACACACCGCTCTCTCCATTAGACAGATCCTCTAGACAAAAGCTGAACAAAGAAACTATAAAACTCAATAATGCAATCAATAACCTAGACTTAACCGACATATATAGAATATATCAACCATCATCAAGTGGATACACGTTCTTTTCAGCAGCACATGGATCCTATGCAAAGATAGATCATATATTATGCCATAGGGCAACTCTCAGTAAATATAAAGGTGTGGAGATAATACCATGCACCATATCTGACCATAATGGAATGAAACTGGAAATCAATGATAAAAGAAGGAAGGAAAAATCCTGCATCACCTGGAAAATGAACAATATGTTACTGAATGATGAATGGGTTACAGAAGACATAAAGGAGGAAATCAAAAAATTCTTAGAGATAAACGACAATACAGACACAACATACCGGAATCTATGGGACACAATGAAAGCAGTTTTAAGAGGGAAATTCATTTCCTGGAGTTCATTCCTCAAAAAAAGAAAAAACCAACAAATAAATGAACTCACACTACATCTTAAAACCCTAGAAAAGGAAGAGCAAAACAACAGCAAATGTAGTAGAAGACAAGAAATAATTAAAACCAGAGCGGAAATCAACGAAATTGAAACAACAACAACAAAAAAAACATTAAAAAATTGATAAAACTAAAAGTTGGTTCTTTGAAAAAATAAATAAGATTGACAGACCCTTAGCCATGCTAACGAAGAGAAGAAGAGAGAGAACTCAAATTACTAACATATGGGATGAAAAAGGCAATATCACAACAGACACTACAGAAATACAGAAGATAATTAGAAAGTATTTTGAAACCCTATATTCCAATAAAATAGAAGATAGTGAAGATATCGATAAATTTCTTAAGTCATATGATCTGCCCAGATTGAGTCAGGAAGACACACAATTTAAACAGACCAATAACAAAGGAAGAAATAGAAGAGGCCATCAAAAGACTACCAACCAAGAAAAGCCCAGGACTGGATGGGTATACAGCAGAGTTTTACAAAATCTTCAAAGAAGAATTAATACCAATACTTTTCAAGCTATTTCAAGAAATAAAAAAGAAGGAGCTCTTCCAAATTCATTCTATGAGGCCAACATCACCCTGATTCCGAAACCAGACAAAGACACTTCAAAGAAAGAAAACTACAGACCAAAATTTCTAATGAACTTAGATGCAAAAATTCTCAATAAAATCCTGGTGATTCGAATACAAAAGCATATCAAAAAAAATTGTGCACCATGATCAAGTAGGATTCATCCCTGGGATGCAAGGCTGGTTCAATATACGGAAATCAATAAATGTTATTCACCACATCAATAGACTTAAAGATAAGAACCATATGATCATCTCGATAGATGCAGAAAAAGCATTCGACAAAGTACAGAATCCCTTTATGTTCAAAACACTAGGAAAACTAGGGATAACAGGAACTTACCTCAACATTGTAAAAGCTATATATGCTAAGCCTCAGGCTAGCATCATTCTGATTGGAGAAAAATTGAAGGCATTCCCTCTAAAATCTGGAACTAGACAGGGATGCCCTCTCTCACCACTTCTATTCAATTTAGTTCTTGAAATACTAGCCAGAGCAATTAGACAGACAAAAGAAATTAAAGGCATAAAAATAGGAAAAGAAGAACTTAAATTATCACTATTTGCGGATGACATGATAATATATTTAACAGACCCAAAAGGGTCTACAAAGAAACTGCTAGAGTTAATAAATGAATTCAGCAAAGTGGCAGGATATAAAATCAACACACATAAATCAAAGGCATTCCTGTATATCAGCAACAAAACTTCTGAAATGGAAATGAGGAAAACCACTCCATTCACAATATCCTCAAAGAAAATAAGATACTTGGGAATCAACATAACAAAAGAGGTGAAAGATTTATATAATGAAAACTACAGAACCCTAAAGAGAGAGATAAAAGAAGATCTTAGAAGATGGAAAAATGTACCCTGTTCATGGATAGGCAGAACTAACATCATCAAAATGGCGATATTACCCAATGTTCTCTACAGGTTTAATGCGCTGCCAATCAAAATCCCAACGGCATTTCTTATAGAAATAGATAAAGCAATCATGAGATTCATATGGAAAAACAAAAGACCCGGAATAGCAAAAGCAATTCTAAGCAGGAAGTGTGAATCTGGAGGTATAGCAATACCAGAGTTCAAACTGTACTACAAAGCAATAGTAACAAAAACAGCGTGGTACTGGTACCAAAACAGGCAGGTGGATCAATGGTACAGAATAGAGGACACAGAAACCAATCCACAAAATTACAACTTTCTTATATTTGATAAAGGGGCTAAAAGCATGCAATGGAAGAAGGATAGCATCTTCAACAAATGGTGCTGGGAAAATTGGAAATTCATATGCAACAAAATGAAACTGAATCCCTTTCTCTTGCCATGCACAAAAGTTAACTCAAAATGGATCAAAGAGCTTGATATCAAATCAGAGACCCTGCGCCTGATAGAAGAAAAAGTTGGCTCCGATCTACATACTGTGGGGTTGGGCTCCAAATTCCTTAATAGGACGCCCATAGCCCAAGAGTTAATAACAAGAATAAACAAATGGGACTTACTTAAACTAAAAAGTTTTTTCTCAGCAAGAGAAACAATAAGAGAAGTAAATAGGGAGCCTACATCCTGGGAACAAATCATTACTCCTCACACTTCAGATAGAGCCCTAATTTCCAGAATATACAAAGAACTCAAAAAATTAAACAATAAGATAACAAATAACCCAATCAACAAATGGGCCAAGGACCTGAGCAGACACTTCTCAGAGGAGGACATACAATCAATCAATAAGTACATGAAAAAATGCTCACCATCTCTAGCAGTCAGAGAAATGCAAATCAAAACCACCCTAAGATACCATCTCACTCCAGTAAGATTGGCAGCCATTATGAAGTCAAACAACAAGTGCTGGTGAGGATGTGGGGAAAAGGGTACACTTGTACATTGCTTGTGGGACTGCAAATTGGTGCGGCCAATATGGAAAGCAGTATGGAGATTCCTGGGAAAGCTGGGAATGGGACCACCATTTGACCCAGCTATCGCCCTCCTCGGACTATTCCCTGAGGACCTTAAAAGAGCATACTATAGGGATACTGCCACATCAATGATCATAGCAGCACAATTCACAATAGCTAGACTGTGGAACCAACCTAGATGCCCTTCAATAGATGAATGGATAAAAAAAAATGTGGCATTTATACACAATGGAGTATTAAGCAGCACTAAAAATGACAAAATCATGGAATTTGCAGGGAAATGGATGGCATTAGAGCAGATTATGCTAAGTGAAGCTAGCCAATCCTTAAAAAACAAATGCCAAATGTCTTCTTTGATTTAAGGAGAGCAACTAAGAACTGAGTAGGGAGGAAGAGCATGAGGAAAAGATTAACATTAAACTGAGATGAGTGGTGGGAGGGAAAGGGAGAGAGAAGGGAAATTGCATGGAAACGGAAGGAAACCCCTCAACGTTATACGAAATCACATATAAGAGGTTGTGAGGGGAAAGGGGGGGAAACAAGGGAGAGAACTGAACAACAACAGATGAGGTAGAGAGGGAAGAGGGGAGGGGAGGGGAGGGGGGATAGTAGGGAATAGGAAAGGCAGCAGAATACAACAGTCACTAATATGGCATTATGTAAAAATTGTGAATGTGTAACTGATGTGATTCTGCAATTTGTATTTGGGGTAAAAATGGAAGTTCATAACTCATTTGAATCAAATGTATGAAAGATGATATGTCATGAGCTTTGTAATGTTTTGAATAACCAATAAAAAAAAAGAAAAAAAATAAGTTTCCTTTCATGAGCAGGGTCCTTTCCAGAGCCAGCCCCTGTGAACTATGGACTATATACTTTGAAACATAAATAAAGCCTTACATTTTTTTTACTTTATTCCTTTGAAAATGTTTTTCTTTTATCTCATGAGAATGTAATGAATAGATTTAATGATTAGGTCCTTACAAAACACCATAAAGTAGACACATCCTGACATATTATCTCTGGTATAGCTGAAGAAAACTAAGGCAGAACTGAGAATAAAATCCAAGAATCCTGATTCCAAATCTAAAACATGTTCTATTACATTGTGATGTCTTTTACAGCAACACTATTAGTAACCCAGGACTTCAATTGTCAAATAAATGAGCTTAATCAGATTGTGCAATGGGAAATTTCCATAAACTACCAGTCATCTCTTCTCTTCAGGTGTGTTTGGCCCAGTTTACCATCTATGGAGCTTCTTCATAAATGGATATAGAATATCAAGAATAAATAGGGACTGGGGTTGTTAGCTCAGTGGCACAGCACTTGCCTAGCATGTGTGAGGCACTGGGTTCGATTTTTAGCACCACATATAAATAAATAAAATAAAGGTCCATCAACAACTAAAAAAATGTATTTAAAAAAGGATTATTGGGAAAGAATTAGAGAGTGAAGCATCATTATAGCATTTCTGAAGTTGTTTCAACAGGTGCAGATCACCATTTTCTACATACTAAAGAAAAAATTCAGTGTTCAAGTCAAATAAAGCTATTCCTACCTGAGTTGGTCTCTACACACACATCCCTAGTGAATAAACTCGTATGTACAACTGTTCTGGACAGTCCCTATTTTACAGTGCTGAGGCACCTGCACCTCTCACTGTCCTATTCTGTACCAGGAAGCTGACTCTTGGAAATGGCTCCACCAGGCTCCCTTTGTCCCGTTGGTCTCCAAGTGGGTTCAGCCAGTGAGTGAATTGCCAGGAGGAGAAGACGCGAGGAGGACAATGTTAGCCTTCTCTTTACCCGGTCAGTTTGCCAGTGGCTGAGCTCCTCTACCCAGGGCACATCTCTGGCTTGAGGGCCTCTCTCCCACAGCTGTTGTTCTTTCTCTCTGGGTCTGGCAGTTGTATCCTCCTCTTTAGAGCTAGGAGTGGCAATTTGGGATGTGGGAAGAGGAGGAAATTTAGCAATCAACTCAATTTATTGGCGCCAACTATAGTAACAAAAGGGAAAAAGATGGTGTTTTAGTCAGCTTTCTCACTGCTGTGACTGAAAGACCTGGCCAGAACAACTGTAGAGGAGAAAAGGCTTCTTTAGGGGTTTATGGTTTCAGAGATCTCAGTCCATAAGTGGCTGGCTCCATTCCTTGGGGCTCAAGGTGAGACAGGGCATCATGGTGGAAGAGCATGGCAGAGGGAAGCAGCTCACATGATGATCAGGAAGAGAGAGACAGATCCCATTCTCCAGATACAAAATATATGCCCCATAGCCATGACCCCAAAGAACAACTTCCTCCAGCCATACCCCACCTGCCTCCAGCTACCATGCAGTTAATCTCATCAGGGATTAATTCACTGATAAGGCTAAGGCTATAACCCAATCATTTCTCTGCCAAACCTTCTTGCATTGTCTCAATGTGAGCTTTTTTTTTTTATTTTAAATATTTAGTTTTTAGTTTTCCACGGACACAACATCTTTGTTTGTATGTGGTGCTGAGGATAGAACCCGGGCCACACGCATGCCAGGCGAGCGCGCTACCACTTGAGCCACATCCTCAGCCCATCAATGTGAGCTTTTGAGGGACACCTCACATCCAAACCATAACAGATGGTTTTTACTTGAAAATGGGCCATGGATATCTAATAACTACAACCTGGGGAAAGTAGGTTATAAATACAACCGTCTTATAAGTTTCAATTTTGGTGAGACCTTTTGAGAACATGTGCAGCACAAGGTTGGTAATCAATTGTAATCAATAAACAATCAACTTGAATATTCCTGAAAAATACTTACAAAGTTGACCAATGTAATTTCCCAATTCTAAAAGAATATGTAAATAAAAAATCCTAACATTTGCAAGGTCTTATGCTAGAAGGGGTGCTTTACATTCAAGAAGTTGTACCATTTGAATGAGGTAATACAAAAACTAGAAAATTCATCTATCCAGAGTAGTCATACTCTGCCCTATGCCCTCTCTGGAAGTTGGCAGCCGGCTGTTACTAGTTGTTAGTGTCTGCTTTCTCTATAAAATGGTCCTCACATGGAATGAGATAAAGGAAAAAATCAAAAACCCCAACCCCCCAAAAGGCAAGGAAGGTTAGAAGTAAAACAATTAATGTGCTCTGCCCCATGGAAATGGAAGGAGACCCTCATGGTTATACAAAATTACATACAAGAGGAAGTGAGGGGAAAGGGAAAAAAATACAAGGGGGAGAAATGAATTACAGTAGAGGGGGTAGAGAGAGAAGAGGGGAGGGGAGGGGGGAAAGGGGGGATAGTAGAGGATAGGAAAGGCAGCAGAATACAACAGACACTAGTATGGCAATATGTAAATCAATGGATGTGTAACGAATGTGATTCTGTAATCTGTATACGGGGTAAAAATGGGAGTTCATAACCCACTTGAATCAAAGTGTGAAATATGATATATCAAGAACTATGTAATGTTTTGAACAACCAACAATAAAAATTTAAAAAAAAGAATTTAACTCAAAGTAAAAAACAACAACAACAACAAAAACAATTAATGTGGAGAGTTTATTAGTGCAGACAAGTTGTTCAGATAATTCACCAATTATCTGGACTTCATAAGCCCTAGGTTTTAAAAAAAAATTTCAAACTTAGGATCAAAGATTAAAATAGGTGTTCAGGGGATGAATTTTCAGACTGATCTGTATACATCATCTAAGTAGGCTGAGCTTTCTGTTTGGAAGCATTTGAACTTACTGATGAAAGTGGTAATTTCTCCTTTGAATAGAAAATGTTGTATTAAGCACTATAGGATCTACTGCAGCATATGTGAAGTGAGGAAGTCATGATTTAGATATTAAGGAGTTCACATCTGAGACATCTTGAAATGCAAGTACCCAGTTATAATACTGAGAAAATAGTGAATTCATTACAGAAGTTCAAAGGAGAGAGAGATGTCCAATTTGGATGGACTGGGATAGTGACTAGTGTGAGTTTAACAGAGGTAGGCTTTCAAGAGTGGAAGGAATTAGACCAGCAGAAAGGATAAAGCAAAGGGACAGGCACGAGTGTGTATGCAATAGTTGGTGGTCAGGAGAGGCCGCCAGGGAGTGGCAGCATGAAGGCTCTGCAGTCCACAGATCCCAGCTTGAACGCCAGCTCCTTCACCTACCAGCTGAGTCACTTTTGAGCAAATTACTTCATGCCTCCTAGTCTCAGTCTCTCCTTCGATAAAATGGGTTGTTGTAAGGGTTAAAAGAGAAAAATGCTAGCTAAAGAGCTAAAGCCTGGCTCCTGGTTAAACCACAGTGGGGTGCACCATTACCTTATATTAGCATATTGTTTTGTTTTAGATAGGACACTGTAAAGAGGCATCTCATAGGATCCCTATATTTTCATACAGATGAAAGGAGGATTTCTTGTACTAAATGTGCAACCACCTAAAGCTGAATTTTACAATAGGAAACATCATGTATCATTAATATGTGGAACCACTATTCAGTTGAGACCAACCAACTAATAAGAAAGCATGGGAATTATACAAAGTACAAATGTTTTTAATGTCAGGAAACCTTCTTTACTATTTTAATGCAAAGCTAAATAAATAAATTTAGCTTCAGTGCCTATAAATGTTCACAAACCAAAGTTTCTCCTAAAATATTAGAAACCCAACCCACTCTCTTATGGTTAAACTGCCTTTTTATGATTCAGATTCCACAGTCCAAAAGAATGTGGTTACATTGCAAAATATCACCCTTAAAATAAGTGACTTAGGGAGCAATTGTATGCCTTAAGGATCTGTTGACTTTTCTATAAAACAACTCCCAGCTATTTCAGAGGGCAACTTTATGTGACTCCTCAACACTATATTAAAATGAGACACTAGCTTCCAAATTAAGCCTGCCTTGTAAATAAACAGGTGATCCAAACCTCAAGAACCAAAACAAATTGGTCAGATTAGTAAACATTTAGTTTATTATGGGCTGGGGAAAAAGAAGTTAACCTTAGATTACCTCTCCATGCTTCTGTAGGAACTGTATTTCTTGGTAATCTATCCTCATGTCCAAAGCAGCAAATGCAATTTGTCATTGTGTTTATCATGATCATATGTCTGTCGGGAAGAGGGGCTGAAATAGCAAATGTTTCCTGCTGCAAGCACAAAATCAATTTTGACTCTGGGCTACTGAATTTGACTGTGGGCTTAAGGGAATTTTTAAAACACTGTGTGCAAAGTTGAAATAAGATTTCATGAAACTCCTTTATAAAACAAGTGTTTCAATAGGGCCAAAATCTACCTTTTTGAGCAAATCTTAGCAACTCAATCCACAGGTCTTTAGATCACATCTATCAGCACTGCCTAATCAGTGATGGGAAAACTTTTGTCACTGAGTTTTCTAGATTCTTAACATTAATTCTGTCTAAGGCTAACACTTTAAATATAGTCGTTTCAATGGAGATTATTCTGAAATGAGGTGAAAAATTAAATTCAATGAATTATTTATTATTATAGTATTAGTTAATACACATAATAAATATATCTGCATTGTATAATATATTATCAAATATAATTTAATGTATAATATTTTGTTTTGTTTTCCATCTCCTCTCAAGGACAAGCAATTAACTGTCCCTTCTTATATCATGAGAAACAAAGGCAATTTGAATGAGCAAAAATAGAGAAAAAGTAGTCCTGCAAGGAAGATGCAAAGCACAGAAATAGAGAAACACTATCCAGGCATTGAAAATGGCATATAATTGAATTAGAATGGAACAGAGGCTACATAAAAGACCATAGTAGACACTGGGCTGAAATAAAATTGAACTTCTCCACCTTACACTCAATAAGACTCAGAATCAGGACCAGCTTCATGAACATGTGACCAATGCATCTGGGGAGTGGGAGTGGAGACTGCTTGAGGATTAATGCTGCCCTGTGTGACATTCTTTTTATTATTAATACATCTTTATTTTATTTTATTTATATTTTTGTGTGGTGCTGAGGATCATACCCAGCACCTCATATGTGTTAGGCAAGCAACAACTCAGCCCCCATGTGACATTTTTAATAATTTTAATCTTTGAACTTGTGATTTGCAATCACAGTTCCAGTGGGGCAAAGACTATGAATCTGGAGCTTGGGGCTTTGGGACATGTAGTCTCCTCTCCCACTGCCACTTATTGTTGGTTACTTGCTCCCTGTTCCCTGGTGTCTTAGGTTCCATCCAGTCTACCCACCTCACCACTTACCTGAGACCAGGAGCAGCAACCAAGTCACATAAGTCAGGGGAGAGATCCAAGTCCCATGTCTGTCATTGCCTTTTGTTCTTGGATGAGGTCTGGGTGGGGGCATGGGGAGAGTCAGGTACAATTCCCATGTCATCTCAGAGCAAGGTTGAAATCGTCTCTACCAGAGCTGGCAGTACTGGGGCACATTTAGCAGCAATTCTCATCCACCTTCAATCCAGATACTGAGAATTTCCCAACCTGGAAATTGCAACCCCCTAGAATTCCCTGTATGGAAATTGCTGTGGTTTGGAGAGCAAAATATTGGGAAGGGGAGATTGACTTCTTCATCCCAAGCTGGAGCCCTGCTTTATCATTTTGCTCTAAGTTCTACAAATTACATAGCTGATCCTGCTTAGAATTTCTTCCCTTTAAACCAGTTTCTCTTCCTGTCTTTTGATGAAGGCATTACCCTTCTCCATATTTCCCAGGCTTAGACTCTCTGAGTCATCATTGACTTCCCTCCCTCCTAGCCCAAATCCACATCTGCAGGACATCTCCCATCTGTCCCCTGCTACCCATTCCCACTGTTGCTACAATTGTTTATTATGGCTCCATCAGATCATCATAATAGACTCTTAATTATTTTTACCACTTCGAGTCTTTCTCTGTTCAATCCACTCAGCCACCAACACCAAGTTATTCAAAACACCAGTATGATCCTGTTAACATGTGTTTAAAGGCTCCTAAGCACCTATTAGCCAGGTGCTCAAGGTCCTTTCTTCTTTTGTCTTCATCTTACTTTTGTATATTCATGCTACATATAGTGTACGCAAAATTTGGGCAAATTAAAACACTCAATGTCCCCTATACATATTTTGTACCTGTTCATAACTGTGTCTGCTAAAGCCATTTTGCAGTACTTGCTTCATATCCCCTCAACTCAAAAAGCATCTCCAAGCTAGGAAACCTAACCCTTTTTACACCTCAAATAGAACCGCCTCCATGAAGTCTACCATCATCAGCTCAGTCACAAAGTGACTCCACTCTTCTCCAAGAGGAGTACCATTTATTTTTGCCATTTAAGTACAGCTCAATGTTGGCTGTTTGTGTAGAGTACATGGTCCTCAACTGGAAGCACGCAGGGGACAGGAAGTATGTTCTCTCACCTTTGTATACCCGGAGGCTCCCTATTCAAGGCCTTGGGTATAATGGTTTTTTAATGCCTGTTTGTTGGATCTGATGAACAAATGAATCTGTTATGTAAACAGATTAGGTCTTCTGAAAGCCTAGCACACCTGGAACTCTTCTGCGTCATCCTCTTTCTTTTCCTCAGTTCACCTAACAAAACATTCTCCTGCTTTTCAGACCCAAGCCCATTCAACACCTGTATCATCATTATCAACACTAACACAAATTCGTCTCACACTTTTTATTAATGATTAAAGTGCTATATTCTGGATGTTTAGAATAATCTCAAAGAGAACACCTGTTACTTGAGTGTTCTTATTTTGAATTTGAACCTCTTGAGGGCAATTTATTCATTACTATATTAAAGTGGGCTATTTAATAACTTATAACTTTCAGAGAAAAATGGTAAATTGCTTTCACTGTGATCATACTAGATACCTAAGATGAATTTATTTTTCCACTTGCAATTCTTTGTTTTTCTCCTACTTTCAACTGTTTTTTTTTTAGGACTAATTAACACAATATAATGAAATAAACAGAGAGAGGTTTTTGCTGCCAAAGTTTTATTTACTATTCAGTATTTCTTTAAACATTCTACTCTTGACTTTAGAATGCCACACTTAATTGTGGCAATTTCATAATTGTCTTCAATGCCTTTCTCTTTCTCATATTATGAACACCCAATGATTAAGATCATGAATCTAATTGTCAGGAGGTGAAATTTTGAAACTCTGCATGATAAAAATTTCATCTTATGAAGAAAAAAAAGAATACTAACTGAATTTGAGCAATAAATTTTTTAAAAAATATAAGTTCATAAAGAAACAGGAAGGATGGTTATATTTGTACCTAGAAACTTCAAGATATTTATACATGATAAGAACTAAAATACATCATAGTAAAAAATACATGCATTTGGAAAGTTGTCAGTTTTCATTAAGAAAAATCTATAACAGCAGGAAATAAAAAGGAGGAGGGAGCTGAGTGCATGCCTGTAATCACAGTGGCTTCAGAGGCTAAAACAGGAGGATTACTCAGGAATTTAGCAAGGCCTTGCAACTCAGCCTGGTAGGGGAGAAATGAGGGGAGAAATGCTTGAACTGGAGAAGGACACAACATCAACATGACTCCGTTAAAAGTTCAAATTGCATGACTTACTAAGAGGAATAGTACAGAACTTTCGATAGGCTAGAATATGATCAGATGTTACCAATCACATTTAGGAGACTCCTAAGTAGATTGTGGAAGAATCACTTTTTTCTATATTCCTTGTAAAGCACTTAATTTAAGGTTGGAACATGGCTCAGGGCAAGAGTAGGCTGGTCAAAATGTGCTGTGCTGAATTCAGAGCTCAGTCTCGGATGAGGAGGAAAACAACTGATAATGAGATAAAGAAAAATATTTTGAACAACCAATAAAAAAAATAAAGAAAGAAAGAAAGAAAGAAAGAAAGAAAAAGAATCTAGCAAACTGGATATCATCATCACCACCATAAACTGTTAAACATTTTTTGAGTAATTAAAATATGCCAGAGACCCTTTTAGAGGCTTTAATGCAGTATCTCATTTTATTTTTACAACAATAAACTTTGCCAAGTAGGAGTTATTATGTCCATTTTGCAGATGGAGAAGTTGATACTAATACATAAATTCTCCTTAGTTTATACCAAGGAGGATGGTGTATATGAAGATAAAGAAAAATGTATTTTTTATCAAAGAAGAGTAGCATAAGTAAAATTATGAATACATAAATGTATTCCAATTAAAATACACAAATGCATAATAGAAGCCAATGGAGAAAGAAAACAAACTTTCTAACCAGAAAGAAAGGAAAGCAGGTTAAAGAAGATCTCAAGTTGCCAGTCCATATAGCACCCTACCTGCCTTTTGCTAGTCCTCTCAAGATCCCAGTCTTATTTATAGCCATCATTACTCGCCTTTCCCAATGTCAGCTTCCAAATATTAAAAGGCAACTTAGCTTTCACTCTGTCTGCAGAGTACTAGCAGAACCCACAGGAAGCAACAGCTGCTGAAACCTGATTTTCTATGCCTGTTACAACACCCATAACCACAATTCCAAGCAGCAGGAAGACAAGTTAACTGTTGAGGAGACCAAGAATCACGCTCAGGAAGAAAGGGCTGCATATGAAAAGTCTTAAAGTTAGGAACTGAAAGAGAATGATAAAAAATAAAAACTACAGAAAGAAGAGAAAATCAATAGAAAATGAATAAGTAAAGACAATAAAAATAAAAACACTGCAGTCCCAAGCTTTAACAAGTATTTTCCAATGAGGAAGGGATTTTTGTAGCTTAAACACAAAAAGAATGTGGAAACAATAGCAAAGGAAAGAAGTTGTGAATGTTTAACCTGTTTTATAGAATCTTTGACATATCAACTAATATATATATATATATATATATATATATACACACACACACACACACACACACATACACACACACACACACACACACACACACATATATATATATTTAGTTGTAGGTGGACACAATAACTTATTTTTATGTGGTGCTGAGGATCAAACCCAGTGCCTCACCCATGCTAAGTGAGCGCTTATTACTGAGCCACAACCCAGCCCTAAATGCTTTTATTTCCTCTCATAGCTTTCTATGGTTGTGGGGAAATAGACACTTGTTGAAAATCATTAGTTAGTTGTTGGATCTAAACCTATTAAAGTCTTCAAGAAGGATATAATGAATAATTCATCTAAGCAGCAACAAAAACTTAACAAAAGTGGTATTTTAATAGGCATCCCTTAATATTAGAGGATACATTGATAGCCATCTGACAAAAATATGAGGCTTAGAACAACCCAGTCAATTTTTCTATGTAAAATTATAAACTTTGAGATGAAGTAGAGGAAAATTTTACAATTAGTGTTCTTCCCACCACTTCTAACAATTGTGATCAATAGCAACCAAACACGGGAGAAACATCTTTTATGAAACAAATAGAAGAAATAGTCATCAAATGATTATAAAATTTTCATAACAAAAGATAAGAACTTTCAATTTCTATGAACCCTGAAGACATCTCATAGAAAGTGACATCTAGCTTCATCACATTCAGTGAATAGATACTGAAGAAATTAGAACTGACTGGCTTTCAGATTCAGCATCAAGTATCAAGTACAAATCACTGTGAAAATGAAAGGGTTAGAAAAACCAGATGATAGTATGTTGACTTCTCTTTTCCATTTAAAACAAGTGTGTTTACTCTGCCGATAGCCTTGGGAGCTGCTAAAAAATATATCAATTTTTTTTGTTGTTGTTTATTTTACAAACTAAAACCCTGTTTGTTCAGTCCTGTCAAAAGCTGACTGCAGATAATACTATATTCACACCTAAAGATAACTAGTCCCTCTATTTGTCCAATCTCTCTAAATTCAACAACAGAAACAATGCTAGGAAGAGCCAAATGGGTCAGAGGCCCATTCTTCTCCTAACTTTCCTCCTCTCCTCTTTTTCTTTCTTAATGTGGACGTATTGCAAATATAAGCTATGAGAGGGAATAAGAAAGTAGTTAGGAACTTTATTTCCTTTCCAACCTTGAATTAGTGAAAGAAAAAGCATCATAACCCCCACCAAAATAGGAGATACCAAAATACCCCCCTTTTTTTTCAGACTAACACTGGAATTCTGGGGTAGACTCCTTTTTTTTTCCTTCCTCCTATCAGTTCACAAATACATTTTAAAAACATATGCTGACATTCTTAAAGACAGAGTATCTTGACAGAGAAACATGTGGTAATATTGGGTAATACATGAATTTCCCATAAGCCACCTTGTGTTAGAAAAAGACCATTACATCAAAGATAATGTGGTAACATTCTAAGGAGCCTAAATTCAAAAAGGAATTCAAATAGCAAGATTGTATCCCAAAGAATCTAAGTGAATGTGTTACTGGATGCCCAAGGGTAATAATGCAAGGCTTGGCTGCCACACCAGTGGGGTTCAGGGAGGAGAAGACAAGGCAAAGTCCTACCTGGTAGGCATCAGGAATGTTGACTGTTTCTCCATGCTCCCCGACATAGCCAATGATGCCTTTGCCCCAGGGGACCTGCACCTCATTTGAGTTCTCTGTGCTGCTGCAGGGCAGCAGTGGGGTTCCTGCATGCACATCAAAGAATTTAGAGACCAAGCTCTTCTTGCCAGCAGCTGCCCCTTCCACTAGGAAGAGAGAACAGCGGTCAGCGTCCACCATGAGACAAACAAAGATGAGGATCTTGTAGCTTAGGCTGGTGAGGTCAAGGTCATTGGAAATATCCTTGACCAGTTCCAAGAAGAACTGACGCTCATTATGCTTTTTGAGATGGCACTTGTAGTCGATGGCCGTCGGGGGGTACTGAGGCAGATTCACCCTTGATTCCAGCAGGGCACTGAGAATGTGGGCTGTGGTGGGGGGCAGGGAGCTGGCCTTCCGGAGAAGTGCCCTCCGCCGGACACTACTCAGGGGCTCCTGGGCCCGAGAGGTCACCTGTTCATCGTAGGTCCTGTTCACATGGATGGCCTTGGAGCGGGCAAAACTCTTCCTTAGCTCTTTCTGAGAAGCTCTCCGCTGCAGGCTCCCATTGCCCCGGGTGCCACTGGCCCAACTTGGACTCAGGGGAACCCCACCACAGTCCCCACCACCAGGAGTGGGTTGGCTGTTGGCAGAGCCATTTGGTCCAGTGCTACCACCAACCGTATTGCTGGTTCTGCCACCGGCGTGAGCCAAGTTGCCGGTGCCAGCCAGAGCAGGCCTTGGGCCTGAAGCCCCCTGACCCTGACTGTGTCTCTGCAGCCACTTCTCCACCATCTCCTGCTTCCCCTTCCGCATCAAGTAATCTTCGAACAACTCTGGGTGCCTATCCAGGAAAGTTTCCACTTCCCCGAAGTCCAGACGGGAGGCTGTCATGATCCAGGCACCGCTTGCCTCTCTACACTTGGACCAAACGTTGACCTGCCCGGAGGCCTCTAGCTGTTCCTGCACATGTTTCCCGCACCAGCGTTCCCAGCTCGGTACCACCTCCCCTGTCAGCCGGAGGTTGTTCCCAGGAGTGGAATCCCAGCTTGGAGATGCCCTGTCCTCCTTGGGCTCTGAGTGGTTGGCACCAACCCCACCCCCACTCGTCCTGCTACTCCTGCTCCGCACAGGTGCCGGGCCCTGAGCAGCTGCCGCAGCCACCGCTCCTGTCGCGGAAACTCGGGCTGCCGCTGCTCTCGCGCTGGCTGCCGCCGCCGCTCTGCTGCCGCTGTAACCGGCTGAGTGGACCACTGTGAAAGGGAGGTAGGGCAGGACACGCCCCTGAGTGAGGCACCGAGCCTGGAGGGAGGAGAGAAGGGGAGGAGGCAGTCTGGGACGCCAGACCAGCCAAAGTCCACGGCCCAGGATGCCAGGCGGTTCCTGGAAGAGTCCCTGGGCGGCCAGAATCCACTCCTGAGAACACGATCGACTCCTTATTGGAACACGATTAGAAGGGGGAAAGGCACCTAACTCCTTCCCCCTCCTTCCCTCCTTACCTTCCCAGCCCTCTCATTCCCCGCCCCTTAATCCTTCAGCGCTTCAGGGAGGCCCCTGTGGAGCTCAGTGGGAACCTGAGTACGAAGAAGTGTTGATGTTTTTTGCAGAGATCAGAACCCAGAAGCGGACCCTGCAGAAATGAGGATGCTCCAAGACAGTTATTTTTCTGGGATGAGGCTGTAGACTGTGGGTTCCCAGGATTCCTGGGACTGCCCAGCACCTTGTGGATGTTCAGTAAATATTAATGGAACTGAATTTCCCTGAAATTAGCAAATGAAGTTCTCCGTGTGAGAAATTCATGACTTTAACCAAATTTCCATGAATTTGGGAGGTGGGGGGGATGGAGTTGAGTAGAGGGATAGAGTTACAGTTACTTGGATTGGGAAGACCTGCCTAGCAGGGACTTTTAGCAAAATGGACTTGAGAGGCTTAGGGGCTTTCTTTCTAGCCAGTTCTGCACACTGGATAGTTTCTCTTTCTTTCATGAATGACTTGCCATCTCCTTCTTTCTCCACTCACTCTCACAAGACCACTAATGCTTTCTTTATTTTCAATGTCCTGGAACTTATGTGTAAAGGTGTCTTCTTTATGGGATGTCTCTTTTCCTGCTCTGGGGATGCTTTGGATATGCTAGTCAGGCTGAAAGTAATATCAGGTTTCCCCTGGGCCTTTCTAAATCTAGTGGTTAATCTAGGTGTTTAGTCAGAAAAAAAGGAACAGGCTTATGACACTTTCTTGAAGTCCAGGGGTCCTCTTCTGTGGAAAACGAATGCAGGTGAAGAACGTGGGGCAGCAGGACAATCCAGGAGTGCTCCTACAGAATGACAGCAATGCAGGTAATAGAAAGGGCTGCAGAGATGCATGTCAAGACTTGTGCAGGCTTAAAATCACCACACTACAGTGATATAGCCACATCAATGTTTATAGCAGCTTAATTCACAATAGCTAAGTTACAGAACCAACCTAGGTGCCCTTCAACAGGTGAATGGAGAAAGAAAATGTGGAATATATACACAATGGAATATTATTCAGCTATTTAAAAAGAATATTTTATGACTTTTGCTGGCAAATGGATGGATGTGGAGACTATCATATGAAGTGAAATAAACCAATCCCCAAAACCCAAAGATCCAATGTTCCCTTTGATATATGGATGCTTACATACAAAAAGGTGAGGGGAGGGAAGAAGTTCATTGGATTAGACAAAGGGGAATGAAGGGAAGGGAGGGAGGATAGAAATAGGAAAGACTGTAGAATGAATCAAACATAACTTTCCTCTGTTCATATATGAATATACCACCAGTGAAATTCCACATCATGTTCAACCACAAGAATGGAATCCTAATTAGAATAACTTATACTCCGTGTATGTATAATATGTCAAAATACACTACAGGGGCTGGAGTGTGAGGCATGTGTGAGGCAGTGGGTTTGATTCTCAGCACCACATATAAATAAATTAATAAACTAATAAATTAAATAAAAGGTCCATTGACAACTAAAAATATGCTACTATCATATATATCTAAAAATAATAAATAATAATAATATAAAGGAACAAAAAACCAATAAATCAGTAACTCTTAGGGTCAGTGCAGCAACAAGCAGTCTGTGCTTTGCATTTTAAAATTCTAAAACCACATTATTAGTATTTCCCATGTTGTTAAACATTCTTCTAAAACTTAACTTTCAGTGACTATTGTGTTTCATCCATATTATATTCCACATAAAATATACTCTTATTATAATTTTTGATATCATAAATAACAAAATCCTTACACATGGCAACCATCAACAAGTGTCTTCCATAGTAACACTTACTTCTAGAAGTTGTCCTGAGAGCTCTGAAGACAAGCTCTATTGAGCACTTGCTATAGATTAATCAGTTGAACTTATTAATTTAACCATCTCAACAGATGAATGAAGTGTGAACTTATCCCATGTTAAAGATGGGAAAACTCTGAAAAGTTGAGTAACTTGACCCAAGGCACACAGATCTGGACTGTGGGTCTACCTAGTTTGGCTCCAGAATGAGACACACTCGTAGCCACATTATGAACTGTCTCCCAGCTATGTCAGCTGAGTTCTATCTGTGCCAGAATTTGTACCAGTAATGGGAATGCAGGGTTGAGATAGAATGTCCTCTAAACATTCCTCTGATAGCACTGAAAGGAGCAGAGGAAGGAGGAAGAGAGCACTTGTTTGAAATTTCTGAATTTCCCAGCTACAGCAGCATGGTAAAAGACATGGCCTTGGAACTGGGACACAGTATGCATGAAACAAAAGACCGCCTTTTAAGGCACTTACATTATGTGGGAAAATCAACCATAAGATAAATAGAGAGTAACAGAATGTTCATGATAAATGCTATGAAGAAAAATGAAACATGGCAAAAGATTAGATAAGGGGATGAGCTAGTGAAAGAGCCTTTCTGAGGAAGGGATACCCAAGCACAGATCTGACAGAAATGAATGAATGACCTGTGAGGATATCTGGAGTAAAAGCATACTAGGTAAAGGAAGCCAGTGCTAAAGTTGTGACATGTAACACACTTGTGGAGTATCTGAGAGCTACAGGGAGAACAGCTAGGAGACAATGAACCAAGCATAGATTATTGGTAGTTTGGAGCTGATGGCAGCCAAGAAGGTGAACAGTGACCAAAAATTAAATGAAGGAAAAAGTGCTTAGCACAATGCCTGGCACATAGAAAGTACTTAATAAATATTGACTGTTATTATTCTCCTAAAGTAATAGTATGGGAAATGTCACTGCATGGGATCACATCGCTAGTCAATGGAGTAAACCAAGAGTAAAGATGGTTAGTAGCGTGTTGGAACTGGCTCATAAGTACTCACAAGAGCTTATTTTAGCATCTCTTTCTGATTATGTGTTCAGTCACATCATGTAGCTTGCAATCAACCAAAATGGAAATGTTTTATCATGGAAATCTACAGAAGTTCCAAGTCATGTGATATTTTTGAAAAAACAGATTACTTGTTGTTCAACTGTTATTATTATTCGGTGGGAACAATCTATCAGTTAGAAAAGGATACCAGGCCCAGAAGGTGTAGTATACCCATACAATGAAACATTATTCAGCCATAAAAAGGAATGAAATACTGATACATGCTACAATTTGGATGAACCTCAAAAACATGAAAGTCATGTTTTTTGTTGTTGGTTTGTTGTTGTAGTTGGTGCCGGTGGTGGTGGTAGTGGGTTTTGTTTGTTTGTTTGCTTGCTTGTTTTTTGGTACCAGGGACAAAAAGCAGGAACATTTAACCACTGAGCAACATATCCATTCCTTTTTTGTATTTTATTTAAAAAGAGAGTCTCATTGAGTTGCTTAGGGCCTTGCTAAGTTGCTGAGGCTGCCTTTGAACTCTCTATCCTCCTGCCTCAGCCTCTTAAGCTGCTGGGATTATAAGTGTGCATATGCCACCATGCCTGGCATAAGTAATGTTTTTATGTCACTCACAAAAGACCACATTTTGTAGCATGTCATTTATATGAAATTTGAGAATAGGCAAATCCACTGAGACAGAAAATATATTACTTTCTAGATGGAGAGGAAGGAGATTGACTACTAAAGGGTGTAGGTTTTGGTGGGGGGGTGGCTGAGGTGATGAAAATGTTCTAAAACTGATTGTGATGATGGTTATACAATATGTGAATATGTTAAAGTTCATTAATTTGTACACTTCAAAAAGAGAATAAGAGGGTATGTGAATTATATTTCAATGAAGCTGTTACAAAACAACAACAAAAACCACTTACTAGCATAATACTAGTCAGAGTACAGCAGCACTGTACTGGATGGAGGCAAGAAAAGCAGTGAGCATCCCCAGGGGAGGGAGGAAAATGGATCAGCCCTGGGCTGCCTGGAAACAGAAGGTTTAATAGACGACATTTCCATGTATTCATTATACAAGCAGTTGTTTAGCACTTATTTATTATGTGCCAGGCTCTGGAGACAAAAGACCAAAACAAACCCTCTGCTTTTGATTGAGGACTTCAGTCCACAGTAAGGACAGAAAGTGGAAGAATACTGGGAAGTGTGGAAAAAGCAATGGAAGAGACATGTAGGGAAATGAATGTGGAATTTCTGGCTTGGTTCTGAAGTCGTGCTTCCTGCTTGGTACATGAGGTGACTAAAGGAGTTAGTGGTTGGAGAAAAGAATGAGAAGGTGACATGGGACACACTTAAGATAGTCCAGAGGGCTGTGATAGAAGACTGTATAATAAGATTGTGTAGGTATGGCTCCAATTACCATTTCCTATTTTTTCTCGATCTGTAGAATGGTGTGTATTAGTCATACTCCCAACAAGAGAGCAAAAACATTCAACTTGAAGTAATTCCAAGAGGGTTCATTTATAAAGGGACTAATTAAAAGGGTATAGATAAACCACAGGGATAGTAAAGAAACTTGGGGCTTGACTCACAGCATCATAGAAGTTCCCACCTCCAGGACTGATTGAAGGAAAGAGGGAAAGGATACCATGTGGTGACAATGACCTGGAAGGGAGCAGTGCTGGTCTGTCAGAGGACATTGGCAGGTGAAGCAGGTGAAGGAGGGATATCAGCAATAAACACCTTGAATTTATTTTCCTCCCTCCCTCCTATCAGTGACCAGAAGCTAAAAATGTTGGAGGCTGTTGATGGAATCCATATAGTCATCCTACCTGGGCAGAAAGTAGGAGAGAGAAAGGAGGATCTGTGTAAGGTCTAGAGAATCAAATGGAAAACACTTGACCCAAAATGGAACCTTGAAAAAGTCATTTTAGGAAATGGAATTAAGATATATCTCCCCTTAGGAAATATGACTGCAAAGAATTTTCTGTGTAATTCTGCCCTCTTCTGCTCATCAACTAATTCAATCAAAACTATTACAATACACTCTACAACAGTTGCAGACTACAGAACCCTCTCATAGGTACAAACTACCATATCTGAAGTGGTATATTATTAAAATAGATATGATATTATGAAGATATTGTGCAGTCAACAGAATCCCTTAGAACCCTATCCTACTTGAAAAGGTATGATATTGTGAAGACAAATGAGTCAGCTCAAAGAAAAAGCTCTGTAGACTCAATGCTAACTGTGGCTGAGGCTGCTTAGTTCTCCTCTGAGAAGCTGAGTTCTACATGGTGTCTCATTCCCCAGGCCTGCTTTACATGGCTTCTCTCTCCAGGAGGATAGCCTTTCCTTTCTTACAATGTGACAGTTGGTTTCCAAGAGGGAGTATGCCAATTTTTTTTGTCAAAACCAATTGTATAGGCCAGTGCAGAATCAAGAGAAGGATGGACAAGGGTGTGAATACTCCCAGGTGTGGTTCACTGGGAGCCACTCACCTACTAGCTGACCATAAGCTTTCTACTGAATCCCAGACCCATTTTTCCCACTGCTATATTTGCTCCTAAATGTCACAGATATCTCAAATTTATCTTCTCCAATATTACTAACTCCTCCCTGCCTTCAATCACTCAGTTCTGTATATTTCTCTTTGACTCCAGATCTCTTCTCCAAACCTACAGTCCCTAATTCAAGCCTTCATTATCTGTCCATTCTCTGAGATTTTTTTTTTTTTTTTTTTTTTTTTTTTGGTGGTGCTGGGGTTGAACCCAGGGCCTTGTGCATGCAAGGCAAGCACTCTACCAACTAAGCCATATCCCTATTTCTGTCCATTCTCTACCATCCAGTATTGTCGCCACATAACAAGCATAATAATAGCAGAGCCTTGTTTATAAATGTTATATAAATGTTATATTTATAGGATTAAATCCTTGCCAAAAGACATGTAATAGGTGAGTGGCAGTCCCCTAAAAGATATACCAATCCAGAATCTGTGAATGTGATCTTATTTGGAAAGGGTATCTTTGAAGACATAACTAAGTTAAGGATTCAAGATAAGATCATCCTGGATTCAGGATGAGCCTTAAATACAATGATACTTTCCTTATATATAAGCGAAGACACAGAACACACAGAGGAGAAAGCACTGTGAAGGTAAAAGTAGAGGTTGATGTGTCTACAAGCCAAGGAATGGCAAGAATTTCTGGAAGTCACTACAAGCTAGGAGAGGGGCATGAAATGGATTTTCTCTGAGTCTCAGGTTGGGGGTGGGGAGAAATCAACCTGCCCAACACCTTGATTTTGGAGTTCTGGCCCCTAGAATTGCCAGAGAATACATTTCTATTGTTTCAATTCACCAATTTTGTGATAGTTTGTTGTAGCAATCCTAAGAAACTAATACCAGACCCATCATCACTGCATCTCCATTTTGTCTCTATTTTCATCTGCTGCCAAAAAGGGTGTGTAATCCCAGTGAGGCAAGAGCATCACAAGTCTCAGCAACTTAGAGAGCTCTGTCTCAAAAGAAAAAATATAATAAGTGCTATGGATGTTGCTCAGTGGTTAAGTGCTCCTGGGTTCACTGTTCAATCCCCAGTTACCCGCCCCCCAAAAAAAGCTTCCTTTTCTTCTGAGCATTGTCCTGAAATATCCTTCCTTCCTTCCCTGCCTCTCACACTACTCTTTGCCATTTGGACCTATTTGACATGTTATATGCTCTGTGAAGTGTTTCCTGCTTCTACATTAAAAAGCTGTGCTTTGTCCTCCTTTCCCATATTTTGCTCAAATTGCTGTTAGAAATTATTTAATGCTTGGTATTTACTCAATCCCACATGATGCACATAATTATCAGGTTTTAAAAGTGTTTACATTAAAGCACATTTTAGTATTCATCTCTTTTTTAATTTAGAAATTAAAGCTGCTCTGAGCAATAAACCCACCTGTATTTATAACTATATTCAATATTAATAACTACATGAAAGACAAGTTTTTAAAATTTGAAACATATCTAGGTGAACAATAATGACCCATTCAGTTA
This sequence comes from Callospermophilus lateralis, assembly GCF_048772815.1. NCBI lineage: Eukaryota > Metazoa > Chordata > Mammalia > Rodentia > Sciuridae > Callospermophilus > Callospermophilus lateralis. The sequence continues at coordinate 53,594,268 of NC_135313.1, read as the reverse complement.
CAGAAAAATAAGCTTCATTATTATTCCATGAATATTTTAGATATTATTTTCTTTTAAAGTGAATAGACAATTTGATCTCAGAAAAATTGGCAACAAAGTATCTTGTTGAAGAACAATTTGTTGATGACATACATCTATTGGCTTTTAATTGTTAAAAATACTTTCTGTATTTTTAAAGACTCAAACAGTTGAATAAAGGACAAATTCGATATTTTTTAAATCCCTTGAGTCTTCATAAAAGTAACTTTACTAAAAATATAATCATTGTGTAATGATCATCATCTTCTAGCTACGGAGATAGGACATTATATTTAAGTACAATTGATAATACAAGATACCATGGATGGAATGTGACACTCAAGGAAATCTATAAAAGAAACCAGAAGTGTTCTTGGATACCATGCAAAATGGTTTATACGTAATAGTAATCCACAACTAGTCTTAAGAATATAGACTTACAAATAGAACAAAAGGAAGAAAATTGGAGGGAAAAAATCAACAACAGATCTTAATTTAGGCCTTAATTTAGAAAAGTAATATATAAGAAGAACAGAAATAAATGTTAAACACTGGTGCCTCTCTTCTTAATTACCATGACTTCATTCAAAATCAAAAATAACGGCTTAGGGCTGGGGTTGTGGCTCAGTAGTACAGCGCTTGCCTGGCATGTGTGAGACACTGGGTTTGATCCTCAGCACCACATTAAATAATAAATAATTAAAGTTATATCCAACTACAAATAAAATTTTTTTTTAAAAAATGGCTCACAGGAAAGATTTTATAAACATAGGATATAAATGCCTTATCATTTAAAAGACAGTCTCCATTTGTCTCATGTGTTATTTATGACTTGATTCAAAGATGAAATATTACTCCCAAGAGTAACTTTCACAGAAACTAATAACAAAAACAAACATGTCTACTGTTTCATTTTTTGAGTGAGCATGATAAATGAGAGATTAACACAAAGCCAAGAACTTCTACTTTCAAATAAGCATTTTAAAAAATATACAAGTTACTCAAAACATTTATAATGTTTTAATGACAGAATTTACCTTTCCTGAATAAATACATCAAAATTAAAGATAGTTTTAACCTTGAGAAACTACAAATCTCTCATCAAATCTTACTAATGTGGAATATAATGTAGAATAGTAGCTAACATATTAGTTATCATTCTAGAAACTCTTAATTAATCACTATGTATTACAAGAACAGTCCTGTATATTATGGAACCTGTACATCCAATATAGAACCTGATGCTAGTACTTCTCCTGAAAGATTTTCTCACTATGTAACTTACTTTCTAATGAGACCTTTGTATGTGCTGAAAAATTTTCTTTACCACCAAAACCAATCTATATCAACATTACAACGGAAAAATAAACCTATCAATTGGGCAAATTATTAAATTCATGGTACAATATAGTCATAAGATAAAGCCATGGCGTATGCCAATGAAGTGAGATCATATACTCCCCTGTAAGGAGGAATGGCAAGTTACATGACAGTAGTATGTCATTTTTTTAGAGGGAAGAAGGTGGTATATAGTCGAAAACAAAATGCCATGTATCACAAATATGTATATGCCTTTTCCTTTCCTCATATTTTCATTTCATAGAGTCTCATTGTTCTTTGATTTGCCCAGTTCCCTGACAGATCATAGTCTAGGTGTCAACTTTGCTGTTTTCTCATTTCTGGTTTCTATACTTGCCTACAGCCTGCCTTCTCCCATGTCAGGCTTGGTCATATCTGCATTCTGGCTTGTCACATTATTAATTTTGCTCTCACTATCCCTGTTTTCCCATTATTTCTCTATGATATGTGAGGAAAACAATTATACCATCATAAAATTCCATTTTAGATTAACTATAGGCTAATGGTCAAATTACTGTTCAACTTTACATAAAGCATGAAATAATTGGGCAATAGAGATTCTTTGATAATGAGGACAAGAAGAATCTTTACCAGTATATCTGAGAATCTCAGTCAAGATTGTCATTAGAGGTTAAATTCTGATTTAGAAAAGAAAGTTATATATTTTGTAATTCTGGATAGAATAAGCACAGTTTTCTTTAAGTGTTAAAAACTGATTATATATTTTAATATTTTTGAAGGTGTTATTTGTTCTCACATAGAAGGATGTCTATAATACACTTAAAAAATTTTAGTTTTTGATAGACCTTTATTTTATTTATTTACATGTGGTGCTGAGAATCAAACCCAGTGCCTCACTCATGCCAGGCAAGTGTGCTTCCACTGAGCCCCAGCCTCAGCCACATAATACACTTTTGAGTAAAGAAAGCAAATACATGATCACTTTTACAGAATGGTTCAATTTTATGTTTTTTCCCTACACACACACACAGCCTACATTCTATGTAAATGAGAAATAAATGTTTTCTTTTTTTCAAGACCCTGTTACTATTGTAAAGTGAGTCAATACGGAAATTGGTACCTATAAGTGATATGCATCTACAACTGAAATATGTAGTCCTATCTTCAACACCAAACAAAAGGCACAAAAAACTGTTATCAGAAGCTAGAAAATGGTAACCCATGTTATGCAAGAATAAAATATTTGGTGTAAACGTCACCTCCAATAACTTGAATGACAGGTAATAAATCTAATGAGCTTTTGACTTCCAGGTGTAAATACCTGGAAGCATAGTTTATTGAGGGCATCTTTAGACATCAGATACCACAATACACAATAAATATTTATTGAATAAACTAATTAATGAATAGCCTCCCACTGTAGCTGGCCACATTCTTCTTATGGCAGAGATGAGCAAATGTCTTTATTTTCCACCTTTATATTCATTTCAAACATAATACAGTCATAGTTTTCACATACTATCTTAAATACCATACCAAAAAAAATAATTAACCAAAAAGGAGCCTCTGGGATGGATTAATACAGGAAGATTTTGATTCTATATGATTATTGCAAGTTTTTTTTAAATAGAACAGAAAATTAAATGTGAGGAAGTAGGGAGATGGGTGATGGTAAGTTAATGTATGCACCTTAGATAGTCTGTGGATTGAGTCAGAACCCCACATAAATGTAGGGGAATCAGCCAGGAATGGTGGCTTATGCCTGTTATCTCAGCTACTCAAGAGGCTAAAATGGGAGGATTGCTGAGCAAGGTCCTGTCTCTAAAAAGTTGGAAAATCAGATGCTGGGGAATCGGGTCCCAGATTCCAGCCTCAGTTTTGAGGACTAACACTAACTAGATATTTAATTTTGGAAATGCCTCTGGGCCTCAGTTTTTTCATTTTTAAAATGAGAATATGGCAACCATCAGTTCTCAATGTTTTTTCAGCCTCTGTATCCTTTGTTCCAAAGAAGTTTTACATGTCAGGGGTGAGGAGGAAAGATATGGGGGCAGTAAGGAGGGTGTCTCACCCTTCCTTGGTCAGAATGTTTTTTTTTAAATATTGAATTTTCGTTGGAGGTAGACTTCTTTTAAACAAATGGTTCTGTAAATAAAATATGTTAGAAAATAGATCTAGCCCAAATTGCTCCTTCATGTGCCATTTTAAAGATGAGGAAATAGTACCCCTTTGTGCAGCCCACTTAGCCTTTTTCTGTGCCTATTATCAGCTTTTGTATCCTGAAGCAACCTCCCATTCCCCATGGTAGTGCTCTTTCCAACCTGCCCTACTCTTATAGGCCCTACTTTGTGGGGAATGAGGAATTCAAGCTGAAGAACTACAGGAAATTGTGATTTCAAGCTCACAAGTGGATGATAATGATCACCAAGTGAAAAATGCAGAGATAACAACTTGATTCTAAATCCCTACCTATGTTAATATTTTAGGTATTGAGGAGGGAGGATAAGGAAAAACACACTCTCCAAACTATGCTGTATTATATACATCTTGTAGGATACAAGGGTTCAATTCAAAAAGCTACTCTTCTTAAAAAATAAATGGTATGTTGTTTCCTACAAGAACTACTGTCTAGAGCTTTATATCTGGGAAGTACTTTACTTGCTAGTGTAAAAATCTAAAAAAGAATGCAGTTCTAACAATGTTCTACTGCTTTCTGAAGAATTCTCTCTGTTCCTTCCATAACATACAAACAATTGAGAAGTTAATTAATCTCATATTCTGACTTTAATTAATTAAAACATTTTATTCTTCCAGATCCTTGTCAAGATGTATATTAGAATTGCCAAAACTAAAAATAATAAACATTTTTCTACAATTGTCCAACAGTTTGCAATATTTTAAAATATATTTTTGTTGATATGACAGCATAACATTTCCTCATCACCGGAAATGTTGTCTTCTTGTTCCTGTTAATGATGTTATAAAACCAAGATACTTATATTTTTAGATTTCATCATCAAAGAAATCTGTACTCTTATTAACATGAATCGTTTTCCTACTCAATATTGCATCCAAGTTTAGGAGATATTGGCACACTTTAATAACTTGATGATTTTAGATCTTAGTAAACTTATTGTTTCCTTTACTCTATAAGGACATACCTAATTTAGGTTGAAAAGCATTTAGGTGTAACTGTCTCACAGGTTTTTATCATTCACAAAATAGGTGTTGTTGTATAGATATGGTTCCTGTATCAGAGTTTGACCAGGGAAGCAGGACCACTCTGGGTGACATGAACAGGGACTTATTATAGGGATTATATCTTATAGTTGAAGGAAGGCTGGGAAGAAAATGATTCAGAAGGGGATGGCTAATGGATCAGAGAAATCACTATGACCACAAAGGAAAGCTGGTGAAGAAGACTACAGAAGATTTTTGGTGTTAAAGAAAGTTATTCTGGGGGCTGGAGTTGTGGCTCAGTGGCAGAGTGCTTACCTAGTATGTGTGAGGCACTGGGTTGGAGTCTCAGTACCACATATAAATAAATAAAGGTCCATCAACAACTAATAAAAATATTTTTAAAAAAGAAAGTTATTCTGACACTTGTTAAAGATAGCAAGGAAGATCTTATTGAAGAAGGGACTACTGAAAACAGGATTTTTTGAAGGGGAAAAAGATCAAGCTCAACTATAAATACAAAAATACAAGTGGGGATTTACAGTCAAGAAGCATCTTATGAGTGAATGAAAAAATACTATGAGGAAACATTGGGGTATGGCAATGCTGGATAAAACATTCTGATAAGATTCTTGCTGAATGCAGGTCAAGGTGATCAGGTACCAAGAGTGAGGATTTAGCAGGAGTTTTGCTAAAACTGAACTAAGTGGGCCAAGGACAGAGGGCCTGGTCAAGAAAAGGTCTTAGGGAAACCTGACTTCAGTTTGATCAAAGTAGACTCTTTGTTATTGGTTTTGCATCCAGTGATGGGTTTAAGGTTGTTATACATCTACATGGCAGATAATTGGTAAGAAAAGATACAAAACAGGGAGAGCAAGGACAAACCTGACAGCCAGTACCTGTGTTGTCTGTTTCTCATCATTTCAAACCTAGATGATATGGACAACCCAAAGAAGCTGAGCCCTTCCCCCCATCTACCACCCCAAAACAACACATACCCCTGAGCTAAAACTTCAGTGAAGTTAAAAGACAAGGTCTGGCAAAAATTGGAGGAGTTCCTGCTCCCTGCTACACATACACACGCAACAGAACCAAAAAATTTTTGACAAGTGTGAGCTATCCTTGGGACCCTGAACTAACCTTCCAAATGTAAAAGTTTTTACTCTGTTTCCCAAATCTTAGGTAAATTCCTCTTATGACCAGCCCTAACCGGAACCATGCAGAGAATTCTGAGAAATGCAATTCTACTATCACTAAATTGGCACAGAATAAAATCACCACAATATCTAGAAGTTACTTCATATGCATTGATCCTAAAACAAACTTAAGCCTCTGAGATAACACATTCAATAATAAATCCTATCATAATACTGATCTAATTACTGAATTCATTTGCAATTTTTCCTCCAACTTTTCTAATACAAGAAACACTGCTACCAGCAGAGGTACCTATTTCACTCTTACTAAAAATAAATATAAATTTAATTCAATGCATTATCACTAACCAAGCAATTTTTAAAATGGAAATTCAATTAATACTTTCCTATTTCCACCCAATTGCCTTTCATCATCTCAGCTTTCCTCATACTAGCTTCTTTTTACTTCCCCTAACTAAAAATATTTGAACTCTGAACATGAGGTTCTTTTATTCCTTCCTGCAATGTGGCTTTTATTAATGAATGCCAAGTCCATCTGTCAGGTTGCATAAATCTGAACTGTAATTATGAATGTGAATTGAGTTCAACTTCTTTCCCACAGAGTTTTTAGGCCTCATGTAAGTTGGGATACGAGTTATGTCACCTAATTCTACATCTTTGCAAACCCAGCTCTGCTCTGAGTACACTCTTGGAGTCCCTGCAGATGTCTCAGCTCTCATCAGAAAATTCCTCCAGGGAGAGAGTAACAAGCTCAGCTTTGCCTGAAGCCTTTCTTGGCCCCCAGAGACACTTTTTTATACAATACTGACACTGGGCTCCAAGAGTAGTATATTTTCTCCCACTTGCCAGAAGTTTTAAGAGTACATCTGAGCACCAAGCATATTAAATGGAATCTTCTGGAAAGTAGTGCTTTTCAACTATATTCCCCTCCTCTGAGAACTTCCGGTTTAGGATGACTTCACAGTAGTAGTGTCTACTATAAATTGACTAATTAATATATTATTATACTATGATAATGGTAAAAGGTTACCAGGCACTGGAGTGAAAAACCCAAGTTTTGGCTTTGGCATCACACTTGTCTATGTCTCACTACAGAAGGTATAACCTCACAGGATTATTGTAAAGTGTAAATGAGATAACAGATGTCTTCTCTGCACCCAAAAATGACCCCCCAACAATCATCTTCCCACCTCTTTGGGTTAAAAGCAGTTTACTTTTGTCACTATGTGGGTGACAGAGTACTTCCTGGCTGCTTCAGGGGCTGCCTCACAGTGCACAGAGCTCTGTTCCTTTCCATATAGGCCCTGCTGTAGATCTGCCTCACCAGGTCTCACTCTTATAGTGAGATGGGGGTTCTTTCCACACTTAAGAAGAGGGTTTGGGGGAGCTGGGGTTGTGGTTCAGCAGTAGAGCACTTGCCTCACATGTGTGAGGCACTGGGTTCGATCCTCAGCACCACATAAAAATAAATAAACAAAATACAGGTATTGTGTCCATCTACAACAACAAAATTAAAAAAAAAAAACATAGAAAAGGGTTTGGGTTTTTTTTTCCTCCCTCATTCTCTTACAAGGCTCCCTTCTATCCCTCCCTGACATCCATCCAGTTTTATACTGCTCAGGATTAGCAGGGTATCATTAAAATATGAATTAAAAAATATTACATGTTAGATGGCATGTTTATTAAAATGCTTCTCTCCTTCCCTCCAGGTCAAATTTTATTCATCCAGATTGATGATTTGCTTCTCTTTTTTTCTAAACGTACTCTTAAAGTAAGATCAACTATTTGACTTTCTTTTCCCTACTTTTTCCCTTAAGTTACTTTGAGTATTGTTTATAATAAAAGGTAAACACATAACCAAACTCAGCTTAATGAAAATTAAAGCTAATGTCTATTATATCTACATTCAAATTACAGAGAAATAAGTATGTGGAAGCTATCTCCATCACCTGCAGCAGTTGCTAGGCTTATAAAATATGTTGTACATGCAGGTACTACGGAAACCCAGTAGATTTCAGTTTCCTTCCCTCTCCTCCTCCTTCCTGACTATCACTGAGCAGACAAAAGTAAGTTTGGGTTTATAAGGGCATCTGATCAAATTACACATAATCAAAAACAACAACCTTTATTTTTAAACATTAAACTTATTACAGGCTTATCAAGAATGATCAAATATGACTTCTTTAAATGTACAATATTTAAATTGATACTTTTTAAGTTGCAATAGTATTTCAGGAAGAGGTTGCCTGTTTCAAATACTGAATAAGATCTTCTCTCTCACTCTTCTTTTTAAGACCAGCAAAGACCATTTTAGTTCCAGGGATATATTTCTTTGGGTTCTCCAAATATTCCATCAAAGTGTCTTCTCCCCAGACAACACCTATAAAATTGAAAATAAGTTTTTAAGTTTGTATAGTTACATTTGTAGGGCTTGTTTTCTAATGTGATACACATGTGAATAAAAGTTTATATTCTGACCAGACAGAAGACTTTTTTTTTTATTGGTTGTTTAAAATCCTACAAAGCTCTTGACATATCATATTTCATACATTATCATATATTAGCTTCAAGTGAGTTATGAACTCCCTTTTTTACCCCAAGTACAGATTGCAGAATCACATGGGTTACACATCCACATTTTTACATAATGCCATATTAGTAACTGTTGTATTCTGCTACCTTTCCTATCCTCTACTATCCCCCCTCCCCTCCGCCCTCTCGTCGGACAGAAGACTTTTAACTAAGAATATGTATAGATTCTGACTTAGAAAAACATTACAAAATTAGACTCCACTCTTTGCCTTCTCTATAGAAATCCATAGTCACAAGTTATTTAGGATTATCCAAAATAAATCAATGAGCTATCACCCCACACACATTGTGCCTAAGTAGTAACTCATCCTCCTATAATCCCACATCCTTTTAGAGAAGACCTTAAAGATCATTTAATCTAGTCTTTTATTATTCAGATGAGTAAATGATGACCCAAAGAGAGGAAAGTATTTTCCCTTAAAATGACAAGCCTGCTTGGAGTCAAGAATTTATAACTATTAACTTATATTTTCATGTTCTTTCATCAGTCAATCAAACCAAGTTCCTTTTGTCCACATTCCCATCAAAATCTGACTCAGAAATCCAGAATCAAGATGACAAGGAAGGCTGCCTTTTTCCCTTCTAAAACCAGTCAAAACATAGATAAAGAGAAACACTAATGCTAACTCTATTTTTGATAAAACTTTTCAGGAAGCATCTATAACCCCAAACTTGATATAATTAGAAGACCACCAAGGATATGAAACATGGACCAAAGATAGAAGACAATGTTACTAATGATCTAGGGTGAAGAAGAGTTCCTCAAAGTAGGTGACACATCCTAAAGGGCAAAGTTATAACCCCATTTTGGTTCAGAAAGAATACAGTGTATCAGTTGGACATAAAAGTTTCCTTAAATTCAGTTTGACATCATGGAGGTCAGGGGAGCCATAATTAAAGAAGAAAACAGAGACATGCCTTCTTTGAAAGAAGGATCTCAACATGTTATAGGATAGGTTTTCAATTTTATAGGATAAAAGAGAAACTACAGGAGTTGCATAGCCCTCTGTCAGGTGAAAAAAAGGACCAAATAACACCATCACCAAAATATACCTACAAATACTCAAATATATATATACACATCTCTAACATATAACTGTGGGGAAAGAAGAACTAACTGGTACACTCAGACCTTCACCCTTACTATACTTCTGCAAACAATTAGTCCAAGAAGATCTGTTCTAATCAAAAGGTGAATAATAATCAAAAAAGAAACAGCATAAGAATGTTGAAAGTACATACACATAACATGTATGCACAAACACATACCACATATAAATACAAAGCAGATATGAATATTTAAAAAGTTAAAAGAAAAATACACATCAGAAATTATAGACATTAAGCAGATGAAAACCATAACTACATTCCCATAGTTTCAAATAAACCATTTTAATTTAATGTGTACTATTTACTAATTTAATTTAATTTATAAATTAAAGGCTCAATGCAGAACTACAAAATGCTCAAGCAAAAAATGATAAAATAGAAAGATTTAAAAGTGACAGCTAACTGAACAGGTGCTGCTGATGGCACAAATGGGCTTGAAAATATTGACAAAAAGAAAATGGAAATAATTAAGCATTTAAAATGATCACTTAGCTTTCAAATCAAAGGAAAAATGATACATATAGAAGACATTTAAACAAAGAAGATCCAAGATTCACACAATGGATAGCCCAAGTATGATTTTTTTAAAAAAATGGATAAAATAAAATTATTAAAACATATAGTTTAAAATTTACATATTTTATTTATTTTTTAAAATTTATTTATTCTAATCCATTATATATGACAGCAGAATGCATTTCAAATCATAGTATACATATAGAACACAGTTTTTCATGTCTCTGATTGTACACAAAGTAGAGTCACCTCATTCATGTCTTCACACATGTACTTGGGGTAATGATGTCCATCTCATTTCACCATCTTTCCTACCCTTCTGTCCCCTCCCATATCCTCCCTCCTACCTAAAGTTCCTCCATTTCTCCCATGCTCCCCCACCCATCCCTATTATGTATCAGCATCCTCATATCTGAGAAAACATTTTTTTGAGGGGAGATTGCCTTACTTCACTTAGCATCATATTCTCCAACTCCATCCATTTACCTGCAAATGCCATGATTTTATTCTCTTTTAATGCTGAGTAATATTCCATTGTGTATATATACCACAGTTTCTTTATCCATTCATTTACTGAAGGGCATCTAGGTTGGTTCCACAATTTAGCTATTATGAATTGTGCTGCTATAAACATTGATGTAGCTGTGTTACTATAGTATGCTGTTTTTAAGTCCTTTGGGTATAAACCAAGGAGTGGGATAGCTGGGTCAAATGGTGATTCCATTCCAAGTTTTCCAAGGATTCTCCATAATGCTTTCCATATTGGTTGCACCAATTTGTTGTCCCACCAGCAATGTATGAGTGTGCTTTTTCCCCACATCCTCGCCAACACTTACTGTTGTTTATATTCTTAATAGCTGCCATTCTGACTGGAGTGGAATAAAATCTTAGAGTAGTTTTTGATTTACATTTCTCTAATTGCTAGAGATGTTGAACATTTTTTCATATATTTTCATTCAGTGTATATCATCTTCTGAGAAGTGTTTGTTCAGGTCCTTTGTCCATTTATTGATTGGGTTTTTTTTTTTTTTTTTGGTGTTAAGATTTTTGAGTTCTTTATATATCCTAGAGATGAGTGTTCTATCTGATGTGCTTGTGGTAAAAATTTGCTCCCAAAATGTAGGCTCTCTATTCACTTCACTAATTGTTTCTTTAGCTTTTTAGTTTGGATCCACCCCACTTATTGATTCTTGATTTTATTTCTTGCGCTACAGGAATCTTATTAAGGAAGTTGGGGCCTAATCCGACACGATGAAGATTTGGGCCTACTTTTTCTTCTATTAGGTGTAGGGTCTCTGGTTTAATTCCTAGGTCCTTGATCCACTTTGAGTTGAGTTTTGTGCATGGTTAGAAATAGGTGCTTAATTCCATTTTGTTGCATATAGATTTCCAGTTTTTTTAGCACCATTTGTTGAAGAGGCTATATATGTTTCTCCAATATATGTTTTTGGTGACTTTGGCTAATATGAGGTAACTGAATTTATGTGGGTTTGTTTCTGTGTCCTCTATTCTGTACCATTGGTCTACAAGTCTATTTTAGTGCCAATACCATGCTGTTTTTGTTACTATTGTTCTCTATTATAGTTTAAGGTCTGGTATAGTGATACCACCTGCTTTACTCTTCTTGCTAAGAATTTCTTTAGCTATTCTGGGTCTCCTATTTTTCTGGATAAATTTCATTAAATCTACTTTTGGTAGTATGGTCATTTTAACAATATTAATTCTGCCTACCAAGAACAAGATGATCTTTCCATTTTCTAAGGTCTTCTTCAATTTCTTTCTTTAGTGTTCTAGCATTCTGTAATTTTCATTGCAGAGGTCTTTCACCTCTTTTTTTAAATTGATTCCCAAGGTTTTTTGTTTTATTTATATATTTTTGAGGCTATTGTAAATGGGGAAGTTTTCCTAGTTTCTCTTCCAGAGGATTTGTCACTGATGTACAAAAATGCCTTTGATTTATGGATGCTGATTTTATATCCTGCTACTTTGTCAAATTCATTTTATAGTTCTAGAAGTTTTCTTGTGGAATTTTTTGGGTCTTCTAGGTATAGAATCATATTGTCAGCAAATAATAATTTGAGTCCTTTTCCTATTCATGTCCCTTTCATTTCTTTCATCTGATTGCTCTGGCTAGAGTTTCAAGAACTATGTTAAATAGTAGTGGTGAAAGAGGGCAGCCCTGTCTTGTTCCAGTTTTTAGAGGAAATGCTTTCAATTTTTCTCCATTTAGAATGATGTTGGCCTGGGGCTTAGCATAGATAGCTTTTACCATGTTGAGATATGTTCCTATTATCCTTAGTTTTTCTAGTGTTTTGAATATGAAGAGGTGCTGTATTTTGTAGAATGCTTTTTCTGCATCTATTGAGAGGATCATGATTCTTATCTTTAAGTCTATTGATGTGATGAATTACATTTATTGATTTCCATATGTTGAAACAACCTTGCATCCCTCGGATGAACCCCACTTGATCATGGTACACTATCTTTTTGATATGTTTTTGTATTCAATTTGCCAGATTTTATTGAGAATTTTTGCATCTATGTTCATTAGAGATATAGGTCTGAAGTTTTCTTTCTATGATGTGTCTTTGTCTGGTTTTGAAATCAGGGTGATATTGGCTCATAGAATGAATCTGAAAGTGTTCCTACTTTTTCTATTTCATGAAATAATTTGAGAAGTATTGGTATTAGTTCTTGTTTGAAGGTCTTGTAGAACTCAGCTGTGTATCCATCTGGTCCTGGGCTTTTTCTTGGTTGGTAAGCTTCTAATGTCATCTTCTATTTCATTGCTTGAAATTGATCTGTTTAACTTGTGTATTCCTGATTTCGTTTGGGCAAATCATATGACTCTAGAAATTTGCCTATTCTTTCAATATATTCTATTTTATTGGAGTACAAATTTTCAAAATAATTTCTAATTATCTTCTGTATCATCATAATATTTCCTTTTTTAATCACAGACATTAGTAATTTGAGTTGTCTTTCTCCTCTTCATTAGCATGGCTAAGGATTATCAATTTTATTAATTTTTTCAAAGGACCAACTTTTTGTTTTGTCAATTTTTTCAATTGATTTTGTTTCAATTTCATTGATTTCAGCTCTGATTTTAATTATTTCCTGTCTTCTACTGCTTTGGTGTTGATTTGTTCTTATTTTTCTAGGGCTTTGAGATATAGTATTAGGTCATTTATTTGTTGACTTTTTCCTCTTTTAAGGAGTGAACTCCATGCAATGAACTTTCCTTAGTACTGCCTTCGTAGTATCACAGAGATTTCAACATGTTGTATCAGGGTTCTCGTTTCCTCTAAGAATTTTTAATCTCTTCTTGGATGTCTTTTGCAACCCATTGTTCATCCAATAACATATTATTTAGTCTCCAGTTGTTGGAGTAGCTTCTATGTTTTATTTTATCATTGATTTCCAGTTTTGTTCCATTATGATTTGATAGAATGCAGGGTAATATCTCTATTTTCTTTTATTTGCTAAGAGTTGCTTTGTGGCATAATATATTGTCTATTTTAGGAAAAGATGTATGTGTTGCTGAGAAGAAACTGTATTCACTCACTGATGGATGAAATATTCTATATATATCAGTTATATCTAAGTTACTGATTATTGAGTTCTATAGTTTCTTTGTTTAGCTTGTTTGGAAGATCTATCCAGTGGTGAAAGAGGTGCATTAAAGTCACACAAAATTATTGTGTTGTGGTCTATTTGACTTTTGAACTCCATAAGAGTTTGTTTTATGAACGTAAATGCTCCATTGTTTGGGGCATCTATATTTATAATTGTTATGTCTTACTGATGTATGGTTCCCTTAAGCAGTATGAATTGTCTTTCTTTATCCCTTTTGATTAACTTTGGCTTGAGGTCTACTTTATTTGATTTGAAGATGGAGACCCCTGCTTGTCTCCACAGTCCATATGAGAGGTATATTTTTTCCCAACCTTTCACCTTCAGTCTATGGATGTCTTTTCCTATGAGATGAGTCTTTTGAAGGCAGCATATTGTTATTTCTTCTTTAAAATCCAATCTGCCAATCTATGTCTTTTGATTGGTGGGTTTAGGCCAATGACATTCAGGGTTATTGTTGAGACATGATTTGTATTCCCAGTCATATTTGTTTATTTTTGGTATTTAACTTGACTTGATTTTTCCTTTGATTAGTAGTATTTCCTTTAGTGTAATACCTCCTTTTGCTGATTTTCATTATTTGTTGTTTTTTGTTTCCTCCTCATGGAATATTTTGCTGAGGATGCTCTGTAGTGCAGGCTTTCTAGTTGTAAATTCTTTTAACTTTTGTTTATCATCAAATCTAAAGCATAATTTTGCTGAATATAAGATTCTTGGTTGGCATCCATTTTTTTTCAGAGGCTGGTACATGCTGTTCCAGGATCTTCTAGCTTTCAGGGTCTGGGTTGAAAAATATGAAGAAATCCTAAATGGTTTCTCCCTAAATATATCTGATTCTTTTCTCTTGTGGCTTTTAAATTTTTCTCCTTATTCTGTATGCTAGACATTTTCATTATAATGTGCCTTGGTGTGAATCTGTTGAGATTTTATATATTTGGTGTCCTAACAGCCTCTTATATTTGATTTTCCAATTCATTATTCATGTTTGGAAATTTTTCTGATATTATTTCATTAAATAGTCAAATTGGCAAAGACAGAAAGTAGAATGGTAATTGCCAGAGATTACTTAATGGGAAAATAATTTCAGTTTGAGAAAATGAAAAAGTTCTGGAGATAAATGGTGGTAATGACCACAAAACAATATGAATATACTTAAAACACAAAGTCATACACTTAAAGATGATTAAAATGATAAATTTTATATTATGCATATTTTATTAAAAACACACAACAAAAGATTATTGTTATTATCATGAATTTTGTAAAACTGTACTCCACACAAATCATGAGACAAAGGGTCTTCTTTAAAATATAAGAATTTCCACATCTTCCTAAAAAAAAGTGAAATTATTTACAACAAAAAATTATATACAGAGAATTCCATGAATGGTGTGACTCTACATCATATAAAACAAAAGAAATAAAAAGTTGTGCTCCATCTGTGTACAATGAATTGAAATGCATTCTGCTGTCATGTATAACTAATTAGAACAAAATTTTAAAAAGATTATACACAGAAAATAAAATATGGTTGATAGTAGCCATAATTTATATTAACATGACTATTGACTTCCTGATTCTTCTTAGTCCTCATTTTATTTTAAATAATCTAATTTAAAATCCTAGTTCAATTAACATAGCAAGCTGCTTATATTATCCTTATTTTATCAATGGAACTAATAAATAATAATATATTCTCAAATAAGTAAAAATAAAAATCGTTACTTGAATAATCTTAGAGATATTTTATTTCTAATTCTTAGATAATGTTAAAACCAAGCCTTTTATATAGCTTTCAACCTTTGACAACAATCTATAATACAAGATGCATTTGAAGTAAATTTTGATATAATTTCAAATCAATGCTAATAAGTAATAAATGCCTTAAAATTTTGGTAGCTACAGGCATAAATATTAGTTTATAACTAGTTTACAAATTAGGAATTCAAAAGTTTGCTATTGTAACAGAATAAAATATTAAAATGATACTACAGCAAAATATTACTTTAAATATTTAAGAGCCATTACAATGGCAAGTAATAAATGTAAATTTTAAAATGATTTATCCAGTAATCTATCAGCTGAAAATCCTATTTCAATAACTGCAATGCAATTCTGATGCTAATTGCTCAGAATCAGCATAGACTCTACAGTACCCAATAAGAATACCCTCACCACAGACACTAGTTGTAAATAATGGGCCACCCACACTTCTCACCAATTGACTACCAATCCAGGAATTCCCACCACCTCCCAAAGTTCAGTAATTTTCTAGACCAACTCACAGAACTCAGGAAAGCACTGTACTTACATTTATAGTTTTATTATGAATGATACAAATTAGGACCAGCTAGATTAAGAAACTCATAGTGCAAAGATTGGGAAGGTCCAAATGTAGTTTCTGAGTCATATTCCTGTGGAATCAGGACTTATCACCCTTCCACATGTGTTCACCAATTAGGAAACTCAATGGGAGCTTCCAGTTATAAGTGCCCAAAGTTTTTAATGAGATTTCATTACATTGGCATGACTGATCACTTATCAGCCACATGACTAAACTCAATCTCCAATCCTCAGTCTTTCCCCAGAGATTAAACTAATATAACCTAGCTCAATGCCCCAATTCTCCAATCACATAGTTGATCTTTCTAGCATAGTCACCTCCATTCTGAAATGATTTATGAACTCATCATATTATCTCAGCATATCTTGGGTCTTGGTCTCAGGGGCCAACAATGATAACAAAGACATTCCTAACACTTAGGAAATTCCAAGGTTTTACATATTCTTGGAAAGGAACTCAGGACCAAAACCAAATTCTTTATTATACAATATTAGTTAACCAGAATTTTTGCACATCTGAATATAATAATATTGTGTTAATAATAACTATGTTGATATTTTAAAAGTACTAAAATATTCTTGGATCAAAGAAGATTATGTGTTACTTTTAGCACAAATAATACAGCATGTTTATTTTAATGTATGAGTGCCTGTGTGAGATATATATATATATATATATATATATATATATATATATAGAGAGAGAGAGAGAGAGAGAGAGAGAGAGAATATCTGTCTCACATGTATATCCAGGAGTAACAAATTGCTTTTAAAAGATACCATAATCTTTCTAATAATTTCTAATCTCAGTTCTCAAATACTTTCTCATTTATTTTCTACCAACAAAGAAATTATTGAATATACTTTTCCAACTGCATAATATTCCCCCCACTTTGCTAAGAATCATTATTATAGATAGAATCACTACTACCATTCTACCACTAAAATATGATTTGAGTTCTTTTAAATCTAGTTCACCCTTTTTTCAAGATAAACATATTGCACAAAATAAAATACTTTGTACAGGCAAAAACCTATGCCATACAAAACTGCTAGTTCTTCTTATCATAAGGATAATCAGTTATCCAAATTCATGTCTTATGATATAAATCAATGTATCAGTATTATAAGCACAAGGGTCCATTTTCAATAACGCAAATAAGGCCCTTAATTATGGGCCAAATCATTTGCTTTTCTTTCTGTGACAAAATATCTCAGTTCTCCCACCACTGCTGATTGTTACCTTTGTTTTTGTTTGCATCAGTATACAAAAATCCTGGTGCTTGTCCTGTTTTTCGGCCAAAGAGACCCCAGAGATTTGGACCTGTTTTGTGTTTTCCACCTTTTTCCACTGTGTGGCACTGAGCGCATTTCTGAGTAAAGATCTTCTTGCCTGCTTCAGCATCTCCCATTTTGTTTGGCAAGGAAACCTTAAACCACAGACCAAAGAAAATATCAGATTTGCGAAGCTGGAAACCCAAAGTTATTCCATCACTTTGGCTGCAGTGAATGCTAATGATATTAAACATAACATGATATTTATAGCATGTTTGTTTTAAGGTATGAGTGCTCAAAAGAGGATATAGCAAATAATTTAATAAAAACTTAATCATCTCATTTATTTTAAATTTCCAGTCATTGCTACTTCACAAATTGCTATTACAATAAACCTAACTTTACTTCAGTATTCAAACAATTATACCAGTTTATACAAGTCTTCTGTATTTCTTCCCTTTTCACCTCTAAAAATATGAAAAATTATTTGAAGCATATAGGTCTAATTTTGCATTTCCTTAGTTAAGAAATAAGGATAGAATAAATTGGAGAAGTCTTTAAGTATGAAATTTATTATGCATAACTATATGTCTACAATAATAGAACTATAAAATTAAAAATCATACAGAAAAGAATGAGGCCAGAGAAAGCTATATGTAAAATAGATTCCCATTTACTTTACACTCTTAATTGTAAATCAGTCCACCAGACTAGATCAAGCACTACTAGAAAGCAATCAGAAATAACATTATTGACTTCAGTCAGCACTAATACAATTTAATATTAATGTAGTAGAAAATAAATGGTTTTAAAGTAGATAAGATCTTTGTATAGTGATATATACAAGAGATTTTGTACAAAGACATTTTGATGAAGACTACCAAAAATTCTGTTAGATAACTGTCTCCTCCATCTAAAATGACATAAAAAAGAAAATATTTTCAACCTATCAAAATTATACTTTGAAATGGCAGTGAATGCTCTATATGGGTTTTGTTTTCATGCTCAGTGAAGAATAAATACAGTAGAGGCAGGGACTGGGATGGATTTGAACACAACAAATTACTATTATCAAAATCATGAAAGTACCTAATTCTTTGAGAGTACAATCCTAAGCATGTATTTATCCATACCTCCCTATTAAGAAATAATGTTTCCATCAATCTGCCAATATTGAAGAATACAGTATTGCTTAAAGCTAACTATTACTCAGAGAAAGGCTAGTGTACAATAAACTACAAAATGAATATCTAATTTATTTCAATCTATGTGCAAGCTGATAAAAGTGTCAATAATCCACCTAAAGGAAAGACAGTTGATTTTTAGGGGGCAGCATCCAAAAACTAGAAATCAATATTTTAGGTCTGATAGAAAGCAGGGTAAGAAAACTTATTTTATCTAAGAGAGAAGCTAACTTTAAGATTCCAAACATCACTCAGTATGTTGCATTCAATTTCTACATGTAACAGTTTTATTAATTATCTTAATAGTTTCAGGATTCAGTGAGCCTTTGAACAGAAGCCATAAAAGGGAATTTTCAACCAGAAAAGCAAATGTATGACCTTTTAGTAAAATACATTCACTATAACCATAAAATCTATATCACATAAAAATAAAATATTACCTAGATTATCACCTTTTATAAAGGTAGAAAGATCAGATTGATTGTTTATAACAACTAAAATGTTACTAATAATTCTGAAAACTTTACTCATAAGCTATAAATTTCACATGAAAGTCACTTATAAAAAACCTTCTATTATCACTATTCAAACAACCAGTATGAGTCACAATTAAAATTTTTATGGCTGCCACCTTTAATCACAGATTAATGCTGGTGCAAATCCCTATGACCCTTTTCCAAGTGCAATAAAATCAATACATTCATCAACAGTAAGATGGGTCAGAATATCAAAGGAAACCATTTTGTCCTATAGTTATGTGGACACTCTGCCAGTATTTAGCATTAAAGAAGAAATATCTCACTAAAATAGGCAAAGATGTGACCTCTAATATGGGCCTGATCGTTCATCCAACTATGAAGTATTCCAATACTAACTAGATGATAAAAGTAGCAAACATGGTATGTGCTTACTATGTGCCAGGTATATTCTAAGCCTTTTACATATTTTCAAGTCATTTAATCTTCACAAAAGACCTATGAGATAGTTGCTATTCATATCTCTACTTTCGCATGTGAGGAAGATGAGGCACACAGAGATTAAGGGACATGTTTAGGGTCACAAATTTGTAAGCAGTTAAAAATCTGTTTTTAAATGATCAGGAGATCCTTCTTTGAATACAATTGCAGATGTTTAAATTTTTTCCCAAGTGAGAAAACGTAAGAGAACTAAGTGAAGCCGTTCTTAATAAGCGTACAAACCATTGTCAAGTCTCACTTTGTGTAAAAAGAGGAATGCAGAGGGGGTCAGAACAATCAAAGTACCAATAAAACTTTTAAAACTTACAAAGCCCACACATAGTTGAAGCGATGAAAGCAGGAAGGGAAGCTCACTAGAATATTTTTGGGAGGATGTGGGATCCATGTTGCAGTGGACTGAAGTGGAAGGCAGTAATAATAATGGAACTCTGAGTAATCACCTCACCTCCATGAATCCCCAAAGCTGTCCTTTACCCCTTCTCTGTGGCTGTGAATGAACCCCTGAGCTGCAACACGAGTCGGGCTTTCCAAACTCCCAGCCTCAACTCCCCATGTCACCACTTCCACCTCAGGCTGCCCTCTGCCAACCACACGTCTGCCCAGTCGGCCCGCACCCACCACCGAGCCAGGGGCTTTGCTCTCCGCCTCCTTTGGGCCGCTGCCCTGCGGGGGCCCACTTCCCACTTTGGATACTGGGGGGTGGGCAGGCGTGCTTTGAGTCCCTTCGCCGAAGCCCCTGTCAGACATGCGCTCAGAGGGTCGTGGACTCAAGGACTAATGGCAGGCTCCATCCTCGCAGCTGATTGGCCCCCGTCTGATCCCGCGGGATCCCAACTCTCGCAGAGCTTAAAGCCTTGCACCCGCCACGCGGGCAGCCCCCTTGAGTCTTATAGTGACAACGTGAATGCCTTTCAAGCATAAGGACCCCAAACCCGTCTTTTTTGTTTGTTCAACCTTTACCCAATCGAAGAGTTTATTTTTTGT
The DNA here is from genome assembly GCF_048772815.1 of Callospermophilus lateralis. Taxonomy (NCBI): domain Eukaryota; kingdom Metazoa; phylum Chordata; class Mammalia; order Rodentia; family Sciuridae; genus Callospermophilus; species Callospermophilus lateralis. Next base: position 53,573,982 of record NC_135313.1, on the reverse strand, counting down.
ATATGCACAGTGTGTACAAGGTCTTGCTTGACATAGAAACTTCGTCCTTTATTAATGGTCCGAGAGCATTTGGCGACGGCAATCAAATCAAAGTCAACAAAAGAAAATGAGTGTTATTATAGGCAAGTCACAGTGCCAGGCAACTTGGAAATATAAACACTGAACACCTCAGCCCCAGTTTTCCATGAGCTACAATCTAGATGGAGCAAGATGTAAAATACAGTACATTTATATCATTACAAACAGACTATACAAAAATACAATAATACAGCAATTGACAGCAAGCTTGCAATGTGGTAACTGCCAAAAATGGGGAACCAAGTAGGAATATAAACAGAAAAAAGGTCCTGAAAAAGTAAAGAAAGAAGATATAGAGGGAAGGACTGAGAGAGTCAAAAGGAAAAGGCAATTAAAGGCAGAGAGGTGAAAAAGACAAACTTGTGTTTAAAAAAACATAAGTAGGAAAACTAAGTTTATATTACTACTTGAGTAGAACACTGTAACTAGGAAATAGAAATATTGAAATAATTTTCTAAAATTGTTTAACAATCAAGGTATTTGGAAATGTGATTGATAGTGAATATTTTATGAATTAGGGAAATAGGATTTTTATTCAATATTCTTGTTCTCTAGAGCACTGCTGTCCAATTGACCTTTCTGCTGTGATGGAGATATTCTGTGTGGACTTTAATATGGTTAATATTTTAGACTGAGGAACTGAATGATTTTAATTGTAATGATTTAATTGATAATTAAGTTCAAGTAATTTTAATTTAAATAGCCACAATTACAGATGGTTGAATGAAACTATGTGGTACCTATGAGTTCTGTTGTGTTATCAACACATTTAAAAGCTATGTCATCAACCAAAAGAACCAGGTTTGTGGGGGAAAATCAGGGTTTAAATATTATTCTCAAGTTCAAAGGCATGCAAACCCAAGGAGACTACCATTTCTTGAGTGCCTATCACAACCAGGCTAAGTGCTTGCATACATTAATCACTAGCAGATAGTATACAGATGGGACAAATGGACATTCTGACCTATTTTCACATAGAGCAATCTGAAAATTATGAATTTATTACCAATAATTACCAGTAGTTAAGTCTATAGAAAATTTGTAGGTACAGTAAAACGTTTTTGGTTAAATATAATATCTGAAGATTCATATCCCAACCAAGTAAGCCTCATTGCATTTACATCATAGTTTGAGAGATTTGGGAAACAAAAACAAAAATTTACTATTTTATCTTTGAGTTTCAAAAATTGGTCACAATATCATCTCTCCCACACTATTCTTTTTTTCCATGCTAGAGATTGAACCCAGGACTTCATGAATGCTAGGCAAGCACTCCACCACTGAACAACATCCTCAGCCCCTTATCTCTCATTTAAAAAAGGGGGATGGGGGAGGAGTGGATTGATTCATAGATGTGGGAGAGAAAAATGTCAAAGGACATCTTAATTTTATATGAAGTCAATATAAGTGTTTATTATATTAATAATTGTGCATTATAGTCTATATGTTAAAGACTTGAAAAAATTTAATCTGCAAATGCCCAGCATGTCTTTTCTCTAAAATAAGGCTAATAATAATTCTTTTGAACCTTAGACACTATCAGTGTTTTAGTTACATGTAATTCATGTTCAAAGATGTTATGTGGTTTAAAATATGACTTCTGTCATTGAGGGATGAAATACTCTAAAATGGATCCTGATGCTTGCACAACTTTGTGAACATACTGATAGAGCACTTGAAATGGGAATTATATCTGGATAAATCTTTTAACATAAATAAGTCATATAAAGAAAATATGTTTATTACATTTTTATAATTTATAAGTAATTTTCTCCCCCCCCATTGTACATGTGGTATTTCATAAAATTGAGTAGAAAAGAAATTTTTCTTTCCTAGTACATTCCAGTATTTTTCTTTAAAAAATTAGCTGCTCTGAATATTGGGCTAAAATTCTCAAAGTCTTATTTATACAAGATATTATTTTATGCTGACAGAGATTGCTGATAGTGCAGCTTAAGAAAATTATAAATTTTCCACTAGATGGCACTTGTGTGCAACTAGTATTGCTCAGAATCTTTACACTACTTCACATCAATAAAATTATTACATTATGTTATTTTCATTTACCTTGATTGTTCTGGATAAGATAAAGAGAAGTGAAAAGTTAAGCTATTTCCTAAACTTGTCAAGCTCTATTGTAAACAGAGCGTTCATTGTACAGTTATGAAATGTAAAACAAGGAAAAGAATGAAAATCTTTTTAGTATATAATCCAGGATAACAATTCGGAATTCCTGACTCTTGTTACCATCAAACAACTACATACTATCAAGGAGATGAGAGAGGGCACCATAGTTAAAGGAATGAATTTGACAACTATTCCAGTTAGTAAGAAACATTATTTCTTCTTTACAGTTGAAGTAATCTAGCTGGAAATACTAAGTAACTTGTCTAAGCTTATGCAATTTAGTTGCAAAACTATTTCTGTTCCCAGTTGTATATATAACTCCTAGCACAGATCCTGGCACATAATTGTTGCACAATAAATGTTTATCAGTTTGACTTCATAGAAGCACAGGTCTTAGTACTCTAGGCCACTTTCAGGTATATTCCTTTCACTTCATTCTGATACTACTGCTAAATCCAGGCCTTATTTCTGCTGACCTCTCTTCCAAGACCCACTAACAAGAAGGTTTAGAAGTCAGTAGGCATTTCCTACTTTCTTTGCTCTCTACAATTTTTCCTAGTTCCCAGCTGAGCAGTCACCTTTTCTGTTCTGCACCTTTTCTATGCTTGTGGGAGTCGAGTAAATCAGCAGACACAGTTGGTTCTGGATTTGACTTTGTTTGGTAAGGATCACACAGAGGATCAGGAATACTATGGCAAGAGGGGGGATGTCAGTCCAGGTCCTCTTCAGGCTCTCCAGAGAGAGTGCATCCTTGTTTTGGCTGGCTGAATCCCTGTTCATTAGCTCTATTATTTATACTAAATTTGGGGGCTTTTGACCCCCCCCCCTTTCAATTCTTATCAGCTACCACAGGATTTCTCCATGACATCATTTATCCTGGGGTCAAAAACATCTGGTCTGGTGGTCTCCACTCTGATCATCTAGCTTTTTTTCCCCTCTTATCAGGTAAGGACAGCCTGCCAGAGGCTGTTTATCAGGGTGAAGGGAAGTAACTTGTCTGAGAGCTATACTGAGGGCTCTGTTAGATGTGCCTAGTGAGACTATAGGTTTCAAACTGGAGTTTTTAAAATGAAGTTGCTTAGACTCAAGCTAAGGCCATCCTCACTAGCAGTTTAATGATAACCCCCAATTTTGGTATCTAACTCCTAATAAAATCTTATCACTATGATCTGCCTTCAGCAAAAAATTCTGTTAAGCTAGAATTCCTCTTATCCCTGACCTTCAGTAATTTTCTATCTATTCTAATCTTGCTTCTGGCTATAAATGCCCTTTTATCTTATTAAAGTCAAAATTGAAACCAGTATCTCCCCCGACCCGTGTCCCCCTACCATGGCTCTAAGACCCCATTACAGGTCCCTATACCTATCACCAGATGTCCCCCTTGAATAAAGTCGGCCATCTTTAAGAAATGTCATGAATAATTTTTTCTTTAACAATGACAACCAAGAATCCTTGGGTTCTTGGGTAGGGTAAAGCAAGAGCTGGCAAAGTCCCTGCACCAGGCAAGACTATTCTGGCTGTAGGGATCTAGGGACTACACAAACTAATGGTTGGACCTGGGTTTAGCGGGATTGGAGGACTGGACTTGGTGAGGGACCCCCGCGGCGCCAGGGGGCGCTGCAAGCTGCCCCCGGAAGCCAGCACCCTCTGCGGCGGGACAGCTCCTGACGCTAGAGTCCTCCGTCTTCCGGAAGCCCAGCGGCGGACCCGCTAGAACTGGGTGCGCTACGGCGGCCATGTCGGACACGGCAGAAAAAGATAGGACTGACAGGGACGCGGGCCTGGCTCCCGCGCGGAGGTGGGGCATCATGGACGAAGCTGGCAGCTCTGCGAGCGGCGGAGGCTTCCGCCCGGGAGTGGACAGCCTGGACGAACCGCCCAATAGCCGCATCTTTCTGGTGATCAGCAAGTACACACCCGAGTCTGTGCTGAGGGAGCGCTTCTCGCCTTTCGGCGAGATCCAGGACATCTGGGTGGTGAGGGACAAGCACACCAAGGAGTCCAAGGGCATTGCCTTCGTCAAGTTCGCCCGCAGCTCGCAGGCCTGCAGGGCTATGGAAGAGATGCACGGACAGTGCCTTGGCCCCAACGACATCAAACCCATCAAGGTGCGGGTGCCCGGGTCCGGGTGCCCGCGGGGTCGGGGCTAGGACGTGGGGCTAGGACGGGCCTTGGTGTTGTGCCAGGACGGGGGAGGGGTGGACATCCACTCCCCAGAGCTGACCAGGCAGCACCTGGCATGCGCGGGGGTGGTTGGGAGTGGCTTTCAGAGGGTCCCCGCCCCCGAGGGTGCGTCCAGGAGCGCGGAGGGGCGCTTGCGAGAGAACTTCTTTCTCCCTTGCGAGTGGGCGGGACAGCCTTGGGCACTAGAGGGGCAGGAGCTGTGTTTCGGCCTCTCCCAGGTGGCCACTGCCCCTCTATTGTTATCGTCCCCACCCAACCCTGGCTCACCTTTTGGTGTTTTCTGACCCTCCTCTCTCAGACATTTCGGTTTACTATGTTTATCTCTGCTTTTCCTCAGGTAAATAGGAAACTTACCTTGCGCCAAGTACATAGGTGAAATTGTGGCCCTCTGGGTTTGGATCTTTTCCCCAATACCAAACAAAAGTATTCATGTATGTAATACTAAGTGCAGGTGATTAAATGGCCCCTATTACATATTCTTCACGCTTCTGTGAGATTTGAAATTATTTTAGATAAGCCCTATTTGTGAAGATACTAATGCCGAACATTTGACTATTGATCCTGTTAAATGGCAGTTTTCTTTGAAAAAAGACCAAAGTAGGGGCTGGGGTTGTGACTCAGCGCTAGAGCTCTCCCTAGCAGCCTAACACATGCCGGGTCCTGGATTCGATCCTCACCACCACATAAAAATAAAATAAAGGCATTATGTCCAACTACAACTAAAACAAAATATTTTTTAAAAAGAGAGAGAACAAAGTAAACTCCCTTAAGAGGAGCCAAATCATTGTGATGGTAGTGTAGCTTTTGTATTATTTTAAGATGTTTATTTGTATGTTTTTAGTTCATTCTTTGTATACTCAGTTCATTCTTGAAGTATTTATATTCTGTTTCTATATTTAGTCATCTGTAAAAATTAAGGGCCCATAGAAGAAAGGGTCATTTTCAGGGTTATTTGACTTAATCTATCCTTTTAGCACAATTCCTGGCAGAAGGGAAACCCTCCATATATGTTTATTGATCAATAGTAGCCAAGATGTCACTCCTTACTTACTGTGACTTCAAATCAGGACTCAGTCCTGAGAATCTAACAGTCGTTTAAATTGTACTCTTCACCTGTCTTCTAGAGGTAGTTGCTGTATATGCAATTCTATTGGAATTTTCCACAAATTTTTTTCTTTCCTCTCAATTTCCTTTTTTTCCCTCTTTCTTTATTTTCTGTTTTTTTTTAATTTACAGAAAATTGAGAAGAATATTAATATGGAATTCTAAATTAATAACTCAGATATTATAGTCTCTGGAGGTCCTGCCTGTACCTCCTCCATACACAAAAGAGAAAGAGCCTGGGAATATACCAGTAACATAGTAGACACTAACAAAAATACATGACAATCTAGTGTGTTCATGTCAGTATAGAGCTTCAAAATACATGAAGCATTATTGACAGAACTAAAAGGAAAAAGATAAATCATAATCACCTCCTGAAATAAATTATAGAGCGATAGCATACACTAGTTCAGGAGTTGGCAAACCTCTGTAAAGGGCCACATAGTAAATAATTCCCACTTTTTAGGCCACATACGGTCTCTGTCACATCTTTTTTTTTTTTTCAATAACCCTTTAAAAACAAGAAAATTATTATATCATGAATTATACCAAAAACAAGGAGCTACAATTTGCTGATACTTGCAATAGATTGATAATTTTCATCTCTTTGTATTTATGACCTTAATATAATGGGTTTTATAATTTGGAATATAACATGATCTCAGCCCATGCAGGCAACTCAAAAAGAGACCCAAGTTTGAAACTGCCTTCCTTCAATAAATTCCTACACAGGAAATTTAAGTCTCAACACAGAAACATAGCCTCCTTCAGCCATAGAGAAGTTAAAGTGCTTGTTCCCAAAGAGAATTAAAGTTTACAATTCTGTTGTTCACATTTTTGTCCACTCAGTTTCAGCCAGAAGATTGTATCACTATTGTACCTAGCCAGACAATCAAGGCTCATTCTTCAGCAGCTACAGCTCAGGTTGTCTGCCACTGGAGCACATCTGGTTTTCTTTCTATTTTTTTTTCAGTATTTCCAGTTAAATTAATTTAGCTTCTGTTTTTTCACATGTACTTTGTTTTTGCAAAATTCCAAAGGATCTCCAAGACAAAAATATTATAGCACCAGGCCTCCGGTCAAAAGATTTTCCAAGTAAAAAAGTAGTCTGTGACCAGCTATGGGATGGATTACCTGGAGGAAAAAAGTAAACCCAGAAAATAGAAGAATCTTGGTTCTAGCTTTGCAATAATACTCCATCTAGAATCTATGTCTTCATAGTGTATGAAAATAAAAATTTGTATGGAGAAATCTTCCATTAGTGTTCAAGTGCTCTACATCCTTTATTGGCGATTTCAAATACTTCAATCCTCAAAAGTTTAGAAGTGTGCATCTGATAGAATATCTAATCACATTTTACCTGAGTCCCCTTTATTTCCTCTAGTGTCTTTGCATATTCTTAGAACTTCCCTTTTTGTATTTTCCTATTGATCATTTATTATTGGGGCATCCACTAAGCTAGGTTTCTAGTTAACCATTTCTGTGTTACTCATTACTCTTATTACTCTTATTACTAATGCCTCAAACAGTGCTTCACATATTGTGTAGATTTGGGGGAGAGTACTGGGATTTGAACCCAGGGGTACTTTACTACTGAGCTACATCCCCAGTCCTTTTATTTTTTTAATTTTCAAATTAGATCTCCCTAAGCTGCTGAGGGCTTCTTAAGTTGCTGAGGCTAGCCTCAAACTTGGGATTTTCCAATTGCTGCCTCTTGAGTTGCTGAGATTATAGGCATGTTCTACCACACAGAGCCATGTAGTGTAAATTACTGAAGAAATAACAGGACATACACTTCATTTAGAGTTGTCTCCAGCCCTGTCTCATAAGCAGAATCCCACACCTCTATGTCAGGCTGTCTTTTGAACAAAAATAATGGTCTGCTTTCCCCATGGCTCTGATGTCATTTTTTTTTCAACATTTATAAAATCCCATGGCTTTTTAAGTTGAGTGTCCTTAGAGTTCCTGTCTCCTACTCTGGAATTTCATAGTCCTGGTTTTCTCATACTTGAATGATATACTGACACTTTAAAGGAAACACAAACAAAACCTCAAGGGTTCTTGTATGTGTAGTGATTTAATTAATTACATTACATTTCTTCAAGTTATTTTAAAAACTAGCCATTAAACTTATTATGTTTATAATTATATAAACATATCCATGATCTTAGTCACAGATTTTTAAAATATTTTTAGTTGTAGATAGACACAGTACCTTTATTTATTTTTATGTGCTGAAGATTGAACCCAGTACCTAACATGTGCCAGACAAGCACTCTACCACTGAGCTACAACCCCAACTCTTAGTCACAGATTTTTAGCATTGCTTTAGATTAGTATAAAAACAAGATAGATTTAGAAATCAATACTACAAAGCAAATTCAGAGTACTCTTATGTCATAAAAAAAATATTTCAATAAACAGAATTGCCAGTATTGAGCCTCCTGTGCATTTCCCTACTCACACAGGAGATCATTTGAATAATCACTGAGATGACTCAGAACATAGTTATGCTACTTTTTCTAAAATATTAATACTAAGAAAGAAAACAAAATATGACAATCTAGACTCAAACCCAATTGTATCAGTAGTTACATTAAATGTAAATGACTAAATACTCCAATTAAAGGGAAGAGATTATAAGATTTAAGAAAAACCAACTAAGTGCTGTTTATCAGAGTCATGCTGAGGGGTTGGGGGGAAGCTGGTGTAGTATCAGACAAAATAGACTTCAAGTTCATATCATATTAACAGACATGATGTAATTTCATAAGAATGAAAATATCAGTCTAAAAATATATAGAAAACCCATTTGTTTATTCAGCCAATAATCTTAAAAATACATGAAATATTGACAGAATTAATGGATAATTCATAATCAGATATTTATATTCTTATTATCTAATTGAACAAGTAGACAAAATAAAGTATATAATATCTTAAGTATATAATGGACATTTATGGAACACTGTCAAACAACTGCCAAGTATACATTCTTTTTAAGTACAGTGACTTGCTAATCAAAAACACAAAATGAAAAATGCATTTGAAAAAACATGGCAGAGATTTATATTATACAAAAAGTCATTGCAATAAAGATCTTAGAAAAAAGACTCCATCAAATTGCATTTTAACCTAATGGGCATTTAATCATAAAGTAAATGTATTTAAGGAACAGAAAAAAGTTTTGACTTTATTTTGGGGGTTTTGTTATGTTTCTTAGGTTTTCATTGCTCAGTCCAGATCATCTGGAAGTCACCGAGATGTCGAAGATGAAGAACTTACAAGAATCTTTGTTATGATACCAAAGTCCTATACAGAAGAAGATCTACGGGACAAATTTAAGGTATTTGTTTTTTCTAATCAGCTAGTATATGTAACAACTAAAGTATTAATACTAAAAAGAAAACAAAATATATGTAACAACTAAAATATAAATCCTTAATGGTTGTACAGTTGCTAAAAAGAAGATAATAGTAGTGGGGGTTCTTTCCTCCCCAGACGTTTATCATGAAAATACAGACTCAGAAAAATGAAGGATAAAGCTCAGAGAGTTTTAAGTATGGTAACACAAGTAGTAGGTACCAAAGCCAAGATTTAAACCTACTCTGTATCCAGAGCCTGTTCTTGGCCTTTAAAATTTCAAAACATTCTCTTATCACTACTTCCATTGCGTCTTATGAAGAGGTGAGTCAGGCAGCCCTAAGTGTGTGAACAGCATTGTCTAATATTTTTTATGGACCTAAGGCATATTGACATTTTACTCATTCACAGAAAAGCTTATACTTTGAAGAGCTTTAATTTTAAAATTGGGCTACAAAGGAGTTATATTTAAGGAAAAACTGCAGCTCTGAATTATTTGAAGATAATTTTAAGTCTTTTTAGCCATTGACTTTTATATGCAGTGGTAAACTTTCACAGAAAGTTTTTAAAAAATGGTGTTTAAGTTATTTTGAGTTGTAATTTTTTACTTTTCTACTTATCCTCCCAATACTGTGAATAGGGTGGGCAATAGCAAAAGAAACAAGCAGTAAAAGGTAATTTTCAAACTTTGTCTGTCCTACCCCAATTGAGAGTTGAATAAAATACTTCAGAAACAACAAATACCAAAAGAATATATTCCATATTTCCTTCAATAGTAAGGAAGTTTTTTATTTTATAAATTTATAACTTCTTTTCTTAGTGAACAAATAAGATATTTTAACCTAAATATACAGTAATTAAGTAATTATTTACATAGAATTTTGTAACATAAATACTAAAGACCAAGAATTTATACCCTGGGTTTCTTCCAACATTAAAAATAAATAATTCTGCATATTTCTCACATAGGATGTTAATATTCTGAGTGAACTAATGTGTTTTAGAGATATATTTTGAGCTGTTCTCCAAAAGAATACACTATTACTTATGCTTCTCTTAGAAGATAGTATATTATAGTTAATGTTTATTGAGTGTTGAGTATGTCCCAGGCTTTACATAAGCACTTAACATAGATTAGTTCATTTAACCTTTAAAACAACCAAGTGAGACAGGTACTGCTTTTAGTCCCATATAATAGACAGGCACAGAGAAGATACTTAATTGCCTAATTAATAAGTGGCTGAATCAGAATTTGACTCTATAAAACCCAATTCCAGAACCCCTGCCCTTAACCACTACTGAGCAAAACTTTGGAGCCATCTGGACCATGTATAAACTCTTTCTTTCTGTTGTTTGTTTCCTATGTGGCCTAAGCAAATTATTGGATTCTGCTTGCTTGTCTATGAAATAAGCAGTTTAAAATATCTATATATCTTGAAATAGCACAAGTAAATTTAAATTTAAGTTAGTTCTGCAAAACTCTGTTCAGTTATTAATTTTGAGTCCCCTAAGATCATTTCTTTTAACTTTTACAGGTATATGGAGATATCGAGTATTGCAGCATTATTAAGAATAAAGTCACTGGAGAAAGTAAAGGTTTGGGCTATGTACGATATTTAAAACCATCACAAGCTGCCCAAGCAATAGAAAACTGTGATCGAAGTAAGAATGCAGTTTTTAAACATTGTTACAGACTTTTTTGAAAACTCTGTTATTCTAAACAACTGAATCTAATGTTGGTTTTGCAAATACCTGCTAATTTAATCTTAGCAGTGGATGTTTTAGGACTGTGATTAGGCAATATTCATTGAAGCACTGTCTGAAGAGAAATAAGAGCGACTACATTACTAAGATAGCAGGTGGAACAGTTTTTTTGACTTTTTAAAAGTATTTTAGAATTTAAAGTATTAAGAAATTGATTTGCCCTTTCAGTTTTTTTTAATACTTATTCTTTATGCTTGTTCATATTTGACCTAAACCCTAAATAGAATTAAATATACTAATAAACTTGTAAGTTAAGGATAGGATTCACAAGGTTTACTAACATAAGTAATTAACCATAGATGAGATAAATTTAAGCAGTGATTGGATCTTATCCTATTACTAGTGTACATAATAAAGAATAAGAACTTTAAAGGAACCAAGAAGTATATCTTGTGTCATCATACTTCTAATCATATTTACTTTTAGAAAGAAGAATAAATTACTGGGTTTTATGTTATTATGAAAATGTATACATGTGGGAAAGAATTATTGTTAATCAGTAGAATTCTTAGATAATCCTAAGGTTCACAGTCAAATTTTCTCCTTAGATCCTTCTGAATTTCTCATTCAATCAGCCTTAATTGAGTACCTATGGTATACTTACCAGTATGCTAAGTAGAGGGATATAAATGAAATGTTTGGAACTTCCAGCATTCCGGATTTTATATCTATAGTGGGTAGCAAAGACCTAAAAATAAGACCTAGGCAAAAAGCAAAAAATAATAGAAGAATTTTTAAAAGGCTCTTTGAGAGCAAGCAGTATGTCTTTCCATCATCTAATAACTAATGTAGTAATAGGCCCTTAAAGACTTACTGAAATCTCTACAAAAGTAACTGCCATTTATAGTAGACTCAGTAAGAATTTGCCAATTGAAAAAAAAAAAATGTTCACAACTGTGTTGGTATAGTTCTGTCAGTAGTGAACAACAGGTGCACTGAATGAGCCTGGGAACACATCCAGAGGAGACAGGATTTGCATCTGGTATAGAGCAAGCAGGAGAGAGCGTGAAAGCAGTTTTAGCAAAGGCACAGAGCCACGAATAAATACGTCTTGTGCTTCATGTTATGAAGGCAGCTGTCTATAAAGTACAATATTCCTGCTGAGAAAGTAGGCAACAAATTTAACTAAATACATTGGAACCATATATGGAGGTTTTGAAGACATCAAGCTTAGTCTATGTAAGGATGCTCTTGTAAATTGTTCAAAAATAATAAATCCTTTAGAACAATTAACCTATCTACAGTATTAAGGATAGATTTTCAGAAAAAGATTTCAAACTGGTTGGTTTTATTCTGTTTGAAATCAATAGAATTTTGATGTGGAGAATACTGGGCAAATAAACAATGAAGTCATCTGTAGTAGGGACAATTGGAAGGAACAGCCTAGGATTGCTCATCTTTTTTTTTTTTGGCAATTGTAGATAGACAGCCTTCCTTTATTTTATTTGTTTATTTTTATGTGGTGTTAGGGATCTAACCTAATACTTCACACATGCTAGGCAAGTGCTCTGCCACAGAGGTACAGTCCAGTAGAATTGCTGAACTTTTATGTCTACATTGATCCATAATTTGGGGTTCTTGCTGATCCTCTTTATTCTTTGCCATATTCTAGAAAACAAAGAAATGGGTCTGATGGACCATTTTGCTTTGTACGATAATTTTTTTAAAGCTATCAGGCACTATCAACCAAGTATATTTGCCATATGTTAAATTTGCTCTGCAGTTTGAAATTAATGGTTCTCTTTTTCAGGTTTTAGGGCAATCTTGGCCGAACCTAAAAATAAAGCTTCTGAATCCTCAGAACAAGATTATTATAGTAACATGAGGCAAGAGGCTTTGGGACATGAACCTAGAGTAAATATGTTTCCATTTGGTAAGTGGACTACCTTTACTTCAATAGCATATGTTGTATATATAATGTAATTTGAGTTTTTAAAAACTATGCTTTTATAGGCAGTCTAGTCTCATCTAGAGAATAAAAATCTTAAATGTGTTTTTTTCTTAAAATCTTGGGCATGACTTTTAGTGTCCTTAATAACTTATTTTGCTTAATTGATTTCCAATTATATAGTTTTACCTGATTATTTATGCATTATCTGCATATTAAACTATATCAGTATCACTTTTATAGGTGAACTTCTGCCTTTATACAACTGATCAAAAAGTATAAAGCATATATGTACAGATATCCCCTTACAATGAGTCCTAAAACTTTGTTTTAAATACTACTGCTGCTTTAAAATTAGGGTTACAGAAAGGAGAAAAGTGACAAAGTAGAAACTAATAAAAGGGGGAAATGAGTGATCAAAGTAAGGTCTGAGGTTGTTATTTGCCACAAAACTTCAGATAAAATATTTGCCATATTTTTCAATTTTTACATACCAAATGTATACCTGTGAAATTAGATCATACATTTCTGATTGTATTTCTGCATAGAAGATTGGGGAATGGGGAGAGTTGTCTGTTTTCTTGTCATTAGTTCTTTCTGGTAGTGCTGGTGACCAGAAACATAACACAAAACACATTGCCTTAGCAATGGACTTTTTATTTTCTAGTACAAAAAAATGTTACATGAATTTTGCGTGTATAGAAGTTTAAGGATTTATTTTTTCTTTTTAAAATGTTGGAGAACAACAACCTGAATTTTCAAGTTTTGACAAGAATGACAACAGAGGCCAGGAAGCTATCTCCAAACGCCTGTCAGTTGTTTCAAGGGTTCCTTTCACTGAAGAGCAGCTTTTCAGCATTTTTGATATAGTACCAGGATTGGAGTATTGTGAAGTCCAACGAGATCCTTATTCAAATTATGGTAAAATAATGATTGTGTTCTTATATACACTTTTTCTTTTAATAGCATTTCCCCAAACACACTTTTTATGTCAGATACTATTTGTGTGACAGGAGTTTTGTGTTTCCTTTTTCTCTACTTTGGACTATAAAATCCAGTGATACCTTAATAAACAAACCGGTAGGAATTAGTTTTATATAATGTCATTCAGTTAAAAAAATACTTTAATTCCCACAAAATACAGCATTCTCTATTTCTAGTAGCACAACAAAGACACCTATTTGTACTGTTTTGATTAATGCTAGGCAAAGTTAAAAACTCTCTAAGTTTCCTCCTCTTTAATCCCTAAGTCTCTTTTTCTTAAGCTTTATTCACCTAAATGAAACTTTTCCAAATTGAAGCTTCTTACATGTCCTTTCACTAGTTTTTCCAATTCTCAACAGAAGCAAGACTCTAATATCAACTATTTGAACCTGTTAATGCATCTAATCAATTAATTAGTTATCTAGTGTTAGCTGAACCCATCTTTCTGTTAAGCTTTTGATTTTTATTAAGGTTTTCTGTTAAGGGAGGAGTTGTGATGGACAATGGAAAAAGTCTTGCAATCCATAAAACCCAGCTGTAAATCCCAGCAGTGGTACTAGCTTTAAGACTTTGGTGAAATGTTTATCCTCTTTGGAGCCTCTCCTTTTCTCATCTATGAAATGGGATTTTTAATATCTTCTTTGCTAGGGTTGGGTCAGAATTAGTAATGAAATATGTAAAATACCTAATGTGAGTCCTGACACACAATGAGCACTCAGTAAATTTAAGATTTGTTTGATTTTCAAAGAATTAGAAACAAGGAGTGGTATAAATAAATCATATTTGGCATCTCTTCCAGTTCCACAGGTTATCTGATTTAGTCCTTTTAGAGTTACATGAGTGTTGAAGGGAAGCAGAGGAATCAGTGTGGGCTTATGGGCTGATGGGCCTGAAGTGCTCCCACCCTTCCACAGACACCCCCACATACTATTGCCTTACCCAGCGCTGGTCTTTTTGCACAGCTGTCCATCGGAACCTACTTTAGGCCATTTCCAACCTTAACCCAAACATATGCTTTCATTTTTTGTTCCAAGATCCCTAGGCACACATATCATGTTTTCTGGAACATTTATTGTTATATTTATGTTATTCTGCTTGTGTATGTGTGTGTGTGTATGTTTGTGTGTTCCACACATCCACTACCATTTATCTGGTATGTTGAAATGAATTTTCTTCTGTACCTTCTATATTATTTTTCTGGTTAGTTGTGTCTGAAAAATGCATGTTACTGAAGCACCTTTTCATTAATAAAGATGTCATCATGTAGTTAGACTTTTATGTGGTCATTTGATTTCTGTGTTTTAATTTTATTAAAATATTTGATGCTTGGCTTTAAAGAGAAACATAAAACAATGACTGTTTTTCTCCAAAGCAGGTTATATTGTAAATATATCATGAAACCTTTTGATTATGTCACAGCTGGGCTTTCCATTTAAGGACCCCAGTATAAAATTGTCCCTCTGCTCAGCATTACCCTTTTAATTTGATTAGCTGAAATCTTTCAAAGAAATGTGAAATTGATGACTTTGGATATGAAACCCTCTTGGTACCTACTTTTTGTTTTTCATACATTGTCACTTTTTCCTCTCTCCCACTACAGCTAAATTAAGTATAAATTCATTTAAGTATATATTCTTTTTATATACCACTTGTCTTTGCATTTCCTACCCAGTATGACAGGGAACTTTCTTAAATTTCAAATAATAAAAATTTAAGTTTTTAGCTACATTGATATCCTGTAAGCAAAACCATTATCCCCAAATTAAATTTCTTAGAATATAATGCTAATAATGTTCCATTTTTCTTAAAATATAATGTTCATACTTTTGCCAAAATTTGATTTATGCTTCAATTTATAGGAATATATGGCTGTTGTACACACATGTAACAGAACTTTGTTTTTTGATATATTTGACTCTGTTGGGTGATAATCAGGGTTTTATATTGTTTGACCTTCAATATACATTGTAACATGGGCCTCAGTGACTTAATGTGCTTTCTTTTCCATTTCTGTATGTTCTCTACTTTAGGCCATGGAGTGGTTCAGTATTTTAATGTAGCATCAGCTATTTATGCAAAATACAAGTTACATGGATTTCAGTACCCTCCTGGAAACCGGATAGGTGTTTCCTTCATTGACGATGGGAGTAATGCAACAGAGTAAGTACCATTTCAGGAGTGTCTGGAGCCAAGCCCTGGGTGTACATGATTATGAATTGAAGAATAAAATAGGAAGCAGTTGACCTCTCAAGTGAGGAAGTCACACAAAACAAGTTACTGTTAAGAGACTGAATATTTCCAGTTTTCTGTAAATTACCAGTTATTGTCTCCAGTCTCCTTAGAAAAATGGCAACACAGATGGTAGCTGCACAGCTTGCATCAATGGTGTGGAATAACCCAAGTCAACAGCAATTTCTGGTAAGTAGGTAAGAATTTTAACCTTTATAATATAATCAACAGAGTATAATACAGTCTACAGAGTATTAAATAAATATTACCTTTGTTTATTACCCATGTAAGAAATTTTTCATTACTATAGTAGGAAACCATGTAAGAGCCATGATTTGCACGTTTTTATCTTTTGACTAAAAATACCTGAAATGCAGTTTTTCTTTTTCTTGTATTGTTCCTAATTCTTCAATAGCAATTTGGAGGAAGTTCTGGATCCCAGTTGCCTCAAATCCAGACAGATGTTATACTTCCATCATGCAAAAAGAAAGCTCCTCCTGAAACTCCTGTGAAAGAAAGACTTTTTATTGTGTTTAATCCTCATCCTTTACCTTTAGATGTGTTAGAAGATATATTCTGGTAAGATTTGAACTAGTAATTTAAGCATTCTCACAATCTTGAAACTTCATTTATCCAATACCTACTTAGGAAGAGATGATTTTTTCTGTGGATTTAAAAACTTCTTATTTGAATTATGTTTTTCAATTTATAATCCCCCATTTCCTTCTCTTCTATGCCACTCACACATCTTAAGTTTCTACACAGAACTTCCTGTTATTTTGTTTAAAGCATGTAGTATTGTTTTGAAAATCTGCTTGCATAGAATGGACAAACCTTTTATCTCCTGATAAAAGATACATCTGTGTAGACTTGTCCATTAAAATTCTTTTTACATAGATTTTTCCTTCATCGTTATAATTCAGCTGAACAGTATTTACTAAGCATCTTCTGTTTTGTCAGTGCTCAGTTGGATCCTAAAAATTATATAACCACATTGAGTAAACAGTTACTTATAGGAAAGAATATTAAGTGTTGGGCTGTGTTGTGGTTCAATGGTAGAGTGCTTGCCTAGCATGTGTGAGGCACTGGGTTCAATCCCCAGCTCCACATAAACAAACTAAATAAACAAAATAAAGGTATTGTGTCCATCTACAACTAAAAAAAAATTAAAAAAAGAATAATAAGTATAATAAGTGTTAAGGGTAGAAGGTTCTTATTTATTTTTGTGTTTTTAATATAATCCCTACTTGAGCTTTTCCTTTAGGGTCACTTTCTTGTTTGCCTTACAGGAATGTTAGTGAATTGGGCAGGCTCATTAGGAAGCTTGTTAAAGTTCTGCTTAAGATATCAGGCATGTGGTTCAAGTATTTTGACCTTTGTTTAACTGAGTTTAATTGATTCATTTAGTTTAGTTTTGTTTTGTTGTTTTTTTCATGAATCACTCCTCAGTGTCAGGCAGTCACTGTGTTAAATGCTAAAGACAGTTATATAAAGAAAACATTATATTACTATATTATGTTGACAAGAGATTGTAGTCCTTGTCCCCTTAGAACTAATGTCATGTAGGAAACAGACAAGTAGGGAATTACAATCTAGTGAGTTAAATGATGCTGTGGTAAGGAATATGTGAAATCCATGGGAGGGGAACCTACCTTAGAAACTCTGAGGAGTGAAAGTTAAAAATAATTTGCCATAGGAGGAAACTGGGGTGTGGGTGATTTTTTCCTGCCAAAGAGAGTGTGAAAGGAGGTGATTAGTATACAGACTTAAAGAGATTATAAGGGAACATGAAGCTAAGGAGGCCAAGGACCATGTTGAAAGCTATTTAAGGAGTTTGTCCTCACCTTGGAAGCAGTGGAGAGTGAGCTACTGAGGAGATTTTTAGGGAGTAAATGATCATATTTTATTTTAGAAAGAAACAGAAAACAGGGTGAAGAATGAAGAAGGACAGGTCACAGAACAAGGAAGAAGGCATTAGAGTAATATAAGGAAAAGATAAGGATAATTTGAATAAGGAAAGAGACCAAAGTAAAAAGAAGAGACATTAACTGAGTAAAGAGATATTTAAGTATTGAAATTGGCATGCATTCGATGTTGAATATAAGAGTAAGGGTGATAAATGAGTCAAGAATGGAATCCATCCAGGCATGGTGCATGCCTATAAACCCAGTGACTGGGGAGGTTGAGGTAGGAGGATTGTGAGTTCAAACCCAGCCTCAGCAATTTAGTGAGGCCTTAAGCAACTCAATAAGACCCTCTAATAAAATTTTAAAAAAGAGCTGGGGATGTGGCTTGGTAGTTAAGAGCCCCTGGGCTTAATCCCTGATAGCAAAAAAAAAAAAAAAAGGTTTTAGAACTGAGTAGCAGCCTTTTTCTGTTTCAGTTGTTGTTTTTTTGTTTTTTTACTTTGTTTCAGTCGTTTTGGTAACCTGATTGAAGTTTACCTTGTGTCAGGAAAAAATGTGGGTTATGTCAAGTATGCAGATAGAATAAGCGCTAATGATGCCATTGCTACTTTACATGGAAAGATTCTAAATGGGGTCAGACTTAAAGTTATGCTCGCGGATTCCCCAAGAGAAGAATCTAACAAAAGGCAAAGAACTTACTGATCCTTGAGGTAAGCACTTCTAATCTGAATTTTAAAATTAAAATTAAGAAGAATCTATATAAGTACTTGAATTACGGACTTTTCTTTTTAGAGATTTAGAAGATAATTTAAAAGCCCTGACTTAAGCTCTCTTTGTAAAGCCAAGTTTTTTTTTTTTTAACAACACATTTTTAAACTTAAAATATTTAAACTATAAAAAAAATGCTTTTGATGTTTACTGGAAAAATGGGTTTGCTCTCCTATATAATAAAATCAGATTTGAATTGAGAAAATTAAACATTTATTTTTTATTTGTGAATATCTATATCCCAAGACTTGGATTTTTTTTAATGTATTCTTAAATACAGCTTAAAATTGAAATATTTCTAGAGATTTTTAACTTGAAAAATTGGTGTCCTGAATTATGAATTGAGGTAATTTTTAACAGTCTTTATAAAGTATGTTTTGATTTGTCACTAATGAAATGCATAAAAAGCAATATCATATAATATACCTTTTGGGTATCATTTGAAACCTAAATATTGGTGTTTTCTGGATTTATATTTATGAGTTTGTGCATTAAAAGTACATATTTGGAAAATATTCTCGTGTGTTTATATGTATTTTTTTTAAAACCCTGACCATTTGCCAAAAATTCTTCTTTGTTATAAATACTGACATAGCCATGTGCATTGCTTTTCCTACTTATTAGTTTTAAAAATCAGACTTCAATTTCCTCTTTTGTGACAGTTTATATCTCCATGCTTTGGGGAGACATTCTTTAATGTTAGTTAGGCTTTTTAATTCTGTAAATGAATTCTGGGTTTCAAAGGATGCTGGGTTTCCTCATTCCCACATTCATCAGCCTCCCAAATCTACTGCAGGTCTAATGAGTCTGTTTTGTAGTTACAGGTTTTCTTTCCAACCAATTATGTGAACTAACAAGTATCAAAACAGTCATCACTGGGCTTATTGCTGATGACCTTCTTCTCATAGAGCAAGTCCAGTGATTATTTGTTCTTCCTTCACAGAAGGCATTGGGCAATAGAAAGTGCCCACTGGGCCCATTGTTAATAATTCTACTTTTTACATGTTTTAAAATATTTGATGGCAAAACTAACTCTCATCACACCATAAAGTGTAGCAATTTAACCCTAGGAATATTAAATTGCCAGTGAAAACAAATTAGCCATTTTTCCTGTTTTATAAGTAAAATGTTAAAAACTGAATTCTGTTTTAGGCAGGCTGTCCTCTAAAATAGATTGCAAAGTTGTGTTTATTCCTGTCTGTGAATATTTCAATATAATTAACAATTCTTGCTTTTGTTCAACAAATCCTTGTCCTTAAAAAGGACTATAACACTAATTTCTACCAAGGAAAAATATAGAAATTACTCTTATGATTGAGCCTTTCCTAATGATTATTTACATAACGAGAATACTGGACTTAAAATTAAAATCAGAATATCTGGGTTGGAATTTCAGCTCTGATACTTCTCATGATTAGGCAGCTCTTTTTACCTTTCCGAGATGCAGTTATTAGAAAGAGTTATTAGAGTTGTTGAAAGACACTGAGAGAGCAAAGTTCCTTGTTTAAAAAAATTAAGGATTGGGGATGTAGCTCAGTGGTAGAGTGTTTGCGTTTGCCTCAGATGCATTATGTACTGGATTCAGTCCCCAGCACACACACACAGAAAGAATTCTTCCACATATGGCTTCAGAGACACCTTTGAGATAGATGATCTCATGCAAAATAATGGCATCTAAATGATCAAAAACTAAAAGTTTAATGGCATCAGTCTATCTCATATCTGCTACTGTGAAAACTAAGAACTCTAATACCATGTCTTTCCCATTAAAAGCCATGTACATTCATCCAGTTTTCTTCATTGAAGGACTTGCACATTCTTTAGCCTAGCTAGTCATAAAAATATAAATCTATTTTTTTTCCTTTATTAAACTGTTATATATTTTTAAGGCAAAGATAAAGTAGAGTCAGATTAGTTGAAAATGTTTTTTTTGGGGGGGTAGAATGAAATTAGCTATAATTTAAATGTATTCCAATTGCAGCATGGCTTTTTATTCATTTTTGCTCTTCATCTTCTATTTATGAAGGACTTTGTAATAAGATTCTCCTCTTTTTTGGTGCATTAAATAAATATATTGGCCAGGCATTGTGACACAACTGTATTTCAACTACCTGGGAAGCTGAAGCAGGAGGATCACTTGAGCTCAAGAGTTTAGACCAGCCCGGCAACATAAAAAATTTAAAAAAAGAATAAAATGAATAATCTTATCTTAAGGCTCAATAAGTATGGTAGACTTTCCCAAATTTTAAGGTTTTAACTATTGAAGTCTGGGGGGAAGGGGTGGTATATTGTGTTTCTTTAATTTCAAGAGGACAGACACACAGTTCATGAAGGTTAGTTCCTTTGAGGAATAAGCCTGGAATTAATTGAACCACACCTAGGAAATAGAAGAAAGTCATCTAAAAATATAATACTGAAAATAGTTGAGTTTTATGTGTCTGATGTGCTTAATGTATTTCTGCTTGAGGAAACATAAATTTTAGTATTTCAGAGCATCTGATTTTATATTAATTCACAGCATTTTCCCTCTAGAAATTCAATACCTGCTTGCATCATCCTTCTGAGTAAGTTTGGTTGTGTTTATTGGGGGGCATCTATGATCAAACAGATAACATTGGTTATATTGAAACAAAAGAACAGTTCCTAACATTTTAGGAATACTATATGCAACAGCTATTTTCTTTCAGGTGATGATTTTCATACTTGTGTTGTGTTCTTTCTACAGAACAAAGACTAAATAATGACATAATCCTCAGCTGACTGACTGAAAATGTGACTGGACGCACTCCCTGTGGACAGTTGACAGCTTTTTTTTTTCATATACCTGATAGTCTGCACAACATTATTTTGTCTGGGAAGCAGGAATTGCTGACATGTATTTTTGAATCCATACCTAATGCTAAAACTAATATGGTAGTTGTTTCTTAGAGCAATATGTTGTTATGTGTAGCAGAAATAAAGTTCTCTTAGAGCAATATGTTGTTATGTGTAGCAGAAATAAAGTTTTCTTTGCTTAACTATATTATGACTTATTTATGTCAAAGACAGGGATGAAAAAATTTAATAGACAGTGTTTAGAAGTTGACGAAATAACCTATTTCATTGATTTTTTTTACACACTGAAGATGGAAACATCTTGATATCAAATGTGTGCCATAGTGTAATTGGCATACAGTTATACTAACTTATTTTTCTTTCATAAATGAAACATAAAATAAAGGTGCTTTTTTCAATTAGGTGCACCTTAGAGTCAATAAAATATGTAGTTGCTCCTCAGTGTACACATGCAGATTAACTGGTTACTTTTACTATAAGGACAAGCAAAAAAGGCAGCACTAGAAATATTTTTATACTGTACATTTGCAATTATATTAAAACTTGAAAATTTTATAAAAACCTTTTAAGATTATAAAGCAACAGCTATAAAAATTAAAAGTTATTGTTGATATTTTAAATTAATGTCATGGCTGCAGGAGGTGGGGGTGGACATTGTTCCCTTTATAAATAGAGAAATATAATCACCACTTCAAAAATATAACATGTAAGCAGTTTTCAAAACAGCCTATGATAGAAAGTATAATTATTTTGAAATTAAAGATTAAAAATTAGAAAATTACTTTGCTTATATTTTAAAAATCCAAGACAAAGTTTTATCAGTCTTTGAAGTAAATGATAATATATCAAAAAGATATATCTCAATCAATAACTTAGCACCTTTAAAAAATGATATGCATTTGTTAAATTATTACTTGATTGCCTCGTCATTATGACTCTTAAATTCTGAGTTAAACTAAAAATAATGAAAGATTAAATTCAGTGAGCATAAAAGAGTATTTTATGCTTGGACATTTCTCCAGTGAAAAATTAGAATCCCTTTTTTTGAATCAGTAATTTTAGTAAGTTTAGATAAGAAAATTTCCTATCTTATCTTCCCAGGCAAGACTTAATTGAAAAAGAATTTAACCAAGAGTCTTTCTGTGAGCCAGAGGGCATATTTTAAAATGAAAGCAAGGCTCTCTTTAGAAATGAAAAACATAAGTGAGGAAAGTTGAGAATTCATTACCAACAGATAGATTTATTCCTCCCAAGCGCGTTTACTATACACATAGTTCAGTTTTCACAGATTGGGATTAAATTTGCCTTACAGGTTATCTGGCTCCACCACTCAGTGCATGAATTCCCTCAAAAATATTCCTGTCCAGATGGTTAATGTAAACTGTAAAAATAACATAATTATAGAGAGGGAGTTCCCTACCTCTTCCCTGAGTCTGTTGCATCTTTGGTTAATCCTTATATTTGGGATAAATCTCATTCCCTGCAATTTTCACTGATTAGTCTTTATGGTTCTCACTGGACCACACAGAAGGTGAGTCTTTCACATGGTGGCTATTGTATACCTCTATGCGCCCCAAGTTTTGTTTGGATCTAGTTTCTCATTTATTTGTATTTAAAGTCAAGCAGACAGTCCAAAAAAAATGGTTATGTCAGTAGAGTCCCTCATCGAGGTTTATTTCCTTAAGTTGTTCATATAAATTCTAAAGAGACTTATTATACTTCTCTGCCTACGAAATCCTTTTTTGCTTTTTCAATTCAACCTTCAATTTATTTTCTTTCTCGGTAGCATATCTCAATGAACAGTGGTTACTTTAGCCTCAGTGTGCACTCACTCACCTTAATCCTATCATTTAGCCTTAGTCCTACTTTCCTATGTCTATGGTCGATCCCTACAACTTCAAAAGCCAGAATGTTATGTTTTTCTTAAAATAAGCAAATTCTAGAACCTAATAGCAGTTTGTAATCTAGTGTTTATGTCGTTACCTAAATGTTTACTTCTCAGATCCACTTTGGATATAAAAACAATGTGAATATTTGGTTGCTCAGTTATTAAAACTGCCACATAGTGAAGTTTTATTACATATTTCTTTGAAAAGTTTTTAAAATTATAACAATATAGGTGTAAACCTCTTATAAGTATGTCATTAAAATAATAAATGATATTTAAAATAAATCCTGATCAGAGCTTTCTTGTAAATTCATGAGTTCAGTCAGGTCTTTTATGACTATGGTAGATTACAGGTGCCAAATGTAGCAGTCAGACTCTCAGCTTCTAGAGTATAATGTCCCATATATTCCTTTAAAAATACCAAAAAGACGTTTTTATGGTTATATATGTGTGTGTGTGTGTGTGTGTGTGTGTGTGTGTATAATATATAACATCCTTGGTATTATAATAAATTTTTTATCTATAATATGAAAACCTGTGGAATTTATAACACCAAATATTATATATAATGTATATATATAAAATGTTAATATAAACATATATATAATATTTATATAACCAAATATTATATATATATATAATGTGTGTGTGTATATATATATATATATATATATATATATAAAATATTTGGTGTTATAAATTCCACAGGTTTTCATATTGTAGATAAAAAGTTTATTGTAATACCAAGGAAGTTATTTCTCTAAAATTTTAACTTTATCTGAATTTTGTTCTATAGTATTTTAATCAGGATCCTACTCTGTATTAATGAACCCCTAAAAAAATAGAAATAAGGAATTTTTACCACCTAGGTGGTGTTAAACATAGTCATTCAAAAACAATGAAGTACAGCATTCCAACATTAAAATTTAAGGCACTGGGTGTGAAATGATGGGATTTGTAAGCAGTGGTTCTTAAAATATTTTGTGTCCCTAAGAATCTACTTGAGTGATTGTTTAAAATATAGGTATGCTGATTTGGCAGTTTTGAGGTATTTTCAATAAGCCCCCTAAGTGATCCTGATAGGGTAGTCATTGGCATTCACTTTGCATTATATTGGCCTAAAGAGATTACATGTGGTTAGACTGTTAAAAAAGATACTGAAAATTTGTTTCTAAGTCTTTCTATCTAAGACATCTTTTAGGATTAAGTATAAGCATTTTCCTCAATTTAATATCAGGAAATATGAATTGTATTAAGAAGTTGAAAAACCCAAATAGTCTTACAAATAACAAAATAACAAGCAGGTTTCTTCATGTTAGTAAATATTTTTTGGTGTTTGTAAAGAATGATAATTATTTGCTTCATGTAATTTTAGTTTTTATTTACATTTATTTTTAACTGAATTATGTAAATAAGTTATCACCAAAGATTGTGGAAGCAAATACATGTTCTTTTTAAGTGAGCATAAAGTGTAATTATCATCAGGGTAAAAAAATTTGAAAAATAGAAAAATTAAGAGGGTACAGAAATGCATCTATATGTAAGTGACTATTATAGTCTCAAAGTGAACCCTCTTGCAAAATGAATGCTTTTTGGTGTACACAAAAATTCTATTAGTATATAGGTGCATTTTAACTTTCAGTAAGTCTACTCTGATAAATCAGGGCAAGAATTAATGAAATACTTAAATAGCTTTTGAAATTCTATTATATATAAAAGCAGAAATCATTTTGGTATAATCATGTATATGGACATAGGAGAATTTGGTAGTCATCCTTCCCCATTACTTCTATATTCTCTTACCTCCTACCTCCCCCTCAATCCCCTTCCTTTATTATTCTCCATTTTATTTTTTAAATATTTTATTCTTTTTAGTCATATATGGCAATATAATTCATTTTGACATACTTATAAAAGCATGAAATATAATTTCTTCTAATTCAGTCCCTAGAACCTCTCCTTCCCCTCTGTTCCTCCAACCCCTTGTTTCCCTTCTCTCTATTCTACTAATCATTCTGCTTAAGTAGCCTTTTTACCAAGAGGTATAGGTACACAAAGGCACTATTTCTATTAGTTGTGTTTACTTATGATTTTAGTGAAGAGGGAAAACATAAGTGTCATTCTTTTTAGATAAGGAGTTCTGTTTTGCTATCTGAATTCTAATAAATGGATTGCATTATTTCCTTTTCTAGAAACAGTAACTCAAGAGCACATGGATCTTGGGAACTGAAGGTATGGTATTGCCAGGTGATGAGATAGAAATACTTAGTTAAAATATGAAGTTGCAGTTCATTCATTACAATGATCAGCCTTCAAATTGAGCAAATATGTGGAGCTGCATGTATTTGTCCTCAGAAAATGTAGCTCCACTATGCTTTGAGAAATCTACTAGGCCATGAGAATCCATTTGAGTGGTTATCATAGAAAAAAATGAGTTCTATGATTGTCATATATGAATTTAAAGCAGTATGTAGATGTCAGTGTTTATGTGAGCTAGCTAACCTGCAAACATAGAACTATCCTATCTGGCCATACTAATGCAAAAGTGGTAAAAAGAAGGTGTCAGAAGACTATTTTAGGAAAATTATTTGTATTTGATTTTTTTTTTTTTTTTTTTTTTTTTTGGTGGTGCTGGTATCTCATGCATGCTAGGCAAGCACTCTATCACTGAGCCACATCCCCAGGCCCAAATTATTTATATTTGAGATACATAACTCAAAAACTATCTGATAAAGCAAGTACCACAGAAATAGGAAAATAATATTGAGCACAGTAGAATACCTAAAAGTGCTTACTCACAGATACTCTTTTGAATCTACTTCTTCCATTTATGGGTAAATTTTGTTGTAACCAAATTATTTTCTCAGTAATAAATTAATATCATTTTCCAGCTTTAATACTACATAGGTCATAGCATCATTAGCACAGAGTTTTAGGGGCTGCTTGCTCTGTTATTTTTTTCTTTTTTTTTATTATTTCTTACATGCATGACAATAGTGGAGTTCATTTCATTCATAATCATCCATTCACAGCACAATTTTTTCGTAACTGTATATAAAGTATGTTCATGTCAAATTATACCATTATATATGAGCGCTCTCTCTCTCTCTCTCTCTCTCTCTCTCTCTCTCTCTTTTTGCATTATAATTCTTATACACCTTTAGGTATCCACCTCACAGTCCATGACTAATACACTGGAAGATGTAATACATAAAAATACATAATTTATTTTCCTCTTTTTCTCAGCAAAACATGCCTATTGTGTTGTTTTGGTGCCCTAGGAGACAGTTTTGCATTCTTATGTTATTAATTCATTGGCGCAAGGGACTTACTTCCTCTTCCACATTAGTACGTTAGTAATTTAAGTAGTAAGTACCAGTATAGCATTTGGGGGAAGTAGAGAAAATCACAATTTGTTGCTTATAAAACTGACTTTAGGAATAATCTGTAGTTGATTCTGAGAGCACTGGGCAAGGTGACCTGCTTTGGCAATAAGAAGATGAACCAATAATGTAAAAAAGAAAAAAAAAATACTAGGAGAGAGAGTAGCTACCTTTGTTTTATAGTCACAAACTCCTAGTGGGGTTTAGCTACCATTAGGTACTATCATGACTTAATTTGTTCACTAGAAATTATTAACAGTGCCCATCTCCTGCTACTTTTATCATAAATCTAGGAATCATAGGCAGTAAGGATTCTATATTTGCTATGGAAATGTTTCCTTTTACCCAACCTGGTATTATTTTACTATGATAACTCAAAGGAACTATTTCACACAGTAAAAAAAAAAAAAAAAAAAAAAATAAGTATAAGTAGATCTACTTTACATTATCCTGAAAAATTAGCAATGTGCCTGGAATAGTGAACTTCTACTTAATAGCTTTCAGTTATTTATAACATAGGAATCATGTCTTCTAGATTTTATTAATATTATCAACTTTCTGTTTTCTAAGAGCAAATTTCATATATGGTATCCACATCAATTTTTTTTGGATCTGTATTCCTATCTAAATAAGATTAACTGTGAGTAGCAGTATAAATAAATACAAACACCTATAACCCTCCCTGCCCAGTGATCCACAAAATTACCAGTGAAAACATCAAATAGGAAAACAATTCATATCAATCAAAGAAATTTAGGTAAGAGTAGTGAAAACTAGAAGGAATTTCTATTAAGTAAAACAGTAAGGAATAGGGTCGGGGTTGTGGCTCAGCAGCAGAGCGCTCGCCTAGCAAGTGTGAGGCCCTGGGTTCGATCCTCAGCACCACATAAAAACAAATAAATAAAGATGGTGTGACCAATTAAAATAAGTTTAAAAAAATAGTAAGGAATGGGATTTTAAACAATTTGTTTTAAAAAGCAAAATGACATCTCTGTATATTACATCTTAGCTTTATATTGTATTATTTTGTATGAACGGATTGTACTAGTAATTTGAGACATGTATTTAGAGTTCCATCAGAATAATTCATTCTATATTTCTTAACTATGTAACCCTGAAGCTACAGTGTCTTAGAGATTTTTTTCTTAACCAAGAGAAACAGCTGACATTCAGCTAGCCAAGGAGGTCATAAGTGATCCCGCCTCTGAGAAGGGCAGCATAAGTGACACAGACTTCTTAGCTCCTGTCCATTAGCTGACTTAGAATATAGCAACGGAGAAAAGTGTTCTTTCCATCTTCTTTGTCCCAAGAACTGTGATCTTATTGCAAGGAAGCCCTTTACCCTCTTCTATCCTAGATCTAATGGACCTCCTACAGTTCCCTGGGGAATGAATAAAATGGATCTAACATTTCTGACCACCTTCTGAATTTTATACCAGTACCTGAGTGGACAGAAAAAGAGCTGAAAACAATCATCCGCCTTGACATTCCCCTGAACTTTAGATTAATTTAGACTCATTAAAGAAGTGAATAAGTACATAGGCAAAATGTTTGGACCAGCACTTCACATAAGTCCTAGAAGTTAATTTGTTTCTTTTTTTCAAGTGTTTTGTGTTTGTTTGTTTTCTTTTTTGACAAAAAGCATTAAAATATTTTACTTTGATAGTTAATGTTAATTTAAAATTTTAAAACTATTAAATGTTCAACCATTTTGTCATCAAACAAAGGCACATTAAAAATACAATAAGATATTTTTATAGTGGTATGTATACAGCAAAAAATTAAAATATTGACAGTATTGGGCCTGGGGTTATGGTAGAGTACTTGCCTGGCATGCTTAAGGCCCTGGGTTTGATCCTCAGCACCACATATAAATAATAAATAAATAAATAAAATAAAGGCCCATTGACAACTAAAAAGTTTTTTTAAAAAAAAGTACTGACAGTACTAAGTATTTGTGAGGATGTGGAGCTATAGGAATTGCTGATGAAAGTATAATTGGCTTAACCTTTTGGAAAATGACAGTATATTTTAAAGTTGAATATACATATATCCTCAGCAATTCCACTTATAAACTTGTATTCATCAGAGATGTATATGTATATATATATATTTATCAACAAACATAAAAATATTTTTAGCATTTTTCACAGTGGCCTCAAATTGGAAACAACTTGTGTCCATCAACAATGCATGCAATAAAGAGGATGCCCTATAGCAAGGAAATGAGCTAATTTTTGCTACATGTAACAGTATGAATGAATCTC
Source organism: Callospermophilus lateralis (assembly GCF_048772815.1). Classification (NCBI taxonomy): domain Eukaryota; kingdom Metazoa; phylum Chordata; class Mammalia; order Rodentia; family Sciuridae; genus Callospermophilus; species Callospermophilus lateralis. Next base: position 53,545,213 of record NC_135313.1, on the reverse strand, counting down.
ACAAATAATGAGCAAAAGAAACTAGCCAGTAAATGAAACTAGCCAACAAAAGAATATGTGTGTATGATTCCTACTATGGTGTTCAGAAACAAGCAAAACACTACCGTTGGGCAGAATGAAATGGGGAAAGGTTACAAAGGATAATGCTTTAATGTGCTTGTAGTCTTGTCTAGACTAGGGTAGTGATAGCTTGGTAATTTTTTGAGCTATACTCTTTATGCTTTATGTATTTCTTATATTTCATATATATTTATATATAGTTTTTGTTTTTTAATGAGTAAAGCTAAATCAGCATGATACTTGTTGAACAAATAATTCTGCAGTATGAGAAAAGAGCACTTTGCCAAAGCTCTTAGAAGAGAGGGCTTTCTTTATTCTTTCAGTGCATTGGAGCCAAGAATATTAGAAAATATCTGCTTTGGATCCCACTATGATGCAACAGAGCATTATGATAAGAGAGCAGGAGAAGAGTAAGAAAGTGAGACACTAAATTTAAATTTGTGTCAGAAATAGTAAACAATCATAACTCTTAACGAAAATTTAATCCATGAAGAAAGGTGAAACTAAACTGCTTTTCAGAATCCTGTGGGTTCTCATGAGCCCACACATCTCATCCTAGAGGGGGTACACATATTCATCAATGAGATTAGAACTGCCTTCCTTGATGTTACATACTTTGCTTTTTAAAAAGCTTTCCTTGGGCCTGGGTTGTGGCTTAGTGGTAGAACGCTTGCCTAGCACGCATGAGGCACTGGGTTTCATTCTCAGCACCGTATAAAAATAAAATAAAGGTATTGTGTCTATCTACAACATATATATATATTAAAAAGCTTTCCTTGAAGGATTTCTGCAACTTGAATAAGTTACAATAAACCAAATTCACCAAAATGAAAGATAAACTTGAAAAGCATCCTCAGATGATTACAGTAAGAGAAAAGGTATGGATAAAAAAAAAAAAAAAGACTGATTAGAGGTTTATCCTTTGAATAATAGGTATCCCCAATGAAGACAACTAAAAAACAATATTCAGTTAAGAACCCGTCCAAAGAACCTCTTCTACATATTTTAAATGCCATTTGGAATGGAACAGTGTCTACAAGAGTTTTTGTAGTTCAGCATTTCTCTACTCATCCAAACTGAAGGTAACAGAATGGCTTCCTGCGATATACAGTGTTCTACTTATTTGTCCTTCCTGGAAAAAAAAAAAAAACTTACTTGAATATTATCACCACACTACCAAAGTAAGTCCAAATTAAGAATAGAAGAATTAAGAGGTAAAGACAAACTGGTGAGTATTGAAGCCAGTGAAACTATTATTATTTGTCTATTCTAAAATTTCTAAAATGGAGTGTAGAGCCTCCAAATAAATTAATGAAGGCTGAGAAGAAATGTTAGTTTCTTTTGGGGTCAGGGTTTGAGTTAAGGGGTAAAATACTTATTTTCTATAAAGAGAAAATGTTCTGGTTTTTATTTTGATAATTTAAATTTAAGATTAAGAATCCTTTGAAATCTAAGGTGTTTAATGATATAATTAACAACATTGTCTCCTTTTCAAATCCTTCAAAAATACAAAAATAATATTATATACTTGACAAAAGTCAGAAGGGAAAAACAAAATGCAACATCAAAACTGTAAATTGTTTAAATACTAAAAACAAAATGGAATGATTTGCTTCTTCCAAGAGCATCTGTAAATCAAGGTTTATCATACACACCCAATAAAAAGTATCTCTGAGTACAATTTAAGGGAGAAAGAAGAGGAATTATATTCAGTGATAGGATTATAATCAGTAACGAAGACAACAGACCCCTGACGTCTATATGCAGAATAATATAGGATTAAAACAGAAGTACAGAAGCCTTTAAAATAGTTTAGGAATTATAATGGAGGGCTTCACATGTTCTCTGAACTGTCATTAACAGAAATGAACTAGGAGAGAGAAATTACCCTCAAAAATGAAAAAAAAAAACATAGTGATAAAAAAGAAAAATTTTGACATGTGTAGAAAAAGAAGATAAAAACTTTTTCTCACAAATTAAACAGGAATGTTGAATGATAATGGCAGCGGGGTATTCAGAAATATGTCTTAGCTTCTGCATGTCAGCTGATTTAGAGTATTTATAGCAGGATAAAAAACAAAATGACAAAAACCCACCTTAAGTATGTTTTTTCCAGCCTCTTTGTTAAGTACCCTGGTCTTTCAAGAACATCTCTTACCCTCTCCTCAGCCTAAGGCTTATTAACCTTCTTGGATTGCCTAGAGAAATGAAATGGGTCTAACATTTGGTGCCCAACTGCCAGACATTATTTCAGCCTCTGAACAGACTTTAAAGAGCTAAAAGCAAAGCTTGGAGTTTGATAATTGCCCTGTATTGCCTTTTAAAGGACAGAAATTGTACAAGACTTGCTCTTTGACTCCCAAGGTAATAAAATTCAAAAAACAATCACAATCACCAGGAAAACAATTTTAAAACCCTCTTCTAAACAGCTTTTTGTTAAGGAAAAAAAATTTTAATAAAAGTGTTAGAATACAGTAGCAAAATAATTTTAAATGTCTGAAAGCCACATTGGTAGCTTTATTTGGAAGGAAAAAAAATAAATCAATTAAAACATACAATACAAGAAACAAAAGTAACATGACAAAAGTGAGACTAATAAATCAATTTGAAAACAATAAATAGGCATCTCTTGGCAACTATATTTTTTAAAATCATAATTAAATATTAAAGGTAATGAAAAATGTAGAGATTATTAAATATAAGTGCTATTTTCAAATTTCTTGAAAATTAGAAAATCCAAACACGTCAATGATCAAAGAAAAAACTCAGGTAGTAATTGATGAATTGTGTTTCTTCAGATGAATCCATATTACTTCATCCTTCTTTCAAAGTTTCAAGATGCATATTATTATATTAATATAAGAATATAACGGTATGTTTTTCCTATATCAGAAAAGGTGAATATATACATTTTACTTTGTGTAATTGTTACCCTGACACTAAAACTTTAAAAAGCAATTAAAATAAAAAATATAGATTCTTTTTTCACCTATGAATATGGATGCAAACAAATCTAAGCAAACTATTACAAAGTACAAATATGTTCAAAGAATAATTCACCATTGGCAAGTAATTTTTACCCTTTGATGAAAAAGTAGTTCTCATTAACGAAAAAAAATTAATAAAATACATATGATAAAACTACAGTAAGTTCTATTTGCCTAAATTGATCACTTGTTCATTCTTGTGATTGTCCAGGGATTATTTAGATTATGCATAGTTTACTTGAATGTCACTAGCTGGAAGAATAGGGTTAACCTGGTTGTTGAAATTAGTTAGTATCCAACCTTCACCCCCAATTACATGGCTGCAATAAAATGGGAATGGCCAGAAAGGGATATTGCTTCGTAGATCGCTACATGTATTGAGCCCTTACTGTTTTTTTTGTTTGTTTGTTTGTTTTTTGTCAGGCATTGATCATTGCTTTACATACGTCTTAAAACCCTATGAGGTAAGTAGCATTTTATTTAATTTCATTTATTGTTTATGTATTTAGCTTTGTGGTGCTAGGGGTCAAACCCAGGGCCTTGAATGTGTTTAGGTAAGTGCTGTAATACTAAATAACAGGCCTAGTCTGTAAGTACTATTTTTCAAGCAAGAAGCTGAGGTAGAGATGAAGTAACTTTTTTTCCAAGGTCACACAGCTAGCAAATGGTGAAGCTGGGCTTCAGATACAGGTTATCTTAAAGTTCATACTCAGTCTCTACACTGAACATCAAAGGGTATAATAAAGATCACATGCACACACACTGAATATTATGTAATAACAAATCTTTCCATAACTATGGGATAGCCTGGGAAGAATGCTTATTGTTATTTAGTGAAAGAAAGCAGGGAAACAATTTATAATATTTTTAAGTAATAATGAATTTGAAAGAAAGCCATATGGATGTTTGTTTTTCACTATTATATATTTTCTCTTGGTAAACATGTATAGTTTTGTTTAATCTTTTAAAAGTACACTATTTTCCTACTAGATTATAAGATTTTTGTCAGCAAAGACTGTGTTTTTATTTCTATAAGCTCAAACCCAGCTATGCCCCTTACATTAAAGTCACAAAATGAATTTTTATCCATTTGTACTATAAAATAAAAGATTCCTATGTTTCTTCTACTGTAGAGATTCTGAAAAGAAGTCTGTATTCTCTATAGATGTACTAATATTTGTTTAGATGGCATCTTTTCAAACTGAGATCTTATAGGCTCATTTTTAAAAATTCAACTTTTATTTCAATTTTGTTTTTGTTGTTTTGTGCAATTTTATGAGTGCCAAATTCACAGTCCACATACAAATCTTGATTTTAAATAACATTTATTATTCTTACTTTATTCTGAGAATTGTAAAATATTTTACATTTAATCATGTAAATAATTCTATGAAATTATACCATAAAGCACAGAGAAATTATTTCACCAGGACACAAAGCAAGTAAGTAACAGACCTGGGATTTGTACTCAGAGAATATGACTGATGGTCTCCATTAAATTTACACACTGTTTAATTCAACCACTGTTCTCTTTTTGTTTTTAAGAAGAAAGTACTATAATCTGTACCCTAAAAGGAAAACATGTAATGAAAAAATCATTCATTCCACTGTATGACCTCTCGAGACAGTGAGATGGAAGGAAAAGGTGAGAAAAGTATAATTGACAGGAGGTGAAAGCAAGAGAAAAGGATTGCAGGCTACAAGGAGATGACTCAGTGACTTTGAGTCAAAGTGTTGGTTCCTTTTTGGTGGTGAAGATTTATTCAACATCATATATTGAGCACCTCACTACAGGGTGTTGAGGACACAATAGAGAAAAGAGGAAGAAGAAATGTTAGTGCCCTTATTTTATGTAGTTTAGTCTAATTATAACATACCTAGAAGAAACAATGTGTGGTGGGGGATCAGCCGCTACTTTGAATAAGGCAAGCTGGCTCCTCCCAAACCTGTCAATTTTAAATGATTCATCAAAACAAAATAATTCTTCTACTATCATCCTTAATCTCTCCACAACTAATTTTTTATATATTTGTAGAAATTTTGTACATAGAACTGTGGTATAGTACACCATACCACATACTCATGTAACTCATTATTTCATGGGTCTCAGTGTTTCTGCTTGTCTTCCAAGCAGAGGCACTGGCTCACTTTTTAAGGATGTTTGTGTTATGAGCAGTCCTGAAATGTAGGAGCAAAAGGGAGATTTGTTTACTGTCCAGAATTATAAAGATAATTTGTCCCTCCAGGACAAAGGATTAGCAGAATTACCACCCTTTATAAATGATTCAGGTTTCCCAAGCTTGGCATTCTGCTAAGACACAAACTTGTATGTGCACAGCATCCATCTGAACTCCTCTTCACACCTGTAAAACTGAGGAACCTGTCCAAACATAAAACTCATACTTCTTACTATACTGTGAATAATAAAGTCCTTTATCTTTGATGCAAGAATTCTGTGTGTTCTACCAACATCCATGAGGCATTAGTAGACTAATTTTGTTATCTTGCAAGCAAGATAAAATCTTAGACCCTTCACAGTTTTTGATAACCATACCTCTTGAAGATATAGATCCTTTCCAGGAAGCAACAAGTTCCCACACGTCCTCTTGCCTTATCTAGAACATTGCATAAATGGAACCACACACTATATACTCTTTTGTGTTTATCTATTTTCACTCAGCTTAAGATTTATGAGAATTATGATTGCTATTATATCAGTTGTTCATTCCTTTTCATGGCTGAGTGAGTGTTCCAAAGTCAAAATGACCCTCAATTTGTTTCCATTCCTCTGCTGATGGATGTTTGGGTTTCCAGTTTGAGGATAAAACTGCTGTAAACATTCACATGGTTAGTACTGTTTTATCATTTACAGGATATTGGAACTAAATTGTTGTAGAGACTCTGGATTCTATTACCTTCCAAAGAGTTTAATTTTTGTTCTAGCAGACCCTTAGCTTGTGTGGAACCATATTTCTGACTCTCTTTTGCAATAGGAAGCAATTAAAATTTCTGTCTGAATTTTCAGCCATCCAGCTGTTGTAGATGCCCCTGCACATGCAGTCAGAATCAGCCAAAACTTGGAGATCTGTGAGATTTGGGAACTCCCTGTTTTGTGACTCTGCCCTTTCTAAGGATCCTTCCTTGCTTTCAAGTTGTTTGGGTACCCCAAACTCTGTCCATTGACACTCAGTCCATTAAGACTGCTTCTGTCTGCTTGAGTTCTAACATCCATGTACTCAGGCAGAAGTTATATAAATGCAAATATCACCCACTGTCATTCAATGCTTACCCACCTCAGTTTCTGCCTGCTTTTTGTCAGTTCTCATATACCTTTAGATAAATTTTTTCATGAGTTGCCCCAAGTTTATAATTGTTGAAGGAGACTTAATCTGATAAAAGTTTCTCTACCATTTCCAGAAGCAGAACTTTGTACAGTGCCTTTATTTTCTGTGACATTTTACATGGACTTAATCTCTTACATATAAGTAACATGAAGCTGAATTTGTGTTTGTGTGTGTGTGCGTGTGTGTGTGTGTGTGTGTGTGTGAGATTTGATACTGTCTCACATTCAGTAGGTCAGTTTAGTCTATTTACATTTATTGTGAATAATATCATTTATAATTATTTTTTATCATTTTATGTGTTGTGATTACTCTTAATTACATTTGCATCTTTAGTTCTGGTCTTCTGCAGGTTGTTAAGATTTTCTATAACCCTCACACCCCTTACATTCTACTTGTTTGAAAGTTATATATTATATTTCTCTTTCTTAGTAGACACCCTTAAATTTCTAACTGTATATCTGTAAAATTTTATAAGTCTAAAGCTGTTCAGTATTTTTACCTTCATTCCAAACAGAAAAAGGATATCACTTCATTTTATTTACCTATTAATAAATCCCTGTCTTCCCTTTTATTATTGTCTACAAATTTAATTAATTAAATAATTATTCATTTATTTTGGTACTGGGGGTTGAATCCAGGGGTGCTTTACCACTGAGCTACATCCCCAGATCTTTTAGTTTTTAATTTTGACGCATGTCTCACGAAGTTGCAGCTTCACTATGTTGCCAAGGCTGGCTTCAAATTTGTGATCTTCCTGCTTCAGCCTTCCAAGTTACTGGAATTACAGAAGTATACCACTATGCCCAACTGTTGTCTACAAATTTAGTATCTACTTTTATTATAAAAATATTTTCAAAATCAATATTCAATTATGCCAGCATATTTTATGCTCACCATCATTTCTTTTTTAAAAATAACCATATTGAGATATAATTCACATACTATAAAATTTTCATTATTTTTTGCACCTAACTTCTTTCTCTTGGATTGACTTTTCTCCTTGCAGCCTTTAGTGGTCATTTCAGTGGTTGTATTTGAGATTTTGGTTTTGTTTCGTCATGTTTTCTTTTTGTAAGTGCCTTTACTTTATTTTCACTCCTTAATGATAGCTTTAGGAATTGTACATTCAGAGTTATTTTTCCTCAGCAACTTGAAGCTGTTAGTCCATTGTGTCCTGTCATTTTTTCCCATCAGAAATCTGATATTAGCCTAATTTTTATTTCTTTATATTTTTTCTCTCTTTGGTAACTTTAACATTTATATTTTTTTATAAAAATCCTGAAGTTTTATTCCATATGTCTAGATGTAAATTTATATTTTATCCTATTGAGTACAGATTGTACTTTTACTCAAAGGAGTTATTTATCCTTCAATTTTGGAAAGTTCTCTGTCCCCTACATCTTCAAATATTGCTCTGTTTTGTTTTGTTTTTTAGAAGTTCTATTAGACATTGGAGCCTCTTGATCTGTGTTCTGTGTCATTTATTTTTCCATTCTTATTCTAAAAATCTCTGTTGCATTCTAGATTACTTCCTCAGTAATGCTTTATAATGTAGCAAGTAAAACTGTGTGCAGTCTAGAATGACCATTGAGTTTCTAATTTCACTTGACATGTTCTAACTTTTTAACTCTTTTTTTTTTTTTTTACCAAAAAGCATGTAAGTATATTTTACCTTTTGTTGGAGGAACTTCAAATTTACAAGGCAAAGTGGTATATACAAGTAAATGTGAAGGACTGAGGCCAAGAATCAAAGCAACCATGCACCTACCCTTTCTGCTATAATTATTTACATTTGTCCATAGCAAAACAAATCCACACTAATCCCAAGATCCCAAAAGCCTCATCCAGTCATGGCACCAGGATCAAAATCCAGGGTCACATAGTATACAACATATTTAGTGGTTATCTGTCCATCTGGAAACCTATGAACTCTGTGTGTGTGTGTGTGTGTGTGTGTGTGTGTGTATTCCTCAAATCATGGAGCAAGGATAGTGTAACTTCAGTTAATACTCCTAGTCAAAAAAAATTGGGGGGCGGGTAACATCAGATGACAGTAGATTCACTTGCTCTGAAATACCATGGAGGAAATATTCCCAGCTCCTCCTATTCTGGAGCAAGAAATCTCCCTAGATTAAACCTTGGTTTCATTCCCCAAAAGAGGTGACAGTCCATTGTTCTTCACTGCTCTTAGTTTCACCTTCCAGAAGTTCCTAACATTTCTGATATCCTTCTTGGTTACTTCTGAAGAGGGCATCACAGAATATGCCCTTGTAGGTGCTAAGTAGCTTTCTCAGCTACTTCCTGAGTATAAAAGTTGACCTAGAGGTCTTAGTGTATCTTAAACCATCTCCATCCCATTTAGTCCCAGCTGGTGGTGTGTTTACCACATCTCTCAAAAACAGCTTTTCTATTAATTAATTTTTAGTAACCTCTATTTGACAAAACTATATCCACAATTCTTTTTGAGATACACCTCTATATATACTTATTAGGAACTACCCCTCAGGCTTCTAAGAAACCCTACCCTTAATCCTTTGGGATATACCTTTGTCTTGCTGAAATGATCTGCCAAGTACCACCTTAATTCTTTCAGATGTCTTAATAAAGGATATTATAGCCATGCCCTTAATTTGTTTTTGTTTTTGTTGTTTGTTTTTTTTGTTTTACTCTCAGGCTGAATTTAAGACACTTTTATGGCTGGAGATGATGAAGAGGTTTGTAACTAAATAAGTTCTTCTCCCTAAATACCTCTAAATTCTGCTTGTATTTTTGGTGGAATTTTTTTTCTGAATTTCTCTCTTATAGTATCTTATCAAGTAGAAGTAAAAACAACTAGCTCATACCTTCAATATGTACTTAAAAACTATCCTACTATCTTCCATGTTACCACAGGCAGTGGTTTTACAAATACAGGTTGCTATTTTTTCAGTTTCTATAATAGTTTTTTTTTTACCATCCCTTACCTACCGCCTGAGCTAATACCATATAATTTAGGTTCTAGTTACAGCAGTGTCCCAGTATTAGGTGCTAATTTCTATATCAATTTGCTGTTGATCAATTTGCTGTTGATGCATAACAAACAATCACAAAATCTCAGTGGCCTGTAAGCTTTTCATTTTGCTAATAAGCTTTTAATTCTCTCCTGGGTCTGCAGGTCAGCTAGGGCAACTGCAGCTGCAGTTGCTGAATCAGCTTTGCTGATCACAGGCTTATAGTCAGATATAGCAGTTCTGCTCCACATGTTCCATCTGTGGCACAGGGCAGACTGGGACTCTCAGAGAAGGGGATAACTGTGTTAACTTGTGAACGATAAGAAGGACCCAGTTGGGCAGAAACCTGGAGGGGAGTGTGCCCATGGAAAGACCTTGAGATGAGAGTTCCAGGGAGCAGGAGGAAGCTATGTTCCTGGAGCAGTAAGAGGAAGAGCATGGAGGAAGCAAGACCTGTAGGCTGCTGGGTTAAATCACCTAGGGCTCCAATGGCCACAGAGAGAGTGTGGCCTAGCTGGTTGCTAGGTCTACAATCAGGGAGGGTAGTTCTCTACAAATTCATCCTGCACCCCAGGGCTGCAGCTTCGATGGAGAAAACTCACTGTGGTGAAAGAATACGAAGTGGCAAAACCCATTAGATAAGAATATGTGAAGACCCTGTTTTCATCATATCGTTGAATATTCCATTGACCAAAGCATGTCCAATAGCTAAAGCCAAAATTAAAGGGTAAAAAAAGTATACCACTTTTTGAGGGGAAAATGTCAAAAGTTCCAGTGGTAAAGAATATGAGTACAAGGAAGGAAGAAGAACGTGAGCCACTGACTTATCACATCCTCTCAGGTAACGTGTGGGATATTTACTGCCAGATAATTCTGCCCGTTTGCCTCCTGAAGCTTGAGGCTTCACATAAAGGTAGAGTGCCAAGCAAGAGTCATCAGCAGCTATGAGAAGCTTCCTTGTGATAGGGTAGGGGGAAGCAAGGGTCCCCAGCCCAGCTCTTATTTTAGGTAATGAACCTATCTCATCTCTCCACCTCATCTGAGACAAATTGCCTCTGTCTTCTGTTCTACCCAGAGTCTAGCAGGATCATTTGCTTCACTGTCTTTTCTTTCGCTGGCTCACAGAGAAGTTTATCTTGTTTAACACACCTGTGTCCTTTTTTGAAGCTGCATGATATTTTTAAATACATTATGTATCATGATCATTGGATTGGAGCAGAGACTACTTTGAACCACAAACAATTTTCAACAGCATTGCAACTGAAGCTCCTAGAATCTTACATGAAAGGTACCTTTTATGTCCTGTGATGGTTTTTTAAAATAAAATGTTTTATAATCTCTTGGCACTTAAGAATACCCAAATTTAGTACATTAAAAAAAGTTTCTTGATGTATAAATACAAATTCTTCAATTCAATGCATTTTAAAAAATAATCAGGTAGATAATATAAAAGGAAAACGGCAGGAAAATTGGAAAATTGAACTACTAAAATGGGTATATTAAATATTAGTGATTTTATCACAACCTACTTACCCCATTCTTTTCTTTATGCCTTATCCAAATTTTATATTTTCTTTTTCATTCAGCTTTTCATCATGGAAAATTTCAAATATGTAAAAAGTACACATAATCATGTACTGCCTTGTAGATACCTGATGCTGAGCTTTCTTAATTATTAATTATGGTGAATCTTGTTTCATTTATGCCAAGAATTGGGAAAATATTACCCCTAGACCAAATCCAGCCTGTTGACTATTTTTCCAAATAAAACTTTATTGCAACACAACCAAGCTCTTTTGTTTGTATGCCTGCCTTCCTACTATAATAGTAGTGTTGAGTAGTTGCAACAGCTGTTATATGACCTGCAAAACCTAAAATATTTATCAAACCCTTTATATGAAAATCTTGCTGACCTCCAGACTAAAATCTCACCTATTCATCTCAGGAAAAATCTCTCACATTGCATTAAAATTGTTTTCAGTATGTTTTAAAATATAATAACCCTTAAAAATAAAGCATGTCACCCTTGTCTTTAAAAAAAAATAACAGGAATTCATTGATTTCTTTTCTACAAAATTTTAACTACATAAGAAGTAGTGGAAATTATTTAATATTTCTTTTTCTAACTCATTATTTAGGTCTACATTAGTCTGCATTTTCTGTAAGTTTAACTTAATAGCTATCTGTAGATAATATCTGTAGATAACCTCCTGAAATAAAATATTAAGAATTTAATAAAGTATGTAAGAAAGTTAGTGAGTAGTACTAGCACAATCATTGGATTTCAGCACGATAAAAATTTGAGATTTATTGCATCCTATGAAAAAATACAGCATACAAAGGCAGTCTCAATTTTTTGTTGTTGCTGTTGTTATTTTGGTATTGGGGATGAGCCCATTGCCTATACATGCTAGGCAAGCATTCTATCACTGATCTGCATCCCAAAACCATTTTATTATTTTGAGGGGCGGAGCATTACTGGGGATTGAACTCAGGGGCACTCAACCACTGAACTACATTCCCAGCCATATTTTGTACTTTATTTAGAGACAGGGCTTCCTTGAGTTGCTTAGCACCTCATCTTTACTGAGGTTGGCTTTGAATGATCCTCCTGCCTCAGCCTCCTGAACCACAGAGATTACAGGCATGTGCCACAGCACCTGGCATCATTTTATTTTATTTTAAAACAGGGTTTCACTAAATTGCCCAGGTTGGCCTCAAATTTACAATCTCCTTAACTCAGTTCTCAAATTTACAATCTCCTTAACTCATCCTCCCAAGTAACTGGGATTATAGGTGTGTGCTACCACACCTAGCAAAATCTCACATTTTTAAAAAGGCTAATAGTATTAGTTTGAGGCACATTTGTTTTTCTTTTCTTTAGAAAATCAAGAAATTCATTTTTGGTGGGTTTTAATAGTTGTGTAATTGTTAGCCTTTTTAAATAGCACTTTTTTTAGTGCTGGGGACTGAACTCAGGGACTCATGCATGCTAGGTCTGCACTCTAGTACTGATCTATATCCTGGACCCTTCAATAATATTTTATTTTAAAATGACTCTTTACCATTTACATGACAATTTTACAGGAGTTATCTCAATTAATATGTACAACAACCTCGGGAGGTAGGGATAATTTTCTTATTAAATGGTTCTAGGAAGACACAAACCCGGGTCACCTGCTCAAAGTCCACCAGCCTATGCTGATGAACTGACAATCACAAATCCTAGACCAGTTGAAAACTGGTTGTTTTACCTTTTGCAGGCCTTGATTATATAAATGAATTGTGGTGTGCAACATTACTATGCTACATTATTTCCTAGATATGCTATATATCTATGGAGTGAAGATATTGGAAGAAATTCTTAGTCTGTACTGTTGGAGTTTAGGATTTCAAGCACAGAACATCATATCTTTCAAAATCAAAGAGCAAGAAAAATCCATTTTATAGCTTTCACAAACTCCTTTTTAGCATTTCCTTTAGATCCTATGATGGGTCAAGTTTACTGGTAGAGAGGTGGCCTTAAATAGAGCTCAGAGGAATTACTGTTTCTAGGATTAGGGCAGAGTACGTACAAGATAAACCTGAAACAAAACGGATACAAATGGGAAAAGAAGAATTCAAACTATCTCTATTGACTGACAATTATGATCTTATATTTAGAAGACCCAAAAAACTCTACCAGAAAACTTTTAGAACTCATAAATGAACTCAGCAAAGTAGCAGGATATAAAATTAACACCCATAAATTAATTGCTTTTCTATACACCAACATTAGCTCTAAGAGAAAGTAGGCAAACTATCCCATTCACAAGAACCTCAAAAACAAACAAACAAATAAAAACTTAGTAATCAATATAACAAAAGAGGTGAAAGACCTCTACAATGAAAACTATAAAACACTAAAGAAATTGAAGAATACTTTAAAAAATATAAAGACCTCCCATGTTCTTGGATAGGCAGAATTAACATTTTTAAAATGGCCCTACTACCAAAAGTGCTATACAGATTTAATTAAATTCCTATTAAAATTCCAAGGGCATTCTTCATACAAATAGAAACAAAAAAGCAATCATGAAATTCATTTGGAAAAATAGGCCCAAAATAGCCAAAGCAATCCTTAGTGAGAAATGTGAAGCAGGAGGCATCAAAATACCAGACCTTAAATTATACCACTGAACTATAGTAACAAAAAGCGTATTATTGACACCAAAGCAGACATGAAGACACAGAGAAAAATCCACATAGTTATGTCATATAAGACAAGGGCATCAAAAATACACTGGAGAAAAGAGCCTCTTCAACAAATGGTGCTGGGAAAACTGGAAATCCATATGTAGTAGAATGAAATTTAACCCCTATCTCTCACCCTGCATGAAACTCAACTCAAAAGTGGATCAAAGACCTATGTATTAGACCAGAAACCCTGCACCTATTAGAAGAAAATGTAGGCTCAACGCTCCAACATGTTGGCTTAGGAACCAACTTCTTCAACAAGACTCCTAAAGCACAAGGAGTAAAATCAAGAATCAACAAATGGGATGTTTTTCAAACCAAAAAGCTTCTTCACAACAAAAGAAACAATCAAGAGCTTGAAGAAAGAGCCTATAGAATGGAAGAAAATCTTTGCCACCTCAGATAAGGTGTTAATCTCCAGGATATACAAAGAACTCAAAAAACTTAACACACACACACACACACAAAAAAAAAAAAAAAAAAAAAAAAAAAACAATAAATAAATGAGTAAAGGTACTAAATAGACACTTCTCAAAAGAATAAACACAAGCGGTCAACAAATATATGGAAAAATGTTCAACATCTCTAGCAATTAGAGAAATGCGAATTAAAACTACACCATTTCACTCCCATCAGAATGGCAATTATCGAGAATACAAGTAACAATACATGTTGGTGAGGATGTGGGGAAAAGGTACACTCATACATTGCTGATAGGACTGCAAATTAGTGCAGCCACTCTGGAAAGCAGTATGGAAAGTCCTCAGAAAACTTGGAATGGAACCACCATTTGCCCCAGTTATCCCACTCCTCTTATATATACCCAAAGGACTTAAAATCATCATTCTACAGTGACACAGTCTCATCAATGTTTATAGCATCTCAGTTCACAATGCCTCAACTATTGAATCACCCTAGGTGCCCTTCAAGGGATGAATGGATAAAGACTTTATGACATTTGCCAGTAAATGGATGGAACTGGAGACTATCATGCTAAGTGAAATAAGCCAGTTCCCCTGTCTCCCACCCACCCCCAAAAAAACAAAGGTCAAATGTTCTCTCTGAAATGTGGAAGCTAACACACAATAAAGGATGGGGGAGTGGGGAGGATAGAAGTTCAGTGAATCAGACAACAGAAGGGAGGGAGAATGGGAATAGGAAAGAAAGTGGAATGAAAGTTATGTCAGCATACTTCCTATGTACATGTATGAATAGACCCCAGCGAACCTCAACATTGTGTACATCCACAAGACTGGGATCCTAATTAGAATAATATATACTTCATATTTGTATAAATATGTCAAAATAGACTCTATGGATATGTATAACAGAAAAGAACAACAACAAAAAAAAGTAAAGAAGCATATCCCAAATGGAGGAGGAGAGTCATAAAAGGACATAGAAGCCAACTTGAAGGAAACATCACTAGATAAAATCTAGAACAATTTGAGCATCAAAATAAATGTTATTAAGCAAAATATGAGTCCATGAGTACACAGTGACATACATAAATGAATATGATGAAAGTTTGATGAGGCATGGCCTCAAAGCACCAGCCTGCAAAACACTTATGAATTAAAAATGATGATTAGGGCATGCCTGTAATTCCAGTGATTCAGGAGACTGAGGCAGGCAGATCTTAAGTTTGAAGCCAACCTCAGCAATTTAGCAAGACCCTCAGCAACTTCTGGAGACCCTGTCTCTAAATAAAAAAATAAAGAGGACTGGGGTTGTAGCTTAATGATAAAGTATCCCTGAGTTCAATTCCTAGTACCAAAAAGAAAATGAGGCAAGGGATGGGGAACTAGGATTACTTTACAATACAGGAGTATGAAGACACCATTGTAAACAAATTAAAAAAGTAAATGACAAAATGAAAGTGTGGACTCCCTGGCAGGTTGCAATTAGAACACAACATCAATTTTGTGACATCCATCAAACAAGCATAAGCCTATTATAAGGAACATCCTAAACTAAAAACACTCTAAAAATTATAATCTTCAAAAGTGCCTAGGTAATCAAAGTCAAGGAAAGGCTGAGAAATGGTTCTAGATTGAAGAAGTAGCATAACACACAAAGACTATCATATAATCAACATGAACACATTATTTACCCATATAGACATTTTCTGTTGCAGCCTTTACTATTGATGTCACTTTATATTTGGTAGATATTTTTTCTCATGTTCTTTTTTTTAAAAAAATTTTTTATACCTTTATTTTATTTATTTATTTTTTTATGTGGTCCTGAGGATCGAACCCAGGGCCTCAAACATGCTAGGCAAGCGCTGTACCATTGAGCCACAACCCCAGCCCTAATGTTCTCTTCTATTTTTTTTTTTTTTTTTCTGGCACTGGAGATTGAACCTAGGACCTCATACATGTGGGCAAACACTTTACCAACTGAGTTGCATGGCCAGCCTTTTTAACTTTTTATTTTTTTAATTCCAAGAGTCATGGAACCAAATGCAACATTTCCTTTTGTACTGGATCCTTTTACTTTAAATTACATTTGAATAACCAGCAAAACATGAATAAAAACTAAGGATTAGTTGCTAGTAATCTGTTAACTTCCTGATCTTGATTGGTTACATTATGACCAGATAGAAGTAAGTCTTTGTAAGTAGGAAATACACACTTAAGTATTAGGGGGTATTGGAACATCAAGTCAGCTACTTATTCTCAAATTTTTCAAATTAACAACAACAAAAAAGCTTTTATAGGGCAAAGTGGGTCATGTATATAATCACAGCCGGTTGGGAGGCTGAGGCAAGAGGATCATGAATTCAGCAACTTAGCAAGGTCCTAAGTGAGACCCTATCTGAAAATAAAAAAAGAAAAGGGCCTGGGATATAGCTCAGTGGTAAAGCCCCTTTGGGTTCAATCCCCAGAACAACAAAAGAAGCTCTTCATACTCCCCTTACAAGTTTTCTGTATGTTTGACACTGCTTCAAAATGAAATTTTAAAAAAATTTTAGTTGTAGTTAGATACAATAACTTTTATTTTATTTATTTTTATGCGGTGCTGAGGATAGAACTCAAGTGCCTCACACATGTTAGGCATGTGTGAGGCACTTGAGTTCTAAAAACTCTCCCACTGAGCCACAACCCCAACCCCTGAAAGTTTTTTACAAAAATACAAACTAAATGCACATTAAGTTATAGCAGACTCTAACAGATATTTATCACAAAATGCCATCTTCTTGGACACAGATATAGCTTGATTATACAAAGATTTGTCACCACTCTTCCTACATGACAAAAACTAGTATCAAAGTCAGAAGACAAACACTTGAGTGACTATATACATCAAGCCCTGTGGGAGATACTAATTTTCTCTCCTGATACATCTCCCTTATACATCACCCAAATGTCCCTCATGACCCCTGCTTCTAGGAGTGCTATGGACAAGACAGACCTCAGTCATCAGTCCTTTCTGGGGATTGCCTCAGTTGAAGAGAGTGTCCTTGCCTAAGATAATAGTCCCTTCGAGGAGTGATCCACCTTTCATCACTGGTCATTGAGGGAGTATAAAAATCCAGCCCTTTTGCCCCAATTCAAGGCATTTTTGAAAGATCCCAAATTCAGAATGTTCCAGAAGGCCTGAGAATCCATCACAGCTCCACTTCTTCCTTTGCCAGTCCTCCCTATTCCTTTATATGGGCACTGGTCCTAGAGGGCTCTTAATGAACCTCTTGCCTGCCAATCCCTGACTCAGTCTGTGTCTACAGGCAGCCAACCTGTGCTATCTCCCTGACTGATTTCTCTCTGTAACTGAAAAGGGCCATTATTTTTCAACCTTTTGACGATTAAGTCTATAAAATTTATTATATTTTAAATTTCTGACCTTCCATTTGTCTGCTCCGGTATATTTGTTGACCAACTAGCAAGAAATGAGAAACACAGAGACTGAGAGAGTAGGAACAGAAAGAGCAGAAGTGGGAGCCAGAGTCTGTTTTGGGAAGGCAAGATGGAGATGCAGGACAAATTTGTCTTTGCCTCCACCTGTCCTTTCTTTGCTAATTTTTTCCTTTCATTCTCTGCCTCTTATTGATCCCTATGTCCTGTTATAGACTGGATGTTTGTGTCCCTTATACAATGTGTATGTTGAAATATGCTCCCTATTTCCTGTGTATTTATAATGTATGGAGAGTAATGCATTCTCACTTAGGGGTTAGGGTTCATCTTAATCAATTCCAGCTGCTACCAATACAATGGACTAAGTGACTTAAGCAACACATGTTTATTTCTCACAGTCCTGGATGCTTCAAGATGAGAATGTCAGCAGATTTAGTTCCCACTTCCTGGTACGTAGAATGTTCATCTTCTCACATGGCAAAAAGCAGGAAGAAAGAAAGGAGAAAGGGGAGGAAGGCAGACAGGCAGGCAGGCAGGCTCTGAAGTCTCTTCTTATAAAGGCACTAATTCTATTCAGGGCTCCACCCACATGACTTTATTTTCTCCCAAAGGCCCCACCTCCTACTACCATCTCAGTAGGGGTTAAAATTTCAACATACACACTTTATAAGGGATACAACATCCAGTCTATAACAGAACTGAATGTGTGTGTCATTCACCTTAGAGTTCGCAGTAGAAGGAAACTGTGGGTTTTTTGAGACTTGCTCTGTTCAGAACACTCCCAGAGAATGGTGGAAGGAAGATAATGAATCCATTGGCATTAGTAATGTGGACTTCTTGGGAACCTACTGCATCACCCATGTAAGCCAACATCTTCTACTATTTACACATCAATTGAAATTGTCTTATAATAAATCCTTGGGGAAATATCTTAGGAAAAGCTAGTCTTTGGAACCATTCCTACTTGGAAACTTGCTGTAAATCCTTTACTCCTGGCATTAGAAGATTAAATCATTTTTTTAAGGAACAGAGTGAGGATTAATTCTTAGTGGCATAAATTAGTTCTATTTTTTAAATCTATTTTTAGCAGACCAAGGGCCACACAAATCAATGTTTTGATTAAGAAAACTATAATCTATCATTAGGGATATGAGATTTAAAATTTTGCCTAATTAGTCCTATATATCACTAAATTTTCTTATAAAACCCTTTCAAAATATAAATGTGATATACAAATGTGCTATGCTATTTTCATTTCAAATTATATAGATATAATATGCTATCAGTATTAAAAACAGATACACTTATCTTCATTTTTCTTCACTTGATATAAAATATTATTTAAAAGTTAGAACTTAACACTTCAAGGTCTTGTCCTAAAAGACGCATTAAGCTTGTTGGTTTGTGTTTTCCTAGTTCTCTCTTCTCTATTTTTAAATTGACCTTTTGTCCCTCATTTTTCTCTTTCACATGTGCCCTTGTTTTTTCACAAGATGTCAAAAGTGATGGTGAATAGCTCTACCAGGGTCAGTACTGAAGTGTCCTCTGTTTTTATGTTCATCAGGACAAGTTTCATCAAACCATAGACCTCAGAAATTTGTGGCCTAAGTACAGCATTTGCCTACCATATATGAGGCCCTAGGTTCAGTCCCTAGCATTCCAAAAAAAAAAAAAAAAAAAAGAATTTTGTTCTGTAAAATTTGATTATAGTTTAAAATATGAAGTAGTCTTGGCTTTTTTGTTTTGAATGTTATATCTGTGGTTCTATTTAAAAATTGGACGCTTGTTCTATTTTATGGAATGAAGTGTTACCTGATTCTAGAATTAAAAATAAAGACAATTAAGCTCCTTTAAAAAAAGAGTTGAGTTGGGTGATTTGAATGAATCTCATTGTGTGAGATCTCAGATTCATGTAATCATTGGTATCACATGGATTTTTATATTTTAAGACAATTCTAAATAAGGTAACTAAAGATTGACATAATTTTTCTCTTCTGTCAATTTATGCTTGTATTTTTCCCATTAGTGAAGAAAGTGTCAACCTATGGGTGGATGCAAACACTTCAGACAAAGGTCTTTGATAGATGGCAAAAGAAAGAAAACAAAGCCATCTTATTACTTGGTAAAACAAAGCAACTTAACAAACATTTTTGTTAATAAAAATTAAGATTTAAATATGACTTTCATGCCATGCTCTCTACTAATGAAAAGAAGTAGAAATATTATGAAATTATGCAAAGGCATTTTTTCCATCCTATTTCAATAATCATTCTCTTTCCATAATTTCCACAACTACTTCTTTTTTTCTAATCCTTTCTTAGTCCTCACTTGCATTCTGATCTTTTCTAGATGAATGTATATTATGTGCCCAAGGACAGAAATTTTCCCACCTTGTAATCTCCTAAAAATCCACTTGTTCAGACTGATAAATTAGACTCTACAGATTAATTTTATGCTGTACATCTGACTAAATTGCCTTTCAAAAGGTACCATTTATACTCCCATAGCAGTATATTAGATTACCTGTTTCATATTGTCACCAACACTAAATTTTACAATTTTTTACAATCTTTGGCAAATGACCAAAAACTACAGTATTTTATTTTTTCTAATTGCTGATTACTTATTAGATTTTTTACTATATAAATCAATAATTTTCATTACAGAAACGTAATATGTAAAATATTTTTTAAAATAGCATAACACATGAAGAACAGCACATAATCAACATGAACACATTATTTATACATACAGTCATTTTTCTATTACAGCCTTTACTATTGATGCCACTTTATATTTGGTAGATATTGATATTTTTACTCATGTTCTTTTCTAGTTTTGTTTTGTTTTGTTTTTGTGTGTGTGTGTGTGGCACTGGAGATTGGACATAGGCCTCATACACTCAGGCAAACACTTTACCACTGAGACATGGCCAGCCTTTTTAATTTTTTTTTTAAAATTTTGATACTGGGTCTTGCTAAGTTGACTAAATTGAACTAGAACTTGTGATCCTCCTGCCTGAGGAGTAATTCCAAGTAACTGGGATTGTAGGTGTGTGCCACCATATTCTCTAATAATTTTAAAATTTGTTTAATTTTATATTTTTATTTCTAATTATAGTAAAATCCAGTAATATAAAATTCATCATCTTAACCATTCTTAATGTATACTTACTGATGATGAGTAGATTCACATTGTTGTGTAAACAATCTCCACAACTTTTCTATCTTACAAAATTGAGTCTCTTTATCTGTTCAAGGATTCCCCATTTCCCCCTCTTCCCAAGCCCCTGGCTATGACCATCCTATTTTCTGTTTCTATGAATTTGACTAATAGGTACTTCACCCATAAATGCAATCATACAGTATTTGTCCTTTTGTGTCTGGCTTATTTCACACAGCATAATGTCTTCAAGATTCATCATTATGGCATGTGTTAGAATTTTCTTCCTTTATAAGAATAATAGTATTCCATTGTATTGGTAGGGGCTTTGGCTCAGTTATAAAGCATTTACTCAGCATACTTGAGTCCTGGGTTTGAACCTAAGCATTGCAAAACAAAACAAAAAAATCAAAACACTTTTGTCATATTTTATTGTATTTGAACACACCACATTTTATATATCCATTCATTCATTAAAAGTCTCTTAGATTGTGTCCACTTTTTGGCTATTGGGAAATAATTCTGCTATTAATAAAAGTGTGCAAATATCTCTTTGAGACTCAGCTTTCAATTCTCTTAGATATTCTCCAGAATTCTACTCCATTCTACTCCAGAAGTAGAATTGCTGGATCATATGGTAATTTTACTTTTAATTTTTGAGGAAACATCATTCTGTTTTCCACAGTGACTACACTATTTTACATTTTCACCAACCATACACAAAGTTTCCAATTTCTTTACATTCTTACTAATGCTTATTCTTTTCTTTCTTTCTTTTTTTAATAGTAACCACCCTGATGAGTGTGAAGTGGTCATTTCAATTTCCTTTTCTTCTCTTCTACTTTGCATATCTTGGATCTGCTTCTCTACAACTTTTAGTTTTATTGTTTTGGGGTCTGCTTTCCACATAAGACTGAAAACAAACATGGCCTCTGATGAACCAAAAATCATCTTTATAGGTTAACAAACATAGAGGGAAGCGCTCTTCCTGACCCCCATTTGGAAATATCTCTTGAAAGGACACTGACAAGCATAGACTAATCATACATGTAGCCATTGAACCAACCACAATGGCTGAGAAAGTGTAATATAATTGACCTTTCTTGGGTAGTATGTATTTTATTTTGGGAGATGGGATTATACCTGTAACAGGATGGCACCTCCCATTCAGATCAAGGCTGGATCTCAATGGGAAGTACCATCCTGTTACACGTATATTTTGGGGAAATCAACATTTCCCCAAATGAGGGGTAGGATGAGTAGGACAAATACAGATATTTGGAGAATCACTATGATCTGGACAGTCAACACAATGTGTGTCTACTACATATAGATGGGTTAATAGCTCTGTCTACTACACATTCAAACTGATAGCCAGAGTTTGACTTCATTACCTCAATAAAAATGTCTTCTCTTCCTCCTTTTTTCCATAAGAGGTGTGAATGAGATACTGACTACTCTGATAAAAGATTTCCTTTATCTCAAGCTGCCTCCTCTTTTTAGGTCCACTGGAGAGTCTGAGGCCTGCTATTTGATGAGAAGCATACTCTTATTTTAAAAGCATTCTTAACCAGAAATTGTGTATTCACCTGTAGCATTTCAAAATTTATATGTTTATACTCTTGCTCATGTTATTCTCAATTCTGTCTTCTCTGAGAAGGTCAATATTACATACCATCTGTTTCTGTGAACAGAAGTGTGCATTTTCTGACAAACAGAGCTTTTGTAACTAAGAAAATAAGACTATATTTTATAGTATTTTGTAGAATGTCTATATTTTATAGTACTATGATTTAAAACTCCCATTCTAGAAAACCAAATTATATAGTTTATTTTTAAATGAAATTGACATTCATCTATTTCTATTGCCATATAGAAGTTATATTTAAATATAAATATATATTTTATATATTTAAAAGAAAAAATATATTTTTACTTCCTGAAAAAGAATGAAACCAAATGTTATGGCTTGGATCTGGAATGTCTCCCAAGACTCATGTATTGAAGGTTTGTCTCCTAGTTAGTGGGGGAGGGAGGATAATTGGGAGGTGAGAATTAACCTTACTTGGTCTGGTCTATTGATTTGACTGTGCTCCTAAATTATAATTGCAGGGTTTGTTGTTGTTATTATTGTTTGTTTAAGAACTTTGAATCTGTAGTCATAGTGACATTAATTTGAGAGGATTTTGTTTTGTTTTGCAGTGCAAGGGTCTTGCTTATATCAGGCAAGTGCTCTATCACTGAGGTACATCCCCAGCCCCGTGAAGTTTTTAATGCAGCTATTGGGGCTTATTAAAATTTTCTTATTTTTCTTTTTTGTTGTTTGTTTGATTTTTGGTACTGGGGATTGAACCCAAAGGCTTATATATGCTAGGCAAACATTCTATCACTGACCTATATCCCCAAACCTTTTTATTTTTTTATTTTGAGAGAGGCTCTTGCTAATTTGCCCAAGGTGGCCTTGAACTTGTGATCCGTCTGCCTCAGCCTCCCAAGTAACTGAGATTACAGGGGTAAACCACCTTGCCTAGCTAAGGTTTTCTTTTCATTTACTCTGAAACACTTTAAAATAACTTGGGAATTATCTGTTTTCCTATGAATTTCCAGCAAAACTTCTGAGTCTGATGTATTTGTCAAGGGAAAGAGAATTAAGTATTTGCAGCTTTGTTTCTTCTGTGGTGATTGGTCTGGAGTCAGTTTTTCCAAGACATATTTTCTTGGTTGTGGAATCATGAGTAAGATATCCTTATTGGTAAAACAGAGAATGTAACTTCTTTTCAAAGTCTACTCACCCTTTTGTTTCTGTTTCCAAACATAATAAAGTTATCTATAATAGGGGCAAGCAGAATTTCTTATGATTATTTTGCTTTTTTCCTGCATAATTGATTATTTCCCACTTTTATTATTTTTTGTTCTGTGTATTTGTGCTTTCTCTAATTTTTTGTTTATATTATATTACTTATATTTTGCTGTTAATTTTATTTTGGGGATGTGGCTCAAGCGGTAGGGCGCTCGCCTGGCATGCGTGCGGCCCAGGTTCGATCCTCAGCACCACATACAAACAAAGATGTTGTGTCTGCTGAGAACTAAAAAATAAATATTAAAAAAATTCTCTCTCTCTCGCTCTCTCCCTCTCTCACTCTCTCTTTAAAAAAATATTTTTCTTTAAAAATGATATTTGCCTCTATTTATTGGTTTTACTCTTTCGTGTTTCCTATAGCCATGCCTCCAATGAACCACTTCCTCCAGCCACACATCACCTGCCTCCAGTCACCACCCAGTTAATCCCATCAGGGATTAATTCACTGATTGAATTAAGATTATAACCCAATTATTTCTCCTCCAAACCTTCTTGCATTGTCTCACATGTGAGCTTTTGGGGGACCCCTCACATCCAAACCATAACAGGAGCTTTGTAGTATATTTTGAAATCAGAAAGTGTGATATCTTCAGCTTTGTTCTTCTTACTCAAGATTACTCTGGCTATTTAGGGATTTTGTGGTTCAATATGAATTTTAGGAATTTTTTTTCTATTAATGTAAAGAATATCATTGGAGTTTTTGTATGGATTGCGTTGGATAGGGAGATCACTGGACACCTAGGACTCTGATGCCAAGGGGCAGCTGTTTGAGAACAGTGTTGACAGAGGTTGGCTATGGCAGCTGGATTGTCCCCGGCTGGATATGTGAGTATTAAGTCCCTCCCCTTCTGCCATAGATTAGAGCAGGAAGCAGGGAGAGTAGAGGTATAGGAACCAAGTTGGAGCCAGGGCCATATAATCCCACACTGCCAAGTCATCTGGTTAGAACTATAAGCAGTGTGAAAATTCTGAATCTTCTCCAGATCATTAAAAAGATCAGTTGTCAAGATTGCAAATAGAACATATTTTATTGAGTAGTTCAAGTTTTTAGAAATCTTTTTGGTTTATAACTTGGAATATTTATGCATGTGATATATGAAACTCCACCCAGATCTTAATGTAGCCTAGTGCAAGAGATGAGGAAATATCTGAGGCCAAGCGAACAGAGTTCTAGAACTTCCATTAATTAAGGTGACCATGAGCAAAACATAACATTTCACTGCCTCAGCTTTCCCTTACGACAAGTGGAACTCTTATCTATGTATTTCATCAAGTGGCCATATGATAAAATGAGAAATTAAACTTGAAATATGTTACATGCAATTTGTATAACAATATATAATGCTTTTAATATTTATTGATATATCTAATGTTAGTATGTAACCTCTTTATACTCATATGAGTCAAATTAGATCTCTAGATCTCTAGAACTAGTTTGATATTATGGTACAATCTCAAGAGTTTTATCAGCTTAAACATATCTTGACATTAGTTTTGAGGATATAAGCCAAGACCACTATAATACCGTTTTAAATTATTTTTAGTAACTTTATTTTATTTATTCATTTGTTTTTTTTTAATGTGGTACTGAGGATGGAACTCAATGCCTCACACGTGCTAATCAAGCAGTCTGCCACTGAGCCACAACCCCAGCCCCATAATACTTTTGAGTGTTATTGAACCCATTGTTTTCCAATATTTGCAAAGATTCAAATATAAAAACAAACAAAAAAATTTGGACCCATTCTTGAAAGAATCTATTGATTGAGAAAAAATGCAGTAACCTAAATTTATTATCAACTTAGTCATATATGTAAGTGAATTGTATTTTATTAATCAATTAATTGTATTTTAGTAATCCTATATACATTTGAAAAAGCTTAAGTCACACTATATGTGAGACAAGGGCTCTCTGGATAGTATTTGTGTGCATGTGGATTCTCAGACTGTTGACTAATGTGGTTTTCAGAAGGTAGGTTGGTTTAAGATTCTTGTAGTGGGCACAAATTTATCACTGAATAAATGATTGAATTAAGCTATTCAAATATGTATTAATCATCCACAATTAGACAAAGAGCTGCCTTTATGAGGCTTATAATCAAGTGGAAGGAATAAGGCAAGTCTAAAACTGCCAGTAAGGAAAGCAGAATGTAGGAAGAGTGCTGGAAGTAGTTCTATGGGATTAGTGGTCACATTCTTGGCAGGAATCAGGAATAGTTTCACGAGGATCATGACACTTTGTGTTTCACCTCAAGAAGGATGAACTTTGGAAAATAAAGATAACCCAAATAGCTCTTTCTTGACTGAACCATGGAGGATGAGGAGGAGAAAATCCTCAAGCAACCTCAAGAAAAAGGGAAGGAATTTTGCAGAGGTGAAGGTAAAGTATCTGAGAAAACATTTGCCCAAATGATGCTTTAAAAGGCAAAGCCAAGCACTATCTCAAGGAATATAAGCAGGTGGACATAACTAATATTAGAATGGCTAGGATATCAAAAAAAGCTGATAAATTGTGGTATAAAGGTGTATTAAGAATTGCATTGCAAAAAAATGATGAATGTAATGCACTCCTCTATTGTGATGTATGTAAGAAATAATGAAAAAAAATAATTTTTTTTAAAAAAGAAAAGCTGAAACTTATAGGTACCCAAATTAACATTTGTAATCAGGAACAGAAGTATTAGTAGTGTGAGTCCAAAGATTTATAAAGTGTTCCAGCTTCTTTCCCTTTGCCAGATTTTCAATGGCACCTTTGTTAAGCTCAACAAGGCTTCAATAACATGCTGCAGCATTGTGGAACCATATATTGCATGGGGGTGCTTGAACCTGAAGTCAGTGAATTAACTAATCTATAAGTGTGAATATGGCAAAATCAATAAGAAAAAAATTGCTTAAACAGATAACACTTTGATTGTTCTGTCTGTTGGTATATGGCATCATCTTCCTGGAGGATCTGATTCATGAGCACTACACTGTTAAAGAAACACTTGAAAGAAGTAAATAACTTCCTGTGGCCTTTCAAATTATCTTCTCCATCAGGTGGGATGAAGAAAAACACCACCCATTTTGTGGAAAGTGAAGATGCTAGCAACAGGGAAGACACAATCAACAGGCTTATTAGAAGGATGAACTAAGGGAAAGGAAAAGGAAGAAAGAAAGAAAGAGAGAGAGAGAAAAAGGAAGGAAGGAAGGAGGAAGGAGGGAAGGAAGGAAAGAAAGAGGAAGAAAGGAAGGAAGGAAGCAGGGTGGGTGGGTAGGAGGGAGGGAGAGAGGGAGAGTGGGTGCCAACCCAAGCAACTTTTGTCTAGAGCTTTCTATCTAGGAGGTATTTTCTTTTTACTGTAACTACTCTTACGATTACCTTACTAGGTTTTAAAAGTCTTTCCCAATTCTTTTATAAAGGAAGAACCTGGGATTTTAACAGGTTCAGAAACATGTTTAGAGTCAAACAAGTAGGAATTGGTAGTGGGTTCACAACCTCAGTCTTTCTGACTTTGCTCTTTCTAATTTACCACTTTTCCTCAACTTTAGTTTTCTCTTAATACTTTTACATTTTTCTGCCATATCTATATAGCATCTACAATATTACTTTCCTAACATGTTTTAATTAGACTTCCTTTTAAAAAATTGGAAATGAATTCATTTAAAAATATATTTTGTATTACAACCATATCAAAAGCTGCAAATAGAAAATAACCTTAAAAATGCAGTGAAAACCAACAAACACAAAATTTTATTAAATTCTGGAAACACTCTGTTCTGATCAATGCCTCTGAGCCTGGGATCTGCTTATTGTTTGTGAAAATGGGAGACAACCAAGTGTTAGAAAGATGTTACAAATATAAACACTAAACTGAGACTTGCTTCTGTAGGTCAAAACAACAAAAGAAAGATAATTGAAAAGAGATATTTTTCTCATTCTGCTTAAGTGTCTTCAAAATGCCCTGTCTAGGAGCCACCTAAATTATCTCACTACACCTCTGGTATATGACCCATTTCTCAAAGTAGTAGTAGAGTTTTCAGATAAGTATATGGAAATAATCTTTCCAAGGCATGAGAGGAAAGATCTGACTTGCCTCAGGTTAGAAAAGCATCTATAATTATGCTAATGTTTTCTAAGAGGACTAATATAACAAGGGAATTTTAACAGTTTGGTTCTCTGAAGGGTCTGGGGGCTGAGTACGTATGTTCTAGGTTTGAGTTTACTAACAGGAAAGTCTGGTCTTTCCATGGGAAAGGGAAGCAGTAGGTTCTTCTACTTTACTAATTTTATTCAGCAATCTTTGGGGGAAACTTCATATCATACTTTGGTATTTTTAAAGAATTTATCATGTGTATGCCCAAACATTCCTTTTTCCATGTGGATTAAATCTATGATAGATAGATAGATAGATAGATAGAAAGAGAAGAGAGAGAGAGAGAGAGAGAGAGAGAGAGAGAGAGAGAGAGAGAGAGAGAGTGTCTCTGTGTGTGTATGTGTGTGTGTGTGTGTGTGTGTGTGTGTGTGTGTGTGTGGCAATCCCAGGAAATGGAACACTGTAATGGTCACTCCCAGGTATTAGGAGCTTTGACAGTGATCAACATTACATGGTAGCTGAGGCAGGAGGGCTCTACATTTCCTCTCTTCAATCTCACTAAGTTAATAGTAGAATAAAAATGTCTTCATCATAACTCATGCAAATACCTATCAGCGTGATCTAAACCATCAGAAATCTAATCCATCAGAAAACCCAATTGGCTATACCTTCAGATGCATGCTGAATTCTACTACTTCTTACCATAGCCACTCTACCACCTGGCTCTAACACCACCTTTATCACCAACTGGGCTGAAGGAACAGATTTCCTCTCTAATCTCATGCTTGCTCACCTAGAGTCCTTTTTCAACACAGGAGCCAGAGTGACTCTTCTAAAAAGGAGTCAAATAAATTCACTCCTCTGCATGGAATCCTATGATGGATCCCTGTCTCAGTTATGTTGACCTCCCATTTCTCCAGGCCTCTGAGCTATTTGCCAGGTCACTGGTGCTCCCGAGCCACTGTCTCAGTGCAGGCCCTGAAGCAACTCAGTCACAGGCTTAAGCTATTGGCAGACAGAGTTTCATCAGGGAAGCAGAACCACTGTGAGTGAGTTGAATAAGGAAATTTATCAAGGAATTAGTCTTCACACTTGTGGAAGGAGAAAGAGAAGTAAAAAATCTGAAAAGGGACAATTAAAGAATCACTGACAAGTCTTAATGCAGACAAAGGAGCCCAAGCTTGAAGGAAATCTGTAAATCAGGCTGTTTTAATGGGACAAAGACCGCTGGTATAGAAATCTACAGAAGGTTTTTGTTTCTTTGGGACCACCACTTCTGTGAGTCTCTCTGAAGAGTCTGTTAGCTGGCCTGTGGTCATAGTTATGCGGCAGAAGAGAACACAGACCAGGGAGGAGTGAGAACAAACAGAAACCCTCTTGGTTAGAAATGGCATTTGTCTTCTGCCACTTTGATCAACGTTAACGTCAGAATTAATGGCTGCTGTGTAATTTTGAACTTCGAATATCAGACAACTTCAGTTTTGTCCATCTGAACAAATAGAGATCTATAAGCATAAAGGAGAGGAGAATTGTGGGAATCATAGGTCCCAACATAACCAGGTTGTCTCAAGGACAATCCAGCTCAAGTACCTTACTTAGGCTTCAGAACATGGGATTTATTTCTCTGGCACCTGCCAAAGGGTCAGATCACTCAACCTGGTAACTGGAAGAACTAACCTCCAATGAGATAAATTTTGGACAAAAGGAGATAGGATATGGGAGGTAGCTTACTGATAAATTTCTTTTGCCCTCCCCTGAACATACTGTTCCTGGCATATCTTCCTTCTTTTTATCCTTCCTTCCTTCCTTTTGTTTTTCCTTCTTTCCTTCCTTCTTTGGATTTAACACAGAAGCACTGTAAGACTGAGCTATATTCCTAGCCCTTTTTATATTGTAGTTTGAGACTGAGTCTTCTAAGTTGCCCAGGCTGACCTTGAACTTGCCATCCTCCTGCCTCAGATTCCTAAGTCACTGGGATTATAGGCATGTGCCACTTTGCCTGGTGTGAGCACAGTTTGCTATAGCCTGTCCATAGACACTGCATAACCAAGCAACTAGTGATGTCTTTTCAGGTTCATGAAACGTAGGCTAAGTTATCTTACCATGTGTTAACTTTCTGTTGTTGTGACCAAAATACCTGACAAGAACAACTTAGAAGAGGAAAAGTTAATTTTGGGCTCAGTTTCAGAGGTTTAGTCCATGGTTTGCCAACTCCATTGCTCTGGGCCCAAGATGAGGCAGAACATCATGGTGGAAGGGCATGGTGGAGGAAAGCTGCTGACAACCAGAAAGCCGAGAGAAAGGTCAAGTTTCCAAGCACAAAATATAAACTCCAAAGGCATGCCCACAGCAGTCTACTTCTTTCAGCTAAACCCCATGTTCCTATTGTTAAAAACTCAGTTTATTAATTCATAAATGAATGAATCCATTGATTAGGTTGCAGCTCTCCCAATCTAACCATTTCAACACTGAACATTCCTGCATTGACACAGGAATTTTTTTGGAGAGGGGCACCTCATATCCAAACAAAAACAACCATGAATTTGCTTCCTATTCTTCCCTTCTCACTTCTCCTTTTCCTCACTCCCAGTGCCCTGGGATTGCATGTTTCAATGAAGTATTAGCACTTCATCCTTTCTAGTAAGCCCAGGTAAAATAGTACCCACAAAAATTTTGCAATGAAAATAAAGTGTGAATTGCATGAATGGATGGTTGGGACTACGATTCATGTGAGATTCAGTTAATATGCTGTGATGGAATTATAGCACTAATATTACCAGTTAAGAACACCATTGTCTTTCTTCCCTGAAAAAGTCCTTGAACAAGTATTTCTTTGAGACAAATAAAAGAGATGAATAAAGGGAGCAAAGATCCTTTTAGCAAACATATAACTTGTGACTTAAATTCTCAGAAAGAATATACACACAATGAAAACATTGCTCTCTGGCACTTTTCTGAGCAATAACCCTGCCATAATTTAAGAAGCAGTGAAAAGCCTGTTACTCATATTTACGTATCTATGCCAGTCTGAGTTTTCAAAATGTTGTGTTGCACAAACAGAGTGGAGAAATTGCCTTGGTATGCAGTTCCATACATCCAGCTCTTTTTAATTCATCCATTTCTCTGGATGGATGGGTGTAGTGACATTACATCTTATTTGACCATTTGTCAATGAGACAGGTAGAGACTTCTCTCTGAAGTCTGGTTTTAAAAATAATAAAGCACACACAGATATTATGGATAGAATGAAAAGAGTGAAGCATTCTTATGAGAAAAACATGAGATTTGTATTGTGGTAGTTCTCACTTTCCCCCATAGTTTATTGTTCAGTAAATAGGGATTCAGTGAATTTTTTTGTTTAAAGACTCTGTATTCTCCGTTATATTTCTTACACATACAGATATACATATATACATATGTACATATTTTTGTATGTATATGTATATATGTATGTGCATGCATGTTTGTAAATTTTGATTCAGTAGAATTTTTGTCAATGGAACCCAGATAGAAGAAAAAAGGTGGCTATGATCAAGTGAAAGTCATAAGCCTCATTGCTCCCTTGAGGTGACTGACTTCACAGGACAGCAGTTAAGGTGAGGCTGTTGTATATCACGAGGTCCCCCATCTGTTATTTTGTGACTGAAGGATATGAGAACTTGCTAGTTAAAAGTGGAAGAAATTAATCCAAAAGGTGAGATTCAAGACAAATTGCATGTAGGAAAGAGTGCTTATAGTTTACTATGTTACATAGTAAATTGGGATTTTATTTAGCAGACAGAACAGTGAAATGCCATCAAAGTTGCCTCAGTGAGGAGGAAGTTCTTTAATTTTTAAAGTCACCTTGGCATCATACCTATCCCCTCCTAGAGAGCCCACAAAGCATCCAAGAGAGCTGTTTTGTAAGCATTCCTGTGAGGCCCAGTCAATGTCCCCTGGACTTTTTCTCCCTGAAGATGGTGATGACAGAAATGTCTTGACATGCTGACATTTCCTCAGTCATCCCTTCACAGAAGAAATGTCTGTGCAAATATTTAAATTACCCAGTCCCTCCCTGCAAATTTGCCTTTCGATCAGTCTGCTCTTGGACATGGGCCAGAACAGCGTTAAGTGTGGAAACGTTTCAGGAGTGGAAAGGTGGGGCTGACGTTGCCAGGCTTTGCCAAGGACTTGAAGCAATCCGCCAGCCCTTCCATTTACAGAAAGAACCCAAGTATTTCTCTGGGTCTAGGAAGTTCTTGCTCCCGAGTGACGGGGACAGGGAAGGGGCACACAGTATAGGACTAATGAATGACGATCTCTTAAGGGCGCCAAGGGACAGCGGCCTGATAGCGCTTAGGGGAGGCCGCCAAGCAGCTGCTCCCTTCTGAATTTGCTCTCCCACGGAGCTCGTGGTGGCTGGGCTCCAAGGCCTGAGCGCTGGAGTCATTCGAGGCCATTTGTTTCAGGCTCCGTCAGCCCACCTCCACGGCCGGGTTAGGGTGTCCAATGGTGGGTGATCTCCAGACCCCAGGGCTTCCAACGGCGGCCAGGCCCGGGGTGAGCCCAGGCGTCGGACCTCGAGCAAACCGAACGCAGTGCGCCCGGCTTCACGGAGGCGCAGGGAGGGGCGCTCAGCGGGCGGGTGCGCAGCGGGAGCGCCCGCCCGCCGCCAGTGGCTCCACTCCACTCCGGCCGGCTAGCTGGAGCCAGGGGCGGGGAGCCCGGAGCGCCGCCCCGCCAGCGCGCCCCGCCCGTGGGAGAGGAGGGGCTGCGGCGCGCCGGACCACTGGAGGCGCAGCACCGCCGCCGCCACCGCTGCCGGTGCTGGGGACCGCGGCCCCGCGCACAGGCGGCGCCCGTGCCTCTGCTCCTCCGCCAGCTCGCGCGCCTGCTGTTTGCCGGGGCCGTCTCTCGTCTCCCGTCTCCTGCCTCCCGCGGTGATCGCCGCAGCATCCGCCGCACTGCTGCCTGCCCCCCAG
Organism: Callospermophilus lateralis; assembly: GCF_048772815.1. Lineage (NCBI taxonomy): Eukaryota > Metazoa > Chordata > Mammalia > Rodentia > Sciuridae > Callospermophilus > Callospermophilus lateralis. Next base: position 53,512,680 of record NC_135313.1, on the reverse strand, counting down.
GTAGGTGTCCTAGCTGTAGAGGGGATGCTTGGGGCGGACACCACAGTGCCCGCAACGCGGCCCGGGGCATTGTGCGCGTCCGGCGGGCCGAGGACCCCAAGAGACGCACGGGTGATCAGACGTAGCTTTGGGCCCCTAAAGCATCGCGGACTCCTGGAGGCTCCCCATCGAGATTGCTTGGGTGACCTGGAACTGGGGGTGGTAGTGTCAGTCATTAGCGCGGCAAGGGTGGGAGGGGGCGTCTGTGTCACGGTGCCGACTCGCCGCCCTCCCTCCCCTGGTTGCCGGGGGAATTCCGGCCGGCTGGCACTCGCGCCCGCATTCCCCCGCGCAACCCAGCGCCCCAGTCCCCCCACCCCCAGGTTGGCCGGGGATTGAAGCTGAAGCCGGGAGAAGGACTGATGTAATTGTCAGCGGAGAACCGAACCCGCGCGGGTGAGAGCGTCCGCGTCCGCGCGAGCTAACGCCTACGCCGCACCTTTCAGGGAATCCGGGGAGCCAAGAGGAGCTGCTGGGGAAGTTGTGCATTGGGTTTTGTTGTGCGCGTGCACTGCGGTCTGCCCTCGCGGGGCACCCCTGCCCACCCCCTGCTGGCGCCCCTGCATCCCTCTCTGCAGCCTTCGTCCACGCTCGTGGCTAGGGACGAATCTGCCTTCCCTGGTTCAGATCGGGACAGGGTTTGCATTGCAGTCAAGACGTGCTTCCCCTGCAACGAGCCGGGAGCTGCCCGATACGAGATCGTGTCGCCGGAGATGCTGGGGGAGGAGGGGATGGGAAACCTGGGGAGGAAGCCGGGAAGAACTAATGACACCAGCAGATTTTTTTTTTTTTTTTTAAGCCTCTACTGTATATAGACACGGCGCAAGCTAGCTTTTAAGCTGTTTTTGAAAAGTTATGACCAGATACTGATTTTGTGGCAATTCTGTAATATCCCCGAAGGGTTGCTTAAACTGGAGAGCTAAAGCTTGGGGAAAGCATTACATAATGGATGTGAAGCAAACGACACAAAACTAAGTGAACCTACTGGGTTACCGGATTATTTCTCTCTTCCGGACAAAAACTCCTACATGGCCTTTCCTAAGAATTTTCATTTTAAAATCTCTGGGCTAGATTTATAAAATTGTATATTATAGTCAATGGTGATATTTTCCCAAAGTAGCAAAATAATCTTTCTTAAACATTTTTTCTTAAATTAGAAAATTGCATGTTAATGAAGTTATGTATCACAGAGCTGATTAATGAATGTAGTTTTCAAAGGAAAAATAAGAAATTTCCCATCTTACACTATAATTAAACTTTGTTTTCCTTTTGTTAGTTTTTGTTTTTATTTTGTCCTTCTTCCACATCCCCTCACTTTACTTTTTTGGAAGCATTTCTACAGTTTTGGGTACTGCAACTTCACAACGTTGATATTCCTCTCTAATGTTACAGCATTGCAGATACAAAGACTAATAATAAGTGAAAGGGAAGACCTCGCAGTAACTCTGGGAGTGAGCAGGGTTCCCAAGGTCGAAGGGAAGCTGCAGTGTAACTCAGCTATAATCACCTAGGAGAATATGCACAACCCTCATTGGGTTGTAAAAAAAGGTCTTGATTGGTGGAATGTCATTCCTATTATACTTTACAGCTAGACTTAATGTATTTTCCCTAAATATTTTTTCCTCAGAATAAATACAAAATATTTTGAAATTTTAAATCCTGGCTTTTAGGAAGCCTTAAAAAAAAAAAAAAAATCCCGGTTTGCTTGTACTTTCAGTTGTGATGTTGATAATATAATTACACATTCAGTAGATGGGTTATTACCTTTGGGGATAACTTGGTTTGATGTGATAAGGATTTCTCCTATGTCTCGTGGCTCTAGTATGATGTAGTTTTGTAGGACTTTGCAGGATCATGTAATATATGTTTTCTTATCCTTAGGTTGATTTACCCTTACGTTAACTTTACTCCAACAAGAAGGATAAAGTCCTTCTAAGAAGAAATGTTTGTGGTTGGAGGTTTGTAGTAGTACTGCAGATAGAGAATTAAGTAAAATTGTAAGAGGGCAAAAGTTTCATGTGACAACTAATAGCTAGTAGATTAAGAAGAAGATTTAAATTTTATTAAAATGTCTTGGTTAGCTACCGTTCAATGATCATTCAGTGGATAATTAGTTATTGAGTATCCACTGTGTTCAAGAGACTGGTCTAGGCACTGTGGGAGACACAAGTAAGAATAAAGGGATGTCTTTGCACTCAAGCGTTTATAGTCTGGTTGAAAAGATAATAAATTCTCAAAAGAGGGATTTTTTTTTTTCCTGCAAGGGCTAAGTAATAATTTTCATTTTAAAAACCTCTGTAAAGGGTTTTATACTATCCATTCATTCATCACTGTATCACGAAGATTCATTCATTCATGCTGTATGTTCATTGACTTTTCATTGTCCTACAACATTCCATTACGTGTCCTGCAGCACAGTGTTTTTCTATTCTCCTACCAGTGGCTATTCATTTGTTTGTTTTTCATTTTTTATAAAGCACAGTGTTGCTCTGATCATTCATGTTTCCTGGGGCATATGTGTGACATTTATCTTAGGTAAAAATAGGAATAGAATTGTTGGTTTGTATAGTTGCATTAATATTCAGCTTATTAGGTATTGTCAAATTATGTTCCAGAATAGTTGTACTAATTTATTACAAGTGAAGGAAAAAAAAACTAATAAACAAATACAAACAGCTGTTTATACATGTATATGTTGAAACACACAGTCTTTTTTTTGTTGTTGTTAAAGCAAGAGATTGATGAACATAAAACTTAGGATGGCAGCTGTCTTTTGTTAGAGATAACACAGGGGAGAACACATAGATGGATGTAAGTTATTGGTAATGATTTAGTACTTGGGTTTGGTCAAAAGTTCATAGGTGATTGTTACATTTAAAAAAGAAAAAGAGGATTATGCATGGATCAGTAATGATGATTTTAAAGTTTTAAGAAAAAAAGAAAATAAGCACTACAGTTTTGTCACAAGACAATAGGCTTCTGTAGCAGAAGACCCACAAGATGTCAGCTGAAAGATGAGGAAGCTGTCCCTGTTTAAATACATGCCAAGAGGAGGATGAGTAGGAAGTGGCCATGCCAAGAAGGGGAAGTTTTTCTTAAACTGAGGAAATGATATGAGCAGAAGTGGAGGAAGCCATGAGAAATTTTCCAACAGTGAACCACTCTGTGGTACTTATAAAATAAGTCTAGGGGGCTGAAAGATGAAGGATGGTGATAGGGGCAGTCAAGGAAGGACCCCTCCTCAGCGCTGCAGATAGGAATAAATGTTCTTGAGTTTGGAGAAAAAGAAAAGGAAGAATGGATTCAAAAACACAGGGGGAAGAATTCTAGTCTTATGATACTAGGTAAAAAGACAAGAAAAGAGGGCTGGGGTTGTAACTTGGTGGTACAGTGCTTGCCTAGCATGTTTGAGGCACTGGGTTTGATCCACAGCGCTGTATAAAAATAAATACATAAAATAAAGGTATTGTGTCCATCTATGACTAAAAATATTTTTTAAAAGAAGAGGAAGGAGTTAAAAATGTTTGAATGTAGTGGTATTGGCCAAATTACATTGGTATATTTGTGTGCATGTACAAACATGTAACAACAATCCCATCATTATTTACAACTATAATGCACCAATAAAAAATATGGAAAGAAAAAAAAATGAAATAGGGAAGCTGCAGTGGAGTTTTAACTATGGTTAAGATACAACAAGTATGGAATTAATAGATAAGCAAGCTCTCACTGGAACACACGGACTTGGTGTTCTGGTGAGCGGTTAGGACTCTCACATCAGAGAATATGACCCTCTGCTGATGTATGAGTGTGTGGAGCAGTCTGAGAGGTAAGATGATATAAAATCCTTTTGTGCTATTATTTACTGACATAAATGAGGTAATTAATATCTTGGTTAAGGCACGAAGATGTCTCAGCATTGACAGCGAGGCGTGGAGTTCAGGAGTTGAGTGCTGAGATCAAGTCAGAATAATTGAATCAAGTTGGTTACCTGTGGTGTGAGATTTTGGGGGCAGGAACCTCTGATCCTTAGTTTCTGCATATCTAAAATGAAGATAGTAGGTAGCCACCTGACATGGGCACAGGTAGCAGGATGAAGGAGGGACTAGAACCCTTAGGGGTGATGTTTGCTTTCCTACTGTTGCCGATCACATGTTGCAAGATAACAGCACATGCATTTATATTCTCTCACATACACCCCCTTGAAAAAGACCTTTAAATTCTGTTTATTATAATAAAGAGTTGCTTATGCTTTCCTGTAAGGATAAGGATAAAGGCTCCCCCTCCCGCCTTAGGGTATTCTGGAATAATATAAAATGTCATTTTGACTGAATATTATTTCAGGTAGTTAATTATTTCATAAATATTGTGATAGGTTTTCAGCATTTTCTTATAGTCTAAAATTCTTTCTGATTTTGCTTATGTTTCTTGACATCTTTTCATGATCTCTAACTCTATTTTCTTTACTGATTTTGCATCAACTGTTATAATAATTGATGACTATCATTGTCTCCAACAAAATCCATAGCCTTTTCCCAGCATAGTAATTTGGAAAACATCTTGCCAGTAGTCCCACTCAACAGAGGTTAAATGGAAATGTGGCTGCATCTGTGATTTAAAAAAAAAAAAAAAGAATTTTGATCTCTTAGGAATGATGATCTCTTAAGGGGAAAAAAATGTGTCATTTACCATTAAGTCAGAAGTTATCAAAATCCCTAAGAGCAAAATTATTGATAGCTTCTGTTTTGGGGAGCTGATATCCACATCCCTCCCTAAGGTACTATTCCTTACATTCCCAAAATGGCTATGTTTAATGAGTTGAAATTCAGAATGGACTTAATAGCTTTGGTTAAAACAATGAAATAAGTTAATTTTAGGAATAACTAAATTTAGGGATAGCATGAAGTATATCCCAGTTACTGAACTTGGTTGTCTGCCATTCTGGCATGGTTCTGACTTTTCATGAACTTGGAGGCATTTTTTTTTCTATTTTTTTTTTCAATTACTGAACCCAGGCTGATCACTTTCAGAGAGGTAACTAAGGTCTGTTGGTGTCAAAATGACATGGGCGCATCTAGTGCCTGTCTTATTCATCCAGCCAGTGTTTGTTGAGCATCAGGTGTGTGCCGGACACTGTATTAATTGCTGATCACAAACACATCTGCTCTGGAGCATCCAGCTGAAACAGGATCCACCCAAACCAGTCATTATTGAATATGTAGCCATGTATGTGGGGTGGCTCTGAGTGGGGTTTTGGAAGTATCTGTTATTTTCTTTTGTTTCCTAAACTTTATCTAAATTTATGTTTAGACCTTCTTGAGTTTTGAATGCTGTAGGAAAAAAGTCAGCCCTTGCAAAGAATAGTTACTTTAAATGTAATTCTAGTTTATTGTTTTTTCTTAAAGCAGAGAAGGCTTTAAGCTTTTGGTAAGCCCTCTTGTCATAAAGGCATTTATATATTATCCAAGAGTAACCAGACAAAGGTTAGGGAAGGGACAATTGGATGGGCTAATTCAGAGTTGTTAGGAATGGAATAGGATTTAATGTTAAATTGATTTTTAAAGGAAAAAGTAGAAAATGGAGATAATTATTAAAAGACCCAACTTAGGTACTATTAAGGAATTGAATATTTTGAGCCATGATAGTCTCAAGATGAAGTTAAGTTCTTGTCGGGTTAGATTAGCTGTCTATTGTGAGTTTGTGTTCATTACCTTTGTGTATGAGTGTAGTCATGGTATTAAAATTACTTATAAATGTTAAAAATCTGTAAATTATAAGGGTTATGTTAAGGAGGCAGTGAATTATAGGGAGTAGAAAATTCCAGTGATTTCTTCTGACAATGGTTTGGTCCATTACTTGAAAGTAAAAACTACACTGTATGAAGAAAATCCCATTTCACAGGGCCAGTGTCTCAGAAAAATCTATAGGAAGCTGACCAAAGGCAGAGCTAGGAGAGGAGCCAAACACAAGTAGCTTAATATCCAGTACTATTTAAGGGATGAATGGGCTAGAGAAAACATTAAGTATGAAATTTAACTATTAAAGTAAGTATAAATAAGTAAATTTAAATAAGCCAAAATAAGTTTAAATAAATAATATTTAAATAAAATACTGGAAGACTGTCATTTGAATAAATTTCACCAGTATATGATACTGAGTGCAAAAAATTCATAATTAATATAAAAATTATCTTCTCCTTTAGAAATGATGGATTATCTCTGTTCAAGCAAAACTGCATGTCATTTTATAAAATATATGAAGAGGCTGGGCATAGAGGTGCACTCCTGTAATCCCATTGACTCAAGAGGCTGAGGCAGAAGGATTCCAAGTTCTAAGGCAGTCTGAGCAACCTGTCTTAAAATAAATATTATAAAGCACTGGGAATGTAGCTCAGTGGTAGAGTTCTGTGGGTTCAGTCCACAGTATGATTGATACACACACACACACACACACACACACACACACACACAGAGAGAGAGAGAGAGAGAGAGAGAGAGAGAGAGAGAGAGAAAATAACCAGACACTAGAAATACTCTTATTTGCTAACTGGCCTGATGCTTGAATAACCTTTATATTTGACTCACAAGATGTTAAGGCTAAAAACAGTTTTAAAAATCCTCTATTCCAACATCTCCCATTTTTACAAGTGAGAAAACAGAAGCCCAGAGACTTGTCCAGTGAAACCTAGCCCTTTGTGTAGATCTGGTTTGAAAAGAGTGTGTCAAATAGTTTAGTTCTTTCATAGGTCACAGAAAATAAAGCTCTTCCCTAAATTAAAGAACTAAGAGTAAATGAATTAGAAGTGAGCCAAAGCAACAATAAAATTTTAATACTTGCTGTTTTGTCATTTAACAGGAAAGAATAGAGAAAAATGACCTTGTGCTAGATGCTTTCTCTATCTCTTTTCCATATGCTAATAAAAGAAAAAAAATAAAAGTGTAGGGGGAATTGGGTCAGGAATAGAACATTAACTTTTTGTTTTTTAATCTTGAATCTTACTGAGGCAATTTTCAGTATAGCACTTGAGACAGACCTATCTACCTTTTTGAAAAGAGTATAGAAATAGATGGGAGAACAACAGTAGTCTATTTTTAGAATCTTTTTTTAAAAAGTCAAACCTAAAATAAACCTGGCCTCAATTTCAAGCTGTAGTTTTCTTTCTCATGTTCTAAACTAGAGCCTAAGTTTTATTTACTTATTTATTTTTGTTGTGCTGGGGATTGAACTCAGGGCTTGTCACATTCTAGGTAAGCATTCCTTTACTAAGCTACATATCCTCAGGATCCTTATTACAAATATGAGGAGGTTTCCTTGATTTTTCTTATACATAATACAATGTTACCACATGTAACAAATTTATCAGCTACTAAAGTTTGCCAAATGAAGTATCTAAAAGAGCATATTAAAATAAATAAATTTTGTTACATGCCATTTCTGGAGCTGAAGTTGAAAGTCTGATTTTATTTTAAAATTATGATATTTTTGCTTTTTGTTTATCTCTAGCAGCTAGACAAGCTTTTGCATATTCTCACTCCATCAGGCAACACATCTGAACAGTTTTTTTTGCCATATAATTTCCCTAGAATAGAAAAAGTAGCACAAAGTAGCACAGTTTGAATGGCATGTTGATTATGAAAAGACATTAATGAAATTCTTTTCGATCCTAATAAACTTCAAATTGAAACCAGAACTATAAAGGGAGTATGAATTCTAACATAGGCAAAGCAAATAGAGGGTTCACATGTAACTCTCAGAATCCAGGGAGAACAGAGAAAATCCATGTGAACTAGTAAGGAAGCAGGAAGGTCAGCAGAGAAGGGGTGGATACTATATCCCTGTCTGTCTTCTAGTCTCATTTCAAGAAGTGCCAACAGAGGAAATAACAGGGTGAGTCTGAGGTCTTGAGGAGATTAGATGTTAGGGAAGGTATCTGTCTCTACCATTATATAAAAAAAGTCTTTAAACATCAAAACATCTAGAAGAATACAAAAGTTGCAAGATAAGAGATTGATTAGTTAAACTCCATTTGAGAAAAACTTACATGTATAACAAGCAGAAGATAAACTTTAGTATACTAGAAAGATACTACTTACAATATTCTTAATATCCAAAGACCTCCTATGTATCAAGAAGAAAAAAAAATGACCGATTAGTACAGGGACAAACGACATGCAGAAACAGTTCACAGTAAAGGAATTACAAATAAGTGATGTTGGGAGAAATGCCATTTTACACTATTTAGCCTATTGGTTTGGCAAAAGTCATGACATTTGCTAATATCTTATGGTGGCAAGGCTTTGGGGAAACCAGTGGGCTCATACATGGTTGGTAGATGAACAAAATGGTAAAGTATGTATGGATAGCAATTTCGCAAATCTACCAAAATTAAAAATTTACCTACCTTCTCACTCCAGAAACTCTAAAAAATTTGTCTACAGGTGTATTTATACTTTGTAGACTGAGTTTGACAAAGACACTTATTATAGAATTGTCCAATAGCAAAAAACTTAAAAGAACAATTGGCCAAATTAATTAGGAACAGAAACAAAACTAGATTGCTGTTAAAAAGAATGAGACCACTCTATATTTGCTGATATGGAAAGATTTGTAAGGTAATAAATCAAGGTACAGAGTAGTAGATGGCCATTTGTGTTAAATATGAATATGTGATGTGTTTATGCATGTAACTGTGAACACTGTCTCTAGAAGATTACCCAAGAAACTGGTAACAGTGGTTGACTCTAGAAGGGTGGGGTGGGAATGGGAGGGACACTTTTTTTCTTTTTAACTGACCATCCTTCACTCCCCTTTGCATTTTAAAACACATAAACAAATTATCTGTTCAAACCAAGATAGGTTTTTTTTTTTTTTTTTTGGTTTCTTGAGGATCATTTGTGCTGATCAAATATGTTGAGTACTTGTAACCAATAGAATTTCTCTGCAACTTTAAGACTCACTCTGTGTTAATAGAAGAATGTGGTATTGCCATAAATAATCCTCAACAGGCAAAAATTCAAAGAGAAAGGATACTGGAAGTATTCGCCCTTTGGAACACAGTTGGTGCATTTTTTAAAAAATTTTTATTGTTGGTTTTTCAAAACATTACATAGTTCTTGATATATCATATTTCACACTTTGATTCAAGTGGGTTATGAACTCCCATTTTTACCCCGTATACAGATTGCAGAATCACATCGGTTACACATCCATTGATTTACCTATTGCCATACTAGTGTCTGTTGTATTCTGCTGCCTTTCCTATCCTCTACTATCCCCCTTCCTCTCCCCTCCCCTCCCCTCTTCTCTCTCTACCCCATCTACTGTAATTCATTTCTCCCCCTTGTTTTTTTTTCCCCTTTCCCCTCACTTCCTCTTGTATGTAATTTTGTAAAACCCTGAGGGTCTCCTTCCCTTTCCATGCAATTTCCCTTCTCTCTCCCTTTCCCTCCCACCTCTCATCCCTGTTTAATGTTAATCTTCTTCTTCTCATGCTCTTCGTCCCTACTCTGTTCTTAGTTACTCTCCTTATATCAAAGAAGACATTTGGCATTTGTTTTTTAGGAATTGGCTAGCTTCACTTAGCATAATCTGCTCTAATGCCATCCATTTCCCTGCAAATTCTATGATTTTGTCATTTTTTAATGCAGAATAATACTCCATTGTGTATAAATGCCACATTTTTTAATCCATTCATCTATTGAAGGGCATCTAAGTTGGTTCCACAGTCTTGCTATTGTGAATTGTGCTGCTATGAACATCGATGTAGCAGTGTCCCTGTAGTGTGCTCTTTTTAGGTCTTTAGGGAATAGACTGAGAAGGGGAATAGCTGGGTCAAATGGTGGTTCCATTCCCAGCTTTCCAAGAAATCTCCATACTGCTTTCCAAATTGGCCTCACCAATTTGCAGTCCCACCAGCAATGTACAAGTGTACCCTTTTCCCCACATCCTCGCCAGCACTTGATGTTTGACTTCCTAATGGCTGCCAATCTTACTGGAGAGAGATGGTATCTTAGGGTGGTTTTGATTTGCATTTCTCTGACTGCTAGAGATGGTGAGCATTTTTTCATGTACTTGTTGATTGATTTCTTCATCACTGTACATAGGTTTATTAACCTAAAAGCCTTAATTCTAACAACATCTGAGAAGTAAGCTGACCTTGTAATAGTTGTGATTATTTTCTAGTGGTAAGAAATTAAGGATAACTATAGTCTTGAAAAGCCTAAGATGTTAAAAATAGCGATTTTTCAACAAGATTACGATGTTGTTGTGGTTGTGCTCTGTAAGTAGCACTAATTTGATTTAGGTTCCATGTTTATGAAAATTCTTTGATTTAAAAAGTATTTAAAAATCTATGTGGAAATTTACATTTCTCAGGATTGTTAGGAAGATTTTATATTAAGCTGTTAACACCTTTTAGTATTTATAGGTAGACAGGGTAATTTAAAATATTATAATATTTAATGTAATATAGACATTATGAAATATGTATTAGCACATTGTGTATGTATGCTGTAAACAGAATGCTGATGTAAATACAGATATGTTTTCTCTAATGCAGAAAAACCATTACTTGGAGATAACAGGCCTCCATAAAAAGCTCTAAATGTGAGTTCAAAATGTTCATGCAAAATTAGATTTTTATAATAATGGCTACTTAGGTAAGGCTGTGGGTTTCAAGCATAGACTGGGACCAATCCTACATGATTCAAATCCTGGCTTTGTCTAGCTACATGACCTTGAATAAATTTTTTGACCCTTCTCTGCCTTAGTTACCTCATTTGTCAAATAGGAAATATAAAAATTAGTACATATCATGTAGGGTTGTTAGGAGGATACAGTGAGTTAATTCACGTGTGTTTCTTAGAACAGGGCTAGTAGAAAGTGCTATATAAGTGCTAACTATTTTTTTTACATGCTAATTAAAAATTAGATACATTCATTAATTTGGAAGACTTATGTAAAATGGAAATATTGCCATAGTGCCTCTTATACTTTATTATAAATCAGACCTAATTTGACAGTGAAAGGAAATTGTCAAGACTCTGTCTTAATATTAACAGCCTGCTAAAAGTATTTTAAATGCTTACCTGCTCAGTACTTATAGCGGTGACTGTGTTCAAAAGATTGTTAGATCTTGAGGGAGAAAGATGATTAAGTTTTTGATCCTGTTGTCAATAACCAGCCCATCCTACAGGAAGGGAAAGACATAATTTTGTATAATATGGTGTGTAGTAAAGTAAAAGTGTGATTTAATGCTGTGAGGACCCCTGGAGGCTGGGAAGCATGCAGGGAGATGTTGTATCTTAGAGGACCAGGGATGGAAATTTAGGAACTGATGACATTTTGGAGAAACGGGAAGAATAAGAGGAGAAATCTGAGGGAGAAAAAGAATAGTCAGATTAACTGGTGAAAGACTGAGAATCATGTCCCAGTCAAGAAAGGGAAGAATTCCTAGGAAAAGAAATGGACGTTCACAAATATTTCAGAAGTATCAAGGGGGGTGAGGATTAAGAAAGATTGGAAAGCACTTCCTCTGCAAACTCTAGGCGGGCAGTGAGATTTAGTTGGGGAAAATGATGGTTAATTTGGGGTGTCAGTGTAACTGGATTAAAGAATACCTAAAAACCTTGGTGCATTGCTTGGGGGTGTGTCTCCGAGGGTGTTTCCAGAGGAATCAGCATGTGACTGGCACCATCCAATCAAGTACAGGTCAGAGGAAACAAAAACTGAGGAAGGGTGCACATGTCTATCTTCTCCCAACTGAGATACAAAATTCCTCTCCTATCCTTGGCTCTCTGGTCTTTGTACTCCAGGTCTTAAACCAGCAGCTCTTGGATTCAGGCCTTCAGCCTAAGACTGAGAATTATATCACTGTATTCCCTGGGTCTGAGGCCTTAATTCTTAGTCTGAACCACACTATAAGTATCCCTGGATCTATGGCTTGCAGATGATCTGTTTTGGGACTTCTCAGCCTCCCTGATCACATGAGCTAATTGTCCTAAGTCCTCGCTCATATATTCATGTAGATACCTATTGGTTTTGTGCCTCTGGAGATCCCTGATAATACAGGGACTCATTGGCTTTTGTTAACAAGATAAATATGTAGTGGAATTTCTTTAAGTCAGGTGGTTACAATTTGCTGTACCTATATGATTCATATACAGTAGTGTACCATATAATGATTATTTTGTCAGTGACAGACTGCATGCATGACAGCATGCATGACATGCATGACCAGAAGACTATAATGGAGTCAAGAAAGTCCTATCACCTAGCAACATTTAAGCCTTTTAATGTTGTAGCAGTATGTGTGCCACCGCCCCTGGCTTTGACATTTTCAGTGTCTATTTTCTGCTGAGTTTTCAGGACATGGCACATGATGGGTATTCAATAAATATCTGGAGAATGAATGAATGAGTTGGGTTTAAGTAATTGGTGAGATCTTTTCAGTTTGTGGAGATGTTAGAACATCATTTCATTGCCAGTCATTGCTTTCTTCATGTTTAGCTTATATTCCTTTTAAAAATAGCTTTGACTTGAAAACTAGGTAATATTTTAACAGAAAGTCCTAAAACCGTCTCTTGATCTTTAAATAACTTTCCTCCCCTTTCATGGTGCTGGGGATTAGACCCAGTATTGTGTGCTGGCTAAGCATGTGCTGTACCAAGGAGCTGTATCCCCAACCTCCTGATTTTTAAGGTAACACAAGTTTGTCATAAAAACATTTAGAAACAAAGAAAAACTATTTTTAAACTATAATACTACTTCTGGAAACTAACTCTTAACAGTTGGGTATATCCTTCAATTGCTTACAGATTGCTTTATGTAACTCAGTATTGTCTCATGTTTATTTTTGGTCATGAGTTACTGTCTTAAACATAATTAAAAAAATAAACTGTATGTTTTATAGCAGTTTTAGCTTCACGGGAAAATTGAGCAGAAGTACAGATTCACCATTACCCCCATCCCCCTCATATGGCCTCCACCATCAACCCCCTCCACCTCTGTTAGGATCAGTAAATCCACATGGATACATATTATCACCCAGTGTCTGCGGATTACATTAGAATTAACTCTTGCTATTGTGCACTTTACTGATTTGTACAAATGTATAACAATCTGCACCCACCATTGTGGTATCATGTAGAAGAGTTTCACCACTCTAAAAATCCTCTGTGCTCTTCTGTGCATCCCACCTTCACCCACCCCCTGCCAACCACTGATCTTATTGTGTTGATAGCTAAACTTAATTTTTTAAACAATGCAGAATATGCCATTTTATGAACATGCATATTTTATTTAATTCTAGTTGGACTTTTAGGTGCTTTTTTGGTATTATACATAACTTGATAAGTTACGTGTGTACATAAATTATTTGTGTACAACTTTGATTATTTCCTAGAATTGCTAGATTAAGGGAAGTGAACATTTTAAGGCCTTTATTATGCACCCCCTGACAACATTCAGATATTTTTCTAAATCATATTTTACTCCCTTTAAGAATGTATGAGAGGGCTTAATAAAAATAATTGTCCTGTGAACTATAAAAATGTAGACACAGTAATAATAGTTGATGCATGTACAGTTTATGTATCTGGCACTTTTAAATGCTTTACATTTAATTCTCACAATAATATTATTGGTTAGTATTATTATTAGTTCCATTTTAAAGATGAGAAAAACAAAGCACAAGGTTAAATAAGTTGCCCAAAGTGGTTTCCTCATCTATAATATTGAGACATCTTAGGACTTACCTCTGGAATTTGCATTAAGTAGTCTGGGCTCTCTTGGCCCATGGTAAAATCTCAGCAAATATTTTCAGAAGTATTAGGGAGTCACTGTTCTAGAAGTCAGACTCTCAAAGATACAACTAAAATGACCAAGGAAAATTTAATTTGATCTCAGTTTTTTGGATAATGCATATGAAAATAGAAAAAGTTCTTCAAGTTCAACTTTGTCTGACTCAACAGGCATTTGGTACATTGTTGGTGTCTATCATACCATAATGACAGTGAACTTTTTTTTTTTTTTTTTTACATATTGAGAGGAAACTGGATGCAGCATATGTCCATAGGATGTCTTAGATGCTCAATTCAGGCTTTGCTATGTTCAGTGTATAAATACTATCTGGTAGGTGGCAAAATATGGCCAAAATTAGTAATCCCTTTTGGTGACTAAAAGAAACATTAACATAAAACTCAATCTAAAAAAATCAAACAGGAGCTTCCATGCATCACTATCCAGAGGCAGCATTTTATTTTTTGATTTTACCATTCAAAGTCTACTTTGAATAAATAAAAATTTATCTTCTTTTCGCTTCTCTCTTCTGTTTTTCCCCAAGCTCCAGCCATTACCCTTTCCACATACTTAATATTTCTCTTGATTTTCTCCTGAGGGGATGCTTGGGTATTTACTGCTAAGAATTTTTCTGGGTCTTTTTAGAAGACTTATTTTATTGCCTTGTTTTGTAGCTAAATCCTATGGTTCCCTGGCTCTCTGAGATACCTAGTCTTCAACTTTTTGCTGCCTCTGAGTGACTGCTCAGATGTCATGGGGAGCCTCAGCAGGACTGAAAACCATTAAGAGTTGTTTTTTTTTTTTTTTTTTTTGTACCCATTTGTTAAATCCCCCAAACTAATGCTATTAAGGGGCTTTTCATAGAAACAGAATGCTCTCTGTATTCATCTTTTCAACTCCCCCATCACATTGCCTTGTACATAGTGGCTATTCAATATTGTGTCGTTAAATATGTAATTTTTGTTAATTGACTCATATAAAATGACCCTGTAGTTGTTTGCCATTAGAGAGGCAAATTATAGGTTTGTTTAGTTTGTGTTTACACTTTAGTCTTTGGGAACACTGAAAAAAACCTTGAAGCTTTATCACTTTAAACTTTAATAGAAAACACATATTTGAATAAGGCAATGCTGTACTTCTAGTCTCAAAATGTCCATTATAAGGTAGCTAACTGACAATTATTTATGTTTCTCTATGTAAAAAATATTTTTAAAAATTCTTTGAGAATTGGGCTGGGTAGCTCAGTGGCAGAGTGCTTACCCAGCATGTGTGCGGCACTGGGTTTGATCTTTAGCACCACATATAAACAAACAAAATAAAGGAATGCTCTTCATCTACAACTATAAAAAGATTTTTAAAAAAATTCTTTGAGAATAATGTCTAATGGTTCTTTGTGAGCTGGCCAAATAATGTAAAATGACAAGGTTTAGGAATTACGTTTTTCAAAAGGAGCAATAAAGTTAAGAAAGGTTAAATTACTTTTCTTTAAGTTGGAAAAGTACTGGAGCTTTTTAGTTGCTACTTTTTGTTTAAAGTAAACCATTTGATATGTCTTTGTAAAACAGTGACTTACGAGTTAAATGCAAGCAAGGTTCTGTTTCTTCAGACTTTTATAAAAACTACCCACAAATCCCAATATTATTTCCCCTCTGCTGGGTAAGTATGATGACAGTATTAATAGGACCCTTGTAGTCTCATTTTGAGGTTGGTGGTGGAGTGTTATCCAGAGGTATACTTGGATAATTTTATAGTATTTTCTAGAATTCTTTGAAATTTTGAGTTTATTCAGGAATTCCAGAGAAATATTCTTAAAATTGTATGTCTACAAATTATATTAGTATATTGTTGAATATTTAGATTGAATTCACCTTTCTGATTTGAAGGTAGTTAAGAACCATGGCTAATATTCTGTCTAAAGAAAATAGTGGTGAATGATGTTGGGAATTGGTGGGCAGCAGATTTTTGTAAAATCAGCTCAGCTCCTTCTAGATAATGGTTCTTTTGGCATTACCTGCAGAGTGCTTTATAAGAAGCAGATGACCAAAAGTATTTGTCATCATATTCTCTTAGTACCTCTGTACCTAAGGCTTCACTAGTACATTAGCTTTTCCAACATTACCCAGATCACAGAAGTCATCAGGTCAGCGTTCCTCACTTTGTAGATGAGGACAGTGAGGTTCCAAGAGTTAAGTGAAGTCGCCAAGCCAGTGCTGAACTGTTACTTTTACTGATTATTGATCACATACCCGGCTACCAAGCCTTTCTGACCTGAATGTATAGTACTTATTAGGGTTGATTTGCAAATATATGTACAGATGTAGGAAAAAGTGCTGACAGAGACCAGTGGTACTCTTATTGGTTCTGAAAAGTGTGTCAGGTAATTAGGACTCATGAGTCTTTTTACATTTGCCGGTTACTAAAATTGTAGAGCTTTTTCAAATGTAATGTCAGTTTTAAAATTGAGCCACATAGTAGATACATATAGATTCTTTTGGGAGTGGCAGAACCCAGGTAGAATTTGGGTTGTAGATATTAGTCACCTGTTCTAGTGTGTCAATACAGTGAATGCTTATAGGATTGGAACCTTATTCATTACTCTTCTTCTGAACACTGGTTGTATGTTTAAAATTACTTATGTAATAAATACCACATTATACTGCCACCATATTTGTTTGAGCAGTCAGTTATCTTTTAAACAGAAAAGATAAGATAAATTAAAACAAATTAAACGTCTTATTTATTTGCCCATGTATTTACCATTTATTGTATCCCTTCATTCCTTTTTATAGATTCACATTTCCATCCAAAATCATTTTTTTCTGCTTAAAGGACTTCCTTTAACATTTCTTGATCTGATGGTGATGAGTTCTTACAGCTTACAGCTTTTGTATGTCTGAAGATGTCCTTTTTATTTAATCTTTTGATTTTGAAAGATATATTCATTGGTTATAAAATTCTGGGTAACATTTTAGGATTTTAAAGGTATTACTTCCTGGTTGCTTTGCTTCCAATGAGAAATCTGTTTTTTTATCCTTATCTTTGTACATATTAAGTCTCTTTTCTCCGGCTGCTTTAAGATTTTCTTCTTTATCATTAATGTTGAACAATTTGATTATGATGATGTGCTTTGATGTGGCTTTCTTTTCTTTTCTTTTCTTTCTTTCTTTCTTTCTTTCTTTCTTTCTTTCTTTCTTTCTTTCTTTCTTTCTTTCTTCTTCCTTTCTTCCTTTCTTTTTTTCTTTTTGGTATGTGTGTGGTGCTGGAGATAAGCCCAGGACCACATTCATGCTAAGGAAGCTCTCTACCACTGACTTATATCTCCAGCCTTGAGGTGGTTTTATGTCTTCTGTGCCATTGGGGTTTATTAAGCTTCTTGGATCTGTGAGTTTTGATTTCCAGAGTTAGAACTTTTTCTGCCACTATTTCTTTTTTAATTTTTCTTTTTATTTGTTCCTTTTAGTTATACATGACAGTAGAGTCTACTTTTACATATTTATAAAAAATGGAGTATATGTTATTATTTTTAGGATCCCAGACTTATGGAGGTACATGATGTTGAGATTCAGTATAGTATATTCATGGAGGTACATAGGAAAGTTAAGTCAGATTCATTCCACAGTCTTTCCTATACCCATTTGCCTCCTTTCCCTTCATTCCCCATTATTTAATTCACTGAACTTCCACTCCCTCCTCATGCCTTGTGTGTTAGCATCCACATATCAGAAAGAACATTCAACCTTTGTTCTTTTTTGGGGGGTGGTGGTGATTAGCTTATTTCACTTACCATGATAGTCTCCAGATCCATCAATTTGCTGGCAAATGTCATAAAGTAATTCTTCTTTATGGCTGAATAATATTCCATTGTGTATGTAAACCACATTTTCTTCTTCCAATTATCTGTTGAGGGGTACCTATGTTGGTTCCATAGTTTAGCTATTGTGAATTGAGCTGCTATAAACATTGATGTGGCTCCTTCAGTGTAGTATGTTTTTTGCTGATTTTAACTCCTTTGGATATATAACAAGGAGTGGTATAACTGGGTCAAGTGGTGGTTTCATTCCTAGTTTTCTACCTTATCTTTGCCCTTCTCTGCTTGGAGCAGTAAGGAGGGTGTGGGGATATATTCACCTTTTTCAAGGCTGTTTGAAATTGTCTCAAGGCTCACTGATGCTGTTTGTTTTTCAAAATTCTCTTTTCTTTCTGTGTCATTTTGGGTAGTTTCTACCTCTGTGTCTTCATGTTTAGTAATCTTTTCTTGGGCAATATCTAAAAAATTAATTCCATCCAAGGTTAAACTTTTTATCTAAGACCTTGTAGTTTTCATCTCTAGAAGTGGAACTCTAGAAGTTTTAAAAAAATATCTTCTGTGTTTCTACTTAACAAAACATAAAGAATAAAATTAAAACTGGTTTAATATCCTTATTTGCCAATTCTAATATCTGTGTCAGTTCTGTTTTGGGATCCCCTTGTTATGAGTCATATAATTCTGCTTCTTAGTGTGTCTGCTAATTCTTGATTGGATGCTAAATACTGTAAGATTTATGTTGTTGGGTGCTGAGCGTTTTTTGAATTCTTATAAATATTCTTGAGCTTTTTATTGTGGATACATTTATTTTACTTGGGAGTAATTTGATTCTTTTAAGTCTCACTTTGAGATTTGTTAGGTAGGTCCCAACAATGTTTAATTTAGAATTGTTTCCCATAACTGGGAGAGACCTTTCTATGCACTCTCCTCAGTACCTCTTAAATCATGAGGTCTTGGCAGGTAGAACAGACTGTTCTTGATTCTGTGAGTACTGTCATTGTGCTATAATCTCTAATCCTTTCTGGTGGTTCTTTCTTCAGCTTCTTTAGTTTACTCATACCCACGAGGACTCCACAGAATTTTTAAAAAACATTCTGGAAATTTCTCTTTGACGCTCTCTTCCTTCTTTCAAACTGCAGCTGCCTTGGTTTTTCCCAGACTCTCAGTTCAGCAGCTCAGCTGGTCTCTGCCTGGGTTCTTCCTCCCTGTGCCTTGCCTGGTAAGCTGGAACAGTCCTAGGACTCACCTCCCTCCTTTCCCATTTCTCAGGCATCATCGTCTTCTGTTGGTTGGTATTATTTTGAACTGGTTTTTGGTATGATCTGTTTTTAGTTGTCTCAGGAAGATAAATCCAGCCCTTGTTACTTCCTTGACTAGAGGCAGAAGTCCCCAGAGAGGTTGTTGAGAGTGAGGAGGCAGGCAGGGAGCAGAATGGAGGCCTCTAGCCAGGGTGGTGAAAGTTAGCAAGGCCAGTGTGGTGCATGGGCAAGGTGTCTCACTGTTGAAAGCCTGGCTGGGTGGAAGGTGTCCCCAGCCGTGTTCAGATGTCACTGTTGGGTGGAGAGCTAGTTGTATCTGCAGCGGCTTAAGAGAATCAAAGGAGTTATAATTACCCCTATGTGATGGCACTGAAAGCTGATATGGGATAAAGAAGTGCTAGGATTTTGTCTGATTTTTTAAAGGAAGTCTTGGATATCTAATAATAGTTCCAGATAGAGTGTACATCCAAGAAAGGTAGAACAACAAAGCTTCAACAAAGAAAATAAGCTAAGATTTCCTACAAAGGATGTGTAGAATGCTCATCATAAAGGAAAAAAAAGACAAATTGGACATATTTAAAATTATTCCCATTAAAAACATTGTGCAGAGGGAAAAAAGCAGATGATAACTCTAGTACATGTATCCAAATCACTAGGTCAGTGACTTGACAAATGAAAAGTTACATATAGTCACTTATTGAAATGCTAATTCATTAACAAACATGATGAATTTGTATATTTTCAGAATTGTTTGTCTAATCCTCTTAAGGGCATTATACCACTAAGAAGCACAGCTAACGGTTTGATCAGTTTAATTAAAACTATCATTTGTCACACTTTAGAAGCATTTGGCTTCTGGCTATGGAAGTATCAAAGACTGGGCAAGGAAGTATTATTCTGCCATTTTTTTAATACATATTTTTTTTGAGTTGTTGATAGATCTTTATTTATTTATTTTATTTATTTATATATGGTATTGAGAATCGAACCCATAAAATCAAACCCAGTGCCTTATTCATGCCAGGTAAGTGTGCTACCACTGAGCCAAAGCCCCAGCCCCTCTGCCATCTTTTAAAATTACATTTCAAACTGTTAAAATCTAGTCACAATTGAGTTAGTATGTAACCTTCACCTATTCAAGCACATTCAGTATACTGGTTAATCAGATTATGCATCTGATTTTTTTTTTAAAGAAACTTTCAACAATTCTTTGGTTAATGTAAGATTTGAAGATCTTGCAATTAGAATTTATCTTATTGGCTGTTGTGAGAAAGTCAGCATCTAATGTTTGTGTTGTATGAAAGATTGAAGTATTTTCCTGTAGATAGAATGAAAAGAAAAAGACACTTTTTGAGTTCTTGCATGATTAAAAAGCTATTGATATTATGTCAACACAAAGAAAGGCAAGTACTCTTATTACTTAATAATGTGTGTTCAAGAATTACAAAGAAATGAAACTGAGGTCACAAGCTGCTGGGAAAATTAATGTCGTTATTGATAGTCTTCCTTTTTGTGTAGCAGATCAACAGAACAAAAAGCAAAATACAAAACTCTGAAGCCATGGATGTGTAGCCTATGTAATTCATAATATTTCCATCCCCTTTTCCTCTGTGTTTATCTTATTTTTCTTTTACCTATGTCAGAACTCTCTCTGCTTCTCTCTTATGAGAATACATATAACCGCATTCAGGGCCCACCTGGGTAATCCAGGATCAGCTCTTCCTCTTAGTATCCTTGTCTTACTCATATTTTTTGCCATAGAGTGTCTAAGATATACCCACAAATTCAGGGAATTAGGAACAAGGGAGGAGGTGCATTTTTTCAGCCACAGTTGGTTTTTCCAGCTCTGAGTACACCTGCCATCAGGAGATGCCTGTGAACATCTGCACACTAAGAATTCACCTGCAAGAACCTCAGGTGTGCTGAGCTGGAGTTGTAGCTCCTGAATGTCAGGGAGGAAGCAGAAGTTGGAGGTGGAAACAGTAGTTTCAAAGATTCCTAATCATATCAACAGTACCAGAGGCCCTCTTAAAGCTAGATAGATACTGGTTTGAGGAAGGCTAATTTAAGAGGTAATGACTTAGAGCTATTATTGAAGGTATTTTTTTCCTTCTCAACTATTTGATAATAAGCAAATATTTATCAAATTATGGAAATTGAGTTTAAAGAACATGTGTGCCAATGTGAAGATTATTAGCTTTATTAGAAGCAAAGTGCTATCCAATAGGGTATTTTCCCTGTTGTTGCTCACAACTTGGTCTTAAACCATTTAAAAAAAAATTAACACACTCCTTAAAATGTACAAGATTTGTTCTGTGCTTTTTTACATTTAGCAATTTTTATATTTATTACATTTTATTTCTTTTAGTTTCTTTACATTTAAAAAAATCATAACTCTTTGTGAGCAATAACCATTAATTCTGCTTACAGTCTCATCTGCAAAGAAAATGAGGCATGTAACTTGCTCAGGGTCACACACATAGTAAGTGGTAAATAATACATTTCAACACAAGTTTTGGTAGGGACCTTCAAACCATAGCAACCAGTATTTGGTATGCATCTTATTGTAACTGTATAAACACTCACCATAGCTGAGCCATGGAGTAGGCCATGATTACTTTTTCCCTGCTGTAATATTTTGTGCTGTCCTTTAAGCTAATGATTGTCTTTTTTGGTTGTGTTTCTCTTAGTTTTCTATGTTTTTATCATGAATTTAAATCCTTATCGTTATCAGTATCCGTGCTACTCAAATGGTGATTCTTGACCCTAGCAGATTTGGTGTCACCCAGGAGCAGATTAAAAATGTGAAAACTCTGCCCCATCCCCAGCAACTATATTTCAATGAGATTCCCAGGTCACTCCTGTGCATGTTAAAGCACAAGAAGCCTGATATAAACTTCCTCTAAAGGTATTACTTCACACACCAGAGTTTTCTGGTTTGTACTTCTCTGGATGGGTTGCATTCTGTGTTACAGGAATATCTGTCATCCGGTTCTCCCCTTAGTCTCATCCAGGGCTCCCTTCCATCTCCCTCTGTGTTGGATCTCTTGCTTCCTTTAGTGCTTATCTTCCTCTTTCTTTTTCGGATACTCCCTTCCTTCTTCCCTCCCTGTTGCTTTTGTGTTACAATTTTTCCTGAGATACCTCATGATCCTTGGTTATGCTTTTATTTAAGATTTCACCTCACTCCTGTCAGAATGGCAATCATCAAGAATACAGGCAACAATAAATGTTGGTGAGGATGTGGTGAAAAAGGTACACTCATACATTGCTGGTAGGACTGCAAATTGGTGCAACCACTGTGGAAAGCAGTATGGAGATTCCTCAGAAAATTGGGAATGGAACCACCATTTGTCCTAGCTACTCTTTGGTTTATACTCAAAGGACTTAAAATCAGCATACTGTAGTGACACAGCCACATCAATGTTTATAGAAGCTCAATTCACAATAGCTAGACTATGGAACCAACCTAGGTATCCCTCGATAGATGAATGGATAAAGAAAATGTGGTATATATACTCAATGGAATATTACTCAGCTTTAAAGAAGAGTAAATTTATGGAATTTGCCAGTAAATCATGTAAAATACCTTAGCTGTTTGAGTTGGAGAAAATCATTCTAAGCGAAATAAGCCAATCCCACAAAATCAAAGGCTGAGTGTTTTCTTTAATATGCGGATGCTAATTCACATTAAGGTGGGTGGCACTAGGGAAGAATAGCATTACCTTAGATTAGATAGAGGGAAGTGATAGGAGGGGAGGGGAGGGGATAGTGGAGATAGAAAAGATAGTAGAATGAAACAGAAATTATCAGTGTATGTATGTATGTGACTGCATGACCAATATGGATTCTGCAACATGTACATTAAGAAAAATGAGAAATTATATCCCATCTATGTATGATACATCAAAGTGCATAAATGCATTCTACTGTCATGTATAACTAATTAAAACAAAACAAAAAAAGAGTGAGCCCACAAGGGAGCTGATCTGAGAGCTTCAAGCTTCTAAAGTGAGGGCATCATGGACAGAACCAGTCCCATGAGGAACCCCACCCTCACCACAACAGTAGTATCCTGAGGTTTTTCCTGTTGGGCTGGCAGATTCCACTGAGAATGGTCTCCCAAGCTTCTGCCTGAAGTCCACAGACCTGGCTGCCATGTTTCTTCTCTACTAAACAATTTACAAGACTTTCAAAGACATAGGGCCTTTTAACCTTTTATCTCTTTCCATATTGCTGTCATATTACTCTGAAAAATAAGACTATTAAAAATAACAGCTAAAAATAGAAATTTAAAGTCAGCACAGACTTTTAAACTGATCTTTCTCTGCAATTAGGACTGGCTAATCATCTGTGACTAATCACCTATTACTGTTAATGATTCTCTGGGTTCTACTAGAGAACCAGAACTGATACAAGATAAAAGATTTAATGCAGGAATCAGTTTATGTGGTTGACACAATGCCACTGAAGGATATTATTTGATGGCCATATTTTATGAACTTGATGAACTTTCAAATTGGGAGATCATTTTTGGCAGACAAATGTAGACACAATATGCTTATATATACAGGACATACAAATGACCACTCTCTCTCCTGAGATGGAGCACAGACTGAGACCAGGACAAGGGTAAAGAGAGTTGTCTAAAGCCAAGCTACTAAGTGCAAACAGGGCTTGATTGTGTGGCTAGACTAAGACATGAAGTCAAGGAGGTTGGGAACCTTCTAGCCAACCCTAGAAAGGAGCTTGTTGTGTACAAATTGGAGAGTAGCTACACAGCTTTTCATATAGTTTCAGAAACATTGAATAACAGCAAGTACTGAAGGCCCATGCAGTGGTCCTTGATTAACATGTGACCTTTCCAAGGACTTACCTTCTGGATCTCCCAGCCCCAGAACCTGTGCCCTCAGAGCTCCTGCCAGAACATGACTATTTCCAGCACTCACTGCTTATTTCCTGACCATAGCTTCTTGCCATTTTAGTATGGATTCCGGTGCCACCCTGCATCCCCATAGCCCCACCAGGGCTTAAGTACTTTCCTTTGAAGTACCTCCTACATCCTAATCTTTAGATTTGGATCTCTTAGGTGGCAGTCACTAGCCCTAGTTCCATGACCCTCTAATCAGATTCCCTGCCTGGAGCCAAATGAGCCCTTTGCCTGATGCTGGAAGGAGTGGTTTCTTCTCCATCTGGGACTGCTGCGGAGGAGAGATACATGCTCGGAATACTAAATCATAACTCAATGAGTTTTTTTTTTCGTAAGAACATTGTTATAAATGGTAATTAAGAACTCTACTTAAACTCCCTTCTGGCTTAGCACATGGCTAGGATTCCACCACTTATAGCATTTTTTTTTTTAACAGACAAGTATATTTTAAGTTCCAGGTAATAAATTTTGAAAAGCCAACTTTGTAGCACAAGTCCCATTGGTTAGTTGGGAGTTGCCTTGCAGCAGCAGGAAAGGGAGGAAAAATGTCATCATCAAATATGTATGAGGCGCCTACTTGTGCCTCGTGCTGCTGTGACTGCTAGATCTGTGGACCCTCTGCTGGGCTGATTTTTATCAACTATAATAGGGCTGCCTAACAAATTGCCCTCTGAACTCAGCACACTGTAGAACTGTCCCTGGCATATCGCGTGTCACACTCATGGGGAAGATTGAGGAGAGAAGTGTTCCTAGTATGAAAAAGCACAATTTCAATTTAAATATGCCCTTTCCTGGGGCCCTAGTTCTTTTAGTTATTGAGCCTGCACTAATTAGTGTGGTTCTTTTGGGGACCGGGTGTATTTCTTAAATTAGTACTTCCTATTGGTTCAGTGTTTTCTTTCAAGTGAGGCAGTTTTCAAATAATGTGACACCCAGCGATTTTCAAAAGATGAAAGCAGTGCATTTTAATGTGAAACTTAGAACTGATTGCCTGAACTAATTATACAGAAAGAGCCAAGCCACTAGTGTTAATAAGAAGTGACTTCAGAAAGTACAGTTTGACCCAAAGACTGAATAACTATCGCAAACAGTAATCAAAGAGGTGGTTCCCATCGTATAAAATACCTTAGCTGGAAGTCATTCATGTCTATTCAAATTGGATTTTCCTCAAGTCATTACCTTATACTTGGTTATTTCCTTTTTGGTGAAAATGTGCACCTTTTAAACCTGAAGGCTAAACTCAAAAAGCTTGTGGAGAGGTTTTTTATTTAAATAGTTGTACTGTATGAACATGGCTTCTTGATGGCTCCTCTTCAGGCTCTTTTAGAAACTTTTTTCCACCTACTGAAAATGTCAGTGTTCCGGGGCTCTGTCCTAGGTTTTCCCACATTATACTCCCTCCTTCCTTGACTCCATCAAGTTCTGACTATGTGCCAACAAATCCAAGATTTATTTATTTAAATCTATTCTCTCCTGAATTCCAGATGCATATTTCCATGTGGTTATCTTAGAGGAATGTCTTATCTTTGAGTTTGCTATTTCTCTAAGATAGCCAAAACAGAACTGTGATCTTCTCTACCTTTGTCCCCTGCTCTGGCTCCTCAGCATGGGAAGTTGTCTAAGAAAACTGCATGTCCTGTGGACTCCACTACTAACCACTTCTCTCCTTCCTTCTGCCTTTGTCCACGCTCCTTCCTTGATCATAATGAAAGCCTTCTAGCTGGTCTCCCCAAATATGGCTTGCTTTCCTTCCAGATTACACACAGCTGAGGGAAAAGTATTGAAGCACAAGTCTGATCATGTCACTATCTGCCTATGGGTACCGTGATTCTCCATTGCTGTTTGATTGAAGATCAATGTCTTTTATTAGTGTGAGCATTTGATCTTCTGTGCTCCTCATCCCTAATTCACAGCAGCCCAGACTAGTCATCTTTCAGCTGCTTGAATTCATCTGGACCTTTCCTGCTTAAAGCCTTTACACATGCAGTTCCTTGTGCCTGTGATGATGCTCTTCCTCCTATGCCCTGCCTGGCTACTGCCTTCTAGTCTTGGCTTCAGGATCATTCCTCAGGGATATTTCCAGAAGCCCTCTCCAGTTGGTTAGATTTCCCCTACTAAATATGCCATCAGCACCTGTAATTCCTAGAACTCTTTATAACTGTGATTGCATATTTATATAATGACTGGTTTGTGCCTGGTTCTCCCACTAGCCTGTAAACTCCCCGAGAGTAGGGATCATGCCTATCTGGCTCACCATTCTCTCTCCATTGCTTTTCATAACAAATATTTGCCAACTGAATGTATCATGAATAGGGTTGGACAGAAGCCGTGGCATATGTTAAGTGTATTTGTTCTTATGTTTGAAGAGGGGGCATCTGATGTTCTAGAAACTTAAATGCTTCCTACTCTGTAATGAAGCTGTATTGTGAAGGCCTTATTCAGATCTTGTTAACTGTTAGGCTCTTGCATCCTCTCTCCCTCTTCATTCTAGAAGTGGACCATATTGGTCCGGGTTCTGTTAGAGAAACAGAACCAGGAGAAGATAAAAGATTTAATGTAGGAATCCACTTCTGAGATTGAGGGGACCAGCAGGCTGTCAGGAAGAGCAGGCTGGGGTTCCTGTAATCCCGGCAGTCCACAGGTGGAGTTTCTTCTTTAGAGGAGTCTACACTTAAGATCTCTCAGCTGATTGACTCAGGCCCACCCAGATTACATAGGATAATGTCTTTTACTTCAAGTCATCTGATCATAGACTTAAATCATCTTTACAGAATCTCTCCACAGCAACACAGGTTAGTGTTTGATTGAATAACAACTAGAGACTATCTTGTAGCCAAGTTGGTACAAAAAGACACTTCTTTGTTAGTGCAGTAAACATTTACTGAGCCCAGAGCAATGGAGATGCAAGATGAGGCAGAACACTACCCTATATTTCAAAGCTTTGCCGTATATTTAGGTACACATCATGAATGACTTCTCTGTATTGTCTTAAAATTCCCAAAGAGAATCGAGAAAGCAGAATTGTTTGGTCTTGAACATAGCTCTCAGTAGGTGAAATCATATTCTCTGAATCTGCTTTTTTTAAAAGGCAAGTGTGACACACACTTGTCTAGGTGATTGAGGTGAGCATCTTTAGTGGTAGATGACCAGTGGCATCTGTGTCTCCTGATGTTATGCATTGAGAGGATCATGGCATCACTGTGGGGGTTCTTCCTACAGACATATATGGTATAAGTATGGCCATGAAGAAATGAGAGGGACCCAAATTGAAGGTGGCCAGGTCATCTGAGATAATAAGTTTTGCCAATTGTCAAGAATGAGCAAGCCAGGAAGAGACTGACGAATTGTTCTAGACTGAAGAAGGTGGGTAACATTTGATGACTAAATGCATTGAATGATCCTGGACTCCATCCTGAGGTCCCGGATTAGAGCCATTGTTTGGACAGGCTGAATGGCATTTGTGTATTGGGTAGTATCTATCAATATTCAGGAACTAATTGAGATGGTCAGATGGCTATTATTCAAGAGAGTATCCTTGTTTTGGGAAATAAACTTTGTTTCAGAAAAAATGCTGAAGACTGTGCAAGTGAGTATCTGGCTGAAGGGGAAAGAGAAGTAGGAGTTTTTTGTACTATTCATGCAGGTTTTCATGAGCTTGAAATTATTTTTAAGTGGATTTTTTTTAAGTCTATGAAGCTTGAGGAAGGACCAGGAAACTGTTTTGAATTGAAGGAGATAGAGAGATATGGCTGTTAAGTACAATGAGTGGTCCTAGGTTGAATCCTTTTCCTATAAAGGAAGTCATTGGGATAGTTGATGAAGCTGCAGGAGGGGTTTTGGATGAAGGTGGATATGAATGTTCTTTGTTCTGTTCCATTTATCTGTAAGTTTGAAATTGTTTTAAAAAGTTTTTTTAAAGTAAAAGTTTTCTTGTGAAGTCCAAACTTTAATTTTCCTTTTTGTTTGACCAGAATAGGGTAGAAATTTGTTCCCCCTGAAAAAAGCCAACCAGGCTATGCTTTTATAAAGGAGGCTTGAAGGATGCTAAAGATTTCACTTCTGAGTAGGAAATGCCTAAGTGATGGATCTATAGATGGGTCAGTGTCTTGATTCTTTGTCTTTTTTAAAAAAAATATTTTTTAAATTGTAGGTGGACACAATATCCTTATTTATTTATGTTTTTGTGGTGCTGAGGTTTGAACCCAGTGCCTCACGCACACAAGGCAGATGCTCTACCACTGAGCTACAACCCCATCCCTGATTCTTTGTCTTTGAATGTAAATTCTGGGTGACAATATCTTCATGTCCGATCTTGTTGGATGAGTCCTTCTTAGGATAAAATGACACAAATATGTAAACATCATTTTTCAAAAGGAGAGAATGCTATAAAAATGTAAGCTATTCTTGACAAAATGCTGTGCAGGGACAGGTGGTATTATTTCCGGTACTATTAATTCTATTAATAGAAGTACTCTGACTGGTAATGGAAATGATCTTCCCCGGACTCTTATTCTGCCTTCTTATTTCTCCACTGCCTCCTTACCTCTGGTATCTCTTTTCTCATGTTTCTTTCAGTTTCTTCTTTTTCTGAATTTTCTTTCCTCTTTGTGTTTCATCCCCCCTCCTCTTATGAGACCTTAATCTCCCCTTCTGACACCAAATTCTTCGCTCATGTCTTTCTGTTCTCTCTGTCTTTGCAGTTATTTTCCTACTCAGAATCTTTGACACACTTTTTGTTGTAGCCTTGAATCTAGATATAATGCTACTACTCCAGTTTGCTTTTATTCACAGGAAAAGCCAATCTGGATGAGATTGTCAGAATTAGAATCAACAATAGACAATTTGTAACAAATGAAGTTTTATTAATAGCTACCATTTGCCAAATGCTTGCTGTTGTCCAAGAGTTATGCTGGATGCATTATTTATAGTAACATTTGATCCTGGCAACAGCATTTTGGAGTGTGTGGTTTTATCCCCATTTTTCAGAATAGGAAGTGGAAAGCTCAGAAGTTGAACAACTTACCCAAAATAAGATATGGAAATCCCAAATCTGGTTCAAAATCCCAAGGCCAGTTTCTAAACTCTTGATGCCTCAGTCCTACCTCATAGCCCAAGGGTATGAATTCCATAGCAGTTGGGTTCTAGAGAAAGAATATCTTCAGGACTTAATGTAATTTAGGTGAGTATCAACAAATCAGGGATAAGGAGTCTTGTATTATTGTCCTAGTTTGGTGGGGGATGTCTGTTGTGGGGAGGTGCTGAATTACATGTCAACCTAGGAATGGTGGATGCTTGGTAAGTAATTATTTACAATCAGTGCATGTTGCTGCTGAATGTGCTGAAAGTCTTTGACTCAGACCTCCTTTCTGGCAAGTTTCTCCTGCTGGAGTGTAGCAGGAACTAATAATGTGCTGTTGAATTCAAGATCCATTTCATATTCTGAGATTCCAGTGGTACACTTCCTATGTCAGGAGCAATTAGTGACATTGTGACATGTTGTATTCAATACGCTGCACTGTGGACAGTGAATTCCATCAGGATGGATAGGTTTAAATAACTGTGCCCACCATTCTCTCACTGCCACATGAATGACACTATTTCAATGCAACTAATTCCAGATATCCTCCTAAGCAGTACTCTGGAGATTTCAGGAGCACAAGAATATGGTTAATTCTGAGTTGTAAGTTTTTGAGTGCCTGGGAAATAGACTGGAGAGACCGACAGGATGAGGTCATGCTTCCTGGCCTGTGAGCTGTCATGAGGATGCCTCAGTTCCTACTAACTCTAGTATAATAGCTGTTATGTCTGGTTTCAGCCTGAGACATACACATAATGGAATGCTGGGATATGCACACTGGTTGGGCTGAGGCTTAAGAACCCAACTTCTGTTGTGCTAATTGGCCACCTTAGATTAATTGGAAGTGTATCTCCACCTTTTTTTTTTTTTTTAAATAACAAAACTTCTAGTTGGAATTTGTAACCTTTGTTTATATATCTCTTAGGTATATATTCTTAGTCAATTTTATAGAGAAAAATGCAAAACATAAAACATATTTCTTTGGGAAGTGCAGTTTAATGCAGAAGCATCGACAGGTGAGTTGTAAACACAGCTGTACTGTGTCACTTGTGGTTCTGCTTATGTTGCTGCCATTGGGATTATGGCCTAAAGGGGGATTTTCCTTTGGGTTTTGGATTTGGGATGTTGCTGAGACACTGCACGGGAAAATGCACTAACAGGATGTTGCTGGAGTATGGCTAAGCAGTAAAAGCATCTGAAAAAAAATTGCCCTCGTGGGAGAACTGGAAGATGTCCATTAAGTCAGGGTCTGCCCCAGAACACTAGCTTTCTGATGGGCTTAGTACAGAGGTAATTGACTTCAGCCCACAGACACTATTCAAGGACTCCCTTTGGTAAATATCCCCTTTGTTTCCCCCTTCATTCGGGGGCTTGGATATTTCAAGTAGACTATTCATGTAGAATATAAATTCTATTCATCTCAAAACAGTCTCTGGAAATCCCATTATGTGCAGTTTGAAGGTGACTTCTTACCCAATACAGAGATAGAGGAGGGTGGGTAGGAAATGGGGAGGAAACGCAAACCCAAATTAACAGAGACTTTATGTTGACGTGGGCATAGAATATTATCAACTAATTTGGTGTAGGGTACAACATCACTAGGAGACACCTAATAAGCATGCAATGCTACTTGAAGGAATGTGTTGTAAAGTGATTATATAGCCCTTTAGTAGGGAATTGTGTCATTATTGAGTGAAACTGAAGGAAAGCACTCTGCAAGGGTATATGAAGCCATGAGCATGACTTACTGGAAATAGAAGTTAAATTCTAAGAGTAATTATTTAGTCCTAAATCTTTGTTGGCTGTGTGTGTGTCCTAAGTTTCTCACCAGTCTTTCCCAAGTAATAAGCATATAAGTATCTTTAGAGTGAGTTCAGCTGATGTTAAGTTTGAGGATAAAAGTCCTATTCATCAGCCAAATACCATCTATTCTTACAGAGATATAGATTAGAATTTGCAAAGATGTAGCTGTATTTAGTGAGTGAGACTTGGAATAACTGAACCCGTCAAACAGCCCTGAATTTTAGGGGGAATAGGGACAGTTTCCTCCATCAGTGATATGTGAAATAGCAAGTTTTAGACATGTTTGCCTGGCCAAACAGATACAAAAGAATAGCTTTGCTTTCCTGAGCTCAAATTCGTACTGTCAAGTGTCTCCTCCCAGGCACAGCATGTAAATTGTCCTCCTGGGGCAAGCCAATCGGGAGTGTTGTGTTTGAAAGTGCGCAGGCTCTTCAGATCCTACACTCTCCCCTTGTTGCCAGCATCTCCCTCTTTTTCTATATTGTGCACTGGGAATGAAGAGAAAGGAGGAAAGCCATCTGCTCCAGTCACCTTTATGGAGGCTGCTACCAGTGATGTTTGCAGCATGTTCTCATCTAGCCCCAGTAAGTTCTGACTGTGTGGTTGTGCCAGGGAACAACCCTGGGATGCAGCTTTCCTAGCCACTGGCCTGGCTTGCAGGAATTGATGCTGATGATGTCATTTTAATCCCCTGTCCATCCATCTACTTAAAATGCATAGATGTTCTCAAATCTTCTATAGTCTAATTCATAGAGACTCCAGATTACAGAGAGATGTCATAATCCTAGCCTAAATCAAAAGTTTACTGAAACAAAACAATCTTGGTATGCATGAAAATTTATTATAACTTCTTTTAGCATTTAAAAAGTAAATATTATATCTGTTCATAACAAAAAAATAAATAAATAAAAGATCCTCCCACAAGAAATAAAAATCACCTGTAATCCCACTATTACAACTAGAAGGCATTTGGTGTCAGATTTTCACCGCTAGAATTTATATTCCTATTAGTCACTTATTATGTTTATATTTATTTTGTAGATATGGAGTCATGCTGCACATGATGTTTTATAAACCTCTCCCTTCCACAGGGTTTCCATGTTGATAAATACATGTTTACCATCCATTTAGAATGGCTGTAGAGGTTTGCTGGACATAGGTTGTATCCTGGCTTTTTGTTATAATAGGCAATGCTGTGATAAACAAGTTTGATCTTTGTATATATGATTTTATGCTTAATTGATTATATGCTACATATATAGTGTGGAGTGTGTGTGTGTGTGTGTGTGTGTGTGTGTATTCACGTGCATGTGTGGTGTGTGTGTGGTACTGGGGATAAAACCCCGGGGTGTGCACTACCACTGAGCTCCATTCCTGGCCCTTTTTATTTTAAAATTTTTTGAGACAGGGCCTCACTTAGTTGCCCAGACTGGCCTTGAACTTGCAATCTTCCTGCCTCAGCCTCCCAAGTAGCCGGATGATTACAGCTGTATGCCACTGTGCCTGATTTAAGATAATTTCTTCAAGTAGTCTATGTGTTGAAAGCTTGCAAGACTTATTACTAGTCTGCTGTCCCAAAAGCTTATTCTGATTCTTTATCGACCCATTGTGTGAGAAGTGGTTTCATGATGTTTTAAGTTGCATTTTTTTTTCATACTAAGCATTGACCTGTATCACATTGGACATTTGAATTTTGTGGTAAATTGGCTACTTCATTTCTCTTTTAATTTTTTCTGTGGAGATATTCTTGTTTCAAAGCCTATTGTTTTGTGAGAAAACTTGGTGTATTAGAAACATGGATTTCTGCCTTGTTGATGGTGTTTTTCCCACTGGATTCAAATTTTGATTGAGACTTAGTCAAATGTAACATTAGTCTAGTGGGTATGGGCGTTTTCTTCAATATTGGGTCTTGCTGTTTGAGAATAATATTTTAAGCACTTCTGATCTAAGGAAGTTATAAAAAATAAAAGGCTCCATTGTGACTTTTTGCAGACCCCCTTCAGTGTATTGCTTTGCCTCAGGGTAGAACTGTTCCTAAATCTTTTGAGAAAACTTAAGTGGCTAATGTGTTTTTACCAGCTAAGTGGTTGGATTCCATGTGGTTGGTTTTTAAAGTGTTCTTTGTAATGATTTTAGCATGCTCACCTATTGTTATTCATTCTCAAATCTTATATCTTTGGCTTTTTGAAATGGTCCTGGGTTGTGGGGTCCTTGTAGCCTTGGGAATCTGACAGTTTTATGATTATGCAAATGTTATTGAGCTCATCTTGATGGATGTTCTCACAGTCCCTGGCTGACTGCACTGCACTTTGCCTTTAACTGTCACAGGGTTGGCTAGTATGACCTTCACATCAGGCTGTGGAAAACACACTTGCCAGGCATCCTAGGACAATTTGGAGCGGTTGCCTGGGCAACCTGGCTTGCTTCTGTCACATGCCCCAAGGATAACCCAAGTCCCAGGGGAAACACCACATGTGAAAGGAGGAACTCTGCCCTCAGAGAGGCAATGGAAGTACATTTGTGGATTTTAGGATACTTTGCTAATGTTAGTGGGGTGTGAGGTTATGCCATAATCTGACAGTGAATGAAGGGAAAGGGGAGAATAAAGGAAAGGGAATCAAGAGAAAAGGAATAGAAGAGATGCGAATGTGGGGAGAAGGTTGCATTGAAGCAAATGATTGAAATCAAAATAATAAATAAGAACAAATTGTTTTTGCAGAACAAAACACCAGGGCACAAAATGAGCAGGAGGGCATTGAGAATGCAGACCAGAGAGTGATGCTTAGAAAAAAAAAAAAAAATCCCTTTGCCACCAATTCTCAGAGGAGAGAAGAATAAGGGAGATTTCTGAAAAGTAAGCAATAAAAATATTGTTCTCACTGGAACAGATTTGTATGTGTAATGTGTTTAATTAACTCTGATGCGAAGAACCAACATTGTTTTCTTCCTGTAGTCTCCACTGTAGCTTGAGTGAATCATGAATGATTTTTCCGGAGTCAGAATGATATCATTCAGAATCATAGGACATATTTTATTTGTTACTTTCATGAATCAGAACTGTTACAAATGTGAAACTAGTATAAAATTGGTTGGGTGTGCGTGTGTGTTTAAACACATCTGCAGATGTATCAGGATGGTTATTATGGCAGGTGGCCATGTTTCCACCGCTCTAATAGGTAACAGACATTATGTAGCCTTGGATGGAAGTCTCTCTATGGATAGCAGTGAGTTGACTTTTCTCTGCCCTCGGGACCCTCAGTTACATGCTTGTTATATAAAAATTAAAAAATAGAAGTCTATGACTCACTCTTGAAATACTCAGAACTGCCCCAAAGACCCAAGACTGTCCTTTTGCAGATCTCAAACTGAGTACAGGATACAAATTTTATTGTACTTGAAACTTGTACATCTAGTCCTCGATAGAGCGTGCTATCATCAGACAGTGATGAAATTGTCCAGATTTCAGGTCCTTAAGATTGCTCAGATAATTTCTAGAGATTGGGTTTTGTACTGTTAGAAAATCTGGTTTTAGTCAGAGTCCTCTTAGGTAAGGGATGGCATATCCTAAAGGTTACCGGAGGAGCATTTAGTGAGTAAGGGCAGAGTTCAGGGAACTCCCCAGTGATGACAAATCACTCTGAAGTCAGCAACGGAGAGCCAGAAGGAGCAGAGGAGGAAGCTGTGTTCCTGGGACCCATTAAGAGCTCAGACCACGGAGCAATGAGTGTGGAGACAGCTACAGCTGGAGGGCCAGAGTAAAGAGATGGTGTATGGCAAATACCTCAACCCTTCTGCCCTTCACTCTCTTGCTGGTCTCTTCAGAAAGTCAAAGTTAGCTGGAAGTTAGAGGGCCAAAGATGCTGGGTGATGAATCCTATTGAGGTCAGCTTCCTGGAACACAGAGAAGGACAGAGAAGGCTAGACAATGGATATGGGGTGGGGAGGCGAAAATGATGAACAACCTGCACAGTATGCTGATATACTTCTGTTCTGTAAGGATCTCCTTGCCCTTTGGATGCATAAGCATTTGGAAAAGAAGTTATTTATAAAGGGATATTTTTATAGCAGCTGAGAAGCAGAACAGGGATACTGATCAGTCTTCTGATTTTCCCAGTTGATTGCTCCCTTGCTTATACTCTACTGAGTCTAGTTATGTATTCTACACTTACTGTTACTTATTTTTATGTGCATGTGCCTTCCAAATGCCTGGTCCTTTAGATTATGAATTTCCTTTCCTTTTGTCTTGGTTTCTCTAACACCTAGTCTGGTGCCTGGCATATAGAAACTAATGATGGAATAATGGTTTTCTACCCTCTCTCAGGAAAAATTTGTCTTCTATAGTATTCTGTTTCATTATAAAACAATTTATTTCTAGTGCTGGGCCTCTACCTTATTTTGTTTCAGTGAAAAATAGGGAGGAATCATGAATCTGAATTTCCTATCAGCTACAGCTCTGGCACTCTTAGAGGCCATAATAGAGATACATCTGCTGTCCTTATTAGCCATAAAACAACATGTCACTTGATCATCTCCTCTGTGCTAGCATGTTTACTGGTTCTTATACTAAGTATGGGACCAATGCTATAGAACATGTATGGGGAACTGTCTACAACTAGATAGGAATCAAGTGTGGTGGTGCTGATCAAATGCACTAGGTTCTTTAGAAAAGTCACGGAGATGAAATATGGATGCATGTAATACCTAAGGAGGCTTACAGGTGCTACAAAATATGTCACTTAAAATGTGCCAGTCAGAACCTGAGTCACTAAGATCAGCTTCTGACCACCTTCCTTTAAAGCAGAGATGGTTGTATGTGCTGCACTGCATGGGAGACAGAAATTAGGTGTAACTGTTCAAAGGACAAGTATGACTGTCCCAACCCTACCCCACAGAGATATTAGCTTTTAACACTGGAATATGATTACCTCCCTAGACTATATGTTAAAAAGGAATGGACTTATGTTTTTGTGCTATTTCAGAGTCTACTTTTCCCCCAACTGTATAGCACAAATACCTGACATCTCAATAAATATAGATCTGCATTGCTGGCAGACTATATAGCATGCTGTGATTTAACAAATTCTGATTGTGGGATAGTTCAGTAGCTTCCACTCTGTTTTATAATTAGCACCATCTATGTACATTCCACCCACAGCAGTCCATGAGTAGCCCTTTCCCCCACCCTCACCACCTCCAGCATCCTTTTTATTTTTTTCCTCAGCATTCTTTTTAGTCTCTGCAAATCTAATAAGCAAATTTATAAATTTAAATGAATGTGATTAATCCTTGTTCAAATTTCCATGTCTTTGACATCCGTCTTAGGGCTTCTTAAATTGCTCCTATGCCATAGGAACTTGATACAGGTGTCTTGCTGCTCAAAAATCCTTTTACTGAGTAAAACAGTATCTTTTCTCACTTGGCTTTCCTCTATTTAAATTTTGTCTTACATTTTTTTTTCTTAAATATTTACCATATTTTGGTGCGCACTTATTCTGAAACCTAGTCTAAGATGACCTGATACTACATCCATATACATATGTTCAGAATTACTATGTCATTAGTTTATCAGATTTTTGAATAAGTACCTTAACTTCAACAAAATAAACAAGTCTGGAAATCACTAATCCAAGAGGTAAAGGGCACCATGGCTAAGGGGAGAAAGTTTGGATTCAACGTGCTTGGATTTGAATTCTAGCATGGGTCCTGTTAGCTGTACGATATTGCGCAAGTTATTGAAACTTCTGAACCTCAGTTTCCTCATATGTAAAATGGAATGATAGTGCCTACGTTATAAGATAGTTGTGATAGCTAAATCAAAATTTTAGTGCTACATTGGTCACAGTTCTGTAAATAATTATTAAGACACTTTAGATTAGTTCATTAAAAGGAAGAAACTGATTTACCTTGTTCCTTTGTCTTGGGTTTAAATAACATTTCATTCTGCATCTTGTCTCCACTGTTGTGAAATCATATAGTATGCTTTGCTTTATTACCAGAACACTGAAGTTTCCCCTCAGCTCAGTACTTCATTCTGTATTAACAACTCCCATTTGGTCATTCAAAAGCAACATCAGCACTATCCCTCCTAGTCTGTGTAGTGAACAGGGGACTTGTCCCTGGACCTCAGGTGATCTCATGGAAGTACTCATAATTGCCACCTCTGAGATACACTTGAGAGTGACCCAGAACACCTGTTTCTCATTTTTAACTGTCAACTTACAATAACGTTGGATATCAAATAGTTACACAAAGATATTTCCTAATGGCCTGAATTGAAACAATCTATCATGTACTGCTTAGAATGTGTGTATTTTCATAATATCAAGAACTTTAAATTAGGGGCTAGGGCTGTAACTCAGTAGTAGAGCACTTGCCTCGCATGTGTGAGGCACTGGATTTGATTCTCAGCACCACTTAAAAATAAACAACCAAACAAACAAATAAATAAATAAATTGTGTCCACATATAATTAAAAAAAGGAGTACTGTAAATTACTATTTTCCACTTTATACAATCCTTCTAGCACTTTCAATCCAGAAACGTGGAAACATGTTCAATATTCTGAGTGTATAACTGGGAAGAGGAGCTTCTTTAATCTTTGGAAAAGTCTTATTTTTTTTAAGATCGAAAAATAATTTTTAAAATTTTGGAATTGGCTTCAGAAACAAAATACTCAGTAAAAGTAAACTCAGAACTCAGATAACTGCCAATTTCAGATGAAGAATTTCTAATTCCTTAAAATGGTCTCACTCTCTTATAACTGTGGCCATGTTCGTGGGTTTCCTTCTATGGCCTTACTTTATCATGGCTGCTTCCTTTGACTTTGTTGAGTCTTCTCAACAGGCTGCGCATAGAATTCCTTTGCTTCCAGTGGTTCTGTTTTCATTGTTATTTCACCCATAGTTACTAAAATTACTGTGGATTTCATTACTTAGGTATTAAAATGTTTAGTGTCAGATTAAAAACCTTGCTGGAAGCCATTGTCTTTGATTTCACTTGCATTTTCAGAGCTTTAAAGGGATCCCTCACTTTCCAGAAACATCGAGGCAGAGCCTGAGCTTTGGCATCAGGAAAGATCTGGCCATGGACAAGCTATTTAATGTCCTTATTGTTCACATCTTTAATAGCAATACCTCCTGCTTTGTGGTTTGTTGTAAGTGTTGGACTGATCCACTTAGGAAATGAGCTTAGCACAGTATCTGGCACATGGTAATTCTTTCATAAGTACTAGCAATTATCATTAGTCTTATTATTCACAGTAGGCACAATTCTAGAGACACTGAAAATACTCCTGCCAGCACACTTTATGAATCGAGACAGTAATAGTTCTCTAGTGGCAGTTTATTTTTTTTCTTTTCTCAAAAAAGTTGAGTAATTTACTTTATTCAGCTTTTTAAATAATACTAATCATACAGTCTTAAAATTGTAATGTTCACCCAGTATTATGTTAATAGGAGAAAAATAGAAGTATTTTCATAACAGTTCTTAAAGTTCATTACTACATATGTCTGAAGTCATATCATTTATTCAATTTCTATGACACATATTATAATAATACTTGGAAAAGTGAACTAATAATGATAACGACAGCAACACGTTTTGCATTAGCATCTGAATTAGTATGGAGTTGGAGAGAATGTCCAATTCAGGGAGTGGTTTTAAGGATTTCACAGGTTGTGAATTGTCATCCTTCGTTATGCTTCAACTCTTTAGAATAAAATTTATTTCACACTGTAGTGTATAATCAGCCAACTTGTTACCAATATGTATGTTGTGGTGGGGGGAAAGGCAGAGAGGGAAAGAGAGATTTAAAAAAAAAGACAATATGTGTGTTTTGAAATAATTATAGATTTGTAGAAAGTCACCCCAAAATACACAGAAAGTTCCTATGTACATTCCACAGTTTCCCCCAAGGGTAACATCATAATTATAGTATGATTCAGAACCATACATTATAGTACAATATCAGGACTGGGATATGGATGTTGATAGAATCCACAGAGCTGTTCAGATATGAAAATACTTTCATTCTCTTCATGGCATCTTTTTTCATAGAGGAAAAGTTTTTCTTATCATTAAGAAAAACTTAAAAATTAAAGAAAAATATTTTTCTTATCAACTCTTCCTTTTATGGTCTAGGGTAATGTTTCTCAAAGGTTGGTTCACTCAGTACCTGCTTTTGGGATCAAATGAAGTGTTTAGTTACAAAACCCATTTGCTTGGGCCCCATACTAAGCATTTTGAATAAGACTCTGGACATTGTATGGAAGTCTGTCTTAGAAGTTCCCTAAAAGCTGAGAAATACTCATTCAGAGAGATTGGCCCTGGGTCATTTTTCTTCTTGTTCTACCTTGAATGTGAATCATCCCATTCATTTTTGCAACTTATATCATCAGGCGGGTACAGATTGCTTCTAAATCTATACACTCAATCATTCTGATGAGCTCTGGAATAATTATCTTGCAGGATACTCTCCTGCTATTCACAGGACATCTTTAATACATGGATTATTGGTTAGATTCTTTTCTATACCCCTATGAATAGTGAATAATAGAATAAGAACCATCTTAATTAATGTTTGTAGATCATCTGTCAGGCCAGAAATTTACCTCCATGCTTGAAGTTACTTAATTACAGAATACTTTGGGGTTATTTATAAGTAATCTTGGGCTTATTTATTTATATGAATATGAATAAGTAATTTTTGGTTTACTTACTTATTTGGGGGTCTTAGTTTTATCTCTTCTTCCTTACATTGGACCAGATAATTTGATACACTCTCTAATTGGAGAAAAATACATATCATTTGATGTATATTAGTACTGCTTTTGCTTCCAACCTAAATTTTAGATGGTTTAGTTTCTTTTTTAGAAATTTTATTTTTATTTTTATTTTTTAGTTGTAGTCGGAAACAATACTCTTATTTCACTTATTTATTTTTATGCGGTGCTGAGGATGGAACCCAGGGTCTTGCACGTGTGAGGCGAGTGCTCTACCGCTGAACCACAACCCTAGCCCTAGAAATTTTAAAATATTTTTTTCATTAGCATGAAGAACTAACTTTTCAGTACTTTAATGAAAAAAATGACTTTCAAAGATGGACATTTTATTTGATATTGGAATGCAATCAAACCATTTATTAATGTTTCAACTTCATAACATTTATTTTCACAAGTTAGGCTATTTTTTAAAACATATTTTTCTAGTTGTCTATAGACATTTATTTTATTTATTTATATGTGGTGCTGAGAATTGAACCCAGTTCCTTTTTTTTTTTAAAGAGAGAGTGAGAGAGGGAGGGAGAGAGAGAGAGAGAATTTTTAATATTTATTTTTTAGTTATCGGCCAACACAACATCTTTGTTTGTATGTGGTGCTGAGGATCGAACCCGGGCTGCACGCATGCCAGGCGAGTGCGCTACCACTTGAGCCACATCCCCAGCCCCAGAACCCAGTTCCTTATATGCCAGGAAAGTATGCTACCGCTGAGCTCCAGCCCTAGTTCCTAGGGTATTTTTTTTCCAAGTTCTTATTTTGTGTGTTCTTCTGAGTCATTGATTCTATTCAATCCACATTTCTGGCTGCTACAGTCCCTTAGAAATGAATCTTTCCTTTTAAGATGATAGAGCCTGCTGTAACAGGTCTTGGGCTAAAAGGTATCAGATAAAATGATGATGAAATAGATCTGGGTTTTTTTTTAAGTTTTAATCTCAGAAAAATTATAAATTTAATGAATGATGCTTAATGAAGTTTGTGTCTTTAGTCACTTAGAATTCAGATGGCAAGAAAGGACAGTTTTTTTGAACGTTTCTTTGAATGTCAAGTTGGATTTTACCATTTCCACAGTGCACCGGTCACAGAAGAACAATAGCTGTGAATATCATTCATGTGATCATGAATATTATGTGCTACTCTATCATGGTATCTTTTTGCATGTGTAGCCCTTTCTGGAAGATTTGGTATCAGAGGTTTGAGATCTACATGAGCCTGGTAACAGAAGGCTTGTTCACCCAGACACTTACCTTAGATGATGATGTGACCAGTGTGTGCTATGGGAGATACAAGGGGATCCAGGCGTACTGTGATTGACTTACCTAAACAGAGACATTGACATCACCAAAGACTGATGCTGGTAGGAATGTATCGAACATGGTGCAATCCAGGATGATTGCGGTGCATGGATGTCAGAATTTGTCTATAGCCTTTTACGATCATGTCTTGGTTCTCATTATAATTTGGAACAATTTGTTTCAAATTTGACACCCCAGAGTTACCATTCTTTTGTAGTGGCTTTCTATCCCTCTTTCCTCCTCTCAGTCTTCCTTTCACCCATGCTGCTCTTGTCCTGACCATGGCCCCAGCCTCCTGCTGGTCTTCTCATTTCTGATTTCATGGCCTTAGCTTGGACAGGTAGACTGTTCGGTTTTCTTATCTTTTGTTCTCTCCTGGCTGATTAGCCCTCAGGAAAACCCTAAGGTCATTCTGTGACCTGTACACCCTGAATAAATGACCTTTATGCCAAAGATATTTAGATATTTTTCCCCTGCTGGGCCTTCACCTGTACATATTAATTCCTTCATAACCTTGTAATTGATTCTACCTCCTTAGGGGCTATATCAAGTGTTTTCCTCTCTGAAGATACTAGTTCCACCTCTGTATCTCTGTAGAATTCATGCTGCTTGCTTTTCAAATAAGATTAAGACTATCAGATTATGAATTCCTTCAGTTTTCTGATTTTTGATCTCTGATCCGTCTCCCAAAATTGAAAAGCTCTTCTTTTCTAGTGCTCACCCACGTACTTCTGCCCTTAATCATATACCTTCCCACTCTTATGAGAAGCAAATTTATCACTTATTTCCTTCCTTTCTTATAACTTAAATTTGGTAGTTTCTTTGCTCACAAAATGCTCAGATCTCTCTGTTCCTTTAGAATGGAGCTTCTCAGCACTCTCCACATTTTGAAGTGAAGGATTCTTTGCTGTGGGGGTTGTACTGGGTGTTACTGATATTTAACAGCAACCTTGGCCTCTGTGCACTAGATGCGAATGGCACCCTGGAGTTGACTAAATGAATCTTTCCTTTTAAGATGATAGAGATATTGAACATTTTTTTCATATATTTGTTGATTGATTGTATTTATTCATACAATCAATCAAACCCCATTTATGTATGATATATCAAAGTGCATAAATGCATTCTACTGTTATGTATAACTAATTAAAACAAATAAAAAATTAAAAAGAAAAAGTCTCTGGACATTGCCAAATGTCCCTCAAGGGATGGAGTCACTCCTGTTTGAGAACCACTGCTTTAGGAAGTCTTCGTGCAAACAAGGGGTTACATCCATCGCCATCCTTTCATTTCCACCATCATCAGATTTCCCTGTGAACTCCTCCAGCTCCAATCTCCAAGGCTCATCATCCAGCCAATTCTCACTCAGGCTTCTGATATTTCCCATGCTTGAAAAATGCTCTAAGAGGAAATGACCTGGTAAGCAAATCCAGTGGGCAGCCTTTTCTTGGTTCCTTAATTTTCATCAGCTTTTAACTGAGTGGTCTTAGTTGTGGTATCCATTTTATATATTCTTCTGGGTCACCTCCTGTCTCCCTGTGTCCTTTAGATCTGCTTCCCCCTCCATTTTCCAGGCTTGTTCTTCCCCTCTGTGTAGGCCTGGGCTGTTGTCCTTTTTCATGTTTCTCATTCCTTCGCCCATCATTTATGGTCCCCCCTCTGTGGATAATTCCTAAGGATAGATTCCATGTCAGCTGAAGTCCAGGCTGCATGTCTTTTGTCTTTTGGAGGTGTCCACTGAATCATCTACATAGCACATTGAATTCAATATATATCAACATATTCAAAGTCAAACTCATCGCCTCCCCTGCTTCATCAACTGCTATTAACGGGACTATGGTCTTATGTACAGTGGTTCTCTAAACACTTTTTTGGTTGCACAGCACATCAATAAAACATTTTTGAGCATGTGATAGCTAAAATATAATATTTATTAATACATTTTATATATGTATAGTAGCATCCTTATAAAACATGAAACAGAAATTTTATAAATATGAGGAAAGATGAAATTAATATTTAAAAATTTAATAATAAAATCCTTTTACTTGAAGATGTTACTAGTAATTTCATGTGCTTCATTTTAAAAATTCTATATTTAATACTTTATTACACATAAATCTAAGTACAGTTTATTTTGATTCTTGATTTTAATGTCTTAGGTGAGGAAGATATTCTAGATTCAAATAGAAGAAGTATATTGTTGGCTATGCTTAGAAAATCATGATGCTTGAGTAGAATGGTGTTTGCTAGTGGTAGGGAATGGGAGGATGAGAGGGTGGGGAGTTTTGTTTAATGGACACAAGAGTTTCAGTTTGGAAGATGATGGATGATAGTGATGGTTTCATAGTGTGAGATGATTAATATTGATCTCACTGCCCTATGCACTTAATACCAGTTGTGATGGTGAATTTTATGTGTATTTTACCATAATTAAAAGTAGTATTAAAAAGAAGTACTTGAGAACCATTCACATAATAATCAGTTGATAAATGTTAATGTTAATAATTGCCATTATTATTTTTTAATTTTCCCCATAGTTCTGCTCATACTTCTTAGTGTCTTAATTTTGACTCAACAGTTGATCAATCACTGTGTTTCCCTATACATAGTAGGTACTCAGAAGATAATTACTGGATAAATGTTTTGATGCCAACAATGGATCACAAACATTTTTTCAAACATTTCTTTAGAGATTTAATTCTGTGAAAATGGACATGACTTATGATTAAATATACAGTTCATTTTAATTTGATACTTCAGGTGGGCTAATAACACTTTGCATTCATTCATATGCCAGGTAAAAATTTATAAGTAAGGTCATAAAGCATATATAACCCAAATATACTTTTTGCTTTAGAAATTATGTTTCTGAATGTAATGGCTGTTTAAAATTTTTTACTTTGTGACTTTTAAAAAATTTTCTCCATTTTTTAAAAATTTTAACTTGTTATATATGACAACAGAATGCATTACAATTCATATTACACATATGGAGCACAATTTTTCATATCTCTAGTTGTACACAAAGTAGAGTCACACCATTTTTGTCTTCATATATGTACTTGGGGTAATGATGTCCATCTCATTTCACCACCCTTCCTACTCCCATTACCCCTCCCTTTCCCTCCTCCCCTTTGCCCTACTTGGAGTTCATCTAATCCTCCCATGCCCCATCAACCCCATTATGAATCAGCATCCTTAAACCAGAGAAAACTTTCGGCATTTGTTTTTTGGGGATTAGCTAACTTCACTTAGCATTATATTCTCCAATTCCATCCATTTACCTGCAAATGCCATGATTTTATTCTCTTTTAATGCTGAATAATATTCCATGTATACCACATTTTTTAATCCATTCATCTACTGAAGGGCATCTAGGTTGGTTCCACAGTTTAGCTATTGTGAATTGTGCTACCATAAACACTTATATGGCTGTGTCCCTGTAGTATGCTGTTTTTAAGTCCTTTGGGTATAGACAAAGGAGTGGGATAGCTGGGTCCAGTGGTAGTTCCATTCCCAGTTTTCCAAGTATTCTCCATACTGCTTTCCATATTGACTGCACCAATTTGCAGTCCTACCAGCAATGTATGAGTGTGCCTTTTTCCTCATGTCCTTGCCAACACTTATAATTGTTTGTATTCTTAATAGCTGCCATTCTGACTAGAGTGAGATGAAATCTTAGAGTAGTTTTGATTTGCATTTCTCTAATTGCTAGAGATGTTGAACATTTTTTCATATATTTGTTGATTGATTGTATATCATCATCTGAGAAGTGTCTGTTCAGTTCCTTGTCCCACTTATTAATTGGGTTATTTGGTTTTTTTGGTGTTAATATTTTTGAGTTCTTTATATATCCTAGAGATTAGCGCTGTATCTGATGTGCATGTGGCAAATATTTGTTCCCAAATTGTAGGCTCTGTATTCACCTCACTGATTGTTTCTTTTGCTGAGAAGAAGTTTTTAGTTTGAATATATCCCATTTATTGATTCTTGATTTTAATTCTTGCAATATGGGA
The DNA here is from genome assembly GCF_048772815.1 of Callospermophilus lateralis. Classification (NCBI taxonomy): domain Eukaryota; kingdom Metazoa; phylum Chordata; class Mammalia; order Rodentia; family Sciuridae; genus Callospermophilus; species Callospermophilus lateralis. The sequence continues at coordinate 53,467,882 of NC_135313.1, read as the reverse complement.
GTCTTATTAAGGAAGTTGGGGCCTAATCTCACATGATGGAGATTTGGGCCTACTTTTTCTTCTAATAGGCACAGTGTCTCTGGTTTAATTCCTAGGTCCTTGATCCACTTTGAGTTGAGTTTTGTGCATGGTGAGAGATAGGGACTTAATTTCATTTTGTTGCATATGGATTTGCAATTTTCCCAGCACCATTTGTTGAAGAGGCTATCTTTTCTCCAATGTACGTTTTTGGCATCTTTGTCTAATATAAGATAACTGTAATTATATGGGTTTGTCTCTGTGTCCTCTATTCTGTACCATTGGTCTACAAGTCTATTTTGGTGCCAATACCATGCTGTTTTGTTACTATTGTTCTATAGTATAGTTTAAGGTCTGGTATTGTGATTCCTCCTGCTTCATTTTTCTTGCTAAGGATTGCTTTAGCTATTCTGTGTCTCTTATTTATCCAGGTGAATTTCATGACTGCTTTTTCTGTTTCTATGTGGAATGTCATTGGAACTTTGATTGGAATTGGATTAAATGTGAATAGTGCTCTTAGTAGTATGGTCATTTTGACAATATTAATTCTGCCTATCCAAAAGCAAGATATATCTTCCCATCTTTTAAGGTCTTCTTTAATTTCTTTCTTAAGCGTTTTGTGGTTCTCATTGTAGAGGCCTTTCGTCTCTTTTGTTGATTCCCAAGTTTTTTTTGTTTTGTTTTGTTTTGTTTTGTTTTGAGGCTATTGTAAATGGGGTAGTTTTCCTTGTTTCCCTTTCAGAGGATTTGTCACTGATATACAAATAGTTGTTGATAGACCTTTATTTTATTTATTTATATGTAGTGCTGTGAATTGAACCCAGTGCCTCACACATGCCAGGTAAGTGCGCTACCACTGAGCACCAGCCCCAGCCCTACTTTGTGACTTTCTAAAAAAAAATTTTATTTATTTATTTTTATGTGGTGCTGAGGATTGAACCCAGTGCCTCACACGTGCAAGACAAGAGTTCTACCACTGAGCTATAGCCCAGCCCCCACTTTGTGACTTTTTAAAAGATATTTTCAAAGTTGTTCCAAGGTTAAGTGATTGCCTGAAACAAGAGTGGCTTTAAGATGATTTTAAAGTGTATCTTGTGAAAGCATGCTTGAGAAACTATTTTCAAGTGAGTCAGAGGTGGAGAATATGTACTCAGAAAAAGATAAGGGGACACTTGGTATCAATGCCTCACAGCTAAAATCCTGCCTTCTGCTTGCACTTGACAAATATTATTTCTCTCCTCTGATCTCATTTAACAAAGTGCTTTTTCTTTCTTCACTGGTTACCAGTAACCTTTTTAAGTACTTGTCTAGCTCAGCATCGTGTTTTCCAGCAAAATGTAATCACAATTTCTACATCTCTCTTGGCCTCACTGTCTCTTCCTTGTTTCCCCCTTTCCTGTGAATCAGCAGATGTGGATGACGTCACCTTATTATTTGGCAGTCTCCCTGGTGTTAAATGTCGCCCTGTCAGAAGTCAAGCCTGATGAGCCTACTTCCAGTTTTTACTCTTATTTAAATCCATGGAAGTTTTTAGTGAACAAATGATTTTGAATCATGATAATTTGGTTTAAAAAAACAACACCCAAATCAACCCAGAACCCATATTTGGAGTCTTTTACGACCTGCCACTGAATTGATGGTTGAGACAGTTATTTCATATCATCTCATGGTGATTTTCAAATTACTAGTATGTGGCTAAAGTGTTTAGCTATGTATGTAGCATATCGATACTTTAAGTCTTTATCAAAGAAACGGTATGTAAGTTCAATTAACCATCTAAGTACTGTCCTTTCAAATGTTTTACTTTTTTAAAAAATTTGTTCTAATTAGTTATTCATGACAGCAGAATGCATTTTGATTCATTGTATACAAATGGAGCACAACTTTTCATTTCTCTGGTTGTACACGATGAAGAGTCACACCGTATGTACGGTCATACATGTACCTAGGGTAATGATGTCCATCTCATTCCGCCATCTTTCCTGCCTCTAGGACCCCTCCTCTTCCCACATTCTCCTTTGCCCAATCAAAGTTCTAAGGACTATCTTAACATTTAGAAAAATACATTTAAGTTCTTTTTTTTTAATAAGACAGCTATGAAATAACCAGCACAATCTATCCACATAAAGCCTTAGAAAATTGGACTGGAGCTTAGCTCAGTGACAGAACATGTGCTTAGTGTGTATGAAGCTCTGTGTTCAATCCCTAGCACCAAATGTAAACAAAAAAAAAAAAACTTAGAAAATATATTTGTATTTTCTTATATAAAATTTATTTATAAAATATATTAAAATTGTATTCACAATATATTTTGTTACCTTTTGCATATTTATAAGATACATAAAATATATAATATATACAAAATTTATAAGATCTGTAATCTTACATAGTTGGTTTATAACAGACATCTTTACTTTCTCAGATTATCTTTTGCTAAAATTGAGAAGTAGCCCTGCCTATAGTTCTTGGAGAGGACCTGTGTTCCCATCTTGTTGTCCTGCATGAAAATGTGTCCAGAGGTGAGTGAGCAAGTGGAAACAACTCCTTAGAGGAAGGCAGGCAGTCTTAAGCCACCATAATAGGTTTTGAGAGTGGAATGGCACATGTGTCATGTTTCTGTTTCACTCAATTCTGCCACTTCCTTGACATTTCCATCTGGTGGTCTCAAAGGCATCTTCCACTTTTTAACTTTTGTTCAAAATCAATCTTTTTTTTTTTTTTAATTTTTTTATTTTTTTATTGGTTATTCAAAACATTACAAAGATTTCAGAATCACATCGGTTACACATCAACATTTTTACATAATACCATAACAAAATCAATCTTTTGATACCCTGCTTCTCACCTACACGTGTGCATCCCACTATTCCTATCTTTGTATGAGGCTCTCTCATTCAATCTGATGCTTCACCTAGAAACCCCAGGATCATCTTTCGGCCTCAGTTCGTTCCTGCACTCCCCCACCCACGTAGAAGGGTCCTCTCCATTCATCTCCAGAATACATCTCAAAATCACTCTTCTCCTCCCATCTTCATTGCCTTAGTGCTCCCATTTCTTGTTCTCTCTATTCATTCTTTTTTTTTTTTAAGAGAGAGTGTGAGAGAGAGAGTGAGAGAGAGAGAATTTTTTTAATATTTATTTATTTTTTTTTAGTTTTCGGCGGGCACAACATCTTTGTTTGTATGTGGTACTGAGGATCGAACCCGGGCCGCACGCATGCCAGGCGAGCGCACTATCGCTTGAGCCACATCCCCAGCCCTCTATTCATTCTTTTCAAAACAAAAATATGATCCTGTTTCTGCTCTGGTGGAAGTTGTTCACCACCTTTCACTGTACTTACCAAAAAAAAAAAAAAACAACAACAAAAAAAACCCAACAAAACAAAAAAACTGAGATCCTCCAAATACTGTCTCTTAAATCTATCACCTCATTCCATGCCCTCTTCTTCTTTACACACTGCCCAAACTCCACATTCTTTGCCCTTTAGCATTAGCTGTTTTATAAAAATTGTTTTATGATACATTGGTCTTAGCTTTAAAATGCTACTTCCTGTGAGAAGCCTCCTACTCCCATACATTTAAACCAGGTCCCTCTCATTTCGTTTTCATAGTACCTTGAACTTTTCCCTCTGACATTTAATATTTGTAATCATAGGAATAGCCATTTATTATCTTAATCTGTCTTTCCCATTAGACTGTAAGATTATGGACAAGCCTATTTGGTTAAATACCATATCCTCAGTTCCAAGCACTGTCTAGCACGTATTATTGGCTCAATATATTTATTTGAATGGATGAATAAGTGAAAGTCTTTTTACAAAAAGAGAATAAAATCATTTCATTCATAATATTTTCCCTTGATTGTGGTTCTTAAACATAATAGGTGGCTTTCTTGACTAGAAGCTATTGAATTGTTAGAGCTCCTAATGTGTGTTTTTTGCTTTTCAGAGGGAGAATACTGCTTATGCTTATTTCATGGTTCCTGACACTTGGTTAACAATTTAATTTTAAGTCTCTACTGAGACTTGCCTCAGATGGAAAAAAAGAACTTATCTAGGTTTCTTAAAATGTATGAGCTTCTCTGTACTGTGTAGAATAGCTAAAATGATTTGCTGCTTTGGAAGTGAAAAAAACCATTTTCTCCACATGTGTTATTTTCCCTCCAACAATGGGCCAAGTTATAGATGCTATATTATCTCTGTAATGAAAAGATTATGATTGAGGGGTGGGTGTGGCTGCAGCAGCCGTGTTAAGATGTGCGTTTTTAGCAGTTGCTGCATTTAGGGGACAACTGGGATGCAAATGTGAAGGGACAGGATGGATTTGACTTGCAGCAGCTTCTTGCGTGATGATTTGACAGAGCTCTGATGTGTCTTTCAGTGCCTAGGGGGGTTTCCACCCTTTGAGAGCAGTTCCCTTGATCAGATAGGAGGGGCTGGTTGGTTTTCTGTGGGTGCCTTTTTCTAGACCAAATGGTCGAGTACTCTTAGAACATGATTTCTTCCTGGTTTCTTCTTAATTAAAAACAACAAATTATTGACTCTAACACATGGCATCCTTTTCATAGTGGCATTTCTGCTAATTTGAAACTGCTGTTACAAAGTGTATGTAGTTGAACTCTGTTGCTGAGTGCAGGCTGGGAAACTACCCCAGGGGTCAGCCTTCTGTTTTCTGGTGTACTGGTGTGGACATAGAATCAGCTCAGCAATATACATTCTATGAAGAGGAGACTGGCGCTTATTCCCAGTCAGTGTGTGTTTAAAATCTCAGTGCTTAATACTGGGTTAGACCCTGTACAGAGCGCACTGCAGATTGAACAAACGCTGTTTCGAGAAACGAATGCTGTCTACGTGAAATAATGAATACCAGTCTGATAACCGATGCATGGCTGTTCTGTCTTCAGAGCACATCCACATACCCTGTGTCATTTGGTCCTCACCACATCCCTGTGAGATAGGTGGGGGAGGAAGAGGACCTGGTTGTTATACTTCATTCACTGATGGGAAAACTGAGCTTCACGAGTTATGACATCTGCAAAGGTGTAAGTGACAAAACTGGTAGGTGGCAAAACTGGCATGCAAATCTATGTCTCGGCCTCTAGGCTCCCAACTCTTCATTCAAAGCACATTCTGTAGCCCATGCACCGTTAGGATGGTGACCTAATAGCATCCTACCCATAGCTTCTACTCTCATAGGAAAAGACCCAGAAAGCTGATTGGATGGTCTCCATCCAGACCCTGGCCCGTTTCTCTCCCGCTCCATCAGTTTTATCTTATTCTTAACTTTCCTGCGGTCTTGACCTTACCACTAGCTCTCACCTGTCCCTCCACTCCCACATTTGTCCTTAGTAAACTTCACCTTCATATCACCCTTCTCTGTCTCCTTCCTTCACTGTGAGAGCATTCACTATTTCTCCTCTGTGAATGCCATTCACCCCTCAACCTGAAACTGCTAATCCGCAAGATCACTGGTGGTGTCTGCACCCCCTTTATTTGTCCTCAAATTCTCCTCCATGCAGTCTGTGTATCTGCATTCCACCGCCATTTCCTGAGTTTCTCTTCTTATAGCTATTTTAGGCACTTTCTCTTATGGTAGAAGTACTCTTTCTCTACTCCTACCCCCAAATACTGAGGCTACCAGAATTGTCCCATGGCCTAGCATGAGAACTGACTTACCCATGGGCCATCTCCTCTTGTCCAGTAGCTGCCTCTTTTGTCTAAAAGGATACAACTCCCAAGATCTCCAGTTCCTACTTTCTCCTGAGGTTACAATCTCTGTATATTATTATCAGACCATGGCCAAAAAGGAAGCTGAAATTTTTTTCTTCTATTACTGGAGCCATTCTCCAGTTTCCTAAAGTAAAAGCCTTGGTGCCTTGATTTGGGGTCATCTGGAAACCTTGATGCTTTTATCTTAGAATTATTTATGGTGGCCTCCTCATTAGCCTCCCTTTAAGTTGTGCCCCATTCCAGAAAGTCTTCCATTCCACTTCTCCAGTTACCTTTCTCTTCATTTAGTTTGATGATATCACTCTCCTGATTAAAGTCTCTGACTCCCTCCTTGTCTTCCTTGTAGGGAGAGCCACTTCCACTTGCAGGCACTGGCAGCTGTGCCCTGCATGCTGAGACACTCAAATAATATTCATTGAATGAGTCTGGTTGCAGCCTCACTGGTTAATTGTACCTGCCTATGACCTGTCCCTTCACATCATCAAACTTGGGCACTTTTCCTAGTTCATGAGCTCTTGTTTCTGCCAGCAGAGAAGATGCAGCTTCTTTTTTATTTTATTTTTTTAAGTTGTGGATAGACACAATGCTTCTGTTCTATTTTTTTATGTGGTGCTGAGGATCGAACCCAGAGCTTCACACATGCTAGGCAGGTGCTCTACTGCTGAGCTACAGCCCCAGCCGGAGACACAGTTTCTTTAATAGGTGGTAGGTGCTGGTGGTAGATGACGAGGGTCTCGCCTCTCTTTCCCTGGTGCCGTATCCTCAGGGTCTCCTTCCTCTCTCACCAACACAGCACATTACTCCTTCTCTCTTCTTCTCTACTAGAAGCTACACTTCTCTGAACCCTCCCCTCTCTCTCACCTTCAAACCTTTCCGTGCTTATAGTCGGGGCTGAGAACTGTCAGATGTCAGACTTGAGTTAGAAATGTTAGCAGTTGGTGAAGAACTGTCTCTCTTTATTTTGTTATTGCATCATCAAAGCCCTTTCCATGTTCCCTTACCAGTTTTTGCCACTCTTCCTACCCTCAGTAGGAGCTCTATGGGGAGTTAGTGTCTATTTCTTCACTTACAGGTAATTTGAAGTTTGTGGTATTTTCTGTTCCTACTAATGCTGAGTGGATTGGGAATATGATATTTACTCTCATTGGTTTTGTGGTTTTGGGGAAAAAAAAATGGATCCTTGAGGCAACCATTGTGCTCTAAGTGTGAAAGCTCTGGCAAGGAACATTATATTCTCCCTATGTGTAGATGAGAAAAATAAGACTCAGAAAGGCTAAATAATTTGGCCAAGGTTTCACAGTTAATATGTACCGTGATATAAGGAGACATTGCTCTCTTATATGTGTATAGATAGAGGTATTAATGAGAAATTTCAATCCCATGTTATAAAACTTATTTATTGGTATAGTGGAAGAGCAATTTAAGGTTCCATAATAAAATTCAAGAGTATTATGGAAAGTAAAAGTCCTCTGAAAATGTTTAATGTTTTGTTTAAAATATTTCAGGTATAGGGGCTGGGGTTGTGGCCCAGCGGTAGAGCACTTGCCTAGCATGTGTAAGGCACTGGTTTGATCCTTAGCACCACATAAAAATAAATAAACATAATAAAGGCATTGTGTCTATCTACAACTAAAAAAATATTTTTAAAAAATGTTTCTGTTAAGGTTGTGGGTGTGATGACCTTTAAGAACTTACAAACATAAAGTTTGTCTGGCTTCACATTTTTTTAATGAAATGAAACTTTTTATGGGGGGATACCAGGGATTGAACTCAGGGGCACTCAACTGCTGAGCCACATCCCCAGACCTATTTTGTATTTTATTTGGAGACAGGATCTCACTGAGTTGCTTAGAGCCTTACTTTTGCTGAGGATGGCTTTGAACTTGCAATCTTCCCACCTCAGCCTCCCAAGCCGCTGGGATTACAAGCATGTGTCACTGCACCCAGCAAAATGAAACTTTTTGTATTACTTTCTCTTAATGCATATTGTTGAAGAGCAGTTACAAATTCACATAATGTAATTTGCAATGCTGCTGTTAGTTGCTTTAGGATTATATAGAACATCCCCTAGTGAAGAACATGGTTCTATTTTATTTATTTCTCTTGGTGTATACAACAGTATCATGCTTCTTTTGCTGCCAGGGTGAGGCTGAAGATGCTCATGTCAGGGTTTCAGGCACATTTTTTTCTCTTGAGCTTTTTGTTTAGGGATTTGAGGGTGAAAAATGGCAGATATTTTAGAGGAAGAGATGAAAGTTTTCTATTCATAAAAATAGCATCTATTCAATGTTGATATTTTTTAAAAAACAAAAGAAAGAAAAGAATCACCTGAGATCTCATTAGTCAGAATTAACTGTCTTTTGTCTGTTTTTTTTTTTTTTTTTTGGTGCTGGAGATTGATCCAGGTTCTCACACATGCTAAGCACATCATGTTCTATAACTTAAGCTACACCCCAAGCCCAAATGAACTATTTTTAATTTTCTGATGTTGTTTGTCCTTCTGATATATCTTTCTATTGTCTATTATATTTTTAGACAAATATTATATTGTGCATGCTAATTTCTAGCCTGTTTTTTTTTACATATCACTACATTGATCATTTTCCTAGTAGATCATCTATAGCACAATATTTAATGGCAATAAATTTCTTCCTTTATATGGATGTGCCATACTTTACCTGATCAGTCTCCTATCATTGGTTTTAGGTCTTTTCCATGATTGTAGTAGTAGTGTGAAGATTCTGACACATGTATCTTTGCATATGCTTATGATATATATGTAAAGGGAATTATCAACTTCTTTTAAGATTACCATTTTTCTGTTTGGAAAGAAAAATGGAATAATATGTATAGAAACCTTTTAATGTCTGTCCAGTTAATCTTTGCCTAGTGCTTGAGCTTAAAAAACTCTCTGTACATTAGATAGGCTCATTTCTTGACACACTGTTTGTCTCCTTTGGGGATCATTTCTGCATCAGATTTCCCATATGTTTGGCTCCCTTCTATAGGCTGTCATTGCCCAGTAAGTCAGTCTTTGTCACTAAATCCCTAACTGAATGTCTTATTTAGAATCTCATATCAACATACTTAAACTCTGAACCATGATCATTCTTCCCACTTCCAGCAGGAGACTTCTGAGCTGCTCAGACAGGTTATCCCAATGCCTACTAAACATCTTCACTAAGGTCACCAATAAACATTTGGAACTTCAAGTGTAAAATAATAACTACAGCTGCTAATATTTCATTGAGGTTACCGTGTCCCAGGAATCATGCCATATGTTTTACATGTATCACTTTGTTTTATCACAACACCATATATGTTCTATCAAAACCCTATTTTACAGATAATGAAAGCAAAGGCACAGTCACTTACAGAGAAGCTAGTACATCATCTGTGATCTTAATGGCTGCGCTTTGTGGTTCCAAGACTGAATGTGCCTTGCTTCCTCCTATAGCACCTTCCTAAGTAGTTCCCATCTTGATGCATGGTGTACTAACTACCCAGGAGCTCCAGAAAATTGAGAGACATCCTAGTACTTCCTTCTTCCTCCTTTGTCTGTATCCCCTGTGATTCTACCTCCAGATCTATCTTTGATAATGCTACAGTTCTCCACAGAGACTGCATTCACCTTTAGCTAGGCCACTGTCATCTCCTACCTCGGTAGCTCCTTCCTTCTGTGTCTGCTTCTACTGCTCAGATCTAGAACTCAGGCAACCATCATTTAAATATGCAGATCTTATTTTCATTCACCTGTTCAAAGCCTGCCAGTAACTTTCCCATTGTACTCAGAATGAAATAAAACCACTACCCTGCCTTGGAAGGCTGCCACTTGTCCCCACCACCCCACATCACTCTCACCTTCCTTGATTGACTACACTGCACTTTTCCTTCCTCAGGGCTTCTCCACCAACTGTTCCTTCTGCCTCAGATACTCCTCAACTCCAGCCTTCACCTGAAGAATCTTCCTCCTTCTGGTTTCATCTTAAATGTCATTTTCACAGAGCAGAAGCCTTCTCAGATCCTGCAACATAAATTAGGACTCCCGCTATGTTCTCACAGACTCCTGCTCTTCACCTTCACAGCACTGAACACAATTCATAATTATAGATTATTCATCTGAAATCTGCCCCCCTGTAGTGTGTTAGTATCCTCAGAAGGCTGGAGATTGCCTATCTTATTCACCTTTGAACCTCAACTCAAAGCACATGGTAGACACTTATCAAATATTTTGAATAAATAAATAGATAAATAGAGTGAGTATAAACATGGTAAGCTCTAACTACACCTGGATGTGAGCTAGCTGGGTTGGCTCTTCCTCCTCCCAAGGAAAGTTGGTGTATGTTTGATTTTCTGTGTTTGTCAAGTCAGAAGCTAAGGCCCCTAGGCCTGGGACCCACTTTATAGCCCCTAACAAGGGAACAGTGGGCTCAGGGAGTGGAAGGTGTTGCATATTGTAGAAGTTAAGAATCAAAACCGAGCATAAAGAGCCAGGTTTCTGCTCTGTCCCAGTAAGAAAACCCATTGCAATCTGTAATGGGGGTTGCAAGATTGAATTAGACCCAGTTCTTAAAGTTTTTATTTGGTAAGCCATCTACTCTGTCAATATTATAAAGTCAAACCTAGCAACAGTTACTATGGTATGTTTTTTTTTTTTTTTCTTCCTGCTCCTTTCAACTGGAGGAATATCTGTGTTTAATTTTCTGGGGCATAAAATTTCATTAACTATGAGTGTGCCATTTCTGTTTGCAAGGACTCTCCATGGGAGCAGAAGGGAGATTAAGGGGCCCTTCATGTTTGATTACTGTAGAGAAGGTGGTTTACACCAAGAGCCTCTCTGAAACTACAAAATGTCATTCTGGCCATCTAATCTCTCCTCCAAGGCACCTGCGTTGGGGATCTTTTGAGGCTCACTGTAATTTTGGTTTTGAAGGTAGTTGTTCTTTCTGATCACACACTTTTCCTGCCTAAAGCAGGGAAGCCACAGAAGAGCCATGATGATTGAAAATCTGAATCCTGTGACGGTGACAGTTCCCTCACAGCACTCGTGCCAAATGGAGACAGTTTCCTTCTTGCTGCTCTGATGCATTTTCTTTGCCAGACCTCAAATAATTGTGGCAGCAGCTATCCTGTGTGTTGTCATTGTATAATTTTGCCTTTTGAAATGCAGGACTCCAAGCAGAAAAAAATGTGTAGTATCTTGTTTCCATGGGTGTATGTTTGTTCTTTGGGTTCTGAAGAATGTCTGTTGGTCAAGAGCAGTGTTCTTTTTCAAACTGCTCTCGGAAACATGAGCTACCACACCAGAAATGCTTTCTGGCATCTAGAGGTTACATGGCTTGAGTACTACGTTACTAATTCTTAGATCGGAAGCTACCAACCATTTTCTTTTGCAAATTGTTGCCCCAAAGGCATAAAGCCTTGAATGTTCTTACTTCATTTCTCCTTTAATAAAATATTAGTAGTACTTTACAGCAGGGATTGGAAAACTTTCTCTGGAAAGAGCTAGATTGTAAATATTTGGGGTTTAATGGGCCATGGTTTCCATGGCCAACTATTCAACTCTGCCATTGTGGTACTGAAGCCACCGTTGACAATATGTAAATACGTGGTTGTGCTATATTCCAAAACAAATTTTATTACAAAATGAGCAGAGGGCTAGACTTGGCCTGTGGGCCATAGTTTGCTAATGTAATTAGTATAATTGCTCCAACCCATACACTGAAAGCATAGAAGATGATTTGAGTAAAATGAAACACTAGGAAACTTTTCTTCTGATATAGTCAGTCCTAAATTCACATTTCACAGAGGAGTTTGGAGATCTTTGTTAAACAAAAATGATTACATTAGATGCCATCTATATCACAGAAAATAAGATTGGGTTACTTGAGGCCTTAAATAGAGCCAAATATAGATAGGCAGAGAGACGTAAATCCTACCTCATTCCTTATAATTAATGCTAATAGTAATGGACTGTCCTTGGTCAGCATGAATTAGATATTTGCTTGTTTCTTCTTACTTGATGAGATGACTATTCACATACAACCCCATCTTAGAATTATTTGAGATCTTCTGCTAAAATAATGACATTTTGGCAAGGCATCCCCCAGGGATCACTATATGCCCAGGTCCTTCGGTGGTCAGGGTGAGGACTCCTAGTTTTTCTGCAGCTCCTGAACATTTCCAAGAGAGTGGACTGAACAGAATCTACAGAAGGTGGCAAATACTCAAACCACTGTATGACAGTAGAGGTTATCACCATTGGTAAGTTGGAAAAGAATGGGTTCCTGGAGTTGCTTTTGAAGGAGGAGGAGAATTCAATGATAAATTGAGCTGGTGGTCACTTTCTTCAGTTAGAAAGCCTCTTCCAGGAGATATGAGAATTTCAGATATGAATGGTTAAATTTGATATGGGTGAATGTTTATTAATAATTCAGTGGTTTATTAAAATTTTATATCTGGTCCAACTGTTTCCATTTTTCATTTGGAGAACAGGGATTATCCAACAATACCATCCCACTCATTCTCATATTTTGCTGTATTAGCCATGTTATATATCCTAAAGCAATGAATTCAGAGCCACCATGTTACAAATGGATATAATAATATGTTCTTTATATGCCTGTTGATTTTATCTATCACTGTAGTGGAGGTAGGGCTTAGAGTTATCAGATTTAGCAAATAAAAACACAAGACATCAAATTAAATTTAAATTTCATATACACAAGGAATCATTTTTAGTGTCCATTTTTAGTATTAAATGCAACACTTGAGATCTGCTTATATTTTAAAAAGAATCCTTACTTATTGTACACTAGATGTCTTGCATTTTATTTGGTAACACTACTGGAAGCAAACAAGATAAAAATTGAGAATATTAGCTAGTGGTTATTAATAGAATACACTAGTAAATCCTAGTACCCACTGGAAGAACCTATTAGAAATACCCAGGTAGTTGGTATTACTGGTACTTTCTGGGACAGAAGTTTTCAAGGATGTAGTTGTTTGAAATTGACATCAGCATCCTACACTAACTGAGTTGTGCTAAAGTTTACTCCATTGATGCCATGGTTGAGTGCTTCAGAGGTTGTCTTCAGTTCTTAGCAATTATCCAGTCTCTCACTTTGATTCCTTTTATATCACAGTGTGATGTCAAGGCCCAGGTTTAAAGGCATGTTTGAGAAGAAACAACAAATTGAAGTGACTTAAAGAGAACTGACAGAGGAATGCTTCGTTCTGAAATCCTGTAGAGCTTCTATCCCAACTTGTGTTCTCACTCACTTCCTCTGTCCTTGCAGTTTTCACTGTTTCTTTCTGAATGGTAGAACTGCAGAGGTTAAAATGACCTTGGAGGAAGTCATTTGGTCCTAAGTCCTTGGAATCCTTTCAAGTCTTGGCACTCACTTCATCCGTGGTGTGAACTTGACGTCCCTGATTTCTGTGTTATGGAAAGGGTCGAAGCAGACTCTGGGAGAAACAGTTGAGAAGCTTAGCTCCTCTTGGGCATCTTCTCCTGACTCAGGGGGTCACATGGGCAGTATTGTGTTTCACAGGCTGATAGGGACCTTGGCTCTTCAATGATTATGATGAATTGGAGGAAAAAAGCAGAGTTTATATTTAGAGAAAGCATAGCTTCCTAGAGAAAAGACTGCCTTGGAGGGGAGATATTAGACTATTAGGGAAAATAGAACACAGGGCTTAATTTGATGTGTGTGGACTGAGATTGGAAGTTTTTCTTCCAATGGGTGGTACCTGGAGTGGGGGCTTTAGCTTGAAGCATTGATTTATCTTAGAATGACCAACCTTATGGCTGTGTGTTGTGTAATCTCCTCTGCCATCACAAAGGAGCAAGAAGAAGGCAGATTCAAACATGTTTTTGCTCAGTAATTTCATAAATAGCAGCTCAGATGATCTTCCTCAGGCAACTCCTAAAACCCAGCAGTTGGTAGGTTGAGCTGGCATTTCTTAGGGAAGTCATGTGGAAAAGAGCAGAGGGGGTGTCTGAGGCAGCAGAAGGTGGAGGGTGCATCAGGTCAAAGCTCAGAGGCCAGGACAGAGATTAAAAAAACTTTCTCCCCCAATCCATGTCTTAAGAGAACACTGTGAGTAGGCTCTTGGTACATATATCTATTATTTGAAGATGACATTACTGCAAAATAATTTATCCAAGTGGTTTTCCTGTAAGTATGATTTCAAGCTAGAATGTCCTTATTTAAAACATCACCCTGGCATGCTTACTTACTTTGAAACTTGGCCCACAACAGCGCACCAGGCCAACCCAACTGTTTGTCTTTTCCCTTCACACACTGGAATTAGACCAGATGTTACAGCAAAATACACCTGCAATTCCTGTACTCTCACCTACCTCTCTCTGTATGATTGTATTTTGTGATAGTTGCACCTAAGGATAGCCCAGCAGACAACTTTTAAAAAATTACGTAAAGACATGGTCCACATGTCCACTTTCAGCTGAGCTTCTTAGAGTTGAACATATGTGTGCCTTAATTTTGGAGGGCCAGATGTCTAGCTTTCTAATTTCTAATCTAATTCCATTAAGAATTTAATGTATCTTATCCCCAATGTGATTTTATATAAACTATGAACATTATTTTGGCTGGTCAAGCTTCAGTGAGTTTTAGTCAATTCTTAATTATTAACATGTAGATTATCCAGATCACATGAAATCCTCAACCAATTTCTGTCTGGAATGTGCTTTTAGGCATCTTTTCTTGGCCATCAAGTTGGTGTATGTGCAAAGATTACAAACTTTGCTAAGGGCCCCAATTTTTCCATTATTAAGAAGTTATAAAATGAATCTCATAGTATACTTTGTAATCTAATATAAATAATATTTAATTATCCATAATTCTGGCATATCAGTTCTATTACTATGTTTTCAAACAGGAATTTTGGAAAAGTTAATAGATCATGTGTTTGAAGAAAATATATTAATCATCACTTCAGATATAGACTGTGGTCTGTGGGTAATTACAAATCTTTATTATTGTGAATTTGCTATGTGAATGTATTGCTTCAAGTTTAGAAATTACTATACATCCATTGCTTCACTTACCAACAGCTTAGTGATATTTTGAATTAGGTGTGAAGGGAGCATTACCTCCAGCTTGTAGGTAAATAAAACAAGGTTCAGAAAGGTTATGATTTTCTTGGGGACCCAATGACTATTAAGTGATAGAGGACTAAATTTCTGATCTTTTCCTAATACCTCAATTGTGGAAACTCAAATATATACAAAGTCAGGAGAATAATATACTGAACCCCAGTTGTCCATTACTTGGCCACCACAATTACCAATACTCTGCTGCCCTTGGGTCATCTATACATTCATCAGCATTCACTGTACATGATGATGATGATGGTGACTTTTAAATAGCTTTTTAAAGCAAAGTTTACATACACTGACAAGCACTAATCTTGGCTGCACAGTTTTGACAATGGATATACCTCTATAACCTGCACCATGTTATGATAGTTCTGTCTCTGTCTCCCCAGAAGGGTCCCTTCTGCCTGTCTCCCTCAATCCCCTACCCTGCCTGAGCAAGTACTGTTCTGATTTTTCTCAGTCAATACTAGCTTTGTTTGTTCACGAACTTCATAGGAATGGGATCTCTCAGTGTGTACTCCTTTGTGTCTAGCTTCTTTTGTTGAGCTTCATATCTGTGAAGCTCCTGTTTTTTGATCCAGAGTTAGTTCAGTGTTGTTTGTTGAGTCTGGAGTTGTAGCCCCACCTCATAGTTAAAGAAAGGTGATTTCATGAATGATGGAGAAAGCAGCCTCATATCATCATTGCTCAACTCACACAGAGAGATGATCGTTGGGGGTAGCTTACTGATAGAGCACTTGCCTAACATGCCTGAGACCACGGATTTGATCCCCAGCACCACAAACAAACAAACAAACAAACACAAAAGGCCAAACGGAGATTAGCTGTGTGAGTGGTGTGTATATGAGTGTGTGCACGTTTGTGCCGCTTGCGTGTGCACACTCTCTCAAAGGATCCCTCATTCTCTCTGGTGACAGGGGATTCTGTCATTGGAAGGTTCATGGTGGATGAGTACTGTAGCTAGCTAGTACCTGTAGGTAGCTGAGTCATTTGCTTGTAAGGGAAACATTACTGTCCCCACCCCACCCCCCACCCCCCCCCCCCCCCCCCCCCCCCCCCCCGGTCCCTCCCGATTTTGAAGTTTTCTTGACCAAATTCCTTTCGAGATTGTGCTGATATTTTTAAGGTCAAGTACTGATAATTGTAAGACCCAGAAAGCCATTTACCTGTCTCCTTATTTTTAATGGGATTACTTAATGGTTCAGTTTTGCTAATTAAGTAGAAGAGAAATGATCAAAATAGTGGTTAAATTACTGTACCCAGAGCTTGCATTTAATTTGATTTCATTTAATTTAAAATAAATCAGTGAGGACTCAATAGTAGAATTAGATCCAAATGTGTTTTTCTTCTGTAGGGAATTTTATTTGAATTCCTTAACTCAATTATCTCTATTTTAGGTTGGAAAAAGATAACATGGATCAAAAAAAAAAAAAAAAAAAATCCAGAATTACTCTTACTTTTATCTTTTGGGAAGAAAAATTTATACTGGCAATACTCATAAGCAGAGCAGTCAACCCAAGGATGAACTAATTTGTAGATGCCTCTGGCTCCTTTGACAGGCAGCAGTTTTCCAGAGAAAGTTTATATACCGACGTTGATAGGTTTCTGGTAGTTTCTTCATCTAATTGGAAAGAAAAGAGCCCTAGAGGTAAAATTACCTTTTACTTTATTCCCTTTGCTGTTTGGATTAAGTTTGAGTCAATTCTGAATGATCTGTTTCCCCCTGTGAAACTTGTGCAGGGTGGGACTGATTTCTGTTGATCATAACAGTAATTGACTGTCACCACCACTATCCCATTTAGATAAATGCTTGGTTCTTTTTGTTTATTTTTTTAATACTTATTTTTTAGTTGTAGGTGGACACAATACCTTTTTATTTTATTTTTATGTGGTGCTGAGTATTGAACCCAGTGCCTCATGTATGCCCTGCGAGTGCTCTTCCTCTGAGCCACAATCCCAGCCTCCTTTCTTTTCCTTTATTTACCAGTTTACAAATGAATTGATTGGCTGGCTTCCTCCAAAGTTGAAGAGTGATTTTTTTTTTTTTTAGGTCATCATGAACCTATGAATTTAAATACATTTTATTTTTTAATACATTTGCATTCATTATTCTTTTTGATGATCAAAATGTCCCATTTTTGTCTAGAGAAACCTCTTCTGATTGGCTGCCAAGCTGTGTGTGTGTATACTTCAAAAACACAGTTTGTCACCAGGGGTGATGATTACAACTTAGTTATTATTTCTAGACTTTTTCAACGGATAAGGTCAGGGAATTTTACCTTTTAGTAAGCTACATTATTAGTTCGTGCTGATACTTCCAATTCAAACTGAAAATCACAAGAGATTTTTTTTTTTTAACTTAAGCTCACCAATTTCTATCTTTACTTTTTTTTTTTTTCTGATGCACCAAATCTTGGTGTTAAATGAAACCGATATAATTCATTTCTCAGTGAATTTCAGGTTAAAAGGTGATGTTTATCTAGATGAAGTCTTAATATGGGAAGAACTAATCTTTGATGTTAGAAATCTTAATGATGGTTCTTTGAAGAATTCTGGATTGGGAGACTAATGATTTATGCTTTGATCTGAGTTGTAGTTACATAGTTGCCTACATTTATAAAAAACCACCCTGTACCCCTAAGAGTTACCACCTTACTCTTTAGGAATGTTATATAATTCAGTAAAACAGTTAAGAAAGCCATAAAGAGAATGATCTAAAAATGATGATTAGTTTGAAAAATATAGGAAAACTAACCAAGAACTATAAGGTAATGTAAAAAAAGCTAAGGATATCATTATAAATTCATAGAAAATATAACGAAAAGGGACCTTGAAATATTATGTGGCCTGTTTTCTGCTTTGTCCTTTCACAAAAGCTATGTTTGAACATGTCTGAGTAAAGAAGGGGTTCAGGAAGGTGAAACTCAAATATTAGTCACTGGCTTCCATAGTACAGGAATGGCCAGAGGCCTGGATGTGAAGTGATTTATGTAAAGTGAAGAGATTAGAAAACAGATTGCAGTAGTTCAAATGGAGAATTTTGTACTGAGCAAGTTTTGACATTAGTTGACCCTCCTTCAACTGTTTTTTCACTTTGAACATTTTCTTAGAGAAAGGATTTTATCTCTAGACATGAAATATTCAGTTTGTGAATACAAGACAAAATTAATTGACTACAAACCCTTCATGACCTCAGTGGTTCTAGTTTCCTTTATAAGTCAAGGAGAGATCTCTGTCATTATTTTTGGAAGATTTCTCCTGGTTTCAAACTTTATTGTTGCTGTTATTATTATTTCTTAATGAGAGGCAATGTGTAAAGCAGTTAGATTAGTATTTCGTTTTAAATAGGGTAAGGACCATGTGTTCTGAACACAGTTGGTTCTAAGACAAAGTATTACATGTGTGTGTGTTATAATTTGAGTTGTAGACCTGAATTATTTTACTTCCTTTACAGGAAAATTCAGAATTTCATGCAGAGGTGAATTATTCTGCATTGCTTGAAAAGCTATTTTTAAATGGCAGTCTTGAAATTGTGTCAGTTTTCCTATTTAGATTCTTCAAAAAACAAAAGTAGATATGTAAAAGACACTCAATGATTTTGAATATTGAATTTTCCATAATACATATTGCAAAAACCATTGTTTATCATAGAAGAAAATACAGATTTATGCTTTTTAGGGTAGTGTCAAAATGTTAGCAAAGCTTCATTTCATTATTGTTCAGAATCTGTCTCTAAGGGAAGTAATTTTTGAGTCAAAATAAGTAATATCTGAAGTGACATTGTGTGTATTTAACCTAATAGATTTTATTTTTAGAGCAGAAAGAACATTAATATTTTTAAATAGATATCAATGAAAAGGAGTGTGGTAAGAGCATAGTTTCTTCTGATATTTCAGCAAAAAAAATTGCCCACCTGTTTTTAGGGTCCTGTGATCCAGTGGATTCATCGTTAAAGAGAAACCAGGGTGCCTGAGTTTCTGAATTTCTCACTGTTTGAAGGTATAATTTTGGGGCAGAGGCCATATGTTCACTGTCTTATTGGCCTTTGGTTAATGTGAAAATTAGAGGACATCAATATACATGAATCTCCTTGGCTTTAATTAAACCCTTACTGGGAATTAATAATTCGGGAAAACATGGGAGAGAGGTGAGAGTTGGTGAAAACGTGTCCAAGTTCCATATAATGCTCAACCCCAGCCCCTGGAACTTTATTAATCCTTATCAATGGCTCTAGATTCCATTTTTCTTTTATGATGATATAGTTCTAAACTTACAATAAAAACAGATGTCAACATTAGATTTTATTTTAAAAAACATTTTTAAAACACTGAACCTTATCTCTACTATAATGAGAATTAGGTCTATAATAGATTTCTCCAAAAACAAGGTGCTAATATGATCTTGAACAAAAGTACCTATAGAATAGACTGTTAGAGCTGGAATGATCTTGGCAATCATCTAGCAACTTAGCACCCTTGGTTGACAAAGAAAGAGATCAAGTCCCAGAGATGGTCAGTGACCTAAAAAGTGACACTCTTTGAAGGAGCAGAACCATGAGGCATGTAGACTTTCAACTCTTTGTATGTTTTCCTTCTCTACTGGGATGGATGCTTGGTGATCATTCCGGCCTCTGATAGTGAACTTGTGCTCAGGGACATGGCAGGCTCCTGACCTTGACTTTCATAACTTAATTAGGAAACCCAAGGCTTGCAGAGGTACTTGCCTTATATGCATTTATGCACATGTGTGAGACAGAACATTCTTACTATTTTCTAAAATGATGATGATAAGTTTTAATTTGCCTCAGGATTTTTGAAGCTTCTGTTATTACTTGTTTGGCCAGCACTTTTAGTCACCCTGTGCCCACATTTCCAGCAAAGGGAATGACGGTAAGAAGCTTCCAGTGTGGGAGCTCCCACATTATGACCCACCATGAGGTTGTGATATGTATGGGACACTACTCTAACTTTTTTGGCGAATGTCAGTTGGTTTGTCCAGTAAAATCTTTCAGTTCAGTAAATTATCTAGCCAAAGAAAAGTAAAACCCATAAGCATGAAAAAAAAGTAAATTAAGTCCTTTGAAATTACTTGAATTGAAGCATCACACTCTCATATAAATATCTAAACTGATGAACAGCACACTAACACTATGGGTTTATGACATTATCTTCTTTAAAAACTTTATAACAATTCCCAAATGTTGATTTGTGACTCCTACCTTGTTTTTCCAAGTATTAGATCAGGCACCCCAGCATCAAGAGTTTCCTGATATTGGAAATAATTTTGGTTCAGAAAGAGGAAAAGGACCTTTTTTTCCTTTTCCTTTTTTAAATTTTTGAGATAGGGTCTCCCTAAATTGTCCAGGCTGGCTTCAAACTTGTGATCCTCTTGCCTCAGCCTCCCAAGTAGCTGGGATTATAGATGTGAGCCACATAAGGGCTCATCTTATAAGTGAACCTCTTCCATCAATGTAGCGGGAAATAGGTCTTGTTATAACTAATTTCTAAACTGCCTGGCTCTGAAATATTTGAGTATGAAGACCCCTTTCCTCATGCAAAATTTCTCGGTATGAAACTGATAATCATTGTGTTTTAATTAATTCAGTGGTAGAAAATACTTGCTCTGTGTGTGCATGTTCAGGACCCTTGGAATAACTGCATAATTTCCAAGGGGTCCCTGGCCCATATATTGGCAATCTGTATACACAACCTCAAAGCGAATGAGAAAATTAAAACACTTATCAGTGTGGTGCAGTGGTTTTTTAATATTTACTTTTTGTAGTTTTGTATCTTCTGTTGTCCCCATTCAAAATATGTTTCTGTAAAATGCCTAAACACAGCCCCCAAAAGTTTGCACACTTTATTTAGTTCATGCTATTTTCATATTGTTGTTTCAGAGTTAAATAATTGTTCCTCACCCACATTAGAGGTCACAGGCTCTTTTGTAACTGTTTTGAATCAGAAAATGTAGGCCAGCCCTTGGAAACATGGCAGTGTTTCTGTAGTCATGTGAGCTGGGTTGGTTTGCTTCCTCTACTATCAGCCTAAATCTAACAAGACTGAAGCATGCACTATGTTCTTAAAGTTTGCCTCTTTCATTTTCTTTCTCTCCTGTTCCTCATTCTTCCTGTCTTTTTGCTCTCCTTTTTGTCTTCCTCGCTTACTTTGTTCTACAGATGTTTATTGAGCACCGTGTAGCCTTGAGAAGCTCAGACAAACCATATGCCTGAGAAAAATTATGGCAGTTTCTGAGTGTGAACTGTGTTAAGTGCTAAAATAAAAAAATGCAGGTGTTACAAGATTGTGTGACAAAAGATCTGGTCCAGCCTGCAGTTCCCATGGGATAAAAATCTGCAAATTACTTACAAATTTGTGTTTTATGGTTTTTGAATTGAGATATACTATATGATAAGGAAAGAGAAAGAAGTGTATTCCAGGCAGAGGAAATAGGATGTGCTAAAGGAATTAATAGGAAGAGTGGTATGGGATGGGATGTGGCAGAGAGAGAGAGGCAGGAACGGATCACACTGAGAAGTGTAAGACCTTTTTAGCCTCAATCCTGAGAGCACTTCCTGGAGTCCACTGAACTATCGTGGCAAAATGTGCGTGTTTCTGATTTTCACAGGATAATAATAACCAAATGGTCTTTACTGACTTAACTCAACCTGGAGCAGGATCTCCATGATTGTCCCCAGGACAATATCTTGTGATTTTCAGCAGACAGGAATGCCAAAAGAGGACACAAAGTAAAATCCTGCTGCACTTAGGGTGGGTGCTCCTTTTGAATATCAGTGAGAAAACCAAACAGAAACCAATTCTCTCACGTCAGCATGCTCACTGCAGGATCAAGGGCTAGTGGTTGATTATCTTGCCCCATCTAGAAGGTGGGTATGGCTTTTGTCTTATGAGGAGCAGATGCTGCTCAGTTGCAGATCAACAGGAACATGGATGTGAAGGCTTAACACACAGGTAAGGCCAAGACATCAAAGTGCCACCTTTAGAGTCTCAACTCCAGGTGAAAACAGTGGCTTCTTAAAGCCACACCTGAGAGTAGGACATGGTAGTGCACACCTGTAATCCCAGTGGCTTGGAAGGCTGAGGCAGAAGGATTGAGAGTTTAAAGCCAGCCTCAGCAACCTACCCCTAATCAACTTAGTGAGACCCCTGTCTCAAAATGAAATATAAAATGGGTTGGGGATATGCCTCTGTGGTTAAGAGCCCCTGGGTTTGATCCCTGGCACCAAAAAAAGAAAAAAAAATCACATGAGACCTCCGTGTGCAAAAAAAAAAAAAAAGCAATTCTGGTTCTTTTATCTTGCATCTCTTCATGACAGCAATTCTAACTATTGTTAAATACATTTGATAGTGAGACTCAATCCTTTTCCTGGCACTTTAAGATCTTTTCCTCAATGGTGACTCTTAGAAAAGTCACACACTGAAAAAAAAAATCATATGGAGAGATGGATAAGCATAGCATCTTCTTGTCATTCTTAAGGGTATTTGGAACATGGTATTGCTGGGGTCTTGAGCACTTTAAGATGGGGAAGCCAGACAGGCACAGCTATTTTTGTTTACACCAGTGCATTGGAAGCCATCAAAGCAAGGTTTACCATTTTCTCTATGAAGACAGAAGTCTTTCTATTATCCTTTTATTTTCTCTATTTAATCTCTCCCATATTCTTAAGTTTATTGTTTTGTTTTTGGTATCAGGGACTGAACCCAGGGATGCTTAACCACTGCACATCCCCAGCCCTTTTTTATTTTGAGACAGGGTCTTGCTGAGTTGCTTAGAGCCTTATTAAGTTGCTGAGGCTGGCTTTGAATTCATGATCTTCCTGCCTGAGCCTCCCTGGCTGCTGGGATTATGGGAGTATGTCACTGCACCCAGCTCTTAAATTTTATTATTGATTTAATGTTTAATTTTAAAATCTTGAAATAGCATAAGCCACATCCTGCACTCCACTGGCCAAAAATATAACATATATAAATATAAACCATATGCTATTTTTGTAAGTAATTTTCAGATCAGCTGGGTTATAGGGGGCAAGAAAAGTGAGAAACTGAGAAAAAAATGTTGGCTAAGAAACTTGAAGCCAAGGGAAATCCTGCAGTGTGATAGGTTATAAAAACAGGAAACTATTGAGTGCTTTCTGTGTACTCTAAGGCACTGTGCTAGGTATTTCAGGACATAAGGAGTTTTAAAATGACCCAGGAATTTGCATTTTGAAACCAGCTGTAAAATTAATCAGTATATAAAATAGCAAATAACTGAAGACAAGATGAGGTGTCCAAGGTGGTGATTGCCAAATGAACAGTACTACCAGTGAAATGGTCTTCTCTACTTGCATCCAAATTTCTTTATGATGAGGACCATGCATGGCTGCTGGCAGTGCTTGGCACAGTGGTAGGCACTGAATCAATGTTGGAAGGAAGGAAATGATGTATGATTCAAAGCTTCACAATACTAAAGGCTTTAAAATAAATATGTTGCCGGCTGGGGCTCAGTGGTAATGCACTTGCCTCGAATGTGGGAGGTACTGGGTTCTATCCTCGGCACCACATAAAAATAAATAAAGATACTGTGTGTTCATCTACAACTAAAAAAAAATTTTTTTAAAGTTTCTTTTTACTTTTTAGATTTTCTCAAGAGATATCATTTATATATAGTAAAGTACATGTTTAATTCTTTATGTCTATAGTGATACAAATAATACCTCCAGATAAAGATCTAGAACATTTGTAACACACTGGAAGGTTTTCTCAGGCCCCTTGTTAGTTTTTTTATTTTTATTTTTTGGTGGTGCTGGAGATTGAACCCCCAGGCCTTGTACATACAAGGCAAGCACTCTACCAACTGAGCTATATCTCCAGCCTCCCTCCTTAGTTTGTACCCCCCAACAATAACCACCGTTATAACCTCTATCTCCAGGCACTAATTTGGCCTATCTTTGAACTTCATATATAATAAATTATACATTGGTCATTTTATAGAGATTCATCATGGTGTTTCTTGCTGTTATCTATCAGTTTACTCTTTTTCATTTCTGTATTACTCTATTATATGAATATTCCATAATATTTTCAATATTATTTTCTTTTTTTTCAAAAGAATGACGTTTATTCTTATAGCCAAAATGAATAAGGTAGATCCAGACCCGAGTTAGTACAGTGGCTCAGAGAGGGCAGCAAGGATCATCAGAACATCCCTGTCCATTTTTTTTTTTCTTCTGTCGTTCCCAGCATGTTAGCATTCATTTTGGAACTTTTCACCATTATCCCAAGTGGCCTGCAGTGCTCTCTGCATAATCATGTCTTCAGTCAACTTCAATATGCAACTTTATGTTTTTGCTGAGGATGTGCTTTGTGGATTGGTTCGTATTGCTTTGGGTAGCTCTGTTCTCTTATATGTCATTATTAGTAGACCGTGGTCCAGCTTTACATTCACGAAACTGTCCTGTAATATCATTTACCAGGGTGCTATAAAGTCAGGAATAGCCAGATGTCAGGGATTCATAGGTGAAGTAGGGCTGTGGGTGGGATAGAGGTTCCATACCCTCTGGGCACAGCATCTTTCCAGAACCTCAGTTTTTCGCCAGCCTGAAGGTTCCTTTGATATTCTATTCCTATTTGACACTGGATTAGTTCAGTTTTGCATGAAGCCTGAATAAAGCTGCTATAAATCTTCTGAATCTACACCCACTTCCCTTAGATATACATCCAGGAGAAGAAGAATTACAGGGTCACAGTGTATGATTACTTTTGCCAACTTATGTTCCCATCAGCAATGTAAGAATTTAAATACAGATTCTAAACTGTTCTATAGGGCTCAGTAGAATTCATTCAGAATGCCTCAAGACCACGGTCATTACAATTAAAGGGAGGGAGAGAATAAAATTTTCCCTTATTTACTTATATTTCCAAACTCTGCACCCTGCCACTCCCTTCCAGGGCCTTGTTACATTACAGAGTAAGCTCTATTACAGGAACTGTGTTTGGCTTCGCATTGCGGTTTCTCAGGGCCAGGCCTGATGATGGCATTCAGTCCATGTTTGAGTGGAGCCAGAGATGGGGCTACAGTATAGCATAGCACAGAAGCAAGCACTTATTGAATTCTGATTCTTACAGAGACCACAGCACCCAGCTTTGTCATTTGCCCGTTTGAAGAAGAAATTTATCCTACAAACTTGAGAGTCCTCTCTTTGCTGAGAACACTTACTGGACTGTTGCTTCTAAATAAAATCAAGGATGTCAGGCAGTAATAACACACTGGCTGCGCCAGGGATGGTTTCATGACGGCAGCTTCCCTTTTTCCTTGAGTAGAACAGGACAGATTTGTAGATTGCATTACAGTAAAAGGGAGCATGCCACAGGATGGGCACTGGTCAGGTCTATACCTTGTAGGGAAGTAGTTAGATAATTAATGCCTTCCAAGAAATTCTTCAATTTGGCTCCCTTATCAAAGAAGATAAGGGACAGACTCTTATTCATTTATTTATTTATGATGGAAGGAGAATGAACAGGGTTAATCAGGGAGCATGATTACGAATAATTTGAATCGGGAAATGTATACAATGTGACTTGGGCAAAGCAACTTTGATATAATGAAAGCTAACATTGGGTACTTCCTGTGTACTTGGTACTGTTGTTGAATCCTCTTTACAACTCTAGCTAGTAGATGGTGTTAGCCCCATTTCACACATAAAGAAACATGTACTGCTGTGACTTGGGTATGGTTTAAGTGTGTACCCCTAGGGCTTATGTGTTGGAAGCTTGGTCCCACTGTGGCCGTGTGCAAATTATCATTCAAGGGAGGGAGGGAATAAAAATTTCCCATATTTACTTATTTTTCCAAACTCTGCACCCTGCCACCCACTTCCAGGGCCTTGTTACATTACAGAGTAAGCTCTATAACAGGAACTGTGTTTGGCTTCATGTTGCTCAGATGAGATAAGAGATGGAGCCTCATGGGAGTTTGTAGGGTCATTGGGGTGTGGCCCTCAGAAAGAATTAAGGTATTCTCATGGGACCTCTTGGTTAGTTATAGTGTGGGAATTGCTATACAGGGAGTAAGGCTGCCCCCATTCCAGTTTTCTGTCTGGCAATGTGATATTTCAGCCTTACACATGTTCCTGCCATTGTGGTACCATCTACCATGAAAATTTCACCGGAGCCAAGCAGATGCCAGTGCCATGCCCTGGATCTTCCAGAACTGTGATTTAAGTAACCCTTTCTTTTTAATAAAATACTCAGCCTCAGTTATTTTGTTACAGTAATGGAAAAATTACTGATACATATACCTTTTTCAAGGTCTAACAGCTAGAGAGTGGTAGAGTAGGAATGTGAATCTAGATGATTCTAGAGACTCATCCCATAGCTACTTACTGCCTGGCAGCTGCTGTAAGTTAGGATGCTTTGAACTTTTAAAGTCATGGTCTTTATTCCTATGAGCCTAATCAAAGTTGGATGTTTGTCATGAACATTTCAATGATTTCTGCATGTAATTTTTTCTCTGAGATAGCAGATTTGTAGTCTGAAGAAAGTATGATTTGTATGAAAGAGATCTTAGAATAATTTATAGGTCTTCATTTTGAAAAAGAAAATAAAATTATCTCATCTTAGTTGCTCTGTATTAGGAAGTCTGCAGGGCTAGGCCCTGAACACATATTCTAGTCATGTGTCACTTAACAATGGGCACATGTTCTGAAAAATGTATGCTATCATTGTGCAAACACCATACAGTGTACTTATACAAACCCAGATAGTATAGCCTGCTACACACATAGGCTCTGTGGTGTGTGTGTGTGTGTGTGTGTGTGTGTTTTATAGAGCCTATTGCTCCTAGGTCCACGATGAACAACACAATATGAGATAAAATTAAGCACAAGAGGAAATGATGCAATTGAGAAATGTGGTATAAACACAAGATGTAGGAGGCTGCTGCCAACTTAACACACTGTTGCTGTTTACTGTTTTACAGCAAATTTTTTGTAAGTAGCAGTATACTCTGAAATGATAAAACTACAGTAAATACATAAACCAGTAATGTAGTAATTTATTTCATTATCTAGTATTATTTTAAGCTATACTTTTGTGTGTCTGGCAGCACAGCAGGTTTGTTTACCCCCGCATGACCACAGGCATGTGCCTACCGCCTTCCACTATGACCTCACTACACTATGGCATTGGGAAGCTATGATGTCACTGAGTGACAGGAGTTTTCCAGCTCCATTCTGATCTTATGGGACCACCATCATATATGCAATCCATTGTTGACCAAAATGTTAGGTGGCACGTTATTTTATCTATAATTTCCATAGCAATTTGAGCTAGGTTTTATTAGCTTAAATCCTTGTTTTGCAGATGAGGGACTTGAGGATCAGCTAGACTAGACTGAGTAGCCTTCCCTGGGTTTTGTTGCTGAGAAACATCAACACCGGGATTTGAACCATATATTTTTTTTAACTCCAAGGCCCAGACTGACATGCCATGGTACTGTAGACTTTCACTATTCCCAAGGGATGCTCTCAATTGCCAGGAAATTGTTGTTATGTGATAATCTAGGCTACCCTGTTTGCCCCATTCATTTTTTTTATCAGTTTATGACATCAAATTAAATTTCTGGAAGAATAACTTTGAATTTTAATGGATGGCATTGTTCACTGTCTCAACATTTCAAAATTTATTCCAATTTTACTGCCAATGCTATCTATCTAAATACAGGAAGCTTTAGTCATAAGAATGCTAATATGCCTGATTTAGTTGTTACATTTTATTGTGGTCTAGTGAGCAAGCAAGCAAGTCATTGTGGAAACAGAATGGAAATCTAGATATGAGAGGGGCCGCAAGAGGCCTAAGAAATGGGGCGGTTTGAAAGAATTCCATCTAGGTACCCTAGAAGACAGAAGAGAAATTTCAAAGATAAATTTGGCCAGGGTTATTTAGTTAATACCTATATAAAAAACACAGATTATACAAACTTTATGTTTCTTTAGAGTCTCTTGTGTATGTTCAAAACATTGCATGATTTATGGCAATGCCACTGGCAATGTTTACCTATTTATTATCTTTTTAACATTTTTTTACCTCAGTTTGCATGTGACAGACAAGTTTATACTTCAATGGATATATAGATATATTAGTTATTTTAAAGACTGAGTTAGCTAAAAACACCTCATGTTTCCTGCCACCTTCCCAAGGATTCAGTTGCTGTTCCAGTAATCTAAGAGATGCTAGGAACATGATATTGGAGACTAAATGTTCCGGATGTCATAGATATGAATGCCATACCAGGTAGATCACTCAGCAGATCTCCTGTTAGGATGACTTGAGTCAAGAAGTTCAAGTGTCTGTTCCTTCAACAGGTTTAGGACATAGGTTGTCTATACTAGTATGACTTAGAGCTTAGGAATATTACTTGTGTCTAAGAGTGCATAGTAAAGCCCATTTGTGTAACAGTTTGTGAACTGAGTAGGCAGCAAAATGTCATCTGAGAACACAGGACTGAGACGATGGGCCTCTGTCCAGTGGCCTGGCAAGAAGACACTGGTCTGCACAGCCCTGGAGCCACATGTGAGAGTAAATCAGCCCCCACTTTCTGATCCAATAAGCGTTTTATACTTTTCAGCACCAAGTGACATGTTAGGACTTTTGAACTTCGGCCCATGTAGTATCACACTGCCAAGGTTTAAGGGTTTGTTGTTATAATCTTTTCCTCTTTTGGCATTTGTGGGCCTTGTTATGTATCAGATTCTTTGATTTTTACATTTTGTATATTTAAAGTTTAAGACATATTAAAGATAATGATTGACATCGTCACTATATACAGAGGTCTTAAGGCCTGTTTATCAAAGGAAAGCAGTGTCTCAAGTCTGCACTAGCAGAAGCACAGGAATAATTATCTTATGATTTATCTAATTTGGAAGTATATTAATATTTACATTAAAGGGAGGGAAGCTTTTAATGTACCACTGTTAATAGTTGTTGGCAAGTCACTGGATAGTAAGTATAAACAGTAGTTTCTTTGCCTTCCAAGTAGCATTAAAATTCTTTTGTCTCCGCTCAGCAATGGAGGCACTAAGTAACCCAGTGAGACCCTGTCTCTAAATAAAATACAAATAGGTCTGTGGATGTAGCTCAGTGGTTGAATGACCCTGGGTTCAATCTCCGGTACCAAAACAAACAAACAAAATTCTCTTCTCTCATTTCATGAGATTCGTGTTGTTGTATTTCTTTTTCACTGAAGTCTTTTTTTTTGAGCACAGTTCATCTGAGTACATATACTTGTCCATTTGATTTAAATGATTAGTCAGTGAGCTTTAGCACAGTTTAGCATCCTTCTTGCATACTTTATCAAAAAATATGAGCACCTACCACATGTGAACATGCCCATGGTTATGCAAATAGAGCAGATGTGGACACTGCCATCAAAGAGCGTTCATCTTGAAAAGAAAAGACATGTGTCAACTTTGATCAAGATGGACTGAGGAAATTCCAGAAGGTGTTGAGCAAAGATTATCAAAGTTAAGAACCTGGAGAATGGCTTCCTCTGGGCAGATGGAATGGTTTCACATTATCCACACAGGGTTTGAAAGAAAGGATGGGATTTAGATTTTGGAAACATAAGGGGATCATAACTAAGGTAACTAAAAATACTGTTTAAGTTAGAGGAAACACAGAATGAGCAAAGAGTGTATGGCTGGGGCAACTTCAGGAAGCTCCATTTGGTTGAAGACTTCAAGATAAAGTGAGGAAATTAGTTGGGATTGGATTATATAACAGAGGACCTTCAGTAATAGGCTAAGGAACTGGGGCTTTTTTTTTTTTCTTTCCCAACTTTCATTATTAACTCAGGCATTTTAATCTAAGGTCTGATTATTCTGCCATTAAAGAACAAAAGTTATCATTTAAAGAATAAAGTGATCTTTTTGGCATTTGTTTGGGGGGAAAGTCTGACTACACAACACATTTATGATTTGGGTTAAAAAAGCTCTTTGGATTAAAATTTTTGACAGAGACTTTCCATATGCATTGGGTGACCTTATCACTCAGATGAAAGTTGGTTTCAGCTCTCTGCCTGCATTTATTTTGATTCTCTTCGATTCCTTGATGTTAGTAGCTACATCCCACAGCTGTTTATTTTGGCCAGATAAGCGCTATCAGAGCCCAATATTCCAAACTCCAGGTTGTTTGAAGGATGAGTCATTAAGGTCCTTTCTCTTTCTTCCCAGGTCCCTACTTAGTGCTTTCTCTTCAGAATGGGCACATCATAAGCCATGAGGCCATTGGTTTGCTGCCCAGCAAAGAGCAGCCCTGGCTTTTTTCTGTTCCAAGGAATTGTTGGTAGTGTGCCTTGGAAATATTCTGGGTTGATATTTTTAGCTATTGAAGGCTATATTAGTGGAATCTTATCGGATCAGCCTGAACCGCTGTCATATTGATAAAAAATACGAGTAAAAAGAACCATCTTTTTTTAGAACTCTCTCACTGAAAAACTCAGGTGACTAAAGCTTGAGGCTTAGTGGGCATAGTTGGTTTAGTTTGCTCTGTGATGACCTCTTGCAGCCTTTAGTCCTGACTTTAAATAAATAATTATAATAATAGTGAGCATGCGCATCGTTTTAAATGCATACATATGAACCAATTCAGTCCTCAGAATAATTCTAACAAGTAGCTACAGTTACCCTCCATTACTGTTCACGACAGGTAGGTCGTGAACGAGGCACTAAGAAGCTCTGTAACTTATCCAGGGTCACATTACTGGTAATTGCCTAAGCAAGGATTTGATCCTAGACAATTAGGGTCCAGGGTCTTTACCCTTGATCTTATTAAAATCCAGGGACACCAGTAAGGATGACCTTACATTTAATTAAGTAGACACAATGTGTGCCTAATTATTTATGACTAATGAATCTATATAATGCTTTGAATTTAAGAAATTTCAGACTAATATTATAATACACAGACACCAGCAATCTATTTAGCATCTTTTTTGTTTTTCATATATGCTTGTTGTACAACTTGGTTAATGCTTCACAGAGGCGACTTTTGAGATTTAAGCAAGGAATAAAAGAAAGCTTGACTGAGAAGAACATTCCAGGTAGAGGAAGTGGCACACACAAAATCTTGGAGAGGTGAAATAACATTCAATGTACATTGTGGAGAAAACTGTCATGTCCTTTGTGTCTGAAACAGGCTTTGTGTTTCAGATATAGGAGTTAAGGACTAAGATGCAGTTAAAGATTGTGGGTTGTACCCTGCTGAGCCTGTTAACAACTATCCTCCAGAACTGTGTCTTAGTCTGCATTGTCCTGCTGTAACAGATTACTTCATATTTGGTAATTTATAATGAAAAAAGATTTATTAACTCACAGTTCTGGAGACAAGAAAATCCAAGATCAAGGTGCTGGCATCTAATGAGGGCCTCCTTATTATATCATAACATGGCAGAAAGCATCATATAGCAGAAAACATCATATGGCAGAAAGGCAGGGGGAGAGGAGCTAACCACACCTGCAATGACAGCATTAGTCCATTCATGAGAGCAGAGCCCTCGTGACTGAGAAAGTTCTTAGAGGTCCAACTTCCTGATATCATGACAGTGGCAATTAAATTTCTACATGAGTCTTGGAGGGGACAAACTTTCAGACTATTACACAGAATTTTGTATTCAATTTCAGAGGACTGCCAGGGTCTCTGAAACTCTCCTATAGGTCCCTAGGCCCCTTTCCCCAAGCATTAGAGAATAATTAACCAAGAGGCTAGCATAAAAAAGAAAGATGTCTCCGATGACAAAGGATTTCCTGGAGGAGAGAATGCTTGAGAGGAGAGAAATGGAATGGTAAAGAAGAGTAACTGCAGTTTCTAGCTTGGTTTAAGGGTAAATAGTGATGTCATAAATTAAGTGGTATGAAGAGGAGAAGGGGACAAGGATGCAAAGGAAATGGACTTGAATTTTAGGCCCATTGAGTTTCAGATGCACAAGATACATTTTAATGGAAATGGCCAGTAGGCAGTTGGAAATGCAATCTGGAAGAGGTCAACACTGGAGTGATTTAACAGACGCCAGCAAATGGTAGGTTGAAACCTTCCAAGAAAGAGAAGGCCACTACTGAGTGTGGAACCTTGAAAGAAAAGAAAAGGGCAAAAGAAGAGGAACCCATAAATCTAAATTTGGGAAAAGAGACTCTGAAGAGCATCTCAGCATTATAGCATTTGAGCCTGTTCTGTATGCCCAGACTGTTCGGAATTCTTCACGTGTAGTCATTTATGGACTCCAAAATCAATTTCATGATGGAGCCACATTTTACAGAAGTGGAACTTGAGGCACAGAGAGGTGAGGTAACCAGAGCAGGTACATCATTTGCAGTGGTAAATGAGTGGAAGTGTCATTAAGCAGATGAAGTGAGTTAAGGTAGTTTTTGTTTTAACTTTTATAGATTCAAAAATAGATTTGTAAACTTTAATAACTGTATTTCTTGCTTTTCCCCTGCTGTCAAGTAAATATAGTATGATCATTAGAATTCATGAAGGAAATATAATCTGAGGTTTTAATAAATTCCCAGATTCTCTGGCTTTCTCTTACACAAATATTTTGTTAACGATTCATGCATTTCTTCAATATATTTTAGTGATAGGTTAAACTTTCCCTGAAGTTCCTCTTAGTTAATGAGTATGTTTGGCATTGGTTGGAGCCTTCCTGAATTGGTTTCATGATTAACATTTTTCATATTTCCATATAGAATATGGGTTAGACCATCTTTGCTGTGATCTGAGATGTCACCAGATTCTGCATTCTCTTTTCAAGTAACTCAGAGCTTCCCTTTTGTCCTTGAACTCATCGCTTCCTTAGCACCTCTTCATTTTATTTGCCCTTTGTCACTGCCCTAGCATTAAATATTTTCTTTGGAGCCCAGTTTTTCGAAATAATATATTTTTTTTCACTTCTTAGGGTTATGCATATTGAAGAGCAAAGAATGTTGAAACCGTCCCAGTGGCCCCAGTGGATTCTCTTGTGGACAGGGGTCAGCAAATTACAGTTCATCCACATTTTGTAAATAAAGTTTTATTGTAATCCAGCCATGCTCCTTTATTTGCACATTATCTCTGTTTCTTGTTATAATAGTGGAGTTGAATAGTTGCATCAAGTAGTAGGCTATGTGACCCACACAACCTGAAATATTTGCTGACTTGGATCTTTACACCAAAGATCTTTATAAAAAAGATTTGGATCTTTACACAAAAAGTTTGCTGACTTGCTCCAGAGTGTACTACTTCTGGAAGATTAGGATTTATCCTAAGTGTGTTTACAGCACTTTAGAATTAATGAAATCCTTAGGCTTTTATAAATGTTATTTACCTGAAAAATAGAACTGTGAGTGGTTTCTGTAATACTTGTGTTTGGATATAAAACAGAAGTTGTGGACTCCTTTAAGTAATCTATAATCAGAATTTTTAACTGTGTCATCAATCATTTGAATTTCTGTCAAGATTAACAAAATGTTTCAATTTGAGTGAGAAAAATCCTTTGAATGCTTAATAGGTGTCCAGTCCTTTCTGTGCTTGGCCTTTGAGATTTGAAGAAATAAAACCCTTTCCCATCATCACAGAAATACACATCAATTTGAAGTAAGTTAGATGCAAACAAAAAAAATTGGAAAAATGCCTAGATTGTAGAAATATAACAGTCTGAGAAACCTATATTTTGTCTTGAGTAAAATGATATTAAGTTTCTTAGCATGGTGACTCTATGGCCAGCTATAGTCATCTGTGGAACCAGCAAAGGATCAAAAAAACTTTGACTATACTAAACATGTACAGATTTTTTTTCCTCATCTTTATTCCCTAAACAATACAGCATAACAACTAATTACATGGCATTTGCATTTTACTAGGTATTATAATTCATCTAGAGATGATTTAAAGGATATAGGAAGATATACGTAGGTTATGTGCAAATACTACATCATTTTATCAGAGACTTGAGCATCTTTGGATTTAGGTATCTGTAAGTATCCTAGAACCAATTCCCAGCAGATGCCTCAGGACCACTGTATCTTAATTCACCTGGATCTTGTTTCGGAAAAATGAATGTGTTCTATTTCCCACTGACTGTTTCGATAAGACAAGATACCTGTGAGCCCATATAGATTCAGTCTTTCCTGTCAGATTCTTTGCTTTCCTTCTGCTAATGCCCACTCTTCCAGGTAGCTCCCACCTCCTTTCTAGGTTGCTAATGTGATCTCCCGAGACTCTCCCTTGCCTCTTCCTCCAGGGTGTTCTGCCACGGAATCTATGTCCCTGAAACATGACCATGTGACTCACAGTTCTGGACTTCGCTCCTGTTCTTTATAGCTCACATTTAAGACCTTCCACAGTGTTCCACCACCCCCACCCCCCACTCTGCTTTTCTTTCTGTCCCTTAAGCTCTGAGTACTGGGCCTACCAGACTACACTTTCCCGTTTTTTGATTTTTATACGCCTTTCTCACGGTTGGAAATATTCTTTAGTCATCCCTACTTGACTATTTCTGCCTGACTTTACTCATCTTTCCAGTGTTTCCTTTTTTGAGCAACTTCCTCTAAACTACTTCCCTCTCAGCCCACAAATTCCAAGCTAGAATTTATATTTTCATGCCATGAATATCTGTAACCCACTTTCTGCTTTTATAACTTAAAAAGATTATTCATGTGTCTCTTCCTGTTATCTCTGGCTGAACTCTCAATGGTCTAAGGGAGGGAACTTTGTTCTTATTATTGATTGTTACATTCATAGATCCTCTTAGTCTCAGGTTTTGATGATAACTATACAATTGACTTACTAATGAGTGGATCGATGAACAGTATTTAATGACAGATATAAAAACTCAGACGTGTACATATGGCGGATATGTTATTTCAGCTATTGAATTTTAACTTCTGTAAAATATAGTAGCACTAATGAGATTAGATACATTTCAAAAAATTCACAGCAGTTATTAGGTAATATGACTGAGGTTTGTATTTTTTCATCTTCAAGAAGTTACCCTCACACAACCTGTTTGCATAAAATTTATTGAGTTACAACACTAAAATATAGTCTCTAGGGGCTTAAATACAGTGTAGAAATCCTTAGTGTGGGAGGGATTATCACAGGTAGGAAGAGAAAAAACATACTGCTTGTCATAACACTGCTGCTGGTGAAGAAAAGCAATACAATGATCTTTTCGCTAGTTTAAAGGTGGTGACAACAAGTCAGTTAAGACAGCCAAGAAAGGTCTTGGGCTATATTTGGGCTTCAATTTTCTAGAAAAGCAAAGTATGACATCTGACCCTAAGTTAAGATCAGTCCTTCTCTATGGAAATATATGAGCATTGAAATAAAACCATGGGCCACATATATACAGGAACCTGACCTCTTATCTTTGTTATGAAATGGACTTTGCTGTGTATAATCCTGACTTTGTATAAATACTCTTCTGGCTATTCTGGCTGTCTTTATTATTTTTAGAAATTTTATTATTTTACAGAGTGATGGAGTTTGTTTTATCTTGTCTCTGTTTGCATTGCAGTCATTTACTTAGTAGCTCCACGGTACAGTCATCTTTAATAGAACACATTGTGGTCTCTGAGAAATTGAATAAGAAGTGAGAGGAGTGTGTGGAGAATGCACTAGACAAGAACATGGTGTATATTGGGCAAAATTCAGGTTGTGGGAGGATTAGTCACAGGGCTTAGAGGAAGCATTCTGTTGCAAAGATAATAGATCGTTTGCTTCCTGACTGAGCCATTCAGAAGGAATCATTGCCAGATAACCAAAACTCTGCTGAATGAGATTTTCCAGAGACTCCTACGTGAGGATTGGTTGGTGTAGGAGGCTTTGTTCGAATCAACCTTTCCAACCTTTACAACTTTTGATTTATTTATAATAGAAGTATGTTGGAAGCCTTTTGATCTGCAGAGGGTATCCTTGAATTAGAATATTATTCTTTTTACTAGTATGTGTTGGTAATGCTACTTTAAAAAGTGAGAGGGAAAGCATCAGTGTTGGTTATGTTTTTTTCTTTTTCTTTTTCTTTTTTTTTTATTAAAGAAACAACCTCTTCCCTTCTCTAAGTGCATTTCTTAACTAGAGCTTTAACAATTAATCTTCCACGTGTGTTGTCACGAGGAGCAATCAGGCTCCAACTTTATAAGCTAATCACCTTTGGACTTCTGCCCTGAACGCAGTTTGTATGTAAAGTAAAACAAGATCCTGTGTTGATCTTGAATTAAGACTTATTCCTACTGTTCCTGGCCTGAGTGCCTACCGGAAGTATTGGTTACATCTGAATTTCTAATAATAGTGTGGTAATAATTTTTAACCCAGAGTGCTCAGACCCCCTGGGAGGTTATAGAGGGCTCTGCACTTCATCTTGGTGGTTGTCTTTTGTGTACAGTATGTCCACATGAATATTAATTATTTCAGAACAAGCCCAAATTCCTTGACACAGCATACACAGTATGACAGTATTCACTTTTGTGCTCTTAACAGCAAAACAGACGATAATAGATTAGTTCCTTACAGAGCACATGTAAATTAAAATCTTGTAAATTTCCATTTTTTAGCTCTGATACCTACCATGTGCAGGGATCTAAGTTCTGGTCCCTGCTTAGCAACGGGTACTCATCCCATAGGGGAGATACAGTGTGTAAGCACATGAGCAGAAATGACCAAAAGTACAAGGTACAGTAAGCAGTTGCTTTCCTAGCTGAGAAAGAGTCGGGCACTGTGGTTTTGAGCTGGATTCTGAAGGATGTATTAAAAAGACTGTGGGGTAAGAAAAGAGGGAAGTGGGAAAATGCTCCTTAAACTACTGATTTACGTAGTCTGAAGACAAGGTGTACATGAGGTCATGCTGTTGGTGCACCCTGCTTTCTCCCTTTGCCCTGCTGTTCCTTAGAGGGGAGATAACAGGAAGAAGAGGGAACCTTAATCCTACCCCCGATCCTCTATTCTCTATTCTCCATCCTCTTTTACCTTTCCACCTGCCATTTTTGGATGGTAAAGAAGTTGTAGTGAGTGAACAGGGAAAGAAGACTGGGGGCAGGAGGGGGCAAGCGGAGCTACAACACAGCACAGGGACTCCAACCATACTTCTCCTCTTCCTTTTCCAGTGTCCTTTTCCAAAGCTTGGCAGAGTCCATCATAGGAAAGACCAAGGGAAAGGTGGTTAGGGGAGTTTCTATAGCTGATCATTTTATGTTCCATCTGTCTAGATTTGCATGAGATTAAAGAGCATAGATTGAATCATGTGTGCAGAAAATAAAAAAATATAATTCTGAGCATATAAAAATAATCTTGATGGACCCTAACCTTAGTTATTCTATGTCATCATCATAATCAACAAATTTTATTTAGACCTACAAGATATGTGGAAATGTATTATAACATACTAGAATTTTTTAAAAAACATTTAAAAGATGAAGAAGGATTTAGAAGGAAGCTTCCCTTCAAGTTCCAGTAAGATGGTACTTGAAGCCCTCAGTATAGGATGCTGGCTGAACATCCTTTGCTGTTTGATTAAATCATAGTGGTTCAGAAGAGGGGGGATAAGGGCATTTCCATGTGCATTTTTATTCCTTCTACATAGGTAAAAATTAAAAAAAAACAGAGTGAAAGAATAGACTTAGAAAAAATCAAACTTGGGGAGTAACTTCTAAAGCTATTTTGTGAATAAATGAACATTTCAGAGGGGTTCATGGCTTGAAGGAACCTATCACAGGATCAGAGAGAAACTGGTATAGATTCTACTCCACAGTAGAATCTTTACTTGTCAGGTTTATCTTTCTTTTTCCCTAAAGTGAACATATTTATTTTCCCATAACATACTATTTCTTTGCTTTCTGAGAAATTATGTCAAGTTGACAACTGTATTCTTTTTAGTTCTTTCTGCTAGGTGATTGCTGTAGGAGTTTAGCAGCAATTTTGCTCTTAAAAGTCAAATTAGAAACTATTAATGGGTTTTGATCAGAGCAGTAGGTTCTGTACATTTATATGCATATCTGATGATAGCACTTCATATTTACTTAAAAAAACCCATTTGATATTTGGGGGACTAATCTTGGTTCCAGAAAATATACTTTTGTCCTCTCTTAGAAAACATTTGTTGTTTCAAATTGTGAGTTTTATTACTCCAACCTCTGGGTACATTGTAAACTGATTGCTGAGTTCAGTGGTTATATCCATGTCTGTGAGATTATGTGAAACTGAGCCAAAGAAATAAAAAGTGGAGACACTTTCCAGTATGAACTTTCTATCTGAAAGATATATTGGAAGGAATTTTCTGATTGGTCATAGGCAGTCCTCCTGAGAGTCTTGTGAAATTTCTGCAAAGATACACTATATGACTGTAATCTCTCTTTTTCAGGTTCTGCCCCTTGCAGGGAAAACAGCAAAAGAAGGAAATTAAATCTCCACCCTGTAATTTACCCAGATATCGAGGCCAACAAACCGTGTCCCAAAGAGAAAAGCCGCAGGCATCTGAGGATAAACCACTGCAAAGCAGCATTGACCGTGAAGCCAACTATAGCCAACCTACTGAGAAGTCTGACTCCAAGGTACAAGGTGAGTTGGCAGAACTTCAAACCCAAAGTAGGGTAAGATTAGGCAGTGCTTAATAATAGTAAAAAGTGAATGATATATAGCCTTGTCACAGGAAGCTCTGCCTTTACATCTTTTGTTTGTATGTTAGATCTTTAATGTGTTGTAATTCTGGTTATGTTTAGTCATCTCAATAAAAAGTTTTTTTCTGTTAAGGATAGAAAGTAGAAAAACATGCAAAAATATTTGTTAACATTTTTCTATTTCTTATTTGCAATCTAGCATTATGTGGAAATAAGATCCTATCATTCTCTTTGTGAGTAATGAGTCTGGAGACCTAAACTCTAAAATGACTATATGCCATTTAACATTTAGATCCAGTGAGTTTTGGTCCTCATAATGTAGAATCAGGCTTCCCACTTACCCAAAACTTTCTACCTTTGTCCAGGTCAGTGATCCCCAGAATGGAAGATTGTAGAATTAGGAAGTTGGTTTGCAGTTTGCTAGTCTTTAGCATTCCCTAAATATTTAACTACTAAATCTGTAAGCAACTCTTAAAGATTTGTGGTACCTACTTGGTACATACATATAGGCTTTTGACTTTTAAGAATACTGCCAATTCTTTTTCTCACATTACATGAGGTCATTTCTATGTACTAAAGTAATAATACTCGTAACCTAGTACTGTGGTATCTTTATTCTCTGCCATTATTTTAACATTTATCATTTTATATGAAATGTGTGAGCTTTGGAAACAGTAGCTTTCAGGGTAAGCTGAAACTTGCTAGGCTTGCTTAGAAAAAAAGGAAGACTTTTCCCAAAATAAGATGGTCCATTGGTCTTAGTTAGGAGTTCTGATGGGCATAATGATGTAGTCCAAAATGTTTTTTTTTTTTTCCAGATGTTAAGGTTGTCATTCTCTGAGTCTGAAATTTCATGACCAAGGGTTTTGTTGCCTACTCTATTTTGGTCCCAGGGAGGGGAAACTGATTCATTAAATTAACTTCTTTTTGAATGACACCTGTAGGACTTAGAATTCATTTTCCAGCCCCTCACTTTTGGACACCAGAATGATTCAGTGAGAAATCTGCTCTGCCTTTTACATGGGCAGAATTTTTGTCATTGAGAAATATTGCCACCAGAATTGGGCCTTCACACACAGTGGGTTGTAGTTAATCACAAGACTTCTTTCCCCATCTTTTATTACTATATCTTGTTGTGAAGGGAAATTCATTCAGTCATATTTCTGTTAATTTGATATTGAACCAAAACTTTTATATGGTTAGAAAGTACTTTAATCATGGATGCATTTCAGATCATAGGGTCTTTGTGGGCATAGCACTTTTCTGTCTGGATTAGCCAAAACTCAAATTAAAGGAAACTGATAACACTCCTGAAATAGTAGTTCATTTTTTAACAAAATTATTTTAATAAAACATAAGGTTTACAGAAGATTCCCACTAGTAATTGCCTGTTTCTTAAACAGATTTTAGGTCTCAGGGTGAAGCAAACAAAGAAGGTTGTCTGGCTTGGAATTTTCTTTGGGGCAGCTTAGTGTGCTGCCACCAGCATTATTTTGCTTTATCTCCTAAAATCTCTTAGGTCAGTAGTGTCTCTTAACACTTGACCACATGTAAAGATGAAGTGTGCATGAGTCCTTTTGACTATAAAGTCTAGGCTCATGGAAATAAAGTTCTTGGAAATTTGCTTCCACACATTTGCTTAATAGTGACTTGGCTAGTTAAGAAAGAAATTAGTCTTTTTTTTTTTTCTTTTTAGAAGACAAACTCAGATGATTGACATCTCACATTCTTAATGAAGTTTATTTGTTGTTATTGTTCTTTTGTCACAGGAATTAGGGTTTATATGCATGTATACTCAGATGCTTTCAGAAAAGCTGGGCACGTTAGTGAGGGAGATGTAGGAGGGCTTAGGCAGCCAGGGCATGATGGTGAGTGGTCCAGGGCACGGCCAGGACCATGGAAAGGGTCTTTTGATGAGGTCAACTTCCTGGTTGAGGAAAGCGCTCATGGACATAAGCAGGGGACCCAACCAGACAGATACTTTCATACTCATGCTCCTAAATGGGTGACCCAATAGAAAACTAAAACTGATGCATGGGCAGAGGGAGTACAATCAATAATAGAGAGGAGTGTGTGGACAGGACAGAAGATAAGGAGGAAATTCCAGAGATCTTAAGAAGGATAGACCAAAATTCCCCCACCAGATTCTCAGCTTTGGGGCCCCTTCAGAGAAGTCTATCTCCATTACCTCTGTCACTTTTGCAATAAACCTGCTTTTTGCTTGCTATCTTGTCCTGCTCTTTGATTCTTTACTTAATGGAGACAATGAACCCAGTATTCCTAGATGCTAATGGTGGAACATGCCTGTAATCCAGTGACTGGGGAGACTGAGGCAGGAGGCAATGGAGACAATGAACCCAGTATTCCTAGATGCTAATGGTGGAACATGCCTGTAATCCAGTGACTGGGGAGACTGAGGCAGGAGTGTCGAGAGTTCAGGCCAGCCTCAGAAACTTAGCAAGACCCCTGTCTCAAAATAAAACATAAAAAGGGCTGGGGATGTAACCCAGTGGTAGAGCACACCTGGGTTCAATACCCCGTACCACCAAAAAAGAAAAATATGTGATTTCAGAAAGTCCTTTTATTTCCAATTCTAG
Organism: Callospermophilus lateralis; assembly: GCF_048772815.1. Taxonomy (NCBI): domain Eukaryota; kingdom Metazoa; phylum Chordata; class Mammalia; order Rodentia; family Sciuridae; genus Callospermophilus; species Callospermophilus lateralis. The sequence goes on along the minus strand of NC_135313.1, from coordinate 53,426,777 downwards.
AGTTCTTGCTATCAATTCCACATTATATTTCATTTAATTTCCTAAGCAAATGATAACCAGGACTAAAAAAAATGAGAAAAAATGTAGGCAGGGCTTAGGAGCCATTATTACACATAAAATGGGTTAAATGTAGGTTAAAAAAAAAAAGTAAACTCAGTAAATCAACAAACAATCAGCAAATATGACAGGGCTAGGCAAAAAATTGGAGAAGGGGAAAGAATACCAAACCCAGGTAAGAAACTTATGATGAGACTAGGGCAAAAGGAGTCAGTGTGGATAATGAATGATTGGGGCAGGAAGATGGGAGCTAGTTCAAAAGGAAATGGAATACTAATACCTCCAGAACACTTCCCTCTCCTCCTCACCTTTTGCCAAGATCACCTACCTGCCTCCAGGGATTTTTTTCCTCCCAAAAAAGAGCAGTTAATGAGTACCCCCTTTCTGCCTTTCTAGGCAGATATGGAAAATAGGGAGAGGTATCTTCTGGATGACTCTCTTCCTGTCCTTTTGATCATATAGGCAAGATAAGAGGAGGAGGTGACATGATAAGAAAGGAAACCTAAAACCTATAAAAAGGGCAGGACACCCCGACTCCTTGGGGCACCAGCTCTGGGCCCCCTCCTCCCTGGAGGAGTCCCCCCCTACACACAAATTCTGTCCTTTAAAACTTTTTGCTCTTGCCTCAGGCATTTCTTGGGTGTTCAATCATCAACAGGGGGAGTAAGGCAGAACCTGATCTTCAAGATGGTTTCAGTGAGAACTTAGGTAGTAGAAATGGAGGTGCTAACAGCATTTTACTGTCCTCTGTCTTCCTATCTTTGATTTCCCTCTGGTAGAATGGAGCCTCTTCTGCTCAACAGATGCCTCATTCTGAAGAGATAAGGGCACAAAAGGGGAAGGTAGCAGGCCATGTAGCAAGCTCTTGTGTATAAGAGGACTGAGGAGATCCTAGTATCTCACTGTAGCCCAGCTGAAAAGTGTCAGAACAAGGGAGAGGCAAGAGTGTTTGTGCACCGTGAAGGCTGTAGGCCAGCTCTATCTTCATCCTCTATCCTGTAGATAAAATTTTAGAAAAATTAGTTGCCCAGAGAGATTTAGACCAGCTTTGTAAAGTAAACTGAACATTAAATACACATCCAGTAAAAGTGGAACTGGAGAAGTGATTAAGTAGAAAACAAAAAAGGAGCTGGGATTCTGGCTCAGAGGGAGAGTATTCGCCTTCCATTCGTGAGGCACTGGGTTTGATCCTCAGCACCACATAAAAATAAAAAAATAAAGATATTGTGTTCACCTATAATTAAAAAAATAAATATTTTGAAACAAAAAAGGAGTACACTGTTAATGTCAAAGAGTTCATATTGTAAATAGAAAGAAGGAAATTTTGATTTGTTTCTTTGAGGAGGTTTTGGATTTCTTTCTTTGTTTCTATTTTCAAAAAGTACGTTTTACTTGGAAAATTTTGATCTTATGCAAAAATTAAGAGACCCCCCACCTTTTTTTAAATTTATTTTTTAGTTCTTGTCGGACACAACATCTTTGTTTGTATGTGGTGCTGAGGATTGAACCTGGGTCGCACGCATGCCAGGCGAGCGCACTACCGCTTGAGCCACATCCCCAGCCCAAGAGATCCCCTTATATACAACAAGATTCCTATGTTTCCCAGCTGGGTACAGTAGCGCATGCCTGAAATCCCAATGACTCTGAAGTCTGAGGCAGGAGGATCACAAGTTCCAGGCCAGCCTCAGCAATCTAGCAAGATCCTAAATTACTTAGTGAGACCCTGTTTCAAAATAAAAAGAATGAGAAGGACTGGGGATGTAGCTCAGTGGTGAAGCACCCCCAGGTTCAATACCCAGTGCCTCCCCCACATAAAGATTAATCTATCCCCTTCCCCTTTAATTCTGGTTACTAAAAGGAGACATCACGACATGCCTACCCCTACATTCTTTAGTACACATCTCTTTAATATACACATTCTACAAAACTGTGTCATGTTATACCTAAAAATACGAATGACAGTTCCTTTTAATATCATCTACTACTCATTCCATGATCCTGGATTTTCTCAAGATTGCCTTTCTATGGTTGGTTTATTTGATTAAGATATAAAAAAGTATATGCATTAGATTTGCTTATTGAATCATGTAAGTCTCTTATCTAAAATATTCCCTCCTCTTTTGAAGTCACTCATTTGTTAAAGAAACTAAACTATGTGGGTGATGGAATGTTCCCTGGTAGAATGTTTCCTGTGCTGGGTTGGCTGATTGTTGTTATCTTCACTTTTTTTCCTCTGGCATCCAAATTTACTAGGACTTGGAAGTTAGATCTTGAGGCTTGATTAGATTCAACTATAACTTTTTGGACAAGCGTTCTGCTTCCTTTGTGCTGTGTACTGCATGCAGAGTCACCTCAGGAGGTACATATGGTCTGCCTGCCCCGCTGTTCATGATGCTGTGGTTAAACAGCAGCTTCAGGGAGTAACATCCTGATCTCCCTAGTGTGAAGTTAGCCAATCAGTTTTTTTTTTCACCTAATGATTTTGTACATTGATAATTAATAAATGTTACCTGAATACATTATTTCATTAGGCATTAGAAAAGTGGTGATTTTCCCCTCATTTTAGCATTTCTTCTGTGATTATTAGCTGGGATTTTTTTTTTTTTTTAATAAAAAGAGCTTCCTTACCAGTTAGTATTTGGTGACCCTGAAATATAGCTCAAACAGGAAAGGCAGAGTAAGATTTCCCTTAAAATTGACAATTTCAGAATTAGTACACCAGTTTCTTCTGTTTGTTGATATGCAGATAAAGTCTTTGATCTTTGGGAATCCCTTTAGTTGACTTCTGTGTATACATATAGAAAAGGACACCTATCTGAATCACAGTAAACTTTGACATACTGAGCTCACTTGTATAACCTGTACCAGAACACAATATAGAACGTTCCAGAAGTACTGTTGTTCTGTTAGTTTCTTTGACTCTGCTTTTTGAAACAATAGGTTGTCTCAAGCTGCTTTTAGCATTTCATACTCATATTTCCAAGGAGTCCTTTTAGTAGGAAGTGAAATTTAGAAACTACTGCTGGGCATTAGGGGTGCTTGTTCCCATGGGTTGTCAGTGTTTCCAGGTCTTTTCAGGGAATAGAACAAGAAATATGTATATTTAAAAATAAATATTCATAAGACTTCATATGAATTTTTTCATTAACTTAATGGAGTTTTAAAATTGATTTTATATTATGTTTCTATTCTCTCACACTGAAAATCTTGCTTCACAAAAACATTGTAAAATGAAATCATTTACTTTATTCTTTAAGTACATGAAAGAGTTGCAGAATAATCTTAGCCTTACAACTACTAATTATTTTATATTTTTATCTGGAGAAAGAGTTAACTACAAGAGTTTTTATCTTTTATTATTATCTCTTTTTTTGGTCTTTTAAAATTTATGCATGAAATCAGAAGATACATTTTTCAGTCATCTCCATTTTTAATATTAATGTTGATATATTTCTTGGCCGTGAGATCCAATCTAATAAATCTTAACTCTTCAGTTCATCAGGTAATTTGAGTTATTTGCAATCATTACATCATAAGCAGAAGCTTTTCCATGAGTGACAGTGGGATTATTGTACTCTGAATGGTGGATCTGTTTGTGCCTCATTGAATGCATTTATTAGTGTCCATCCCTCATCACACTGTAGATCCAGAAAGAAAAGAAAGATTCATGATATAAATGAAACAGAGAGCCTGAAGATATCCTAGGATAATTCTCTTAGTTCTTTTCATTTGATAAATAGATATTTTATAGTGCTTATTCTGGAATGATTTTCTGTCCTTTTGGTTAATCAAGTAATCAAGTGTCTTGATTTCTGGTCACAATTTATATTCTTTTTTTTTTTTTTTTTTACATTTGAATCAAATGGGGTATAATTTCTCATTTTTCTGATTATACAGGTTGCAGAATCACATTGGCCATACAGTCACCTATATACATACAGCAATAATAATGTCTATTTTATTCTGCTGCCCTGGGCTGGGGATGTGGCTCAAGTGGTAGCACGCTCGCCTGGCATGCGTGCGGCCCGGGTTTGATTCTCAGCACCACATACAAACAAAGATGTTGTGGCCACTGATAACTAAAAAATAAATATTAAAAAATTCTCTCTCTCTCTCTTTAAAAAAATAAAAAAAATATTCTGCTGCCCTTCCTATCCCCCCTTTCCCTCCCCTCCTCTCCCATCATATCTCTCTACCCAATCTAATGTGACACACTTCTTTTTTTTTTTCTCCTCACAACATCATACATGTATTCTGTATAATGATGAGGGTCTCCTTCTATCTTCCATGCAATTCCCCTTCTCCCTCCTTTTCCCTCCCACCTCTCTTCCCTATTTAGTGGTAATCTTCTTCTCATGCATTTCCTCCCTATCCCATTTTGAGTCACCCCCACTTATATCAGAGAAGACATTTGGCATTTGTTTTTTTAGAGATTGGCTAACTTCACTTAGCATAATCTGCTCTAATGCCATCCATTTCCTTCTTTGTGGGAGAATATAAGTGTTCACAGAAATATACAAGCAGTCTCTCCTCTCCCTCCCTTCCTTCCTGCCATACATTTATCCATCCATCATCCTTGCATCCATTAATCCATCTATCCATTCTTCCTTTCTTTTTCCTACAACCAGATAATTCCTTGAATCTGACTCAGACATAGGCATTGGGAAGGAGGAAGGAGTGCTACACCATTTTCCCGTATCCTTTCTTCTTTTTCTTTTCTCTCTTTTTTTTTTTTTTTTTGGTACTGGGGATTGAATCCAGGGGTGCTTTACCACTGAGCTACATCCCCAGCCCTTTTTATGTTTTGAGACAGAGTCTTTTCTAAGTATCTGAGACTGTTCTAGAACTTGGAATTCTCCTGCCTCAGGCTTCCAAGTCACTAGGATTACAGATGTGCATCACCGTAACTCACTTCTCCTAAAGACTTTTCTCATAGTGTCTTGGTCTTCTCATAGTGTCTTGGTCTCAAGCCACCATTAGGTTATAGTTTAGTGTTTGTGAAGTTTTTTTTTTTCCTTTTCCAAATATGTTTTTAAATACAGAAGAACGATTCATATTTTAATTAGTTTAATTTTGAGGATGATCAAAATTTTTACTTCACTGAGTTTGTACATCAAATGAATCATGATAGGAAGTTCTGTTGCAGTGAAACAGCAGCACAGAACTTCTTTGAAAGGTTTAGCTTTCCACGTAGCAGTTCTAAATATGATTCCTATAAGAAGTGACTATAAAGATGGTGGACTAACATACAGTTCCCCTAAAATTTACCTGTGTGTGACTGGTGGTAGACAAAGGTTAGAAATTTCAAAATAGAATTCATCTAAGTGTATGTGTCCTTTACTATATGTCTTACATCATCCTGTTATACCTAAAATGTTCACTTTTTTATGTCATTCCTTCATTTTTCCAACAGAGGCTATCAAGCATATACTCAGTTTCACTAGGCACACTTCCAGGCTCTGGGGTTACAACACCAAGAGCAAGAAATGTGACAGTGAGGTCTCAAGGGTAAACAGTAAACCATTTTGCAAATCATGTAACTGTTGAGGGTGACAAGTGTTGCAAGGGATATGAAAAGAATACTGTATTAGAAAGTGGTGGGACATTGTGTCTATTCTGAAGTGACACTTGAGTTGGGAACTAAAGGGTGATTTGCTGTCTAAATCTTCATGTTTAGAATACTAAATTTGAAAGTACTATAGAGTACACTTAGACAATAACCACAGATTTTGCACTTGAATTTTATTTTATTTCCAAATGACTTTCTTTTTTTCAACCGGCATTATAAGTAAACTTTGAGATTCAAATCTCTTGTTTTGTCAGCTTCTGAAAACCTGGTGAAAGCTGGAGAACATCATGGGCGGTGGGTACGTGGGAACTCTCTGTAGTATCTTTGACATTTTCTTGCATATTTAAAGTTATTCCAAAATGAAACATTTGAAAGGAAAATTCTGGTGAAAAAAAGCCAAAAGGCATACTATATCAAGAATAGTATTATTTAGATTTGCGAAGATGAAGGAGCCACTGATCCCCAGAAAAGGTTGCTGGAGGGTGGTGGATTCTGAGAATCTATTACGTGAACATGCCCATTCTACCCTTTTGTCCCTTGGCTTGATTTTGGACTAGACAAATTCTGCCTTTTTGAAATGCTTCCCTTTAACTACTTAAATTTCAACTATCTAATGAGACTTACAAATAGAGTTAGTTTGTCTTTTTCCCTTTTTTGAAAATACCCAGCTAAGTTTTTGACAAAGGCACAAAAGCAATTCCATGATAGAAGGGGAAAGAGTTTTCAGCATGGTGCTGGAGAAATTGATCAGCCATAAGCAAAACAATGAGCTTCGACCTAAACTTTCTGTAAAATAAACTAAAAACAGGTTACAGATTTAAATGTAAAAGTATAAAACTTTTAAGAAAATATGGATCTAGGACTAGTCAAAAGTTCTTAGATTTTCTCCTCCTCCTCCTCCTCTTCCTCCTCCTCTTTCTCTTTTTCCTTCTTTATCCTTTTGAGTAGTGGAGTCTTCAGAAAAACAAAGATTGTCAGCAATCACTATGTGTATGTACTGACTGCATGTCCTGGGTATTTTGATTCAGTTTATATTTCAACTATTTTCTTCTCACTTGGTTTCCCATACTCAGAATAAATACACTACTTTATCCCATGAACATGGTTGCCATGTAATTTTGGGTTCTACCAACTTTGAACCTAATGGAGAAGGGAGGTAAATATGTTTTTAGGACTTAAAAATTTTGAACAGAAGTTTTCTCCAGATTTGGTTTCAAAGGCAGAAGGAAAACGAGTGGGACAATCTTCATCATTATTAAATGATACATGATTGTCAGATTTCTCAAAACTAGTCAAATATTGATTGGAAAAAGAAATTTTCTGAAAGGAAAGATTAAAATACTCTCAAATTTTAAAAAAAAATATTCATGAAATAATTATAATGCCAAGAACAAATAGTCACATTTAATGTGTACAACAGATATACTCTGGAATTTAGGGTGGGATTTTGAGAAATAATATGAGAAGAAAATAGATTTTCAAATTCTGTTATTCTGGTGTTGGCCATAATTTCAAAAAAGAAAACATTTTCAGAATTTTTTTCATTGATACAATTATATATTTTGATTATGTACAACATATTGCTTTGAAATTTATACACATTGTGGAATAGCTTAATATATAATGTTTTGGGTTTTTTTTTTTTTTTTGGTCAAAATATTGAAAATCTACTCTCAGTAATTTTCAAGTTTTTTTTCTTTTTTTCATGAATTTTCCTAAAACTCCTGGACTACTTGGGATTTTACCTGTCAGGTGGAATTTAGCAAATCTTTTTCTCATGGGCATTTTAATAAAATTTGCATCATAAATTAACATTTGTTATGATCAAGACAAGTTTCTTAATTTTGTCTTAGTATTTTTGATATGTATGTTTTCAAGAATAAATTTTGTTCTTTCACTTATTAAGGGAGGGAGAGAAATCCAAAGTAGGAAAGAATAGTTAAATTCAAAATCTACTGTATAAAATGACTTGTCAACTGTGGTGCAGATTAATAGGCCTACCTGCCCTGGGAAGCTGTTTGGTAATCTGTAGTCTTTGAAAGCTCTGCCCAGCATTCAAGAATGTATCCTCGTGTTTCATAGTCTAGTCCAAGGCTCAGCAAACTATAGCCCACAGGCCAGACCTGGCTGCTGCCTACGTTGTGAATAAAATTTTATTGCAACATGGCCATGGTTATTTGTTTGTGTTACCTAGGACTGTTTTTTTTTTTTTTTCCACAACAACTGTGTTGAGTAACTGCAAAAGAGGTTGTATGGTTCAAAAGGCCTAAAATATTTTTTGTCTGGTCCTTTGCATAAAAAATTTCAAGGCCCTGATCTCCCTCCCCCCCACTTCGCCCCGCATCTCATCAAACACAGTGACTAGGTTATATCTTGCTTTCTGAACCTGAGAAGTAAGAGATTTTGCAATTGCAGGGATTAGTGGACCATCAAATTCCTATTGATTCACAATAGAAATTTTTGTTTGATTTTCTTCTTTATTCATAAGTGGAGGCACTGTGTTTGTAGTGAAAAAAAAAAAGTGTTTTCCATAAGCTTACTATAGTTTTAAGACATACTTTTGTAGTATAAAATAGGAATATATAAATGTTAAATGCTAAATGCTTTAATTATTAGTTAAAATTCTTCTTCCAATACGTAGCTAATTATTGAGAAAAAAATCTTAGCAATTCCTTTATTGTGGAAGCTTCAGGTCTGTGACTTGGAGTGACCTACATCTAACGTTATAGTCAAGAGGAGGCCAAGTTGGCAGTGCTGTATAGCTGCTGACTGGTGGCCGTGTTGTTAAAACACACTGGCTCAGAGTTTTTGATTCACAATTGTGGATGAGCTCAAGAACTTGCATTTCCAGAAAGTTTACAGGTGATATGTTTGTCCCTAGTCACCTCTAAGAATCTCCATAACAGGCATATAGGTAGGCACTGGCATCACCCAAGCTTGGGGTTTGGTGAAAAGCACCTCTTTTTCATTCCAGTTCAACCTCAGGAGACATTTTAAGTCCTCTTTGAATTCCCTCAGCTTCCACCTCTCATTGTTGTGAGAAGACATCCCTCATGGCCCAGATGTCCTCCCACCACGTTAGTATCTGCTTTCGAGTCCCCCAATTCAGTTGCTATTATCTCCTATTCTTTCTACCCTTGTAAGTATTTTCTTTTAAAAAACAAAAACAAAGTCCTTTACTATTGTTTTCAGTGTACTTCTGTGGAGTTTAGAGTAAAACAGGTTTGATATTTAGCCCATAAGCTTTACCCAGTATTTTGAACTACTTCTTCATTCCCACAAAATGCCACAAGCTAAGTTGAGCACAGAGATGTCTTTTCCATTTTGTATCTTTCTCGATATGCAAGATCACATGCTAAAAAATGAAGGCTCAGGCTGTTTGAAGTTCACTTTTTTTAAATTAAGTGTAACTTAACATAAGACTGATGCTCTATCTGGGCCTTAAATATAATTTGTCAAACTTTTAGGACCCCCATTCTTTTACTTTCTACCAATATCTCAAGTGTTTTTTTTACAATAAAATAATTTTAATTAGTGTGACATTTGATCATTCTCTTATTTTGTATTGATATGTAGGTCTTTTAAATAAGGATATATCACAAAAATCCATTTTTAACAATATAAACCTGTATGTTAGTTTCTGGCTTTTGTTGATTTTTAAAAAATTACACATCTCCCCTCTCAATAATCGGTATGCTTTTGAAAAATTAGCATACCTTTTACCACAGGGGTTTTGAATAAAATAGTAACACGTATCAAACTTAGAACTCTCAGAAACTTTTGTGCCTTGAATGTGCTTATCCAGGAAGCCAATGCTCAAGGATATGTAGGGTGTCTTGAGGCTGTGTCCCCTCACAGAGCTACATGGAGAACAGGCTTAGAAGAGGATGCATAATGGTAGTAAACACTTTGCACACATTATTTCATTTACTTCTCAAAACTCCCCAAAGTAGACTTATTATCCCTGATTGATAGATGAAGAAACTGAAGCACAGAGGGATTAAGTAAATGGCGTGTGGTTTCATAGCTAGGAAATGGAACCGTTAGGATTGGTTTCAAACCCAGACAATCCATAAGAGTTTTTTTTTTTTTTTTTCAGTGTAAAGATAAAAACAAACAAACAAACAAATCACCACAAAATATATGCCATGGTATTTGATAATTGACTCTCAAAAAGAAGGGGAAAAAAAGCTGGGACTGGGGTTGTAACTCAATGGTAGAGCACTTGCCTAGCATATATGAGGCACCACACAAAAATAAATAAATAAAATAAAGTTATTTTTAAAAAGCGCTGATTTGAAGAATTGGCATTGGGTGCATACTTCCAAGGTCAATTTTAAGCTTCCAAGGAAATACCTCTAAAACTGGATATGGGGAAAGATTTACACAGTGGGCTCCTAAGCTTAGATGTATGAGTTCACAAGGATAAAGACCTAGGGCCTGGCAGTTGATCCATGGCTGTTCTTTTTCCCCTACAACAATGAATGAACAATGATTGAAACCAATACTCATGCTTGTTGCCCAACATAAGCAGTATTGTGCATACCCTGATATGTACGTAACAGTCTGTATAACCTTGCTGTTATAGAAGGATGATAATTTTTCAAGATTCTGACCATGAAATATCTGTAATTAGATTAGATGATGGTTAGTAAATCAGGTAGGTGGCAGGTGCCATAATTCTGTGTGGCCAGGCTACTCTATCAGCTGTGCTATGAGGCATTAATGATGTTACCTCTCTTTCCTACTCCTAATGCACGCCTTGGCACCAGGGAGAACAGGGCCTAATAATTCCTCAGGCCCCCAGAGGACCATTAGCTGCCTGGCAGGTCTTTTTTGGGAAATCCAAGAGGTTTTCTCTGGGGAATGTTGAACTTTGTACAGTCTTTCTCTCCAGCTGACTGCTGAAAAAATAGGAAACTCCAATGTGAAAACAATTTGTATTATTTTGGTTATCTTTGGGAAAAGATAGTAAAATTAGAGAACTGAATATCCAATAGACATTCTATGACCTCATTCAGCTATAAATGGATGTTGTGGAGGATTGAAGTCTTTGCTGGAACTGTAAATTCAACAAACATTCTGAGTGGTTCCTGTGACACGGGACATCTGACTACAATGGAAAGTCATGTAGTCCACACCCTCAAGGATCTTGCAGAGTCAAGTCAGATGAACACACTGCACTACACAGTGCCTATTTAAGTATATAAGGCTATGTAAGTATGGAGCTAATGCAGGTTGAGGTGACAGTTCTAATAGGTTAAGAGAAGAGTTCATAAAGAAGACAAAACATGATCATGAAAAAGTAGAAAATTGATACCTACACATTATAAAAGACATTATAGCTGATAATCCAGGAACACTTTTTATTATGGTATATATATAATGTATAATATATAATCATTATAAATTATTAATATAAAATATATAATTATATAATCAATATATTATATCAACATTAATTTATAATATAATAAATTAATATAAATATGTAAATATATGATATGATATAATATAAATATATTATTTATTTATATTATATGTAAATATTTATATTGTTTTATATAAATATTATATATTATATAGTATATAATATAATATAAATATATTATATATTTATATTGTTTTATGTAAATGTTCATATTTTATGTAAATATTATATTATATATGGTATATAACAATATAAATATATAATATATAATATTATATATTATATAATACATACAATATTTACATATTTATATTAATATGATTAATAATAATATAATTATATGAGTAATATATTAATATATATTTTTAAATTACCATTATAAATATTTTTAAGTTTATAATTCTGTGGCATTAAGTGCAATCACATAGTTCCTCACCACCATGCATTTCTAGAATTTCTTCATCTTCTAAAAAAGAACTCTCTATCCATGAAGTACTAACTCTATTTCACTCTCCTCACAGACTCCGGTACCTACCATTCTTCTTTCCCTGTAGATTTGATTACTTTGGGTACCTCATTTAATAGAATCATATGGTATTTATCCTTGTGTCTGTTTTTATTTCACTTGAATATCTTCAAGGTGAATCCATATTATCACATGAGTCACAATTTCCTCTTTCTAAAGCTGAATATGTTTCATTACATGAATGTACCATATTTTCTTTATTTATTCATCTGGTGATGGACACTTGAATTGTTACACAGTTTGGTTAATGTCTACAATGCTGCTATATCTGTTGCAGAGTCTGACTCTAGTCTTTTGCTAGAAGTGAAATTGCTTGATCACATGATAATTCTATTTTTAATATTTTGAGAAACTGCCATATTATTTTTCCTCCATAATAGCTATACCATTTTTTGTTCCTGTACAAGGGTTAGTTCAGGAACATTTTTACTTTAGCCAGGTCATCAGCATAGCTCAGCTCCATGCAGAAATGGTTATTTTGACAGGAATTCCTCCAAAGAACAGGACATGTGGTATTAAAAGACATTGATGCATTAGAAAGAATTTGAGTGCACTTGACATGAATTTATGAATTGTTAAGTTGCAAAATAGAGGTGAAATCTTTTATTTCCTGTTGTTTTCAGAAAGTATTTTTCCCCTGCTGATGATCAGTGTATGTTAGCAGTCCTTGGAAGCCGTATTTCCCAATGTTATTTTTCTTGTTAAAAATATGATTTATGACATTACCCAGTTTCCTTTTGAAATATCTCAGCAAAGGTCAGAAATCAATTGATGAATGAAAAAGTGGCTGACAGATCTTGGGAAATTAGTACTGGTTAAGCTAATTAGTACTGGTTGAGCCTTTTCTGGTGAGTATCAGAATAGCCATGTCAAGTTTGCCCATGGCACATGCTCCATCAAGAGTCAGGTGTCCAGGAAAAAAAGGAAGAAAAGATCTGGTGTCCTGTGATCTCATTATATTAAATACATTATACAGCTTTTGGGCGCGGGAATTTTTTTTAACTGTACTGATAACAATCCTTTTAGAAATAGAAAGTCCCATGACTGTCTTTTTTTAGCTGTTTGATAATCTGATGAGAGCTATTAAATATCTCCCTAGGAAAAATAAAATATGTATCCACCACTTTTCATATTATTCCTGGGGTTTGAGAAATATGTTATCATGAACCCCACATGAGGACTTCTGTAAATTTTTATTCTATGTCATCAGGAAGGTACCATACTATAGGAAATTTGATTTATTTCTTAGTTTATTCTTTCATTTATTGGTAAATCAAGGTTAAAGAGTGATGAAAGAATTTGATGCATGGCTCTGATATCAAGAAGATTAGGAAACCAAACTGAGGATTCTACATAATACATGTGTTAAGATCTACTTTCCTCATCTCTACCTAGTGGATAAATGGATTATCCTATGAATAGATAGAAACTGCTTGCTGAGTGGTAAGAGCCAGTTGTTTATATTGTTGCTTTTTCTTTGTGAAATAGAACTACTATAAGGAGGTGGTGTTCTCATTTTAAAACTCTGACCTCAAGTAAAATTTTGGATGTTATTTTTTATTCATTGATATATTTTTGAAAGGCCATTTGTATTTTGTTAATTATAATACTAGCAGATGTCCAGAGAAGGATTGCCTGGGGAAATTAGAGTAAGAGGTAGTTCAGTTGTTCAGGATGAGGAGGCATTTCTTGTTCTCTTTATGAGAAGAATTTCTTAAAGCCCAAGTTCAGAGAGCAATTTAGTGTATAATGTACAAGAACCAACAACAAAACAAAACAACAACAACAAAAACCCCTAAAATAAGGGGAGAGAACTGGGCCATATTCCTAGAATATAAATTTCATACCAAGTACAAAATTAAAACTAAATTGAAAAGAATATATAATTATTAAATTTAGGGGCATGTGTTCAATTACAGAGTAGTAGATCAGCCAGTAGTAGATCACAGTTTTCAAATAAAGAGATTATCACATCATAATTTTGGAGAAACTTGTGTGTTATTTGAGAATGTCCAATTTAAGCTAATTTTCAGAGACCTCAATATGAAGAGTTAAACATAAATAAATAGAAAAGTGAATTCTTAAATCATTGAAGACATTAAAATGGGTTCAAAAACTAGAGGCAAATCCCAAAAGCTCGGGAAGCTGAGGCAGGAGGATCACAAGTTCAAAGCCAGCCTCAGCAAAAACAAAGCACTAAGCAGCTCAGTGAGATCCTGTCTCTAAATAAAATACAAAATAGGGCTGGGGATGTTGCTAAGTAGTTGAGTGCCCCTGAGTTCAATCCCTGCTACCTCCCCACAAAAAAAGAAAGACAATGTGAACTAAGGGAAGAGAAAACCTTCTTTATACAAGACTTTCACTACACCTGAGGTTAAAAAATGTCTTTGGAAGTATGGATATTCCTCAGAAAACTTGAAATGGAGCCACCATTTGACCCAGCTATCATTTTATACTCAAAGGACTTAAAATCAGCATACTACAGTGACACAGTCACATCAATGTATATAGCAGCTCAATTCACAATAGCCAAACTATGGAACCAACCTAGATGCCCTTCAAGAGATGAATGAATAAAGAAAATGTGGTATATGTACACAATGGAATATTACTTAGCTGTAAAGAAGAATGAAATTATGGCATTTGCAGGTGAATGATAAACTTCTGATAAGTAGAATTGCCCAAATTAAACTCTCCTTGAAAGGTAAATCTTGCTTAAATTACTATCAGTAATGTATTGGCCATTTATGTCTCCTTTGTGAATTGCCAAGACATGTTCTCTATCCACTTCTCTGTTACCATTTTTTAACTCACTAATTCATAAGAATTTATTATATATTGAAAATACTAAGCCTTTGTTATAGATTAATATATTTTTCCAGATTTTTTCTTCATAAATACTGAGTTTAATGCCATGATTAGTTAATTACTTCATGCTCCAGGATGATTAAATATTTACCTAAAAATTTCCAATGCTTTTATGACCCTTATTTAAAAAATTTGTCTGTGGTGATAGAGTTTGATCTGAACTATGAGGTAAGGGATGTAACTTTTTCTCCTAGCTTGATAGCTCATTTTTATTTGTGTGCCCAAAAATATTCTTACTGTTATTTTAAGTCCCTTTTTAATTGTATAGATTAGTTTCTAGAATTTCTGTTTTGTTCCATGGATTTCCATTTTTTTCAGGTAGTACAGTGAACTAATGCAGGTTGTAAATGGTTTGAATATTTGATGAAACAGAATAAGCTTTCTCTCACTTTTCACCATTTTCCTTGTTAGGCTCACATTTACTCTTCCACATAAATTTTATAACAATATCACCAAGTTCTTGAAAATTCCATTATGATTTTGGTAATGGTTCTATTAAATTGCATCAACATGTGGTTAACAAAAGTTTCATAATACTTAATTTAAAATTGAATTCTAATGTAAAATTCATATTTGTAGGATGCCTTCTTCAACCCTTCTTTCCCCCACTTCTGTGTCATTCCCCACCCATTGGAGTTGAAGTTTGCTCACAGAACATGGTTTGGCGTACTGTGACTCACTCACTGATTTGCCTGTGAGCACACATTTGGGTTGTGCTTCTGTGTTGTGCTGGGCAGCAGTGAACCCACCTGTACCTGCATACAGAATGGCTCGTTCACAGACTGCAGCCAGGCAGCTTGTTTTCCTGCCTAGATCCATGACTAATCAGTTAGGAGACTGCCTTCTGGGCTTCTACTCCCCATCATTAAAAAGGGGACTATGAAATTATCACCTGATAGTGATATTGAGATAATTAAACAAACAAATACTTGGACAGCACTGAAAACAGAAGGGAAAGCAACAGGGGTAACAGTTGTGGTGATAGTTGTGTGCTCAGGAGGGATTCTTCATATGGATCCTATCAGAGCCTATAAAAATTCATGATGTTACTTCTAGAAATTTTATGGCTTTATGAATCAAGTCTTTTATCCCCAAAATATTCCTTACTTGACAGGATTGGGTGTTTGGGGTCTGCATTTTCTTTTATTAAATATTCAGTGTGACATTAAGACATATTAGTAAACGATTTTTGTCTATCAGCTTTGTAGCAAGTGGCTTTCCTAAAAGCTATTTTTGTGTGCTGATTTTCATTTGATTCTCTCAGGTGTTTCAGATGGACGTTTTATTACTCATCAAACTGGCACTTTTAGGACACTGTTAACAGGGTAATAACTAGAATCACTCTACTGCGGATCTTAAAAGAAATGGTTTTACTAATGTTTCACACTTGAGTTGAGACTGGATTTATGTGTGTATGTGTTTTTGTGTTTATACAGAAACACTACAAACATAAGGATACATATGCTAGTATTTTCTAGGAGTTTTAAAAATTGTGGAATGGATATTGAATGGATGATATGTTTTTTAAGTCAATGTAATTGTAGAATATTTTGACTTTGACTTATTATTTAGTTTTAGTTATTATTTTATAGATTGTAACATTGATCTCATAGTTTGGTGTCTTCTATTCTATGGTAGTGTACTTTTTATGACCTTATTTGTGTAATTATGTTTCCTTTTTTTCTTCATTGGTCTAGTCAGTACAATTGTTTTGTTAATTCAAAGAGATGCTTCATGGATTTTTCAACTCAACTATTTAAAATTTATTTCTGCTTTCTCTATAATGTCCTTTCTATTTTCATAAGTTATAAATATTAATTTGTTTTTATCTTTTCATGTTTATTAATGCAAATAATTAAGGCCATATTTTTCCTTTCATTATAGCTTTAGTTATACTCTACATGTAAAAGTATATAATAGTCTCATATTGTTTTTTATATTTGGTTGTTTTTATCTGTAGTCTTTAACTTTAGAGTTTTTTGGAGAATTTATTTCATCACACATAGAGAGACAGAGGAGAGAGAAGGAAAGGGACAGAACTGATGTTTTGGGTTTTTACTTTTGTCTATTTTCAAATATTCTGCAATATCAGTTTTATGTTTTCTTTAACCCAATGCATACATAGAAAAATATGTTTTCAAAAACTTCCTAGAATCAATTTTTAATTTATTGAATTCTTCATATAATACCTATAAATTCAGCAATTTTTTTCTTTCTTTCTCTCCTTTCTTGAGAAGGAGAAGGAGGAGGAGGAAGAAACGTTTATTTTGGCTCATGGCTTCAGAAGTTCATGATTCCATAGCTCTAGGCCCAGGGTGAGACAGAACATCGTGATGGAAGGGCATGATGGAGAAAAGTAGCTCAGGACACTGCAAACAGGAAGCAGAGAGGGAGCTCCACTTATCAGAGACAATATATAAACCCTCAAATAATGCCCCCAATAAACTACTTCCTGCAACCACACCCTACTTGCCTATAGTTAACACCCACTTAATCCACATCAATAGATTAATCAACTGATTAGGTTATAACATTTATAATCTAATTATTTCACCCCTGAAAATTTTTATATTGTCTCACATATGAGCTTTTGGGGAGAACCTCATACTTAAAGCATACCATTCCATTCCTGGCCCCCAAAGCTCATGCCCATCTCACAGTGCAAAATACATTTAGTCTGTTTCTGAGAGTCTGCATAGCCTTAACAGTTTCAGCATGGTCCAGAAGTCCAAATCCAAAATCTCTTCTGAGACTTAAGGCAAACTCTTAGCTCTTTTCCCCTGTATAAAGATCAAAAGCAAGTTACATATGTCCAATATATAATTGCATAGGTTATTTCCCTTCCAAAGTGAAGATATAGAGGTATGGAAAGAAAGGATGGGACCAAAGCAAGACAAATCTGCCCAGATTAAGCTGGGCAGACAAGTCTTGAAGTTCCATGTCAAGCATCTAGGGCATGTGACATCATGATGTTCTCTTCAGTGGGTTTCTCTAGCTCTGCCTCACAGCCTTTCTAGTTGCAGCCCACAAAGCCTCCTTCTTGGCTTGTTTCTGCACAATTCCTACAGCTTTCCTTGGCAGGTGTCCCATGTTACTGGCATCGCTTAATTTCAGGGGTCTCAAGTGCAACTTCAGCTTCCTTCTCCTGTCTTCATGCATCACCCTCTAGGGGCAATCCACAGACACACCAACCCTGCTGCACTTTGCCTTGCCTCTGAGGCCTCCCTCTGAAGCCTCCTTAAGCCCCAAGTATCCTGCATTCTTTCGGTACTAGTGCCATGTGGTTGATGCTAAAGTCTGTTACCGTCTGAGGCCAAGCCTCCATGGACCACAGCTGCAGCAGCCTCTGAGTGCCTGGGTGGCTGAGTATGGTGAAACAATTTCCTAGGCCCCCCTGTGTAGGCAGGATGCCCCAGTGGTCTCTTCTCAAAAGATTTTTTTCTTTGATACCTTTGAGCCTGAGGTGGGTGTAGTCTTGCCAATTCCTGAGATGCTCTAAAACCATCTTTCCTATTGTGTCCGAGAAAAGTATTTAGCATCTCTTTTGTGGCTATAATCTCTTTAACAATCACACCTTCCTTAACTCCAGTTTAATTCCTATTTTTCTAGCCAATCTGCAAGTTTCACAAGTCTTTCTTCTCCTGAGTATCACAATAAATTTGGGTAAAAACTACCAGCAATGTCCATGCCAATCCTTGCATGCTGGGATTGAAATTTCCTCCACCAGATTAATTAGTCTATCACCTTTAAATTCAGATTCACAAAAAAATCTCAGGACATGGGCAAAATGTAGATAACTTCTTTGCCAGAATGGCCTCTAGTCTGATTTCCAATAGAGTTCTTCATCTCCTCTGAAACCTCATGAGCCCAGTCTTTACTGACCCCAAACCTATTAGCCTTCTGGTATATTGAGACCAGAATTGCCCACGAAGCTCTGCCAACAACAATATAAAACTTTTCCAGCTTGTATCTCTAAACTTTTCAAAACTCCTTCCCCCACAAACCAACTCCAAAGACTTCTGAATCATTTAGTCAGGTTATTCACAGCAACAACCACACTTTTCAGTATCAAGTAATGTCTTAGTCAGTTTTTCTGTCACTGTGATAAAGCCTGGGGAATAATAACACTTTGCAGCAGAAAAAGTTTGTTTGGGCTCTCCATTTCAAGGTTCAGTCTAAGATTGGCCAATTCCATAGCTCTGAACCTGAGGTATGCTTTCATGGCAGAAGCGGGTAAGGGAAGAAAGAAGCTCAGGTCATGGCAAATATGAAGCAGAGAGGTTTTTCTTTAAAACTTTATTATTTTATTTTATGTTTTGCAGAAATGGGGATGGAACTCAGGGCCTTGTCCTTGCTAGGTTACAACCTCAGCTAGAGTCTCGCTTATTTTGAGTTGCTTTTTACTAATTTTGTCTGCGAACAAATGATCCTTTTAATTTCCAGATTGAATTCTTGTGATCAGGAATATTGGAATTTATTTCTTTTTCTTTTTTTAGTTATTATTCAGTGTTATTCTTATCTATTTTTTGTTCATCCTTATTTTCTTGCCCTTTTTGCTACTTGCAAGATGATTTCCTCAGTTTTGTCTTTTTTATCACCAACTATTTTTTCTGCAGAATCATCCTGTGCTTCATTAGTGTCTTTTTAGTTAGTGAACTTAAATTCTGATGTCATTATTTGTTTCCTTAGTTTCTTATCTAGGCCAGTTCCCATTGCATCTGAACCTGTCTTATCTCCTAATCAAAGATTCCATTTTAAGGGACAGCAGGAGAATGTAAAGCACTCTAAAGCTACCTCCCTCTTTCACTTAGGATCAACACTCCAAGTAAGCCTTCTGTCTTTTGCACATAAGAATTTTCTGTCCCCCTTTGGGGGAATAACTTTTCATAGATATTTAACGTGTGATGGGGAAGAGGTAGTTTTTTTCTTTATGTGAAATCTGCTTTTTGCCCAAAGATGATTTGTCCCAACTATACTTGGTTAGCATTCAAATTGTCCTCTTTAAATTCACCCTGGAGAAAGAACTGGGTGATGAAGGAAATAGTTTCTCTTACTCACTTAGTAAGGGTCTAAGAAGAGGGGGGAGGGAGTAGAGTCTTGGTCAGCAAGAATAATCAGGGAACTTGAATCTTTGTGTACTTTTTCCCTCCTTAGTTTTAGAAATGACTGATTATATCTGAGGTCAGCTTTGGGAGGGAAGACTTTGTATTTTGGGGATACATTGGGACATGTCCATGATGTTTTTAAGAAGCTATGACTAAAGAAAACAGTAAAGAGAAAAACTGGGCTATGTACTTGCTCTGAGAAAGCTCTTGCCACAGGGCAGTGTTTTCCCAGTGCCTCTTGCCTTCCTCCTCTCCAGTTTGGGAGACAAGAGTAGAACTCTCTGGCTTATCTTCTTAAAATTTACCCTTTTAATTTTAATTTTTTCTCACCTGTGAGTTAATGATCATAGATATGAAAGATTCCCATACCCTTCATTTTAGAATTAATAAAATTCATTGCTCTTGTGATCTTGATGGAAAACAATTTTTTTTTTACTCTGCAGTACAAGAATGATATTTACACTGATGTCATCAATTGATAGGAATGCCCTGCCTCAGGTGGCTTGAATCTAAGATCTTCTCATGTTGTTCCTTCAAATTCTCTATAAATAGTTATTCATTCAAAGACTGGAAAAAGACAAACTATCAAAAACTCAATACTAACATAGCCTCTAATGTTAAAACTGTAGACAGCTAGACCCTAACTTTACAAAGGCTCTATCTCAAACTGAGAAAAACCTAGCCAAGTTTTGATTATGGCAAACCTTAGCTTCCCTTAAAGCAAAGGAACCTGCCTTAAAAAAAATGTTTTACAATTTTTTCAGGTGGTGATTTTCATATAGTATTGTTCTTACACTTTCAGATTCCAGGTGACCATGAGAGAAAGTGGTAGCAGCTCCTCTCCATTGCATCTAGCATCTGGAATCCAAATGTGGTTTTCAAAGACCCCTATGAAGTCACCAAATTAGAGAGAAGACTGGGATCTACAAAAATCTCAGTTTACTCTTGACTCTACCACTTACAGACATGCTAGAACCTCAATCATGATTTATAGAAACAAATAGAACTTTAAGAGGAAGATTATATATTTCAAATTACTGGCAAATATTATAGTCAGTAAAGCCATAAGAAAAGTCAGTATGCTGTCCAGGTAGATTATACATTATAAAGTGAAATAATAAAGCAAATTATAAAGTGACAATTAGAAAAACTTCTCTCAAATTAGAAATATTTTTAAAACTCACCCTGATCATGACTAGAGAGACATATAATACAAAATGATACAAAGTCTGAACATGAAAGGATAAAATGTCATCAGTCACTTGCAAACAAAAAAGGGAGCAAATGATACCAAATAAAGCAAAGAAGGGCCATTGTTATAATGATCAAAGTGAATATTAGCTTTTATGAACTCTTCTGTGGTAAATCTCATTGTTTCAAAATATACTGAATACAACTTAAAATGTTCCAATCAAAGAATGGCTAAATATCTTGTGCTATGTTTGTTTAGTGGCCTGATCTGTAGTGGTTAAGAAAGATATTTATATTTCCTTGCTATAAGAAAAAGCCAACAGTGATATATTATTGATTGAAAAATCATATTGCAGATATGTATCTATATTATTCTCCTCCTTCTGTTAAATAGAACCAAAATGATAATAAAGGTTATCTGTGGGTGATGGAACTAGAGTCAATTCAAATATTTTCATCTTTTCCTGTGAAAAGATAGTATATAATATCTTTTTATAAGATATTATATACTATTATGCCCAAATACCCACAGCCTCTCCCACTGAGAGGGCTAATTTCATGCCTTATTGACCTAAGGTGGAGGTGACATGTTCTACCTACAAGTAAAAGCTTTAAAAAACTGTCCCGTGGTTCTGCCGTGGCTCTTGTCCTTTGCTCTTGAGGGGTCTGCTCCACATGCCTGGGATAAAAAGGACCCTGAATAGGTCTGCAGCTGACCTAAAGGACAAGTAAATTGGCAGAAAATAAGCCTTTTTTGTAAGCCCCTGAGGGTTGGGGCTTCTTTTAAGACCACATCACAACTTAGCCCAGGCTACAGAGTCCACAGTTTCAAGTGTTTTAGAAGTTTGTCCTACCATTTTTTGCTCTCATTAGGTACCTGAGTCATAAATCTGAGTTTTATGTCACTCAATGTAAATGCAAATGTTACAACACATAGAAGACTTGTGGTGTTCCCACTGATATGAAGGAAGAATGATACAGAAAAATTAGGTGTTTGACTCTTGTCGCTGTTATTTTCAGCCACAATTCTTTCTGAGTATAGTAATTATGTCGGTGTTGACTTTAAAGTGTAGGGTCTTGAGTTTAGAAGATTGGTTAGGCACGTTGTAAAAATGTACTTCAACACAGATGAAATAAGTATTTTTTAATGTTATAGAATTCCTTCACTCTAGGAATAAGGAATGAGGAGATGAAAACTTCTAACAGATTTAGGCTTACTTTATAATGCATTTTGAAATAGAGTAGGTGATCAAACACTTGATTGATAATTGGATGGAGTGATCTTTAAAGATCATTCAAATTTATATTAGCTGCTTCTTCTTCTTCTCCTTCTTTTTAATCTTAGGTTCTTAGAACAATTTTTGTTTTTTGTTTTTTTTTTAAAAAAAGACCCAAAATTAATAGAAACAATGGTAACCTTAAAACCAAATCTTAGAGTTAAATTCATTTACTTATTTTTTCTTTCTTCATTTTGACAATATTCAACATATTCATAATTGTAATTAGACAAAAATGTTGCCCTTTCATCATAAACAAGTTACCCTGAAAATGTCATGTTAAATTAAAACAGAAATCATGGTGTTAGCACTGGTATTAATGAGGCAAGTGCAGTTGGATGCAGTTTTAAAAAAAAAAAAAAAAAAAAAGTTCAGCAGAGGAAATGTAGCTCAGATTGAATTTACTTGCAAGTGGATAAGAGTTTAATGAGTTGGGTTGTTTCAGCCTCATCCCTTGGGGGCACTTGAACACATCACAAAACCACTGTAGTTTTGGCTCAAGTGTCAACATCTACTTATAAAATGTCTTGGACCATAAAGCCAAGTACTTCAAATCAAGGATCTGGTCATGTCTTGCTTTCCGTTTCTTGGCACCAGATCTAGGTTCCAGAAACTTTACTCACATTCATTAGACTGCCTTCATAAAACAAAGAGATTAGATGATCATCTATCAAGTGTTGGCCTATTTCTGCTTTTTACTCACACAAGATGAAGTTTCTTCTCTAGCCAAAAGAGCTCTGTAGCTCCTTACATTTCTACGGGTCCAAAGGCTAATTTTGTTTAAGAGAGAGTCTCCAATTTGGAGACTTATTTTTCCTGTGTTGACAGTGAATTAAAGAGGTAAAAAAAGATTACAAGTTTTAGTTATTAGAATGCCCAGTTTTCCCAGTTTATAAAAATTCCCTCTTAATTATTGGGATTGTTTTTTTAATTATTCTCTAAAACCAGGTAATCATTAAAACCCTGATTAACACATTCAAGATCACATAATCCATTAACATAATGTTTCACATTTTAAAAATCTGAAACTATAGACCTGTATGAAATTAAATTTATTTGTACATGAATAATGTGCATGTTTACACATAAATCACTGGATATATTTGTATCATGAACATGATCTATTAAACATTTATGTCTCCAGCCTAGATTTCTCTGAACTGTAGACCTATTTTCCAGGTATTCATCTCCCCCTTCGTGATGTCTCAAACTTAGCATGCCTGAAAGCATACTCTTGGCCTTCCTGTCAATCCTATATTTCTTTTGACTACTTCTTGCTTAGGATATCAGTAATGTGACAGTCATTGAACCCTCCCTTTCCCCTCTGCCCTATCAGTCATAGTGTGAAGGACTCGGTATTGGGTTTCCTTCATCTACTCTAATCCATAATCTCTTGGTTTGAGACTTCAATTTCATTTTCCTTATGGTTGCCAAAGTAACCTTTTACTAACATAAATCTGGATATGCCATACCCCTTATGCTGCTTATGTTTATGGTACTTAAAATGCTGATGTTGGGACTAGGGTTGTAGCTCAGTGATAGCTCACTTGCCTCAGATGTCTGAGGCACTGGGTTCAATCCTCAGCACCACATAAAAATAAATAAATAAAATAAAGTTATTGTGTCCATCTACAACTAAAAAAATATATATATTTTTAAAAATGCTGATATTTTTGTCCATTGGCATTGCAATAACAGAATAACCATAACTGGGTAATTTATAAAGAACACAGATTTCTTTTTCACTGCCCCAGAGGCTGGAAAGTCTAAGAATAAGGTACTGGCAGATTAGGACCCAGTCTCTCTGCTTCCAAGATGGCACCTTGAACATTGTATCCTCTGGAAGGGAAAATGCCATGTCCTCACAATAGAAGAGCTAAATAAATAAATAAAAGGACCCATTCCCACAAACCCTTTTCATAGTGCCATTAAATCCATTCATGACAACAGAGTCCTCATGGCCTGAATACCTCCTTTTAGGTACCACCTTTCAGTACTGTTGCCTTGGGGATTAGGTTCAACACAGGCACTTTGGGGGACACACTCAGATCATAACAGCCACCAAGGCCTCCAGGGCCCTGCAGGACTGACCTTTGCCTGTCATTGACCATCACATCACCATCATATCAGTGTGCTGTAACCACACTGGCAACCACTCATTGAAATGAACACTTTTATCCTCCACCTTAAAATCCTATTTCCTATTGTGTCAAAGTTCTTCCTCTTACTAATACAGAATATTTTTACTAATTGTAGTGATTTAAATTTATTTTTTAAAATTACTTAATGAAACTTTGTTGTGCTTTCAGGTGGTTTGGACAACCTTAGTATTTTCCTGCTGTCTCCTAGTCAGCCGTGCTTCGTGAAATGGAATGAAGCTGAAAAATCACCTGCTTTTTTGTGAATCTGAAGGAAGATTGGGATGATCTCAAGTAACTAGACTCTTAACTGCAACGATGAGTTCAGACGAGAAGGGTGTGTCACCTGCTCATAAAACATCCACTCCAACCCATAGAAGTGCCTCCTCTTCAACATCCTCCCAGAGGGACAGTAGGCAGGTAAGAGAAGACTAGAAAGTACATTTTGTTGTTTTATACAAGTATACTATCCTTAGGATTGGATAGGATTGCTGATTAATTCCAAATTTTTTGTGAAGTCTTTCATTCCACAAGAAACTCATTGTTTTCTATGAATACATCTGATGATGTCATGAAGCTCCTTTTCTTGCTTTTTATCATTTGAGACCTTTTTTTTTTAGAATGCAGACTACAGAGCCCCTAGGAGGCCCTCTGTTGTCTTCTTGTTGTCTATACCTTCACAGAGATCTTGCTATTTGCTCTCTTTCTTCATTCTTGAAGGTGGAAGAGGCTCTATGAACCCACAGAGGACCTCTTTCTCTAAAGCTCTCACTGTCTGCCAAGTTCTAACCCCTGTTTGGTATTCTGTGGAATCTGGTAGATTCAGGAATTTGGTTACAAATGAAATTATAATATCAGTCAATGAGAATGCAACAATTTTTAAAGACAACAGAGAAAGTAAACTGTCCTTGCTTGATTATGGTAGAAAACATCCTTTGTCCCATTTGAGGCAATTACTTAAGTTATTTTTATTTACAGAGTCATTTCATTACTATTTTCATGACTTCTCTGCTGCCAGGGTTTTATGGGGATTGATCATATGAATTCTGTTCATTGTCACAACAGTGTTGTTTTAGCTGGCACAGATCCGAGAATAAATATTTTCCATTATTGTCTTGTGAGAGTATTTTGTTGTGTAACTAGAAATTCAAGTTAACATTTTATGAAAACTTTCCATCAGGACAACTTTCAGTTAGTGAATATCCTTGCAGAATCTCTAATCCCCACCCCAATTTACATGTTCAAAGCATATTTTCTAGAAGTGTCTGTATCAGTTACTAATAGTCCGTTGTATATGTGGATTTTGTATAACCAGTTCAGATGTGAATTCATTCCTCTAGATAGTGGGAATGCATGCTGGGGGTGCTGTTAAAGTAGCTGTCAGTCTCAAACTCTCCCAGCACTCCTCCTTCCATGTCTAGCAAGAAGTTCCAGGAGAAACTGTAAGCATTGGAGATTCTTTATATATTTCAGAAGTGCTAAGGCAGCTATTTCTACTACAGAGTCTTGGGGCATTCATAACAGTGGTGTCTTTTATTGCTGAGCTCAGAGGACATCTGTATTCTGTTACTTAGAAGCAATTGTACCATTAACTGAAACTGTGATTACACATGGTTATATTAGTTATTAAATTGCATTTGTAGAGTCAAAGAAAGTTAGAGTATCATGAATTGAAAACACTTGTATATTAAATAGCCTCTGCATATTAAGACGCTTTCTAGGTTTGAAAATTCAGTCGACCCTTCACCCTGTTCTTTCTTGTTATGCCTTCTCCATTTTTCCCTTGTCCTGGTCATATACATTGAGAGGCTCTTTAAGCAGCATGATCTTCCTGGCCACAGGAAGAAAATAATTGATGCAGCTCACCCTGGAGACCTTGTAAATGGAAAAGAATGATGGCTGCTGTTGTTGATCTGCCTGTTGCACCTGCTCCAAGGTCACCACACAAAACAGGAGGAAGAACCAAGACTTTGGTCTGCCAAAGGGAGCAC
This sequence comes from Callospermophilus lateralis, assembly GCF_048772815.1. Classification (NCBI taxonomy): domain Eukaryota; kingdom Metazoa; phylum Chordata; class Mammalia; order Rodentia; family Sciuridae; genus Callospermophilus; species Callospermophilus lateralis. The sequence continues at coordinate 53,400,624 of NC_135313.1, read as the reverse complement.
AAACATGGAATGTGTGACTCCTGAGTGCTTGTGAGTGGAAAGTTTGAGGATGGGATGGGAAATAAAGTAGCCCCTAATTTATTATCCTAAATTTAGACAAGAGACAATGTGCAAATAGTTGTTTTTGTTTTTTTTTAAGGAGAAAATTTACTTTCTTTCCTGTTTATCTCAGCAGTTGGAAACTCTCTCAAATACTTTCTCTTCTGGTTCCTTCCTGACTCCTGTTTTGTATCTGCCCATTTTCCCCAAGGAGGAGAATAATAAGAATAATTACAGTTCTGTTTTTCTTTCTCTACCTCAATCACTACCTAAAACTCAGAATGAACGTACTGAGCTCCAGGTGATCCTGTATGTGCTGTGGATCAATGCCGTATCTTTCTCCTTTGCTTCTCCCATTGATCATTTCTTCCTCTATAATATCACCATTTCCTTGTGTTCCCACTGTCAGCTCCTGAGCCCCTGATTCATCACGCCTTCCCAGGGTCTGCGAGCATTCTTGCCTCACCATCCCCCTCTTGATCTTATCATTTCACATTTCCTGAATATGGCAGGTTCATGTTCAAATATATAATTATTTATACAGTTACCTATACAAGTATCCCATGACCACCGTGATCTGGTCCAGTCTTATATCCCATTTTCCCCCTAACCGGCACAATTTTGTCTGCTCATGGTTCTTGAGCCTGTCCCATCTCCATCTCTGCCATGTCCTTCCTTCATGGAATTCCCACTGCCCTTCTGGCTGCTTGATGCCTCCCTCTGCATCAAGGACCAGCTCATGTGATACTTCCACTTGCCACTCAAACTCACATTACCTTCTCCCTTTTCTGAACTTCCATAGAACTTTTTCACGACATTTGACATTTTTGTATTGTTTACACATCTTTTTATGTATTGATCTCCTCAATTGTTTGGGAGCTCTTTTTTACAGCTTATGTACTCTTATTCTTCAGAGACAAGCTTTTTTTGCACCTCAATCTCTGTGTGTGTGTGTGTGTGTGTGTGTCTGTGTGTCTGTGTGTCTGTGTGTGTGTGGGGGGGGGGGTGCTGGGGATTGAATCCAGAGCTTTGTATGTGCTAGGCATGTGCTCTACCACTGAGCTGTATCCCCAGCCCTGCACCTCAAATGTTTTAATATACCCTGGAGGATATTTTTAAAGACCTGCAACAATGTTAGCCTTGTCTTTTTATTGCAAAATTTCCATTCCAGGTTTATTTGTCCTCTCTTCTTCCTTCCTCATGGATAAATAAAACAAAGAACATCTGTGCACAGTAGTGGTTGGCTATCCTTCCTGCCGCTAAGTTACTTAACACAGCAGAGGAAAAAGGGAGAGAAGTTGGGACATGAAGTGACTCAGTGCCCCTGTGATTTCACAAAATGTTTCTTCACCAGTGATAGGGTCAAGACTCCACTTAGCATTTAACAAGCTAGAAGACATCAGTAATTGTTCCACTTAAGGTTTACTCAAATCTAAACATAGATGTTAGGACATCTAACAAAATTGTGTGTGTGTGTGATCAAATGACTTACAAGCCACAATAAATATATACACCATGAAATCTTCAAAGAGGTTATGAAGGAGCTGATTAGACCTCTAGTACTTACCCTTAAGCCAGCATTCCCCAAAGTCATTACCAAGTCACATCCCTTCAGAGGTATGAAGAGTTCTCCTGTCAAGTAGATTGAAAAATGCTAAACAAAATCTCTTTTGTAATGTGCATTAAAAAATTAAGGACAATGATAAGTGCTGAAGTAAGACCTTTCTTTAATTGAACTCTTATAGAATTTAGTAGATTATGAAACCTTTTTTTTTCCCCTCTAAGATTTGGTTGTTAAAAACCCAGATTTTTCTTGCTACTAAAAACTAAAATAAATAGCAGAAAGATCAGTAGAGTGGATGGAAGGACATGGGGAGGGGGGAGGAGAGGGCAAGAGGAAGTACTGGGGACTGAATTAGAGCAAATTACATTTTATACTTTTATAATTATGTCAAAATGAATCCTAATGTTTATATAACTAAAAAGAACCAATAAAAAAAATTGAAAGAACCTAAGGGCCTGCAGCCCATATCCTTAATGGGCAGTACAAGACTGGGCTGCATCAGTAGTGGCTTCTGGTTTAGAGGGGGCATTTACTTTCTGATACGCCACAGTCCTCACCTGTCCTTATTGATTTCAATGCTTATTTATGTTGACTACCTGGGTCCATAAAACATTTGGACTTGTGAACCCTGATCCTGGATGTCAGTAGATCCATCATGGTAATATTTAACTTATCCAGGGAAATCTCCGCTTGGGTGTTAAGAAGGCATCTCACACTTAATGTGTCTAAGATTGAACTCTTAGTTTTCCTCTCCTGTCTGCTCCTTTCCAAATTTCACTCTCAATAAATGATAACTGTTCTTTCAGTTGGTGTGCCCCCAAGCCCAGGAATCATCCTTAGTTTATGTATTTCATAGTCTGCTTCCAAACCACCAGCAAATCATATAGATTTTATCTTCAAGATATACCCAGATTCTTACTGCTCCATACCACCTCCTCCCCTACCACCCTGCTCTGAGCCACCATCATTTTTCACCTGTACTATTGCTGTAGTTTTCTACCTGGTCTCCCTGCTTCTACCCTTGCCCAACATACAGATCATTCTTTATGGAGCAGAGTATTCCCTTCAAAATGTTAAGTCAGATCAAACTACTTCTCTGTACAAAGCCTCCAGTGACTACCCATCTGTCTCCAAATAATAACTGAATTGTTGGCTGCTGTCATTTATAACCTGGTTCTGCCTAACTCTGATTCTCATCTCCTCCCATGTTCCCATTCAGTTGGCTCTCTCCAATATGCTTCTCAGATATGCCAAACATGTTCCCACCTCAGGGTCTTTGCATTTTTGCTCCCCTCTCCTAGCTAGGTTTTCCTCCAGCCATCCCTGGCTTGCCCATACACTTAAGCAAGTTTTCAAATGTACTCTCTTTGGGTAACCTGCCCTGCTCTCCCTAAATGTTCTCATCACTCACTATCTACTTTGCTGAGTTTATTTTACTCAAAGCACTAATCACCACTGGTATGGTATATCTCTGGTTATATATTTCTTTCTCTGTTTATGTCTGTATCCACTTCCTCTATTCCCTGTCTTGAGAATGTAAGTAAGTTCCACGAAAACAAGGTTTTCTTTATTCAATAATGTATCCCTAGCCCCTTGTACTCATGCTGTGTGTATGGTGAGCCATGCATATGGTCAGCTCAATATAAATTTGAATAAGTGAATGAAGAGTTGGCATGGAGGGGAGATTATAAACCAGGCTCCAGATGCCTGGATAGCTGTGGAGGAATTATCATGCAATCAAGAGATGACAGCAAGAAGGGAAAGTGGTAGAGTGCCGGGTTTCTGTTCTCGCGACTAAAAGGCTCAGGGGTCACTCTAGTTAAACTGGGCTAACTGGTCTGCATGAAATAACCACACAAGAGACACAAATACCTTTTTCTTTGGGGTTGCTGTGATGGTTCTTCTGACCTTAAGGGTCTGCAGAAAGAGAGAGAGAGAGCATGCGCTGACCCCTTTTATTGAGGAGAAGCTATTCAAATGAGGCAAGGGGTCAGGTTTCAGGGGGCTGAGTCTATCTTCATGATGTCCACTGTCAGCAGATTGACTGACACCTGGGTAGGCCACACCCAAGGGCACAGTAAGAGGAGGGGACACACACAAGGCACTTCCATGGAAGATTTTATCCTAAACAGGGCAAGGGGTTATATTACAAAGGAACAGGTGAGCATAGCTTCACCCATGGGGCTGTAGCAAGGCACACCCATTTCTGTGACTGAGCGCCTCAGCACCCAGCTGGGGAGTGCAACTCAGTCACCCATAAGGTTGACCTCCCACCGTAGAGCAGAGAGTTCCAAGTCTCACAGTGCTGGATTGGGGGAGTAGAAGGATTATCCCCAGGTCACAGAAGGGAGCTGATAGCTCAGACCCTTCCACCTGCCTGACAGTGTGTGTGGGTGGGGGGTGGGGGGACAAATGACTGAGGTGTGTGAAGGAAATGGTGTCAGACAAAAGCAAAGATTTGGGAGCATTCTGCACATATGTGAAGAATATTGGTAAGAGTGGGAGGTAATCTATTTTTAAAACTGGGGTTATTGTTGCCTAGTCAATCATGGTACTTATTTTATGGTAATGGTTTATAATAGGGTCATTATGTTTGTGACCCCTTGACTGCATTTTGTTTTTATGATTATTTTTATACTTTCATATTTTGGAGAATTTTTTTAGAAATATAATGCCTGAGATCACCTTGTGAAGACAGTTTCAGGAGTTCTGAGTTCAGGTCCAAAAATTTGCATTTTGAAAAACAAGACTTGCATTTGAAGCAATTATTATTTTTTTGTATTATTATTGAGACATACCAGAAAATCAGATGCAGTGGCACTATGAATGTAGGGATTGGAATGCATAATTTCTAGATGATGGCGCCTACTCTGAGTGCATTATCACAGTGCCACCAGTTTAGGTTTTATAAATCCTTGAGTCAGTCTTTTTGTTGCATAAATCAAAAGAGAAATGCCAGCCATTCTTTATAATTATTTAGAGTTTGCTGAAGCTCAGAGATCATAAAATAAAGTATCTTTTAAGGAAAAAATTATAAATTAGAGACTGATGATTAATCTTCTTGCCAGTTTTAAATCCAGTATCATGATCAGTCCTTAACAATTACAGAAGATTTTGAGTAAGTGGGTATCCAAAATTTTTCCTGTATCTGATCAAGAGCAACTCATTTCAAAACCAACAGGGGCCTATTCAGTTAATGCCCACTGATAGCATGTGAAGGCCATCCCAAGAAGGGATTCCATGGGACTGTGGGCTGGCATAACCTGACTGGTAACAGGATCACCTGGTCTGATAACAGCAGCATCTTCTGTACATGCCACTTGCATTATAAGAGAAACAGTGCCTAGAAAACCAGAGAGTAAAAAATGTTCCTTGTTACCATCTATACTTTATGAACAAGATTTTCATGACAAGTTTTTATGACAAACAGTTTAAATATATCTCTCAGCATATCTGTGAACTGAGTGGGATGATGCCCCCGGAGCATCATCTTCAAATAGCTTTGTTAAATGAAATTACCAAATTGCTGCTCTGAAACAGGGTCTCTCTCTGCTGAATCTGAAACTTCTTTCCATCTTTGCATTGTGTGAAATATAATGTTCTCTCAAATTAAAAACAGGTTCTAATTTTTAGAGAAAAAAATTCAAGCATCTTTGATTTGATACCTAACCTCCAATTTAAATCACCTCCAATCTTATTGGTGAGGAGCAATAGAACTTAAATTCTTCATACTATATAGAATTCCAGTGGACCTGCATGTTTGCAGGTTGACCCTGAACCCAGCTGTCATAAAAATACTGACCTGATCTGAAAATCTAAATCTTTTGGTTCCAAGTATTTTTAAGTTCTTGAGTTGCTTCTGATTTCAGTTTAATCTTTTTGAGATCCTATCTATTCCATGGAACTAACTTTTTAGGACTTGGAATCAATGTCAATAGGAAAATAACAATTGATGGCAAAATTTCACACTGTGAAATTTTGTGATTTAGATACATTTTTCAAACTGGGTATTCTGAGAAGTCTAAATATTAAATGGCAATGTTCATGAACAAGCTGATAGTACAATACCAGCAACATCTAATATTTCATTAACACTCACTATGAAAAGTTGGCACTACCTGCACCTTTTTCAGAGAACTAAACTATAGCCAAAAGAGGTGAGATATCTTTTTTTTTTTTTTTTTTTTTTTTTTTTTTGAGGTAGAATATCTTGACCACAGCTACTGAGCAGTGAAGATAGGATTTGTTCCCTGGAGCCCTGTTTTTGGAGCTCCTATTCTTGGGCTTTCCATTGGTTGATCTGTTGTAAACCTAGTCAAGTTTGATGTCCAAGGGAGAGCCTTCTGTGTACTTGTAAGTGAACTTCATAAGTCAGCATTTGTCAATCACTTATGAATTATGTTTGCCTCCTCATTTTTCCCATAGCAGTGACAGTGATTTTTCACAAGCTCATTGACCTGGGAAACTACAAACCAAATGGCATGTAGACCAAAATGTTTATAATTATCATGGAGTACTGGTAACATATGTGAATTTTATGTTACCTGTGCTTTTCTGAATTTTCTGTGTTTTTATTACATGTATTGCTTTTGGAATGAGAAGTGTTGATCATTTGTTTACTGAAAACTTCTATAACCCTTTTTAATTAAAGGCAATGAGCACCCCACAGCTTTCTTTGTTTTCCTTATCATTTGAGGATCCCTGTCGCTTGGTGTTTACAGTATGTGTTCAGTGTATGTCGAATGTGCTGAAATTGAGACCACTGGAAAGAAATTTGCCACCTGGCACTAAGATGCTCATTGCATCATTCTGGCATGAGAATCTATTCATTGTTTTCCCTGGTGTGCTAGACAGAGTCTTTTGGCTCTCTAGGCCTGCCTGTATCAGTTCTTCACCTTGTACTAGGTTAGTTTGGAGGAGCATTTTCATAGGAACAAATCTGTTTCTTGGATTCAAGATTAATAGTGCCTATTAGATTCTCAGGCATAATACCAAGTGGATGGAACCCACAGTATAATCTGATAATGAACCCCAGAGGGTCTCTCATTCTGTAGGTTGTTGATGAGGCCTGAGAATCTTCATTACAGAAGTGCCCAGGAGACCGTTATTCACTGGGGTTTGGAAATATTGCTTTTACAGAATACATTTGTAGGTGTTTCATTAGGACTATAAAAACATTATAGGACCAAAAGTCTATAAAACTACTTTTTTAAAAATTTTATTTTTAACTGAAACAAATAGAAAATTTTACTTTCCTCCTAGACTGTGAAATATTCTCATACAGCTAAAGGGAAACTTCTTAGAATATTGTGTATTTCATATGTCAAGTGCCAGACTTCTTTACCTCAAATCCAAATAAAGATCTAATTTTGTAAAATTTATTATAACCAGCATTGGTGTGGTTTCAGGGAAATGAGCAGTTCATGTGCAACTGCTAAGCATTTTAATTGATTTTGCTTTTTTGAAGGGAGATTTAGCAATATGTGTCTAAAGTCTTTAATAAAGTAATATCATACATCAAACAAGTAAATCAGCCTCTAAAAATTATATTCTAGAACATAATTAAAGACACATGTAAATATTTTTGTGTAGAAATTTTTTATCCAAGGAGTTTTATAGTAGTAAAAAATTAGAAGTTGTCTAATGTTCAACAGAGATGTTTAAATAACCTCTGTCATAACTGTGCAGTGAAATATTGCATAGCTGCTATAAGTGTTTTTGAAGGTTATTTAATGCTGTGGGGAAAATTATATATTGTTAATTTTTTTAAAGTTTATTAAATTGAAAAATAGTATAATTCCAATTTTATTTTTAAGAATTGAGTTTGGGGTTGGGGTTGTGGCTCAGTGGTAGAGTGCTTGCCTAGTATGCATAAGGCACTGGGTTCGATCCTCAGCACCACATAAATATAAAATAAAGATATTGTGTCAACCTAAAACTAAAAAATAAATATTTTTTGAAAGAATTGAGTATTTATATGTGTTCAAAAAAAGATGAAAGAAAATATAAGGTCTTCTTTTTTACTGTTTCCCCCCCCACCATTTCTGCAGTGAATATGTACATGGGACTTTTAAGGTTGTAATTTAATTGTGTGTGTGTGTGTGTCTTTGAAACAATATTTGAAGTAGAATAAATAAAGTGAAAAGCCCTAACTTCACAAGTATAAGGTAAAAAGTTAACTGAATATGAAGTACATGCCACACAAGACCTTGGCACAAATTTCTAAAACCCCTTTCAGGTGCTGAGGCATCGACTGGGCCACCTTTGTACTCTTTACAACTTGCATCTAATCTCATGGTCATTGAATCATGCCTGAGCAGGAACTTAGACACCATAGATATTACAGCAAATATGTATTCATTCTGTCGTTTGTCAAATATTTATGAGTACATAAGACATACCATACATGTACATGCTCTGAGTTTGCAAGGGGGTTAAAATAGTCTGATTCTGCCTCAAATGTACATACATAAAGGTTAACAGATTTTTCTTGCTTATATTGTTAGCAAAATGTTGTGAATGATTATTATGCTGAAAATCTTTTTGTATTCTGGGTAATTGTGAAATTCTTGTGGAAAATCACAAATTATATTTAATATTCTTTTCAACTCACAGGGACTGTTCTCCAGCCTTTTAAATTAACTCTATGTGTTCTATAGCCTTTGCTCCTGAAAGGGACTAATATTTGTGCACATTATTTGCTATTGTAATTTGTGTTGCTCTGGTTTCCAGTGGTTGTGTTTGCTATCAGGTTTTTAAAATATAGTGTGAGGAATGAGTTTACCAGTTAGTTCTGGTTCTGGTTCTGCCTAAAAATGGGAATTAAAAAGATATTTATTTCTACTCCTTCATATTCAAGATCTCTGCATTATTTCACAGCTATTGATGGAGCCCTTAATGAATTCAGATGGTATTTTTTATAAGGAAAGTTTTCCAAAAAGAGACCAATAAATGTGGAGCTATAGACGTTGGTTTGTTATAACCTTCCCATTTCTGTGCAAGAAGAATCAAGACTGTGATTACTTTGTTTTTTCCCTTCAGTTTTTCCCAGGTGTGCTATGTAGACTTTCTCTATCTAATAATTCTATAATTTTCTACTTTAATTTTAGCAGAGCTTATATGGAAGCTTACAGTTATTGCTCTTCTGCTATCTTTTAGGGAAGGCAAGATTATTGTTATAGAGTGAATAGTTGGATTACTACCTTTCTAGCCATAGCCTTTTAGGTTCAATGATTTGAATATTTTATGCTATTGCAAAGAAAAATAATTCTTGAATGGATTTATTAAGACAACAGCATACATCTCCTATGCATCCTCCACCACAGCTGTTCAGATGAATGCCGAATCCTGTTGCCACCGCTGCCATTGCTTTTCCATTTGTGTGCCTGGTACAACTGTCTCCACTCACATTGACAGCTTTCTCAGTAAATTCCGATGTGTAGGTCACAAGGTGGCGCTGATCACAGGTACTGGGTTGACTGGACAAAGAGATGGCCACATAGTATGTGGATTCACCTCTTGCAAAAGGGCTCCTTGTAAAGTGTTTATAGGCATCTTTCTGTGGCAATAGGAATATGTAAGGTTTCTAGACATTTATTCATATAGTATTGACAGATGGATAGTAGGTACCCTTCATTGAGTGTCTGCTGTCTACCAGTCTCTAAGCAATACTGTACATACACTGAGTGCCCACTCTGTGACTTGCAATGACTTGTAAGGGAGCTATTTTATCCCCATTTTATAGACAGAGGACACTAAGAATGAGAGAGGTTAACAGTTTGTCTAAATCACATAGTAAATAAAATGAGATTTGGTATACTGGTCTGTGTGAGTGCAAATCTTAATTCCTTTCTGTACATTGTGTACTATATCCCTAAGGTAAAAGCTAGATGATTTACTCTTAGTTCTTGAAAATTAGAAACTGAAAATTAACCTCAAGGTAGCTCAAAGTTAGCAAAAAAAAATTAACTTTGGGGTGTTAAAATACTTAAAGGGTTCTATAATCTTTTCTTTTTTGTTTTACTCGTTTCTACCTCTCCATACCCAGAGAAGGTTGTGGTAGGGTGTGCCTGGTGATGTGTTCATTTAGTGTTGAGGACCTATATGAAATTGCTGTGGTTTTTGTCAATTTACCTTAGTGTTGACTTCAGTAGAAGACAATATTTGAAAGCTTGGACTTTAGAATGAAATCTTGACTGACATTCACTTACTGACTTTGTGTTCCCTTAGCTTCTCTATGCCTCATGGTTCAATCGGCCATGAAATATACTTAACTGTCACTGTTCAACAGCTGGATATGGAGATGTTATGAAATAGTCCATGTAAAGCATAGAGGCAGGGATAAAGTACTGAATAAATACTAACTGCTATCATCACTATCACCAGTATCCTATGAAGCTTAATAGTATCACTGAAATAGTATTGCTGTGTTAAAATTAGCTGTAACTAGAAGAAAGACAAGCCTAGTAACCAAAAGCTTGAAAAAATTACTTTAGAAGTTTCTAAAGTATTTCAGATACTTTTCTTTGAAAATATTTTGTGTGATTTGTGAACATAAAAGCAGCTCGTATAAGGCAGGTGAACAGTATTGGTGAAGTTAACATTCACAGAGCAGTAGTCCAATTTTCTTACTGTCCTAAACTTGTATGAAAAGTGAGTCTATATAGAAACTTGTAGCCACAGCCTAAAATATTTCTAGCAATTCCTTTATGCCTCTAAAATGAATCAAAGTAAATAAATGACAAGAAGCCCTGTTCAGCATATCTTCTGGAGTCATGTTCCTCTGCAACTGAACTGCTCAGCTATCATTAAGGGTCTCATTGTCTGTTTACCACTTTGATACTGAGGAAGCAGGACTACAATTATGTTGGCAGATTTCCACCCGCTACTCGGGAGGTTTGAGACCAGCAGACACTAACCCAGGGGATATACTTTCATCAATTTACAGAGCTGCAGTAAAGTATGTGTTCTAGACTCCTCATCTGAGCTAAATATGCATCAATTTCCTCTGAGCAAGGGGAACAAAGGGTGGGTAAGTACTTCCATCTTGCCTGTGTGGTCTAGGTTCCTTTAAAAACTGACCTGAAAATTAAGTTATAATTGTAGTACTTAAAGGAAATTTGATTTTAAAAGAATAATGACTGTGTTTATGTAACCCCTTATTTAACTTGCTTATATAACGTGTATAACACCTTCAAGGTGATGGCATGTGTTTCCAAGTCACTATGAAAGAATATGAAAATAGCCATCTTGTGACAAAAAGCACAAAAAACTTACAGCACAAATTATTATCTTAAAGGAAGCCGTATGCAAAGAACTAATTTTTTAACTGTAGATGTTGCAAATTCTAATGTGACTTGTTCCCCATTGACCAGTCAGAGCTATAAATTAAATAAGTGCTCTGTGGTTAATCCACTAGATTTTTCATTTTTAAAAGCTGGGTTCTTTAAATGTTTTCAAAAGTTTTATCCAATAGGAGCTATGATAATTTTTATAATGTCAAAATAAGCTAGATGGTAGTTTCATGTCTAATCATGTATTAATGATGTTAGGAGATTGTTCTCTACAGATTAATCAGAAAACACCAAAAAGGTTAACAATTTTTTTTTTTTTTTTTTTTTTTTTTTTGTGGTGCTGGGGATCAAACCCAGGGCCTTGCACTTGCTAAGCAAGGGCTGTACACTGAGCTACATAACATACAGTGGAAAGAGCCTTATCTGGATGTATTGTGGGTAAAAGAGATGGGGTACTGCAATGAAGGTGAGCCGGTCCCTCCTCTGAGGGCACCAGTCTGAATGGTGTTTGAGACTCAGTATATTAACTTTTCTTTATAGCTGCTGATATTAAAAATACAACATTCAAGGGCTGGTTTTGTGGCTCAGTGGCAAAGCACTTGCCTAGTATGTGTGAGGCACTGGGTTTGATTCTCAGCACTGCATATAAATAAATAAAAGTCCATCAATGACATAAAAAATAAAATAAAATTTTTAAAAAACACAGCTTTCATCTACTTAGGTATTTCATTTAAAATAATGAGCAGCCAAGTATGTGATTACATAGCTTTAGGTATATTATTTAGTTTAAAGAACCATGAGTTTTAACCCATTCAAGGCAATTGGTTGGATGATGATGATGATGATGATGATGATGATGATGATTAGATAGATAATGATGATTCAATTCTAATAGTATACAAATATAAGACTAACAAATTTATGGAAGAGCTATTGGTTTGTTATAATACTGGAGGTTTTTTAGAAGCTGTTTGTTACAATAATGAGAATCGGCTGGTAGTTTTATAAATTGTGCTTTAATATATATACATACATACATTTGTTAATAAAAATACTAATTCACTTTATTATGGCTCGGTAAATGTTTTTAGATTTTCTATGCCTTGGCAAATGAACATGCGGGGCTTATATTTTTCACTCAGTCTTAATATTCACTGTATTATACTATACTTGAAATTAATACACCTCTTCTTTCCTTCCATAATATAAATTATTTTGCATATTCAAGTGGAGAAGAAAGTAATATTGTGTGGTTTGTGCTAGGTATAGGGGTACGTATCTTGCAGATATCAGTCCTGGTTAACATGGTTATTAACCCTTCTGATCTGCAACATTTTGGAAACATTTTAAGAATTTCCCAGCATCTATAGAGGCAGAATTCACATTTATCACACTTCAAATATACAAATTTGATTTCTATGTCTGTGTCTTGATTTGGAAATTAGGGGACTTAGTCCCCCACGCCCCACCCCCCGGCCAAGTTGCTTTAAGTTAATCCTTAATTCCCTGCCTACGTAGTTGCTAAGGTCCAGTTTTGCTTTTCTTACTTTGTGTGTGTGTGTGTGTGTGTGTGTGTGCACGCGTGCGTGCGTGTCAGGGGTGCGGGGCAAGGGAGTTGAAGAGGGAGGTGAATTGGTGATATATGTGTGTTTTATTGCCCAGCAACCTACAAATATTGGAAAGGAGAGAATCCTTAATGAGAAGCTCAGACCAAACATACCATCTGGAAAAACTAAAATGAGCTAAAGCAGTAGCCATGTAGGACAGGGTGAATGCATGGTTTATAAAAAGATGTTTAGCATTATTTGGTCTTTTGTCTGAGAAGACTCTTTCTAGAACATAAGCATCACAAGAACAGTTCTCTCATCTTAGTTCTCTGTCACCCTGTCATCTGTGTCTGGCTCAGTGCACCGCAGTACCAGTAATGATTGATTATTTAAATGAACAAATGAGTGAATGAATGAATGAATGGCTCATTTCATTGACATTGCCAGATCTTTTGATTTATTATATTTATTTTACTGGAATTTTTGTTGGTGTTCTATTAGAAAGTGAGTGAACTTGCTACTAAATGTGTGTAGACTTATAAATAGTTCTACCTCTTGATTAAAAAAAAATAATGGAAGTGTTGGTGAGAATGTTGTGGGAAAGGTACACTCATATATTGCTGGTGGGACTGCAAGTTGATGCAGCCAGTCTGGAAAGCAGTATGGAGAATCCTTGGAAAACTGGGAAAGGAACCATCATTTAACCCAGCTATCCCTCTCCTCAATCCATAACCAAAAGACTTAAAAACAGCATACTGCAGGGACACAGCCACATCAATGTCTATTGCAGCACAATTCACAATAGCTAAACTGTGGAACCAACCTAGATGCCCTTCAGCTGATGAATGGACAAAGAAACTGTGGAATATATACACAATGGAATACTATTCAGCAATAAAAGAGAATAAAATTATGGCATTTGCAGGTAAATGGATGGAGTTGGGGAATATAATGCTAAGTGAAGTTAGCCAATCCCAAAAAACCAAATGCCAAATGTTTTCTCTGATATAAGGAGGCTGATTCATAGTGGGGTTAGGAGGGAGAGCATGGGAGGATTATGTGAACTCTAGATAGAGTAAAGGGGTGAGAGGAGGAGGGAGGGAGATGGGGGTAGAAAAGATGGTGGAATAAGATGGACATTATTAACCTAATTACATGTAGGAAGACACGAATGGTATGAATATACTTTGAAATATGAAAAATTGTGCTCTATATGTGTTATATCAAGTGTAATGCATTCTACTGTCATATATAACAAATTGGAATACAATAAATAAATTAAAAGAAGATGGTATCTGTCCAAGATCTGAACAAATCCCCAGTTTATCACTCAGAGCACATCTTTGTTTTTGACTCTTCCATGAAAGACATCCACACAAATATGAATACTCAGCCATATTTTAAGTTTCTCTTTGATAATTCAAGTAAACCTGGAAATGGAAAGATCAGAGTCTCAGCTAATACTTATATTGTCCTTGGATGCTGTGACTGTCAGATTAGAAATTCTTGCTAATATCTGGTCTCAAAATACGTCTTCTTATTTTTTCTGCTTCTGCACAAAAGAGAGAAAGAGGGACAATTCTTCAACCTTTCACATCACTTATTTTCTTCCTAATAAATGTTTTAACAAGTACACGCAGGTAGGATACATAAAATGTATAGCCTCTTATTTTCAAGGTAATAAAATTAACCAAAATCTTGAATATTATAAAGAAATTCGGATAATTTGGCTTTTGTCAAAGTTTTCTTCATGAAAAAAAAGCAAATATTAATCTAAAATCTTTCCAGTGATAATCCAAAAATGGAGACTTTGATAAAATAAAATATAAGTCCTGTTCATTGAAACAGTGAGGTGTAATTACCAAAGTGATAATGTCACATTTCATTTTCAGCCTAAACTGAATATTCATGGAGTTTCTCTGGTGCCTTTCAGATGTCCCTCCCAAAGAAAGCGCTTAATTTTTTCCAAATATACAAATAGTACATATTTTTTTAAAAAAGACTTTTTAACCTGAAAGCTATTAAGAAAAATCTTAAATCATCTGTAATTCTGCCACCTTTGTTTAGCTATCACTAGCATTCTGGAATAAATTTTAATTGTAATATATACAAAATCATCATATTCCACATACTAGATGTGGCTTGATTTTTCAGTTGACAGACATCAAGGTCATTTTTTCCTTATCAGTAAACATAGGTCCATATTGCCATTTTGGTATTTCCTTTTAAGTCTCTACTATTCCCATATCAATTAGATTTTTCTACTCTAATAAATAAGGCTTTTTTAAATGTACCTATTCTTTGCATAGTTCTCTCTTTATTTCTTTAGGGTAAAGACCTTGAGCCAGGCACAGTGGCATATGCCTATAGTCAGTCCCAACAGGGCAACATAATGAGACTCCGTCTCAAAGAAAAAGGCAGCTGGGGGAGTGCTAGACCAATGAGGCATATACTTCTTTTTCCAAAGGCCCTCTTTAGGGAAACCAAACCCAGTTAATATTCCCTTTCTTTCAAACCTGGTCCATTCTTGAATCTAGTGAAAAAAATAAAAGCTGATTTTTTAGTTTTCATATTTTTTTTAATACTTCTGGGGCTAAACATCGTTTCAAACATTCCACATGATTTGCCTGTTCACGTGCCTTGCCTGTTTTTCTTTTGGAATATTGTTTTACTAATTTAATTTTCTTTTGCCAATCTAGATGTTCTTTATAGGCTTTGTAAAAGCATCTACTTTTATTATAGTTAATTAACTATTTTCTTCCCTTGCATTTTTATAAGAAACTCTAGGCACAAGAGAATATTGAGGCTCTGAACTTTTCAACTTAGACCTTTTTCTTAGTCTGTTGCCATTTTCTGTTGGAGATAAGGGCAAATATTTCAATGTGAGACTAATTAGTCTAAGTGGTAAATGTGCCATTCTCATAAAGTTGCTCATATGTCAGACATCCTCTTTACTGTGTGTGATTTCAAGTTTTTTCATACTCTGAATGCCTAAGATTAAAACCAGCATTACAGTAGAAGTTCAGCAGTAGGTCCATGAGGAGAAGACAGAATCTTGCGCAAACACATTTTTCTGATATTTGCTATTACCTTTGGTCTCTAAGATAATTGCCACTTAGAACATCACTTATTGTTTGCACTGTGAGGTGTGTGTTTTCACACCCAGGCCCACAAATATGAAGAATGAGTGGTCTAACTGAGCTATATTTCTGTTCACTTTCAGAGTATCCACATCTTGGAGAGAACAGCATCCTCTAGCACCGAGCCCTCTATAAGTCGGCAGTTGCTAGAACCGGAGCCCATCCCCCTCTCCAAGGTCAGTGATGATATGTGGTTCCTTACTCAGATGGCCTGATGCTGGGACCAAATGAACTGTGAATGACTTTTACACCTGATTCACCCAGAGGTGACTGTGACAGCAATTAAAGGGTATCCCTTCCTTTTCTTTCTGTCTGCAGTACAATCTCTGCTTTCGGTTAGGAGAAAGTAGAGGAAAATATATATTCCTTGGATTTGCAGGGTTGCTTACAAAGGTTCAAAATTCTCTTTAAAAGAAGAAGGAAAGAGAAACTACTGCTATTCCCTGTTGGGGAGAGAAGGGAATATATTTGTGCTGAGCTAATGACAAAAAAGAAAAAAGAAAAAATCACAGGGTCCAGCAATAATCATAACAGTTACCATGATAGCCCACATACTGCACACCAGGCACTATGCTAAGTGCTTAGATACATTATCCCATTTAATGTAATTCTTATCAACAGCTTCAGGCAATGTCGATAGGTGTTATATTTTACAAATACAGAAACTGAGTTAGTAACTTGCCCAAAGTTATAAATAAAGGAAGGAAAGAAAAGAAAAACTCTTAAATAGCAGAGCAGGAATTCAGACTTATATTTTCCCAACTCTACAACCAGTGCTCTCCAGCTGTACGGGGATTTTCAAGGTAAAACAGTCCCTACATGGAGGGGCTGTGGCACACTCTGAGATCTGTTTTCCTTCCCATGTCTGGGCTTCCTAGCAGGAGGCTCTGGGAGGACTTTGCAGATATTAAGACCTTTTCTGTTTTGTGGGAGCTAGAGTCTCTCCCCCTTCAGCCTGCTTTCTCTAAGACTAGAAAAACATCTAAATTCATTTATGTCTAAAATGCAAAAATCATCTGAGGAAATAGCATCTATTCCTCCCCACAGCTCCCTAAGAGGTTCATTGAACTTGCTCCCTTATCGAGAAAGCTGAAAATAGAATGCATTCAGATTTGGAATTCAAATATAAAAATAGCATTTTAGCTCTAAATATGGTCAACTTCTAGATATAGTATAGCCAATCCTTCCACTTTGCTTTTTCTATATTAAATAACCCTTTAAGAAAAGAACACATTACTACCCTAGTGTTATTGCATATATATATAATAACACTTTATACTTTAAAGACATTACAAATTACAAAGTTTGTTCAGAGAGGAGTAAACCTCTAAGCTAAAGAAAGAGGGGAGTTATCAAACTATAAAAAATAATTTGGAAATAAAAAGTGACATCCATTCAGACAGCAATTAGAGAAGGCATACTTAGTAAATATAAGTCATATATCTTTTTGAAACATCACCACTCTCATAATTAGCAAGAAGAAAGGAAAGAAATAATTAGCATAAAGGAAGGAAAGAAAAAAATAAATATGAGACACTGGGAAAGGCAGCTAATATTAATTAAACACCTATTTTGTAGGAGGTACTGGAGTAGAACAAAGATTCTTTCATCAGCCACCAGCTCATTGAAGTAGGTAGTAATATTCTCATTTTGCTGATAATTAGCATAATTTCTCAGGGATAAATACCTCAACTTGGTTAAATATCAATCCCCCATAGAAATAAATAGCTGTTATCCCAGCTCACAGCAGCAGCGGTGTGGGTTCCCTGGCCTAACAAAGGGGTCTGGGTGGGGCACCAACATCCACTTCCCATTACTTCCCTATGTTCTTGCCCATTTGTATCTTGCTGTAGGACTAGCACACCCTTGTCGTGTTTTTGTATTAGTATATACAGAACAAATCTTTCACATCCCATCTAGATGGCAAAGCACCTTGCTGTTTCAGCTCCTTTGAGAAAAGATGGACTTCCTGGGCACTGATTCGTAGCAGAACTTTGTTTTAAATACACATTGCCTTGGCCAGGATTTGTTCAAATTCTTTGTTTGATGGCTTAAGTCCTAAAGCATTTCTGCATGCCCTCACTGTCACCACCATCACCCCCTTGCACGTACCCACACATAGGCACATATATGTACACCTATACAGCATACCCTTGAGAAAGGAAGTGTTTCTCTATTTTTTAATGAAAAGGCTCAGGCTATTATTAGATTATATTAGATTTCTATTTTATTTATGGTTACTGCATTATAAGTATTTTTACAACTTCTTTAATCCAAAGATGCTTGTATATCTGACCTAAGTCAAGTACTGACATGATCACATTAGGACCTTTGCTTCTGTTTCTGTTTTAAGTAAACCTAGGAATATTTGAGACTTTTAAACAGGAAATAAATATCAATTGAAATTTCAAAAAAAATCTTCAATTTTCAGAAAGTTATTCAGTTTTCTTAAGGTATAACTCATCTACTAGGCATAGAGGCAGGAATTTTTACATAATGGAACATAGAGCACAGAAGACCCTATCTTGTACAGAAATGGGTTTTTCTTTTTCTTACACACTTATTTAGAACATTATGGTCAGAATTTATAATTGAAATAAAGAGAACTTTGTTTGCTCTGATTTTATACTTTGCCTCTTTGTCAGCTTGACAGCTTATTTAATTGTAAGAACTATATTTGGATTATTTCTATTTCTTTTGCTAGGTTTAGGAATATTGCATTAGAGAAAATGGAATTATTTGTTCAGAGCTACTGCATTTATGTGTAAGAAATACACTTTAAACTTCCTGCCTTTTCTATCTTATCCCTTTTTTCCTCCTCTCCAATTAAACTCCTAAAGAAGAAAGGAAAGCCACTCTGATAGAAATCTGTGTCCATAGTTCCACAGAGACATGCTGTTATTATATTCTGAATTCAGTTAGGAAAAAAAGGAAAACATTTATACTTGTTATTAAATATTTCCATTCATCACACATACGCATGCACACACACACAAAAAAAATAGAAGTTAAATACTAGCTTTCAAATAAGATCTAGCCAGAAATAAAAACTCGATTCTTTTATAGATACTATCCACAGATGAAGCCACTAAAAATAGAAATGTCTTTAAATATAGATGAAATCTCTCAAGAACAAAGAAAGCTCTAATGAATATGTTCCCACTTATATAGAGAATTGTTATTTTAATGATTTAATTTTGATTATTTAAAACTTTTTAAAAGAAATTAGCAAAAATCTATGGAATAGAGTGGTTATCTACCTGTCTGGTGACAGCAGAAAGCCAAACTTTCTAGACTTTTTATAAGAACTTACTGTTTTTCTCTTGTCATTTAAACATTATTTATAACAAAACTCACTTGTTCAGTTTTAATTCAGTAGTGAGAAAGGGGTGCCAAAGCCTTCCACTTGGCATTCTGGATAATGTGATAATGCTACCGGCACTTATCTTGTCCAAAAACATGATATTCCATGCAGCCTGAAATTGTCTCATCAAAAACATTTTTTAAAAAAACGCTACCTCTAATTAAGTTTTGACCAGATGAATCACAGTTTCTGATAGAATTATCCACTCTTGAAAAGATCTTTAACAACCACTTCTTAGGTTGTTAAAGATCTTTTCAAGAGTCCTTAATGTCACCAAGTGGATACCAGCAGGTATGTTTCTCTAAGGTATACAGTTCAGTCTTTAGGGATGACCAGGAAGATGAAGAAGTGATAGTAGTCTTGGGTTCATTTTGGGGGTGTTCATTTGGGCAGGGGGTTAGCAATGATGGTGGAATGTATGGATAAGGTAGTTGTGCATTGGGCTTATGTAGCATGGAGGCATGGTGCTGGTTTTAGAGGGCTTTTCAAAGGTCAGGAGCATCTCCTTGTCTCTGATGTTAGAATGAAGCAATGTTGGCCATATCTGGAGATGTGGATATGGGAGAAGCGGGTATGGGAATGGACAGTAAGGACTCAGCTGCCTCCCTTCCTGTGGCTCACATCAGGAACTGATTATGAACCCTTTCCTCTGATTTGTGGGCTCCTCTCAAGCATTCTGCAGATTTGGGGCAGCTACCACCCACCTACTTGGGCCAGCAAAGCCATCTTCTCTGAGATGAATTCCATTGGCCATTCCTGTTGAGCTCTTTTTTATGTAGACTGTAAATGATTTCTGATAGAACAAATCATTTTGGAAAGCATCTTCCCAAGTCAGTTTGGGATGAGGCGTCCTATAGAGAGCCTTCCTTGATTCATGGACCACACATCCAACTTTCTGAGGGAGGCAATAGAGTCGGTTATGCTGAGAGATTTTGCCTCCCTGCATTGTGGGCAGGATTGAAGCAACTGTGCAGTGGGTATGGGAGCCTCTTCCCACCTTGAGAGCTGCTGCCTCTGCTGAATTGTTAAAAGGGCACACTGTGGTCCAGAATGTCATGCCTGAGCTCTAGCATATGAGCTCTCAGAGTGTTTGCTAGTTCAATGGTTACTTTATAACTGAATGGCCCTTAGAATCAACTGGGTTTGTCAAGTCCAGCAGGGACTATGGGAAAATAAAGACAGACATCCTTCACTTGGCAAACCCAGTGTCACCAGATCTCAGTCTTTCAGAAAATTTGGATTCTTAAAGTCTGAAATATTGTGATTTGTAAATGTTTAAAACTCATTTTTAAAAAATGAAGTACCACAGATGAACACAACATGTCTTGAGAAAGAGGAAACATTTAATTGGCTTTTAACAGGAGGGTATATAAGTGTGGACTCTTAGACCCAAGGTTTTTTGTTTGTTTATTTGTTTCTAATCATTTGTTACTTTTTGTGCTGGGGATTGAACCCAGGGCCTTGGACATGCTAAGCATACTCTACCACCAAACTACACTCCCAGTTCTAGAACTCAGAGTCTTGGCCTTGTAGCCCGATGCTCTTTAACACTGGCTTCCAAGGGGAGTTCTACCATTGAAAGCCTGTACTTCTCAGTGTGCACTTGACAAGTAAGGTGTTTAACACCCACTTGGAAATGCCATGGCCGCACCAAGAAGAAACAGGATCATGGCATAGTTCTGTGTTGATAGCAAGTATCCAGCCAGTTTAGACTCCTGCAGCCTTTCTGCTTCTACCAGAAAGTCAGATCTGCACACTAATTGAACATTTGTCCTCAAAACAGCCCTACTCTGAAACTTTAAAGTTCCTCTGGTGCCCAGAGATTAACTGTCTGGGAAAATGCATTTTAAACATTCTGAGTACAGGCAATTGAAATTCCTTCCCACCCCAAGTAGACAAGGTGGCCCCAGTGAGTCTCTGATGGACCCTGTGTGCCTCCAGGTCTACCTGGGAAACTCATTTAACTTCAGTTAGAAGTGCATAGCTGTGTTTGATGTTAGAATTCGCTCCAGAATCTTTTCTACTTCTGGCAGGTCTAGTGTTGCCTCAAAAGCAACTTCTACTTAAGAACCTGCTTTAAGTGTATCATCAAACACAGAAAATATGTGATTTGTTTTTCTTTTCTTTCAGGAAGCTGACAGCTGGGAAATTATAGAAGGGCTGAAAATAGGTCAAACTAATGTCCAGAAACCAGACAAACACGAAGGTTTTATGTTGAAGAAGAGAAAATGGCCTTTAAAAGGCTGGCACAAGGTAACATTTTTATCAGATTCAATTTCAGATCATCTTCATAGAAAGGATATTATTTGTGATTATTCAGTAGGAAACCAAGACTATTGCATATACATAAAACTCATTTTCAAGGCCCCATGCATTGCATTCTATTATACCTACTAGCGTCCAAGATCTGTAGCATATAGATGAAGGAGAAAATGTTTATGTAATACTTAAAATCCAAATTGTACATATTATTGTCTAACCTACTTTTTTCACATAAATTAGTGTGGATATGTTCTCATTAAATATTTTTCTAAGTATGAGATGCTTTTAAGTGTATTCCCTTGGGTGGATTTATATATTCCACCATTATTAAAACAATTTCTTATTGCTGGATATATAGGACTTGTCCAATTTTTATTACGTTGTTGCAATGAGCATCTTTATAATTGAACACTTTTTAGTTTTGTGGGATAAACCTTACAATTATTACTAGGACAAAGTAAATTTGGAAAATTGCTGATTTGGGAAATTTTGGTTACCACTTTTTAAGGTAGTTTATTCTTCTCTCCCCTCCCAATATCCTTTTCTACCTCCCAGTTTTAATTAGGGAGGAAATATTTGTTACTACATTGTTATAATTACCCAAGTAGTAAGAATTCCATAGTGCTAGCTGGGTGTGATGGCATGTGTCTATGGTCCCAACTGCTTGGAAAGGCTGAGGCCAAATGATCCCTTGAGCTCTGGAGTTTGAGACCAATCTGGGCAACATAGCAAGACCCCATATCTTTCCAGGGGGGAAAAAAAAGAATTTTGTGTTACTAAGGAGAAGGAAATTCTCTTCCACCTTCAGTATAAGCCCTCTGGTGGACCATTCAGAATCATCTTTGAAATCACTGGAAGATCAAGTTCATCTGCTCGTCATCTCTGCTGATGGATTTCATCTTAAATGGACAGATTTGTCAACTCAAAGGTCCAGATAGTAGCTGACCACCGGCTTAAAATAGGACAGTTATGGATTATAACTTGCTTGAAAAAAACACATTTTATGCATTTTTAAGGGAAAGATTCGAAATGAACAAATGGGAAAGGATGTCCCAGTGTCCTGTCTCCAAAGATGGAACAAAAACAGATCAAAGGGGCTTCTGACTAAGATGCCCTCTCCCCTGTCAGAAACTGTCTCCCCTGAACCCTATAATATTATTCCAATGCAAGTGAAAATTTTTAAAATTTTTCTTCCCTGAATTTTGGTCACCTCGTGATCCTTTCTGGGATCAGCTTTGCCTTGCACTCTGACTTGGCACTTCTCTAATCGGTGGCTTGATAAGCTCTTTCCCTGTGACATCCTACAGGTTATCTTCACTAAAATTCTTTGATAGATAGAAATTTTTAAAAATAGGGGAAAAAGGCCAAAGAAACATTTTATATGAATCACTAAATTTAACACTCTCAGTCCATGTTTCAGTATAAGTGACTGTGGTTTGACAACTTTCTGGAGTACATCTGTAAACATCTTGCTGCATAAATGAAAGGAGGGAGGGTCTCCTTTCCATTGCCCTTTCTTCTCATCTCCAGTACCAACCTATACTGATTCAAGCATCAGCCCGTTTGGCCCTAGACAATTGAATAGTTGTATGTTTTTCAATTGTGGAGATTCTTCCTTGCTTTTTGTTCTCCTAAATCTGAAACAAAGGGGTTACAGTGGCCTTTTGTGAGCTCTGGGCAGGTGACCCCAGACCTGACTTCCTGCAACCTCAGTATCTGTGAGCTCCTGAATCACATAAAAACTTCCCAGCAGAGTAATTTTCCAGCAACAGAAAGACTCTCTGCATGGTAGAGCTACAGGAAGTCACTGGGTCCTTTGTGTGATTGGGTCCTGCGAGCAGTTTGTTCTCTTATAAATTGTCCACTGAAAGGAAATCAAGAGCAGAGAGTTTCTAAGTGTTTGTGGAGCAAAAATGGCTAAATCCATTCAGACTGGATCAAGAACACCTTGGAAGAGACAAAACTTGCCAAAAACCAAACAAGCAAAAAACTCTTTTTTTTCTACCCTTAACATAATTTGGAAATATTTTAATCTCTTTGACTAATAATGAAATGCAAGCACTTTACTAAGGCCATTAAACTGTCTAAGAATTCATTCTTCAAAGATCCAGTCTATTGGCTTCTAAAGTGAACAAGAACATTTTCAGGAATTATCTAGAGAAAATTCACGAGTTTGCCTATAGGGTAAAAAGAATCCTGCAGAATTGTGTAGACCTCCTCACAGAATTATTGTGACATAATCTGGATTATTATCATTTCTCACTTTCAGAAATATGTGGTTCATTCAGAAGGTTTTTAACTATAGGCCCTGAGATTTCCTCCTTGTTATCAAAACCATGGTGAAAAGATTCCATCCCCCTTGAGTTACATGTAAAAGAACCCTGGTAGGTTAATAACACAGAATGAGAGCTCTGATCTCCTTGCAGCTTAGAATGACTGACTGTGGCCAGATGCACTGAATTCATATATTAAAATGATCAAACATGTTGATTGCTAAGTGTGAAGCAATTAAACCCACATTTGTGAATGTTTTATATAATTCAAAATATAGACAATAACTAGGGATGTTTGGTTCTTGCAGCGTTTTTTTGTCCTGGATAATGGAATGTTAAAGTATTCAAAGGCACCACTTGATGTAAGTAGCACACAGGACTTGTTTCAAAAGTTGATTTAGAATTCTGCTTGAAGTGAGTAAACACTAATTGTACAAGCCTTGTGCTGTAGTTCCCAGCTTTGTGCATGTCTATGCCTCTGATATTTAACAAGCTTCCAATCCTGCATGTTTCGGAGAAGGTGTGTCTGTGCTTATACTCAAGATAGCAGAAAGTCTCAAACTAGTGCATGAAGATTTAAATTAACTAATTAATGTACGTTCAAAACAGCAGCTTAAACCTAAGAGCAACACGTAAATAAAATCACCCTTTCTCTCTTGAAGAGTAAAATGCAAATAGTCTTTTCTTTCCCCTGGCCCTCTCAATAAACTCTGCTTTATGTACTTTTCTTGAGATTTAAAGCCATTTTTGTTCTTGTCGATGACCTTTTGAAACCATCTTTTGAATTTTCTTTCTGTTTCGTACATTGTTTTATCTTGGGAATCCCAACTCACAAAAATTTCTTGAACTAACTTTTGTTTAATATATAAAGTAGTTGTTTACATGAAAATCAGGAAAATTCCCTTCGTATTATGTGGTGTAGGGGAAATGACATAAGGCTCAGGTTACAGTTTAGTCCCCATCTCTGCTGTTGAGTTAGGGTATCTTTGATCATAAGGGGACAGCCAGAAGGAGGAACGGGCTGCTCTGTGTCTTCCCTTCCATATTGCCTACTTCTGCCCTAGCTCTGTCTCACTGTTCAGGGATGTTCTGGGTCATAAGTCAAAACGTAGACCATAGTTACTTTAGGAATCATGAAAATGTCTTTTGAAGGGATATAACCTATGTGATCTAGAATTCTGAAGAACTGGCCTTAGAGGCTATTTCCAAAACAGGAATAAGATAAATATTGTCACTTAATGAAACTGGTATGAAGTCACAGGAACTTTAACTGTTCTCAGTTTAAGGGTCTCAACTTCAGAATCCCAACCATTTTCTCTTTTTTTTAAAGAGGTATGGTAATCCACTTCCCATAGATAAGTTAAAAATTACCTTCAGCTCACTAATTCAATATAGACCATAAGTACATCAGCCTATATATCCTATCAGCGTATTTACTAATCTTTTGATTTCAGATTCAAAAAGGGAAGGTCCATGGGAGCATAGATGTCGGACTATCTGTGATGTCAATTAAAAAGAAAGCACGGAGAATAGACCTTGACACGGAAGAGCACATCTACCATTTGAAGGTGAAATCGCTTTCCAACAGTTCTTGGGCCATTATGGGAGACCTGATGTATCTGCACCAGTGGCAGACAAGAGATGGGTTTCCCACTTACCTTCTCCTCTTGCTCTTTATTTCAGGTGAAGTCCCAGGACTGGTTTGATGCCTGGGTTTCCAAGCTGCGCCATCATCGGCTGTACCGTCAGAATGAAATTGTGAGATCACCAAGAGATGCTAGTTTTCACATATTCCCTGCAACTTCCACAGCGGAGTCCTCCCCAGCTGCTAATGTTTCTGTTGTTGATGGAAAGGTATGATTTTGCTCTATAAAACCAACATGGCAATTGCTTAGAAAATTATGCAGATATGGTAATCCACTTCCCATAGATAAGTTAAAAATTACCTTCAGCTCACTAATTCAATATAGACCATAAGTATATCAGACCATATATCCTATAAACATATTTACTAGTCTTTTGATTTCAGATTCAAAAAGGGAAGTTCATGGGAGTATAGATGTCAGAGTATCTGTGATGTCAATTAAAAAGAAAACAGCAGGAAAAAAAAATTTGCTTTGTAAACTGACACTCAGGAGATAGCAATGACATTGGCATCAGAGTTAATCACAAGTATAGATTAGGCATAAATGTGAGTCACCAAAATTATTAAGAGTTATTTTTCCTTTTTAATGACTAAAGGGCATTCTATTTTTATGTAGCTTTGTAAGAATATTAGGAAGAGGAGCAAGTATTTGTTTTATCAGCACCTAGTAATCAGGTACCTTCCAGATTTTAGGGTGATAATAAGAATACCCTAAAGTTCTGAAAGTGAAACTTGCTTTTTTGCCTTGAGCTGTAATGATTTGACCCAGAGAGAGCTTGTAAGTCCGATAATGAAGTTAATGCAAATAAGTTAACCCGCTAATGAAGTTAATGCAAATAATAATACAGGTAGTAGCCTATTTCAGTGACCAGGTACTCCATGAAGCATTTAACATTCATTTATCACTAATTTTTCATAAAAACGAAGTTCAGGGACAGTAAAGAATTTGTCCAGAATGGCACAGCATTTGACCCTGAATCATCTCTGTTTCCAAAACCACTGCCCCTTCTCTTACACCAGGTGACAGGCAAGGGAGGCTGAGGTTGTTCCTGGGCTTCCATAGGAGCTCATTTTCTTTCTTTTTTTTTTAATATTTATTTTTTAGCTTTAGGTGGACACAATTATTTTATTTTATGTGGTGCTGAGGATCAAACCCAGTGCCTCATGCATGCCAGGCGAGCGCGCTACTACTTACTTGAGCCACATCCCAGCCCCCATAGGAGCTCATTTTCTATGCTATTGAAAAGCTACAGGTGTTGCTTGTTTAAAAGTTAAGATTAAGCCTGGCACAGTGACACACTCCTGAATCCCAGCTACTCAGCAAACTGAGGCAGGAGGATTGAAAGTTTGAAGCTCGCCGGAGCAACTTAGCAAGAGCTTATCTCAAAATAAAAAAAAAATTAAATGCTGGGGTTGTAGGTCAGTGGTAGAGCCTGCATGAGATCACTATATTAAGAAAAAAAAAAAAAAAAGCCAAGGTTGTGGCAACAGGCAGGGAGGCAGCTGTTTCTTCCTTTGATTCAATAATTATGTTTTCTGAAACATAGACACATTGTACTGCCCAGGGGTGTGCCAGCTTTACACCTGGCACATGAAATCAAGAACAGAAACGGCTGCCACAAGTATTTCAGTGAAGATTCTGCTTTCTCAGATTATGCTAAGTGAAGCTAGCCAATCCCTAAAAAACAAATGCCAAATGTCTTCTTTGATATAAAGAGAGTAACTAAGAACAGAGTAGGGAGGAAGAGCATGAGAAGAAGATTAACATTAAACAGGGATGAGAGGTGGGAGGGAAAGGGAGAGAGAAGGGAAATTGCACGGAAATGGAAGGAGACCCTCAGGGGTATACAAAATTACATACAAGAGGAAGTGAGGGGAAAGGGGAAAAAAAACAAGGGGGAGAAATGAACTACAGTAGATGGGGTAGAGAGAGAAGAGGGGAGGGGAGTGGAGGGGAGGGGGGATAGTAGAGGATAGGAAAGGCAGCAGAATACAACAGACACTAGTATGGCAATATGTAAAACAGTGGATGTGTAACCGATGTGATTCTGCAATCTGTATATGGGGTAAAAATGGGAGTTCATAACCCACTTGAATCAAAGTGTGAAATATGATATGTCAAGAACTATGTAATGTTTCGAACAACCAACAATAAAAATTTAAAAAAAAAAAAAGATTCTGCTTTCTCTGTTTGCTTTCACAGGAATGTACATCATACATAGATTCAGGTTTCCTTTGCAAAGCATCAAAAAACCTCATGAAAAAACTGCAAGACTAATCAAATCAGATTCAATGAAACATTACTATCTTCAATTTTTGTTATTTTAGTGGAAATTACTTAAATAATGTCTGTTAAGTCCCATTAATTGTTTTTCACAAGACTCTCAAACCTTGCATTATTTCATTCTTGTTGCAGCTTGCTAAGGACTTTTTAAATTATCTTTTTTCCAGAATATAATGCTGGATTAACACTAATACCAGCCAGTTCTGAAATAAAAGGAATCATACCAGAAGGTCAGGGGGCTAGGAATGTTGGGAACTTACAGATGCCAAGATAGTCCCCAGGGTTCTCTGAGCCTTCTGTGTTCTCACCACAGGGTAAAATGAATCACAGCATTATCCAAATTAAGTGAGAAATGTATCCCAAATGGATCTTTCAAATTAAAAATTTTAATTCTTTGGTTCTTCCGGCTTCTGCCTACATCTTTGGCACTGAGTGTTGACAAAAGATACATTGTTTTCATCCCTTGTCTTATTTATTAAATGACATGGGTGATATCTGAGAATGGTGAACTGAAACCAAATCCTCCCCGCTCTTTGCCTCGGACTAAGAAAGCTCGTTAACTCTGGTTTTCACAAAAGATCTATTTCTTTAGTTGGGAATGGCATACCTCTAAGATGTAACTTGGTAAAAGATTTCCATTGCATTTATCAAAATGCAATAAAGATTGAAAAGAGCTTTTTAGCATTTCGCTTGCCTTCTTCATGTCAAACTAGTGGACTCCTGAATGGGAATTGGTTTGTGGCCCAGTGTGGGTAGTAAGTCCTCTGGGTTTGCTAAGTGTGTGCATCATTTACTTGTGATTTTGAAGACACACATTCAGTTGTAATTGAATATTAAAACCAACTATGGAATTTTAAAGTTATTTCAGCTTTACGGGAAATAAGTTTCTGCTTATTTCACTGAAGTTTACTGCACTTATCCTGGTATCTACATATTTCATCTAACTTTATTCCACATAAAATTCTTTGAATGGAAATTCTACCAACTATAGATAATGACTTGGCAAAACTGCCTTTTTATATAATTTTTCAGTATGCATTTGAAGTTCTATAAGACTGCTTGCTGGTGGATAATGGATTTAGGTATCACATGTGGTTGAGGAGACATTGAAGTGATTATAAGGGCACAGAGGACTTTTGGAAAGGAAGGGCTTTAAATCTTGAGTTAAAAGTACCTCAACAAGGACACTGCATCTAATGCAGCTTACTGAGTAACTTAAAAGTGCTGAGAATCTGAGTTGGCAGGTCCTTGTGAGTATGAGATGCAACAAATTTGAATGTTATCCCCTTCACTGATTGGTGGAGCTGGCAACCTCATGGGAGTGTTGTTACTTATGGGGAGGAGGCCAGCGCCTCACCAGGGGGTCCTTTTCTCTGCTCAGGAGGGTATAAGCCACCAGAGAAAATAAGTCAGAAATAATTAGTGAAGAACAAAAGTCAGAGTCCGAATTATAGTTTTGAAGCAGAGTGCCTGATAGGTCCAGACCACACAGGAGCTAGAGCTGGACAACTAGAAAATGGCTCCTGTGGTTTATTTAAGGGGGTACCTCAAAGGCAGGCATAAGGTTTCAGGGGTGGAGTCTTGCTTCGTGTTGTATTCAGCAGATTGACTGACATCTTGGCAGGTTACATCCATTTCTTAGAGGCTGTGTGGCTGCAGCAGGTCACCCTATCTCCGGTGCTGTGTGGGATGTGGGGCTGAGCTGAATAGGGCTCACCTGTGTCTGGGCAGTCTTGGCCAGAGGAAATTTCCACTTTAAGTTCTCAGATACCAGATTCTCCTATTCACTGGCTGCGATGCTGATTTTTAGTTCACAGAGAGCCCATGGAAGGTTCTCATCAGTTACTGTTTGTAAATGTTGCCTTTCCTGGGCACATACCACCTTTAGCCAACAGGCTTCCTCCATATTTTCAAGATGCCTTTTATTCCTCTTTTCTTAATCTCACTGTGAGGGTACTTATGTTTCTTAATGATCATTGAAATATACTCTTTCTGCTTCATATAACCATAGGGTTCATTTCTGTTTTTGTTCCTTATAGGTGCAACCAAACAACTTTCCTTGGCAGTCTCCTCTGCCATGTAGCAATAGCCTCCCTGCAACCTGTACAACTGGCCAGAGCAAAGTGGCAGCCTGGTTACAGGACTCGGAAGAAATGGACAGGTGTGCAGAAGGTTAGTTCCTGCCCATTTGGGCTATCAGAGTAATAAGCCCTCGAATCAAACCAAACAAAAAGTACTGAAGTGAATTGTGGGTACTGCATCTTTCACCCTGACCCCTTTGATTGCCTTGACCTTTCCTTTTTCTTACTTTTATACACTAAATTCTTTTCCATTTCATGACCTGGGCTACTTACCTGCCGGTTCTCCTGTACCCTCACAATAAATGAACCTGGGTTTTGATCTTGCCTTGACTTCCTCCCACTTCAGCCTTCTCTCTTCTTTTTGCTGGTTCTGCTGGCTTCCATGTTCTCTACCCTTCAGACCCTGAAGAGCCCTCCGCCCTTGCTCCTGGACTCGCTATTCTACCTTTCTCTCTAGCTCTGTTCCATGGCTGCCTTCTCTGATGCTGTCTTGTCCATAAAACGAATATATATTTCCTGACAACCCAGCCATAAAGGGCAAAATTCTAATATGCTGCATCTTTTATCCATAGTTACCTGTTAGTGGTATATATCACTAGGGATCAGTTTTTAAATATTCTGAACTAATACACAATTCCCTCACTCTGTTATCTCCAAGCCACTTTATCTCTTCATACTTTTTCCTTTCTTGTAATCAGCTAGAGCACATTGGTCCAAACTTGATCCATAGGCCATTTCCATTCTGTGAGACAATTTTCATTTGATCTTCAAAACCAAGAAAAACAAGGGCAGTGTAGAGAGTACTTATTAGGGCTTGACTGAATTCTTAAGATGACATCAGATTAATTTAATTTTTTTCCTTTATGAAATTATAAAAAAATAGATATGATATCATTTTTATGTTCTTACTTAGAAAAATGAAAATTTGGCAATCTATTAGTCTCCTGACCAAAATTTTTTTTTCACCCCACCTGTGTGTGAACTCAAAGTCTGTAGCATTTTTATCAGCCCTTTGGGAGATCCACCTCCCAAACTCAATCTTTATGTGAATATATGATTGAAGAGGGATTTTATATTCATTATCACATCCAGCTGACTTACCAAAGGTTTTCCTTGAATGTATTCACCAAGGAAACACTCAGACTTTAGTTTCAGTACAATAACTTCAGGTTGGGGAAAGAAGCTGGACTTCACCCACAACAGTGATTCTGAAAATTTCAGCCTCTACTCTGGAAAACTTAGGAACAGAGAAGTTCACTCCCTTTACCAAGGTTTCATGACCAGTAAGTGGAGCTGGGACTCACTCTGGCAGTCTGATCCCAGAGTGTGTTCTTGGACATGTAGTTGCTCTGCCATCTCAGTCGTGTCTCCCCTGAGAGTGGGCCCACGTACCTTACATCCCTGTTTCTGTCAGTGCTTTTGTCATACCCCCACTGAAACCTCGGGGTCATCTTTGATCCTCCTCCCTGTTCATCCAGCCATGACCAAGTCCTGTCTGTTGTTTCTTTGAAAACCTCCTCCTCATGTTCCCCTTCTGTCTTCCCCTGAATTCCACTCCTGTCTTTCTGACTGAGGCCCACCATTCTTGTCTCTGAGTGATCACCAGCCTCCTCACTGGTTCTCTGCCTCAGTTTCTGGCTCTGCTGCTTCCTCCCTCTCAGAGGATCATGGGAAATTAGCATTCTTGAACCTGACTGCAGGTCCTGGATCAGAACTCAGCAGACATTATCCTTTGCATTCAGCTACCAGGCACAGATGTTGCTATTATCGGCACTTTGTGGATGAGGAACCTTAAATGTATGAAGGTTAAGGAATTTGCCCAAGAAGATGCAGGTGCCGTGGTAGAGGGTTTGGGACTCCAGCCAACCCACATTCGACTAATCCCAAAGCCAATTCTTTGTCCACTACATAATGCTCCCTGAGAACTATTGGTTTTTAAAATAGCTTTTATGCAAAAACTCTTTAGTGGTTTTCCATTGGCTCTGGGCCTTTAGTCCAAACTGCTTAGCCCAGCATTTAGCAACCCATGCCCTCAGCTTTCTGACCCTTCATACCCTTTCAGCCTTGCCTGCTGTAGTCTCAACCAGACTTTGCTATTTTGTGGATATACTTGGGTATTTCCACCTGCATGCCTTTATACAGATTGTTCTCCCCAACCTTCAGTGCGTTGTCTGTCCTTCCCAAGCTTCCTGTTTTGCTAAAACCTTTCCCTCAATCTTCCAGACCCAGAAAAATGTCTGCTGTATTTTTTTTTCCTTAGTTGTAGATGGACACAATACCTTTATTTTATCTATCTATCTATCTGTTTATTTATTTATTTATATGTGGTACTGAGGATTGAGCCCAGTGCCTCACACATGCCAGACAAGCACTCTATCACTGAGCCACAGCCCCAGTCCATCTGCTCTGTTTTTGGTGTGTTCTGCTGACCTAAAGTCACAGTCTCTCTTTTTTAATCTCCTATTACACTTAAAAAACAAAAATGTATATTGATCATTTGTCACAGAGAGTGTCTAAATTGAGGTTGGTTGCATTTCAAAAGTAAGAACATTTCTTCCATATTTCATTGATTGCATTCTAAAAATGTAATGTCTATTGAATGCATTATTTATCTGACTTATAGTTCTAATACTTAAAGCAGCTGACTATTTATAGATCTGGAAACCAGTCCAGACCTTAAATATATAAGCATATTTAAATATGGAACATATTTTTTTCCATAGGGATAAATGTTAGTTGGTATAACATCTCTGATAGATTTTAAAGAAATCATTCATTACAAGAGTATTAGTGAGCTACATTTTATTCTGTTTTTCTAAACTTGACTGTGACTCCACACAAATTCCAGACAACTATCTTGTAACATTTTGGAGGAACAGGTAGGCAGGCCCCTAAGAATAAAACCACAGTACTATTAAGTTCCCTTGAGTCTGTTTCCCATGTGACAAAAGCCATCAGAAAAGGAAAGTGTCTTTATATATGTACTTAGGGCAATGATGCCCATTCTCATTCCGCCATCTTTTCTACCTCCATCCCAGCTCCCTTATCCTCTCTCCTCTTTGCTGTGTCTAAAGTTCCTCCGTTTCTCCCATGCTCCCCACTCACCCCCATTATGAATCAGCATCCACATATCAGAGAAAACTTCGACCTTTGGTTTTTTGAGATTGGCTAACTTCACTTAGTGTGATATTCTCCAGCTCCATTCATTTACTTGCAAATGCCATGATTTTATTCTCTTTTAAGGTGGAGTAATGTTCCATTGTGTATATATACCACAGTTTCTTTATTCATTCATCTATTGAAGAGCATCTACGTTGGTTCCACAATTTAGCTATTCTGAATTGTGCTGCTATAAACATTGATGTGGTTGTGTCCCTGTAGTATGCTGTTTTTAAGTCCTTTGGGTATAAACCCAGCAGTGGGATAACTTGGTCAAATGGTGGTTCCATTCCATATTTTCCAAGGAATCTCCATATTGCTTTCCATCGTTACCCTAAGTATATGTATGAAGGCATGAATGGTGTGACTCTACTTTGTGTAAAACCAGAGACAATTTTTTGAAAAATTTTGCTCTATATGTATACTATGAATTGAAATGCATTCTGCTGTCATGTATAACAAATTAGAATAAATAAATAAATTTTAAAAAAGAAAAGGAAAGTTATCACACACAATTTGAGATTTTAATGGGTTCTACACTAAGAGCCATTAATTGGTAAGAACAGGCTTTGAAATCTTCTAATAATCAATGGTTTTATTTTCTAAATCAGAGAAGATGTGTTTAATTCACTTTCAGGTATCACTACCTTGTATACACAGATCTACCTGATCATATTTATCATATTATGGATTGACTCCCCTTAATTACCAATACCACCATTCATGGCCCAATTCTAACATATTTTTATTGCTGATTTTTTTTTTTAGATCTTGCACACTGCCAGTCTAACCTTGTGGAACTTAGCAAACTCCTGCAAAACTTGGAAATACTTCAGAGAACTCAGTCAGCACCAAACTTTACTGACATGCAGGTAAACCTATTACTGCTGCCAGCAAAAACAGTTAACTCTTTAATCTTTCCTGAATCATTCTGTGAATATACAAGTCACATTTAAGGGGAAATAACTACAACTAATTTATATTCTAGAGTTATTCTTAATATTTTTTAAACTTGGTGTCATTGTGTTAAGATAACTTAAAATGTTTTTACATTTAAATACAGTGCAAACTGCTGTAGAAATATATCTCCGGATCATTCTTCCCATGTGTCTGTTGCAATGGCTTTGAATATATATATTTAGACACTTTCAGAATGAAGACTCTTTTCACAGAAAAAAAAATGTTGAAGATATCTAATCTTGTTTTCATTCTGCATATCAGAAAAAAATACATTTTACAATTAAGTTCTTTTCTCTGCTTTTAATGAGTACCTATCTCTCCTGGTTTGCTTCAAGGCTCTAACAATTATTCCTTACTAACTGACTGTTCTGTCTGCATGTGTATCATCTGTGTAAACTTAATAATCCGTTGTTGCCTTTAACTCTCTGTGCAATGTAGGCTAACTGTGTAGATATTTCAAAGAAAGACAAGCGGGTCACAAGACGCTGGAGAACAAAAAGTGTCAGCAAAGATACAAAAATACAACTGCAGGTACAGATTTTACTTTTCCTTCCTTCATGTTTTCATATACTTTAAAAGTATTCACCTTTATATATATCCGCTCACAGATGTTGGATTGAGAGAGCAGCTTAACTACTTGAAAGCCAGTGCTTCTGAAGCAGAAGTTTTTTTTAGATCTAAAATAGTGGGAAATCTATTTATTTTACTTGCTTGGTCATAAGTGAAAATAATTAGAAAGAAAGATAAAATTATATGATTGCAAAGTAGCATTTTCATTCTCAAGCATAGCTTTTGAACCATTAAAACTTTTTAAACAAAAAGTCACCTTAAAAATCTCAACTAAGCTGGGAGTAGTGGCACATGCATGTAATCCCAGTGGCTCAGGAGGCTGAAACAGAAGGATCATGAGTTTAAAGCTAGCCTCAGCAATTTAGTGAGGCACTAAGCAACTCTAAGTGAGATCCCATCTCTAAATAAAATACAAAACAGGGCTGGGGATGTGGCTCAGTGGTTGAGTGCCTCTGAGTTCAATCCTGGCACCCCCACCCGCCAAAAAAAAAAAAAAAAAAATCTGGACTAAAAGTCTGGTAGATTATAATAAACATCCATTTATATATGCTAGGTCTTAAAAGAACCATTTATGTATCAACTTTGTCCAAATTTTTTTCTATTGACAAAAAGAGTAGAGGGTGCACTAGAATAAAAATTAACAAGCCTCGGCTTTCATCTAATCGCTGTGATTTTCTGGCTGTATAAATTTTGTGCATGTCTATTAAATTTTCTGGGCTTCCATTTGCTCCTGGGTAAAGTGATGGACTTAATTTAATGATCTCTGAATTCCCTTTTAACTCTAAATTCTGTGAATCTGCAAAATAGATATTATTGGGCCTTCAATAATCACTATAAAAATCTGAACTAAAGTCTTAATGGCTCATAATAAATTGAACTGAAGTTGATTTTAAATAAAATTTTTACTTGAAATAAGTAGTTCTAAATTTTTAAAGTAAGATCCTTTTATGTCATAGTGTTGAAGTGATACAAATACAGTAAATTCTTAAAACCTTGTATCTAAATCACATTATTTTCAGATCACCAAACTAGACTATCTACTATTCTAACCTTAGCTGTGTATTCTAAATGATTCTTAACCTGCACAGTCAAAATTAGACTTATGATTTAGCTTTGTTTTTATTATACTATAAATCAATTTGAATTCTAATAGAAGGTAAATGCTTTTCAGAAATCTTCACTGTCTTCTAAATAATTAACAGAATGATTCTTCTCTAATTCTAACAGCTTTAGTAACATTCTTTGTATTGTAATTCTGAATGTGTAAATAACAAACTGTTGCTTTGCTTTCTAATCTGATATATTTAAAAAGAAATTTTCATAAGCATTAAAGATCCATTTTTATTTAGAGTTCTATAGTTTGTAAATATAATTAGTGTTTCTTTATTCGGTATTTTGTTTGTGTTTTCCCTTCTATTCATAAAATTAGTACTATAGGGACAGATGTGTCAAACAATTTGACAAAGAGATTCATCTAGAATTGCCTTTGGCACTTTTTTTATATGTTTTGAGCTTGTGAGACTCTCATTTGTTTGTTTGTTTGGTGTGTGTGTGTGTGTGTGTGTGTGTGTGTGTGTCTGTGTGTGTGTCTGTGTGTGTGTGTGCATGTTTTCAAGTTGAGTGTCCATGGTTCTCATAGCCAAGAAAAAGAACTATTTTTATAAATGAAAGAACCTTTAAATACAATAATGGAAGAAAGCTAGCATAATAAGAACATATTCATTTGTGAATAGACATTATTTGCCTGGTTTTTACAGGCAAATTAAATTCTAATTAAGTTAGAGACCCATTCACAGCTGATTTCTTGAATGGTTCATTCTCAGCATCCCTGAGCTCAGTGCCCGTGGCTGGTAGCTGGTGGCTGCTGCAACTAGGAAGCCCATACAGCCCTGTGACAATCCAGCTTTACTGGACGAAACAGAATGCAGCTGTGAATACTTCTGCTGGTCACAGGCAATGTTTAAACTATACCAAGAGGTTACAAGGATTTTTTTGGAGTCATCAGAAGAAATTGTTCAAAAAGCAGGAAAATATTTTCTGTTTATGTTCCTGCCATATCTTTGAACAGTTTGCTTCTTTTTAAACTTTTACTTATGCTGTCTTGTTTATTTTTCATGTGCCAGATAGAAACAACCTGGCCTTTATCATTTTTGTTTAGATATTTTTGAGGGAAATTGATGTAATCTTATCCCCACATTCAAAGACAAACTTTGTCTTTTCAAAAGGGAAAGATGGTTCTACTTTAAGTAGAAATAAATAGACTTCAGGTGGCAGTAAGTCACTAATCACTCTCAAAGTCCTCTACTTGTGCTTTAACAGAAGTTTTCATAGACTGAAATGCTGAAGAATTGTGTACCATCCTGGACCTTTTCAGCTTGTCCAACCCAATGGGTCTTCCAGGAGCCCTCAGGACACTCATTTTCTGTGACTGGAAGTTATCAAAGTTCCCCAACATGCACACCTGCTGGGGACCCAGCCATGACTATGGCTATTACTCAGCAGTATTTCTGCCCACAGAAAGACTTGGCATTTATTTTCACTCTAGTGGATTGAACATACCTATCACTTTTCCACATCCTAATACCCAGTTTCCGCCCCCCTCCTATTTTAAATGCTTTTTGACTGTGGGAATTCCATCTAATGATGCCAAGTATCTGTTATGAGCTTATCATCATCTCATTTCCCCCTGAAGATCCTCCTTGTGGCCAACTTGAGTGGCTCTCAGGTTGTGACAGCCCATTTTACATCCCCTCTGTTGTTTGCATCCAGCCATCAGCTGTTGTGAAGGAACCCAGACTACCAAGGGGTGACAGTGCTGGTGGTTGTTCCTGCTGTTATTTTTATTGGTGTGGTGTCACTGAATTTTAAAATATAAAATAGATTCTATAAAAAATTGAAAATGAAGAATGTGTTATACTATGTGTGTGATTGCTTATTTTTGTATGGGTGAGACCATGCTTCTGACTCAAATCTTTTTGGCCATATTTCTTCTAGATACCATGCTATAATTTAATCACAGAAAATCCATTGTGTAACTCGTGAAGTCAACACTTGTCCTAGAATATTCTGTGTTTGTGTGTGGTGGGGAGGGGTTACCTTTTTTAAAAAAATGGACTTCCTGGTTCCCAAATTTCAAATCTTTTAGTTCTAATGAAAATCTGAATACCATTATGCAGAAAGTTTGGCTATGTTTGTTTTTTGTTTTGTTTTGTTTTGTTTTGGTTAGGTTTGGGGTTTGTTTGTTTGTTTGTTTGTTTTGGTGATGCTAGGGATTGAACCCAGGGCCTTGTGAGGCAAACACTACCAACTGAGCTATATCCCCAGCCCGTAGTTATGTTTTAAATGAAGTAGAGGAAGACAAAAGGGAATGACTTTAAAAATGTGACATAGAAGAAAGAGCTGCTAGGTTTCCTGTATTGTCAATAGCATGAATGTTGGAGATGATGAACAATAGTAGGAAGTACATAGTGGCAGATCTGTCATTAACATGGAGCTATCTTAGATCTCATACATCCTCAAATTACATCTCTGGTAAAAACAAGTTCTTCCTTTTAGTACATTAAAAAGGTAACGTGTATAGAAAGATTTTCATGAAAAACAATATGTATGTATTTGTGTGACTTACATATATGTGAACAGAAAATTTGTGAAGATGGAAGAGAAATATGAATATAATTTGGAAAATTACATACCTTAATCTCATCCACCAAAAGGAGGGGGAAAAAATGAAAGAATTCTTCTACTGGTTCATGTGTAGGTGTACATCACTAAATGAAACTAATTCTTCAGGTTTTTCAAAGCTGATTTTTATGGGGATTGAGAAACTTGAGATTTTTTTTTTTCTTAACGTTTGGAAAATTGTTCAACTTGAAGATCTCAACACTTTTCCTAAAGTTGAGTCCCAGTGAGCAAGCTTTATGGTAGGGGATTAAGTGGAGACTGATGAATCCTGGGTCCCCTTCCTTATTTATTTATTTTTTTCTCTCCATAAGAAAAAAAAAAAAATCTTCCTGGGTCACAGGAAGCCCTCATTACAACCTGTTCACATTAGCCTTTACACATTATTTAATGAGTTTTTCCTGAACTTCTTTTTCTTTGCTCCTATTAATTGAATGCCTTTTGACTTTGTGTAACATTATATCACATAACTAAAACAAAACACATTTAAAAATCACAGGCTATGCATCAATGCATAACCCACCATCTCCTTTTGAGGTAGGGGTGATCTTCAGCAAATAAACTTAACAGAGTTTGGGTGACCTACAATGAGAATAATGAACATTTCTCATGGCATTGAATGCCCTTTTGAGCTCTTTTCTATGCTAAGATTTTTGTTTTGTTTTGTTTTTAAAGAAAAGTCAACTTTGGTTAAAATTCTCCGTCTCCCTTGTCTGATTATCTTTCATCCTCCTATACCCCATCCTCTCCCCTCCCCAACCCTCCATCCTGTGTTTTTACCCCCTTCTCTTCTCCCATTCACTGTCAGGAAGGGCCACCCGCGAAGGGCCAGTTCAGCACAACTCGGCGCCGGCAGAGGCTAGCAGCAGCAGTGGCTACAACAGTGAGTGGATTTCAATCTCAAGTGGAAGTTTAATAAGAATGAGAACCTGTATGAGGGTAAACTCCCTGTTCAGAGAGTGCCACCCGTGTGCGATGGCATCAACCGTAGCCCACTCATATTGCCATAGCTTTCGCATGTTGTTTGGCTGTCTTTGCATGGCAGCAGTCAGACACGGGTGTTCATTTTTGCAAGGAGAAATATTACATAATCCAGTTCTTTTTCTTCTGCTGTCAGTGTAAGAAATAATTTGAACTCAAGTTTGCCAAACTGATTATAGTGCCCTATGGTGGGAGAATTTATTTAATGATATCATTTTTGGTTTTGTTTCATTTTCTTTTGCCATACTGATATTGGAACCTTTGTTAACTGATTTCTGTTTTTCTAAGACAAGTCATGTTACTACAGACATAAACTGTGCTTTTTTTTGTAGCAATGTGACTATTTGAAAAGGATGTGAGAAAGAAATGAGAGGGTAAGAAAAGGTACATTTCGATGTCATCTCTAAATGGCTACCCAAATTACACTTAGCAAGGGGAAATTGTTTTCTGGAAAGAATACTGACATGAAAATAAGAAAATGTAGTGTAGAAGTGAAAAAAAAAAACAGAGTTAGATGGTTTAATCCATAGCCAAGGTTGGTTTTTCATTTTGTTTTTGTTTTTCCTAAAAGAAAATAGAATAGATATAAGGGTAGTAGAGGAAATATTGAAGTAGTTAAGGCAGAGAATATTGAATATCCATACAGAATTTAAAATAGAATATTTAAATTTAAAATAGAATATTCTATTTAAAATAGAAGAACCCTTTGCTGAGTCAGATGCCATAATACACTCCTGTAGTCTCAACTACTATGGAGATCACTTGAGCCCAGGAGTTGGAGGCCAGCCTGGGCAACACAGTAAGACTCTATCTCAAAACAGAATGAAACAAAACAAAAAGGACTTTTTGCTGAATGAAAGTGAATCATAAATTTGCTGAATTATGAGATGCTGGCAACTTTTAAAAATACAATATATTGAGCTAAGCATAATCATGGATATTAGTTTTTGTTTTGTTTTTTTTTTTTTTTGGCTACAGCTTATTTCCTGAATTAAGAATAGTCTTGCTCTTGTTAAGGGTGAGATATATTTTAAGACCAGAGTTGCTGAAAACTATGAAAAGATTTTGGTTGCACTGTAGGTGAGTGGCTAACTGGTGTGAGGATTATTGGCTTTCTACTTTATGATTGGTAGTTGACTCTGGCTTTCCATCTATGTGTTGGGCTGCATTGTTTGAGGAACAGAATTGTTTTTGATTATTAAAACAACCCATGACTTGGATTTTATTAGGGAATTAAATTCACAGTCTTGAGAACATTGGAACAAATGAATTATTGAAGTTGCTTTCACATTCAATGAATATGCTATGCATGTATTCAAATTCTGACAATAGATACATATATAATCAATTAAATTACTCAAATGTAATTTTTTATTTACAAAATTAAGAAATCCAAATGATTATTAGAGAGAGAACATTATAGTATGGGGAGGGAAAAATGAGTCATTTTATGAAAATATTGTTTTCTCAAATAACATCCTTCTGGGGTGACACATGTGGAAGTGATTGTGTCTTTCCTGTGTTCATTTATTAAATTGCGGATACATTCAGTGAATGATAATAAAACTAGGATTACCACTTATTCTATTGGGATAGAATAAGTTTTTATGTTTTAATTGAATGTAGAAGAGAAAAATCTTTTAAAAGAAGAAAGCTTTAACATCCACATTGGTCACAGAAATCATAAAAATGATCTAGGTGTGTCCAATGATAAAAGCTACTGGCAACATTTAATAACATTTTCAGGAATAACTAGGGGGAATGTCTGTGTTAAATGCTCTAGAAACTGTGGCTTGGATGCCATAGTAAAAAAGAGCAACACTAAGCAGGACCCTCAGCTGGCTTCCTTAGCCCTTCTCCCTGGTCCCAGAGAGCTGCACTGATAACTCAGCACCCCTATTTCTTTTAGTGCTGAGGTCTGCCTGTTCCTTTCTCTTCCCAGCACTGAAGTTATCCCACACATTTTGAGCCATTCCTATCCTGTTAGATGTCTTTCACCCAGAACCCTCTGGATTATTCCTACTCACTTAACTTTCCTCACCCACTCAAGGTGTCTGGGGCAACTGAGACTGTGCCAAAGCAAAGGGTGTCCAAGCAGATGTTTCCAGAATTTATTCTTGTTGACCCTTAGTGCTAGTACTCAGAATGTCAGCTCACAACATCAGCCAGACCCCACAGAACAGGTTGGAAGCAGAGATACACTTGCTTCTTCCTGTGGAAGGACACTGAGGGTCTCCAAGCAGTCCCCCAAAGGATCCCAGTACCCATAATGCCAGAATAACAAAAACAAGGGACTTTTCACATTACCTCAATAAATCCTATAAACTTAGCATCTGCTTAGTATCTATCTTAGACCTTTGCAAACCTGGCAAGTGCTCTTTCATGTTGACTTGCTAAACTTCACTCTCATTTCCTTTCTCTTTTGACTTCTTCATAGACAGTTTTTATGAGCAACTCCTAGTAGCCCCATTCCAAAAGTTATTTGTGCCAAAATATTCCAGAATTTTAGGACTTAAAGGAAGCTTTGGATTTCCTTCCAGAGCAGAATAGAAAGGCCCAAATACAACATTGAGGATTCTCAAGCATAACAATGGA
The DNA here is from genome assembly GCF_048772815.1 of Callospermophilus lateralis. NCBI lineage: Eukaryota > Metazoa > Chordata > Mammalia > Rodentia > Sciuridae > Callospermophilus > Callospermophilus lateralis. Next base: position 53,359,189 of record NC_135313.1, on the reverse strand, counting down.
GAGCTGTTGGTAACTCCCATTGTAGCCATCACTGATAGAGAAATAAGCTAGCATTTAAGTATTTGAATCCCTAAATACTCAAATTGATAAGTAAAAAAACCTGAATAAATAAAAAAGTTCATCCCCAGAGTGAAGAGATATTCAGTTAGATAATACAACGCAACTTGTATTCTCATTTCATTTCATGAATTCCTCAATTAAAATAACCCATTCAACACACTTTTTTAACAAAAAAGTATCAATACATTAAACATTTTCAGTAAGAAGTATATAGAAATCAGTTTTCAATTTCCCAGGGAACCATCTGATTGCAGTTTGAATGGAGCATTCTGCGTTCCTTTCCCTGTGGGTAATATACAAAACCACTTTCATTGTTTTAATAGCCTATTTAAATTTCCATTATGTTCAAAATATAAATTTGTAACTATGTATATGTTCTCAGTATCTGACTCCAACATTTGAAAGGCCATTATCTCAGGGACAAGTGCGGGTCCTTACTTTTCACTGTGTAATGGCCCCCATGCATACTCTCCCCCAGCTTTCATGACCTTCTCCCCACCCACTCAGAAGGGACTCCTAAGCCAGGTGGGTCCTTGGAGTATGGAGGGCTTCTGAGTGCATATGAACCCTCTTCTGTGATATTCAGCACATTCGCCCACCCCTCCCATTACCCAACACCCACATTCTTTTTTCTTAGTGTTCTTCTAGTTCCTTGGATGAGGAAGCTGAATCCTTAAGTGTGAAAACTTCTTGGTCCACCCATGTCTTCAACTCACTGTCTCTTTCCTTGAGCTTCTAATCTCCACTAACCTTTTCATGGATTCTCTGTTACTCTATAGAGATTTGAGCAGATTACTCTTTCTAGATCAGCATCACCACAGTTAGATTTCCTTTGTCTATCTCCAGACTTTCTTCCACGTAAATCCCATTCCTTTGTAGCTATCCCTAAAGGACCTCAGTATTCTTCTAAAAGTAACTGAGGCAGGATTTCAGCAAATTATTGAACCCCGTTGTACTATTTTCTCAAATGGCTTCTTTGCCACTTCTTTCTTTCAATCCGGAACAGACAGAAGTTTTGTGCATGATAAGTTGAACAAGCAGTTGATATCTCCCAGCTCAGGGTAGTCAAGGTTCTCATGGAGGATGAGGTAGAGTGACTTTGATAACTCCAGGTACCAAATGCTTTGGATCATGTATGTTAACATGCTTACCTTAGGTGAATTCAGAGGGAAAACTTCATGTTTGCTTCCTTCCCTGGTAAACCTTGGGTATCTTTTGAGGTAAATAACTCCCTGCCAAGGCAGAGTTACATCAGAGAGGTTCTCTGTCTGGCTTTAACGGCCCTTGGGTTTCACCTCAGGCCAGAATTTTTGGTGCTTTACACCTCCTCCATCTGTCCTCTATCTCTCAGAGACACGGTGCCCTCTTTCCCTGCCCTATCTAGCTCACCAAATCTGTTAAGTTTAAAGCAAAAAAAAAAAAAAAAATTAAAAAAGAAATGTTTCTGACATAATACACACATCAGAGAAAGTAATTGTTCTTTCCTCCCCTGGCATATTTCCTGTTAGGGAATAGGAAACATTCCTTCAATTCTATAAAATTCAGCTTGTGGTGGAGTCTAGAGTATAGTTCCTGAGGACAACTGAATGAACTTCTATGCAGTAGATTTAGCTATAAATGACTGCAAGAGGAATTGGTGTTTTTAAGAATGTTTGGCCAACAGCATTTGTGATGCTCAGGGAGAGTCTTCTTGAAGGGGAGGGGAGGAAAGGTGCTTTGCCTCCACCTGTCACAAGCTCAGTCCAGAGCCAGCCTGGGCAGGTAAGCATTCTAACCTTTTAGGAAAATCTATAGTAATATGACTTTTTCTACTTAATGCTTTTTAAGATTGGTCTGTTCAAAAGCCATGTTCATATAGCTATAACATAATTATATATAACATACAAAGGTAAACTACAGTGATTGATGTACATTCTGTTTACTAATATATATTTTAATAAATCCATCTCAAAAATAATAGTGAGTCTCTTTAAGCCATTATTGTATTTTCTACAAAACTTTATTTGCATGTTGTCTAAGGTTAGGCTATGGAGCAAATGAATCTTTTTCTATACATATCTCTCAAATTTTTATATATCAGTAAGATCCTACTCCCAGCTCAGAGAGGAATGAGCAACACTTGTAGTCAATTCAGTTTTCTGACAGTTATTTTTCAGGTACCTGTGTGGGTTCAGAGTTGAAGCTTAGATGAGGCTATGCCTCTTCTTGCTGTCATTCTGTTGTCATCTCTCTCTGTAACAGTGAAACCAGTGAGTCCATGGCAGTTCTAAATCAACTCTAGGAAACAAGACTCCACGTCCCAGCCCAACTACCTGTAAAATAAATGAGTACTGAGTCTCTGAGTGTGTCACTAGAGAGGAATCTATTATTTTAAAGACTAAGGGAGATCTTCTCTATGTAGGAGCAGGTGGAACAGTGCACTATTGCTCTTTAATAATTTGTATCTTCCCCTTTCAGGTTCCTTTCAGTGCCACCATGTCACCAGTTCGCTTGCATTCCTCCAACCCCAACCTTTGCGCAGATATTGAATTTCAGACTCCCCCCAGCCACCTCACTGACCCTCTGGAAAGTTCAACAGATTATACAAAGCTGCAAGAAGAATTTTGTCTAATTGCACAGAAAGGTAACGACAAATGTAATGTGCCCTTTAAAGAGAAATATACATTGTGTTTTTAGTCACTAACACTTAATTGTGAATTAATCATTTATTTCCCCTGGGGCTGCTGATAGTAAGTTATAAAATATTATTGAAAATACAAGTTAAATGGAGCATCTCTGTGCCTCTTAACACTCAAAATCATGGTGGCCCAGGGAAAGAAAGAGGGAGGGGTGTACCCTGAGAATGTCTCTGAAAATCCTGAGCTTGAAGAAATCAAACCATCAGCAAAGATACTCTGGGGTATTTAACAAGAACCTTGGCTTCCAAGATTAGTCTTACTATTCAAGTTTCAGATATCAGGTATTTGAGAGATCATCAGATAACATAGATGTTTCTTCCATGCCATAATCCTAAAATTGGCTTAATCTTTTTTTCTGTTTGTCAGTTGAGATTTTGTAAGGCCAACATCTCCCACCTGCCTTTTTACTCCCAGTAAATGCATTTTCATTGCATTATTAACAGGATGCTAATGATGTTATTCAATTAAAGCAACAATAGTTTGTTCATATAATAGCATAGATTCAAGCCAGTAACTTTTACTTCTGGGATGGGGTGGCATCAGGTAGAATGAGACAGCAAATTTATGAGTGGAGAGAAGCATGTGAGCATAGCAGAACTGCTAAAGGGAGATGGGTTAATTTGAAGGCACCCCAGGAAAACGTTGTGTATTTGGTTGCAATCCTGAAGCTTTCAGGAGACCCAAGTTTCAACAGACTTTTAAAGCCTCTGTTGAAATTACATGTTTTCTTTTCAACAGACATACCAATTCTCTATGCTAGAAAAAAAGAGGAGGGTGTTTACCATGACTGTTGGGTGAACTCTTTAGAAAGCATTATGAACTTTAAAACTGGTGTGGAGTCTGCTTTTAGAGTTACTGGCAGGGTTAATGCATTTCAGCTATCAAGTTATTACCTTTAAATGGATGATGGAATGTAACATACAAATCAATAGATGCGAATCCCTTGGGATCCTGCAGTTTCCCCCTTTGATTTAGTGGCTGTATTTTGTGCTGAAAATTTTCCACTTCTGTTATATATATATATATATATATATATATATATATATATCTCAAATAAATATTTTTAAAAGCTGCATATTATAGTAACTGTTATTGTAGAAAATAGAAGTTGGAAATTCATCCTTTTTTGTAGTTCAAAATGAAAGACTGTTTCAGATTTTACCAATATAAGTTGTCAGGTATGCAGGAAATGGAGGGAGAGGTGGTGTTTTTTATTGTCGCTTTTAAATCAAAGTACTTTTGACATCTAGACATTCTTGGCTGAGAAAGAAATCCAAGTGCTGTTCTTAAAGCCAAATCATTTCCTACCGCCAAGGGAACTAACCAAAACGTCTAGATCAGCTGCCTATTTTATATTGACATGATTCATAAATGCTCTTTTTTGGGTGTATGCTTTGGGGAAATAATTTTGAATAACTCTAAATGATTTGTATGACACTTTATGCTACACAAAACTGTTCAAAATATTATCAAATATGACAAACAAAACGTGTTCTCTGTTACTTCTAGGCATTATAAATTCATTTCTGAATACTGATATTCAGAGTAGATTTTGATATTGCATATGCTAGTTCCAAATCTTTGATGCTTTGTCTGATATGAAACCCTAAAATTTTCACCCTAATTCATTACAATTGCCATGCTTGTTTTAAGTATAGATATTCTGATAAATTCATTTTTAAAGCTGATTTTTAATTAAAGTGTAGCATGGCCTTTGCAAACAATGTCTAGGTATGAAAAGTTTATCATTTTGTATATTCGTTCTGAATGTGTTTATATTTGCTTCTCACATTTGTCCCCATCCAGTACATTCTCTTTTGAAGTCTGCATTTAATAGCATAGCTATTGAGAAAGAGAAGCTGAAGCAGATGGTTTCTGAGCAGGATCACAATAAAGGCCACAGCTCGCAGATGGCCCGGCTCCGACAGTCACTGTCTCAGGTAAATGAGAGTGTTTGTTTTCATGTGCATGACACAGTCCCAATCCTGTCAGGCAAGAGATGGGGGTGGAGGTGGTCAGTCCTAGCAATGACACATTCCTCTGAAATCTCCCAAGATGTTGCAATGTCAGGATTGAATTTTATTATGTTTCTTTCCCAAAATGTCAAGGTAAGAGTGAAAATAAACCAATTGCTTACATACATATATTCATTATTTTGACCAGTTGAATACTTAATGCCTAAGGTCATTTATTCAAGATTGACCCTGGTTTAAAAAAAACAGAATTTATAGATGATTTGCATATCTAAAGTATATTCTAGAATATATCCAGTCCAATGGTTAAAGATAGAATCTCCTAGGTCCTTCACTCTTAATATTTCTCCCACTTAGATTTTTAATATGTTGAAAATTGCCAATTACTATGAACCCATTTTTTCTTTTCTTTTCTGGTTTTCATTTTAGGGATTTTCTTCCAAGCTAAGATATGCTCCCCGAAGCTAGACTATTATACATCAATATGTATTATTTAGTTGCTCTTGCTAAAACTAACCAAATCTCTGCATATATCAAACTTGAGATTTCTGAAACAAATCCTTTAAAGCTGTGCTTATGCCTTTTTATACCAAGCACTTCCTCTGAAGTAAATATTTTCTTCAGTTAGTCCGTAAATGCACTTATTTTACTTCCTCTAAGAATTTAATGTTTTGTATGATTTTTGTGAGAACTCAGTGTTTATGTAAAATATTGTTCACTTCCTGGTGCCTTGGATCAGAGTGAAGGAGCAAGCAAATCCTGGGTAAGTGGTTCTCCACGTGGATCAGATCCTGCTTGAATATCTTCCCTCAGTCCCTGAAACTTAGATGTAAACTGTATCACATGTTTTATGTACCTGAACTGTCAGCATATACTCAGTGTTGTTTCATGTTATGGAGTGCTGCCATCTGGGCCACTTTTCAGCATTCACCATGAAACACTGTTGGCTGAGGTGCATACGCTGCTTCCAGTGCTAAGCCAGGGGCCTCAGAAGCATGTGCACCTGTTCTGCCAGGCTGCAGAGGGCTTCATTCATAAGAATACTTTAAAGAGCAGAGAGTGGTGGTGCATGCCTGTAATCACAGAGACTCTGTCATCACAGAGACTCAGAGGCTGAAGCAGGAGGATCTCAAGTTTGAGGCCAGCCCAGGCAACTTAGCTAAGCCCTGTCTCAAAAAAATGAAAAGGACTGGGAATGTAGCTCAGTTGTGGGACACCCCAGGGTTCAATCTCTAGTACCACACACACACATACACACACAGGAAAGGTACTTTAAATGTTCTCCCTGGACTCTTCTCATGCCATTTATCTGTTGAATACTCAGCTGATATTAATTGATCTTTCAAATCGTGAACAAATAAACATGCAAATGTCACCTTGTAAATACACATAAAATATATTCTTGATCCCCTAAATGTTTCAGTGTTTCTTTAAGGTGGGCTTAATGATAGAAGCTTAATGATATAAATCAAGCTTATGCTAAGATAAATAAGAAAATTTGCCTCTTGCTTGCTGCTTGCTTGCTTTTGAGCTTCAGGTGAAATTAGAAATGACTAGGAAGAGAAATTTTAAAAGTTATTCATTTCTCGTTCAACTGACTTTACTAGGTATTATGCAAGATTTGGCATACTATGCACCTGTTTCCCAGGAGGCTCGTGCTCTGATTAGTGAGATCAGCAGTATTTCCAAAGAAACAGTTAAATGGACCATACTGTACTATTCCCGGAGTATGGTGGTGCAGATTTCCAGAGCTCTGGTTGTTTAGAAGAATGGTAGATCCCTGAGCTAAGAGCACAGTCCAGATCTGACTTCCTGAGCAAACAAGGAAGAAACTGATACTAACATGATAAAAGTAAAATCAAGCAAAATTATATCAACTCTGTATCCTTTGGGCTAAAATATTTCTCTCTCTTACAAAGACATATTTATTAGCATCTAAAGTCAGAGCCCCAATAGCTTTTTTCTGGGGTTTGGAGGGTTTTGTTTATTTTGTTTAGTTTTTTAAAAGGAATCAAAAGATATGAAAATAATTTGGGACATAAAGACTCATGCTCCTATTCATTAGATAATCCAGTGATTGCAATTATGTATTACCACAGAATTTCACGTTTGTTCACATTCTTGTGTCCATCCGGACCCTCCAATTGGGACAGTCCTTCTCTCTTTAGCCTTCTTTCCCATAAGTTCTAAGTTTGGACTCTGGTTTAGAAATCACCCCAGCCTATGATTTAAGTTTACTGACATTTCACTGCTTTCTGGTGAATTACTATCCATGGTTAGACCACTGGAAAGGTGTATGGAGAATGGAGTGAACAAGGAAGCTAGTTTAAGAGTTACTGGTTAAGTAGTGGAAATCAGCCCCTTGGGGCTACATGAAGGAGTTTAAATTTTTCCTTTCAGTGTTGGGGAGTACTTAAGGAAATTTAACTGGTGAATGATAATGCCAGAGATTGGAAATATTATTGCATATTTCTGTATATTAGAAAGATTAGTCTTGTAGAGTATGGAAATTTAGTAGAATTAAAGCAAAACTAGTTTGGCAGGCACATAGTATTCAAGATAATTTGAGAATGTTTTGTGATACTCAAGGTAATATTCCTGAACTAAGGAAGTACCAGCCTTTATAGAGGAAGGGATCAGTTTCAGAGACACAAAGAGACACATAATCAGCTTGGTTTACAGCTGAACATTATTAGCAAGGGACCACAAAACAGAGCCAAGACAAGTCCAGGCCTTTTACTTGAATAACTGGCTGTATGATAGTTCTTTCTCCTCAGAGAGATCATAGAAGAGGAACTGATTTATTGTGCAATGAGTGATTTTGCAGAGAAGGAGATGTCTGAGGGACATCCAGCAGGTTACACAAATCAACAGACAGTCAGAGAAAAAGATGTGGATACTCTAGTATACCCGTGAAGTTATAGAAGTTGATCAGTTGTGTTTTCAATCAGAATAAAAGGGGTTCAGGGATACTGGAGCTGCTATACAGAATGTTAATATTTTAAGGACAGTCTAAGAAAGAGCTCCTTTGATGGAAACCCAGGGGAAGCAACCAAGGAATTTAGGAGTGATGACTATTGAGATAAAGGGTGGAGTTTTGATGATCTCAAGAAGGAAAAAGTTAACATCCAATTTAGCAGAAAATAAAATGTAGACTAAAAGTCAGCCATGGAATTTGACAGTGTCTTAGTATGACTGTATCATGAGGGCAAAGAGCCAGCAGGTATAGAGATGTTGAAGGTGGGAAGCAACTGGGCAACCATCCTAGTTGGCTAGCTCTATTTTCAGTCTCCTTTTTAATATAGCACTTGAGATTGAACAGTAAGGCTGGGGTGTAACCCAGTGGTAGGGTGCTTACCTAGCACTTGCAAGGTCCTGGGTTTTATCCCCAGCACCAAAAAGAAAAAAAAATTTTTTTACAAATACCAAATAGCTTTCATACATCGAGACAGTTGTTCTCCAAGTTCTGAGTGTATTTTATATTAGCATAATTTCACATTGTAGTGTGATTTTAGGTAGCCTAAGGATATCTTTGGTCCATATTCAAATGTCATCAGTTAAACCCTCAGATAACTTTTTCATGACTGGGTCTCTCCCCCAGAGAGGGAAGGAAAGAGAGAGATGGTATTTAAATAATTTAAAGTCTAACATTTTTAAAGCTTGTATATTTTATTTGACATAAGACCTATTCGATATATATCTAATTATTAAAATGCTGCTTTTCAATGAGACTGTTAAGTAGATACATCACTTCAGCAAATTCCATCATCCTTTTAGCAGGCACATAGTATATAAAACACATGAAATTAGCATTCTTCACTACATGCTCAGCATAAATTGTTGCCTGCCTTGAGCAAGTAACAGTTTGCCAAGATGGACAGCCAGATGACTTCTTCTCTTACTATAATATATGTACACACACAAACACACACACACACACACGCACACATAATTCTGTTGTTTTACCCTCATAAAACTTAAATTAACTTTCACACTGGAGCAAAAGCATCCATGTTGGACTTACACTTGTAGGGCAGGACATTTTATATAGCATCTGTCCTTATAATTTCAGCTCTAATGTCATGTCCTGATTTGTGTAGTACTCTGAACCCCAAAATTAAATAATATATAATAAGACAAAGTCAACCTTGGCACTCCTGATTACCATAATAATAGAAGATTCAAGACTACTTGAGTCTGTCTTCAGTATATTACCCTCTACCACTGTTACTAGTTTGATTTCTGGCCCTGGAATTTGTGCACAGTTTGTGCAGAATGTAGTAGGAATTGGGGTCCATATAAATGGGAGCAACTGAATATGACCATCTATTCTAGCTAGAATTACTATAGTTCATTAAGTCAATATGCTGTCAATTGTTAGATGCATCATTATTTTGTGCATTACTGAGAAAGAAAGAAACCATTACTGTCAATTGAACTGACACAGTGCTTCAGAGGTGCTCAGTGTAGGGGGAAATGTGCATCTTAGAATCAGTGAAATATGGTCTGTATGAGATTGTAGGCAAAAAAAAAAAAATTGGCTTAAGGCTCAGAGTACTGTAATTTAAAATCCCAATTGTAGAATCTGTCATTCTGCCTGTCCACAACATTTCACATAACCAAAATAAATATTCTGTTATGGGATAAAAGTTTCAAGTGTATTTATTTATTTCCAAATTCCACAGTTCCCTGGGGCTTGGCCAAATTTGTTATGTGTAAAGATATTTTTCATAAACTCCTTTACATCATTTTCAGTTCTGTCTCAAGTTGCTATTGTTTTATCCATAATTTGGCAATATTTTAAAAGCCTTTCAAAGTTTTTACTCCTTGATCCGGTAGATCCTTGTTAATATGACTAGTCTAAGGAAGTAATGTGAAATCAGAAAATAATTATGCACATAAATTTTCATGGCATATTACTTATTTTAGTAAAAAGTCAGCAACCATATAAGTGCCCAATAATAGGAAATCATTGCTTATTATGCAACTATCAAACTCATGTTAGTGAAAAGGTTGCAATATAAAATAAATGCTTATGTGCAAAGAATAAGGGGCAGCTACAGGTTGGGAACTACAGACTCAGTACACAATATGGAAAAAACACTTAAGAAAGAGCTAGAAAGAAAGAAACCAAACTGCCAACAATTGGGTAGTAAGATATGAATTTTTAAAAATATTTTCCTACTTTGTTTGCATTTTCCAAATATAATAGTATTTTTTTAATTGAAAAAAAACAAGATGATTTCTAAGAGATGCCCAGAATTTGGCTTTTGGCAGTCCTAGATGTATCTGTTTTCTCACTTCTTCTGAACCAGTTTTGTTTTTATGCAAATACTTTGGTGTTATGGCGGTTCCATCTTGCCATGTGTTTCAAATCCTTCTCCAGCCACCAGGCAGCCCTGTTTTCTTTCCAGAACTCACATTCCACTTAGTATTTATGCCATTGTCTCACTCAGTCTAAGGTAAATTCTCCCCCATATCTGAGAGGGTCTATAGCTAAAAAAGTATGTATTTAGGTAATTGATTCTGGCTCAGAACTTCAAAATGGAAACTTCTTTTATGGATTGAGAAAGAATGGTATGTTTCTTGGATATATTAGACTTGAATGTGTGTGAGGGGCATGAAGCATGGGGAAATGAGCATGCGCTATAGAGTTTTTAGCACTGTCCAAATTCACTAGATAAGTAGTGAAATATGTGTAAAGCCTGTTTGGAGAAGGCTGTAGGCACAGTTCCTAGTTTCCAAGTTTTTCCTCCCTGTCAGTCTGTGATCCTACATGCCACTGATAAAGCAATGCTACTACTGACAAGTCTTCATAGCTTTCCTTGCTCATTGGCTGGCACCAGTGGCTAGTGATCTGCCTCCTTTTTCCTTGCTTTACCACTGTTCACTCTCCTTGGGTGCAACCCCTACATTATTTCTGCCATTTTCTAGGCTCTTTCATGGTAATTATCACTAAAGGCATCATTTCCATTGTGATGACTTAATTCTTCAAGATTTCCATATTATTAGGAAAAAAATAGGTGAACTTCAGAGAGGAAAATACTCAATATGATCTGGAGTACAACGCAAGACTGCTACACCACAGAGCTCACAACATTCAGCTGTAGCAAATAAAAAATAGTCTGTGATCAAGGCAAAAGGAGTAGCCAGGTCTAGTGAGATGGGCAGAAGTGGGCTGTTGCATGCTGGGTTCTCAATTATACTTTCCACCATGGGGATTGCCAGAGCTGAAATTATTTATTCCCATGCTTTCTGTGCTATGTAACAACAAGAAAATTCCTGCTAACCACAATGAAATCAACTCCCCCATCCCAAACCCGGAATTACTTTTATGTTATCCTGGAATTGGTAGTTATTGTTCATGCTGATAACCAGAAAACACTGTTGAAAATTCTAACTTAGCATTTCAATCAAATCTGAAATGGACTTTAAAGGTTAACTAATATAACTGCAGTATTGTTTACTAAAGAAATTAAGGCACATGGTGACTAACACCTGTAATCCCAGCTACTCAAGAGATTGAGGCGGGTGGATCCTTTGAGGCCAGCCTGAGCAACTTAGCAAGATCTGTCTAAAAGAGAAGAGAAAGAAATTGAGGCCCAACAAGGGATAAGTATAAAGACCACTGAGCCTTGGAATCAAGAAAACTTCATCTTTTGACTCCCAGGCCAGGATTTTAATTTTTCACATTATATCTAAGAAAAAAGAAAAATTATTTTCAGGTGATTTTTTAAAAACCCCTTTTAGCTTATTCCTCTTCTGATGTTAATGGCTAGAAGTTATCTTGTATGCCCTTCACACATACTTATCAGCAGGATTGCATTGGATAAGGTGAGAACTTAATGAAAAGTTAATATTTTTAAATATCCAGAGCAAACAATTCTACAACTTTCCTTATAAATGGCAAACCTATGTTTAACATTCTCACCCTGAAGAAAAGCCTTACTTATCCTTGCCCTTGAGATTTTGCAGGGTTATTTCATTAACACCATTCCAGCGGCAACAGAAGGTGCAGTCACTTTAGAGGAACCATTAGTTGAGGTTTATATAAAACCCTCAGGTCAAGACAGTGATTCTGCAATTAAACCCATCAAGCATCTTACCATGAGGCCTCCCACTGACATGGTGGCAAAGTGTGTCTTGTTCCAGATATTTCAGTAGCTAAGATAACTTTACACATAGTGTAAGCAGAGAAATAATGAAAAGAACAAGTAAACATGTCTATAGTAGTCATAAAGGATAAGATTAACACAGTATTTTTTTTTTCAAATTCTGAGTTTTCAAGGTTTTGCTCCAAGAAAAATGATCCTGAGCAGTTTTACAAGGCAAAAAGATATTAGGATTCTTCCTTTGGGGCACATGGTTTATTTAATAATAACATAATCGCCTCTTTTTTTTTTTCTAACACAGCCGTGATTTCTCAAATAACCAGGGACACATTTCCTCCTATCTCCAAATTCAATGGCTGTTGGATCTGTATCCACCAATACTTGGCACATCAGACCAAGTGTGTTATTTGATGTATTTTATAAACTGGATCTGAAGGCTTTAAACAAAAGCCAAAATCCATGAGTGAATAATTCTGTTCTCAAAAAGCAAAAGCAGGGTTGAAGAGAGGGAAGAAGTGGAAACCAGAATGGGGAGAAGAGAGGCATGTCCTTACACATGCTCAGGGAGTATTTCCTGCCCAAGTATAAAGTTTGACTCTCTTGTATCCACCCTAAGTGTTTAATAGATTCAGAGTTATAATTAGGAGTTTACATTTGTACATGTATTGGTTTGTTGTATTTATTGACTTGAATGAAGCAGAATGCCCATTTCCTGGGGCAGATGGCTTCTTTAGTAAGACCTAATAACATACATCCTCTAAAACATCCACCTCCATCTTCTTTTTTTAATAATATTTTTTTTTATTTGTTCTAGTTAGTTATTCACCTCCATCTTCTAATTGCTAATTTTAATGGGAAGGAAAGGAGTTGCACATCTTTACACTGGGTCTTATCCTCATCCAGGGGTTACATTTGAGGCCTGATATAATTCCAGTAAGCCACATCTCTATTATATAAATGGAAAATATCCCTATCCATCAATGTGATGTGCACTCCATGGAGGACACTATACCTTTGTCCACAAGGGCCTAATCAGGAGGCCATTTGTATGTGAGGCTGTTCTGCTCTTATAATAAATGCAGTTGCTGCATGTACTGAACTCTGTTATAGCAAATGGTGTTTAACTGATGCTAGTGTGTGTGTAGTATGTTGAAAGTAGTGTGATGGAGCTAACTTAGAGTTGGTTTACTATTGGTGTTTTGTTCTCTATTATGGTTGTCAAAGTCTACACTGCTCCATGAAGGCATCTTTGGGTTTATGCTCAAGTTAGTTTTGTTGCACTGACATGTGTATTAATTATATGCTTCTGGAAATTTAAGATGCAACTGTTTGCTTTAATCAAGTTCAAATACAATTCTATAAACTAAAGCCAATTCATTCTTCATTCCACTTCCAAATAATGTTTAAGATAACCACCTGACTTTAAAGTGACTCTCAAACTTTAGAAACTAGAACTAAAAAAATGAAAGAATCATCTCAGGCGGCAAAAAGCAATATCTAAGTGATGCTAGGCTAGGGCCTGGATGTAATGGGCCTGAATCTACAAGAGAAAAAAATCCATGAATCAGTTTTATTAAATCCACTAACTCCTTCAGCTCACTAACTTACTAAGCCATGATCTTATATTATAAAAAAAAATAATAATTCCTTAGTTCTGAGCCATTTATTTCCTTCTACCAACAAGATATGGCTCATGATGATCCCAAAAGTTGGAGTTAAGAATATCACAGACTTTGTTGTCTAAGTTTTTACCTGTGTACTTGTTCTGTCTTATGCTTGCTTGTTGATTAGAAATTACAAGGGCTGTTTTTGTTGTTTTAAGGCACTCAACCAGAACGCTGAATTAAGGAGTCGGTTGAACAGAATACACTCAGAGTCTATTATTTGTGATCAGGTTGTCAGTGTAAATATTATTCCTAGCCCTGATGAGGTAAGACTCATTTTTAATAAATGTAGAGTATCTATTTTATAGCATGTAAATTCACTGTATATTTTCACTTATTCTTATACAGTTCCTTCTCTATTAATAAGATTCCCCCCATAAATACTTGGGATGCTGACACTTCAGTATTATCTGGAGTAAAGGATGTACATGAGCTTGACATCATTTATTCTTGGTGATCAGGGTCTAATTTTATTTATTCCTGTGTTCACCTGATGCCACCAAATATTTAATTTATATGTCTACTCCTGCTTGTGAATTTTTCTTCTGTCACATTTCTCATTTAAAATGCTCATTAACATCACATAACCAATGACATGTTGGAAGAAAACATTTTTAGCTGAGAAATTGCTAAATGAAAGTTTTCCTAAGGTTTGTTTTGAAAGTCGCCTGATCTTGCTAGAATAACACTAATGGTGCTGCTGTAACTACCACTGAGGGTGATGATGGCAGTTAATAGCTAACAGGTGTCAAGTGGAACTTGTTGTGTGCTAGGTGTTGTGCTAACCACTTTGCATGTGTTGTCTCCCTTGACACTTCCAAGAACTCCCTCAGGTAGATACTATTATTGTTTCATTTCTCAAATTGAAGAAATGATAAGAGAATAGGAAAACAATCAAAATTTGGGTTAAACTTAAGTGTGTAATTCTGTTTATGGCCCTTTATGAAATTATCATTTTATAGCCATGAGAACTTAACACTGTTCAACAGTAATATTAAAGCTTTATGCAGAGTGATACATGTACCAAGGTGAGAATTTTAACTTTAGTCAAGTCATATTTGTACCAAAAGCATATGTTTCACTAGCAATCTATAGGTTCGAAGGTTACACCATCCAGCTGCTTAGGAAATATTATCCAAGACCACTTATCTTGAACTTAAGTTGCCTCCCCAGGTTCATTCAACTCCAGAAGCCCTTGGATCTCCGATTGCATTTATATTCATTCAGCTGCCCAGAATCTGGAAGTATTTCTGAAGTTTATAATTCAAAAGTCATTTAATAATACTCAAATGAGACCTTCTTTTCAACCTAATGTACATTAGAATATATATGTGTGTATGTTCTTACATAGTTTTTGAGTAAAACTTAAAAAGCACCTTGAAAACAGTTATTTATTATTTAGTGAATAAAAATACAATTTGATACAGTATTTAATGCTTTGGTCATTTTCCTGGTTAAAATTCGTGACCTAGTTTGAAAATGTTTTTTACATATTCTGTTTCAAAAATTAGTCTCATATATTGTTTTCTTACCATGTCTCTAGTAATGACATTCCTAAGAATAAGAGAAAGAACTTATCTGTGCAACCCATGCAGGTTATGAGTAAACCTTAACCTGTTAAATTCTTCTTAATATCAATGAGTATAGGTTTAAAATCAAGTCACGGTACCAGCCCGCTTCAACTCTGCCTTCTAAAATCTTTAAATATATTGGAAGGAAAGTAAGGTCATAGCAAGTGAAAATTACTTGTCGTCACCAATATTGTAGCACATAGCATGGATTTCTCTAGAAATATGGCTGATTTAAAAGAAGTTATTCTACCAGGGGAAAAATTGATTATTCAGTGTGCTTCTCTTTTCTGTAGCCTGGTGAGCAAATCCACGTCAGTCTCCCCCTTTCACAGCAAGTAGCCAATGAGAGCCGCCTCTCCATGTCAGAGTCTGTGTCTGAGTTCTTCGATGCCCAAGAGGTGCTCCTCTCTGCAAGTTCATCAGAGAATGAGGTGAGGATCCTGGATGTGTCTGTCTCAGCTGCTTAGGACTCTTGAGTTTGGGTTAAAGAAAGTGAAGCTGTAGAAATTTCTGGTTGTATTTGTTTGTTTACATCAAATTGTAACATAGCCAAAAGTATGCAAGCCATTTTGGTTCCCATAGGCTGAGCACTTAACAACACTTCTGGGCATCTGCTTGCTTAGTACTCTTAAAGTTGATGAATAAAGGGAAAGAGTCACACATTTATTCTGATTTTCTTCTGTGATTCATATTTCAGAGTTAACAAATAGTTGACAATAGAGTTCTTTATGGGAGACTAGCTATTAAAAGAGAAAAAAATGTGAGAATTAGAAAACCATCATTCATGTGTACAGGCAAACACATACATGTTATGTATCTTTACCAGTAACATGAATTTGAGCATAGAATGATACTGTCTGGCATATATCTAGCTGGGTAATTGTGGTTCTTGGAGGTTAGACACTACCACAGAAGCTTTATTGAATTGTTCATTTTCATGAGTCTTGGAAAGGTCTAGATATGGAACTTTTTTCCAGGTCAGGTTTCAGGATATGATTCAATTATTGGAATTCACTCAAATGTGCTTTGTTTTGTTGTTGTTTTGTTTTGTTGTGTGTATGGGGAAGCAGCCAAAATTCTTTCCTATATAACCAATTATGAAATTTATCATTTGAAATTGTCTGTACTGCATTTTTACCAAAAAAATAGTTGCTAAATATTATTTCTGTATGCATAGAAAATAGATGGGAAGGAAGGAAACATCCTGACAGTAGTAGTTATTTTGGAATGCTTGAAATTATGAGTGATTTTAGAAACAAAAATAAAATGGAAAAAAACAAGAAATAATGGACACATATCATTTTTATAGTGGGGAAATGTGAAACAGAATTCTTGAATCAGAAGCTGACTTTGTTGGCATACCAGGGCCTGCAGCTGTTGCTCAGATCCCCAGGCACGCATTAATGGGTTCAGAGAGACTTCCCATTCACGGTGCAGAGGGCTAGTTTAGTTATGTGCAATGGTAATTGATACTATAACAGATAAACAGAATGATCTTGCTTGCTATTACTGCCTCTTTCCCTATAGACAAATCTTCATGACAAACCTAATTGTAGTCCAGAGGCTGCTTGGTGAGCAACAAATGGGGACAGAAGTGAGTTCAGTGAACTTAAGGTTAGGAGGGCCAGGATATGACAGCTTCATACTTCCTCCTTTTTACTGGGGTACTCCACCACTTGGACAGACATTTATGTCCTTACCCCCAGGGATGACCTTGCTGGAAACATGCTACCAGAATTTTTTCTTTTTTAACTCTGACTTGTCTGAGTTCCCATTGTTGACCAATCCTCCATCCTTCAATCAGGATACAGTTAAACTTGACTGCATATCATCTGAGCTTGGACCTATCATCTGATGATTTTTTAGCTTATCTCTTTGAGAGAAAGCAAGCTTATTTCCTTGCTTCCAAGTACACACCCAGCTGGATGTCCAGGTATCTCTTTGGCTAGATTAGGGATACAGAAATGAAGAGACTGTGAAGTAGACTATTGCACAAGTCCGAGGAAGATGGTGTTGCCCTTGTCTTACCCAGGAGAATGAAGCTAGGGAAGAGAGAGAGATAAGGAGAGAGAGGGCAGCATGCAGAGGATCATTCAATTTGAGGCATCATGAGTTTGTCGGACCTCTGTCCATAGGGGTTATCTGCCAGGCATGGGAATAGGCAAGACCAAAGCTCAAGGACAGGGCAGGTCTGGAGACAGATTGAGTCCACTCAGGATCCACGTAACAGCTACCTGTTAGACATTGCCACCTGGATACCCATAGTTCAGAACATGCAAATAAAATTATCAACAAACCCCTTTCCACACACACCACACCCCAAAAAATAAAAAACATGCACCCATACCCTTCATTCACTTTCCCCAAGTGTTCACCTTGGATATTGGAGCATTCCCCTTTACTCCTTCTTTTGTCTTACTGCCACCCATATTGTTTCACTCATCAGGGTCTGTAGCTCCTGTCATCTAAGTGCTCTCTGACCCAAACATTTTTCTGCAGCCTCACTACCACTATTCCAGTCCAGTCCAGTACCCCCGCATCCCCCACACCTGGATTACCCATCCACCTCAAATCCAGTTTTCCTGCCTTTTTCTCATCCCTTCCAATCTGTTTTCCACTGGGCAACCTGTTTAATATTTCTAAAAGGCAATCTGATCATGTCCTCATCCCCCAGTGTCCCTAGGATAACAATATAACTACTTAAGATATTACATGAAGACCCTTATAATCTCATCCCTGTTCTCAGGTGCAGCCTTAAGCTACCTCTGTTCTTCTTGAGACCTCCAGCAGCAAAAGGGGTAATTCTAGTGTTGTCAATTTGATAAAAACACCTGTGACCCTTGATGTAGCAAGGAGAGTGATTCTCCCCTAGATCTCATTGTGGGAAGACCTGAACTGGCACCTGTCTCTATTTTACAGGTTTTCAAAAATAACTGTTTGTATGTACCCCTTCTCCCTTTATAGCCCTCAATCTTAAGTATTTTAAGGGGCCAGACCAGGAAGTAAACTCAAGTGACAGTCACAATGATGTTTTCAGAGCTGCTTATCCTCTTTGGCTAAGGCTTGGTTACTGGTTACTTGGTTACTCATCCACCCTAGTCCCTAAGTTTCTTTGGGATGGTCCCCCCAGAAGGCTCCTCGAGTCTCCATACTAACAGACTTGACAAGCCCACTGGGTGAGTTTTGCCATGTCTGTGTGAATCCTAGCAGCAACTGCAGGGCAGGCTCAAAAAACATGTTCTGTGCTACAGCTCTCAGTGGAGATTGGTCCCCTGCACTTGCTGTCCACTGTGTTTGGAGCCCTTGTCCATAAACAAATTACGTTTAACTCCCACACACATTTAACGGCCTCCATTCAATTTAGTTCCTTACTCAAAAGTCACCTTCAGGAAAGCCCACACTAGCTGACCTTTCTAAAACTTAAAGCTGCCATTTCCTCTTCTCCTCTAACCTTTTATATCCTTCTTCCCTCATTATTTTCCTTTATAGTTACCACTAACAGAATATGTCTTTCCTATATTAACTTGTTGGTTTTGTCTCCCCCACTTTAATGTAGCTTCATGAAGTCAGAGACTTTCCCTTGTGCATCCAACACTAGAACAGTTCTGGTGAACCCAGAGCAGGTGCTCAATAAATATTTGCTAACTGAATGGAGGAAAGAGTGCTTGTAACACATTAATGTGGGATTATTAAGAGCATCTGGGTATTAGCTGTCTTACATCCACATTTTCCATGAGTGAGGGAAAAATCTTTAAGTGGTATTTACCAATGCACTTTGCTTAATGAATCCTCGCCTCCTTTTAAAAACACAGGTCACCTTGCTTCCAGAATGGTCTACTTGCCTTACCTCTGCTTTTAAAGTTCTTTACAATGCTGTATCCCTGGTCACATTTGGGGATGGGGGGAAGCTTCTTGAACTCTTCTGAACTCCAAAGTTCATAACAAGAAATATTTGACTCCAAGAATTCTTGATCATGGGGGTGAAAACAAATTGTTTATTATAATACTGCAGAGTCTTCAGCTGTATACAGGACAACGTAAGGGGATCATAGCAAGACAGCCCAAACTTAGTTACTACACACACACACACACACACACACACACTATGTGTACACATCTTATGTAGTGCCCACCTTCGTTGGAGAATTCTTTTACACCAGTGATATTGGATCACTTCTATGATATATTAGTTTAGGAGAGGTCCAAAGTTAAAGAGGAATAGAACATATTTATAGTTTTTTGTAAAATAAGCACAAGTGGTTTTTTCTTTCTTTCTTTCTTTCTTTCTTTTTTTTTTTTTTTTTTTTTTTTTTTTTTTTTCGTACTGGGGATCTGGGGATTGAACCCAGGGACACTTAACCACTGAGCTACATCCCCAGAATTTTTTTTTTTTTTTTTTTTTTTTTGAGACAGGGTCTTGCCAAGTTGTTGAGGGCCTCGCTAAGTTGCTGAGGCTGGCTTTGAACTTGGGATCCTCCTGCCTCAGCCTCCCAAATTGCTTAGATTGCAGGCATGTACCACCGTGCCTGGCAGTATGAGGGTTTTCTTAACAAACCTTCAAACAATAAACATGTATGTTATGTGAATTTGATTTGGGGTAGGCATTTGTTTCTTCAAATACAATTGAGTGTGATGAACATTTTTCAGAGTTTCATTCACTTTTTTTTTTCTACTAAGTTAAATAACTTAGCTTTCAAGAGCCTGTTTGTTTTCCGTTGCAATCATTGAGAGCTGTGAGAACCAGGTGCAGCAGGAAACTATGAGTCAGAAGCAAATGTTATTTTCCACCTGCCATTCTTATAGATTTACACTGTGCAAAAGCAAAACTCCCATTAATCATCATACATATAGTCATGCTGTCCACCACTCCAAATACTCCTTTCAACCCTATTCTTAAAAGCATTAGCAATAAATCCAGTAACCTTAGAGATAAAGATGAATTGTTTTTATTACATACAATTTTGAAACCTTGAATGGCAGAAGAAGTTGACAAAAACAAAATTTAAAAAATAAATTTCAAGCTAGGAAAAAATGTGGAACATATGAAAACAGAAAAATGTGTGAAAGAAAACAAGTTCATGAACGATGAAATCCAGAGATCTTTTGATGTGTATTAGGTAGGTAGATAGTGACAAAAAATGGTGATTTGTAGTGTTTAAGTAGATATGGAGAGACGGGTGTTTCCCTATACTACTGGAGAGAGCAAATTAATAAAGTCTTTGAGAAGAGCAACTTGACAACATAAGTCTAATACCTAAAAGTGACCCATTTGATCTATTTTAAAATATACAAAATTTTTGAATGAAACAAACGGAATAAGTTTTAATGGAAACATTAGGAAAAATTACAAAAACATATTTACAAAGATATTCATCCAGCTATTGTCTAGAAGAGTAAAAAGTTGGAAATCACTTAAATGATGGTTAAATCCCTTATGCTATAAATATATAATGAAACATGCTACTTTTCCAAGTAAACATGAAGAGCCATACCCACAGTAATGGAAATGTATTTAGAAACTACAAAACAACATGGAAATTGATCTCCTTTTTCAGTAACCACAGAGATATGTGTCTATGTAAGCATTTTGAAATCAGGGGATAATAATACCACCCAAATGGTCAAGTGGTTTCCTTTGGATGATGAGATTATAGATGATTTTCATATTTATCTGTTTACCCTCATGTAATTTCTAATATTTTTAAAATGATTGTTTTGTTTTCATGCTTGGAAAAAAAACATATAGCCTTTTTTACTTTGAAGATAGTAAATAAGTATTAACAGTTTTCTTGCTTGTAGTAAAAATTTTTACTTTTTCTCCCCATTTCTGTTAGAGTTCTTATTCCTCTCTTTTATTATATGCTTTTCTAGCTCCCCTTAGTGTATATGTTGTTCCTTAATATCATTTTATGCTAAGTTTAGTTTCACTTTAGTTCCATGCTTTCTTCTCCTGAAGAGAGTGGCTGAATCCTCCTCTCTCCCCAACCTCAGTGCAGCTGTCTGATTCTTAGCTGTCAGTGTTCCTCACCTGGATCTGCAGAGCCCTATCATCCAGCCTCCTTAGGGAATGCTGCCACTGATCTTCCTGGAAACTAAACCTGATTCTAGAGTTCCCTTGCATTTTTTTAATAACCCATGGAGTTCTACGTGACTCCTTTGATTGGCCTGAAAAGGCTGTCGTTGTCATGCCCTCCGCTTGTCCTCCCCACCCTGTGTCAACCTGCTCTCAATGTCTTAGTATTCCTACAATAAATGTTGCTCTCTTAGCCTTTGCTTTTGCACATTGCCCCTTCTTCCTGTGCTCCCCATCCCCACCCTTCCCCACCATGGTGATGACTGGGCATCTCCCATTCGTTCTCTTAACAGTTCAAATATTTCCTTCGGGCTACCTCTCCTGAGTCCTCTAGGTGGAGTCCCAGGGCCTTCTTACTGTACTGTCCTCCAGTATTTCTAGTTATATACTGACCTCTTCAGCTTCCCAACCCAACTAAGACAAGGAGCTATTTAAGACAAGGGCTCCTTCTTAGCAATCTTTATCCTGGCTCCTGGAAGACCCTAATTCCTCTCTGTGTTCATTGCACATATGCCAAGTACATTTCCCATTACCACCTCTGCTTCTCATTTAAGCACTTTTTCTTTCTTTCTTTTTTTTTTTTTTTTTTTTCTTAATCATTTGATTATCTGGGCTTTCAAGACAAGAATCAGATCAAGAATTCTAATTTTTTTGTTCTTCCTTTCCTTAGGCTTCAGATGACGAGTCTTACATCAGCGATGTGAGCGATAATATATCTGAAGACAACACCAGTGTTGCGGACAATATTTCTCGGCAAAGTATGCATCATTTGAGCTTCCAGGTTGTTCTATCTACATGCCAAATTACAACACTGGTGAACTAATGAACAGTAACTCCCCTCTCCCCCTCACTAACTATTCTTTTTCCAGCTGATTGGTCCATAAATTTTATTTTGCATTATCTGTTGAGATCAATGGTTGCAAAATCTGTTAAATACATAGTCTAGTGAAAAGGTTTTACATCTTGCTTATACTCACTTTAAATCCTTCTTATTAAATGTACCTTTAAAAATTTGACATGTCTTTTCTAAAATAACATTTGAGTATATTTAACATCTTGTTTTAAAAAAAATATCCTCTGATGTTTTGTGAAATACCTCATGAAGAAATAACTCCATTTAGTCTCAAGGGAATATAATAAAGGCTCAATAAGTGTATCACCATCAGAATTGTTTGAAGAAGTTCTTCCCTGGTTTTATGAAATCAGAAAAGAAAAGTATCTTTCACTGTGATTTTCCTCTCCCAGTCCTGAATGGGGAGCTCACAGGAGGTGCCTTCAGAAATGGCCGTCGCACCTGCCTGCCTGCTCCTTGTCCTGACACTAGTAACATCAACCTGTGGAATATCTTGAGAAACAACATCGGTAAAGACCTGTCGAAAGTCTCGATGCCTGTGGAGCTCAACGAGCCGCTCAACACCCTGCAGCATCTCTGTGAGGAAATTGAATACAGTGAGCTGCTGGACAAGGCCTCAGAGACGGATGATCCCTACGAGCGCATGGTAATAAATGACAGGGCAGCACCTGTCCTTGGCTAGACCACAAACCATTATGATGACACATTCGGGTTTTGCATGACATTCCCACTGCATAGGTAAGAGAGGAATTGGCCTGTTTGCATAATCAAGCAGAGCCAAGTAAGTTCTAGATATCCTTACTGGAAGATGCACATTTTGTGATTGTATCTGTGATCTAGAGTGTCCCTAACGTTAGAATGCAAAGGTAGCCAAGTCATGCTAGATCTTGCCTTATCAACTTTTCCTGAATGCCAACACAGTCCATATGCCCAGGAACTTATTTTTAAGAAAGTGACTTGCTGTTGGTGCTTTGCCCTTTATTCCATAGATGGGAAAATTTGCCCTGCTGTCCTCCAACAGGCACCAGCAGCCCCACCCTCCTGTCTGTGGTACTGAAACAGCACATGGTGTAACCTATAATTGGGTTTCAGATCCTTTGAACTCTGTGACACTCATGAAATTGGGTAGACATATGAATGGAAAGCACTTGACCTCAGTGGCCTGCTGGTTCCCATGGAAGAAGTACAACCTCATTTTATCTTATTTTTTCTCCCTGCATTGAGGCCAGTTCTGTACAAGTAATAAAAACTGCAAAAGGCATCAAGTCAACACCCATCAGTGTTGGTAAAATCCACAGGAATAGGGACAAACAGACCCCGCAGCCATGGCTCCTATATTATTTTCCTTTCTTGAATGTCTTAACAGGTTCTCGTTGCTGCGTTTGCAGTTTCAGGATATTGCTCCACCTACTTCAGAGCAGGAAGTAAGCCATTCAACCCAGTCCTTGGGGAGACTTATGAATGCATTAGAGAAGACAAAGGATTCCGATTTTTCTCAGAACAAGTAAGTGAGGTTTCTATATAGGTAGGAGGGCAGTTTGGTGATGAAAGCAGCCTTTTGATACTTTTGATACAGATGTGTTTCGGATGCATCATGTTGTAGTTAACAGAAAACTCATTTGGTTTGTCTGTGTCATTACCTCCTCTATGTATGTGTAAGCTCTCTGTGTTTAAGCACAAAGTCCTTAAAGTTAAAGATTTACTTATCCATCCTGAGAATAATTCACTAATAGAGATGGATGGATTATGGTTTTCATTGGGAGGTGACCTTTTTACATTGTAAATAAATATCACTTATGAAAATCTTAACACTGCCATCATTGCCTTCTTTTTTGTTTTTAATTATCAGGTTAGCCATCATCCACCCATTTCTGCCTGTCACTGTGAATCAAAGAATTTTGTGTTTTGGCAAGGTTTGTATTTTAATTATAACTTATAGTCAAATTTGTGAGTCTATGGAAAATTTTCTAGCTTCTGAAGGTACACTATACTCAGTTTAAATTTCTACCTTTGGAACTCAGAGAATATTGGTAATTGGTATGGAACTCAGTTTGAGAAATTAAATTTTCTGGTTTATATATGAAACTGTGTCCTCTGGGAGATGAGACTGTGCATCTAGGAAGCAAGGCCCATGGAACACAGAGCTCTATGCTGACTGCCAGCTTGAAGCCATTGTTTTATCACATGGTGCCTTAATGTCTGCATCTATAATGTAAGATCAATGGCCTTCTTACTTTTGGGGCATGCAGAGATTTTAATCCTGAAGGATGGTTCTATGGTATATCATCTGTGGTCAAAGTCTGTTTAGATATACAGTCAGCCCACTATATCTGTGGGTTCCACATCTGTAGATTTGATTAATCTCAGATGGAAAATATTTGGAAAAAAATTGTATCTGTACTATCATGTATATTTATATTGTTTTAAATATTATAAGTAATCTAGAAATGATTTAAAGCATGTGGGAGGATGTCCATGGGTTATATGCAAATACTTTGCCATTTTATATAAGAGACTTGAGCATCCTCAGATCTTGACACCTGATAGGTGTTCTAGAACCAATACTCCATGGATAACAAAGGATGTCTATATAAACATTGCAGTAATTTGTGTTCTTTAACTTGCCAGGGCTCCAGAGTTTAAATTAAAGTCTCTAGTTATTAACGCCCATTGTTCTTTCAGAATGTTACAAACTTGCATAAAATAAAAATTTGAAACCCCTTTAGAAAGAAGAGAATATATATGTTGATTTGACCATTAAGTATAAGTAGTTCCTTCACACACACACATACACACACAAGATAGTTCTTTCACATTTGGAAGGGTGCTTCGTTGATCACAGAATGACTCTTCTCATAAGCATTTCCTTAACCTGGAAACACACAAAATGATAGATCCCTATAACTGTACTTTATTGCAAAATAAGACAATAAATCATTTCTTAGTCATAACCAAGATTCATAAGTTTTGTGGAGACAGCACTAAGCTCCCTTAGTTCATCAAGATGACAGAAGGTGGTTATCACAAATGTCAGGTAGATCCAAACCTCCACGAGTAAAACCTGAAGCCAAAGGATGAAGCTCTGGGCTTCAGGCTGTATCCCAGCTGCCAGTGTAGGGATGTATTCATTAAGTTAATCCCACTTTCCCATAAATCTTTCTTGTCTGTGTTTAAAGATTATATTATTATTTTTTACTCTTCTCCCAAATCATAACTATTCCATGTGGTGGGGAAAATGTGTATATAAATCCTGCAGTTATTTTTACATACACATCAAGCTTGATCAATTGTTAAGTATATTTTACTATTTGATTAAAACTGAACATTTATTACTATCTAGATATTGATCACTATAAGGTCTGTTTGTATGTATAAGTGGATACACAAACACATACACAGAAACACTTATTACAGGCTTCTCTCAGTTTTGTTCATTGAAAACAAATATGGAGCATGGTAATGGAGAAACAGTAGACTAGGGGGGACTATGGTTAATGTTTTCATGTCAGGCCATCGTCAGGTACTTGTCATGTTAAATCTACAATATAGAGACTTGTGATTAAAAAAATGCTTTGTGAAGTATAATACAAAAGTTAGTTTTTACAGAACAATTAGATATGACGTGTGTATATTTTGTCCTCTGCCCATGTCATTTAGATATCAGATGGAAAAACAAGTTCTGGGGGAAGTCCATGGAAATCCTGCCAGTTGGAACACTGAATGTCATGCTTCCAAAGTAGGTTTCTCTCCTCTCTCTTTTGGCGTCTTCCCTGCTTTTCTAAAACAGAAGGTCCATTTCCCTGTACGCCCAAAGTATCTGTTACTTTCAACACAGTTCTGAGATGGGCCCCGACAAAAACAAATGAGAACTTTAGCAACTGTACCAAAGCTTCCTGTTTATTTCTCCTTCTCCATTCATCAGCCAAAACCAGGTACCTACCAGGTCCTAGTCACCATGCTTTTTCGCATTTCAGATGAAAGGTTTTCCTTTTAGTCATTTATTTTTCTATATACTTTATATTTTCACTTTTGAGTTTATCTTAGTTCTAGCGCCTGTTTTAAAAGAAGGATGAGATCTTCTAGGTTTGTATCTTCTAAGTTTGTATCTTCTAGGTTTGTATCTTCTAGGTTTGTATATAAAAAGATTTAGAGGATATAGCCTATAAGTATTTTTACATGAATTGAAGTTTTCATTAAAGCCAAGGACTTGATGGTTTTTGTTTCTTCTTTGGTTCATTTTGTTTTTGTCAATTTGGTTGACTGAGTTCCTGGTAGGTTGGATATAAAGGAAGGTAAGGAGAAGGAGATAAACCTTCAATATTTGGAAATTCACAAAGAGGAAGGAGTTTTCATAAGTGTCTCTAGTGCCTACATCATGCCAATTAGAAAATCTTAGAGCCATTTTACTTTACTTTGAAAATAGCATTTCATTTGAAAAAATATAAAATGTACAAACTTAAATGTGTTTTAAAGCCATGTCATTTGGTTCCTTAGCAGAAATTCCATAACCTCACTTTCCTTACTCCTCAGAATTACATTAGATTTGTGGATTTGTGCTTGCCACGTTTTTGTTTGTTGGTTTTTGTTTTTTGTGGTACCAGGGATTTTGAGACAGAATCCTGCTAAGTTGCCTAGGCTGGCCTGGAACTTGTAATCCCCCTGCCTTAGCCTCCCTAGTAGCTGGGATTATAGGCCTGTGCCACCTTGCTCAGCCACTTGTTTGTCTTTTCCCCCAAATAACTGTTCCCTTCTTTGGTCTTAACATGCTGTATGAAACAGTGTTCTTAGAGTAATCAGTCTTAAATGTGCACCCTATTGAGCCTCTCTCCACCACAAATCCTTCCATAATGGCCCCATGCTTGAAGGGTCAAGCCATACTCTTTGAAAGGTCATTGATGGCCTCCCTGCCCTGACTCCCTCCACAGCCACCAACCAGAGCCCACCACTCATACACCCCCAGATGCAGCAAGCTTTTCTGGCCCCTGTAGCTTTGTCCATACTTTCTCCAACAGGTAGTACCCTCTTACCCACCACCCAAGCTTAGATCCACCCAGCCTCTTCTAGATATCTTCCTTGAAACTCACCCAGATTCCCTGTGAGCTAAGGATGAAAGACTCACCTTCTGTGTTACCATGATGCTTTGTTCATTTGTCTGTTACAGCCCTCATCATATTTGACCTTAAGTATTTGTTTACATGTCCATGTACTCCTACCATACTGTTGGCCCCAGAGGAACAGCAAATAGGCCCTCTTCAACTATGTAGCTTTAGCACCTGGCCTTAGAAACACTTCACTGTTCTTCAAGTGAATGAATCATGTCATAAATATTTGCCTAGAAACTTTCAAGAAAAAAATGAGAGGGAAATGGGGAGAAAGGAAGCTCGGGCCAAATAATATTCTCATTAGTAGAAATAGTAACATATCTGTGACCTTCCTCATTTTTAATCAATGTTCTATTCCTCACTAGGTATGGAGATTACTATGTGTGGAACAAGGTGACCACATGCATTCACAACATCCTCAGTGGGAGGAGATGGATAGAGCATTATGGAGAAATAACAATCAGAAATACCAAAAGCAGCGTTTGCATTTGCAAACTCACATTTGTCAAGGTAAATAATGCCATGGGACAGAAAAGGAAAAATAACACACAGTGTTTCCTTAGGAAGAAATAGAACATTTACCTTATCTAGTAGCAATCAAATCTGTCCTGTATCATTGGTCTTAAGAACATTTTTTGATAAGAAATCAGGACCATTTTATGGAATTATTCAAGACATGTAGGCTTCTGAAAAAGTGGAAGTCAAAAAAGGCTCCATTTCAGAACAGAAAATAAAAACGAATTTCTTTCTAAAGAATCTTCTAAGTAGCTAGTCAGTTCATTCAGTAAAATTCCAGAAAACACTTTTTGCCTATACCAAGTCTTCTGTTTTCCTTTTCTGTTCCTGCTTAATTTCAACATGTTCAAGCGATCTTTTTTTAGGGAGCCAATTATAATGCAATTGTCATTTTCTGAAAATACTTGAGTAGAACAGCCATGTCAATGGTAGCTACCAGTCCCTACAAGCCTATCTAACCCTGCCATTTTTATAATCCAAACACGTTCAATGCAAAGCATTTTGTTTAGTGACAAAAATAAATGTTTGGGATAGAAATGCACATAGGATGCCATTTTCCCACACTCTGGTCTGAAGTAGAACATACAGCATTACTTCCATGTTTATTTGGGTCTGTTACAGAATTCAGCAGTTATTTCTGTAACATAGCCATTGGAAATTCATCAGAATCTATGAAAAAAAGGGAGGATTCAAGACAAGAGGATCTGAGGGAAAAAATTCTAACCTGTAAATTAATATTAGATTCTTAGGATAGAAACAGCCTTCTCTGTGTCGTGCTACCATGCTATATAGCCTGGAGTGGATATCAGCCATTTCTTTTTTTTTAATTGATTGTTGTATTATAATGATAAATAATAATGGGAATCACTGTGACATATTGGTACCAGCATATAATAAAAGTTAAGCTAACACATATTTAGAAAACCAATCTTCCATATAAAAAAATTTTGAGATAGATTCCCGGAAATGGTGAGAATAAGAGACTTCAAGGTAAGGAAAATTTTCCATATGGAAATTATAGAGATCAGTATTATTAAAATGACTGGGGTTTGGTTTTTCCAGGTGAATTATTGGAATTCTAACGTGAATGAAGTCCAGGGGGTTGTGATGGATCAGGAAGGAAAGGTAGTGCACCGGCTATTTGGGAAGTGGCATGAAGGTCTCTATTGTGGTGTGGCCCCCTCTGCAAAGTGCATCTGGAGACCAGGTGAGACTGGTGCGAGTGCCCTGTATCAGGAAGGCCTGTGAGTGGCAGAGGGGAAGGAAGTAGCAGGTCATCCCATGTAACTCATCTTATATTTTCTTTAATGGTGAGATTTAAAAAGTAGGTGCATGGGGCTGGAGATATGGCTTACTTGATATACTGAGTGCTTGTCTCACATGCACAAGACCCTGGGTTCAATCCAATCCCCAGCACCACTAAATAAATAGATAGATAGGTAGATATAAAATGCTTAGTTATATTTATACAAATATATATATATGTATATATGTGGTGACATGACATGTTCAAACCTGACATGTAAAATCACTCTAAATGTAATGCCTACAGTATTTCAAAAGCTAAGTATATTTATTAAAGAGTTTAAATAATTTAAATATATAAGCTTAAGTCCTTATGTTATTTTTTTGTTTCAATAAAACAAAGGAAAGCTTACAAACATCTTTAAATCCACAAATTCAGTAATTCACCAGAATAAGTGATCTTTTCACTCAAGTGGCAAAAAGCTTCAATATGTTGATATTTAGTAAAAGACATCAACAAAGTTCTGGTATTGCATTAACATATAACTGTGTATCATATTTAAATGGAGCAAGTCTTCAACATGACATTTACTTTCTTTGGAGCTTGTCAATTAATCTCTAATTTTAAAATTAGTTATTGGCTTCCTAAAGAGGTATTGATGCCTATTTAAATTTCCTGCTAGTAGAGCAATTAGCTCATTCATTAGTAACTACTTATTGAGTACTGACTGTGCAACAGGCTTCATTCTAGGACTTGGAAATACATCAATGAACAAAGCACACAAAGATCCTGCCTTTCAGTTTAGAAAGAAGTGATGCAGCCTAGATCGTGAAGTGGGCCTCAGCAGTCTTTGAGACTTTTCAGCCAGGCATGGTGGTACACACACCTATTGTCCCAGCAGCTCAGGAGTCTGAGGCAGGAGGATCTCAAGTTCAAAGCCAGCCTCAACAACTTAGTGAGGCTCTAAGCAACTCATTGAGACCCTGTTTCTAAATAAAATACAAAAAAGGGCTGGGGATGTGGCTCAGTGGGTAAGCACCCCTGGGTTCAATCCCTGGTACCAAAAATAAAAATGAAAAAGAAGAAGAAAAAGAAATAAGTGCCAGTAAGGATTAATTTAGATCTATATCTTTTTATTTTATAAAAAAAGTAAATAATAAGGGTTTCTGGTGAAATTTTAGTGTTCATAGTTAACCACAATGGCACTTAGTTCCCAATTGAATATGAGGGAGGAGAGTTTAGCCAATGAAGACCATACTACATGTGCAAGGTTTTAAAGACTGAATTTTATTAAATACAGAAGTCTGTCACTTCTGATCATCAACATAAACTTCCCCACCTAGCAAAATATAACCAATTTAATCCACTTGAAACAGATTCTCAATCTAGAGTTTGTGACTGCAGTGTCTATCTTAGCGTATGTTAATTCATCACTGATGTAGGTCCAGTTCTCTTTCTATCAGCCTTGCTCCTCTCACAGTGGTTCATTGGCCTCATTCCAGGTTCCATGCCAACCAACTATGAGCTCTACTATGGCTTCACACGGTTTGCTATTGAGCTCAATGAGTTAGATCCTGTACTAAAAGATCTCCTTCCACCGACAGACGCCCGGTTTCGGCCAGATCAAAGGTAGGGATGGCAGAGGCATTTGAGATGCAGCCTAGGTCATGGAGTGGGCTTCAACCATCTTTGAGACTCTCTTTACCACCATTGTTGGCTACTCATTCAGTCATTCCTTTGTTCCCTGTTCACTCAGCAGTATTGGATTTTTCGACCCTAGGTAAAGTAGTATTTGCAGTATCATCATAACAGATACTTATCTCAACACAAAGTTCCCATGGATGATGACACGGTTGTGTTTTAATAAAAGGTTTCAAATCCCCCCCAAAACTGACTACAGATCAACAGACCCATGAACTCTGCTATGTACCGAATTACTTCTAACCCAGTGTTTCATGTGTGTGTTTGTGTGTGTGTGTGTGTGTGTGTGTGTGTCTTTGTGTCTATTACCCTGTAATATGGAGTATCTTTTAAACTTAAGAATAAGAGGATAAGTTATAGGGATACCAAGAAATGCTTTGAGTGAAAATATAGAGTTTCCCGAGCATGCTTTGTGTCCCACAGTGAGAGATGTACTGGAAATACAGTATCTCCAAAGCCTTCTAATTCTTATTTTTTTATTTTATAATATTCATGATGTTTACTCCTACAGAATTCATTTTACTTTTCCCAAAAATTCTATATGACCTACGAATTCCATCCAAGAGCAGTTTTCTATTTCCCATACTTTTGTGGTTTTACCTGTTTTCTGCAAAGTGTTCTCAGTATTGAATGTTCTTCTATTTAATTCTCCTAATTATGCTCTTTCCAGAACACGTAGTTTTGCCGTTTGACATTTAGATTTTATCAATTAACCCTGTACAATGTATACCATGATATATCCCTGTTCTTTGCTCTGGTTTTGATATATAAACATTTGCAAATCACCCCGGGTCTTCTTTTTCCTTCTTGATTCTATTCCAATATTCCCTTTCTGAATTTCATTTCCTATTCTGTGGCCTTTGGTAATTTTCCCCAGCTGTTACCTTCTGTTTTCACCAGTCTTACTCTCTCCAATAAAACAGGAAAGCTCCTTGCCTCTCAATCTGTTCTCGAAATAGATGGAGAGCTTCCAGTTGCCATGCTCCATCCTGTCACCTTTAACAAGTGCTTTTGTTACTATGGAAAAGGAGCACAACTTGCAACTGCCTGATGTTCTCATCCTGAACTCTGCAGTTGTCCTGAAAATCTCAACCTGCAGAACCCCAGACAGCACAGAGAATCTGCAAGGCCAAACCTCTTCCCTCTCCCTCCTACCCTCATTTTGTTAGATTTCATAATTCAGTCCATGTCCACAGAAAGTTTATTAATTGATGGGCAGAAAGAGGTAGTGTGTCCTGAGACAGAGGTGAAGGGACATTATCAAGAGTATATCACTGTGCCTTATGTTATGTTCACAGCAACCAGAGTGTAATTTTATGCAAGTGATATTTTTTTTCTAAAAAGAGGATAACATAATGAAATATCAACTTATTTATGCTTAGATTTTTGGAAGAAGGGAATTTAGAAGCTGCAGCGGCAGAGAAGCAAAGAGTAGAGGAACTCCAGAGATCTCGAAGACGATATATGGAAGAAAACAACCTTGAACATATACCAAAATTTTTTAAGTAAGTCAGTTCATTCCCTTAACAATTCATGTGTTTCAGATGGTTGCCATAGGCCATAAGAAACTTCAGGTATAAAAAAAAAAATTGGGGATAGTATAGTATCCAGGGAACTTAAAGGTAGAAAACTAATTTTGTTTACTTTCCTTTTAAGCAGTGAAAATAATTGAGTCAGATTTTGCACATGTAAAAAGGTAGTAACCATAAAAAGAAATTCTTCTCTACAGGTCTCTTCTTTTTGTGGATAGCAAAAGAGTGAGGGTATTACCCAGAGAGCTTTTTCCTTCAGCTGTACCCTTTAGAATGATGGAAACCTGTTCCCACTCCCTCATCCAGGGACTGGAATGGCCCCTACACCCACAAGGTCACCCTGACTTCATTAGGTTTTAATCTTATTTGTGTCACATGGAGCTTGTATCTGTTCAGATTTAGTGCCTCTGGGGTGCGATAGTCAGTGATTATTTGCAGGATTATATATACATCACACAGATTAGTCTGTAGTTTCCAAATTCATCTGTTGCCCTCCAAAGCTCAAGAAAACCTCTTATCCTTTAAAGTTGTCATTTCATTACCCCCCTATCCCTCTGGGGAAGAAATGCAGCCTTGCCCTTGAAATATCAGAAGTGGGCTCATTATACACGGCTGCAGAGGCTCTCAGAACTACCAATATTGAGTACTTGTCCCTGAAAGTAAAGCAGAAACTATGCTTGCCAATCTGGAACCAGAAGTTCTTGATTATAATATTTGTATGCACTTTGTTTGGGGCTCTTCGCTCTCTGTCCCTGCCTGAAGATGATCTGTCCCTCCCTTCAGTTCCTCTTCTACCTGCTTTCACATAAAACATTTTACAACAAAAATGAGTTCATTCCTATTCAAAAATAGTCAAATCCCCAATTGTGAGCAGATGGGACACTCTCTGGCTTACAAAGTACTCCTATGTATACATGTGTAATCCATAGGAGAGGGTCCAATTATCAGGTCACTTTGGTGCAATCTGTGGCTAACGTTCATTTTTATATTTTCACAGAAAAGTTATTGATGCAAATCAAAGAGAAGCCTGGGTTTCCAATGACACCTACTGGGAGCTTCGAAAGGACCCTGGGTTTAGCAAAGTAGACAGCCCTGTTCTCTGGTAAACTGGGAACGTAGAGCTAGCCCACATATCACACTCTGAATGAATAAATAACTATGCACAATTATGTTTCTTATAGCTACGCGTGGTTTCTGGGTCGACTGAAAACCTACCATTTGCTTTTCTATTCATCTTTATAATGGACTTTCAAAAGTGCATTAGACAAGGCCCCTAACCACTTTTGGATCCTTTCTGTTTTGCTGCAACCATATTCCTTAAAACAAAACAAAACAAGTCTACACCCATCTCAGAAAGCAGAATAAAAAGGAGCAGAGTACAAAATCCAAAGTCTGAAGAATTTGTAAAGAAAAAAACAAACAAACTGTAACCGGTGCTTAAAGCTGATCAAGAAAGTAAAAACAACACACAAACCACATGTTTGGTCCATTGTCCGGAAGCACCATCCCCTTGTCACAGGAGCTCCTGGGCCCCAGCAGTTGGTTGGATCAGACTTCAAGTAATTTTTGATGTGGTGTGCTTGTGGCTGGCCTCCTTATAAAAGACATGATGCTTCCCAGAACCTGTTCCATCTGTATGCCATTGTTCATGCCTTAAAAAATGCAAAGATGTACAATAAACCATTTTTTAAATGTGTACTCATAGGTTTATGTGAAGGACAGATCTTTTGAATCATGGCATGATTCACTTTCTCAATCAGAACAATGATTTGACTGACAAGTGGACTGAAAATTGAACAACACGTATGTTACATTGACACGTCAGTTACCATCTGGTGTATCTGAAGGTCAAGAAGGAAAAGGTGCGCTAAGTAGATCTCTGTATTCACGTTGCTCGTTATCCTGTCCTGCGTTCAGATAATAAACCATCCCTCTTCCACCTAACCTCACAGTGTGCCCTGTTATTTGGCAAAATTTGTGTTTGATTTGGACATTTGTCATCAGTGTTAAAACTTTGGAAAGAATGACAAAAAAAAAAAAAAAAAAAAAGACACATTCACATGGAATTTCTTTATGGGCTTAGTAGTACCATAAACAGCCAAAGTGTTTGAGCAAAGCACAATGGGACACACATCCCTAACCCACCCACAACTCATTGACACTATTCAATTTTCAATGAGAACAGAAGTAAGGATGCCAGTAGCTTATTTGCATTGTTTAAATGAGTCCTATGCAAAATCATATTTCTTATTTTTATCAAGTGATTCCAGAATGATACACAGCTACATGTTAAGCATTTACCTCACCAGAGATAGAGATAAAAACCTGAAGCTAAAGAATTTATCCATCCCAAAAAATGGTGGTGGGAGGGAGAAGTGTGTTTTGCATACTTTGGAATTTGATTTTCCTCCACTAATATACAGAAGGTTTTGTAGGAAACTTGCATTGGTATTCCTAAGTTTCTTCACATAGATGTCTATATTAATGCCTGTATTTTTTTAATATTTTAGTTGGACACTATATCTTTATTTATTTATTTTTATCTGGTACTGAGGATGGAACCAAGCGCCTCGCACATGCCAGGCAAGCGCTCTACTACTGAGCTACAGCCTCAGCCCCTGCCTGTATGTTTTTAAAAAGTCTCCTTAGAGAGTTTTCTAGAGAATTATAAAATTACATATATTTTATTGTTAGATTTTTATTCTTAGATTCTTCCCCTCAAAATTTAAGTGTTATTTTCAACTCTGATAACAAGGTTATGACATTTTATATTTTGTTGTGAGGTATTGATTTTAGCTTTATTTCTTCTTAGCAAAGCATTGCTAATAATGGCTAATATACCATCAAACAAAAAAACTTAAGGGAGAACTCTAAAACTTCCACTAGATGGAGCAGTGTTTTGATTACCCTAAAATTTCATTTCTCCCTTCCTATAAATCCATGCACTTGTTTAGAATGGAATTTCACTCTCCACTAAATTTCTCAATCCAGCTCCAGGTGTAACATGAACAACACCCTCTGTGAGCTTCTCAATTCCTTCATCTCCCACTTTAAATCCATAGGTGGTTGTAAACTCTTCCCCTTGTCATTGACTATTTTTCTGTTCATTTATTTTGATGTCCTTTTATCTGCATCCTCAGATGCATGTCTTTAATTTTAATTAGAATTTAGTTAGCTTCCTATTGACTCCCTCATAGAGAAGTCTGTTTTCCTTTGATTGGCAAAGCTTAAAATACTAAAATAATTCTGGCCTGAACTTACTAGCATTTCCTTGAACAGTTTCAAAACAGACTAAATACAGGAATTCTGCAAAATAAAGATATCATACATAGAGAAATTGAAAGGTTGAAGAGGACCTAGGATCCAGCAGGCATGCAACCACCATACCTAGCATTTGGGTTATAGTTAAGAAAAAAATAGTGGATAGAACCTTGGCTAGAAGATGAGTCCAGCTATAAGTCAAGTGGTTGAATGTTGGTCAGATGAGACTGAGAAAAAATTGTCAAACTAAAAATCAACACATTTTATAATATACCAGATTTAGGGTTTTTTTTTTGGGGGGGGGCGGATTCAGATGCCCTGATCATTCCCACTGAAGTGATGGATTAAGTTTTGGGTGGTGCTCCCCTAACACCTGGTTCTCCAATCTCCCATGTCAAATACTCATCTTGATGCAATGCCCCATCCCCCTTTTCTTTTTCACTGTTTATTGACATGATAGTTACAGAATTATGAAGTTTACCCTGTTGGAATTTTCATTTACATAATATTTAGACTTTTGAGATTGAACAGCAAAAGGATAGACTATTAGCTCATTCTCCAGACATAAACTGTAATGTCCTTAGAATTTTTTGTAAGCTTTTTTATTTCAGGGCACTATTTTATTTGTTTCCTAGAGCAGTCTAGGATAGAGGAGGACTTGATATGTCTGTACCCATTCCCATGGTTTACTTACAAACTTTTCCCTCTCACTTGAGATGGTCACTAGGAAAGCAGTAATAAGTGAAAGTGGCCCCATGGACTTGGCCAGAATGAACAGATGGAT
The DNA here is from genome assembly GCF_048772815.1 of Callospermophilus lateralis. Lineage (NCBI taxonomy): Eukaryota > Metazoa > Chordata > Mammalia > Rodentia > Sciuridae > Callospermophilus > Callospermophilus lateralis. The sequence goes on along the minus strand of NC_135313.1, from coordinate 53,323,063 downwards.
GTCACACACCAATATTCTGAGAGGTCCGCCAGAAACTATTCTGATTATGCTGCTGCTATCCAAGATGCAAATTTACTCTCCAATTTTGCTGTTAGGTTGTTTATTAAATTATTATTTTCCACAGATTACTTTAAAATAACCTTCCCTATAACCCAGCAATTGTAAAATTAAACCTCATTTCAGATACCTTTTAAGATACAGATGAATTGATGTGGGGGTAGGGGTCCCAAATGTAATTTTCTGAGTAAGAGAAACCAAGGGATTTTTTAATACAAAAGATGCCTAGTTGTCAATTTTCCAATCCTTTGCTCCTCTTGATTATTCTGGCCCAATTCCTTTCAGCAGCTCTGCTAATCAGTCATCAGATCCTGTTCCAGGAGCAGTGAGAGGCGGGATGAGGGAGGAAAACCTGATTAACTGTTTTGCTTAATAGTGCTTACAGCTGTGGCTGGAGAAGAGTTTCTAATCATAATATAAAGTAAATTTTTGTTATTACCTAGTGGGTTTTAATTATCCATCTTGTCTAATCTTGTTCTCTGTCATCCTTGATAATGAAGTGTTTGTGGGAGCAGAGCTCCGTACACACCAGGGGGGTGTAATAAATGTTTGCTCTTGGCTCAGTATATTATGAATGTGGCACAGTAAATAAAGTTTGTGTACAAAATATTAGTTTATTTCTAAGGGAGCCATTATGTTCAGGATATATAAAATGTATCTAATTAAACCATTACGAATCTATTTTGTGCTTAGAAATGTTCTTTGGGGGAAAACATGGAAAAAATGTGTCAGTGAAGCTAAAATTAAAGTGTTGGATTGTTTGTTTTCCAAAAAGCTTTCCAGTTATTGAGAAATACTGCATATCAAACCAAGATTAGATTCTCTGTCTTAAATGAATTTATTTTGTAAAATTTATACTTTTAAACTGTACATTGCATGTATCTTTTTCTTAAATGGAACCTGATTTAAATACATATTTTTAAGAGCATACATTTGTTACAGAATTGTAAGACCTTTTTGTTGCAGCCTCTGCTTTTAAAGAAAATGGCAAATTGCATAAGAAAAATTCAGTTTTAATTCTTCCAAACTGAGACCTAAAGAATGATTTATTTCAAAATTGCTATGATGAACCACCATGCCTACCATCTTAAGCAAATAAGGATTTATTGTTGGGGGAGCCTACAGGTGACTCAAGTGGAAAAGCACTGGTCTGTCATATGCATCCTTTTGTTCTCTAAAATAGTACCTGACTCAATTCATTTTTCTCCAACCTTCTGGCCCTAACATAGAGAAGGGTACAGATGTATATGTCTACACTTTTGTACTGTGAAACATGTTGGTGCACAAATTTCAGAGTCATTCAATATCAGAAGCTACTTCATTTAGTCCTACTTCATTTGAAGTCCTGTTCAGCACTTAAAAATTATCCATAAATACCTGCATGTTAGTTACTTTGGTGTCTACAGATTGGCAAGAAAAAACATAACAAAAATATTCTTGTTTTCTGAAAAAAATTGTTTCTAGCCATGCCTTCCTTCTAAATATAAGTTAGATGTAGCAGGAACAATATTAAGTTTTCATGAAACCAGATGTAATCCTATTTGGGTTCCACCCATTTCTTTCAACACTTTTAGTTAATAGGATAAGCAATTGAACTTAAAACTGTTAAGGAACAAATAATGCTAAAACGACTACTTCTTTTATCTTAGGTACCCCCCCCCCTTAATTATTCTCATCCAGTTTGTTCCAAAGTGGTTGCTAAGTTGTTTTGTTTTTTTAGGGTTCAGATGTACATGACATATAATCAACTTCTCATATATGAATTGCACCACTTACTCCATTTTGACACTGTCACAACCACAATATTGAATATATCCATCACTCCCAAAAGTTTCCCCTATCCCTATGTAATCTTTCCCCATCCTCCTTGGCAATCACTGATCTGATTATTTTACTTTTAAAAGTCTGCATAATTTTCTTATATTTATTTCACACAAGATTTTCTTCAAAGACTGTGTGTACATGGATAGACAAATGCCTGCCATCTCCTCCCATGCCGTTACCCCATCTACATCAACCATCAGGCAGTAACCAATAATACATTGCAAGAGAAAGAGGATCCCACTAAGCTCTGGTCCTGATAGCCCAGTAAAAAGTTTAATTTGCTTAGAAAACTAGACTGCTTTTCATCTTGAAATGGCCATGTAAATGCATAGATTAATTGTCGTGCTTTGGGAATCCAAAATAATTCTAACACAACTGGCTAGGGGTGCTAAGGAAGCCCTGGGAAGTGTTTTTCTCTGGTGTTTAGTGAAATAGTCAACAGGCTGTGGCGATCCTATATGACACTGGAGATGATGTTTTGATGATGGTGATCAGAGAAGCAGCCTATGTTGAGTTACTTGTTCCCCCAGCCCTACTTTTACATCATACTTTTAAATTTATTTTTAACTGATACACAAAAATTATATAAATATGTTGCCATGGTGATGTTTGGATACATGTATACATTTCTTTATAATGGAAACTTCCAATCCTTTCTCATAGCTTTTTGAAATGAATAATACATTGCTATCTGTAATAATCCTATTGTGGTCACAAACATTTGAAACTTCCAGTGCTCAGGAAGTCTGCTTTTCTGTGGGGTCAGATGCCCCCACTCACCTGAAAACAAAGTTGCTAAACCTAATTTTGAAAACAAACTGGAAAGGAAGTGAACTTGTGGATATGCAAGCTGAAAGTGTGTATTCCTCATATCCTGATCCCCAAACTCTCTTATTTGAAAGTGAAAAAAAAGAATTCCAGAGGTGAGCCAATGCAACATGATTAACATTAGATGCTAATAAAGAGAAAAGGCAAGAAAGAGAAAGGAAATCTGGGAAAGAAAAGATTCTTTAAGTGGAGCAAGGATCATGGTCCATGGAGTACATGGATGGATCCCAGGTAGACCACAGAATCATGGAATGTCTGTTTACAGACAGAGTTCTGAATTTCCCTCCAAAGATTCTCGAGATCCAGGACTTGGATCAACAATACTCGTTATAACAAGCATCTTCTGTCCCAGGGGATTTTGAGGGACCTGAGGAAGGGACTACATGGTTCCTGCCTCAACTTCAGCCTTCTTTGCTATTCTTTACTATTCCCATATCAATAAGAAAACCTAGTTCAAGAGCCAAAAACTAATTAGAGCTCAGTGACTTGTGACTCATTTTGCTACTTTGTCACTTTTTTAACTTCTGTTCCAATGCCAGTGCTATAATACAGAGATAAAGAGTGGGGAGGGCAGAACCCTGCAACCTAAGAGACAGGGCTGGTGTTACACCAGAGAGCACCAATGGACATTCATGAGGAGTTCTCACCAGCCAGATAACCAGAAGTTTACCCTTCAAAACATGGATCGGTCTCCGCCTCATCTGCCCCTCACAGGCCTCTACCATCTGAGTTGACTGATGAGGCCAGTGTTGGTACCAAAGTCCACTCCTGATTGATAATTTCATAATGAGATTTAGCACCAAATTCTTTACCCTAAACGCGATGTATTTTTAAATTTCCTGCTTGGGGGGCGGGGGAGAGACCCACAGTGAAGTTACTCTGCTTATAATTGAAGATGTGAAAAGACATTGGTCATGTACTGGTAGTTTGTTTATGTCATTTTGAGACAGATCATTTTTAATTTTATCTTAGGAATAGAATGTCAAGCAACTTTCTACAGAAAAACAGCTTGTACTTAAATTTCCTAATGAAGGATATATTATTCCGTTTAAAAAAAATTCTCACCTATGTCATCTCAATGAAAACGCTGCCTCTTGGATGAGAATTGATGAGAATGTTAGGATTGTAGCAGCACAGGAAGCTCAATAAATTTTAAATAAATTACATAAAGAGGTTTTGTTTCTGTGTATAACTGTTATGATTTTTCCATAAAATTACTGATTTTACAGAAATTAGTAAATTTGCTCAATATTTTTTACCTTCAGTAAGAGACTTCAGATACAACATAAAGAAGGTTGAATACTTAGTCGAATTGTATTTCCAGGTCTTTTTTTTTTCTTGTAGTTTTCAAAGCAGAAACTAGAATGTGAAACGTTTCCCTGAATTTTGAAGTTCTTTATATTAAAAGCTGTTGAAAGCAGGCTTCAGTTTTTCATGAGAATAAAACTGTAGTTTAGGAAAACTGCAAGAAATTCAGAATTCCTCAGATTTTTTCCAATCTCTGGTCGCTTGGGAAAGCCCTAAGGATCTGTTTCACTCATCTATAATAGTTTTCCTTTTAGAAATTGAGTTTTTGTTTATTTGTTGTGGTGTTGTAGTACTGGGGATTGAACCTCTGGGAGCTTTACCACTGAGCTACATCCCAGGCCTTTTTATTTTTTATTTCAAAACAGGAGTTCATTACCTTGCCATGGCCAGCTTCAAACTTGCAATCCTCCTGCCTCAGTGTCCTGAGTCACTGGAATTACAGGCATCCACCAGTGCACCCATCTGGAAATTGAGTTTTTATAGGGAATATTTTCTATCATGGGTGAAGCCGTTTTCAATAAAATAGTAGCAACGTATCCTGTTTTTAATCTGTATATGCAGTTAAAGAAGATATTTATTAGCTTTTCTCTAATTTCTTAAAAAGGGGTAGAGGAAGGAATATTTTCACAAGGAGTGCCATAGAAAGCAATCTATGGACTCTTTGTGTTTAGATTCGCATAGTTACTTCTAAGTGGTACTTGAATAGGCAGGACCTAAGCAGGCATCTATATAGCATATGTTGGGCTTGGTTACACAGGAGTCAATAATGTTCAGGTTCATAGTATCAGTCCTGAGAGTTCAAAGTCATTTTCTAACTTCTTCACAATTCTACCCTACATGGGTAATGATATTTAATGGAACATTCTAAACTTCTTATTTTATTCAGTAAAGAAGATGTTTTTCCACAGAGAGTATAGCTGACCTGATGAAAGTATCTAAAGCTATGGTTTGAATTCTCCAAAACAGATTGAAATTTAATTGTCATTGTAACAGTAATAAAAAAATGGAATCTTTAAGAAGTGATTGGGTCAGGAGGGTTTTACTCTCATGAAAGGATTAGTACTATTATCTAGGGAACAGGTTAGTTATGCAGTGTGGGTAAAAGCCAGTTGGCCTTCTCAAGCTCACTCGCCCTTTGGCCAGATTACAACCCAGCAAGATGAGCCTCACCAGATGCTGCACTGTGTTCCTGGACTTTCCAGACTCCAGAACTGTGAGACAAAATAATGGAGTGAGACCGCTAATATTATGTTAGAGGCCCATAGGCTATTCATTGATATGTGTTTTGTTTGTTTGTTTGTTTTTCAATGCTGGTGCTGGAACCCAGGGCCTCCAGCATGCTATGCAAATGCTCCACACTGAGCTACATTCCCAGTCTTAGAAGCTTTATTTTTTGTTAGCACCTGGGACAAATCTTGAAAAATTTATGTGACCATTATTATCCACACTTTAAAGATGAAAAGTGTGATGGAACCTAGTCCTGTCTCCAAAGTGCCATCTCATAGGATACTGCCTCCTCAAACAGATTTGGAAACCATAAGGGAGAATCCCTCAGTAATTTTCCTAGCCAATAGGGAAAATTTGTAAAACTACTTACAAACTCATGAATGACATTAGTGATTTTAGAGATATTCAGAAATCCACCTTTTCATTTATAATGATGCTCAAAACTCTATAGTTGTTTTCACTTCCTATTGATTCTATAACAAATATCATAAATCTAATGGCATAAAGCAACAAATATTTATTTTGTTACACTTTTGAAGGCCAGAAATCCAGTGAGTCTTTCAGGGCTAAAATTTAGGTGTTGGTAGGGCTGGTTTCTTTTGGAAGCCAGTGGAGGAAACCTATTTTTGCCTCTTCCAATCCTCACGGCTGCCTGCATTCCTTGGCTTGTAGCCACATCACTCCTAACCTCTCTCTGCTTTTGTAATCATATTTCCTTCTCTCCTTCTGCAGTTGACTTTCTTCCTGCCTTCCTCTTATAAGAACACTTGTGATTACATTTAGGGCCCACCTAGATAATTCAGGATATTCTTCCCATGTCACAATTCTTAATGTAATAACATCTGCGAAGTCCTTTTGGCAATATATGGCAATATTCATTCATTCTGAGGGATTAAGATGAGGACATCTCTGGATTCCATTATTCAGTCTACCACAAAGGAGGAACTGAGTTGTACAAAACCAAAGCTGAAGAATTAAAAATACATCACTATATTGATGATCATTGCCTCTATGAATTGATTCATTAGGAATTGCAAAATAGAAATATTTTAATATTCATTTATTTTTTCATTCATTAATGGAATGCTTATTCAAAGACAAATTGACCCTCACTAACCATTTAATAATCTGACAAATAGAAGTAATGCTCTTAAGTATATTTTAATCTATTCACATGGTTTTAAACTCTTTACAGTTCTCATCTTTACTTCAACTTGTCTTCAGCTGGGGGAATCTCTTGATTGCTTCCTAAGCCTCTTGACATGCTGTCCAGCAGTCTTCACAGCCTCCTCGTTTCTCATAAGACTCATTGTCTACATTTCCTGTCCCAGACCTGGACTTGTCATTTCCCTAAGGAGTGGTGTTTCTTGTCAGGAAAATGGCATCTAGAGACCCAAACCTGGCCACATGTTTATTATTGTTTATTGCTACCAATATGTCCTTGTTCTTAGATCTTTGAGAGCTTTGAAAGCCAGGTGATAGTTTTTTAAGATGATAAGATACATTATGAGTCCATATTGATACTTCCAATTCCAATCAGGGGATCACCTAACCTCATTTATTTTATGTCTGTTACCTCCTTTCCTCCATGCCATTTGAACTATAGTTTTTCAATAGCAATAGCAGGAGAATACACACACACACACACACACACACACACACACACACGTCCAGCTATTTTCTGAATGGAAATGTGTTGGAGTTCTGAGAAACGAAACCTATACATACAATTTTAAAATGGGATTTATTAGAATGGCTTACACAATCATAGACTAATAGCCCCACAGTGGCTGTCTGATCACTGGAAAGCCCAAGGAGCCAGTGGCTGCTCAGTCCAAGAAGTTGGAGCCTCAGAACAAGAGGGACCAATGATGCTGCCCCAGTGCAAGACTGAAGGTCTGAAAGCTTTCTGGAGAATCACTGGTGTGATCCACAATGAAGGACTGAAGAAGCTGGAGTCTGATGTCCACAGATCGTAGCAGCAATTAATTGGCAAACCTACTGAAGAAGAGTTGAGCTGGCACACACTGGTGGGCTTTCTCCTTCTCCACTTTTGTTCCAGCCAGGCGCATTCAGGTTGGGTGTCCCTCTGCAGTTTACAGTCCCTACAGGCCAGTTGTCTCTGGAAATATCCTTACAGACACATTCAGAGGTGTGCTTTACTAATTTCCTAGGTGACTCTCATCAGACTGGCAATCAAGATTAATCATCACAGAAAATAACAGATGAGCTCTATTGGGAGTGCTGTCCAGGTCTATTTTACTTCTAGGACCCGGGAAAGCCACACTGACACAAGGGCAGCAGCAGGAGCATTCCATATTCCACTGTTCCTTTGAACAATGACAACTGTGCAATTTTTCCATTGGAACATTATCTATCATTCCAAGTGTTGTAGTGTGAACATATATGCAGATCGAGCCAGGGCACGTCTGGTTTATGACTATTGGAGGCTATGGAGGAAACCTGGTTTTGCCTCTTCCAGCTCCATGGCTGCCTGCATTCCTTGAGTCCTGCTGGATATATATGTCCCCAAGTTTTTCAGTTTTAATAAATCCTTACTGCTAACATTTGTATTGAAATAAGCCAGCATGAATTTACTAGAGTTCTACTGTATATTTTCCACTTAGTGCCATGGTCTCAGCAGAATACAATTAGATTTGTACAATGAACAAGGTTCTCACTTAGCACACAATTAAATCAGAAAGAACGACCTGTGAAAGCCTTCATAACAACCTTTCTCTCTCTCCCAGACCTTTGCCAGATTCAATATAACTAAATGCTCCCTTTCAAGGAGAACAGGCAGGAAACTTTCTGATAAAACAAACTGTGCTTAGGACGAGGCTAGGAACAGCTAAGCCCCTTCTAGTCCTGTATTGTTGGGAGGAGCAGATGATGCTACTGCCCTTGCCAATTACTTGTCATAACTATTCATTGTACTACGGCCGTCACCTTGACCGTAGTACAATGTGTATGAAGCAAAATCAATAAAATGTGGAAAGCTATACATTAGATACTGAGAAGCCCTACCACAGGGTGTACAAGGGTTTGCTTGCTCTTTTTTTTTTTTAACAACACATACTAATGATATATATTAAAGGTATTATCTGTGTTATTTCCATATATGCGTACAGCATGCATTGATCATATCTATCCACCCTTTTTCCACCCTTGCCACCCAACCCAGCATCCTTCCCAATTCCTAGTAATCACTATTCAATTTCCAGGTTGACATTTCTTTCTTTCTTTTGCCGCAGTCTCTGGCTGGGCACAAATCACGAGTCTCCACACAGCTTGTAGATTCAAACAGCAATTCTTTATTCCCGAACTCACACCGGCCGTCTACAAACACGTTCTGGGGGAATCCACGTTCTCTGCCCAAATCCACTTCTGCCCAAATCCACTACTCTGCCCAAATCCACTCCGCATGGGCTTCTGTCTCCCAAAATACTGTCTGACCCTAAGAACTCAAGATGAACTCAGCAGCAGGATACGCCCTATTCTAAAGGGGGAACACCCTAATCTCCTATTATGCTAAACCGCCCTATTCTAAAGGGGGAACACCCTAAACACGGATCCTGCCCTGGTCCTTGAGCAAGGTCACCTTACATGCAATGTCCTGCAAAATGTCCTATTTCCATGAGTCCTTCCACTAAAGAAACATGGGGGTACGCTGGCAAGGAAATTGTCATACCTACTTGGCTGATGGCTCCCAGCATTCTTTCTTCTTCTTGTCTTTTTTTCTTTTTTTTTTAGTTGTAGATGGACACAAGATATTTATTTATTTATTTTTATGTGGTGTTGAGGATCAAACCCAGTATCTCACACGTCAAGGCAAGCACTCAACCACTGAGTCACAGCCCCTGCACAGATTGACTTTTTTTTTTTTAAATCCACATATGAGAGAGAACATACAATGCTTGTAATTCTGTTTCTATCTTATTTCACTTTTCATGGTACCATCCATTTTGCTGCAAATGACAAATTTTCATTTGTCTTTATGACTGAGTAATACTCCATTGTGTATGAAGGAGGGGGAAAATTTATAACACCCTCAGGTAAAAGGAAACTAAAGACTCTGACTTTTCATAATTTCCCTTACCAGCAAAAATTCCTCTGCCTACCCAAAGTAAGCCCACCAAAGGTAACTGACAAACTCCTCCCATGACATGGCCCAACTAACCCTATAAAACTCAGACCCTTGTTGAAGCCAGTCAACATTTTCCTCTTGAAAATGTACCCCTCCACTGCTTAATAAAGCATGGCTGATCCATTGAGGTCTATGTCCGATTCTTTCTCTCTTTTTATTGTCCTTCATTTTCTTTCAGTGTAAATATGCCGTATTTTCTGTGTTTGTGAATCTGTAGATGGGCATGTAGGCTAGGCTGGTTCCATATCTTAGTTATTGTGAGTAGAGTTACAATAAACATAGACATACAGGTATCTCTTTTGCATGCTGACTTCATTTCCTTTTGTGTGTGTGTGTGTGTGTGTGTGTGTGTGTAAACATACACCCATAAGTGGGATAGCTGAATCATATGGTAGTTCTATATTTCATTTTTTGAGGAACCTCGTATTGTTTCCAAAGTGCTGTGTTTTAATTAGCTTTTTGCCATTGTGACCAAAATACCTGACAACAGCAATTTAGAGGAGGAAAAGTTTATTTTGGCTCACGGTTTCATAGGTTCAGCTCATGGCTGGCCAACTCCATAGCTCTGGGCCCAAGTTGCTGGAGAACATCCTGGTAGAAATGCATGGTGGAGAAAAACTGCCCAGTTCATGTCGACCAGAGAGCAGAGGGAGAGCTCCGCTCATCAAGGACAAAATGTAAACCCCAAAGGCATGCCCCCAGTGACCTACTTCCTCTAGCTACATCCTACCTGCCTATAGCTAATCCACATCAGTGGGTTAATGCATTGATTAGGTCACACCTCTCATAATCTAATCATTTCACCTCTGGCAATTATGCATTGTCTCACACCTGAGCTTTTGAAGGACATCTCATATCTAAACCATAACAGGCTGTGCTAATTTACATTCCCTCTAACAGGATATAAGAATTCCATTTTCTCCACATTCTTACCAGCATTTTATTTATTTATTTATTTATTTATTTATTTATTTATTTTTTATTTATTTATTCATTAATTTATTTAGAATAGCCATTCTATGGGGGTGATATGCTATCACATTGTAGTTTTGATTTTCATTTCCCTGATGGCTAATGATATTGAGCATCTTTTCATTTATTTACTGACCATTTGTATTTCTTCTTTTGAGAATCATCTATTCAAATCATTTGCCAATTTCTTAAAAATGGATTACTTGGGGTTGGGGTTGTGGCTCAGCAGTAGAGCACTTGCCTAGCACGTGCAAGGCCCTGGGTTCGAGCCTCAGTACTACATAAAAATAAATAAATAAAATAAAGGTTTTGTGTCCAACTACAACTAAAAAATAAATATTAAAAAAAAGATTACTCATTTTTTATTGTCAAAATAGTTTTTTTTTTTTTTGAGTTCTTTTTATTTTCTGGATATTTGTCCTCTGTCAGATGTATAGCTAGCTGACAAGTATTTCCTCCCATTCTGTAGGTTATTTCTTCACTCAGTTGATTGTTTCCTTTGCTGTACAGAAGCTTTTTAGTTCAATATAATCCCATTTTGTCATTTTTATACCTTTATTTCCTGTGCTTTTGGAGACGTATCCACACAATCATTGCCTGTACAAATAACTTGAAGTGTTTCTCTTCTGTTTTACTCCAATAGTTTCATTTCAGGTCTTACATCAACGTCTTTGATCCCATTTGGGGTCAATTTCCATAAAGGGTAAAAAGATAGCCGGTAAGTTTCAGTCTTCTGCATGTGGAGATCTAGTTTTCTCACTTGTTGACGACACTGTCCTTTCTCCACTTTATGTTTTGGGCACCTCTCTCAAGAATCAGTTGGCTATGATGTGTGGGCCTATTTGGGGGCTCTCTATTCTGTTCCATGGGTCTGTTTTATGCCAATAGTAAGTCTTCAAATCAGGAGTTGGGGCACCTCCAGCTTGCTCTTTATGCTCAAGATTATTTTAGCTATGAAGGATCTTCTGGGCTTCCGCATGAATTTTGGGATTTTTTTCCCTATCCATGAAGAATATCATTAACATTTTGATGAGGACAGTAGTCAAAGCAACCCCTTCTGTGTCGCTCACACCCAGTCTTGACAGCAGTGTGTAATCAGAAAAGTGCAGGGCTGCCAAAGGTGGGAGCTTCACAGGTGTGGTGGCAGTAGTAGTTGTGTTCCTGTTTGCTGCTTTGTGTCCCAGGAATGGAATTTTTCAGATCTCCCTAGTTGGGCATGCTTGGGAATTGGACATTGCCTGGGACTTTTCTCTCCCTCAATTCTTCCACTTGTTGTGCCCACCAGGTACTGAACAGGAATGGGCCATGTCCAAAATTCCTCTGGGGAACTCTGTTGGCTCTGTGCATCAGGGACAGAGCAACAGCCAGCGACTTTGCTCCCTCGGACTAGTTCAGCTGTAGTGCCTACCAGGGAGAGCAAGTGGGAGTGGCCCTGACTGGAGTGGGCAGAATTCCCTTCAGCTGAGGTGCTCCTGGAAGCAAATGAGAGAATAATGCGGCCAGCACAAGGCAGAGTTTCTCAGTGGACTTTCTAAGGTGGTGTGCCCGGGACGAGGTGGCAACCCGAGCTTCAGCATTGCTGAAAACTGTCCCAGCCTGCTCCTGTTGGCGGAGCAGAAATGCCACCAGAGTTCTTTCCCAAACTGGTGAGTGAAAGGTGCTTGTGCACAGTGCTGGGGGTGGGGTGGCGGGAACCAGGAGGGTAAATGCCTTCAGTGGTGGCACAGATGTGAATCTGCATCCAACTAGCTCTGCACCTGGTTTGCTAGGGCAGACCTCCCCATGCCCTGGTTCAGGGTCCTCTGTTCCTCTCCCTGTTGTAACACCCGTCGCACATTCTGCAGGTTTGAGGCAGAGTCACTCTATGAGCTAAGTCTTGTTCTCGAAGCAGCTACCCACACACTGATCCAGTGCAGTGGAGTGTCTGTGGGGCCCCAGAGATGGGAACACACAGGAGTTCTGACCCTTAAAGCTGTTCAAATTCAGACAAGGGGTCCCTTCTCAAGATGGCTCCTGGCTACAATACCCTGGCTCAGGAGATGGGAGATGATGTGAAATCCTTTTTCAAAGCAAGCCTGCTGTGCAGATTTCAGGTTACTTATCTAGTTAGGCTGAAAACCTGTGAGGGCTGTGAAACTTCCCAATGGCTAAGATTGATAGAGTTTGCTGGGACCCTTTCACCCTTACCCCTGCATGGGGGATAGACTCGTCTTCCCCTGGATGTGGTGGTAGGGTGGCAAGTACTGGGATATTTTATTTTCTCTTACTATACTGTTGTCCCAGGCCTCTGGATTACAAAGTTTTCGTGTTTCTCCTGTTGATTTCCAGTGTTCTCCCATGCAGCAATGCACCTGTTGCTTCACATCTTCTTTGTGGAGGAACAGGTGAGTGCTGGGTGCCTCTATTCAGTCACCTTGCTTGACTTTTCCTTGGCTCACTCTTGCTATAATGACTCTAGTACTTCTTTATTAAATGGCAAAAGACTGTCACCTTTACAAAAAATCTGCAACTATTTACTTTATTTATTTTCTTATTTGGTAATTTTTAAATGCGAGAAGTTAGTTTTTAAAAGTAAAAAAAATAATAATAATAAATTAAGAATTAAATTTCGGTTTCTCACAAAAAATGATGAGGAATATGTAATTCACCCAAAATGTGAGTCAGGTTTTGCCATCTGTTATTGGAAATGTCACCCATCATGAAACCAAGGAGTGGAAATAAATGAAGGTCACCCAAATGATAATAGAGGTTTTTGGTTTGGGGTTGGCTATTGCAAGAGAATCAGCCTCCATCACTCATACTTAGCAGAATTTCTAAGGCAGGAGGGGAATAAGAGAAATTTTATATTGAGAAAAGTTTCAGATGTTGGATTTGGAAATTATTGGCATGGGAAAGATGTAGGAAGGCTAACTAGAAGCAGGGCATGTCGTGTGTTTGGTTTGGGGAGCAATTTTGACTTTCTCTTGTTGGTCCTGGGTTGGAAGAGAGGCAAATTAAGGCAGCCATTGACCACACCTGACTGTATACCTGGTCTCAGAGGGCAGGATCCCCTTCTGCTGGCTCAGCACCCTCCATTCCTTGATCATTATAGCTGATGGCTGTAGAGATCCTGAGCTCTCTCCCAAGCTAGTTGCTACTGAGATTGCAGGTGGGACTTCCATCTGCACATATGATTGTGGTCTAGACAGTTGGTATCTTCAGTCTCTCAATTTGAAAACTAGAAGATGTGTGTCTTCTGAAAAAGCATCAGCATGTTTTTGAAAGTTTTGTTGTTATTTTAAGCACAGCATGCCTAAGGATGATGATTTAACATATTAGAGCGGCAGAAAGTATATTTTCATAGTAGTCTGTAAAGCATAACTTTGCATTCAGGTCACAGTTCTCTACTTCTAAATTAATTTTACTCACTTTTTAGACCAAATTTTTTGTGTACACATTAACATGGAGCAATAACCATTCATATGATGGCTTCATAGTAGAAGATAAGATAGTTAAGGGGCTGGGTTGTGGCTCGGCAGTAAGAGCGCTTGCCTCACAAGTGTGAGGCACTGGGTTCAATCCTCAGCACCACATAAAAATAAATAAACAAAATAAAGGCATGCTGTCCATCTAGAACTAAAAAACAAACAAACAAAAATGGTTAATAAAAGTCAGTTTTATTCCAGAGGCAAAGGATGTTTTAAATAGAATATCAATTGTAGTAATTCCAAATGTGGTTCAATTTTTTTCACCCAGTTCACAGAAACCAAAGTAAAATTTTTATAGAGGTAAATTATGTCAAAAGTGACATATCTCACACTGTTTTATGAATGTTAATGTAAATTCAGTTTAAAAGTTCAAATTTGCTGCAAAAATGCAAACTATGTTAGGTATGTATTGTGTTAAAACCAATGTTCTTTTTTTTTTTTTTTTTTTTTTTTGATACCAGAAATTGAACCCAGGGGTGTTTAACTACTGAGCCACATCCCTAGCCCTTTTTATTTTTGAGACAGGGTCTCACTAAGTTGTATAGGGTCTCATTAAGTTGCCAAGGCTGGCTTTGAACTTGTAAGCCTCCTGCCTCAGCCTCCCAAGTTGCTGAGATTACAGGCATGTGCCACTGCCACCCAGCAAAAACTATGTTCTTAATAAATTAAGAAACCTCCAGAGCAGAAATATTCTAGGAATTGACTGTGATACAAACATAATTCATAACTGTTCAAATGAACTGAGAAATTTTACTAATAAAAGTAGTTCTCCAATATAATAAATATTTACACTTACCTACTATAAGTAATTGAAATACAAAATTTTTGTAGAAAAACTGATGAGTACAAAAACCTTAATGTGTAGGGAGAAAAAAAGCACCCTTGCAATTTTAGCACAATTATATTCTCTTTTCACTATTGGTCATCAATTGAATTTAAAAATGTTTGAGCCTTTGAAGTACTACTTCGTAAGTAATCCTAAGTATCTGACAATAGTATTGAACTTTTTTGTAATTAGTCTTCTAAATTTTGGCTACACTTTGCTCAAAATCAGTTGGAAATTATTACTCTAAATAGAGTGCCCAAAACTTCAGCTTTTAAAAATTTTAGTGCATTGCAATTAGTGAAAACATACTTCCAAACAATAAGACATTGAATTTTATCCCTTCCAGCAAAAGAAAGGAACTGAACAAATCTCATGATGAGGGACCCAAACAATATAGATATAACCTTGAATTTTTCTGAGTTTTGTAACATCTGTATTTGTAAGAAGAGTCTTTGGATGGAGCTCCTGTTTTGCATTATTTATTGATAAATAAATACATTTGTATTATTTATTGAAATGAAATGAATGTCTAATGCCCAGTAGTTTTGAAGCATCCAAATTGGCAAACCATTGGAAAAAATCATGGAGACAATTTATTTGACATGTTTGTCTGATCAAAACTATTTGTTGCTTAAGGCTTTCTGACTGATAGCAAACAGACAGAACCTGGAAAAATATTGGGGCTGAAATTTTACACATTTTACAACAAAAAGCAATTAGTGCCGGAAGCCACCCGTGAGCCATTCACGAACTGTGCATGAACTAAAACAACGTGGAGGCCATTAGGCTGGAAAGTGTGCTATTGGGAACTCCTAGCAACAACCCTGCAGGTTTTCGAATGCCCAATTCATGTGACCTAGCTTCCTCAGAAGTTCAGCACCCAAGGTGGGGATAAACCCCTGGAGCCCCACAGCCTCTCAGAGATGGGTGTGGCTTGCCAAAATGCCAACTTGTTTACTGCAAGATCCCTGCCACATGGAAAAGCAAACACCAAAGAAGACTCCTTCTGCTGAATCCTATCCCTGCCTTTGATGTACTTTTCCCCCTTAAAAGATTCCAGCCATTTTTCAGTCATTCAGTTCCAGCTCCTATCAGGACTGGAAGATCTATCAGGTGCTCCCCCTTTTTATCTAATTTCTGGCTCTGTCTCTGTTTCTTACTGATTATTTCAGATTTTCTATTTCTCTGGCAGCTCACACCTCCTGAGCAGGAACCTACCTGGTGGGGTGCTGGTCACCCCACAATAGATTAGATTTTAGAACACCCTCCAGTAGCAAATTTTGCCAAGTTTCTCAGAACTTAAAGAGAGAGTAACATTTCAGTTAAAAATACTATAGTCTACTGAAAAGAAGCAATTGGAGATGTCAATAATTACAAAAGTTTTTAATCAGAAAGGGCAACTTCAAGGAATATTTCAGACAATTTTAAGAAAAAATTAAAAAATATTAAAACCATACTTCAGAAATGTCAGTGACACAGTACTAGAGAAAGCTGCATCTAAGAAACTGATTAACATATACAAATATGCAGCAAAAATAATCATTCTGCTGGGTTTTAAAAATTGTTCAGTCAATATGAAGAAGTTTAAATTTTTTATTTAACAGTACTTATATACATATGCTTTTTAGAAATAAAGCTTCTAAAATTTCTAGACTTTTATTTAGTTTTTCATTTTGTGGTGCTTGGTATTCTACCACTGAGCTATACGCCTCCACACCACCCCGACTCTCGATTTTTAAGAAGATTTTGTCTTTGAAAATGGAATAGAACTTCTCATAGGCCTACCAATATAATCAAGTGAATTTGTTGATCAATAAAGAAATATTTCAAGGATTGAGCTGACTCCATTGCTCTGAGCAGAATTTCATGGCTGAAGTGCATAGGAGATGCAGGCAGCTCAGGATAAGAAAGCCAGGAAGCGGAGAGAGCTCTCTTCACCAGGGACAAATATAAACCCCAAAGGCACACCTCCAGTGACCAACTCCTCCAACCACACCCTACCTGCCTACAGCTACCACCCAGTTAATCCCTACCAGGGGATTAGTCCACTGATTAGGTTATGCCTTTTATAATCAATCATCCTACCTCTGAATATTCTTGTATTGTCTTACGTGTAAGCTTTTGGGGAACACCTCATATCTAAACCATAATAGTGGTAGAGCGCTTGTATTGCATGTGCAAGACCTGGATTTAATCCCCAGCACTGAAAAAAAAAATGAGTTATTACAGAACTTAAGAAATGTTTCAACAAATATAAAATTGTAATATTTTTTAGCACATCGTTCCCCAAAATGTCCTGATTTGGACAACAAATTATATAATGACTCTAGGTATTTCCCTCTCTTTCTGAAATTAGTTTCTTTGAAAACTCTTTTTATGATCATCAGTTCCACCCAAGGTTTAGGCTTAAAAAGAGACTTTTAAAGGATAAGGAATTCACAACTCAACAACAAAAAGCGTCTGATTTAAAAAAGGGCCCCAACAGTAGAATGAATCAGACATAATTTTCCTGTGTTCATAATATGAATACATGACCAGTGTAACTCCACATCATGTACAACCACAAGAATGGGAAGTTATACTCCATATATGCATAATATGTCAAAATACATTCTATTGTCATGTATAACCAAAAAGAACAAATAAAAAAAGTTTTTAAATGGTCCAAGGACTTTTAAAGACACATTTCTCCAAAGAAGATGCGCAAATGGCCAACAAGCACGTGGGAAAGATGCTCAACATTGTAAACATTATGGAAATGCAAATCAAAGCCATAAGGAGATACCATATCATACCAGGAGGATGGCTACTCTCAAAACACTAGAAATTAAATGCTGATGAAGAAGAATAGGAATTGGAATCCTTGTACACTGTGGCAGAAACGTAAATTCATGCGGCTGCAATGGAAGAGTATGATAGTTTCTCAAAATTAAAATAGAATTACAGTATGATTCTGTAATCTCAATTATGGGTATGTACATGTAAATGCTTGCTAGGGCTTCCATAATAAAATAACACATATTAGTTTTATTTTCTCACAGCTCTGGAAGCTAGAAGTACAAGATCAAGGTGTCAGGGCTGGGGACATAGCGTGGGGCAGAGCTCTTACCTACCAAGATCAAGGTATCCTCAGGTTTGGTTTCTACTGAGTCTTCTCCCCTTGGCCTTCAGATGGCCAGTCTCCTGCTGCTTCTTCACATGGTCATCCTTTTGGGATTTATGCCTCTTAATGTGTCCAAATTTCTACTTCTTATAAGGATACCAGTCAGATTGGATAAAACCTACCCTAACTCCCTCATTTTAATTTAATTACCTCTGTGAAGACCTTACTCCAAATATAGTCACATTTTCTGAGACACTTGAGGCTAAGGCTTAAACTTCTAAAGTCTGTGGGGACACAAATCAGCTCACAACAATATCCAAAAGAACTGAAATGAAGGTCTTAAAGAGATAATTACACAACAGTATTCATGGTAGTTAGCTTGCGGAAGTAACACAAGTGTCCATTGATGGATGAATAAATAAATAAAATATAGTATATGCATGAAATGGAATATGATTCAGACTGTAAAAGGAAGTAAATTCGGGCACGTTACAACATGGATAAACATAGAAGACATTATGCTAAGCAAAATAAGCAAGTCAGAGAAAGATAAATACTACATGGCTCCACTTACATGAGGTATCTACAGTATTTAAATTCATAATAGAAAGAACAAGGGTGGTTTCCAGAGGCTGGGGAGAAAAGAATGGAGAGAAATGAGGTGTTTAATGGGGACAGAATTGCA
The DNA here is from genome assembly GCF_048772815.1 of Callospermophilus lateralis. Lineage (NCBI taxonomy): Eukaryota > Metazoa > Chordata > Mammalia > Rodentia > Sciuridae > Callospermophilus > Callospermophilus lateralis. The sequence continues at coordinate 53,304,619 of NC_135313.1, read as the reverse complement.
GTTTTGCCAGAGGAACAGAATTCTGGAGATTGGTTGTACAACATCACAAACATGCTTAGCAATACTGAACTATACATTTAACCATGGTTAAGATGGTAAATTCTATGTTATGGGTATTAAAAGTAAAATTTTTAATTTAAAAATGAATAATTTACAGTTATGAATCAACTGAAAGAGAAATCAGGAAAACTACCCCATTCACAATAACCTCAAAAAAGAATTGGGGAATCAATCTAACAAAAGAGGTGAAACACGTCTACAATGAAAACTTCAGAATACTAAAGAAATAAATTGAAAAAGACCTTAGAAGATGGAAAGATCTCCCATGTTCTTGGAAGGCAGATTAATATTGTCAAAATGGCCATACTACCAAAGTGCTATACAGATTTAATGCATTTCCTATGAAAATCCCCATGATGTTCTTCATAGAAATAGAAAAGGAAGTTATTAAATTCATTTGGAAAAATGAGAGGCCCAGAATAGCCAAAGCAATCCTTAGCAAGAAAAGTGAAGATGGAGGCATCACAATAACAGACCTTAAACAATAATGCAGATATATAGTAACAAAAACAGAGTGGTATTGGCATCAAATCAGACATTACGATCAATGGTAGAGAATAGAAGACACAGAGAAAAACTCAACATAAATACAGTTACCTCATACTAGGCAAAGGCACCGTAAAATACATTGGAGAAAAGACAGCCTCTTCAATAAATGGTGCTGGGAAAACTGGAAATCCATAAGTAGCAGAAAGAAACTAAACCCCTATTTCTCACCCTACACAAAACTCAACTCTAAATGGATTAAGGACCTAGGCATTAGACCAGACACCCTGCACTACTGAGAGAAAAAGTAGGCCCAAATCTCCATCATGTTGGTTTAGGAGCCAGATTCTTCAGCAAGATTCCTGAAGTACAAGAAGTAAACCATAAGTGAAATGGTTTTAAACTAAAAAGCTTCTTCATAGCAAAAGGAAACAATCAAGAACATAAACAGAACCAGTGAATGAAAAAAAAAAAAAAAAGAACATAAACAGCCTACAGAATGGGAGAAAATCTTTGTCACTTATACTTCAGATAGAGCATTAATCTCCAGGATATATAAAGAACTCAAAAATTTAACACCAGAAAACCCCCAAATAATCCAGTCAATAACTGGGCAAAGGATCTGAACAGACACTTCACAGATATACAATTGGTCAACAAATATATGAAAAAATGTTCAACATCTCTAGAAATTATAAAAATGCAAATTAAAACTACACTGAGATTCCATCTCACTCCAGTCAGAATGACAATTATTAAGAATACAAGTAACAATAAATGTTGGCAAGGATGTGGGGAAAACGGCACACTCATACATTGCTGGTGGGATGGCAAATTGGTGCAATCACTCTGGAAAGCAGTAGCAAGATATCTCAGAAAACTTGGAATGGAATCACCATTTGACCCAGTTATCCCACTCTTTGGTATATACCCAAAGGTCATAAAATCAGCATACTACAGTGACACAGCCACATCAATGTTTGTAGCAGCTCAATTCACAATTCCTAAGCTATGAAACCAACCTAGGTACCCTTCATCAGAGGAATGAATAAAGAAAATTTGGTACATATAGATAATAGAATATTACTTAGCCAGAAAATGTGGTACATATAGACAATAGAATATTACTCAGTCATAAAAAAGAATGAAATTATGGCATTTGCTGATAAATGGATGGAACTGGAGACTATCATGCTAAGTGAAATAAGCCAATCTCAAAAAACCAAAGGCCAAATGTTCTCACTGATATGTGGATGCTAACACACAATGGGGTGGGAAGCAGAGACTAGTTCATTGGATTTGACAAAGGGAATAAAGGGTTGGGGGGATAGGAAAGACAGAATGAATCGGACATAACTTTCCTATGTTCATATATGAATACACAACCAGGGTACCTTCACATCATGTACAATCAAAAGAATGGGAAATTATTCTCTCTGTATGTATGATATGTCAAAATACATTCTGCTGTCATGTAAACTAAAAAGGACAAGTTAAAAAAATAAGAAAAATGAAAGATCTATTGTTTCCATATTGTAGGATGGTTGATTTCCTTGTTTTGATATTGTATTACATTTATGTGCGATTAAACTATTGTTGGACACTGGATGAATGGTGCAGGGGGGCCTTTCCATCCTATCTATGTAACTCCCTGTGAATCTGTAATTACTTCAAAACAAAAAGTTTTTTTTTTAATTTTATGCTTATGTAAAATAAAAATAAGGAAGTTACAGACTGGTGATTCAATCTCTTGGACCAGGATAACAGAACTTCAAGAACATAGAGATTAAAGCTTTTAACCACAGCCTGCCCAAGAGAGTAACTTTGATCAGAAAGAATCTCACAAGCTGGGACCCAGCAGGACCAAGTAATCCACATAACGATCATTACAAGTCACGAGCCTTCAAGGGAAGCTGAATTAACAAGCTTTCTGTTTGACCTGGAGCCTTGGCGATGGTTTCATAATGAGCATAAGCCCTAATAATAATTCTCCTTTACATCAAATACTTCATCTGCCAAGACAGTAAACCATAAAACATGGCCCAGTTTCTCTCCATGTACAAGACCCAATATTACACTGTGAAGGCATAATTGATAGTATTGCCTCTGACCAATACCAAGTGCAGTGGCAGGTTTTCCCTCCCAATTCAAACAGAAGATCTACTTCTGCCCTTGGAAAAACGTTAGCCTCCTGTTAGGGTCTACAGAAGTCTGAACATTATGGATTCCAGTCTGTCTCAACTAACAACTCTCTCAACTTGGGTAGCTCCAAATTTTAAGTGAAGGGTTTGCAGATGATGTTGGGATGTTATCTAATTCTATAATCCATGATTCAAACCCCCAGTTCCCCACTGCAAGGATTGCTTCTAGAAGAAATATTCTTATTTGCCTGTCCCTGGAAAGGGTTTAACAATTATTAGTCTATTCATATTTCTGGTGCTTGCAGTGGGGGGGGCTTGTATGTTTTGAATATTTGTCAATATCATGTAGGTGTTGAAAGTTAGTGCTGATGATTGTTCATAACACTGGTTTACTAATTCTTAAAATCAGCTGTATATATTATTCTTTTCTTCTTTTTATGTAGCTCTTAGGACTTATCTAAGACTCCTATCACATAAATGGAATTTTCTTTTGTTGTTTTTAATGAAACACGTTTCTAATCTTCTGATTGTTCCTCCTGATTATTAAGACCCGTTCTTTTCCACCATCAATTTCTGAAACTTCATGGCCGCTTCCCTAACCCCCTTTTCCCTAATTCCCTACCCCATACAACTCCCTGTCCAGCCCCATGTCCCCTCAAGGCACTTCCTGTACTCTGGGACTGCCTCCAGATGTCTAAGTCTAGCTGGCCCCGGGGATCCACTATTCTGTGGGCTCCTTCCCCTGCTTGTCTGAGTCAACTCCTCTCTTCCTGAAGGAGCTCTTGGGGATCCCCACACTCCTCTGCAAGGGAGCTACTGTCCACTAGGTGGCGCACCATGCAGGGCTGAGGGGAGACCACCAGAGCCCTTGTCACTGTGAGCACTGGGTCCCTACTCCTTGAAGTCAGCCCTGTTGTGGTTCATTTTTATATGTTAGTTAAGTCGAGCAGTGACAGTGTAAGTCAGAGCAGGAGTGACTTGCAGTTTTTGTTTTTTTATAATGAGGAATTTTCCAGAAATGGTATCTCAGTATAGTAAGTATTGATACTGTCCTATTGTTGTAGGGACAGACGCGGCAAGGCACCGAAGAGAGCAGGAAACAGTTTTATTTGGCTGCAGTCAGGTTCAGAGGGCACAGCTTTTGCTGTAATCAATCAATCCCCTGAACTCCGAGTTCAGGTAGTTTCAGAATTTTATACCCAGCATATAAGCGGATGGTCTCAGAAGTTCACAGTCTGCAGAAGTTCACATGAAAGCAGCTTTTTCTTTCACTGTTCTGGGCAAGTTAACCCTTCAAGGACAACACCTGGGAAGGGGAGAGCTTCTTCTCCCCTTTCTTACCTCCCCCTGCCAGCTGTTACCATGGAGCCCAATTGGTAACTTTTCTTATCTTAGAAATGTAGACATCTCTGTGAAGCCCAGCTCAAGGCCAGAGACCTTATTTACACATTTCTACAAACAACTTTACTAGATAAATGTTTGTGAAAAACTAGTAAGGGGGTGTCTGGCACCTGGAGTGCTGATTTCTTCCAGGCTAGTGGGCAAGTAAAATAGGGCAACATGAAAATAGGAAATTTATCTATGTTGAACTCTTTTGTAGAGACTCTTTTGCTGACAGTCCTAAAATCAGCCATGGTGAAGATTTTTGAAGAAACTCAGTTATGATTTTCTGTGGAGAAAGGGGGTGCCACTACACTATAGCAATTGATATAAACTAACAATAGGACTTTTCCTTCAAATTTTCCAATACTGTACAGAAGGGCCAATACCAATCCTTTAATGAGGAGGATTCTTTGTGTATAAAGATATTAATTGCCACAAATTGGGCTGTCAAACTAATGAATATGAATGTAAGAGACAGTTTCTCACTTATATGAAATGGAAATTTCCCTTCTATCTCATGTTCCCTTCAAAAGAAAAGTCAAGATTATTTAACTTGCAAAATAAACACTGACCTCATTTCATTTCAAGTGAAATAAAATTGAGTCCTTGATCAAAAACCCCTTGGAGCAGTGTATATTAACCTAATTATCTTTTATTACCTCAGTAAATTGATTTAGAGTTATGTGATGTAAAAAGCAGTTATAATTACAGGTCCTAAAATTAAATGGGAAGGGGAAAACCCATTTAAACCCAGGTCTCATGGATAAGTCTATGGGAGTTTTATTCTTATCAAATTGTACTCTAAGTTCAACAGTGTTCCATCAGCTACATTCCAACTTGGTCAGTCTTAAATCAACTGCTCTGCAAAAGATTTTACTCTGAACTCCTGGCCACACTGGCATGAAATGGATGGTAGTCAGTGTCTTCTACCTAAGACTGAGTGTGGTCTAAGTAAGTAGGTTTTTTAGAAACTGTGGGTGGGGAAACTCCGGCCCCTGGGATGAGACCTGCTCTTATGTGTCTCCCCCTAGTGACCAATTGGCTGAAGTTCCTATGGTTAAAGCAACTGCTAGTTGTTATTAGCTCTTAAGGTAAAGCTCAATGAAAAATGTGTACCTCCTGTGTGTATGGCACCATTCTAGAAGTTTAATATGTGGAAAGATATGACACAATAAATATTCAGAAGGAGTTGGATCAATATACTGGGGAAAAATGGAAATATAAGGGTACACACATCAAGTGTCAAATCCTTACAGGGTTAGCTTAGCAAAACTCTTTGGAAAATACTGCTTTAACTGCCTCATTCTCTGAATCCCCTTATAGTCGTGCATTGCTTAACAATGGAGATATATTCTGAAAATAACGTCCGCATGTAAACACCACAGAGTGTACTTACACAATAAACCTAGGTGGTACAGGTCACTCCGCATGGCCTCTATGGTCATGGAAAACTGCCGCAGTCTGGCTGGGCACAAGTCAGGAGCCACTTGTCAAAAGAAACGAACTTTATTTTTAGAACCACACAAGCCAAACAAAACAACTCCTCAGGAAAACCTTCAGAGCCCAACTGTCACCACCGGCTTCCCACAAGCCTCTCAACTTCCCCCACTCCTCCTGCTCTTGAGGCCGATTGGCTGGGTCGCATGGGCGGAGCCAAAAACAGTCCCCCAATGAGCAGCTCCATGGTCTGAAAGGGCAGGGAAACAGCCCAATGAGCGTCACCGCAGAGGAGCCAATCAGTTGGCAGCTAGAAGTTGCTGGGGCCGCTGTGAGCCAATCACCAGCTGGCAGCTGGAAGTTTGCTGGCAGCTGGAAGTTTGCTGGCAGCTGGAAGTTTGCTAGCAGCTGGAAGTTTGCTGCGGCCCCTTCCACTTTGGCTCTCAACAGAAAACTACAAGATGAATGCGATTGCTGCTTCTGAGACACTGCACACTGTTTAATAGTAAACTTTTAAAAATAAATAAGAGTATAATGATAGAAAGTATAGTATGCTAAATATATGAGCCATTAACATTGTTTATCAAGCATTATGGACTACATACTTGTGTATGTACACACACTTTTACAATTGTCAGCACAGTGTTTATTTACACCAGCATCACTCCAAACACATAAGTAATGTGCAGTTACAATGTGTGTAGGTGATAGGAATTTTTCAGCTCCATTATAATCTTATGGGACCACCATTGTTGACCAAAATATTTCAGCACATGACTAATCTTATTATTATGCAGCACAGTTTTGCTACCTGTGTATATTACGGTTGAATTCTTTCCTATTGTGACATTTTGTGGTGGAAAGAGTAATTCAAGAGTCTGTCAGTTGTGCCTGGTGGTGCACACCTGTAATCCCAACAGCTTCAAAAGCTGAGGCAGAGGGATCTCAAGTTCAAGGCCAGTCTTGGCAATCCCGTCTCAAAATAAAAAATAAAGCTAAGCAAGGAGACTTCCAGAGGAACAATGACCTAACCCTGAGATTTCTGGCTTCCAAAACAACACCATACTTATTCACATGTGGTGTCCTTGGGAGGTCTGGCTCCTGCCTTGTTGTCCCCTGTGGTTTGGAATGGAGTCCTCACCTCCCTTGCCAAATGCTATGTTCTGGACCATTCCCTTCAGGCTCCAGGTTGAAATGGTAGATGATCAGTTAGAACACCTTAACCACAAACACAGCTTTAAAATAAAATGAAATAAAAAGTATAAAGAATTAGGGCTGTAGCTCAGTGTTAGAGTGACCCTTGATTCTACCCGCAGTACCTCCTCCTCTACCAACACACAAAAGTGTCTGTTGTCTCTGTGATAATGGAGGAAATCTTCTGCAATGAAGTGTAAGCTGAGCTCCTAAAGAACAAAGAGGAAGGCTGAAGAAGTTGTTGCAAACTCCTTAGTAAGTTCATGAAAGCTTAAGGTAAGAGTAGTGAGCAAGGGGTCCTGCATTTAGAAGCCTGGTGAGTGGGTCTGAGAGGGGACCCTGAGCTGTCCCACAGTGTAGACATTTGCCACTGGTAGCTATTGAGCACTTGAAATGTGCTTAGTTAGAATAGACATGTGTTATAAGTGTACAATGCAGGCTGGGGGTTAAACACTTAGCATGTAAAAGAAATGTAAAATATCTTATTAATGATTTTTTTAAACATTGATTACATATTGAAATAGTTTGGACATACTGGTTAAATAAAATAAGTTAATCTCACCTGTTTCTTTTCTCTGGTCACTTTTACTAGAAAATTAACAATTACATGTGTAATTTGGGCATATGTTCTACACATGAGATGTAGGACTTCCTAGACAGATTGCTTTAAACAGGTATTTTTATCTGTTTACCCAAGGCTCATTTACACAGCTGTAAAATGAAAAATATAAAAAAAAATTCATCAGAGTATCAGAGGATTGAGGTGAGTATTACTTGAGGTAATCCATGTAAAACACTGACACAATAACTAAATCCTGGGAAACACTGATGGCTGTTATGAGTAGTATGTAATTTTATTTTAGGACTGGGGCTGTAGCTCAGTTTTAGAGCATCTTCTCTAGCATTCACAAGGCCTTTAGTTCAATCCCCCAAACTGCAAATAAATAAATAAATAAATACATTTTAAAAAGAGTGTGACATTTTACTTTAGTATCATTCAAGTTAAAGTAAACATGTAGGTATAGCAGAGTTACTATTTTTTTTGTAATCTATTCTTTAGTAATCTAGCTGAGGAGTTAATCCTTCTGAATGCTTCCTAAAGCACCATTGCATAAATCCCCTTAATAGATAAATAGAGGTTTCTTTTAGAATTATATTGCAAGCATGATGAAAGGATTCAGAGAATCATAAATGAATATGCATTATTTTCTAAGTAAGGAAATGGAAAGTGTTAGGGTAAATTCCAGGATACATGGAAATAAGATAAAAAGGTGGTGGCATGTCCTTCCAAAAATATATGGAGGTAAAGGCTCTCTCAAGATTATCCAGTCTCCAGGTAAATTATGTCAACTTTCTGTTTATTATTTTTTTCCTCCTGCAGTGCTGTGGAATCAAACCCAAGGCCTTGGACATTAGGCAAGTGCTCTTCCACTGAGTTATACCCCTAGTCCTAGCTATTTATTCTTTCGGGGTGGTGGGGCACAGGGGATTGAACTCAGGGGCACTCAACCACTGAGCCACATCCCCAGTCCTATTTTGTATTTCATTTAGAGACAGGGTCTCACTGAGTTGCTTAGCACCTCGCTTTTGCTGAGGCTGACTTTGAACTCGTGATCCTCCTGCCTCAGCCTCCCAAGCTGCTGGGTGCCCATCCTAGCTATTTATTCTTGATGATGCATATTATTTGGAGACTGTTTTTCTTTTCTAATAAAGTGCAAATAATTTTTATCTAGTAAAGCTCAGAACACTAAACATAGTTTAGTTCTGTATCTCACCTAGCAATCTTATTCTCTTATAAATACCCCAGTTTCATAAATGCTCTTTGAACTCAGCACTGCATGGCATCTAACTGGTTATTATTTATTATTTAATAAATGGAATAAAATCTTTGACACATATGCATTTTATGTTTGCCTGAATTAAGACTTTACCTTTTGCACATTAGTCAACAGAGAAGTTAAGTGGCTAAAGTAGGATGGTGAAAAGAACATGGGCCTTGAGTTAGCTTCACCTTTGAGCCCAGGTATTTAGGTACTCAGTAGGCTTAATTCTGGATAAATCACTTAATTTCTCTAAATTTCATATTTCTCACTCATAAGAGAGAAATGATTTTACCTCCTTGTGAAGACCCTATAAATACTAAACACATTAGCTCATGGCTCTTAGTATTTGATAAATGGTTTCATTGTTATAATTATTGTCCTCCTTCTCCTATCATTATTATTATTAATAATTATCAATGGCAGAAACTTAGAAATCAGGTTTCTTGACTCCCAAACCAGTACTCTTTCAAGCTTCCCAAAGGTTCATACCATGATTACATAGTTTAAAAGTCTCATTGTTTAATAAGCTTCCCAAGGAGTACCTTGTGTGTTTCTCAGTTTTTACAGTTATACTGTAGATGAGACAACCTTATAAGAGAGATAGGGACAGGTTTTTACTTTAACTCAAATAACATTATATAACATATAGATTTCTAAAAATGCCTCCATGACAAAGGGTCATACCATGATTACACAGTTTAAAAGTCTCATTGTTTAATAAGTAACTATTGTTCCTACCCACAAGATGGAGTGTTAGCTATTAGTTCAGTGTAGAGTATGGTTGCATCTTATGCAAATCAGTATTATGTATATTTTAAATAGTAGAATGTAATTGATATGCAGTATTTAAAATAATGCAGATGCTCAGAAAAAAATTAAAAGTGCATGTCAATAATTCCATAATTGCAATGCAAGCAGGCTTGGTGAATTACAACCCTTGCAGCACTTCTTGGCTGATAGAGTAACAATCACCACCTTTTATCAGAGTCTTCAGGGATACAATCTGTTTTATAAAATGCAGCTCCCTCTTCAGAGAATGATTCTACCTATCCAGTTCTCAGCCTTGTATCCCATTTACAATTATAAATTCACCCCTTGGCCTATATGATTAAAAACATGGTTTCCCTATTTTGCACATTCAGAAGGCAATTTCAGTGAGCTTCAGGGTTTCTCACTTTATGGGAGCTCTAGCAGGGTGTTCAAACTTTTGTAAATTTGCAAAATAAAATTAGTGAGGAGGAGCCTGGTGTGTGTTGTGTCACACCTGAAATCCCAGTGGCTTTGGAGGCTGAGACAGGAGGATTTTAAGTTCAAGGCCAGCCTCAGCAACTTAGTGAGGCCTTAAGCAACTTAGTGAGACCCTCTCTCAAACAAAAAATAAAAAGGGCTGGGGATGTATGTAGTTCAGTGATAAGCATTACTGGGTTTACCAGTTATCCCCAGACCACCCTGCCCCTACAAAATACACACACACACACACACAAAACGAAACCAAATTAGCAACCAGTTTTTAACCTCCAGGTTAAAAACCTGTAACTTTTGAGGCCCCACCAGAGGCAATCAAAAAGACTTTACCTATCAGGTGTCATGGGGGAGAGCTGCCCTTCCCCACCAGACTCATGCAGGCCAGTGCACTGCAGTCCCTAAGACCTTGCACTACTGTCAAGGTCTCAGGCCCTCTGGCCTGCCATGCTTACAAACATCTGCTTTCCTAGTGCAGGTGCCTCCCTTGGGAGTTTTTAATGCAGAAAACTTATCTTTAAAATTTACCTTTCTTAATTAGAAATATAAGACAAAATGAATAAAATAATCTAAGCAATTAGGCATGCATGCTATCCACTTCTGAATTTCAAATCAACAAATTCTGTGTAGTTACACACCCATCTGGCCATAGAGGAGACTGCACTAGAATTAAGGCACATTGTCATATACAGGAATGCAAATATTTGTAATAGAACCCAGCATTTATTCTCATAACTATTGCTACCTCTAGAAATTTTTTAACGAAGGGCAAAAGATATATAATCTAAAAAGAAACCACTGTGTCTCAGAGTTGTCATTTTATATGACTTATAAATTGTGTGTTTATATGATTGTTCTATTGTCTTTTCTCACTAAATTATAACTCTACACCTCAGATTGTGTTCTCAGGGAACAGGCTCTGAGAAAAAGAGAGTGGGCAGCAGGCTTATTAGAGAATGTTCTGGAGATCCCCATTTGTGGAAAGAATGGGAAGAAACAGATTTGATAGAGGGGGAGTTGTGTTGTGATAGTGTCAACGAAATTCTCAACTGACCCCAAGGAATAAATACATACACACACACACACACACACACACACACACACACACAGGCACAAAATACTACAGACATGTGGCCACTATCCACTCAACTCAGGTTAGTACAGGAAGAAAAACCAGCTTCTTCAGGTCTTCTTTCCAGTACACTCTGCTCCTGCCCCAATCAGAAAAGACAACTGAAAAACATAATTCCATTTCTTCTACTTTGCCTTCTCTAATGTTCAGACTGTGGAATAGCTGTCAGATCTTCATTATATATATATATATATATATTTTTTTTTTTTTTTTAATTTAAATTTTATTTTTTGCCATACTGGGGCTTGAACCCTGGTCTCCCAAATGCTAAAAGAGCTCAACTACTGAGCTACATACCAGCCCTTTATTTTATTGTGAGATAGGGTCTTGTTAAGTTGCTGAGGCTGGTCATGAACTTGTCATCTTCCTACCTCAGCCTCCTGAGGAGTTAGAATTACAGGCATGAGCCACCACACATGGCTTAGATGGCCCTTTTGATCAGTCTTAACCTGAAGAATTACAAAGGGAAATGAAGAAATCAGAGAAAAATTAAATACAAATAATGCAATACTTGGCTTATTGGTATCATCCAAGAAGCCCAACTTCCCTTTTTTATATTAGTCTATTTGTAGAAAAAAGCCAGTACAACCTGCTGTCTATAAATCTGAATATGTTGTCAAGCTAATAAAATCTTTAGCATTGACCACATCCTCAATGATTTCCACAAATTTATAATTTTTTAGATACAGCTTTATTTTAATACATCAAAATGATTTTCAGTCCATTAAGACTGCTGCTTAGTTCTAACACTCCTGAACTTCCAGGTGTGCAGTCCATTCTTTTTTTGGAATTCATATTATAATGTGCACTCATTCATAATTTTAAACTACTTCTTTGGACCTTGAGGTACATTATTCTCGATTCATCTCTAGTTAGAGTGAACTTTGCCTTTAAATAATTTCTGCTTCATTTCCTACATATCCTTTGAATAATGTTATGAGGAATCTTTTAAAATGCAAATATGCACATAGAAATATATAAAAAGCAGCACATATACCACCTACAGATATCTGCCAAAGGAAAAGCTGGCTACAAACTCATAACTTGCCCTAGAGATTTTTTAGCAAAGGGGAAAAGATATATGTCATAATTTCATTCTTCCTTATGGTGAGTAATATTACATTATGTATATATACCACATTTTCTTATCAATTCATCTGTTGAAGGGCATGTAGGTTGGTTCCATAGCTTAGCTATTGTGAATTGAGCTGCTATAAACATTGAAGTGGCTGTGTCACTGTAATATACTGATTTTAAGTCCTTTGGGTATATATCAACAAGTGAGATAACTGAGTCAAATGGTGGTTCCATTCCAAGTTTTCTGAAGAATCTCTGTACTGCTTTCCAGAGTGATTGTACAAATTTGCAGCCTCACGGGCAATGTGAGTGTACCTGTTCCCCATCATCTTCACGAACATTTATTGTTACTTGTATTCTTGATAATGTCATTCTGACTGAAGTGAGATGGAATCTCAGTGTGGTTTTAATTTGCATTTTTCTAACTCCTAGAGATGGTGAACACTTTTCATATATTTATTGACTGATTGTATATGTTCTTCTGTGAAGTGCCTGTTCAGTTCCTTTGCCCACTTATTGATTGGGTTATTTGGGGGCTTTTTTTTTTTTTTTTTGGTGTTAAGTTTTTTGAGTTCTTTGTATATCCTGGAGATTAATGCTCTGAAGTGCAGGTGGCAAAGATTTTCTCCCATTCTATAGGCTGTTTATGTTCTTGATAGTTTCCTTTGTTGTGAAGATGCTTTTTAGTTTGATACCATCCCATTTGTTGATTCTTGATTTTGCTTCTTGCGCTCTCAGTCTTGTTGAGGAATTCTGTTCCTAAGCCAATATGATGGAGAGTTGGGCCTCCATTTTCTTCTAATAGGCATATGATCTCTGGTCTAATGCCTAGGTCCTTGATCCAGATTTTTTTTCTTAATTTTTTATTAGCATGCCTTTGTTTATTTTTATGCAGTGCTAACGATTGAACCAGTGCCTCATGTGTGCTAGGCAAGCACTCTGACACTGAGCCAAAACCCCCCGGCCCCACAGAGTTTTGTGCAGGGTGAGATATAGGGGTTAAATTTCATTCTACTACATATGGATTTCCAGTTTTTCCAGCACCATTTGTTGAAGAGGCTATCTTTTCTCCAATGTATATTTGTGGCACCTTTGTCTAATATGTGATAACTGTATATATGTGGATTTGTCTCTGTGTCTTCATTGGCCTTCATGTCTGTTTCGGGCCAAGACCATGCTGTTTTTGTTACTATAGTTCTGTAGTATAATTTAAAGTCTGGTATTTTGTTACAATAGCTCTGCAGTATAATTTCAGGCCTCTTACTTCACATAAAAATCTGCTTTCTTGAAGAACTTCTGGTTGCAAGTTTTGTTGCCTGAGAAGCCAACTTTGAGATGGATGTTAGTGCACAGATTAGTGATTGCCACCTGTGCAGAGAAAGGAAGCTCCATTGGGCAGAGGGAGAACATAGGCAAGGTTGCAATCTTAAAGGCAGTCTCAGCTGACCTTATTGGAAACTCTGAAGCCAGGATGGGCTTTTGGATTGTCCAAATATGGGGCCATGGGATTAGTCTTCAAAGGCAGGCTGCCCCAGAAATGAGAGTGCCCTCATGAGGTGGCTCTCTCCAGTTAAGGAAATTATAAAGAGATTTGGCAATTGAGGTCTGTTAGCAGCACTCCCACAAGCAAGGGAACTAAATTTTCTAGCATGGAGAATCTGAATGGCATATCGCAGTACGCCCTGTGAGCAGGGGAGTGGATGCGAGGTAGGTAAACGCTGTATCTCTAAATACTGTGATAGTGTCGGGCACATTGGTGCTTAATAAGTAATATTAGTATTAAAAACATATAGGGGGCTGGGGATGTGGCTCACCTGGCATGCGCAGGGTGCTGGGTTTGATCCTCAGCACCACATAAAATAAAAAAATAAAGATGTTGTGTCCACCGAAAACTGAAAAATAAATATTAATTCTCTCTCTTAAAAAAAAAACACAAACATATTGGGTTATTGCCGTTTATTTATTACTAATTCACTGGTTTCTCACTGACTGGAGGCCTAGCATAGGTGAGAACTAATGCTATAAGGATGACAGTAGCAGAATTACCTGCTTAGCCTCTTTAGGAAAGTCATTTAAGATTTACAACCAGCCAGGCACAGTAACACATGCCTGTAATCCTAGCAGCTTGGGAAGCTTAGGCAGGAGTAGCATGAGTTCAAACCCAGCCTCAGCAACTTTGCGAGATCCTGTCTCTAAAATAGAAACTTAAGGGTGGGGATGTGGTTTGGTTATTAAGAGCCCCTGGGTTCAATGGTTCAATCCCTGGTAGCAAAAAAAAAAAAAAAAAAAGAGGCACGACCATTTAAAAGAGACCTAAAAGAGGAGTTAACAAAATGGTATTTTAAAGAATACCTAATGGTCCTAGAAAGTCTAGTTGCCCTGACAGAGGGGACATTTGAGTAGTATCTAAAAACATGTTTTCTCTGCAGACAAAAGCAAAGAAATAAAGGCAGCAGTAAGAGCTTGGCTTCTGGGCACTCACTTTATCAATTTGAACTGTGGACAATAAAATTAAATTATTCTTTCCCACACTTGGGCCTCATCCAAGAATCTTCTTCCATTGCCTTATGAAATCTTCACCTAATTTATCCTCTTCAAAGTTAATATTTCACTACACAGAACATACTGTTATCTCTAGACAGAGATTCCAGAGCATTCACAAAAACCCAAGATTAGTCCAATCTTAAAAACCCACAAGATCCTGTTTATGCCTAAACTTTGCCACCAGTCTTTAACTCATTCCTTAATCTCACCAAAAAAGTACCTAAATTTCCATGATGTAATTGATATAGATGTACCTTGTAATGTGAAACTATGTTGAGTGCTCTTTAGAACTTCAAATAAGTTACATGTACTGGTTTTCTTTTGTAATGTAGTTTCATTATTCTTAAAGGGTTCCAATCAGGTATGATTCTTTTCCAAAATCCTGCTCTATCTTATCTATTGTTGGATTAACACTTGAGATAGTCAAAACTTCCTGTCATCATTCATAGCTTGATTTCTCTATCTACATGGCTCTCCTGAGCTCTGGACACAGGGCCAACAGACTTCCATCTCATTTACAAAACTTGCATTAGCTGGTACTGACAGATGAGACTTAATATGTCACAGGTGATATATGAAAATATGGAGGATAAAATCAAAATTTGTGAGACTTACATTCTATTCGTTTAATCATTCATTATTTTGTTTCAAATATTCTTATAATGGAATTGAATGAACTGGAAAGGTTCTGGGGTTGTCTGGTAATGCCATTAATGATTTTTTAACTACTACTTCATCTAAGAATGGTTATGTCAAAGCAAAATACAATGTTGCATATGCTTATAGAAAATAAGGAAGTGATTTATCACATATATTTGCTTAGGCTACAGGTCCTTTGACTTTTTGAGTTAAATAAATAACAAACTATCCATATTAAAATATTATTTATAAGATTGGGCCAAAGTCAAGTCAGTAGCTCTTTAATAAAATGAGCAGAACTTCATTATAACAACAGCTCTTTATTACATGGTTTCAAATACACAGGAGACCAATCATGTTCCCTGAAATTTAACAATCACATTCAGTAAAAGTCTGTAAATACCATCTCTCAACATCTAAACCTAAAGGGCTTCCTTTAAATTCCCATTATGAAGCCTTGCGCAAAAAAAAAAAAAAAAAAAGAGGTTGTTTAAGCACCAGTAAGACTGTTGCTAGCAGTAGTTTTATTTCTTTCTCTTCTTCTTCATTATCATCATCAAACATGCAGCTTCTTCTTCCCATTTGCCTGGCCCTGCTCTGCTTCGTGGTACAAAGTTTATAAAGACAATATACCAATACAAAGTTGAAGCCATTAAAAAGAGCTTAGTAATAACTACCAGGAGATAATTAAATCTGGAGTGTTGATGGAATCCGAAGAGATGTGGAAACAACACACAAACTCAAACAATACAGTAGAAGTTTTACTGGGGAAGGAGTGACGGAAACTTTTTATGTGCTACTGAAGGACTTTCTAAGCTGCCCTAAGTTTACTTTCTTTCTGCTATTATCTTTAAATACTGCAAAGCATTGTGGGCGGCATCACTCTGTGCATTGCCACAGGAGATGCCCGAGCCATGACAGACTGTGATAGGACTGGTTGACAGTTCGGCGAGACACTGATACTGCCCATTTGCACTCAGTTCTTCTGTAATGACACAAGCAAACATGATGATTAGTGCCAACTGTAGAAAGCAGATCCTTTATAAAAATAATCTTTTTTTTTTTTTTTTGGTCTTTCTCATCCGTGGTACACTATTTCATTCATTCATCATTTCTGTCATGCTTATACAATCAAAAAACATAGAATGAGTCAGATGCAATGGTACACGCCTGTAATCCCTGCAACTCAGGAGGCTGAGGCAGGAGGATCACAAGTTCAAGGCCAGGTTGGGGAACTCAAGTGAGACTGTCTCAAAATTAAATAAAAAAGGCTGGGGATGTAGCTTAGTGGGAGAGCACTTGGGTTTAATCCCCAGCTTCACAACAGAAATGGTTGTTCAGTCATAGCAGTTCTCAAACATACTGCTTCAAACCATCTGACAGAACTTCAAAGAAACACAGGTGTTTAGGACTCAATGCTAGCCCATTCTATCAGAAGCATGGGGTTGGGGCTGGAGGTGGCTGGCTCCTGCATTTCAAGGAAGCTCCCAAGGCAACTCTAATGAGACTAGTTGAACGAGGCTTGGAAAGCACTGTACTAATAAGCAACTTTCTTAAGAGGGAAAGAACCATTTGCTAGAGGACTGGAGAGGCTGTTTCCCATTGGAAGTCATTTTCAGTAGGCATTTCAACAAGAAAAGACCTGGTTCAGGGAAAGACCTCTCTTGTGCCTTCCTATTCTTAGGATTTAAGTCTGTGCAATCTCAGTTATGGTGTTTTAAAAACAACACTTAAACCCAGGAAATGCACATTCTTCTGAAGATGGTAAAATAAGGCAAGAGTTCTTAAGAGGTAAATTTATGACTTATTCAAAGTGGTCATGATTAAATGTTTCTATTTTAGCTAGTCAATTTAGTGAAAAATACCAGATAAAGTGAGATTATTTAGTGAGTGAAGAGACTTTTTTTTTTTTTTAGTTCTACCATCTTTTTAAATTTAAGTAAAATTCACATAAAACCAATCATTTTAAAATAAATTTAGGGGCATTCAGCACATTTATAGTGATGTCCAAGTAGCTCCTCTAGCCAGTTTCAAAACATCTTCATCACCCCAAGAGGACATCCTGAACTCCTTAAACTGCTACTGTCCATCCCCACTTCCCCAATCCTGGCAACCAACCATCTGTGTTTAATCTCTATGGATTACCCTTCTGTGGGCAGTTAATAAAAAAGGAATCATAGAATATGTGCAGCCTTTTGTTTCTGGCTTCTTTCACTCAGCATGTTTTTCACTATCTTCTATGTTGTAGCACATATTAGAACTTCATTCCCTTTCACAGCTGAATAATATTCTATTGAATGGATATTCCACATTTGTTCATCCATTCATTTGTTGGTGGACATTTGGACCATTGCCACTTTTGGCTCTTGCAAACAGTGCTTCTGGGAATATGTGTGTACTGGTTATTTGTTTGAATACCAGTTTTCAATTCTTGTGGGTTATATACCTAGGTGTGAAACTGCTGGCAATTAATTTAAGGAACTAAGAAAGTTTCCCATGGTGGCTAAATTATTTTACATCCCATCAACAATGTATGAGATTCCAATCTCTTCATCATCAGACACTTACTATTTCCCATTGTTTTGACTATATAGTGTGCAGTGGTACCACACTGTAGTTTTGACTTGCAATTCCCAGTTGAGTAATGATGTTGAACATTTTTTCATAGGTTTGTTGGTCATTTATCTATTTTCTTTGAAGATAGCTGCCTAAAAGTTAGCCAAAAGCTTGTGTGTGTATATATATATACTTTTTTTTTTTAATATGGTGCTGAGGATCAAACCCAGCGCCTCACATGTGCTAGGCAAGTGCTCTACAGCTGAGCCACAACCCCAACCCCTTGTTCTATATTTATAAGAATGATTTAGTTCTTAAAATTCATAAGAGTTTCAAAGAAATTAATTCATGATCCAAAATATCCATCTCAAATTTCCTTCTTTTCAGAGATTCTGTATCTTCCATAGTTAACTCTATTGGTGACATAGCTCATTTATTTCTGTATCCCAAACTCTCAACAAACTACAAACATCAATAAATATTTGCTAAATGAATGGATTCTCATCAGCCATCTCTCCTGACCATCTTTCTTCATTAATTTTCCGGGTTCTGCATCATTCCTGGCTTATCAAGACACTGCATGACTCATCATTTAATTCCAAAGTAGCAGAGAATATCAAAAGTTCTGTCATCCCCTGACCACTCTAATTTTCCAGTGCTAGTATCTCTGACAGTTGAGTTCCCACATGTCACTGAGAGTGGAGTAGGGATATCAAATTCTTCACTTGTTATGCTGATATTAAATCAAGATACCAAATGTGTGACACACACATACACACAACTAGTTTTACAAATTGAATTAAAATAAAGTCTACACGGACTTGCTTTCTCATCTGTCCATATTTGTCTATATAAAAGACCACAAATTAAAGAAAATATAATAGATGATAGCTGGGATGGAATAAAGTTACAAATTGACTTTTTTCCATTTACTGCCAAGAAATGGCACTCATTGATTAAGTGGACACATGGTTTGGCCCACACAGACTTGATACTTGTACTACAAATGGGAGTGCTTTTTAATTGCCAAATGCCCAACAGACCTAGTGTAACAGCCAGTGAATATGCTGGAACTCTTTCCCTAATTTTCTTTTCTTTTCTTATTTTTTTTTTTTAATCTTTTATTTTTTGGTATGAGGGACTGAACCCAGGAGCACTTAACCTCTGAGCCACATCCCCAAACCTTTTTATTTTTCATTATGAGACAAGAATCTCACTAAGTTGCTTATGGCTTACTTAGTTGCTGAGGCTGGCTCTGAATTTGTGATCCTTCTGCCTCAGCCTCCTGAGCCAATGGGATTATAGGTATGCACCATCATGTCCGAACCTCTTTCCCTAATCTTGTTCTGGTCTTGGGTCAGTTTCTCAACCTTTCTCTGCCTTACTTTCTTCACTCATAAGTAAGAATAATAGAATTCACTTCAGAATTAGTTTGAGGATTCATTAATTGATATGTCCTTAGTACAGGGCTGGCACACAGTTAAACTATAACTTTCAGCTATTGACGTTTATTATTGAAACTGTATGTTAGCTATTATTACTATCCACAAGAATCAGACATCTCAATTATATATAATACCGGTCTGGCAAATATATATAGTTAGATTCCTTGATCAATGAAAAAGCAAATTACAACAGAAATTTTTGTTTTCCAAACACATTTTAAAAAGAAATGCATCTTGGGATAAGCCAAAGAAAAAAATCATACCTATATCCAAATACGTTATGTTAAAACCTTGTTCCTTGGCAATTTCACTAAGCAGCTGGATGTAATCTGTATTAGGAATACTAAGGAGGCTTCTTTTCAGTAAGTTGATCTTTTCACCAGGAGAATTTCTCAAGGAATGCCAAGTGCATCCTAAAGAATTTCCTACTACATTAGTCTGAAAAATAGAGATGAAGATTTATAGTCTTAAAGACTGTCTTTTAACACCAGTATCAGTATACTTACAAGCACTCACATTTAATACTTCAGAAAGCATATTTAAATTGGTACTATGTGGTTATCTTTCTAATTTAAATTAGACAATGCTAACATGCACATCTGTTTAACAAATATCATGAAATGAAAAATAAAAAAACAACACTAAATAAATAAAATACACTGTTAAGTATTTAAAAATACTTTTGTTTGTCAATATTGGAGTTGGAAGTTGTTGAGACCTTTAATGAATTATTTTTCTGATTCTCTTTTGACTAAGATGGTGCTGCCTTTTATCTAAGAGGTGACTTTGGAGACATAGAGGGGGCCCCCAGCACATAAGGGAAACAAAAACCACACAATTTTTTTTTTTTTTTTTTTGTATGTAGAGCAAAGGTTTCTCTTCTGAAACCAGTCTAGATCAGATACCTTCTTCCATGTTCCCTGACTGCCCTCTCTAAGGACCCATCTGTAATATTCTTTCCTGTTTAGTAGGCTATAAACTCCTTAGTGGCAGAGATTGCTCATTCACTGTAGCCCAGTACTGGGCACAGACCTTGGCATACAGTAGGAGTATGCTAAATGATTGTTGAGTGGATAAGTGAATGGACCAACAAAAAATGGAAAAGTGCTGCTGCTTTGAAGGCAAAAATAGCACCACTGGACTATCACTTTATTCATTCATTCTTCAGTAATTTTTGGTATTGAGAATCAAATCCAGAGCTTCACAAATGCTATGCACGCACTCTACCACAGAGGTACAACCCCAGCTGGGGCTGTCATGTTTAGATCCCATCCTATTATTCTGAATTGACTGTGTCTCTCAAGTTCTCTTACCTGGTTACCTCATGTGACTCTGGCTCACATATAGAAAGCAGCTAAAATTGGCATGGTGTGCAAATGAAAGATGAAAAGATTTTTTTTTAAATTGCAACAATGAAGTATCAATCCAACAAGAAATTAAGGAAATCTTCCTAAAGCAAGAAAAGCTTAATCAAATTAACATCATAACTGTCTGCTTAATACTCACTAGAGAAATGTGGTTCTCTGGAGAAATATTACTAAATTTGGCAAGAAATTTTTCAGCAGCATTTCTCTTGGCTTGTTTCTTTGATGCCCCCTTTCCTATATAAAGAAAAAAAGATGGTAGATTTAGAAAGGAAATCAGTGTCCACAGAGGATGATTGAATGTGTAAGGGATTATGTTTTTCATCTTCTAGGCTATTTTCTTATTCACTTGACATTTTGTTTATTGTTTTTGTTCATTGTAAAACACACAAACACACACACACACACACACACACAAACACACATATGTAAATATATATACTTATTCCCCCTCTTTTTTTCAGTGCTGGGGATTATACTCAGGACCTCATGCATGCTAGGCAAGTGCTCTAATACTGAGCTACACCTCCAGCCCTCAAATGACTATTAATTCTTTACATTTTTGAAGGTAGTTTTTTTCTTTAATGGTCTTTCTTAAATAATTTATACTTTCTGCTTTTCTTTAATAATTATTCTTCCCTTTGCCTAACTTTAATGAACAGTATGTGGTTTAATTGTGATCAATTTATTTACCAAAATATATTTGAATATGATCCCTCTCTCAATGTCCATTATCTATTCACAATCTTCTATACTAACAAATGTAGAATTTCCTTAATATGAATAAGAAGGGAATAAAAAATGATGGAATTGAAAGAAAGATACCTTAAATAGCTACTTTCATACTCTGCTTTGTAAATTAAAAGTCTGAAGCCCAGGGAGATGAAGTAATTTGCTTCACTTCTGAAAATAAAGGACTATGTCAGGAACCCAAAGGAGAGGCTCTGCTTCTGGCCCAGGGGCTTCTGCAGTGGCCACATCACCTCTCAAGGCAGACAGTGCCTGTTACTTGAAACTAATATCTAGCTAAGGCAAAAGTCTACTTTCAGTCATTTTGAAAATGACAAAAACATGCCAGAGTAATAAAGAAGAATTCTCACTAGTACTTAATTAAGTGGCTGCTATTCCTCTAAGTTTATGTCTTTTACAACTTAGAAGTTACTATAATTCCAAAAGACAATTTCTATTTATTTTTATCTTATTGCATTTTGGGGGCCATCTATTCTCTTATTAATCACCTCTTTTTCAAATGTAATCTTCTCTAGTCCTACTTTCTAGAATATCTATTGAAACTTTAAGAGATTTACTATTGCTTTTCCTCCCAGATGAATTATTTAAATCACTAATACATAGATGAAGATTATTTAAGGAATGGAGCCAATAATACATCTTTCCATTAACAACTTATGATTTTTAAAAACATCAAATTAAGAAACATGAGTATTCTTCCTTTTTTATTGGAAGAACTGGGGATTGAACCCAGGGCTACTTTACCCAAGTTACCCCTTCAGCCCTCTGTATTTTTTGGAACAGAGCCTCACTAAGTTGCTGAGGATGGCCTTGAACCCTCATTTCTCCTGCCTTCTGAGTTGCTGGGTTTACAGATGTGCATGGCCAAATATTTATATTTAAGTTCTACCTTAGAAAGTTAGAGATAGTAGTATAGGAGTTTATCAATTTTTCTCCCCACAGACATTTTTGAGAAGATATAACAACAGAGATTTCTTTTCTTTTTTTTTTTTGTTTAAAGAGAGAGTGAGAGAGGGGGAGAGAGAGAGAATTTTAATATTTATTTTTCAGTTATCGGCGGACACAACATCTTTGTTTTGTATGTGGTGCTGAGGTTCGAACCCGGGCCGCACGCATGCCAGGCAAGCGCGCTACCGCTTGAGCCACATCCCCAGCCCCAACAACAGAGATTTCTGTGGTCATTCATCATCTGAAAATATTCCAAAGTCTTAAATGGTAAGAAACAAGTACCAGTTTCCATAAATGACTCTAGTCTGCAAATTGTGGTATATTCTCTCTTATGAGCAGGTCCTCCTTCCTGGGAAAGAGTATATTCAGGAAGTCTCCAGCCATGATGAATAGCCAATTCCTATAAAATTGAAATAACGCTTTAATAGTAATTTCAACTGTGCAATGGCTTAATCACACAAATTTTATTTCTTCTTGATTTCAATCTCATTTCTAGTCATATATTTGAAAAGAAGGAAAGACCCTATATGTCCCATAAACATTCCCATCTTTTACATCTTTATATTACAATACCAAAATGGAAGCAGTTTTGTCCTATGAATGGCATTCTTCTTTTAAGCAATAGTGAGCTGATATCAGAGAAAGACAGGCCACCAGTGACTTCTTTGGGAACATCAGAGGAGACACCTACAGGTCTCCCTGCCCTGGGTTCCTAAAGCCTCTCCCCTCCTAGCTATGGACTTCTGGACCTGCAGCTGCTAACTGCTGCATTTGATCAGGGTCTCATGAGGAGCAGAGTCAGCAAACAAACTGGGATGAGGTTACATGTGAAGAAAACATTAGAAAAACTTATAGAGCAGAAAAAAGAGACCAAAGGATTGGTTAGGTAATGGAGAGGAAAATAGTCCTAACAGAGCACATGGATAATCTGCAAAAAGAATATTCTGTTTGCAGAAATTTAAAGATAAACATATGCGTGTGCATGTGTGTGTGTGTAAATATAATTTTGTTAGAATAATCAAATAAATTAATTACATCTCTTTTCTTATACAGCCTTAGAAATACAAGTAATTTGTCTGACCCCCACCTAACCTCTCCCAATTCAGACTCCTTGATGGTAGGGTGCATCTTGAGTTAGGTTACCCAATTTTGGCTCTTTATAAAGTCTTTTGTCTCAAGAGAAGTAAAAAGAGGTTTGTCACAAAGATGGGAAGAAATGTTCTTAAAGTATAATATTCTCTACCCATGTGCAATGAGGTCCTGTTATTTCAAATGAGAATTTCATAAACCAAAGGCAGATACTGCATATGGAAGAAAATCCACAACTTAAAAAGGAAAATAATTCTAAGTTAGCTATATAAAATAAGTTGGAAAACAAAATATTTCACCATCTTATCATGAAAATATAAAATGGCTTATCTTAAGCACTGTAATACCACCAATTAATTTTATCTTTTATCAGTAGACAAAAAAGGTAAATATGGAAAAAATATACAACTTACCTGTAATGAACCAATAGGATTAAGCTGGTTTTTTGGTTGCTTGGAAGGGTCAGGCATTAAGGGGTCAGGAACTGCAAAGCTAAACATATTTTTGAATGTTATTCAATAAAATAATTTCCCCAAATTACTTATTAAAAAAGAAAAATTTTTCTACTTAACTCTCTACCCTGAAGCTCTTGCATTATATCTACATGTGATGCCCTTCTTTTCAACAATTTCTATAGAAATCTGAACTCTGTTATATCTATCTGTACATATCAAATGTCACTTCCTCTAAGAAGCCTAGCCTTTTACCCAATGGATCATACTCTCTCACTCCTTTGAACCATTATAACATTTGGTTTGACATTTTATTCTTTATTTTTTTTTAAGTACTGAGGATCAAACCTAGGGACATTCTATCAATGGGATACATCCCTTTCTCTCTTTTTTAGATGGGTCTTACTAAGTTGTTTGGGCAGGCCTTAAACTTAAGATTCTCTTGCCTCAGTGTCTCAAGTCACTGGAATTACTTACAGGTGTTACCACTATGCCAAGCTTGATTTGACTCTTAAGAAAACTGACTTAATTATACAGCCTTAGAAATACAAGTAATTTGTCTGACCCTCACCTCACCTCTCCCAATTCAGATTGTAAACTCCTTGATGGTAGGGTGCATTATTTACCTACATAAGCTTCAAAGTGCTTTATACATAATAGGTGCTTGATAAAAATATATTCAAAGTACACTATTATGACTACACAAGATATAATAAGAGTATTAGCCAGGAAATTTAGCCTGGCACTATGGATAACACAGATCATCAATATAACTATGGAAGAGAGACCTATTATTCCATCATGTGCTCAGTGCTAAGATAATCCTGTTAAGAGTTCTATGTATCCTGCATAAAATAGATGGTCTACATAAATCTGGTTTAACAATGTAGAGATTATGATTAAGGAAAAAGAACAATCTTTTCTAGGCAGTTTGAAATTACTAGTTACTCAGAAGATCAATGCCTAATGCAGAAGAAGCTGCATTCCAAGGTTACTTCCACCTAAGCAATAGAAGAATCATTTCTTCCATGACAAGTGAGGTTTAACTATTGCACTTCCTCAAGTTTCTTTACCAAATGCCAGAATTTCAAGCTTTACATAGGCTGATTAGATTTAAGTATTCACTTACAATGCTGCATGCCGAAGCTACCCAAATAATTGTGATGGAGAAGTGAAAAAGTCTCTGTATTAAATCAGGCCACTTTAGGCCTGATTACAGCTTAGTAATTCCCATTTTATCTGTCAAGAAGCACAAATATATAGTAAAGTTTGTTAGCCTTTTTTGCTGACAAAGTGAAGTTCCTATATGCAGAAAGGACACTCCGTACACTCATTTCTACCAATGTGCTCAACATGTTGGGTTGACCTTTGGGCTGCACAGAAATAGCACAGCCATCATCAGTGGAGGCAGAACTCAAAATCTGCTATGCCATTTGGCATGTCTTGAAAGCTAGTATAAATCAATTGTAAGGCATGACCCCAGAGAAGCAAGTATCATCTTGTGAGATCCAAGGCTTGTCTGGGTTAAGTGCTTGTCTAGAGGGTTGCTATGTCACTGGTTAGTTCTAAATTACCCAAAAAGTTTAGAATGACCTAGGAAAACGGAAGAGTATATCATGAGAACCTAAATACAGACTTAATCCTAAAGACTTGCTATGGCTTTAGGAAAAAAAATCCGATTTCAAGTTCCACAGATCTTTGCACTTAGTTATACACAGATTATACCAGACTAAACTCTAAGCATCTTCTTTATTTTTGGGTACTGGGGGCTGAACCCAGGGACAAATTGAAACTATACTTTCAGAATTCTTTAAATAATTATTGAATATTATCCATTTATCAAAAATTCATAAAAATCTATTTAGATTGTTGACATACAGAACTATTATCACTGGGTAGCAAATTGAGTGGACAAAGTTATCACCCAGAAGAACTATTTACTGTTGTCTAAATCATTTTTATGTACTAAACATTTGTGTATATTTTGCAATTTGGGACAATTTATGTCAAAGACCAGATGTTTCTGTTTTAAGCTGAGTTTTATAATTCAGAGGAAGAAAACACATGTAGAATCAGGGGCTACAAATCAGAGAGAAATGTAAATCAATGAAAGATTACTAGTAATTAGCATATCACAGTAACTTTATTTTTTTATATTTTGGTACCAGGGTTTAAACCTAGGGGTGCTTAACCATTGAGCCATATCCCCAGCCCTTTTTATTCTGAAACAGGATCTTACTAAGTTTCTTAGAGCCTCGCTAAGTTGCTGAGGCTAGCCTTGAACTTGCAATCCTCTTGGCTCAACCACCAAATTGCTGGGATTATAGGCATGAGCCACCACATCCAGCTCGCACTTCTAGCATATCTGAGTTCGTGTGTAAGAAGAATTTAAGGTATACTATGTTCCATGGTGTGCCTAACAGAAACCAAACGATAATATTTTATTATACATGAGATACTTTAAGATTCACCTAAAACAGAAAAAAAAAAAAAATTCAATTTGGAAAAACATGGCAAGGATATCCCAGTTCACATTCTCTTGTATTTGGTATACAGTCTATAATAAAAGGAAATCTCTACCTCCTCCTTTCCAATGAGAATTCCCTAAGGAATATTTTTATTTCCATCTCACACCTTGTTTTCTTCAGTGTAGAAATAATCAAAGTCTTAATACAGAATATTAACAGTTGCCAGAGATATTATGGTTTCCGACTGCTGCACGCCATCTAAAAAACAACAAAGTAAAGCCTAATTCATGAGAGGCTGCAGTTAATTGGTAACTGCTGGGCTTAATTGGATAGAACTATCTTCATGGGTGATAGGTTTTCACAAAGAAATAGAATTTTAGAGCTCAGACACTGTTCACTCCGATGCTTTGGGGAGCATGTTTACATTTTTAATCTTACCTCAGCCATGATCATTTTGAGCTGCAGAATACAAAGAAATTTAGCTCACCAAATACTTGCATTGGCTTTCAGAATGTGGATGGCCGCCTCTGCAGCTCGGTGTTTCGCCAGCTTCTTACTTGTACCTTCACCTGAATTAAAATGTAAAAAGATAGTCTTTGTGAAAATGTGTGCCTTACAGAGATGTTGTCATACTACAAAACAAAGTCACTACAGGTTTTTCATATATGCAGTTAGTAATGAAAACATACAATACATGCAATTATACACTGAAACAAACTATTCACTGTATGAAACTGACACATGAACAAAATCACAATCTAAAAAGTTCTATGTATTTAAATCTATGCATCCCTATGTAAAAAACTTTACTCTTTCTATATTATATATTTATTACACAAATGGTAATGATGTAGACCATGTCACACCTCAGAAGAAATGCAACTTAGCATTTCACTCTTCCCTTATTCCTGGGCAGGAAGTTCTGAAGCAAGAAATTTCCTTTACAGAAGAAACTTACAGAACTTTTGGACAGTGAAATGTGCAGTTTTATTCTGACAGCCTGGTCCTATTCTGGATCAAACCCCTATGCTAGGCTAAGCAGTAATAGGTGACAGTTTATGCCTTATGTCTTCCATACAATCTGTATCTTTTGCCTTATAGATAAGGGAGGTTAGGGATAAGACTGACGTTTGAATTCAGCAAGCAGTTGCATCTGGTAAAGAGTGAATTCAATCATTTTTTTCCTTCTGAGTTCAAACCCTCAATGTTAGGAAATAAGATTGAAGTGTGACCCTCTAATGTCAGAGGACACAAAAACCATACTCTTTTATCTAATAACACAGACATTAGGGACATAGCACAGAACTGAAGAGATTCCCTGACCTCTATGGCTGACAGCCTAGTGTGGGATTTTGTCTGCTAATAGGTATCTGAAACATGGAGAGGTATGTGTTACACCAAGCCTAAGTGTGAGCTCTAGGAAAGTACACAAAAGTAGCAGGACCGCTGTTCTTGTTAGGGATTCAGAACAGTTTTATGGAGAAAGAGAACTAAACGCACACTTGAAAGATGAGGAAAGTCTAGTAAAGAAGAGAGAACTAGGAGATTAGGAAGAGCATTCTTGGTAGAGGAAAGGCACCTGCAAAGGCTCAAAGGCAAAAGAAAGCAGTGTTCTCAAGGCCATAAGTGTTGCATATGGCTAATGTGTAAGAGCTCAAGGGGAGCAATTTTGAGATAAAAGGCTGGAGAACTTGGGCGCTGGGGAATGAGTTTTATATGTATATCCATACACATACACACACACACACACACACAGATATTATATATACTTGTGCTATTCAAACCTTAACATGTATAATAATTGACAAGGAATTTTGTTAAAACATACTCTGACCCCATACATCTGGGATGTGCCTTATATTCTGCATTTCTATCAAGTACCCAAACGATATCAATCCTGCTGTTGACATCTCTCAAGAAGGTAAGAAGTCACGTTAAAATTTTTGTATTTATCCAGAGGGTGATGGAGAAACCACTCAATGGATGTTAAGAGAAGGAGGACAAATTTTGAGTACTAGGAAAAGAAAATTCATAGAGAATGGGCATTACACAGGAAGATAAAAGAGAAGCTAGGTTTGTGGCTCAGTGATGGAATGCCTGTCTAGCACATGTGATCACTGGGTTCACTCCTCAGTAATACATAAAAGTAAATAAAAGAAAGCTAAAAAAAAGTCTATCAAAAAATTTAAAAAGAAAAAAAGAGCAGTTATAACACAGAAGCTATAATCCAAAAAAGAGATGACAGTGGTCTGGATGGTAGCAATAGGAAGAAGAGAGAAAGAGACTCAATAGCTATTTAGTAGAGAGATTTTAATAACATACTAGACAAGAGAGGAGAGGAGCAAAAGGTATCAAGAATACAAACCCTGGGGCTGGGGCTGTAGCTCAGTGGTAGAACACTTGCCTTGCAGATGTGAGGCCCTGGGTTCGATCCTCAGCACCACATATAAATAAATAAACAAATAAAGATATTGTGTCCACCTACAACTAAAAAAATACAAACCCTGAATTTCTGCCGAGTGACTGTGTAACTATGGTGCCTTTACAGAGAAAAGGAATGCAAAAAAATGGGTTTAAGGGGAAAGATGGATTCAGTTTGAAACAATGAGTCTGAGAGGCCTTTCTATCATCCAAACAAAGTTGCCCAGCAAGCACACAAGTTGATACACTGTTCTGCAAATGGGACTGGAGGAAAGATATTTCTGAATTATTAGCCTTTATCTGGTATTTGAAGCCATGGAGGCAGATTAGCTAGCACAGGAAGACAGGCTAGTGGGAGAAGAGGTCCAAAGGATAATAATAGAAACAGGTGTTTTGTTTTGTTTTAATATTTTTCAGTTGTCGATGGACACAATATCTTTATTTAATTTTTTTATGTGATGCTGAGGATTGAACCTAGTGCCTCACACAGGTCAGGCAAGCAAGTGCTCTTCCACTGAGCCACAAATCCAGCCCTAGAAACAAATAATCATTCCCTGGCCTAAAGCACATTGGGGTGGGAGGGACTACTTCTTTTTAAACTTCCACTGGATATTTAAAAATAGAACAATTTAAATAATAATGCAATGTTGACACTATGGCTCATATGAGGAACATTGCAGCCACACTTCTTATCCACCTGTCTCACACAGAAAAAAAGCTTCATATTTTTGTTAAAGTAGCTTCAATGAAAATAGAGGAGTCCAAATTTCCAGGGACACATACAAATGATGCCTTCAGATTATCAGATGATATAATTTCAGTCTTCCTACTAATACTTTTCTTGGCATTTTTCCAAATTAAATTTAGTTTTATTTTTTTGTTTGCAATTAAATAGGTATATGAGAAAAATAATGTCCACATTTACAAATGGGCATGCATCTGAATTCTGAAACTTCACTGCTGTGTGACTCAGAGCATGTTATTTATAAACTCTCTCAACCTGTTTCTTCGTGTATAAAAAGGGGATACTATCTTATACAAAATACTTGTACAGTTTCAGGAACTAGAAGCTACTAAGTAATACAGTGAATGGGAGTCTTTCTACATTCCTCATTGTTTTGCTTTTTTTTGTGTGGACATAATTAAGAGTGATACAAGAGATCCAAAGTTCCAAATAATGCCTCCCTGTATCTGCTATAATTTATAAAACTATGAAACTTGATAGTACCTACTGACCCAGCTATGAGGGCTCCAAGAACCCTTCCGGTTTCTTTTTAATTCTTGGAGGAACCTTGGGAGGATCCTATAGTATGTGAAGAGCCTTGTAGGATGCCTGGATAACTTTTTATTATCTGAGCATCCCTGTATCTGGAGAAGAGAAAATTAGAATCAGATGAAGTTGAAAAGCTCTTAACAACCTAATATATGAGGTCTCCGTTTTAAAACAGCCCCTCATAGCTGTCTCTGGCAAAAGGGGCACTTTTCCCAATTGAAAAGCAACATCAAGTCTGGCCAGGGTCAAGGGGTTAACTGTGCATACAGACCTGTGCAGGTTATGTCCCCAACGGTTACTCTGAAGGTGAAAGTTGGCACGTGTATCTGCACATCGGATCTTTCACATTCATAAACCGGGATGTTCTTGGTCTTCATGCCATATTCGTGTAATACCTGAATCGGTGTTTTCCCTGGCTTAGCTGTTATCATCTTCCCCAAACTGCAAAAACCAGAAAAAGGTGTGCTTTGCATGTCAAAGCAAACAGGGAAGCAGAAGCATACACAGGGCCAATTTTGACTGCTATCAATGGTGACCGGGGAATTACTGTAGCTTCCTGGCTGCCAGGACCAGAGCTGGCAAGGCCTGTGCGCACCTGTCTCCCAGCTCTGCTGCGGCAGTCACCCAGCAGGGGCTAGCAGGGTGAAGGAGGGACGTCTTTATAGACAGAATTCGAATGCGGACAGAAAGGAGTTCTCAGGGGGCACACGGCTGCATACTCTCAAGATCAAGTCCACCAACCCGGTCCGCGCGTGGCACCTTTTGCCACCCCGTCCCCCTGCGAGCCTCCACGAGCCACAAAAGGGGCGGGGCGCGGCCACAGACCCCGGCGGCCGGGCCACAGACCCCTGCCAGTCGCCGCCAAGAGGGCGGGGCAGAGCACCACAGTGTGTGTGTGTGGGGGGGCGACAGGAAGGGGCTTTACCCAGAATGCCGCCGGGGCCCGCTCCCCGCCCCCTCCTCTGCTGCCCACCACTCTCGGCCCTGCGGCCCCTACTGCCCGGGCTCGAACCTGAAGGTCCCGCTGTCCTCGCGCTCCAGTGGCGGGGCCTCCGCGCGACGTCTGCTTTGAGACATGGCGAGAAGGGACGGCTAGGCAGCGCGAGAAAGAGCGGTGCGGAACGGCGTCCTCGCTTCCCGCGTCGGCCGGTCCCCGAGCGGAGCTCTCCAGCACTACAGCCTCCGGGTCTCCTTGCTGCAGGCGTCCCTCTTGCGAAAGGAACTGGCGGGGCGGGGTGGGGGGAGGAAGGGCGGAGACTCTGCGTTACGGCACCGGCCACACCCCCTCGCTGCCGGACCTCAGGCCCTGCTACTAGCCAGGCCCCGCCCCTCTCCCGGCTCCATCTTTTCCCAGCGCCCGCTCTTCCCAGCTTGGCCTGCACCCCCTTCGGCTCCCGAGACTTCACGGTGCTGGCCCCTCCCCTCTCCAGGCCCCGCCCCTCTCCTCTCCAGGCCCCGCCCCTCCCTCTCCAGGACCCACCCCCTCTGTCATACCCCAGCTTTTCCCAGTTGCCGCCTGCGCTCCACTTAAGCTCCCGCGGCATCCTGGTCGGTCATTTGTTTGCCGCTGTCGCTGCGCCTGGATCCTGAGTTTTGGGGCCTTAGGAGGTGGTTTGCCACCCGGAAAGAATGCTTATTCCTGTGGGCTCAGGGTTAGCGAGGCCAGAAGTCCGGTGTATTTGAGGGGTGGGGAGGACAATCTGGGGACCGGTTCACTTTAAGAAAGATTTGAAAATGCTAATGCAGAATTGCTAGGGAAACTCTCAGAACCTGGTGATGAAACTTGAGACCCTTGATTTATCGGCTCCTGAGAGCTGAGCAGGCTTTTCCAGCCTCTGCGTCCGCTGGGGCTTCTGGAGACCCTTCTCTCCTGCTGGGCGGGCTCCTTTGTCTTGGGGGCATTCTAGGCAAGTTGGACACCGGGTCAGTAGAGCCCAGCATGGCTTGTTAGGTGTAAAGGACGGCCTTTCTGTAGGCCAGGTTCCAGTTTTGTTGGTTGTAATGGCGTTGGTGGATGCTCTACCTTTTGTGGGGATCAAACTGCGACATTAGTTGTGTCGTCTCTCTAAATGTTTGCTTTCCACGTGCAGAAATGGCTCCCTGTGCTTACAAGGTGTTCTGGAAGATGGTTTTGCACAATAATGTTTTCACAATGGAAAAAAAATTTATAGTTGTAGATGGACAACGTGTCTTTTATTTCTTTATGTGGTGCTAAGGGTTGAATCTAGTGCCTCTGGAAGATGATTTTGCACAATACTCTTTTCACAAAGGACATTATTATTTTAAATTTTTTCCCCCTAGTTTTAGATGAACAACATGCCTTTATTTCTTTATGTAATTCTAAGGAACTAACCCAGTGCCTCACACATGCTAGGCAAGAGCTTTGCCACTGAGCTACATACAGCCTAAGCCCCCAGAAAGGACTTTACTAAAAGTACATTTTGGGTTGCATGTGACCCCTGAACACTTGAAAGCAAGTGAAAAAAAAAAAAAATACCAAGAATCTAATCAAATTAATTGCCATTATTTGAGGCTTGAATTAAGCCTAGTCCCTCTTCCTCTACACCACATATGTGTGTATGTATATCAACTAATACCCAGCTGTATTAAGTTTACATGAACATCTTTAAGGACCACAGAAACATTGTTTGAATGTTCATTAAAAAGATAGTACAGATTTGCTTTGGAAATGTATTTTTAGCTAAAAAGTTTCTTAAAAACAAGTGAAAACCTTTTATAGATCTCTTTAAGATTAAGTAAGGTAATAAATAATGACGAGATAAAAACAAAATAAGTGCAGCAGGACTCCATTTCAGGTTATATAGACTGAGTGCCTAGCTTCTGAGTAAGAAAACATTGCATAATATTTTATAGTTTTCTAAATGTGTAAAATGGCTTTAATTTAGTATTTTGTAAAGATCTGCAGGCATTTGTTTTCTTTTCCTGTATTCTGTGTATTTGCATTTAATATTAGGCACTTGGTTTTGTGAACATACAGATGGGAAAATGTTCCTGCATTAACTCTATACCATAAAGTTTCAAAAACACCACTGTTCTGTGGCCAAAATTTGCCTGGTGAACTTGTGAAGGAATTCCCTTTGGACTAGGTCCATTACAGATAGTATCCAGGACTAATGTTAGTGCCTAAATTGCAGCTTTTCCCATGGGGCTATCTGCTTCCCTCAGAATTGCTTCTAGAAAATCACTATCAACTATGATTCTCATCAAGGATGTCAGTGGTATGTTGGAATTAGTTTTCTGTTTATATTTTAGTGCTATAAATTGCCATTCCAAATTAGACTTGCTTTTAGTATATCATTTTACACCATCGATCTATTATTTATTACTTGAGCACATGAAGACAGGCAATGTTGTGAGGTGTACACGGGTAAACTACTTGGTGAAAGCATGCTTTGTATTTTTAACGTGTATAATTGTATTAAGATCAAACAAGCTTAGTTTTGTGCCTGGTTTTCTTGTTTGAAAATGGATTTGTTACCTGGAGGTTGCAGTTGATGACATTTTGATATTAATATGTTTGCTGCTGCTACAAAGAGCTTTGTCAAGCAAGTTGGAGATGGAGGGAGATTAGTTCCAGTTCCAAGCCTCAGTGAAGCTGACAAATACCAACCTCTCAGTCTGGTGGTAAAAAAGAAGCGATGCTTTCTGTTTCCTAGATATAAATTTACCTCAACACCTTTTACACTGAAAGATATTCTCCTAGGAGACAGAGAAATTTCAGCTGGTAAGTTTAAATGTTTGGGAGTGACTACTCATGGAACTGTTATTAATAACCTAAACAGAGGTCCTATGTACTATTTATACTAGTAATACATATTTTCAATGAAAAAAAGCAACTTTTATTATGAAAATAATGATATTATTGAGATGAACAATGCCTAAAGTTTATATAATATCAAAACTCTTATTGAATACTTTTAAAGTCTATTAATTATTTTAAAAGTTGTTTTAATCAAAATCAACTTAGAAAACGACATAGTATTTTTTCCTCTATAAATTAGTATATTATTTGATCTTATCTCTTAGATAATCAAATGAGATAAAAATAATTTGAATTGTTTACAATTCAGTTATTACACCTGGTAAACTGAAATGTGTTTTTAAAGCTTGATTAAATGTGTTTTTAAATGTGTTTTTAAAGCTTGATTAAAAAGTCAATTGACATTTTGATAAGTTACTGCTTCTAAACACCTGTTTTTATTTCAATAACCTAATACATCTTGATATTTAAGGAATTTTGTTGACTGAACAGATAATTTGATTTCATTTGAAATATTTTGGCTATTTGTTTTTTGTTATTGTAAAATTGAACTGCTATTTTAATTTTGGCCTGAAATGTTCCTTTTTTTTAATTACCATTTTGGGAGATTGGATCTTGAATTGCAAATTAACATGTTACTTTATATAATCTATATAAGCTGAACTGGAGACATTTAAAAATACTAGTCCCTTTTCATAAAGGTATTTCATCTTACCAATTACTGAATTATGAAGATGAATCAGATGTTTCACTTTATGGAAGGCGAGGCAACCATATTGTAAATGACGTTGGGATTAATGTTACTGGATCAGATTCCATTGCAGTAAAAGCTTCATTTGGTGTAGTAACCAAACATGAAGTGGAGGTATCAACATTACTCAAAGAAATTACTACACGGTCAGTATAATAATCCAAATGCATGTCAGTGTTTTAATTAAAAGTTTTAATATATACAAACTTCATTGTAAAGAATGTTTAATTTTACTAATGTAATTTATTTGTGTGATTTTTTTTTTGAAATATTACAAATTAGTAGTATTGTTGCGGGAAACAGATGGGTTGAGGAGCAGCAAGCAGCACTCAGAGAGGAGAACTCCAAACATTATTTTATGCTGGTGGGCCCAGAGGGGAACAAACTCTAATTCTGAGCACTCATCCACAGTTTCTCACAATTTTTATAGGTTATTTAGCATCATTTTAGACTCATCCTATCATTAGGGGCTTTTTTCCTCTTTAAGAAAAAAAATTCCTAATCTATAGGGCTGAAGGCCTTGTGTAAGCATGCTTATAGAAACAGTCTGCAATCTGTATACGGGGTAAAAATGGGAGTTCATAACCCACTTGAACCAAATGAATGAAATATGATATGCTAAGAGCTATGTGATGTTTTGAACAACTAATTAAAAAAAAGGATAAAGGGCTCTTTTCACAGGCTTGTGTTAAATCTCTAGCCTTAAAAGCATAGCACAGGGATGTTTATATTTCAAGAGGGAGAAGTTAAACTCCTAGGGCAGTTATTTACAGTAATCAAAAGGTAGGGACCCATTGGTTAATTAGGCTTCCTAAAGAATGGCTGAGGGGAACTTTCCCCAAGCGCATTGGTTTCTTACCCAAACCTTTTTTTTTTTTTTTTTTTTTTTTTTTTTTAGTAATTTCATTTTTACAACCAGGTCTGGTTTTGCCATCACAGTATACCAAACTTTGGGTCAGGGTAGATACCCAAGAATCATTTGGTTTGAAGAAGATTTTCTAGTGTTCCACAAAATCA
Organism: Callospermophilus lateralis; assembly: GCF_048772815.1. NCBI lineage: Eukaryota > Metazoa > Chordata > Mammalia > Rodentia > Sciuridae > Callospermophilus > Callospermophilus lateralis. Next base: position 53,269,146 of record NC_135313.1, on the reverse strand, counting down.
CTAAGCCCCTACACTTATTTGCTAAATTATCAAACTAAAAGAAAAAAAAAAAAAAAGACTGGTGTCTGCAACAAATGTAGAGAGCCCCCTCCAACAGACTCAATAGAGAGAATAAAACACTCCACATGAGCCTGTTTTAAGAAATCAGAAGGAAGAGCCAGGGTATTCACATTCTTTTGGGTGTATTTTCTGGTTTATATTAGGTCTGCCTTTTTTACATTTCGTTAGATGGACTATGAATGAGTAACACGTGATAGGAAAAAAAATGTGCCGGATTATATATAATTTGATGTTGAAGAATCTTATGACTGTCTTCTTTTTATTTTAGGAAAATTAACTTCGATCACAGCTTGATACGTCAGTCACGGAGCAGTAGAAAGGCTGTGCTTTGCGTGGTCATGGAAAGCATTCGAACCACACGACAGTGCTCCCTGTCTGTTCATGCTGGCATTCGAGGAGAAGCCATGCGGGTAAGACAGAAGCATTAGGCTTTGCTTACTAGGTACAGAGTTGCTGTGGGAAGTTTTAAAAAAGCACTCAGTTAGAATGAAACTTAGATATTACATCAAATGTTGAGATGAAAGAGCTGCAGTGGTTTAGGATTTTGCACAGTAATGACTGTGTTTAAGAACATGAAAAAAAATCCAAGAAAACATAGATTCTAAACATGTGTAATATGATGCAGATAAAGCACTAATTCTTGTTGAATAATTTGCATGCTAGCATTTCTGTCGTTGCTATTTAAGTTCTACTTTAAGAAAACAAACTAAGTGCTGAAGTTGCATTATTTTATTTTTGAGGTACTGAGATTTAACCCAGGGCCTCACATATCCTAGGAAAGTGCTTTATTGCTTAGCTATACCACCTGCTCATTTTATTTTTTATTTTGAGATGGAGTCTTGCTATATTTCCAAGGCGGGCCCAGACTTGGGCTCCTCCTGCCTCAGCCTCCTGAGTAGCTGGGATTTATAGATGTCTGCTGTCATGCCTGGCCTGATTTTACTTTTAAGTTATATAGTTCATACTTGGAATTTTTAAACATTGAATTTATATTTTATATTAAAATAGTTTTTCTAAATGAATATTATCAATGGTCAAAGCATGCTTCATTCAATTTTAAATCCTTTAAAAAATTAGAAAATTATGTGGGTTTAAATTTTTTAAAAATGTTTTTAGTTGTCAATGTACCTTTATTTTATTTATATGTGGTGCTGAGAATTGAACCTAGTGTCTCACACTGGCTAAGCAAGCACTCTACCACTGAGCCACAACCCTGGCCCACGTGGGTTTAAATTTAATCTCAGTTATGATATTCTTTATCTTTGTCATGTAGTGACACCTAATAATGCTTTGATAGGATTAAAGCCAATTGTTGGAAAGGTAAGAGTTAAATAATCTTTTTCAAGTCTTTACAAATAAAGGTGTGTTCAGTATGACATTCAGCTGCCCACTGAATTCTGATTAACATTGGATGATTTGAGGGGCACAGACTGAAGCATTATTTGAATATAGGTAACGCTTTTGGAAAGTTGCAAAAAACTCTGGAGGATTTGAAACAGTAGACAGATTAGGCCAAAAATACCTCAACACAGTTATTTTGTAAGATTTGAAGTTTTAAGAAAAAAAAAAACTTCTATTGCAGAGAGCATTACTGTTGGGTTGGCCCTAATAATTGGCTTCAGTACCAAAGTAAGCAAAATAGTCTAGAAGTCTTCCCCGATTCAGATTACTAGTTCCTGCTGGATCACTTGGATCTCTGCTATGACAGTCTAATTCAAGCAGGTTAATTCTTTACTTGAAGAGGCTTTGTTTTTTGTTTTAGTAGTATTGTAAAAGACGATTTGCTTCTCAAAGAAATCTATCCTGATGTATTAGCATCCTTAATAATGTTATTTTATGGGGCTGGGGATGTGGCTCAAGCGGTAGCGCACTGGCTTGGCATGCGTGCGGCCCGGGTTCGATCCTCAGCACCACATACAAACAAAGATGTTGTGTCCACCGAAAACTAAAAAATAAAAATATTAAGATTCTCTCTCTCTTTAAAAAAAATAATGTTAGTTTATTTTTTATTTATTTAATATAGTTTCATTTTATGGATGAACAGAATCCCAAGGGAAGGGACAAAGCTATTGTTTTTCCAGCACATACAACCATAGCTTTCAGTGTTTTTGAACTCTTCATTTACCTGGATGGTGCCTTTGGTGAGTGGAGAATCTGCTTTAAACAGTGATTTTTTTTTTTTTTTTTTTAAAGGAGAATTTAGTAGGACAGCCTCTCTCTCACCCTTTCCCTCCCCCACCTCTTTTCTCTGATAATCATAGAAAAGTGATACTTGCTTTCAGCACTGTCAGTCATAGGGAGATAATCAGGGACCTTCTGATAAGTAGTTTTTGATAGTGGTAAATAGGAGTAGTAAAAAGAGGCCTGTAGTGTCAGGGCACCATACTTCAGTTTTACCTATATTAGATACAACTGCCCCTGTACTCCCCTAAAAGCATAACTAGAAGTATAGATACTTCTTCCAGAATTGTCCTCTTGTGTGATAGCTCTGCATAACTCACTGTCACTTCTGCATTTCACAGGTCTTTAAGCTTGGTTGGCCGCCAGCCAGCGCAAGTCCAGGTATATATAGCCCAAAGGACCAGGAAGAGAGCCCCCTAGCCATGATAATTTATAAACATTTTTAGATCTGTTTTGTTCTTTTTCTACAATTATGTGGGAGGAGAGAATAGGAAGCCTAGAAACAAAACTACGTTCTGAGTAAATTCTATTTGGAACCTGCTAAGTGTAGATTTTTACAGTTATATTGATGTATGGGAAGAAGATACAGTGGTATCCATCTAATTGGTAAATGAAAGTATGTTTGTTCATGCACTTACAGGAATTTATCCTACAGGTGTACTTACACACATGTGAAATGGTTTGGGTATAAGGATAGTCTGTTCCTAATAACAAAAGGTTGAAAACAACCTTAAGGGAACATCCATAAATCAGGATACTAGGAAGGCATTAAGGGCGAGGTCTCTATAGACCCTGACATGGAATAATCTCTAAGACATATTTTATTGAATTTTTAATTTCTTTTGGTACTGGAAATTTAACCCAGGGTGCTTTACCACTGAGCTACATCCCTAGCCCTGTTTGTATTTTATTTTGAGATGGCTTAGGGCCTTTCTAAGTTGCTGAGGCTGGCCTCAAACTTGTGATCCTCCTGTCTCAGCCTCCTGAACTGCTGGGATCGCCGGCATGTACCACTGAGCCCAATATCTAAGACATATTTTAAAGAAATGTATCTAATGTGTAACTATTTGGTCCTGTACACACACACACACACACACACACACACACATACATACATACATAGATATTCTTTTATGTAAACTATAAGGAGTATTTCTGGAAGCATACACAGACACTTAACATTGCCTCTAAGATGGAAGACTGGCTGGGTGCTGTTGGGCTAAAGACTTAATCCTGCATACTCTTTTTATGTGATTTGAATTTTTGTACCATATAAATGAATTTTTTCCAAAAATGTATGAATTTAGCTTTAAAAAATGGAATGAATTACTAGATTCATTGCCCTATAAAACACCCCATAGCATATGAGTTGTTCAAGTTATAACATCTTCTCAAAATTGTTTTGTAGACCTTTGTGTCACTTCAGTGTCAAAAGGAGGATTTGAAAGGGAAGAAACAGCAACGTTTGCACTGCTCTACAGACTGAGAAATATACTATTTGAAAGAAGTATGTCTCTTGAAGAGTATTTCAAATGAATTTTTTCCTTTCTGGATTAATATCCAATAATGCCATGTATTAAGGGAAGATTTCAATGTAAAAGCCGAATCGTTTCATGACTGATAGTTTAGAGTCATATATTTATAAATGCAGTTTGGGCTGTTTGTTTTCTGTTTTAACTTCTAATACATTTCTGTTTTTGTCCTTTTAGATAGAAGAGTGATGGATGCCATTTCTCGTTCACAGCTTTACTTGGATGATCTTTTTTCTGACTACTATGACAAACCTCTCAGCATGACTGATGTTTCACTCAAAGAAGGGACTCATATCCGAGTTAACTTACTTAATCACAACATTCCTAAAGGGCCTTGCATACTCTGTGGAATGGGGAACTTCAAAAGGGAGACAGTCTATGGTTGCTTTCAGTGTTCTGTAGACGGACAGAAGTATGTGAGACTTCACGCAGTCCCTTGTTTTGATATTTGGCACAAGAGAATGAAATAAAAAGAAAAAAACAGAATATGCCTCATTGGTGTCTTAAGTGCAATTGTGCCATAAGCCTTCTCTAGTTTGCTTTGATGATAAGTTAAACCGAGAGAAGAGCTGGAAAACTTATGTGGATGTCATTTTCCTAACCCATAAAGTGGAGATGTGGCACAACTTTTTTCTTCATAACTTGTCATGATTAATAACATTGTGTATGTAAAAAAGTTCAAACCTAAAATTCAGAAGATAGTCATTCCTTCATAACTTTGCCAGTTAATTTAGAATCATTTTTGGGATTTAGTCTATGATAATATTTTATATAATTAAGAGATTTTTCTAAATATCAATTTTATTTTCAGTCAAATTTTAATTCAGCATTTAAGGATGACAAGAATGCACCAGTGGCTTTATGGTCCTTTTGTGCTCTAGGTCTGGTAAAAGGAGAAAAATGTGTTAATAATTTAATATAATTCTAAATGTTTAATTGCAGTATCAAATTAAAAACACTGAGCTCGGCTTGGGGTTTTGTGTACTTGGTTAACAGTGTGACTGAAAGTAGTAATAGGTTGCCATTCTGTGACGTACATATGCTAATTTTGTCTTCATAAAACTTGCTTAATTTTTTTTGGCTTCATAAACTCCTTTTAATCTTTTAAAATCTTTTGTGGTTCTTGGGATTAAACCACTGAACTATACCTATTTTTTTATTTTGAGAAAGGTTTTCCCTAAATTGTCCAGGCTGGCCTTCAATTTGTGATCCTTCTCCCTTAGCCTCCTAAGTAGCTAGCATTACAGGTCTGTGGCACAATACCTGGTTTCTATTGTCATTTTAAAAGTTAAGGCAAATAGAACATGTCTGTTTCTTCTTTGAAAACGTTTCAGACATTTAATATGTTTAGTTCTGAAAGGTCTTTTTGTTGTTGTTGTTGTTGATTGCTTAGTCTGGCCTCATGGGCTCAAGATGATCCTCTTGCCTTAGCCTCCCGAGAGCTGGGATTACAGGCACATGCCACCATTCCTGGTTTACTTCCCTTTTCTGAGGGAAATAAAATGATGAAAGAGTTATAATTAAGCAAGCCAAAAAGTGTTAGAAAATTGAGTATAGAAGCAAAAACATACCAGAAAGAAAGAAGATGGTAAAGTATCTATGCATACATGATATTAATGTGGTGGTTTCTGTTATTAACCCTGGACTTTTAAATAGAATCTCTGGCATTGTATCTAATTAAGTTAAAAGGTAAGCAATGGTTTAGAAAGAGCAAATTTCAGAAAACAGAAAAAGCTTCAAACTCACTTATTTTGAGCAGAGCTATGCACTGCCTGACCATACTTCTCCATAAATGTATGTTATGTAGTATGCAAAATTTTACATGCTTTAATAAATATGTGCCCTTTCTTTGGCACAGTGATCTTTTACAGCATCTCTTACATATTACTCTTAACAAGGTAGATGTTCTAAGTCAACTTTTTCATCACAGTGACCAAAAGAACTGATGGGAAAAATTTTAGAGGAAGAAAAAGTTATTTGGTGCTTGTGATTTCAGAGGTCTTAGTCCATACACAGCCAGCTCCATTGATCTGGGCTTGAGGTGTAAGGCAGAACCTTCATGGCAGAAGAGGAAAACAGCTCAGGACGTGGCTACCAGGAAACAGAGCTCTGCTCACTAGTGACAAAAACCCAAAAGGCATACCCTCAGTGACCCACCTCTTTCATCCACATTCAATCTATTTAAAGTTACCACCCACTTAATCCTTATCAGCAGGTTACCCCACTGATTAAGTTATCGCTCTTATAATTTCGTCATTTCACATCTGCAAATTCTCAAATTGTTTCAAGCATGAGATTTTGGGAGACACCTCATATTTAAAACATATAGTAGACCACCATTCATGATTTGACCATGACACAAAATTGACCCAGCTTTGTATATCCTCATTTGGAGTAAAAATAGAAGTTTTACAGTTATCAAAATTTGACAGCATGCCAGTTCATAATCATCATTCACGTTAATGATGAGAATGTTGTAAAATGAAATGACATGAGAAAAGTTCTAGAGAAAGGATACTGGTAACTAAGAAACTCCATGGCATCCATTGAAAACTATGAAGACAAAAAGTTAGGGGTGGTAGATATAAAAGTCCACAAGAGGGAAGACAGTAGCACATTTACTAAGAAGTATTGACTTTAGGCCTTTTATAAGAGGCAAAAAGTCTTTATTATGGTCAAATATCTACCTCTTAGCATTCCCAACTGGAACAAACATGCAAGGCTAGAAGCTTGCACCAAAAAAGTTCTTTGTGGGACAGATATATACAATTAAAATCTTCCTTCATGCATGCCAAGGGCCACAATTCTTTCAATAATGTTATGAAATACATAAAAAATGATATACTAGTTCCTGAGTCCCTACTTCATATTTTAAATATATGAAACATTTTAATATCTAAAATATTGAACCTTTACATATTTATACATATTGTTCAGGTTAGGTTAGAGTTGGGAAGAGCTTGCAGATTTTGACATGTGTTCTCTTATACCTTGGATGGGAAAATATTGCCCACTCAGTTACAGGTCCATTTCATGGCATTGCAATTTGTGTTCACAGAATAAAGCAATAGGAAACACAAGCATACCTTTCCTAGGAGATAAATTTGCAAAACAGCATCACATTTATTAAACAAAATTACCACCTGCATTGAGGGGAACAAAATATCTCACAGGAGAAAAATAGAAACACAACCTGGAGAAAAATGACTGTATAATGTATTAAAGTACAGTAAGTAGCTAAAAAATGTAGAAATAAAAATATGCTATAGTTCATCATGCTGGTATACATTGTATTCTTTGGGAGAAATGAAGCCATCACCATCATGGTCATTCTTCTTAAAAATATCTTCTAAAACTGCATTCTGATATGACTTGTCACGTGGCTTCTCATCTTTTTCAAATTCTTTTTTCAAGTAATGATTTATCTAGAGACCCAAAATAAGATTTCTTTAATAAAAAGATATAACCAGTTTCTTTCTCAAACCAGTAACTTTGAGGAGTATATAACAATAATGAAACTCATATCCAAGACTACTTATATTAAAAAGTTGCATTTTTAAAAGCTATCTGAGATTTTTAATTTTGTAACATTGGAAACAATTTTTGAAGAGTATCCATTTCCCTTGAGATTACAGATGGTTAGTGGCAGATACCATGAATTTTGTTGAAACTAAATGCTTTCTAGTAATCTACATGTTCCCACTAATTATTCCTAAGGATTTTCATTAGTGAATAAATCCACATTAGCAGTTCTATAAGCTCTAAAACTAATATTGTATAAACAATAAAACTCAACCACAGATTTTAAAATAAAATTTAATTCTTAATTTTTCCATACTTCTATAGTTCACTCTTCAAGTCTATATAACTATGACAATCTAATAACAATGTCAAATAAATAACTGGCATTCTGAAGTATTATTCCCTGTTTCTCCAGGTAATATGAAATTTCTCTATGTAAACACACAATAAAACACTGTCCAAAACAGTAGCCACTAGCCACATGTGACTACTGAGCATTGGAAATGTGGCTACAACAACCAGATAAGTTACTATAAATATATAACACATTACAGATTTTGAAGATAGTACCAAACAGTATATCTTGTAAGTTTTTATATAGATTTCATGTTGAAATGGTACTATTTTAGATATGTGGAGTTAAGATAAATCACTAAAATTTCACCTATGTTTTCTTTTCATTTTATTTCATTTCTTGAGACAGAGTCTCACTGCATTGCCCAGACTGGTCTCAAACTCATGGGCTCAATTGAGCCTCCCAAGTAGCTGAGATTACAGGTGTGCACCACTGCACCTGTCTTTGTTTTTACTTTTTAAAATGTGGTTACTAAAAAATTTACAATTGAATGTGTGACTCAATAATATTTTCGTTGGAAAGTGCTAACCTATATAATCATGAAAAAAAAAACAAAGCACAAAAATCTGGAGATAATGTTCTCTAAAGCTGGAGCATTTTGAGGTAAGAGAACCTTTGAAAGCTGAAGTTGAACCCTGAAAGGATTTTAGCAATACATATCCCTAGGTCAACCCATCACAAATAGACTTTAGAATGATCAATGGACCTTTCTGTAGGATATATCAACTGTTTTCAAATGTGACTTTCGTTCTATATGAAGGGGGGTTACATTTATCCCCCAATGAATATAGCAATCCTATATAGGTACAGAGAATTTGAAATAACCTCAAATAATCTGCAGTTTCTGAATAGGTAGATTTATTTCTTTTTATATCCAGTATAGCTGATTCTCAAAATCTACTCTAATACTACAGAGTTCAAAAGGCAGTAGGGGGACTGGGGTTGTAGCTTAGTATTACAGCACCTGCCTAGCACATGTAAGGCACTGGGTTCAATCCTCAGCACCACATAAAAGTACATCAATAAAATAAAGGTAAAAAACTGAAAGAAAAAAAAAAAAAGCAGTGGGTAAGAACATGACCTTAACTTTGCTACTACTGGGTTCCATACTACTTCTACTTTGTAATTTAATAAAGTACTATTATCCTGTCCCCTATCATTTATACCAGAGAAGTTATTTACTAATCTTTCTGATGATTAAGAAAGAAGTTTCTTGCAGTTCATCTTTCAAATCCAGGTTTTGCTATATACTGGCTCATGGTCTTGGACAAATAATTTAACTTTCCTGAACCTCAGGTATGTCTTTTGTAGAAGAAAAAAAAAAATAACAATGTCTATGTTATAGGATCCATGTGAGGATTAGAGTAATGTTTACAGGAGTCAATAAAAGACAGCTATTGTCATTTAAGAGTGTGAAAATCACTCATCCATCTGGTGATAATGCACTTGATAACCAAGATAAACTTGTGAAAATTTTTTTTTTTAGCTAAGTAGGCCACTCGTTTGGATTTTCTCTGTTATTTTCCAGAATAGAACTGAAGAATCCTTAATGTCTAGGAGTACTCCTACTGCAGAACACATCTCTGTGTGTGCCTGTGGTAACAACCAGACTCCACCTGGGCTGAGCTCTTGGGTGCTGTGTGGATCCATCTGCAGCTGCTATTCACTCTAAAGAGGGTGAAGGAGTCAACAGAGAGATACATGCTGAGAACAGTTCCCCTCTAGCTGCCCTTCTTCAGCACTGGGGATATTCTCTTCTCCCTCTCCCATTTCCATTGTTGGCTACCCCAGGGTAAAGTCCTTACTAAGTTCCTAGAGGAGGAAGTGGAACGTGGCAACAGGATTGGTGGGAGAGAGGAAAAAGAAACAGAAAAAGGATTTAGTCCTGTCATCTGAAACCAGTGACCAGCAGCCCTTTCCTACTTAACAGGGTGGTAGAATTAAGCATTTTGAATAGCCTTCATACAAGTAAAGAGGGAAGACATCTGAGTTATTAATTTTAAGAGTACAGACTGTGAGCCTAGGTAAGGCACTAGACCTCAATAAAACAAGCATTAACTCTAAAATAGTCATGATGGAAATTCCCTGAAAGAGGCAGGCAGTGCCTGCCAAGCTTGCAATCCTGATTTTGCCACTTATAGTTGTGTGATTTTTTTACTGGTTACTTAACCTGTCTGGGCATCAATTTTCCCATCTTTAAGGGAGAAATGATGATAACACTGTCTACCTCATAAACCACCATGACAGTTTGATAAGACCATATACTTATGTGTTTATAATAACATCTGGTACCAAGAAAGTTTAAAATTGTTATCTATTACTATTACAAGATCTTTATTAATCTTTCAATTCATATATAATATCAAGCCAAACTCTTGACTCCTGTTTGGCAACTTCCTGGTCCACCTAATTCAAATTCTTGCTAGTTCTTTTCATAAACTTGTGAAATTCTCATGAATGATCCTCTGAGGAGGGAGTTATTTACCCTGTTACAAATTCTTATGATGCTGTCTGAGAGATCCACTCCTAGAGCCTAGGAAATGGAAGAATCTTGTACAAAAGAATAGTTTGGGATTTTAGTGACTGTCGTACGGGGAGAAAGTTAATTGAATAGAATGACTCTTCAATTTTATATTGGAAAAGCACATTTTCTTCACAGAGTATAGTTTTTTTTTCAATAACTAGCTCTACTAAAGGCTAAAAGCCCATGCTAGATAGGACTAAAAAGATAATAGTTGTAACAGATGTATTTAATTTATAATGAAAAAAAGATTAGACTATCTACTTGAAATTTGTTGTAATCACCTCGGTTTTAGAGAGTTGCCGGTCATTGTCTGTGTCTATTTGTTTAAATGTTTCAATGCTCCGTGGTCCTTTGGTCACAGCATAAAGTTCAATCTCAAAAATCAGCGTTGCATCAGGTGGAATCTTGCCATCTGCTAAGAGTACAAATTTTAACAGTGTGATTTATATGTTTCAAGTATTTATTCTTGTCATAATAGTATTATGATTACATTATTTCACATTTAGGAGAACTGATTTCTAAATACCATTGAATTTTTTTCTTAAAATGTTTTAGCCTTTTAATTTTTTCTTCTTTTTTGTGGTTCTTTCTTTCTTTTTTTCTTCTCACAGTGATGGGGATTCAACCCAAGGCTTCATACACACTAGGCAAGCACTCTGCCACTGGGTTACGTCTCTAGCCCTTTTGCTTTTTTTTTTTAATCAATTTTTTCCTTCTGTTTTTAAACCAAATCAGTTTAAAGGAATTATAGAACCACTATTTCCTAATTAAAATAAACATAAATTTTATGATTATTAGAGAAGAAATGTATGAGCTGAAAAATTTCCAAGTATAGATGAGTAATCTCTTAGAAAAAGTTTCAAGCAGCTACTTGGAAGCATAAATAAATCATAAGTAATAATATATCTGTTTTTCAAATTATAGACATTAAATTGTAATTTTTTTTTTTTTTTTTTTTTTTACTGGTTACTTAACCTTTCTGGGCATCAATTTTCCCATCTTTAAGGGAGAAATGATGATAACACTGTCTACCTCATAAACCACCATGACAGTTTGATAAGATCATATACTTATATGTGTTTATAATAGCATCCGGTACCAAGAAAATGTGAAAAATGTTATTTATTACTATTACAAGATCTTTATTAATCTTTTAATCTTTCTGATAACAGAAAAAATCCAGGAATAATTTTACAAAGAAATTTCTAATCATAATAAAATTTTTAAGTATACAGTTGAGTAATTCTTTACTAATAGTTAACCGGTTAGCTAAAGTCAGATAATTTTAGTAAGCTATGCTCTGTTTCAGATAAGCGTTTCACAAAAATGACTTGCCAAAATGATTTCCTTGGAGGCAGTGGGTAGCTTATATATTCGCAGGGTCTCAAACAGTGCCTGATCAACTATAGGTGTTCAAATTTCTGCTGAATACATGACCCATGTTTATTTTGAAAGTGACCAAATTTGTTCTTTAAAAGGAACAGCAATTCTTTTTAATGAAAAAGCAGAGAATTCTTGTTAAAATATTTAAACAATCCAAGTAGAAAAGGGTTTGCAACTTATAGGCAAAAGAGGCAGTATACCAGTAGTTTCCAAAACCAGGACAAAGAAAAATCTAGCCATGCATTACATTGACTAACATGTAAGTCCTAATTAGTGAATTAGTGCACCACATATTACCTGACTTTAAAGAGCTGGAGCATGATTCAATATCCTTTTTATAAAACCAATTCTCATTCTGTCCAGTTATAATCACCTTAAGACAGAAAAATGATTTCTTTTTTTTAAATTATTTTTTTCGAGTTGTAGATGGACAACTACAATAAAGATATTTATCTTTATTTTTATGTGGTGCTGAGGATCGAACCCAGGGCTTCACGTGTGAGAAGCAAGCGCTCTACCACTGAGCTACAACCCCAGCCCCAGAAAAAATAATTTCTGATGGTAATTAACGACAAACCCCAAACAGATTCCTTTCTTGGGTGCCTGGGATGGAACACAGGGTCTCACACATGCTATCTAGTCAAGTGCTCTACCACTGGGCTACACCTCTGGAACAAATTCAAATTTCTGAAAGAAAAAAATATCACTGATACAAATGAAGTTTGTATCATAATTCTACTGTAAACATATAAAAAGTTGCCAAATAGTTCCTTTTTTTCTCAAAAAAAAACCTTAAAATATGATAAAGAGAAAAATACGCACTTACTAAAGCATTGCTACTTAGAGAAGCAGAACAAAGAGGTGGGAGTTAATGTAAAGAATCTATACATACCACATATATCGTTAGTTAAAGCACTAAAAAGTCACATGCATTTCAAGACATGCAGGGGTGCTCTGTGACATGAGGCAAGGACATTTCGCAGAAAGACTTCTTCAAGTATCACCTAAAATAAAGTTATAGCTACTGTTAGGTCTTAATAACAACTTACTTTTAAAAAGTTTACTTAATCAAGAAGGTTGTTTTTATAAATCCATGCTAACTCTATTCAGTTGCAATCATTATAAGACAGAAAAACAAAAACTTCTCCTGATAATTAAGGACAAATTAAAAACACAAATTTCCTTTTACTTAAGATCTACACTGCAACTTTTAAAATAATATAATCCAAGCTATTGTAATTCAGGTAAGGCTAGCAGTTAACTATGTTCCAGTGAACACATTTTTTCAGGACCTCAGTTTCCTTAGAGGTACAATGAAGGTGCTGGTGGTATTATTAGTGAGCGTCACCATTTTTCTAGTAGAGACACCTCAAACTGAATATGAACTAATTTCTTGAAATTAAACTTCTACATACTATAGCAAGTGTCTTAATAGCTTAGGCAACTTGGGTAGTCATTCATATCTAAGCATAAATTAGTTTATGAAAAATAAGTGATCATTTGCCTGAGAACAATGGATTCAGGAATGGCACACCTGTTGATAAGGGATGTAGGTGTTCTAGGCAGATAGAAGAGTGGGTGCTATGGAAGGAGGCAGAATATGCAGGCATCTGATGAGACAACATAAGAAAGAAAGGGAAACTCTGAAAATGAAACAAAAGATACTAAAAAGTAAACTGCCTACCATGGTTTAATCTAGAAAATGGCCTCAACTTTATGACAACAGTTTTGGGACAGTATTAAATTTAACCTATCTTGCATTTTCTTTCTCTCCTAGATTATACAAATAAAAATTGAGATATACAAGTTTTGGCACACAATGGGAGATTTTTTTTTTTTTAATCCCTCCCTCCCCAACCCCCCTGGCTTTCTTGCAGAGCTGGGGATAGAACCCAGGACCTCGAGCATGCTAGCAATTGCTCTACAACTGAGCTACTGAATCCCCAGCCCTGGGAGGTTTTGTTGTTTTTTTTCCCTTGTACCAGGAATTGAACCTGGAGGCACTTAACCACTGAACCCCATCCCCAGTCCTTTTTATCTTTTATTTTGAGACAGGGTCTCACCAAGTTGCTAAGGCTGGCTTTGAACTTGTGATCCTCCTGCCTCAGCCTCTGGAAGCACTGGGATTACAGGCATGTGCTACACCAAGCCCAACCCCAGGAGCTATTTAGATGGGACTAAAAGACTGGTCAAAAAGCATTGAATATGAAGCTGTTGTTTCCTAGAACCACTTCCCTAGGTCTGACTGGGCTTGTGGCACTGATTTCCCTCAATCTAATTTGGGACCCCTACTCTGGCTTAAAAAGAAAAGGTTTGGGAATCACTACTTTTTTTTCTGAGAAGAATCTTCTCACCCTTGACTCTTAGTCCTCTTTCCCCAACACTTAAGGTCATCAGATAACTGTCTGTCTTTCCAGATATAGTCTGTGAAGATATATGCATAGGTGAAATTCCCATGCTATAATGTAAGCTCTTTAAGGCTAGCAAGTAGTGTCTACTTTTTGCCCGGTGCCCAGTGCCTAAGAGAGCCTGAGATAGATGATTAATAAATATTTGTTGTGGGGCTGGGGTTGTAGCTCAGTAGTAGAGTGCTTGCCTTGCAAACGTGAGACACTGAGTTTGATCCTCATCACCACATAAAATAAATTAGTAAAACAAAGGTATTGGGTCCATGTTCAACTAAAAAAAAAAAAAATTAAAATAAATAAATATTTGTTGTAAGCTGGGCCTGGTGGCCCATGCCTATAATCCCAGCAGCTTGGGAGGCTGAGGCAGGAGGATCATGAGTTCAAAGCCAGCCTCAGCAAAAGCTAGGTGCTAAGCAACTCAGTGAGACCCTGTCTCTAAATAAAATACAAAATAGGACTGGAGATGTGGCTCAGTGGTTGAGTGCCTCCGAGTTCAATCTCCAGTACTCCCCACCAAAAAAAAAAAAAAAAATTGTTGCAGGAATGTAATCTATCCCACTTCATTTTTAACATATTAACATACACATATAGCTCTACACCATTCTTTTTACTGGCTATAGATTAATTCACTGTATAGATATACCATAATTTATTTAACTAATCACTGAGCGATAGATACTCAGGCAGTTTTCCATCTTTTGCTAGAATCTGCAATGAATGTTTCTTTACATGTATCTTTGTGCACATTCCCAGTAACAGAATTAAAGGGTCAGAAGATATGCATATTTTTCCTTTTGATGAAATTGTTAGGCTGAACGGTTGGCATTCCCAGCAATAATGCAAGAGATGGCTCATTCTTCCATGCTCTTGCCAACTTTATCTTTGCTATTCTGATGGGTAAAAAAATGGTGTCTCATTTTTATTTTAATTTCCCTTTCTTTATAAATAAAATTAAGTATTCTAATAGATTAAAAGGCTATTTGTATTTTTAAAAAAGTGAACCATTTGTTTATAAATTTGGCTCATTTAGAGGTAGGTCATTCATATGTGCTGCATTTTTCCCATTTATCTGCTTTACCTAGGGTTTGTGGAACTTCTTGCTATAGAATTCATTCCCTGTAGGTTTCAAGGCCTATTTTGTATTGGGTTAACAGTGACTGAGCTTATTATATCTCAAGTATTCCTTTTGCAATGCTGTTCTTTAAAATCATGTTCTGGCTTCCTGTTTTATTAATTTAACTTTTGCTTACCAAAGATCTATGTTTTTATAAATATTCATATGTAACAATACTATAATGATACCAAAAGCAGAAATGTCCAAACTAGAGTTTATAGACTATGCAAAATCATTATGAGTGCTGCTGCTATATAAAGGAAAGAACTCTGGCCAGAGACCTATATTCCAATAATGTTTTGTTTTCTTTGTAAGTATAAAGAACTGAACTTATTTAGAGATAGCTAGAGTTTGTTGAACCCTATGATTCTGTGATTATTTTCTCCATTTTTTTTGGTTTGTTTTTAATTGTGGTAAAATATATATTAATTATTTTAAAACATACTGTTTAGTAAGGCACAATCATATTGCTATGCAAACAATTTCCAAAACTTCTTGGCAAAACTGAAATTCTGTACCTATTTAATACCTCTCCCTTTCACTCTCCCTCCAGTCCCTGGAAAACACTTTTCTACTTTGTCTCTATGAATTTGACTACTCTAGATACCTCACATAAATGGAATCACACAGTGTTTTCTTTTTGTATCTGGCTTATTTCACTTAGCATAATGCCCTCATCTACTTTGTAGCATTGGTCAGAACTCCCTTCCGTTTTAAGACTGAATAACATTCTACTGTATGAATATACCATATTTTGTTTATACACTCTTTGGTGAATACTAAGGTTGCTTCTGCCTTTAGTTATTGTGAATAATGCTACTGTGAATCATACATGGACATGCAAAATTTCTAGACTCTGTTTTCAATTATTTTAGATATACACACAAAAATCTATGATTTATTTTCAAATATAACAGAAAAGAAAAATAAATATTACAACTTACCATAGCCTTCCTTTCCATATGCAAATGAAGGAGGTATAACCACTTTTCGCTTCTCTCCAGGGCACATATCCATCATAGCAATGTCTAGGCCTTTTATGACTTGTCCAACACCAAGAACAAACCATTTGGGGTGACCTTCATTTTGTGTCCGGCTATAATAAAAAATTATCTTAGGTAAGCTTATTTCAAGAAGCCAAACTTCAAATTACAGGTGGGTGTTTAGTTATAATTTAAAATTAGAATCTCTTTTCCCATATTAGCACCCTTTTTGAACCCCCAATGGGATTGGCTCAAACTTGCCTAAAATTGGTAGAAAGAAGTATGATTTGCTCAAAGCTAATCATTAGGAGTCATCTCATTTTCTTTTTTATTGTGATCACTACAGAAACAGTTCACTTTTTAGTGGGTCTCCAGCCTCTAACTTTCTGTCTAGGTTATACATATAACTCATTTAACTTATCTGGGTTTGTTCTAAAAAAAAGATGGAGTGGGTTTAGTCTCAAAAAGTCATTTTAATGGTAATTTAAAATAGTATGTTTTTTATATATATATATATATATATATATTTTTTTTTTTTTTTTTTTTGGTACTGGAGACTGAACTCAGGGGTGCTTAACCTCTGAACCACATCCTTAGCCCTTTTTTGTATTTTATTTAGAGACAGGGGCTCCTGAGTTGCTGAGGCTGGCTTTGAATTTGAGATCTTCCTGTCTCAGCCTCCCTCACTGCTAGCCTTATAGGGTGTACCACAGCCTTAGCCTACATGTCTCTCTTTTCTTCTAAATAAGAATTTACTTTCCCCCAGTCTTATCTTTATAGGATAATAGCATTCGGACTCAGAATAATATACTGTTTATTAAATCAGACTAAGCAGTAGGTGGGATGAGAGTAGGACAGGGGGCCCAGCAGAAAACACCAGGCAAGTCATTGTTGTGGTTGTAATGAGAAACCACACTCCACACTCCAGCTTGAGGGATGGAATAAAATCTTTTTAGCTATCATCCAATGTGATTCTTAGTAAAGATGCTTCAATTCAGGGAAATTATGAATGCTATCATAGGTGATCTCTTGATTTAGTCCTAAGGATAGTGGTGGTAGTTGGAGATGTGTGGGGGTGTAGTGTACTTTTATCAGAAACTAAGCCATCATTTTCAACAACTAAAAATATTCAGTTTACTAGGGAACTACTGACATCTAATTTGATTTTTTAAAATGACGAAATGACCAAGTGTGGTGGTGCACGCCTGTAATCCCAGCGGCTGGTGAAGCTGAGGCAGGAGGATCACAAGTTCAAAGCCAGCCTCAGCTACTTAGTGAGCCCCTGTCTCAAAATAAAAGGGCTAGGGTTGTGCTCAGTGGTTAAGTGCCTCTGGGTTCACTCCCTAGTACCAAAAAAAACAAAATAACAACAACAAAAACAAATAAATGGTTCAACTTACTTTAAACAGAAACAAAACAAGCCTTTTGGTTGGTGGAGGGAGGTAAGATTTGGTGTATCAATTGGACATGGGGACAGTTTGCGGCATTTCTTACCTGCAGTAGAATTTCGAGCCATCTTTAGCCAAGTAGCCATCGTAATGGGCATTAAGCAGGTCTCCCTTCTTGCTTGTCTTAGAGCAGTTTTCGGGACGATGCAAAATTTCTATTTTCACTTCCTCTGGGCTCTCTTCTTTCTTTAGTCCCTGAGCAGTAACAAAGCCCCACAGGTAAAAGAAAATAACTAATCTGGATAAGAAATGCATGATTCCTGGAACAGGCCCCACAATACCACCGCGTTCCCCACCGCGTGTCTTTCGCTTTGGGTGGCTCTTCCCAGGTCAGAATTCCGACGCGTGGCAGGCATTGTCGTACGTCATAAAGAGCCTGGGCGGGGCTTCTCGGCGCCCCGCCCCCAGCCGCGCGCGCGCTTGAACTGTAGTTTTCGCGGGGTGTGGGATCTGGAGCGTGTCTGTGATAATGGGCTCTTGGGCTGGCTGTCCTCTGTTGCTAAGGTGGCGCAACCTCGCATGCTTCTCCTCCTCGAGAAGTCCGCGTGTTTTAGAGCCGGTTTCCTCCAGATTCAGTAGTAACACTCCCGTTTCCTAAAATAAAACTGGTAAAAGACGAGATGAACAGTCTGCAGTGGGATGTTTTAGAACCAGAGAATATAATCGTTATTTCTGGTGCAAAAGGCTTATAAGACCCATAGGGAACTAGCGGGAATGGAGGAGGGAACAGGTATTCTGGAAAAAAGACTGTAAGGCTTGCGGTTGCCGAGTGCTTCTGGAGCGTCCTTAAAGTTCTTTCTTGGTGTCGGAGTCATGCATTAAGGAGTTCCAGACCGCGTCAGTCATACAGAGCCTGACAGTTACCTGAACTGGTCAAATAGCCACGTCGCTGTACTCAGCGATTTGAAACCCGCCACTGCCTTTCGTTTCCACCTGCCACCACTCTGGGCCACTCTTGACTTGAGGGACTCTAGTATTGCAGGAAAAGCTCTTGACCTTTTTTCCCCTGCTAACTCAGATTTATCCACATCAGATGAGGAGACTTGAATACGGGGCATTTTGGTCCAATCTCGCAGCTAATATGCAGCAAAGATTAGGCCAACTCTGTTTGATGCAACCCCCTTCCCTCATTTCAATATGAAAACCTTCCAAACATAGAAAAGTAGGAATTTGCAGTGAACACCCTATACCCACCAACTAGATTCTATCATTAATGTTGAACTCTTTTCGATTTACTACATATCCATCTATCCATCCACCAATTCACCTTATTTCCAAGTGAATGTCCAGACTACCCAAACCAGAAAGCTTTCAGGAAAGGCCTGGATTAACTTTTGGGAAGAGACATATTATTCTACCTCAATGATGATATGCGCTGAGGTTACTTTATGTGATTGCTTAGAGGGTGGTGACCCTCATAGCGAATTAGAGTTTGCAAAATTCTATAATTCTGAAAATTACTGTCAATTATGCGAAGTAACAATCATTATCAACCAAGATTTAAAAAAAAAAAAACATAAAAGCTAGAAGAGGTGGGCATTGTGACACAGGCCTATTAGCTGAGGCAGGAGGATTGCAAATTCAAGGTCAGTCTTGGGAATTTATAAAGACTCAAGACAGAATAAAAAGGGATGAGGATGTTGTTCTGTGGTAGAGCAATTACCCAGCGTGCTTGAAGGCCTTAAGTTTAATTCTTAGTACCACACACAAACACACAAGTTAGGAGAAAGCCTCTATTAATACAATTTCAAAATTTGCAGAAAACCCCTATTGTTCAAATACAATTTCAAAGTTTAGAGAAAGCCCCCCCCGCATTGCAATTTCAAAGTTTAGTTCCAAGTTTTATATTCTAGATAAAATCCTGGTTCTCCAAGGTTATTTATTGGGATGATGACAATTTCCTGTCTGAGGACCCCATCATAGCTGTAATTGTACCTTCCTAGAAGAGAATTTCTCGGACACCCTGAGTGTGAGAAGAATATGAAGCCCACACAAGCCTTTTATTTTCTTAAAATTAAACAAATAAAAATCACCAAAGGACCTTAGGCTACCCTACAGGAACACTCTTAATTGGAGAGGCCTATGGCACTGTCCCCGAGACTAATGCACCGGAGCTCATGCTCAGACAGAGCAGGGTTGAGCATGGCAGGGCCCAAGTGAAGGAAGACTGCGGAGCCTTAGGGCCGGGCGGAGAAGGAGGAGGCCAGACTTGCGCCGCACCCGCGCGCGCTGCTTGCGCCGCCTCCGGCACAGCGGCGGGGCGGCAGGCCGCGCCCGCTCCTGCAGCCCCGCCGCCGGGGAGGGGTTTCCCGGGACGGGCCGGCCCCTTTCATCCAGGAAGTGAAAGCGACGTCGGGGTCAATGAAAACAAACGGGGAACCCGGGGGAAGGAAGGCGGGCGAGGAGGAGGGAGCGCCGGGGCGCGGAAGAGAGCCACCGGGCCGCGGAAGTGCGAGCGGGAGGGCGGCTGCGGTCGTCTTTTTACCGTTGCCACGGTCGCCGCCGCCGAGGCTCGCCCGGGATGTCTGAGCGCGCGACTCGCGGCCCCCGAGCACCACGCGGCACCCGCCGTCCCGGCCTCTAAGTCGCCACGTCCCGGCGGCGCACGCGGGCTGAGGGCGGCTTAGGACCGGCGGGGGCCGGGGAGGGGGCCGGGGCGCCCGGGAGGGGCTGCCCCAGGCCCGGTGCCTACCCCCATCTGCGCGGCCGGCGCCTGGCCAGGAGGATGCGTGGCGCCGGGCTCTGAAGCATGGAGGGGGTTTTGTACAAGTGGACCAACTATCTCACAGGTATCGGGGCTCCCGTGGTCCAGAGTCAGCGGGGAGAGGCGGAAGGGTTGGGCAGGCTTAGGCTGTGGAGATGGTGGGTCAGGGGCCCCCTCTCTGCCTGGAGGGTGGTGACCCTCATAGCGAATTCAAAGCTTAATTCCCCTCTGGGTCCCTCTTGGAGTCTATCTGGCCTCCGCCGAGGAGAGTTCGAGACTGCGCACCTTCCTGAGGATGGGACGTGCACCAGACCACTTCTTTGCTGTGTGTAGTAATAGTTCTGATTGCCCCCTGGTGTAGTAATAGTTCTGATTGCCCCCTGTGGCCTCCGGAACTATTCCCAGTCACCCCCATGTGTGTTGCATTCTCAGCCCTTGTTCACACTTAATAGTCAGTGGTTTGTCAGTAACTGAGTTGTCCGGGGTATTGGACAGGATTGGACTCTTAGGATCAAGATTTAATTTTAAGAGATGTTTTCAATATTCCTTTTTACTTCCTGAACAACACTATTGATTTTAGAAGTTCACTTGTTGAACTTAGCAAGCATGGTTTTGGAATCTGTCCCCAGGTATTTTTCTTTTAAGGGGTTGGTTTTCAACGAAGTATCCGAACGTTTGGGAATTCAGGTAACTGAGAAATAGTGCAAGAAAGTGCAATACACAGAAATGGAGCAGGCTTGTCAGATTCATCCATGAGATGGGTTGGAAGGAAGAACTACATACTGTTAATAGCTTCAGTGGAAAGGGCCACTTTCCATGATAATGAAGGCTATTAAAAGCTCTTAAGTCTGAATTGTAGTGCCCTCTCTACTATCAGTCAGCGCTAAATTAGGCAAATGGCTTGTTCTCTCAGGATCTCAGTCTTTTTGTTAGGCCTGGGTGATCAACAACTGGAAGTGTCTTCCTACTCCTGAGTTCTGTTATCTCACCAAATAAGAGGAAGGGGAATGTATTTAAAACATTGGAATAGTAAACAGATTTCTTGGTTAAACATAATGGCAAATATTGACTTGCTGCCCACTTACTCTGCCAAAGATATTGAACCCTTTAGTGATTATATGCTGTACTCAACTTGTGTTTACTGGACTTTGTACAAAATCTGCATATACACACTATAAGGCATAGGTACTGAGCCATAGTTGTTCTTGGTTTTTGATTAATTAGAACCTTAAAGCCAGATATACAGTAGCAGATACTTTAATAATTATGAATCACTGATGTTTTATTTTGTTCAAAATAAAAATTTATTTCCTTAACTATCATATTTTAACAGAAAACATTTTAAAAAATAAGGCACATTTAAAAACATTAAATTAAAAACTTTTTGGTGATGCTGAGAAGTGAACTCAGGGCCTTCCACATGCTAAGCAAGTGTTTTACCACTGACCCCAGGACAAATATTTTTTATTAAGTATTTTCATTTGGGTGGTTGTGAGAAGCACAGTTAGTGTTTGGTTGAGGTATCACATTAATGGTGAGTCAGTAGCTTCTATGCTTTGAGCTGCAAGTGATTGCCTCATTGCAAATATTTGTAAGCACTGTGTCCTGGGAGTTCATGCCAGATGAACCATTTCTGAGTAGCCCAGAGCAATGGCAATTACCAAGATGAGTCATAATTTAAGGTGAGGTTTCACTTGGAGTGAAACGTGGTCTTGGCAATTTCCTCATATCCTTTGGTACTGAGTACCAGCTGTGTCTTGGGTTTTTTTTTTTAGAGAGAGAGAGAGAGAGAGAATTTTTTAAAAAATATTTATTGTTTAGTTTTCGGCGGACACAACATCTTTGTTTGTATGTGGTGCTGAGGATCGAACCTGGGCTGCATGCATGCCAGGCAAGCTCGCTACCGCTTGAGCCACATCCCGAGCCCCTGTGTCTTAGGTTTTAGTCTTTGCAGAACATTTTAGGTAACTTCTAGTAAGCTATGTAGAGTTTGCTGAAATGAAATCTTTGGTTTGGAAGGATTCCATTTTTAAAATTTAAATCTGGCTCCCCCACATGCCGATTATTAATTAGTTCATCTTGGGTCTGTAGGACAAGCAGCTGTCCATGTTAAGTGGTTTTTAAGGACCTCCTGTGTAATTATAGTGTAATTTGGGAATCCTTTGTAGAATAAGAGTTTTGGTAACTTTTGGTAGTTTGATATAAAAATATGTTTTGTTTTGTTTTTTTAAAGAGGAATTTTTAAAAGGGAGTAATGTGTGGATCTTTTCCACAGTAAATGTTTATACAACAGGTTGTGATGTTAAATATTTCTTCAAAAAAGGTATATAGTGATTATTAACAGACTTGGTTAGAATAATATATTCAACCATGGTCACTATTTGTGTTCCTACAAAAAATGAATCATTTTACTAAAAAAAAAAAAAAAAAAAAAAAAAAGAATTTTTTTTTTTTTTTGGTGTGTGTATGTGTGTTACTAGGGCTCAAACCCAGGGCTTTTGGTAAACATACTGGACAAACACTGTACCACTGAGCTATATCTCCAGCCCATTTTGCTTTATTTAGAGACAAGGTCTTAATAAGTTGCCTAGGCTGGCCTTGAATTTACAGGCCTCCTTCTTTAGCCTCCTGAGTTGCTGGCATTACAGAAGTGTACCACAGTGCCTGGCTTCAATATTTGTTTTAATAAATAGATATTGAATCGCAATAATCCACATTTGCAGAATCATACTTTGTTCTATAGGTACACTGGATCTATGGTGGAGGAATGTACTTTCATACTCTGCTTATAATTTGCTCACCAAGTTGAATTACTATTTGGAAATATGTTTTTATCATTTCTATACATGTTCAATACTTATGGGTAATAATATTTAATGTCTGTTTTTTTATGGATCATAGCAAGATCTCACATTTGTTTTTTTCTGTCACTTGAGGAATATATTTTTTAAACACCTGTTATGCCAGGTACCAACCACCATTCTAATTGCTGGGAATGCAGCGATGAACATGATAAAGTCCATGTATTCAAAAGAACTTTCTAATTTGACAGGCCGCATTAGGGTATATAGCATTCTTAAAGATGGATTTTCCAAGCCAGGTGTGGTGGTGCACTCCTATAATTCTGGTAGCTCAGGAGGCTGAGACAGGAGGATTACAAGTTCAAGGCCAGCCTCAGCAATTTACTGAGGCCCTAAGCAACTTAGGGAGACTCTGTCTCAACATAAAAAAAATCAAAAGGGCTGTGGATATAGCTCAGTGGTAAACCATCCTTGGGTTAAAATCCCCAGTGCCAAAAAAAGCAACAGCAAAAAATATTTTCCAGGCATCTAAGGCTACTTGATTTATTTATTTTGGACATCTATCTTTCTGAACTGTATTATAGCATTCTCTACTTTCTTATAAAAATTATTTTGACTTCACTTTTTTTTTTTTGGTGCTGGGGATTGAACTCAGGGCTACTCAACCACTGAGCCACATCTCCAGCCCAATTTTTTTTTTTTTTTTTTTTTTTTTAAGAGTGAGAGAAAGGAGAGAGAGGAAGAGAGAATTTTAATATTTATCCTCTAGTATTCGGCGGACACAACATCTTTGTCTGTATGTGGTGCTGAGGATTGAACCCGGGCCGCACGCATGCCAGGCGAGCGCGCTACCGCTTGAGCCACATCCCCAGCCCCTCCAGCCCAATTTTGTATTGTATTTAGAGACAGGATCTTACTGAGTTGCTTAGTGCCTCGCTTTTGCTGAGGCTGGCTTTGAACTCATGATCCTCCTGTCTTAGCCTCCCAAGCCACTGGGATGACAGGCATGTGCTACCAAAAATTTAACTTTTTTAATGATGACTTGGTGCTGTCATTTCAAAAGTGTTATAGGTAAAGCCTTTTGGGGAAGAAAGTCCTGGGTTTGTAAAACAAGGTTTAAGAATATTTCACCTGTCTGCCCTTTTTTGGTACTATCTGGCCTTGGAAAAGCTGAATTGATTAAGCATATAACTGGTTATAGCTAAATCTAGCAGGATTTGAACACCAGTGGTTTAAAAGGTGGTACATTTTAGCCTAGAATACCTGTGCCAAATTGTGACTTAATAGTTACAGAAAGAACAAGGACAGTCACACTGCCTCCAGCATGGTCACCATGTTGTTAGTTAGTGAACTATTGTAAATTAATAGCATGCTTGATAAGATTCCAGGGAACATGGAGTTTGGTTTGCAAGAGGAGTGGGAGTTGGGCACCAAGGAAAACCATCTTCCTGCTTACCAGGTTTGCCTTAGAGCCAAGTCTGTAGAAGATCAGAGGAGGGAAGGGAGGTCATGGGGAATATATGTTCTTACATAGGTTATAGAGTCTGTATAAAAATTGGAATTCACTTAGCTCTTATATAGTGTTTAAGGGAGTTTGTTTAGGCAATGTATTTTCTAAGAGAAGGGAAGGCCACTGTAGAATTAGAGGGTTAGGTCGCAGCTGAGGGGTCATCTTGTGCAACCTACTTGTTTTGGAGACTGGGTACTTTAGAGATTTATTGAAATGAAAAGATTTGCCCCTGGTTATTCAAAAAGAATGATTGTAGAACTGAGTCTAAAATCTCTGTTTTCTGTTACTGTTCCAGTTTGAGCATTGATAACCTGAAATTCAAAATGCTGCAAAATCTAAAATTTTTTGAGTTCTGACATATTATAAATAGGAAATTCCACATCTCACTTCATATGATGAATCACAAAACCAGAAATATTGTAAAAAATTACCTTCAGGCTGTGTGTATAAGGTGTACATGAAACAATGAGTTTTATATTTAGATTTGGGGCCCATTCCCAAAGTATCTCATTATGTATATGCAAATATTCCAAAGTCTGAATCCCAAACACTTCTGGTCCATTTTGGATAAGGGATACTCAGTCTGTACTCATGAAAAGGAGCAATTATGTTGTACCTTGTGTAGGGATATTATTGAAGATGATTCCAGGGAACCATTTCTCTAGCAAGGACATTTTGGGCAAGTGTTGGCCATTAAAAATTTTATTGTCAGATGTTTCTTGAGAGCCAAGAAATCATGTATATGGAAGGGCTTGAAATCACAGTTTTCTACGGGATAAAAGTAAATTCTTATTAACCTTTGTTATTTATGACCTTTTTAGGTTGGCAACCTCGCTGGTTTGTTTTAGATAATGGCATTCTATCCTACTATGATTCACAGGATGATGTTTGCAAAGGGAGCAAAGGAAGTATAAAGATGGCAGTTTGTGAAATTAAAGGTGAGTAAAAATAGGGAATTAGGAATTTGAGGTTAGGTAATAAAGGTTCTATAGCATGCTCCAAATGAGGACAAAAGCATTTCCAATTCTGTAGCAATTTTCTAGTGCTATTAATTTCCTTAGCAGTCAGGAGTGGCATATAGCATTGGTTTTGATAATTCTCCCTTTATAAATGTACTGTGAATTGAAATTCAGAGTAACTGTGCTACTTTTCCAGTTTGACCATTGCAGTTTTTTGCTGGATGCCACTTTTTTGTCTATGATGCCTCCATATGCATTCTATTTAATTCTTATAGAAAGGTATTGTAAAGATTAAAAGTTGAGCTCTGAAGATGACCATGCCAGCTCTGATGGGTATTGATAAAGTCAGAGGCATAAGCTTTGATTATCTGCTGAACTGGAGATAAGTTCTAGATGATAGAGATGATTTCCTTCCCTTCCGGCGGGGGGGGGGGGGGGGGGGAGAATAAAGCACTAGATCATGCTGTAATTTTCCAGAATGTTTCATGGATCATTGATTCATTTATATTTGTGGTTGGGGTGGTTGGTGTGGGGATAGGCAGTATGAAATCAGACAAAATTATAATGAAAAGTCTTGAATTCCAGAGTGAATTGAGGAAAAACTAGAGCATTAGAAGAGTGTGTGTTAAATTCTCTCTAGGCTTTTCTCATCCCCCTTCTGTAGCCTAAATACTTGTACTTGGTGAAGAATAATTCTTTGGAAATGGTGAGCTCTTTCTCATAGCTGCCAGGTACTCCAGAGTTGTTTTACCTCTCTATATTTTCTTAGATTCAACCAGAGCAGCAGCTATTGCATTGTGTTACTTTTTCCAGGGCTAGATTGCTACTTCTGTGTGATTTTTCTAGTAATTCTTAGTTAGATTTACTCAAGGAGACTAAGGGTATTTTTCTTCTTTGGATGCACATTCTTTATCTACAACATCTGTTTCCTCACCTTCATCTCAGAGTTACTAGTAGATTCTTTCATTATCCATATTCTCAAAGAGGAGAAGGTGATGTCTTCTGGGGAGCTTTCACCAAACTGCATGTGCCCGGTGATTGTATCATGTCTGCTTTAGTTGATTGTTACTACAGTTTTAATGGAAGAGAGTCTTGGCTACATGAATAGAGATAGAAGCACTTCAGCCTGGTTTTTTTTTTTTTTTTTATTACATGCATGTTTTTAACAAATATACTGAAACATATACCCAAAAAAGTGTTGGCTTTCCATATATTCATTTTGGTGTCTGTAATTATTTTCAACTATATTATCACCACCTATAACATTTTAAAAGTGTTTTCTTGAAATTGCCTTATGAGCCAGTTTATAAATGCACAAGAAGAACACATCCAGAACATTCGTTTTTATTTAAAAAAATGTTTGTTTATCTTATTCCTGATAATCCCAGATGAGGTCTGGTCATAAATCAAAACTACAAAGTTAGAAGCTTTGCCATCTTTGAAAATATTTAAATGATAGCTGTGGAATTCTATTCCAAAACAGTTTCAAACCATGGCAACATCTTTTTTGTTGTCATTGTTGTTTTAATCGTTTTTATTAAAGAATAACAAACTCATAGAAAAGATCATAAATGTTAAAAAATGTTCAGATGTTAAAAGTGAAAGAATCTGTGTAGCCACCACAGATCAAGAATTAGGTTATCACCAGACACTCAGAAATCTGCTGTGGGGGTCCGCTTAGCCACTTATCCCCTAAAATGTCATCAGTCATCTAGCCTTTATCCCTGTTATAACTAGAGCAGTTCAGTATTTTCTTTTGTGTCTGGTTTCTTTTTTCTCAGCATTATTTTTGTGAAATCCAACCATATTCTACTGGTTCAGTCATTGTTATGTAGTATTCCTGTGTGTGAATAGTCCATAACTTTTGGGTTATTTCCACTTTGAGACTATAATAAGTAAAGCTATCATGAACATTTTTTTAATTAAAAAATTTTTTCCTGTGGTATAATAAATATAAAATAAAGTTTATCATCTTAACCATTTTTAAATGTATAGTTCAGTAATGTTAACATTTTACACATTTCTTTTATTAAACATAAGTAGGCCTTTATAATTAGTATATGTCTAGTAGAATGCAATTGCTGAGGCATTGAATATTTTATATATTTAGCTTTAAGAGGTGTTAAAGAAAAACATTCTTGACATTTGTTAAAATAGTATGGCATGCTTTATTTAGGATTGCGGTGATAGATATAGGGAGTGGGTTTTGTAGCAGAGGAAAGAAAGTGAGCTCAACTCTGAATACAACAAGGAAAAGTGGGATCTGACAACCCAAATGCAGGACAGGGGAACTGGCAGTTGAAAAGTTACTAAGAAACTTTAGGGACACTGGGGATTCTAACTAAACCCACTTAACAGGATTCTTGCTGAAGTAGGTCAGGGTGATCAGTTACTTCCAGCAGGGTGGTAAGGAATAGAGAATTTGTTCATATACAAGGGTAAAGCGATATCCAGGATGGGAGATTCTGACTTGGCAGAGTTCTTGCTGAAACTGGTCTCTATCAGCATGGAGATGGAAGCCCAGTGGAGCTGAGGACTCAAAAGATCCTGACTGAAATTTGGTTAAGGGGAGAATCTTTTTCAGAGATGATTCCTGACTGTTTTCCAAAGTCCTTCTATGAACTTATTGATATCAACTTATTGATAGAAGGACTTTGAGCATTTCACTTGATCTATGTCTCATCAAAACTTGACATTACCAATTTTTTTAAATTTTGAATATTTCTATAGGTATACTGGTATCTCTTGGTGACTTTAACTTGTATTTTTTCAGTAACTAATGATGTTGAGTGTTTTTTTTTTCTTCTTGAATATTAAACAGTCATTTGAATATCCTCTTCTTTTAAAGTCCCTTTTCAACTCTTTGTCCCATTTTCTGAACTTGACTATCTCTCACATTGATTTACAGGACTTCTTTGTATAATGTGAATGAGTTTTTGTATTACAAGTATCTTCTCTCACTCTGTTTGTATTTTCATTTTGTTATTAGTATCTTTTGATGAACAGAAGTTTTTAATTTCAGCAAAGTCCATTTTGCAAATAATTTTTACTAGAACATTTGATTCCCCTTTTAGGACATCTTCTATGTCACTTTTTTGAAGTTTTCTTGTTCTACCATTTATATTTAGTTCCAAATTAGATATGTAAGGTAAGAATCAAGATTCATTTTATTTCCATATGGATATATCTAACTGAGCACATTTTTGAAAATAGCACCCCCCCCTGCATTATAGGGGTGTCTTTGTCTCTGTGGGTCTTTCTAGGCTGATTAATTCTATGGGTTTTTTTGTTTGTTTGTTGGTTTTTCTTTTCTTTCTATCCTTGTGCCAATAGCACACTGTCTTAATTTCTTTAGCTTTATATTCGTTGTATCCTGTAGTCTTAAGTTTTTTAACTTTTTTCCTTGTCAGTATTATCTTGGCTATTGGCCCTTTGCATTCCCTTATACATTTTAGAATCTGCTTGTAAATTTCCACAAATATCTGCTGAATTTTGGCTGGAGTGACATTGAATTTATAGGTTAATTTTAGAAGAATTATATTCTTAACAATATTGATTTAGCATGATGTGGCCTTGTATTTAATTAGGTATTTAATTTTCCTCAGTAATGCTTTGTAGTTCTGTCTACAGAGGTCTGATCCATCATTTGTTTTCTTAGGGACATGATGTATTAGAAGTTTTGTTCTCAGGTTTGTTAACTTCTCAGGTGACAGCTTTGGAGAGGACCATCCTTGATTGGATGCGTAGGTTCTGGCATAATTAAAAGTGAGTCATCTTGTAGCAACATCATTAGGAATTAGACCATTGAGCTAGGCACATTGATGCACCATTGTAATCTCACTGACTGGGGAGGCTGAGGCAGGAGGATCACAAGTTTGAGACTACCCTGGGGAACTTAACAAGATTCTATCTCAAAATAAAAATTAAAAGGGGTTGGGGGCATGTAGCTTAGTGGTAGAGCATCCCTCAGTTCAGTCCCTGGTAACACACACATACACACACACAAAAAAAAAAAAAAAAGAAGAAGAAGAAGAAGAAAGAAATCAGAGAATTGTTTTAAGGTAGGCATTGGTGCTTTCACCAGCACTAGTGATTAGCAAAAAAGAGTTAATTTTAGAGTTTTGGGTTTTTTGTAGTTTTATCCTGATATAAAAATCTTTCCCACTTGTCACTGATTGTTACACGGTTGTAACTTTCAGTATCTACACCTAATTTTGGCCATATAAGTGCCTTTATGGCACTTATTTGCCATAATGCACTGAGCATCCAGTCAGTTTTTAGTAATTACTTCTCTAAGTTAGGGCTTCTGCCAGACTTTCTGGGCCCCTCATAATATAGCTCCATCAGATTGTCTATTCGTGAATATGAATATTGCATTGCAACACAATACACGGCTCTCTTGAAAGGCTTGCTTTCTCATATCCTTAGTACATTCTGTGTTTATTTTTTCATTTAGGCCTTTTCTCATGTTGTTTTTCTCCTCAGTAAATCCTGCTGGCATTAGATCTTGATATGGAAGCCTTTTCTTTTTGATGTCTCTTATAACGTTTCTCATAATTACATGTGAAATCTTGCACCACAGAATTCAACATGTAAGTGTTCTGATGGTTTTTGGTGTGTTAGTTTGTTTCCTTGGTTAAACTGTCATTCCATATGAGCAATGACTCCATTTTTCTTCCTATCTTCCCCTCGACCAGCACTGTCCAGAGCTGAGTAAGTACTCGTCATTTAATGACAGTAAAGCACAGATTTCATTTTACAACAAAGACTTGGGATGGGCTCAGATTTGTTCTTGATTAGCTCTCTTCTGTCAGAATATCAGAAGGGGTGTGTACATAGGAGGGGAAGTGGAGGGAGTAGAAGATGTGAAAGTCTTCAAAATTCATGTGTTTTCTAGATGACTGTCATGGGCCTATCACAGAACTTCTGTTCTAATGGAAGGAGTGCTAGTCAGCTTTTTGTTGCTTTGACAAAAGGAAGAAGGATTTATTTTGGCTCACTGTTTCATGGGTTTTAGTCCATAATCAGCTGACTCCTATGGTGAGACAGAGTATCATGGTAGAGACACTGTGATCATGCAGAGCTGCTTACCTCATGGTGGCCAGAAAGGAGAGAGAGAGAGAGAGAGAAAGGAAGGATCTGGGGACAAAATATAGGCCCCAGTGGCACACCCCCAAGGACTTAATCCCTTCAACTAATCTCACCTCCTGTAGTTCCCACTACATTTTAGCAGTCCATTTGGATTATGAATCTATCAATGGATTAATCCACTGATGAGGTTAGAGTCCTCATGATCTAATCTTTTCTTAAAGCCCCACCTCTGAACATTGCTGCTTTGGGGGTTTTCTAACATCCTTTGAGGGGTGTTCCAGATTCCAACTCTAATAGAAGTTGGCCATAATTATTATTTGTTGCATTCCTTCTATATGTTAGACACTATCCTAGGCTTGGGGGATACCAAACATACATTCTGCTTTCAAGGAAGTTAGTTAACATGTATTTAAGGTGGTATAGGTGGTATCAAGGGAGTGCCTCAATTCTCAGTAGTTAATCTGTCCATTTTCTCTATTATATACTGCCATCGCTTTGGCAGATTGCTCTTGGGTCCATGCAAGAAGGGTGGTTTGGAAGGTGCCCCTGGGAAGCCCCTGAGACAGTGGTTCTGTCTTCACGGTGAGTCATGGTTTGTTGGTTTAGGTGTGTGAAGCATCTAATATTATGCAAGAGTGGTGATTTGATTCTCCCCAAATTACTGACATTCTTAACTGTACTCTCCTTTGTTTATCATCATAGTTCATTCAGCAGACAACACAAGAATGGAATTAATTATTCCAGGAGAGCAGCATTTCTACATGAAGGCGGTAAATGCAGCTGAAAGACAGAGGTGGCTGGTTGCTCTGGGGAGCTCCAAAGCATGTTTGACTGATACTAGGACTAAAAAGGAAAAAGGTAACTATAGTTTTTCCCCTGTGGCAAGAGCATTTTTAAAGACATAAAATAAGTTGCCCTGTCTACTTATTAGTAATCTGCTGCAAAGAAATAACCAGTAATGTAGAAGACTTACATATATATTTAGGTGATCATAGTTAAAAATTTGTAAGCAGTGTAAAGGTATAAATTGAGGGGAATGGTTCAGTAAGTAAACTGGTGCTTCCATTAGTTGATATTTTATGTGGCCAGTAAAATGTTTACAAGAAGTTTTAATGATGTGAGAAAATGCCCAGGGTTAAACAATCATTAATGAAGGGAGGGGCTGGGCTGTAGCTCAGAGGCAGAGTGCTTGCCTAGCATGCGTAAAGCACTGAGTTCGATCCTTAGCACCACATAAAAATAAACAAATAAAATAAAGACATTCTGTGCCTCTATGACTATAGAAAATTAAAAAATAAATAAATAAAAGCAGGACTCAAAATTTAACATAGTGTCAGTATTCATTGGCTGGTTTAAGAAAGATATATAAGAGTTGGTTGTTACAAAGTTGTTACTTTGAAAAAAGGAATTTCTGGGGAGACTTACTTTTCACTGTATACCATTTAGTACCTTTTGACTTACTCATGAAGGTGGGTTGTTAATTCAAAAAGATTAAATAAATGTCAAAAGCAAAGGAAATGGTATATGGTATTAATTGAACCATATGTGGATATAATTTGAAAATAATGACAGTATTTGTGTTTTCATAGATTGATTTTTCTGTGTTTTCTAAAATTTTTCACTGAAAATATATAATTTTTATATTTAAAAAACAATATTAAATTAATAAAGACAACTAAATTATGGATATTGAAAATTGGAGGCTTAGGATGAAATTTACATTACTACTCAAATATAGGAAGGAACATGACGGATAAAGTACATCTAAGGAGCTGATAAGAAGGAATGGAGGGGCTGGGGATGTGGCTCAAGCGGTAGCGCGCTCGCCTGGCATGCGTGCGGCCCGGGTTCGATCCTCAGCACCACATACAAAACAAAGATGTTGTGTCCGCCGATAACTAAAAAATAAATATTAAAAAATTCTCTCCCTCTCTCTCCCTCTCTCACTTTCTCTTTAAAAAAAAAAAAAAGAAGCAATGGATATTTACAATAGCTAACAGATAGAAACAACACAAATGTTGATAGTTGAATGGATAAACAAAATGTGTGATACATATACAAGGGAATATTATTTGACCTTAGAAGATTCTGACATTTGCTACAATGTGGGTGAACCTTAAAGACATTATGCAAAGTGAAATAAATTCATCACAAAATATAAATATTGGATGATTCCACATATGAGATACCAAGGATAGTCAGTCTGATTTATGCAGACAGAAAGTAGAATGATAGTTCCCAGGCCTACAGGAAAGAGGGAACAGGGTTAGTGTTTAATGAGTATAAAGTTCTCATTGAGAAAAATGAAAAAACTTCTGGAGACAGATAATGATAGTGTTTGTATGACATCTGAATGTACGTAATACAAGTGAATTGTACATTTAAAAATGGCTATAGTGGCAAATTTTATGTTATGTATATTTTACCATAATTAAAAAGAAACAAAGGAATGGACTATAATTTTGGGAAAAATTGATTTAGGTTAGATCAAATGTGCAGATAGATCTGCTTTGGTACATTCTGCAGAAGTAGCTTTGTGGCTAGTACCAGAAAGCAATGGCATTGGCTTGGCTCAGAGAGTGTGGAGAAGCCCCAGAATGTTTATATATTTTTCTTCCTTTGCAACTTCTGATTTAAAATGTATTGGCCTGCCAGGTGTGGTGACGCATACCTGTAATCCCAGTGACTTGGGAGGCTGAGGCAGGAGGATTGCAAGTTGGAGATCAGCCTCAACAATTTAGTGAGGCTCTAAGTGACTTAGCAATGCCATGTCTCAAAATAAAAAAGGAGTGGGGATGTGGCTCAGTGCTTAAGCACCCCTTGAACCAGGTTTCAATCCCTGATACCAAAATTAAAAAAAGGAATGAGCCTATGAGTGGCTGAGATGGTGGCTGAATAGTTAAGTTTGTCTGGAGTTAAGGAGAAGTAAGTAAGCTGTTACTGAAAATTCTGAAAACTGTATAATGTGAAATAAAGTCAAAGAAACAGAAAAAAATAAATATATACAGTATTCTTAATTATAGGAAGGTTAAAAACTCCTGTATGCCACACTATATTACAACAAAGAACACGAAAAGAAAGCTAACATCTATAAAAGTATTTGGTCTATGGGATAATAAAAGATTATTATCTTTAATGTGTAAGAATTTTTAAAAAATTATCAATGTATATATTTTTAAGAGAAAAACATCAGAGCTGAAAAAAATGTGCCAAGGACCCCAAAAGCCAATTTACAAAAGGAGACATACAGGCATTTTTCAATTGGCAGGGGACAAGTAATGGAGTAGAAGTATCCTGTGTGAAACATCCAGGATCCTCACTTTATATCTATAATTAATCTATGTGACTTTTACAGCAGACATATGACCTTTATTTTTTTTTCCCCCTAGTTATCTAAAGAAGTATTTTTTCAGGGTTCTGTTATCCTACTTCCAAGGTCTTACATCTCTTAAACTATAGGTCAAAAAGGTATTTTTGGCCTTCCATTCAAATTGATTAAATTTTGTTGGATTGCCCAAGGAATATGAAAATGATCTAATTGATGTTTATGTATGTTTCTTTCAGAAATAAGTGAAACCAGTGAATCTCTGAAAACCAAAATGTCTGAACTTCGCCTCTACTGTGACCTCCTAATGCAGCAGGTTCATACAATCCAGGAATTTGTTCATCATGATGAGAATCATTCATCTCCCAGCATAGAGGTATAAGAGAAAGGATCCTCTCATGTCCACTTTGAACTATGCCTGGGTGTCCTCATCATCCTATAGGATGATAGGGGAGTATTTTCACAGTGAGTTAGTTCCATCTATTTTGGGATCTCTCTGCTATAGACTCTTTGGAAATATATAGTACCTTCTAGGTTATGTGTCTAGCCAGAGTCAAGCTTGACTCCTTTTCTCTGGGGAATCTGTCTTTGCAACCATTTTGATGATTGGAGGTTGGGACGAGAAGCATTCCGGACAGTGATCTCTTGGCCAAGTGCATGAATTCACTGGACAGCTGTTATTCAATCTTTCTTTTGTTAGTAAGGTCTCAGCTTCAACTACTGAGAGTTAATATCTTTATGAAATAACTTAAAAAATTCTTTTCTGAACAGTGATGAAGGACTCAAAATCCCGATTAGTAGTAGGGTTTGGCTATGAAATAGGGTCATCCATTCTGGTGAAGGGAGCTGGTAAGCCCTCTAGTCTCTGGGTGAAGGTCAACATGCCCCAGTCCCCTTTGCCTAATGTGGTAGAAGTAGAACTAGAAATCTTCCTCCTTCCTGCGGGGGAAGGGGTCTTAGTGAGGAAGGTGAGAGTGGTTTCGCGCTGGCGAATGCTGTGGTCACTGAGCTGTTTACCACAAGCTC
The DNA here is from genome assembly GCF_048772815.1 of Callospermophilus lateralis. Taxonomy (NCBI): domain Eukaryota; kingdom Metazoa; phylum Chordata; class Mammalia; order Rodentia; family Sciuridae; genus Callospermophilus; species Callospermophilus lateralis. The sequence goes on along the minus strand of NC_135313.1, from coordinate 53,234,220 downwards.
CCTGAGGCAGGTGTTCTAACACTGCTCCAAAGCTCATTGTCCACGTCAGGGGCCTGGGCTTGTTCTGCCATTCTTGTATTGAATTTTCTCCTCATGCCTTAGGTTTCAGGTGACTACTAGGGTCACAGAGAGGCCAGGAGTAGAGAGACCTTCTCAACTTACTGTTCTTGTTTTTGATCATGGAGCAAAAATCCTAGAAATCCCCTAGCTGACTTCTCATCTTTTTTGTCTGGCTCGAAAGAAACTTGGGGGGAGTTTGAGGAATGAATATTTGGCAAAGAATAGCCAAGACGGGCTTAAATGAGTGTGCAGTCATCCCCCAAGGCTAGGCCCCCTTATCGCCCTGAACAAAATTAGGATTTTTATTCTACCAAGGAAGAAGTAGACTGGGTGAAGGAAGGATAGACTAGAATTGTGCTGCTCTAAGTAACTCCCAAGAATGTTCCACTGCTGTGACACCTTCAAAGTTCTAATAGAGAACTGAGAAATCACATTTCAGTTAAGGTTTCTCCAAGATAAATTTTTTATACACAGGTTTTCAGGATGCTATTTGGTTTAAATGCAAAATTTATTTTCTTGGAATCTGATTTCATACATTGTTTACCTAAGAAGCAGAAATTTCATATTTATGCATTGCTTTAATGTTATCAGGTAGTGTATTTTAAGTAATTCCTAAGTTATTAAGTCATACCCTAATCATGGGTCCACTGGAATGATGTTTCATCACTTGATTATAAGGATGTGTATGATCCCATGTAGCTGTGTGTGAGTCTGCTCAAGTTCTTACATGTAATCTTTCAGAACATGAACGAAGCCTCTTCTCTGCTTAGTGCCACGTGTAATACATTCATCACAACTCTTGAGGAGTGTGTGAAGATAGCGAATGCCAAGTTTAAACCCGAGATGTTTCAACTGCCCCATCCGGATCCCTTGGTTTCTCCTGTGTCGCCTTCTCCTGTTCAAATGGTTTGAATTTCTTGCTTTTCTTCTAGTGATATTGATTCTGGGTTTTCTTTTGTTTTTAATTTTAAGGGTGGGGTGCAACAGGCAATGGAGAAGAAACAGTTGAAAGACTGAATTTTTTTGTTTATCCTGTATTTTGCATTGGACCTCTCTGCTAATGAGCTAAGCATGAGTATAGATCTACTCTCTCCCTGGAAGGGGCTGCACAGGCCTGCCCCTGAGCTGCTGCCCCCAGGAAAACATTGTAATGCACTGTATGTGCTGGGACTCAGAAAGAGTTGTGAGCACACTTGCTTTATAGTGGGGCAATGTTTTCCTCCTAATGAGATGCAGTGAAGCATGTCTTTAGAAGATTGGAAGGGACTTGAAACATGTTCCAGTGGGAACAGCATTCTGTAATCAGCATTTGTTTTGACCCCCCAAGTAGGCAAGTCACTTAATCTCTCTGGTCCTCAGTTTCTTCATTTGTGCAGTAGAGTGTCTTCTCTATCAGAGGGTTGTTGTGAAGGATCTGACCTGTTAATGCTGCCTGTCCAAAGTTGGTTTCTTTCCTCTTGATTACTTGAACAACCAGAGCTCTTTTCTCTGGGGGCGGAGGATTCCTTGTCCTTTTCAGGCTATTGAACTTGCTCTGGCATGCTGTGGGGAACTTGTAGGTGAGATAAGGTTTGATAAGACTAAATTTTTTCATTAAAGTGTTTTTAGGAGGAAGAATGCTACATGGTTATTGTTTTAGCAATTACCTGAAGAGTTATTGGTTAGAAGAATAGGATCCAATTTATTCCTAGGTTCTCTTACCCACCCCAGCAAATTGAATTACATGAGATTTAGTAAAGATTATTCCTAAATTTATTTAGAGCTTTGTTTTCTAATGTCCTCTGAGATAGGTGTACCATGAAGATAAATTTTATGGTCAGTTTATTTGGGAAGTTTTGGTTGACTTAGTGAATTAGGTTTTTTTGGTCCCAATCTGATAGGGATAGTCTAGCCAGGACTTCTCAGAGCCTCTTTTTATGATGAAATTTAGTGTGAATTGTTGAGAAGAGGTAGTGTGCAGTATTTCTGAAATTTGTCAGCTAATATCCTTTTTGCTTATTTTTAGTACTCTCATAGTAAACCCTTTTAGAACAATTATAAATGAGCTTTTTAGAACAATTGTAAATATGCTATAAATTGTTAAATAACATGTATTTAGAACAGGTAAAAGAAACCAATCTTTTGAGTTGGATGTACAGTGCTCTCTCTGTTCCTGAGGTTGATGCATGAGGGGTACTTGGGTTATTATGTTTTTAAAGGTATACTACATAGAATCAAATGCAATAAAAATACTTCATTGCTACAATTTTTGCATTGAACTCTTTAGGAATTGTCTTTGGAGAAGTCAAATATGTATTTTCTGTATAATAACTGACTCTTTTAAATCAAAATCTTTAATCAGCAGAAAAGTTACAAAAAATCCAATGAGTTAGGGGCTGGGCATTTAGCTCAACTGGTAGAGTGCTTGCCTAACATTCACAAGGCTCTAGGTTCAATCTCTAGCACCAGCACCACAAAAAATAAATAGATAGATAGATAGATAGATAGATAAGATAGATGATTAGATAGATAGATAGATATAGATAGAAAGAAATCCAGTGAGTTAATCTAAGAAATATTAGTTTAGAGGCCACTTAGTTTTCCTGATTATGCCCTTTTGTTTGACACAAAAAAAGCAAGAATTGTGGGTTATGGCAGTTTTTCCAGAGACACAGCATGGAAATTAAGCTCAGATAGTCTTCATAGGCAAAAAACCAATTTTTTAATGAGTTATTTATTTATATGAAAAACTTTTGTTATTTGTTGTTGTTGTTGTACTGGGGATGATCCCTGGGACATTTTATCACTAAGCTATATCCTCAGCCTTTTTTATTTTTAATTTTGAGACACAGTCTTGCCAGGTTGGCCTCCAACTTGCACTCCTCCTGCCTCAGCCTCCTGAATATCTGGGATTATAGGTGTGCACTACTGTACTTGGTGAATAAACAATTTATTTTTTATATGAAATTTTGCTTATATTAAAAATGAAGCTGAAATTTTTGAGAGCTCCTAAACTATTTAATCTGATCTTTAAAACTGGTTCATCAAGTTTATTGAACCCATCTTAGAATAAACTTGCATTTAACTTTATTGCAAATCATCATGTTAGGTGCAGACAGTTGTCATTTTGGCAACTGATTGAGTTCTTCTTGTGGTGAGGATATCACCGGATGAAGTAATTCTTAAGGAAGTAATTTCTGTTAAAAGACATGTTAGTATCTATCTGCGTCTTAATGACTGTCATATTAGATGTATCTGGACTACAAATTGGGTTGGTCATATCTGATATTTCTACTGGTATTTCTCATCAACTAATGGCTTTGTTTCAAGTATAGAAGGCATTTGCATAACATAAATTCTAGATCTGTACTTGTGAGATTCTTAACTCCATGTATATAAAGGCAACCACCTTAAACCTTTAGTATAAACTTTGCCTTTCTGCTACCTTGTTAAATGTTGAAATCATCTGTTTTATTTGATTGCCGACCTTTATTTTTTGATGGGAATTTAAGCTTCTAAATTACGTTTAGTATTTGTTACATTAAATGCTCAGCTTAATCAGATAATTATGTTTAAAATATGTGGTAGAAACCTTTTTGAGACTTAGGGTTCATCTGAGTTCTCTAAAGACTTGAATTATTCATGCTATTCTCTATGAAAGCCACACTTTGGAACATCTGTGTGTTAGCTACCTGAATGGTAAAGAGAAGCTTTGTTACTATCTATGCCTGCCCTTTAGAGAAAAAGAAAGTGATGTTTATTAGAATACTTTTCTGGCTTGCTGCTTAGTCCTTATTACAAAAAGTGTGACTTTTGGATTAGTTTTATATACTGTTTTTTTAATATTTTTATGCATGTATACCTATCATATTCATATATGTATATATACATATTCAAACATATAGTAGTTTTTAGTATTGAGAAAAGAATACAGCATGTTTTTGGTATGTGTTGAGAAATTTTCCAATCAATGATTATTATTAAGGAGAAAGGTTGACATTGAGCTAATCATGTTTCTTGAGTCTTAAGATGGCCAATCTTTTTCTTAAATTTATGATAATTGTCATAACAATAGTAAATCAGAGCTGCATTATTCTAATTCACATGTGGATCTTGCTAACTTTTTTTTTCTTTAATTTCCAGATGAAGCGTTCTGTCAGCCACCCTGGTTCTTGCAGTTCTGAGAGGTAAAATAACCTTTTCTTTTGGCCACATTCTTTCAAACTTATGCCTAGTTAGGAAATTCTTTGGGCCTCTAACAGTGGCGTGGAATGAAAACTCTGCATGGGTAAAGTGTGGTTCTGGTTCACTCCTCACAGTATCAGTGTATATACATCTCTTAGAACTTGATGTCAGGTCCTGGTCCCAGTGGAGAATCAGGAAAGAAAAATGGAGTGAATAAGTTTATCCAAGGTAAGCACCTTGCCAGCCATTGGAGCTTTTTTAGGTATTGTAAATGTATCAAATGATTGTTAAGCATACTTGATGTAGTGAGGCTGCACAACTGAGGCTCATTTTATTTTACATCAGCTTTTTGTAGCATCCTATATACATGCTAAGGTATAGTTTTATTAAATGAGAAAGATCTTTCTGAAAAGAGAAATCCACGTGATCTTTTAGTATATATTCCTTTTAACACACTTAAAAATTATACCTTCTAGTTAGATCTTGCCAGTATACCAGGTTATTAAAGTTTTCTTTCCTTTTTTTTTTTTTGTTTTGCTTAGGTAATAGTCTTAGATTATAGCGGTTGTCGTATTTGATTCTTTTGGAAGGGGTGAAGTTATAGTTTCATTAGCATCTCTTTCTCTATGCTAAATGTTAAGTGCTGAGCACTTACTGTTTTGTCATTTTTTTTTTTCTCTTGACACTTATATTATCGTTGATTGAACCATCATATGCTCAGAGGAAGCCAGAAATGATGTGTATATCCAACCATGTCAGGGAATGAAGAGTTTTACCAACTGAATTTTCTAGAAATATGGAAGCTTAAACAATCATTAACAATTTTTTTTAAGTTTATGAAAGAAATGTTTCTAAACTGTACTTTTCCCTTTCTGCCTTATGAAGATATGAATTATATATGATATCTCTGATGCATTAAGGTTGTCAATAATTACAGTAATATTTGGCTCACATAAAATATCCTCTGAGGTACTGTTGGTGGTGGTGATTGGCTTCCATGTTTAATTTTTTTAGACTAAATATTAAAAACTTTTTTTGGCCCTCTTCATCTTCTCTTGCTGCTGTCAGTGAGTTTGCCACCAGCATTTTCCGTATACTTCTTTGTCATGTCCTTTATGATCAGATTTGTGCACTTGTAAAACCCATAATTATTTTCCAAATATTAGTGAACCATCTGATACGGGTACTGCCTTGGTGGACCTTCTTCTCTAGAAGCCATTTCTTCATTGTACTCCTTTTCTGTTTAATTCAACCCGAGGCCATTTCTCCAGGTTACCTGAGGCTGGTTTTAAGTAGGTTGACTGCTTGCAGTTTGACCCTTGAATGAGTAGAATGTTGCTGACTTTGTTAGGCATAAAAATAGTCCTCGTTCGATTTAAGAGAATTAATTTAAAATTCCAATTAAGTTATAGTGGTTTCCTTTGTCTGAGGTCTTATAATTCAATTTTTTTAATTTAATTTATAGGAGTAGCTACTCTATAAAAGAACCAGTATCTACACTTCACCGACTCTCCCAGCGACGCAGGAGAACTTACTCAGATACAGACTCTTGTAATGATATTCCCCTTGAAGACCCAGATAGTAAGTTAGATGGAGTTTGTCTCTTTCTTTGGCCTTTTTAGCATACTTGTTGTGGACTCTGTAATTTCTGGAAATAAGAATACTGACATTGGAGCATACAGTAACAGCTGCTCATATATCTAGTTACTAACAGCTTTGTTATCAACTAAGAAGTGCTGAGGGTTGCTTTTTAAATATCTATATTCATATATATGTATATGTATATATAAAATATAATCTTTTTATTCCTGCTACATTTGCATTGAAAAAAAACATTTTAGAAGAAAGCATGAATTATAGGTAGGATTTTTTTTTTTTTTTGAAAATAAAGGCAAGTTCTAAATCCAAGGAAAACAAATCAGTTGTTTTTACTTATGTGCCTTGATATGGTTAAGGACAATAATTCTGTCTGGTAGTAGTGGTGAATGATAGTAGCATTTATTCGTTGTTTTTCTCTTGTATTAAAGAAGGGTTATATTGTGATTTTTAGGAAAATTTTTGTGATTTGTATGAGAACTTTTATTTTTTGTTTCTGAAGAGAAAAAAGCTTTGAAAGTGTATTAGGTTACCTAGTTCGACAGTGGTGACCATGATTTCTAGTGAACACGAATACGTCTTCTTATTATATTGCCACCAATAGACTATTACTGTTTAGTCTTTACTATCTCCCAGGAAGCATGGGGTTTAGAAATTACATATAGTTCCCAATTAAGGAGCAGATTGTGCTCCAAAAGTTCATTTGTAAGTCATTTGTTTGGAACACCGATTTTATTTCTCTTAGGAAGTGACACAGTAAATGGTGGTCAGATTTTTTAGATAACCTAGGACAACCCAGCTAAATCATAGCAAGGCTAGGTAGGACAAAAAACATGTCATTGCATTTCTAGTCTTTGATTATGTAGGACACACTGATTAAGATAGAGCTGTTTTACTTAAAAGGAAGTCAAACAGGTTTTGTTGGAGGAGGAGGTAAAGTTCATGCAGATAATGGGATTCTGAATGGGACTGGTGGCATTTTCAGATATTTAGAAGGTAGTGGCATCTTTCTTTAAAATAGAACTAATAACCTGTTTATTGACATAGAACATATACTTACCATCGTTTTGAATTTAAGTTGGAACATTGGAGATGTGAAAAAAGAATATTCCTGAGAATATTCAGTGTGCTGCCTTCTGCTTTTTTTTCCCTAAATGATACTTCTTTTTTCTTTTTAAGGAGAATCTTTTGTGATAAGTTTTTATAAAACTAGCCATTTTTCCTTAGTTCCTTTCTCTCTTAAGACTCTGGGTCCTGATTTTTTAAAAAGATTTAGGTTTATATGCCTTAGTACATTTAGCATTCCATAATTCAGCTGTTAGGACTATAACAAAACTAATCTCTCACACATAAACACACAAATATGTATGATTATCTCATTTTTTCAGAACTTCTCTAAATAGACAAAGTCAAAAGTTTCATCTTTAGATTTTTCTGTTTATGCTAAAGCTAGTGTTTCAGTTAGTTGACAAAGCAGAGAATTACCACTCTTTCTTTTAAAGCATATACATTGCATTTGGCAGTCTTCATTGAAAGTCTTTATTCACAAATGTTCTTCTTGTGAGGTACAACTCCTTCTGTTTTTAAATATTTTTTTAAATTAGAAAAGTAATAAATGGTCTTGTACATTCAAACAATATGTATAAAATAATCCACTCTGGAGCAGGACTGTGCTAGTGTATTCAGTTGTGTCCTTTTGGAGTTTCAGTGGTATTTCTTTGAGGTTCATTCCATGTGGAAAGATGGGGACTTTGCCTAGAAAGTCTCATGAAGAGGAAGACTTTAATTTATCTTAGTTCTCTTACCAGTTGTAGATCTTAGGTAAGACATATAATCTGCTTTGGATCTTTGATTCTTTGCATAGAAGCAAGGAGGACATAACAGCATTAAAATAGACTGAAAGAGCAATAATTAATTAAGGAAGGTTAAATTCAATTCAGCAAGTATTTATTGACTGCCCATTATGTGCCAACCACAATTTTAGCAATGAACAAATCAAAAATCTCTACTTCAGATAGTTTCATAATTATCTCATGAACTCTGAGGATTCTCCTTATAATTGTCAATAGTAGAAAAGTTAGATTTTTCTTTATTAAACAGACAAAATATTAATAGGAAGCTAAAGGAATTTCATGTCTCAGAACACGGAATTGAGAATGTTCTTTCATAGAGGTCTGGAGTTAATACTGATAAGAGTTTAACCTTTGAATCAATTTCTTACTAGGACCTGTTCACTGTTCAAGAAATACACTTAATGGAGATTTGGCATCAGCAACCATTCCTGAAGAAAGCAGACTTATGGCCAAAAAAAAATCTGAATTGGAAGATCCTCTTCCATCCTTCTCTTCCTGAGGAAACTGAAGTGTCCAACTTCCTCTAAGTATTGCTATGCAAAAGCTGCTGTTATCAACTTGTTATAGGGAGTAGTTTTTCCCTTTACTTAGTATTTCTCTGCACTTTATAGAATATTGTAAAACAAACAAACAAACAAAAAACAACCCACATACTTTTGAAGTGTATTTTATCTTTATATAGTTTATTTGCAAGAGTATTTTCCTAATAACTTCACAGTATGAATGTGCATCTTTCTTCTTTTTAAAAAAAAAAAAAATGATGCTGTAACATTTTGACATCCATAAGGACAAATGTAGATATTTTTCTAAAAAACTGTGAGGGACTGACATCTTGGTCAGTGTGTATTGTAGCTTATAAACACGAAATCTTGTAAGGTTTCAGTTTGACAGAAGTGTGATATATGTAAATTGTGCCATGGACCAAAAGGTCACTTTACCCCAGCTTAAAATGAGTTATGATAGCAGCTTGATGGTGATTGTATCAAATTCCTTTAAGAAAAAAGGAAACGCTTAATATTCTAAATATCTTTAGCCCAAATAACATGACATTTTGAATATTCTTTAAAAACCAGACTGTGCTGTCCTTCATATGTGAAGTTGACACTACTGATTTGTCAATACCAAATGTTGGGTTAAAGTATTTAATTTTATTTATTTATTTTCTTGTTTCCTCAAAGATGATTGTTTTCTAACTTTTGTGACCTACCAAATTTACATGTTGTCATTTACTTTGTTCTACAAAAGAGGATGATGTTGTAGTGACTTGGCTCACTTACACCAGAGAAATAAATGACTTTCAATGGAAGAGGATTTTAGTGCTTTTTTCCTGAAGTAGACATTAAGCTGCTGTTATAAGGTATTGTTTGCAGCTCTTTAGAATATCTAGAGACATTTTTAATTTATGACTATTTATACAAAAAAGGAATCCTGTCAAGATGACTGTTCTGTATCAGTTGAGAATGGCATTATTTAAAGAGCAGTTAGCATTTGTTTGATAGTGCCTGTCCATGTCTATTGTCAGTGTTTGCCTTGTAATCTCTCTCTTTTTTTTTTTTATTCACTTTGGGATGATAGTTCTGTCCAAGATTTTGGATGAGCAGCACTTTAAAAAACAAATTGGCTTGGTGTTTTTAAGTTAATCATGTGTTTAATAAATATGTGGTTTTTGCATTGAAACTCATCATATAATATATTGTATTTTTTACATTCACTGATATTCTGTGTAGTCTTTATTAAGTGTTAATAGTATTCTTTATTGATATGATTTCATTTGTATATTCAGGCCTGCTGGTAAATACACAATGAGGCATACTTTTAGCTTTTTGTTGCCTGTGAGCTTAGAATGGTGTAGCTTATTTTCCTTTAAATTTGTCTTATAAGTTTATGTGGCAGTTTTTTGGAATGAATTAATAGTTGATATTTACGCAGATAAGATATGTAATTATAGGTATTTTAAGTTTAAGATATGACATCATTGATCTCTATACATTAACATGTATATAGATAAAATGCTACTAAACATGTTTGTGATTTTAAATAGCACGGAGGTCACAGACTACTCTGTGTCAGTGGAATCTTCCTGCTCATAAGTTATATTCATGTCTAATTGAAAAAAAAATTGATAATGTGGTAAGTTTCCATGTTGAATGGACAGTCAGGTTTTGTTTTTGTTTGTTTTGTGGTAAGAACTTGCACAGTGATGAAACCTTGAAGGTCAAGGTGCTTCTGGTAAAGTTTTTCTGGTAGTTTTGTTTTTTTTTTTTTTAGGTATTACATTTATAATGAAAACATTAATAAGATTTTGAATTCATAGGAAATAGTCAAGCCCATTTTCTATTGCTTTACAGATGGATAAGTATGTGAAGTTTTCTGTAAATATTTTAAAAATAAAAAATAGTCATTTCTAATTTGTATTATTTTTCACCCTTGAAACAGGTGCTTGAATAGGTGTGCTTTAACCCTAAAAATGACTTTTATTATGACTTGGATCCACTTTTTTTCTTTAGGAACCAAATAAATTTGTGAAATCATCTTTTTTTTTTTTTGAGTGGGTATACATATATGTGTGTGTGTGTGTGTGTGTGTGTGTGTGTGTGTGTGTGTGTATCTTAATTTTTAAGTAGGTTTTGGATTTTTTTTTTTTTTTTTTGAGACAAGGTCCTGCTGTGCTGCCCATGTGGGTCTCAAACTTGTGGGCTCAAGCAGTTCTTCTGCTTCAATCTCCAGAGTACATGAGACTACAGGTGTGGTGACACCTTGTATATATCTAGGTTTTTTATTAGTGGATTAATAGCATGAAGCAACTTCTAAAGAGTAAGGGAATCTTGCATTTTGAGAAACCCCATGTATTTTCTTTTTTTTTTTTTAATTAATTTTTATTGTAGGTTGTTCAAAACATTACATAGTTCTTGATATATCATATTTCACACTTTGAACCCCATGTATTTTCAAGTGTGCCTGACTTCTGAGTTTTAAGGTAAAAGTGAACCAAATGAAAACAATTCTGTAAGAATTTTAGCTTTTCAGGTTTTTCTGTGATATATAGTTATTTATTGACTCTTTCTTGCTTTGTCTAAGGCATGGGGTTATTGAGAACTCTGGAGACTCTTTTGACATGTCAGTGGTCTTCTAAGAAAAACCAGTGTTTGCTTTTCATCTGAAGTGCCTGGTATACTCCTCCATGATTAGAGGGTTCTTGATAAGAATTATTTTGTAAATGAACTTAATTTGAATTTTGTTACATTATATTGAATAATTGTTTTATCTTCAATCAAGATAAGTACAGAAATGGATGCTATTGCTAAATTTAAATTCCAAGGCAGGAGATAAAATATCTTAATTTTCACAGATGCCTTGGAACCTATGACCCCGAATTAGTTTTTTACTATGCATTATCACATTTAGAAATTTAAAAATCATTATAAAAATCTCAGGAAGCTTGTATTTGAGGTATATTAATATTAGAGTGCTATTAACATTATTGCATCCTTAATTTAGACTCTGCTGGTTTTTCCTTTATTTAATGAGGTAACTCTGTGTCTGTCATTTGAGTTTTGCTGTTGCAGTTTTGTCATTTGTGGCCTGGAGGGAAGCCCTATTTGGTTATAGGAGTTCCTGTAGAGAGGTCTCTCTTTTAAGAGCTCTGCTGAGTAAGTAAATGGTAGGTAGCTGATAGATAGGGCTACTGTTTCATGTCTTTTTGGTTCCTCAGTCCTCTCTTTGAATATGCTGAATTTGTAAGTTTAAATTCTTTTCTTTCCTTTTTTTTTAAAGTTAGGTTTCTTATTGAAGTAATTCATGTACATAGTTGAAAGAAATAGAATACTTGAAATGAAAAGAGCAATTTAGCATCCCTAAGAGGTATTACTTTAATGGTTTATTTTAGTATTTACTTCCTATTTAAAAATGATATAGTACTTTTTTCTTGATTTAATCAGTTTCAAAAAGGAGTTATTGAATTCTTTTTATGGTAGGCAGGATTTGCTTTTTTATATCCATATGTCTCCTGATTTTCTTTCCCTATCCCTTCCCTTACCTAGATTTTGTTAAATGAGTAGTTACAAATATTGTTCACTGACAGTCTACACGACTATCATTATTTACTTTCTATTATTTTTCCTAGAGTTATGTTGCCCAATTGTAAAATTTGCTTAGTATTGTTTATATACCTATCATGGTGATAATCCAAAGCCACAATTCCTCAAAAACATCACATAATCTATAGATTTCTTTTTATGGTTGCCCTTTATGGGCAGAATTTCTTCCACAGTCTCTCTTTTGCCATTTGGACTGTGCACTCTCCAGGCATGTTTCTGTCTATGCATTGTGATGTAGTCTCACTTTGTATCTCCTGTTTATTTGATACGATGATTTCTTCTTTCTTGATTTACTGTCTCTTTTTAAAGAATTGTTTTTGCCAGAGCTTATGCACAATAGCTTCCTGAAAAGATGCATTGGAGGTATAGATTTTGAGGCTTTCCAGGTTTGAAAATGTCTCTACTCTGGATTGATTGTGGTTAGGAGTCTGTCAAAAAGAATTTCCTCTCAGAATTTTAAAGGCACTGTCTTTCGTCACTTGATATTACTGTGAGAATTCTGACATCCTTCTTACTTTTACTCTCTGGAGGCATTTAGGAGCATCTCTTTACAAAAACCCTAATGTTTCAAAATGTCTGTCTTTATTCATTTATTTTAATGAGTACTTGACTTGATGGAGTCTCCCAGTAGATTTGCCTGCTTTGATTCTAGGAATTTTTTGTGTGTTGTTTCTTTGATTATTCTTTCTGCCCCATTTTGAGTGTTGAACTTCCCAGATTCCAGGTGATACTCTAATTTTAAAAGTATTTTCTCCAGTTGCTGCTTCAATTGTATTATTTTTTGTTGTTTTTGTTCCCTTTAGCTCTTCAGTTGAATTTTCTACATTTAAATTGCCAAGAGATCTTTTTACTTTGTTACTTTTCATAAAACCCTATTTTTATTTTATAGATTCAGTGCCTCTTTATCTCCCTGAGTACAAAATAATGGGCTTTTCCTTATATCTTTCCTCTTTCTTTCATCATTTCTATTCCCCATATTCCTGCTTTTTATTTGTGTTGTACTCTTTCTTTCTGAAGGCTTTCTTAGGAATTTGGAGAGATCATCCATTCAGGTTAGTCATGTACCACAAAGCTAATTTCATAGGCCTTTATGTTTGGGCTGTTTTATCAGTTGTCTTAAGGGCCATGGGGCAGAGGGCTAGCCTTTTCGGTTAGGATCTATTGAATTTCAGTGGAGATTTTTTCTCTGGTGTCATTCAATTTCTCTAGAAAGTTGCGTTCTGAAAATAGCTTAGGAGAAGATGGCTGAAAACCCTACAGTTTGTATGATGGCCTTTACTTAATCTCTGTATTTTCAGCTTTCTTCATATCCCGTCCCATCCCACCTAAGTCTTCTATGATTTGTAGCCCGCTGTTGCAGTTTTCCTGTGGATAGCAGAAGAAGGTGATTGGCGGCTGTGGAGAGTAGGGGAGAGAACCAGGGATCCAATTGCTTTTGTATAGAGTTCTAATCCTCATTTCAGCCCTGTGCCTCCCTCCTTTTTTCTACAATAACAATATTTCCAAATCTTGCACTTAACAGAGGTTTGGTGTATTTTTGCTTCTCCCTCTTAGGCTTCTGCTTAGGCTTTAACCTCCTCCATACTCCTTCTGGCTTCTATTCTTTGAAACTTTTGAGATTTGTTGACTTTGTATTCTGTTCTCTTTGTCTTTGTGAATTAATTCCTTTTATATTCCTTAAGCGTCTTTTTGGTGGGTTTTGGAAGTTGAGAAAATAAATTCATGTGGCCAGTCCACCATGTTTAACTGAAAGTCTATATTTAAATTCTAATAGTGTGTAAGAAAATAAAAATTCTTTAATATTTTGCAACTCATCCTTTCCACTTAGTAATTTTTAATTCCCATGCTTTTACTGTACTACCTACCTCATACAGCTGGCAGTACATAAAACACCTAGAATAGTGCCTGGTACACAGTATGTGTTAAAATAAGGATTCTTTATTATGAATATTGTTATTATCATTATTAATTTCACTACTATCATTCTGAATTCAGTAGCTCCTTTAGACTTGAATGAAGATGTTTTGCCATAGGAATAATTATTAATATCTGGGAAAATATAATGTTGATAATATTGACATTACATTACTTCACATGAGGTGTTCAGTGTTATTTTTTTTTTTTTGAGAAATGTTAAAGCCTTAAGAAATCCAATTAGTAGTCATTACTTTAAATGTTTTAAGAAGAGGTATAATAATTTTGAAGTGCTTTTAACTTTATTGGAACTGTTTAGGTCTTATCATCTAAATATGAGGTATGGAGAATAAAGTTATGAAGATGGTATTTGTTATACCTTACTTGTAGCTAGTAGATATAATAACTTTTTGACCACATAGATTACAGGAATAGAGAAATAGTAGATTGCAATCATTGCATCTGTAACCTTCTTGTGAAGGGTTGTACACCTTTCAGAAAATGTTGTGAATGTATACAAAGAAAATGCATGCATTTATTCAGTAGGTAAAAGTTTAATTTATTGTATAATTAGAATGTTTTGGAGAATGTTTAAATACTTAATATTTAAAAATATTTTACTTTAGATTGGTTTTTTATGTTAATATCTAAAAGTAAAATAATTTGTTTTAGGTACAAGGTACTCTGAGCCTATTTCAAAATTCCTTTTTTAAAGATATTTAAAGTATCCTTTTATGTTTGGATTAAGGGAGTTGCATAATAAGATTCAGTTCTTAGAAATGAAATGGAAGTAGGTGATGCATTACTTTTTTTTTTTTTTTAACGGACACTGAGCTGTATATTTTGAGGAAGGAGATTTTTATCTCTAAGGACAGTTGCATTTTTTCTCACAAAGTAGAATCCCATGTTGTGACAGATGGCTGTAAATATCAATACCTCCAGAGATTAGAATTTTTTTTATCCAAAAGCAATAGCCAGTTGCTTAGTGTAACTAAACCTCTTTGCAAATAGAGCAGATGAAAATAGATAGTAGTTGTACCCAAGGCAAAACAAACCCTGCTGTTGTCATAATACTGGCATTTTCCCCTTTCCTTGGATGTCTCTGTTATAGGCTTTATTGGGTCCTCTTACGTCTGCTTTGATCTCTGAGTTTTGATGTCTGCATCTTTAGAGTCCTTATACTGTATCTTCTCCAAATGTGGTAATTAATCTAGTATATTTTCATAAGATAAAATTTGTCCTTTTTGCCCTTTAATATATTCTCCCTCCCCATGGTCTTCCTTCTTTCTTACCTTCTTTCTTCCCTCTTTCCCTCTCTTCCTTCTTTCCTCCCTCCCTTTCTTTTTGTTAATAAACCATTACTATAAGCCAAGTGTTTGACTTCATTTTAGCCTCATAATGGAGATATTAAAGTACAAGAATACAAGACCAACCAACATGCACAGATATAGGATTAACACATGATTGATTAGAATTAATATTATTATCTGAAATTCTAAGTGTTTGTATTATCTATTGATTGAGTATTTTAGTTCCTAGACCTCTTCATTTTTTTGGACTTAATGAATGACTAATCCAGAATTTACCAACCAAGCCCAGAATTTGATGGCAGGGTAGATTAAATTTTGATCAGTTGTTATAGATAAACCAAATGAATTAATGTAAGGGGTGTTTACACATTAAGTAGTACCTTGACATCAATGAGAAGTAATCTTCATATAGTCCCAATATCAGAAATGAACAAAATATATGACTGAAATAAATTTTCTCCTCAGTTTTATTCTGTCAGGCTTGATGGAGAATGCTGTTGATATTCCCTTTTTAGAAAGTTTGGCACAAAGAATTTTTTTACCCACTTTCATTTCAATATAACATATATAACCCGATTTGATAAGATGGGATAGTTAGGAACATAGGAGAGAATGGTGCCAGGAAGGGATCCAGAGCCACCAGGAGCTATGTACCTACACTCTCCTTTCCTGGTATTAGACACAGAAGTCATCATGTGGATGAGATGAAGCAGTTTAGGAATGAAGAATGGTGAGTCTTGGGGCATGAAAGGAAGTGTTCTAGGCAAATGTTTCAGTCTTATCTGCACCATGCCCTTCTCTTCCTGTACTTGGACTTCATATTCTGGGGGAACTGGGTATTTTTGACCTCTCTTCTTAATTTTTCAAAGCAATACTTGACTATATAGCTTTTATTAGATAATAATTTAGATAATATGGATAAATCTAAATTCACCTTCATGTGCACTCCCCCAGGAGGAGGTTAACTACTCTTTTCGGGTATGGACTCTTTCAGGCCTATTTCTTGAGTGTTGACTTAGATTTTGTGGAGGTCCCTGTTTTATTTTTAGAGAGAGAGAGAATTTTTTTTTTAATATTTATTTTTTAGTTATCAGCGGACACAACATCTTTGTTTGTATGTGGTGCTGAGGATTGAACCCGGGCCGCACACACGCCAGGCGAGCACGCTACCACTTGAGCCACATCCCCAGCCCGAGGTCCCCGTTTTTACTAGTTTGGATTAGCTCATTAAAAGCAAGTTAGTTTAATAAACGGTGGCATACTTATATTATGTAGCCTGTAATAGGAGATGACTCTGTATTGCTTTACTTGAGTATATTTTTGTGTATGACAGTTGAACAATTCTGACCCCCTACATTGTTCGTCAGAGAGGTGTTCTAGCTCTTTCATTTTCTATGAATTGATTACGTTTTTCTATATAGAGCATTTTTCTTTAAAAGAGAATGCTAAAGTTTCTAGTGCTTTCTTTAATTGTGAGGGAGCATTAGTGTATGTATGCATGTGTATGGTTTCTTGGTTGTGGACAATGCAACTTGGAGTCCTTTGTTTTGAGACTCACAACTTTATGTTTAGTTTTACAGTTAATTTTAAAGTGTTAGCTATAAAGGATCAAAACAGTTTTGCTGTAGAAGTTACCAACTTTTGCTGTAGAAGTTACCACAACTTGGTCAAAATAGAGAGTTGTGTTTTTGTTTGTCAAAAGTGTGGCCTCGAAATAGTAAGGGTTAAGCATCCAGATTTTTGTCAGTGAAAGTATATATGTCCATGCAATTAAAAACGTCATTTAACAAATTTATGTAGTAAATAAGTATTCAGTGAATACCTCTTCAATCTTATCATTGAAATTAACCTCCATACTTGAATAAATAGGAAATTTCTATAGGTGGCCTTTTCTTGTGGAATTTGGGGTTGCTAGGTTATCAGGAGTTTCATCTTGCCATCAGAATTGGCATACTCAGGTGATATTTCATAGCCCTTTGTCATCATTCCCATCTTGGGTGAGGCCTTAGAATACAACTGTCATTTAGCTCTATTATTTCTTCTTTATTTTCTTGTTTGGCAATAATTGACTGGAGAAGTTTGTGATAATATATATCTGTGGTTTAGTAGTATGACAGTATATGGCAACCTTTCTTTTTTTTTCCTTTCTATGACAACTCTGATCAATTAGTTTTGACTTCCAGAAATACTGAAGTAGAAGCTAGAATCAGCGGAGAGTGATGTACCTATTTGATTAACGATGTCTTCATGGGCTTGGTAAAAGGTGCGGGGAATGGTGGCAAGGATAGCTGTCATCGAGAACATAGGGCAATGATTATGGTGTAGACTTAGCATAATTTTGCTAGATTTTATTTTTTTTAAGCAGTCACAATAAACACAATCAACAACTCATAATTGATTCCCTGTTTTCAGTTTCTGCTGTCCAAATAGGATGAACTTAAATATATGAATATTTTAAAAATAGAAAATGGAGCTGGGTGCAGTGGTGCATGCCTGAAATCCTGGCAGCTGGGGAGGCTGTCAGGAGGATCATGAGTTCAAAGACAGCCTCAGCAAAAAGCAAGGCACTGAGCAACTCAGTGAGACCCAGTCTTTGAATAAAACATAAATAAGGGCTGGGGATGTGGCTCAGAGGTCAAGTGCCCCTGGAGTTCAATCCCCAGAACCAAAAAACAAAGTAGAAAATAGAAACAAACAGCTCATCATCTCTTCATTCAGACCAAGTGTGTATACATATATATACATACACATACATACATAAGTAATGTATATCATTCACTTACTAGCAGTGCCTTTATGAATTTAAAAACCTTTGCAACCTTGACATGATGCTCAGGAAAAAATAAAGTGCTAATACTGTTTTCTAAAAGTAAGTGAAACTTAACAGCATATCAGTACTTTGCGTAAGTCACCTTTCATGTTTAGATCATCCTTGGTCATCACTGGAGAGAAGAGTTTCAGTTCATTTGTGGTTTTGCCTAAGTAGCAAACCTCCTTAGAGATAAGTTGCAACTTTCATTTCTTTTTTTTTGTGAATCAGGCCATGTTGGCCACATGATGTTCTTGAAAGTGACTTGAGTCTGGACCTATCATTTCTGGTCTTATAACATTCTTTTTTGGGGGACATTTGGCATCCTGTATGTGGTGTTTGAATGTGTCACCTTTGGGGATGTGACTCCTATGGGTATTTTTGGTGGGGGGTATGATGGGAGTAGATATAGTTTTAGATGATTTTTTTTTAATACTTCAAGTACAATACTTAAAGCTACTTCAAGTAGCTTGCTCCAGGAAAATGAAGAAATGAAGGGTTTTGTGTCTTCTAGTTTTAATTTTTTGTTTTTGCCCTTTGCTTTCCATACTATGTTTTTGCCTTCCGGTTTTCAAAATTCTGTGTATTATCTCAACCTTCTCTTCCTACCTGTTCTGAAGAATGTCTGAGAAATCATGGTTGGATGTTTAAAGTAAATTTCTAAGCTCTTTACAATATTATCCATAATTTGCTGAAAAGCAAGTCATGAATGTTTCTCATTTTTTTTACCTTTCCCTTTTTCTTTCTTCACTTTATCTTTTTTCTTCAATTTTGATTTATGATTATAGAATCCTCAAAAATGGCTCCTCAGTATGTCTTTATTTGGTGTATTACTTTGGAAAAGAATCACTTGGGTATGATGGCGAGTCCACCTAAGGGGCTGTTAACCATTTAATTTAAGATAGCTTATTCACTTATTTACCTCTTTTTAAAAAATTTCTTTAGTCCATATTCATTTGATTACTCACCGAGTACTATGTTGCTAATATTTATTTTTGCGTTCTAAATGTTTTTTACATTATTTTACTTTTTAATTCTTAAGTGCACTTAAAACTCACTGCATTATTATTTAATAACTTAAATTGACTATCCTAACTTTAATTGGCTTTCTTAAAAACTTCACTTTTTTAGCTATTTGAATACCATTTTTTATTCACATCTGCACACCAATTATTATCTTAACCTAAATATAAATCAACATTAGAAAAATGTCCTTGTTGGTTCAAAATTTTTTTGTTGTATATAAATATTATTAAAAGCATAAGCACATGAATTTCTTTTTGCCTTTTAAATGTCTTTGTTTTTGATTAGCTATAAGTAATACATATAATAAATTTGCAACAAAAGTTTGTGGGTATTTAAATGAAAAATTTGTAACTTTAAAAGAAAAAATAAATTGGAAATATTGGAATTGATAGAAGAGCTAGTCATCACGTAAACTTATTAATCTAATAGCAAATATGGATCTCACTAAAAGCACTGATTTTAAAGCACCTTCAGAATAGGATTTTTATTCCCAAGGTGGGGGGTGAATAAACTTCATTTAAAAATATATGTATACTTATTTGTGAGTATTTTCTTTTTCTCTTCCAAATTCTAAAGGTGTATATTCATATTTTTGTTATGACAATTCTGCTTGTTTAATTATTGTAGTAATTTTATAAATTCAATAAAACTGAGCCATGTGAACAATGTGGGGGAAAATGTTTAATAAATTTGCCATGTCACTAAGAAAAAAAAAAAACAAAAACATTAAAGCCAGCATGTTCTGAAAACCTAAGAAAGGGTAATCCTCCACTTTCCAAAAATAACACTGCTTTTTGAACACTTAAATGTAAAACCTGATTGGTTAGCTTCAAGTTAGTTCTGTGATTTTGAGAAAAGATGTTAGGAGACTAGTTAAACGTTAAATGAAAGTATGAAATAGTTCCCCTTATTTGTCAGAAGTTCTTCTGGTCCTTGACTAGATAAATAAGGTGATTCTTAAATCATTTAAATGGGGGTACATTTAAGCTTCCTAATGTCTAGGTTATTCCAAACCAATTACAGCAGAATCTCTGGGGGTGGAACCCCTCATCAGTATTTTTTTTAAAAAATTCTCATTAATCCCAGTGGGTAGCCAAAGTTGAGAACCACTGAGCTGGGTGGAAACATACACTCTTGACGTTGTATTGAAGAACAGGTGGATATACGAGTGTATACAGATCTCTATATATGTATTAATACATATATTTATCTCATTAATTGGGGCCATCATTAAAGATTGTGAATAACCAAACATTTTCCAGCTCTGAGAATCAGCAGCTTGTTTCACTTGGCAGCTTTTTAGAAATGTACTGTCAGGTCCCTCCCCAGATCTGCCGAGTGAGATCCTGCATTTTTATAAGACCCTCTGGGATAATTGGGTAATTATAGGTCTTATCTCCCTGTCTTTTTCTTTTCGTGTCTTTTTTTTTTAATATTTGTTTTAGTTATAAGTGGACACAATATCTTTATTTTATTTTTATATGTTGCTGAGGATCGAACCCAGGGCCTCATGCATGCTAGGTGAGTGCTCTACCTCTTGAGCCACAACCCCAGCCCCTTCTCTTTGTGTCTTAAGCAAGTCATGACACTGTTGTTCAGCACTGGAAAATGAAACTAGTGTGCTCAGTTCATCATGTTAACAACTAGAGAGAATTTTATGATCTGGA
Source organism: Callospermophilus lateralis (assembly GCF_048772815.1). Taxonomy (NCBI): domain Eukaryota; kingdom Metazoa; phylum Chordata; class Mammalia; order Rodentia; family Sciuridae; genus Callospermophilus; species Callospermophilus lateralis. Next base: position 53,213,724 of record NC_135313.1, on the reverse strand, counting down.
GCCACTGAAGGAAACAACCCCATCACCATCACCTGAGATAGGGAAGGAGAAAAAAATAGTCAACAGATTGACTACCAGGCTGAAGGCAGTGCTCTTAATTACTCAGCTGCCTGTGTATTAAGGAAAAATAAGTACAGCTTTGTAAGGACCTACATACCTGTATTTTGAGAATTCTTTGAAGGGGAAAAAATATCCCTTTAAGAAATTTGCTTATCCTAATCCCAAATTGAAATGAATAAAATGGAATTCTCCAAGTTCTCTGGGATAACATCTACCCAGTGCCCAGAACTCGGGAAACCTCCCTTATCGTGGCAGTAGTAGTACATGATAACATTTCAGGAATCTCAGCTGGGTTCCCTCTGTCTTAGTCCCCCAGGAATCAGGGGGATTAGTTTGTCTTCTTTCCTGAAGGAATGAAAGATTCTTTTCTTTCTTTTGGACCCATTACTGTAGTTTCTGGAAAACTGGGTGTTATAGCTTTTTTGCCACTATTATTAAAGGAACCGATCAGAACAACTGGTAAAGGAGGAAAAGTTTATTTAGGGGCTCATGGTTTCAAAGGTCTTAATCCATAGAAGACCATCTCCATTCCTCAGGGATCAAAGTGAGACAGAACTTCATGGTGGAAGAGTGTGGTAAAGGGAAGCAGCAGCTCACATGATCAGAAAGTAGAGAGTGGGGTGTCTCCACTTACCAGATATAAATATATACCCCAAAGCCACGCTCCAATTCCCACTTTCTCCAGTCACACCCTACCACTTCAATTACCACTCAGTTAATCCCTACCAGGGGATTAATTCACTATTGGGTTAAGACTCATAACCCAAACATTCCTTCTCTGAACCTTCTTGCATTGTCTCACGTGAGCTTTTGGGGGACACCTCACATCTAAACCATAACACTGGCTTCCCTTGTGCTTCCCCTTTCCATGACAATACTGGATCAGGTAATCACCTTATTCCCTTGTGTTATTGCAGATGCCAATAAAGGGTTTAGTATTTCTCGACATAGCTTTCTGGGAAGAAGGCTAATTGCCTACATTGGAAATAAGGGGCCTTTTAACAGGAATGACCAAAAGGGATTTTGTTGCTCCTGCCCAGGAACAATGACCCTCAAAATAGAGCAGAGCACTCTGCTTTATAAGTGAACATTGTCTCTAGCCCTCTCACCCTTTAGCAGGTTTGATTTTGGTATTAGGGAGTGGTGCTAAGACAACATTTATAAACAAAGCCCTGGGTTCTAGGTCTGAGGCTGACCATGTGGCTGGGTATGTTTTTCAAAGGCCCTGGATCTCAGGGCTTTCCACTTTGGCTATTAAAGGCCTCATTATTTTCTCCTTAGTAGTTTGATTTATTAGGACAGGGCATCCTAGCCTCTGGTCCAGTCTTGGCCAAAGGGGTCTGCTGGTGTCCTCCCTAGCTTCTTTGAATTGTTCTAAGCCAACAAGTGAGAGTGGAGAAGGGACAGCTGCCCTCATTATAGATGTGGGACGAATTTCTCAGCAGTTTGGAGAATGAGGAGTACCTGAATCCCTCACTTTGATAAAAGCAGATTTTGGAGCTCTCATCTGGCAGTTGCCAACAAAAAGCTGATTTCATTCATGTGTGGCAACTTCAGGGAAGAATTCTGTCCCTGTGTTCCTCCTTAAGGATGTCTGATGCAAGTCTCAGCTTCTCTGCAGAATTACCCTCTACCTCAGGGAATGTGCACCTAGCAAGAAGCTTCTATCTCTGAGGCTCTGTTGGTGTAGGAGGACCTGGTTTGGAAGAGGCCTTATACAAGGTGCATTAACACAGCCTCTCTAAAGAAAAGGAAAGGAAGGAAAGGAATTCGTAGCATCAGAGCCTTCTCGGGGGTTTCATGAGTGGCAATCACTGCTGCTCTATTCAGGAGGAACTATGTGTAGGGATTTCTCAGGTGACTTAGACATCCTGAGGAAAGAGTTTGGCAAAAATTCATCCAAGGCAAACATTCACATTTTTTAACATTTGGATAAAAATCCATGGGCCAATCTCTTTAAAGTTGTCTTATTTATCTGGCAGACACTATTTTCTCCTAAGACAAGAAAACTAAACTTTCTCTGCTCAAATCTCTCAAAATTACACTTGGGGTAGAGTAAACAAAATTAACACATTATCTTCCTGGAGTTCAACTATACGGTATTCTTATTGAATTTGTCTTTGTTGTTGATTTAATCTATTATTTTACTGATTTTCTGATTTACCTTTCTGTCTCTACATGGTTCATCTATATAATTGGCTACAGACATAATAAATCCATCTTTTGAGAAATTCCATCAAAACATTTCCTATAAGCCTGTGTTGTCCTATGCCCATCACATCTAGTTCCATACGTTGAATTGTGTCCCTTCCCACAGGATTTGTTGGACTTTCAACATCCAGTATCTCAAGAGATAGGGTCTTTGCAGATGTAATGAAGTTTTTTAGTGAGGAGTTAGGATGGGCCCTCTCCAATATGGTTGGTGTCTTTTTAAAAAGGAGAAATTTGGACACAAATATACATAGAGGGAAAATGCCATGTGAGCATGAAGACAGCCAAGGAGAGAAGGCTGGGACAGGTCTCTTGCTCACAGCCCTCAGAAGAAACTAACCCTGTGGACATCTTGACTTTAGACTTCTAGTCTTCAGAACTGCAAGTTGATTTCTGTTGTATAAAATATCCAGTTAGTGGTGCTTGACTTCAGACACCCTATCAAACTAATTCAGAAGAAACCTCAGAAGAAACCAACCCTGTGGACATCTTGACTTTAGACTTCTAGTCTTCAGAACTGCAAGTTGATTTCTGTTGTATAAAATATCCAGTTAGTGGTGCTTGATTTCAGACACCCTATCAAACTAATTCATATAGGAAACATTAGTGAGATCTGTTTGGTCCCCTCTGAAAAACTGCTTCTTTTGAAGATTCTGCATGGCAGTCCTTAATATAATGATTGCTAGTACTTAGCTGGGTGCCATGCTGTGTAACCATCTAGTCCTCACAATAATCCTGTGAGATTGCTGTTATTTCCACTTTATAGATGAGCACATCAAGTAATGAGTTCAATAATGTGTGCCACCTGCCACCCCACCCTCACCCAAGATAGTAAAAAGCAGGTCCTAGATTAGAGCTGGGTGCTCAGAGTTGTTGAATGCAGATGTATGATTCCAACATTATTCTGCTTATCGTTGGGTCTATATAACAGGAAAGAGAGGGGAAGGAAGGTTAGGACACTGATAGTTTTATTGACAGTAAGTTTTATGGTTTGAATAGGTTGGCACCTGGGAGAATATGTCTGCCAGCTTACTGCTCTCAGTCACCTCCGGGTCGACGAGGGGAAAAGAGAGGAAACCATGGGAACTTTGAAATGATGGGATAGTACTGAGGAACCACTCCTGCCTTGCTGACGTTGGGGCGATATGGAGCAGGAATACTACATTAAGGATGTATTAAGGATGTCTGGTGCAAGTCTCAGCATCTCTGGAGAATTACCCTTTAACTCAGGGAACGTGCACCTAGCAAGAAGCTTCTATCTCTGAGGCTCTGTTGGTGTAGGAGGACCTGGTTTGGAAGAGGTCCTACCTCCGCGGGGAGCAATGATTTTGGAGGAGCCGGGGAAAGTGACCGGCTAGAAATCTCAGGAAGGCCTTCTTGCTATTCTAGCTGGAGCGCCCTTGGCCTCTCAGGATCCTCCCCCTTCGTAATCCTGGCAAATCCACCTAGCCGGCCACGCCCTGGGGCAGAGGCTAGGGGCTTTCTTCCTTCTATAAAAGGAAGTCAAGCCTGGCTTTTGACACACATCCCTTTCGCGCCACAGGCTGCTGCCCTCCTCTACTCCAAGGCCCGCTTGGATCTGAGGGAATGGGGAGCTGCTTCTGCAGGATCAGGTTTGGCATTCTCATCAACACCGACGGGGTCAGCCTTGGGGAGGACACGTGAGTATATAACCCGTCCAGGCTGGGAAGATTCATCCTAGGAAGTCACCCGCTCCGATCCGCCTCTCCCTTGGAAGTGTGAGAAGGCATTTAACGTTGCAAGGTGGCGTAGCGGGTGCTGTTGGCTCTGTTGGGATTCACCAGGGCATGTTTACCCACATTGTCCCTTCCCGGTTTCTTGAGTGTTTGCTGTTTAGCTGCCTCGGTGGACAGAGAATGGCTGTGCCCAACAGGTGTGCTTCTCGCCCCATCACCTGGCCTCACCTGGGAGGTTATTTCCCGCTCCTCTCCCCTCCCCCATCGCATCCTGTAGCCATTGACTGATTGCAAGGAGGTTCAAAAGGGCTTCCCTCTTGCTCTGGCTGGAATCAGCTCTGTGGTTCCTGGGACTGAAGCTTCCTGAGAGGTTGGGTTGAGGCTGCTGCTGATTCTACAGTCTTTCTTAACTTTCCTCTTCTGCCCTATGTGCCTGCTTCCCCTTTTTCTTGAGAAGATTTTACCAAGACAAGAATCCTTGTCAGTATTACTGAATATTTGCCTCTCAGGTGGGAGATAAAGAGGAGCACCTGCTGCCCAGGGCAGTTCTTTGCTGACCAAAACAGCTAAACAGCCAAAACTCCAGATTCTGGGTTAAGACAAGAATCTGGGTTTTTGCTTTTGGGAATCTGATTTAAGACAGGAAACTTGATGAATAAATTAATGAAGATCCAAGATCTTCCTTTGGAAAATAAAAATCAATGGTACATATGCTTCATCTTTGACCACTTGCAGTTACATTAAGGAGGTCAATTTAGGCAAATAACCAACATCATGGGTTTACAATTACTATTAAGCTAACTGAAGTGGACAAATACAGGTGTTTATGGTGCTAGATTTTTTACTTTTTTAAATGGAGTATCAGTTATTTCAAAAATCATGGTAGAAATATACTATTTAAATAAGTTCTTCAGTCCTGTCTTTCATTTGTTCTGTCTCATTTTGGAGCTACAGTAGTCAATATGGACTCAGTCCCTGTGTTTGTCATTTTCTGTTCACTGTACTTCTCAAATGGACAAGATCCATGTCATCTTACTTATCTTTGCATTGTTCTCTCTGGTATCTAGCACAAAATACTGTGAAATGCAGATGTTCATCTTTGAATTTAGTTGACTCGCCTCCCATAAAACAGTTTATCTTGATAAGTTTAGAACACAAGCTTTTGAGGATAAATTTGTCCTCAAGTACTATATCTAGACTTTTAAAGCAAAATATACAAAACAGCAACTTAAATATTTGCTTAAAAGAACTTATTAACCCGGGCTATTTTCAAGTTGTGTTGCTTTATCTGTGATCACATCTGTGATGTGTGAAGCACATACTTCTCTACCCTAAAATCTTACAGAAAACAACCACCACACAGTTTGAGGTGCAGATAGCTTGCTTTATTTTGTTGTTACTATCTCAAGGAGGTCCAGTAATAGTATCACTAACAATTTAATTTATACTTGCATGAAAAGAACTACATCAAATTGACATTTGGGCAGTTTGTAATGTTATTTTTAACTTAACAACAGCTTTATTATGTTGTTGTACTTTACTTTTTGCTGTGGCTCATTGCTTAGTTGCCCGGTTTTTCAGTTGTAATTTAAATTTAGAGCTACCACACAAAGGCATTGACTGCACCTGAGACCTCCAGGAGTTGACACTGCTCTGGCATAGGAATACTTGGATAACTTGGTTAAATGAGGGGATGGCCAGGTGATGGTACTTTTCCAAGCTATCCAGGAACTCTTTATGGCAGAGACAGTGTATAATGAGCGAACAAAGTGTTGGCCGTTACACTTTGCTCTGGTAATATTTAAGTCATGATAATTTTAAGTGTGACATCATCAAGAAAATGTAAAACGTTAAAGTGGTGCTTACAGGAGGGTAAATGCAAACATCACCAATGCCTTACATTTCTGATTCAATAGGTATTGGTGCACATATCAGATGACATGTGCAGCAGCATCATCTTTGAGGTGGGCAGGACATCTTCAGTGGGGAATTTCTCAACCCACTGAGGCATACTTAGACATCAACAGTATGTTGAGGCACAAAGATTAAGTGTTGAGCAGGGTATTCGTTCCATAAGAAACTTTCTCCTGCCAACAGTTAGTTTCAAAAGTTACATTGTAAAATGTCATAAAATAAAGGTACAAAACTTTATAACCGTTAATCCGGCTATATACAGTATGTACATGTCATTAGGAAATGTCTAATATTCTTAGGTCAACAATTATGAGAGATCAAAATGTGTATTTTTGAACTTGACTCATTTAGGTGGATAAAAAACTACTGTTTAAAAAATATTTACAGATCAGAAAGATTAGTCCATGTGAATTATTTGTGAAAAGTTAAGAATGAATGTAGAGTATAAGGGCACAAGACCCTCTTAAATGGAGCGAATGTTTATGTTCACAGTGGCAGAGTCGGAGCCAAACTCATTCCCTAAACTCAGGGTGTAAAGTCCACCATCTTGTTTCTGTACGTCCATGATGATCAGGGTTGTCAGGTCATCTGTGTTTTCAATGTGGAATCTCCCTTGTTGTTCTTGGTTTTGGATTTTTCTTCCACCACAGGACCATGTTATTTCTGGGGTCGGTTCCCCCGTAAAAGCACAGGCTACTGTTAGAACTTTGCCTTCATCAATGCTGATATCAGAGGGAAGAGCTTCAATTTTGGGTGGAATTCCTTTAGGGAACAACAAAAAGGTTTTAGGATCACTGAAAAAATAACAATATGCTTGCTACTAAATTATGTGTACTAAAGACTACACCACGCTACTTGGCTAGTCTACCTCTACCAGTAATTTTATTGCTCACCTCTTCCGCCTGCTTTAAGCATTCTACTAGTTGAGCTTTCCAGTTGTGTCATACTAGATTTTCCCATAAAACTGCTGGAACTCATTTCTATAAAGGACTCTTGCATGGAGGACATGCTTTGGGCAGACATGCTTGCAAATTTCATTTCAGTCATGCTGCTAGCACTGCTGCTGCTGAAACTGCTGAAGGAGGCCTCCTGCTTAGAGGCAGACATTTGGACTGACTGAGACGAGAAGCTTCCTTGCAAGCTTGTGTCACCACTTGTCCTCAATACTACCTCTCTGGAAGGTTCTTCAACTAGAGCTGTGGAGCATAGCAGATACACAGTGAACATCAATGACATCTGGTTAATTGGTGACATCTGACAATGACTTACAGAAATGAAAACTTAACACACAGAGAAACATAACCCAAACAATTTGCTGTTGAAGCGTAAGCGAATACATACATTTGTCAAGAGCTAGCTCAATGTCTCCAAGAAACGAATCCTTATATTTCCTATCATTATATTACATGCAGATGCTAGGAGTCACTAGGAGAAAAATGATTAGTCATATAGAAAATAATTGACATTGTACATTCTGAAAGTAGTTGGTAGCTTTGCTTGGAAATTCAACTTATCCAAGTTTCTGTTTAGCTGTAAAGAAACCGACAATAAAGGTGAATTCACATAGGATGCCTATCCCTCTTCCACACGGAATTGATAGCAGCTTCTGAGAGTTGTCTGCACTCTGGCAACAACCACCTCCTTAGCCCCACGAAAACCTTAAGTAAGGGGAATGGCCAAGATATACTTACGAAGGACTGTTAAGGAAGCAGTGGCTGAACATTGGCCACGGAAATTTTTGGCTTTAATTGTGTACTTTCCACTGTCGCTTACTGATGCATTCCGGATTTCAAGAGTATATACATTTCTGGAGCGATTTACACTGATATTTGAAGAGATTGAAATCTAAAATGAAGGAGAAAAAAGGTATTTATGTTCTTCATCGATAGACATGGTATCTAAATTTTTCTTCAGTAACGCATTCATGATTTCACTTACTGGCAAGTTGTTTTTAAACCATTCTATTTCAGGAGATGGCTCCCCACTGATCTCACACGTAAAGAGGACATTTTGTCCTTCATTAACATTTTGAGATCTGGGCTGTGAGATGAAGGCTGGAGCATCTGAGAGTTCTTTGCTTAAGATCAAGTCATACTGACACTTGACGATGCCTTGACTGGTTTTGCCTATGCAGGTGAGGATTCCTTCATCTCTGTGACTGGCTTGCTTGATTGTCAGGGTCTGGTCACTGCCTGAGACCCCATATCTGTACTCCTCAGAGTTGGTGAGCTCCATGCCATTCAGGACCCATTTCACATCAGTGGCACCAGCAATGTTGGCTTTTAAAGTCACTTTTTGACCATCGGTTATACTCATCTGAGTAGAAAAGGCTTTTATCTCAGCATGAGTTCTAATTTCTTCTGATGCCTGTGATGATTTTGTGATTTCCTCATGGACAATGGATTTTTCCAGGGAGGCTGCTGCTGATTTCTTGACTTCTTCAGAAATCAGAACCTTTGATTCTTCCTCCTTGAATGCTAACTTTTCTTTAGATTTCACCTCTGACACCTTGATTTCTTCTGAAGTCAGAGATTTTTGGGAAATTTCTTCTTGGACAACTGCCTTCTTCTGAGATGTGATTTCAGAGGTCTTTTGTGTAGATACTTTCTGTGCCTCAGTGTCTTTTACAGCTAAAACAAGAAATCTCTGTAAGGCAAACTTAATTGGAAAAATACCTCCCTCCACCCTTTCTTTAGATTTTGCATGTTCATAATATAGAGTCAGAAGGAAAAAAAATTCTAACCTATATATGTAGAGGTAACCAATTCTGTCTCAGATCCAATCTAGGAAAATTGTCATGTATGACTTCTAAGTGTAATGATTCCTTAAACTAAATTGAAGATGATTTTTATGACTTAAGGGAAAAAAAAGTCTTGAAAAGAATAGTCAAAAGATTTAGGAGATGTGTGGACTGAAAATATTTCAAGTAACTGAAAAATTAAATCACCTTTTAAAAGACTGAGATGAAAGCAAACAAATTTTAATTGGGAAAACAGATATAGCCTCTCGTTAACTTTGTATCACTTTAGAAAAAAGCAAGAGTGAAAGTTTAAGGAAGCAGTACCATTTTGTATATTCACCTGACTTTATTCTTAGGTATTCCTGGGGGCTGGGTTTGCTTGTGGAATCTTATATAATTCCACATATAAATACACATGATCTATATACTGACATAAAAGTTCACATTAACTGTTTGTGCTTCTACATTTATGTACAAATGGCATTCTAGAATTAGAAAAAATATGTTTTTAAATTTTTCTTATGTATATAATAGGGGATGTTAAAAAAAAGTTTTCTTTATATTTTCTGGAAAATGTTGGTTAAGAACAAACGTTGGCCTACCTTTTATTGTCAATTTGCAGCTGGAGGACACTGATCCAACTGAATTTGTTATCATACAAGTATAAAGTCCGCTGTCAGAAGTTTCAGCCTTATGAATTTCTAAGAGGAATACTCCTTTGTCTTCAGAGAGTTTATATTTACCTCCTTGTGTAATAGCCTGTGGAATGCAAATGATTTAAATTTTTAAAAAGTCACTTAATTTTAATTTCTATTTTTGAGTGGGGATGAGGGGAGAGGTTAGTTTTTGAAAAAGAAAAAGGGACAGTTAAGAACTGATTACCTTTCCATCCTTTGTCCAGGTGACAGTTGGCTGCGGTTCTCCAGTGGCTTTAACTGTAAGTTTAGCAACACTGTCTGAAGAAACGGTTGTATCCTGTAGCCCAGTAACAATTACTGGTTTTGAGGAAATTGGTTCAGGAGCTTTTGGTTCAGTTTTCTTGGTTTCTGTTGACTCGGTAGTTTTCTGAGCTGATATCTTCGCTTCTGTTGACTCAGCAGTTTTCTGAGCTGTTTTCTTTGTTTCTGTTGACTCAGCAGTTTTCTGAGCTGATTTCTTATCTGATATGCTGGATACCTGCTCATGGATACTTTTAAAGGCCTGTCCCGTAAACTGGAAGTTAGTTTTGGAAGTTCCACCTTCCCCAGAAATCTCACAGACATATTCCCCACAGTCAGATTCAGTGAGGTTATGAATTTTGAGTTCGTAGGTACCATCGGCTGAATAATGAAACTGGAAATGCCCATTTTCCTTCAGTTTCTTGCCATCTTTGTACCAGGTGACCTCTTTTGCACTTAATACACTACTTTCAACTGCGCAGGTTAGTTTTGCAACATCTTTAGAAGCTTCTGCTTTCAGGAATCGAGTTATCTTTGGTGGAGCAGAGACTGGCAGCTGCTGAACTTTCTCTGTTGGTGTAGGCTTTGTCTCTGTAGGTGACACAGCTTTTGGATGAGAAGTCACTGGTTCTGGAGATTTCACTCGTTTGGGAGACTTCACTGCTTCTGGAGATTTTACCCGAGGTTCTGGGGATTTGACCCTGGGTGGGGATGTCACAGCCTTTTCTGTAACCCTGGCCTTCTGAACCGTCAAGGTAAACTGTGCTTCCTGCTTCCCCTCGCTGTTCTCTACCAGCACACTGTAGCTGCCTTCATCAGAAGCCTGCACTGAAGAGATCTCAAAGGTCGATTTGTACTTTGCGGTGGTCACTTGGTGGCGGGCAGAAGTGCTTATCACTTGCCCTCCCCGCAGCCAGGTCACAGTTGGTACCGGCTCACCATCTGTATCGCAAGAAAACCTGGCAGACTCGCCTTCGTACACAGTTATGGACCGTGGCTTTGTTAGAATTCTCGCTGCCAGTGTTGTCTTGATCTTTCTGGTTGTGGATTTTTCTTCCAGTGACTTTTCTTCTAATGCAGTGCTTTTCATTTCTGCAGAAGCATAGTGTTCATAGGATGAGAGACTTTCCCTTGTCTCTGTCATCTGTGATTTCACTTCTCTGACAGAAGAAGCAGCTTCCATCTCAGATGTTTTCTTAAACGATGAAACTGCATATGCCTCTGTTCTTGTCAGCTCGGGGAAAACTGATCTGGGGACCTCTTCATCTCTGCGCCGGGATGCATAGGTGGTATAATCCCCTCCTGTTACATCCAAGGTTGCATAGTCAGAAGCTTCTCCTTTGTAGTTGGTGCATACAGCGCGGTAGGTTCCGCTGTCATCACTGTGGCAGTCCAGAATCTCCAGCGTCAGGACTCCACTTGTGTTGGTGTAATGAATCTTACTGCTCTCTTGGAGCTCCACACCGTTGTGGTACCATTTAACCTCAGCAGTTGGCTTAGACTGAACGTTTAAGATGAAGCGAGTATTTTGGCCGCAGGGCACCCTATGGGAGCGCATTCTCAGTGTGATTCGAGGGGCGTGGTCCAGTGTGAAAGGCTGCTGACTCAGGACTTCATACTTCCTCTCCGATGTCTTCTGAGTCTTTAAAGCCGCTTTCATGGACTCATACCTGGAAAAGATATCGAATCTCGCAGACCTCTCAAATCTTGAGAGTGATCTCTCACTAGACACAGGACTGGGGGAACGTGGGCGGGTTCTCTCTGGAGTAGGAGATCTTCTTTCTAAGTCCTCTTCGTCTTCCTCAGCTGGTGGTGGACGTGATCGGATCAATTCCGACACCGGCCTCATCAGCTCAATATAAGTTGGTGACAGGGAGCGTCTCCGTCTCAGGAGCCTGGAGGCGGAGGAGGAGGATTCTCTCTGTGCACGTCTTGAGATTTCGTATTCTTCCTCAATTTCTGTTATTTCGGTCACCTCTCTCTGTCGTCTTGATTTCTTTTTAGACTTTTCTTCCTTGGACATGTGGTCAAGCTCGCTCTTGTATTCTGAGAGACGCTGGGTGGTAGTGACCGGACGGAGCAGCTCTTCGTCCTCCCTCTCGGCCATGATCCTCTGCAGCTGCTTGGGCTGCCTGTAGGAGGCCCGGGCGTGCCGTTCCCGCAGCTCTGCGTAACTCGTACTTGTTTCAGCCCTGGTAGGGATGTGGTAGGTCGAATATCTGAAGTCTTTTCTTGATTCCTCCACCTTGACGTGAGCTTGTGGAGAAGAGTAACGGAGGCTAGAAAGCTCAAAACGCGGGGGGCTTCGGCTGGGGGGTGAAGCGGAGAAACCCAGCTCCAGCTCCTCCTCCAGGCGCAGCCGCTCCTCCTCTGTCCTTTTCATTGCCAGGTAGTCATCAATGGGGAGGAGCAGCTCTTCATCCGAGATGTCACCCAGAGAGCGTCTCCTGCGCCTGTAATAAAAGTCATATTCTGGAGAGGGTGTACGTCGGCGGGCTGGCCGCACCATCTCCAGGTCATCCTGGGACAGCTTGGGAATGCGCCACTTAGGTCTGTATTGATCTGTAATGCGCGGGAGGGGCATCACGTAGAACTGTTCCCATCTGGAAAGGCGAATGCGCTTGGGTCTTTTCTGAACCACTCTGTCCAGTTTCCCAGGCATCTCATATTGATCACGGATCTTTTTATACCATTTCATGTCAGACATGGGCACGAACTGCTTGATGCGTTGGTCTTCCTCAATGGTGGTCTGTTTGTACTTGCGTGGCTCTGGTACTTCATAAGGCATGCGCAGTTTTCTCTCCTCCTTCTTTTCTTCGGTCTCAAGTCGGAATTCCCCTTTTACAGTCTTGGTGCTCACGGCTGGTTTATAAAGGATAGCCGCTTCTCTCAGAGCCTCTTGGGCTACCTGTGTCAGGGTCACAGTTTCAGTTCCAGAAAGAATCTCGGCCATTCTGAGTGTCTTGTCAATCTGTTTTTGGACGTGGCGTTCCCGCTCCTCCTTACTCTGGAACTCCTGTTTGACGTATCTCAAACGTTCCACTTGTAAGTGAGCCTGGCAGCTGGTGGACCCAGCTGTGTTTGTGGCTGTGACTCGATAGTAACCCGTGTCTTCAGGCAAAGTATCTCTGATGTGCAAAGCATAATAATCCAAGCCTTCATGGACAATTTCAATGTGAGGCCCAAGGGACAGTGGCTGTCCGTCTTTCTCCCATTTTAATGTTGGTGGGGGGATGCCTGACACTCGGATCTCAAAGCAGACACTTTGGCCTTCCTGGCATTCTGCATTGGCCAGTAGCCGTTTGAACATGGGTCTTAAGGTTGTGTCTGTTGGAGGTGGGTGTAGGGTTACCGTCAGCTTTGCTTTACAGCTGTCTTCACCATATTTGTTCCTTGCCACAACCGTATACTCGGCATCATCGTCTGTAGTGACACTGTTGATTGTTAGTTGGTAAAGACCTTTGTCAGACTCAAACGTGTACTTCTTGTCATCATCACCTGGTTTGATCTTCTGACCCGATTTATACCATGTTACACGAGGCTCTGGGTGGACAGTTATAGTTACTCCAAACCGGACATTTTCACCCACATAAGCCGTCTTGTTATAGAGAGGCAGGGTAAATTCTGGTGGTCTTTCCAGGAGTCTCATGGTATCTGTTCTGCGCTTAATTTTCTTCATGGTTCTACGGCAGTAATAGTCATAAACTTCTCTCACACCTTTAACAAACAGCTCTGCGTAAGAACTGTCTTCACCATAGTCGTTGACGACTTTGCATCTGTAGGTACCATCATCGAATTTGGTAATGTCTTTGATATACATGGTGGCCACTCCATCTTCATAGGTGATTTCATATTTCTCACTGTTCTCCAGCTGTCTGACACCAAAATACCAGCTTACTTGGGTAGACTGATCATAATTTTCAATTTTGCATACATATTTGACATATCCTCCTTCTTCACCAACTGCATGCATTATCTGCCCAGAAACTGGGCCTATTTCGATGGATGCAACTTTAACTTTAGCAACGCTCACTCCCTTCTGAGATCGAATTGCACCACCACAGGAGATCCTGGCTGCTGACACAACCATGTTGAGGTCTTTCTTGATCAGAGTGTGGTAGTAGCGCCGGTGTTTTAAAGTTCTAATGACTTTAGTACTGACTCTGTCGATCTTCTGCTTCAGCCATGGGTGTTGGAGTGCCTCAGTTGCTGTCATGCGAGATTTTCTCTCTTTCACTAATAGCCGGTCAACAAAATCCATGGCTTCAAGGCTAATTTCTTTGAATGCTTCTTCATCGAAAGTATATTCAGCATTCATGATATTCTCAATTATCTGTTGGTTAGTTTCAGCCAGGAATGGGTTGATACCACTCAGCAGCACATATACCAGTGTCCCAAGTGACCACATGTCTGTGGCTGTGCTGACAACATCATGGTGGTGAACTTCTGGTGCATAATATTCAGGGGCAGTGAACAGAAGCCTGAAGTTGTCCCCTGGCTTCAGCTGACGAGCTTGACCAAATTCTATGATTTTAATGGTGGAGCTCCTTCTTGTTTGGTAAATGATGTTTTCTGGTCTAATGTCAAAGTGTCCAATATTATGACTGTGTAAGAACTCCAGTGCTTCACAGACTTGGTGAACGTAACTTACAATTTCTCTTTCGTTGAGTTCAAAAGCACTTGTATTAATGCGCTCAAATATGTCAAGTCCTGATATAAACTCAAAGATCATAACTAATTCTTCCATGCTTTCAAATGATTCATGGAGGTATAAGATATTTCTGTGCCTAGCAATATTTAGAATGGAAATCTCTTTCTTTACCAAAACTTGATCAGTCCCCTTGACTTTGACAAATTTGGCCATGAATGTTTTCTTTGAGGAAGTTTCAACACAGCGGTGGACAATTCCAAACTCGCCACGTCCAAGATCTTCAGCAATCATATATCTCTCATAGAGTTCCTTGGTTTTGGAGTGAGATGCTTTAGTCATGGAAACTTCCCTGGTTTCATCTACCTCTTCATCATAATTCATAGCTCTGGTCTTATCTTCTTTGGTTACGGTTGGTTCTGAAGGCTCAGAAGGCTTGCTCAGGCCAAACTTATTTTCGGCTATTACCCGGAATTGGTAACTTGTCTTTCCAAATAAGTTGATCACCGTGTAACGTGTTTCTCGGGCCTGTCCTACCCGAAGCCACCTTTCTGCAGTAGTTGCACATTTTTCAATAATATAGTTGGTGATTTTGCTGCCACCATCAGAAGCCGGCTCTGTCCACGTTAAGTTGACAGAATCTCGTGAGACATCACTGACTTTTACTCCTCTGGGTGGGTCAGGAACATCAGCCACATCCAGTTCAACTGTCTTTTGATCAATTCCAAATCTGTTTTTAGCACAGACCACATAGAAACCAGCATCTTTTCTCTCTACTCCATTGGGGAAAACAAGTGATGTGAAGGATCTTGTGACAATAACTTGGTAGTGGCCATTATTGTCAATGAGATCCTGTCCTTTCTGCCAGGTAATCACAGGGTCTGGTTTGCCACTGAAGGGGATCTTGATGCTGACCACCTCACCTCTGAGGGCATGAACTGCTCCCATGCCTTCAAGAGTTTTAGGCAAGTGTATCTTAGCTGGAACTGTATCAGAATAAAAAAAAAAAGAATATGATGTAGTAATCTCATTAAGTGTAACGCTCCCCCCAACATTTTAATGGTAGGTTATCAGACACCAAATTGACAGTTATTGATTCGTGTTTACCTTCCACTTCCAAGGAGGCTGTGCCAGACACGGATCCACCTTGGTTGGTAGCTCTGACTTGGTAAACTGTGGCATCGTCATCAGTGACACTTGCAATTATGAGCTGGTGGTAACCACCCTTAAATTCTTGAATCCTGTACTTTAATCCATCAGCAATGATTTCTTTGCCTTGTCGGTACCATTTTACAATAGGTTTTGGATGACCAGTCACTTTGCAGACCAAAGTAGCATTGCTCTGATATCTCACATTTAGATTTCTCAGTTCCTCTTTAAAGTGTGGTGCCTGAATGGGGACATCAGATTTGGGAGTGACAGGTTCTGATATTTCACTCCATTCACTTTCACCACCTAGGTTTTCACATTTCACACGGAACTCATATTCAAGACCTTCAATAAGGTTTTGCACTGAAAAGACCGTTTCTCGAATTTCTTCTGTTGTCACAGCAATCCATTTATTCTGTTTCTTCTCACGCTTTTCAAGGTAGTAATTTCTAATCTTTGCGCCTCCATCACTGGCAGGTGGCTTCCAAGCCACAACGCAAGAATCTTTTGTGATAGCAGTAATGGTTGGTTTGCCAGGAGCACTTGGTTTTTCTATTAGAAAATAAAAGAGTTAAGTCATGAGGTGAAACAGGCATCTTTATTAAAAGCTTATTATTTTTTAAATTTTATTTTATTTACTTATTTTTTATGTGGTACTGAGGATTAAAACTAGTGCCTCACACTTGCTAGGCAAGCAATCTACCACTAAGCCTCAACCCCAGCCCTAAAAGCGTATTTTTAAAAACAGAATGATTCCAAAGTTCTATTTAATATAGCTATTTCAGACAAATGAAACTAGTTACCTATGCTAAGAAATGTGTCAAAAAATAAAACTCCCCTATAAAGATGGAGCTAGATTATATGGGTCCCCTTTTAGATATGCAAACATTCAATTAAAGTGAGAAAAGGTATCCTTCTTTACCTGAATCTTTGCTATTTCCTTTCAAAATTTATTTCTGTTTAAAAGAGGTTTTTTTGTTTTTGTTTTTGTTTTGTAAAGACAGGTGTTAGTGTATGAGATAAGAGAAAAGAGGGTCCAGGTTGTACTCACCAAATGGAGTCTTAATGATCACAACTGAGGTCACCTCCAGGGGATCACTGATGCCAAAGGTGTTCTGAGCTGAAACCCGGAAGTAATAACCAGCATTTTCTGTGAGGTTCACGATTCTACAGGTTGTCACTGAGATGGCTGAAGACACCAATTGCCATTCAGCCCCTTCCTTGGCCTCACACTTCTCTACCACATAATTGGTGATCCAAGAGCCACCATCATCAGCTGGGGGTTTCCAGCTGATGACCACAGAGTTCTTTAGTAGAGCTTCAATCACAATCGGTCCTGTAGGTTTGTCTGGTTTATCTGTTGGGAGAAAAATATAATTGTAGTGATTTTTATAGTGCATTTCCCAAGATTTTTTTTAAAAAACAGAAAATCACCATAAGCAAAACCAAAATACCTTGTATTTCTACATCAAGAATGGCATCAACTGTTCCAAAGACATTGCTGAGCTGAACTTTATATTTCCCAGCATGAGTCTTACGCTGGACATTCTTCATGACTAGATGAGTATAGTGTTCAGTGTTTTCAATAGTAATGTTTTCTGAGTTTTGCAAAAGTTTCTGTCCATGGAACCAAGTCATGGCAGGTACTGGACGACCAATGTACATGACGTGAAGTCGAAGCGTAGAACCCACAGCACCATAATACTTCTCTTTCAGTGGGTAACCAGGATGGAACTGCGGCGCTGCTTGCAGGAGAAGCTTACTACTGCTTTCTGTTTCTCCAACTTCATTGGTAGCTATACAGGTATAAACTCCTTCATCTTCTTGTTCCTCTGTCATGACTGTCAGAGTATGTGTGCGTCCATCTGAAGACATTTTATATTTCCGGCTTTGTATGAGCTCCTTACCAAATCGGTACCATTTGATGTCAGGAAGAGGCCTTCCAACAATCTGGCATGAGAGTTGAGCAGCTTCACCCAATTTGGTGGTAACATCTTTCATTTCTTGGCGTACTCCAGGGGCCTCTCCAGCTGGAGGAGATGAATCATAATATTAATGCATTATTACTACTGAATCTATAATCCTCTGTCCTTGTACATCAGCAATGAATTTATCCTACTGGTAGCACTATTATGCTAACAGTTACATATGACTTCAATTCTTACAGATTCTTTGAAGTCATTTTGCTAAAGTCATGTGGAAAATGAATGAATTGAGCCCATCATCATATTGTTATGTAGAGTGACTGTCTTAAGATTGGGAGAACATTAACATGTAATAAAAGATTTTGAGGAAATATGCATTCTCTCTATAAAGCTTAAGTATTCTTGCCCCTTCTTAGGTTCCTTGAGTTGGGTACATTTGTTAACCCTTTGAATTTTGCTAAGAGGTATTAAAAAAAAAAACCCGAAACAAAAACAAACAACCATTGCATTAGAGAGAGAACTTGCTCCAGGAATGTGCTTTAGTTCATGCATCTAACATCTCCTGCTGGCATTATGTGCCATGAATGGCTTCTTAGAGAACTTATCAGCTATTCCCTATGTATCCATATGCCAAAGCAAATGATTTGTTTCCAAACACTTGTTCTCCAGTAAATCTTGATGGAGTTCTACTTAGTATAGAAGAATAGTTAGTCTTAATATGTTGTTTAGTTTATAAATTATAGGCAGAGAACTTAAGGCTACTTACATGTTAGTTTAGTCTTTATAGACATAGCTGTTCTTCGAGGTCTGCTAAGCCCAGTCTCATTTTCAGCAAAAACCCTGAATTCATATTCAGTAGCTTCCAGCAAACCCCCTATTGTGAATTGCCTGTCCTTGATACGATCCTTATTGCTCTTCTTCCAAGCACTGTCTCCAGATTGTCTATATTCAACCCAGTATCCAAGGATTTCTTTGCCACCATCACATTCAGGTTTCTCCCACTGTAGAGTGACACTGTCTTTGGATATTGAAAGAATCTCAAGTTCTCCTGGTTGGCTTGGTTTATCTGAAATATTTTAAGAAAATTGAAAAGAGAATAAGATTTACAAGTGAAATAAGAGAAAAAGAGTCAAGATAGTTTGCTTCTTTGATTTTTAGTCCTTCTGGAGGCTTTCTCCTTACCAAATGGATCTTTACAGACAACTGGTTCAGAAGCAGGACTGGTCTCGCTTAGGCCAACATCATTCTGTGCAATGATGCGGAACTGATACTCAGCGTCAGGAACAAGCCCAGTGACAGTGTACATTGTGGTGGTTATCTGAGTCTTGTTGTGTCTGACCCACTTGTCAGTTGATGTTTCCTTGCGTTCAATGTAGTAGCCTGTGACTCGAGAGCCACCATCATCTTTAGGTCGGGACCAGGACAAGCTCACAGAACTCTTGGTCACGTCGAGTACTTCTGGAGGATTGCTTGGAGGTTCTGGAGGATCTATAAATAAAGTGGAAAACCCACACCTGTCACAGACTGTCCCAAATCGTGGAAACTGATGGCTTTCATTTTAAAAACAAGAATACTGAATTTTTTACAATTTTGTGGTTGAACAAGTACTTACTCAGTGGTGTTTTTGGTATGACTGGTTCCTCAGATTTCAAGGGTTTGCTTATGCCAAATTGGTTTTCTGCTGAAACGCGGAAATGGTATTCCACATTTTCTTTGAGGCCTTTCACTACCAGAGATGTACCCCGGACTCTGGAATCAATGGTATACCAGGCAGCTTTAGGCACTTCTCTTCTTTCAAGGATGTAGCCTAAGATGTCAGCACCACCGTCATCAGCAGGAGGTCTCCAACTGACCCTTACAGAGCGGGCTTGAATGTCGTCATATTCTAGTGGCCCTTCTGGAGTGTTGGGACTTCCTATCACCTTGACCTTGATGTAAACAGTCTTCTTGCCGCATTTGTTTTCCAGAACCAAGTCATAAGTTCCAGAATCTTCCCTGACTGCTTCCTTGATCACAAGTTCAGTGTGTGTTTCAGATGTTGCAATCATGGCGCGCCTACTAACATCCTGGCCTTCCTTGGTCCATTTACATATTGGGAATGGTTTTCCTTTGATTGGTATGGTAAGTCTGATGACTCCACCTTGTCTTACAAAGACACCTTCCTGGTATCTTTCATCAAGTTCATAGTCGGGATATTCTGGGGAAAAAGGTAAGGTTATAATTTAGATTTTTTTTTTTTAAATGTGAGAGGGTTAGGCAATAAGTCTTAAGGTAGGTGTAGCAGAAAGTAGATGATCACATGTCTTACCAAGCATCTCGGTAACTTTGACAGTTCCTGGTACCTCAGCAGGCTCCCCAGGTCCACCAGCATTACAAGCTAGGACACGGAATCTGTATTCAGCGCCCTGAGGTAGGTGTGTTAGAGTATACTCCCGAATCTTGGTTGGGGTGGTATTGCATTTGGTCCATTCATGTTGATCTACCTTTTGCATTTCAATCAAGTACCCTGTGACCTTAGATCCTCCTTCATCTTCTGGAACACTCCAGGCTAGGGAGACTGATGTCCTTGTTGTATCAGTTACTCTTGGATTTTGTGGCTTTCCTGGTGGAGCTGGGAAGAGGAATAAAACAAAAACATACTTATTAAAATTGCTGCAAAACTGAAAATTAACCATGCCATCTAACACATTCAGTTGAGTTGTTGATGTATGGACTATTAGCATTAGACTATTTGTTGTTTTCTAAATCTTTGTATTCTATTTCCTGTAGTTTAATTACAGTGGTGATTCCAAAACAGCACATTTTTCAGAAGTCATAGGAATTACATGCTTCAGAAGGATGAATTTTACTACATATAAATTCTATCTCGATAAGCTTGACTTATACCAAATGTTATTTACCGATCGGATCCATAGCAACGATGGGTTTGGAAGGACGACTTGGTTTTCCAGTCCCTCTAGCATTAATGGCGGTGACACGATGTTCATATTCTAAGCCTTCAATAAGGCCAGTGGAGCGGTACCGTGTCATTGTCACTGGTACTTTATTTACACGGACCCACCGATCTGCTCTCACTTCTTTGCGTTCCACGATATATCCAGTCACTTGGGAGCCGCCATCATCTTCAGGTGGATACCAAGTAAGTGTCATGCCATCACGGGAGACATCAAATACCTGTAATGTTTCTGGGGCTCCAGGAATGCCTACAGAAAGACAGAGGTAAACACAACATGGCATTGAGAATAAATTAAAGACTCGTTTTATTCATGTTTTGGCATTTTAAATGGTTTATTAGTAATTGTGAATATTTTCCCAATGCTTTCACTTTTGTACTTTTTTTCTGTTTTCTCATTTTCTTCAATTTATAAACTTTATGCATGCACTCTGTTTTTTCTTATTATAACAGCTTGATGGTTCTGTCTTACTCCTCTTCCTCCATTTCTTCCTTATTTCCATGCTCCTTTTCTAATTCCCCTCTTCTCTTTCATAAGAATGAAGACATTTAAAAAAAAAATCATGTTGAAAAATCTCCAAGGAAAGGAGGCTTAGAAACCTTAGATCCTGGAGTTAATTTTATGAGCCAGTTTTCATCTCATCAGGGCACACTGAAAACCAATTCTTGTTTGTTAACATTCATAATCAGAGGCAGGGAGAGTGGTAGAAGGCTGCGAGGACTTACTGATGCTGCTGCGGCACTCTATGACCTCAGACTGCAAGTAAGAGCCAATCCCGAAGCGGTTTGTTGCAGCCACACGGAACACATACTCATTTCCTTCAGTGAGTCTGGTAAATTTAAATGTTGGTCTAGTCACTGACTCGGAAACTGGCAGCCATCCTGGACGGTGAGCATCGCGTTGTTCCACCACGTAGCCGCTCAATGGAGCACCACCATCCAATTCAGGAGGTTCCCAGGAAATGGTAACTGATGTAGCATCAATTTCATCAATTTTGATGGGCCCAGTTGGTGGGCCGGGCTTGTCTAAAAAGAAAAAGAAATCCAGGAAATTAATTTTCACTTCAAATCAAAATTGGGTGACTGAACATCAACAACTTTCTTGTATCTTTGTCACACATTCTTACCCAGAATGATAACTTTAATGGTCTCTGAAGTAGTTCCAGTAACATTCTTTAATTCAAGTGTATACTCTCCAGTATCTCTTATAGTGGTTTCACGGATTGTTAATTTAGTTACTTTGGTGTGCGTTTCAACTGTGACACGCTCTGATTCTCTCAGTTTAGAACCAGCAAAGAACCAGGAAGCAGTAGGAGGTGGACGTCCAGCAATAGGAATCACCAGCTCTATGGGTCTGCCAGCAGGGACATGGATGGTCTTTTGAGGCATTGTAGAAAGATCAATTGTTGGCAACACTATGACAGAGAAATTAGGCATTTAGTTTTAGGCATTATTTCTAACAATAAAATGTTATTAACTCTGAGTGTTTTCATTTTATTTTACTATTGTTACTTTTTGGCTACTTAGTACATACCTCTGAGATCTTGTACAGTTACAGCTGTGACGATCTCTCTTGGTTCTGACACACCTTTCTCATTTTGTGCCCTCACTCTGAATAGATACTGTTCACCTTCATTTAAGGAAATAACAGTATGCTCTAGCACTGTGGGCTTTAGTGTGACGACCTTCATCCATCTCTCTGTGCCAGCTCTGCAGGCCTCAAGAACGTATCCAGTGAGTCGGCTACCACCATCATAGAGTGGTTTTTCCCAGGCGAGAGTGACAGTGGATTTGGTGACATCAACCACCTCTAGCTTTGTAGGCACCAATGGCACTTCTGAGACTAGGACTGCATCAGATGTTTCGCAAGGTTCTCCAATACCATAAATGTTTTCTGGCAGGACTCTGAAATAGTACATGGTTCCTTCTACAAGTCCAGAAATGCGGTAAAGTGTCTTGCTGCACTTGGTAGTGACTGTTTTGAATGCTCTCATGGCAGCTTCACGTTTCTCAATGATGTAGTTGTTGACCGGAGCACCACCATCAATTGTGGGAATTTCCCAAGTAATAGTCACAGAATCTCTTGAAACTTCCTTAACTTTCACTGATGGACAAGGACCAGGAGTATCTAAAAAATAGAATGAAAGATCCATATTTCCTCTTTGCCTGATTGGTTGATAAATTTGGGGTTGGGGAAAGGAAAATATAATCAACACAGGTCTTCTCTAAAGAAGTGATGAATCATAGTCAAAGAGCCTTTTTAGAGAATCTACTCACAGTGTGTTCAATTTTAAGACTTACCATATACTTTAACAAGGACTGTTGCTGATTTCTTGCCAGATTGATTTTCTGCTTCAATTGTATATTTTCCAGCATCATATCGATTAACTTTGTCCACAATAAGTAAAGAATAGCTCTCAGTGTTGTCAATAATTGCCCGGTTTGCAAGGTCAATCCCCTTTTTGCTCCATGTGATGACGGGAGGTGGTCTACCAGATACAGACACCATCAGGCGCAACGTGGCCCCAGCTCTGAGGGTCACAGTCTTCTTTAGATCATCTGCAAGCTCAAGATCTGGTATTTCTAGAAAGTAAATATCAAAATTTAATTAATTCATGAACAGGTAGAATGAGAAATTAATTCATTTAAAAGCTTTTATTATAAATACCTAGTCTTTCCACCGGCTCAATTTCAGCAATTGTTTCGCTGTATTCACTCATACCCTTCACGTTGACAGCTGCAACTCGGAAGGAATATTTCTGGCCCATTTTAAGGTCTGGCACGGTGAATTCAGTATTTCTTATCGTGGCATTGGTATGCACTCGGTACCACTGATCGGTGTCCTTCTCTTGCATTTCAAGAACATATCCAATGATGTCAGCACCACCGTCATACATGGGCTTGGTCCATGCCAAACTAATGCTGCGCTTGGTGGTATCCACAATTCTTGGAGCAGAAGGTGGTCCAGGGGTATCTGTGGAATTTAAAAAGTGGGATGTAGATATTATACAAACAAGGAAACTTTGAGAATTGTAATTTTGGTTTTCTAGATTCACAAAGGTATTATTGCCCTTTGTTCATATTCAGCGAGACCAGCTTTGTAACTGGGCTTTTCTGATATTACAGGACAGCTATATATGCCACATAATCACTAATATTATTTTAATAATCAGATTGCTTCAGGAAGTTAGATGTTTCTTCCCTACTACTTTGGCTAGCTGAATGTATTCTCTCTTAGGTTAAACAGTGGGCTTAGCTGTTTGTGGGGACTTTCTTTAATTGCTCTCTTTCACTGGGTTTATATCATTTGTCACCTCTATGTTTCTATTGAATACAGGAATCTGTTTCCTCATCCCTCCATTCAGTCCCAATGAATTATTCCTTTGAGCTCTTGGGCTCAACCTCTGTAAAAGGATTTGTCTCTTAGTTTTGAAGCTCTCATAACAATTATTTTATTAGTAACTTATTAAATATTAGAAATTTTATACTCCTATTGGGCCTCTTTTCAAAAGGGACTTGACTTTTTTCTTTTCAGTAGTTTCCACTATAATGCACTCTTACGAAGATTTACAAAACATATTTTTCATATTGATAGCAGACTAATTTCTTTTTCACAAATTGGAAAAAATGCTGCAATAATTTATCAACACTGATAATTTAGCTAATAATTTATTAGCAACACTAATGCTAACTTACTAACTTACTAACTTACAGGGTTCTCTGTCTAGCCTGTATCTAAGATATACTTAGACTAACATACACTTTTCTAGGCATGTACATTTCATAAATTTTACAAGCTCTTTGGAATGGCATGTTGGACAATTATTTGTCAATGGTTTTGATGGGCATTAGGTTAACGTATGATTCTTAGAACTCACATGATGGTTCTTTGCATGTAATGAAGTTGGAAGCTTCGCTGGGTTCACTGTTCCCAGCAGCATTCACTGCCGTGACTCGGAACTGGTAGTCACAACCTTCCATCAGGCTGGTCACCTTCAGCCTGGTGTCATATACCACATAGTCCTTGTTGACACGTGTCCAGCGCAGGCTCTTCTTCTCACGTTTGTCTACTAGGTAGTTGCTGATGTCATTGCCACCATCAGATTCAGGTTTTGTCCACTGGATAATGATGTGCTCTTTGCCAGCCCCGACTTCTTCAGGGATGCCAGGTTGTGATGGAATAGCTGTTTGTATTGTATGGGAATAAGGATAATGATCAGAATTGAACACAATCACTATTATCATGAATGCCCTTTCCCCCTCTCCCCCCTTCCTGATCCCATTATGTTTTGGTCACCAAAGTGTTTAAAAGTGTTAATACTCACTGAATGAGTTTCTGGCTACAATTGGCTCTGATTCAGCAGGCACACCAGGGCCATATTTGTTTACTGCCCTCACTCGGAACGTGTACTCATTGTTCTTGATGAGTCTGGTAACTACATAGGATAGAGTGGGGCATTCGCCTTCCACGATCACCCAGTTGAGCCTGCTAGTCTCACGGCGCTCTACAATGTAGTGAGTTATTTCTGCTCCTCCATCTTCCTGAGGAAGGCTCCAGGCTAAAGTGCATTTCTCCTCGGTTATTCTGCTGACAGTGAGGTTTCCACAGGGGCCAGGGGAATCTGAAACAGATGTGTGATAAGCCTTGATGAAGACCATTCTTTCCGCTCACCCGCGAAAATGCTGTAACAGTTCAAGAACTGGTACCATGCTTACCAAGTACTTTGACCATGACAGACACGGCCTTGGTCCCACTGGCATTCTTCACCGTTAAGGTATATTTTCCACTGTCACTCCTGTCACAGAACTTGATCACAGCAGTGGCTCGTTTGCCAGTGTACTGCATAGAGATTTTTTCACAGACATCTAATTCTTTATCTCCTTTGGTCCAGATAATTTTGGGTTCAGGTTTACCACCAACTGCGGCGTCAAGAACAAGATCTGAACCTGCTCTGATGGTAACCAGGTCACCCTGTAATCGGGCATCCAGTTCGGCTTTGGGTGGAGCTGTCAATATGCAAAAGAGATGTGAATGAATATCTGAGTTTACTCCCACATAAATTGTGATAATTTAAAGGAGAACGTTGACTATTTCTTACCATATTCATCTCGGCAAGTGATGGGGCCTGTGGATTCTGACCCTTTGCTAATTACACCTGCTGCATTCTTGGCCAACACACGGAATTCATAAGTGTCTCCTTCACTGAGAGCAGTCACGGTGAAGAAATTATCAGACACAATGGTATAGTTACACTTCAGCCAGCGGCCATCTCCAACCTCGCTGACTGGCTTACGCTCTATGATGTAGCCCACGACTTTGCTGCCTCCATCGTACACTGGGGCGGACCAAATCAGTGATACTGTGGATCGTGTGACATCTGTCACTTCTGGTCTGCCTGGTGCATCTAGAAGAGATGAAAAATAAGGTTAAAATTATAACCGAGTTCTCTGAGTTTACCAATAATAGCAAAAGACAAATGCAAACCCCTGATTTTTATCTACATACCGACTGGGTTTTGAGCCATGATAGGTCTCGAAGCTTCACTGGCCTTGCTAACACCAGCAGCATTGAGTGCGTAGGTTCTGAACTGGTATTCCAGCCCTTCGACTAAACCAGTCACTTTATAGTTGCACTCCAAACACGGCACTTTGTTTTCCTTCACCCAAAGGATGGTGTTACGTTCTTTCTTTTCAACCCAGTAGCCAATGATTTTACTGCCACCGTCATGGTAGGGTTCTTCCCAGCGAATTGACATGGCATTGGCAGACACATAGTACACTTCAGGTCTGGTAGGAGCACTTGGTGGGACTGAATATAAACAAAGGCATCAAATGTGAATATGGTTTTACAAAATTCAGTGGAAATATTTAATAAATGAGACTTTGAAATATGATTTTAATTTTTCTTACCAAATGGATGCTCAGCAACTATTGGTGCTGATTCTAGAGGCTTGCTGACACCAAATCTGTTCTCTGAACTGACACGGAAAGAATATTCCATGTATTTTGTGAGATGAGTGACTTTAATCTGAGTGCGCTTGACACTGGAATTGATGAGCTGCCAAGCTGTTGTACCTGACTCACGCTTTTCAACTATGTAATTAGTAATTTCGGTGCCTCCATCATCTTTAGGTTCAGCCCATGACAGGACACACGATTCAGCCGACACAGATGAGACTTTGATGGGGCCAGTCACTGGACCTGGTCTTCCAATGACCACAACTGTGACAGTAAATGTTTTAACACCAGCTGTATTTTCCAGGGTCAAGAAGTATCTGCCAGAGTCACCTCTCATGCTGTCCTTTACAGACAGGGTGGTCCTGTCTTTTGTTGTTGTGATACTCATTCGATCAGTCTCCTTAAGTCTCATTTCTTCCAGTTTCCATGTTACTTTGGGTGCAGGACGACCACTGATTGGCACATCGATGGTAAATGTGCTTCCTGCTTTGCAAGTTATGAGCTGATTGGTAATTCCAGTGAGATCTGCAGTAGGCTCAATTTGAGGCTCCTTGATGATGACAGATGAGAAGGCTTCCCTGGGTTCACTATAGCCAGCATCATTCTTGGCCTTCACCCGGAATTCATATTCAGTGTTCTCCAACAGGTGCTCAACTGTGAAAGTCAACTGTTTGGTGTGACCAGCTGCAACCCAGAAGTCAGAACCTTTTTGTCTCATTTCAAGAAGGTAGCCAGTGATCCGACTGCCTCCATCATGATCGGGTTTAAGCCAAGCTAAGACTGCAGAGGATTTGCTGGTGTCGACAACATCAAGTCTCCTAGGTGGAGCAGGCTGTTCTGTGGCCACAATGGGTTCTGGCATTTCATAGGGTTCACCAATACCATACTCATTTTCTGCAGAAACACGGAAATAGTATGGAACGCCTTCTGCCAGGTCACTGACCTTGAGGATCTGGCGAGTACATTTTTCACTGATAACCTGCCAGCTACGGCGACTTGCTTCTCGTTTCTCTACCACGTAGTGATGGATTCGGGCACCGCCGTCAAGGAGAGGAGCGTCCCACATGAGTGTGACAGATCCCCGGGTCACGTCCTTGAAGGTAATTGGACCAGGTGGTCCTGGAGAGTCTAGCACCTTGACAGTGAATGTGATGGACTTACTACCACTGTTGTTTTCCACAGTAAGGGTGTATTTCCCTGCATCATTTCTGTTGCAGTTTTCTATAGTGAGGGTGCTGAAGGAGTCTGTCGTGTGGATATCAGCCCGAATGCTAAGGTTAGAGTCCGGCTTGCTCCACACAGCTGTAGGAGTAGGTCTACCCTGGAAGGCAATGAAGAGGCGAATACTGGCCCCAGCTCTAACAATGTGAGTCTGCTTGAAGTTTGCATCAATGTCTAACTCCGGAGCTGTTAATCGGTCAACGGCTTTAATTGTGCCAGTCACTTCACAGCTGTCTCCTTTTCCAGCACCATTGATAGCACTAACCCGGAACTTGTATTCTTCACCTGCTTGTAGATCAGTAACTGTGTATCTTGTTTTCACACAGGCCTCGGTGTTCACCTTGTGCCAGTCTCCTAAGTCAGCTTTGCACATTTCTATGATGTACCCAATTATTTCCAGGCCACCATCAAAGACTGGTCTGGACCATTCTAAGCTCACAGTTGTCTTTGATGTGTCTGTCACTTTGACCACGGTGGGAGCACTTGGTGGGTTCACAGGCTCTCTACATTTAATGAGTCTTGAGATACCACTTGCAGGTCCTACTCCTGCAGCATTTTCAGCCATGACGTGGAATTCGTATTCGTTGCCTTCTGTCAGACCAGTGACTTTGTATCTCGTCTCAGAGATGGGTCGTTTGCTGATCACTTTCACCCATCTTGTGCTTTTCTTTTCTCTCCTTTCAAGGATGTAGTGTTGAATCTCATTGCCACCATCTGATTCTGGTCTTGCCCATGTCAATGTAATGCTGTTGCCTGTTACGTTGCTAGGTTCTGGAGTGCCAGGGGCATCGGGAACAGCTGCAAAAGAGGGGGAAAAACTCAAGACAGTTAGACATGTTTGCTTGGGAAGTTGGTATTATGACAGAGTACCATTTAGTAAAAATGGAAACTTACTGTATTGTATTTGGGCAACCACCGGGTCAGAGTCAAGTGGCCTGCCAACACCAAACTTGTTAACTGCAGAAACACGGAATTGGTATTCGTTGCCATTTATTAATTTAATGGCAGTGTAACTGTGGGCTTCACATTTATCTTCAATCAATGCCCAAGCAAGTCTGCTTGTTTCCCTTTTTTCAATGATGTAGTGGGTGACAGGAGCACAGCCGTCATTGAGTGGTGCGTCCCACCACAGGGTCATCTTCTCACCAGTAATATTGGTGAATCTTATGGGCCCAACTACTTTTCCTGGTGTATCTGTAAGAAAAAGTGTTAAGAGTTAGTTTCTTTTTCCTCTTCATTAAAATACAATTAGGTATGTCCTTAATCTTAGTCCCATAAATTGTAACATTAATAAATTATTTTAAAACTACCTTGCACTTTCACTGTAATTTCTGCTTTTGTGGAGCCAGATACATTTTTGGCTTCCACTGTATATACACCACGATGGTCCCGATTAGCGTCTCTAACAAAGAGGCTGGTGGATCCAAGGACGTCAGTTATTTCCATATTCATCCTCTTTTCTATTTCGACTCCATCTTTGAACCAAGTTACTCGAGGTACTGGACGTCCTTGAACCAAAGCTTTAATTCTAAGGCTCTCTCCAGACTTAATAATGAGACCATCGAAGTACTCGGGGCCAAACTCTACTGTTGGTGGAACTATAAAAGAAATAGAGATACTGCATGTTAGTGTTGTTTTATAAAGACATACATCAACATATTTCTCATCAACATATTTTTCATCATAAAGCCTGGCAAGGCAATGAATTCTTTGCTACCAGACTATTTTGAAAGTAGGACTGATAATGACATTTAGACTATGGGGTCAAATATCTTCCCATCATTACAGGTCATTTACTTCCAGATAGGGGTGCATGTTCAAACAGGTTCGTGCAAGAGGCCTTTGGCTGTACCTAAAGCAAGGTGATGACTGTGTGGTTGGTTATATGTTGTATTTTAATAACTCCAGTACAGATGGTCACCTCTTCTTGGGGCTCTTTTTCAATTATAAGTGGCTAAAATTACAAAGCTAGATCACTTGCATGATCTTTATATGGGAATGGAATGAAATAATAGACATTGTAAAAAGCACTTATTGCAGTTATGGTTTTTCTTCTCTTCATTTAAAAGGGAGGAAAGATCTAATTCATCTATATAACATTCTTGGGTAATCTGTATGAAATGTTGTTTCTGTTCTCCTTTTATAGACCAGGGGCCAAAACTATTTTTTTTTTTTAAAGTGTAAAATGCTCTTAGTGACACTGAAAGTGTTGTAAATGCTTACCATTTTCATCTCTTGTCATAATAATGCCAGAAGACTGTGAGGGTGGGCTAATGGTTCCAACAGCATTTCTTGCAATTATTCTGAACTCATACCGATCTCCAGGACTAAGCCCCGTAACTGTGTACTGACATTCACTGACATCGGTGAAGTTGCATCTAACCCAGCGATCTTCCCCTTGCCGTTTCTCAATGCTGTAGGCCACAATCTTACTGCCTCCGTCACGCAGTGGTGGGTTCCATTTAAGAGTGATGGTTTCCCGGGTGACATCAATGTAGTCAGGAGTGCCAGGTGGGTCTGAAAAATCATAAGGAAGTTAAAACCAGTTCCTACTCAAGAGAAGAAAAATTACATGAATAATTTCCCCAACACATTTTATTCATTAATTTCAACTTCCTGCTTCTTAGTCTAAAAAGAACTTTAAATTACTTTGACTGATTTAAAATTATTCCTCTTGCTTTACCTCACCAATTGTCTAGTCACAAGAAGATAGGAAGGAAAGCAGTGTTTGATTTACTTGTGCTAACACACACAAGTTAATTAAATATATTTGATTGCTTAATTAAATATATTTGAATAATAGTTACTTACCCACTGGGGAAACAGCTAAGGTAAATTTGCTTGGGTCACTTGGTGAGCTTAGGCCAGCAGAATTTTCAGCGTACACACGGAATTGGTAATCCAGGCCTTCTATTAGTCCAGTAGCTCTGTATTCTCTTCCAGATATTGGTGATGTGTTCACTCTTTGCCAGAGGATGCTATTTCTTTCTTTCTTTTCCACATGGAATCCAGTAACTTCGGAACCGCCATCATAAACTGGTGCATCCCAAGTTAGTGACATGCCGTCAGAAGTTACATTGTATATAACTGGCTTTCCTGGGGGCCCAGGAATCCTAAACTGGTGTTTTGCCACAATAATGTTTGAGACAAGTGGTTCGCTGATTCCGTATCTGTTTTCTGCTCTAACTCTAAACTGGTATTCAGCATCTTTGACCAGATTAGGAACTTTGAAAGTGGTCCTGGCAACACTTGAACATACCATCTTCCAGTTAGTTTGTGAAGCTTCCCGCTTCTCGATGCTGTAACAGGTGATTTCTCCTCCTCCATCATCGTCAGGTACATCCCATGACATGATGGCACTGTCAGCTTTAATTTCATCAAATCGAATGGGTCCTTTGGGTTTGGATGGTGGGCCGAGGGTGATGACTGTAATGGGGAAAGAATTTCTACACACTGCATTATCAAGAATAACAGTGTATTTCCCTCCATGTTCCTTCTTGACATTCTTAATATTCAAGGTAATTTTGTTTTCAGTTTTACTGAAGCGAACATATTCACTTTCTTTCAGTGGCAAACCATCTTTTAGCCAACTGATAGATGGTTTGGGTTTTCCTTTATAAGGTAGTTCAAGGTGTACATTATGCCCAATTCTCACTGAGATTTGTGCCCCAGGGATTTCTGACAGGTCGACCTCAGGTGTGATTACAAGTTCTTTCACTGTAATTGGCCCAATAGTGACAGCATCACTCAGCCCTTTCTCATTTTTAGCAAACACCCTGAATTCCAGGACTGACTGTTCTCTAAGTTGGCTTATCTCGATTTCGCATGTCTTGCTTATGCCGGCGTGGGACCATGCCTGTTCGCCTTTCCCTTTCCTTTCCACAACATAGTCTGTGATGACACTCCCACCATCAAAGTCAGGTTTGGTCCAGTTCAGGATAACAGATGTCTTTGTTGAGTCTTTCATTGAGAGATCGCGAATAGGTGCGGGTACTTCAGCAGCCTTCACTGGCTCTGTGGTTTCACAGGGTTCCCCGATTCCAATTTCATTTTCTGCAAGAACTCTGAAGAAGAATGGTGTTTTCTCTGACAAATCTGTTACCTTAAAGGTTGTACTGGAACATTTGTGTGACACAGCAGTCCATGTTCTCTTGGTGGCATCTCTCTTTTCAATAACGTAATTAATTATGGGAGATCCTCCATCAATGAGCGGAGGATCCCAGAGCAAAGTGACTGTGCCTAGAGAAACATGTTTAACCTGTAGTTTCTGGCAGGCGGCTGGTGTATCGAGCACTTTAACACTCACAGTTGAAGACTTAGGTTGACCCACCCCATTTTCTATTGTCAGAACATATTTTCCTGTATCATTGCGAGTAACTTGAGGAATAGTGAGCAATGAAGACGAATCAGTATTTTGAATGTTGTATCTGGCATCACTGCCAAGATTCTTCTCATCTTTTCTCCAGGTGACAGTAGGTGGAGGTCTGCCTTTAAAGGGAATCAACACTTGGACATCCTCACCAGCTTTAGCTATAACAGAGGTTCTGAGAGCCACATCTAGGTCGATCTCTGGTTCCTCTGTAGACAGAAAATGGACAGGAACAGTGAATTTTAAAAGCAAGAAAGTGAGTCTTTTCCTGGAAATACTCTAATAAAACAATAAAAACACAATGACACCAGTTGTACATACCAAGTATATCTTTAGCTTGTACAGGCTCGGTCATTTGTATAGGTTCTCCTTGTCCAGCGCAGTTTACTGCAGATACCTGGAAGTAGTAATTGACTCCAGGTTGCAGGTTAGACACTACATATTCTGTGGTTCTGACCTCTCCTCTGGTAGAAACAATGGTCCATTCCTCTTCCTCTCCTTGTCTCATCTCAACAACATATCCAGTAATAGCACTGCCCCCATCATAGACAGGTTTACTCCAGCCAAGAGTGATGGATGACTTTGTTGAATCTGCGATTCTTATCTTGGCAGGTGGGCCTGGAGGATCTGGAATGACCATTCATAAAATGGTAATTACACAATCATATACAATTTATTCACACAAAAGATGCTACTGCTGCATATAAGAACACTTACCAATAGGATCAGCAGCTTTGTAGAAGTCAGATGGTTCAGAAAATGGACCCAGTCCAGCAGCATTTACAGCACAAACTCGGTATTGATAGTCACTGTTTTCTGTGAGTCCTGTCACTTTCTGTCTGGTGTCACGGATCGTCTCCTTTTGCACTTTAAACCAAGCGAGACTCTTCTTGTCTCGTTTTTCAAGGAAATAGCCACTTATTTCACTACCACCATCTACAATTGGCCTGTTCCAGACAACAGTCATTGAATTCTTGGTAGTCTTTGTCACCTCTGGTATGCTTGGTGGCCCAGGTGTAACTATTTAGAAAGGAAAAGCAAATGAGTTTGCAGGATCAACATTACTCATAAATTCTATCTTCTGATCTTTGAATCCTGTCTAAGAATATTAATTTATTATATTTTTTTACCCTGTTAAAAGAATGACATTAAGATATGATGTGACACAAAAGGAAATCATTTTAAGAAAGCATTCGTAGTCTAGCAGAATAGTTTATCCTTAAACTTCTCATGATTTTTGGTTTTCTAATGAAATAAATCCTATCTTACCAAATGCATTCTTAGCTACCACCGGATCAGATTCCAGTGGCTCGCCAATTCCATATTTGTTTACAGCTCGAACCCGGAAGATGTATTCATTTCCTTTGATAATTTTGGTGGTTGTGATAATGCACTCTTCCAAATTTTCAGCCACCATAGACCACACGACACGGCTTGTCTCACGCTTTTCTACAATGTAGTGAGTGATTTTTGCACCACCATCGTCAGTTGGGGGCCTCCAGAGAAGTGTTATCTTTTCAGCAGTGACAGTTTTAAATTCAATTGGTCCACCTGGAGGTCCTGGTTTGTCTGCCAATGAAAGAATGAGATGATATGTTAGTGCTTCTAAAAGTCTATTAATTTTAAATTACTACATTTTAGGCAAACAAAATATGACATTGGCCTGTATTGAGTACCTACCAAGGATCTGTACTCTGATAGTGGCCGAGGCTGAGCCCATGGCATTCCTTAGTTTTAATTCGTAGCTTCCACTATTAAGGCGGTTGGCATCTTTGATGAGTATAGATGCGAGGTCAGTGGAATTTTCAACACACACCAGTGCATTGGTTTGCAATTCTTTATCATCTTTATACCATTCAATTGTAGGCTCAGGTTTGCCAGAAATGCCTGCTCTGAGCTTCACAGATGTACCTGCTCTGTATTTGACAACTTCTGTATATTCTAAAGGTAGGTCGATTACAGGTCCACCTGTAAGAATGACAAATAAGAAATATTTAATATATCCTAAGGATGAAAGAAATAGCCATAACAACCTCAAAATAGGGTCACTGGCCCTTACTAAACTATATATATATATATGGATACACACACATGCACATGCACACACACACACTTCTAATCCTACTCACCTATTTTAAACTTTTAAATTTTATAAGCTATTCTCCTAGATGGGCAAGAAAGACTATGAAAAAGCTCTGACCTCAATAACATTGTACTAATTGCACAGGGACTTCACTACCTTCCAAAATGGTTTTAAAGTCTGTTAGGTATTTCATCCCAGTGATGAGATGGGATAACATAGGGAGAACATTACTGAAGAAGCAGCCTTCAGCATTTTCTTTCACTCTAGTTTTCTTTCCATGTCTTCTGACCACTTCCTATTCTTCTTTTCCTATCTCACTTCATTGGTATCTATCCACATGTGAGTGGTTCATGTCAGACCTTTGAATGCTCTACTCATAATATTATATATTACTGGGAATATTTTATACCAGGGCGCTTAGAACCATTGAGAAACAGAAGTAAGTTTGACTTGCTTCACAATAACAGCAGTATTGATTTAGTGTCTGCAAAGCCTGGATGATACAAAGCAGCCCTGGGATTCTCAACAGGAGGATGGGAGTGGATACTTTGTCCAGGCAATATAGTGGCTCATTTTCCCTTTTGAAAATGGAGAAATTTTAGGAAAAGTGTCACAGGGTTCTTAACTCTCATGATATTTCAATTTTCAAACCATTGTTAGTTGAATGTACCAGTTACTTTCCATAATGGTCAAGTATATGAATATTTGATGAACAGTGATGTTAGGGCTCTGAAGAATCCCACTTCATCACTAATAAGCTGCTTGACCTTGGGGAATTTGCATAAGCACTTTAAATCTCAGTTTCTTTTTTGTAAAATGGCTAATTTTAAGGTTGTTAAACTAAGAGAATTTGTGTAATTAGCCAATAAATGCTAGCTACTGCTAACACTGTCATCATGAAAGTCCCTGTTTACAATCTTCCACTTATTTAAGAGCAATATTTTATGAGGATGTACACATGGAGTTAACTATTGGCTCTGATAATTTTAAAGGGAATGAAAGCACCAACTTATACAATCAATCACGAAAGTTAGAAAGGACCTTAGATACTTTATACAGCCCAACTCTCTCAATTTATAGGTAAGGACATTTCCTAAGTATCCCAGCTAGTTCATAATTTCTTCCAAAAACTTAATTACAACATGCAGCAAAAAGTTATTAAAATAAGGAAATGGTATTAGGTTAGATAGCTGGGTTCAAAGTTCCAATAATGCTTACCATAGGAATCAATGCACGTAATGGGCCCTACAACTTCAGATGGATTGCTGATGGAACCAACGGCATTCCTAGCAAAGACACGGAATTCATACTGGGAATTCTGAGTCAAGCCAGAGACAGTGAATTGAGTCTCAATAACATTGGTGAAACTGGCTTTGGTCCATCTGCCATCTGGAAGGTCACGTCTCTCAACTATGTAGCCTGTAATCTTGCTTCCTCCATCAAAAGCTGGTTGTTGCCATGACAGGTTGACAGAGTTCTTTGAAATATCAGTGATACGAACATTTCTTGGAGGTTCTGTGGCAACGAGAGAAAGAAGATTAATGGCACTTATGCCAATTTATTTTGCTTTCCAGAAACAAGATTTGCATTTTCAAGGTGTCAGAACTGTCCTTCTCGTGACAAATACATACCACAGGCATCAATGGCCAGGACAGGTTCAGAAGGATGGCTGGGTTTTCCAACACCTGCAGCATTTTCTGCATACACCCTGAATTCATAAATAAGTCCAGCACTGATTGTTGTGACTTTGAAGTGAGTTGTACGGATGATCATTTTGTTGGCTTTTTGCCATAAGATACTGTTTCTGTCTTTCATTTCCAAGTGATAGCCTATGACTGCGCTGCCTCCATTAGACACGGGTTCATGCCAGCCCACAGTGATGCTTTCTCGAGTCACATTAGTGACCCATGGTGTAGATGGTGGTCCAGGTGTTGCTACAAGAGAGAGAAAACCCATAGGTTAATACAGCTATTTCGCACATTTATGGTAAATGGAAACCTAGGATCTTTGAAAAGTTTGAAAACTCACTGTATGGCAGTTTGACGACCACACAAGCAGAATCTACGTGATCGCTGATGCCAAAGCGGTTTTCTGCCTTGATGCGGAATTGGTATTCCTCTCCTGTGGTCAGTTTCATGACTTTGATCATGGTTCTTGCAACTGTTGTAGACACTTCTGTCCATGCTGCAGTACTTGTTTCTCTCTTGAGTACAATGTAATTGGTAACTTGACTTCCACCATCATACTTAGGTGGCTCCCATTTGAGAGTCACGCTTTCTTCAGTTATGTCACTAATAACAACAGGACCAGTTGGAGGACCAGGCCTGTCCAGCACAATGATGTTAATGAACGCTTTGGTTGTTCCACTGGAGTTGGCAGCCGTGATCTCATATTTTCCAGCATCCGCTGTAACACTGTCCTTAAGATTGATGGTCAGATTCTCAGCTGTAATTTCAGTATTAAATCTCATAGTTGCCTTCAGGGGGACACCATCTCTTGATAAGGTCACCTTGGGTAGTGGTTTTCCAGAAATTGGAATGTCCACTTTCAGGTTTGAACCAGCTCTAACATACACAGTGTGACTTGGAAAATTCTTCATATCAATTTCAGGGGGTTCTGAAAAATAAGAACATGGAAAAAATGGAGGTGAAAAGGAGTTTCTAAAAATCAGAACCATGTATGTGATTTCAAAATTTGCTTCTACATAGAATTAGACATACCTAGTTGCTCCTTTACAAGAACAGGAAGCAGGAGTTCTCGTGGGTCACTCAGACCAGCTTGATTTTCAGCAAAGACTCGGAAAAAGTATTCATGATTCTCCCTCAGACCAGAAACAACGTGGTGGGTTGTCTTTACCACTGCACATTTAACCCAGTTTTTCTGTCCTTTTTCTAACGCTTCAACTATATAGTGTACAACTCTGCTTCCACCATCGTGTTCGGGCTTCAGCCAGGTGAGGGAAACACTATCTTTGGATACACTTGTTACTCCAAGTTTTTCAGGTGGGCTTGGTTTTTCTAAGAAAACAAAGTATTGAAAGAAAGGGAAGAATTATTAACAACATTCTTTCCCATGTGCTCTTCATGCATTGTCAAAATAGAACTTTTAAATCAAGGCCATACGCTTACTTTTGAATCTTTCTTACTTTTTATATGACCAGTTTGGCTATTGAGTCAACCAAAGCTCCCCCAAATCATGTTATTATATGTCAAAGTATTTGCTTTTAAATTGACCTAGATTAGATGATAAAATGTACCCCAAATTCATCATGGGTAGAAAAGGAGAAACAAAGTGACCAATCTTGCCATGTACAGTGACACATGCCTGTAATTGCAGCGGCTCCAGAGGCCCAGGCAGAAAGATCACGAGTTCAAAGCCAGCCTCAGCAAAAGTGAGGCATTAAGGAACTCAATGACACCCGGTCTCTAAATAAAATACAAAATAGGGTTGGGGATGTGGCTCAAATGGTGGAGTGTCTTGGTATCAAAAAAAAACAAAAAAACAAAAAAACTAATTTCCTAAGAAAGTTAGGAATGTCATCATCCAGTTTCTGAATACATACACACAGTCTATGTTTGTGTGTGTGTGTGTATGCAGTTAAATTTAATTTTACTTAAATTCAACACTTTGAATTTCTAGATATGTAATTTGTTAACATTTAAGTAAACAAAAGTTTTATCTATTAGAGATTTTTATTTTGTGCTTTAGAATGAATAATTTATGGTATGAACTAAAACCATTTAAGCAATGACTAAGTAGAATGAGCCACACTATTCTAGCAAAATGAATGAAGGTATATAGATTTTCCTTCTTAAGACATACCTGTTATTTTGACTCCTTCCTTTGTTTCAGCTGGTGCACCCACACCAAACTCATTTTCTCCAGCGACTCTGAAGTAGTAAACAGCTCCTTCTTGTAAGTTGGTGACCTTGTAGGAGAGGCGGTTACAGTTGTTGGTGACAGAGACCCATGCTTTCTTGCTGGCCTCACGTTTTTCTATGTGGTAGTTTTTCACTGGTGCTCCACCATCGTTTTCAGGAACATCCCAGGATAACACTGCAGTCTCTTTGGTTACATCATGTACATTAACGTTGGCTGGAGGACCTGGAGAATCTAAGACTTTGACAACAAAGGTCAGTGAAGCAGCACTTAACACATTCTGAATCGTTAATGTGTATTTTCCAGAATCATTTCTGTTGGCTTTTTCAATGGTAAGCGATGTACGAGTGTCCGTAGAATCAATATATGCTCTAGTGCGGAGGTCAGTGTCTGGCTTACTCCAGGAGACGTTGGGTACTGGTCTTCCTCTGAAAGGCACAGTCATGGTAAATGAGGAACCAGCCTTGACAATCAAGGTCTTCCTCATTTCAGTGTCCAGATCAAATACAGGTTCTTCTTCTCTTTCCTTTACGATCTGGGGGTCGGAACTTTCGCTGGGATCACTGGCACCAATCTTATTGATAGATCTTACTCTGAAAACATATTCAGCTCCGGTTGTTAGTCCACTTAGTGTGTATTCAGTGCCTCTTAAACTCTGAATGGCAGTTTTCCAGTCCGTTTCATCAGATTTTTTGTATTCTACAGTGTATCCAGTTATTGGGGCCCCACCGTCAAACAAGGGCTTAACCCAGCCAATAGTTATAGATGTCTTGCCTGAGTCCACAATTTTGGGTTTGGATGGAGGAGACGGTAAGAATGCTGGATCTTCTGCCCGAACTAAGGGAGAAGTATCACTTGGAAGGCTTAGGCCAGCAGCATTTTCTGCATAAACCCTATATTCATATTCACACCCTTCCCGAAGTCCTGTTGATTTCACTCTCAGATCATAAACTGGCTTTTTGTTCACCCGCACCCATCGTAGGCTGTTTTTCTCTCGCCTTTCGATTATGTATCCAGAGATTTCACTGCCTCCATCACTCTCGGGTCTTGACCAGCAAAGTGTCATGGAATCTTTTGTCACAGAGGTAATTTCCAAAGATGTGGGTGGACTTGGAACTGTAAATGGGTCTAGTGCCTTTACAGCTATACTCTC
The DNA here is from genome assembly GCF_048772815.1 of Callospermophilus lateralis. NCBI lineage: Eukaryota > Metazoa > Chordata > Mammalia > Rodentia > Sciuridae > Callospermophilus > Callospermophilus lateralis. Next base: position 53,174,826 of record NC_135313.1, on the reverse strand, counting down.
TAGGGACTCACCAACCCCGTATTTATTAACACCTGTTACTCTAAATATATATTCATTGCCTTTCAGTAATTTGGTCACTTTACAAGATGTTGTTCTTAACTCTCCTTCACATATTGTCCACGCAAGGTGGCTTGTTTCACGCTTTTCTACAATGTAGTAGTCGATGTCTGCACCACCATCTTCTTGTGGACGTCCCCAGGAAAGAGAGCACTTTTCAGATGTAAGGCCATTTATTTCAAGTGGCCCTGCTGGTGGACCAGGCTTATCAAGTACTTTGCAATTAATTGTCATAGACCGAGTTCCTGCAACATTCTTCAGTGTTAGTACATACTGACCAGTGTCTCGCCTTACACAGTCTTTAACTGTTAATGAGGTAGTAAAGTCTGTTGAGACAATTTCTGTTCTTGCTCTTTCTTCAATTTCTATGCCATCCTTGGCCCAAGAGACTACTGGCAGAGGTCGCCCTGCAATGTCTGCATTTATCTTAAGGACTTCTCCAGCTTTGACAACAATGACATCTCGGAACTTGACGTCCATCATAATTCTTGGAGCCTCCACATCATCTTTAACTGTGATAGGTCCAGTGGATTCAGAGGGTTCACTAATGGAGTCAGCAGCATTCCTTGCAAAAACCCGGAACTCGTAACGCTGATCTTCAGTAAGTTCAGTTACTTCAAAGTATGTTTCTTGTACGTTGGTAAAGTTGCACTTCAGCCACCGGCCATCTGGTAGTTCTCTACGTTCAACAATATATCCTGTGATCTTAGCTCCACCATCATAGTGTGGTTTAGCCCATTTAAGTGACACTGATTTTCTTGTGATATTTGTGACTTCAGGTTGTCCAGGAGGGTCACAAGGATCTCTGGCAGGGACTGGTTCACAAGATTTACTGCATTTACCAATTCCAGCAATATTCTCAGCGTATACCCGATACTCATACATCAGTCCTTCATCAAGACCCGAGACTTTCATTTGAGTGTCGGCAATGAGGGTTTTATTGGCTTTGGACCAAAGAATGCTGCTTCTTTCTTTATACTCAAGGTGATAGCCGATTACTTGACTTCCCCCATCGTTAACTGGCACTTGCCAGCTAACAATCATGGTAGATTTTGTGGCATGCACAACTTTCGGAGTACCAGGAGGACCTGGGGGGCTAAATGGATACTCTGCAACAACAGCTGAAGATTCGCTGTAGGAACTCTTTCCGTATCGGTTTTCTGCACAGACACGGAACTGATACTCACTTCCTGTTGTTAGACGAACTATTTTAATGGATGTTCTTGCAACTGCCTGTGAAACCACATGCCATGTTGTAGAAGTGGTTTCTCTCTTCTCAACAATGTAATTGCTAATCTGGCAGCCACCGTCATATTCTGGAGGATTCCAAGAAATGGTGACATTGTCACAACTAACCTCATCAATATGTATAGGTCCCGGAGGCCCTGGTCTGTCAAGGACAATTACAGTAATAGGAACTGTTATGGACCCAGCACTGTTTGAAACACAGAGTTCGTAAGTTCCAACATCTTCCCTTGAAGCCTCCTTAATAGTTAGTGTTGTTACAGTCTTTGAAGAAGAAACGTTGACTCTAGTTGTCTCTCTGAGAGTCTGACCATCTTTTTTCCAGGTTATAGTAGCTTGAGGTCTTCCTTTGAATGGCACATCAATCTTGAGTTGGTCTTTAGCCTTTACATTGAAAGTATGGAAGGGAAGCTCTACTGAAGGTTTTATTTCGATATCCCTTGCAATTACAGGCACTCCAAGTTGCCTTGGATCACTTCGTCCTTTTTCATTTACTGCAGCTACTCTGAAGACATATTCTTCTCCAGCCGTCAGGCCAGATATAGTTGCTTCTAGGGTCTTAACTTGTGTGCAAGTGCTCCACTTTTCACTGCCTTTAGTCTGCATCTCGACTACATAACCAGTAATTTTGCTGCCACCATCACTTTCTGGTTTCTCCCACTTAATTGTAGCTGTGTTCCGGGTCACATCGACAAGAGTCACTCTTCCAGGTGGGAGGGGTGGTTCAGACACTTTCACGGGCTCAGTTGTTTCAGCTGGCAAACCAATCCCGTATTCATTGCAAGCCAAGACGCGGAAGTAGTAAGAACATCCTTCTTGTAGATTTTCAATTTTAAAGGTGTTCTTAGTGCAATTGTTGGTGATAGTAGCATAGGCTTTTCGTGTAGTTTCTCGCTTTTCAACGATGTAGTTTGTGATCTTAGCTCCTCCATCAATAAGTGGTGGTTCCCAGGATAAAGTCACCGATTCTTTCTTTACCTCTCTTACAGTCAAATTCACAGGGGCACTTGGTGAGTCAAGAACTCTGACATTCACAAAAGCTGTTTTGGAGCCACTATTGTTTTCTAATGTCAGATTATACCGACCACTGTCAAATCTGGTCACATTATCAATCACCAACATTGTGTAGGAGCTGGTCACCTCGATCTGGGCCCTCTCAGTGAGAATGCCTTCTGCCTTTTCCCACTTGACTTCAGGTTCTGGTCGACCTTTGATAGTGACGAATAAGCGTAAAGTAGCACTTGCACGTAGAATGACCACCTTTCTCAGGTCAGCATCAAGTTCTATTTCTGGTGGCTCTGCCCTTTCCTTAGCAACCACCGAACCAGGGATAGTTGCAGGTTCACCAACCCCTTCAGAATTGAAGGCGCAGATCCGGAAGTTATATTCGGTATTTTCTTTAAGCTTGGTCACTGTGAACTGCTTCCCTTGTAATCCTGTTGGAGGTGTGCACGTTGTCCATTCATCAGCAGTGGCTTCTTTGACCTCAACAACATAGCCTTTTACAGGTGCCCCGCCATCATAAATTGGCTTATTCCATGCTAGGGACACAGAAGATCTGGAAGTGTCTGTCACTTTTGGATTGCTTGGTGGACCTGGTGGATACAAGGTGTCACATGCACGGTAGAACACAGATGGCTCACTAGGCTCACCCACACCAGCTGCATTTTCAGCAGCCACTCTGAATTCATAGGAGTGGCCTTCGGTAAGGCCAGTTACCCTGAACCGGAGATCAGTCAGTGTTTTCTTGTTGCACTTGGTCCATCTAATGCCTTCCTTATCTCGTTTTTCAAGAATGTAGCCCTCTATTTCAGCACCCCCATCGTCCACTGGGCGGGCCCAGGTTACTACCATAGAGTCTTTGGTGATTGCTGAGGCTTCAGGTGTTGAAGGAGGACCAGGCCGCTTGTAAGGATTACAGGCTATAACAGGTTCAGATTCCAGGGGCTCTCCAATTCCATATTTATTCACAGCCATGACACGGAAAATGTACTCATTACCAGGAAGAAGTTTAGTGACTTTGTAGTTGAGAGCCTGTACCTCTGTTGAAACCTGGGTCCAGGAGAGTCTGCTTGTCTCTCTCTTTTCAATGATGTAATGAGAAATACTAGCACCACCATCTTGTAAAGGTGGGTTCCATGCCAGGTAACATTTTTCTGCAGTAACTCCAGAAACTTTCAGAGGCCCTTCCGGAGGTCCTGGCCTGTCAAGTACCTTTACTGTGATTGGTATAGACTTAGTACCACCAACATTGCTAAGTTTCAGAACATATTGACCTCCATCCGCCCGTATACAATCTTTGACAACAAGAGTGGTTTTCTGAATAGTAGATTTAATTTCCATCCTAGCAGCTGTTTCTTCAAGTTCTTTTCCATCTTTCAACCAAACAATATCAGGTATTGGTTTGCCACGGATATCAGCTTCAAGAACAAACGTCTCTCCTGCATGAACAACAATGACATCTTTATATTTGGGATCCAGAGAGGCATTTGGTGCATCAATTTCATCTCTTGCAGTAATGGCACCACTACTTTCAGATGGTTCACTAAAGTTGCCAGCTGCATTTCTTGCAATAACTCTAAATTCGTATCTTTGGTCTTCTACAAGTCCACTCACTGTAAATTCAGTTTCTAGGACATTGGTAAAGCTGGCTTTCATCCAACGGCCATCAGGTAGATCTTTCTTTTCTACAATATAACCTGTTATTTTGCTACCACCATCATAGGCAGGTTTCTTCCATTTCAGTGTGACATTGTTTCTTGTGATAACAATGGCTTCAGGACGACCAGGCGGGTCACATGGATCACGAGCAACAAAGCATTCTGACACTTTGCTAGGCTTGCCAATGCCAACAATATTTTCAGCAGAAACTTTGAACTCATATTCAAGGCCTTCATCAAGCCCAGTTGTCTTGAATTTGGTGTCTTGAATGGGAGTTTTATTTAACTTGACCCATAAAATGCTGTTCTTTTCCTTCTGTTCAAGATGGTAGCCGATAACTTTGCTGCCTCCATCATTAACTGGCTCGTGCCATTGCACAGTCATTTGATCTTTTGAGATTGATGTCACAAAAGGAGTTCCTGGTGGTCCAGGTTCTTTAAATGGATATTGTACAATAATTGGTTTGGAATCCAGAGGGACACTTTTTCCATACCTGTTTTCAGCAAAAATTCTAAACTGGTACTCAGTGCCTGTTTTCAGTTTGGTTACTTTAATTGTTGTTCTTGCAACGGTTGCCGATACCATGTGCCAAGTGGTGGTGGTTGTATCTCTCTTCTCTACGATATAGTTGCTTATTTGGCAGCCACCAGTGTAGGCTGGAGGTTCCCAAGATATGACCACGAAGTCCGCACTAACTTCATCAAACCTCACTGGTCCAACTGGAGGTCCTGGCTTTTCCAAAACAATAATGCTGAGATTTTCTGTTGCTGTACCTGCGCTATTTGTTGCCGTTATGGTATATTTTCCAAAGTCATCTTTGCTACTTTCTTTAATGTGCAAAATAGTGGAAGTAGCCGTTTCTTCAACATTTACTCTTGTTGTCTGCTTCAGAGGCTCACCATCTTTGACCCAAGATATTTTAGGTCTTGGTCGGCCTATAACTGGAATTTCTATTTTAAGATCTTCTCCAGCTTGGACACTATATGTGTTAAACGGTAACTTAAAACTAGGTTGTATAGTCAAGTCCTTGGCTATGACAGGAACACCAAGCACTCTCGGATCACTTTTTCCTTTCTCATTGTAAGCCTTGACACGGAACTGATATTCTTGTCCGGAACTCAAACCAGTAACAACTGCATTACAGACTTTGGATTCAGCCACAGTGCTCCATTTTTCGGTTCCTTTGGGCTGCATTTCAACAACATACCCCAGGATTCTGCTACCACCATCATGATCCGGTTTCTCCCACATAAGTGATGCACTGGTCTGGGACACATCAGTGAGTGTGACCTTTCCTGGTGGGGAAGGAGGTTCAGAAGCTTTCACGGCATCCACAGTTTCCACTGGAACGCCAACTCCAAATTCATTTTCAGCCATGACTCTAAAGTAATAAATGGCTCCTTCTGTAAGATTCTCAACTTTGAAACTTGTTTTGCTGCATTTACTACTCACGTTAGCATACGCTTTTCTGGTTGACTCACGTTTGTCGATCACATAGTTCTTGACCTTTGCTCCCCCATCAATGATGGGTGGTTCCCATACCAGTAGGACAGAATCTTTTCTTACTTCTTTGACTGTCAAATTCTGTGGTGGTCCTGGGGTGTCGAGAACTTTCACAGTTACAAAAGCAGACTTAGATCCGCTGCTGTTTTCCAACTTGAGAATGTATTTGCCAGCATCATTTCTATCACAATTATCGATTGATAGTTGGGTATAGTTTACTCCCTTTTCAATTTGGACCTTATCTGTGAATTCACCTTCCTCTCGAGACCAGGTGATCTCAGGTGTTGGACGACCTTTGAATGGAATGTGAATTCTGGCAGATCCACCAGCTCTTACCACGATTCCTTTCCTTAACTCAGAGTCAATGTCAAGTTCAGGGGCTTCAAGTTTATCTTCTGGTTTCACAGTCCCAGGAACTGATGCAGCCTCACCTAGACCAACTTTGTTGAGGGCACAGACTCGTATTTTGTATTCTTGATGTTCAATGAGTTTTGAAATTTCAAATCGTGTGACTCTCAGGCCAGTCTGTGGAGTGACTATTTGCCATTCTTCTTCATCTGCTTTACAAATTTCTATGACATATCCCAGGATCTCACTGCCACCATCATAGATGGGTTTGCCCCAAGCAAGTGTGATTGAGTTTTTAGTGGTGTCTACAACGTGTGGATTGGTGGGTGGGCCTGGTTTGAACACAGGATCGCAGGCCTTATAATACACTGTAGCTGGACTAGGTTCTCCAACTCCAGCAGCATTTTCTGCAGAGACTCTGAATTCATACTCATGGTCTTCTGTTAAGCCTGTTACTCTCAGACGCAGATCTGTGATGCGGCGTTTATTACATTTTATCCACCTAATACCACTTCTGTCTCGTTTCTCTACAATGTAACCAATGATCTCACTTCCACCATCGCTATCTGGACGGTTCCAACAGACTGTCATGGAGTCCTTGGCAATGTTTGTAACTTCAAGGTTTTTGGGTGGACCAGGAAGCACAAATGGGTTTTTCATTAGTACCGGTGCAGATTCCAAAGGCTCTCCAACACCATATTTGTTGACAGCCATTATACGGAAAATATACTCATTCCCTTCTAATAGTTTGGTAACTTTCAGAGAATTAGTCACAACTTCCGAAGCAACAACGGTCCATGCTAGTCGGCTGGTTTCTCGCTTTTCAACAACATAGTGAGAAATGTCACTGCCACCATCTTGAAGTGGTGGAGACCATGTTAAAGTGCATTTTTCTGAAGTGACTCCGGTAACCTGAACTGGCCCTTCTGGAGGTCCTGGTCTGTCTAACACTTTTACATTTACTGGGAATGACTTAGAACCTGCAACATTGGAGGCTCTTAGAATATACTGTCCACCATCAATTCTAATGGCGTCCTTTATAATAAGTAAAGCCTTAAAATCTGTGTTCTTTATTTCACATCTAGCAGATTCTTCAATTTCCTTATCTCCTCTTAACCACTCAATAGTAGGTAGGGGCTTTCCATGGACATCAGCCTCGAGCCTGAATGTTTCTCCAGCATTCACCACTATTGTATCTCTGAATTTTGGATCCATTGAAATTCTTGGGAGTTCAACCTCATCCTTGGCAGTGATTGGTCCAGTACTGTCAGAGGGTTTACTTATGGCACCGGCTGCATTCTTTGCAATGACTCTGAATTCATATCTTTGATCTTCAGTAAGACCTGACACAGTAAATTGAGTTTCAATGACATTGGTGAAGCTGGCTTTCATCCAGCGGCCCTCAGGTAAATCACGCTTCTCTACAATGTAGCCTGTAATCATACTTCCGCCATCATATACAGGTTTGGTCCACTGTAAAGTGATTTCATTTCTTTTAACAATTATTGCTTCTGGTGTTCCTGGTGGGTCACAGGGATCTCGGGCTACGTAGCATTCAGAATTCTTGCTTGCTTTGCCTACGCCAACGATATTTTCAGCATAAACTCTGAATTCATATTCAATGCCTTCTTCAAGATTCAGTGCTTTAAATTGGGTGTCATGGATAATACTTTTGTTGACTTTTGTCCACAAAATACTATTCCTTTCTTTTCTCTCAAGGTGGTAACCTATGACTGGGCTTCCACCATTATTGATTGGTTCATGCCACTGTACAACCATAGAGTCTTTGGAAATGGCTGTGACGAATGGTGTGCCTGGAGGACCGGGTTCTTTGTAGGGATATTGAGCTACAATTGGATCAGACTCCAAGGCAAAGCTCTGTCCATATCTGTTTTCAGCAAATATTCTGAATTGGTATTCTGTACCAGTTTTCAGTTTGGTTACTTTGAGAGTAGTTCTAGCAACAGTAGCAGAAACAACATCCCATACTGTGGTGGTTGTATCTCTCTTATGAACAATGTAGTTAGTAATTTGGCAGCCTCCTGTGTATACTGGAGGGTTCCAGGATAAGGTAATACTCTCAGCACTGACTTCATCAAATTTAACAGGTCCTTTTGGAGGATCAGGTTTATCTAGAGTGATAATTTCGATGGATGCTGTTTTCTGCCCAACAACATTGGCAACTGTGATTCCATATTGTCCACTGTCATCCTTATGAGTCTCTTTAATACTGAGTGTGGTGAGGTCAAGTGAATCGGTAACATTGACTCTTGTGGTCTGCTTCAGGGGAAGACCATCTTTAGTCCAGGTGACGGTTGGCTTAGGACGTCCAGAAATTGGTACTTCTATTTTCAAATCTTGGCCAACCTGTATGCTGTAACTGTTGAATGCAGGTCTTACATCTGGCTCGATGACCAGATCTTTGGCAACTATTGGAACTGCAAGGGACCTAGGATCACTTCTCCCCTTTTCATTTACAGCAATGACTCTAAAAAGATATTCTTCTCCCTGAGTTAGGTTGGTAATTACTGCTTCAAGGGACTTTACTCGAGCACACTCTGACCACTTCTCACTGTGTTTAGCTTGCATTTCCACAATATACTGAATGATTTTACTGCCACCATCATGTTCAGGCTTTGTCCAACTCAGAGAGACACTATTTCTGGTGACATCATCCACAGTTATTTTTCCTGGAGGTTGTGGAACTTCTGCAACCTTAATTGGGTCAGCAGTGCGGGCAGGTAGGCCGATACCATACTCATTCTCAGCTGTGACTCTAAAGTAATAACTGCAACCTTCTTGGAGTTGATCAATTTTCCAAGAAGTCTTGTGGCAATTCGTGACAACAGCAGCATATGATTTTCTCGTGGCTTCGCGTTTCTCAACGATGTAATTTTTAATTTTGGATCCCCCATCCAACAAAGGAGGTTCCCATGTAATTGATACCGAGTCTTTGGTGATTTCCGTGACTTTCAGGTTAACAGGCGGACTTGGTGTATCCAGGACTCTCACAGTAACAAAGGCAGACTTTGTTCCACTGCTGTTTTCTAATGTGAGAGTATATTTTCCACTATCGTATCGATTGACATTGTCAAGAACAAGCGAGGTGAAACTGCTAGTGACATCAATTATAGCTGCATCTCGGATTTCACCATCCATCTTTCCCCATTTCACTTCTGGAGTGGGTCGGCCTCTTATGGGAACAAATAACCTTAAAGAGCCACCTGCCCTTATATTTATAATTTTCCTTAGTTCCATGTCAAGATCGATGTCTGGTGCTTCCAGTTTTTCTTCAACAATTACAGGTCCAGGGACATCAGCATGTTCACCAACTCCTGCTTTATTAATGGCACAAATGCGGAAGTTGTATTCATGCTTTTCCTGTAACTTCTCTACCTCTAAGTTTGTTTTATTAATTCCAGTTGGCGGGGTGCACATTGTCCATTCACCAACACTCACGTCACATTTCTCAACAATGTATCCTTGGATTTCACAGCCACCATCATATATTGGCTTGCTCCAAGAAAGGAAAACTGAAGATCTGGTAACATCCATGACTTTGGGGTTGTTGGGAGGGCCTGGTTTGTAAATAGGATCACAAGCTTTTTGGTAAGCAGAAGGAGGACTTGGTTCACTAAGTCCAGCAGCATTCTCAGCTGAGACTCTGAATTCATAGTTGTGATTTTCTATGAGTCCAGTTACTCTCAAGCGCAATTCCCCAATCAGACGCTTGTGGCATCTTGTCCACCTAATGCCCTCCTTGTCTCGTTTTTCAAGAACGTATCCGAGAATTTCACTGCCACCATCATTTGCTGGCCTTTCCCATACAACAATCATTGAGTCTTTGGTCACTGTTGTGACTTCTGGAGCTTTTGGTGCATCTGGTACTACAAATGGATTCTTGGCAATTAATGGCTCAGATTCAAGAGGGTCACCAACACCATATTTGTTTACTGCCATTATACGGAAAATGTATTCATTGCCTTCAAGAAGCTTAGTAACCTTGCAACTGAGAGTTTGCACGTTGGCATCAACCACAGTCCAAACCAGGCGGCTGGTTTCTCTCCTTTCTACGATATAATTTATGATATCACTCCCACCATCCTGAAGTGGAGGTTTCCAAGCGAGTGTGCATTTTTCTGCTGTAACCCCTGATATAACAACAGGTCCTTCAGGTGGTCCTGGTCTATCAAGAACTTTGACATTCACAGTGACTGATCTCTCTCCGGCAACATTTTTGGCCTTCAAAATGTAATTCCCACTGTCAACACGTACTGCATCCTTGACGCTGAGACTGGTGGCAAAGTCAGTACTCTTTATTTCTAGTCGGGCTGTGTTTGAAAGCTCCTGATCACCTTTTATCCATTGAGTGGTTGGTATTGGTTTGCCATGTATATCTGCATCAACCTTAAATGACTCACCGGCATGAACCACAATTGTATCCTTGTATTTGGGGTCCATACTTATCCTGGGTGGCTCCACCTCGTCTCGTGCTGTGATTGCCCCTGTGCTCTCTGAAGGCTCACTAAACACACCTGCTGCATTGCGAGCTATCACTCGGAATTCATATCTGTGATCTTCAACTAGGCCAGTTACTTCAAACTGGGTGTCAATGATGTTTGTAAAACTGGCTTTCATCCAGCGGCCGTCAGGCAATTCTTTCTTCTCCACCACGTAACCTGTGATCTTGCTGCCACCATCATAGGTGGGTTTCTTCCACTGAAGAGTTACAGAATTCCTTGTGACAATGATTGCCTCTGGCCGCCCTGGTGGATCACATGGGTCACGAGCTACGTAGCATTCTGATGGTTTACTTGGCTTGCCGATGCCCACAATGTTCTCTGCAGAGACTCTGAATTCATATTCAATGCCTTCTTCGAGGCCAGTTGTCTTAAACTTGGTTTGAGGAATAGGCGTTTTATTCAACTTGACCCAGAGGATGCTGTTTCTTTCCTTGCGTTCTAGATGGTAGCCAATGACTCTGCTTCCTCCGTCACTGACTGGCTCATTCCATTGTACCTCCATACTGTCCTTGGAGGAGAGTGTGACAAATGGCGTGCCAGGAGGACCAGGAACTTTGAATGGATACTGAGCTATGATGGGCTCTGAATTGAGGTAGGTGCTCTTTCCGTATCTGTTTTCAGCAGCAATTCTAAACTGATATTCACATCCGGTCTTTAATCTGCAAGCTTTTATTGTTGTCCTTGCAACTGTGGCTGACACAATTTGCCAGGAGGTAGTGGAAGTGTCCCGTTTCTCTACAATGTAATTATTGATGGAACTTCCACCATCATACTTTGGTGGTTCCCAGGAAAGAGTAATACTGTCAGCTGTCACTTCATCCATTTTAACTGGTCCAGTGGGAGGCCCTGGTTTATCAAGAACAATAACATTAAGGGTCTCAGTAGCTTCGCCAGCTGAGTTAGTCAGTTTAACTGTGTAATGTCCAACGTCTTCTCTGCAGGCTTCCTTTATTGTCAGTAGTGTATTATTTTCTGTGCTCTCTGCATTTACTCTAGTTGTCTGCTTCAGTGGTACATCATCTTTATGCCAGGTTACAGTTGGTGTGGGGCGTCCAATGAACGGAACATCAACTTTAAGGTCTTCACCTGCCAGTACAGTGAAAGTGTTGAATAGGAGTTTGAAGGCTGGTGGGATGACAAGGTCTTTGGCAATCACTGGCACACTCAGTTGTCTCGGATCACTGATGCCCTTCTCATTCTGAGCTGAAACACGGAAATTGTATTCTTCACCCTGAATCAGTCCAGTTATAGTGGCTTCAGTGACTTTGACGGTGGCACATGTGGCCCATTTGTCACTGCCTTTGCTCTGCATCTCTACAATGTAGCCTAGGATCCGGCTGCCTCCATCATGCTCTGGTTTCTCCCAGGAGAGTGACACGCTGTTTCTTGTGACATCCACCAAAGTTATTTTTCCTGGAGGAAGAGGTCGTTCTGATGCTTTCACAGAGTCTGCGGTTTCAGCAGGCAGCCCAATGCCATATTCATTTTCGGCGAGAACCCTGAAATAGTAACTGCAGCCTTCTTGAAGCTGGTCTACCTTCCAGGAAGTCTTATGGCAGTTGGTTGCAACAGTTGAATATGCTTTTCTTGTCGATTCTCTCTTTTCAACGATGTAGTTCTTTATTTTTGAGCCTCCATCAAGGAGAGGAGGGTCCCATGTCAATGTGACGGATGTCTTTGTGACCTCCTTTACCTTCAGATCCTGTGGAGGGCCTGGGGTATCTAGCACTCTAACATTCACAAATGCAGACTTACTGCCCGAGCTGTTTTCTACAGTTAGTATGTACTTGCCACTGTCAAATCTGTTCACATTTCCAACAATAAGCAGGGTGTATGAGCTTGTGGATTCAATGCTAGCTTTGTCCAAAGACTCTCCATGTTCCCGGGTCCACTTCACCTCAGGTGCAGGTCTTCCTTTGATTGGAACAAAAAGCCTCAGAGTGCAGCAGGCTCTTATAGTGACAACTTTGCGCAGGTCGGCGTCCAGTTCAATCTCTGGGGGCAGCATTCTGTCTTCAGCCTTTGGAGTTCCAGGAACCGAGGCTGGTTCCCCAAGTCCTTCAGAATTCATGGCATAGATTCGGATTTTATACTCCTGGTTCTCTATGAGGTTGGTGATGGTATAAGATGTTGCCTTGAGCCCAGCTGGTGGTGTGACAATCTGCCATTCATCTTCTTCTGGCAGGGCAATCTCAACCATATACCCAGTGATTTCTGATCCACCATCATAAATGGGTTTATTCCATGCAATTGAAATGGAGGATCTGCTTGTATCCAGAACACGTGGGTTACCTGGTGGGCCAGGTTTAAACACAGTGTCACAAGCTTTATAGAACGGACTGGTAGAACTTGGCGCACTAATTCCAGCAGCGTTCTCTGCCATAATCCTGAATTCATATTCATGTCCTTCTGTCAGTCCAGTCACTTTGTATCTTAAGTCAGTAAGGGTCTTTTTGTTGCATTTCACCCAGCGTTGGCCAGCTTTATCACGCCGTTCCACAATATAATTTATGATTTCACTTCCACCATCAGAGTCAGGATGTCCCCAGCAGACAACCATAGAATCTTTAGTGATAGTTGTAACTTCGGGGTTTTTGGGTGGATCAGGAGGTCCGTAAGGATCCACTGCAAGCACAGGTTCTGATTCAAGTGGCTCTCCAACTCCATATTTATTTACAGCCATGACACGGAATATGTATTCATTGCCTTTCAAAAGCTTAGTAACCTTTAGTTTTGTTACTTGGACTTCTGAGGCTACGTTTGTCCATGCCAATCTGCTGGTTTCACGTTTCTGCACGATGTAATGATCAATTTTGGCACCTCCATCATCCTGTGGAGGCAACCACGACAATACACACTTTTCAGATGTTACATCAGATACAGCTAAAGGTCCTTCAGGTGGGCCTGGTCTATCAAGAACCTTGACGTTGAAAATGTGTTTGGCAAAGCCACCAGGATTTGTTGCTGTAAGGATATAGGCACCACTATCCCTCCTTGATGAATCCTTGTTCACCAGATAAGTGGAGAAATCTGCGATTTTTATTTCTAATTTCCCTGTGCCTTCAAGCTCCTTTCCATCTTTGGTCCATTCCATTGTTGGTGGTGGGCGACCTGAAACATCAGCTTCCAGCTTGAATGCTTCACCTGCTTTTAATATAACAGTGTCCTTGAATTTAACATCCACCATTATCCTTGGTGCTTCAAGGTCATCTCTGCATGTGATGGCATCGGATGGCTCAGATGGTGGGCTAATAGCACCAGCGGCATTTTTGGCAATCACACGGAATTCATATGCAGCATCTTCTGTTAGGCCACTCACTGTAAATTCATTTTCCAAAATGTTGCTGAAGTTGGCTTTCAGCCACCTTCCATTAGGAAGGTCTCTTTTCTCAACTATATAGCTAGTAATTTTAAAGCCTCCTGTATATTCAGGCTTAGCCCATTTAAGTGTCACTGCATGTCTGGTAATATTCAGAGGTATTGGTTTCCCAGGTGGGTCAATGGGATCCAGAGCAAGCATTGGTTCAGATGGCTTGCTTGGCTTGCTTTTACCTGCCATGTTTTCTGCAATTACTCGGAACTCATAAGCAATACCATCTGTGAGTCCAGTTGATTTGAAAATGTTGCCTGGTACTAATGCTTTGCTCACAGTCTGCCAGAGAATACCATTCCGTTCTTTTCTTTCAACATGATATCCTAAAATGGGGCTTCCACCATCAGAAAGTGGCTCATGCCAGCTAATTGTCATTGAATCCTTGGTAACTGCAGTAACCTGAGGGGTACCAGGAGGCCCTGGGACTTTAAATGGATAGTTGGCAACTATAGATGCTGATGTGATGCCCGGTCCAACTCCATATCTGTTTTGAGCTTTTACACGGAATTGATACTCCACTCCAGTAGTAAGGCGAGTGGCTTTATAGGTAGTCCGTATTACCGTGGTTGCTAACTCCACCCATGTAGTACTATCTGTCTGTCGCATTTCCACTACATAGTTGCTTATTGGTACTCCTCCATCATTCTCAGGTGGGTCCCAAGAGAAGGTTACAAAATCAGATGAAACTTCGTCAAATTTGATCGGTCCTGTTGGTGGCCCCGGGATATCGTGGACTTGAATGGTGATGACATCACCAACCTCTCCTACAATGTTCTTTGCTGTGAGTGGATAGGGCCCACTGTCACTTCTGACACACTCATTGATATTTAAGATGGTTGAAGTTGCTGTATTTTCAAAATTAACTCTCTGTGTCTGTTTAAGAATCTGGTCTCCTTTTTTCCATGTAACTGTGGGTTTTGGTCGACCGAGCACTGGAATTTCCACTTTGATATTTTCACCAGCTCTGGCAATGACCAGTTTCTGATAGATGCCTCGGAGATCCAACTCTGGAAGCATCGTCTGCTCCTTCACAATGACAGGCCTGCTCTCTCGAGGGGCGCTTCTCCCAGCACTGTTCACCGCCATCACCTGGAAGGTGTATTCCTCCCCTTCAGTGAGATTTCTCACAACACATTCTAATCCTTTCACCGTTGAGATGTGGGTCCACTGGTCAGAGCCTTTCCTTTGGGCTTCAATCACGTAGCCAGTGATCTTACTGCCGCCATCATGTCTGGGTTTGGGCCATGCCAGGCTGACTGTGCTCTTGGTTATGTCCATAATGTTAAGGCTGTCTGGGGGTGATGGTGCTTCGGAGGCTCTTACGGGTTCTGTAGTTTCTCTTGGCTCTCCAATTCCATATTCATTTTCTGCCATCACTCTGAAGAAGTATTCACATCCCTCAGACAAGCCAGTAACTTTATATGTGCATTTATGACACTTAGTGGTAACTGTGGAATAAGATTTCCTTGTTGCTTCCCGTTTCTCCACAATATAATTTGTTATGCGTGAGCCCCCATCTATCAGAGGCAGGTCCCAGTGCAGCGTGACACTGTCCTTCGTGATGTCTGTAGGCCTCAGGTTAAGGACAGGACCTGGTGTATCCAAGACTCTGACGTTAACAAAGCCACTTTTCTTCCCAGCGGGGTTTTCAATGGTCATCACAAATTTACCAGTGTCATATCTGTTACATTCTGGGATGATCAGAAGAGTGAATGATTCTGTGTTTTCAATGTTGGCCCGGTTCTTTAGGTTGATGTCATCTTTGGTCCATGTCACTTCAGGAGCAGGACGACCTTTAATTGGCACAAAAATTCTAATACTGAGTCCTGCTCTGACCACAAGTGTTCTTCGAAGCTCAGCATCTAGTTCGAAATCAGGAGCCATTTCCCGTTCTACAATTTCAACATCTGGAATCACTGCTGGCTCCCCAACACCTGCATCGTTGACGGCACTGATTCTAAAATTGTATTTTTCTTTAGTCTGAAGGTCAGGGACAACAAACTGAGTGATTCTGAGGGCAGTTCCAGTTGTGTCTTTTATCCAGGCCTCGTCTCCTACTTTTTGATGCTCTACCACATAACCAGTGATTTCTAGTCCACCGTCATAATGAGGCTTGCCCCATGCTAAAGAAGCAGATTTCTTGGTAGTATCAGTGACGTGCGCATTTGAAGGAGGTCCTGGAGGATCTGAAAAAGAAACAAAGATAAAAAGTGTATGTTAACACTTTGGCTTTTGGATAATTTATATAAAATACTGGAACTCCCAAATGAGCAGGGTTGAAAAAGGTAAATACTAACATGCTACATCCTTCATTAGAACAGGATTTGAAGCATCACTAGGTGGACCAATTCCTGCTCTGTTTTCTGCACTGACACGGAACTCATAAGTGTTTCCTTCTTGCAGTCCTGTCACTTTGCATCTGAGATCGGAAACTGGCGTCTTTGTGGCTCTCACCCACCGCAAGCCTTTCTTTTCTCTCCTTTCTACATGATATCCTGTGATCTCACTGCCGCCATCATCAGTTGGTCTTTTCCAGCTGACAGTGGCAGTGTTCTTAGTGACATTTGATATCTCTGGCTTTCCAGGAGGGCCAGGAGGACCTAAAAAAGGAAGCAAATTTGTGAGAAATCCATGATTTCCTAAAATCTGCTGTAAATGTTCTTGTCAATTCTTTTTCTGTGCTCTACGTACCAAATCTGTCTACCATTTTGACAGGTTCGGACTGTACAGGTTCTCCTTTGCCATAATGGTTTACAGCTGAGACACGGAAAAGGTACTCATTTCCTTGGATAAGCTTGGTTACCACATGCCTGCAAGTCTGAATATCTTCAGAAACCACTGTCCACAAAAGCCGGCTGGTTTCTCTCTTTTCAAGAACATAGGACTTAATTGGTGATCCGCCATCTTCCAAAGGAGGTGTCCATGTAAGTGTTGCTTTTTCAGCAGAAACGTTACTGATTTCAATAGGACCTGGGGGACCAGGCACATCAAGGACTGTTACCTTCACATGTTCCTCCTTTGTGCCAAAAGGATTGGTAGCAGTGATCGTATATTCACCAGCATCTTTTCTAGTGGCATATTTGACAGAAAGTGTGGAAGATGTTGGGGTTGAAGTTATCTGAGCAATATCTGATGGTCTAATGTCTTTTCCTGCCCTGGACCAACTTGACTTTGGAAGGGGTTTGCCAAGAATGCTAATGGCACTCAAAACAATGGTATCTCCTGCTTTAATTGTAAGCCCATCTTTTATTGTGGGATCAAGGACAATGGTTGGTGCCTCTGCAAAGGAAAAAAAAAAACATTTGCAATCAGAAAAGGAAGGAGGTTTAAGTGCTATTTTTTAAATAGAGTAAAAAAGTAAAATTGACCTACCATATTCATCCTTGCAAATAATAGTTCCTGTGCTTTCCGATGGAGCACTAATGGCACCTGCTGTATTCTTTGCTCTAATTCTGAATTCATATTTTCCACCCTCAACAAGGTCAGTTACAGTAAAGACACAGTCTGGAACATTAATGTGGTTGGCTTTCATCCAAGTCTTAGAAGGTAGATCCCGCTTCTCCACTATATATCCAGTTAACTTATGACCACCATCATATTTGGGTTCAGTCCATATGAGAGTCACTGAATTCCTTGTTACATTAATAACCTCAGGTTTGCCAGGAGGATCTAAAACAAAAAATAAAGCCAGTCAAATGAATATCAACATTTGCTTCAGGTAGCAAATGCCCTTAGGTTTTTCTTTGTATAATGACTTACCAATTGGATCAAGTGCCACAACTGGCTCTGATGGCAGGCTTGGCTTGCCCACTCCTGCTAAATTGATTGCCATAACTCTGAATTCATATTCAAGACCTTCAGTTAATCCTGTCACTTTAAAGTCCTTCATCCTTATAGGAGTCTTGTTAGCTCTCTTCCACAAAAGGCTGTTTCTTTCCTTGAACTCAATATGATACCCTGCAAATAACCCATGGATGTATCAATTCAGATAGAAAGTATAAATATAAAAAATTTACATGGATTTTTATCAAAATTGTTTATATAGGATATATTAAATAGATGATCATTTTTGCCATCTATATTCTTATTACCCAGGCATAGTGCCATTTTTTTTTCTTGGAATAGCATTGTTATTGTCCTGTTCAACAGTTTTAACCCATATTACATATCACAAAGAAAGACCTTATTAACTGTTATATTAGGAGGTTTTCAATGAAATTAAACATTAGCCACATATGATGAAAGAAAAATACATTATTGTATATGTACTTTGTGCTGTGAATGAGCACACAGTCATCTAGTTTTTAGGGAAATATTTGGAAGGAACATTGGTATAAAACCTGTGGGATAAGAGCAAATGAAATACCTGTAATCGGAGATCCACCCGTTTTTCTGGGGTCAGTCCAAGTCAGAGAGACTGAATCATGTCTAACATCCACAATATTGGGAGGTGGGGGAGCATCAGGCACATCTAGAAGAAAGTACATAGTACAAGATTTATGAACAGGGAACCTCCACAAGACCATGTGTTGCTTTGTTTTTAGCCTTGAGGCACTTACCAAATGGATGTTTAGCCACTATTGGCTCTGACTTCAGGCCTTCTCCTACACCATATTTATTTTCAGCACTGACCCTGAAGGTATATTCCATACCCTCATGAAGTCTGGTTACTCTGAAGGTGGTTTTCTGGACAGCTGAGGCACACGTCACCCACTTGTTGTTTACAGAATCTCTCTTCTCCAGGATATAGTTGGTGATTTCAGAACCTCCATCATCCTTTGGAGGACCCCACTTTAAGGTCATGGCTTCTGCTGTGACTTCATCAAATTTGATTGGTCCAGTAGGGATGCCAGGCTTGCCAACAACTTTTATGGAGAGGGTTCCTTCCTTTGTGCCAGCAACATTCTTGAGTGTGATTGTGTATTTTCCAGCATCAGATTTTTGGCAGTCATACACTACAAGAGTTGTGTTAACTGCAGATGACTCAACACTGACTCTTGTGTCAGTTGCCAGAGGATCTTCCCCTTTCTTCCAGGATACTGATGGTGCTGGCTTGCCCTTTATGGGAATCTTAAGACGGAAGTTGCTGTTTTCTTTAGCCAAGTAGCACAGATCAGGTAGGTCCTTTAAGTCAAGATCAGGAGCCACTGTAAAACAGCAGAGATGAATTGTTATTTTTGAGACCAGGCAATTAACTCTTTCGGATCATTATAGATTTTAAAGGATTTGCTTGATAGGCTAGTGGTTAGGGCTCAAGGACACACTTTTGATGATAGTAAAGAGAAAATGAAGATGTAGAGGGAGAAGCTTACCGACATCGTCCTTTGCCACGACAGTGATTTCACTGGGGGTTCCTTCTCCATTTTCATTTTCAGCACTCACTCTGAAGGTATATTCCTTCCCTTCAGTCAGATCTTTTGTGGAGTACTGCAGGCTTAATGATTTCATAACACGTTGCCACTTATTTTCTTCTGTCAGGAAATCAACTACATATCCAGTAATTCGACTTCCACCATCAGTACGAGGCTTTTTCCAGCCAATGGTACAAGATGACTTGGTGACAGACAATGCTTTCAGGTCCACAACTGGTCCAGGGGTTTCTAAAGCAAAAGAGAAATGATGAGGCTAAGCCCCAAATAACCAAGGTTGGATGTCGGTGGAGCTGTGGTTCATTTGCTCACCAGAAGCTTTCACGGCGTCTCGTGTTTCACCGGGATCACCGATGCCATACTCATTTTCAGCAAACACCCTGAAGAAGTAGGACTTTCCTTCCTCCAAGTTGGGTACTCTGAAGCTTGTTTTTGAGCACTCAGTTGTCACTGTGGACCAGGACTTCCTTTCTGCATCACGTTTTTCTACCACGTAGTTTATGATGGGACTTCCACCATCGATAATGGGAGGATCCCAGGTAACATAAGCAGAGTCTTTGGATACTTCCTTAACAGTCACATTGACAGGTGGCCCAGGGGTATCTGGATAAGTAATGGGTAAGTAAGAAATGAATATATAAAAGATACAGAAGCTGTAGTTTTAAACATATGATTCTTTTTTTTTTTCCAAATAGACTTACCAAGCACTTTCACTACAATGGTATATTCCTTTTTACCACAGATGTTCTCTAGAGTTAAGATGTATTTTCCAGCATCATATTTGTTTACGTTTTCACAGCGTAAGAAAGTGTCAAAGTCAGTTGACTTTATGTCCAGTCCAATCCTTTCCCTTAGGTTGACATTGGGCTTCGACCAAGTAATCTTGGGAGGTGGACGTCCTCTTACTGGTACATAGAGTCTCATTGTAACTCCAGCACGTAATATGAGTGTCTTCCTTAATTCAGCATCAAGTTCTCCCTCAGGTGGAACTATTTAATTTGGGGGTGGAGAAAGATTTGGTGAAAAAAAATATTAATGCTCAAAAGATTTCCATGGACTGACCTTATCACTTATAAATTTCTAAAATTATTTATTACTCTTTTGAACATCTTTAATGTCATCTTCATAACTATTTCAATATTTTGTACCCATTGTTGGCCCTTCCATTTTCCAATATGTTTTAGCCTCAACAAAAAATTCCTTGGGGGATCTATATTTCCTCTTTTCGTGAACCCTCAAACTCTATGTATACTAAAGAAAGTAGGTGGGTGGTCATTGGCTCTATTCCATTTTTGGTTTTTCTTGTATTCAGTGAGGGTACTCTGCCATATACCCTGATTCCTTTTATTATTTCAGTGTATGAAGAAAAGTAAAAAGTGGATGAAATATGATACCAGGTAACTAAAAGGGAATTGTTACAGAGAATAACTAGGAAGAACAAGGGGCAGGGAATTTAAGATGGATAGTCTGCCAGTAATATTCTTAGAGAGAGGTTGGATTAGAAGTGTAAATGAAAACCATGAGAATGATAATAGTTCATTAAGTTAAAAAACATCCTCTTTATTTTCAGAATAAAATTCCTACATTCCATATTCCTTTGAAGACATGAAATTTTCATGTGTATACAAAAAAACCTTTTAGAACCACAAATCACCTTGCATTTCCTTTGGCCTGTTCTATGATACCATGAAGTACCCACCTAGCTCTCCTAAAATGTACTTCTGGAATTACCAAAGCTAAAGCTCATAAATAAATATATAACAGTTCTAGTCTCCCACCTAGAATACGGTTAATGAGAAAAGCCCTATGTATTTCTCCTGGTCATACTTACTTAAGATGTCCTTGGGGCAGTGTTTATCTGGCACATCGCTGGGGTCACTGAATCCAATCTTGTTAACAGCATACACACGGAACTGATATTCCGTGTTTTCCATCAGGCCAGTAACCTCAAAGCGTGTTTTCTGTAGTTTCTCTGGTAAATTGCACCTCACCCAGTTATCAGAGTCAGCTCGTTTGACTTCAACGAGATAACCGATGATAGGGCTACCACCGTCATAGGCTGGCTTGCCCCAGGAGAGACTCACGGAGCTCCGGGTTGTATCATATACTTTAGGGAAAGCTGGTGGGCCAGGTGGATCTGAGGAAAAAAACAAAAATGGAAAACTTTAGTAAAAATTTCCTTCCCAGTTGTTTAATGCTGATTAGAACACACATATGGAACTCTCACGTAGACTTACACAGAGGATCCTGAGCATAAACAGCTTTGGATGCATCACTGGGTTTGCCTGGTCCAGCTTTATTTATAGCTGTAACTCGGAACTCGTACTCGGTACCTTCTTGAAGACCCGTTGCTTTTATTGTTCTTTCAATGACAGGTTTTCTGTTGACCTTTGTCCAGTTAACTGCCTGAGTTTCTCGCTTTTCAACCAAGTAGCCAGTGATGGGTGAACCGCCATCATCTGCTGGTGGTTTCCAGCTGACTGTCATATGGTCTTTGGTTATGTTGCTGATGACAGGAGGATCACAGCGTCCAGGTGGGTCTGCAGGGATTGATTGAAAAGTTAATTTCTCAGGCTTAACAGGTAATTTTTAAAAAGGAAAAGGAAAAACTACAGGAAAATGTTCTTACCATATGGGTTTTTAGCAATTGCTGGCTCAGTGAAGATTGGATCACCCACTCCGTATTTATTTTCCGCGCAGATGCGGAACTGATACTCATGGCCCTCTATAAGTTTCTCCACGCTGCAGCTGGTGATGGGCACAGTGGCAGAGACTTGAGCCCAGTTGGGCCTGCTGGTTTCACGTTTGTCAACAATATAGTTGGTGATTTCTGAGCCTCCGTCTTCAAGAGGAGGTTCCCAAGAAAGCATTGCACGATCTGAATACATTTTGTTGATTTTAACGGATGCTGGAGGACCAGGCTTATCTAAAAAAAAATTAGGAATAAAAGTGAAGTTTTTCTACTTCCATACAGATTAGAAGTCTGAAGACCTGAGCTGCGGTCTTTATGTCATTAACTTCCTCTGTGACCTTAAAGTTGCTTAATTTTCTAGAATCTGTTTCCACATATGTAAAATTAGGTACCTGGAACATATGGTTTCTAATATTCTTCTCAGCTCTAAAACACTATTCTGAGATAAGATTAATTCTGTGCTTAGGAAATACATAGTAGGATATATAATTTTCTCACATATTACTTTGTAAATCTTATTGCATCTTGTTAACCAAAGCTAAGTGCAGGATTCTAATTAAATGCTTTAGTTACCTAATACTTTAAGCTTAATGGTAGCTGATTTGGAACCGCTTGAATTTTCAGCAGTGATGGTGTAGTCTCCTGAGTCCTTCCGGTTCACACTGAATAGCTCCAAGGTGCACAGGTTCCGCTTCATGGCCATCTTTATGCCTTCTGCTGGTTTTAGTGGTGTCCCATCTTTCTTCCAAGAAACTGTTGGCATTGGTTTACCAAAAACAGTAGCATCCAAGCAAACATTGGTTCCTGCTTTCACAGTAAGCAAAGATTTCATCTCCACACTCAGGTCTATCCTGGGAGGAACTGGAAAGAAATGAGATGAAAAGGAGTTCATGTATGTGAAAATATATAGTGTTGTATAAAAATATCTATTATTTTATTTTTCTTTTTTTTCCTGCATGTGTAGACTTAGCATTTTATCAGAAGAAATTAATGTCATGAATGTTGTACATCTTTGCCTATAATATGCAATGGAATCTTACCATTCTCTGCAAGGATAGTCACTGGGTCCGAGGGTTCAGAAGGCTGGCTAATGTTTACTGCAGTCCTGGCAATTGCTCTAAATTGGTACTGAGCATTCTCTTCTAAGCCAGTAGCTGTGTATTCTTCCTGGGGAATCTGGTGAGGTGTAGTATTGCACCGGACCCACTTATCACCAGGAAGTTTGCAAGCTTCTACGAAATAGCCGATGATTTTGCTGCCTCCATCATGCTTGGGGCGGGCCCAAATGAGGGATGCACTATTTTTGGTAACATCAATAACTTCAGGTTTCCCAGGAGGATCTAAAACCAAAAGAGATCATCTCAGCATATATCTTCTTTGCAGAAGTTTAAACCCATAGTTCACATTATCACCTTTGTAGCTAAGAAACAAACTCAACAGGATGACAGTCATCCCATTTTAATAATCCTCCCCACAGGAAGCTCTTGAGTCTTTGCTATATGCTTCAAAGAGAGTTATATACAGTAGACTTTCATGACAAAAGATGGGGCAGTGGGAGGGGGGCTATTCTAGAAAATTAGTAATCTTCAGAGGCCCCAAGATTTAAATGTGCCTCTACAATATTGAAAAAAATACTCACCCACTGGCATTCTCGCAGTTACGTATTCTGTTGGTTTGCTGGGTGGGCTGGAACCAGCTTTGTTTAGGGCATAGATTCTGAATGAATACTCAAGACCTTCCACAAGGCCAGCACAAGGATATTCAGTTGACCTGACAAGAGTATCATTAGCTTTCACCCACAGCAAGCTATTTCTTTCTTTGCGTTCAATCAGGTAACCAGTGATGGGGCTCCCTCCATCGCTGTCTGGCCTGTCCCATGCAACAAATATGCAGTCTTTGTTGACTTTAGTGACTCGTGCATTCTTTGGTTCACTAGGAACACCTGGAGATGAAGACAAGGAAAATGCCCGTTTCTGTTTTAAGTTACAGACTAGAAAGAAAACAATTATTTTTTTTTCTCTCTGAAAAAAATACATACCAAATGGGAACTGAGCAAGCATCTTTGGAGATGTGAGAGGCTCTGAAATACCAAATCGATTCTCAGCACGGACCCGGAAGATATACTCCTGGCCTGGGATCAGTTTTCCAACCCTGCAGGAGGTTTTTGTGACTGAAGCTAGAGCTGTGACCCAGTCCCCGCGGCTAACATCACATTTCTCCACTATGTAATTGGTGATGTTACTGCCTCCATCTTCTAGAGGGATGTGCCAGGACAGGGAGCAGGCATCCGCATCTATGTCCGAAATGTCAAATGGAGGCTGAGGGGGTCCAGGTGCATCTGTGTGAACCAAGAAGAAAGTGTAAGAATAGGATTTGGTAGGAAAGAATGTTTCTGGTCTTCACATTTCAGTGGCCATTTGGCTTATACTTAACCTACCCATGACTATAACTTTGACTTTCTGAGTGTCTGTCCCAGAGCTGTTCTCTGCTGTCAGGCTATAGTAACCACTGTCTTTCCTAGTAACATCTTTTATGATCAGAATTGAAGAGCTGTCTGCTTTGTGCACTGCTAGGTGGCTGGATGTGACAACTTCATCTTCTCCTTTCTTCCATGTACAGGTGGGATGAGGCTTTCCATACACGTGGGCTTCTATTCGGAGTTTCTTCCCAGCTTTAATAGTAATTTGCTCTGGCATAAGGACCTTTGGTGGTACTAAAAGAAAAAAATGAAAATACATTAATTTTGGAGGGATCAAGTTTTCTTTGGTGGGGAGCTCTGCCGATGTTTTTCAAATTGTGTGTTGCAACCCCTAGTGGGTTCAAATCAATGTTTGAATTAGAGCCAAAATTTTCCAAAGGAATGAAATAGAATATAATGGAAAATAACAGATGTGGCATATTTAAGGAAAGGTATTGTTTCAAGAAACTTCTTTTATATATATGGGTGCATGTATGTTCTGTGTCATGATTTAAAATTCATTTACTACATGTTACCACAGTTTTCCAAATATTTCTGGAAATAGATTCCTCAAAGAGAAAAGTCTACGTAGCCAAAGAAAATACTAGTGAACTTCTACCGGATGATATTAATGAAGCAATGACTACTTACACAATTGTTCTTTGGCTTCGTATACTCCTTCGGCTTCTCTTGGCAAGCTGACTCCAACAGCGTTTCTGGCCACTACTCTAAATTTATATTTCTTTCCTTCCTTTAAGCCATTGACAACGAGGCTGAGATCTTTTACAACAGAATACTCGGTCCAGCGATCTGCAGGCTGTTCTTCTTCTCTGTAACTAATGATGTAGCCATCAATTTTAGCGCCTCCATCACGCAGAGGAGGTAACCAGGCTAACGTAGCACTGTTCTTCGTCATTTCAGTCACTTCTAGTTTTCTTGGGGGATCTGGCTCACCTAGAAGAAAAACATGATTTAGAAAATTATCTAGGCAACCAAATCAAATCTCCTTTGTTCATGTACATAGTAGTTTTAATATGTCATTGGCCTCAAAGTATATGAAACCTGTAGTTCAGCATGTTGAAAGTAAAAAAGTACAAGATGAGGCAGGTTACAGAAGTCTTTCCTGGGTGGGTTAGATATTTACTATGCTATTAGAATTTCCATAAGTTAAATCCCTTTCAGTAGTAGGTTAAAATTATATTGGTATCTTGCTAAAATAGGGGTCTGGGGTAAGGAGGAGGAAGGAAGGAGATTACTTACTTAGAGGATCTGATGCCAGCACTGGTTTGGGGACGTCTGTTGGGACGCCAGGGCCATACTCATTGACAGCAGTTACTCTGAAGAAATACTCATTCCCAGGGACAAGATTGGTTACGTTGAAGCTTGTTTTCTTAACTTCTGGGGTAACAGTTGACCACGTCTTTCTCTCTGCCTCACGTTTCTCCACAATATAATGAGTCACTTGGCTCCCACCATCATTTTCAGGAGGGGCCCAGGACACATGGCATGATGTTTTAGTGACATCTGAAACTTTTAAATCAGATACGGGTCCAGGAGTATCTGTAAAGAACCAGAGAATCAGACATCCATGTCTCATCAGAGTCCTTACTAATTTGTTTTTGGAGAGGGAAGAAGAAGTTTCTTAGAAACCTACCCAGTACTCTGACATTCACAAACACAGCTTTTTCTCCTGCGGGGTTCACAAGTGTCAAGGAATATTTTCCAGAGTCATCACGGGTAGAATTGGGGATGACAAGGAAGGCCATGGTGTCAACCAGATCAACTTGTCCTTTTCTGACCACATTATCGATACCCACTTTTCGCCAAGTGACTTTGGGAGCTGGTCGCCCTCTTACTATTGCAAATAGCCGAATAGGGCATCCTGCTCTCACTATGACCAGTTTTCTCATGCTGGCATCCAAATCAATCTCCGGAGGTTCTGCAAATGACATTAAGATTATTAGTTGGCTTTTCTGAATGTGGGGAAATCATGAGAAATGAAGTGAGAATGAGCAGTGCCACTGGAGAGCCTTACCTAGGATTTCTTTAGGTTTGATAGCCTCCTTTAGTTCTGCAGGGCGCCCAATGCCAACCTGGTTTTGGGCACACACCCTGAACTCATACTCCTGGTTTTCATCCAAGCTGGTAACAGTAAATTCCATGCGAACAAGCTGTGCTGCAGCATTGCACCTTTTCCAGCCTTCATCAGGTGACATATCTGGTTTTTTGGGCCTCATTTCCACAACATATCCAATAATTGGTGCACCACCATCATAGACCGGTTTCCCCCATCCAAGTGTTATGGAACTTTTGGTAGTATCAACTACTTTGAGATTGGTTGGTGGACCAGGTGGTTCTGAAAATAAATTATATAAAAATGTAGACATGGTTAACTGCAAGTAGTGATCTTCTAATGTGGAGTTTTATATAGTCAATCCTCAATTAATCGAAAATAGTTCATTCACTTTCTCAATTACTGAGTCCTCCTTATTTTCCTTTTCAAAAATTAAAGCCAGGTGCTATGGCACATGCCTGTAATCCCAGGGGCTCAGGAGGCTGAGGCAGGAGGAACCCGAGTTCCAAGCCAACCTCAGCAAAAGCAAGGTGCTAAGCAACCCTGTCTCTAAATAAAATACAAAGTAGGGCTGGGGATGTGGCTCAGTGGTTGAGTGCCCCTGAGTTCAATCTTCAGTACCCGCCCCTCCAAATTAGAATCTACCATTGTTTTTTTGGTGATTTGCTAAAATGCCTATTTGGGAAAATATTGGCTAAAACAAAGTTTTGATATTATGGATTAACTCCTTTATCTAATACCTCTGTGCTTGAGATTAAGAATTGATATAATATCAGAAAAAAACAAGAACATCTTACCTATGGGGTCTTTTGCCACCACTGGTCTTGATGGTAAGCTTGGTTCTCCAATTCCAACTTCATTTTCTGCCTTGACACGGAACTGATATTCATGTCCTGGGAGGAGATTCTGTACTTTCAGACGTCTCTCAGGGATTGCACTTTTGTTAACAGGGACCCATCGCACTCCGTGTTTTTCCTTTTTCTCCAAATAGTATCCTGTGATAGACTTTCCACCATCATATTCAGGTGGGTTCCAAACCACAGTCATTTCTTCTTTGCTTACTTTAGTGACCTCTGGGGGATCAGGGCGACCAGGTCTATCAAACTTGGTTTTTGCTATGACTGGTTTACTTTCTGTTGGAGGCCCTGTGCCTATTTTATTTTCTGCACGGACTCTGAAAATATATTCATTTCCTTCTATGAGACGTGTTACTGTAGCACTGGGAATCAAGACATTAGAAGAATAGGTGGACCAAACCATTCGCTTGCTCTCACATTTTTCTAGAATATAATTTTGGATTTCACAGCCACCATCATCTTCTGGTGGATCCCATCGAACAGTACACCTATCACTGGACACATCAGTAATCTTCAGATTCCTTACAGGACCAGGCTTATCTAAAACATTGACAGTGGCATAGGCCACAAAACTGCCAGCTGTGTTAGTTGCTGTAACTACATATTTACCACCATCACTTCGCTTGGCTTTAGTAAGGGAGAATTTAGATGACTCAGCACTGGTATCAATCTTGACCCTTGGTGATCTTGTTAAATCTGTAGCATCTTTGTCCTTGGTCCATGCAACTTCTGGAAATGGTTTGCCTCTAACTGCAGCCTCAAGTCTAATGGTGTCCCCTGCTTTGACAGTTAGCACCCCACTTAATTTCAGATCAAGTACTGGTTTCTGTAAGTCTTCCTTCACAACGACTTCCTCTGTCTTTACCCAATCACTTTCCCCACCCTCATTCTTTGTCTGTACTCTAAACTCATAAATTTGGTTTTCAACACATTTGTCAACCATGTAGTGGGTTTCTTTAATGCTTCCTTTATGTACTCTTTCCCAGTCAGTAGAACCCTTCAGCCTTCTCTCAACATGATACGATAGATTTGGGCTGCCACCGTCATAATCAGGCCGCCGCCACTTTAGATAGACAAATGTCTTTCCTTTATCTGCAATATGAAGGTTTTCAGGCTCACCTGGCCTGTCAATAGGGTTAATGGCCAGAATTGGAGTTTTTGTTTCAATGGTTGGCCCAACCCCTACTTTATTCTCTGCACAAACTCGGAAGTAGTATTCATTATTGGCTAAAAGGTTAGCCTTGATTGATCTCTTGGTGACATCCGAAGCAACAATCGACCAGCCTTTCTGATTTGGTTTCCGATATTCTACTATGAAATTGGTTATTTCGGAGCCACCATTATCTAATGGATTTTCCCAAGAAATTGTGCAGTTCTCTTTCGTTACATTGCTAACCCTCAAGTTCTGGCAAGGCCCAGGTCTGTCAAGGACGTTAACAATGGCTGAGCCTTGGGCATGTCCACTGCTGTTCTTGGCTGAGATGATATACTTGCCATGATCAGCCCTGACAGCTTCTTTAATTTGTAACTCAACACGAGGTAGATCACGAATTATGTCAACCCGCTTTTCTCGGACCAACACTTTGCCTTCCTTAGACCAAGTTATGTCAGGTTCAGGTCTGCCTTTGACTCGAGCAAGAATGTGGATAGTCTGGCCCACTCTGACGGTAATAACGTCACGACAAGTAACATCAAGCTCCACTTCTGGAGGATGGAGGATGTCTTTTGCAAGCACAGATTCTGCTAGTTCTCTTGGTTCTCCCTCACCCACAATGTTAGCTGCCTTTATACGGAATCTGTATTCATTTCCTTCAATTAGTCCAGGTACCCTGAAAGCACATTGCCTAATGAGTTCATCCTTATTAATCCTGCTCCACTGTGCTGTGCCAGGTTTCTGACATTCCACCACGTATCCTAGAATGGGGCTTCCACCATCACTGAGGGGCTTTGTCCACACCAAGTCAGCCCATTCTTTGCTCTTGTCTTTCAATTTAGGATTAATAGGTGGCCCAGGGGGTTTAATGGGCCGGCAAGCTTTTATCGGGTCAGAACTTGGGGATGGATTGCTCAGTCCTGCAAGATTTTCAGCAAACACTCTAAACTCATATGTGTTTCCCTCATAGAGTCCAGTCACCCTGAACTTCAGGTCAGCTATTGGTGTTTTGTTGACCCTCACCCACTTTCCAGTTATTTCTCGACGTTCCACGTAGTAACCAGTTATCGGACTGCCACCATCAGATTTTGGCAGGGTCCAAGACACAGTTGCAGCATTTTCTGTGATGTCGGTAACCACTGGTTTACCAGGAGGAGACGGAGGATTGAACTTGTGTTTAGCAACAGTAGGTGTGGAGTCAAGGGGAGGACCAACACCCATCTTGTTCTCTGCTTTAACTCGGAAGATGTATTCACAGCCCTTCTGCAGATGTGGGACTTTCAGCTTCAGCTTACTGCTTCCTGAAGACACAACACCCCATGTGTCTTTCCTTGTATCTTGTTTCTCAACGATATAATTTATCACAGGGCTTCCTCCATCATCTTTAGGTGGCTGCCAGGAGATAGTCATGTATTCGGGGGTAACATCTAGAATATGGATAGGGCCTGTTGGTGGTCCAGGAACATCAAGAACAGTAAGATGTACAGCTACCGTTTTGGTGCCAGCTGCATTGGAAACTGTGATTTGATATTCCCCAGTGTCTTTCCTTAAGCAGTTCTTGATGGTAAGCACTGATGAGAAGTTGTCAGTTTCAACTGTGTAGTGGTCATCTGTTTTAATCTCACTCCCATCGGTTGTCCACTTTACAGAAGGAACAGGTACACCTCTTATGATAGCAGGGAATCTGACTGTAGTTCCAGCTTTTACCACAAGCCCTTCAATTAGTTTCACATCTAGCTCTATAGACGGAGGCACTGGAAAATAAACATGAGGAAATTAGATTTCAATTCTTGTACTATAAAAGATTTAAAGAATAAAATAATAATGCCAATCCAAAAATCACCTAGTTTTTCTTGGCATTCTATCGGGATAGTTGTATCAGGGAGCCCGAGACCCACAATATTTTCAGCTTTTACACGGAATCTGTAGGTCTTTCCTTGTTGTAGTCCAGTAACAACGCACTCCAAGTTTTTCACAGTCTTGAACTTAATCCAGTCCTCAGCACCTTCTTCTTGATATTCCACCAAGTATCCAGTGATTGGAGAGCCCCCATCACGATCTGGTTTATTCCACACAAGGGAGACTTCAGTCTTGTCAACATCCACATGATGTAGGTCCTTGGGTGGCCCTGGGGGATCTTTAAAAAAAAAAAAAGTCATGATGAATAAGTAGTTTTCCCAGAGACAGTTAAATGATACTTTGTATCTAGAGAAAGCAACTCACGGAGAGGATCCACAGCCTTGATGGGTTTAGGCGTCTCAACAAAAGGACCACGTCCATATTGGTTCTCAGCAGCTACTCGGAAGAGATACTGATTGCCTTCAGTAAGATGTTTAGCCAAATGACTCTTTTTCTTTGATGTAGTTGAAAGAGGTGACCACTGGGCACTGGCAACATCTTTCCTCTCAACCACATAGTTTGTCACAACAGAACCACCATCATCCAGGGGTTCCTTCCAAGTAAGGTAACAAGAATCTTTCCTAATTTCACTGACTTCCAGATCTCTAGGTGGCCCAGGTTTGTCTGAAAAGTGTTAAAATATAGTTATAAAAAGGATTTAATCCAGACAAGAGAAAAAGGTGTATCAAAATATACTTTTAATGGCATAAGGATTAAAATTCTTACCCAATACAAGTACTTTCACTGAGACAGTTTTGGAACCAGCTGGGTTCTCTACTGTTAAGGAATAAATTCCACCATCTTCATGGGCAGCATTACGAATTTCAAGCTTGCTGCCGACTGGAGTAACATCAATTTGTGCTTTAGTCGGAGCCTCTCTGTCTTCCTTTTTCCAGGTGACTTTTGGGAATGGCACTCCTTTGATGATGGCACTCAGTCTTAGTGTATCACCAACTTTAATGTGTTGTTCTCTTGCCATGTTGGCATCAAGAATCAACTCAGGGGGTTCTAGAATGAAAAGAACAGCACATTCAAATTTGATTAGTTAATGCATGTTAGAATTATGCATATTCAGTCAGGCACCTATTCTCCTTGCACATGCTGATGAAAACATTTTACTCACCAAGTCTGTCTTTTACCAGCACTGGCTCTGGAACATAAGCTGGATCTGATTCACCAGCTTCATTGACTGCCAACACTCTGAACTTATAGGTCTGACCATCCCGAAGACCAGTGACTTTATATTTAGTTTCAGGACACGACTCAGGAGTATGATTGGCTCTTCGCCACTCTTCATCACCAACTTTTTGGTACTCAACAATGTAACCCAGTATCTTGCTCCCGCCATCATGACGTGGTGGCTGCCAGGTTAGATCAACTGAGTTACATGTTGTATCTACTGCTTCAGGATTCACTGGTGGACTTGGTTTAGCTACATAAAAATTAAAGAAAGAAAAACCAGAAAGGTATTAGAACATAGATGAGAAAAATGTTGGATCATAAACAAACTGAAATGAAGCATCAGTACTATACCAATTGGATCTCTAGCAAAGACTGGTTTGGATGGTGGGCTTGGATCTCCAATACCAATTTCATTTTCTGCAGAAACCCGGAATTCATACTGACATCCTTCTAGAAGATCAGGAACCCTAAATTTAGTGTATGGGTGGATAGGCTCTTTGGTAACCCTTGCCCATCGTTTAGACATTGTTTCCCTCTTTTCTAGGATGTAGTTGGTGATGGGCTTTCCTCCATCATGTGGCTTGTTCCAGGTTACTAATGCAGAGTCTTTGGTGACTTCTGTAACAATGGGTTGATCAGGTGCATCAGGAACTCCTATAACAAATGTTAGCAAAATGTGTTAGAAGTTAATTTTTTTAAAACTACATCAAGAATTGACTCCACAGAAAGAAACAATACATACTGAAACGATCTTTGGCTTTCATTGAATCAGACACCAGAGGATCACTTATTCCATACAGGTTTTCAGCATGTATACGGAAAATGTAATCTTTTCCTTCAAGCAGTTTAGGAACTTTGCATGTTGTTTTAGCACTTGCAGAGGTCACAGGCATCCAAACATCTTTACCCAACTCCTTCTTTTCAATAATGTAGTTGGTGATTTCACTTCCTCCATCATCTAAAGGTGGCTTCCAGGAGATGACCATGTAATCTTTGGTTACCTCATCAAAAATGACAGGTCCTACTGGTGGTCCAGGACGATCTGCAGAAAAGAAATCAGAGCACAAAGTGTCGTTTCCACTTCTGCTTTTGAAGGAACAGAAGGTCTATTGTCCTTGTCAAACAGTACTTACCAACAACATTAACTTGACAGAAACCTTTCCTGGAGCCTGTACTGTTCTCCACAACGACACAGTATTTGCCAGAATCCGAACGTTTGGACTTGATCTTCTCTAGAGCAAGTGTTGTTGGAGTGGTCTTTATATGAGTACGTTCATCTTCTAGCACATCAGCTTCATCTTTGAACCAACTAACCTTAGGCTTTGGTTTGCCTGAGTATCGGCCAGTGAGGGCAAAAGCTTCACCAACCCTAACCGTGAGTTTATCTCTGAAGTCCAGGTCAAGTGTTGGGGGAGCTAAAAGTTAATACAAATGAACAAAAAAGTCACTTTTACTGATATCTTTGGCAACTCTATGAATGTACAATTTTCAAAGTATAAATTGTGGGCGACACATACCCAGTTCATCCTTGCAAGTGATTGGCTTGGTGCAAAACGATGGCTTGCCTTGTCCAACAATATTGACAGCACTGACACGGTATTCATAGGTATCACCCTCTTTTAAGCCTTTAACTGTGTATTTTCTGCTAAGCAAGTTGTCATTTGTAACTTTGTGGAACTTCTCTGTTCCGATGAGCCGGCTTTCTAGGACATAGTTAATGATTTCTGATCCACCATCATATTTAGGAGGATTCCAAGTCAAAGTTACAGTATTTTTAGTAACTTCTTTGACTTCTAGGTCTTCAGGTCGCTCTGGTACAGCTGTAAGTATGAACACAGAGAAAAATGTGTCATATTAAGAATGTATCAGAATGTAGTAAAAACTCCTTTGTAAGGACTGCATTTAAACATTAAGTGATCTGCTTCAATAAATTACAGAAGTGACTCATCATATGACTACGCAAGCTAAAAAGGGTCCAATACAATCTAATTGTCTTAATTTTTCTTATTCTAATTTTCATTAAGTGAGAAAATAAAGGTTCATTAAAACTAATTTAGGAAAGATCTCCAGAGTTGGTGGTTTTAGGGTTAGAAAAATAATTTAGTTTCTATTTAAGCTACTGAGTGGAATGTTTAAAAAAAATCAGAGTGTTATACACAGAAAGGATTTGATGAATCATAAATATTCCTATAATTTTTTTTCATATAACTAGTAAAATACTATCAAATCATATTCTGAGAAGTTGTCTAATAAGTGCTTATTAAGTAAATGAAATGTATGGCATTTATATATAAATTTTGTCACCATGGTCTTATTAAATGAGTAAGGTGATGAAACTTGTTTTAAGTTGTACTTACTTATTGGATCTCTGATGACAAGTGCAGTTGGTGTCTCAACAAATGGGCCCATGCCAATAATATTTTCAGCTGCAATTCGGAAAAAGTAGGCTTTTCCTTGAATGAGACCCTGGACAGTAGCATTTTGTCTCGTGACTGTGTATGTCACGGGGGTCCAAGCTCTGCGGTCAGCTTCCCGCTTCTCAATGACATAGTTGGTGATTGGAGAACCTCCATCATCTTCTGGAGAAAACCATGTCAATTTGCAGGAGTCATTGGTTAGATTGTCAGAGAGGAATGGTATTCCAACAGGACCTGGTACATCTGAAAATAAGAGGAAAAAATTCAAACAGTTTGTCTTTAGTGAACTCAACATGTGTTACTCTCTGCTTTTAAAAAGGAGACAAATATGGTTATGAAGAAATTAAGGTTTTGTGTCTAAGGGAGAATAAAATGCAAAAATCATGAGATGGAGGGAGCAACAGGAGAGGGGTGAAGAGTGGTATGGCCACTTTGGGTTGTTTCCTCTCCAAGAGGTAAAAAGATAATTTTTTTCTGGGTGATGAGTCAATCAATGAGCAGTACAGGAGGGGTTGGAATTTTAATGTGGAAGTACATGAATTCTCCAATTAAAGTAACGGCTGTTTAGAAGTAAAAAGGTTTAGGAGCTTGAAACTGAAAAGCTCCCAGGACTACAGCTGAATGAAATGGTTTTATGTAATTTAAATATTAATTATGTTAACACAGGACTGGCTATTTGCAGCATGGCTGTACTTAGAGTCATGTGCTCTAAGTGGGAGGGCTTCACTTTCAAAGCAAATCACTGGACTAAACCAGACAACAAGAGGCATAAAGAGTTCAACTCTATGTTCAGTGACATTTGGTCATATTCATAACCAAATTCGATGCTCCTCAATTAGAATACTGAAACCTTCAGAGGGTTTTCAATAATTAAGATAATTAGCAAATAACCATGTGAAAATAACTATTTTCAAATGTGAAAATGATCGTCACTGACAGATTTTAAACATTCATGTGTACAAAAGTTGCTTTTAGGGAAATGATATAATAATAGTAGGCATTTATGGTGGCACGTTCTGTAAAAAAAAAAAAGCAGCATAAAAAACTTATGTGTAGTAGAAATACAACTGTATAGAATATACGTAGGCTAAAAAAGCAAAAAGGAAAAATTTTAAATTCTAATCTGTGGATTATGGGTGATTTTTTTTCTTTTCCAAAATGTTTATAACATAGTTTTATTACAACATAGTTTTGCTGTAGATGTAATGAAAATGCTTGTTGAAAGCATTGCATAGACAAAGTGAACTTATTTACCTAATACATCAACAATAATTGTCTTCTTTCTTTCTCCCCCTGCATTTTTGGCAAGAAGAGAATAGACGCCTTGATGGCTCCTCTGGCAGTTCTTGATGACCATGGATGAGCTGATGGCCGTTTCCTCAATGGTGGCTTCTTGAGGTAACGCTCTTTCGTTCATGCTCCAGGTGACAGTTGGAGGCGGCTTCCCAGAGACGTAAGCAATGATTCGGATCACCCCTCCAGCATGGACGACAATTCTGTCTCTGACACTGGCATCTAGCTGGAGGTCAGGTGAAACTGGGAAAGAATTGAAAATTTTCAATGTGATTTCCACTTTCAGTCTGAAACGTAAGCATGGAAGAAATAATAGAAGTGCTGATAATTACCAATTCTGTCTTTCATTTCAATGATATCTGTGACTTCTCCAGGTTCTCCAATGCCAGCAATGTTAACTGCTCTCACTCTAAATTTGTAGAATGCCCCTTCTTTTAATCCTGTCACAACAAGTTTTGTTCCTCTCACTTCTTTATCTTTAGCCTGAGGGAAATTGATAAACATTTTACAGTTAGTTCTTTGCAGCTTGTCGCTTTAATAACTTTCTACCATATAACCAGTAGCCCACTTACTCTCTTTAGGAAAATTGTCATTTAGGTTTTAGGGCTCAGCTTTTATAGGCAACACTAAATGGAATAACTTGCCAGGAATTATGTTTTAAAATTATTATCAAATGGACCTGGGGATGTAGCTCAGCAGTAGTCTCCTTAACCCTAATCTGATTAATTTTTTGACAATAACATATTTGCATCATTAGTTATGAAGTTATTTTTCTGATTTCTTTTTTTCCTTTTTTTTTAACCTTTATTTTACTTTTTTTTTGTAAATGTGGTGCCAGGGATCAAACCCAGTGCCTCATGAATGCTAGGCAAGCACTCTACCACTGGGCCACAACCCCAGCCCTATTTTTCTGATTTCTTAAACTAAAAATATAGATAGAAGCTAATGGGATTGAGAGTAACTACTACATTTTTAGTTCATACATAGTACATTTTTTTTAAAGCCAAGTTTTAGTTACCTTTTCCCATTCTTCTTTTCCTTCTTCCTTATACTCAACAATATATCCAGTTATTTTGGAGCCACCATCTTTTAATGGGGGAGACCATTCGAGGTCCACAGATGATTTAGTCCAGTCTGTCACTTTGGGAAATGGAGGGCCAGGAGGAGCTGGAACAAACCAGTATAAATTAGTATTCTTGACTTTTCCATTGCACTTTTGGAAGATAAAATTTTAAAAAAAAAGAATGATGGCAAGCCTTACCAATTGGATCTCTAGCAGTCACTGGATCTGATGGCAAACTTGCAGGACCCACACCAGCAGCATTGATTGCATACACGCGGAACTGGTAGTCAGAACCTTCAATAAGACCAGTTACTTTGTAAGAAACCCCCAAAGTCATGGCTTTGATAGGGTCTCGGTTCACCCTCTTCCATCTCTTTGAAGTGGTGTCTTTCATTTCTAGCCAGTATCCAGTCACAGGAGAACCTCCATCGTACTCTGGCTCTTCCCAGTTGACAGTCATGGAGTTACGAGTCACACTGCTAACTGTTGGTTTATCTGGTGCCCCAGGGACAGCTGTGGGGAAAACAATACATTAGTCTACAAGAAATTACAAACAGCATAGATAAGAATGGCTTTGGTGTAAAATGTGAGCCAACTTACAGAAGAGGTTTCGTGCTGTTTCAGGTTCACTGTCAAGTGGTTCTCCAATGCCGTATTTATTCTGGGCCATGATTCGGAATACATATTCATGGCCTTCCAGCAATTTGGGAATTGTGTACATGCACTCTTTAGGTTCACTGGAAACACGTACCCATGTCTTCCTGTTAGCTTCTCTTTTCTCAATTACATAGTTTGTAATCTTGGACCCACCATCATCTTTAGGTGGAAGCCAAGATAATGTCATTTGATCTGCTGAAATTGATTCGAACTTTATGGGTCCTATTGGAGGGCCAGGACGACCTAAAATGGTTTAAAGAAGGAACATTTTATTAGAGTGATTTTTTAAAGCCTGAACCTATTTATGGCTGTAAAAACATGCAGTTTTAACCAAGTCATGCAATCTTTACCAAGGACATTGAGTCTCATCTCCTTTGATGCTGTTCCCAGGTTATTTACAGCTGTGATGGTGTATAAGCCAGTGTCACTCCTGCGAGACTGTGGAATAACTAAAGTGCAGGTGTCGTCCACCACCAGTTTGTTGACGTGGGTGTCATAGAGAACAGGTTCTTTGTTATCAGGCTTCTTTGGAGGAGCTTTAAACCAGGTGAGTGTTGGGAATGGCACTCCTTTGATTTTGGCCACTATGTTAACATCAGTTCCTTCTTCAACCTCCATGAATTCTTTGAGCTCAATTGATGGTGGGCCTAGATTATTAAAAATTAAATAAGTTATCATTAGGAGTAAAAAGCGCTGAAGGACAGAAAGTACAATTTACAAGGATGATAAAGGTGTTTGTATCTACTATAGGCAGACTTTATATCCCAGGCCCGTATAAGAGTGGGTCTGTTTTTAAAACTGTTGTACTTGTTTGAGGAACAGGTACATGTAGTTTATTGGATCTACATGTGGCTAGATTTCTCAGCTATTGCCTCTCTCTTTTCTGGCATAATTATGCATGAGCATGTACTGATAAAAGGGCAGAAGGGAGTGAAGCGGAATAGCTTAGACTTGGGAGCCCTGTCGCCATGATTTCTTTAATATTCATGCGGAGTTACAAAGGGATTCACAACGTTTACTCTGAGGTGACTTCCCCTCATAAGAAATGCAACTGCTGGTAGAGGCAAAGGAATTTTCTATTTTCCACAGATTTAGTATAAGAGTATGAAAGAGGGTAGTAACTATAGCCTTCAGCTTTGAAAAGAGAACTGAACAAACTTGCACAGCAGTAGTGATGGTAACAATAATCAGAGAGTGCAGCATTACCATATTTGTATGTATATTTTATCTTTTTAAACAGATACTTCTTTTTCTCAAGTGGAGGAAAAGAAATTTGATTGTGAAGAGAAACGCATTGTGGCAGTTGCCAAGCAAATGACTGGTTGCTCTCTGACCCTTCTGAGGAGCAGGCAGAGGAACTGCCTTAACTTCTGGCAAAGAAAACAGCTTTCCATGGAGAGAATTACAGTAAGAAAATTACAAACATCATCTCCTTTCATGTAAGGAGATTGTAACTTGGTTGAGGTCGAGGGATGGGTAATTGAGGAATTTGCCCATATCAGCACTCAGGCCACAGGAACTTCCTAATGTTCTCATATCCCATTCTTACTTATTTGGGGTAGTATTAAATACCTAGGAAGGCAGCTATAAAGAGGGAATTCTCTGTCAGTATGTGGGCACTTACATGTCTGGTCTTTGACAGTCACGGGGCCAACAGTGGCGGAAGGTTTGCTGACTCCTGCAGCATTGACAGCTTTGACCCTGAATTCATATTCCCCACCCTCTATGAGGTCTTCAACGGTAAATTCCAATTCTTCCACATCACGCTTATTGCACTGTCTCCATGCTTCCTTCTTTTTCCCAGTAGGGTCCCATGCAAGGCACTCAACGATATAGTGGGTGACAGGGGAGCCCCCATCATTCTTTGGAGGTTTCCATGAGAGATGGACTGTGTTCTTTGTTATAAGGCCAATTTTGAGTTTAATAGGAGGATCGGGAGGAACTGTGAAAATAGTTAAGGAGACATTAAGCAGTGTTTATACCAATACAGTTCAATTTTGAGAAGATATTTTAGACTTGGATTTTAAAACTCACAGATTGGATCTCTGGCAGTGGTCCTCTGAATGGTTTCCACAGGTGGGCCAATACCAAAACGGTTTTCTGCTCGCACGCGGAAGAAATATTGCTGTTCAGAAATGAGGTCAGGCACTACAAATGAGGTGCTTCCACAGTTTGGATTGACTTTAGTCCAAGCCTTTCCATCAATAGTCTTTTTCTCAATGACATAGCCTTTGATCCTGTCTCCCCCATCATCGTCTGGCATCTTCCATGAAAGTCTGCAACTGCTCCTTGTGATGTCACTGACTTTCAAATCTTTGGGTGGACCTGGTACATCTGTTGGAGGCAAATCATAATGTAGACAGCGTTCCTTGGATGTTTAAAACTAATTTGTTCCTATTCCATAGCAACTTTTAAAGTCTTTCTTACCCATGACTTTGACTCTGCAATTTGCAGTCTTCTGTCCTGCTTTGTTCTTGGCTGTGATGCTGTATTTGCCTGAATGCGAACGTTTACAATCTGGGATGATGATTACTGATGAGTTTTCAGCAGTCTCCAACTGTACAAAGGAAACAGTGTTCACATATCAAATGAAGTAACAGTAGTACAGAAGTCAACCATATTGTGAGTTATTATTATTTATTATTTTTTACCTGTGCATCTTCAGGTATATCATGAACTCCATCCTATTAGAAAAGAAGACAGTTGTAGTATAAATATTCCTTTCAGGGATTCAGTGGGACACTCAGGAAAATTTTAATTTTTTTACCTTCATGGCCTTCTTTGCCTTTCCATCAAACTCCCAAGATGATTTTGGTGTTGGGCGCCCTTTGATGACAGCAGGGATTCTAATCTGTGAGCCAGCCTGACAAACCAGGCAGTCTTGTGCTCCAATGTCAATGAAAACCTCTGGTACCTCTGTAAAGCCATAATGTAATAGGATTTAGCTGACATTATTAAAAAGTGGCTGACCTATCCTCAGGAGATTAATCAATTTCATGATGAGACTTAAGAGATGCATACACTGAATAAGGACCAGTACCTTGAATATCAGTGGCAGGTATCTCTCCAGTTGTGTCACTTGGTTCAGATTCACCAGCTTCATTGACAGCTTTCACTCTGAACCTGTACTTCCTGAGTTCTTTCAGGTTGGGTACCACACATTCACAGGTAGTAAGAAGTTTGTCTGGTTCATTGACTCTCTTCCAGTCAGTAGTACCTTCTTCTTGCATTTCTACAATATATCCTTTGATTGGACTGCCACCATCTTTGGCTGGCGGTTTCCATGCCAGTGAGATGCTTGACTTTGTTTTATCTTTAACCTCTGGGCAAGAAGGTGGCCCAGGTGGGTCTAATGAGAAATCAAAACAAACCAAAAAGCACATCAAAATTTGAAGGTAATGTAATGCTAGATTTTTATACTGTAAGAATCCTTTTTTGCTACATAAGATTAAATATTATTTTTAATCTATTAAAATAGGAATGTTAAAAGGGAATAAGAATCTACTTGAAACAATCTACTTGTCTTTAGCATTAATGCAAAGACACAGAAATCAAACAACTGGAAAAGAAAGACTACTTATGATATCTAGATACTCTACAGTCTGTTTACACATGGTTAGTGAAAAGCTAGTGTACTTTTGTGATTCCTTTGATGAGGTTCTACCTTATTCTTCAATGAAAACACATTTTGTTTACCACAGTATGAAAAATTTAAAATAATTTCATCACTAGCTGGTATATCTTTGAACATAAGCTAATCTTAATGCTCTTTAGAAGGATCAATCTCTGCAATAATCACATAACCACCCTTTACATTTCTGAAGTGTTTTACAATTACAGAA
Organism: Callospermophilus lateralis; assembly: GCF_048772815.1. NCBI lineage: Eukaryota > Metazoa > Chordata > Mammalia > Rodentia > Sciuridae > Callospermophilus > Callospermophilus lateralis. The sequence goes on along the minus strand of NC_135313.1, from coordinate 53,134,160 downwards.
ATTATTTTACTCTATTTGTCTTTTTAATTATAACTCTTCCCCCTCTAGTGAAGAGACCCTATGTGCAGTAAACACTAGTTTGCTGAATGAATAAATGACTACCTATTGTACCATATTATATATATTCTCCATATAGCAGTTAAGAGTATTTTAAAATAACAGTTGATTTTTTTCCTACCAAATATCCAATCAGATACACAGCAAACTGAATTAACTGTCAAGGACACAGAATTTTGATTTTTGAATGAATCTTATCATAGATCTTTCAGAATTTTCCTCTTTTATTTGCTCTCACAGAATGTGCCTGAAAATTTGATATCTTTGCTTGATAAATATTATTGAAAAGCTAACGACATTTTTCTTTTTGTTGAATTCCTGCAGAAGAGTGTCTTTAGTGGGAAAAATGAGAAAGAAGTTTATTTAAAGTATGAGAGCAGAAAGGAGCTTAGTCAGTCCATCCAGGTTTTTATAATTCTGATTCCTTATAAAATATGAGGTTTAATCCAAAAGTTAAAAACTGTATGATTTTATGTGTATATAGTGATCTATCTATCTATATACTTATGACTGTCTATGTAAACATGAATAATAGTTTGACATAGAAAATTAAAAAGAGAAGAATGATGTACTTAGTAACTTTTCCCTTTAGAAATGATTTCCAGCAAGGAAGCATACTTACATATGGGATCTCCAGCAAGAGCTGGATCTGATGGTTCACTGGGAGGACCAATTCCTGCAGCATTTATTGCCATGGCTCTGAACTGGTATTTAACGCCTTCAATCAAACGGGGAACATTAAATTCTATACCCTTCAATCCCACTTTTGTTATTGGTGCTCTGCTAACACGTGACCAGTAGGCGCCTCCTTCCTCTCTCTTTTCCAGCCAGTAGCCAGTAATTGGAGAGCCACCATTGTCCAAAGGAGGTGTCCAGCTCACTAACATTGACCCTTTGGTGCGCTCCAAGACCTTTGGTTTTCCTGGAGGCCCAGGAAGGCGATAAGGATCTTGAATGACCACTTTGTCGGATTTGCACTCATCACTGGTTCCATATTTATTCACTGCTCTAACTCGGAACTCATATTGTCCATTGGGGATAAGTTTCCAGACCTAGAAATGAGACAAATAGAAATGTCTTAAAAAGAATAGGCTTCCACTGATTTTCACTCTTCTCAAAATTGAACTTACTTTGGGAGGTATTACTATAATGGGAAATAAATATATAGACTTCAATCATGGAAGAAGACAGAGAAAAGGAAAACCCATGTAAAATAAGAATATATAAATTTATTTTACCTCAGCAGATCTTTCAAGTAAAAGAGTACCTGAATAGCAAATGGTATTTACTAAGTAGCCTTATGTGCAAGGTGCTAAACACTATAATAATGAAATAGCTTCTTGTGTGAGTTTTGAGTTTAACCATTAGATTTCAAGGTTATATGAAAATGGTATTAAGTCAAAGTCATGTGCTTTTAAGTATGTGAGAAAATACCCAGAAACATTTACCCCATATCTTTTCTCCACAGCAGTATTGGTGACTTCTTCCCATTCACTCTTTTTCCTACTTGCATCACGTTTGTCAATAACATAATGGGTGATTTCACTGCCACCATTATCTAGAGGGGCATCCCATGTCAAGTAGCAAGATTCAGCTTTAATATCAGTAACAGCAAGATTTCTTGGTGGGGATGGGCGATCTGGAAGGAAAAGGACAGAGGAGCTTGAGAAGGCAATTCTTCAACTGACAATGGATTTTTTTTTTATACAAAAGAAAGCAAGTCACTTACCATAAACTTCAACGTGAACATTTCGGAACACTGAGCCGAGGCGATTAGAAGCAGTAATGGTATAAGTGCCTTTGTCCTCCCGGACAGCTTTGGGAATGATAAGCTCTGTCTTTGCCTCACTGCGGGACACTTCTTCCTTGGTTATTTGAAGTGCATCGGTGGGTTTTTCAATTACTGTTTCGTTCTTGGACCACTCGATCTTAGGCATTGGAAGACCCGTCACATCTGCAGGGATGTTAACAGGCTCCCCTGCCTTAACTTTGATAGTGTCTCCTCGAACGGCCAGACGTAACTTAATATTTGGAGGCACTACAAAGAGAAGGGAGAGAAAGGGAAAAGCAGACAGCTCATAAGAATGTTTTCTCAACTTACAGGAGAAGGGCAGAATTGTAAAGTGCATTAAAATTATTAGGTTCAGAATCCACACCTTCATCATCTTGAATGACTACATTAAGAGGCAGGGATGGTTCACTTTCACCAATTGCATTGACGGCTTTGACACGGAACTCATACATTTGGTGTTCATCGAGATTTTCAACCAGGAAAGAGGTGGTTGGGCAGAGGCGTTTGTTAACTCTTTCAAAGTCAGGTTTGTCATGACGCCGTTTTTCAATGATGTATCCTTGGATGGGACTGCCACCATCGCTGCGGGGTTCTTTCCAGTCAAGGGTGATAGTGGACTTGGTCCTTTCTGTGTATGTCAGCCTTTCAGGAGATGTCGGAGGACCTTTAACCAGAAGCAAATTAAATGATGAGCATGAGAGAAATATTCATATAGGAATTAATATTTCACGTTATTCATGTGAAAAATAGGTTTCTGTTTGGCATTATCTTATATCCATTTTTAAAATCCTCCTCAAAATGTGTCAGCTACCAAAATATAGCCATTCTTGCAGAATTTGTGTTTAGCAAATTTTCCATTGAGTATTAATTAAAAATAAATCAAGGTGAACATATACTTTTTTTATATTTAGTGTTTTAGATTGTTTACCTCCTGTCACTGGGAAAGTTTCTAATCTTAATGACCTAGTAAAATAGGTCTGTGGTTTTGCTTTGGATGGCCAGCTGAGAGCAAAGTGTTTCTGAGCAGATTCTGAGATAAAGCTACTAAACATTCTGCAAATCATATTGCCTCAAGTGTAGGTTTAAATACAGTCGAGACTGTGTATAATCCTTCTATGGTTTTGTGTCCTGAAGGACAGAACCAAGAGTAAGTTCTGAAAGGTGAAACTAGACCCAATCTGTGCTTACTGAAGTTATTGTAACTAGAAGCAGTGGAATCCCAGTACTGTTCTAATGCCTCTGGCACAATTTAATGTACTTTTTGAGATGAGCTTTAACAGTGGTGTAGGATATAACTTATATTTTTCCAGGGGATGGTGGCAGAGGAATAGGTCTTTGTCAAAGGCATTGCTTTCTTAAAATGAGGGTCAGTGTGCATTATCAATATGTACAATTGTAAGATTTCATGTTGTCTCTGGAAGATTTCCTCTGATTATTTTCCTATCCTTTGGTGGTTCTTTCTGGTTTGTGGCCTCCCTAGCTATCCAATTTGGGGACTTTTTGATGAATAGGGCAAGGTTAAGGCATTTATCATAAGGCATTTTATCTTCTGGAAAAAAAAACTCTATTAAACTACTAGATTATTAGAAAAAAAACCAAACTCCAGTGTATTCCATTGGAAAGATTTAATACTTCTAAATTATTACTAGGTTATTACTAAGCCTCAGAAGATCAAAAGTTTTCAGCACACAAATCTATGGATGATAAATATACTTGGAACCAAAGTTACTTTGGAATTATACCAAATATGGTGTCTTTAAGTTGCTTGTAGTTATTTGATTTACTCTCTAGCTATTCGTTTTGATTACTCTCTATTTATAGATCTTGAGACTGTTGGGAGTTTGAAACCATAAAGCTCAATGAATAAATGATATAACTAGAAGCAAAGCAGTATGTATTTTATACACAGTGAAAAACTTGTTTTACCTAGTGGATCAACTGCAAGAATTGGTCCTATTTCAACAGGAGGGCCACAGCCAAACTTGTTCTTAGCAATAACACGGAACATATATTCTTGTCCCTCGAGGAGACCTGTGATGTCACATTTAGATCTCTCAGTCTCTATTGGTTGTCTCCAAGTATGCATTTTAGCATCCTTTCTTTCAATAATAAAGCCTGTGATTTCACTTCCTCCATCATCTGCTGGGTCAGACCAGTTAAGCAGACACATCTTTCTGTTTGTTACAACAGGTTTTAAGTCAAGAACTGGACCAGGGACATCTGAAAAATAAAGCAGCAAAATTAATGTAATAAGTCACTACCACTTGGGAGTATCCTATGAAAATCCATGCAGAATTCCTTACCAAAAACTTCCACCCGAGCTGCTGCAAATTTGGAGCCACTGTTATTAGTAGCTGTAATTATGTATCTGCCATGATCTTTTCTCAATGCGTTCTTGATAATTAGCTCAGATTTGGTTCCAACATTCTCTATTACAACACGGTCTTTGTCCAGCTCTCCTTCTTCTATGGTCCATACTTTTGTAGGCACTGGGCGGCCAGTCACCACAGCTGGAATTCTAAGAGTCTTCCCTGCCATGATTTGTATTCCACCCTTGACAGAAACATCCAATTCCACATTTGGAGGTTCTGTTGAAAGAGAACAGTCATACATTAGTCCAAGAAAGATGAAAAAAAAAAATAGCCCCATCTTTAGAAAATATCCGTCATTTTATTCAAATAAAACTTTTAAGTACCTTTTGGTTCAGCCACTGTAACAGGTCCTGTTTCTCCAGGTGGTCCTTCACCTGCAGCATTGACAGCACTCACTCGAAGTTTGTAATCAGCACCCTCTCGGATTTCTTTGACAGTGTATTGACGGACTTTGATCATCTTCTCTGTGCAGCGTGACCATTCATTTGTGCCAACCAACTGCTTATCGACGAAGTAGCCAATAATTTCCCCACCACCATTGAAAGCTGGGGGTTCCCATTCCAGTTCAATAGTTGTAGAACTTGTGTCAGCAACTCTTGGAACAGGCGGTCCAGGTGGAGCTAGAATGAATGCAGGTACACACATCAAACCCACTGATGGTTTTTAAATGTACAGTGACTTACTATCCCTAACTTTCTTCCTGGGGAATTACTTACAGATTGGATCACGTGCTGTTTTGGGATCTGAAGGTGGACTGAACTTGCCAGGTCCAGCTGCATTTTCTGCACATACTCTGAAGACATAGGTGAGTCCTTCTAATAAGCCATCTACCTTAGTTTTCAAAGAATTCAGAAGGTTTTTGTTGACACGAGACCAATGTGTACTGTTAACTTCACGTTTTTCAAGCCAGTAACCCAAGATGGGGCTTCCATTATCTTTTGGCTCATTCCATTTCACTAACATACTGTTGCTGGTAACATCTTCCACAATGGGCTTGTCAGGTGCATCAGGTGGTTCTGAGAAAACAAAAAGTAAAATTCCCAAATGTGACACAAAATTTGAACTTTATAAACTGTGATATATATATATATATATATATATATATATATATATATATATATATAGTATGTATGTATGTAACAAAGTATATGACAAAAAACTTTCAATGCTAAAGGAACCTTACCAAATGGGTCTTTTGCTGTAAGAGGCTTTGAAACACATGGTGGTCCAGGTCCAAACCTATTTTCAGCTCTTACACGGAAGAGGTACTCTTTTCCTTCAATCAGTTTTGTTACTGCATATTTGCAGTGTCTAAGTGTTGAGGTGATGACAATCCATTCTGAGTCAGGTTTTGTCTTGTCTTTCTTTTCCAAAGTGTAGTTTATGATTTCACTGCCACCGTCATCAAGGGGTGGTTCCCATTTACAGAGGACCGAGTTCTTTCTAATATCTTCAAATACAAAGTTGATTGGTGGTCCTGGTGTATCTAATATTTCAAAAGAGAACAGTAATTAAAAATTTGCATAGAAGTGGTTTGCTATAGAACATGTAAATGTTAGTATGCTTCTTTGACATAAATCTGATTTTCCCACATCTCTCTCTTTGTATCACATTAGATAATAATGAGATCAGTTGATTTTTTTTAACATGGTATGTAAAAATATGACTGAGGATTATTTGCTGAACCTATTTCCCACTTCTTCTAATTTCCCACCCCAACTAATTTTTATGTTATGTGTAACCTTTTCCCAGCTGAAAGTTTAGGTTTAACCATTTACCTAACACACTGACAGTGCACGGAGCTTTCGCAATACCATGGTCATTTTCAACTTTGATCATATACAGGCCATGATCAGGTCGGAGAGAATCTCTGACGCGGAGCTGAGATTCTCCTTGTTTGCTATTGTTGATGCTCAAACGCTCTGTCAGAGGCAGGACAAATGGTTCTTCTTCTTGAACTTCACCCTTCTTCTTCCTAACCAGAGGGGTGGGTCGCTTCTTAATTTCCTCTGGTATAATGACATTTTCATCCTTTATCCATGTAATAGTTGGGTATGGTGAGCCAGAAATGGTTGCATCAAGAGCTATTTCATCACCTCGTTTCACTTCTAGACTTGTTCTCATAATCACTTTTGGAGCATCTGTAATGATTAAAAATAATTATTTTCAATTCTGATTAAAATAACTGACAAAACATTATTCTCATTTATTTCATAACAGGAAAGTAGCAACTCCATTAGACAAAACTTACCGATAGGATCTACGGCTTTGGTGGGAGGAGTAGCCCGAGAAGGTTCGCCAATACCGGCAGCATTCTCTGCTCGTACACGGAATTGGTACTCCTTTCCCTCTTCAAGTCCTTTTGCAGTGTAAGTCAAGACTGGTACCAGGTGTTCATTGCATCTCTTCCACCTGTCTTCCCCCTTAGCAATCTTCTCTATGATGTAACCCATTATCTTGCTTCCTCCATCATACAAAGGTGGCTTCCACGTAATAGTCATTGCCTTAGCTGTAGGATTATGAACCTCAACATCTACAGGTGGATCTGGAGGTTCTGTAGAACAAGAAAAAAAAGTGTTAACTTGGGGAAAACCACCTTCTTTTTTTTTTTTGGTGCTGGGGATGGAACCCAGGGCCTTATGCATGCAAGGCAAGCACTCGACCAACTGAGCTCTGTCCCCATCCAACCCACCTTCTTAAAACAAAAAGAAAACTTGCATATGAGTTACTAGTCATTGTACATTCATGTTTAAACTTACGCTTTGGATCTTGAGCAATGACTGGATTTTTCAGTTCAATATATTCGCCTCCACCAATCTTGTTGACTGCTTTAACACGGAAGAAGTATTCACCATTTGGTATGAGATCCTTTACAGTCCAAGACAGTTTGTTCTCACCAGACATGACTGGTATATATGTCCTCCTCCCAGCTTCTCTGCGTTCCAGGACATAATGAAGAATTGGGCTTCCACCATCATATTCTGGAGGCTCCCAGGTTAACTTGCAAGAACTCTTGGTCACATCACTTGCTTTAATATCTTTGCATGGACCAGGTAGGCCTGTTACAATTGTAATTGATAATTATTATTGTAATCCTGAAAAATCAGAATTTTCATAGTGTACTTTCTCTAGGTGGAGCTATTGTGTTGGATAATCTTTCATATGCTAGAGTGTCCTTCATATTGGAGGACATTGGCATCCTTGGCCCTGTACTACTAAATGTCAGTAGCAGCTCCGAGTCTTTGTGCAGAGAAAAAATGGCCCTATAAATTTCCAAACATTATCAGGGATGGGATAAAGGACAGAAAATGTTACTACCCCTTAAAGAGAATACTATGGAAAAATGTGAATTTATACAACAAGAAATAACTATTGATTATTTAAACATTCTTTGGGTATGCTATATCTCTAAATCATTATTTCACATGCAAATAATTAAAACAGGAATAAATTAGCCTAATAAGAGCTTAGCAATTTTATCTGTTAAGAATTGCTTTACTTCTTACATGGAAATAAATAATCTGAGGGGATGTTTAGTCTACAAATTGGCCAGTTCATGAAGCCATTTATACTAATACTGCAAACTTCACTATATTTTCTTCACATGTTGGGGAAATTAGTTTTTATTTCATTAAAGAACGATTACCTATGACTTTGACATTGATTGAGGCGGTTGCTGAGCCAAGCTTATTCTCCAGTGTAATGGTGTAAACTCCAGCGTCTGCATGGACACTCTTGGGAACTTCAAGGTGTGCAGAGATGTGATCATTCTTCATTGTTAATCTATCACTAGCTTTAACTTCTTTGCCATCTTTATGCCAGCTAACAGTTGGAATTGGGACAGCTCTGAAGGGAACAGGAATGCTTAACTTTTCACCTTCAATGACCACAATGTCATGAGTCTCCAGATCAATTGTTGGTTTGCCTATAAGATATAATTCAAAAGAAGGGGTAAAATGTGTGTCAAAATGCAATGCAATGAATAAAGACTAACTTATTAACAGTAAAAGATAGTGTTCTTACAGTCTGGGTCTTTGGCAACCACATTTTCGGAGATTTCAGAAGGTTCACTGACACCAACAGCATTGACGGCTCTCACTCTGAGAACATACTCTTTGTCAGGAACAATACCCTCTTCAACCTTGAATTTCAGGTCTTTTATTGGGCGAGAGTTAACTCGCATCCATTTCTCAGTGCCTACTGGACACATTTCAACATGGTATCCTATAATAGGACTTCCGCCATTTTTCTCTGGAGGCTTCCAAGCAATGGCAATGTGCTTTCTCCCAGCATCAGTCACATGTAGGTCAAGGGGAGGTGAGGGAGGACCTGAGAAAAGAGTGAAACAATTACGTAAACAGTCTCATCATCAAGTTTTAGACAATATCCTTTGTATGATCAACACTACTTACTTGTTGGATCTTCAATTGACAGGATTTCTGTGGGTTCACTTGGGTGACCAACTCCAGCTTCATTTTCTGCCCGAACCTGAAACTGGACCTCTGTTCCTTCAATGACATCAGTTACTCTGAAGTTACAGTCAGGTCCTGAGGTCTTTCCAGCTTTCACCCAACGAGTGCCTAACTTTTCTTTCTTCTCAATGATATATCTATTGAAATAAGAAAGCATTTCATTAGCATTAATAATAAAAAAGAAAATGTTAAGAATTTGTAGTCAAGCTGGGTATGGTAGAGGCTGAGGCAGAAGACTGCAAACTTGAGAGCAGCCTGGGCAATTTAGTGAGACTATCTCAAAAAAAGGGATAGGGATGTAGCTCAGCTATAGATAGATACACTTGGGTTTAATTCCCAAGTTTCACACACACAAAAAAACTTTAAACCAAAAGTAAGTTATCTTTTATAAATTAATTCAAGTTCTACCTCTGTATTGGTCTTCCACCATCATTTTTAGGTGGCTCCCACTTTAGGTCAACATGTCGTTTTGTCACGTCAACCACTGTCAGGGCATATGGTGGTCCAGGAGTAGCTGAAAACAAAATAATAATTACTGATTAGAAAAGCCAAAGGGAAAAGTAATAATCTGCTACAAATGTTGCAAAGATTCAGTTGGAAAGCATACTAAAGGTGTCTTTGGCCAGGACAGAGTCCTCAATTTCAGTGTAGTCACTTTGTCCTATGGCATTTTCTGCAGCAACTCGGAACACGTATAAAGAACCCTCAGTCAGTGGGGTTACTGTGCACTTGGTGTCCTTGACAGTGGTGTCCACTGTTTGCCAGCCTTTTCGCCTGACATCCCTCTTTTCCACGATGTAGTTGGTGATGGGCGACCCTCCATCTTTCTCAGGAACTGTCCATTTTAGGTCTGCTGTATTTTTTGTGATGTTAATCACTTCAAGCCAACGAGGTGGTGATGGAGGATCTGGACCAGAGAGAGAAAAATTCAGTTTTTTTGTATTGTCCAGTATCTAGTCTTCACTGAATATTTTGGTAGTCGCCCAGAAATAATATGGCAAAAAGAAAATGAGTTTTTAAATATTTTCTCATATTGTAGTTTTCAGACACATGGTGGAAGAGTATACACCCCAGACATCAAGAGGGACTTACAGAGTTTCTCTCGGCAAAGCACAGGGTCACTGGGTTCACTGGGTTCACTTTCCCCAGCCTTGTTCACAGCTCTAACTCGGAACGAGTATTCCTGCCCTTCCATGAGCCCCTTGAGGAAGTGCTCAGTGGTCGGAACTCCTTCGGCCACTCTGACCCAGTCTTCCGTTCCAGTTTTCAGCATTTCAATGACGTAAGACTCAATCTTTGCCCCTCCATCGTGTTCTGGCTTTGTCCAGTTCAAGAATAATGATGTTTTGCCTACATCTTTCACAGTTGGTTTTCCAGGGGGCCATGGAGGATCTGCAAACAATGAAGACAAATATTTAGGTTTGTAAAAAAGAAGTGACTGGAAGCTTCAAAATAATCATGGAAAATTATAAAAATACTACCTATGGGATCTTTTATTAAGATTGGTTCAGTTGATCTGCTTGGCTTTCCAGGTCCAGCCAGATTTTCAGCCAATACACGGAATCTGTATTTTTTCTTATTGGTGAGACCTTTCACTCTGAATTAGGAAAAAGCATATGCAACAATATGGTAAGAAGCAGCCAACTGTGTTTTACATAGAAGGGGCAAATTTGTTTAAATTGTGAGAAACTAATTTGGAAACTTAACTAAAAATATTTTAAAATAAATTTAAATTGTTCTTTAACAGTCAAGAAATTTAGATTTGGATAAATGTATCAATCTGATTGTTATCTATACTAATGATCATTATAATATAGTGGAGGACACTTTGAAACTTCCAGAAAGCTACTATTTTATAGTTAATTGAGAAGTGTGTTCTTGAATGGAACTTATATAATTTCTGAAATTATATGAAAATAGAAAATATTTTTAATTAAAATTTAATAGTAATCTTATATCATGTATGATCACAGGAAATACTAAAAAGCAAAAATTTGGATATATTGCTATTTTAACACTTGATAGAAGTTCTGGGCATACCTGTATGTTGTATCCTTTATTGGCATCTTATTGCATCTAACCCATTTATCAGTATCAGGATCTAATCTTTCAACCCAGTATCCAGTGATAGGGCTGCCACCATCATCATCTGGCTCACACCATGTGAGGGTCACTGCATCTTTAGTGATGTCTGAGGGTTCTAGGCGAGTTGGTGGTCCAGGTGGATCTATAGACAGGATAATGATATAAAAAGTTATATGTCCTATATATCAATATGACACCCAAATACAAGTTTGACACAAGCATCCTTTTCCTTAACTGACTGAGAAACTTACCAAATGGATATTTGGCTATTATTGGGGTGGCCTGAACTGGCTCACCAACACCATACATGTTTTCTGCAGCAACTCTGAAGATATACTCTTTATTGGGTATTAATTTAGTTGCCTGAAATTTTGTGTCCTTAACAGTTGATGAGAGCTTATGCCACACTTCACTATCTGTTGCTCTTCTTTCCACAACATAGTTTGTGACCTTAGATCCACCATCATCTCGTGGTGGGTTCCATGTTAGAAGACATGACTCACTAGTTACATCTGTGATATCAAATGCAGCCGGTGGCCCAGGCTTATCTGTGGATGGAATTATACAGAAAAAAAATGTAATTACATTTTATTCGAGAAGGTAGCTGAAAGAGTTGGTCCCCTTTTAAAACAAGAACCTCCCTTACCTAAGACATTCACTTCCACCACAGCAGTGGCCCGGCCGCAGACGTTCACAGCCTCTATGATGTATGTGCCAGTGTCGCTTCTCTTACTGTCCATGATAGTCACTGTGGACTTCTTAGGAACATTTTCAATGGTGATTCTTTTGTCCTGCTTTAGGAGCATATCAGCCTTAGTCCAAGTTATTTGAGGTTCAGGTTTTCCAGTTACGGTGGCAGGAAGTTCAATTTTTGTTCCAGCTTTTACAGTAATGCCAGCAAGGAGCTTCACATCGAGGAAAATTTCTGGGGCCTCTGAATGGAAAAGATTGTTTATGCTATTAGCAAGTTCAAGTTCAAGTTAGAGCCCTGACTGATAAGATAAAAATAAAAAATAAATACCCTGTGTGTCCACAGCCTGGATTTCATCTGTGGGTTTGCTCGGCTTGCTAGCGCCTTGCCTGTTCAAAGCCTTTACACGATAGGAGTACCATTTGCCTTCCTCAAGACCTGTCACTTCCATTCTGTCAGAAAGCAAAATAGGATATTTTACTGTCCTATGGATAACCTATTCCACTGTACATTTGTCATAGACTTTCTAAAATTCATACCATTGGCACAAGTAGCTTTTAAATTAAGTCTGTATTATTTCAATATTATAACTACTAAAAATCTTAAACTGCAAGCATTTTCAGCAACACTTTTAAAAGCAGACAGGCACACCAGAATTCTCAATGAAAAACACAATATTTAAAATTCCCCAGGGAAAATGTATTTTAGTGAGTTAGGAGTAAGCATTTATTCTTGTGCCCAGTAATTAAGAAACCTACTTTGTTTCTGCAACAGGTTCTCCACAGGCAACCCATTTATCGGAACCACGTGGACACTTTTCTACTATGTATCCTTTGATGCGTGAACCACCATCATATTTAGGTGGATCCCATGTTAGGAAGATGCTCTTGGCCGTCCGATCTCTCCATTTAACATTCTCCGGTGGGTCAGGCACCGCTATAACATTTTGAAGAGTGAGTCAGTCAATTCCCTTTCCTTTCCCCCTAACTTAACTCCAGTTCTAATATAAAAATCAGGTAAAAAATGAGACTAGGTAAGAAATTATGGAAGTAGGTACTAACTTGCAGGAGCAGACATATTTACAGGTTCATCAACATATGCAGGTTCTCCAGGGCCACACTTGTTACGAGCACAGACTTTGAATAAATATTCTTTTCCTTGTACTAGATCAGGAACTGTGAATTCTAGATCAGTCACAAAGTCCATAACCTGGGACAAAGAAACACAGATAATTAGTTATTTCCCCAAAACCATTTTCCCAATTCAAAGATTTTTACCATGAGCAGGGATACAAATGGAAGTTGTTTTGAATGCTAAGGATTATTCTTATATTAATTCATATTAGGAAAAAAATTGCAAAGTTGGATACATAATAGTATTCAACCCTCAATATAAGGAGACACTGTTTCATGATTTGTATACATTCACAAGATGGCAAATAAGATGTTGAATCTACCAGTTTGGTTATTATAAAAGTGATTTGAAATAAGGATAAAGAGTAGTTACTAGTATAAATGAAGGAGGAAAAGAATGGTAGAGAGACCAACTGAGATAATCCAGTGGCGTGAGAAAAAATGTGGTCACCATGGTAATACTTACTTTCCTTCAAATGGCTTATAGCTTAATGGGGACATATTGGGTTCTTATCAGATACCAAGTGAATGTATAAGTTTTATTTTATTTTATTTTATTTTTACCAAACCTAGCTAAAGATTTGATAAGGCTCACAAAATGGGACTGTTACACCAAACCTTGATTAAACTATCTCAGAAGCAATTAACATCAATACATTTTTAAAAAAGTTTTTGGTAGTTTTTCAGTGAGATAAAAAGATGTGGCACGTATTAATTTGTTGGCATCCCACACAAATCTGGAATACTTCTATAGTCTTTTCTGGAGTTGATGCATCACTACTCGAAACTCACTTTAGTCCATGTTTTCCTACTGACTTCTCGCTTTTCAACAAGATATCCAGTTAATGGACTTCCTCCATCATCCTCTGGTGGTTCCCAAGTCAAATGTACTGAGTCCCTGGTTATGTCTCCAAATTTCAGTTCTTTGGGTGCACTTGGGCGAGCTTAAAAAAAAAAAAAAAGTCAGTATCATTGATGGTTTAAACTAATATTTGTTAATACTGCCATATTACCTTAGATAATAAGCTTAGCTACTTACTGATTACATTGACATCAATTTCCCCAGAAATTGATTTCACAGGATTTTCTAATTTCAGTGTATAAATGCCCTTGTCTGGACGTTCACTTGGAGAAATGACAAGTTCAGCATAGGCAGATAAGGTCTTCATTTTCACACGATCTCCTGCTTCTAGTACTTTATCTCCAAAACACCAGGTTGCAGTTGGCCTTGGATAGCCTGTACTTGGAACCAGGATCTTGATAGGATTCGGGACTATAATTTCCAGACCATCTTTAAATGCACTTAAATCCATTGTTGGTTCAACTACCAAAAAGAAAAATTAATGAGTTTCCAGTACCATAGATAAGTCCTTGGTACCCCCAAGTAGCTATGTGCTATTCCCAAATCTAAAATTATCTATTTACCAAATGCATCATCAGCCGTTAGAGGACCAAGAATTTCAGATGGATCTGAAACACCAGCTTCATTTTCTGCAGATACTCTATATAAATATTTGTTTCCTTTTTGCAATCCAGTAACCTAAAATTATGGATTCATATTGGTTAAAAATATGTACATTTAAACCCATGATCTAATACTACATTTTTTATATGTGGTACTAGGGATCAAACCTAGGGCCTCGTCCATGCTAGGCAAGGGCTGTACCACTGAGCTACATCCCCAGGCCTCTAAATATTTTTTTTTTAGATGCGAATTCCTTACCTTATAAGTCAGTTCAGGCACAAGTTTCATATTGCAACGAATCCAATTATCTTTTCCTTCTTCACATCTCTCAATTATATAGCCTAATATTGGACTTCCTCCATCTTTCAGAGGAGGTTCCCATGTGAGCTGCACTGATGACTGAGTCTGATCTGAGGAAGTTAGATTCACAGGAGGACTTGGTCTCTCTAGAATGGAAGAAAGAGTTGGAGCATAATTTAGTCACAATTGATGAAGATGATGCACTCATCATCTGCCTTGTTAAAATAATAGGTTTACTAAATTCACTCAATAAAGGGTAGGCACAGTCTACATTTCTATAATTTTGTTCAAATTTCTGATTTCTTTTTATTAACTTTAATTTGAAGTATTTAAATTGGTAGGCCTGATGTCTTGATTTGATGCAATATACACTTCATCTTTTTAATGGGCTTACCAATTGGATCAGCAACTTTGACAAAGGGTGTGGCTGCGCTTGGTTTTCCAACTCCAATTCGGTTTTGGGCTCTGACGCGGAAACTGTACTCCTGTCCTTCCACCACATCAGTGACAGTTGCAGACAGGTCTTCGGCTCTTACAGTCATGGCAGTGTCCCACCTTATAGAAGTCTTATCCCTTAATTCAATGACATAGTTTGTGATCTCAGCACCTCCATCATACTCTGGTGGTTCCCACGTCAGTGAGACACCGAATCTGTTCACATCAGTGATGGTTACATTCAAAGGAGGGCCTGGAACATCTGGATTTCACCAAAGAAGAAGCAAATGTTGGTTTGGATTGTGTAGGGGATAAAAGCAAAGATGAACTGGTTTGCAGTTTACTTTAAACACTTCTTACCATATTTGCTCCTCGCCTCGACAGGATTGTCCGTTTCCACTGGCTCACCAGTGCCAACTCTGTTTCTTGCACTCACACGGAAAAGATACTCAACTCCTCCTTTCTGTAGGCCTGTGACAGTAAATTCACAACTGTCTGCACGGTCTGTGGCCAGAACCCAGGTCTTTCTCTTGATGTCACGCCTTTCCACAACATAACCTATGATTTTGCTTCCACCATCAGTTAATGGTTCTTCCCAGGCGAGGCTCACTTCACCATCAAATGTTTCTGTCACTTCTAAGTTACGTACTGGCCCAGGAACATCTGAAATTCATATATAAAAGAATTTTTATGGTGTTATCATGGCTTTAGGTTGTGTTTGTGTCAATCAAATCTGAATGACTCAAGGTCTTACCAATAACTTGTAAATTGATGAATCCTTCTGCTTTTCCATGTTTGTTCTGAAGCACAATTTTATACCTTCCCATGTCTCCCTTCTTGGCTTCTAAAATTCTGAAAGAAGTTTGTTCAGCTGTAGTATCAACAGTTTTTGAAGACAAAGGTTCATTTTCCTTAAACCATTCAGCTTCTGCTTTGGGGTAGGCATCATATGGTACCACCATTGTGAGAGGCTGGCCAGCATCAACCACAAGGTCTTGATCAGCTGTCTTGATTTTAGGTGCAGCTAGTGAGAAAGATAACAAGTGAATGTTTTTGAGTTAAATGTTTTTTTTGCAGTTAAATCACAGCATAGCCTTTTTTGTGCATTTATTAACAAATATTGGCAGCATACTCTTGGAGGTACTTCATGGTAACTTTATATTAGAGAACACTGTCTTAGAGTTCTAATAGCTTTTTATTTTCCTCCAAATTATTGGGCTCTGGAGAATAGAGGGTTAAGAATGGTCTAAAAATCATAAAATACCCACTCTTCACCAAAATAATAGAGGATTAAGAATGATATGAAATATGTTTAATTTTTTTGATAAACACTATATGCTTAGTTCAAGATAAACCAGACAAGCTTTTTTTCATATGTATAAAAGATATCCTAATGGCTTTTACATAATGACAACCTATAAGGATACTTTCAGTACAGATCCAGAAGGTTTACAGGGGTTGGAAATTAAAAGAGTATAGGGCTATCTTTAGGTCTGGGAAGATTCTCAGGGTGAAAAGACAATTCTAGGAATTAATGAGTAGCCACTACATTGCCAGCAACTATCCAAGGTTCTGGAATATAAAGATGAATGCCATCCATGTCCTCTTATTCAGCGCACTTGGTAGTAAGAGACATTAAAATAGTTAACATGGGGGGATTGGGGTATAGGTCAGTGGTAGAGTGCTTGCCCTAAGCCTAGGTTTGACCCCCAGTGCAGCACAAAAAAAGAAAAGAAGTTAACATGTGGAGAAGGCTTCCTAGAAATTCAAGGTTCTCTCAAGGATTATTTTATTTAATAATTGTAATGTCTGAAATCTCTGTGTTATCTGTGAAAATATTTTAATATTATCTGTCAGAATATTTTAGAATAAAAGAAAGAGACTTACCTGCCAGTTCAAGTTTAGCTCTGGCTTCTTTGTCTTTGGCAATAAATCGGTATTCACCCTGGTCACGGGGCTTAATATCACAAATCTGTAGCCTATGTATCTTTCCTTCACTCATCATCTGGTGTTTATCACCCTGGACGACAACCATGTTGTTTCGTAGCCACTGGACTTCCACCTTATCTTTGTTGAGTTCAGCGAAAAAGACAACATCAGCACCAGGGGCTTCAAGAATATCTTGAGGAGGCCTGATGATCTCAACTGGGATTTCTGGAAAGTAAATGTAAAATAATTACAAATATGTTTGGATTTTGATTAATAGTTAAAAAAAAAATTGGTCACTAATGTTAGAATTATGTTTTACTTAATACATACCTTCCACAAAAAGTCTGGCTCGAGACTTCCTGTCTTCTACTCCACAAGCATATTCACACTCATCATCCAGCCTGCAGTCTTTTATGATGAGTCTGTGGATACTACCATCTTTTTCAAATTTGTATCTAAAGAAGAGATTCAATGATTGGTTAGCCTGCATAATAATTGCTAACTTGTCGAAAGAGTATTGACAGCTCTAGAAATAGAGAATAAGACCAAGAAATAAGAATAAAGACTAAGAAGACTTTTACGTACTTTTTGCCTTCCTTGATTTCTCTACCATTTCTGTACCATTTTACATTTGCTTTCTCTCTGGAGAGCTGGCAGGAGAAGATGGCATCATCGAACTCGGTGACTGTCTGGTCTTCCAAGTGTTCCACAAATTCTGTCGGGGCTTCTATTATAAGCAGCTCAGCAACAGATTTATCTTGTCCAGCAGTGACAATGTATTCACCCTCATCTGGGAAGCCACAGTCTTTAATGATTAGTGAGTGCTTGTACTTATCAATTCTGTATGATATACGGTTGTCAAAAGCCACTTCTTCTCCATTTTTGGTCCACTTTAGTGTTACATTGAGACGATTAACCTTGCACCAGAATGTCACAGATTTCTTCTCCATTGTTTCAATATCTTTAAGAGGCTCAATAATCCTAAGATCTTCCTCTGTTGTAAGGGATAAGAATAATGTTGATATTGTTTCTATAACAGAAATTGATAGAAAAAAAAATCTCTAAGACCATATGAATAACTTACCTTCTACTATTAGATTGGCTGCACTTTTAACATTTTCACCTCTGTGATTGGTCAGAGACACATTGTAGTTGGCTTGGTCATCTAACCGTGCATCTCTAATTCTGAGGGTGTAGACCAGGTCTTTTTGGAGAATAATGTATTTTGAACTATCAAATATGGCTTCTTCATTTCTGAACCATTTGGCTTTGGCACCTTCGGTATTGACTTCACAGTTGAAGACAACTTCTTGTTGTTCCTTCACACGGGTGTCTTTTAGAGGAACTATTATCCTGAGTTTTTCTGGAAGCAACCAATAAAGACCTTATAATATGAGAAGGACCATTCAAATGTAAACAGATACAAAATTCAACAACAAACTTACCAATTACTGTCAAGTGAGCTGCTGCTCGGGCAGCCCCAACCATGACCACGTAGGTGCCCATATCTTGTAGTGTGGCATCTTTGACAACGAGAATCCTCTTTTTGCCATCTGCAATAATGTCATATTTATCTCCAGGCTCAAGTGTCTTATCATCCCTCTTCCATTGGACTTCAAAGCTTTCCTTTGATATAGTGCAGACAAATTCAGCCTTTTCTCCTTCAAGTATTTCAAGGTTTTGAGGCTTTGAGATAAATTCAGCAGCAAGTTCTAGAAAGACAAAGGCCCAAGATATTAAAAACCCATATACATGTACCTTAAATGTAACAAGTATGAATTGTTGAAAATATGGCGTTATGCATTGTAATTTTCTTACCGTGTACTTTGACTTTGCCGTCAGTTCGAGAACTTGGGAGTCGACAGTTGTAGTTGCCAGCATCATCAAGTTGAGCATTCTGAATAATCAGGATTCTCTTTCTTCCATCAGCGAGTATTTCATATCTTCCTGTTTCAATGATCTCTTCATCCCCTTTGTACCAAATAACTTCTGCCCCGGGTTTGGAGACTTCACAAACCAGCTTTATGGTGTCTGTTTCACTAACTTCAATGTTGGCAAGATTTTTTGTAAAGACAGCTTCTTCCTCTGCAAGACAGAACAAAAAAAGATTGAGCTCCACTGGAAAGTAGTTTTTGCTAACCATAGATCAACAAAGACAGCCTCCCTCTCACCTAGGACTGTCAGCATGCCAGAAGTTCTTGCTGTCCTTACTTCACAAGAATATTCCGCCTCGTCATTCAAGAGACATTTATTGATGACAAGAATGCGCACTGCTCCCTTAGATATGATGTCATATTTTTTGCCCTTTTTAATTTCAGCACCATCTTTAAACCACTGAACCTGTATTTAAGATAGATTTTTAAAAAAAAAAAAAATCAGTTTTCATGCTGGGTGTTGTTAAGAGGAATTATAATCTTAAGTTTTTCTGAAAGCAACCAACACAACTTTATCATATAACAAAGGATTATGGTGATAGAGATAAATATAATTTAAAAAACAAGAAAAAATTTACTAATTACTATGAAGTGAGTTGCTTTGATACTGTTATCAGTTATTGAAAATAATGAGATCATACAATTTAAAGCCTTAGAGGGCCTTGGCATCACACAGACCAACTCCTTTGATGTGTAAACTGAGACTCGGAGGATCTTGCCTGTGGTAGTTAATGGCAAGAAGAAGTACTTAGTTGTGACATTAAACTGCTGATATTGGATTGTTTTTTTATCTAAGAAAACAGCAATTCTCTAAGATCCAAAATAATAATCTTTAAATCTCTTGATTGTGAGTCCAGTGTTTTTCAAGCAATAGTGAATGAATAATACTAAAAAGAACAATTAAGTATATGTTTCATGCTAAATAATCTTTAAAAGTAAAGTGATGGTCAGGGAAAATTTGACTAATTTCTTTTTCCATTTTGACGAGACCAAAAGCAAACATAATATTACACAGGATAACAGGTGTATAATCACATACCTTGGCATTTTCTCGGGAAATTTCACACTCAAACCGAGCCATTTCCTTTTCTTTAACTTGAAGATCAGTGAGTGGTCTTAAGAATTCCACATGAGGAGCTGTAAAAGAATGTCATCACGATTAATAACAAGGTTTCTGGAAATTTGTTCTGACCTTACTATGGAAGAGACTTAAAAAAAAAAAAGTCTTGGGCAAGGCCTTTGCATCTTAATAGGCTACTACAACTAACTTTGAAATCAGTTGGAGTTGCTTTTCAGACAAGATGCTTTGCTTTTGTATCTTTTTTTTTTTTTTTTTTGCTTTTGTATTTTTTTTTTTTGTATCTCTGTAGTTTACATAAGACATGTGTCATACTATATGTCCATTTTTTAAAGGACAACTGAAAAAAAAATCTTCATTGATACTATGCCAGATTTGAAAGACATACCGGTAGAAAAGAAATGTTTTCTTATTTAAGGCAACCAGCATACTTTTTGAGAAATTAGTAGAAATCAGTGGTAATACAGCTTGAAGCACTATGATCAGCTAAGAGGCATTAGTAACTGAAAATCCCATATATCCAGCATTTTTTTTTTTTAACTTGGCTTAAAAGATGTCACATGTAAGTCAGGCAAAAAATCTAGTAGTACGATGAATAGTGTGTTGTGTATGGGAGAGTTATTTGGCATTTTATATCTGTTGTTTCATTTTTCTCCAGAATTCATTTAAGTGCTATATAAGGCGGACAGCTGCCTTCTTGCCCTTCCTTCTTTCAGATCTCCTTGTGAGTCCTTTCCAAGATGACCTTTCTTGCTCAGAGAGATCCTGGGACAAATGTTGGCTGATGGGCTTGAAGATATGCCATTGCAGCTGGGTCTTCTTGGAGTGGAGACAGATGACAAGGGGAAGAAGGAAACCCAAGAAGCTACTCTGACTTAAGCTAAAGCAGAGCAACCATGAAATGGAAAGAATAGCACAGTAGAAGATGCACGAAGCACAACCAAAGGCACTAGGTTGTAGCTGTTGACCGACAAGAAGCAATTAAACTAAACAAATATTGTGTAAAAGTATGCACTAAAAAAATGTAATGCCTGGGCTAATGAATAAATGAAGCAAATGAGTGAGCTTGTGGCATTCTGAAAAAAGATGCTATTTTTCACCAAGGCAAGAAATAATGCTAGAGCTCTTCATTCAAAGAATCAAAGACATGTTCCATCTTCTCATCCATTCTTATTCTCAGAGGTTCAATCATATGAATGGGCTTTGTCACATTATAATTCCAAACATGCTTCTATTCAAAATGAAATTTCATGCTCATTCTTTTTATTTATTCCCCATGCCTGAAAATGCATTTTCCTTCCACATGGAAATTACTTTCATTTTCTTAAAATCAGGGGTCTCTAACTTTTCTTTTGCATTCAGTTTGGCCTCAGCCATATCAGAATATTCATATAACAGGCTTAAAGAGTGCATCTGCTCACTACCCTGAGAGAAAAGCAGCTTAGCAAAAAGTGATGGATGTTTCATAAGAGCAGATACAGCATACAGACTTAAAAAAAATAAATAAAGGATCAAATTAGTTCAGTATCAATATTATAAATTGCCAAGAAATGGGATCAAGCCAAGAAGGGCATGCAACAAGTGTTTTTGCTGTTGCTGTTGCTGTTACAAAGAGTTGCAAATGACAAATCCTGTGTAAGAATACTTACGCACGACATTCAGGTTACAGGAAGTCTTAAAATCCTTAGCATCACAAGTGTATGTTTTGATATCCTCTGGGGTACAGCCATGTATAATAAGTTTTCTGACCCTGCCATCAGCAACAATTTCATACTTCTTGTTTTTGAGGATTTCTGTTCCATTTTTGAACCATTTCACCTTAGCATTTTCTCTGGATACTTCACACTCCAGTACTGCTGTGGCTTCCTCTTCGACAGTCTGGTCCTCAAGAGGCTTAGTGAATTCAACTGGGGGTTCTGAAAGAATCATATTTATTAGCCAGAGAATTTTCCCTTCCTTCTTCAAGAGTTTTAGAACCTCCACAACTTTCCTCTGGCATCTCCAGGGCTTTTTCTCTTTTAAGTTTGTTCGTTTGTAAGTTTTGACCGCACTCAGATATTTTCCTCCAATAATGATGTTTTATCATTAATTGTAACAGAGGAAAATCATTTTTTTAAAAAAAGTAACATCAAGGAAATAATAGCCAACTCTTGATTAATAAAGCAATGGATACCTAGTTTGATTATAATTTTTCCTCCATCTGTTTGTTGAACTCAAATGTGAAATTAAAAAATAGGGACAGAAACAGGTAGCAAAACCTATGTAATCCATTTTTTTTCTTTTTCTTTTTCTAATGGTACTGGGGATTAAAGTCAGGGCCTCACACATGAACATTTTACCTTTGAGGCACATCCCCAGACCTTTTAATTTTTTTCAGAAAGAGGCTAGCTAAGTTGCTGAGGCTGGCCTTGAATTTGCAATTTTTCTGCTTCAGCCTCCCAAACAGCTGGGATTCCAGGTGTACACTACCACTCCAAGCCATACTAGTCAATTTTGAAATTTTTTAAAAAAGGAGTCTGTGATGTGTTTTGTTAGGCTAAAAGGTAACAAGACTTTTGCATATTTTAATGATCTATGGTACTCATTATAAGAAGACAATTGAGAGTTGGCATTATTTACAAGACTCCTGCAGTATAGATTCATTTCAAAATAAGCCTTATAATTACCTTTCACAAAGAGATTGGCTTGAGTTTTAAAATCCTTTGCAGTTAGTTGGACTTCACCAGCATCTTCTAACTTGACATCCCTCAGGGTAAGTGTATGAACTCTTCCTTCTGAACGTGGGACCACCTAGGTGGTTTTTCAGAAAAGTGCAGTATAAGAAGACACGAAATGTCAATACTTTATACAGAATCATTTTACTCATTTAGATAAATGGTTTAAAATAGTGACCCAAGTTGTTTTATAATCATCTCTGTAGCACATATGTATTTAAAAATGATTTTACCTAATAGTTTTGAAGCCTTTAAGACTTTCATAGTTATCTTTATATGATTACTATAATTACCTTAGTAATTGAGAACAGCCAAGAAACAAAATAAACAACAACAGAATCATAGGGAATGGTAACTAAGATATGGTCTAGGAATACAGCTATTTATTTAAGGATATGGTGTTGGAAAAATTATTAATGACATTTCAATATAAATTTTGAACATAAATTTTCAATGGCAACTTATGTCTACTTAAAAAAGTGTCTCGGTCTCTAACCCATGCAGATACATATTTTATTGATTTACACATTGCTGTATTATCTGAATTCTTCTGAGGCTACTCTAGAATATTCTCTGCTTCCAAGTATATAGCTCATAATGGTTTTCAATAAATAGTTCATATACAATGTAGTTTTTATCTTTACTATGTTAAAAGAAGGAAAACATATCTTTAAAAAAAACAATAAAATTAATGCCAAAGATCTTGTGGTAAATTATGTCAGGGCAATATTAGATGTTATGCTTTTAAAATATTAACTTATTAACTATACTGCTTTAATGCAGTAGGCATAATAACTGACCAAACTATTAAAGTTTAAATACAAAATTATCAAATGTCTATTAAGACTTAGTTTTTTCCAAGTAGCCAAAAGCAAATAGTCAAAACAAAACAAAATAGTCAAAAACAAAACAAAACCCCCCAAAAGACAAACAAACAAACAAAAATAGTTTATTAATATCTTATTTCTAAAATTTCCTCTTCCTATGGCCTATTTCTATAACCTGTTTTTGTTTGTTTTGTTGTTGAAGTTTTCTATACTAAAGACTTTGCAGAAAGCTAAAATTAAAGGCCTGAATTGACTAGAACAAGTTTATTCTAATAGATATAATTTAAATACACCTGAAAAATGTCACAAATCATTTATTACTTCACGGTTGATATTTCTTAACATTTAAGTAATGTTAAGAGTAAGTTCATAAAAAAGATGATATATTTTGAGAAGCTAGAGTAAGGATTAAAATTCCTATGCAAAGGAAAAATAGGAGTGAACCCTCTAGAATTATAGTAAACTGATCCTAACTTCAGAAAAAGCTTTACCGGATGTGATATCATTATTATTATTATTATCATTATTTTTTTGGTGGGGGCGGATTACTGGGGATTGAACTCAGGGGCATTCAACCTCTGAGCCACACCCCCAGCCCTATTTTCTATTTTATTTAAAGACAGGGTCTCACTGAATTGCTTAGTACAGTGCTTTTTATTGAAACTGGCTTTGAACTTGCCATCCTCCTGGCTCAGCCTCCCAAGCCACTGGAGGAGATATTATTTTTGAGTACAAGAAATATGAATAAGATTTTTAAAAATTTAAATAGTGCAGTTTTTATCAGAACTGAAACTGATTTTTTCCAAAAGATCTTTTAGTGAAAAACTATTCATTTGATCAAAAGATATTTAGTAACAGAAGAATAATTCCAATTATCTATCCTTAAGCAATTTCAAAAATTTACAGATCTCAAAAAAAATCATGAAAAATCCATCACTTCTTGACTGATAAACATGAAATTATTTAAATACACTTAACAGGAAAAATTTTACATTTTAAAATTGTACATTTTAAAAGCAAACTTGAAGGTGGAGATGCTCTATCACCCAAATCAGTATTTAAGATTTTGCTGTAAATAAAGTGTTCTGCAAATTAATTCTCATGCTACAGTTGGAATGTACTGCTGATTTTCCTAGATAGTTAAAAGAGACCAACTGGTCATCACTTCATGACAGGCAGAATTTATCCACCGGATCAGTATTATTGAACTACCCTTTAGTCACTTCTGTAGATTACTAGTTTTTTTCTGTTTGTTTGAGGCATTTGTTCAAAGGTACTATCTTCCACTATTTCAATCTGATTCTTGTTAAATTGAATCCTCTTTTAATTTTTAAGTCTGTATTGAATCCCTGGTACACACTTATTATTTCTGAAATACTGGGGGGGGGGGCGGTGTCATATAACAATGTACTATCCTGTGCTCTTTCTAAACCATGCTGGACATTTTCTGTATATTTAATTTCAAGAATTCAAAATTAATGGTGAATTATCAAAATAATTTAAACACGTGCATTGTTTTTGGAGGAGGAGTATAAAATACACAGGTCAATTTAGGCAAATTGTACTTGTGGACCTATCTAAATAATTGCCTCAGTTTTTAATTATTAAAACCTAACCATGGGAGCTGGTTATTTACCGAAACTTCTTAAAGTATACTTGTTAATATGTGTGGATAATCACAACACCCTTCTTTCTTGTCAATGCCACCAGTTGTACTTTAAATAGTTGCATTCCAGAATTTCCACAGTCAAAGCACTTGAGGGTTAAAAATAGCTTTGGAGACAGGCTCAAAGAGCAAATCTGCTCAGAAGTTATCTCAACTGCTTGATCAACTGCCTCAAATGGAATTCCAGTCTTCTCCTCTAATCCCCTTATATGCAGAATACTAGATAGCATAAAGAGAATTAGTCTTAAAACCTAATGTGTGCTACTGTTACAAAAGCCTTTTTGATGTTTCTTGTCTTCTATTTAATCAAATAAAGTAGCACTGCTAGCTAATAAGCGTTTGCCTCTTCTTCACAAAAATTAAAATATGATTCTCCCTTAAATATTTATTTCTATTTCAATAAATATCTTATCAAGTTAAATTCAATCAAAATCTGAAAAATCTGCCTTACAGCTTCAGTCGAAACCAGGCTAGAGGAGGGACAGAAGAAAAGGCAGGGAAGGAGACATTAGAAAGAGCAAAGAATAAGAAACATGTGAGTAAAGGCAGAAAAATCAGAGTGAGAAAGCAAGGATAAGGCAAGGCGACCATGTGCCTGCTTCTTACCTTATCGCTGGGCTCTAGTTTCTTCCCTTTGAGGTACCATTCCACCGGGATATCTTCATAAGAGAGCTCGCAGTCAAAGGTGGCTGTTTCTCCTGCAGTCACTGTGACATCCTTTAGAGGCCTCAGAAGACCAATTACTCGTGCTTTGCGGGAGGAAAGAAAAAGTTTTGCATTACTCATTTTGTAATTCCAAGAGGATAAATTGGAATTAGTTATTAACCTCCATGGTTGTTTTGTTCAAGAAGGAAAAAGCCACAAGACTGGCCACACTTTTGACTCCCATGTGAAATGTGGCCTTGTGGTGTGGAGAAGGGGAGAGCTGGAGACTGGAGAGCGGGTATTTGTAGGGCCCTTTCTCTGGGATGTACAAGGTCAGCAAGAAATCTGCTCTGCATCTGTTTCTCTGCCAGGCGTCAAGTTCCTCTCGCTACATAAGGTATGTGACTTCCAAAATAACTAAGACTCTGATTGGGAGAGGACAGGGGGCCCTCAGTCACATTGCCTGTTTGTTTCCATCAACCACTCTGCACCTTCCCAAAATGTAAGCCTAATGCTCCTTGCCTTCTTTCTTGAGCCTGAAATGCCCACACAGCAAAGATTTTCTTTATGGCGCTATATTTGTACAGCCATTGGAGGGATGTGTTCTGAGTTAAAGCCAATGGTTCAGAGTTAGATTCTTACTGTATGTTTATGTACTTGAATGAAAAGGATTACGAGAGTTGGAAATCTGAGTTGCTAACTTTTCTTTTGCTCCAATGACAAGATCAATGAAATTTTTGAAATTTTAGAATTGGAACCACTTTTATGTTAGTATGTTGAAGAAGTAAATACAAGAAAGGCAGTTTTTGTACTTTAGTGATATTTTTGAGATAATAATTACAATCAATTTCATATGCGTTCATTTTCCAAAAAAGTGTATATTTAATTTTCAGCCAAAAAAATTTAACACTTACGTTTAACTCGGAGGTGGGCACTAGATTTAACATTGGCAGCTTGGAAATCCACCCCACCAGTCTGGTCCAGGCGACAGTTGTGCAAAATAAGAGAGTGTATTTTGCCTTCTTCCTTAATTTCACAATCCTGTACGAAAACAGAGAAAACCATTTCATTGTAAATAATTTTGAGATTTTTCTCTAAGGGTAGAATACCATAATTAAAAGAATGCTACAAATAGATGGAGAGATTTTATATATTTATACAAATACATATTTATGTATATTTATTATATTTATTGAATATGCACTTATGTATCTACTGTTAGAGAAATAAGGGTTACAGGTCTTACCAGGAAAGCAACATTTTTTTTTTAACTGTATAATTTTGAACCAACTAGCAACATCACAGAATTCAAACAACTTATATTGTGTAAAGGTGATGGAGCCCAAAGACTCTCTGTTTGGCTTAGAGTCTGATACAGAATCCCATGCCATGTTTTAAATGTCCTCCATGCACTCTGACGTTTCCCCTGTCCTTTTTGATTTCACACAGCAACTCTGGGTGTTGACAAGTTCAGAAATAGCCTTACAGGTGTCTGGAGCAGTGCCTCTCCCTTGAGTTTCCAGTTGGCATGAATGTCATCTTCAGAGATTTCAGTCTCAAAGCGGGCCGTCTCAGTCTCCATCACCTCCACACTGTGCAGGGGTCGCACCAGTTTAATTTCCCGATCTGGAAAAGTGAAGGGTCAGCATGTGCCATTATCCTCTGCAGAAATAACCCAACGGCGTCAAGAGTGAAACTCATGGAAATTTCCTTACCCTCAATGTCAAGCTTCCCAGAGGTCTGATCTGTCCCACAGTCACAGGTATACTGCCCAATATCTGATTTCAAGGCTTTCTTTAGGATTAACATGCGCTTTTTGCCATCTGCCTTAATAACAACATTTTTAGATGGCTTTATTTCCTTTCCATCTTTAAACCATTTAACTGGTGCATCTGCTTTGCTAATTTCACACTGAAGAATTACTTCATCCTTCTCCACACCAGTGTAATCTTGAAGCTTTCCTGTAAAGTATGGATCTCCCTCTGCAAGGAAAGCATAAGAGAAAAATAAAATCTTTGTTAACCAACTAGAGAAATGATTTTCTTTTGGAGAGCTAAGAGGTAGGTCATAAAGTTCTAAGTATATTTTAAAATTGTATCAGATATTCAATCATGTTTAGGTTCAAAGTTCTCTAAATATTAGAATGAAAATTAGTGCATGGGATTTGTCAAAATCTAAACCATCTGTATTATATTTTCTAATAGGTTCTAGTAGTTCAAGAGACACTATGCAGCTTAGCTTCAATATAATTTTGTATTCCTTATTTGGCTAAATTTCTCATTTCTTAGAAACTCTATTATGTCTCATTTGCTTTTAAGCTTTCAGATTCATCTTATTTGTTTTCTTAATCTATTAATAGCTTGCCTTCATAATATCAATATTTATTAGACTTTATATTTAATCTTCTTGGTATTAAGGAACCAAGAAAAAAATAAAGCTTATCAAGGTAAATTCTGTTTCTGTGTCTTATTAGAAATTTGAAAAACATTTCTGTGAAGTAATTTGATTAAATAAGGAGATATAAAAATATTTGCTATCTTAATTTTAAACACGACATCTTAATAAGAGTTTTGTTTAATTTTTTTTTTAGTTGTAGATGGACACAATACCTTTATTTTATTTGTTTATTTATATGTGGTGCTGAGGATCAAACCCAGGGTCTCACACGTGTAAGGCAAGCACTCTACCACTGAGCTACAACCCCAGTCCCTAATCACAAATTTTAATTCTAACTCTAAATGGCTATTCTGTGGGCCTGCAATAAAATCTTCATTAAAGTCCTCTGATACCTTTTAGGTAACAGTATTTTAGACACAACCTCATAACGTGGGTGACAGTTTCTTAAGGGCCAGGACTGCTTTCATTTATCATACACACAGAAGACTATCTATTGAGTGGAATTAATTTTACAATAGTACCCACCAAGCACAGTGAGTTTAGCTTCTGAACTTATTCCCATAGCTTCTACTTTAATTTGGGAGGTGTCATCCATACACAGGTCTTTGAACGTGATGGAGTGCATCTTCCCCTCATCGTGCATTGAAACCAACTTGCTGGTATGTAAGCGCTGGTCGTTCTTGAACCAGCTAACTGGGATGTTGTCATGGGATAGCTCCACTGTGAACACAGCACTTTCCCTCTCTTTGGCTGTCACATCCTTGAGAGGGGTAAGGAATTTGAGCCGGATTCCTATCAAAGAAAAAAAAAACACCTCATTAATTCTAACACTTTAACAAGGAACTATAAATACAAAGACAAAAAAAATCACGTTGGGGTGGCCTAGCTGATAAAAACATTTACCTTCAATGATCAGTTTGCCACTTGTGCGTTTATCTTCAGCCTCAAACATGTATTTTGCTTCATCTTCAAAAGCAGCCGACTTGATCACCATCGAATGCCTTGTGCCATCTTTTATAAGCTCAAATTTGTCATCACCTGTGATTTCCTGGGTTCCTTTCAACCACCGGTAAGTTTTCGGCTCCCTGGATACTTCACACTCGAACTTAGCCTCGTCCTTCTCAAAGACTTTAACGTCACTGAGAGGTGTTATGAAGATGAGGGGCAGCTCTGGAGGAAGAAGATGGTGTGTATCAAGTCAGAATGCTCCCATTCGTGACCTTGATGAACTAGGGTCTTAAAAGGAAGTCTTGAAAAGACAGAAAGGTGCCTTCGGGGTGGGCTTACCTTTCACTTTCAGATTGGCTGCAGATTTAGCATTGGCCGCCTGGAAGGAAACCTCTCCGGTCATATCCAGCTGGCAGTTATAAAGGACGAGAACATGCTTCTTCCCATCTTCAATGATTTCACAGTCCTGTTTAGAGTGAGAGTTTGGAGAAAGAATGTTATTCACATGAGTGAATAAGTCTCTGCAAATCACCAAGTCTTCCCCTTCTAAACAACAGAGCCACCCCCTCCTGCCTCATCAGCTGGGACTTACAGGGGAAGCCGTCAAAGGCTCTCCCTTCAACTTCCACTGGCCATGGACATCTGGCTCGGAAAGCTCAATTTCAAAGCGGGCTGTTTCACCAACAAACACTTCTACTCCGTACAGCGGCTTTTCCACTTTGATCAGTCGAGCTGAAAGTACGCAAAGTTCTATTAGTGAGGCTGAACGAATCAATAGCAGCTTTGGAAATGGTGAATTTGCGGTCTCAGGGCAACTCACCCTCCACAGTAACGTTGGCCTTGGTTGTGTCTGTGCCACAGTCACACACATATTCGCCCTTATCTTTAAGTTCTGCCTTTTTGATCTTCAAGATGCGACGCAGCCCATCGGACTTGATGGAATGCTTGGGAGAGGGTGTGATCTCTTCACCGTCCTTGAACCATTTCACCGGCACATCTTTGCTCACCTCGCACTTCAGGATGATCTCATCTTTCTCAACTCCAGTTTTGTCGTGTAATTTCACAGTGAAGTAGGGATCAGCCTCTGTCAAAGTCAGTTAGCATATGGTCAGAAGCAACGTGAAAACCAAAATTCATCCAAGAACAACAGGTCTAAAGTGCTTAATTACCATCCCTCCCACCATTCAGGAACTGTCCAGGTGCAACGGGTGCACTTACCTAGGACCTTCAGATGGGCTGTGGAGCTCAGGTTCTTGACTTGAGCTTTTATCTGTGATATATCGTCCAGCGTCACCTCCCTCATTTCCAGTTTATGAGTCTTGCCTTCAGAAGACATGAGCACCGTTCTGGTGGTGTGCAGCTTGACGTCATTTTTGAACCAAACTACATGCATTTTCTCATGAGAAAGCTCACAGACAAAAGTTGCTGTTTCACCCTCTTTCACTGTCTGATCTTCGAGAGGTGATATGAATTTCAGTCTTATACCTGCAGTGCAAGCATGGATAATATGTTCAGAGACACAATTTACTACAGAAAGATTCCACTCTAACCTGCCTGGGTAAAAGGGACCCATTTCATTTCATTTCATTTCATATGACACTAATTCTTTTTAAGTGGAGCTGTTTTCCATTGAAAAATTTAAGGTTTTTTTTTGGGGGGGGTTGTGGTTTTCTTAATGTGTGTGTGTAGGGGGGTGTCACTGTGAAAGTAAAGTAGTGGTTCTGATTATTGGTTTTAGAACTTGGGTTCTATCTTTAAAGTAATATATGTGTGTAAAGTAATATATGTGTTTCTGACGTGGACACAAATAATGAGACAAATTCCGTCCATGGGATGTTATGGTCAGATCTCATCAGCTCTTACCTGTAACAAACAACTGTGCTGAGGACTTCTTGCCCTCCACCTCTGCGGTATAGACCCCTTCGTCATCAAACTGAGAATCATTGATAACAAGGATGTGCTTCTTTCCATCAGCGATGATATCAAATTTGTCAGATGCCTTGATTATATCAGGTCCTTTAGACCATATAACATTTGCTTCTCGGGTAAGTACACACTCGAATCGAGCCTGTCGCCTTTCTGGAACGGTGACATCCTTCAGGGGCACAGCAAAGTCGAGTTCAATTTCTGAAAGTCAAACATTGAGAATGAGGATTTCCATAATGCAGAGGACCAGGAAATGAAGCCGAGCCGCTCCCTGAGTTCCTAAGGCCTCATACCTTTCACTGTTAGGATGGCGGTTGTATATGCATTCAGTGCCTGGTAGAGGACTTCACCAGCCTGGTCCAGTTTGACTTTGTGCAAAGTTAAGAAGCGCTTCCCACCTTCTGCTTTGATCTCACATGTCTGGAAAACAATAATTTCAGATAGCATTTACATGAGATAAAGTCCCTAGAGGAGAAATGTTTCAGACAGATTTCTATAAAGTTTAAAAAATTACTATTAATGAATGTAAGCCAAACATCTTCTGTCATAAAAATACACAATTTTTTTTCTGACTTGGGCACAAATAATGAGTCAAATTCCATCCCTTGAGACTTTAGAAGCCCAAAGTCATCCCATTATTAAACTAAATCTGAATATTGAACCCAAATACAGAATGTAGTCATTTTATATAACAACTTAAAATGGTAAAGTACTCACAGGCGAGGGCCTCAGAAGTTCTCCCTTCAGCTTCCATTGCCCAGGAACATCTGCCTCTGAGATTTCTGCATCAAAGCTTGCACTTTCTTTCTCATAAATGGTGACATCCTCTATTGGTTTAAGCAGTTCGACCTCACGCTCTGTATTGGTCAGAGACAAAGTAACACATCACTTTAAACCATCTAACAGTGGTTTGCTTTTTTTTTTGGTTTTGGTGTGTTATTTTGCCTTATGCAAACCCAAAATTTATCTTTCAGAATGACAGGTAAAGTTTTTATACCTCCAAGTGTCAGCTTTGCAGGGTATCTTTTCCCTTCAATTTCTACTGCATATTCATCAATGTCTTCTGGCATAGCATTCTTAATTTTGAGGAATAGTTTATTTCCTTCTTTCAGAATCTCAGTCTTTTCAGTTGGTTCCATGGGGATCTCATCATACCCTTTGAACCATTTAATATTTGGAGTGTCCTTTGCTATGTCACAGGTGAAAACAGCTGTCCCCTTGGGTTTCACATGCTGATCTCGTATAGGTTTCACCAGCCAGTCTCTAATGACCTCTGTATGAGAAGGAAATCAGAAAGAAAAATGATTAAGATTTGAGCAATGTAAATGACTTCCTTAGTAAATTTCAGAGATAGAAAAAAATTTCATAAAAGTAGATATCAGTAATCTGCTACAATATGCTGATAGTCTCCCTATTACCAAAGGCATAAGACTTCTGATATTTAGATACTGGGAAACACATTCTTTCTTACATTTTCTTATCATAATAATAAGCTGAACAAAATTTCCTAGGAGTGTACTAACCTACTACTGTTTTTTGTTTTGTTTTTGGAGACCAGGGTCTTACTATGTTTGCCCAGGCTGATCTCGAACTTATATGCTTAAGTGATCCTCCCACCTCAGCCTCCCACGTACTAACCTACTACTTTTACGCAAGATGAACATTCCAGGTTGTTGGCATTTTCCACAGTGACTGTGTAAGTTCCAGCATCGGTATCGTCTGCATCATTGATGGTCAGGGCCCGCATCAAGCCGATGACACCCGGCACAATTCGGCCTGGTTTCTCCACCACAATCTTCCCATCCTTTCTCCAAACCACATCCCGCTCTTTGTTTAACTCGCAGCTCAAATACAATGGCTGTCCTTTGACCACTGTGACTTCCTCCTCCAGTGTTTTCACAAAACGCACAGGAAGTTCTGTGGAAAATTGCAGTATAAATTTGAACATATTCATCATAGTCAGTGAAATAAAACTTTTATTTGGTGAAATGAGATTTTTTTCTAAAGCAACAAGAAAAGTTGCTTATACTAAGGTTTATTGTGCAAAGTTTAATACTGATGATGTTTGGGAGATTGGAACTTACCTTCTACAACAAGCTTAGCTGTGGAGGTCTTTTCTTTATTTCCCAAACGTAGAACACAGGTGTATTCACCAGCATCAGAAAGCTGAACGTCAATGATATGCAGCTTTCTGTCTTTGCCATCTGCAATGAACCTGTGCTTTGGGCTCTCTCGGATATTGCTGCCGTCTTTCATCCAGGTTGTGATTGCAGTGGAGGGGGAGACTAAACACTCAAAGATTGCAGAAGAGCCCACGGACTCAGCTTCTTTCAAGACGATGTCTTTGATTTCTTTCACAAATTTCAATGGCACAGCCTTTAGCTGGTAGGTGAACGGGGCTTCATCAGGAGGTTTCTCCCCACCACTTCCAGGCCTTAACTTTTTCCTTTCAGCTTCT
This sequence comes from Callospermophilus lateralis, assembly GCF_048772815.1. NCBI lineage: Eukaryota > Metazoa > Chordata > Mammalia > Rodentia > Sciuridae > Callospermophilus > Callospermophilus lateralis. The sequence goes on along the minus strand of NC_135313.1, from coordinate 53,100,836 downwards.
ATGGGTGAAGGAGTCTTTTTGGCTACACCTAATTCAGAGTAAAACAAAAAGTTGAATTGGCATGCTGGGATGCCTGCTGGATAAACTAGCCATAAAGCAACTCGGAGTCAAGAACAGAAAACTAAAGACCAGGCAGTTGAAAGATGGATCCAATATATATTGCCTCGTTTCAGATGGGAAAATGAGATGGCGTAAGGAATTCATAAATAATAAACTCATTTCATTTTATCAAGTTTTAATCCTAAGTATAAAATATCCAGACTATTGTCTGATTACTTTAACTGTCATACATAATATCACATGTATGAAAATGTTCTTGTATAGAATGAATCAGATGTAACTTTTCTGTGTTCACATATGAACACAACTGGTGTGACTCCACATCATGTTGGGAAGTTATACTCTACATATGTGTAATATTTCAAAATACATTCCACTTTATGTATAATTAAAAAGAACAAATTAAATGAAAAAAACTTGTACGGTTTATTGTGCTAAAATATAATTGGTTATATACATGACATCCATTTGAGTAATATTAGAGGTAGCTTATTTGAAAAAGAAGACATACTGGCTTTCACAGAATCAATTAGAAATAATAAAGATTGTTGTAAATTTTGAAAATTGTTTTCTCTATTAATGTAAAGTACAGGAATTCAAAGAGTGAAATATTATAGTACAGGTCCTGGGGAATGGAGCTCACCTTTGATGGGACCTTTCGGCTTGGCGGCTTCCTCCTTAGGTGCTTTGGCTTCTGAAATAAAAAGAAGACTCAGCATTTAAACAATTTTCAGACTAATTTCATGCTCAGCAATCAACCACCTGGGATGAGTCATGTTCTATATTATAAATATTGATACATAAAATGAAGTTGTTTCATTTATATGATTTCTATGGAGAATACTTCAATATTTCCAAGAAGGTGTATTCAGAGACTGATGGAACTAAGCTAAATTGCTAACATATTTAGTATTAAAAAATTGTCTCAGGAGTGCCTTTAGTTTCTTTTCATTTATGAAAGGCTTACTGTCAACCTGTGAGGAAGAGTTTTGCTCTTGCCTAGCTATGCAAAGTATTTTACACGTATTTGTATGTATTGATTATGAGAACCAAGGAAATAAGTTTTGTCTGCAATGAATTCATTTAGGGAAAAGGGAAATGGGCCAGAAGTTACCAAAAGCCTCTCTTTTTGTGTTTAAGTTGAGCAGACAAATAAATCCATGGAAGACTAAGGAAATTAGCTCTTTGGCAGTTATTCACTTTTTTCTGAACTATTTTGCAAGTTTAAAAGTAAGAATAATGCCCAAGTGGTAAATACCACTGACAAAATCTAGCATAAATATTAAAAATTAAACTATAGTCAAAAGAACATAGAAATTTTTGTGTCATTAAATATAAAAAAACCCAAAATATTTTGAGATAATTTTAAATAAAAATTTTATAAGATCAAATAACCTGCCAAGGGCCAAATAGGATGTGTATTTATGATTAATAATTACATGTCAAATCAGTTTTGGTTTTGAAATTATTGCCTAAGTGATAAACTATTAAATAGTTCATATATAACTGATAAGTACCTTGAATTTGCATTTGAGACAGCTATACCATTAAGTTAGTACAATTAAAAATTGTACCATTATTGGTCTATATCCTTATATAGACCTAAAGACTGAGCTATGTAGTTTTTTTTTTAACTTTTTTTGTGATAAAATATTCCTAACATAAAAATTATTATGTTAGCCATTTCAAAATGTACAATTCGATTACATTTAGTATAATCACAAGGTTTTCAACCATTATTTTCCTTTATATCATTCCAATAGGCTGTCTTTTAAAAAAATGAGCAATAATTTCTGTAGGATACAAGGGAAATTTGGAGTTCCAAGGGATTCTTGTATGTGTGTTCTTAGAGAAACTGTGTCCTTAGTTCTGATCAGCCTTAAACATCTTCATTACTTAATACCAAAAGCATATGAAACAAATAACGAATTGCAGGAGTGCACAATCCAATGAACGCACCCTATGCTTTTCCATTGGGAGATAGACTGGATGGTAAAGTATATCAGATGAAGAAAACATAATATGTCATAATCCCCACAGTTGAAGTGATGTCTATGTTCTAAATAAAAGATAGCTTTCATTTTAATCCAGAAACTTTAATCAAGCAAACTACAGGATAAATACCTGCTTTCTTTCCAACCACTGGCACTGTAACTGGGGCAGCGATGGGGGCTGGTGCTGGCTCCACAGGTGGAGGTTTCATTATTTTCACTTCTGTAGAGAGAAATGCATTGTATGAAGGTATCCATTGTCACTTCCTGAAACCCTGTGTGGTAGCCTGTTTGCCTTTTTGAAAGTAACTGTGAAATCTTCAAATTACTAGTTTTCCAGAGAAGCATACAGAGATATTAGAAATCATTTGATGCATGATGACTTTCATGTATGTTTTCTTTTATATATATATATATATATATTAGTTTTTTTAAAATTAATTTGTATTGTTGGTTGTTCAAAACATTACATAGTTCTTGATATATCATATTTCACACTTTGATTCAAGTGGGATATGAACTCCCATTTTTACCCCGTATACAGATTGCAGAATCACATCAGTTGCACATTCATTGATTTACATATTGCCATACTATATATTAGTTTTCAGGTAGACACAATATCTTTATTTTATTTTTATGTGGTGCTGAGGATCAAACCCAGTTCCTCATGCATGCTAGGCAAGGCCTCTATCCCTGAACCACAACCCCAGCCCTCATGTATGTTTTCTTACTGACTATGCATGAGTTGTGTGGAACTTGAAGGAATGTGCCCATGACACTGAGGATAAACTCACTCACCCGGTTCAGGCTTTGGTTTTGGTTCAGGACCAGGCAGAGGTATTGCTGGCTTAATTTCAGGCACTAAAATAATTCATAGAAATGAGAAAGTTATTACAGTATTTTTTTAAGAGTCCCACAAAGTCAAAACTAAAATCAAGCAGACAACATAACTTAGAAGACAGAATTTATGCACACATGTTTATCAAATCAAGTATTGATGTAAGCTTATTTTTAATTTTAAATGAAATATTCAAAAATCATAGGAAGGCATTTTTATTGGTTTTAATGTTGTTCTTCAGCTTATTGCCCATTACATTTTTTTTCTAGCAATTCATTTAACAAATGGGTGATCATTAGCAAATGGTACAGGACAGTGAAATGGTAAAGAAAATTAAGATATGGGTGATACTAGATTAAGGCACATATTTAAATGTAGATGCCAGTACAATCATATTTTAAATGCTAAATATCCACATCTTTAGAGACAACTGAGAAAGCACACATAGGTTTATACCTTTTTCTGGTTCAGGAATTTTCCTTTCTCTCTTTGTAACAGTAGCTGGAGGCACTTCAACCTCTTCAACAGGTTTTAGCACTGGTACTTTAAGAAAATAAGATTATTTTCTAGTGTTAAGATTTGAACACTTAGAAATCAACTCCTCTGAAATAGTAGCTCAAAGTATTTATGTTTCTATATTTCAAAAAACTCTATTGATGACTTTTATAAGCATCTTACATTTTCTCATTTGATTTCTATTTTCTCCTCTAGAATCTATCTCAATTCATTTTTCTTTCTTTTATTCCATCCACTTGCTTCTCAACTCCAGTAATTTTCCCTTTCTAAATCATTTTTATAATAGTTCTCAATCATTAGACCCTTTGAGAACAGGCTAATAAACTCAGCCCACTTAAAAGCCCCCATAGATTATGAAACATTTGCCAACCCCCTCCCATGAAGTTCTTCTACAGCCAACTTATTATTTCAGTCATTTCCACTGGAAGAATTTAAGTGGAAAGGGAATGGTAATAATAAAGTTATGGGAAATACATGAATGGATTTGGGAATTACTACAAAAGTAAGCAAAAAGCAGACAATGGAAAACACACATTACATACAGATGAAATATGAAGCTATGTTTATGTTTCACTTCAGTTATGTTTACAAGATAAACCTTTTAATAAACGTCCACTTTGCTAAAAGATAATTTCACAAATTTTCACTGAGATTCCTACCTTCTGGTTTTTTAATTTTTTCTACTTTTTTAGGTTCTACTTTAGGCTCTTCTTCTTCAGGTCTCTTTCTTAAAACTTAAAAGACAAAAAGGTTTATATGTAAACCAAGACAAACTGATGAAGATGTTGAACAAGCTTGACAAATGCAAATAATGTACAAAGCAAGGAAAATGAAAAACATGCGCACACATGCCCTAGAAATTTTAGCATTTTCACTAAAAATGCTTTTTCTCTCTCCCCCACAAATCAACATTTGCTGTTTATTTACATAGTACTTAGTCATGTTATTTCTCTTTAGAGATTCTATTCAAAGATAATTGCATGGCAGAAATGGCTCCAACAAAAAATGAGTAATTTGAATAGCAGCAAATTCCAATAATAATTCAATGCTGTAATTTATGAGGAAGTATTTAAATAAGAAGTAGAAAGTTTACTTAAGCAGAGATACCTAAAGAAATGTAGCCTAGAAATCAGTTATTCCATATGAAGACAATGTTAGAACTTGATTCTTCTATTGAATACCTTGTTTCTAGTGTTTAAATATTTAGTAGGAAAGAGATTCAGTTTTTAAAAAATATTACTTATTAGTGGTGGTCCTGTGCCATAATTTAAAACTGAAATTATATTTAAGTAGTTTTGTGTATTTAATTGGTTTAGTGTATTTGACTATGTAATTTGGTTATGAAAAATGACATTCACGGTCATTGTTGTTAGTTTAGAATAGTATCAATTTAGTTATTTCTATTAACATGATAAATTTTGAAATGCTATGAATGCTCACAAAATTTCTGTCTCCTTTTTAAAAAGATTTGGTAATCACAGCCTTAATTTTCAATGAAACCACTAACACATTTTGATAAATAAAATACCTAATGCAAAGAAAACCACGGGACAGAAATATTTTGTAAGCTTTCAAGTCAGTTTTTTAGATACTTAAAGCTGATACTATACCGCTTTTCAGAACAACTTCCTCCTTTGGCTGAGGTTTAGGTTCAGGAAGTAATTTGCGGACTTTCTTTTCAGCTCCAGGCACTTAAAAAGGATATGAATTCAAATTTTGAAGTGAATTCATATAAAAATGGAATCTCAACATGAAAAATGTCTCTACCCAAATTGGTTAACTATAATGTATCAAGTAACAACTTCATTGCATAAAAATTCACAGAATTTAAAAGCAAATAAACATGTCAAATTATTTCCTCTGCAAATATCTATACAACTCTGTGATGAAATTCAGTTACGTTAACTAAAGGCAAATATATTCATCTTGATGAACACAGATTTTGTGCTACATTGACTTTATGAGCATTTCACCAAATTGCAAGGGTTTTCGACAGCATCTTTGCTCCAATGTGCAACTATATATAGCTCAAATCTACACTGGTATTTATCTGACCATTAAATACATTAAATTGGCAAGAGTTAGGCTATCACTCAGTCTTCTACATGAGGGAAGAGAAAGCCATAGATCTGGTTTGTGGCCTTGATGTTGGGGAAAGTCCATATTTTACCTTCTAAAGAGAAGTATCCTTTCTTAAGGTCTCCTTTTTGGAATATTACTAACTTAAAATGATAGAACCATAAAATTTTAAGGCTAATGTTAGAGGCTCATTTTTTATGAATAAGAAAATATTCTTGAATTTAAACAATTGACCCAAGGAATTCCAAATTAATTTCCTCTTGCATCTACAATGAATACCAAACATTGTAGATGATGTTATTTTTTTCTTATTGCTATAATAGCCCTGATGATGGCTTTAAATAGGAAAGCAAAACAAAATACTCTTAGTAATTACTGAGCCACTTTAACTCTCTATTGATAACGATTAAAATATAATTTAAAACATTGTTTATCTCATGTAACATATGTGCTCAGTGAGATGAAATCTGAATTTCTTAGATATTTCTGTAAAATTTCCTATTTGGTGCTTAAAGAAGACACTTGTATATAATAGATTTTTATGTGATAAAAAACTGTATACATCTTACTTCAAAAATAAAAACACATAAAAGGCAATTATGTACTTCATTTTAAATAATCATGTTCTATAATGTCAAATATTTTAAGTAAAAATTTAACAGTTAAACATTAAATTTTATTCATGATAAATTGTGCTGCCCTTCAATACTATTTGTGAGTTACCAATATTCTTAAATACATAGCTATTTTCATTGATTAAAACTATGCATCTAGTTAATTCAAGTTGAGAAAGCAAGATACACATTTTCTTTACTTATGTAATGGACATAGTGAAAATACTTTTGTGCATTTGTTTTTTCCATATTATTAATTTTAAGATCTTTTGAGACCCAGTGCAGAACACACCCACTAGTGGTTACTCTTTTTAAAGTCACTAGATGTCACTAAATGCTATCCTAATGTTTGACATTTATTAGTTAATATATATGATAAAATTATTTTGTAATGTCCATTTTATGAATCAGGAAAGGTATACAGGTGATTATTTAAGTAATCAATTCATTCAGATTCACTTCCTGGGTCTGGATGAATTAATTACTTAGACAGAACAGAATGCAGCTATTCATTAAACTTACTAGAAAAACTAAGTTTATTTTTAGTGGATGTTCTCCAGACTTTTATGAGTTATTTATTTTTCTTTAAGTTCTAATTGTAGATGGGGGAAAAGACTGTTTAAAGAAAAATCACTTTTGAAAAGTGATCTTCATTGATAATGAAATTTACCTGAAACATGAGATCTGTACACCTGAGAAAATGTCTTTGGAGTGGGAAGAAAGTGACAGGGCAGTTGTGAGGAAAACCATACAAATCATTCAGTAGGGTATGATTTGTAGTGCTTGTCACACTGGTTAAAATGTGAACTTCCAGGTAAATCCCTGAAGCTTACTATTACTCAGCATTTTAACCTAAGATGTCTCCTGATACCAATTTCAGCCAACGAGTCAAATCTGATGTTTTCAAACAATGCAGATAGACATATGGAAATAAGACAAGGATAAACAACATCTAGCATGATGTATGAAATTGATGGGAGACAGAGGAAGCAACACTTATGAGCCAGGACCATAAAAGCCACAAAATTTCAAGAAATGAACAAGATTACTACTATGATAATTAAAAAGAGAGAGACAAAAAAAAAAAAAAAAAAAAAAAAAAAAAAAAGGAGAACATTCTATGAAAACCAAAAGAGCAAAGAATCAGATGAAGGGATACTGTAGATACATGTGAACAGACTATCAGTCTGTGAAATACCTTTCAGAGGTGTAAGCTCCACTTTTTCTGGAACCTCAGGTTTTTCAGGAATTTTCTTCTTTGAAACAGCTTTAAAGAATATGATCTTACTGTTATTATTGTACATTTAATCTAAAGCAAATACTTTTTTATGCCATGAATCAAAACCAAACCTTGCTTATGTCCAGGAAGCATTGAGAGCAGCCCAAATAGCCACAAGAACATCCAAGCTCTGAAATCATGAATACAACTGCAGTTTGACTCCAAAGCTGAGTTATAAATTAAGACTGAGAGATTTTTTATTCATTAAAGAAAGAATAAATTTTCCTTTGAGCATAAATTTGTTTCAAGGAGAAAAAATTTCATTGTCCTCAAAGAAGGTGACATTTTCAGAACTGTCTGCTTTTCTGTTCCTGCATCTGACCTAAAACCCACAAGGAATTGAAAGGGGGCAAGAATCACAAGAAATGTCGTCTTATTCTAGAAAGATTTTGGCTTTGTAGATGTGGAAGCATGAGAAAAATGCTTATCTAAGATTATATCTAGAATTTTTTTAGATGAACAAATCTTATTGCAAATGAGACAGATTTTATGAAAATTAAAAGAATAATGTACTCTTTCCAGTTTATTTCAGATCTTTTATAGATGTTATATTTTAAAAATCAAGAAATACTGCATCAATTCAAAGGAAAATCAAAACACAGAACAAATGAAAGTTTAATAATGGGCAGATATACTAGATATCAAATATATTAACAACCATTCTTTCCAGATACCCTGGGAAACATCATAGAATACAATGGTTTCTATAATTAAATTTTTAAAAAGTGGGGGAGCAGAAATGACCGGTTGTACTTAGGCCTTCATTTCATGGTCCATGAGCACATATCAGCTATTGGACCCCTTAAATGTATTACCTCTATTTAAAAGAACCTAGACTTCTTTAAGAAAAAGTTTTGGCTTTAATATAAAGTTTTTACTACAATGTTAAAAATATCTAATGGAAAGATTTGTTGTATATTCCACATGCATAAGACTTCAAGACACACAGAGCACCCAGGCTTTGAAATAAAAAAGATTCTCTTCCCCACTCCACACAAGAAAGTTAGTCGGGTAGCCCCAGAATCCAAATGTCAAGGATGATGTCACAATGCAATGGCTGACTTGTGGGCAGTAGGCATGGCTTAACAAGGCAGCCCAGGGCCCCAGGGGAGCAGAAACACACGCCAATTCTCATAGCATGATCATGTCTGAAAGCACACACTTCCAAAAGTAAGACATTTCCTGCAAGCACCATTTCAAATGGCTGCACAGAAGTTTGAAGCAGGTTAATAAGACTTTGGAAGTAATATCTGATACCTTTAAGTTGGAATATTTTCTCCTTCACGTCTTCCTTAGGTGGAACAGGAGCAGGAGGCGGAGGTCTTGGCTTGAGTTTTGGTTTCTCGATAACCTTCTTTTCAGGTTCAGGTTCTTAAAAGAGTATTTCAGGAGTGTTAGTATCTATATATGTTAGCATGTATGTAAAAGGTATATTTGGTAGAAATTTAAATATATATGAATTTAAAAGTTTGCTTTCTTTGATATGTAATATCAGTTTCCAACATAAAACAGTATCCAACAAAAAACAAAGATATCAACACTGTACACCGGTGATGAGTAATATATCAAAGGCACTAATAAAAACAAAGGAAGCATCCAGATAAGCTACGATTGACACAGATAAATGGTACAAATACATGGAAACATAAGAATAAAATGTACACTTAAAACGAAGAATATCTTATACACAAATAGATGTAAAGAGACCCACTGAACACATAGAACAACACAAACCATGTATGGTTCAAGAGGAAGAAGATGATGATGAAGATTTAAGTCCTATTAATTGAATACCTTGTACTGGGACTTCTTCTGGCTGTGGTTCAGGTTCAGGTTTAGGTTCTCCAGGCTCAACATACTTTTCAATTTCACGTTCTTTAAAGAATGTTGACAAGGGATACAAGATCGTAATGTAAAGTGCCATATGGACTCATTACAGATTTCACACACATGTAAAGATTACAGTCACAAAACAAAAAATAAACACTTCACACAAAGCAATTCCTACAGAAAAAGAGTTAAGAGATTTCCATTTTCTTACACTTAAATTTTCTGCCAACAACTAGTTTATTCTATGCATGTTGATGGCAAATGAGATGATGTAAAATTTGATACTGGGTAATCATGTGAGAATCCAATGCAATGTTTCCAATTTTACTTTAGTCAATGGTGCCTTTTAGAATTATGAATCACCATCAAGAATAACCAAATGAAAGATTCTAATCCAAAGCAGTGGAGCATGTGCCGGAATGCTTTTGTATATGATGGTAAGTAGGAGGGTCAGTCTAAATTACTTTTGCATTTCTAACAGGAATTTTCAAGAGATTAAAAAAAAACATATACTTGTAAATGTATACCTTCGACAGGGGGAGTCTCTTTTCTACCAATGGTTATGGATGCTTTTTCTTCATATATTATTTCCTCAGGAGTCTCTTCAACTTAAAAAACATAGTATTTTTTATTTTAGACTGTATTCAGAGCACAATAGTATAACTGCAGAGTTGCAACCTATCTACTTACACTCCATAACATATAATTCAGGTGTCCCCAAGAAACCAATAATGCCAATACATGAGACAGACAACAGATGAATACATAAGACCCATGTACAATCAAAGCAAGATGATGAAGATGACAGTCATCTTTCCAAGATTTATAGAGCAGCCATGTACCTGAGGCAGGTGGAGCTTCTGGCTCTTCAGGCTTGGGAACAGACACTTTCTTTTCTGGGACAATTTCTTTGGGCACTTCAGGCACTTTAAAGATATTAATTATTTTTTTTTACTATTAAGAATTTAGAAGATGTGCAAGATTCTGCAAAGAGCAGGCAAGAATATGGGAAAGAACTTCATCTTACAAGACTTCACAGGGAGGATGGTTTCTGAGGCATGGTGTCTTTGTGGACATTCTAATTTTATAAATAAGCATTTTCAGCTTTCTTCATTTGCTCCTCATCTGTGTATCTTTCCATGTAGGTGTTCTCCAGTGGACTATCTTTGGCACTTTAAAAACATCACTCTACATTTTCTGAGTCATCATTTCTGCATGCTCAACTCATATTTCCACAGATGACTTCAAGGTCTTCAAGGTCTCTCTCTCTCTTTCTCTTTTTCTAGGCCTGATCTGTTTCCTAAGCTCCTAATGCAACATTCTCAAATAACATACTTGAAAAATGAAAAATAGCTAACTATCTTCTTTCTATAATCAGCTCAGAAAAGTAGTGAACTGAGCTGGCCACTTAGCTACAATTATCTTGGGCTCCTTGATTTCCTTAATTGTTTCAATAACAGTCAGCCAACTCTGTCTCTCTCAAAACCACTGCCCTTTTCCATTTCTACCACCACTGGTTTTCTCCAGCTCTTAATGACTTTAATTACAATGGATCTTTTATCACTGTCTTTCAATAGCTTGTGCTGCTGCCAGTTAAATTTCTAAAACTCAAATCTTATTACTTTGTACACTTGTTTCAAAACCTTTGAGGATTCCTTTTCCCTGTGTTCGCAGAACAAAATATAATCTTGTACTGGCATTCAAAAAGTGGCACACACCTGTAACACCAGCTATTTGAGAATCTGAGGCATAGCAAGTTTGATGCCAGCCTAGGTAATTTACTGAGACTCTCTCAAAATAAACAGGACTGGGATTTAGCTCAGTGGCAGAGTGCTTGCCTAGCATGTGCAAGGCCCTCGGTGGCATCTTGGGAAACCACACCAAAACAAAAACAGACCTCTAAACCCAAAGAACTTAAAAATATGACCCCTATCTTTATTTCTATTATTATCTTTTAAGATGTTACATAAACAATTCATACTCAAATTTACATCAACAGTCCTTGGACTTGCTAGACCCTTCCACCTGTGTGCCTTTCAATATGCTCCTTCCTTTTGCCTAGAATTCCATTTCCCTGATCACCACATGCAAAAATTTGTCAAAATTTTCAACACTACTTTTTCTACGCAACTCTCTATCATGTCTCTGCCTGAAATCCATCTTTGTGTGCTCTGTTTCTGCAGCTGTTTGTACTTAGTTTGAAAGTGCTATCAACTCCTATCTGAATTGGCATTGTGTTATCTTTCTAATAGAGTTAGATTTTACATCTTCTAAAAAGTACTTTGTTCAAGATAATGTTCAGCAAAACACACTGAGTGGGAGATGCTCTGCTCTACCCCTTGTAACCACACGATAGCTCACAGTACAGTGGGCTCAGATTTTTTTCTCTCCTGTTTGTTTCTTTTTCTCTCTGTGCCCTCATTATTTTTCCTTTCTTTCTATGAAATGTGGTTTGTTATAATCTCATACTCACTATTTTCTCCTATAAGAACTGTTCTTACATATACTTAAATAGTGGTCAGAGAAACATTGCCTCTTGGTAGATACCTTTTTCTGGTCGGACTTCTCGTTTTTTGGTAACAGACACAGGCTCTTTCTTTACTGGAACAAGTTTCTTGGGCACCTCAGGCACTTTGAAGATATTAGTTTTGTTTTAGAAAGAGTGTTTAAGAACATTTAAAAATGTTAAGAAAAAAAAATCTGCAAGTCACGGAGCAGCATTAAAATTAGCAGAAGCAAAATAAGGACATCTTTATTCCCTCACTTGCCACAGCAATAAAGACAGCTTATTCGAGTCCACGTTAAGATATCAGAGTGCTTTTTAAAAAATTATGATGACAATGAATACCTTTGGCTTCTGGTGGTTCTGGCTTCTTAACAATTGGAACCTTCTTCACTGGGACAACTTTCTTTGACAGCTCAGGTACTTTAAAGATATTAGTAGCATTTAATATAAAATGCAAGATGTAATATACCCACATAAACTGTACAAGTCTTTTGAACACCAAAACAAACAGATAACAACAAACACATATTACAGCACAACACAAGAAGGAAAGAATACAAATTTTAGACAGCACACAAAATGACAAAAACATTTCTTTCTTTTCACATAAGTACCTTTAGGAGGTGCAGGTTCTGCTTTTTTGATGACAGGAAATTTCTTCTCTGGGACAATCTTTTTGGGCTCCTCAGGCACTTGAAGAGGAAGAATTTCTTTTAGCGTTAGATGATCATAGGACAAATTAGACGATAACAAATGAACAATAATAATAATAATAGCAAAGACCACACATTTTTCTTTGGCATGTACACTGTAAAATTCTTAGTACCAAGGTTTGATGTGTGAAAATATCTTTTGTTCTTGTTAATGAAGTCAAATTTCAAGCAAGGAGACAGAACACTGATATTTCACCCTACATATAAGATTTATAATAAAAACACCAACCAGATGACCATATTTTTCCCCACAGTGGATCCTGCCTAGTACCTGGTGGAGGTGGAGGGGCTTCTGGTTCCTCCTCTTCCACAACAGGAGCTGGTTCTTCCTCTGCAGGAGCAATTTCTTCAGGCTCTTCATATACTTTAAAGATATCAGTTAATTTTATTTCAGTGTGTGGAACAAATTCTAAAATGCATAAAGCAGCAAAGCACTAAATAATTATCTTGATTCTTCTCTGGTTTCCATTAATAGATTCTCTTACTTTTGTTAAGCTGAAATCTATTTTATTTGCAGCAACTTCTGTATCTATTGATTTAATGCTTTGAAAGTTCTTGTGGTGTTTAAAGTCATTTAATCTCATCAACCCTCCCATTTTCCTCTGTGTACATTTGACAAACTTTGTTTAATACAAACATGACCTATGTAGATACTGCTGACTGATAACCCTGTGTAGCTTTGAAATGGGAGCTAATTGACAATTAGGATGTAAGACAATAAAGGACAGGAAATGACTAGGAATAATGAGTTAGCCAAGAAGAGAAAGAAAGCTTAAATGAGAAATAGTCCCAAGTGTGGCAAGCTCATTAGTGGTCTTATGTGTACCTTCTGGGGGAGGAGATTCCACTTTCTTGGGAACTGGAACAGCTGGTTTCTCTTCTATGACAGGTTTCTTGGGCACCTCTGGCACTTTAAAGATATTAGTTAGTTTTACTTTTGAGTAGTTGAGAAGTACATGAAATTTACAACAAATCTACTTCATATTTTGTTCAATTAAATCAAGAATAAATTTCACAACAAGGTCAGGGATCTGCCCTTGGATCCCGACCTCGGGGGAGGAAAATAGGCCTATCAATAATCACAAAACCATGCTAACTCTTCCAACCCTTATAATAAGTGCATCAATGTTTTTTAAAATAGTGATTTTTGAAAAGACATAAACCTTAAACATTCAGAGTAGCTGTTTTGTGGTTGTAACTATAAGATGATTGGCAAACAAAGAGTTCCATAAATAGGCGACTTTGGGGACCAAGAAGGTTACTTTTTTGTAGAACCTCATTAGTGACATGTACCTTTAGCTGGTGGGATTTCTGGCTTTGGAGGAACAGCCACTTTCTTTTCTGGAACAACTTCTTTGGGAACTTCAGGCACTTTAAAGATATTAGTATTTTAACGTTATGAATAATCACCAGTAAACATTTGTCACATTTACACAGAACAAAGCACTTTTTTAAGAGCTGGAGGCCATATCTATTTCCATCAAAGAATAGAAAGCCACTTGTACCTTTAGCAGGTGGAACTTCTGGTTTTTTAACCACAGGAGGCACTTTCTTTTCAGGAACAACTTCCTTGGGGACCTCGGGCACTTTAAAAGATATTAGTAGTTTTTAAGCTCATAGTTTCAATGGCAATATGAAAGTCAATTAGACATAGCAGTGAGTGGAATGTGACATTTACAGACTGCCATTTTTCTATAGGCAGTTAGTGGCAGTGGGAAGTACCTTTCACTGGTGGTGGTTCAGGTTTCTTGGCCACAACAGCAGGTGCTTTCTTTTCAGGAACAGGCTTCTTAGGTGGCACGGTCACTAAAGTTATTAGAATTTGTTTTAGAAGATGAATGCAAAAAGAAACAAGTTCACAGTGCCCAGAACTGTGAGGGCAAGAAGGGGTGAGGCATCCCAGCAGCTTGGCAAGTACCTTTTGGAGGTGGGGCAGGAGCTGGCTCTTCTACAACTTCAGCAGGAGGCTCTTCGGGGACAATTTCCTCAGGCTCCTCATACACTTTAAAGACATCAGCTTGTTTTAATACCAGAATAAACATATATACCATACTTTACAAAAGAATTTGCATATCACTAAGAAGAGATTTTTCTCTTTTAAAAGATAATAGTTGAATAGTTTTGTGGTTACCTTCAGGGGGAGGACTTTCCGGTTTGGGGGGAATAACTTCTGTCACCTTCTTTTCTGGGACAGCTGCCTTTGGCACCTCAGGTACTTTAAAGATATTAGTATTTTCAAGATTAGACAGAGTAGAGACAAAAGGACTATATCAAGCACAGTGACATCGGGGTGACTACCTTTAACAGGTGGGACTTCTGGCTTTTTAGGAGGCACCACAAGCACTTTCTCTTCCAGGACAAACTCTTCGGCAGTCTCAGGAACTTCAAAGAGATTAGTGAGATTAAATTGAGGATTTACGAAGACCACATGGACTATTTTTTCAAGAGTAGAAGTTATGTCTTGGGAAGCCTCAGGTGAGTGAGCAGTACCTGTGACAGGCAGGACTTCTGGCCTTTTAAGAGGCACCACAGTCACTTTCTTTTCAGGGACCACTTCCTTGGGAGCTTCAGGCACTTAAAAAGAGATTAGTGAGATTACACTTAGGATTTATGAAGACCATGAGGATGAAATATTTCCAAGAGCAGAAGATTTAAGTCTTGTGATTCCTAAGGTAGTGACAAATACCTTTAACTGGTGGGACTTCTGGCTTTTTAGGAGGCACCACGGTCACTTTCTTTTCAGGGACAACTTCCTTGGGAGCCTCGGGCACTTTAAAGAGATTAGTGAGATTATATTTAGGATTTATGTAGACCATGAGGATGAAAAATTTCCAAGAGGAGAAGATTTAAATCTTGTGATGTGTGGGGTGAGTGACAAATACCTTTAACTGGTGGGGCTCCTGGCTTTTTAGGAGGCACCACAGTCACTTTCTTTTCAGGGACAACTTCCTTAGGAGCCTCAGGCACTTAAAAGAGATTAGTGAGATTACACTTAGGATTTATGAAGACGACGCAGACTATTTTCAACGAGTAGATATTATGTCTTGTAAAGCCTCAGGTGAGTGAGCAGTACCTGTGACAGGTGGGACTTCAGGCTTTTTAGGAGGCACCACAGGCACTTTCTTTTCAGGGACAACTTCCTTGGGAGCCTCAGGCACTTAAAAGAGATTAGTGAGATTACACTTAGGATTTATGAAGCCATGACGATGAAATATTTTTAAGAGCAGAAGATGTAGATCTTGTGATGCCCAAGGTGAGTGACAAATACCTTCAACAGGTGGGACTTCTGATTTTTTAGGAGGCACCACAAGCACTTTCTCTTCCAGGACAAACTCTTCGGCAGTCTCAGGAACTTCAAAGAGATTAGTGAGATTAAATTGAGGATTTACGAAGACCACATGGACTATTTTCAAGAGTAGAAGTTATGTATTGGGAAGCCTCAGGTGAGTGAGCAGTACCTGTGACAGGCAGGACTTCTGGCCTTTTAAGAGGCACCACAGTCACTTTCTTTTCAGGGACCACTTCCTTGGGAGCCTCAGGCACTTAAAAGAGATTAGTGAGATTACACTTAGGATTTATGAAGACGACAAAGACTATTTTCAAGAGTAGATATTATGTCTTGGGAAGCCTCAGGTGAGTAAGAAGTACCTGTGACAGGTGGGACTTCAGCCTTTTTAGGAGGCACCACAGGCACTTTCTTTTCAGGGACAACTTTGGGAGCCTCAGGCACTTAAAAAGAGATTAGTGAGATTACACTTAGGATTTATGAAGACCACACAGACTATTTTCAAGAGTAGAAGTTATGTCTTGTAAAGCCTCAGGTGAGTGAGAAGTACCTGTGACAGGTGGGACTTCGGGCTTTTTATGTGGAGCCACAGACACTTTCTTTTCAGGGACAACCTCTTTGGGAGCCTCAGGCACTTAAAAGAGATTAGTAAAATTATCCCTAGGACTTCTACAGACCATGAGAATGAAACATTTTTAAAAGCAGAAGAATTATGTCTTATAAACCCTCAGGTCAGTTACAAGTACCTGTGACAGGAGGGGCTTCTGGCTTTTTAGGAGGCACCACTGTTTCCTTTCCAGGGACAACTTCTTGAGGAATTTCAGGCACTTAAAAGATATTAGTAGTTTTTCACTTTGGTTAGTGAGGTAACAGGATTAAAAAATGTTTCCAAAAGCAGAAGAGAGATTTCTTTGGAAGAATAAGGAGAGGGGCAAAAGTACCTGCGACAGGGGGGGCTTCTGGTTTGGGGGGCAGGGCCATGGGGACTTTCTTTTCTGGAACTTCTTGAGCAGCTTCAGGCACTTGAAAGATATTAGCAGTTTTTTCACTTAATGAAGAGCCATGGACCAAACTAATTTTCAAGAATGAAAGAGAGATTTCTTCTGCAGAACAAAGACCTGGTGACAAGTACCTGTGACAGGTGGGGCTTCTGGCTTTTTAGGAGGTACCACTGGCTTTTTCTTTTCAGGAATAATTTCTTGAGGAACTTCAGGCACTTGAAAAGATATTAGTAGTTTTACACTTTGGTTAATAATGAAGAGAAATGGACTAAAACTGTTTTTTCGAGAATGAACGAGATATTTCTTCTGTAGAATACGGTTTAGCTGACATATACCTGGGACCGGTGGAGCTTCTGGCTTTTTGGGCAGTGCCTTGAGAATTTTCTTTTCTGGCACAACTTCTTGAGCAGCTTCAGGCACTTGAAAGATATTAGTATTTTTAGAATTTACAAATCGTGACGGCATGTATTAGCATGATTGTGAGGAGAATAGGATGTTTTTTTTTTTTCAAAGTGGGAAAAAATACCTTTCACAGGTGGGGCTTCTGGCTTTTTGGGCACCGATATTTTCTTTTCAGGTGCAACTTCTTTAGGAGCTTCAGGAACTTTGAAGATATTAGTATCTTTTAGTTAGTCACTATAAAGGGACAATCTTGACAGCGCATTTCCCACCAAATACAATTTGTGAGACAGGTGGACATTACACACTTTCCCCCGCCCCCCTGAACAGGTGACTGATAACATGTAAGTATACTTACCTTTGACAGGTGGAACTTCTGGCTTTTTAGGAGGAGCCACTGGTACTTTCTTTTCAGGGATGGCTTCCTTTGGTGGCACTTCAGGCACTTCAAAGATAATTTAAAATATGTGTTTAGAATAGGTGAGAACAATTAATATCAGAGCATATAATCATACACCAAGATATTGTGGATAGCTACTGGCATGTTTTAAAAATTAGAATTCTAATACTTTAAGGTTTAAGATTTTTATACATAACTTTCTAGTTAAAAGAGCAGTTATTTGTCTCCCTAATTTGTACAGTTTGACATTACCTTCAGGGGGAGGACTTTCCGGTTTGGGGGGAATAACTTCTGTCACCTTCTTTTCTGGGACAGCTGCCTTTGGCACCTCAGGTACTTTAAAGATATTAGTATTTTCAAGATTAGACAGAGTAGAGACAAAAGGACTATATCAAGCACAGTGACATCGGGGTGACTACCTTTAACAGGTGGGACTTCTGGCTTTTTAGGAGGCACCACAAGCACTTTCTCTTCCAGGACAAACTCTTCGGCAGTCTCAGGAACTTCAAAGAGATTAGTGAGATTAAATTGAGGATTTACGAAGACCACATGGACTATTTTTTCAAGAGTAGAAGTTATGTCTTGGGAAGCCTCAGGTGAGTGAGCAGTACCTGTGACAGGCAGGACTTCTGGCCTTTTAAGAGGCACCACAGTCACTTTCTTTTCAGGGACCACTTCCTTGGGAGCCTCAGGCACTTAAAAGAGATTAGTGAGATTACACTTAGGATTTATGAAGACCATGAGGATGAAATATTTCCAAGAGCAGAAGATTTAAGTATTGTGATACCTAAGGTAGTGACAAATACCTTTAACTGGTGGGACTTCTGGCTTTTTAGGAGGCACCACGGTCACTTTCTTTTCAGGGACAACTTCCTTGGGAGCCTCAGGCACTTAAAAAAGATAAGTGAAATTACACTTAGGATTTATGAAGACCACATGGACTACTCAAGATCAGAAGTATGTCTTGTGAAGCCTTGGATGCGTGACAGCTACCTGTGACAGGTGGGACTTCGGGCTTTTTAGGCGGAGCCAAAGACACTTTCTTTTCAGGGACAACCTCCTTGCACACCTCAGGCACTTAAAAGAGATTAGTATTTTTTACACTTAGAAAAAACAAAGACCACAAGACACAATGAAACATTTTTAAGAACAAAAGAACCGTTTTACTCTCTTGAACTTGAGATGGCAGTAGCAAGTACCTGTAATAGATGGTGCTTTTGACTTTGGGGTAGGCACTTCTGATACTTTCTTTTTGGGGGTCACTTCTTTGGGAGCTTCAGGCACTTTGAAGATATTAGTAAATTTACATTTGAGTCAAAGTGGTGAACACAGACATGAGTTAAATTAACACATCACAGGAATTTTCAGGACTAGAAAGGTGGCCCTTTCTGTTTTCCATCCTCCCTAGTCCTTGTAAGGGAACAGTTGAGACTGTACCTTTGACAGGTAAGATTTCAGGCATTTGTGATAAATACACTTTTTTGGGGAGGCACATCTTCTCTGAGAGCCTCAAGCACTTTAAAGATATTAATATTTTTACATTGAGGAGTTAAAAGAATCAGGACAAACAGGAAACACGTTAGACAGAAGACTTTTTCCCACCCTTTTAAGCTTCCAGCAAGATATACCTTCTTGGGCAGGAACTTCTGGCTTTGGGGGTAGAACCCCAGATGTTTTCTTTTCAGGGACAGCTTCTTGAGGAACTTCGGGCACTTTAAGAAATTAGTATTTTTACATTGAGTTTTATGAAAATCACAAGGAAGAACAAATTATTTTCAAAACTTGTTGGAGTCAGTTCTTGAGCCTGAGGGTTTAGTGACTGGTACCTTTAGCTGAGGGAGCTTCTCTCTTTTTGGAAGGAGCTCTTTTTGCAGGAACAACTTCTTGAGGAGTTTCGGGCACTTGAAAGATATTAGCATGGTACATTGAAGAGTTAAAATATTCGTGAAAACAGTAGCTACAGTAAGACTGCGAATGCAACTTTCTAGAACTTTCTTTCCCTTCTTCATCAATACACTAACCTAGAGGGATTCATGGATCCTTGAAAAGAGGGACTTGCCCTGCTCTACTACCCAGCAGCGTTCTTGTAACGCCCACACCCTCACTGCACAGTATAGTCGGCCCTCCGTATCCATGGATTCTGCATCTTGCATTTAACCAGCCACAGATGAAAAAGTTGTGTCTGCACTGTGTATGGATATATTGTTTTTCTTATCATTATTCTCTAAACAACATAGCAAACAAAGATTTATATAGTATTTACATTTTATTAGTTATTATGAGTGATCTAAATGATTTCATGTATATGAGGTATTTTATTAATTACATGGAACTGGTACCTCATTGTATGTAAGGAACTTGAGCATCCATGGATTTTAGTATCTGTGGGGTCCTGGAACCAATCTTCCATGGAGACAGAGGGAGGACTGTATTTTTTGAACGAATCCTTTTGGTAGAAAGGTTTTAGTTTGTGGTAGGAACAGCCACAGATTCTTTCTTTCTAGAGGGCATTATGAAGCTTCAGTTGCCTTAAAGATATTAGTATGTTTATGTTTAGAGTCACAAAGAGTGTTAGAAAAAGACAGTTCCAGGAGCAGAAGATGGATAATTTCTCCTTCCATATCTGTTCAGAGGTGGCATGTACCTTCCATAGGTGGCATTTCTGGCTCTTCAGGAACATCCTCAATGACTTTCATCTCAGGAGCAGCTTCTTTTATGGCTTCTGGTGCATTGAAGATATTAGTATTACTCTCAGAGGTTAAAAGGATCAGTGGAGATATTAATTCCATGAACTGCACCTAAGTGATTTTTATGGCTACTAGGGTGCTTCCTTCAAGAATCTGATGAGAGGCAAAATCTTAAGAGTCATCAAATCTCACTTGTTTTTGTTAATTATTCTTTAGCTCCCTAGGGCCTTGTCCATAGTAGACACTTATTAAATAAATGAAGGAATGAGACTAACCATGATGACTTTTGGGGAGGTGTTTCGATTTCAGAGGGAACTGCCATGGGTTTTGCTTTTACAAGAGACAATGTCTTGAGGTGATTCTAGCACTCTCTAGATATTAATGTAGTGTACTTTTGAGTTATGAGGAGCAGTGAAGATTTCCAGTCATATACAGAAATGCTACAGATTGGGAATCCCCAGAATCTGATTCTTAGTACCAGTATAAACACCTGATTATCAGGGGCTGTTTTTGTTTTTTTAATTTTTGGTCAATTCAGGTGCTATAAATATTAATAATTTTTTTCTTAAAATTGTACGCGTATAGAAAATTAGATTATTGACAGAAAATTAAAAAAAGACGGCCACTAATGGTATCTTTAGCAATTTAGTTTGTGAAGATAAAACAGGTGTTCTTGTCTGTGTTGGCTTATTTTTTGTACCCTCACCTTAGTCACATTAAAGTAGTGTTTTCTGGGGATGGGTCTGTGGCTCAACGGTAGAGCACTTGCCTTGCAATGGGGGGCGCTGGGTTCGAACATCAGCACCACATAAAAATAAAGAAATAAAATAAAGATATTTGTCCATCTACAACTTAAAAAAAATTTAAAAATAGTGTTTTCTGAGTTCAGGAGAGAACAACCAAAAGATGCCAGACTGAGAAAGAAAGATCAGAGTACTTGGATGTTCTTTCGATTCCAGAATATCATGGGCATTATTAAAACATTGTTATTCTGGAAGCTTTGAAATGTCCCCAGCTTCTAATGTATCTGAAAAATGTTCAAAATGGGAAAATGTATGATGCTTGAAAAATAAAACCTAGATCAGGAGTGGAGCAAACATTCAGAACAGAGTGCTCAGGACTGAAACCACAGTGAATGGGCTTAACACATGACCATTTAAAGGAGGAGTTGGTGCCACTAAATGAAAGAGGTGCTTGATTATGCACCAGAAGGTAATTATTCATCTCTCATGAGACTGGAATTCCAGAATTTACCAGCCTGTCAAAATCACTTTCCTATTAAAATATTTACTTACTGCTAAAAGCACACATATGAATGTGAAATAGCCGATTCCAAGATTTAACATCTTAGAAATATATTTAGAAAGCGAGTTCCAGAATTAACTGGAATTCTGCCTTAGTTTGAGAAGGCTCTCAGATGTGTCTCATGGGTAAGAAGTGATATTACAAGAACAGCAACTTCACATCGAATATTTCATTTTCTTTACGTCATGATTTTCTAAACATATTTCTATGATATTTCTTATTGGAAATCAGTAATTTCATATTCATATGCTTACTTTAGCACTAAGTTTCTCTTAATAGGAAAAACAATTCTGAAAGGCTGTATTTCCTGAATTTCCAGTCCCATGGAGGATTGAATTATTGCCATCTCATGCACAATCTAACACCTCTGTTATTTGACGGCACTGAATGAACCAATTCAATCTAGTCTTGTGTCCATTATTTCTAGCTAGTCTGATTTTTATTATTTTTAAAGGAAAGATAGGTGTTTCCTATTGAAGAATACATCTGGGTCATATTTGGACATAATATGTATACATTTTTTTCTCTGTAATCCTCATAAACTGTATAACTCAACTATCTTTCATCTGTATAAGTTAAACATCTTCTCCTCTCTATTGCCTCTTGAGTGGCTCACTGGGCCATGTGTATACTTGGTCAAGCTTCTTCTCTGGGGACCCATTTCTCTGAAATGATTTCCTTGGTAACCACTAGTGCTTTGAGGATATTAGTATTTTTACATGTGTTAACCATTACTACAAACACGAGATAAGAAAGCCTACTTTATTGGGACTTGTACCTGTTGGTGGTAATGTTTTTCTTCTTTTGGTAACAAGAGTTCGTCTCTCTGGAACCACTTCCTTGAAGATTTCAAATTCTTTAAAGATATTAGTAGTGTTTAGTTAAAACAGGCAAAAACAAAGACATGACATACAAAGAATTAGGTATACTGACAGATATTGTAATTTTAAGTTGGAAATTTAAATTTTTTAAATAGTGTATCTTTGTATATTATTTGAGTGGGTCCTGACTTTAGTTGGTAATTCTTTTTTCTTGGGCATCTTTGTCAGATGCTTTAAAGATATTAGTATTTTAGCATTACAGGTCGTGAGAATGTACATAAAATTCTAAACAGATTTCTTTCAACTTTAGAAGAAAGGTTTTCTTCTTTAGATTTTCATAACTAGAGAACTATACCTTCAGTTGGAGGATGTTCTGGAATTTTAAGAACAGCCTCAGGTAACTCCACCTCTGGAAGAACTTCTCTGGTTGTATCAGGTGCTTTAAAGATATTAGTAGGTTTATACTTAGAAGTTGTAAAACAAGTCAATTATATAACATGCAGCTTTTGAATCTTAAAGATATTCATCTGAGTTGGACACAGTTGAAAAATACCTTTGGTTGCTGGTGCTTCTCTTGTTTTAGGAATAGTCACATATATTTTTTCTTCTGGAGCAACTTGCTTAGGTGGCTCAGGTGCTTTAAAGACATGAGTACAGTTATATTTATAAATGATGAAGAAAAATATTGAGCTTCTAAACTGAACCCCCAAATCAATTTTTTAAGACTGGATCATTGATGTTATATACCTTTTGCTATTCTGTATTTTGCCTTTTCAGGATGAGTCACAAGCACTTTTTCTTCTACAACCAATTCTTCAGATGCTTCATAAACTTTAAAGATATTAGTATTTAGATAATTAGGGGTATTTCAAGGTGGATGAAGAATAGTATCAACAACACAACATATAATATACACTTATCACCCAAATTAATGATAGTACACAGACATGAATGCAATGACTGAACATGAGTTTCACTCCCAGTTTTATGATATAGAACTCTTTATGGCATTTATTTATGAGAATGATAATGAAATTGAGGAATTCATCAGGCAAGGACCATAAAATTCTTCAATTTTTTTTTCTGCAGGAAGTTATTAATAAAATCATCCAATTGCTCTACTTCTTAATGGATTTGTACATAAAAATCAGGGAAGATGCTGAGCTACACTTGGGGAATTTGCTTTCTACATTTGACCTATTGCAAATTCATGTAAATATTTTCCACTTCTGGGAGGAAAAGTATATTTTAAAATCACACCTCATTTATGGATTCACAGCTTAAAATGAGTGTGAAATCCATTTAGGGATTAGAAGCAGTAGAGAAAAGGAAAAATGATTAAATATCTGGAAAATAAGGCCAATAAAAATAATAAAGGATTTCTTCAGAATTTAAAAAGGAAGACTGTTTGACAGTAAGAACTAAATTCAAATATAGAAAAGGGATTCAAAGGATGGGGTGATTGTATACTTTTATCACAATATAGTATAAATCTTTTTAGATTAAAAATGGAATATAGCATTTTTACTATTCAGAGTCTTAAATAGAATTCTTTTTTCATAATATTTTACTGTTAAAATTGTTTAATTGTAGTTTTGTATGAAGGCAAAAAAAAGTCTTGATAATACTTTTTGGGTTTTTAATGGTCTTATAAATTTATAACCACTCACTTGTTGTGAGGAATAAAAAAATAATAATGGTGGAGATCCTGGTTCTTTGAAATTAAACTAAAATATTGTGGTTCACTTAATGGTCTAAGAAAACAAATTGCTTCAAAGCAAAAGATGTTTATAAACAGAGGTTAGAAAAATTCAATAAGACAAATGCTTTTTCTAAAATTGGGTAATATTATATTTATTTTTTAAAAGTGTAAGGAGATATATCTTGTCTAAGGCTTGGGGTAATTCAAATTATTTGAGACAAATATTTACAAGATATTAGTATGTTTACTTTTAAAAGTTATAGAGATGAACACAGTGAATTTGAGAACACAGATGAAACCAAAGAGAACTTTAAATTTTTCTACACTCACTGTATATTTCTGTGTCTTCCGGAAGAACAATAGGTTTTTCTTCTTCCACAATTTTCTTAGGCATCTCAGGAACTTTAAAGATATTAGTATATTTATTGTTATTAATAAGAAATATAAGATATTAAGAATATAAAGAAACAACATACTAAGATTTAATATCACATTCATTTGCTCTGGGCAATGAAAACTATCTTGGAGACACTTCATATTGTGATCACTATAAGTGTATACCTTTAGCTGGTGGAACTTCAGGCTTCTTAGGGACTGACACACGAACTTTTTCTTCTGGAACAATTTTCCTGGGTGCTTCAGGTGCTTTAAAGATATTTATTTGTCTTATTTTAAAGAAGATCATAATTGGATATAGAAAAATCAAGACCAAAAGCAAGAGGGGCCTCTACCAAAGGAGAATGTCAAAATTCCAGAATTTTGCATGGACATGCAGCGTATTCCTCTTAGATTTTGCCTTATTGATAAGTTCTTTGTTATATCACAGACACTCTGCTCTTTGGAGATAACGATCATTTGATAATGTCATTTAGAACATTTTTTACTTATTCCCAGAGCAACTTGAAAAGAGCTTCTAAGATGGATTATATTTGGAAGAGAAAGTTAAGGGGTCAATATTATTTCATTATTACTTAAGAAAAGGACCAATAAAAACAGTAACTTTCAGGCTTATGTCTTTGTTCCCAAAGGGTCACCACATAAAAGGAAAGATCATGCTATAGAACAGAAGTTGAAATTTAGGCCATTCACAGTCATTTTGTGGCCCTGAGGGGAGAATGGTCTCTCTCCTCTGTAGAAAGTGAATAAAAAGAGATTTATATTAGTGGTAATCAGCAAAGGCAGGTACCTTTAGTTGGTGGAACTTTTGGTTCTTCAGGAACACGAACTTTTTCTTCTACCACAGCTTTCTTGGCCACCTCAGGTACTTTAAAGATAGCAGTAAAAAATTTCTTTTACTTTTAAAAAGTCGTAAAGATTTTAACACGGAGAGCATAAGAGATATAAAAAACAAAGCAGGATATATAGCCACAATATAAAACACAGACATACTTAACAATACTAAAAATGAGTTAAAATTTGATGAAATATCCAAGAGATTTCTCATATTAAAATGGTAAGAATTTAATAAGAAAAATTATAATGCCCCTTCACTTGGTATTATTTCTGCTTGACTTGGTGGAATAATCTGTACTTTCTCTTTTCAGTGATAACTTTCTTATATAAGTTATATGCTTCAGGGACTTTTAAGATATGAGTTTATATTATTTATTAGAAGCTTTACAAAATTTCTATTGTGAAATTCAAGAGGTTAGCAAACATAAAGCAGGGACATTAAACACACAGAAACTATATTTTTATATTTAATACATTAATGCCATTTATAATGAATAGGAAAGCAGGGGCTTAGGAGTAAAGATATTAGTGAACATAAAATCAAACAGCATCAAAGAAGGATACTTGAATTCACTCTTTGGTTAACAAGTACATCTATTTAGATGGTAATGACAGCAGTGATTGTCTTTTTTTTTTTTTTTAAAGAATTTTCTTTGGAACCTCAGTTACTTTAAAGATGTTAGTTTGTTTTAGAAATTCCCAAAACAAAACACCAAAGAAAAACATCAAACAGATGGCAAAGTTATAAAGCAACAAAAGTGCTACTATACATAACTTAGCTAAGTAATTTTTCACCAATAAAATACCTTTAGCTGGTGGCTCTTTTCGAGGAACAACTTTAAAGGGTGGTTTTTTTGGAGGGATGATTTTCTCAGATATCTCAGGCCCTTAAAAGATATTAGTGCTTTGTTTTAGAAAAAAAAAACTCAAAAGTCTTATGAAGCATTACTTCTAAAGTTAGAATGAAGGCTCACAAAATGCTTTTGTTATATTTTTTGAATTTATGTTATGCTTACTTCCAAAAAATATTTGATTTTGCTAGATAGTGTCTATATTGTACATTTACTGTGTAAAACACATATTTCTTCATCTTACATAATTATTAATTTATGCAAGATTCAGAGTAGTAGAGAACTTAGTTGAACTACAGTTATCCTCAGAATTTACCAGAATGCAGGTATCATTATCAATACTTGCTCTATTTCCTTATTTTTTAAACTAAGACATGATAAAACTGCAAAAGGTTTTGAAAGGCAATTATCAATTTGTGCACTGTTGACCAAAATATTAATAAAGCAATGGTTGTCCGGCCAGAGCAGGTAAATTCTCAGTGAACTGATGAGTTTCTTTTTCACTTCATGACACTGGTCAGTTATTTTGGTATCTCGAACAATCAAGTAACAATATTGGTCAGATTTTTAAAAGAATTCACAAATTTATATATTGATCTCTATAGCTATATACATATCAAATATTACTTTCTTGTCTGTGGAAATTATACTGTGTGATTAATCTGTACTTGATATCAATGTTTGATTCAGAGTTTAAATTCATGCTTGAAGTATTTCATAGGTTTTTTTTTTTAATGTTTCAAACTAAACATACAAGGTACTTTCAAAAGAAAGCCAGTTAGAGCAAAATATAACAAAGAGTAATATCTGCACAATTCCCTCTACCTTTAGGTGGAGCTTTGGGCTTTTCATATACTTCCACTTCTTCGGCCTCTAAAAACTCTATGACCCTATGGACTTCTTCAGCTTTGTGTTCTTGAAACCTGCGTTCTTCTACTTTGAGGAATTCCTCTACCTCGTGGAATTCTTCTTCTTCAAAGTATTCTTTAACTTCATGGAATTCTTCTTCTTCGAGAGCTTCTTCCACTTTTGCTTCTACTAGTTCTAATTCTAGTCTTTCTTTTACTACTTCCTCGCGTTGGTAGGCAACTGATATTTTTTCTTCAAGAACAGTTCTCCCTGAAAGAGCATCTACTTTCAGAGATTTATTATTTTAAACACAGAAGAAACAAAGAAGTAAATTGAAAATGTAAGAAAACTACTAATAAAAGGCTTGCATGCAACATAAAAAACAAAAACAAAGATCTTTCCAAAAATACCTTTAGTGGGGGGAACAGCTTCTTTTTTAGGCACAAGGACTTTCTTTTCTGGGATTTTCTTTTCTGGGACTTTCTTTTCTGGGACTTTCTTTTCTGGGACTTTCTTTGGTACTTCAGGCACTTTAAAGATACATTTTTAATGTTTAAGACAGTCAAGAATAAACTTTCACAGACAATAGACATCATCGCCAATCAAGACACAAGGACATAAAACATGAAAGTCTTAAAGGTAAAGGCAGAGATTTAGGTTTTAGAGAAGATGTACCTTTGGCTGCGGGTGCCTCTTTCTTCTGAGCAGGAACAGGTACTTTTTCCTCAGGAATTTTCTTTGGCACTTTAAAGATATTAGGTGTTTTAGTTAGCTGACAATGCTCAAGAGTGCACATGAATAAGAGCATCAGAAACATTGACATTACAATAAAACATCGACACCACTCCAAACTGTTGGATGCCTATTTTACAGGCAATAGGACACTTTTCCAGACTATTCTTTTGTGCTAGCCTTACCCTTAGAAGGTTAGTCCACAAATAACCTGAGCTTTTTTTTTTTTTTAAATAGTAGAGATTACCAACATTGGACCCATTTCTACTATTTTTCATTTGACAAACTGTCTTTAAGTAATTAGCATCCCAGAGTACTTAAACTCTAATATGAGCCATACATTCTGTTGGAAACTATGATATTTTCTGAGAAATGTATTATGATAGGAATTGTATATTCTAATCGGGAAAGATGCTATTGAAAGGATTAATTGAATAGGAAGCAATGAGAATTAAAAATTTTGTAATAACATCAACATTCCATCAACATTCAAACATTAAATTACTATAGAGAAACAGTGAAAGAAGACATTTGCTCTTTAGAAAGAAAATTAATAGGAATTTAAAGATATTAATGAGGATTTGCTATACCTTTAGCTGGTGGTGGCTCCACTTTTTTAGGAACAGGAGTAGGTGCTTCAGGTACTGCTTTCTTAACCACTTCAGGCACTTAAAAGATATTTTATGGACATTTTGAAAAATGAACAGAACAAGCATGTAATGAACAGAACAACATTCATATTCCAAAAGAATAAACACAAAACACTAATGTATTTTAAAAAGATGTTAGCAACCTAAAGGGTAATGATATGTATGGCATAGTGGCTCTAGAGGTGTGAAGGATATTACTAGAAAACCCCATAAGCAAATGTAACATCAATTATGCAAAAGATTGTGGTGGTCTTCAGGAACAAACGGTTAAGAATTATTCTAAAAAATGAACACTTTCGCCACACAAATTGCTCCTCCACATTTACATTGAAGACAAAAATAAGAATTGCAGTATAGGAGAAAGTATTAATGTGCCAATAACAGAAAAATCATCTCTCCCTGGTTGTTAGTTGTATTGAAGATGAAGTAGGAAAAGTTAGAGGAAAAAAATAAAGGGACAGATAGCTTCAGATACCAGGAATAATTATTCTTCAATATTCATTGATATGGCGATGTAAGGAGAGTAGAGTGGTAAACATTAGGTTTAGATAAATTCTGAGAAAGATTTAGAATGCCACATATTTTAGTGTCCAACCCATAAGAGCAGGTGTACCTCTAGGTGGCGTCACCTCCTGGACTACCTCCACCTCTTCCACCTCTTCCACCTCCTCCACCTCCTCCACCTCCTCTATGCTAGGTGGTTCTTCTGGGATCTCTTCTGAAATAATCTCCTCAGGCTCCTCAAACACTTTTAAAAGATTATTATTTTAAGTTATTTTTACAATCCTTTTGAATATTAGACTAAAATGATACATCTTAAGCCTGCTCAGCCTTGTAAATGCTAGAGAAAAGTCACTAGTCCTTAAATAAATAATCTACTGGAGTTTTCAAAATCTTAGTTCCTTTTCATCATTTGTAACTGGAAAAAAAGAACCTCTGAAAATTTAGGCTAAAATTATTATTTTAATGGAAATGGACCTGTTTGGTGTCAAACAACCACTAACAAGTAGATATCAGATCTGTACCAGTTACCTAGAATGTCACTTGGACAAGCTTTATTCCATCATTGATAATCAAGCCATTGGATAAAATATTTCCCACAGAAAATAGTTCCCCTTCCAGAATTTTTATTGAAATAAAACCTAGCAAATAGATAAGTAAGCTAAACATGCCAGAGGAGATTCAAATGGTATTAGTTTGCCTGCCCAATTTCTATTAGATAAAGGTAATTTAGAGTCTGCATGTTTATTTTCTGGGGTGAAAAGTGCACTGGCCTCCTTTGAATATTAGATAATAATAAGACAATGATGACTCTGAAATGCTATTTTCTTGGAAAGTCATCTACCTTCAACTGGAGGAACTTCCTCTTCTTTAGGTGGAATGATTCGTCTTTCTTCTACTTTCTTAGGCACCTCAGGAACTTAAAAGATATTGATTTTTTTAGGCACTTAAAATGCAAGAGTTGAAGAAGAATACTTAAAGATTAAGCTTCCCATTTTCAACATAAGAGAGTAGATATCACAACCACACATGCACAGATGAAACACTGACATTTCACAGAATTAGTTAATGAAGAAAGGATAAAGAGGTTTGTGGTTTAAGACCAAGGATCTATTAAAGGGATATTTTCTCTTTTATTGCTGGACCCTCTTCTTTCTTAGGAAGAACAATGGGTACCTCAGGGACTGATTTCTTAGTCACTTCTGGCTCTTTAAAAGACTTTATTTTTTATTTTTGAAAAAACCAAACAAACATAGAGAAACAACACAAAACACACCAATGCAAAGAGCAAAACTGACATAATATCCACAAGGGCACAACAGAGTCACAATTAAAGAATGTCAGAACAGACCACAGAGTACAAACATGTATGTTGAATGTCCTGGGTGGACAGCACCACAGTTCAACATGAATGCAGCAAACCCATCCCTGGAGGGGATGGTATACCTTTGGCTGGAGGAGCTACTGCTTTCTTAAGGCTGGGAGGAGGCGCCTTCTTTTCTGGTTCAGGTTTCTTAGGTACCACAGGCACTTTAAAGATATTATTTTATGATTTCAGTTTCACAAAGACAAAGATAAGAGACATAGCAATAATACACATTACGTTAATAAACTCCAAACAGGAGTTTTGACTTTTATGGTTGAAGGAGAGAAAAGACTGTGGAATGTTCTCGGAGATGCAGTACCTGGGGCAGGAGGAGCCTCCTCTTTCTTGGGAATGACCACTTTCTTCTCTGGTACTTTCTTCTTGACCTCAGGCACTTTAAAGACATCATTTCATGATAAGAATTTGTTTTGAGGGACAAGAAAGAGAGAAATCAAGAAGTCCACACACAGAAAGACCAACATGCAACTGTTACTTAGGACACAGAAGGGATGCAAGTTGGGAGTGAGCGTTTGCAGAGCAAGGGATCAGAAACCTATTTGGTTCTCTGAGGACAATGCTATCATTTCATCTATTAAATTTCACTAATGATTTATTAAATCACTATTTATAAAACATTTCTGAATCCTTAAAATCCAAGAAAGGCCAGCCTTTCCATTTCATTATACTAATATATATTGCCCGATAGAAGGGTTGTGTTTAAGTAGTGATGCCAGGACCTTTTATAGCAAATAACATTGGGTATTAAGGCATAAATATGACCATTATGTATTATACTATGACCTGATTTAATATTTCAAGTCTGGATTCTATTCATTCAGTGATGAGGTACTTTTACACTACATTGTGTCTTCACAAAAATATTTGAGACCATTAGGACTCATTTTAGAATCACTATTTTTTTAAAAATTTATTTTTTTAAATTAGTTATACATGACAGTAGAATCACTATTTTGGGGGAGAGGAAGTTGAGGCTCAGATTGGTTAAAGAACTTGCTCAGAGGAACAGAGCAGGGTGCAAAGCCCAAGCTAGCCTCAAAACCTGCTGGGCTACTATTTACACATATGTATGAGAAGACAAGCCATTCCTCTGTTGTGATAAATGCATTAAACTTTCTCTTCCCTTTCATCCTCGTGTTATAAAGGCACATCATATAATGAATGAAGAATGATTTAAGAATATTTATTCATTATATTTTTCAGGTAAATTTTTTTTTTCTATAGAGAATTAAGATTTGCAAAATATCTACATGAGAGATCAGAACTCCTGTGGCAGTTCTGGGACAACACTTCCTTTCATCATTGTTCTTAATAAACATGGTGTACCAAGCACACATGAAAAAGTAACGAATATCAGTGCCTTGAACAGTTTTCGAAGTGTAAGTGTGGCTGCTCACTTTACAAGTTTTCCTGAAATGCAGTTCCACCATAACCTATCCGGTAAAGTGATGGTGAAGAACATGTATGTGATTTGGGGCGGTGTACCTTTGGGAGGTGGTGGAGGTTCCACTTTTTTAGGAGCAGGAACAGGGACTTTCTTCTCTGGTACAGTTTTCTTTGGCACTTCATGCACTTAAAAACATTTCATTTGAAGGCATTAAAAACCACATGTACAATGTTGTATATAAAACAAAAAGACACACAACAATAAGACCACAAACAATTAATAACCTTTCATAACACAAACATTTAAAAGACATTCAGATAATTGACAATAGACACACCATGCAGACACACAATTAGAAGAGGACTTGTCTGGGATGTGTCCTAAGACTGAAGTGGTAGAAAACATACACAGTAAAGTATTATAGATAAAAGTACAGAAGAACAAAATGATGGAAAGACAAAATTCAACACAAAAGAGTTCTTGATTCCAAGAAGAGCAGCTATACCTGGTGCAGGTACTGGCACCTTAGGTTTAATTTCTGGAAGAACTTCCTCTTCTTCAGGTACAACTTCTTCTTCCTCAGGTACAAGTTCTTCCTCCTCAGGTACGAATTCTTCTTCTTCCTCAGGTAGAACTTCCTCTTCCTCAGGTAGAACTTCCTCTTCAGGAACAATTTCTTCTTCAAATGGAACTTCCTCTTCCTGAGGCAGAGCTACAGGAACTGGGACTGCTTCACGTTTCTTTGGCACTTTAAAGATATTTATTCAATTGCACGAGCATCAATTTTATGGACAATATTCATGATAATGTGACAACATGAGAAGCAAATATTCTGAGATCATAAAGCAACAGCTATCACCAGCATACATATCATCAAGCATTAATTATAATTAACGAGGGTGCATAACACCAGTTAATTTTCCTTTTGGCCCTGGTTTTGTTAGAGATTAATTTACCTTTGGGTGGTGGAGCTTCCATCTTTTTCAGAACTGGTGTTGGTTTCTTTTCTTCTGGGATGACCTTCTTTGGCACCTCTGGCACTTTAAAGATATTATTGTCTTTAAGAATGTGTTCTATTAAAAGTCTTGCAAATAGATGTAAAAAAGAATCATAAAATATTTGACTTATATATTTAACTAGACAGGTGCCTTTTAAGAACACGTTAATATTATGGGAAAATTCACATAGGAATATACATAACTGTGAGGTTTCTCCCCGAGTACTTTAAGTGATGAAATAATGTACCTTTTGCAGGTGGAGCCTCTACTTTCTTAGGAGCAGGAACTGGCACCTTCTTCTCAGGCACAGGCTTCTTGGGCACCTCTGGCACTTTAAAGAAATGATTTAGACAAAACAATTATGTAAAATAAAAATATTGAGTCAAATATAGTTTCAAAAAGATTAAGACAAGGCAATGAAAGTATGAGAAAGAAATTCCAAGAAGTATTTTATTTTAAAAATCTTTTGTTTTCCTTAAGGAAATGATAAAGAGCTGCATCACTAAAAAGCAGAGAATTAAACCAATTACTTTTTAATTTCTATGCAAATAAGAAATTAAAGATAATTATGGCTTTTCAAGGTCATGTACCTTTGGCCGGTGGAGGTTCCACCTTTTTAGGCACTGGTACTGGTACTTTCTCCTCTGGCACAGGTTTCTTGGGCACTTCAGGAACTTTAAAGACATCAGATATGGTTAATGTCATGTTTTTCACCCATAGCTAAGAATCCAGAAATTTTAAGACTTTAATTGAAACATCACAGATACCGTAACAATCTCACTGATATTAGTAATTGTCACAAAACAAAGGACTGGAAAGACACAAGAGTTAAAATAGAAAACACAAAATAAAACATGGATTAGTGATAAGGACAGTACACAATGCCTGGTAAAGAATAGCTTTGTCCATTTTGATACTGCTAAAAGAATTTATTTTACACTAAGAACTTTCCACTAAAGAAAAAGAGCTAAATGTTAAGCATAAGCATGCTTCAATGGCAAAATTCAGAGAATACATGGTATCCTGCTGACTTCTGAGTAATCTTTATCCTGGCATTAATGTTATTAATAATGTCATGGGGGAAAGGATTGCTGTGGCTCACCACGTTATACTACATAAGTAAATTATTAATCATTCCACTGATGGATTATAAATAAATGTACCTTTAGCTGGTGGAGGCTTCTCTTTTTTAGGAATAGGTATAGGAACTTTCTCCTCTGGCTTCTTAGGAATCTCAGGCACTTTAAAGACATTATTTATTGTTAAATTCTAACTATGAGTAAAAACTCATCTATAGAAAGCACATTTAATGCTTTTCACAATAGAGAATAAGGTACAAAACACTTTGTAGTCAGAAGAGAGTTAACTATTTAAAAGCAAATTAAGTCTCCCATATATATGTCATGTGAGTGGTTGGTGGTATACCTTTGGCTGGTGGGGCTTCCTTCTTTTTGGGAACAGGAACAGGTTTCTTCTCTTCTGGTACAGGTTTCTTGGGTACTTCAGGCACTTTAAAGATATTATTAAGAATTTTGGAAATGTTGCAGAAAAGATAAAAATGTGAAAAGCACCTGCAGTTATCATACTTAAGTATCTTAAAAAAAAAAGTCTGCTTCTAAAATAAGCAGAATTGATCATCAATACTAATAACCCCCAGAATTCGACCAAGCCAGACACCTAATCTCTAAAGACACTGCTGCATACTCCTTTTCAGGACATATCATCTACCTTTGACTGGTATCACGGGCACTACTTCCTCCTCAGTTATGAGCTCTTCTTCTTCATGAACGTACTCCTCTTCATGAATGTACTCCTCTTCATGAACGTACTCCTCTTCATGAACGTACTTCTCTTCATGAATGTACTCCTCCTCCTCCTCTTCTACAATATATTCCTCTTCATGGGTTTCAACCTCTTCTTCAAAGGCAACCTCTTCTGGTTCTCGTTTTTTAGGCACTTCTGGCACTTTAAAGATATTATTTTTAAGTTGGACGTTTTCCCATTACTCAACAAAACTAAGACATTTTAGGAACACAAGCCCATTTATAACAAAAGAAAGAGAAGGCTTTCTCTTTCTCACAAAAGAATTTCACACAGAACTGAACATGAATTCCACAGCAAAGAAGACAAACAGTACATTAAAATAAGTGGTATTAAGTACCTCTAACAGGAGGTGCTACTTCTTTTTTAGGGGCTGGTACTTTTGCTTCTGTGACAACCCTCTTGGGCTTCATGGGCACTTGAAAAATTAAGTATAAGGAAATTTATGGTCAAAAACAGGTTACCCAGCCAATAGTAGCTTTGTTGTACTCTTAGTAGATAATTTTGTATCAATCTCTGATGTAATAGTTGTATAATTGTTCATCTATAAAAAAAGTTTATGTTTGCCATGGAAACAATTCTGAGCTTTACAGAAATGAAAATCTACAGAAGTAGTCAAGAGTGAGGTAGCAGAGTTCAAGTGTAAAATGATGTTTAGTGTTCAAGTGTCTCTGTTCATAAGAAACATCCTTTATTAAAAAGGTACATATATTCCTGGATAAATGTACTTCTTGATTTTGCACAGCAGTTACTTCACACTTAGCATAAAACAGGAAAATAAGTGACTGGACATTGAATGATATTTTTAATCTTCAAAATAAATTTGGAATGAATAAACAGTTATCAAACTTTGGTGAATAACATTATATCATTACATTAGTTTAAGTATTGCAAGAATATGCCAAATGGAACCTAATTTCAAATCCAAACATTCTATTTTCTACATATCATAACTATGTGGCAGGACATAGCCATTGCATAAGAGGCTGTGGATCTATTTTGAAATAATTTTTCTTTTTAAACTTAACATTATGTTCTTATCCTGAATTTACAGGTTTTAACATCCAACATCCTCCTAACAATATAGGAGACACAAAAATGACAAAGATAAGCAAAACATAGTTACATTAATGTCCAAAGAGACATGATAAAAGCCCACACTCTAGGAAGGAAATCATTATACCTTTAGCAGCTGGTTCAGTCACCTGCTGTTTTTCACGTTTGGTAATTGAAATGTGTATTTTTTCTTCAACAACTTTCTTTGGCTCTTCAGGCACTTTAAAGATATTAATTATTAAAGAGCATTAAAGCCAGACCCATGAATATTATGAAATAAAGATACATGAAAAACTGAAATGTAAGAATCAGAACCAGAACAGTACACTCAGTGAAACAGAACAAGAGACAAGATTCTAAAACACAGTCACAGTCACACAGTTGTTTTGGCTAGATATTACTCTGCAATATACCTTTGGGCGGTGGAGGTTTGAGTTTCTTTGGAATGGGCACAGGTACTTTTTCTTCGGGGACAGCTTTCTTCGGCACTTGAAAATATCAATATTAAGAAATTTAAAAACCAGAACCAGATTTTTCAAGAGTTAGTAAGAACAAAAAGTTAAATACCATATACAACAGAATATTCCCAAACACATGATTTGCACACTATCACTTGAACACATATTTATAGGGGACAGACAGACAGGAAACCAAATCATACATTACTGAGATTTTTTCTCACTCTACCTTTAGCTGGTGGGGCCTTTGGTTTTGTGGGAACTGGTTCTTCTTGGACACGTTTTACTGGAACAGGCTTCTCAGGTTCTTTAAAAGCACATACAAGGTACTTAATGTTAGACTTTAGAGCATAAATCAAAAATACTTCTTAAAAGGAATCAATTAAAATAGTTGATCTTTTACCTACAGTGCATGCATAGCCTCAGAGGTCAGTTACGACGAACCCCGAGAGACCTACAACTTCTATTACTCTTTTCTCCTGGCTCTGCACTTCAGGTAATTATAACTCATTGGTATGTATTAAATGCTCATTTACTTTAAATAGAAAAAATTGTGACTGAAACTCCTCCATCTATAATATTGGTTTTTAATGCCAATGTGTAGAACTATGAAGAATGTTCTCAGAGTTTGGCCACAAAACATCAGAAAGTAAATGAGTGAAATAACACTTATTTGTTTCAAAATTCTAGTAGGAATGTGTTCTATGAGTAAAACAAATTCTTCAGAACTAAAACTATTTGCTTGCAAATTTGGTCTTCATTGGGTAAAACAGCGCTTTGTCTGTCTTTACTTTGGAAGTAGTTGTTAAGTTTGGATGGTGGGAACCCCGAGGGTGAAGCCCCAAAAGAAGCTTAAGATTCACAGAAATTTTTTTCCCCCAGACATTATCCAAAAAAGAAATATTCTGAATTTGCCAAATGAAACAAAGTTCTTTACAAATTTCTTTGGACATCCAAAGTTTTATCCTGTTCTAATGGAATTTGCATACTTTAATGTAGTTTGGGATTTGCAGTTTTGTTCATACCTGTGATATATTCTTCATGCTCTTTATACTCTTCATAATGTTCAAACTCACGTTCTTCATATTCTTCATATTGGTCGTATTCTTCTGTTGGTTCATACTCCTCATATTCTTTATAATCCTCATATTCTAAATATTCCTGGTAGTCCTCATCCCGTTGTTCTGAAACAATTTCTTCTTCTCGGGTGTAAGACCATTTTTTCTCTTCTGTTACTGTTACTTCTAGAATAATATTGACAACAGGCAGCATTTTATTTGAAGCCCACTTAGGGATGATAGAGACCATGCGTTTGGTTTCATTCCTGTGGCTATTTCCATGCACTGGTTATGGGAGCCCCTGATTATCCTCTACTGGTCAAGACATCATAAAATGTACATTTACTAATGGTGATTTCAAATGTCTGAATCCCTGACTTTAGTCAACAATGAGTCAATAAAGTAGAGGACTAAAATTGGGACTTAGTGGGCAAAGAGTCAAACAGCTTCATGCTTTATGTTATTTAATCAAAGCATAATATACCTTTCGTGGGTCGAGGTTCTCTCTTTGGAACTTCAATGGACACTTTTTCTTCTTTAACAGCTCTTTTTCTGAGTTCAGTCACTTTAAAAGAGTAATTATTATAAGTAAATGGGAAGATTCCAGAAATATATATGTTAAGAGGAATTTTATACAAGTAATCCAAGGACGAAGACAGCCATAATGGTGCTCATTTAAACTTTTCATTTAAATGGCAAGAAAAATCAATAAGCTTGGAAATAAATATAGTCAAATATACTTATGAATTGGTTTCTGTCTAAGCCACTTAGTACTTCAAAGATAATGAAAAACTTTAGGAAGCTCAAGCAGAATTTACAAGAGAGTTAACAAAAAAGACAACAGAAATAATGACTAAGCACAAGCATTAAAGAGAAACATGTTACAATTCTAGGGTATTTTTAAAAGCTCTATTGATACAGTGTAGAAAATACAAGATTTAAAATTTTATCAAAGATTGACACATAAACAAGCATTTAGGCAAATGAGTTTAGCAAATGGACAAATAGACAAATTAAAGGACAAACACACTTTAAAGAAAACTATATATTTTGGGGTGAGATTCACATCATTTTAGGAAAAAAGTACTTTCTGGTCTCAGAATGTTTCGTTATGAAGTGATATGAAATAGCATGCTTATATTTCTTACTTTCTGATATGTATTAAAATAATTTTTTCTAGTGATACTAATTCTATTAGGATGGTTTCAATAACTAGATTCTTAGTTTGATTTCTTGAAGGAGTCAGT
The DNA here is from genome assembly GCF_048772815.1 of Callospermophilus lateralis. NCBI lineage: Eukaryota > Metazoa > Chordata > Mammalia > Rodentia > Sciuridae > Callospermophilus > Callospermophilus lateralis. The sequence continues at coordinate 53,062,581 of NC_135313.1, read as the reverse complement.
ATACCTTTGGCTGGTGGCTCCACCTCTCTTCTGGGTTTGAGTTTGGGAACTTTTTCTTCTGGGACAGTTCTCTTTGGTTCTTCTGGCACTTTAAAGATAGATTTTGCTTTAAAGAATTGTTTCCCTCATTCACACCACAAAAAAAGACAACCATACAGTAGTAATGAAAACATGAAAGACTCAACATGTTCATTATTTCAAATGTCAAATGACAATAACACCCACAAGAACCCACACCCATGACCAAAGCACTTAGGAAGGTGGGTGAAGACAACACTATTGGTATTAGAAGGCTGATGTACCTCTCGCTCTTGGAGGCTCCTCTGTTTTAGTTACAGCAACAAGAACTTTTTCTTCCTGGGTAATTTGCATGTGTCTCTCAGTCACTTAAAAGATAATTTTAGGATTAGGGAGTTATATTGTTTAAAGTGGAATTTTTAAAATATAGATTGCCAGAAAGTACTGTCATTTTAGAAGAATTTACAATGCACACAGAACACATCACAAGTCAGTAGGATTCTACTCAAAGACGAGGCAATAACACACCACGGCCACCAAAAGACAATAAACTCTACACACAAGGTGTGACCCAAAGGACAGCAACTAGAGAAAGAAAGATAAGACTTTAAAACTTCTCTCATTTTGTGTGTGTGTATGTGTGCTGGGGGATTGTGTTTACCTTTGGCTGGGAGAGGTTCTTCTATCTCAACCACTTTTTGAGGAACCCTTTTTTCTGGGACTGGTTTCTTTGGTTCTTCTGGCACTTAAAAAACATCAGGTAACATGGTTAAATGACATGAAAAGCACTTCACATTGGCACATTCATTTTCTTATTCTTGCTATACAAATTTGAAGAATGTATCAATTAAGATAAAGAAAGAGAGACAGGCGTTATTCAAGAATAAAGCAAAACACAATATACCTTTGGCTGGTGGCACCTTTTTAGGAACTGGAGCAGGAACTTTCTTTTCTGGCACAATTTTCTTAGGTGCTTCAGGAACTTTAGAAATATTAGGTTTAAGAATATTAGTTTGCATTACATTAAGAGGTGATATGGTTTGGGGTCTTAGAACTTACTTTTTGAAAAGATCACACACACACACACACACACACACACACACACACGAATGACTATGCTCAAGAAAAATGTTCAGATCTGTGCTGATGAAATATGGGTGTGCCAAATAGAGGCCTTACTGTGTGAACACAAACAGTCCTGCGCTTCTCTCGGAGACATTGTACCTTTAGCTGGTGGAGGCTCCTCAATTTTAGCAGGAACTTTGGGTTTCACTATAATTTTCTTCTCCTGCTTCTCAGGCACTTGAAAAGATTATAAAATATACTTGTAGAAAATATGCAGATTTTTTTTACAATAAAAATGTAAGAAATCTTTTTCTTAGTCATGCTATTTATCAATATTTGCAATACAGAGCATAAATTGGCTATAAGAGAACAGAAAGAACAGAACAAACCGACAGAGAAATAAAATTAAGATTTCCATATACCTTTAGCTGGTTCAGCTTCCACTTTCTTAGAGATAAAGTGTAGCTTTTCTTCTACAACATATTCCTCAGGCTCTTCCATCACTTTAAAGACATTAATTTTAAAGAAGAAAAGCTGTAGTGTTTTTGTGTTTAAGTTTAGCTGTGATTTATCATTTAAAAGAATAACTAAAATAACAAAAGTTTAACACTTGCAAAGTTCCTGATTGTTTCCATTTTAAATACCTAAAGGATATTTAATCAGAACAAACACCTTAGTAAAGAGTATGGGAACTATGTCTCATTAATTTAATGTTCAAGTATATCATAAAGATAATAACACTTATATTCATAGGAATAATAGGACACATATAAGACAATAAAAAACGCTAGTGGAAAAATAAACAAGAACACAAGATTTGAAGGGAACTTGCAAAAATAACCCAACACTCTAGGTTTGAAGGCTGCAGGACAAACATATACATAAGGATTTAAAAGTAACTTGCAAGATATTTTATGCACCCCTTCCCTGCTTTGCAGGATAAGAATGGTGACTTTTCAATTTATGTATTTAAATTAATTACAGAATAGAAAAGTCTAGTTAAAAACACATCAGCTCTTTACAGTGAAGGTAAATCTAATGGGCCACCCATCTTTTAAGCTTAATGAAGACTAAGAATATCCTAGAGTACCTCTCCTTTACCTAAAGTCTGGAGTAGTAAAGAACATTTATAATCTATACCATCAAAAACTGAAATCAGACCCAGGCAACAAGAACATTTCTTATGTGTATGTTATGTTTGGTTTTCTAGATACTTCTGGAATGTATGGGGTCCTCTTCAAATTCACTGGATTCCTGACCATGCCCACCATCATGACCTTTTCTGGGAAGTATAATAGAACTAGCAAGCTTCCTCTTGAGAAGTCATACCCCATCCTGTTCCGTCCCAAACCATTCAATTTAGACTGTGCATATTGAATTTCAGAGGAACTTTTCTTCCAAACAGAGAAAGCAGATGTGGTGTACCACCTTTAAATTAACTATAATTTAACTCTTCGTTTCACCAAGAAGAGAGTTAACTTGTTAAGAAACTTTATTGGTTCCGTTTTAAAGCAGAGCTATTCTAGAACTTTCTTAGGACATTTTTATTTTTATTTTTTGGATATATAGCTTCAGTCAGAATGTTGGATTGTACTACTCCTATCTTAATTCACTGAAAGGGTATTCCAATAAAATAAATTCACAGATTAAATGATAGAGAACTAGTATTATAGGTGCAGGAACATCTGAATAACAAGTCAATCTGATCACAGATATTACATAATTATTTTCTCCATATGTGCAATAAAGGAAAGCCCTTTGAGTCAGTTTCAGATTCACGAATATGGCCTTCATGTCTGGAAAGTAATGAGGTAATTAGTATTTTATTGTTCACTTTACAACTGTGATTCAGGACATATTAGTAACTTGTGTAATCAATTTAATGGGTGGTCATTTGCCTTTGTTAATGCATAGAATAGAATGGCATAGAAAATATAGAAGAATATCACAAGTATATCACATATTATAAGGCTAATATTGCTACAGTGTTTCAGATACATATGTGTTTGAGAGAATACATACATGTATGTATTATTATAACATAAAATACATTTCAACTGTGGACCATAGTAAAAAAATTTTGACTACCAAGGTGAAGTTTATGCTAGTCTTCCATGCGGAAGCTGAGTCCTATCTCATGAAAGGGTAAACATAGATAGGGATACCTTCTCCCTTAATTAATTTTGGGCCCTTTTCTCCTATATAGCTAAGTAAGAAGAGATGAACAAGAAATATGCTAATTTTGTGTAATGCTCCTGAATCTTGTGTTTTGAGCAAAAGATACAGTGAATGAGGCCCATGATGTTCACTGAATCTGTGTCACTTTTTGGTGTGACTTTTCATTAGTCTGATAAACTGTGTAAGACAACATCCAGACTCCAGATCATCACTAGCGTGTCTGTGTTGTTTACCTTCATATTCGGTTATCTCCACTTCCTCCTCCTCCTCTCTTTCCTCTTCTCTATAGACTGAAACAGACACTCGTTCCTCTTCTTCATAACTCCATTCCTCCTCTGCAGATATGTTAAAAGATAAGATTAAATTTAAATTCAGCATGCTGAATACCAGTAAGGGCCAGTGTTCACTAAAGATGGATGAAAGTTCTTCTACTTGCTGAGGGTCATAGGACTTCTTCATTACAAGAGGGAGAGAGCTGATTCAAGATGAGGGACAGAACAGCTCAAGACTGAGAGGGGTAGGGCCACTTTTAGCACCCATTCACTTCCTTAGAATGATTCAAGATCACTGTAGACATAAAAGAGGCAATTCCAGAAAGCTATGACAGGTAGACACATTCCAATATCAATACAAGGGAAGTAACTGACCAGGACAAGTCAATAAGCACATCTGGAAACAAGACACCAAGGAAACACAAAAAGACCTTCCTCCTTCACTTAGATTATATACCTTCATGCCGCATGACGTCCACTCTCTGAGGAACTGCAACGGATATTTTTTCTTCACCAACAAATCTTTTTTCTTCTACAACAGTTTTCTTAGAAACTTCAGCTTTAAGAAAGCATTAAAGTTGAAGTTTAAAATGCAAGAATTTTAACAATTCTCTCTCTTTAGGGTTTGGGAAGATTTGTACAGTACACTACTTTCATTAGCAAAATGGGAAAACAAATATGGTGAGAATACAAAGTCTCAGAAGCAAGACAGAGGGTCAGTACAGGAAGAGACCCAACAACAACAACAACAAGAATTCACATGCTACACAATTTCTGTCAGAGGATGGAGACAAATCCTACCTCGGGGAGGGGGAGCTTTCTTAGCGACAGGAACTGGCACTGGAACTTTCTCCTCTGGGACAGGTTTCTTAGGTGGAGCTGGCACTTAAGAAACATGACATACATTTAGAGCTTCGGTGTTATCTCACTGAAGCCCCACACAAAACACAGATAGGCAACCACCATACACCCGGATCACAAAACCGACAAAGCACAGTTAGCTATGACATACGCTGTATAAAGATGGTTCTTGGAAAGATGGAGGGACAAATACCTTTTGGTGGTGGAGCTTCTTCCTCTTTCTGAGGAACAGGTCTTCTCTCTTCAGGAACTCTCTTCTTTGGTATTTCTGGCACTTAAAGAATAGAACTTAATTTTAAAATGTTCAACAAGGCACAACAAATAGGCAACATAGAACGGGCGGGCAGGCCCATTTAAGAAGGCATGCAATTAAAGAAGCTTCAAGGAAAGACAAGGTTATTTCATGGAGATGGGATGAAGTACCTGCTGGTGGTGGAGACTCCTCTCTTTGAGTAATGATAGTTATTTTTTCTTCAGTGACAACTGTCTTCTGTACTTCAGGAACTTGAAAAGACATTTTTTGGAATTGACTTTACAAAGTAGCTAATGCACTTGTTTTATAAGAAAATAGACAGGTTGGACAGACACCCTTGTTGAAGTCTCACTCACATAAAACATTCAATTTGAATTAAACTAATTCAATTAACCGCCAAACACGAGATGTTTTGCACACAAGACACAGGAATGGGACTGCTGTGCTAAGCAAGTTACCCTACCTTTAGCTGGGGGCGCTTCCTTTTTCTTTGCCACAGGAACAGGAACCTTTTCTTCAGGGACAGGTTTCTTTGGCACCTCTGGAACTTAAAAGTTTTAAAATGGAAAATTAGTTGAAACATGAATACTTCCACCAGGGGGCACAAGCACACCCACAAATTTTTATGAAGCTTGTTAGTGTTATAGATTATGCATCAGTGAAATACTGCAGAAAATTAAGCTAACTACAACCTTATAAAAGTTATAAATAATGTCACAAATATGGCCACTGTCACAAATAATGTCTTAGGGACACTTAGATTCAGACAATTAGAAATGGATTATATAACAGAATGGTGTGTGTATATAATTCAACCTTTACTTATATATTAGATTGCTTTTGCAAAAGACAAATCAGTGATTATAGTGTGTAGATACCGTATCTAGAAAACTATTCTTTGTACCAAGAAATCAGGTCCACAATGGCCGTGGGTTTAATTTTAGACTAAGACTAAGATGTAACAGAATAATTGTATCTATATAACTTATTAACCCCCATTTCTGGTGATATTTTCAGGTATGCCTGTTGTGTATGCAAAGTTTGGTAAAAACTTATTATAGATTAGGTCTCTTGATCTTATATCAACTGTGTCAATGATCTGTGTATAAAATGTTGTGGATATGTGCATATCTGTCTTCCTCTAAGGACTCTATAGTTCTGAATGAGATCTCTTACAACAACAAAAAAATATTTAGGGGGGTTTAATTGATCTATTCTAAGCATTGATGATGGTGACTTTTTAATCAGAAGATGAATTTCAACAGCATGCACTATTGGCAATAATAGTACCCATCTTACATAACATACTGGCAGCTTTTGTGAACCCCTACATTGCTACTCTTGCATTTGTAATTATCTTGGTATAATTACATAGGGATGCATCTTTATATGTATGTCATGTTTTATATATAAGCAGCATTTATACATATGCACATGTTACTATGTGTGCTTGTTTGGATAAATGAGAGATACCTCTGTGTCCCCTTCAGGTGTGATCAAGTGATTTTGGTATTAGTAATGGTTTTGTATTTAAGGATAAGAGAGTCAAAATTATCTTTTTAGTGGTTTAACCTGTTTTTTTAAAAAAGCTTCAGAATTCTGAATATTTTAGAAAGAGACAAGCAGATTTCATTCAAGAAGAAAATGTAGAAACATTGGGAGGTCAGGCAAAAAAGGGATACTATTCAAAATGCAAGACTTCAATAGGCATGGTTCTCTGAAATTGGATGATGTTGACTTCCAAATCTCTCAATAACTGACCAGGTGTGTATAGTTGTACCTTCAATACCCCAACGGTGCCTTTATTCTTATCCTATTCCTACCTTAGGAATGACAGTAGATGAATCTGACATAATTTTCCTATGTACATATATGAAAATACTCAAGTGAATTCCACCATCATGTACATCCATAAGATCCATAAGATTGGGGTCCTAATTAGGGTAAGATATAATCTATGTATGTGTAATTTTATCAAAAAGGATTCTACTGTCATGTATAACTAAAAAGAACCAATTATCACTCTTCCCAAGCCCCCAAACACCCAAACCAACAAGAAAATTAGTAATTGGTAATATACCATAGCAGCACATTTTTAAATAAAAACATCCCTGTATAAAAATACACAAACTAGCTACTTAGATAACTGCCACATTTCTGAAAATAATGAAATTCAGTTAATATCTCAAGAAACATGGTGAAAATAAATGTCAAAAAATTTCCATGTTTGCCACTACTGAAGATTTGTTATTATTGACACTTAAGAAGGGTGGCCATCACAAGCAGCATTGTGTTAGTCTTTATCTACTTGACATTTACTTGTGCCAAACACCCTCCATCTCCTCCTATTCATTCAAATGGTTTTCTTAAGGAAAAGTCTGTACACAGGAGACAAAAGGGCTTTTTTCCCCCCTAGAAACAGGTCTATAAAAGACAAGTTTCACAAATATTTCTTCTTTCTCCAAGAGATGGAAGATATTAAAAATTTAAGATAGCTGTTTGATATAGTTACTTCTTCTAACAACATTTTTTGGTGGTGCCTTAGAAATACTCAAAATTATAAATAATGTACATCAAGGAGGTACAGCCCCAAAGCTGTCAAACATTAAAAACAAGCATCACGCAAGAGACAAAATTGGAAGACAGCACAGTGCAGTTGAAGGCGGTACAAAGCAAGGAGCTGGTGTCTGGGGCACAGGGTCTCCCCATTATCAGTTCTGTGTACCTTTTGGGGGAGCAGCAGGTTCCTTTTTCTTGGGTACAGGAACTGGCTTTTTCTCCTCAGGCACAGGTTTCTTGGGAACCTCAGGAACTTTAAAGATACCATTGTTGAAACAATGTTGAAAAGTCTAGTCTCCTTCTGAGACATTTAAGATTACATTAAAGCATAAATCCTCAGTAAGAGTGTAAGAATTTAATGGTAATTTAACCTGCTCTACTTGTGATAGAAAGAAATGCTGACCACATTAATACTATGTAAACATTACATACAGTACACGAAGAAAAGACCCGGTTAGTAAGGCCTGGTGTCTAAAATGGTTTTTGATACGCATATAACACAACAAATTAATGAAACTGACACAGAATTAAAACATTACAGATGCTACTTCATTAATACACAGATTTCATAGAAAAAGACACAAGAAGACAGAAGTTATGAATTAAATTTTCAAAAATATTATTCTACCTTTGGGTGCTGGGGGCTCCACCTTTTTAGGAATGGGAACAGGGACCACTTCTTCTGTAATAGCTTTCTTAGGTGGCTCAGGAACTTTAAAAGAAATGTGCCATATTTGAGAAATTAAGCATTTTGACAAGGCATACATTCTTGCAAAGCTTAAAGAGTAAACACGCCCTTTTACGTCAGCTGAACGCAAAAAAGTGATACATCAGAAACCAGGATTAATGGAGATGGCTGAACAACCAGATAACATGATGGTTGTCACCTGTAACTGTAGGAGCCTACAGGTTGGAGCACCCCTGACTCTGAGGTCCCAGGATCTGTTCCTCAGAGACAGCTTTTGAGCGACATCAATAACTTTGAGGATAGTTTTTTGTTGTTGTTGTTGTTTTTGGGTAGCAACTTTATAAGGCAGTTGCATGAGAACAGTTGCATTAGATTATCTAAGCATTTTTTATTTTTTATATCATAAATACTTAAAAGTTTGGCTGGAGAGAGTGGGTGGAGCATTGGCCTACAACAGTTACTCTATCTTCTAATTTTTGGTGGTATAAATTCTGACATGCTGGCTAATGTGACTTCGTTGTCTAGGTGCTCCAGGACACCATTATATAGTATTTCTACCACAAAGAAAATAAGCGCAAACGACCTCAGAAACACTGATAATCATAAAATGTAGTGAAATAGGAAGTAGTAAGTTTAAGTATCTATTAATATGCTTTGAATTTATTTAATTGTACACTTATAGAATTTAATTTTTAATAATGGTGATAGAAATCCACTGACTGAAAGCTTCCTAAAAATTTAACCACAGGCTGAGTGTGAGCTGGCTCTGCCACATCTGAAGTGCCTGGTCATTAGATTGCGAGCTTCCTAAAGCAGGGAGCAGCCTTGTGTTTTTTGTTCCTCTCCTGTGGGGTTCCCATCCCCCATTATGTCCTGTGTACAGTTATTGAATGTTATAATATTCATTATTATTATGGTTGTGTGTACACTATGGGGTTTATACCAACTTTGAAAAGATCTCAAACTTAACATGAAGTACTAATACCTTTAGGTGGTGGCTCAATCTTTTTGGAAACAGCAACATGAATTTTCTCTTCAGTGACAGTTTTCTTTTGCACCTCCGGAACTTTAAAAAAACCGTATGTTTTAATTACTGACATGCCATGTTGAGAGTGGCAATCACAGTTTACAAAGAACATGGAAATAAATTACAAAGAACATGGAAATAAATTAAAACAGACAAATGAAAACAAAAAGGGTGACAGAGTTACAAGAGGACAGAAAGGCCTACAAGATCACAAATTAAATAAGAAGAATAAACATCCATTTAAGATTCTTCCATTTGAACCCCAAGTTCAAATTTGACTTATACCTGTGACTGACACCTCCTCCTCTGTGTGAGAAGCAAAGAACATCTTTTCTTCTGAAATGACCATCTTCTTTGTATGCACGGCTGGTACTTTAAAGAGAGTATTTCACATTAGTATTTTCTTTTTCTAGGACAAGACATCAGATGAAACATATAGATATTACATTATATTTAGGTCTTTGGACATGGATTGAATGGGTTAATATGAGCAGTTGAGAACAAATTTAGCTTCATCAGGAAACAAATCATGTTTTGATCTAGAGCAACATACAAACCATGCAGCCTTTCAAATATTGTTAAGAATCAAATAGACACAACTTCTTCACATACAACACAGTATTTTTCTAAATCCATTAGGGTCTATTCATATAAATGAGAGGATGGGGAATGTTATATGCAATGGAATATATTGCATATTAAAGTTAGAAAACTACTCATTAAACACAAACCTTCCTTAAATTAAAATGTAATTTTTAAGCGAAACTAAAAGCAGAAATAGAGGATGATATTATTTAAATTATGCACATGTACAATTATATAAAAATGTGTTATATAAAAAATGTGCTATTTTGGAAATGACTTGTGAGTTATCTAGCAATATATGTATACATATCCATATGCAAAACTAAAAATGCTTAAAACTGGTAGCTGAAAGACAAAGATGTGTACCTTTCACTTCAATAATTTCTTCCTGTACTGGAGTCCGGGAAGGTTTTTGTGGAACAATCTTCTTTGAAACTTCGGGTACTTTAAAAATATGTACAAATATATTTGTATCGTGAAGGATATTGCTTTGGCAAAAATTTAAAAGTACCTTAGTTTAGATGATTATATAAAGAACTAACATGAGTACATCAGTAAACAGATTCCTGGTGTACATGATGCTAGGAATGTTTTAAATGATAATACCTTTGGTGACTTGAACTTTTGCTTCCTCCACTCTTCGAGAAGTCTTTTCAACTTTTTCAACTACTGGCTTCTTTACAACTGCAAGCATTTTAAAGAAATTGCAGTACTTTTAGAATTTCTACTAAAACTCTCTCTACACACACACACACACATATGTATATATGCATATATATGCATTATTTTTTAAAGAGAGGCAGGTTTGGTGCTCTGAACCTTAAGCACAAGTTTCTGTGCTTAAATTATGTTGGTTGTATTTATTTTAAATTTATCAAAACATTCTTTTTATCATCTGTTTCGTTGAATGAATTAGATATAAATTATTAAAAAATCACTAACCCAATAAAGCTTAGAGAAGAAGTTGTGCCTATCGGATTGAACTGGTGTTTCATACATCTTTGCCAAACAAGCCATGATAATGATGTTGATGCTCTGATCTATTTAAATAATTCCAGCTACCTACCTTTAGGAGGCGGTGCTTCTTTCTTTTCAGGCACTTTTGCTGGAATTTTTCTCTCATGTGATTCTTTAATAAAAACACAGGATAAGTAGGGAGGCTTAAGTCATTAAGTTATAATAGTATTAATTACAAATGAGATAAAAGGCATACATCATTGTGAAGATAATCAGGTTAGTAGCATATTGCTGACATGACTCAATGCTGGTTTCAAAGCAAAATCAAGAAGACATACAGCAACACAGTGCAAGTTGGAAGTCCTACACTGGAAAACAGCACTTGGAGCTTGGAAACAGGACTAATTGATTCAGCCTATAATGTCATGATGGTAATTCAAAGGATATGCCTGTTTTAAAGAGGAAGTTTTCAAAGATTTCTGATATTAAGAAATCTAAGTGATCATTTCATCATTGTACATTTACGTAGCACTGAAAATACAATGAGCTGAGCAAAAAAGAGGAAAAGGGTGCCCAATTTACACATACCTTCATAAACCTCCTTTTGAACTTGAATGACTTCTCGCTCTTGGTAAGTCTCTTCCCAATCTTCCTCCCCTTCATCATAACCTTCTTCCCTTTCATAGTACTCTTGCCCTTCTTCAAAGTCTTCTTCCCATTCCTCGTGAACTTGCCTCTTAGCTTCTACCTGGATCTCTTCGTAGTCTTCATCTGGTTCTTCATAATAGGGTTCTTCAAAGGGCTCTGTGTATGGCTCCACTTCCAATTCATCATAGGGCTCTTCCACAGACTCTATGAAAAGTCTCTTCTCCTCGTAGACTGCCTTTTTCTCATACACAGCTTGTTTTTCTTGCTGAACCTCTTTCTTCCTGGAGATGGTCATTATTTTTACTTCTTCAGCCTTAGAGGATACATCAATAATTTCTGGAGCTAAAATAAAAATAAATAAATAAAGATAATAGTAGCATATTAATTATATCCATTCAACTGCTTTATTAAATGAAAATCTACATAGTCAAACATTATCAAGTACCCCACATGTCAGCATTTATATTGATAACATATTTTTCTCTGCATTGGTAATCTATTTTTATGAACTGTGATACACAACAGAACGTATCAAGATATACTCTACTCTTGAGGGGGTTTTCCAGTATCAAAAATATGGACTCAATAAATAATATCATCTTCCATTGTTTTATGGGAACTCCAGTTTTCGGAACCCCCTAGCTACTTCCCATGGAACATTTTAATATTTGATAATTTAATGGAATTTATATTTAATGTTTCTGCAATTAATCTTTATTTAAAGTTTCAATTATTCTTGCAAATATGTTTCTTTTTGAACCTACATTATTTTACCATCAATTATGACCCATTAGTTTAATAAAGACAATATTTAGAATTATGCAAACAAGCCAAATAGTTGTTTTTGTATAACAGATTTTAAAAGAACTTTAAGACTAGAATTATTTATGTAATACTTAACATTTGTATTAACTGCAACTAAAAGCCCTTCCTTCTGTCCCTCACTGCTTTTCTCCCTTTGGCCACTGCACAAAGGAGCTGAATGTGTAACTGGGTTTCTTTTCCTGGGATAGGGAGCAGTGTGGAATAGCCATTATTTCATTTTAAGATTATTTCTATTTGTATTGGTGCATTATAAAAATACATAATAGTGGGATTCATTATGCCATATTCATATATGCACATAATTTGATCAATCCACAATCTTCCCTTTTCCTTTCTACCTCCCTTCCCCCATCCCCTTGTTCTACTGGTCTCCCTTCTATTGTTATTATTTTAAAATCACTACTTTATAATTACATATATATAAAGTGGGATTCACTTTGGTATATCCATACATAGACATAGCATGATTTGGTAGATTTCATTCCCAGAACTTTCCTATGCACTTCCCTCCTCTCTCCCTCTTGACCCTCCTCCTATTCTACTGGTATTCCTTCTATTTTTATGAGATATCTTTTTTAACTTCCCTCCCCCTCCCCCCTGCTAGCTTCCAGCATTTGGCCCTTGATTGTCTGAATCTGACTTATTTCACTTGGCATGATGTCCTCCAGTTCTATCTATTTATAAGCAAATGACATAATTTCATTCTTCTTTATGACTGAGTAAAAGTTCACCACATACACACATATACACCACATTATCTGTTTTTCTGTTACCAGACAGCTGGGTTGGTCCATAAATTGGCTGAATTTGTCATTATTTCTAATGTTAATTTTAATGGCAGATGAAATTCTACAAGTTTACAATATGCTAGAAGCATAGTATTTAAAAATAAGAATAAATAAGAGAAATGCAAATCTTAGGAATAAATGGAATAACAATTTCTCTTTATTTACCTTTTGCTGGAATTAATGTAGTAGGAGGCGGAGGCTTCTTGGGAACCTCTGGGACTTCAAAAACATAAAATTCATGATTATTTTTAGATTATGTATTATTTAACATTCCCTAATTTTGTTCATTATTATTAATCATTTGTATGGTGTATGACTACTAATACCCACACCTACCGGGAATCATTACAGACCTTTATAGTTTCCAGGTCTAGCTCATTAGGTATGCTATACCATGCTAGATTGACAAAAAAAACAAAAACAAAAACAAAAAAAACACCACAGAGACTGAAGTCTGGCTCTAATTTAGACTTAAATCTAAAATAATTTAAATTTATACCAAATACAAAAGGGGTGTTTGATATGTCCAGTGCTTCATTTGTTCATGAAACATATGAAGGCTTTTTGAACTTCTTGTGCTCCTGCATTCTCCTTCTTTGAGGAGGTGCTGTACTTTAATCTTAGTCAAATGGGTTAAAACTGTTAAAATTAAGTTATGTAAATGTCTTCTTCAGTACCTTTAGGATGTATTAAAGGGATTTACTTTTCCTTCAAAAAAGTATTTCAGTTTAAAAAATCCGGTCTTATGACTAATACAGTCTCTGTTTTATTGACATTTGTAAACCAGGGAGGTTCTTGAGTTGGGTGGGACCAGCCTTTGAGCTTCTATTGGGAGGACTTGGTCAAGTCCAGCTGAGGGATTTCAGTGCAAGGTCTCCTTTAAACCACGAGCCAGAAAGAACAAGCACTGTTTGGTGTTGCTGTTGAGTGCTGTGGGTGGGCAGGCACAGGAAGACTGGAGAGGAGGATTAAGAGAGAAGTCTCATTTTGTGACTTCAGAGTCTTATTCTTTCTCCACCTCCCCTTATTTAGGATTCAAACTTTTGAGGCAAGAGAAAAACATTATGACTGCTTTTTGATTAATTAATTATAATACCTTTAGGTGGCGGTGCTTCTTCCTTGGGCTTTGCAATAACTTTTTTGGTATCTTTCTTCACAGCCTTTTTGGTCACTAAAAAAAAAAAAAAAAAAAAAAAAATTCAAATAGATGTCAGATATAAAGTAGAATGGTCTCAGGGAATTAAGAAGTTTATCAAAATGTCTCAGTTTTTCATATGTTGACAATACCCAGAGAGTCTGAACATTAGTATAACATGTTGTTTCAGAAAAATCTTGGATTTGTAAGCAAAAAAAAAAAAAAAAATGTTTTGGAGGGAGACAGAATATGTACTGTGATCTTATATCTTCACTGGTTTTGTTCCTGATTGAAGTTTTCAAAACATGGGTAATGGATCTAAGTGATATTATAAATGGAAAAGGTACATATGTTCATCTTTGTTTCATGTAGGTATAAACACCCAATCTTTCATAAGGAAGAAAGTAAGTGGATTATTGAAAGTGAAGTCCTCTGCATGATACATGTCTGTGACTTTTTCTTTGTGTTGCACAGTTATACCTTGATCATGGTTCCTAACAGCACTGGATCATGGCCTCCAGTGTTCATGAATCGATAACTCTCCTTTAATTTTTAAAATATAAATTAACCTCTCAGGTTTCATGGTGGGTACTCAAACTTAGCCATGTTGACACTATCATTCAAGGAACAAATCATTCATTAAAATAATGATTATTTTTGACAACAGAAATATAATTGAAATATGATTTATGATTTTTTGATTCTTGTTTCTCCTTAGTACTGCTAGTAAATGAAATATATTTAACTATGCTTATATAAATTGTAAAAAAAAGTTTCTCTTAAGATATTGTATTAGCATAAGACAGTATTTTTTAAACTGAATTTCCTTTGAGTGGCTAAAAGTAGCTCAAGCATTAGATATCATTTATCATGAGTTTTATGAGACTAACATGTCAAACCCTTGAAAGTAGTATAGTATTAATGGCACGGTCATGGAAAAATAGAACTTTGACATGTAAAATTTTGTTTCTAATCATTCTGAGAAAAATCTGGCAGCAATTTTGAACTGTAACTCTAGAAAATCCCAGGGAATGTGTTGTCTTAGTTTAATAGCCTTGGCATACAAAGAGTACAATTTCTTAAGTATTTAATATATAAAATGGATGAAATGGGTGATTTCATGGTATACCTAAGAGCTCATGTCTTAGGTACCAAAAAACAAAACAAAACAAAAAGTCAAATATGTAAAGATATTCTAAATCATTGTGTATGTGTGTGTGTGTGTGTGTGTGTGTGTGTTGCTGGGGATTGAACCTAGGACCTTGCACACATCAGGTGAATGTTCTACCACTAAGCTGTTCCCCAGTCCTTAAATCAGATGTTTATAAAACAGTGGACTTTAAAGAGAAGTTAGCATTAAAACTGAGAAAAAAACAAACCATAATTTGCAATTTGACTATAAAGTAGCACTTTTTTCCCTATAAGCTGCATAAGAAAATGGTTTCCTTTTTGTTGTTTGTTACACATAATTGGAAAATATGAAACAAATTAATTTTCCATTAATGTTTAAGTAATTCCATTAAGACAAAATATTTTAATGCTAAGCATAATGTTTGGTTTGTCTAATGATTTTCAGAGTTTTAAACAAATGTCTTGTACATTTAGTCAGTTACTACTTGAAATAATTAAATTTCGAAGGCAATTTCATATCTTGACCACGAGAGGGAGAACGTGTTATAGTAAGCAACATTTTCAGTGCCAGTTATGGTGAAATTCTGTATTTTGACATTAAAGTGGTTGACATATAATACCTTCAATACGTTTTGCTGGTGGTTTCTTTTCTTCAGGTGTTGGTAGTAAAAGAGGAATAGGAGGAGTAACCACAGGAGGGATTTCTGAAGAATATAAATGTCATCATCAGTAATTTATTTTCATTTCCTGTTTCATGTGATATATAATAAAAAGTCTCATGCATTTCTTTCAGTACCTCAAAGTTATTATAGTTTCAATTTATCAATCAGCACAAATAGAACTAGCATATATTTATAACTACACTTGCTTTGATGTTTTTGTAATTGCACTGTGAATACTAGGACAGGAAGTGTGCATTGTGATTCTGCTGCAGTTTGGGCATTGGTCATTTCCTAGTGGTAGAATGTTGCTGCTCCAAACAAGCCTAGACATGGAGGTGCTTTCTGGGTCTTACCTTCTGGTGGTACTGCTCTGATAGGCATGGTTGGGATTGGAACTCTGGAGTCGGGAATATCTGTAAAGGGACATGTAATGATAAGCACAGAGGAACTGAAAATATTGGTATTTATTAGTTAACTAAGATGTATTTGATTATTAGGCATTTCCAACAGTGCAATCGAACATTAGTGTTCTTTTTGCAAATGATCCTGGATATTAGCTGAATTGTTATCTCTAATTTCCCAAATTCACAAAGTTTAACATTTTATTACTTTATTGACAATTATTTTCTGAATAATATTTTACTGAAAAGAGAGATGATATTTTATGCATTTTTGTTTGGCTTCTGTTTTTTGCAAAATTACCCTGGACTTATTGTAAGCAAGGATTGATTTTAAAAATAAAAACTTACCAGGAGGCTTCAGCTCAAGTTTGATTTCTGCAAAAGAAAAAAAAAATGGAATTTTGTATTTAGAATTTTTAGGTGGGGTATTTGTTTCGAGATTGCAACAGGGTTATTAATTTGATGCTTTCACCTTTAGTTGTTAAGTAGAGCTCTGCTGTGCTTCTTGCTTCACCTCTTGGCTCTAGTCGAGCAATTACTGAATAGACACCTATAGAGAAAAATCATGAAACTTGAGTTTTCTGGTACCTTCCAAACGACTCCTCTTTAGTTAAATATCTAGCTATCTTTACTTATAGTTGTCTTCTTAAAAAAAGTATTCTACATAAAATTATAGAGTGCAAGTGTATACAGGAGTGGAAATATATAAAACAGATGAGTTTTGAATTACATATTCACTTTCAACGAAATTACCTTCATCATCGGGGGTCACATTGTGGATGGTCATGTAATGGCAGCGACCATCATTCCTAAAGTTGTATTTCTGGCTCTCAGTCAGTTCTGTTGGTCCTTTGTACCATGTTACGATGGCATCATCAAAGGACACCTCACACTCGAAGGTGGCAGACTGATGCTCACTCACCACAATGTTTTGTATGCGCTTTGTAAACTGAATTGGCTCAGCTGTTTAAATACAAAGGGAATTCAAAGTTAGATTATGTAGAGTGGAGTCCCTTTTATACTATGCTTTTTATTCAATATTTAAAATCTCCATCTTTTTATCCAATTGCGAAATAGTAGAAGAAAGCCAAAAATGTAAAACAAGAACAAAATGCTCTTCTGTATCAATAAAAATCATCCCAATTCCTCAGTGCATTCCTATAGGATCAATGTAGGAGACTATAAGGAAATCCCTGAGCGTCCTTAAAATATTTATATGGAGGAAATGCTATAGGGAGATTATAAACCAAAAGTTCATTTCAAAAATATTAGGGAGATGGGAGACTTATAAATAGAAGATAAATTTGATTTTATTCTATAATTTATTCCTCTGTGGAATTCTTTCTTACCTTACTGAAATAATTTTTGCTATTCACAATTTCACATGTATAACTTTCCCTGTGAGATAATTTCAAGTCAATAAGAAATCTGTACTTCTAAATTTAAAAGAATTCTTTTTAGAGTTTGGAAATGTGCTTTCTAAATATATATGGGCAGATACAAAGGAATCAACCCACTGAGGTCAGAAATAGTGTTTTTTAGAAGAACATCCTGGAGTGGAGGGTCCTTCTCAAAAATTTTATCTGGAAATCTGGAATCACATGTGTAATATTATCATGAGCATCTTATTATACATAGTACTCTGGTGAGCTATTTTCATTGAAAAGTTATATTTAAATATTCAATCATTTAAAAATGACATTAGCATGTTCAATTGGACCCTTTAATTTGAAAAACATTTAAAAACTTTTAAATTTTAAAATACAACCAGGCATTGATATTCATTGTCAAGTAAGTCAGAAGAATAGAAATGTTTATGTAAATAAGATGTCATATAATTATTTTCAACAAAGAAGATCACCAACAGATGGACATAGATACTATTATTATAACATTTTTTTCTCAGTGGAGTTTGAGAGTGTTTATGTAAAATGCTTACAATTTAATAACTAGGAAATAAATATTATTGCTCTTAAATTTTGAGATTTCATTTAACTTCAGAGATTTAGAAAATTGGAATATGATCCTCAAATGAAGCAAGCATTGTTGAAAAATAACTACTTAATGGCATCATATATGTTTCTGATTTGATCTATAAAAATTTATATGGGTAAAATAATATTATGTCCTATCAACAAAATATCAATTCCTAGACAGGATTCTTTAGATTCCTAGCCATGACACTTGTCTTCTCCAATATTTCTTTCTAGGAATCAGAATCACTGATATGAGAATTATGAAATTTAAACTTTAAACAGAAATAACCTTTGAATGTCATGTTTCAGTCTAGATTAAAATTTGCTTCTCATCTAAAAGAAACATGAAAAAGAACTGGCACTTGTTGACATCTTTCCCTTTTAATTTGTATGAATTTTGAAATGGAAGTCAACACTCTGAGTATATATGGTAGGAATGAGAATATACAAGCCCTTTGAGGTATGTCCGATGGCAGGGTAGCAGGAATCCTGCACATTGGCTACTGCCCTAGACCATATACAGTAACTCCTTCCACAGTCTTTCACTCACCTTCAATTCTGAGCTCTGCTGAAGTTTCAAGGTCTCCGTGTTTGCAGGCGTATTGACCCTGGTCTTCTGCTCGGACATCTGCAATGGTCAGTTTATGGACTTTGTGTTCCACTTCTGTTTTAACTCTACCTTGAGGTTTAAGGATTCTGCCATTTTTGAACCATTCGGATTTTACATTTGGCACAGAAAATTGGCATGTCATGGTGCAAGTCTGGCCTTCTTTCAAAGTAACATCCTGAAGGTGCCGTTCCCAAGCAGGCTCTGTTTTCGATACAATATGCACTATGTTCAATATCGCATGCAGATGTGCTCAACACTAATTTAATCCCAGAATTCTTTACAGCTCTTTCTTTTAACAATGCATATTGACATTTTATTTTATTTTTTTAAGGAAATTAGAAAGTTTTACTATTTTTTTAAATAAAAGGTAAAAAGTTGCAATGAAAATTTCCCCATTCCAAAAGTGAGAAGAAGCCAGATAAACTATAAATTATAATTAGCTAGAGATATGGAATTTAAGAAGCCTTTGTTTTCTATCCTTCACTGGCCTACACTGTTCTTTCTTTTTTATTTATTCTTTTCAGATATACATGACAGTATAATGTATTTTGATATATTATACATACAAGAAGTGCAGCTTATTGTGGTTGAACATGATGTGAGTTTCACTGGTCATTTGTTCATATATGAACATAGGAAAGTTATGTCAGATTCATTCTACTGTCTTTCCTATTCACATCACCCCTCCCTTCCCTTCATTCCCCTTTGTATTTAGAGCTCTTTTTCTAACTCACCAATTACAGTTAGTTTGGCACTTGCAATATGTGGACCACAAACCAGTCTGTAATTGCCCTGATCTTTAAGTTGACAGTTCTTGACTCTTAGGATGTGTCGGTCACCATCAATGGTTATTTCAAATTTATCACTGGGTTCCAGTTTTTCAGTTCCTTTGTACCAGGACAGCTTGATTTCTGGATAATTAATCTTAATGTCAATTTCAAAGACAGCATCATTATCTTTCAAAACGGTCTGATTTTCAATATCCTTGATCAGAGTGACAGGCTAGGAGAATAAAGAATTAAATGGGTTAGTCACTTATCATTCACAACACTCTTTTGTAACTATATTATCAGCATAGTTCATTTTACCTCTGTCTGGGTCAGCCTTTGTTGAATAAATGACACAAGTTCCTCAAACTCTTTTTCTTCCTTCTCTGACTTTTCTATTTCCTCAATTTCCTGAAGAGGCAAAAAAAAAAATGAAAGTATTACTTATGAAACAAAATTTAAATTACAGGATGCATGTTCAACTTCCATTCTTGATGCTCTTTGGGCTATATTAAATAATTTGCTATAACTGTAGGGTTCTGATAATTTAAAGAGGATATGTTTGTTAGCTGTTTCTAATGTATATTTTTCAGAAGGATGCTACATACAAAGGGTCATACCAATCTATGTGTCTCTTCTTCCTGACTTTGTTTTAGCAGTTCAAATGCTTGAAGGAGACCTCGGAAGTCAGTGATTCCATACATGCGGGCATATTTTTCATATTCTTTAGGATCAACATTTTTGAGAAGTTCCATGATATCAATTTCTTCTTCCTCCCCAGATACTTTCTTTAAGGTGGGAGTCCTAAATAAGAAATAGGAAACAAATACAAATCACTTGTCTTCTATTAAGTTTAAATCGTCCACCATAATTCAAAGATTATGAATGTCTTCACTTTTCCCCTCAAAAAAGGAAAACTTGTATATTCTCGCTTCAAGAATAATTACTTTTTAGCATGTGACTGAAATAATAATAATAATAAAGAGGGTTTAGAAATGGAGTGGCTTAAGATGGGACTGTTGTTACAAAGCATAAAAATTTGAACAAAGATTTTTTTAAGAAACAAAAGAATAACAGTATTTCTATAAACTTTTTAACCAGAGCCTATTTAAAGAATTAAAATATACAGAAAAATAATAAGAGCAATGGAAAAAACTAATAAAGGGTTAATATAACACATTATGGAAAAGATGTGGGGAAATTGGGTGCTGATTAATAATTATGTTCAAACATAAATTGTATTGAAATTCTTGGTAAATCTGAAAAATGTTTTAAATTATTGATCTAGAAAAATAATTTGTAACATAAGAAATCATGAACAGAAACAAAAATTTCATACTTAGACACATAATACACTTGGACTTCTCTATAGAACATTTCCTTTTGTTTAAAAGCTTTAAAGTGTACCTCATTCTTAAGAACTTTCTCATAATTCAGGAATAGATTCTAATAAACCACTAGCTTTCATTCAAATGCTGTGTATTTGCTTCTCTGTTTCTATTCAACTGCCTTAAGAATCTCAACCTTGAAGTGGATGGTCCATGCTTCTTGAGATATTCCTGTGTGTATAAATAATTTCTGTTCACTATCCTTTATTGGACTTACTTTTTCAGGATTGCTCTAAGATCACCTTCAATCTTCTCCTGTTTCTTCCTTTCATCCACCTGTAGGTTAACATTACTTTCAATTTCACCATGTTTGTTAAATGCAACGCATCGATAGAGTCCAGAATCCGTTTTTGTGGTGTCTCTAATCTCCAGTTTTGCCTCATCGCCTTTTTGGTGGATGAAAATGCGACCTCCTTGGTTCAGTTGTCTCCACTTCCCTTTTGTCCATTTAACATTTGGGATTGGATCACCTCCAACTTTTGCAATGAATGTTGCAGTGGTTTCTAAGGAATAATGAAAACAAATTTAGAAAAGCATTTGATTATCCCAAATTGGTTCTTCTGAAATGAAATGGGTAGCAAAAAGTACAAAATTGGGGAAGATGTACTTTCCATGAAGCACTTACTTTCAACGACTCTGATACTCTGAGGTTCTGATACGAAAAAGAGTTTTCCATCTACTGCTGCCTTCTTAGCTGCTGGGGCTGCAGCTGGTTTTTCTGGAAAAAAATACATGTTTACATATTTTGCTATTACATCTCCCTTAAAACTATAATAATTATTCTCCTACATAAAATAAGCATTAGAGGTTTGGCCATGTCACAAATATCACATACTGCAAGACTTCCTTACTGTAAGATATATAAGATATATATGAGAATGGGTTATAGAAGATGAAGCTATTTTTTAATATTTATTTTTTAGTTGTAATTGGATATAATACCTTTATTTAATTTATTTATTTTAGGCGGTGCTGAGGTTTGAACCCAGGACCTTACACATACAAGGCAGAGTGCTCTACCCCTGAGTCAGAATCCCAGCCCAAGACAAAGTTATTTTACAGACATTTATTCCAGTGATAGCTACTGAAGGTTGGATTACAATCATATTAGTAGATCAAATCTTGTATTTCTAGGCATGGATTTATATTATAGATTTCCTATATGGCTATGACATCAATCTACTTTGTATCTCATCAACATAGCATCATTTTTGGAACCTCACTAATTATACTCTTTTGAATATGCTGAAAAGAGGTTCAAGAAGTAGGGTGTGTGTACTTAGGGTAATTTCAAAGAATTTGTGCTGACATTGCTTCCATTACATTACCTAATGCTTCTGGTATAATTAGAAGGCTACCAATTGCAGATGATCAATAACTGCTATTTCTAAAAGTCTAATTCCATTCTGATTTACATTAAAATCATCAAATAAATGAGAGCAGTGGTTGACTTGATTTGCATATTGTTTTCAAGGTTGTCTGTACCTTTAATGGTTACTTTTGATTTGGAAGTGTCACTTCCAGCCATGTTGGAAGCTTTGCACACATAATCTCCCGAATCTGCTTTAACTACATTCTTGAGTTCCAGCACAGCTGTCCCACTAGCAAAACTGAAGCTGCATCTGTCTGAAGGCTTCATTTCCCTGCCAGCCTTCAACCACTGGATCCGAATTGGCTCAGATCCCCGGACATGACAGCTGAGTTGCACAAATTCTCCTTCGCTTGCTGTTACTGGAGTAAGGTGCTGATCAAACACAGGTGGCTTCTTAGGTTCTGGAATTGAAAATGTATTTTCATGATGAACATGAAGAACAGAAAGGCAAAAGAGTGCTAATGTCCATTAAAAAAAAACAAAAAAAAACAATCAAAGAACCTAACAGTTTTTCCTCCAACAGCTAACAGTGGTTACTGGAATGGAATGAAAATATGTGCCTGGGTTACTCCTCTCTGAATGTAGTAGTTAAGTGAACTGTTTAAAAAAAAAAAGATAAAATTTTAAAAACAAGCAAAGAACTGATGCCATGCTGCCAGAAATCACCCAAGCATCTGTATTCTGATTAAGCACAGCGAACATGGAAAGGCAGTTACTGTCAACCTCTGAACCACATAGCACTGTTTTGATTCTCTCAAACCTTCCTACAGCTGCATTTTTGCTGAACCCTCAAAACTCAGAGTTTACTTGGGAATTCTGCTCATCTAGAGTAGCAATGATTGCTATTCTCTGGAAAAGAAAGCCAAAATTTGAGTCATCCATGAGCCCAAATCTTAAAATGTGATTTTCCTCTGTTAATTTTTAGCTATTAAATGTGGGCATTTAAAATCCAAATCTAGTCTGAAGGATTTAGAAGTTGAAGTTCAGTGTTCAATTGAAAACTAAGGATGAAATCACGAGCAACCTGAGAAGAAGTGCAACTTGGTGTTAATATTTTGAGACCTATATCCATATAAGAATAAGGCCAATGTTCACAATTATGAATATTACAACCTTTAGTCCTCTTTAAGAAAAATTCTAAGCCTCAGAATTCTATAGAAATGCATTTATATACTTGGTAGCAAAACTATCATGAACATAAACTACTGCTAATAATATGGTTTTCATTTTACTTCATGTATTGCATTTCCATTCTATCAAATGAATGATCAAATTTGAATTTTAATACAATGTAGTAATATTAGTCTATTAGTAATATTAGCCTATTTATAATATTTAACCTACTATCTGTGTGTTCTGAGATGGCCAACCAGATCATTGGAACTGGTTAATTACTTTGAAGCTATTCTAGGAAATTACTTTGTAAAGTGATCCTGATGAATCTGTGCCATAATTATCTGGATAAAGTCATTATGGTCTGAGAATCAGACAAAATTCTCATTAAATAATACAGTGTATTTCTTTGTCTCAAATGATGACTATGTATTTAAATACACTTTTTGTAATGATATATAATATGAGCAACTTTTACTCTTTTGTTTGGAATTAATATCCCTTAATAGGCCAAAAGCTTTGGGCAACAGATGTTAAACAATAATCCTTTAGAAATACACTCAGGGAATGTTTCAGAATACAACTCATAGTAAGCAAAGCTAGCACATTCAAAAAATTCAAAAATTTTTTGAAATGAATGTGCTTCCTAAAAATATGTCTCACTTGTGCTCACATTTTAAAGTAGGCTTTGACTTCTAACTTCTTGAGAGAATCTTGGAATATGATTTAGAAAGATAAGATTTTAATCTATTCATTAAATGACACCTATTTGTGGGAACCCATGTAATTAAGTTAGTTTTTTTTTTTTTAGTAAACCTTTATGGAAGGATTATAACCCAGTTAAATAATGTATATTTTTGTCTATTATAGTTAGTTAAGATGTCAGAAGAAATGCACATGGGTATCTCATGGGTACTGAAGAAAAATACAACTGGCTGGGGCTGTGATGGTCACTAACCTTTGATGACAATTGAAGACGTGCACAGAGCGGAGCCTGCATCATTCGACACTTTGCATGTATACAAACCAGCGTCGGCCATGCCTGCCTTCTTGATTTGCAGTAGTAGTGTGTTGTTCTTGAATGTTATCTCACAGTTAGAAGTTGGGTGGATCTCTACATTATTTTTGTACCAAGCCACACTGATAGGCTGGGAACCAGCCACACGCCCTTCAAGTTTGAATGAATTCCCTTCTGTTTCTTCTATTGTCTCTGAGAGTTTTTTAGTGAAACTTGGTGGGATTAGCCGCTCTATAAGAAATCAAAAAGACAAATGAAATAGAATATGGAAGCAGGTTATTACATTTAAACTTATCAAGAAAAGAGAAGTCCTGTGTTTACTTTAAAATCCAGGCTAACCATTGAAATATACAGCTCACCAGGGTATGTTTCTAAGAATTTCTGCTTCTAGATAATGAAAATAATTTATAGTCATTTATAAAATCACAAATTTATAAAAAGAGGGTGATCTTAGGGTTCAGTAGGACACACACAGTTTCAGAAAAAAAATACAGCCTTAAAAGATCATCTTTTCTCTGGATAAACTTATTTCTTCTTAAATATTTTCATGTCATTTGTTCAGAAATGTTGCCCTACCTTGCTTCTGTCATAATAAAACCTGTGATGTTCAGCTCTACGCTAAGTTAAAATGATCATCCTTTGTAGGACCACATGCAAAATTAATGATACCTTTTATATTTAGCTGAGCCATGCAGGAATCTTTTCCCACTTCATTCACAGCATAGCAGGTATATTGTCCAGAGTCTCCTTTGTCCACTTTGAGGATCGTCAGGTGAGCACTGTTTTCCAGGTAACTGATCTGGTAGTTCCCGCCACTTCGTATCTCTCTGTTGTCTTTGGCCCAGCTGACCTTTATGGGTTGTGTTCCAGTGACATGGCACTCAAAGTCAGCACTTTCGCCCACCACCGCATCCACAGGGGCCAAGGGGATGTCAAAGAAGGGTGGGTTCTTTCCCTCTGTGAGAAGAACACAAAGACAAGGTGTCAGACCCCATAACTTGGTGCATCCCAGTTGACAGAAATCATAATGTTTTCTCCCCAGTTTTGTACCAGATTGCAAAAAATCTCAACTATGGAAACAGAAATTTAAGAATCCACAAACCTGTAAGGATGAGTTTGGCACTAGAAGAAGCAGATCCTATAGGATTTGTAGCTGTGCAAGAATACTGGCCTGCAAGGCTCCTATCTGTTTTAAAAATATTGAGAGTAGCTACTTTATCTAAAAATGATGTTTGCACATTTGAACTGTCTTTCAGTGGTTTGCCATCTTTGTACCAAGACACCGAGATAGGTTCTGATCCATTTATGGCACACTCAAAAACAACTGGCAGTCCAACCGTTTCTTGCACATCTCTCAATTGTCGAGAAAACGATGGCGGTAGTTTTTGCTCTGTAGGAACAGAAATTAAAGCATTGACTACTCGTGGATGTTTCAAATTTACCAAATATTCTTCTCAAAAATATATATGGATTTCTACTAAAATATCAGAAAGTATTAACAGCTCTTGAATAAACTCAGAGAAAGAGGAAGGCATGTAGACTTTTGAAGCAAGTTTGTACAGTACAAGATGCAAAATATCTGTAAGCCAATAGAATAATTTATTGACTTAAAGTGTATCTCTGGACATGCAGCAGATCCTCCTAATTTTTAAGACTATCTTCTAGCAATTTCAGTGAGATTCATGGGGTGGAATTTTAAAATATATGGTCACTTATTTTTCTTAAATATTTAGTTATAGAGGAGAATGAATGCATGATCTTTCAAACTATCTCATTTTTATCTGTAAAGGATATAGAAAAGAATGAACTGCTAACTGTAGATCAAATTACGTAAGCAGAAAATTTAGCATTTGGATTTTGTTAAAGAGGTGGCCATCACCAGACTTTAAATCTTGTTTAAAAGAAGCACAAGTTTGTTCACTTTAATTATTGTAATCACCTTGAACAGTAAGGAAAGTTGAGCATGAAACTTCTCCCACACTGTTTTCAGCTCTGCAGATATATTCTCCACTGTCATTAATGTCGACCTGGTTGAAAACCAGTGTGGCAACATTGTTCCTAAAATGCATTTTGTAAGTAGCAGTGGGTCTCAGTTTTGTATCTCCTTTATACCAGGATACTCCAATTTCAGGGGTTCCAGCAAGTTGGCATTGTAAAGAGGCAGAATCTCCAACAGTCACCTTAACAGGTTCCAACTGCCTCACAAAATACGGTGGTTCTGCAACCAAGAGGGAGAATCCATCATCAGGGGGACATATCAGAATCATCGCTTGTAGACAAAGATATGAATGTGCAATCATGACAAACCTAGTATCAAAATTTGTGCTGAGCAGGAATCTTTTCCAGAAGCATTCTCGATGTAGCAGTTGTATTGTCCTGCGTCCTCTACCATGCTGCTTGGAATTTCCAGGATTGCTGATTTCTCAGTTGTGGTTATATTACACCTCTGAGAAGGAGTTACATTTATGCCATTTTTCTTCCATGTCACCGAAATGGGAGGAGTTCCACTGAATGTCCCTTCTAGGATTAGGGGTTTTCCTTTTTCTATGCTGTAATCATTAAGCCTCTTCACAAATTTGGCTGGGGCTAGAGTAAACATTAAAAATATGAAATCAAATACAGATACAGATTATATATATATATATATATATATTATATAATATATATAT
Organism: Callospermophilus lateralis; assembly: GCF_048772815.1. NCBI lineage: Eukaryota > Metazoa > Chordata > Mammalia > Rodentia > Sciuridae > Callospermophilus > Callospermophilus lateralis. The sequence continues at coordinate 53,035,615 of NC_135313.1, read as the reverse complement.
ATATATATATATATATATATATATATATATATATATATATATATAAAATCACTATATGCATGTTAATTGTCTAAACGTGGGCTAGCAAACATACCTTTTACAAAGAGATGTGTTGTACAAGATGTCCTGCCAGCTTCATTACTAACTATGCAAGTATATTCTCCACTTTGGGATGTATCTACATCAAACAACTCCAGTTCAGCCACTGAATCTGCCAAAGACACATTGCATCTGGGCCCTGGTACTAGTTCGCTGCTGCCCTTGAACCAGCTTACATTGAAAGGTGGAGTTCCTTTTATGATGCTTGTGAAAGTTACATTGGTCCCAGTTAAGACATCCATGGGATCAGGTTTCTGGACAAAAGATGGTGGTTCTAAACACAAGAGCACAAATCAGAAAAAGTTTAATATCCGTGAATTGTGGTGATAAAAATCCTCAACCATTTATGAAATGTGATTCTATTTTACTGTATTTTAAACAGACCTCTCACAGTCAAAGGAGCACTACATTCATCAGAGCCAGCCACGTTTGTAGCTATACACGTGTAGTCACCAGCATCGGATTCTTCCAGCATGTTCACAGTTAAAGCACAAGTATTATCTGTCAGGGTGGTCTGGTATTTTCTTCCAATGCTGATCTCATTTCCTTCATGGAACCAGGAGACAGAGATGGGGGGCGATCCATAGACTTTGCATTCCATTACAACTGAGGAGCCTGATAGACCGTTTGTCTCTTTCAATTTTCTTGTGAACGAAGGAGGAATAGTTCGGTCTAAATGTAATTAAATGAGAAAGTCAATAAACAAGAGATATTAGATATGAAACGACTTGAAAAGAGAATTATTGATGGAATATCCCTAGATCCATTTGGCTCTTTTGCAAGAAAAACAAAGAATTCACTGTAGGGAATCACACTATCAAAATCCTGGGGAATCAATGAACAGGATGTCAGTTGACTTGCTAGGGATTTTGGTCTTTTTGTTATTGTTCTGAGTCATCTTGGGGCAAATTATCTGCGTGTAACTGATAGGAAAAAAAAGTACATTCACCTTATCTAGGGGTTAGATTTTACTCCTACACCCTTTTTGGAATTTCTCCAGAAGAAAGGGATTTAACTTTTGAACCTGGTTGTCTTCTAACTCTAGAGGTCTATTACTCTGATCAGAAGATGTCAGATCCATGTTATGCCATATAAGGTGAAGCTTCCCATGTACTTATATAAAAAAATCAGAAACTACATTATTATAATGATGAATGAAAAGCCCAACCAACCTGAAACTTGGATGGAGGCTGTGCAGCTATCTTTGCCAACAGGATTTTGCACTTCAAAGCTGTATACCCCACTGTCACTGGGTGCCACATTGATGATCTTAAGGCCAGATACTTTGTTGAAGAAACTAATTTTGTACTTGTTGTCACTTGTCAGCTCTTTTCCATCTTTAAACCATTTAGTACTCAGTTCAGGTGTGCCAGTGACTGTACACTCCAAGGTACAGGTATCTCCAGTGGTAACTTTTATGGATTCTGGCTTTTCCACAATTGCTGCAGGTTCTGGAATGAGATGGAAATTACACCATATTTTACAATAAAGTTGGTGAAATGAAAGAAAACACAGGTCCTCGTAAGTGTATGCCTTTTGATAACATCCTATTTGTACTAACCGAGGACAGAGAGCGTGGCAAAGCACTCCTGCATCCCAGCGTCATTTTTGATCTGACAGGTGTATTTCCCAGAATTGGCTGGTTCTGCTCTTGAAAACTGTAGTGTTGCAATGTTTTCTGAGTAAGAAATCCAAATGTTGTCACTCTCTCTAACAATTTCCCCCTTATCTTTGAACCACACCACTGAAATTGGCTCGGCGCCTTCAATGGTCGTCTGCAGCTGGACTTCCTCACCAATGATGGTAGAAATGTCACTGAGCTTCTTCACAAATCTTGGTGGTGCTAGTGAAAAAAGAAGCAATCCAGGGTTTTAAAACGTGTGGAACTGATAACCTTTCCCTCAAATTACGACTACTAGCAATCAAACGATTGATAAAACGTTATTTCTATTCCTTAAATAAGAGGAGTTCTTAGTGGATGGGACCAAGGACATCTTAGAGCTCGTAATAAGTAGAAAAAGAAATGGGCTTTCTTATCTAGATTTCTAAATCCAATGGAAACTAACTGGGAAAATTTGTCCAAAAAGACATTTGGTATGATTTAGAAAAAGGAAGCAGACTGCACAGAAGGATTTAGAAAGGGAAATGAAGAATAGTCTTTTAGTCATAAAATGATAAGGCAATAAATAGCTAAGGCAGGCAGGACAGTTTTAAAATTAAAAAGAGAATGATGCTAATCTAACCTTTCAGAGTGATAGACCCAACACAAGTGTCACTTCCCACGTCGTTTGTAGCTTTGCACTGATACTCTCCAATGTCTGCAGTGTCCACATTCAGGATGTGGATACTCGTGAGGAAGTTTTCAGACATGATCTTGTATTTCTTGCCACTCCTAAGTTCTCTCTTGTCTTTATGCCAAGAAACTTGGAAGGGCGGAGTGCCCTGAAGCTCACATTCAAGGTGAACATCAGCTCCTTTAAGTGTCTCAATGGGATGAGGCTTTTTGCGGAAAACAGGTGGTTCTAAAATGGGAAGAAAGGGAAAATTAGGAGGTATTCTGTAAGAATATGGTTAAAGGTAAGAATCAGTTTTCACTGTCAGAGAAAGAAAAGGCATCACTTCCCATTTTTTTTTAATTGTGCCTTTGAACGATTTTAAAATGCAGATGGAGAGTCAGAGAATAAAGAAGTCTACAGGAGAGGTAAGGCTAAGGTGAAGACTGCCAAGGGGGAGGAGAGTCTGACCTTTAACTTTTAAGGAAGTGCTGCTGCTCGCACTGCCTGCGGCATTGTGGGCCTCGCACGTGTAGTCCCCACTGTCCTCCACACTCAGGCCATGCATTTCCAACACCGCCACTGAGTCGATGAATGACATTCTGAATTTACTACTCTCTTGAATTTCAGTCTCATCTTTGTACCATAAAACTTTGATTTCCGGAGATCCGCCTATCTTGCATTCATATCTTGTGTATTCATCCTGTTTGACAATTCGTGAAGGTTCTAGCTTCTTAATAAACCTAGGTGGTTCTATGGAACCAAGGGGAAAAACACAAGGTAAGGGGTGGAAAAGACACATATAATTCAAGATGAGGTGAAAAAAGGCATCTCTGTCAGAGAATCCCTTAGTTCCAGAAAAACAAATTCATTTAGTGCCGTTCAAGGAAGAATAGTTAAATGAACCTAAGTAGAAAAATCCCTAAAATAGAACATGTATTTTTTTTTGTATATATACCAATGTCAAGTATTATGACTAAAGGAAGGATGTTGCAATCCTCTTTCAAGCAAAGAAGCACTTCTCTAGTGCCAAGACCAGAGGCAACAGCAATGGAAGCCCTCTCGGAGGCTGAGGGAGTTTGATGGTTTTCATCTGTGTGACCAGTAGAGGACCATGTACTTCCTCGGGCTGTGAAGAGATGTCAGTGATGCACTATGAAGAGCCAGAGCAAAACGGGTCAGATATGGTCATATTTTTAAAGTACCATTATCTCTTATGGGCCTTAAATAGCTATTTCTTCGACCCTCTTAATTTCCTTTTGAAGTGGGTGAGATCAATGATTTCTTTATTAACTGAAGCCAAATATTCAGGCTTAGGGAGGTAAAAATGACTTGGTATATGTCATAGAGCAAATGGGCTGCTAAATCTAATTCTATTTTAATTTCAAGGTATTTATAAACCATTACCAAAAAAGAAAATAAAAAATCCTTTAAAATGCTCTAATGGGTTAGACCAGCAGTCTACTGAGTTAAGTGTTTAATTTCTGACAATAGCTGCCATGAAAGGCATGATTGTCTTCCATAATATCAGATACTGATGTGCTACCCCTCTGCCCCTTGACTTCCACTATTAATTAAGCAGAGCTAGTAGAGGAAAAGAAGTTGACTTTATAATTAATCTGGATTCTTTTGGAAGGGCTTAAGAGTTTGGAGCTGAATTATGCCTTGGAGGGGGGAGAATCCATTCACATCCGGTAAGTACTGTGGAAAATTAATCATTTGAGATAAATTTCTTCTTTTTGTCCTCTGGTAACTTCATTCGAACTTGAGTTTTCTTGCAATTCTGTGAAAATTTTTTGTTTGCTATCTCCCTAGTCTCTATTTATAGACTTTGAAAAGAAATTTTCAGTTCATGTTTTCCCCAGTTTTATATTTAAAAATCAGTCCTTATTTGGAAGGCCCTTGAGCAATTTGATTCTTTTTTCTTAATTAAGTGGCTAGGGATTGAAACCAGTCTTATACATACTGGGCAAGTGCTCTATCACTGAGCTATACCTCTATGCCCCATTTGATCATTTCTAATCACTAGACCATGGTCCTATACATAGTTCTCAAGTATACCCACCCTTCTGTATCTTAAGACATTGAAAATATAAGAGTTCTTGGTACTCCACTCTGACAAGTACCTTGTACACCCAGCTGAGCAGAACAAGAGTCTTTTCCAGCAACATTGCTTGCATAGCAGGTATACTGTCCAGCATCGCCTTTGGCTACTTTGAGAACAGTCAGAGTGGCAGTATTTTCAACCAAAGTCATCTTATAGTTGCCTCCGGGGCGAATCTCTCTGTTATCTTTGGCCCAGGTGATTTTGATTGGTGCAGTTCCAGTGACATGACATTTAAAAGAACCACTTTCTCCAAGAGCAAGATCTACCGATACAGGTTTTAGATCAAAGAAAGGAGGCACTTCATGCTCTGAAAAGAATGAAGACCAACGTGGCGATTTTAGTTGCCATGTTCCAAGACATGGAAAAGAAATTAAATGACAACAGTCCTTTGATGGCCAGAAGCAATGAAGCTGCTTTGTAATAAAGAGGGTAATATGATGTATTACTCACCTGAGAGAATGAGCTTGGCACTGGATGACGCAGTCCCAAGAGGATTGGAAGCTGAGCAATTGTACTGACCAACATGACTCTGGTCAGTTTGCAAAATCTGAAGAGTTGCTACATTATGAATAAAAGATGTTTGCAAATTAGAATCATCTTTCAAAAGTACCCCATCCTTGTACCAAGACACCTGAAGAGGTTCCGAGCCATTGATGCGACATTCAAATGCAACAGGAAAACCAAGAGTCTCATGAACATCCTTCAGTTTTCTTGCAAAGGAAGGTGGAAGTTTGCGCTCTGTAAAGAAGTTACAGATAATCCTTATTGACAAGAGAGCATACATCTCTAACATATCTCAACCCATTAAAATGCTGATGTTTCCAAGAAAATGAATCTGTCAACACATTGCAAGACTTGTTAAAGAAAACCATCATCACCTTTGATAACAAGCACAGCTGAAGAAGCGACCGCACCCACGCTGTTCTCTGCCTTGCATGTATACTCTCCCACATCGCTGTGATCCACTTTGTTGATGACTAAGGAGGCAACATTATTTTTGAATTGCATTTTGTATGCAGGAGCCGATCGTAGTTTTGTGTGCTCTTTGTACCAAGAGATTCTAATTTCTGGGGTTCCATCCACTTTACATTGTAAAGTTGTAGGCTCTCCAAGAGCTGCTTCCACATGTTCCAGAGGCTCAATAAAATAAGGTGGTTCTAAGGTACAAAGGATGGTAATCAATCAATCATGCTAACTCAAAGAGGACATTTCAGAAGGAAGAGAATAATAAAAAAAATAATAATAAAGAGGTAACTGTCAACACACCTAAGACTGATACCAGAGCATCACAAATGTCTTGCCCAGCCTCATTTTCTATCAGGCAACTGTACTGTGCATAATCCTCTATTGTGCTTTCAAGAATTTCCAGTATGGAAGATTTTTCTGTCATGGTGATACTGCAGTTCTGAGACTGTGAAAGAGGAAACTCATTCTTCATCCAACTCACGGAGATGGGAGGTGTGCCAGTGTAGGTGGTCTCCAGAACTATGGGGTTTCCTGTTTCAACACTGAAATCAGCCAGTCTTTTCACGAAAGTGGCTGGTTCTATAAGAAGAAAACGTGAGGGCAAGTTACACTTTCAAATGAAGACTTAGGAAAATTTTTAAAAGATACAGGAATTGGAGAAAGGAGCAAACCTTTCACAAAAAGATGTGCGGTACAGGAAGCGCTGCCAGCATCATTGGTAACAAGGCAAGAATAGTCTCCACTCTGCAGTGGCTCTACCTCAAATAATTCCAGTTCTGTGACAAAGCCTTCCAGAGAGATGGTGCAAGACTCCCCTGATACCAGTTCCCTGCTGCCTTTAAACCACTTGACCTTGAAGGGAGGGGTGCCTCTAATGACACTGGTGAATGTCAGGCTCATTCCTGGTAGAACTTCCACAGAATCAGGAGTTTGTTCAAAAGATGGTGGCTCTAGATACCCCAGGGGGTGGGGGAAGTGAAAGAGAGAGGAAAAAAAAATTAAGCGAGAAGTGTGCTTACTCCTTAAAGAAAAGGGAAGACTAACAGTGAAGACAAAACAAAGGAATTCCTGGCCAGGCAGGTGTTAGGCATGGGGAAGGAGACTTGCATTGCGCCTGTCCTTCACACTGACCTTGGACAGTCAGAACTGCGGAGCATTCATCAGAACCTGCCACGTTGGCAGCCACGCAGGTGTACGTGCCGGTGTCGGAGGGCTCCAGCGAGCTCAGTTTCAAAGTACAGACATTTTCTGAAAAGCTGGATTGACATTTGGGCCCACTGACAATCTCATTTCCATCCTGAAACCAGCCTACCGAAATCGGGGCTGAGCCAGCGACTCTGCACTCCAGAACAGCTGAGGCGCCCAGGGAGGCGTGAGTGTCTTTCAATTTGCGGATGAAAGAAGGAGGCACGACCCGATCTACATGGAGAAGGGTAGTTTTCCATTTAAAAAAAAAAAAAGTTTTATTTTTCCCCTTCAAGAAACAAATGGTGCATTTATAAACATCTCACTTTACTCACCAGAAACATGGACAGATACGGTACAGTTGCTTTTGCCAACACTGTTTTTCACTTCAAAGCTATATAACCCCTTGTCACTCATTTCCGTGCAAGGGATTTTAAGAGAAGCCACGTTTTTGATAAATGTAATGTGATGTTTGCTGTCTGCAGATAATTCTCTTCCATCTTTGAACCATTTGGTTGAAAGTTCTGGTGTTCCAGCCACCACACACTCTAATGCAAAAGGATTTCCAGTAGTGACAGTCATAGGTTCTGGCTTCTCTATGATTCTGGCTGGTTCTAAAAGAAGAAGCATATTTTTTGCATTGAAAACAAAGTCACCATATTATAGCATTAAGAGTACTATTTATAGAAAATGATCGCCTGGGTCAATTAATTTTTTCATGGACTGTACTTTGCTACTAACCTAGTACAGTCAAGATTGCTGAGCACTCTCGCATGCCAGCATCATTTTTGATTTGGCACACATATTTTCCAGAATTGGATGCTTCTGGGCTTCCCAGTTGGAGGGTTGCGATGTTATCAATGAATGAAATCCGAATGTTTTCACTCTCTCTGATGACTTCACCTTTATCTTTCAACCAGACCACAGATATTGGCTGGAAGCCTTCCACCACAGCCTGTAACTCAACGGCATCCCCAATAAGAGTGGATGTATCACTTAACTTTTTCACAAAACGGGGAGGTTCTAATGGAAGAAATTTGTGTAGAGAAAAAAAAATGAGAATCATAGTCACATCAATTATTAGTCAAGCAAGAAGAGATTAAAGGGAAAGGCATGTATTTTTGTGCCCATGTATACAAACCTTTGAACTTGACTGTGCAAACACACGTGTCACTTCCCACTTCATTAGTGGCTTTGCAATGATACTCCCCTACATCGGAAGCTTCAAGATTAAGAATATGAAGACTGGTATCAAAGTTTTTGGAAGTGATTTTAAATTTCTTGCTGCTTCGAACTTGTTTTCGGTCTTTAACCCACACCACTTCAAATGGTGGGGTTCCCGAAAGTTCACACTGGAGGATCACATCAGAACCTTTAAGGGCTCCTACCGGAGGAGGCTTCTGAATGAAAACAGGAGGTGCTACCAGAGGAAAAAAGAGGATACACAATGAGAATATCTGCTTCCAAAAAAGATTTTTAAAAAATTCCTAGACTTTAGGTTTCTAGTTTCCAGTATCTAGAAATATTTCCTATAAATGTGGGATCATTAAGAGTGTCTGGTATGACCAAATGACACTACAGGTTGACCCAAGAAATTACAATTCATGAAAACTAGCTCAAGAGTTGCAAGCAACCTTTTTGTTCTGAATCTCATAACACTACTAAGAAGGAATCCAAATTAGAGGGAAGATAGGAAAAGGGAGCCAAGTGTATCTAACCTTTAACCGTCAGTGAGGTGCTGCAGCTGGCGTCACCCACGCCATTATGAGCTTCACAGATGTAGTCCCCACTGTCCTCAGCACTGGCTTCATTGATGGTGAGCAGGGCCACAGAATTAACAAATGACATGTTGTATTTCCAACTTTCATGGAGTTCACTGTCATTTCGGAACCATGAAACTTTGATCTCTGGGGAACCACTGATTTTACATTCCAGTTGGATGGATTCTCCCTGCTTTGCAACTTTGGAAGCGTCTAATTTCTTCACAAATTTTGGAGGTTCTATCAAACCAAAGGAAACAGTTGGTAAGGAATATTTACATGTTAATATAGCCTATTTTTGTAGTTGAACAGCCAATGAGTTGATATTTAAACTGTTTTTTTTTAGATCATACTCTAATAAATTTATGGCAAAATAAGTTATCTTTTTATTAAATCATATTTTAATATTTTAATGGAGGATTCAGTTGATATACTGTAGTCTGGATATGTAAGCTAAAACATACAAGCTAATATGTTACATATGGATTTGATCAAAATTTAGCAAGATGAATTAAAGGGTCATAACAGAAAAAGAATGAAAAGGGAGACTGTATAGTTGAAGGAACATTTGACAAAGACCAATGAAACAATACTCTTTGGCAAGGTTACATTTAGAATATACTAACTTAAGGAACAACACAAAGAGAAAACAGAACTTTGGTTAATATTGCCTCCAACACTAATATTCAAATTCTAACATGATCCAATTAGTTCATCTCAAACATTTAAAAACTAAGAAAATTTTTTCAAAGACAATAACTTAAACACAGGAAAGAATAAACATTGGTCTATGACAGATACCTTTCACACTGAGTTGAGCTGAACACATGTCTTTGCCAACATCATTGGTGGCTTGGCAAGTGTATTGACCAGAGTCTCCTTTGCCTACTTTGAGAATTCTCAGGTGAGGAGTGTTGCCTACACAGGTGATTGTATAGTTTCCTCCAGGACGGATCTCCTTGTTGTCTTTTGACCAAGTGATTCGCATTGGTTGGGCACCGGTAACATGACACTCAAAATCAGCACTTTCTCCAGCAATGACATCTATTGATACGGGCTTGATGTCAAAGAAGGGAGATTTCTTAGGTTCTGGAAGATGAGAATAAAGGGCAATGTATATTTCTGTGCTTTTTCCTGTGGGTCATTTCTACTTTGACAATGAAATAGGAAATCATGGTTTGCAAAGAGAAAGGTTGACATGGGAACAAACCTCTGGCTGTCAGTCTAGCACTAGAAGATGCTGTTCCAAGTGGATTGGAGGCTGAGCAAGAATACTGGCCAGAGTGACTCAAGTCAGTCTGCAAAATTTTCAGAGTTGCCACATTATCTACGAATGATGTCTGTAGATTTTCATCATCTCTTAAAAGTACCCCATCTCTGTACCAGCACACTTGGATGGGGGCAGAGCCATTTAGTCGACAAGTGAGTGTAACAGGTAACCCAACAGTTTGTTCAATGTCCTTTAATTGTCTTGCAAAGGAAGGTGGGAGTTGGCGCTCTGTAGGAAGACAAGTAAGACTTGAGGCATTAGTAGTGGAATTGAGAAGTTTCTCACCAAGAAATTGTGAGAAAATAAGGGGAGAAAAAGAAATTACATATGTGTAAAATAATATCACCTTGAATTCTGAAGACAGTTGTGGAAGAAGCAGATCCTATGCTATTTTCTGCTTTACATGTGTACTCTCCACTATCATTGATATTCACTTTATTAAAAACAAGTGTGGCCACATTGTTTGTAAAGTAGGTCCTGTATTCAGGAGTTGACCGTAACTTGGTATCTCCCTTGTACCAAGACACTGTAATCTCTGGTGTCCCCGCAACTTGGCACTGCAAAGAAACTGAATCTCCAACTGATGCCTCCAGAGGTTCCAGTTCCGATACAAAATAAGGTGGTTCTAAAGAAGAAAGTCTCACAATCAGAAAACTGAATTAAAGAAAACCAAACCAACCATGCTGTATTCTAGAGAATTGCAAACTATATGGGAGAGAATAAGGTAACACACCTAATGTAGAAACCAGAGCTTCACACATATCCCTTCCTGCTTCATTTTCAACCTCACAGGAATAGTGTCCTGCGTCTCTTTTCGTGCTATTCAGAATTTCCAGGATGCAAGTTTTCTCTGTTGTGACTACATTGCACCTTTCAGATGGAGATATGCTAACGCCATCCTTTTTCCAGGTGACTGAGATGGGAAGTGTCCCAGTGTAGGTGCTCTCCAGAATTATAGACTTCCCTGGTTCTACAGAGTGATCGCTTAATTTCTTCACAAATGTAGCTGGTTCTGGTAAGTGACAAAGCACAGCAGTTAAACACACACACAACAACAACAACAACAACAACAAAACAACCCCACAATGGTGTCAGCATATAGGAAACAGGATGAGTAAGTGAATGCACTTGAACAAACCTTTTACAAAAAGACGCGTAGTGCAGGATGCCTGGCCAGCATTGTTGGACACCACACAGGTATATTCCCCACTCTGAGATATGTCAATATTAAATAACTCCAGTTCTGCCACAGTGTCTTCAAAGTAGATGTTGCACCTATCTCCTTTCACCAGTTCTCTGGCGCCTCTGAACCAGCCGACCTTGAATGGGGGGGTTCCTCGAATAACACTTGTGAAGGTTACATTTTTGCCTGGTAGTACTTCCAAAGGTTCAGGTTCTTTCACAAAAGAGGGTGGTTCTGTACATAAATGTGAGAGACAAAAGATCCTGTGACGCTTGAATTTGGTTGTAATTTTGAATAAAATCTAAGAGCACTTTTGGATGTATGTCAATTTGGTAGGAATTTGTAAGAAATTCCTTAAGAAGTTGACAGACACTGACCTTGTACAGTCAACACTGCACGGCATTCATCTGACCCAGCGACATTAGCAGCTACACATGTGTAATTGCCCATATCTGAAGAGTCCAGAGAATTCAACTGCAATGTGCAGACATTATCTGAAAATGTGGTTTGGTACTTTGCTCCACTGACAATCTTAGTCTTCTCATGAAACCAGGCAACAGAGATAGGTGATGATCCTGCTACTTTGCATTCCAAGATGCAAGAAGCACCCAGAACCCCACCAGTGTCTTTCAGTCTTCGTGTGAAGGAAGGAGGAACCATCCGGTCTGTATGAGGAAAGGCAAGAGACTCATCGTGATTTGAAAGAATAGAAGAAATTGAAAGAAGAAAAACTTGTAAAAGGAATTTGTATAAACAACAAAAGGAAAATACCAGAACTAACCTGAAACATCAACCACAGCTGTGCAGCTACTTTTCCCAACATTGTTTTGAACCTGGAAGGTGTATGTGCCTGCATCTTGCCTCTCCACTGAGAGAATCTTTAAGGAAGAGATTTTGTTGTAGAAGCTAAACTTGTGTTTTTGGCTGCTGGTCAACAACTTCCCGTCCTTGTACCATTCGACAGAGAGTTCAGGAGTGCCAGCCACCTTACACTCCAAAGTGCACGTTTCTCCTACTGTCACTGTCATCGGTCCTGCCTTCTCGACAATGACTGCGGGCTCTGAAATACAATGTGATACCTATCTGTCAAAGTTGAGATCTTTGAGATCAATTAGATGATTATGTTAGGCTGCTCTGTTGACTTTAATATATGAATCTATAATTACATGTGGTCATAAATTTATGGCAGTTATTATTTGTGTACTACTTGACTCGAAACGGTTTTGACAGTGGACATTAGACAACATGTTCAATTTGTCCTTGACCTCTTTGGAGCAATGTCTACCTGCTATTTTGAATCACTTGATATTTCTGTTCTACTTTAAGGTATTATTCAGATAGCTCCCAAATTAATATTAAAATGAAAGTTTAAGTCTTTCCTATCAAATGTTGCTCATTGGAGTTCTTATCAACTTTAACAAAACTATTACTTTGGAAACAAATTTCCTCGCAACATATGCTGGAATCCTAATGAATTCATGCTTAAACAAGAGAGTCAAGATTATATTTGCTAATCCATCAAGAAAAGTAGTATATACACAATAAAACAAATGGCTAGCTTTTGTTTTGAACCTGGAAGGTTCATAGAAAGAGAAAAGAGTGTTTGAAAGATCAATTAGTTCTTTCCCCTAAATTTTCCAAATAGAGAGGGTCAATACAGGTCTAGAAGAAAGTCAGAAAACGAAATTCTGCCTGTAAGTCACTTCGGCACTTGGCACCAGTTTCTATCAGGGGACTTTTGTACCAACCTAAGACAGTCAGTGTGGCCATGTTCTCTCTCATTCCACCATCGTTCTTAACTTGGCAGATATATTTTCCAGCATTAGCTGGCTCTGCTTTTGCAAACTGCAGAGTTGCAACATTTTCCACAAATGTAATTCTGATGTTTTCACTTTCTCTAACCACTTCTTCTTTCTCTTTCAGCCACTGGACAGAAATTGGCTGGGCGCCTTCTATGAATGCTTGTAATTCAGCGGGCTCGCCAGCTACAACAGTGAGGCTGCTCACTTTGGAAATGAATCTTGGAGGTTCTGAACAGGAAAAGATGGATGGAGATTGTTGAAAAAATTGCTCAGATAATAGAAGAGAGAAAAGAAATGAGTATTTTGCAGATTCCTGACCTTTCTGCCATGTGCAAGAAATATGCTTACCTTTTAATTTTATGGTACAAATGCAAGTATCACTTCCCACTTCATTCTGTGCTTTGCAGTGGTATTCACCAATGTCAGAAGATTCGACATTAAGAATGTGAATACTTGCATGGAAGTTTTTAGATGCAATCTTATATTTCTTGCTGCTTCGGAGTTGCCTCTTGTCTTTGTACCATACCACCTCAAATGGTGGTGTTCCAGAAAGTTCACATTCAAGACTAACTTCAGTATTTTTAAGGGTTTCAACTACAGGAGGGAAACTGCTAAACACAGGTGGTTCTGTAAAAAACAAGAATGTCTCATGAATTGGGCTATTTAATTTCATTAAATAATTTTTTCTATTTCTTTGTTTTTAAATTGGAAGAAAGATTTAAAATACTATAATGGGTTAGTAGTGTCTAGCATTAGCACTATTGAGGAAGAAGAACTTCTGAGAGGCCATTAACGTTTACAAGGCAATCAACTCATGGGTAGAAAACCCATGTAGATCCTAGATCATGATCAAGCAGGTCAACATTCTGTCTATTCCACCTTACCAATTTATCTTGGACTACAAAGACAGACAAGAAACTTACAAGCAAACAAACATATTAATAAATATTAATACTTCATGATTTCCATGAAGTATGGAATTCTGACTTCAGGATTGGGATTTTTTTTGTTTGTATGCATTACAACTGAGATATCTGGAAATCACCACAACTAAGTCTTCCACTTCAGCAAATGGTTCTTGCAATCATTGCCTTACAAGATGATAAACTTGAGCTTTGTGACAAAAAATACTGGAAAATTGCAGCCAAAACACCAGCACTATTTGCACCAATGTGCCGTCAGTTGTATTTTTAAAGGAACCAATTCTTGAGAAGAGGGAAAAATACTATTGTCCCTTTTAAATTTAATGTTAAAACTTGTACTACTAACACATTGCATATATATCCTTGTTATGCTACAGATTATAGTAAGGATGATAATGGATTTGGAAGGTGACTGAAGGCAAAAGATTAACTTTAAAATGCCTATTTTGTGTGTACACATTTTTGAATCATCATCAAATTTGATGTTTGGCCAGTGTGTTGTGATGCTCAGAATTATGGCATTGGAACAACAAGAAAAATATCTCAAAATGCCTTGCTATACATAAGCAAAGGTTAAGAATCTATAACATCTATAAAAGGGAATAATGCCAGCTTAGGAAAATAGTCTATGATCTGAAATGGAAACTAAAATTGCAATAAAGAACAAAGAACTCTGATGTGCAGGGGAGGAGGAGAAATGTAAGGATGAGATTTCTACCTTTTACTATGACCTTGGTACTGCAGCTTGTGCTGCCTGCAGGATTCTGAGCCTCACAAATGAAATCTCCACTATCCTCGGTACTGAGATTGTTCATCTGTATGACAGCCACTGAGTCGATGAAGGTCATTCGGTATTTATCACTGGCTGGGAGTTCATGCTCATTTCTATACCACACAACTTTGATTTCTGGAGATCCAGTTATCTTGCATTCAAGTCGTGAGGAGTCACCTGCTTTCACTATTTTGGATGCTTCTAATTTCTTCACAAACTTTGGTGGTTCTAGAGAGTCAGGAAAAGGGAGATTATGAGGGAACAGAAATGAATAACAAGTTAGAAAGAAACATGGCAAACACAGTCAAATTCTGGCAAATACAGTCTACTGTGTTAGAAAGATGCATTAACAGAATACAGCAAGAACCAGAGACATGGGTCAGACAGAAACATAAAACAATCAAACTTGCACACCTGTCACAAGCAACATCGTGGTACAAGAGTCGCTACCAACATCATTGGTAACTTGGCAAGTATATTGTCCAGTCTTGGAAGCATCCACTGAGTAGAGATTTAAGAAGCTAGTTGACCCTTCCAAGCCAATGAAACATTTAGGTCCAGAGGCAAGTTCCACATCATCCTTAAACCATTTTATTTTAAATGGTGGTGTTCCTTTTAGTACTGCTTTAAATTCCACTGTAGAATCAGGTATGGCTTGTTGTCGCTCAGGTTTTACTAGGAAGCTTGGTGGTTCTATAGATTTTAAGAGAGATATATTTAATTATATTCCTTGTAGCTGAATTATTTTGATAGTTTAGGAAATATAAGAAAATATTCCTGAAAAGAGGTAATAGCTGAATATTTCTTGAACACAATGAATATGTGTCTAAAGAAACAGAATTATGATTTAAGCTCTAAAGGACATAAGGATAAGTGATATATTTTTAAAGCATTCACAAAGAAGAATCAAGAGGAGGTAAAGAAATGCTAACCTTTCACAGTTAAGATGCCACTGCATGCATCATCTCCTGCTACATTTGACACTTTGCATGTGTAATTTGCAGTGTCTTCTAATTCCAGATTATTAACTTCCAGTGACATGGTGTTTTCATGACATACAAGTCTGTATTTTGCACTTGTAGATATTTCTTTTCCATCTTTAAACCACTGAGCACTAATAGGAAGTGAACCCGAAACTTTGCATTCCATATGAATAGAAGAACCCAGAACTTTATCCATTTTGGTCAATTTTTTGGTGAAGGATGGAGGAATGTTTTCATCTATTCAATGCAAACAACACAATATATCTATTACTCTGTTGCTCTTTGCTTACAAAGAACATAATATAAATAAGGGAAGCTGACTGGGGCAAATATACACACCTAGCACTCTGAGGTAGGCATCACAGCTACTGCTTCCAAAGTCATTTTCTACTTTGAAAGTATATTGACCACTGTCTTGCTTCATTACTGATTGAATCCTAAAACTGGCCACATTATTTTCAAAACTCATTGAGAAATATCTACTGGGTACAACTGGTTTCCCATCTTTAAGCCATTTCACTTTGAGTTCTGGTGTTCCAGCTACAACACACTCCAAGGTCACGGGGTCTTTCTCAGTAACATCGACTGATTTGGCTTTCTCTATGATTTGAGCAGGTTCTGAAGTAAGAATAGAAATAGGGATGAGTTACACTGGTAATTCCACTGGAACTAAGGTGTGCCTATGAATTGTCTCCATTGACTAATGATGAGAGAGGACAGCTTACAAACCTTGCACTAAAAGGAAAGCATAACATCTCTCAGCTCCGGACTCATTCTTGGCTTGACACGTGTATCTCCCACTGTGTCCGTTATCCACGCTTCTGATTTGAAGTGAGGCCACATTGTTCACAAATGAAATATGAGTGTTGTCATCTTCATCAAGAATCTGATCATCCTTTAGCCAGATTACAGAGATGGGGGGAGAACCAGCCACGGTACCCTGAAAAGTGGCAGAACTCTTCAAGACTGTGGTGACATTTTCTATTTTCTTGGTGAACGAAGGTGGTTCTGTGGTCAAATAAAAGAGGGTGAAAAAAAGAGGTCTGTTTTAACTCCTACCCACCATTAAGAAATGAAAGAGCACTGAGGGTATTTATTTGGTAGCCTGTTTCTTGAAAAGAACTGACCTTTCAGCGCAACTCTGGTACTGCAGGAACAGCTGCCACCCTCATTAGCTACAATGCACTGATATTCACCCGTGTCTGAAGGGTCACACTTGGTTATATGGAGGTTAAACACGGACACTCTGTCCGTCAGTGTGTATTTTTTGCCACTTCGAATTTCCTTGTTATTCTTCAGCCAAGTGACTTCAAATGGAGACGTTCCTGTGACTTCGCACTCTAGCTCCACATCACTATCTTTCACTACTTCCACGGGCTTCAGCTCCCTGATAAAGGTGGGGGGCTCTAAAGATTCGAAAGAAGACAGACAGCAGCTTATTCAAGGGAAGCCCAGGGCCCATCAGGCAGCTCAGCCAAATGGAAAAGCAGATTCCCATAACCAACCTTTCACTTTTAATTCAATGCTGCAGCTTGCTGTGCCTGCATCATTTCGAGCTTCACAGACATAAGTCCCACTATTTTCTACCCTGGCGCCAGAAATCTGGAAGGTGGCTAAACCATCCATGAAGGAAATGCCATGCTTCCTAACGTCTGTTATTTCATTCCCATCCAGATACCAAGAAACTCTGATTTCTGGGGTGCCCGTTATTTGGCATTCGAACGTTGTTGATTGTCCATTCCTCAGCACTAACACTGGACTGGGCTTCTTAATGAATTGTGGAGGTTCTAAAGATGAAAGAAAGGGATGATGTTGAACATTTTTTAAAAAACAAAGTCCAACCAGCAAAATGGCTTTCTCAATAAATTTCTTCCCTCCCCCAAGAAAATCTGGATAAGTAAGAAAATAAGGTGATGGAGAGACCAGACCTTTTACAAAAAGGGTGGCTTTACTAGTTGCTGTGCCAACATCATTGCTTAGTTGGCAAATGTAGGTCCCCGAGTCAGCAGCTTTGGCTGAAAAGAGTTCTAAAATGGTGGAGGTGTCGTCCTTCCAAACAGAGCGAGCTGCTCCCGAGTGCAACTCTTTGTTGTCCTTAAACCACTTTATGGTCATGGGCGCAGTGCCACCCACAAGAGCCTTTAATTGAACCCTCGTGCTGGGATTGACATCTTGTGACTGTGGCTCTTCCACGAAGTAAGGAGGTTCTGGAGTGAAAGAAAAACAAGCAAAAGGAGAGGGGAAGATTTATTTTGGAATTGAGCAATGAAGGTAAGAATTAAGGCGTGAAAGAGCAATAAATTCCTAATAGGTGACGAGAAAGGCTGCCGACCTTTGACTGTCAGATGGCCACTGCACTGGTTGTGTCCTGCCTTATTGGTGGCAGAACAAGTGTATGTCCCACTGTCGGAACCTTCCAGTTGACTGATTTCCAAGAAGGCTGTATTGTCATGGAAAGAGAATTTGTACTTTTCGCTAGCTGATATTTCTTGGTCATCTTTGAACCATTGGATGCTTATAGGATGTGACCCAGCCACTATACATTCTAAGTCGATAAAAGACCCTTTAATACTGTCCATTTTCTTCAGCTTTTTGGTGAATGAAGGAGGTATGATAAGATCTATCCAATACAAAAAGAAAAAAAAAAGTCAGGTTAATCTGTCAAAAAAAAAAATTTTTTTTTCTGTTAAATTAAAAGAGAGGAGGGAGTACAGAAAGGCCCAGGTCTCTGGAGAAAAGGAATACCAACCTAATACATTAATGTTAGCCTTGCAACTGCTTCTCCCAACATCATTTTGGACCTCAAAAGTGTATTCTCCACTATCTTTCTTTTCTGTAGAAATAATCTTCAGTATTGACACTGTGTCAGTGACACTGATTTTATATTTGGGGCCCAGGGTCAGTTCTTGGCCATCTTTAAACCATTTGGCTATGATCTCCTTAGTCCCTGAAAATTTAACTTGCAAAGTGGCTGGGTCTCCTTGGGTGACGTCTATGGACACAGCCTCCTCAGTGATTGTTGCAGGTTCTGCAGAAAACAAAGGGATAGATGTGGGCTGTGAACTGCTCTGCTGAACGGCTCACATCTACATTTCTTCCTCAAACCTGAGGCAAGCCTTGTGAACCAACCTTTTACTGACAGTAACGCAGAGCATCTTTGTATTCCTGCATCATTTTTGGCCTGACAGACGTATTTCCCATCATGCTTCACTTCAATGCCACTGAGGTACAGACTGGCCACATTGTTCTCAAAGGTCATTCTTATGTTATCATCTTCAGTGACTTCATCGTTGTCTTTTAACCAAGTCACTGTGATTGGCAAGGAGCCCTTCAGAGTGGCCTGGAAGGCAGCCGTGCCTCCTCGGAGGGAGCTGGTGCTTTCGATCTTCTTTACAAAGGATGGAGGTTCTAACAGAAGAATGAATTCTCGATCAATACCAGCTTTATGGCAAAAACCCAGCTTTTTCTCTTAAGAACTGACTCTACAGAAGAGACAGTCCATCCTTTGAACTGACACTAACCTCTTAATGTCACCCTGGCACTGCAGGTACTGCTGCCCACCTCGTTGGTCACCCGACACTGATATTCACCAGCATCTGCAGCTACGAACTGGAGGATCTGCAGGCTCACCAACTGATCCTGAATGAAGGTTTTATATTTTCTACCACTTCTCAAGACCGTGTTGTCTTTGAACCAGGTGATCTCAAAGGGAGGTGTGCCTGCCACCTCGGCCAGCAACATGACATCATACTCTTTCAACACTTCAACTGGCTTAAATTCCTTGGTAAAGTAAGGTGACTCTACAGTGAAAAAGGAATGGTTTGGGTTAACCGGGAGGGATCTGTGCTATGGGCCACAAATTTGGAAACCCAGGGACAGAGTGAACACAAACCTTTGACTATTACAATGCTGCTACAGTGGTCACTGCCAGCCTCATTTTGAGCTTCACACATATATTCACCACTGTCTTCAGTGCCAACATCTGTAAGTCTTAGAACTGCAGTGGACTCCACAAAAGACATTTTGTGTTTGTTGCTCTCCTTGATTTCTCTATCATTCACAAACCACGTTATTTTAATTGGAGGGGTACCAGTTACTTTGCAGACTAGCTGGGTGGCATCTCCCTTCTTTAACAGCTGTGAGGGTTCTAATTTTTCAATAAATGTGGCAGGTCCTGTGGAAGGCAGGAAGTGATTAAGAAACACGAGAAAGAGGAAAGAATTGACATAACAAAAGTAGCACAAAGATGTCAAGAAAACAATGCAAACCTTTTACAAACAAGTTTGCACTGCATTCCACGCTTCCAGCGACATTGCTGACTTTGCATGTATATGTTCCTGAATCGGAGGTTTTTACTGCGTAGAGTTCCAGGGAACTCTCTAATGCTTCTCTGGTAATATAGCAGCTTCCACCAGAGACCAGCTCTTTGTCACCCTTGAACCATCTGATGGTGAGAGGAGTAGACCCTTGAAAAGTGCTCTTCAGGCACACTGCCGAACCAGGCAGAACATCCCTGGATCCTGGTTTAGTTACAAAACTGGGTGGTTCTGAAGAAGAGGTATAAGAGAATTTTAAAGAGTTAAGAAGTGGGATATAAGGGAAGAAGACTCAATTTGAACATTGTCTAGACTATGAATGGAATGCAAAGTCTCCAGCCAACCTTGCACAATCAGGGCTCCGCTGCTTTCTTTGCTTCCCACAGAATTTGTAGCTCGACAAGTGAAATTTCCTGCATCATTCATGTCTACTCTGCTGATCTCCAAAGAGGCTGTGCCTTCCACAAATGCTATTCTGTATTTGTCAGAAGAGGCTATTTCTTTACCATCCTTAAACCAGGACACCCTCATGGGGAGGGAGCCAGCGATTTTGCAGTCCAGCCTGCAGGAACCGCTAACAATGCTATCCACATTGCGCAAGGGTTTGGTAAAAAACGGAGCAATGTCTCGATCTGTTGGTAACAGAAGAAGGACATAAGGATTAATATGGAAAAATGCTCCATGGTTAACTTTGGCCATTTGTTGGGTTTTAAAGAAATGTGTAGTTTTCTAAAAATACTAACCTAATACTGTGAAGGTTGTCTCGCAAGAGCTACTGCCCACTTCATTGGAAATTTCAAATGTGTATTGGCCACTGTCATGCAGTTCAGCGGAATAAAATTTGAGTTGGGCAACATTGTTTTTAAAACTTATGCGGTACTTTTTACTGGCAGCCAAAGGTCTCCCATCTTTGTACCATTTGGGCTTGAGTTCAGGGGTGCCTGCGACAGTGTACTCCAGTGTGGCTGGGTCTCCTGCTGTCACCTGGATCAGTTCTGCTCGCTCAGTGATTTTGGCAGGTTCTAAAATGGTATTGAATATTTAGGATTCCTAAGTGTGAATGACAGTTTCACTTTAAATGGAAAGAATAATGCAAAGTTAAAATGTTCCTACACAAACCTTTAACTATTAGCTCCCCAACAGACGTTTGGCTTCCGGCTTCATTTTCAGCCAGACATGTGTATTTGCCACCAAAGCTAATTTGAACATCAGGGATGATTAAGACTGCAACACCGTTGGTAAAGCTCATTTTGATTTTTCCATCTTCTTTAATGATCTCTTGTCCTTTCATCCAGGTGACAGAAATGGGTTCTGACCCTCTTACCGCAGCTTGTAAAGTAACAGTTTGTCCTGCAAGTGCCGTAAAGTCATCTACTTTCTTGACAAAGGTTGGTGGTTCTAGTTAAAGAGAGCATACAGTGATCAATTCCCAGATCCTCTCAACACCATCCGTATTTAAGAGTTTTATCTAGATTACATTTATTTTTTTCCCCCAATACTGCTATTTCATAGTGTTGGTTAATTAGAAGAAAGAACATTCAAGAAGAATTAACAATCTCATCCAAGAGACAGAAGCATAGAAGATAAATCTTATCAATGGAACAAAATGCCTGTTATGTCATTCTCCTTTGCTATCAAATACATAAATATTGACACTGGTATCAGGATACAGATGGGGTGACAGCCTCTGACTTTGTTCCCTGGGTCCCAAGTGAAACCAACCCCCCAAAACGTTTAAAGCCTAGGCCAGTAGAAGAAGTACAAGTTTCCCTTCCATGGCTAAGAAAGCCATTTGTACAATGTCTTAGAGAGAGAGAGCGGTTTTCCACACACTGACCTTTTAACAAGTGTGTTGCGACGCAGCCGCACTTCCCGACTTCATTAGCAACCACACACTCATATTCACCAACGTCCGCGCTATTGAAAGAAAAGATTTCCAGAGACACCAGGGACTTCTGGGAAAACAGCCTGTATTTTTTACTACTTCGAATTTGCTTCTTATCTTTAAACCAGCTAATTTCAAATGGTCCCGTGCCTGAGATTTCACACTGAAGCAGGGCATTTGTTCCTCGCACTATGTCTGCAGGCTCAAGAGTTTTGATGAAAGAAGGAGGTTCTACAAAAGCACGAGAGCAGTGTATCAGTAAGATGTCACAAGCAATTGAAAAGGAAATCTTTTTACAGAAAAAAAAAAAATATGAGGGACTATAACCGGGAACACAAACCTTTGATCACTATCTCAGTGCTGCAGCTATCACTGCCAACCTCATTCACCGCTTCGCAGGAGTAACTCCCGCTGTCTTCCACTTTGACATCCGTGATGTCAAGGATAGCCTCGGAATTGACAAAGGACATTCGGACCGTGTTACTTTCACTAAGTTCTTTGTTGTTTTTAAACCAAGTCACCTGGATCACAGGTGAGCCTTTCAGCTTGCAATGTAGGCGTGCTGATTCACCTGGGAGCATTAAATAAGAGGGATCCACCTTCTTCACAAAGGATGGTGGCTCTACATGAAGTTTACAAAAGAGAAAAAAGGGAAAAGAGAACTGAAACATACGCTCCACAAAAGAAAAGCGGACGTAGACAACAAAAAGACAGAACACACAGAAAATATCTTCATGGAATTTCTGAAAAAAGAAACAGTGGGACAAACCATAGCTTTTCATCATTCGAAAACATGTCCCCAGTCTTCTGGATTAAAAAAGAAAGCCAACAAACTATATCTATACAACATATAGATTTTATAAAAGACAATAAAGAATTTCTAGACACAAAGTTCTTAGAAGAAATTTTAAGCAAGCTTCTTTGTCTGTAATGACAGACAGTTTTAACAGAAGTAAGCAGATTCTGAAGAAGATTGAAAAACATAAAAATCAAACAGTGTTAGGACTACCCCCAGACCCAAGCATTTGCCGAATGCAATTATTTTAATACAAAATATGCAGACTGCATTTTGTTTGTTAACGGTTTGTCTATGGAGACTTCGGAAGGAAGGAAGAAGATTCTTACCTCTGACGGTAACTGTTGCTGAACAGGAGCTGCTCCCAGCCTCATTGGAAGCTGTACACACATAGGTTCCAGAATCTTTTAGTTTGGCCAGCGGAATCTCAAGTGATGCTATTTTATCTTCAAAATAGATTTTATGATCTTTCCCAGGGGGAAGTTTTTGCCCATCTTTGCTCCAGGTAATTGTGACTTTCCTATCTTCATCTACCTGGCACTCAAGATGGACCTTCTTATTGATAGCGGACTGCACGGGCTCTAACTCTTTAATGAAATGTGGTTTGTCGATTATAATTAACTCTGCTTGGCAGATGTCTGCTCCAAACTTGTTAGAAGCCTTACAAGAGTAGACTCCTCGGTCTTGAATGGTAAGATTCAAGAGTTCTAGACTGTGTTTGTTTTCTGCATCTGAAATCTTGCACTTAGGTGAAGGAGAGAGAGCAGCACCATCTTTCTGCCAAATGGTTTCGATCACAGGAGTTCCTGCCACTGTGCAGAGGAACTTGGCTGCCTTACCCACAAAAGTTGTAAGGGACTTGGGTCTGGAGAGAAAGGTTGGTGGATATGCCTCTGCAAAAGAAAGTTTTCCAGCATTACACATAGTCCCCACCAAAGCTCTTGCCATAATTATGTTCCAAGACAGAGAAAAGATAAATTATATTTTTAGAAAGATACGAGACATTACTTTAAAAAAGGGTAAACATGTTACTAAGACCAAAAGATTTGTCAAAGGAAAATGATGAGAAACACATCTTTGTGGAGGAGGGAGACATCACTTAAATTATCTATCAAAGCAAAGAACAAATGCTCCTGTGTGAAGCCACACTGCTAAAACTTTGTTCATGATAGTAGCTGATTCATAGTTTGAATTATTTGAAAGGCAATTCAGCTGATACCTTTATTTTACAAATTAGAAGACTATGTAATAAAGAAAATGTTCTCAACTCTTCAAAAGAGTAGAGATATCAACTTATAAGAAGATTGAGGCAGTTTTGTGAAGTCTTTCTAACCCTCATGTTCGATGCCAGGAAACCCTTAAATGGCTTCACCTGAGTACATATTCTAGGCCATTTTAAACTTGTTAATATATCCAATAGCAGTATTTTCCTATTTCCATTCTGCATTTTGAAGCCAGCCTTTAGAAAACTTCTTTCTAATTAAAAACAAAATCCTCCTCCTTGTCCTTTCCTCTTACTTTGTGAGGCTTTGATTCTGTTCCATTACTGAATTGGTCTAATTCAGATAAAGAAATATCCAAAAGTGTCAATAAGAATAATGCCACCTACTTGGTTGCATGGAGATACTTTGACCATAGAGTGAAAACCATTGGCTATGTCATGTGAGCTGGATACCTTAGAATCTCAGAAATTTTCTCATATGTAAAAAGTTTGGGGAGAAGAGGAAGTTCAGAGAACTCTGCCTTTTTCATGGCAAAGAGATGTGCTACATTTGTCTTTCCCCTGGATGCTGCTATTGACCCAGGGACTGTCTCCCCCTCCAATAGCCAGTGCATGGCTTGATGGCACTGCTACCCCATCCTCATACTTAAATTTTCTCTTGAAAGGAAGAAAGTAAAAGAGAAAGAGAGAGGAAGAAAAAACAAGTCACTGGTTTGTTTTTTCTTTGGCTACTGAGGGAATTCAGGCATTGGATGAGTGTAAATTAACACTTTGAAAGTCATCTGGTGGGTCAGGAGATTGAGAGCACAATTTTTGTGTAAGTTGCCCTTATTTTAAAATTAGAAATAAAACCTGAGGTGAGAACCCTTGTTTTTAGTCTTGCACTAGGTGTGTATCTGAAATTAGGGTTTTAAAAATTTTAGTCTTCTGGCTCTTTTCAGCTTGTGATTCTATTCTTAATTGGTTATTTGACTTCAGACTATTAAATTCATTGAGACCATTTACTTTTGAGTAGCACTGAATTGTCCTCGAATATTTTATATTAAGGACTAAGCCATGCTCATTTGATGACTTAACATTGTTCTCAAGTAATAAGCTATTTTTCCTTTGGCTGCTGATTAGAAATATAACCATAAATAATGACTTTTGTTCCACATGGGCTCTGCCCTACCAGGTTACCATCTTTTTACTGGCGGTTCCCATTGGCAGCACTATCTGCACCTGTATAGAAAGCAACCACAGGTGACAACATCCAAGTTACTTGCTGGGTATTTACCTGTCACAGTCAGTGTGGCTGTGCAGCTGACACTGCCATACTCGTTGGAAGCCTTACAGGTGTACTCGCCGCAGTCCACGACCTGTGTCCTCAGGATTTCCAGGCTGGAGACGTAATTTGAAGATCGAATAGAACACTTGTCACTTTCATAAATTTCTCTGCCAGCTTTGAACCACTGGAACCGGACATTGGGGGCACTTTGGATCTCGCAGGTGAATTTGGCTAAGTGGCCTAAAGCTACTTCCAAGGGTTCGATTCTCCTCTTGATCACTGGGGCAGCTACAAAGGGAAGCAGAATCCATTAGCAGGCCTCCTTATCAGGCACACCACATTTTTCTTTTTCTTCTAACTTTTGTTGCTGTTAATGAAGTAAAACAGTGGAAATTGGTGAGACGGATTGCAGCAGTTTAAGACAAGTGACTGGAAAATGAGAAAGATCATTGAAGGCAAAGGAGGCAATACGCAGCTCTAACATATTCATTACTTTGCGGTGATTTGTGAAAAAAATATTAAAATGTGATTGCTATTGGCTTACATGCATAACAGCATGAGATACTCCTTAAATAAACCATGCTTACTAGGAACATTGAAAATCATGTGAAAAAACATGATCTATTAAGCAAAGTGATGAAGCAAAAACAATAGCAGAAAAGAAATAGAAACATTAAACACAAATGGACAACTAATCATGGTTATTTGAAATCGCATTTGGGAATGCGATTGGTGATTTCAGAAATGGCTAGATGTTCATGTATAGCTTTTTGTACATATTATTAAAGTATTTCCATATGAAAATCAACTAAAAAGCATATTTACTTGGCATTACGAAACATGAATGTTTTATTTTAAAATGTTTTGTTTTAAAAATAAGTAGTATCGTAGCTATGAGAGCAGGCTACCCAACGAGGCAGCAAGTAACCATAGCTAATAACCATGATTACGTAGGCCATTTCATTCTTATTCTAAATAACTTGCATCCTGGAAGTGGTTGATAAGTGAAAACTCAGTGACAAAACCTCAATCATTTCAATTCAGTGGGTATTAGAGCTTGATCCATTTAATCCTTAAAAATCCAACCTCTCTTCACTACAGTGAGTTTTGCTGATGTCGATGTTTTTCCATTGTCATTCGAGGCCTCACAGACGTATTCTCCTTGGTGGTCCTCTGTGTTTACTGTGTCAATTACCAGGGTATATGTACCCCCATCTTGTAAACACTTGAACTCTTTATCTGAAGGCACCAGTTTACCCTCCCAAAACCAATTCACCTCTTTAGCATTTGTTATGGATACCATGAAGGAAACGACCTCACCCTCCTCAGAAGTGATGTCCTTCAAGGGCGTCTGTACAACAGGGCAGTCCTCTTTAAGTAAGCCGCCCTCAGTTTCTTGTATCTTCACCATACCAGCCTCCTCGGCATGGCTTTTAGCGGCTTTCTCTTTTTCCTCTGAAGGTTTCAGAATCTCATCCTGAGTTTCATCAGAGATGGCAGCTGAAGCCACATCCTCAGTGGCAGCTGTGCCATCCACATCTTTGACCTGACTCTCCACCTTAAAACAACTGACCTCTTCCGTGGACACGAGGTATTCAGATTTGACCTCAGTGATTGCTTCAACGTTCTGCAAATCTGCAAAATAATCCACATCTTCCTCCATACCTGTTGTGGCTCCTTTCTGAATTCTAGGATCCTCAGCCGTTAAGACGTTTATCTCTTCACAAATAATGGAGCACAAAGCGTCCTTCAGTTCGATTTTCAGGTTAGCCGTTTGAGGATCAATACCTTCAATAGCGATGGTTAATTCTTCTGTGAGGGACTTAGCTGAAGTAATAAGGTAGGTACACATGATGCGTTTGGGTTCTTGGGTGAAGTGCAGAGCCTTGACCTCTACCTTTTCAATGTTTCTTAACCACTCAGAGAAAAGACTGGGTTGCTCAATGGCTACTGCAGCTTGCAAAGCCCTGCGGATTTGAGTCTTCAGGTTTAATCGCTGCTCTTCTGGAATAGCAGAAAGCAAGCTTTCCTTAGAAAGAATGTCACATCCCTGCACCTCCTGCACCACCTTGATTGCCACAGGCTCTGTTTTACACTCAGTGGTTTGGTTCAGGGGCACTGCCGTGTCATCAGAATGCACTTCTTTGAGCAGGACCTGCTTCTCCTCAAGTGTTAATGGGAACCTAACAGACTTGCCTTCCTCGGTGCTCACTGCAATATCTTGCCCTGCACTTTCTAGTTGATCTGTAATTTCCATCAAGATTTTGCTTTCTTCT
This sequence comes from Callospermophilus lateralis, assembly GCF_048772815.1. NCBI lineage: Eukaryota > Metazoa > Chordata > Mammalia > Rodentia > Sciuridae > Callospermophilus > Callospermophilus lateralis. The sequence continues at coordinate 53,008,530 of NC_135313.1, read as the reverse complement.
GTGCATGTGTGTTCTGAAGGAACCAGGGGCTCATAGTTCACCTTAGAAATCACAACATCAGGACCCTCAAAACTTTCCATGTGTCCCTCAGCTACACTCTGACTCAGAATGAGAGCGTTTTGTGCCTCTGGCTTTGGCAGAATCAAACTTTGCTCTTCATCCACTTCAGGTACTGCCTTTTCTTTTAAGAAAAGTACTTCTTCGACCACAGAGGATGGATGTGAATGTGCTGGAGATTCTGTTGAAGACTGTGCATAACTCCCTTCAGGTTCACCTAATAAGGTTGCCAGAGGCTCAACTGTTAAAGAACTAATTTGTTCTATGGACAAGGCACTTGGGATAATTTTTTCTGGCTCTTGAAACACTAGAGTATCTTCTTTGTGGAGGGTTTTCTGGGACTGGACAATCTGTAGTTGTAAATCAGGAGGTGGTTCCCTGATAGGCTGCATACAAGTAGTCCCATCAATGGAAGGAAGTTCCCTGGTGCTTTCAGGAGTGGGCATGTCTTGCTCCAACATGACTGTGGATTGTAATTGCTGCGCTCCAAAAGTAACTTGACTGCTTAGTTCACTGGTTTTAACAATATGCCCATAAGAAAGCTGCTCCTTTTCTTCTGCAATTAAAGCAGCTTTCAAAATGGTGCCCTTTACAAAGGTTGCAATTTCCTGCTCTGTATTGAATACCTTGACTTCAGGGTCTTTTAATGACATCTCTGGAAAGTCATCAGACACCTCTGGTGTAGACTTTGCTTTGCAGGGTGCATCAGTCATGTCTGTGTCCTGTAGGAGTACAAGCAGCTCTGCAGCACAGGTGGTCTCACCCCATACATTCTCTGCTTTACACATGTAGAGGCCACTGTCTTCTCTCTGAGGGTCATTGACAATGAACTTCCCGGAGCCATCAGGATTGTGAATGATGGTATAATAAACATTGGTGCAAAGCTGCTTGTTTTCTTTGAACCACAAAACAGTCGGGGCAGGCTCTCCAAGTACCATGTAATCAAAGATGGCAGGGAGCCCCGGAGCACAGTGAATTGGCTTTAACTCCTTGAGGAAGAAAGGAGGACAAGGACCTTCAAGCTTTTCCAGAGATTTCTCCACTCCTGATTCTGTTTCTGTCTCCTTGTGTCCTTCTCCTTTGGAATTTATTTTTAGATATGCACTACATATTGCCTTTCCATTCTCATTACTGGCCACACATGTATATTCTCCCTCATCCTCAAATTTGGTGAACAGAATGATCAGGCTATGGTCATTACCATCAAAAACAAATTTGTAGTCAGCAGAAGGGGTTAACATCACCCCATTAAAGAACCACTGAATTTTAGGTTTGGGAATGCCAATAGCAGTAACGGACAATTTAGCCACATCCCCGATGCTTATTTCAACATTTGACACTTCTTTAATGAAACTTGGGACAGTGCCTTCCTTTTTGATATCAAATTTAGTTGAATGAACTGGAGGTTCAGACAAAAGTTCAAGTGTTTCTTTTAAATGAGATAACTGAAGTTCAGAACTATAGGATTGAAGTCCTTCTTCGGCAGCCAGAAAACTAGAAATCTCTGTATGGAGAAAAGTGATTATTATTTTACTATAAAATTTTGTTTAACAAAAAAAATAGTAAAGAATTAGGTGCCAGTTTATGGCCTTCTGTTTTTTTTTTCTTTCCTGTAGCCATTAGAGTATTCTAAGATTAATTTATATAAAAGCACATTTTCTAAATTTTCTTAGATTATATAAGATTATATAATTGTTACCATATAAATGCAAGTTTTGATCCACTTCTTTGCTTGAGTTTATAAATTTGAAGGATGTTTTTATGAGTCTTCCTTGTTACGTAATTCTAGTACTAAAGTTTGAACAAGTGCTTGCTAGAGTTTTGTAACAAAAGAATCTAGGATTATTTAAATCAATTTCTAAAAAGATCCAGAATTGCTCATTATATGTAGGACCTTCTTCAGTTTAAAAATGATCTTTGGGCTAGGCATGGTGGTGCTTGGGAGTCTGAGTCAGAAGGATTGTAAATTCAAAGCCAGTCTCAGCAACTTAGCTAGGTGCTAAGCAACTTATCAAGACCCTGTTGCAAAATAAAAAGAACTAGGGATGTGGCTCAGGGGTGAAGCACCCCTGAGTTCAATCCCCAGCACGACAACAACAACAACAACAACAACAACAACAACAACAAAACAACTTTGGGGCTGAGGATGTAGTTCAATGACCTCAGTGAGGTCATGAGTGCTTCCCTAGCATGCATAAAGTTATGAGCTCAACCCCCAGTATCACAATAAATCAAATCAAATAAAAAGAAAAGAAAAATGATCTTCATTGTTAAAGACTGATTATTTCCAAAGAAACCATCTACATTTTAGTTACTCTCTCTAAAATGAAGCCACTATTAAAAATAAGGGGTCATGGGAAATGTTTAATTTGGATTTGTAAAAGAAAGGCTGTTGGCAGTCACAGGTCTTCTTTCGTTTGTGTAAATTGTCATATCCCTTCAATGAAGCTTTTGTAAACAAGATATTAATTAAGAAAATAGAAGAATCATAAATAAGAGAAAATGAGTCCAATTTTAGAAATCTGATTATAGTTTATTGTGTGAAGAAAACCTACACAGCATTATTGAACAGGAAACAGTGAATAACAGACACTCTCTAAATAGTACTACGGATGACAGGATGAAGGACCAGTAATTTGAAAACAAGAAATTCAATTTTTCATTAAATCTGTGAGGTATGTAGAACAATCCTGTTACTAGAAGTTTTATTGCCTTACTTAAAAGCAGTTTTATTATTTCATTAGTTCACTTCACTTGCCTCACATGGAACACTCGTATGCCATAATTACTTTCTGTTCTAGCGTATAGCATTAGAAGACAGGACTCATGTCTGTTGGCTTTAAATACACTGGTAAAACTTGCCTATAGCATGAAGAATCATACTCAGCTATTATTGCACCCAGTAAGCCATACAGCATTGACTAATTTCATATACTAAGAGTGGCCTCTTAGGTGTACATTTGATCTATATAAGTTATGTTAGCTTTCCTATCATTTGAACTTCCAAAATGAATTATGAATGTAAGTATAATTAAAATACCCTAACATGTTGAAATATTTTCAAAGATTTTTTCTTACTTCAAAATACAATGCATTAACCATAAAAAAGATAGTCAATGGAATGCAAATGTTCTGAAACATGGAAGGTATAGTTAAAAAAACATGAAACAATAGCAGCTAATAATTGTATCTAATTCAACTACGTGTGATACAAAGAATTCTTTCTCCAGCCTCAGGGAAATTAATATTTCAGGCTTTTAAGTTATGTGTCATTGAATCAGAAAATAAAAAATCCCATTTAATTATCTACAACAATTAATAAGTAAGCCAAGTGTGTGGGCAAGGCTTATTTTTCTTTAGTCTTCGTTATTCTGCATATTCTCAAGTTCAGTGCATTTGAGACTGAAAGAATTCTAATGAACAAAATCAAATAAAGCCCTCTTTTTTATGTGAACAAAAGTATATTTTTCAGCTCTTCCTGAAAAGTCAATATGGCATTAAAATATTTCTTTCTTTTCCTTCCTTTCTTCCCTCCTCCGTATTCTTTGTCAAGAAACAGGTTCTAAACTGTTGCTAAGCTACAGATGTTTGGGTAAAATGTTGTCGTGTTTGTTACGTTCTGAATTTCAATTAATCTGAACACACATTATGTGGTTAAAAGTAGAATAGAACCCTAAATTCCTAAACTATAGAATTAGTTTTATTTCAGGAATGACAGTATACACTCAGAAGTAACTGTTCTGTATCTATCTCCTGATGAGCTATGAACACTCAGAACAAATGATTTTAGGAATCTGGACAATAGGAGTATAGGGAAAATCTGACTTCTCTGCATATTTTCTGCATATTCTTCCAATTGTTTTTAATTTGGATGACTATAAGAAAGTTCCATTGTGGGAATAAAAAAATTAATAGTTTAAAGAAACACAATAAACACAGTTGGATACATGAATTCTTTTGTAAGTTAAATTTAAATTTAGGGACTTATGTTTAAATTCAAATCAGTATGTTTAAGACAATTATGTTACTTAAATATCGTATAATGTAGGTGATAAATAAAGTCTCTAGAAAACAGTAAGCTATTTAAGAATTGGGGGGAAGTTAGATTCATAATTTTATTGCCATAATAATTTCTCTTGTCTGTTATGAAACTAAAATTTATTCTAAATTATATTAACAGCTATTATCACTAGAATGATTCTAAATCTTATTGTTGAATATCACCTCTGGCATCTTTTGGTCTAACCCATTTTTAGATAAGAAAACTAGATTTCTTTGTATTTATTAAATTTTATATGAGAAAATTTAGGCTCATAGATATTAGGAGATTGTGAATTTATTATAATTTTAATTTTGCAAAATGAAATTAAAGACTTGCTTTAGAAATATATATGTAAACATCTTAATAAAATTTGAATGCTTATTAATTTCTAGTTTTAAAGATAAAGTTCAGTAAAATGACAAGATTTTAATGTTAATTGAAGATACACTGAAGTACAAATTACCATATTGTTTCAATTATTAAAATGCCCCACCTTCTTTTTTTCTAATGTTAAAGATTCCAAAATTGAAATATAGTTTAAAACCTACATGTAAATACAAGATAGTAATTTTCTTAGTTGCACCCAGACCAATATTAAGTTAATGCTGCACTTTCCACTTGACACTGTCTTAAAAGTTGAGAAAATGTTTCCAAACATGGAAACATCATTATTTGCATATTCTGCAAATATCTAGATGAACCCTGTCCTTAGAAAGACAGGTGGTCCCTTCAAACCCAATGAGAAGTAAAACATTTAAGAGGATATTAATAATAAAAATAATTTTAAAAAAACAAAATTAATATACTAAGATTATAATGTACAACAGATAATAGAGTTAGTTACTGACTGGGTGAAGCTGGGTTTTGTTGCTCTTTTTACCCAACTCCTGGTAAATAGCCATAGTTTGGATGCAAATATTTATGATTCCAAAAATGACTTATAATGTGAGCAAAGGAATTTCTCTTACCAATTGTCTGGAGGATCATCTGGCATGGCCTGCTAAAAAAGAATGCACCTTACTAAAACATTTGTGGAGGAGGAATTAGGGTAAAGCAGAGGTCCAGACGATTAGGTAGCCAAGGAGATGTTTAATTGTGCTTGATGATACACAGCATAATTGACACAAGTGATGATTCCACAGTTTGGATAAGAGAATATTTACATGTATTACAAGGATGAGGTTTCTACAGAGACGATACTTCCCCAGGTGTCTTCGGTGTAATGCATTCAAACAGAGTGGACTAATTTGGACGTTTATTAGGTCCATATACTTTGGAAAATGTGGAAGCACTCAAATTCTAATCATTACTGAGGTGCTAAACCATCTCTCTTTAGGTTAGGGTGAGGACTGCATAAGTCTCAGCCATGCCTGAACTGTTTGTTGCTACACACCTGTACTCACCTGCATCACTTTTTACTAGACTTGTTATAAATAGGTTGTGGAACCCTATGCCACTTTCCTCAGCACTAAATCTTGTTCCTTGGACCAGTTTCCCATCTTTGTACCAATAAACCGTGGGTCTTGGAGAGCCACGGACTAGACACTGGAAATACGCTGCTGTGCCTAACAGTGCATGACAGTCAGAAATGCCTTTGATAAACCTGGGAGGCCCCTCCATCACCTGAAATTCAAAAAAGCTGTCTGCGTATTTGCTCTTTAAGACCAATTCTTCCTTTAAACTGCTTAAAGTCACTTTACTTTTTGGTGTTATCATAGCAAATATTTCAGAATCTCCCATGGTGAGGAAGCCCCGACAGATAGCCTCTCCCACACAATTCACAGCTCTGCATCTGTATGTCGCACTATCAGAGGGACAGATATTTAGAATTTTAAGGGTGTGACTTCCCTTCTCCTCACTGATCACATATTTCACATTATCTGGCTCAATACACATATATTCTTTATACCATTTAACTTCGGGTGTAGGGACGCCTATAACTGAACATTTGAATACAGCATCTGAATTTTCTGGAACTTTAAAATCACAAATAGGTGTTATGAAACGTGGAGGCATGTCAAATACTTCTAAATCAATTTTTAAATCCCTGTCTTCTTCCCCTCTTGTATCCATATTTGGAGGTACTAAATTCAACGGAAGAACATCAAGATTCACAATCATGCTTTTATGATCTTCAGTAAATTCGGGCACTGTGACTATTTTCACTTGCTTCTCAAATTCTCTGACATCTTTTTCACTTAATTCAACTTCCAGGACAATTTCTTGAGGAGAAGGTGTTCTCGATGAGGTTGTGTTTTCCAAATCAAACTCCATGACATGCTGATGTGTTACTGGAGGTGGGAGTGCCACTGCCCTTTCTTCTTGGGGTATTATGTCCACTTTTGCAAAGCTCTTTGCTTCCCCAATGATGTTCACAGCATGGCACATGTACTCTCCCTCGTCCCCCTTTTGAACGTTAGAAATTTCCAAAGAGCATACATTACCCACCCTTTCCATTTTGATTCTTTCGTCTGGCTCTAGCAACGATTTATTTCGATACCATTTCACACCAGGAACTGGAATGCCCTCCACTTCAACAATGAAGCCTAATGTTGTATTTTCATATATCTTCCTTTTGGTCAGAGGCTCAATAAAAGATGGAGGCATTTCATTGTCTTTTGGTTCAATGGCTTCATTGGGTGTGCCAAAGGAATCGGAACGCCATAGTTCATAAGCTGAGCTTCTTTCTTCTGTAGGCGTATGGAAATGTTCGTTTGGTGTACTGTCCTCCCTTTCTATTTTTGATGGGGACATTTTAAAATTTCTAGTGGGGTTTGGTCCTTTGGTAGGAATAAAATCTCTTTCTAGTGTCTCTCCTGGGGGTGTAGAATACCTCTCTAGAGCCTCTCCTGGGGGTGTAGAATATCTCTCTAGTGTCTCTCCTGGGGGTGTAGAATACCTCTCTAGAGCCTCCCCTGGGGGTGTAGAATACCTCTCTAGAGCCTCCCCTGGGGGTGTAGAATACCTCTCTAGAGCCTCTCCTGGGGGTGTTGAGTATCTTTCAGAAACTTCCTCTAAAGGTGTGGAGTATCTTTCAACAGAGTCACTTTCTGAATTTTTAGTTGGTTCTTTAATTGTACCCGAAGGATTAAAACATAAGTCAGAAGACTGTAGAGATTCAAAATGTTCCACAGACGATGGTGGGGTATAAAATTGATCTAACTCAGAGATTTCCTCACTGCTTATGCTTCCCACATCAATGGAAATATCAGATTCGGGAGAATACGGACGACCGAGTGATTCCTGTTTTTGGTTGTAGTATTCATACACAGTGTTGAAAGTCACTTCTTCGACCTCCATTGAAGTGATGGACTCCCTCTGTACAAGTTGGGCTCTGTGTTTGATGTCTTTCGTTTCAGGAACCTCAGATTTTCCAGCGGCAAGTAAATATTGTGTCAGAGAGGTCTCGGACTCCATGGCTTTTGTTGCATGTGCCTCATCCAGTTTAGGAAGATTTTCTGAAAAACAAGTTTCTACCTTTTCTCCTTCTACAGTGGAGGAAGAAGCTTCATCTTGAACTTGAACTTCTTCATCACCTTTTTCTTCTCCTGAGGCATCCGTTTTTTGACTTGTTGGTTCATTTGCATTTGGTTGTTCTCCAGTCATCAAGAATGGCAAGCACTGACTGAGAGACAGCTGTCTGTGGAGTGCAGCTGCGTCCTGAGCATCACCTTTGTAAGTTCCCTCTGTATCCCCCTGTGTCCCACCATCCTGCCTTTGGAATGAGGCCGCGTCTGGGTTGATGCCTTCTTCCATCTCATCAACCTCTAAAAGTTTTTCCTCACTTGCTGCTTTTTTCAGCTGTGAGATGAAACTTCGACTTCCATTTTCTAGAGATCCGTTGTCCTCAGAAACATCAGTTTCTTCTCTCCCAGCAGATGGGGTTGGAAATGGGGCACATGATTCACCACAGATTGCTTCAGTAAAGGACTTAAAAGAATGCTCAGTCTTTAAAATTGCTGTACTTTGACCCTGTACATGTTGGATTTCTTTTTCTAAATAAGAGGCATTTGCATCACTATGACTTTTCTCCAGAGTTCTATTTGAAAACTCCTGACCAGGATAAGTCTGTTGATTGGTAAATATGTTATTTTGTACACTTTGAGAGGTACTCTGGGTACCAGCTTGTAATGTCTCAGGGCTAGGAGTCTGTTCTTTATAGAATGTTTCCTGCTGTTGCCTAGTTTCTTGCCCTTGGAACTCCTTAGCTGGATCTCCTATATGAGAATACATCTGTTTTAGGTCAAATACAATGTGCTCAGTATCAGCTGCTGTTGAAGCAGGATGTTGGGTTTTAAAGTAAGCTTCTTCTGATTGACCACTATCTAATTCTTGGAATATTACACCTGTATTTTCTATTTGTGAATGAAACTGCTTTAGGTCAAATGTAATAGGTGCTTCATGTCCAACCCTGTCAGAAACTGCAGATTGATCTACAGAGCCTATTTCTTTCTGGTATTCCCTTTCTTGTACTTCAAATTCTTTATGAGTTTGAGAGGAAAGCAGCTTCAAATTTATTACAACGTTAGCTGAATCTGTCTCAGTGTTTGAAGACATTTTCTCTGCCTGATGCATATTTGCATTTAGATTACTTAATCTTGATTCTCTTTGCTTTAATGAAATGTCTATGTCTTCCAGCTTCCTTTGGGGAGGACTAACAAATGATTTCTTGGTAGGCCTTTTTTCTAGAACTCCTTTCTCTACATGTTGTAACTTTTCAAATGCGATTATTTTATGCTTCACCTTTTTCCCTGGGTAGTATCTCTCTCCATCAAAGGGTTCTTCATACATAATGGTAGATGAGTCTTTCATATTTTGTACTTTGTCAGAAATTCTCTCAGAGTGGATATTCGATAAATAGTCTCTTTGGGCATGTTCTTGCACATTTTCCCATTCAGATCCAAGTTTTTCAAAATCATTTCTTAATTCTTTCCTAATATTAGCATCACTGAAATCATCAACACTTGGATAAGCAATACCCTCTGCTTGATGAAGCTTTGGTTTTCCACTTACATGTTCCTCTTCCTCTTCATCTTGACATTGTATGAGCTCAGCCCTGAGAGGCTTGTTGATGTTCATGGATCTAGAAGCACCCTGCATAAATCTAGGTGGTTTTTCTCTAGGAGTTGTACAATATACCTGATCTTTCTGGTCTACCTGCTCAATTGTCTCTAGGCTTCCAAAATATCCTCTCACAGAATACTCTTTTATATTTGATGGGGGAGTAAAAGTACCAGCTGGATAATCATAAAAATGTGCCCTCACAGATTCTCCCTGAATTTGTACTTGTTGATCTTTGGAATATGGTGCATAAACTCCACCAATGTTTTTGAATTGACTGTATTCCCTGTACGTGACAGGTTCCACGGTTAGATCTAAAACACTCTCTACGGTTCCTGAATTGTTCTCAGCAACACATTTATACTCCCCAGCATCTTGAGAATTAACATCATGAATATATAATCTGTAGCTACAATCAACTTCTTCAAATTGGAACTTCTGGTTCTGCATTAAAAGGGCTCCATTTTGGAACCACATTACAATTGGCTGAGGCTCACCAGATACTAAGCATTCAAGAATCACAGAATCCCCTTCTCTACACCTGGCATGCTTTGGCATTTCTTGTAACATTTTTGGTGGCTCATTAGTAATATCGGATGAGAATATAAATTTGTGTTTTGGTGACTGACTTGCTTGATCTAGAGGTGGGGCTTCAGGCTCCAGCTGGAATATTTCTCTTGACTCTTTATCCTGTTCTGGGGTTGGAGTGGCTGCTGTTATTTGAATTTCTACAGGGAAGGAGAGCAATTCTGTGTCTGCAGAGGGAGGACCTGGTGCATGACTTTTTAACACACGGAGATCTGCTTGGCTCTCTCGACTCAAAGATGAATGGACACCTTCTGCTTGGTCAAACACCAAAGCCAGCTCTTCCTCCTCCTCTGTGTATTCCTGGAATACTGGGACTTTCTGTGGTTGGACATCATACCTTTCTCTTGCTCTCACTCTAAGCATACTGGTTGCTTTTACTGTTCCATATTGGTTAAACAGCACACAGGTAACAGTCCCTTCATTTTGAGGATGAACAGAAGAAAAAGTTAATGTTGAATGGTTTTCTGACGTCTGAGTGATAAATTCTCGATTACGTCGGACTGGTATATCATTGTTATACCATGTCACTATGGGTTGAGGATATCCTTGAAAATGACACACAAACTTACAACAGTCACCTTCATAAACTTCCTGAGATTCAATTTCTTGTAGAAATAAAGGTGGACAACGTTGTGGATGTTTTTGGAAAGGATTTTCAAAAAATCTGGTTGTTTTTTCCTCCTGTTCCCTTTTGAATTCATCAATTTTTGTGGAAGCAGAGTGTTGTAATTCTCTCAAATCACACTGTCTTATTCTTTCACTATCTATTTCTTCGCTTTCTTTAAGATGTACAAGTGTATCAAAAGATTCGCTGGCATATGGTATAGAGACTTGAGAGACATTCTCGGGAGTCTCATATATTTCCTCACTCTCATATACGTTAGTGACATATTTGGATGACTCTTCATTTGCAGTATTACTCACAATTTCTTCATACTGTCTCTGTGCTTGGATGTTTTCATTTACTAGAGACCTATCATATAAATACTCTTTCTGCAGACTTTCTTCTAGAAATGCCTCTTGCCTCAGGCTAATTTCAGTCTGGAGAATTTCTTCATCAACAGCAGTTTGTAAGCTTGTAGGAGGTTCTCTGGATTCCCTGTGTTGATCCATTTTACTGGGGAGGGTGCATGGGAGATGGATGGCACCTTCTGGTAAATTAGCCATCTCATCCCTGTTCTCAGCGAGTTCCAACACAACCCCGCTCTTTGTTTCCTCTCTAGAGAACAGAATATCTGTATCACTAACTTCACCTCTCAAAGTATTTGGGCTTATTTCTGGCGACACCTCTAGACACCTCTTTTTCTCCAAAAACATTCTCCTAGCCTCCCGTAAACGTTGTAACTTCATTTTAGTCTCCTCATCCAGGAAACTTTCACCTATATTGAGCCATCTTCTTATGTCAGATTTATTTTCCAAATATTCTTCATCATACATATAATCTGTTTTTTTGTCAGGACTTACTGTGTTAAAGTGTATAGTCCTCCTCATTCCCTTTTGTTCCACATCTTGTCTTTTGTTAAAGGGAGAGCCAGTAAACCTTAGGTCAACTTTTATCCTATCTTCCTTCTTTCCAGCTAAAGCCTCCATGTTTCCATGTGACTGTTCTGTTCTTTTCAGAAACTCTAAATATTTCTCATCTTGCCCTTTCTGGATAACCAGCAATGAGGCAGTTGATTCAGCAGACCCTTCACTATTTATGGCTAATAATCTATAGCTTCCAGAATCTCTATCTTGGACCCTTTTAACCTCTAAGCTGGAGGAGTGATGATGTAAATCACTCTCAGTTTTTATAACCCGACGGAGACCTGTTGGGATAGGTCGATTATTATGAAACCAAGTCATTTCTGGAGTTGGACAGGCAATTAATCTACATGCAAAGACAACAGGTTCACCCTCTAAAACATATTTAAATGCAAGTTTTTGGGTAAAAGAAGGCTTGAAATATTCAGGCCAGGAGCTTGTCGATGATATTCTACTTGCATATCTTTTAGCAGTCATGGAGCTATGGTCTATGTCTTCAGAATCTGAAAAAGCATCACGTGTATCTCCTTCTGAAGGTTCAGCTTCCCCCTCGGTGAATAACTCTGAAAAAAAATTAAATTATAAAGCATTTTACTCTTTTCCGTCATATTTGAAAAAGTTGAAAATAATTTGCAAAATCGAAAATGAAATAAAGTGCATGCTACAGATTCTCACAAATCCATAAAAAAATTCACTCACCATATTTGTTCGAATAAACGCAACACCATGCTCTGTTTAAAAGATTCTGACACGAAAATCGTTCGTTGTCTGGTCTTTTCTTCAAACTGTTGAAATTTCTTCTTGAACAAGCAAAAATGCATTTCAAAATAACATAGTCCTGTGCATATTTGTTTTGAGAGCAGGAAAACCTTGTTGTTTTGATGGCTTAGAGGGAAAATCTTACCTGACTTGCAGAGAGTGGAATAAACGCCCTTTCTGATCCTTTTGATTGTAGATTAAGTTATTATATTTTTGAGAATTAACTATTTAAAAATATATACAAGAACTATAACCATAAATAATTAGCTAAAAGGAGAAGGCGTTTATTCGAACTAATACAGCCATAGAGTCACAGTGTTATGCAAAGAAAAGCAGGCAATAAGGGTCACATGAGACAGCTATCTGCAAGCCAGTGTAAGACATATCAATGTTAAAATGATGTATGTGCATGAAGTGTAAACCAAGAATGGGAATGTAATGTTTTCACACATCCTAAATAAAGTAGCATTTCAATCATAATTCATTCATGACGTTGCATTCTGAGAATGATAGGTTATTGCCTATTGTTCAACTGAATTCACTGTGATTTTGAAAACAAACTTCTATTTCATGATTTCATGCATTAAGATGATAACTTTTTATAATTCACACATTTGAAAATGGCTGCAAACATGAGGTTGAATACCGCTGATACAGTTTAAATACAAGATTTAAAATTTCCATACAACAAAATTACTGTAAAATGCATGTAACCACCAGCATACTAAACCAGGCATGCGACATAGTAATATATACTCTAAGAGATATATTTTTACATCTATGTCATTTTTCTCAATGATACTAAGAGTAAGAAGACGGCTCAAGGATTCTATTAATCCTTCGGAATTTCTACTTTAATATCACATTCATTATAACAATACCTTTCATCTCCACTTCAATCCTCTCATGTAACATTGATTCAGGGACTAAAAGGGAAAAACAAAGATATTTTAGTGATTAAATGCATATCCTCTCTGCATCAATTCATTATTTATATGATTTGTATAATTTATTATAAAACCCAGAAAACTGCATCCCCCAAATTCACCAAAAAGTCCATGCCAAACAAATCAATAAGATGATAAAATACGTGACAAGGTTGACAGAGAGATTAAAAACATTTTTATTTTAGCTTCTCCATTAAATTTCCTTTAGTCCCATAATTCCCATGCCTTTGCATGCATTCAGAAAAGCAATCCACAAAAATAAAGAATATCTATTCTTAAACTGACCATCCTATTGACTGAACACTTGCTAAGAGATGAAATCACGTTTATTAGAAACATGCATTTTCTAGCTTGTCATTTTTAGTTGAGGGCTATTCTCAGTTTTTCCTGAAGAATTAAACATTTTTGCTAGCATATCCTCTCTTTGATTTGAACCACCTTTCAAACCTTAAACTTCAAACTTTAAAGTCCCACGACACACCAAGGAGTGAAACAAAGACCCCTGGACTCAAAATTCCTTTTATTATACAAGGAACCAGCAGAGCTTTTAGGCATAGTGGTCTGTGGGGCAGCTTCCTGGGAACAACTTTTGCTCCATGGTCCATGTGACATTGCGTCAGCCAGCTGGGTTCCCCTTCTTCTCAGTTCCTTGTGGTCTTCAGCATGAAGTTAAGGACAAAGCTGATGTTTTCTTCGAAGATTCTCTTTTTACTTCGTGGGTTGTTTTAATGTGTGACTCTCTGAGTGTTTTAATACTTTTAGTGTCTGAACCAAGGGTAACCTTTGTAACTGTTCTGGTTTGCGATTCTTTGGCTAGGTAAGAATAAAGTTAGGAAAAGGCATAAATTAGCTATGTTTATATGTATAAAACATCTGCTGAATGTAGAGAAGATGAAATGTTATTAGGATGAGAACGAAATGCAGCATGTTAGTCCCCAAACTAAGATATGATACATCTATGTTTATTACACACATAAAAACTCTAATCAAACAGGCTTATGGGGGATTTACATTCTTGCTTGATCTTGGTGGACAACTACATGGCGTGGATGAACTTTTTTCAGCCCAAATAGAAAAGGAACATATAAACACTGGGCTTATGTCAAACAATTACATGACTGTGCCTGATTCATCACTCTTCAAACACCTTAAAGTGTTTAAGTGTATTATCTTTTAAGTTTTGTATGTACAAGAAAGGCAGTCTAGACTTGGAAAGGAAGGAAGGAAGGAAGGAAGGAAGGAAGGAAGGAAGGAAGGAAGGAAGGAAGGAAAGCTCTTGCTTAAAGAACACTTTAATAATAGAATCATTTGGAAAAGCATGAACTAGAGATCCTGGGGCAAAAATGCCTAGCTCAGATCCACAACATGAGTGTGACAGTCCAGTACTATACTACAGCACTGGATTCCCCAGGAAGTAAGTTGAAAGACCTATATTTCTTACGCTTCAACAACACATCCAACTCCAAGTTTCACATTTCTGCAGAAACCATGACAGCTGTCACCTACATGAATTGTAGACAACACCTCCAGCTAAGCAGTCTTTCATTTTGTGATTACTGTGCCAGAAGTTGCAGTGAAATTGAGGGTCAATGCTCTGGAATTTCCAATCTATTTTATATAACTAGACCTCAGTTTTTGTAGGCTATGGAAACAGGAACAGAAGTGACTATAGAATACAATCTCTGATTTTAAAAGTTTCTTTTTTTGGTGAGTGGGTATTACAGATATTTTAAATGAATATTCTCGTTGGACAGGAAAAGATAACCATAGTTTCAAAATTCAGTGCAGAGATGGCTGTGCATAGAGATAGCACTGTGCTGCTCCCTGTTCACCTCTAACATTTCCACATTATTGCCAGGATTGTGGAGGAACTTAGGTTACGGCTTTCCACAGACCCCTGGAGATGCCCTTTCTTCCACTAGCTTCTTTCCACAGGGCTCAATGAAACTACTTTGCCCGCAGATGCACAATGTGAGCTTCTAGCATTTGAACAGTGATTTTTCTCACTCTCTCAGCATCTAAAATGAAAGGCTATTGGTAGAGGGAGAAGTTTTCTCTTGCCTAGACAGATTTACTTGTGTTATTCCAGACATAGTGAAGAATCAAGCACAATAATGATAAAAATAATGATCTTGCCATGAGAAAATTCTACAATTCCAGGGGATCTAATGCTGCAAGAGCAATATCACTTATTGGGAAGTATCTACAAATCCCTATGTTTGGTCCCAAGAGAGCCTTATTTTTTTCAGAATCCAATTATCTATTTTTATGGTCTCTTTCTAAACAACTAGAACTTCTAACTTTGAAAAGGAAGGGTAGATAATTGGGTAGTGGGAGTCTCTTACTATCAAAACAATTAAATTTAACACACTCTCAGACAAAATTATAAATACCCAATAAGTACACAGCAAACTGCAACATTGAAGCTTTCTTTGGTATACTTTCTAGGTGGCTCATGGAGTAAATATTATAAAAAGCAGCAGATAGGAAATACATCTTGACTTCCTGAACCTAGAGTAGAGAATTAAATTATCATGACAAGTTTGGCCACTGACTTGGCCTACTTTCCTGAGCCATTTATAAAGAGAAATGCCAGAGACATTCTAATTAACATGTTGTTTCAATTTGCATCGCTGCATGAAAAGCTGCTTACATAAAGCGATGAAGATGAAATGAGGTGATTCATAGCTAAAAAAAATCAAATAACCACCTTCTACGCTTAGTACGGCCGATGTGGTCTTCTCTCCATAGCCATTGTGTACAATGCAGCTGTACAGTCCTTGGTCTGCCAGCTGAACATTGTATATGGTAAGAGATTGAAGATTTCCATTTCCAGACTGTTGCGCTCTCTCAGATTCCTCTATCTTTACGCCTTCATGAGTCCAGGTTACATCAACAGAAGATTCGTCTTCTAAAACACAGAGGAACTGAGCAGTGTCACCACAGTTTACAGTGAGGTCCTGAAGGTGCAGGAGAATCTTCGGTGCTTCACCCATGGACTCTTGAGCACATTTCTCAGACCACTCAGAGCTTTCTGCAATTTGTGAAAGGGACGTGGTATGGTGCAACTCTACATCTTGAACAGAGGCAGCTGTGTGGGCAGAACTTTGAGATACACTTTCAAAAACCTGCACTTCATATTCATATGATGATCCTTGAAATGACTTAACTTCCTTTTGGGATATTTTGCTCTCCTCCTTTGTGAAAGAGGAATCTGCCACTGCCTGGTACTTGGTGGACTCTCTTACATCTTTCCCAGAACTTTGCCTATCTAGGGCTTGCACTGTGTAATCAAGTGACAAGAAAAAGAAAAGAATATTAAGATCTCAACTTTGTCACTTGGCTAGGTTAGTAACATATAATAGCATGGAAGATGAAGATGAAAGGTGTCATTGTCACTTGGAAGCAGCATGCCAGATGCAGTATGGATGTCAGGATCACACAAAAAGAAAATTCATTCCCAGCGTTCCAGTCATGAGTGGTTGATGAAGTCTTATGCGGTTGCCATACAGTTCTGATTTCTTCCTTCTGTTGTCCTTGCAGCTATGTGGAGTGACACAGTCTGTTTCCCCACCCCTCCTTTTTTTTTTTTTAACTGACTATTTGGGATACCATTTATTCTCCCTCCATCATATGAACAATATACAGCACATAGATCATTTTCTGAGGCAAATTTGTTTAGAAAAGTGAAAAAAGTCAAGCCAAGTTGGTACCTAGAGAAATCATTACTGGTTCTCCAATGCACAGAACACACGTGAGATTTAAGGTACATAGGTCGAGCCATGGTCAAGGACTTGGGGAGCCTTGTTGGGTGTTACTTTATTAGTAAATTACAGGCTGACTACAGTATGTAGTGAAACAAACAGCAGAGACTGTTGTTAGTAACAGTGGGACTAGAAGGTATGCAGCAAATCAAAGTCCTTGAAGCAAGATGGGCTTTACCTTTCGGAGTCACTGTGAGTGTAGCTGCACAAGTGGCTTCCCCAGCGCTATTGGCTGCTTTGCAAGAATACTGCCCAGCATGCTCTGAGTAAGCATCAACTATAAGCAATAAAGCCATGCCTGTGGACTCCTCAAAATGGAAAACTACATCTTTTGTTGGTGGAATTGGCTGCTGATTATGAAACCACTGGATTTCTGGCTTGGGAACACCAGAAACCCTTGCATGAAATCTGACTGTCTCCCCGCTGTGCACCCTGAGGCTTGATAGAGGCTGGATGAAGATGGGCTTTTGGCCAAAGGCCTCCTTCTTAAATGAAATTGATGAAGAGACATGCCACAGGGAGTTTGATGTAACTTCTTCATATTTGCTAAATCCTGAAAAGAAGCATGCCAGTTTTTAATGTCTTCTCCCTGCACTGAAACCAAAACACGTTTGGAGTTGTCTAAAGATCTGTATCAAATTTCAACAACGAACTAAACTCCAGTCCAATCTTAATGCTTTGCCACTGGATGTCACTACGGAATCAAAGTCACACAAGTACACTTCCACTCCCAGACAGGAAAGCTGAGACCCCAATTGGTTAAGGAACTTCATCATATTGTTTGAGAAAAGTGGAGTTCGGAAATGAGTTTAGGTATTCTTTTCTTTTCTTCCTCTAGATTGTAAAACAACATTTTCTGTTTTTATTTATTATTATTTACTATTTTATTTATTATTACTTATTATTAAGAAAGTATCTCATTATAGTTAGTGTTTAAAGTTAAGGAACAAACATACATTTTCCTAAATCACTGTGTATTTGTGTATACCTAACACTACTTAGACTATATTCATTCAGAAAAAAAAATAGTCTGATGCATTAGCATGTTACCCTGTCTTTGAACTGAAGGAAGTATGTCTGCTGACAACTTCAGATCCCCAACTAACAGAAATATGAATCCACTTTAATACCTGGCCACTCAACACTAGGCCTTCTTTGAGGGATGGTAAACACCTCCAGCTTGTGAACAGATGTGAAATTGTCTACTATCACTCCTGTAAAATCATAATTGTGTTAATACAATGGGAGGGTGATGGCACTTCATTGCTTTTTTTTTTTTTTTAAATGATTCTCATCCCAGCTAAATGAGAAAACAAATATGCCCATTCTTTCAGCATCTCTTTCCCCTTTGGGACACAGGCTGATCAGGAGACAGAAAAGCTGGTGATGACAGTGACCGGTCACAAGTCTATGAGGAAAAAGCAGGCAAAATAAAAAATAATGGTCCATGACTCATGGGGAGAAGGGGTAACTGAGGAGCCAGAGCACTGCATATGACATGGAAATAATTAGTTGAATTAAAAGAAAACGGTAGGACCAACAATGATTTACATGAAATATTTAGTAATTGTTACTGGTGCTGTGAGATTAGAGCTCTATCAAAATGTGGCCTTAAAGTGGCTTTACTCTACCTTCCAGTCTCAAGTTGGCTGTGCTTGACACTTGGCCCACAGCGTTGCTAGCAACAAAAGTATAACTTCCTTCATCTTCTGGGTAAGCTTCTGCAATTTCCAGTTGGTAAGTGTCTTCGAACTGAGTCATTCTAAAGAACCGAGATGGCTTGATTTTCTTGTCTTTGCTATACCAAGACACTTTTAGATCTGTATCAAAAAGAAAAGTCAACATCTAAGTCCCCCAAATAAGTAAGTGTTAATTTTTTACCTGCAAACATAATATCAGACTAGAGACTGCATTTCATGCTTACTTAAGGACATTATACTTTTCCTTTGGACGGACTATAAATCCACTATTAAATGACTTCCTTTCATCTTCAGGAAGGAATCATGATTCTAGAAAAATCTGGCTTGCTCTATCTCACTGGTTTGAAATATCTAACATGATAGAATTTTAGTTATACTCTTTTGAGGCATTTGGAGATCATGTGGTGAATACAGACAGGAACACAATTTTGACGTATTTAGTGACCTTGAGAAAAACATGGTCCTGAAAAGCAGTCATTATGAATGACGGATTCGGGACTGTGGCTGTATTCTGAGACAGAAATAAGGAAAATCTCCACTTGCAGTTTTCACAGTGATCAATCAAAAAGACAGCTGAGAAAATCAACATCCTATAAAGTCTAAAGTAGACATTCTTGAAGGCCAAAGACAAAAATCTGTACTTTTTGTTATCAATGAACAGGTGTCAAAAGGCTCAGTTAAGCAAAATGTATGGCACAAATAATTGTAGAGAAGAAAAAAAATTTAAATTAAGAGAGATAAAGAGACAGACACTGAGAGTTTCATGAACTTTGGGCACCTTAAAAATTAAATTTTTTTCCCAAGTAGCAGTTACAATAAAACTATTTCCATACATGTTTTGAGACATCTTAATAGAAATACAAACCCAAATAAAGGATAAAATATTATTATACTATTGTACTTTATGGTAATGTGCATTTTAAATTTAGGTGTTAAAATTAGGTTTAAATTGCCAGAATCAAAGCCACCTTGTTTTTGGAACTATCCCACTTCCTATCTCAATATCATCCATAGGAGTCTTCTAACAACCCCATCCTTAGCCTTTTGGCAACAATTTTGATCTATGAAGGTTACCTTCCTTCCTATGATGGTAGTTGTTTATAAACTACGGGTTCTCCTTTGAATGAAACATATTGGTTTGTTGTTCCAAGTTAAGTTAAAGAATGGAATCCTGACACTGCGCTGGGCCAGCTGTGTGACTTTGGCTATATCATTTAGCCTCTCTGATCAGTCTTCTCATTTGAAAAATGAGGAGTGCCACAATTCATTGCATAAAATGGCTGTGAGAATTAAATGACATAGCACACATGAAAGGCTTTATAAGCCACTGGCACAAGTCATTCATTAGAATAAGAGTACCTAACATCACAGTGTCTTCAATTCCATGCCAAAAGACAAGGACATGTGACCTAATTGGCAACACCATCACATGGAACTGCACAGGCATCCTGCAACTACTTAATATGATAGGTGTGCTTTTAATCGCCAATGGAAACGGGAGGATGCAGAGTTCATTCATCCCTGTACCAGGTCCTCTGCTATTCCCACTGACAGTTTTTCCTTTGTGAACTGAAGGAGGACATACATGAACTGCCAACAGCAAATGAGCCCAAGGGCAAAACCTCCCTTGGCAATATACTTACTTCTCCCTCCTGATTCCCCTTGGGGAAGACTGGCCAGCACTCTCCACCCTACAATAGCAGCCTCTCCCCAGTCCCTCTTCAGTCTCGCCTCCCACCTCTGTCCATTCCTCTGTTCCTTATCATAGTGTTATTTCTCAAAAACAAGCCTGATCATGTTACCCAGGAGTTTAAAAATCCTGCAGTGGCTCCTCAAAGTAAACAAGATAAACTCCTCAAAGTAAACAAGATAAGCATAAAATACCAACACTTTAGTATCTGGCCTTTGTCTTCTTTTCTAGCCTCCTCATCCTCTCAGGTCATTGCTTTCCAACCATACTCAATCACTTGTCACTTCCAGTACACCAAGTGACTTTAGGAAGGTTCTCTCTGCCTATAACACCATTGTGCCTGATGGTCTTACTTCTTCAATACAGCATCCTCTGACTATCTCCCAGACTGACGCGTGGAGCTGTTGCAGCGCTTACAACCTTGGGCTCCAGCTGCCCACATCCATCCCCTCACCTACAGCCTGTTCTGTGCACCCCTGGAACCTAGTATAACATCTCAATTGTAGGGGTACAATAAGTGTCAGTAGAGTAGAAATGGAATAGATGCTCAAATGAACAATGGACATCCCTCACTACTAGTTACTTCATTTAGCTAGCTGTCACTATCAGCCTCCAAATAAATGAAACTAACTTGCAAGAAGCTAGCTGTTAGCTGTATTGTTTAAAAATTGAACTCTAGATAGGGCAGATGGGTGGGAGGGAAAGGAAGGGGGCAGGAGGTTAGCAAGGATGATAGATATCATATCCAAGGTACATGTATGAAGACATGAATTGGTGTCAACATACTTTATATATAACCAGAGATATGAAAAAGTGTGCTGTATAAGTGTAATAAGGATTGTAATGAATTCCACTGTCATTTATTTTTTTTAAATAAATAAAATAAAATAAAGGCAAAAAAAAAATTTTTACTTTTCTAAATTTATCTTTGACCAGTAGGGGTCACCAGAGACCTGCCATAAATAACATTTTCACTGTGAGAAAAGCAGCACCAGATGGCTTGGAACCCTGTGACATGGTTCAGGAGTCCCAGAAACATAAGACCAAGGCTTTTGAAAACTCAGTTTTATCCACTTCATAGAAGGCAGGACTGTGTTTACTCTTTTAGGCAATACCTAGTCAGGGTACAATGTGGAAATATTTTCAGACCCAGGGATGAATTTGTGATTTGGTAAGCTTTTGAAAGGGCATTTTATTTAATGAATTCAATATCTGTCATATAGAAAATATATCTACAAGAGGATGCTTAACCTCTACACGTATTAGAAATATTACCACATAGAGGGAGTTAATGATCTCATGAATTTATAAGACTCATTCAAGCATTTAAAGGCATTAGTCATGCAGAAAAGACAGAATTCTTCCCTTTCTATCCCAGAATCTTATAGAAAGCTTAAAATATGTTTTTGAAACAGCTTCAAGGCAAAACTATATTTTTATAGACAAAAATTATATAAATATAGCTGAGATAACTATTACTACTTTGGATGATCTATATCTGTTTATATGAAAAGCTTTCTATAATATTCAATAAATGGGTAAATTATTTACTGCAGTTTTAGCGAATTTGATTTTAAAATAAATTTTCTTTATTGTATTAGTAGGATATTATCAGATCAGTCTTGATTTATTGATATTTAGTGTTTCTCAAACGCTATGGCTCAATGACAGAAAGTCTCTAGTCTTTGCCTGTATTGCTCATCCAATTACTAGACTTTTATGCATATACAGCCTCTGTGGGTATAATAAAATGAACGCATTGAGCACCAGTCACTTGGCACTGTGCCTATTGGTGTTTTATGTGTATTGCACTTTAATTATGCTCATACAATCCAACAGGTCCATTTGGTTTCCAGCTTACCATCTCCATCCTAGAGGAGGAAATCATTAGGTCAGAAGACTTATTGAAACACTAACTTGTTTGGGAAAATAGACCCTGGCAAGGTAGAGATTGGGTTATAAACTAATGGGAGAAGCATAATAAACAAAACAATAAAATTGATTAAGAGTACAGTGAGATACTTGAGCTCTGAAATTTCCCTTTAGTGTTGGTATACAAAAGCCAAGCAAATGAGGCAATGAGTTTCATTTAGGACAAATCAATAATTTATTCCTTTGATTTATCTCATCTCTATCTGTGCAAACATAATTGGTTTGAAATGGCTCTACATGTATTGTTTCATTTTTCCAAGGTCAGATTTCCGGGGTGAGGGGAAAGGCTGATAATGTGTAAAATGTGAGCTTCAAATAAAAATAGAAGCAGTGATTTCTTTATGATGGCACTGGGCATTATACCGATGCAAGTCAGCTAGCTTAATCCTGGTAATGGACTTCAGTGATTGCTGTTGGTCACTGTCATTCACTGTCCAAGCCACCCCTGCTATGGAGTGCTGGCTATGTACCAGAGTGCTATTCTTGAGTAAGGATCTACACTTGTTCTCATGGAGCTTACTTTCTAATAGGTTCCATGTGGCATGCACCAGGTTCCAGTGCTAGTTTGGTATCTCTCCCTCAAGAGATGAATATTCTAAGATTGAATGCAATAATATCCTCATTTGTGAGGGAAATAGAAACAGATAAACCACACATTTGCTGAAGGTCACACATTGGAGCCAAGATTCAAATCCAGCCTCTCTGACCATTAAGCTCCCACTTTTGAGTGCTATTGCCTTTCAAAGGAACAGATACTTCATACAGGATTGTTCATAGACTAAATAATGTCTTACATGTAAATGGACTCTTTTTTGAAACACTTGCAGATGTTATTATAATTAGTACAATAATAAGTATAGTTTTTGTCATTGTAATGTCTCAATCAAGGGATAAAAGTGCAGCTACATTCATAAGGGAACATGACGTTTTTAGATGATTAGTGGAAAACACTGAGCTATTTTTTTTTTTAAACTGTGGTGACAACACACACATGTGCACACACAAGATTTACCACCTTAACCATTTTTAAGGCTATAAAACAGTAGTGGAAAATATTCATCTAATTCTTCATTCAATAATTCAAGTGAGCCTGCTAGATACCCATCAAGCTTCACATTATACATAAGATGTTCGTAATAGAGGAAAAGGTGACAGAAGCTTTTCTTTCCATCATTCTTTGTAAATACTAGCAATGAGAGCTTTTGTGTATAAGCCTACCTGTCCCAGAAACTCGGCATTGAAAACGGGCTGGCCGTGCCTCAGAAGTGACGGTGTCCTGAAGTGGGGCAATAATGGCAGGAGGATAAACTGGCATTTCCTGATCAGGAGACACCACTTCTGGAACTAAACAAAAAAAAAAACCAAGGTTTTGTCATGATTAATTAATTCACCACACTGATCTCACAGAAGGGAGCATGCAGATTTATCTTCATTTATTTTGCAATGGAGCACTTTCAAAGTTGGATAGAATCTTTTACAAGTTCCAGATTGTAATTTAAATGCACTGGGAGAGCAAAGAAGCTGGCTTGCGGGCTTCATTAGCAAGCAGCACTCCTACCTTCCACTGAAAGTGAAGCAGAGGTCGTGGCAACTCCGTAGTCATTCTTGGCTTCACAAGTGTAGACAGCAGCATCCTCTGGGAAGGCTTCAATAAGCAGAAGCATGTACTCCTGCCCATCATGAAGAAATTTGCACTTGAAGCCAGTGGAAAGCAGCTGTTCCTCCTTGTACCAGGAAATTTTGGGCTGTGGTCTGCCAGATATCACAGCACAGAAACGGGCAGGCTTGCCAGACTGCACAGTGACCGGCTGGAGCTCTTGCAGAATTTGGGGTGGTTCTGGAGCTGGAAGAAATGGACAGAGACAGCCTATGAAAAAGTATGAAAACACAGAGAGCATACAGGACTCTACACTCATTTGTTGCCAGAAGCAAAACTTTGGACTTGTGATATCTTTAAATTAAATATTAAAACATTATTTATTCTAAGCAAGAATTTCACCCTCAAGTAGAAAGAACAGCTTCAGAAGATTTTTTTTTTTTAAACATGGGATGGAGGGTATTGCTGAGAATGTGGTTTCTCAGTATAACATGATTATTTTAGTTCCTTGATGGTACATAACATTGAATGCCTAAGATAATTCTAGAACAACTTCTGTGAGCTACTTATTTTTAAAAGTCATTTGGAGCCAGGTGCAATAGCGCACATCTATAATCTCAACTTCTTGGGAGGCTGAGGCAGAAGGATTACAAGTTCAAGGTCAGTCTTGGCAACTTAGGAAGACCTAAGACCAAAATAAAAAAATCAAAAGGGGCTAAAGGTATAGCTCAATGATAAAGTACCCCTAAGTTCAATCCCCAGTATCAATTAATCAATCAAATAAAAGTCATGCAATGGGGCAGCTCATTCCATTCAGGTTTATTTGTTTTGCAAGGATTTATGTACATATTGTTGTCAGTTAATTATAAACAGGTGCCAGTGAAATGTAATCAATAGGTATTGAAAGAATAAATGAATATTTTTTCAGATCTGGTTAAGCTCAATTAAGTGATTTTACAAAATTTTCTGTTATATTACTTAAAGCTTATTCTCAGTGTTGGATGAGCAAGGGGACCTTGGCAGTTCGCAGAACCCAGACAAAGGGAGAGAGGACTTTTACAAGGCCAGTTTCTAACACTACTATAGAAAAGAACTTTACTTCATGTCTCAGCTTCTCCACCACTAATACAGAAGTAAAAACTGGATATTATGACCAGTTGGTCTTTTAGGAACCCAGGAAAATGGTTGGTAAATGGTTCACATTTGTGAATCTTGAGTGTTCCTGTGTCTGTCTCATGGGTATTGTGTTCAAGATAGAGCCCAGGATAGGGATGGGAGGAAGGTTCTATTTTTCTCTGTGTATCTAGATTAGCCTTCAATCTAGACCAGTCTCAAATTCAGCAATAAGGATTCTAATGAAGAAAGCAGAGGTCTAATGGTACTCGCCCGAGGACAGACTGCTCTCAGGCTCCACCAGAGTGCTTGGTAGTATGTGGAACTTGAACCTCTGATCTTAGAGCTTGAGGCAATAAGGATCTAGATCCATAGTATCTGTGGCTCTGGACCCTCCCACAGTCTCAAAGGGAATCTTAGGATTCTCCCAGATTCTTCACACCAGAACCTGGAAATGTCTCTATCACCTGTATAATGTTGGTATTGGTACTTAAGCACTTGGGACAGAGAACTAAAACACTTTAATGCAGTATTTAGAATCATATGTGGGACATATAATAATTGACACACAGTGGACATTCAACAGCATTGATCAATCAAAAGAGGATATGGCCTTTAGGTGCTTCCTGGAAATGACCACTCAATAATACTTGTAATAGCTACCCTCCCTTTCGCAGAAGTATAGTGTGAAAATAAATGTATCTTCAGTCATATAAGTGCCATGGATTCTTTAGAAACTGCCCAGGAACTACCAGAACTTCAGTTACTTAAAAGAGAGGATTACTCCAGATGGATCCATACAATTGGTTAAATCTCTACTACGTACCATTGACATAAAGAGTCACAGAACTCCGGTTCCTTCCTGCCACAAAGGTGTATTCCCCGGCATCACTCAGTCTGGTCTCAGAGATAAACATACGGTGGATTCTTCTCTCTATCACATATTGATGTCTTTCTTGGATTTGGAAATTAATTTCAATGCCATCTTTGTACCAATGGGCATCTACATCGTCTTCATTGACCTCAAACTCAACTACAGCACGCTGTTTCTCAATGACCTGTTGATAGAGTAACATAAAAAGAAAACTGAAATCTGATCTAGTTTCCTCTTATTTCTAAAACTGTTGATATGACAAGCATACAAAATCTGTGCATTATAAGTTGGCTGATTATGTAATATTCTAATTTTTCCTGCCTAGTCTTTGACAAATGCTACCCAAACTTCTTTTGTAGAGAATCATGTTTATACCTGCACTAATGAGAGAGGCTGTCCAGGGAGACAATCATTTCATCTTTAAATGTTTGCTTCTTAATTAATAATAAAAAAGTAATGACATATTACACTGGGGACTTTCAATTATTTATAGAGCTCTTTGAAGTCACTATTCAACTTGATTTCATATTATATGAACAATAACTTGACAAGCTAGGTCAAAGTTATTATCTTTGCTTTAAAAGTAAAAAAAAAAAAAAAAGAAAAGAAAAAACAGCAACAAGGTTCAGAATTGGAAAACAAAGACTAGAAGACATTCAGGTGATCTGAATCCTCATTGAAAGCTTTTTCACGATGGCCTAAGGTCTTTGGATAAGCAATATGGTGAAGCTGAACTCAAAAGGTATTTCTCTGAACACATTCCCTCCATTGCATCACTTGGAAAGACTGGTACCTATGAGGACCAACTCTGCAAATACAGTAGAGAGCAAAGGTGTTTGCTCAGCATCCTTGAGAGGAGTCCAGTGCTGCTCAGACTGGAATTCCTCACAGAAAGAGTTCTCAGCACTAAATCCTTGCACACCTGCCTCTCCCTAGATAGAAACCCGAGAATTTTCTACCTCATTTTAAATTTCCTTAATTCTAATTGATGTCTGAACATCATAATTTAAATTTTAGTTCATTTCTGGTTGGTGTTGCTCAGCAAGTGGCCACTTGTTACAGTGAGGTCTCTACAGATGCTCTAATTAAAGTACTTAGACAGCTGCTAAGGACACACATATTCCCCAAGTGAGTAGAAACTATGACTAAATTGGTGTCAGCATAAGAATCTAAGCCAGCAGGGATGAGCTGATTGTAATCTTTAAAAGACTGTGGCTAGAAAATTTAGACATCAAACAAACAAAAAAAAAAAAAGAAAGAAAATTTGGAAATCAAAAATTAAAATATAAAACTACGGATTAGGCACTATTGATGATTTCTCATCAAATTCAGCTTGTAGACAATACCTGAACCTCCTTTTTAATACTTCGAATGCGAACATCCCTGCCCTCTACAAAGAGGTTAGCAGTGGACATGTTGCCTCCTGCTACCACCGTGTACTGGCCGGCGTCGGACATCCGCGTGGATGGGATCAAAAGGCGGTGGACATATTTCTCCTTCTGAATCTTTATTCTGTGGATGAAATGTAAATTGGAGCTTAATGTATGTGATTCAAAAGAAACAGCATTACTGGAATACAATAAGACAAAATGACTAACCTCTCTGCAATCTGCAGTTCTTGGCCATCTTTCATCCACTGTACAGTAATGTCAGGTTCAGAGACTTCACATTCAAACATGGCTCTCTTTTTCTCAAGAACCTTAATGTCCTTAATGTGTTTCCTGAACTCTATATGACGAGCTGGAAAATAGCGTGTGAAAAAGTTAACATTTTAACAGCCTTACTGATATGTAATTCACATTTTATAGAATTCACTCACGTAGATTACACAATTAAATAGCTCCCAGTGTATTCAAATTCAGAATTGTGCAACCATCACTATAATTTTATAACACTTTAATTTCATCCAAAAGAAAACAGGTACTCCCTAGCTATCACCCCCAGACTCTTCCCACTCTCAATAGATTTGGGTATTCCGGACATTTCATACAAATGGAATTCTATAATATGTAGTCCTTTGTGGCTGACTACTTCTTCCACTTAGTGTAAATTTTTCAATATTCATCTACATTGTAGCACACATTATTGATAATTAATATGCCACTGTATGGAAGTACCACCTTTATTTATCTCTTTATTAACTGATGGACTAACATTTTACACGGTGGTTTTTATGTTTTTTTTTCCTATTACTTTGATATTTATGAAGCCATACCTTCCACATAAAGTGTGGCTGTCGAGGTTGCTTTTCCAGCCACAAATGTGTAGTCAGCAGCATCTCCAAAGTGAACATTCCTGATGTTCAGTGAGTGTGTGAGCTTTTTGGTTCTCATCTGGCACCTGTCGGTTGACTTGATTTCCACACCATTCTTTAACCACTTGTAAGAGATGCCTTCATAGTTTACTGTCACCTCAAAGGTAATGGTGTCCTTTTCTTCAGCATTGATGTCCTTTAGCATGGATGTAATCATGATTGCTGCAAGGGGGAAAGGGAAAACACCCAAGGAGACTTCACGTAAATACGATGTGTGTGGTAACACATGCACCATGAAAACTTGATATGTTATTAGTATGTCTGTTGAACAGATTACAATGCAGAGACAGGAGCTTTGATATCTCCCATATCCTCCTCAGGACAATGCCAACTTCGAGAGGAGCAGAAAAATGAAGTGATAGACAATGAAGCATCTTTCTGAGCAGACTTTCAAAGCTACTATAATTGGGAAATTTTATCCTGGTGGGAGTGCTAGCACCTAACAGTGTGAACACACACTTGATGTTCCAGTCAAGTTTTTTTTAATTTTTTTGAGTAGAATAAATGTTGGATAAGGAAAAGTCTAGGATATGAAATAATAATGAGTCCACTGAATATGTGCATTTAAATATAAATATAAATACACACACACACACATATACATACATACATATATGTATTTTTGTACTTACGAGTCACTGTCAGGGTGGCACTGACTTGGTCATTGCCACAGACAAACGTGTATTCTGCTGAATCTTCTGTGCTGGTGTTCATGATGATCAGCTGGTGGAGTTTTCCCTGCACAACGATCTTGAACTTTTCACTCATCTCAATTTCCACACCATTCTTCAGCCACATGGAAGGGACATTGAAGTGGGACACCTCACATTCAAAGGAGGCAGTTTTGGTCTCAGGTACCTCAATGCTTTTCATGGTTTTTGTGATGTGTAATGCTAGGGAAAATGAAAGAGAGCACTTCAGTTAATATACTTGATTTGAAAATTAAATGAAACAAAACAAATGGTAGGTAGAATCGTAGAACAGTGGGGCTGCCTAAAAACTTACTCTCCACAAACAACTTTGCCTTGCACTCCAGTTGCCCCACCACAGCTGTATATTCCCCAGCGTCTGAGGGGGCAATGTTTTGCAGCATCAGCTTGTGGACCTTCCTCTCTGAGACCAGTCTGTGCTTGTCACTTGGCTTAATCTCCACATTCTTATGGAACCATTTTACTGGAACCGTGTCATGGGAAACACTGACTTCGAAGGCAACAGTGGTATTTTCCAAGGCAGTTACGTCCTTTGGCTTTTTAATGATCTTGACAGCTAGTGAAGATAGAGAAATTCAGTGATAGGGTTAACTTAATGGTAATCATGAATTACTTCCTTGTAAATTGTTTCCAAGTCAACTTACTCTCAACATGCAGTCTGGCACTGGCTCCCAGTCTTCCAAGCTTGAAGCCATAGACAGACTCATCCACGATGGCACAGTTTTTAATTCTCAGAGTGTAAATTGTTCCTTTGACTGAGATATCATATTTGTCATTGGATTTCAGCACAACCCCATTTTTGATCCACTGGACACCCTTGACATTAGGATGTGTAAGCTCGACGGTAAAAACAGCATCCTGTGTCTCTGTCACTGTAAGATTCTTCAGAGTCTTCTTGATTTTGACAGCTGAAGATGAATTAATGATCGGTTTAGAAAATATTAAAGAACAGCAAGGAAAATAAGTCCTGAACAAGACGATTACCCAGTCATCTTACAAAACAATGGTTACAAAAATTTTGCAGTATGCAGTTCCTCATTCTAAAAGATTATTTAGGGAAACATGGGATTCAGTTGGACATGACATTTTGCAATGTTTTTCTATGTTTGAAATATAGACTGGGATGAAATTTGCATAACCATATACTAATAGCTTAATAGACTGACTGGAGAAGGATGAAAGAGAAATGGGGAATCAGTGTCTGATTTAATTACTTCACAGAGCCTATGAAATAGCTTTATCTCATCACATAGACACATTTGATATGGCTCAGAAGGAAAGTTCAGAGAATTTATAATGTTTTTATGAAATGAAGATTCATATCATCCAAAATGTTTATACCACTTGACTTCTAAAATAACAGTTAAGAAAGCAATATGATTTGGAAAAGATAACTCTGTTATATCACTGACCTTCAACTTTGAGTTTGGCAGATGTTTGGGAAGTGGCCACCTTATAGGTATATTCTCCAATGTCATCTAACTTGGTGGCAGCAATAACAAGTCTCCTTTTGTGGCCATCAGATTCACTTCTGACGTTGTTACTGAGTGGCAAGTGTTTGCCATCCCTCAACCATTCACCTTCAGAATCAGGGTTGGCAACTTCACATTCAAATATAGCTTCCTGGGATTCAGCTACAGTCTGATCTGTGAGTGGCTTGGAGATTGCCCCACCTTGGGAACAAGAGAAGTACACGTGAGTCCTTTTAAAGTATTTATAGAATAAAGTAATGTTTGTGCAATTTAAAATCAAATTTTGAAACATGATTTTGAACACTGTGAAATGTCTAATGAGATTATTTTTACCCATATTTAGAAGCTATCACAGAAATCTCTTATTCTACATATGCATGACTAATAACCAGAGAATACACTGGAATCAGAACAGTTTTGCAAAGGAAAAGCAACTGATAAAAATACAGAATTCTGAGAATCATAATGCACAGCACACAAGTTGAATGACCTTTAACTGAGTTCCTTCTTCTAAACATTGTATTTGGTCCCTGTGAGGAATATTTCCTGGAAATATGACTGATATTTGGTTGGGAACATTTTGCTAAACAAAATGTTCAAGTCATTAATGCTTTTATAGGATTGAGGACTCCTGTATACTAAAAATCAATGTGTTGACAAATGTCACCTCTCCCAAACAGTTTCTCCCACTACCTCTTCCATCATCATCAGAAATAATTGCTTTAACAATTCAGTTGCTTATGTAGCTTAAAATTTGAATACTTCAGGAAAAAATATCATAACTCACTCATTTTCAAGTCCTGAGCTTCTAAAAGTACCTGGCCTATGGTAGGCACTTTAAAAATGTTGAGTGAAATCACCAAAGAACTGACAGTTTTTTCCTTGTTTTCACACACTTAAAAACATGTAGTTTACATTAAACATATCAAAGTGCAGAAGTTGAGATTTTGTTGTACTGTATTTTTATGGTCAAATCTCAGAGGAAATCTTATGATGTAATAAAGCATAAATGATTAAACTTTCATACCACTTTTACTGTCTAACTTGCTTATATACCAAGTGGCATGGACCACACAATTTAATCCAAATGTAGTATTTTAATTCCTCTACGATTAAATTATAACAAACCAAAAAATTGATGATGATTTCTAGTTATTGTTGAAAACTAGTTTATGCATTTGATCTTTCATTTTAAACCTAAGCATCTCTGATGAATGGGACTGGTATTATTCCTACTCATGTCATAAGAGATAAACAGATATGCAGAGTTGTGCTTAACATGCATTCATTGGGTGCATAAAAAGCATGAAGGAAACAAGAGAAATGAAGTTTAAAGAAGCAAGAGTTTATTTCCTAAAAAAAGGAAATAAACCTTTACAGTAGGAAAGTTTAAATAAAACTCAATTGGGTAAGCCTTTATTGATCGTAGGTCATGTGGAGTACACAGAGAAGAGAAAAAAGTCCAGATTTAAGGGGTTTATCTTATGAGTGGGAAGAGGAAACAGGGAATAAGACAAGTATTTAACGAGGGTCAAGTGATCCTGGAGTCGGAGGAGAAAAAGATCCTATCCCAGCAAGAAGACTGAAGGAGGTTTTACAGAGGAGATGGCATGTGAGGTAAGCCCTGGTGAACGTTTGGCATTTAGGCTGGTGGGGGCAATGTTGAGGGTACTAGAAATCTATGTGAGTGGAGACATGGAAGTGGAAAATGGATGGGAATTGGGGGAGAATTGGGCAACAATTGCTTAAATGAAAACAGACTGTCCACAGAAGAGATAAAGTCAAACAAAACATGTACCAACCTGCCACTGTAAGTTTCCCAGATGTCATATTTTCTCCAGCATAAAATGTATATTCTCCTTCATCATCTTTCATCATGTTTAGAACTGTCAATTTGTATATCTTCCCATGAGCTTCAATTTTATATTTAGAACTGGGTTTGATTTCCTTGTCCTTAAAATTCCATAAGACATCGATTCCTGAGTGGGATAGCTCAACCTCAAAGACCACGTTCTGAGTTTCTGTACAGGTAAGGTCATGAAGACCTCTGATAATTTTAATTTCTAGGGAAAAATTAAATAACAAATTGGTTATTATCATAGTTGGAAAGTAGAATGCTTAAAATAATGACTGAATGGAATAACCCTTACTTTCCACAGAGAGGTCACAGCTGGTTTCAACTCTGCCAACCATCAGCTTGTAAGGTCCTTCGTCTGAAGCATGAGTTCGGTTAATCACAAGTCGCTGCTTAGTGCCTTTGACAATGGCTTGAACACGGTCATCGGGCTTGATCTGTTCATCGTTCACATACCACTTAACAGAAGTGACATCAGGGACTGAGACCTTACATTCGAGCACAGCCTTGGTACCCTCGATCACGTTGACATCTTTTAGAGGTGTTATCACATCAACGCCTGCAAAAGCAGACAAGGATAAAAAAAAAAAATTATGATTAGAATTTTGTTTAAGATGTCTTCTCATTAAAGTTCTTTTTCTCACATGTTAATGTAACCATGAAACTAGAGCTGGGGTGTAGCTCAGTATGTGTGAGGCCCCAGGCTCAATTTCTAGCATTGCAAAAATGAAATGATATGCAAAAGTATATAAGTAACACTCACTATAGACTGAGACACGTCCACTGGTGGAGAGTCCAAGGGAAGGAATGGTGAAGGAGTAGTTTCCAGCATCTTCCTTGGTCATGTCTTCAATGAGCAGCATGTGGGACTGTTTGTCAATCACGATGTGAACTCGGTCACTGTGCTGGACTTCTTGGCCATCTTTCATCCAGATGCCTTCCACGTTTTCTAAGGAGACTTTAACTTCAAGCTGGACAATGTCACCCTCGCAGACTTTTTGATCACTAAGTCCTTGTAGAATAGCAATGGGGCGGGCTGTGAAATATTGAGCAAAAAAGAACATCATGATCATTTTGTTCCATCAACCATCATGAGCTTACAGATGGCTGATGGGAGTGGGAAGACTTACGTTTCATTTTAAGGTGACAAGTTGTCTTTTTCCCATCGATAACAAAGCTGTATTCTCCCTGATCCTCTTTGGTTACATCCTTGACTGTGAGGTTCTGACGTCCTCGGCGAGATGTGATTGTGTATTTGCCATTGGACTTAAGCTCCACACCATTATGATACCATTTCCCTTCTATATTTTCTGGGGACACGATACACTCTAACTCTCCTGAAAATGATTCTGGAACTTCTATGTCCTGAAGTTCTTTGACAAACTCCACAACAGCACCTGAAGTATAAGATAAGAGTAAACTGATTTCTCTGGAGAGTTCTATATCAAGACTTAGGATAGAGACAATGCCCTGTATAGCTTTTCTTTCTCCCATGCTATCAGGAATATTTCTAATATTTGCCTGCTAGCAGACTGAAAATTTTTCAACAAAAGGAGTTATTTTAATTTTATATTATTTTTGAAAGCAGAGTTATATTTCATAGAATTTTTAAAGTGAGATATCAAAGTAATATTGCTTTAAAAAAAACCCTACCATCAATATTCTTAATAGGGATATAAATTCATGATTCTTGCTAAGAAGCTTATGGCTGATTCTCAAAGAAATTATTTTCTTGAAAGTAAAATTGCATAACTAATTTTGTCACAAACCAAAGGTGACTTTACAACTTAAGTAAACAATGACATCATTATTTTCTACCTTCAACAATAAGTTTTGCTGTTGTTTTGACATTTTCATCTTCTACAAGAACACAGCTGTAGTCTTCAGCATCAGAGGAGTCAATGGTCAGCACAGAGAGGAAGTGGACCTTTCTGTCTGAGTGCATCCTGTATTTATCTCCTTCATGAACCTCCATGCCATCTTTATACCATTTCACTTTGACAAATGGCTCTGAAGTTTCACACTCAAAGGTTGCCATGGTGTCCTTTTCCTTAGCAACGACATCTTGTAATTCCTGTGTGAAAGTGATCAATTGCTTGGCTACAAGGGGGGAGAAAAAAGCACATTATGTTAAATTTAAAATATGAGCAATAGGAAAAGAAAATTTTAAAACTATGCTATTGGATATTCATGGACACATAGAGGCAGGTCCATTAAATGAAAGATTTTCAAATTACCTTGGACAAGTAAGAATGCATGACTTGAGGTTTCTCCAGCTATATTGACAGCTTTAACCATGATGCTGGCTGAGTCCTCGGCAGTCACATCTCTTATGACCAATTCACAAACATTGTCCTCTGGCCAGTACCAGTAGATTCGGTCAGATCGCTCGATTTTCACACCATTTTTGTACCATTCACATTCAGGGTCTGGTTTCCCCACAACTCTGACCCTGAAGTGTGCATCAGATCCTTGACCAACTGTTTGACTCTGGATTCTTTCAAAGATTTTGGGTGCCTCCATACTAGGGCTAAGTTCAATTCTATCAGGTTTAAATGTTGGAATAGTGATTTTGCCTTCTTCGGCAAGGGCTTTCTTCTCCTCTTCAGTTAACTCTTTGGTCCAGTGGAGAAGTTCATCTTTCGTCTTCTTCAGGAGTTCTTCATAGGATTCGTCCTTCTTCCGAGACTTGAGCTCCACGGCTGTGATGGCTTCATAATATCCCTCCTCAGTTCTGCGCTTGAATTTACTGCGCAGCTCTTCCGACTCCTCAGGCACTTTTTCATGGGTGATTCTTTCTGCCCTCTTCAGTCTCACGATTTCTTTGGTTTCGCTGGTATCGACAGGTCGATCTACCTTTTGTACTTCAAACTGAAGTTTTCCAGGTTCATGGACGTGAAACTCAGGCTTTGGCTCAGGAGCTCGCCTAAGGACAGACCTGAAATCTTCCCTCTGTTGGATCTCAAGTTTCACTTTATGCTCTATCACACCTTCAGGATTTTCTGCGGTGACCTTGACTTCACCGGTATCATATGACTTGCAGTCCACTATGTCCAGATAATGAATGCCATCATAGCGAACTCTGAACCGTTTGCTTTTGCGAATGAGCTGTCCGTTGAGGTACCAGTTGACCTTGGGCTGAGGGTAGCCTGTTACTCGGCAGCGGAATCTAGCTGTCTCCCCTTCAAGCACTCTTACTGGCTCTGGGAACAAGACGATGTCTGGCTTTTGCTTTTCCTTTTGATCTGTTGTTACGCCTGTAAGTGCACCTTCGTGAGCCATTCTCTCTAATTCCTCAATTCTCTGCAAGCCTTTCCTCCCCTCAGGCAACTGAGATTCTTCTACAAGACTTTTCTCATCTTTAACGATAAGGGTAGCAGATGTGTGATCTGTTCCATATTTGTTAGTGGCTCTGCAAGTAATGACGCCACTGTCTCTATTATACGCAACTCCATAATCAAGACTGCAGTACCCAAATTCATTGATCATACGGAGCCTGTTGGCTGCTTCCAGGGGCTTCCCATCATGAAGCCACTCCACTACCATTGTTGGGTCACCAATCGGTGTTAGTCTGCATTCAAAATGGGCAGGTCCGAAGCGCTTAAGTCTGAGGGAAGTGAGTTTTTTCTTGAAAAAAGGTTTCTGTTGTTTCTCTTTGTCATAGAGGTCACCTTCTTCCCACTGCTCTTGACCATATCGCAAATGGAGGGGCTCCAGTTCTGGGGCTGCAATCTCCTTTGCTCTATATGTCCCACGTGGAATGATTAATTTTCTCTCTGGTTCAGGCTCTGCAAACTCAACTTCAACATTTACTTTGCACCTTGTGGTGTCTCGGCCAGCCTTATTAATAGCAGTTGCAGTGTACCAGGCAGAGTCTTGGCTGACAGTGGAATCGATTTTAAGGGCAGCTTCTCCCTTGGTTCCTTCGATCCTATAAAAAGTGAAAAAAAAATGTCAAAAATATAGAAGCAGTATTGCTTTCTTGGTTATTGAACTTGCACAATAAGCGTAATTGTTGTATTTTCAAACAAACTTGCCTGATTCTTGGATATTTATGAGGTACAATGATGTCACTGTTTTTCAACCATACGATGTCAGGGTTGGGGTTACCAGTAGCTCTGACTTTCATTTCAAGCCGGGAGCCTTCCTTGATGTTGACATTTTTCAGTTTTTCCACAAATGCTGGTTTTACCTGATGTTCCACGGCTGAAAGAGGAAGGTCACGATTTAGAATTGAGGAGGGCTGAAATACCTGTTTACAACCTAAGAGATGAGGTGGCTTCTTTGTTTTTATTTTATTTACCTTCCACAGTTAAAATCACTGAAATTGAAGATTTCCCTGCCCTATTTTGGGCAACCACAGTCCATTCCCCAGAATCACTGGGCGTTGCAGGAACAATAATGAGTGATTGGGTACCATCTTCTTTAATGACTACCTTATGGGTATAGTCATTGACGACTTGCTGGCCTGTTTAAAAAAATACGTACAAACAAAAAACAGACTTAAAATAAATTTTTAAAGTTCTTGAACACACACACACACACACACACACACACTAGCCTTTTTGTGTGTTTAATGATTCATTAGAACAAAACTAAACTTACCATTATGAAACCAGAATGTTTCTGGCATAGGTCTACCCACAACCTTTAAGTCAAATCTGGCAGTTTGTCCTTCTAAACACTTGAAGGAAGCAGGTTTTAACACGAAGACTGGCTTATACAGTCTCTCAAGTTGTGACTCGTCTGTTTCCTCCAGCCTACGTCCCGGAGACATTCTTGCAGGGGACATCCGTGCAGGGGACATTCTTGCAGGGGACATCCGTGCAGGGGACATCCGTGCAGGGGACATGCGTATAGGAGACCTGCTCACTGAACGTGGAGAGACAGACCTGAAATATCAAGGCAAAACAGAATATTTTCACAAAACATTTAGAAAACTCAGCAAAATAATAAACAATTTTCTCTTATTCGGTAAGGTCATTTTAGAATTTACTTATTGCGTGTACCTTAAAAGTACCTTAAATTCATTGGGATCCAAAAATAGAATATACAATTATTACCCTCCAAATTATGTGGGTTTTTTTTTCACCCTATAGTCTTATTCCTGGTCAGTAATCATTCAATACATCTAGATACTCAGGCTCAAAGTCTTGAAACTATCCTTATTACTGTCTTTTCCTCACCATCTGGATTTAATTAATCAACATACCTTCTTGGTTCAACTACTAAGACATCTTAATTGATTAATTGGTTAAATAAACTAATGAATAAATTTCCGGGAAAAGAAAAATATACTATTTTATCTAAAGGAGGAAAACAGAAATTACATTAAAAAACCAAACCAAACCATATTTACATATTGTAGCCAAACCAGGCTGGATTTATAATTCTGGCACAACCATTAACAGCTAGGTGACCTAAGGCAATCTGCAAAGGTTCCCAGAGTCTCAGTGTTTCAATTTATAAGAAAGCATTAATAATGCCTACATTGTAGGGCTATTGCATAAATTAAAGATAAAATCTATGAAGATCATATGTTAAATAAATAAGAGCTATTGTGATATTAGGTATAAGCACAAAGAAAATGAATAGCATGGTACACTAATGAAATTCTTTGTTCATTCCACATAAGTGCAAGAAAGAAGAACTTTAGAAAGTTGTCAGTATTTGCCAATGGTACATTTCTGTGTGATCTCAGCCATTTGCTACTGGGCTGTTTGGTGTTTAAACACAATTTACACACTAAGCAACTCAATTCCCTACAAGTCTCACCTGATTCTGCTCATGGGTTCTGGTGTGGGTATGTAAGTTGGAGCTGAAAATGGTGCTGCAGGCTCTACATATAACTTTCCTGAGCAAATTGCATTTCCTTTAATATTGCTAGCAAATGCAGTGTAGATTCCTTCATCTTCTGGAAGAACAACAGGTATACGCAGGCTAGCTCTGCCATCTTGTAGAAAGTCCATCTGGTATCTTTCTCCATGTTTGATACGTTTGCCATCTTTGTACCATGCAATCTGCCAAGAACACCAAGCAAATGTTAATGAAATTTGGATAAAATAGTTGTAGTGTAACTTATCTGTATCATTATTGTAACATGGAGGTTTGATAAGTATTTATATTTTACCTTGGGTAATGGATATCCAGACATCTTGCAATGAAAAGTGACACCCATCCCTTCTAGAATTCTATAATTCTTGATTCTTAATTCAAATCCTGATTCAATGGCTTCAGATTCAGAAATATCAACTGCCATCTTTTCTTCTCCATCTTCTTCAAGAAGTTCTTCTAATGTAGTTTTTATTATTCTGTATTCAATTTCTTTAATGAGTCTCTCTTCAAAAGAAGAAATATGGAATTCCTGTGCAGTAGAAACATGATGTGTTAGAAAGACATATCCTCACTGATAGAAATTCTTTAAAGTTGTGTATTAGTTTCTATGTTAAGGAATGATTGAAGTTTTGTTTTGTTTTGTACCTCCATTTTAAATAAAATTTATGTTTTTATTTAAAAATTTTTATTTGTTTTAATTAGTTATACATGACAGTAGAATGCATTTATGTACTTTGATATATCATACATAATGGGGTATAATTTTTAATTTTTCTGATTATACATGTTGTAGGATCACATTGGTCATACAGTCATATATTTAACTGGTGAAAAGAACCCAGATGACTCTTGTTATTTTTGGTTTGGTTTTGAATCTACAAAAAAGTCACCTTTGCCAGTGTATGCTGCGGCATCTTGGGTAAAATAGTATATTCAGTATGGGTTACATTTGGAATGTTCATCATTCAGATATAGGTGTCTTGGCATTAATGGACTTACTTGTGCTAATATTTATATTTTTTCTTAAACCTCATAACAAAACTCATGTTTTTTTGCATATATTCAATCTCTATTTCTCAAATTCCAGGAGCAATACATCATAAAGATTAAGGAAATTTGCTAACAGTGGATTTAGACACATAAATAGTTGTCTAACCCTGATCTCATCCCTTGAAAGTGAAAATATCAAACTAAAAAGGGGTATTGCTGGAGAAAAGCATAATTTATGAGACAACTTAGAATGTTATTGTTATACTCACCTGGTCTTCTATAAATGTTCTGACCATTACAGTATCTTTGGCCATTTTCTTCCTAATTAAGGCCTGTTCTTTTTCATATTCTTTTTCATACTCAGAGTATGCAAATCCAGGTGCTATTTCTCCAACTTTGGGTTCCTGAACGAATGCAGTCATTTGTGTCTGGTAAAGCATTTCTTGCTGGGATTTCATCAGTGACTCATAATCAGCTAGGAGTTAAGAGCATAAGTTAATTTTTGATATTCTTATAAAACGAATGCCCTATTCATTCAGACAAGCCTAAACAAGGGAAAGTTTAATAATGAAAAACCAGTTTTCCAAATTTCTACTGTCAAATTGCTTAATAAATATCAAATTGAATTTAAAAACCAAACTTATAGTAACCAGTCAAACTATTGTTGAAAAAAATTTTCAGCAGTCAATCCTTTAGATCTACCCTAAAGGTTTTCCTGATTTGCTGTGTGTGGTTTTTTTGTTATTCATTTTCCTTCCTGATTCTTGTGTGTTTTAGCTGCTAAATAGGGATAATAAAATAACTTCCTCTAAGGAATGTGGAGCAGATCAGATGAGACAGAGCTGTTCACTGTAAATGTGAACAGCTAGCAGAGATAATGGTGACCTACAGACATTTTGTGTTTGGCATGAATGTTACTACTTTCTTTTCCTTCAAATGATGAACATCAAAAATCTTGATTTCTAGCTTTTAAAATATTGGCAGCTCTAGCAACATTGAACTTGGTTTGTGCTTGCTTGGCGTCAACACATGGGAGATGGGAGCTACCGCTCCTTGAGGCAAGGCACGTACTCCAGTTTGCCACTGTCTTCATTGAGCTCATATATGTTACCTGGCTGGCCCTCGAAGGGACCTGGATCTAGAATCCCTGCATTGCAAGAGTGGAGGATAGAAGCTATCCTTCAACATATGGAACTACTGACAGAACCTCAGAAATTCAGCCTTAGAATGGTCTGAAGCTGAGTCTACAGAAGGAATAAGTCTTAGAATTAGGATACTGCAACAGGGCACAGCTGCTTCATTGCATTTCACTTTTTACCAGGCACATAGAAACTACTCTTTGAACTTACCTTCTTCAAGTAAGGAAGCGGAGGCAGAAGTTTCTCCGTGCTTATTACGGATAACAATAGTGTATTCTCCTGCATCATCAGCGAAGGTCATAGAAATCACCAGTCTGCATTCACCAGTTTGTTTGTTGTAACTTACTTTGTATCTTTATGGAAATGAATAAACAAGAAAATCAGTTATAAACAACCCTTCTGAGAGTTATAAAAATGGATTTGTTTATCAATGAATCTGTGATATAAAATTCAATAATCATAAACATGTGATTAAGCTCTACCGTAGACTATAATTATAAAATTGCTGAAAACTGAGAAAAATACATGTATATGAGTAATGAGGGACAAGGAAGTTAAAAATTTAATTTTAGAGAATATTTGAATAGATCTTTATCTTAAAGAATATTTAAATATTCTTTAAAATATGAAGTATAACACTGCTTATGGAAATAAGTAGCTTCAGCATTCATGTGAGAAAATGATGAGGTTATTTAAACAACAGTTATCTTCTCTTTATTCATTATTTCACTTGAAGATCAAATGAATAGAAAAAATAAAATTTTTAAATATTTTAATACTAAGTCTCTGGAATACTATATTTAACATGACATTTTAAAGTTATCAAGTTGCCCTTTTTGACTTAAAAAACTGTAGGATATTTAGAACTAGATTTTATATTCAATTGCAGAAAATTCATTAACATAGCTTCTCATACATGACAAGCTTTTTTTCTTCATTACATTACCACTATTTTTTTAATCTTTTAACTTAATTATTACTTTTTTTAAAAATTGAAAGTTATCTTGAATCCATTCTGGGAGA
This sequence comes from Callospermophilus lateralis, assembly GCF_048772815.1. Taxonomy (NCBI): domain Eukaryota; kingdom Metazoa; phylum Chordata; class Mammalia; order Rodentia; family Sciuridae; genus Callospermophilus; species Callospermophilus lateralis. The sequence goes on along the minus strand of NC_135313.1, from coordinate 52,967,544 downwards.
GAGGGACAGACAGAGAGTGTGTATATGTATAGAATGTTCTATTTCACTAGCACTATCAATGAATTAAACTAGACTATATCTCCCATCCACCTTGGTCACAAAGTTTTATTTCTCAATAATATTCTGCATAAAATGTAAAAACACCTCAGAACAGAGATGAAAGCTCTGTAGTGAAAGATTCTATTTGCAGGAGTTGGTGGCACAGATAAATTCTACTTCTCTCTAGGCTTCATCTATGTATGGCACAACCACAGTGAACTCTGTTATACAGCTGTCAAAATACCTGTATCCAGTTGTTAGAGGAACACCAGATTTTTTCCAGTAGACATGGGGCTTTGGGTTGCCTCCAACCTGGCATTCAAACACGATGCTCCCACCTTCCACCAGTTTCTGGACCACTGGTTTTGTAATGAAGAAAGGTGCGGCAGGTTCTCCGGGCCCTGCTTGTTCCTCTGTGATGCTAGTATCAGTCATTACCACATCTCTTGACTCAACAAAGCTGGAAGAGAATTCCCTTTGCATTAGCTTCTGGTTGTAACTGGCCAAGACTAAAAGGACAAAATATCAAAAACTGTACCAAAACAGCAGCTAATTGGCAAAAGAATGTTTTTGTTCTTACCGTTTCTCTTCTGTGGTGAATTTCTCAGTCACTGCTGTTGTTTCCTTTTCAAACTCTTCTGAAACTAGAAGAAAACAAAATTTCTCACTGAAGTGAGCTATTTAGTCTGCTCCATTAGTGACTTCTGCTTGGCAATAGACAGTTAAGTGGACCCCATAATCTATCCCCCTCCCAATTCCAAACAGGGACACCATTATGAGATGTGTGTAAACCATATTGTAGAACAGCATGCCTGCTAAGAGTGGTGACACATGCGTGGGAACTGTGGAGGACATCCACTAACCCTGTACTGCTAGGTAGCAGGATGTGCTGACGGTCCCAGCCTCGTTGACAGCACTGCAAGTGAATCGCCCGCTGTCTTCTGCAAAGGCTTCACGAATCATCAAGCGAGCAATTCCACTCTGGAAGGTTATCTGGAAATCAATGGAACTTTCAATTTGGTAGTCTTCTCTGTACCATGTCACTTTGGGGGATGGGTATCCAGAGATGTGGCACTCCAAGGTGACAGATTCACCTTCTATGACAGTCACATTTTTTAAGCCCTGAAGAGAGAAGAAAAAGGAAATTATGATATAGGTGCATATTCATTAATTATCTTAACCTGTTACAACAACTGTGGCATTTGAACTCACTTGCACAATTTAATTGCCACAATATGGCTTTTAATCAGGACTCCAGAAATATTAGAGAAGTACCTCCCTTGGAATTTGGAATATTCCCAATTAGAAATTAATGCTCGAAATTTCTAACTCCCTGCAGTGGGACTGTATTACTTTCATGTCATCAGGGAAACTCTGTGCCTTCTGTTATTCTTGCATATTTAATCCTTACTAAGCTGGAAAGCACAGCAGCAAAAGCAAACTTTTCAACAAAGCTTTGCCGCATTACCCTAATTGGCACTAGTCTCTCCTTTCCATGGACTCTCCTTCTGTTAAAGGTTTTATCACTTTCCATGTTTCACTGTGCTTGTTTATGAACATGTCATTGATAGTGAGGCAGATTTTGAAGAGGACTGTATTGGTCTTCGTATCTCTAGAGCTCCTGAAATAATGTCTCACACATATTAGAAGCTCATTTAATCAGTTGAATATGTGAATGATAGTTGCCCTACAGAATTTCCCTTTTCCTCGCCAAAGAGTACGGCATGAAAATTAGCATTTACAAACTCACAAATGCCATTTACCTAGAAATTTAAGACACTGAACTCTGCAATCAATAATATATTCATGTATTAAAGTGATATGATCAAATATGAAAAGGGCCCAACACAATCAACTTTTTTACTCACCGAGACTAGAGTTGGGGGAGTAACAGGAATCTCAACAGGTGCAGGTACTCTTGCTGTTTCTGTTACCTATAATTTTTACAAAGGATGTTACAAAATGCCCAAGAAATCTCATAAACATTTAGCACATGCAAAATCATAAAACAATTTTTGAGAAAATGGTCTCCGGCCCATACAATGTTCAATAAAATTACATTAGAGCACAGTAAAGGAAGAAAGCAACACCCAGACAGGCTGCTCTGCAGTGGTGGGCTCATAGGAATAGATGGAGAAACTGTGCAATCCAGCGACCAACCTTGGCTTCACGACCCTGTAGTACTTCGAAGCGTTCTTCGCGGACAGCAGTACCAGTGATGCTCACGCCTACTTCCTTCTTCACTTCAATGCCAGCTTGACTCTTGTAAGTATCTGGCATGTCAGCAAAGGGAAACTGGGGCGAAGGAGTGGGCTCTGCCCTTACTCTAGTCTCTGCCGGCTTCACAGTGGGAGCCTTCACCGATTTGGTGATCTTCTGAGCAGAAGATGTGGCCGACAACTCTTTTTGTAACGTGGCAATAGCGCTACCGGCTATTGATGCCTAAATGAAAAGGGAGTCAGAAAACAAAGTCATTCATTAATTGTCATTCAAGTCACCCTCAGAAGTGCTTTGCCACTAATATTCCTGTTTAGGGGGACAGCTATTAACACCTGAGTGTATTATCTCTACCATCCATTTTTAATGTTCTATCCCTCTTACCAAGAAAAGCCAATGACAAAGCTTTTTGCCATTCCTGTTAGTTTATAAAACAGATGTAAAAAATATTTTTTAAAAAGAGTTATATTAAGAACTCCTTATTTTTTTTTTACATCTGTTATGAAAGAACCACAGATCTTTAAAAGCCCAGTCATGAATTTTCTTTACTTAATCATCTCAATTAGTGCTTCTTTTGAAAATACTATAGTGGCAAAGTCAAAATTAAGAAAATTAAAATTGTTTATTTTTTATTTGGTAAGTTCTAAGAACTACTTTGAAATTTCACATTTGGGTTTCAGCCACAAATCTATGTGACAGATGAAAATGGAGACATTCAGAAAAGCATTTTAAAGGCTTCCTTACTGTTTTTATTCTGCTGCTGTCTACAATTATTCAGTTTCAAGAATAACTTGAGACAATCCCAAATAAAGGCATTTCATATTCCTTATAATTCTTTGAAGGTATAGAAGGTTTCAATATGTTTTTAGAATAAGAACAATAGTAACTAATAGTGAAGATTATTACGTGCTGTCAACTTGCTAAAATTTTTGCATGTATTTTACTTGTATTTTTACCTCCTGCTGATGACAGTTTTAATAAGGAATAGGAGACTAATTCAAGGCTGTTTAATGTCACAATCCAACTCACTAACAATACCACCTTTCCAATTTGCTGTATTAAATATATGAATATGTGATTTCTTAATGTCTGTCTCTATTATTAAAACACATTCACAGTTATGCTGAAATGTCTTGTAGCTGAAGAAAAACTACCCTATGTAATGCTCTACTATTTACAAAGTCACTAGAACAACAGCTATCAAAACAATTGAGTTCAAGCTATCCCTGAAATGTGAGACAGAAAAGCCTGCATGGTTTCAACTCCTCACAGATGTAAGATAAATTAAGATAAACACCTGCTACTTCAGGCTCACCCTGCTCAGCCAATTTCAGAAACTTAACTGAGGGGCATCCAAGTCACCATGAATGAAAACAGACTTTGTCAAAAACAGGCATGCAATGACCTATAATGAAGATGCTCTACAGTTACATTAGGTATGCATATCCTTAAGGCTAACCAATTTTTAAAATCATGCTCTGTAACTTCTTACCTCATATCCATGTTCTGTCTTAGGAACAGAAATTTTTGAAACAGTAAAATGAGGACTTGCTGTGCGGGGACGTTTATCCACATGGACTAATCTTTCGGTTGTTAGATCTGTAGTTTTCTTGATCTGCATTAAGATAAAACTCATTGATACCACTGTTTGCCAGATAACCATAACAATTAAGGTTGCTTTCCCATGAACAGGGTGAAAACCCAGCATGTAGTAATGACTCACCTGTGATGATATGTGCATTCCCATTTGATCAGTAGTTTTGATATGAGTCTCAGATGGAGCCTGAATCACCACAGGCTTGACTGCTTTAGGGACAACATGGGGTTCGGAGGCTGGACGCTGGGGATGCTCAGGTACCTTTGTGGTGGAAATATGTTCCTTATATCCATATTCCAAAGTAGTCTGCTGAGCATAGGTTTCTTCCACATGCCCGGGCTCTCTTGGTTCTCTCACACGGGCCTGATCAACTGCAGCAACAACTGTTGCTACGGCTTCAGCCTTTTTCCCAGCGCCCACCTGGAGGACAAGGTTTCCAGAATTAATGCATAGTAATGTCAAAGTCCAACTGGAACATCTCCTCCCAGGCACATCTTCCTGGGCACAGTTCCTCCTAGACATTCAGAACTGACAAATGCCTAAAGGCATGTTAGGTAGATGGTGTCCATGTAATATAAGAATGTTATATATCCAGATATTAATTCTGAAATGCATCTAGGAACTTAATAATTCTTTGATGATTGTATTGTACAGACATCCATTTAGATATGCTCTTATATATCTGCTTAATTATACTAAACATTAAGTCACTTAGGCACAAGGTAGGATAACAAGTATGTATATAAAATCATAAAGTGATTTGGGTTTTTCTGCTAATTCATCTAGACAGACAGTCAATTGGCAATTGGGAAATCAGAACTTCGGAGCTGGTTATCTTCATTATTTTTATCATCTTGTCGATCATTTAGTCTGGTGTTGACACAGTGACAGTGATGATAAACGTATACTCAAATATTGTCATCATCCCATCCAGAAAAATCAATTGCTACAGAGTTATATGGTTGCATGCAAATCAGAGATAACATGAAAGCTCATGAACACAGAGTGAGCATGTGAATTTACTTATGATTCACTAGGAATAAGATTTGTTTAATCTATTAGAAAAGCATCACTCTTAAAACACATGAATGAAAATGTTGTGATTAAAATGAAAGTGTTATCATTTTGCATTCAAGAGAACAACCTTTCACACTGAAATCCAATTTACTTTCATTTTTGCAAAGAAGGGACAAAAATATTATTTTCTCATCTCCATGAATCTGGTTAACATAAATGAGAATACAATTTGCAAAGGAATTTTTTTTTAAAGAAAGCGAATCAGTTGATGTGACATGAGTACTATAATCCTATGTGATGCTTGGAAATAGAATACTGAAAAATCAAATTCCAGGTCCATCTAGTGCACTTTAAAAGGAAGGCTGTAATATTTTATTAATATTCAGTTTTCTTTGCTGCTGTGAATAGGATCTAGTGTGTACCTGAAATGTGTCTCAAGCATGCTATATGTATAACCTTAAAAATTACTCTTGAAGCCATTTGAGATATAAATGGGGCCTTTTTAAAGATGGAATTGGCTGTTTAGTGATCATGGGCTTTATCCAGTGTTTCCCTCTAGGAAGCCACAAAAATCTAATCTGCCTTGAAGGATTGCGTGGACCATCTTCATTCAGATTGCTTTTTAGAAGAAACTATAAAATATACATGAGACATGGGTGAATTAATTTTGTTCATTTGTTATTTTTAAAAAAATATAGGCAACCAGTTGACTTTAATTTTGCAGATGTTTTAAAATGTTCATCTTTGATAAATAACCCTAATATAAATATATAATCTGGCTTGCTGGGAGATTGCATCTGTGCTATCTCATTTGCACCTTTTGACTGGTAGTCAATAATACAAGGTAATCAGAGTAAGTTTTAGTTTTATTTACTTTAAAAATTATAAGAGTCAGGCTCAGTGAAATTATCATTTGACTTTAAAAAATCCACTGAAATACATAAATCTCATTTTTATTTTAATACTTATGCCAAAAAAATCTTAATGATGGTAAGATACTTTAACTTAAGGAAGCATATGTACATTTTTTTTCTTGAATTAATGTACATTAAATCCATACACAAATGCTGTTTGGTGGACAACTACAAATGAGTATTCTATGCTGGTAAGTCACTTTTATTTCTTAATAGACTAGAATATTCTTTACCTTTTTGGAACCCAGATAATCAGGAAAACTAATTGGATTAGGAGACCTCAATTTGCACCAGTTAAATGCTGAGAATTAATTTAGGAGACACAAAGAAAATGTTGTTTAATCTGGCCTTTCACAACTAGAAATGCCAACTGTTCCACCAGAGGACTTGGACTGAATCTAATCATCTCTAATGTTTTGTTGATCAGTAAAGCAATTAAATGGAACATTAGGAGCACAGTGACACATAATGGATGAAGAGTTATGAGTGCTGATGATGAAATGGGATGAAACACTGTTTTCACCTCCACCGCATCAGTTTTCATCTCCTCTTGGAAAAGATGTGTTTGTTCCTGCTTAATAGCAAATCCTTCTCTAGTCCTTGGCAGTGTGGCAGGTTCAGCAGATTTTGCAGCAGTAACCAAGAACTTAGATATAGACATTTCCTCAGCTTCCATCCTTAGCTAATATTTAACAACAAAAACAAGATAATCAAACTCATGTGATTCAGGACAGAAACAAATTCATCACTCCTGGAATATGCTTCACAGAAAATTTTCTGTCACCCATGAGACTTCTGAAAGGCTGATGTGCCATTCAATATTAGAATTGGATGAAAGTTTATCTGACATCATGCTTAGCAAAAAACAGTCAAAGATAGGAAGCAACCTTCAGGGAAATTCAAGTAGTACTTAGGTCAGGATGCTAATGGAATTGTAACCCTTTGGCTGCTGATTTCCAATACTAGATTAGCAATAAAGAATAAATTTAGGTAAATAGCTTATTTGGAGCAAAGTGTAGTCATGGGAAGTAACTTAATTTGTGGAAATTTCATAGCTACAAACAGAGGCAGCAACCTTCTCATGGTTTATGTATAATTGATCTGGTTTGATACTTCCTTCTCTAGATTACAGTACTGGATCTTGCCTGGCTTTAGTGGAGCTGCTACTGAAGGCACTATAATTTTCTCAGTTTCTTTCCTCATTTGATATTTACAGTGAGAAAAAGAATACAGTTTCACATGAAGAAAATTATAGGTTATTTACTGAAATAAATCCATACACTATAATATAATATAGTGAACTTATGACTTCTCAAAACCACATCTTCTTTACAGTAAGATTCACTACTTATGTATACAACTTTGATTTAATGTTCAGAGAGTCTCTTAAATTTAGCCTGCATGCAATTTCAATCATCAACTTCTGAAGGATTTCGAGATGTTAATAATAAAAAGTTGAAAATAATATGAAAAGATAAGTGAGGAAAGGAATACCTAGTAATATTAACAATATAAATAATTTGATTTTTTAGTTTTCAGTTGTTTAATTATATGAAAACAAATTTGGTTAATAGATCTCATACACTAAAAAAAACCAAGATTTGGTATTAATGTATTATATTGGGAATTTCACATGAGGTTTAGTATTAATATATTATAAAAGGGGATTTCACACTTGGAACAGCAATAGTCACCTTTCCATGAGTAACTTGGATTTGTTCTTGTCTAGTAGCCATTCCTTCTCTAGTTCTCAGTATTGTTTCTTGTTCTTTGGCTTTAGCAGTAGCAACTGCTATTGTAGACAAGGCAGTTTTCTCAGCTTCCTTTCTGATCTGATTATTACAGTAAAATCAAGGTTTAAGTTGTATGGGGCTTCAAACATACATGATATGACCCTTCCCCCCTCCTGGTGGGGATGTAAGAGGAAGTTATTTAGGGTTAAATATAGGAAAGAAAATAATTTTCACTTGGCAGTGAGAATCACAAAACTTAGAAATGTTAGCTTAAAAAAAAAAAAAAAACCTGTAGATGCTTCCCCAGTGCCCAGTGCTTTTTCAAAAATAAAGCTAAAAATGCTCATCTTCATGCAAACAATAATGGTGAATAAAATGAATTATAAGTGTTACAGGTGGATGAAAATCAAATGTGCAGAAAAAATTAATGGTAATCAATCACATTTTCCATTTTGTTTTTAGTTACAGATTTAAAAATGAAAATATAGATTAATAATTCATACTATACAATAGTTAATAGTTTTCTAACAATTAGTTTAAAGATGAACTCTTCATGTTTCAAATATCTGTATTCACCTTTTCCTGAGTTATTTGGACTTGATCTCTTTTGGTAGTGATGCCTTCTCTAGTTCTTGATACTAAATCTTGTTCTTTGACTTTGGGTGTAGCAACTATGACTTTAGGCACCACTGTTTTCCTAGTTTCTTTCATTATCTGGTCATGTGGTTAAAAAAAAAAAAAGATGAGAAAATAGTCATTAAATTTCCTGAGCCTCTAATAAGAGAAGCAAATGAACTGAGAAAGGAGGCAAATTTTCTTCTTACTCAAGGACATTTTAATTACACCTAAGTGTATTATTTAAGTTGCTTCAATCATCTGTATTGTTTCACTGACAATATCAAAATAATAAGATAAATTTAAAAGAAAAAACACAATTAGTAATAAAAGACAGACAAATACTGTTTTTTCCCATCATTATAATTCACGGGAAAGTCTAGTAAAGCCATAAATAGTGCACAGCTTTGCTTTATCATCCATTGACTTGTACCTGGGGCTGACATCAACAGTAATATTTTAAAGTGAATTATATCATGTTAGTAATAGTTCAAAGAAAGTCTGAAAGTTAGGAATAAGAGGTGACAGTGAAAGCCAGATGGGTGGCAAAGGCTCATGGGAGCGAGATGGTGAAAGAATTTTCTATGTGAGATATGAGAAGAGGAGGTGGTGAAGACGTGGCCATTAGGATGAAATGCAAGTGGCTCGCAAGTGAAATGGTGAGAGTTGACTTTCACAGCGGCAGGAAGTCATCACCTGTTCATGATTGAGGAGCCTTTGGTCTTGTATGGCAATTTCTTCTTGAGTTCCCAGGACTGTTTCTACTTTTGTGGATTTGGCAGTGGCAACTACCACCATGGATGCAGCAGTTTTCTCAGTTTCCTGTCTTATCTGATTTTTTAGAGTAAAATGAATATTTTGAGTTTCAAATGGCACAAAAGAAATGTCAAGATGCCCTTGCTATGTTTGGGAGAATACAGAGGTTCAGTGGTCATGTGCGTGTCCACAGGTGTGCGCACACCCCATCTTACAGCTGTGCATAGGTTATGCTTTCCAATCTAAGTGACTGAGGGCTCAGGTTGTGCATAAAAAACTGTACTTGTGTGAAAGTGGTCAGAGGTGATATCTACCTTCCACCTAGGTATGCTCTAGAAAGCTCATAGGTATGCCCCCACACTGTTCTTGTAAACAGACAATCTCCCAAAACTAATCAATTGAGAGGAAAAGAGAAGTGAGAACAGAACTTCCATCATAGCAGAATTTCAATGTGAGACAGAACCAACAAAAAGAAAACATGAGACGAAGACTCCATTTTGAAGGACATACAATTGGCTAGAATGTGATATTAACAGACTACAAGGTATTTGCAAAGTTGGACTTACTGTTTCTTGAGTTATTTGCTTTTGTTCTTGTTTCGTAGTAATTTCTCCAGTAATTCTAGTTTCTTGTTCTTTGGCTTTAGTTGTGGAAATTACTACCTTTGGTACAAAGACTTTTTCAGTTTCTTTTCTTATCTGCTATGAAGATAAAAACAAAACCTTACTGTTTCCTGATCTCTAATGCAAGTAACACAGTATTCATTAAATACAATACAGGAATTTAAAGAAGTAAAATCACTTTTTGGGAGATGTCACTAAATCAAATAAATAATCTCTCATTCATTAGTACAACCATATTATTTCTCTGCCTAAAACATAAATTAGGCTGTTTAGACCAAAAAAACACAAAGGAAAAAAAAATACTGAGTTCAGCCCTGTTCATTTTGAACAGGAGAGTTGTAGTCTGCTTTAAAAAGACTTCTAATTTTTACGAGTAGATATATGACAATACATTTCCATTTTATGTCATTTAAAGATAATCTTAGAGTACAGAATATTAGAATGGAAGACTTGAGAAGTAACTATGCCTGACCCTTTTATTTTATATATGGGAAATCAAACATGGATAATTAATAATCTGCAAATCTACAGTATTTTGTTTTGAAAAAATTCCCTAAATACCATGATGGTTTGGAGAATCAAAACTTACTATGGGAAGAAGATTTTTGCATATATCCTAGGCAAAATATTTTCTAAATCTTTAACCTCCTGCAGGATGCTGTTTCTATCTGGGAGCCCAGGGAGTGCCTGTGGGGTGGGGGAGTCTTCTTCTTTGTTTCTTTCCCGTTCTCAGATACTTTATCACTGAAACCCAGGATCTCAAGGTTAGATGGAACTTAAAAGCCTTTCTTCTCAAACTACCCAATTGACAACTGGCTCCACTGGCCAACAGCCCTACCAATCAGCCTTCTCTATTCTGTCCACAAGGGCTTCCAATCATGAGACTGTCCTTCCGTCTTTTCTGGTCATGTGCCTTACTAAGGCTAGGCCTTCTATTCTACATTCAACCCATTTACACAAGTCCTCTTAGGAGTCAGGATGCAGCTGCTGAGGTTTTAAAGTCTAGTGTGTTCAGTGTTCTCTTCTACTACTCCACGTGGCTACTTAAGCATCTATTTCTCCCTCCTAGTTTTATTTCCTTCTGTCCTCTCCCCACAATCACATACATGATAATGATCATAATGTAAATGGTCATAAAGAGTGTAGATAAGACTCTCTTTCTACACTCAGGTTGTGTCCACAGAGGTCCCTTTCGTCTATATAGGGAGAGCAATCAGTGAAGTCCCCTCAAGAGACTTTGGTATCCAGTGCACAGGTCACACATGACAAGAGGATTTGATTAGTGTGGTAACAGTTGTATGGTCCAAGAAACACCACCCTTCGTAGTAAAGATTATCACCATGTTAACACATGTTATCGCACCAGTGAATTTCAAATCAAAAATCCTTCTCACCTGCTCATGAGTTATGTGCGTCTGCTCTTGCTTTGTGGCAATTACTTCTCTGGTTCTTGATTTTAATTCTTGTTCCTTGACTTTATCAGCGGCCACTACTACCTGTGTTACGGCAGTCTTCTCCGCCTCTTTTCTCACCTGATTTTCACAGAGGAAAGGAAGAAACACCTTAATGCACTTTGAACAGGAAGTTATGATGATATTTCAGGATTAAGGCAAAAATGTCACAGAAGATAAGAAGGGAAGGCAGAGTGGTTTTTAAATTAGAACAAAAATTATTCAAATACGAGATGGGAAATAATCCTAGATTTATGAGACTTTTCATTCATGAATCAAATGTCACTTTTATTTTGAGAAAAGTAGATGAACAAAGCCAAGATCCTTCAGGGAAGCTCAGAGAAATCTAACATCTGCCCTGAAACACTGGTTCCCACACCTGGCTCCTGGAGTAGCTATGCTCTGGGTGTCTGCTCCCTTGAGTAGCTGACTCTATCCTCCCACCCTTCATCTGCTTCAACCAGGAGTCCCCTGATACTTTGAATACTATTAACTTTTGCCTCCTTGATGTAGCCCAGTGTTATTCTGGTCTGGTGTGCTCTTGTGATATTGATAGCTTAAACACCTTTGCTCTCTCAGATCATATTTTGCTCAGAAGTTCTAAAATCCTGGGTCATGCTGGGTTCAGTTCTGCCTTCAGAATGATTTGACACTGTTTGGTCCTGGCATCTGAGCACCCAAGGCTCAAAGCAGTAAATGGTGTTTGAGGGATGGGCCATTGAACCTGGCCCCACGTGCAGCCCTTGCATACCTGTTCTTGAGCAGGTTGGACCCGCACAGCAGTCGTGGTTGTCCTCTGAGCAGTCTGCTCTACAGCACTGATCACTGGTTCTCTCACTCTGGCCATATCAACAGCAGCAACAACAGTTGCAACAGCTGCACTCTTGTCAGTCTCTTGTTTCACCTGGATTGGAAATGAACACGTTCAATACATTTTCAAAGTGGCATGTCTGATAAGAAATGTAAAAGCACAATGGAAATAGCTACCTAGAGCTAAATGTACTGGTGTGTGAGCATTTATCATTGCAAAGAGATGTAGGGTCTATATCACTAACACCCATATTGTATGTAAACCTCACATCAGAGCCTTTGTCCCAACTGAAGATGGTTTTATGAATAGGACAACCAAATTTGGTCTATAGTTTCCGTAGTATGTTTGTGTTCCTATGTGTTTTCCCTCCAATCCATCCATCCTGGTTTTTATTCCAGAAATCACGTAGGAAAAAAAAGAGAAGTGAAGTAATGAAAACAGAGTAGTCCTGACTGTACCTCTTTGGCACCAGTAGCAGCAGCCCCTGCTGCAAAGGAAGCACTGGCCGATATGCTGGCAGCAGCCCCTGCAGCTCCACTGATGGTCACTTGCTCCTGGACACCATATCTCCCTTCCCATCTCTCTTCTCTCCTGATCTGAGTAGAGCTAGTCACTGTTGTCTCTCTCATCTCAGCCTCAGTTGAGGAGGCCACGTAGCCCTCTTGCTTCCACGGGGGAGGCACTTCAGGGCCTGTGGCCACGGTGGATGTCTGAGTCTTACGGACGAGTAAGGGTGACTTCACAGACCTGATGGGGGATGTGGAGATCCTCCCTGCTGGGGACACAGACCTGAAAACCAAATAGCAGAGGTCAGAACGCCAAGGTGAGGAGCTCTAGCAGGCATAATCAGATTTAGATAATGGCAGAGTTTTAAAATGTGTGTCCCTACAACTGGTTCAGAGGGTATATAATATGAAAATCAGTTGCTTTAAGTCTCAATAAAGCTTATTCTTATCTGCAGTATCTGGATCAGACTTAATCCCAAGTAAGCTACAGAATTTTGTGCCCTGTCTCATCTTCTCACATTAAAAAATATATAAGACTGAGGAAGGTATTTCCTAAATATACAGCAAAAGAAAGGGCATTGCAAACCCAGGACTCCTATGTAAGTGTCTCTGCATTCCCCATCTGGACAGGGGTGGGTGGATGTCAAGTAGATGCTAGATGAAGAAAGCTCTATGTAATCAAAACGCTTGTGTCACTCCTGGCTAAACAAGTTAAGCCTTTCTCTCTTCCTCTCTCCCTCCCTTCCCTCCTGCAGGACTTCCACACCACCTTCACCATGTCTATCTGACTTGCAAATTCCCAGGGCAGGAGGAAGGTTTCTGGTTGAGCTGTTGCAGAATCTTTTGGGGTATGGGCTGTGTAATGCAGTCTGGAAATTACTGCTCTATTTATAGGGTTTGTGGGCTCGGTTTTTGTTTTCTGCCCCTGTTTATTTGCATTCACCCTCATACCATACTGAAGACTTTCTTTAAATAACCATATAATTGCTGTGGATTTTGGCTAATTTGAAATCTAAAAAAAAAAATTTTTTTATTATTAAATGGATAAAATAGTTTCTTCCAAAACACTTTTCATTGTTTTTTTAGATGTATCCAAACTGCACACAATATCGTTTGAAGGTTATATGAGCTAAATCTTGGCCAGATAGCCTAAAAAGACAGTTTTGACCTAGAATCTTGGAATTGATTAGCCATGTTAAGATAAATTTTTTGCAAAACTCATTTTATTTTTAATCAATAAGATCTATTGCATTTCTCCCTCTAGGTGGCAGTATTGCTCCATCGTTGCATTTTATAAATTCCGAATCTAAGAAAACATTTATAAATGTATCCTGGCAGTATGTAGGATATTTAGTTTACATTGATCATAAATGAAACAATTATCCTAATTAACCTCAAGATACAGCTGCTATTTGCTCTAAGAGTAACAGTACATTACAACATCAGTCAGTTTCCTGAAGAAAGGTTTCACCGTGTTCTTAAAGAAGGGATTTTTCTGTGAAAATCAATTTGCATTTTATAAATGAAATTGTAATCAAACTAAAGAGAGATCTAAGGAACATGGCTCCATTCTGAAAATGACTGCCTGGGAAATAGAACAAAGGCCAGATTAGAATAATGTGGGTCTCTAGCGATTGAAGAAAAGCAGACAGACTTGCACTTCGAAGTCTCAACTTGTGCCTAGTTCCTGCTGTATCTGGTAATGTGGTTTTATTCAAAAGAGTTAAAGACATGATTAGCATGACATAAGTGATTAGCAGCGGGCCTCGGGTAAGCCCAAAACTGTGAAAAATCAGTGTAATTTGAGTCATTATAGGAAAGTGCTTATTTCTGCAGGTACAATAAAAAATAATCACCTGGTCACAGCTGGAGACAATGCACCCTATTCAATAAAATATGTTTGCCTTACTCTGTAACAAAAATCAAGATTTAACTATGAGACACTTTAGGAAAGCGTCTATTTTGGATAACCATTATTTTCTCCACAAATTGGCATTTGTATTTCCTAATTACTGTAAAACAAATTTAAGGGATGAATTTGGAAGGTTATTAATAAACTCTTAGAATGCTATGATGGTCAAAATACTCCATGGGAACAGAGAAACTAATTCTAAATGACCCTTAGGCTTGGATTTAAAATATAGTAAGGCTGTTATCTCCCTCAGAAATCACATTTGGCCTATGTGGTGATTTCACGGTGTGCAAACTTGGAGTTAGCCTGAGACTGAACACTTTTAGAAATGTGATTGCTAGACATGTTTTGAAGTTGAGCTTTTTGTTCAAGTTTTCATGTTAGTGTTTACCAAAATTTTTAATATTTTAAGTGGCTAAAAACAATAAAAATGAGAAAATATCTAGCTTTTTAAACTATATTTATTGGATATTTAGCAATATAAATGTCCAATAAATATAATTTTAAAAGCTGTGGTTTTTCCATTTTTTTCTATTTGTGTTGAATTTTCTTCCTATGAAAATTGATTTGTGGAAATTTTTTCCCCATTTTTTTTGTTGGTGCATTATAATTGTACACAATGGGCTTGTTACATATTTGTACAAGCACACAATATAAGAATATAGCTAAATATTGTAAAATGTAACACTTCCCCCTTCTCTCCCTTCCTCCCTTCCTCTGATCCCTTTCCTCTACTCTACTGATGTCCCTTCAATTTTCATGAGATACCCCCACCTTTTTCCTCTCTAGCTTCCAGATATGAAAGAAAACATACAACCCTTGACATTCTGAGTTTGGCTTATTACACTTAACATAATGTTCTACAGTTCCATCCATTTTCCTGCAAATGACATAATTTCATTCTTCTTTATGGATGAATAAACCCTATTGTGTATATATACCACATTTTATCATTTCATGCATTGATAGACACCTACATTGCTTTCGTAGGTTGGCCATTAGCAATCGTGTTGCTATAATCATGTGTATGCATGCATCACTATAGTATGCTGACTTGAACTCTTTAGGATAAATACTGAGGGGTGGTATAGCTGGGTCACATAGTGTTTTGATTTGGGACTTTTTAATCTATTTGATATATTAGTTCTTTGTCATAAGTGCAGTTAACATTCCCTCCAGATCTGCTTGCATTTTGCTTGCTTACAGGCATTATCTAGCATAAATATGTATGGTTGCTCAGGTTGGGGACTATCTCTGGGCTAGCATTTTTCACACTGTAGCCATTATGTGTTTGTTCTGATGCCTTTCTAGCAGTGGTAGTGAGATCTCCTGAGGAAGGAGCACTGTTAATTTTTTTTCCACAAGCATACTATTCAGTCTAGCAATGACTTGCTATTGTCATAATTTTTATTTTTTTGTCCTTGAATCTTGATGTCTATTTTTAAAAGCTCTTTCCCATAAATATTTCCCAAATTTTCTGTTTTTCTCTTTCTCTGTTTTTTTTTTTTTTTTTAATCTAACACTTTAATCAAGCTAGGGTGTATTTTGTAAAGGGTGTAAGATAGTTTTATGCTCATTGGCCAGCACTGGATGGATCAATATCAAATTGGCCAGCATTCTTCATGAAGTAAAATGCCTAGTCCCTAAACAAAAGGTCACTTTGATTATAAAACAAATTCCCTGTATTTTTGAATCTATTTTTAGACTCTGTTTGCTTTCCTAATGTATTTTTCTATTCATTACTATCTTCCATTATTGTTGTAGTGCTGGGGATTGAACCCAGGGCCTCAGGCATGCTACACAAGTCCTCTATCACTGAGCTACAGCTACAGCTCCACCACTATTGTGATTATAGTAACTTCACAGTAAATTTGAATATTTTTTAGGTCATTGACTTGTTCTGCTTTTAATTTTTTTTCTTAGTAGGGAACTGTCGACATGTCTTTTATTTAAATTGATCACGACATACTTTTTTTTTTGTTTTCTCAACTTTTGCAGTTTTTCAGTTCATCATATTAAAAGTCTCATTATGTTAAATCGCATCCCAGAGTTTGAAATCTGCTACAGATAATTTATACTTGACTGTAATTTCTGGGCCCTGATGATACGAGTCTGTCTTCTAAAGTACCTGCATCTTAAATCAGCATATTTTTTACTTATTTTCTAGGTAAAATAAGCATATGAAAAATGTTTAAAATATTTCATTTATTATGGAAGTATAAGAGCAGGTGTATAATTATTTGCTTTTTACAAGGCACCTTCAACCAATTATCTCATTGAATCTGTGAGATCATTCTTATTGTATTTCTCTTTCATTTATAGATGAGACAACTAAGAACTAGAGCAAGTGACTTTTTTGGCTCTTGCTATTTCATAATATTGGGGATAATAATTCTTAGTAGTTGTGAATATTTAGTGAGATAATGTTTATAGAGTGTCAAATCAAATATTTATCATAGTGATAGTGATCAATAGATAGTAGTGATTATTTTATTGTAATAGTTATTGTTCCAAGTCAAACTTAGCAAGTGATTTGGCTGGTTGAATTTAGGAGTTTTCTCCTTTTGCTGTGTTATTTTCTCCTCTCCTAAAGAAAATATTTATTAAATAGAAGTAAAAAAGAATTCAGAATTATAAAATTCTTCAAATTGCCTGTGGACAATGAAGATTTGGGAAAATCATATTCAGTGACATCTTGATATACCTCTTGTATCACATACTACATTTTCGATTGCACAAAACCTCATTTTACAATGCTTGATAACCTGGTCTCTTTAAAGAAACTTTACCTCACAGGAGATGGAGTGGGTGCCCGCACATGTCTGACCGGGGAAGGAGAGTGTCTTATTGGTGAGGGGGACTGCTGTCGAGCCAGTTGTGTTTTGGCAGCAATGGACACGGACGGTGGTGTTGGAGACCTTGACTTTGGCTTAGGAGGTATCCTGGGAGGTGTTTTATGTGGCAGCTGTTGCCCAGTGGCACCATCTATGACCATCTCAACTGTTGTGAGTGATCTGGCATCAAAGTGGGCTTCAATCTTCTGCAAAAGATTAAAAACAAAGTCCACGATGAGGGAGAATAGCTGGGGAAGTGGCCATCGGAAAGGCTGGGAAAGAGCAGCATAGAAAAATACCTTTTCAATTCGGGTTTGTCTTGTTTCTGAAATCTGAGCAGTCGAAACAATTGTCTTTGTCTTTTTAGCGGGTACTACTTCTTCACCTGTAGGAAGGGAAAGATGAGCATTGGAGGAGGAGAAACCATTCCTTTGGAAAGAGATTCTGTTAATTGTGACTACAAAGTCAATAAAATTTTCTGGGCATCCCTGTGGGGGAAAAACGCAGAAAGTTTTGAATCTTGTATGGATAGAAATCAGATTTAAAAATAGAAAATGCCCCTTCTTCAAAACTTCTGCCACTGCCAGAAAAGCACCATAGTAAACATATAAAGACTACAATATGAATGTGTTAGAACCATTTAAAAAATTATTCCAGTACTTTCAATAATTTGAAGTCTATGTAACTTATTTGAAAAACTTTCCAGTTTATTATATTGGGGTTAATAACTGAAGATTGCATCAGTACTGAGCTCTTGCCTGGAATCTCAGACTTTTCTTTTCATAGGGTTTAAAAGGCAGCTTGGATTTTAGCTCTCAGCATCCCCAGGGGCTCAGGGGAGGCAGAATAGCTCCACTTGGTCACAGATCAGGCCTCTCCCCTTCTCCCTTCTCAACCTGCAGTGCATACCTTGAACCAGCAATTCGGCAGTCGAAGTAGCTCTTCCAACGCTATTGGTGGCATTCACTGAATAGGTCCCGGAGTCTTCGGGGTATGCTTCCGCAATCAGTAAGCTGTAGAGGTCGCCTTCTTGTGAAATTTGGAAATCAAGGGAGCTCTGGATTTCAGCTCCATCCCGGTAGAACTTCACGACAGGTGTAGGGATTCCAGTCACTCTCACTTGGAGTCTCACTTGGCTTCCTTGTCTCACGGTCATGCTCTGCAGTCGTTGAGCGAAGTTGGGTGGCGCTGTCTCCGCTGCAGGGGACAGAGAAGGAAATCAGGCCAGGAAGCCAGAACCTTACCAACAGGGTATTTTTAAACAATCACAGCTCTGATTCCGAAACTAGGCAATGACTCGCCAATTCAGCATCCTTGACTGTCCTTGAACCCAGCTCAGCCAGCAGATGACAGCAAGAATGGGGCCCAGAGATGGCAGGTGGCTATCCAGCCACCATGTTTCTTATCTGCTTAGCAGTTCTAGGCCACCATGCTTGTTTTGTAATTTACATAAAAAGTCTAGATCTTGTTTTGACTAGAGAATCTTCTGTACTTCCCAACTTCATATCTGCACCATGTTAATGTGTTATGGCAACTTTGTATACTTCAATAGGTTACATTAAAATGAATTCCAGGGGTTGGTAGAATGGGTGTATTTGTGACTTATAGAATCTTTACATTTAAACTTAATTTAAAAACCCCTAAATCTTCTCCAAATTGGTTGATAGTCAAAGAACTGAAATACTTGCATTTAAAATGTTAACCTCAATAATGATATGTTTTCCTGTTAATTATTCTACAGAAAGGGGATTTTGGGGGAGGGTTATTTTGGAAAAAAATTTTTATGATAAATGTGAAGGGTGGATGGGATTAACTTTGGTGTGCTTTTGAATAGCAACAGCAAATTTTACTAACCCTGTGCTTTTCTATTTCTGAATTTTCTGTATGTGTTTTAAGGTTCAGACCTAATTTTACCCGATATGCTTTCTATTTAAGTCAGTTATAGCCCTATAACTGGATATCACTGAAGATATGGTTTATTGGATAAGCATTGATAACATTATGCAGTTCATGCAAGATATTATGTAATGTATAAATTAATTCATGTTTGAGTATTAATGTCTAACCAGGTAATGAATAATGGAGAACAACAGAGGCCACTAATATTGGTCATAACTTTTCTGGGTGAATGGTGTCATACATTAGAATAATAAGCATTTGTCTTTTTCTGAACATGTTATTGAGTAGTATTTTTAATATTTCTTAAATGACTAGTTTGTGGACCACTTGTATCAGAATTATCTTGGTGCTTGTTGAAGTGAAATTCCTGGTGAATCCTATAATATGTCATATTTCTTATGAAGCTTATGAACAAGTCTTTGAGCTTTTCTACTTGCTGAGAAGCATGATTTTTAAAATATTTCCTTAAAGCATTTTTGAGTGTTTAACATGTATACAGAGAAGCACTGATTCTCAGCCACTTTTGTGTTATATTTTGAAAGGAGAATTAAATTCCACATGGCAAACAGCTTTGCTATAAAATCAGCCTTTAGTGGGCCCTTTCTAGGTTGGGAGCTACAAGTCCTCATACCCATTGCTCAATATGGACCCCTTCCGCCAGGTGCAAGGGATGCCCTCAGGGGCAGCAGAGGATAGGCATGCCCCCACCAACCCACCTGTCACGAGAAGCTCAGCAGTACTAGTCGCTTGTCCAGATCCATTGGTGGCTCTCAGGGAGTATCGTCCACTGTTGGCTTTAGTCACGGCGGGGATCGTCAGTCTAGCGCGGCCATCGCTAAAGGAGATCTGCACGCCGGGCAGAGTGGAAGTGGAAATAACCTGGCCATCCCTAAACCAGCTCACCTCAGGAACTGGAAAACCTGAAGAGCAAGCACAATTGATCTTTGTGTTTGAGTGGGCACAGCAAATTCCTCTCCACCGAAACATTATCCTTGCTGCCTTGCTCTAACCTAAAAAGCTTTGTAGAGTAAAACACCATTTGGTGACAGTGACAACCTGACAGGCTCCTGGCGGAAGCATAACTTTGTAGGCCATTAGGAAGGCCCAAGAGCTTAGGTAGAGGCTAGCACCCTCATTCTACAGGGGAGGAAACTGAGGCCAATAGAGACCTGATGGTTTTTCCAAGGTCCCTCAGTGAGCAGTGGCAGGCAGAGGACTAGAATTTTCATATGCTTCCCTCCTGCCTGGGGCTCTGTCTGATGCAACTTAATAGACATCATTAAAATCATGAAAGGGATTTATAAAAGTGAGGAAACTTTGAAATAAAAAGTGACTGGTGTCCTCTTTGAACACAAATGAGGAACAAAAGCAGCAAAAGGATCTGACAGTTCTGTCTGACATAGGGAGGAGGGTGCACTCCTCTTCCTCTGCAGTGCAGGCACACCACCTTCTGGAATGCTCCTGCTTTCCTGTGTGCCTGCAGTAAAACCACCATAATGCAGAGAGGCAGTTTTCCAAGCCTTGTCTTTCAGAACAATGTGTAGAGTTGGAGTTGTGGCTAGAAAAGCCATTTTTTTTTATCCCACTATAAATTAACAGTGAATAACTATATGCTCATGGTTGGACATTTTAGGTATTTTAAAGTTCTGTATGATGAGAAGATATGAGGCAAGTTCAGGGAATGGTTTACTTTGCATTTGGTATAAACACTGGTGATTTATCTCCTCCAGCTAGGAGGCGAAGATAATGGAAAAGTCACTTTGTTATCCTTACATTAGCCAATCTCCCACTGTGGCTGCGTAGATACTGTGTTAGTATCCACTAAGAGGTATCAGGTATTTTCAGTGGTGTATTTCTAAGAACTTAGTAGTGTGAAGGAACAAGCTATGAAGAAGTCATTTTCTACTATTCACAAGGAGAGAGACTCCCACTGATGCTATGTGTGTTCTGTTCAGTTTAGAAAAATTACTGAGCATTCCAAGATAAGTAATTATTTGAAAATCAATAAGAGTTCATCATGCAGGAAGAGAATTGAATTTGTCTCCACACAATAGAAAATGAATGATTATATGATATTTGTGTAATATAAAATAAAGTATTATTCAATTATAGAAAGATTGGTGCATAAAATAGAAAAAAAATAAAAAGGAAATCTTATTTTATATCTTTATTATAAGCTATACAATTAAAAATAAAACAAAGAAGAACAATGTACCATGGAGATGCACTGAAGGAAGAAGTTAGCATAATTTTCAATTGACCCATGTAATCTTACATGGCCAGTTACAAGACTATATAGAAGGAAACAATATTAAGTGATTTTTGAAATGTTTGCAACAGTGTATTTTTTCACAAGATGATAGATAAGTCCTCGAAATCATGCATTTTCTGTAGTCATCCCTAAACTGAATTATGAAGAATAAGCAGCAGATAAAGAAACAGATAAACTTCCTTTTAAATAAAACTTTAGGGAAAATGGTTCCCTTTAATATAAAGGTCAGAGTGGCAAATAGTATTTCTTCTTGTCATTTTGAAATGATTGGAAAGTCTTTTGTTCACTGGAACCACTTAATGAAGATAGAAAATAATAGACTCAAACAATGAGGAGTTAGCTCATCATTGGTGGGTTCTGACTCTGAGGAAGGCTGGATGCATTGTTATTTTCCATATAAAACAACTGAGATTCCTGTGCATGGAGCAGCCAACCCAGATCACCTCCCAGAAGCTCCGAGGCAGCCTTTACTATACTGGAGTTCTTGGCTGCCAGTCTGGCTCTGCAGCTGAACCCAAATATAGAATGACCAAATGTGGGATGACTTTAGTTGCTGGATTCTGACAGCAATTTTAATCTAATGCTAATTATTTTTGCTTTGTGGAATTATAAATATGAATAAAACATTTTTGAGTCATTATATTGTCAGATTGTGTCAGTACTCTGAATGGTAGACCCTGAAAATGACCCTTCCAGGGCGCTGCACCAATTTTACAAAACTGAAGCAGAGTATCATCTCAGCATCATGTCCTATGACAAAGTGAATTCACTGGAAAGGAGGCAAAGGAAAGGAAAGCACCAGGGTGGGCTTACCACTAATGTGAGCCTCAAAGGTTGCGGCACTACCCTCCAGTACCACAACGCTTTGTAACGGCTGCGTAAACGTCGGTGCTTGAGTTGTCATCTTCTTAGGCACTCTGAAAAGGAACAGAAAGTAAGTGAGGATATCATCCAAGGGCCACTGGAGCTCCTGTGGGGATGAAAGAGACATATTCTCCACGGGGTTGCTCCTTGGTCATCTATGGGCCTGCAATAACGGGAAGGCCTCTTCTTTATGGCTTGGTTTTAAAATTTAACAAAAAGCAATAAATTTAAGGGGAAATGAGGGGAGAAAATTAGCCAGACAGAGCAAGGAATATGCCCGAATAGCCTTATCAATGGTGTAAAAATCAGGCCGAGAGTTGAAAATTAGAATAACATAGGGATAGTGAGTAATTAAAGAGATGATATGTGACAAATCTATAATGAATCTCTGCAATGTGTATGGAACAATTGCTTAAATATTTCCTTCCCCCAAATATCTTTCACTCACTGTAGCTATATTTATAAAGTTGACGTGGATACAGGCATTGTCTAATTACTTAAAATGGTCACCAAAATTAAAAGTTTGAACTTTGCAATTTCTTTCCTAATTTGAAAAGCTTTGGCAAGATTTATTGAATATATGAACTTCAAAAAAAAAATTTTTTAAATTGTTGCTAGATCTTTTATTTATTTATTTATATGTGATGTTGAGAATCGAACCCAGTGCCTCACACATGCCAGGTAAGTGCACCACCACTGAGCCACAGCCCCGGATATATGAACTTTTTGTAGACCTATAGGGTGCTTTATATTTCTTAACGTTTCTTCAAACTATAACTGTGCAAGTAATATTGCTACTGCTGAGTAGATATTTAGAAAAAAATTAATTTATAGGTAGGACCAAAATTTATTATAGATTTGAAACAAAAATATGGAACAATGTGGGAAGTCTGAATAATGGAAGGTTAGTGGGAAATGTGGGGGAAGTAACAAAGGACTATGCTTTTACTACATAAAATATTCAATGAAGAAATGAATATAAAATTTGCAGCTCAGTTCTTTATAAGTGGAAGAAAGTACTTTGTCTATCAGTTTCAGAGATTATGTGAAAATTTTTCTAATGCATAAATAGCTGATTATTCAACATGACTATTTCACTGTTCTGAAACAAAAAGACAATTTCTGAACCATCAATTGCTTCATTATTATTTTTCATAAAGTTCTTTGTTCACCAAAACTTTATGGAGCAATAGTCTTCTTTGTGATAATGCCTTACCTTATTCTATCTTTTTACTTAGTTAAAAAGAAAATTAAACCAGCATTTTTTCAGACAAAAATTACATTTGGAAAATTCAGATAATATCCAAAAGTTTTTCACAAAACTTTGTCAAGAAGTCTTTTGTAGCATGTTATTTTCAAAATGAACAAATTTGTGTTTAACTTTTCCTGTTTACAAGCTAATGCATCTTCTAAAAATAACTATCTTCTTAGGTATATAACAACACCATATCAGTACTAACAGGTATTTACAATGTGTAATCTAATTCTAAGAAGATGGAAAAATCAAAGCGTTATTTAGAAATCAAAAGCTTTTAAACATTATTCCTTACCCTTTTAACATTTGCATTTATCTCCTATCATATAATTGGATTGTGAGTTGAGTTAAAATGGATAATGAGATTTGGAGTATTTTATAAAACAATTATATAGCCTTATTCCAAATTTCTAACATTGCAATTAACTGGCCTAAATTGATCTTATACTCCTATTGTCTAGTGAATTTTGTTGCTTTAGTCCTTGCTTTTCACAGGCCTTTATCTAAGTAGGGCTGAAGGTATGCATCTAAAATGTCATGCTCCCAAAATAAACTCTCCAGCATTGACTGACAGCAGGCAAGTGTTCTGTCACTGTCCTGCAACTGATATCTCAGCAGTTGATTCCCTTAAAAAGTCATCAGGGTGTAGCTGATACCACATGCATGTTATCAGAGCTATTCTTGGTGCGCCTCACTTTATCACTGAGTAATATAACCTTGAACATTCTCAGCCAACACAAAGAGACTATAAAAGAACTAAACATTTTGATCACCATTGCAGACCCCAACTTCTAGAATATCCAGTGAATTTAAACAGTTTGAATTATTGACTGAGCTGATATGCTAAAGCATTCCATTTAAGAAAAACAAAGCTCACACATTTAAAAACAAAATTTAACAAGAAGATTCAAATAATGGGTCAGCACCAGCAGCAAGAAGTTACCCAAACAGGTCTATGTGGACATTTGGCACACAAAAATAAACAGGAGCTAGAAATCAATAAGAAAGTAACTCTAGTATTACAATAAGAAAAGCTGTTGCTCACCTGATTTCTCAAGAGTGCCTAAAAAGGGTGGGACTAAGCCCAGGCTGCTTCTGAAACGACGTCCTATGTAGAGTTGGTTTTTCCGACCATCTCCAACATGAATCGGTGAGCCTCTAAACCTAAAAACAAAACTACACAGTCAAGACTGTGTAGTTTTGCTTTTCTATGCAATCCCTACACCCGAGGCGAGGCGGGAATGCACGACTGCTCCAGAGCCAGGGCCTGGCCAGCCCTTATATTCACCAGATCTGCTGACAGCCCCACATCCTCAGGGCAGGGCCCTGGTGATTGGCTCTCTTAAGAAAGCATGATGGGAGAGGACCTTTTTGGTAGTTTCACATACCACCTGTTCTTCTGATTGGCAGTGCTAAATTTAGCCCCTCAAAAGAGGCTTTACCAAGGAAATAGAAGTGTGTTGGAAAAATAACCTGGTTGAGGCTCAGAGAAGAGCATTTGTTACCAACGTTAAAAATCTGTTAATGCGGGTCTGAAACAAAGATGTGGTAATAGACAGCACCTGTAGGCATTCATACAGAATAGCCCAAACCTGCGGGCTTTGCTCTGCAAAACAGGCCCCCGCTCCTGTTCCCTCCCCCCAAAGTAACCAAATGGACCCATCAATCATGACAGCAGATGAGGAAATTTATCTCATGTATAAGGCTTCATTTTCTCTAAAGAATCTGTTGTTATAAACATTTATATTGAAGGGACTCATTTGTACTTATCTGCATTCTCCAGAATCCACCTGTACTTTGGAGAAAGTTTAAACCAACGTTAATGAGTTAAGAATCCTGCAAGAATTCATGTTGAAAAGCAACATCTGAACTCAGCTTAGATTTAGTCTGCATAGGACAATATCACCACTCTTGTCAGATTTCATTTTTGTCTGGTGTTGGTATTTACAAATATGCACCCATTGCTTCTCAATAAACAGGCAAGTTTTCTGTTTAAATCATCCATAGGGCTGTTTTCCCCAGTACATGAAAGCTGCTCTACTAATCTCTGGAGTTTGCTGTTCTACTGGGAAGTGGTTAGGGGATGATATAGTTGCTATTTTAGGACTGAATTTAATTTCAAGCAAGAGATACTTCAAATACAAAAGAGCATACCGAAAGACCTTTATAATGGCTCAGCTGAGAGATTTGTAAAACTCTACTTAGAGGGAAGAAAATTGTCTTGTTGATAATGGAAAGAGGCTTTAATCAATAAAACAGATGAAAAATTTAAATTTTAAGTAAATTTCTTTATGTTTATAATAAAAATTTTTTCTTGTTATAGAAAAAATTGACCTTGTTTAGACTTATTACCTTCTTGAGTACTTCATTCCTCATGCTTGTTTATTCAGTGATTAATTCATTAACATTTAACAGAGCTTAAATTTACCAGCAATGAATTCAGTGCAGTTATATCTACAAGCTGACACCATGTACTTATTTAAACATGTCTCTTCACTTTGGTGTTATCCATATTGAGAGTATTGTTCCTCCTCTATTGACTGCATCTGTCATAATTCTGTTTTATTGCTTTCTGCTGAAACAACTAGTTTCATGTTATATACTTTGAAAATACTTCCATGAGAAACTCCTGTTACAGGCAACGTGTCCATCATTAAGTAAAGCAAGACTAGAAATGTGTGCTCTTTCCATTTGGGGAGTTCAACAGTGGACTCATCAATTAAAAGGCATTTGTTTACATGTTTGTGTGCACTGTACACATACATGTGTTTTTAGGCTCATGTGGCCCAGTATTTGGCATGTTAATGTCATGTCATGTTTGTTGGAACTGAAGTCAAACCACTTTAAATTTATAGGGAATGAGTGAATAGAATCCTGAAACTTGTGTCATGTTGGCCCAACACAGTTCAGGGCATTCAGGAGCCAGGAGAATGACCATATACTATAACCAAGTGAAGTGTCTCTCCCCTAAGCTGCTATCTATTCACTGTTCTTAGATTTCCCTAGACTTTCAGTATCGCCAAGGTCCTTGCCTTTGCATTTACATCCTTATATGGCATTCAGAGTCAAGAAGGAAGAAAGGAAGTAAAAGGAAGAAAACAAAAAAGAAAGAGATAGTTTGAAAGTACTAACACACTGCTCTGGAAAGAGGCCTTATTATTGGCTTAGTGAACACTCTTGAACAATATATGATACTGCTAAGCATTGGTTAAAAACTAAATATGTCATAGCTGGAATATAGTAAGTTAGGCCAGTGGAAATGAAATACTATTCAGATTTGGGGAGTTTGCTGATGCAGTAAGAGTGTCTTTTACTTTCCTAACAGTGGGGAGGAGCCACAGAGATAATCCAAAACAGCTGATAATTCAGATATAATGCCTCCTTCGTTTTGGAATGCAAGGTATGATTCTCTCTGAGAATTATCTCAATGCAATTCAATAAATATATATTAAACCTATACTCACTGCTGAACACTGTTATGTTGTTAGGACTATGAATTCTGGCATTGTTTGTTGACTCAACAAATTTCTACTGATCGCCTGCCATTGTGCTAGATGATGATGAGACAGAGCTGGAAAAGACAGATGTGTGGATTGTGCCCCTTGGGGATCGAAGTCTGCATCAACTCCTGATAAATTCTCACTAATCTGCAACTGAAACCTAGACTAGGTTATATACAGAACCCAGGTGGAAACTCCTCTCTATCGCTGTTGGCGTCAAATTTTATTTACACTGCATAGAACCATTTGCCAAAGTTAGAACTTACTGGGAGTTATTTGAGAAATGGGAAAAGTTTTTAAGGTTAACCTAAGAGTACTTCTGGAGAAAAAGAACAAAATTAATGTCTCATAACTAATTAAAGCCTATATGTTCCTACCATGTTCAAAACAGTTCAAATGCTGGGATTGCAGCAATGTACAAAAAAAAAAAAAAAAAAAAGAGAGAGAGAGAATAATCTCTGACCTCCCTAAATTTACATTTCAGTAAGCACAGAAATACATGTTCATACAATACCTGTACAGTCCATTTGACTCATAAAATATTTCATACCTGAAATACAGACTCAACACAGAACTAATTTTACACAAGGAAACAAGAAAAAAGCAAATTAAGGAAATGCACCAAGAAGAAGGTTTTGACAGAACAACTCCTGATGGTGGTCTGTGCTCCTTGAGTTTTGAAGGCAGGTGAAACTACATGGGGATCCAGAGGCAAGAAAATGTGACTTGAAATTTTAGGAGAAGACTTTTGGCCCTTTGTTTTCCTATATCCAGTTAAAATTGCTTTAGTAGCAAGACCAAATTAATTGATTTCCACAATTATTCACCAGTGTGCTAATGATTACTGACACACTTAAAGCCACATTAAAGACAAGACGATTATTTCCTACATGAATGACACTTTCCAAAATAAGTAAGATCAGTAAGTTGAAGTCTTGAATCTCTTGAAGACTTGGATCCCAGTAAGTGTGCATTGACTCCAAGGGCACACAGAATTTTGCTTCTCTCCTAAGTGGGCTTTAGACAACTCACTTGATTCTCAGACTTGTCAGTTGTAAATTTGGGATTATAATATCCACTTCAAAGAATTATTGGGAAGATTCAAAAACAATACGAACATGGCCAGGCCAGGGCAGAGAGAATCTGACACTTGATAGGCATTTTGTTTGTTTGATGCTATCAAGCATGACACAAAGAAAACAATGTCTGTGCTTAGTAATACTGATTTGGCCAATCATCTAACTACCTGAGTATACAGGATTGTGTTTTCTAAGAAATCTCTGGGAAGCCCACAAGTGAACTCATAGAAACTGGTCATGTCCTTCCCTGAAGGACCTCAGAAGGTGACACATTTATATGGGGATTAAAGCAAAGCCCAAGAAATACTGGAATCTTAGGGAAAAAATAAACTGGGTTTCTGGAAGCCTGGAACAGGAAACCATAAGCCAGATCAAATCCAACCACCAGTAGATGCTCACTGGAGGGAGTATTGCTGTCAAATAATAAGCTTTACACATGCAGAAGGGAGGCAGCTGAGTTCATTTTATCCAGTAATCACAGTAAGCAATAGCTCCTGGGATTAGAAGCTCTTTCAAGGCTAAAAATGTGTTTGGGGGCTGAAAAATATGTTCTGGTCTAAAATTAAAAAAAGAAATTTGTAAAAATGAAAATAATGAATGTTTATCAGAGGCAAACAAAACTGGTTAACTGCATTTCAGATCAGTGTATTTTATTATGTGTCATATGCTCAGCGGTAGATCCTCTAAATGTAGGAGAACCTGTGTGGTGAAACATTTAGGCCTATTTACCTCTGTGTTTTAGCTCTTCTGTTTCAGATTCCTAGTTGATTCCTCTTCCCCTTATCACCTTGCCTAATCATAAATATAGAATTCTTTTGAGTAGGTCCTTGCTGTGAATGAGAAATGTAGATCCTAGCACATTCTCTGGTCACCCCGGCCCCATGTCACATATTACCCAATCCTTTCCATCCATCTATGAGCTCCTTTGTTCTCTGCCTTCTGACAAGGCCCAGCCAACCCAAATGCTGGCAGTAGAGAGTAGGGGTATTTATTCCCCTTCTCCCACCTGCCCGGCTATAGTTTAGCATGATCTTCTAACACTTGTGATTTTTTAAAAATTGTTTTTCATGTACCAAAAACTATGGAGGGTACAGGAAATGTAAGGTCCTACACTTAGATGTTAGTTGGAAAAACAAGAGAGTCATATAACAATTTGAGGAGAGATAATAAAAAGAGACACAGCATTTGTCTAGTTCATCTTTAAAATTCTGCCTCCAGGCACATATATGATGCTTATTAAACATTAATTTAATGAAAATTCATAGTAAACTTCTGGAAAAATACAGCCTATTAAAAGCGATTTTTTTTAAAAAGATAGTTGAGTACAGAGGTCTTAAAACTAGGATGAAAAACTTAATTTTCACTTTCTATAGCAGTTTTTACCATGAACATATGTTATTTTCATTTTAAAAGGACTAATTATTATGGGAATGCATCCAAAACCAGTTGTGTAATTATAAAAACTTATAACATCTAGTTAATATAAAATAAAAAACTTCTATCAGAAAAGTAGCTGGCAAAAGATTTTCTCCATTCTGTAGGCTTGCTCTTCACACTCTCAATCATTTCCTTTGTTGCACAGAAGCTTTGAACTTGAAGCCATCCCACTTATTGATTCTTTTTTTTTTTATTAGTTGCTCAAAACATTACAATGATCTTGAATTATTGATTCTTGGCTTTATTTCTGAGCTTTAGGAATCTTATTAAGTTGGTGCTTGCACTAATATGTTTGAGTGTTGACGCTATGCTTCCTTTTGGCAGTTGCAATATTTTTGGTTTAATTTCTAGGTGTTTGATTCACTATGAGTTGGTTTTTGTGCACAGTAAGAGATAGGGATCTAGTTTCTTCTACATGTGAATATCCAGTTTTCTCAGCACCATTTGTTTAAAAGGATGTTTTTGGCACCTTTGTCAGGGATCAGATGATTGTAACTGTGTGGGTTTGCCTCTGTGTCTTCTATTTTATTCCATTGGTTTATGTATCTGTTTTGATGCCAGTACCATGCTGTTTTTGTTACTCTGGCTCTGCAGTATAACTTGAGATCAGGTATTGTAATGCTTCCAGTATTGCTCATATTGTTCAGCATTGCTGTGGCTATTCTGGGTCTTTTTTTCTTCCATATGAATTTTAGAACTGTTTTTTTTTTCTAGTTCTAGAAGAACATCATTGGTACATTGATGGGGATTGCCTTGAACCTGTATGTCAGTTTTGGTAATGTGGTCATTTTAACAATATTAATTCTGCATATTGAAGAACATAGAAGATCTTTTCATCTTTTAATGTCTTCAATTTCTTTCTTCAGTGTTCTATAGTTTTAAGAAGATTTATTCCCAAATATTTTTATTCCCAGGCTATTCTAAATAGAATTGTTTTTCTAATTTCTTTCTCAGCAGATTTATTATTGGAGTATAGGAAAATTATTGATTTTTATGTTGGTCTTGTTTTCCGCTACTTTGCTGAATAATTTCCAGAATATATAAAGAAATACATAAAAAATTTAACACCAACCCCCCTAAATTAATAATAAACTGGCATATGATCTGAAGAGAGATTTTTTTTCTCAAAAAAAGGAATACAAGTGGCCAATAAATGCATTAAAAAATGTTCAACATTCCTAGTGATCACAGAAATGCAAATCAAAAATACAGAGATTTTATCTCACTCCAGTTAGAATTGCAGTCATCAAGAATACAAATAACAATAATTGCTGGTGAGGATATGGTGGGGGAAGTAAAATTATACAGTTGTTGGTGGGACTGCAAATTAGTACAACAAATTTGGAAAGTAGTATGGAGATTCTCAAGAGACCAGGAATGAAACCATTACATGACACACTATACTACTCTTTGGTATTTATCAAATGATCTAAAATCATCACAACATAGTGATACATGCATACCTATGTTTATAGCAGTGCAATTCACAGTATCTAAGTCATCAAATCAGGCTAGGTGCCCTTCAGCAGTTGAATAGATAAAGTAAATGTGATATTACTCAACCATAAAGAGGAATAAAATTATGTCATTTGTGGAAAATGGGTGGAAGTGGAAAACATCATGCTAAGTGAAATAATTCAGATTCAGAAAATGAAGAGTGAATTTTATCTCATACATAGAATCTAAAGAGAGGGAGGATAGGAATTTTTAGAAGGAGGGTCTCCTGGAAAGAGTAGGGAAATCAATAAAGAAGAAGAAGGAGATCAAGAGGGAAGGAGTTGGGAAGGGCATGAAGAAGATGGAGAAATACTGGGGAATAAGAGTGAAATCTACAAAATTATAGTATGTCCATGTCTAAGTACACCACAATTAATCATATACATATATGATTAAAAAATATACATGTATATATATATGAGATATCAGTGGAGTAGAGAAAGTGGGTGGGGGAGGGAAGAAAAGAGGGAAAGGGAAAGTACTGGGGAACAAGGTTGATCAAACTGTGTTATGTACATGTACAAATATAGCGTATTGTATCTCACTATTATGTGTGATTGTAAATGTACCAGTAAAAAAAAAAAGGTAAATAAATAAATAACAGAATTTTTCTCCATGAAACATACCCACCCAGTTGCTATTCTGTGAATGCAGTTGACCAAAGTGAGGAAAATTTGACATGAGGATAATGCCAGGATTTCTGGCTTAAGCAGCTGGGATGCTAATAAATACCTTACACTGAGCTAAGAAGAGATGCCCATTTAAGGAAAGATGGCTTCTGATACAGGCAAAACTGAGGTACTAGTGAGAAATTCAGTTAGAAGTTCTGAGTAGATGACTGACTCTGAAGCTTGCAACAGAAATCTGGACTGGAGATAAGTATTTAGGAGCTCTTGGCACCTAAAACCTGGGGAGAAGTGATCTATCACTAGGAGATAAGAGAAGCCTAGAAGAGAGCTAGAGTGGAAGTACAATGATTCAAAGGAGGTAAGATACAAAAGAGACTGAGAATAAGAATAGTAGGAAATCCAGACGAAAATGGTAGCATCAGAGTCAAAGGGAATATGTATACTTCAGGAATGAGGGAGAAGTGAATGGGACTTGTCCTTTAGATTCACTGTTGCTGTTAGGGATCAGGGATGAGGGAGAACTGATCAGGGAGATCAGTTTCCATGAAATGGTGTGGGATTGATATATATATCTTCTGAGAAATTTCTTTTGTGAAGGAAAGGAGAAACATAAAATGGTAGCTGGAGGATTCTTCAGGCTCATAATAGGATTCTTGTCCCTATTCCTTCCAGAGAAGTGTGAAGAATCAGCATTTGCACCATGATGAATGGGTTTCTATTTGCTTCAGGCATTCAGCTCATACTCCACAGTGGATGGTGAGAATTTCTGGGGCACACAGCCCCACAGAACAAGATACAGGGATGTGTGTATAATAGTGATGTGCTTCTAAAGATGTGCTACTGACTCCAGAAAAAAATCATCATTTTAGTTGGGCTCTTGATAGCAAATGAAAAATGACAAAGTGCTGGTTCAACAAAGCCCCACACTAACAGTAGATGGGGTGAGGTTTGGCAATCTGCCTAACAGCCCAGAGGATCACTGAGGCAGTCCTAGAACTTGAAAATAAGGTTGCTATATGAGTTAGACCACTGTTCTTGGATGAAAGATAGAGTTTCAAATTACCTTAATGAGAGAGAATGGCTCTCAGGCTAGAGTAGAATGTAAGAAAATGAGTTTTCTAAGTGATCCTTGAAACTTAATCATACCATTTTCTGCCTAAGACCCCAAATTTGAAGAGAATACACTATTATCAGCTTAAAAATTAATTGGTAGTTTTATGTTCAGAGACATTTAAAAAATAACAGATTTTATTTTTTAGAATAGCTTTAGGTTTACGGGAAAATTTAGCAGAAATCATTAAGTTCTGTCTACCCCTCCTCCCAGCATGGTTTTCCTGTTATGAACTCAATTGTATTTAAATTGTGCAGTGCATTTGTTACCATTGATGAGCAAATACTGATGCAGAATTAACTAAAGCCCATAGTTACATTAGGATTCACTCTTTTTGTTGTTGTTTTTTTCATTTCTAAAATTACGTAGGTCAAGCCAACCCATTTAGTGCAGTTATGTTATACATTTGTAATGCTGTTGGAGTCATCTGACATAGTTTACATTTTTTAATTGTTTCTTTTTATTTATATGTGACTTTAGGATTCATTTTGACATAATTAAAAAAGCATGGAATATATTTTGCTCTAATTCTGTCACCAGTACTTCCCCTTTCCCTTACCTCCTTCCTCCTCCTGTTCCCTTTCCTCTATTTTACTGATCTTGCTGTTATTTACTTTTTTTTCTTTTTCAGTATGTACATGATGGTGAGATTCACTGTGGTATACTCATATATGTACATAGGAAAGGTAGGTCAAGTTAATTCTTCTGTTTTTCTCTTATCCCATCCCTTCTTTCTTCTATTTTGATGGATTCTCCCCTCCTCTACCTTTTTTTCTCTCTCTTTTCCTTTTCCCCCTATTTTGGACTAGCTTCCACATATCTTTACTTATTTATTTTTGTTGTACTGGGGATTGAACCTAGGTCCTTGTGCATGTAAGGCAAACACTCTACCTACTGAGCTATATCCTCAGCCCTAGGTTCCACACATCAGAGAGAACATTTGACCTTTGGCTTTCTGAGCCTGACTTATGCTCTGCTGGGGATGTGTCTAAGGATGTCCAGAGTAAAAAAATCTGCATTCCTGGAGACACAAATGTAAACAGAAATAACATAGATAATAACATAGATGACATTTACAAATATGTATATGGCCACTAATTACAACATATATAGGGGCCTCTTTGTCCAAAAAGTGATATCCTCCACACTGTTTTCCTGTCCAGCTCCAGAATAATGTAGATTCAATCTGATTAATTTTCCTGACTTTTATTTGATATATTTAATTTAAATCTTCATTATCATGTGACTGAAAGGTGCTATGACAGGAATGATTATTCTCATAACCAATTTGTTCAACAATAACTACTGTCTTAGGGTAATAATCATCCATTTATGAAGGAGAAGAAGATGAGGAAGTAGAGAGAGGGGGATAAAGAAAAGGGTTAAACAATGCAGAGAAAGTAAAATAGCTTTGTGAAGGCCACGTTGATTCTGAATTTCGCTGGACAAAATACAAGTGTTAAATGGTGTTGACTTGTATTCTTGAAACAGTGACCCTCAACTTGGGAAGATTTCTTAAGCCAGGTGACATTTGACACTGTCTGGAGATCCTGCGTAGTTACAAGTGAGAATGGGGGTGTCAAAGGAAGCTCAGATGCGCTGCTGCACATCCTGGGGTGCACAGAACAGCCTCTCACAGTGAAGAATGGTCTGCCCTGTTGTCAACACTGTCAAACTTGAGAAACCCTGCTTTAGAGGAATGTACCACAAATGCCACATTTTCCTCATCTTAGAGTAACTTTAATAAGTATATAGTTATCCTATGGAAATCTCATCTCAAAACCCAAGTTTTTATGTAAAACATTTTCTGGTTCTTATATGCACAAGTTGAATATTTTTAGAGAAGCATGTTACCACATTAAAGGATGCAGGGATATATTTATGGCATACATTTATTAAGCATCATTCATTCATCAAGTAAAGCACATCAAAGATACTTCCCTGTATTTATCTTAGCATAAATGGACATGAAGTCATCATTTACTGCAGTTTGTGTTCCACATCAGGGTGTCTCACTGGAAGGATGTAGTTACTTCTGTTTGAAAAGAAAGCTGTTGCTCTGCCCTCTGGCTCACTTTGAAACCTGGTGGTTCTGAAAATCACTGATACTATTTTTACCCTTCTTATTTGGCCCTGACCTGTGGGACTATGTTCCTGCTTCACAATTCCTTTGGTTTGGTCACACTGGTGGGGTGGGGTGGAGAGAGTTAGGGCTGGGACAGGTTGTGGTCACTTAGGGACACATTTTCAGAGTTGACTTGACTTTACAAACCACAATTTAATATTTTACAAAATCATATTTCACTTTTAGATATGTGTTTTTAATTAAATATATTATCTCTTCCTATTAAAATTTTAAAACATGGTAAGTAATACCTGAATAGGTTTAGGCACTTGATATTTTTTTTAATCTAGGCTTAAGTTTAATTTGTAAGAAAATTATCAATTATGTTCTATTTGTCATTATTTCAGTTGCAGTAGAAAGATATCATTTTTAAAAGTGACTTAAACACAGTTGTTTCTCCTTGAGAAAGAGATCTAAAGCAGATCAAAGTGAAATAAAAAAAAAATAAAGCATTAATTTATATGGACCATTCAGAAGAAAAGGTTAGAAATGTATAAAAGCTTCTTTCAAAAAGAGATCATAATAGAAAAATAATTTGACTTCATTTCAATATAATAAAGGCTAAGATTTTAAAATTGCCTGAAACTGGTACTGAGCTTTTCTTTAAGGCAGGGATTGCGTGGGTGGACACGTTGATGGCTCTGTTTACAGCACCACAGCCTTATGAAGTCACCTACCTTATGAAGTCCTTTAGAATTCCACATGCTAGACACGTCAGCGTGACTTTTATGTTCTCTGTTCTATTATACCAGTGTGCATTTTAATAATTACTCATTGCACAAAAAGAGAATGTTCAAGTAGTAGGGTTACATTTCTCTAGAGAATGATAAGATCTATATTAATTAACTGGTTTTTTTTTCTTATACAAGGATAAATTTTAATCAACTCTTAAGGTCTGTATTCTCAGTTTTATTATCATTCATTGGAGTCATTGCTGCATTTAAAGGGCTTTGAGGCTGGGACTACTGGGGGTAAATAAGAGACTGACTGTGTTTGGGTACAACCGAATTTTAGTTGACTCTATTTGGAATCCTATAGCTTTATATGATTTCTCACTTTCAAATGAAGAAAATATTTTATGACTGTCAAGGAGTATACTATTCCCAGTAAAGAAATCCCTTTGCTTATATTTCTTATGCTTTCCAGGAAAAATTTCTTCAACTTTTGTTCTAAAACTTGGTGGCCTCTTGATCATTTAGTCCTAAACACCAAGTTCTTAAAAATACCATCTGTCCATTCAAATGACAAAACCCCAGAACACATGGTATATTTAATGCTCCTTAGAGATCCCTGAGAGTTAGAAGCACTCTTAGAGATGATCTAACTACATTATCATTCACAGGCAAGGAACATGGGGTCAGAGCTTTTACTAAAAAGCTTTTTTAGCTTTTACTATGCCTAAATCTTTAGAGCTTCTCTGTAACAAACCTAGGATTAGGATTTAGGTCTTTGGCTCTTTCAAGTAGCAACATTTTAAGAGGAGTGATATAAAATAGTCCATTTCTTTAAGACAAATGCTTATTTCTATATGAATACAAGATTGAAAAAGAATTAAATGCACATTTTTTGTAATAAAATGAGTGTTCCACCATATTAATGAGCAGTAAGAGCATTCAATTAACTAGTACAAAGATAGGTGACAGCTTCAACAAAAGACCTTTGTTTACCCAGGTAAAAAAGATGCAGATGCCTCTGGGTTTATCAGAGCAACATCAATAAAGGAACTGTTTTACCTCAAATACTTTATATCTAAAAGGAAATCTACATTGGACATATAAAAGGCACATCTGTTATAAGAAAATTAAAAGTGAAACTCGGTTATAATTTATTTCCAATACTGTACATAGCCAGTGTCATATAACTGAAATGTTGACTATAAAACTGATTTCAAATTTAAGTGTGAATATCCTAAAATAGCCATTTGAATTTTTTACTGTGTATGGATTCGGGCATCAACATTTATACAAGAATAAGCATCTCCTATCTGAAAAATGTTGAATGAAATAATCAGATAAAAGTTAATATCTTTATGAGAACTTAATGTTAAGGAACTCCCAGGAAAACTAAGAAACAGGTTAACTAAATTCTGTTGTTTCCAGATATCTAATAAATATAATACACATTTCCTAATTAGCATATAAACTATTAGCAATATACAAGAGCTGAATACAAGAGACACTTGTTCCTAAAGCAATCATATATACTTCAATCATATATATTTCAATCATATATACTTCAATACTTGAGAAATGAGCTGGGAAAAATCTATATTTAAGACTCTAGATTCAGTACTTTATATGGAAAATTCAAACCCCATAGGCAAAGGATTAAAACAACAACAATAACAGCTGCTTCTCAACCAAGATTTATGGTGTTATTCATACATTATAAGTAACCTGTAAGTTCTATTTAGAAATAATCTTTTCTGGATTGCTATCTGTAAGGAATTTTAATGGATTTATATTTGGAGTTGATATATGTGAATACATATCTTAACAGTGTTTTCCCCCTTCTGACAGCTGTCTGAAAACCTTGTTTGAAATAAACTAGTTTTTAATCGGCCATTTAAAAAACTAGAGTGGTGTTGAGTATTTTATCTGTAGCATGCATATAAATAACTTGGCATGATACCACTGTAAAATTAAGAGAAGCCTATTCTTTAGGAGCTCTTGGCCATAGGTTGCTCAGGGCACGGGTGTCATTAGCATGAAGTGCTGATTATATCATACATCATCTAGGCACCATAAGGACTCATACTGAAAATAGGCACACCCACACATTATCAAAACTCTTCATCCAAAATGGTTTCTCATTCATTCTCAATGATGCTACGGTGTCTGACACACATAATTGTGATTAAGCCAACTGTTATAGTTTGGATGGGAGGTGTCCCCCAAAAGCTCACATGTGAGACAATGCAAAAGCTTGGAGGAGAAATGATTGGGTTATAGCCTTTGCCTAATCAATGAGTTAATACCTGATGGGATTAACTGAAGTGAAAGGGTGTGGCTGGAGAGGATGGGAATAGGGATGTGACTTTGGGTATATATTTGTAACTGGAGAGTAGAGTTTCTCTCTCTGCTTCCTGATGTGAGCTGCTTCCCTCTGCCACACACTCCCATCATGATGTTCAACCTCACCTAGAGCCCTAAGGAATGGAGCCAGCCTTCAATGGATTAAGACCACTGAAACTGTGAGCCCTCAAATAAACTTTTCCTCCTTATAGTTGTTCTGGTCAGATCCTTTAGTCACAGCAGTGAAAAAGCTGACTAAAACACCAGCCAATCACAAGTGCTCACATTTAAAGAAGCCATGTAGACTTTTCTAATTTTGAGGTTCTCTGGGACATGGCACCATGTAACTGTTCCATACTACTGGTACCTGTGAGAAGTTAGAGACAGAGCACAGAGGAATGAGAAACCTGTGCCAAGAAAAAGCCAGGCTCACCAGAAGAGCAGTCCCTATAGCTCAGACAGTAGTCATAACAAGTATATGTACATCCTGTGACACCTGGGTCATTCACAATGGTGTTCATGATCCCTTGGTATCAGTAAATCAGTGTTTGTGCAACTCTGCAATGCACTGACATGGTTTGAAAAACATCTAGAATAAGTACTTTTTCATTTTTGAGTCCTGGAAGGGACTTTACAGTGCTCCACTGTTTATATGTTTATATAATTGATTATGTTTATGTTCATTATGTTTATGATTACGTTTGTATGCTTATGTTTACAAAACCTCTGATACAATACAAGTCTAATACTTGGATTTTGTGCTGCCTCAGTGAGTTTTCTTTTAAGTGATAATGTACAGTGCCATTCTACTTTAGATGAATGACATGTAAGACCAAAAATTAGCTTCAGGAGCATGTTTAATGGAAATGAAGAAAGCACTTATATTTAACATTGAGATAATACAAAATAATTAGTTTCATTGAAAAGTTTCTAGTTAACTCTAAGTGCCAAAGTAGCCATTTGTAGTCTTCTAATTAACACACCAAGATAGGACTTTATGAAACATTACTTTTTAAAGTATAATAAGATGTGTGGCATATTTTAGCTTAGGTTTCTAACAAAAAAATCTCAGAAATATAATTAGCAGCCTGAGTCCATCCTTCCTGCTGGGAAATTACTTACTCATGGTAATGACATCCATTCTTACAGGACTGCAACTTACCAACTGACTTAATCATTCACCCAGGAGATGACATCAGAGGTCAAGGGACTTTCTTCTACTATTATTGTGTTAATTGTTGGAAAAAGCTGATCTCTTTAATGCTACAATTACAATTTCTTTCTAACTTTTCCCCTTCAGTCTGTTGATAATGACAATGGCCAGCAAATGATCAGAATTGATTCCTGTTCCACATCAAGCATCCTCTTGTTCTGATTAGTGTCATCTTCTTTAAACAATTTACCTCTCTCACCCCTCATCCCCAAATGTCACAGGAGGCTGCAAGGAAAAAAAAGTATGAGCTGTTGCCACATGTTTCCAAAGATCTCTTATATCTGTAACCAATGTATGCAAAGGGGACAGTTTTTGTGTCTCCCATCTTTGCTGTGGTCTCAGAGGATGACCTGGCATCTTGCTCAAGAAATCCCCAGCTTCTTGCTTCCTCCTGGATACAGTTGTCACTGTCTTCCTGCTTTTGGTGACCTTGATGTATTCCTTAGTATACTGTAGATTTCTCTCTCTTTTTTTTTTTTTTTGAATCTTCTGCATAGAAAATCATGACATCTATGGATGAAGTTAAGTTCTATTTCTTCTTTTTCAACATCTGTAACTTTCATTTCTGTTTTTTATCATAGTCCCTAGCTTGGGATTCCAGACCCATGTAGTGATGAGAAAGGACACCTTTGCTTAGCTCTCAATTCTAGGGGAGTGTCCAGTCCTTCTCCACTAAACACTAAATGAGCTGCAGGTCTTTGGTAGGTCTCCTTATCAAACAGAAGAATTCTCCTGTTATTAGTTTTATAAGAATTTTTTTTAAATTATCATGCTCATGTACTGTTTTTTTTTCAAATGTTATTTCTGCATTAATTCATATCATCATATAACTTTCCTTCTTTGGTATGTGGATATAGTAGATTCAGTGATTGACTTTTTAATTTTTGACTTTCCAGTTTTAAAATTTGGGGCATTTTGTATACCCCAAACAAATTCTACTTCTTACGTGTATACTTCTTCTTATTCATTGCTGGATTTGATTTGTTAGTATCGTATTGATGATTTGTGTGCTTATATTCATGAGATGTTGGTCTGTAGTTTTCTTTTCTTATAATACCCTTATCTGGCTTCAGTATTAGGGTGATTCTGACCTCATAGAATGAGTTAACAAGAGTTCTCTCTGTTTCTCTTTCTTGGAACAGATTGGTGAGGACTGGTATTGTTTTTTCCTTAGACATTTGGGTCATGAAACTATTTGGGTCTTGTGCTTTCTGTTTTGGAAGGTTATCAACTATTGATTGATGTAAGGTTATTCAGGTTGTCCATTTCTGCTTGTGTTGGTTTTGGTAGTTTGTGTCCTTCAAGGAATTGATCTATTTCATTTTATTTACCAAATTTGTGAGTATAATATAATCATAGTGGCCCTTATTATTATTTTTTAAAATTTGTTTATTTTTATTCTAATTTGTTATAATGACAGCAGAATGCATTACAATTCTTATTACAAATATAGAGCACAATTTTTCACATCTCTGGTTGTATACAAAGTATATTCACACCATTCGTGTCTTCATATATGTACTTAGAGTAATGATGTCCATCCCATTCCACTGTCTTTTCTAACCCCATGTCCCCTCTTTTTCCCTCCCACCCCATTGCCCTAGAGAAAATGTGGTATATACACAATGGAATATTACTTAGCAATAAAGAGAATAAAACCATGGCATTTGCAGGTAAATGGATGGAGTTGGAGAATATGATGCTAAATGAAGTTAGCCAATCCTCCCAAAACTTATTATCTTTTTAATGTCCATGGATCAGTAATGATGACTCTTCTTTAATTTCTGATACTAGTAATTTTTGTCTTCTTTATTTTCTTAGCCTGGCTAGAGATGTATCAATTTTATTGATCTTCTCAGAGAATAGGATGTGGGGGTCAATGATTTCCTGTACTTTTTTTTTTTGTCATTGGAATATACTTTCAATTTTTAAATTTTCTTTTCTTTTGTTGTTGGCTTAAATAGCTCTTCTTTCCTTAACCTCCTTAGGAGAAACTCAGGCCATTTATTTTTGATTTTTTTTTATTTCTTGATATATGTATTCAGTGCTACAAATTTCCCCCTAAACATCACACAAAATTCTGGTAAGTTGTATTTTTACTTATTTCCAAATATTTAAAAAATTCCTCCTGAGATTTTCTTTTTGATCCTTACATTATTTAGAAGTATGTTGTTTAATCTCCAAATATTTTTGGATTTTTGAGCTTTTTGTTTCTAATTTAATGCTGATGTGGCTTGATAATATGCTTTGTATGTTTATTATTCTTTTAAATTTGCTAAGATGAGATTTATGGTGTAGAATGCAGTCTATTTTGGTAAATGCTCCCATGTGAGCATAAGAAGAGTGTTTATTCTGCTGTTGTT
Organism: Callospermophilus lateralis; assembly: GCF_048772815.1. Classification (NCBI taxonomy): domain Eukaryota; kingdom Metazoa; phylum Chordata; class Mammalia; order Rodentia; family Sciuridae; genus Callospermophilus; species Callospermophilus lateralis. The sequence continues at coordinate 52,926,262 of NC_135313.1, read as the reverse complement.
GGATGGAATATTCTCTAAATATCAATTATTACAAGTAGATGGATAAAGTAGTTTAGGTCATGTATATCCTAATGTTTGTCTGTGAGTAATCTCGTTTCTTAAACTTCTCTCCTCTCTTTTCTTATACTGTATTGCACTGTATCTTATACTGTATATTCCTACTTGGTTATATTTCTAATTGCAACTTCCCTTTGCTTCTCACCTACTCCAGAGCCCTCCCCTTTTTTCTTACTTGGATCATACACTGTATTGTTTTATTCCTTTCTGACTCTTGAATGTGCGTCATAATCAAGCAAGTACAGATCCATGTCTTGAAGGCCTTTTGCTTCTCTCAAACTCCTAGCACCACGGTGCACATAGAGGGTGATATTCACATAGGAGATGAATAGCTGTGGATTGAAATGGACAAAGGTGACACCCACCACTCCCCCAAATCAAGAAGAGAACTGAGACATTCCAGCATACCCTGGGAGGGCTGATTTTGAAGCTATTGGTGTCTATTAATAAATATCTCTGGAAATTTTGTTATCAGAAAAAGACTCATAATGACTATTCTAAAACAGAGTTTTTTTTTCTTTTTCTTCTTGAGGCTACCATAACAAAGTACCATAAATAAACAGCAGAAGTTTATTTTTTATGGAGACTAGAAATCCAAAAGTACAAAGTGTGAATCAGCAGGACGATGTTCCTCTGAAGATTCTAGGGATAATCCTTCCAATCTCTATCAGCTTCTGGTGGTCTCATTCTTTGGTGTTTCCAGGCTTAGAATAGCCACATAACTCCAGTCTTTGCCTCTGTAGTCACATGACTTTTTTTTTTCCCCCCCTTAGTGTGGCACCTCTGTGTCTCTGTGCCTGTCATGGCTTTCTTATAAGGACATCAGTCACCCTGACACTATTCAGTCTCAATATTTTTCTAACTGGGGGAAAAATAATTGTCCTAGAGGTCCATTTTATTGTGGCCTCTGATTTCCTCTCAAAGAGTTCCTCAACACTTTTCTGGAGTCTGTAGGAAATTCACACAGAGGGAAGATGAAACCCCAAGCTGACACTGTCCTCACCCTGTTGTTTGGTCTTCTTGTCCTGCATTTCCCAACCACCATCTGAAGTAGAGTACAATGTACAAATCTTTCAGGTTCTCATATCTCCCATTTTCCCACTAGAATATACTGTGTTGCTCTATTTTGTTTTGCAGGGGAGGGAGAAGTATTCTCCTGTAATCTGATAACCAGAATGTGATAAGAAATTCTATTAGTTCTTGAAGAGTAATAGAAATGGATAAATATGCATTTTAAGAGGCCCCTTCTGGAACTGCATTAAGGGGGATCAAAGGCAGGCCTTGGGGTCCATAGCAGGGGCTGCTCAGAGGACACCTTGGAGCCCATGGGCATTTCTGCCTTTCTGATCCTGCCAGGTGAGTTCTTCCTACTCTGTCTGCATTTCCAGCTGACCCTATGTGCCAACAGCTTGTCTGTGTGAGGGTAAGCATAACACTACAAAAAAGAGGTGACTCTGGCAACCCTAGAATAATGTGTGTTAGGGAATATTTGCCATGGAGAAAGTATGTTCCTTTATATTTCAACCTTTGAATTTTATTTTCAAAGGGTTTTATTATATGATTTTTTTAAGCTAACATAAGATAAAAATAACCATTCTATAGTTGTTGGGATCAATGCAGTTCTTAGGGGAAATAAAGTTGTTGAATGACAAAGGGAAAAGGTTATTTCATTTTGTTGCCTAGTTCTGGAGCTGTTATTTTGCAGGTATTGATATTTAAGTGGGTTCTAAATGGGAAAAAAGCTACAGCACAGAGCCCTCTGAATACAAACTGAACACTTCAAATTATGCAACTACCATTATTCTAGTTTTTAAAAAATATCAGATTTAATCAATGTTTTCCAGCGTCTCCCTATGGCTAAAAATGTATTTTGATTTCACCCAATTCTTATTGTAGTAACTGGAAATACATGCATACAAAAATGCTTTTCTATAATTCTCTCTGCTGTCTTGCTCTTAAGGAGGATAGAGTGAATTTTGTGGTACAGAAAAGGAGGGTCCAAAGAATCAGATTTGCCATGAGCTCGTTTATGTAAATGAAACAGATGTTGAACAAAAAGAAGAGCCAGCTGATCCAGCACTCAAACTCTGAAGCTAAGATGTGTTCACTGGTAGGAATACCATGCATTCAACCTCACCATGGTGCTAGGGTGGTTCACCATGGTATATAAACTCACCAACCCAAGAACGGTGGTGTGGGGGAGACTCACAGAAAAAGGCCAAAAGCAGCTTTGTGCTTTCTGTTTGGAGACTGAATTCGTGTGCAGCAGATAATGTTTAAATCTCATCTCCTGTGATGAGAGCAGAGAAAATGATGTGTTATTGCTTTAAGCAGGACACTGTTTCATTTAGTGAATGTGAATCTTTTGGCTTTCTGGTGCAGCTCAAGATTCTGCTTATTATAAATGGAAAACAGTCTGTCAAGCTTTGGCATTTGCATTGAAATGCACAACATCAGAGTGTACAGGGAGGAGGTATTTTATTTTGTTTCAACTAATTTATTTCATGGCCACACTTAAAATGCTGTATGTATAACGGGAATGTTAAAAGCTTCAGATGGCAATTTTTAGTAAGAAATTGTCATGAATAAAGACAAACAGAAGGCAGGACAAGATCCAGTAGTCTTCCCTTCCGTCATTTGGAATTCAAATACTCTAAGGTCTTGGATTTTTTTTTTAATGTATATATTTACAAGCATCTACAATACACTAGTTTAAAATAAGATCTGTTCACAGCCAGATTACTGAGCCCCAGCTGCAACTAAACATTGATAATTGTAGTGTTCTAAAGAAGTACACAAATTCTGGTTTGGGTTGTTTGGGTTTGGTCACAGAGAGTGGAGATGCCATCCCGTCCCTTACTCCTGATGATGATTTATGCCTTATTACATCTGCTTTACAATATTGAAACAATGATCCTGGACCTTCCCTCTTCCCTCCTCACTATTATTTTGACTCAAGAAATCAACTATTTTTAAGTTTTTATTTCTAATCACGGTCTAGCCTAAAGGATTTGGAGGGTTTAAGTGTAAGTTTTGTACATTGAGTGGAATGTTTCAATCATGTCCCCTGGGGCTGGGGATGTGGCTCAAGCGGTAGCGCATTTGCCTGGCATGTGTGCGGCCCGGGTTCGATCCTCAGCACCACATAAAAATCAAAGATGTTGTGTCCGCCGATAACTAAAAAATAAATATTAAAATTCTCTCTCTCTCTCCCCCTCTCTCACTCTCTCTTAAAAAAAAAAAAAAAATCATGTCCCCAACTCATGTACATAAAAAGGAAGATGTACATGAGTTGGGGACATTTCCTTCTCCAATATTTCTTAAAAGATATTTGTTTTTTAAAAAAGAAAAACAGCTAGGTTTATTTTTGTCTACCTTTGACAACAATCAACTCAGAAATATTTATTGAGCATGATTTTGTCTTAGGTGCTGGGAATATAATGAACAGAGTTGTCATGGATTCTGCTGAAAAAGGTCTCATAGTCTAGCAGGAGGAGACAGATGCTCAGACATGCGATTTTGATGCTGTATATTGAGGGACGTGGTATGGGCTAGGAGCTGATAATGCACATAGCGGGAATATCCACACTGGACTTGTTAGGTCAGAGGCTTCCTGGTGTCTCAAATGAAACCAGAAGATAAGCAAGAGTTGAGTCACAGGAAGACAGGGGAGAACGTAGTAGGGGAATTCCAGGGAAAAAAAGGGTTGGGTAGAAGAACATAATACAGTACATACCTGAAGTTAAAAATCACATTCATAAGAGTATAGGCATGGAAGAGGATGGAATAGAGACTGGGAAGAGAGGGACCGGTAGTGAAAGGCCTGGTATACTACCTGAGGGAATTTAAACTTGCAATAATCTATTTGAAATCTTATAAATGATAATTATTATTATTGAGCAAAATAGCTATATCATTTTTCTGCTTGTTTTTCAAATATTTTAGATATTATAAAACATTCAGCAATCCAATTTTAAAGTAAATTCTTCCTGGAATTGAGTGTGAAAACTATTACCACATGTTTATACATCCTTTTGGCGGGGAGGATCAGAACCAGAAATGATTTTTGCCTTATAGGAAGCTGAGTAAGTGCTTTTTTTTTTTTCTTTGCACTACTTCAAGCCATTAAGTACATATGTTTTAAATCTTTTTTTACATTTTAACTTTTTATTGAAAATATTTTGATATTATTGATTGTTCATAATTTTCTCTAGAATGAGGTGATATAAATCATAATTTAAAATGAAAACACCATCTGAACTTCCTGGGTCTTCTATTTTTAAACCAGTAATTTTAGTACATACTTTCTTAAGGAGAATTCTTTGAACAAGATAAAAATCCTAACACAAAGGAAAAATCATACTTGAGTTTTGAAATTAAAATGTAATCAGAAGAATAACCTTAGGGCGTATCTTTTTTTTTTTTTTTTTTAACTGCTGTGTGAGTAACCCAAAGGGTAGGTAGATACACAAAAACTTATTCAAACTATATGTTTAATATCATCACAGTATGTTTTCCTATTATTTGAGCTCAGTTGATATGTTCATACATATATGTACATTGGGGTATTTTACATACCTTATTTAGTCATATATCGTGGATAAAAGTATATCCTAATCTGTTCCCCCAAAGGTTTACATTGACTGGAATGCAACAGGTACTGCAAAAGTGTAATTCCAATGCCTTAAAAATCCCCAAACACAAATTCAACCAAGTTGATAAAATTGGAAAGGAGCCCTTACCAGACTAATAAGAAAGAAAAATTCTGAAGAGAGAATTTGTTACCTTTCCCTGATTGCCTTCTTTGGACATGAATAGGTTTCACTCCTTAGCTTCCACAAGGACAATGATGGCTGGGTAAGACATGTAAAATATTTGAAGTTGGACAAAAATTATAGGAGAGTTAAATGACCATGAGTTCCCCAGGATGCTGTGCATATGAGATTTTAATAGGTTTCTGTCAAATGTGGAAGGAAATTAAGAGTTTTAATTTTTTAATTAAATTGAATATGGAGCACAAGAAAGAACATGCCAAGTTTTTACTTGACTAGACATTTCACATGATCAGATAACATTCAGTAACTTTTCAATACCAATCTGAATATATTACACTTAAATATTTTGATTATTTGGAGACAGTCTTCCAGAAATATAATTAATTCCTTTCCTTCATCGAAAATCTGTAATGAATTATTCGTTCAACTAAAGATTTTGCCCTAGCGTGACAGACTATGTGTAAAATATAAAAACAAAATGTCTCTTATTTTTTAAAAGAACAAAAAGATTATCTTCTTTTCTGAATAATGTATTTCAGAAAGGCATAGAACATTCTTCAATATTACAGTGATAATTATTTTTTAAAAGGCTAGAATTCATCTTATACCATCTTATTACACACTTTCCCTCTAGAACATGCTAAATCTATCCTCCTGAGTTTAATTTCAAGTCTTTGAAAGGAATGTAATCTTAAAAAATTAGAAAGAAATTTAAGCTCCAACTCATAAATTATCATTTTTCCCTACGGGAATAGTTTGAAATTACATACTAACGACACTCCTTTAATTTAATATTCTAAAAAAACAGCATCTGAAAGAAAGAGAGTAGTGAGTAGCAGGCCAGTATGATGACACAGTGCATTAAACAGTAAAATAACCTTCAGCCTTCACAGATGTGTTTTCTATTTTCTAGATCTTTACAAAGTACAAAATGAAAATCCTCAACAGCCTGAGAGGTAGAGATAAAGAACCCATTTTCCAAATGGGCAACTGAGGCAATGAGGTGCATTGCTATAGACCATAAAAGTGGTCAGCAGCAGTGTCAAGATTAGAAGCAGGAGGACTTGATTGCATTTGTTTACATGGATACCCAAAACATATTAATGGAATGACAGGTGTGTTGTGGGTCCATTCCTGCTGCCTGTGTTCCATCTTGCTCTATGACATGAAGAGCTGATGGAAGATTGAAACTCCATTTGGAGTTGATGGTGCATTTATTCTCCAGTGTCAGACCCATGAAATCAACATGAGGAATGATTATTTATAGTGACCTAGCTTCAGGAATGTAGTCTATATCAAAAGTACATAGAATGGATACCAGCAAATGAGATCAAGATATGAAAAATAAAATTGAGGGACAGCTAATGCATGATGGAAAAATCACAACTTTGGTTCACTATTTCTACTGTCATGCCCTACAAAGAGGTGTTTGTGAGTACAATTAAAAATAAATTATCGAATGATTAGATTTGAAAATTAGCTAGCATTTCTATGCTTAAGTGAGCCTTCACTGGCGTGTCCTTAAATTAGGAGGGAATAAGCAGGGTCTCATTTTGCTGCATATTATATTAAACACATTTCTTTCTAGAGTACAAAAATATATTCTTATCCACTGCACATGATTTACCAAGCTCCTCAAGTACAGTAAATAGTAAAGAAAATTCAATGATTTCACGTAGCAGAGGTATGAGTCCAACAAGCAAGATGGCAACAGTGGAGGTACATTTGTTGGGGGTGGTTTGTAGGAAGTGCCAGAAAATAAACAACCATATTGTCCTTTAAGCTCGTAAGAATGATGTCCATCAATGTCAACACCACAGTCACTGTGTGAGTAGCCAGTACATTAGGGATACACCGACATAGATGACACACAGCATTATCCAGTTTATCCTTGTGATTGGCGACCTGTGGTTACCTGTCACGTGGAGGACGACATTGGAAGAGACAGTGCCACTAGAGTTTTGGGCCCGAGCCACATAGAGGCCTGCATCTGCCTTGCATACCTTCGGAATGAACACGGAATGCTTTGTTTCCTTGTTTAAAACCTGTAAGTGCCCATCTGCAGACAATTTCTGGCCCTTCTTGTACCTAAAGCAGAGAGTCAGTTTTTAAAGTCAGGATCATGGTTTATTCACATCATTCCTAAGTTCTAACAAATCGCAAATTAGCTCAGGAGTTCTACAGTGTTCTGTAGGATTAGCAGGAGCTTTCATAGCTATGACATATTCCAGGGAGGCTGTTTATCTTTCAAGCAGAGGTTGGCAACTGGAGGTCAGAGAGTTACACTGATTGGCTTAGATCATGTTTTTGAACGATTAAGTTTGACAACATTGAACAATTGGAATATTACATGTAAAAATTCAGATATCCAGCTACTCTTAAAGAAACCAGACCCTCTGATCACACTGGGTCACCATTTGCTCATGGTGATAATTACCAAGGGTGTGAAATGATACCCTCACATTCAACCTGCTTCACTCTTTCTGCAGCTACAGAGCAGCAGCTGTGATGCTGCCTTGGATTCTCTGTTGGAGTGAGACACATTTCCCCCTCAATTTGTATCATCAGATCCACATAACAGTACAAATGTGCCACAGTAGAGGAAGCGACTTATACATCATTTCCTGGCGAAATGAGTTCATTTAATTTTTGTAAATTAATTTCATTAGGAGAAGATGGATTCTCATTATAAAAGGCATTTATGTAATTGGATTTTGACTGCTCATGACATATTTCTAAAAGTTTCCTATGAACATGAGTACTTACCTTTTTATAATGCAAATAATTTATTTTGTATATCTTACATTCTTGATTATTTATTTATATCCACTTTCTTCTCCACAGGGACTAATGACTAACCTGAATCATTTTTTGTTGTTGTTCCATTGTCTAAGTGAGGGTTTTGAAGTTTTCTGAGTATCCTAAATGTATGTCTCCCTGATAACTTGTCAGTTGTTCACTGAACAAAAGTTTTGTAAATCTGGTGGCAAAATATTTCCACCATTTGCAATGGTTCTCCAACAATATATATGTTGCAGTAGTTCTTCAGCCATATATACTAACCAAGTTGTTTATTCATGTAGACCAAAACAAGAAAGACTACAGACAACATTTTTCTTTGGGGTGAATTGATATTTAATAATGAATTAAATATCTTCTAAATTCAAAAATACAATTTTTTTTGACTTATTAAAAAAAACCATGCAAATGTAAAATTAACAAAATAAAGCCAAAAAAAAAATTTCAAAGTTTGCACTACACACAACTGTGGTTTTCCTTACAAATTTGAGAAACCCAAGTTTTCTTGTAAGTTCTTTGGGTACCTCGTTCATACTTCATGTACTATCAATGGGCACGCACATTAACTGAAACTATTAATGTCTACTAAAATATATTGATAAATAAAAGCAAGTTTACTTATCTTAGTAGAAACTTGTTATCACATACTTATGTTGTCCTCAAATTAATCTAGTTAAGGATGAAAATTTTTTGAAGGTTTAAAAGTAATCCCCATACTGAGAAATTAGAACTGCATTTGCAGTTAATGACAGTAGAGGTTCAAAACCTAAAACCTACAGTTTACTTTTTCTAAAACAAATAGGTTGAAAAATAATGATGTCCCTAGAGTGAAATGATATTGGTCACAGCTCAGCTTTTATGATACCGCTCAAAAATGAGTTTGTTAGCTGTCTCCTGGAGTAACTGTGAAAGAAATGCTCTTATTCCACCTCTCACACTGAAGAAATTTATAAGAAGAAATCTTAGTAAAACAAATATTACAAAGGAGGTGTGTGTGACTGTTGGAAAGAGAGAACAGGTGAAACGAAAGGAGAAAACCTAGATTCATGTATTTTAATTGCATCAGGGGTGTTAAGCCAAGAAAATCTCATGCTGATGTAGAAACAGACAATAGGGAAAGTATTTCAACCCACAATCTTCAGATGAGGAACATTAAACTGAAAACAAAAACAAATGCAACCAACTTGCAGTGCTTTTGGAGTCTGTTAAATTATTACTGTATCGGGTTACGTTTTTTCCTTAAGGGTATTAACCATGCTGCTACTAAAATGAGCACTGGAAGTGAGATGTGAGATCTGATCATGCAGAGTGGCAGTGTCTAGAATGTTAGCCAGCAAGCCCTAAACCTTTAGGTTAGCACACACAGAAAAACACCCTCAGGGGTTGGGTTTGTTTGTTGATGGCTTATCATTATAGGCTACCCACCATGTCAGTGTAGGCTCTGGAAATCCTGTTACTTCAACTTCCAATGTCACTGGAGAACCTTCCATGACAGTTACATTGGACAGGAGCCTGGAGAAATTTGGTGCCTGGCCAGCGAGGCTGACCACGCTGTTCTTGGCAGATGTGCTGCTCATCTCTTCTTGGGGAAACATTTTTTGTCTCTGATAGCCCCTGCTGCTGCCTGATGGAAAGTCAAGGCCCTGGAGGGCATCAGGGGAAGCATGCAGCCTGTCTTGGGTTTTAGTGACGTTATGATCAGCATGCATTTTCTCCTGTGTTTCTAGCAAACTTCCCTGAGCCTGAGGGTGCTGCTGTAAAGCTCTCTCATGCACTTCACTCGGCATGCTCTCCGGATGTTTAGCACTGATTTTGTATAAGGCAGAACTTGTTTCCAGAAATCCTCCGGAGGTGAGTGGGGGCTCAGCTTTGAATTGGGGGTAAGGCCTCTCAAAATGACTTGAAAATGTTTCTCTCTTTTCACTGCACTCATCGGCAAAAGCAACGGGTGGTGGAAGAGCAGATTCCTGGGCCTCCCCTGGACCACTGGTACCCAACTGCATCCTGCAACTGCTGATGTGAATTAGGGTGGAGGAGCTGGGAGGCTCTTCTACCTCCATGTCTGAAGGTGCAAGGGGGGACTCGGGGCTTCCCAGGAGTGGAGGCAAGGAGATGTCATCAGGCGAGACACACTCATATTCTTCTCCTGACAGCATGTCTTCAGGCTGAAGCAGGCCCTGGACACTGCCCTCTTCGGCAGAGGACAGAGGCCTCAGGTTCTGGGGAAGTCCATCTTCTCCTGCTCCAGCAATGGCCAAAATATCTACCATCTGCACCTGATCCTTGGAGAGAGGAAAACCAAAACGGTTAGTTACACACTTTTCTTTTTCCAGGTTTCAATCAAAGGGAAACTCAACTTGCAAGAGGTTCATTAAAACAAACAAACAAACAAACAAAAACAAAAAAACCTCCAGTGAGTTAAAGCCCAGAGAGCTGGCACAGGGAACTTGAAACTATTTTGTCTACCCTGGAAACAGTCCCGTCCCATGACTAAGAATCATCACACTGACCTCCAGTCCCTGTGTAAAATGTGACAGGCCCTGTGAAATAGGAGAAGGCCAGTTTTCATCTGCAATGAAGGGGTTGGACTGGATCGATATCTTTCAAGCAGTGACCTGAGGAGTCTTCCCCATCCAGCAAATTTGGCTTTGGTCTGGTTTATCTCTACCCCATGTGTACACATAGTTCCTAAAGTGTAGTTCACCTTGTTACATGATCCCTCAGACCCTCTCACAATAATCCCTCTTCTTTCTCAAAGAAAGCTATCCCTTGTTTTTAAACATAACATTATATTTATCATTTTAGCCATTTTTATGCACACATTTCAGTGTTCGTATTGTGTGACCAACAGCCCCATCCATCTCCAGAAGTAATTCATCTTTCCAAACTGAAACTCGGCACCTAGCAAATAATAGCAGATCCTTATTCCCTTCTCCCCAAACTCTGTCAGCTGTGATTCTATTTTCTGTCTAAGACTTTGGCTACTTTGGCTACTCTAGGTACCTCATACAGAGAAAGCCATTCTTAATGACTGGTTTTATTCTTACATTGAGAAATATTTGTTGAAGCCCTACTATGTACTATGGACCATGTTAGGCATTGCAGGGATAACCTGATAAGGAAAAGGAGATCCAGTCACTGCACTTGGGGACTCCATTAGTGGGCAAGAGGGAGACTAGCGGTGCAATCACATCACACATTTCACAAGATGGCATGCCAAGATATAAGGAGGGACACTTGGCACTGCCTCCCAGCACCCCTCCTGCTTGAATTGTCCTGGTCTTTCTTCCCAGAATCTACATCTATCTCTGGTTTTAAGGAGAGGCCCAAATATCCCTTCTGGAAAAAACATTGAAGCTAAAATTGATTTAATCTACGCATTCTGCTTGTTTTATACACACTTTTGGTGCTTCTCCTTAGGATTTGGGGTGTATTCTTACCTTTACTACTGTTTTTCCTGTAGCTTCTATGTGTACATAAGAAAGCCATCCCTCTTGACTTTACGCTTTTCATTTTAGCCCATAGTCCTGCCCTTGCCATTTTATAAATGATTTTTTAGAAAAGAAATGTGTTTGGGGGTTGGAGAGTAGAAGCCAAGCAGCGCTCCTTCCACCATTCCAAGAGATGAGCTTGTCTCAAAGAAAACATATACCCAGTTTACAGAAAGTGCCTTCTTTTGGTCATTTAGTAGAAGTTTAAATCCTGGGTCTAAAACCCCTGAAGTTCAGAGCCTGGTTAGCACAGTTGGTCACACATCAGACTCATAAAACCCAGAAGTTCTTGAAATTCCCTCCAATTTAAGAAAAGGAAAATATAAATTACCGCCAGGTGCAGTGTCCCACTTTTGGAAGCCCAGATACCCAGGAGGCTTAGGCAGGGATTGCAAGTTTGAGGCTACATAGGGTAACACAGATCCCTTCTCTCTCTCACACACACACACAAAAACAAAACAGAAAAAAAAAAACCCTCAAATTACTAAATAAACACACATCCAGTAAATAATATCTCTCCTTCTTTTAGTTGTCCTACCATAGCTTAGCATGAATTCTCTCTTCATCTCTTCCTAAAATTAGAATGTTTATTTTCCTTCTCATAGGGACTTTGATCCAACTGCCTAGTCAGTTTGAGAATCTCCTCACACCAGTCTGCCAGCCTTGAAAACTTTCTGAAAGGCTGCTGTCTTTAAGAATTTTGTGCTTTACTTAAGACTGTCTTCCTATATTCTGCCAAGACCTGCCTTCTTGCAATTTCTACCAGTGATTCTGATTTAGCCTACAAAGAGGGAAGCTCAGCAGCCTTTTCAACAGGTCTCTGACTATTTGGAGAATTGGTCCTGCAACCTCTAAACCTCTTTCTTTGTACTAAATATCTCTAGTTTTTCTTCTTCCCAGAACTTTCATCATTTGGTAACTAGAGAGGTCTGACTCCTATGAGCTCAAGCTCCTTCCCAGGAGAGCAGGGACATTCAGGCCTTAATTCCTTAACACCTTTTCCCGTAACCTATGCCTCTCTGCAGAGCAATGATCCTTTGAAAGTTGAAGGAAGAAACTTGACTAAAAGTCCAGGCCACTCACTTTCCTCCTCCTCAATCTTTACCCAGGAGGAATGACTTACCTCATTGGGAGCATGGAAGAAGGAACCAATCATGTTCATCTCTGGCTAAGGTTCTCTCTCTGGGATTTGCCTTCCACCAAATGGGTATGTTCCAGGTGGCTCTAAGGCATGAACACCCCTAGAAGCCTGTGGCTGTCTAGCTGTGCACCAAAGTGACTGGGTAGACAGGTCTATCTAAAACAGGTGTGAAGTTTGAAAAGTCCAAGTCACATCCTCCAATCTGGCTTTTACTAGCTACCAAATTCACAAATCCTGTCTTATTTTCATTTGGTGTCAATGCATTAAGGGAATCCAAAGATTAGTGGGTTTGTTTTGTTTTACTTCTTATAATTCCTAATAGAAAAGCTCTTTTCACAGAAAAATAACGCTACCAGATAATGTCTACTAAAACCAAGAAGACTTATTACTTTCTCAAGTATTTTTCTGGAAACATTTCAACTTATTAATGAATGTTACCCTCTCAATATTTACTTTCCAGATGGGGAATAATCAGAGAAATCATCACCTCCTCAATTTCTGTGGTAAATTTTTATTAAAGCGATTGTATCAGTTGATGTTTTTACCACAACCACATGGACCATTGATTCATAGTGAGTTTTTAATCAACTAAAATTTCCTATCTCCTCTGTCCATTAATATCATTGATAAGAATATTGGAAACTATAGAAATTTTATAACTTGCGGGTACAACTATCACCAACCGAACTCCTATTTCTCCACTTACCAAGAGTGCTATCATGAATGTTTATCTAATGACTTTCCAAAATTGCAGCAAATGATATGTACGGCACTAACCTAGAAGTACCCATTATCTCAGCCAGATGTGGTAGCACACACCTGTAATCCCAGTGGCTCGGGAGGCTGAGACAGGAGGATTGTGAATTCAAAGCCAACCTCAGCAATGGCTTGGTGCTAAGCAACTCAATGAGACTCTGTCTTTAAATAAAAAAAAAAAAAATACAAAATAGGGCTGGGAAGGTGGATCAGTGATTGAGTGCCCCTGAGTTCAATTCCCAGTACCTCCCCCCCACAAATAAATAATCATCTCAATAAGCAAAATAAGATGAGTTGAATGTGAGGGTTTTTTTAAGTCCAATTGGCTCTTGGCACTTCTTTCTTTGTTCTCAAATGCAAATGAGCATTCAATTTTTAAGTCCTTATGGAATTTTATAGTAGCTACTTTCAAAATTCACTAACATATAGTTTCCTAGATCTCTATGTTTTTCAATTATGAAAAAGATAACTAAACATTCACATGTTCCAAACATTTTCTCTAATTTTCCCACCATGGAACCATCTTTGCTTTTAGAAAAAAAAAGTGTATATTTTCAGAAAGGAGTAAATACATCTACATATCTCAGAGCAGACAGGACATATTTGCACCAATCTGACACATTCTCAAAAAATAGCTGGGAAATTATCTAATTCACCAAAAACATAATTCAGCTCTAAATTTATTTCTCTTTTATCTGTCACTGCTCTTTATTTGACTTTTTTTTTTGTCAATTTCTTTCTTTTATTCCCCAATTCTAAGTGGATGGGTGACCTATGGTCTCGTCTGAGTCCTCTACTCTTCTCTCTGTATTTTTCCCCTCAAAGACCTCACCTACCTTCATCCCTAATGATCAACTGACTTTTAATTAAACCTAAATCTACAGCCTCAGCTCTTATCTCTGTCCTGATTTCTGAACTTTAATTTCCACTGATGGGCGGACTTACTTGGGTTTACAACTATTGCCAGGTAGGCAGAAAACCTATCAGGAAGGGAGAGCATAATGATATTCTCCATCCATCCAACAGAGTGGGCAGAATCTGTCCTCAGAGCCCATTGAGTGCGGGGCCACCTATGTGGCAAATGTAAAGGCATACTACAAGATTCTTCCTATCCCCCCCCCCCCAATTTCTAGGACAGTTAGTCTTAGTTTAGGATACATAAGATTTAATGAAGGTGAGTAGGAAATAAACAAAGAAAGATACAGGGCAGAGGGGTTGGTCTATGAAAGGCCTTTATAAAAAAACCCTTAGAGGATGCTGTCACAGCCAAGAGAGAATATTCTCTTTGACACCTTTGGGCACTCTTAGAGGGGACACGTTTAACAGAGGAAGGAACAGAAAGGTGGAAAAGAAAAGCAGTTTGTTTCCTCCAATTTTTTTCCAAGGCAAATGTGTCTATAACATCTTCTCCTATCCTATTCTGATCAGGGTTGATGGAGGAGGGTCAAGGACTGTCCTCCATTGTCTAAGAGCACCCCACTGAATTGTTTGGTATAAAAGCACTTCTGTGTTGTTGCTTTATTAATCCTGATGCAAACAGATGAACAGAAAGAGGGGAAAGCTTGGCCAGGACATCTACAGTATTGTTATAAAACAGCTTATTTATATGCAGCAGTTCCTTGGAGATCCTCTTTGGTCTTATGGAAAAGGTATCTGGCTAAAATCCACAAGAACTGGGCTGCCTGCCCAGTTCTGACACTACCTTCTGTGAATTTTGGAGTGCAAGATATTTAATCTCTTTTGGCCTCAGTTTCCTCAACTGTAAAATGAGATTTGATTAGATGATTGTTAAATCCCTCCCAGCTCTAAAATTCTATAACTCTCAATGCTGGCATCAACCGCCCTCATCTTTTACCAAATAGTTTGAGGACTTTAGGCGAGACTCTTAATACTCCATGACTCCATTTAACCTTGGGAGTTTTCAGACATTACTGCGGATTTAGCTCCAGCACCCACCTTGGGGATAAACACCATCACTAATCTGTTTGCAGTGCCCTGTGCGCTGCGCTGACTGAACTGCCTAATTCCACCTGCTGTGTTTTAGAGTCAGAAAAAATGAGAAGCACTTTGCTATCTCCAGGAGAAGATTCCTGTGATGAATATATTCTTGAAATAGTTTGGTAAAACTGTTCTTTCTGACTCAAATAGTTGTCTGAGGAAAATTAACACCATTTAAGGGAATCAGAATTGAATGCCATAATTCCCGGACAAGCTTTTTACTTGGCGCGTCTTGTTATCTGCCCACATGGTATTTTGGAGAATCATTACATCTGACCTATATATACATAATAGAGACAATAAGAGGGTAAATGTGATTGAGCTGCTTAAAAGTGAAGATTACTGCTACCCTTTCATTATTCTGTCTGTACCAATTGCACCAGAATGGGTGTATGAAATGATGTCAAAGAGAATTTTTGACAGCTGTAATTGTGGACCTTCACTTTTATTCTAAATGACTGATGATCTATCATGTCTTTTAATTTATGTTAAAATAAAAGGAATTTTCAACTAAAATAAATCTCATTTTTTTATTTAAAAAGAGATCTTTTTCTTCTAGCAAGAAAATAAAAGCAAGAAAGAAAAAACATTTTTTTTTTGCTATGTATAAGTGAGTATATTTGCTTTGGTAGTAAAAACTTTTGTCTCTGAGTTTTTAGTAAATGTGCCTGGTTCATACTATAGCAAAATGTGCAGAATGAAGTAAACTAACAATATAATGTTGGTTTGGAACTCTTGAAACTTAATTAAGAAAAAGTAGTGTATTTAATATTGTTCTTTATTTCAACTAGTTGTTCTTTTTTATCCACTGGGGTGATTTTGTTCCCTCGGGGACACTTAGCCATTTCTACAGACATTTTATATTGCCACAACTGGGGGTAGCAGTGGTGCTATTGGTATCTGGTGGGAAGCAGCCAGGGATGCTATTAAACATTCCACAATGCATAGAACAGCCCCCACAGCAGAGAATTCTCTGGACAAAATGTTAATAGTGCTGAGGTTGAGAAATCCTGATTTAGACCAGAGTAACTATAGACCATTTGATGTAAGACTAACAGCCAATGAGATGACCACAGTTGGACAGCTCTCCTTTGAGTCAGACAGGGACCAAGCTCTAAGTGGTTCCAGCCTGCACTATAGTAACACCAGCTTGCTTAATGGTACCTCTGCCAGATGATAATACAATTGTACTGGGCCTTGATATAGATTTAAGTTGGGTGAAGGACCTTTAAAGAAGCTGTGAGAAGTATATTGGCTACAAATAAAGCTTTCTCCATGAAATAACTGCAACAAATAGGGGAAGGTTTTGTGGGTCCGTGTAAGCGTATGTGTGTGTGTGTGTGTGTGTGTGTGTGTGTGTGTATTTAACTCGAATATCAAAAGAATTTATTTTATTAATTTGAGTGCTGTTGAGAATCACATTGAGTCTACTGTTCCTCCAGAAGAGAAACACTGAGAAGAGGGAAGCTGGCAAAGCAAAAAGTCAAGTACTAATTATAGTCTGGCAGCCACGAGTAGAGAATGAACAACTTCTGCTGGAAAATCCATAAGGTTGCTGTGACTTAAATAATACTTCTGAAAGCAGGATACATTTGTATTTTGTGGGTATTTGTTGCTTTTGTGATGTGCTTTATTTTATCTGTAAATTCCTGGGTTATGAAATAATGTAAATATTTCTCTAAATGCTTTGGTGTTTGTATTTCAGCTGGATTCTATATTTTAGTACAAGTGCCTGGAAATATCATCTAGAAGTAGATTGTATAGGAGAAAGATAGAATCTAATTTCATGTACTAAGTGTTCTTGAAATGTACAATGGATAGTGTAAAATAGTTTTAAAATCCTCCTTTGTCAGTATGATATGAGGAGTAAAATTTGAAGTTGGATTAAATATAAAAGGACACTGGGTTAGGCAGCTAGAAATGGGAGATAAAGAAGTGGTTGGGGACAACATTATGGTGTTTGCCTGGATGTCTCCAAGCCTTTGGTGAAATGCTACATTGTTCTCCAGCAGTCAGCAGGAGGGACTCAGAGGGAAATGGCAAGGGAGAGAAGGACTAGTAAGAGGCAAAGAAAACATCAGGGATGAGGACATTCTCACTAAATTTACATTAAAAATTTTATCTCAATAGATAAAAAGTCTTCAATTTACTTTTTTTAAATATGCAATTAACAATCTCAAAAAAGTAATGAATAGCTGAGGTTAAGTAGTTCTCTTTACCTTATTTCTCTCTTCATTAAATATCATCTGTTTATTTCTCACTGGTTCCTTTAGTAGGTCAATGGTATTGTCATGGAAATCCTCCAGATTTGAATTCATCTTTACTGCATCACCCTGCTGTACAAAGCAATGGTTAGTGAGGGATTGGGCCAAGGAAAGTCAGAGGAACAATGTCATTCTTTAACAATTGCAAGAAAAACAGAAGCCACATGTATGTGGTCTTTCAGCAAACGTATTCTACCTGTGACCAATGTCCACCCATTATGTGATTTATAAAATTATCCCTCCAAGCTCACAATCCCCTGCCTGCCTCATTCCTTTCATAAAGTCCACTGCCAGGAAAAAAAAATTGTTCAAAGGCCCAGTAGGAAAAGAAGTAATTGTTACAATAGGATACTCTTGCAGGAGCTTTCTCAGAAGACCAGAATTCACTGTGTGTGGCAGTTTAAACCATTAGGAGACCCTGGGGAGCAGCAATGAGGTAAAAATGATAAAAGGTCTCTGGTGGAGAAGAAAGTAGAAAATTCAGAGACTCTACACAAGCAAACTGGAAGACTTGACTATCACTGAGTATAGAAAAGGAAAAATACAATGGAGAACACAGAATGCCTCAAAGTGATGCTATCTCCTTCCAACATTTCATGGGAATCAGCTTAGTCATGGAGGTAATGGGGATTTGCAAACTAATATGGAACCAATGTAAGGACCAAGAAGATTTTGTGAAGATAAACAGAGCCACTTGGTACCCCAAATGATAGAACATTGGTTCTGGATGATGATTATACTGCAATAGAAAAGTCTCTATTCCAGGTAGATCATGGACATTGGATGGCCCTTAAGGAAATAAGCTACTCATCAAAGTTCACCTGCTGTCCTGGCTCATGAGATTCATGGAGACCTGCAGGTAGATTCAACTTTTTGTCTCAACTCTAAAACTAAACTGGTGTGTATTACTGGGTGAGTCACTCTGCCTCAGCACACATTTGGTATCTAATTCCATAATGGCAGCTGTTGTGAGAGATCTAAGATCAAATTCCAGATCTACCATTCCCAACTGTGGGGTTCCAAGGAAAGCACCTTTCCCTTCTTTGGACCTGTCCCATTGCTTTTAAAGCAAGGAAAGCAATATCTGCCTTCTTGTCTTACTCAAGGTTTTTTGGAAATCACTGGGGATAAAATATATGAAAGTCCTTTTAAAATTTCAAACTCCTCTACAAACAGAAATAATTTTTTTTCATTATATTAGCCTAGACAAGGATTTCTGGGTCCATTTTGTAATAACCCAATTTTCATTATTGTCTGAAAAACAGAAACTGGACAATTATGCTTCCCATATAGATATCTGTAAAGAATTAGTAAACATTCTTTGAGAAGCTTTTATTGAGGCTATAACTCATAAGACTAATACTGATACCTCTCTTGCTGAAAAGACTTCTTCTCATTTCTGTATTTAGCCACCCACATTCAGCCTTTAGTATCTACTGAATGGTTCTTTCTTCTTTGTACTTGTCCTTTGGGCATTAATTATAAATGTCAATACTCTTTCTGAAGAACTTGCTTTGAAAGGCAAAGCATAGTATTAAATGTCATGTGGGACACTAAACTGACCAGAGCCAGAGGTTTTCCTTAATTATAGTCAAGAGGGATGGTAGCAGGAATAGTGCTATGTGATAATACTGATGTGATTATGGTCTGAAAGTTGATATCCCTTCAAAATTCATATTAAAGTCTTCATCCCAAGGTGATGGTATTAGAAGGTGGAGCCTTTGGAAGGTGGTAAGGTCATAAGGGTGGAGCCCTTGTGAATAGGATCAGTGCCCTTGTAAAGGGGATCTGAGAGAGATCCTTTACCCTCCCACCAAGTGATGTGAGAGTGCAGAGATGACTGACTATGAGGAAGCGGTGCCCTATTAGCCACCAAACTTACCAGTGCCTTGATTTTGGACTTCCCAACCTCCAGAACTGCAAGAAATAATTTTCTGTTGTTTATAAGCTACTTGGTCTATGGTATTTTCTATAGCAGTGGAAACAGACTGGGACAGGTAGAAAAGAATACAAGTGCTATGGAAGATCAAAGAGAGACAAGGCAGGATTTGTGGAAAAGATGTTATGGTAAGATTTTGATAAACAGAATCAGAAGGTCATGTACTTGAAGTAATGGTTTAGAAGACACCAGGGAGTGTAGAGTCATAGACTAGTGGGACAGAAACCTATAATGAATGCAGAAGCATAGCATGATCAGTCTCAGAACACTGGAAAGACTTAAGACTGAACTTTTCTTAGTAAGCAAGGTAGAATGTAGGGAAGGGTTCTGAAGCAGCAATGACAGGAGAGGAACTCTACTTAGGCAGGGTAATCTAGGTGATTATATAGTTAGGGGATTCCTGACTGGCCGAAAAGAGAATACAAGTGATGAGCTTAGAATGAGAAAGAGGACACATTCCTGACAACAAGAAGTACCAAAGGAACAGGAATGAGGAAGGGGGCCAGGCTGTGGGAACAGGTCCTTCAGGAAGAACAGTCATGAAGGCCAGAAGCTATAAAGGAATACCACTTGGAGAGAGTAAATGCCATTAAGTTGAAGAAGTACACATAATTGTGAAGGATATTGTAAATAATGGAAGCAAAGAGGCAGAGGAAACAGGGATTTTCAGCCTGTGTCGGGAAAGATAGGAGCAGGAGATCCTCAAGGGGCAGGTAGAGATGAGGAAGAAATGATAAATGTTGAAAAGGATAACTTAGGCACATGGTTCTTTCACTCACTGCTGGTGGTGTTATAATCGTAAAACATCTATGAAAAGCAATTTGGCATACATATTAGGAACACTAACAATTTCAGACTCATTATCCCAAATCTGCTTTGGAGAACAGTGTGCACAAAGATGTTCATTGTAGTGTTATTTAAAATGATGAGAAATCTAGAAAAAGATAATTTAGTTAGGTACACACTGAATTAGTCTCACGAATTATTTGAATGAATAAGGCACTCAAATTTATGACAAGGAAATTCATGCAGAAAAAAATGGTCTCTACAAAATAAAATTCTACGCTGAATTAAAAAACCTCAGTAATAATGCTAAGTACAACAATAATATTGAGTATTTTCACATTCAATCCTGTAAGCCACATAGTAGACCAGGAAACTGAGACTGGTGGAGATTAAAGAATTTACCTAATTCATGACCCAAGTTTGCAAATGAAGTAATTTGAGGGGTTGTTATTCCAAGGCAGCTTTTTTACTCTATACTCTTAATTACCTTGCTGTTCTTCATATTCTATATAGCCTATTCAGTCAATTGTAAAAACAGTGTTAATCAAACCAGTTCTTGATGTAACATAGGTAAAGTAATGCATGTATTGTTCTTTTAAATGGTTTTCTGCCTATATATAGTACATATGCATTTTCTCTGTTTTTTTTTTTACTATAAAGATTTTTATTTCATGTAAGGTGAAAATGATTAATAATTCCATGAAGCCAAACGTTCAATGAACATAATACCAGAATATTGGCTTTATTTTCTCTGGTGCCACAGTTTGGAAGGGGAAAAAAGCCTAATGTCTATTATTTATGAACACAAACAGAAGGCCACTTAATACAGTCTGTACTGTGGCTTTAGTGGTGCACATTTATCCTTTAGGATATGATCCATGAAAATGTAAACGAGACATCTTAATTGTAATTAGCCTTCATTCCCAGCAATACTTTACTCTGCAGTGATGGGAAAGAAACAGAATTAATTATCAGCAACACCTCAATAATTATGTTAGAATGCTGTGAAACAAATGTGTATGTTATGTCTCTTGAGAATTTCTATTAGAACATCTTCACACCAGAAGACACTTGATCAACACGTTTTTATTTATATCACTTGAAAGTACATATTCTGGGAAGAAGAGATTACCTTCAGCTTTTCTTTGAGCTCCATGAGAGACCCACATAATTCAGTGATAGATTCAAGAACCTCTTTGTGTTTTGCCACAACTTTCTCAGCATATTTTTGTCCTTCTTCCAAACCTGAGAAGGAGAAATGATAAAACTATTTTTAAAGGTCAAATTCTTAGCAGGAACATTTTTTAAAAGCCTAGACATTCATTCATCTCCTAAGTGTCTATTGCTAAGTATTGGTAGATAGTAAGGGTTTGTTGTTGTTGTTGGTGGTGGTGGTGATGGTGGTGGGTAGTGGTAGCGGTGTTTTCTTTTTTGTACCAGGGTTTGAAGCCAGGAGCACTTAAACACTGAGCCACTTCCTCAGCCCTTTTTATTGTCTATTTTGAGATGGGGTCTTAATAAATTGCTGAGGCTGGCTTTGAACTTGTGATCCTTCCACCTCAGTCTCCTGAGCTGGTGGTATTAGAGGTGTGCCCACTGCGCACAGTAATAGTAAGTTTTTAATAGGATACTTGCCAGGGGGATGGGAATAGGAATGACAGTGGAATGACTCTGATATAACTTTCCTGTGTACATATGTGCATTTACCACAGTAAATCTCAACATCACGTACATCCACAAGATTGGGATCCTAATTAGAATTATATATATTCTATGCATGTATAAATATAAATATGTTAAAATGGATTCTACTGTCACATGTAACTAAAAAGAACAAATACCAATAAAAAGTTGATACTTGCTCAACAAATAAACAAATGAATGAAGGCATTTTTTTTAAAAAAACAAGCATTCCAGGAAAATGATAACATTTGCTATACGATGTTACTCTTATACAACTTAACCTAAATCATGTTGCTATATTCTTAAAACTCAGTTCTAATTAGTTTCTCCTATTTATAACATTCAGTGATTCTCCATTGCCTAGTACAAATCCCTGAGGATGATATTCAAGGCCTTCCACAATCTGGTTTCAACCTGCCTTTCCCAAATGTTACTGCAATTATCTGACATATTTCATCTCTGGCCAAACTGAGCCAGAAATTCTTCCCTTAAAAATTCCACAACCAAAGCTGGGCATGGTGGTGCACACGTGTAATTCCAGCAACTCAGGAAGTTGAGGCAAAAGGATTTTGAGTTCAACTATGTCTAAGTTATCTTTTTATCAACCACATCCCCTTTTACATAGTAGATATCTCAGTGAAAGTGAGGCGCTTAGCAACTCAGTGAGACCCTGTCTCTAAATAAATTACAAAATAGGGATGGAGATGTGGCTCAGTGACCCAATGTCCCTGAGTTCAATCCCCAGTACAAAAAAAAAAAAAATTCCACAACCAAAAATTGGATAGCTATTTGTAAACGAATTAAACTAGATCTCTATTCCATATCAGTAACAAAATGAAGTCAAAAGGGATTGAAGACTTAAACATAAGTCCTGGAACTATAACAACTACTAGAAGAAAACAGGAAAAATGCTGCATCACATTGGGAATGAACAAGGATTTTGTAATAAGACCTGAAGGAAACAAAATCCAAAATAAACCAATGGGATGCATCAAACTAAGCACAAACAAACAAACACAAAAAAAAAACTTTTGCAGAACAAAGGAAAAATGTGAAAAGAGAAAAAAATTAAGAAGAAATGATTAAGTTACAATGAGTTCATTAAGGTAGGACCTTAATCCACTATGACTGGTACCGTTCTGAGAAAAGGGAGAGAATCCAGGTCTGCTTGGGTATAGAGAGATACTATGTAGAGACATTGCAGAGATAGTAGAATGAATAGTAGAATGAGTCAGACATAACTTTTCTATGTGTTCATATATGAATATATGCCAGTATAACTCCATATCTCAGGAACCACAAAAAGGGGAAGTTATACTCCATGTATGTACACTATGTAAAAATACACTCTACTGTTATGTATATCTAAAACAAAACAAAACAAAAACAAAACCAGAGGAATACAAATGAAGCAGAGTATAGGTTATTGTATGACTGGAGGGAAATTAATTTTATGGAGTCTGAACTTGAACAGGCACAAATACAATATTAAGTATACTCCCCTTACCCTAAAGGCATCTTTAGTCAGGAGAGAAGACAGACAAATAAACAGCTGTTTATGCTACCATGTGACAAGTACACCAAGAGCAGCGAACATCTACATGGGAGCAGAGTACTTCCAAACTCCTTAGTGCTCTATACAATAACTACAGTAATTAGGATATGTCCCATTCGTTTTCATTAATTTTTCAATTTATATTTTAGTATCTTTATATTTCTATCATTTTCCTTTGGAAAGTCATAAATAATTCATTCTCAATAATTTAATAATAGAAAGCACAGTACATGTTGTTTTATTCTACAACATTTTTATGGCTATGCATGGGTAGTGCTTCATGTTATAAGACTATCTATCTGGTGGCAGATGTGGGAAGCCAGAAGAAGTATTTTATACCACCTATTGCTGTCTCTCTTCTAGGCTGCATTTGCCTGGTCTCTGGGAATTACTCTTGATCTCACAAGAACATCAGAAAATGCATGGAACTTATTCCTTAAAGCCCTGGAAGATTGTCACCACCTAGGGACTTCTTTATTGGAGACGACTTTTAGGAAGAAGGACTTCTCAGGCTGGCAACAATATTACCTTTCCTAATGATGGAGGTAGATAAAAACAGAAATTTTAAGATAAAAATCAGAGTTCTTCCATTTATTGCACAAGTGAGAGGTAGATAAGGGAGGATTTTCCAGCTATTTCTCAAATCTGTGAACCAAAACCTTCATAGAAACCAGAGGGTTATAGAACTCAGTCTTAGCTTTATGAATGAATATTATTCATACTTATTATTCATAAGTATTTTGTATGTCGTTCAAGGAATTACTCTAGTAGAAAATAAATTTGTTGTTGTTGCTGTGTGTGTGTGCACACACTTGTATGTGTATATAAGTTGAGTTGTTCTGGTTTTATTTCCCTGGAGATGAATAAGAGGAATGGAGGAGAAAAGCAAATAGAGAAGGAGATCTTATATCTCTTTCTGGTAGCTAAAAATCAGGAGGCTCCATCTCTTGCTGTCAGCAATCCCTCCTTCCATTCCCTGCTGTTTGTTTTGCTGGATATGGGCTCTAATCATGAGCCTTTCCTCTGAATAATTTTGAACCGGAGGACCCTGAATCCTTGCCTTCCCTCCTTCGTGCTAGATAAGGTTCAGTACAGATTGGTTTGTTGGCAAATCACTGCATTGCTTAAGAGAGAACTTACCATATAAGCGCTGCGCAAGGTTAGTGACTTCCTGAATCCTTTCCTCTTGCTGAGGCACTGAGGGTGCAATGAACTTGTTGAACTGCTGGTGGAGAACTTCCACGGCTTCCTTTGTCTTGCACTCCATGGAATATTTCCCAACTCTTACAACGGTGGCACTTGCATCTTCATACCAAAAGTGACACTAAATTAAAATGGGTTAAAGCACAGATTAAAGAGATGTCATCCTTCGAAAGTTCTTAATATTCACTGGTGAAGCATAATATTTTAATTTCCTCAAACTTTGTGGTCACATGGGTTTGAACTTTTTAAATCATATTAAAGAAAATACCAAAACACTATAATTTTCACTTAGATACTAAAGGCAGAAATAAGAAAGCATACTATGAAAATATATGAAAATAAAATTAAAAACCAAAAAAATAGAAACACCTTTGATTCTCCTGCCTTCTTAGGTTTGTCTAAAAAAATAATTCCTAAGAGGAATGTTGCAGACTCAAGAACAAGAGTCATGAAAAACATTTGGCACTAAAAAGAATCCAAACATCAGCTATGAGGAAAGGAAATAGCCCAAACATTCAAAATCCAGCATAATAAGGTAATATCATTAGCAATCCATAGGTAAAATATTGCCTGTTTAATATTGCAATAAATATATTATCTTTTAAGAATGGTATTTAGATTATGGATGGAGGAAATATCATCCAAAGGATAGCATTTTACCTTTTAAAAATAGAAGATAGTCATATTTTCAAAGCACAGTGGAGAATTGAAACAGTTTTTCACTAAAAATGAATAATTGTTATGGGAGGATCATTTGACCCAGGCCAGAGGCACTTATGCTGGGAGAGAAATAGCAACACACAACTCTCTTATAAGCTGGTTTTAAATAAGTGCCATGGAGCTGCAGCAAACCTATACATCAGATATAGAAGAATACTCATATTGATCCTCCTTAATGTAGTGTTAAATCTAAAAACTCAACTGTATTAGTGGTAAAGAAAGATACTCTTTATCTCAGAATAATAGGCAACAAAGAATACTCAAGAGCTTCAAGTGTAGTTTCTTCAGTATGAAGTGTGAAATAATAACTTGTCAAACTTCATGCCTTTTGTGTAGACCACCATTAATCCTCTTGACAATAATAAAAATTACATGAATAACAAAATCTTGCACCTGAAAAATGCCAGTATCACTTTTTTTTCTAAATATTTTCAAAATCTGTGAGACAAATAAGCCATTATAAGTATTTTAAACTGCTATCCAGCAGTGAACATAATTTCACAATGGTTAAACATCCTGGGTCGATGAAGTTATAGAGAAATGTGTACTCTTGTGTTTCTGGCAAGGGGAAATTAGTAAAAGCTTTCTGAAGAGCAGTTGGATAATACAATCAAAAGCCTTACAACAGCCATCCCCTTTGATCTAGTGATTCTACTTCAAGAAATTATCCCAAGGAAACAATCATGAAAAGAAGTATGATTCAGGGATTTAATGACAATAATATCTAATGCAGCACTGTTTTAAAGTAGCAAAATAATTTCTTTAAACGTTTAAACAAGGATACCATCACAACACTAAGATGATACCTCTTCTATTACTTCTTGGAGATGCTCAGTCAGGTCCAGATTTACTTTGTAATCTGTGACAACTTTCTCAAAGTCCTCCACATGTTTCTGCAAATCCTTCATGGCTTCCAAAAGGACATTAACTTTATTACTTGGATAATTTAAGAAAGAATCACAAGTTTTATTATTAACTTTTTCCATTTTCTTTCTTAAAACCTGTGCAAAAATGTTAAAAAAATCAGATATGGTTTATGAAGGGTAGCAATAAAATAGCAAGACAATTAGGACAAATTTTTGTAACTTCCACAATTCTGATATGTTAAAATCACAGTTATTACAAATGTATTTTGGAAATAATAGGTTTTATTCCAAATATTTTATTGATCCAGTATTCAGCAAATATATAAAAAATTTAGAAGGGTTGATTATAGATTTTGAAAATATTAGTAGGAATTTTAGAAAAAGAGAGTGATCATAAAATGAAAATCAAATACTTGTTCTTAATAAGCTCACTGTCTCCTGAAAAGGGCATTCACCATTCATGTGGTCATCAAGGGATTAGGAGAGCCTTAAAGGAAGCTGCTGATGCAGAATGGTGCAAGGAAAGTAAGTGGAGGCTTACAGGGTACATGTGTCTTGGGGAGAAGAACAGAGGTTGACATGAGGGTAGGTTTGGTAGAAATCATTTTGAAGCTGCCTCAAAAGATAAATCTCAATGTCCATCAATGGGTACTAAGTTACAGTCAGACAGGAGAGGAAGCGCTGGTGTTTTGGTGCAGAGTTGGATGACTACAGAGAACAATCATGAATTGCATATTCCAGAAAGCTAGAAGAAGAAATTTTGAAAGTTTTCATCATGAATATAAAATGATAAGTGTTTGAGGAGACAGATATGTTTTAACTGATTTAAACATTACACAATGTGCACGTGTATTAAAACAGCACCTATCCCCACATAAATAATATAAATATGTATAATTTTTATGTTTTATGGATCAGTTTTTAAAACTTTAAATTAAAAAAAAACTAATAAAAAATTTAAAATCTGGCTCTCATAAGCAATATTTTAAAAAGTAGTAAAAGCAACACTTGACTTTAGATGATAGAACTCCCACTAAGGGTGGCATGCTGTTACCAAGGACAGGATGATACTGTAACTGCAGGTGAGTCCACTTAAAATTGGCACCATTTTGCTGAACACCAAAACCAACCAAAAAAAAAAAAATTCAGGAAGGCAGACACTGGACTATAGGGATAAAATTACTATTTTTGAAAAGAAAAGGAGAAATAAATTAATTTATTACTTATTTTACACAAGAAACCCAAATGTTATAAAAATGGAAAATGATCTTTTTGATCCAAAAAACCCCAAGAGGCACCTTGATATAAAGTACTAAATGATTTTGCAATCATTGTAGTACACACACACACACACACACACACACACACACACAAACACTTTTTCGTTACCTGCATTTTTTCAACATACATATCAACTTGTTGTATTTGATATTTAAGAGCCTTCAGATTTCGAGCTTTTTCATTTTTCTTAGTGTAGTTAAACTTCAAATTGTTGAATTTCTTTTTGATATCTTTGAAAGACTCTTTGAGCTACAGTTCAATAAAAAGAAACAGAATTCTTAAAATAAAAAAACATTCATTTATGATAAGTCAAGATATCTAAACACTTCAAAATATGTATAACCTTCAAAATGTATTCAGTTAATTTTCAATAGAAATCTAACAAATCAGGTAGGTGGATATGTAGTGTGAATTTAAATATATCCCCCAATATGAGTAGTCATCAGTTGTTCTTAATACATTTTGATTTGTAATTATTAGAATTTAAAATTATAGAATATCCCATTGGTCCCCAAGCAAGACAGTTTCTAACATATTGTGCAAAGGCTTTCACAAACTTTGATTTTCTTATTTTTATTTGTTTGGTATCATTTATCCTATTCATTCTGTTCTCTGTGCTAATATTTGTTCCCGATTCTTCCATCTCCCAATGTTCTCTTGCAGCCATCACATTTAAATGT
Organism: Callospermophilus lateralis; assembly: GCF_048772815.1. NCBI lineage: Eukaryota > Metazoa > Chordata > Mammalia > Rodentia > Sciuridae > Callospermophilus > Callospermophilus lateralis. The sequence continues at coordinate 52,898,268 of NC_135313.1, read as the reverse complement.
ACTAAGCTCCAAGGAGCTATTCAGGTTGAAGAGGACCATGAAGTGTTGACATTGAGACCACCTTGGAGTGAAAAAGAAGATCTGATAGGACAGTTTTATTTGCCCAGTTAAAAACTATTTTTCTTGAGTCATTTTCAAAGAGTTCACTTCTTAGACATAGGCCGTTGACTTCAGATGTGCTTCAAAAACAATAAATAAAATAAATAAATAAAATGAGAGTCATTGCCCATGGTGGCAATGCTAACCTGAGGACATGTCTCTGCTCAGAGAACAGGGTACAGATGATGACAGCTTGACTTTACCATTGCACCAGAATTCTAAGCAGTTCAGTTCTAGTAGACACATCACTTTCTGTCCCTTCTCTATATTCGAGAAGGATGAGGATATTGACAGGCAACTCTCTCTTTGTGTTATCAGCAAAGAGAAATACAGAGAAAACATTAACCTCAAGATTATACAGAGTCATTTAACAGCAAGAGTGAACAATGTCATGGTTGATAAATTTGAGCTATGATGAGAAAAGTTAGAAAAACGTTAAAATTCTTTTCAATGACAGCAAATAATTTATTTGGGAGGGAATAAAAGCTGTGCACCAGGTGAGATTTCTAGATTCATAATGCAGAAAAATGTATCTGCTCTAGAAAATGCATACTTTCTCAAAATGCTTATTTCAAATTCTGCATATTTGAAAATAAAGCCTTGACCTTATATTTAACACTACTTGGAGACAATTGTCTGCAAAGCCTTAGCAGACTTGTGTACACAGAAATTATTATATTCATGTAATTTTGCATCTGTCATACTTATGCTTAATCAGTATTATTTATTTTATATGGTAATGAAATTGTTGCGCATTAGCTTGAAATTATAACTAAACCAAGAACAGAGACCACATAGAGCATTTTAATTGATAAATCAGCAATGTTTAGAAGGAGTCAAAAGAGCCATGAATTCAAAAATTGGAAACAATTTATCAGAACTCAGAAAATGATTTACAAGAATATTATAATAAATTAGCATATTTGTGCCAGTAAATATTTACATACTATGACATTTGATGTTTCAATGTACACATGTTTGATTTTAGCTGGAAAGGATGAGGTCAGTTTTATGAGTCTGAGATGTAAAAGAGCTATATCTTTAATATTCAGATAAACCTTAGGCAGGAACTTTTTCCCCATAAGGCTATAATCTACAACTATAAGTATAATAATACCACCTCTGAGCAAGCCAGGAATTCTTGTTTTAAAAAACATATCCCAGTGGTGAGTTATTGTTTCATGACCAGAGTTTCTGTTTGGAATGGTTAAAAAAAAAAAAAAGTTCTGCAGACATGCAGACAGTGCTGATAGATTCACAATGGTGTGAATGTGAATGTACTAAATAGCACTGAACTATGCACATTAAATAGTTAAGATGATAAATTTTGTTTTCATGCATATTTTATCAAAGGTAGAATAAGGGGGAAAATATATCACTAACACTTATCCATGGAAAATAAAATTTTGTATCTTATTTTTCTTTACTGAAACATGACATATTTTTATACACTTCAGTCTAGAGGAAGGAAGAGGGGCTGTGTCATTAACATGAAAACCATTAAGCACTTTTTAAAAGTTTGTGTGTAATTAAATTTAGTTATATATAATTTTAGCACAATTAGTTAAAATTATTCAAGGGTTGTTTTTTTTTTAAAGATCAAATATTAATGTAATGCCAGATGCAGTGGCACATGCTTATAATCCCAGAGGCACAGTAGGCTGAGGCAGGAAGATGGAGAGTTCAAAGCTAGCCTCGCAATGGCAAGGCACTGAGCAACTAAGTGAGACCCTGTCTCTAAATAAAATACAAAATAGGGCTGGGGGTATGGCTCAGTGGCCAAGCGTCCTTGAGTTCAATCCCTGGTAAACACCCTTACCAAAAAAAAAAAATTAATGTACTGATATAAACCAAAGTTTAATTTTCTATGTGTTAAAATAATAAGGATTTCTTAAATACATTAATCTGATCTTATCTGTTAAGATCATACCTCCTGGTAGAATAAAAAATAAAAAATTGGTCATCTCTATTGTCATCATCATTTTCATGATTTTGCATTAATCTCATTCTAGTACTCATACGTCTTCTTGTTTCTCTCATAGACTCACCTCCCAGATGACTTTACAACCTGTTTTTTCCAAACCAGACTCTTGCCACAGACTTCTCCATTGACCAAAGCATTCCTGAGGGGGAAACCCAAACTGCTTGCCCTGTGTCGCCCCCTCTCAGCCTGAAGCAGCCAGAGCAGTCATCACTTATTTCTCCTTACAGCACTGAGGGTTCCCTTACCCAGAGGGAAAAATTCCAACACTTAAAAATAGTCAGACCTTAGTTACATTTAAAAAATTAAAAGGAGGGAGATGTGGAGAGTGGTGATTTGAACCATGATCTGATTCCCCCATGGCAGTGTTGCACTGGGAAATGCCTGTGTAGAGGTGCAGCTCAAGATGGCCCAGTTGCTGTGCTGACACCAGCCCAGGGAAGCTACATACAAAGGCACAGCGGCAGTTATCAGTCGAGGCCTTGAGTTCAGACACCGACTCCTGGAGATAGAGGATTTTGAACATAACAAGATGACCCTAATGTCTTGCCAGTCCTGCATCCTTTAGATTTCCTGCTTTGCTGAAACTTTTCCAGAAATAACCTTTTGATGAAACTTACATAATAAACATGCTGAGCTAGCTCTGGGTGAGTCAAACTCCAACGGGGTTTGGCTGCCCACCTGGCCCCAGCTTTTTCTCTATGTGTGTCCATTTGTCTTTTCTTCATCCCCCATCACCCCTCTCTCGATCCTGAATTAACAGCTGTGATGGTCATGGCAGTTGGCACCTGAACAGAGATGCTTGTTTAAATGAGAAGGTTTAACAGCTAGTAAAAAATTATATGAGGAATGGAGAAAGACAAAACCTTAACACTCTAATCCTAAACCATGAGATTTCAAATAAACTTTAGGTTAAGAAATTTAAGACTGGCTGAGTGGGGTGGCATGCACCTGTATTTCCAGCAACTTGGGAGACTGAAGTAGGGGAATTACAAATTTGTGGTCAGCCTCCACAAATTATTGAGACCTTCAGCAACTTACAAGACTCTCTCTAAAAATAAAAAATAAAAAGGACTGGGGATGTAGCTCAGTGGTAAAGCACTGCTGGGTTAAATCCTCAATACAAAAAGAAAAAGAAAAGAAATTTAAGACTGATAACGGATAAGTGTGACTTTATTTCCGTTTGCTTCAGAATGTATGCACTTCCCCTGAACATGATTCATAAGGCTGAAGAATGTTCATAACACTATGGGTATGTGAAATGGGATCAGCCTCTTTCTGACACTTGAGCTCCCTTGCCGAAGGTGCTGGCACTTTTCTCTTTTGGTTCCACTGGAAATACATTCAAAATCTAAACCATTCTGCTTTAACCAACTCAAACTCAGTACTTTTGAGGTACATGTGGCAAAGCATGGAGAGCTACCTCCAGCAACTAAAAAATTTAGCAGTATCTAGTTTTTCTTACCTGCACATTCCAATATGAAAACTTAACTTCCCATCTAATCCCCACATAACTTGGGGTCATATTTTTAAAGGAACTGAGTGCCATGGTTGCTTAGTGTGGTATCATTGTTCATGCAGCTGTTTCTAACTTTAGTTCGCTTGTCAACAATGGGGAATGGTGGAGATGGTTAAGACAACTGTTTGACTTGAGCACAAATGCAGAAAAAAAAAACACGCAAATCATGAAGCAAGAAAAAAATTACCCAACTGGAAATCTTTAACTATTGTTACAATTCATATTAATATAATTTCTGAACATCTTTTAAAAATTAGGAAAAAAAATTTCAGTGAATAATTTGATGTTCCTATTTTTGCACTCTCTCAACTCCTCTGTATTTTCCATGGAATAAGTAGATTAAGTTAACAGCTATAATTAGATAAAAAATTATTAAGATTTAAAACCACAGTCATTTTGAAACTAGAAGAATGAGCATGTTCACCAAATTTTCTATCAAGCTGTAAACTCCCTTTCAGGATTGGGATGAAAGTGTTGTTGGGAAGAAGCAGAAGAGACTTCTGACCTGAAATCTGACTTGCTATTCTTAGTCTTGACTAAGCTGGTTGAAGCAGCTTTGGCACAAGAATGTATTATCTGTAAGTCTGTTGATGGCAAGGCCAATTGATGTGAGGGACAGGGGATATTTTACAACCAAGGAAATGTATTTAAAAACCAAACTAAACAAGAAAAAAAAATCCATTAGGATTTTGACATTCTTGGTCAGAAGTAAAAATTAAAAAAAAAAAATGGTAGTCAATTTTCATTTCTCTTAATGTCCACCCGAGAAGCTTCATTTCTTACCCACCATTTTGCCCATTCCAGAAAAAAAGAAAAATGAATGAATAAATAAAACTTTTTGATGCTCAATTTCAGTAACAAAAGTCTGTAATGTCACCCTCCAGGAATGCTTGCATTTGAAAGGAAGACACCCAAACACTTAAAAGTTAACCAAAATGGTTTGCCAAATATAAATGGCAGCATATTCAGCCTCAGTGCTAGAGATGTTCCTGGACAAGAATTTCTTGTTCTCATTCCCTTCAGCAACCATACCACATCGACCTGAGCTTAAGACCCATCTTGTAGCAAGAGAAAATGGAGCAACTGGGAAAGAGAAGATGATTGCACCATCTCAAATTGGAGGTGGCAGCAGGTCTCAATAATAAATATTTTACCCACTCTGCCTGTTTCCTATATTCATAATATATTCTGGATATGATAACTATTATAGTTTTAATCTACAGTTCTCTATATTCTTCTGGAACTTTCCTACAGCTGTTTACACAAGTTAAACACTGAAATTTTAAGATAGTTTAACCCCACAGGATGTTTCCTGAACAATTGGAAACTTTCCTATTTACTTACGCATACCTTCCAAATAGACATAGAGTGCCGCCCGATTAACAAATGACCATGAAGTAAAGCCTCCTAGGTTTTAATTTTCCCTACACTAAGTTTCCTGTGGTCGTTTGTATTCCTATGGCCTGGCACACAGTAGCCACACATTAAAGATATTTGTTGAATGAAGTCTTTTTTTTTAATTTTTAAATAATAAATTCAGGTTATAAATCTGGAAAATAATTACTGTCTGTACTATTTCATGGTGCTGCCCCAATGGCTGTTTTGCTTTCTGTATAAACTTTTTCTACTTCCTTTCCTGTCAGTGGGTGGTTGTCCATGGTCATTTTGTCAGTAGCAAAGTGCCACATGATATCAGGTGGTTTTATTTTTATTGATTGTGTATGTGTCCCTAAGGACACTGTTCCTCTATTCCAATTTACTGTTTCTAATCCAGCTTGTGTCTCTAGAACTCAGATGATGGATTTATCCAAACTGACAGAAGAATTTGTGCCATTGGAACACATGCCTGACACATGGAATATATATGCTGAGTCCTTTTCTGCTTTCTTCCTGATAGGCAAGATGTTGCTACATGGAAACACTTCGGGGTACAGTAATATAATTACCTGAAAGCTTATGTGCAGAAAGCTTATTTTGAGAAAATGGATACCAACCTGATTCTGTCACTGCTGTTCTTTTCAGCAGAGGAATTGCTTGTGACCCATAATATAAGCCTCTAGATACACATTTCCATTAACATCATATAAAGGATTTTTTGGTCAAGTTACAAAAAAAAATACTCAATATTAACTTATTACTTTTCTAAATGTAGATGGGCAAAGAATGAGTAACTAATGATGTTCCTCTGTCATGTCACACAGCAGAGAATATGTCTATGTATATTAATCACTTATTCACTTAACCAGGCAAGAAAATATACAGTGGTATTTAACATTTATGCATCTAAATACACCTTTGTGTGAAATGGGTAAAAAATAAATACTGCAAAATCTGGCAGTTTGACAGCTGTGTTTTCTAGTAGGTAAATACTAAGAAAATAAGGTTTTACAATTTCTAAATGTCATTTTTTTAAAAAAGTAATGCAATATTCCTTAAAGACAAAAAAGAATAATTTTGTACCTTGATAATTTTTGAATAAGTATTTAAAAAGTTTTTAAAAACTGGCAGTTTGACAGCTGTGTTTTCTAGTAGGTAAATACTAAGAAAATAAGGTTTTATGATTTCTAAATATCATTTTTTTAAAAAAAAAATGTAATGCAATATTCCTTAAAGACAAAAAACAATGATTTTGTGCTAATAAGGCATATCATTTTTAAAAAAAATGATATTTGGAGTTCTTATACATTTTGCCTTAAAGTACCAAATCCTTTTGAAAGCACCTTTGGAGCAGATGAGACCACACAAGTTAGTTACAGCATAGTCAAGAAAGACATATTTTTTGAAATAACTAAATGAACTACGGTGTCACATCCGATCATACAAATATCTTAGAATAGATAGAAAATAGTAATAGAAGAGGAAACCATAGAGAAGAAGATACATTTAACATCAAATCATGTAGTGGGTGGTTGGGACTGAAACATTTGTGAATGGTAAATTCTGAACTTAGCAACTGACTTTTGCTCAAAAATTAGCCTCTGATTCAGAGTCAACCCCCGGAATACTATGAACAGAAACTCTTTGTCCTCTCGTGCATTATTAAGATGAAAATCATATACCTATACCTCAGTTTTCTTTTTCATTTGAAAAACGAAGATATTAAACTAGACATTCTCCAAAATGTACTGCAACCCAGAGTCTGAACTTTCAGGAGGCACTTTAAACACATTGGAAGCAAAACAATGTTCTAAGATTAACTTTAAAAACAAACAAACAAATACTGTGCATGTTCTAGTTTCCCAGCCAAGTATCTGGGTTTATTCTTAATAAAAGAAAAAAAAATTGTGTACCATACTTCATTTCATTTTATATAATGGTCTAAGTGCCTATATCTAAAGAGCAATAATGATAATAATGTCTAAATTTTTAACATCATTGATATCTAAATATTATTACCACTGTGGAAATTGACCATCTGTTTGTACTCTGATATTTGCAATATAAACTAGAACACATATATATTTATTTTACTAAGAGGCATTGAAAATGTTCTTCTGATATTTTTCCACTAGGCTTGTGGTTGGAAAGTGGTTTCAGGATGTGGTTGCTACATTCTTATATGCCTAGTATGTCTTTACCAAAAAAAAATGAGAGGAGGAAGAGGAGGAGAAGGAGGAGGAAGAGGAGGAGAGGAAGAAGGAGGAGGGGTAGAGGAAGAAGGAGGAGGGGGAGGAGGAGAAGGGAGAAGAGGAGGAGGAGGAGGAGGAGGAGGAGGAGAAAAGAAAAAGACCCAAGGTTTTCAAAGACCCTTTCAATGTGAAACTGTAACTTACATCAAAGATTAGTTGGATTGGAAGTAGAAGCAAATGGGAAGGATACCTCTCTTAATATTCAGGCGTCTGCTAAAATGACATCTGATTCCCAAGTCAAACCCACATGCGTCTGGTTGCTCATTCCTGAAACAGTACAGACAATCCTGGGGTGTCCCTACTGTGACTGGAAGGGTCATCTGTCATCCCAGCTGGCTGGCTCCAAGTGCAAGTTCATCACAAGATAGTCCCTATAAATAGAACCTGCTGGAAGGGCCTAACAGGGAGACCCAGCTCTATAAATGCCACGGCTCCTCCAAGAGATAGAAACCCAGCAGAGGGGGCTGGGAACATCTACTCCACTTGAAATGCAAAGCTGGACCATCACTGCCCACTGCCGAGAGGGACAGGGACATTTGGACAAGACAATGGTGTACAGAAAGAAGGAGGAGGAGGAGCAAGTGAGGGATGGAAGAAGACAGGAGGAGGAAGAAAGTAGATAACTTTGGGAGAGATTGTTACAAACTTGTTTCTCTGGCCACAAATCCGAATTTTATAGACTTAGGGAGAAAAACAAGCTCTGACTGTCTCCTTTAACAAGACCTAATAGGAGTGTAAGCTGTAGTACAGGAACCAGAAGAGGCCATGTTACTGTGGAGGGGGCAGACTACATTTTGGGCTCCACTCAGAATAAGTTAACAAGACTTTAGTCGAAAGTGACTCCCTAGAACAAAGTCTCTAAGCAGAGACTCTACAGCTTTGTGGCATATTGCTTAAATGAAAAAACGTTTGTAGATGTCATTTTTGGCTTCCCTTCTGTTGGATGGGGTCCAAGTGGCTACTACTGTCCTGCCCTCTTGCTTTCCTTCCAGCCACGCTCCTTCTTGCACCTGCCTGTGCTCTGAAAAAATGTAGCCTGCAGGGGGTGGTATTTTGGAGCTAGACCACTATTAAAGCTTAATTCTCAAATTTAGTCCAAACTTGAATGTTGCTTAATAATATTTGATACTTGCTGTGCCCAGACTGTGTAGAACTTCAGGCATAATCTAGAAGTTCAAGAAGGTTAACTATCCCCTTTTTACCCTCCTCTCTTTGCCTAGTGGACTCGTGTCTTTAGGAGCTCAGAAATCTGTGCTTTCCCCCCAAATTAGTAAATCCATGAATGGAAAGTTTAGCTGGGAAAGGGGTGATGGTGACTCAGTAAGTGTCTAGGGACTAGAGGTTGGTCCAGTCCCTAGACACAACTGGAGGTTGGGACTGGAGGTGGAATTATGCATGTAGGGGCACATGGACATGGATGGAGGGCCATGTTTATCTTTCTTTTTCACAGAGAGTTTTTGTCAGAAAAGCCACTCAGTTTGAGTAAATATGAAACCAACCACTTGGCTTTGGTGCTAATACCCTGTAGTAGCCTCTGAAACATAGAGACTGTTCCCCTGTCCTTAGCACCCGCTTCACCATGAGTCAACCATACTTAAATAGACTCTCAGCAGGCTGAGCTGGCTGCCATCAGACAGTGTCACCCTGTCTTCTGTGCCCTAAAAAAGTTGAACCAGCTCAAGCAAGTGACTGCTATGAGGGTTGAATAGGAAAAAAAGCAAAAAACAAACAAAAGCAAGTAAACTCACACACACAAAACACACCCGTAATCCTGCCTTCTGGGTTGTTCAATGCTTTGACTCAGTTCAACAAAACTGGGAACTTGAAGTTTACTGAAACTTTCAGAACACTGAAGGCACTGTTCTGAGAATTAAAGGACATGGATGAGAAGGAAGTGTCCTGATTCACTCTGTGTGTGTGTGTGTGTGTGTGTGTGTGTGTGTGTGTGAACGCACATGTGTGTTCACCAAGATGAACACTTCATGTTGGGAACAGCTTTTGTCTGTGTCAGTTACCACTGCCCCACCTCATTTATTTCGTCTCTTGTGGTGCAGTACTCCAAACTGCGACACAGGGCCTGGTGGCGCTCCTCAGATTTGACACGCCACTTCATACTGTCCACCTCGAGGACCTCCAGCTGCTGCTGCACATTCTTTGCAGAAACATTAAAGCAATTCTAAAAATGAAAAGCACTTGGAAGTAACAAATGAACAGTGAAATGGCCATAAGACAAATATGCAATTTACCTGCGTTATGAAACCCAGAAGCAACACTTCCCAAAAAAATAAGATATAGGATCCTAATTTATTTTACCTTAAATACATCTGAATATTACTATTTCAGAAGGAAGCCAGACACTCAACACTCCAGGAAAGACATTTCCAGTCTTGAATCTCAAGTTTGGAAGATTTGCTCATCATGCCCAATTCCTCGGAGACACCATTCATTATAAGGTATAATTTTTACTTCAAAAGGCATAAAATATGCATTAGAAACATTCCGCTCCTGCACTATAATTTTCGCGTCAACTTGAGTTTAACCTCGGGTTCATTATGCAAGTGCTCCAATCTCTACCTAGCACAGAGGAGCTGCTGGGGTGAGGGCCAGAAAAGGGCTGGAGAACAATTTACATTATGCCAAGTGAGACTTCTTACTTTCTCCTTTTTAAAGTTCATTTACTAATAAAACTCTTTCAGAAAGAAAGCTCTTTCCTGACAAAAGTAGGTGGCTGTCAGCTTAGAAAGATATACTATAGTTTCCCTGTGTTATGTATACATTGGTGGATTATTTTAAATGAACTTTAAAATTAAATTGGCCATTCTGACATTATTAATGCAATACATTTTAGTGGAATAACCATTATCTTTTCTTCCTTTGAATTAAAAATTTGGAGAAGGATTTTTTTGAAAATCAGAGCCTTCTGTATTATTTATGAAAATTTGATTTGAAAATATTTTCTTTTCTTTTAGGCTCCTCTGTTGAAATCTGGCAGTGGGAAAAAAATAGATCAACACCTAGTGCCCACAGCCCTGGCTAGAGCCAGGGGGCTTGGGCTCTTCCATTTTGAACTTATATGGATAAGCATTTCTGGACTTTAAATTCTTCCTCTAAAAATGAGGATACTCTTCTAATTAAACACTAGGATCTAAGGGCTTCCAGATCTGCAATGCCAAGGCAACACTGTCCAAATATAACAGGAGCCATAAAAATAATTTAAAATGTTTCAATAGTCATAATAAAAAGTAAAAAAAGAAATAAGTGAAATTAATTTTCATAAATAGTTTATAAATATTTCCAAGCATTGTTTTATAATAAGTAACCAATAGAAAAAATTAATAACAATTTTCATATTAAGTCTTTGAAATTTGGTATAATTTCTTACTTCAAGCATATTTCAATTATTGCCAAGTTTCTATCAGAAATATTTGCTCTACACTTAAATTTCATAAAATTTAATTTCAAAAGCAGATTCATAAACCAAGTTCTTCCCTACATACTTAAAAGTTTCCTGATAACTAAATTAATTCAGATTAAATACAATTAAAAGTTTTGCTTCTTAGTTGCATTAGGCACATTTCAAATGTGAAACCGAACTGCTGTGTGCGACCACACAGCTCTAACATACTCTCTTTGATATCAACATGAGAATAGATGTGCTCAATAAGATTTTTATTTTATATTTTTTAATTGTAGAGGACACAATACGTTTATTTTGTTTATTTGTTTTTATATGGTGCTGAGGATCAAACCCAGTGCTTCACACATACTAGGCAAGTGCTCTACCTCTGAACTACAACCCTAGCCCCACAATAAGATTTTTATATTTGAATATTCTCCTTAAAATTTTTTCTTTTGACATAGATGGTAGAAGCTCACCAAAAATAACTACCCCAATTGGTTGAATATATTTTCAAATGAAATATATGCTAAGCAACCTGCCTGGCTTCCTTCTCATTAGGTAGAATGGAGTCCTAAGATGCTTACAGGGTGCTGTGCTGATGAGATAATGTCCACTCCTAAGGAAAAGGCCAGTTGATAGAGCTGCTCCACACGTGTCTTTTGATCCTGAGAGCGACTGAGGTGTATCTGGGCCTCAGAGGCATCACCCAGCTCCTCCAGCTGCTCCAGAAACACCAGTTCTCTTGATTTGATGAGATGTCCCAGCTGGAATTTAGGCCATTAACAAATAACCTGAGTTTCATAGACAGATTTTTAAGTCTATTTTCTATAACATATTATACTAGCTTGGTAAAGTGCTGCCAAGCCCACCCGTAATTACATGTTATAGTGCTTCAAATCCAACTGGCTAACACTGAGAAGCTAACACTGTAACACTGTCAGTTCTATGAAAGAGGGAAACGCCCTTTTGGTCCTTTACTAAAACCTTAACAAGGTGTAGGCCTGTGATCTGAGTAAACTCAGAGGCTATATTAAAGGAATATCAATGCACCTGTATTTCATGTTAATGGAGGCTAATAATTTCAAAGTTCTTGTGAAGAGAGCAACCAAAAAAATAATATTTACTGAGAACTCCACAATGCCAGGTACTTGAGATAAGTAAATATTGAACTTGGTTCCTGCCCTCAACTCGCTTATCCTTGAGTTGGGAAAAATGCTGCTCTTAGTAAAATGTAATGTAATTAAGAATCAAGACACTAAGAATGACAAATGAATGGAATAAAGAGAGCACTAGAGATTTAAAATATATATATAGAGAGAGAGGGAGGTCGCTCCAAGTAAGGTGGGATTTAGATACAGGTTTATATAAAAGAGAAGAGAGACAAAGATCTGCCCCACAAGGTAGCCTGAGAGGCTTGGAGGTAGAAATATGAGTGCTATCTTTATGGACCGAAGATAAGGAACACAACGAGGATGGGGTATCATGATAGATAAATTAGGTGCCAGATTATGTTAGCTTCTAATGCAAGCAATTTAGCTTTGATTTGTAATACTAAGATTAATTTAATTTCATAGTGTAAAACCCAGAAACTTTTTGACATCTATAAATCTTACCTCCTCCCTGACTCGGTGGAAGAGGACTACCTTGTGTAGGAGATTGTCATAATCTTGGATGCGCTCTGTCTGTTTCTGATGGAGGTAAATAAGGTCACTCAGTTGTTGAGATTTCTCTTTAACAGGGGCTCCTTTGCCTCTTAATTCTTCCAATTCTCTCATGATGAACTGAACTTCATCATGCAGTTGCTAAAAAATTGAAAACAATACAAGAAATCCAGCTTTAGAGAGTTTTTTTTTTTTTTTTACTACCAGCAATCTGATGATCTAAATAAAGACTCATTCTCTCATTTGTTCACAAATACTTCTTATGTGCTTCCCCCTAATCAAGGCTTGCTGTTAGGGGTGCATTAGTTCATCCTTATCTTCTTAGAAATTTATAAGCAATGAAAAAAGAAAGAAAGAAAGGAAGAAAGAAAGAAAGAAGAAAGAAAGAAAGAAAGAAAGAAAGAGAGAGAGAGATAAAGAAGTGTGTCAAGGCTGGGTCCTGAAATGGAAAGCCATGCATTCCTGTGACCCACCACATATTTCCTCCATCTGTTGAGTAAATGTCTCTTAGATCCTTATGAAGCCCCACGATCAGCTCTGATATTTAATACAGACTAGAATTAAGTGGCATGGTAAGAACATCAAGAGAAGGCAAGTGTACAAATATATCAGGGGAATAACTTGTGCTCTCTGATAAAAGAATGATCAGAATGAGCCACCAGATGAACAGCAGAGTGAACATGCTGCTTCAAAGTGGCTGTCCCCTATCCACAAATAGCCACCACTGCACAGAGGATAAACTGCCTTCCCCTCTACCCAGCACTGTTCAGATGTCCTTCATAGGAACTGGATCTGGTGTAGAACTCATAAGAGTTAACAACTTAAAGGGCATGCTACTATAATTTGCGGGGTGGATCTTATAATAAAGGTGAAAGTAATGGAAATGATTTAGTTAAGGAAATGATTTTCTGAAGACTGACTTACACCGGATCTTTAAGTTCAAATTAGCATGTAGCCATCATATCCCTGCACATCACAGTGACAGAGCCAGATGAGCTCAGCAGCGATTCCTGATTTAGAAGAACTTAGACATAAACATGTCTAGGCAAACAAAATGCTACTGAGCATATATCATGGGGCATTTCAAGAAACCTAACACAGACTAGTCACATTTTCTGAGAGTTGTGATGAAAGAGTTTGCTGTGGTATGTGTGTACAGTGAAAGTGGTTATATTTTCTTGTATATAAGTTTTGTCTTAAAGGAACCTTCATTCATCTGATTCTGGGATTCCTTAATGCCAACACTTATAAGTTTTGCAGTAAAAACCAAAAATCCAGGCCAAAGGACAATGGTACTGGCAACCTCTCCTGGCAGTTGAGTTCCATTTAGGAGCAACAGGGCTTGGGGAGCAGGGCATGTGTTCAGCAGTCAGGAGCCAGGAACATGACTCATGGTTTTCTCTCTCCTTTGCTGAGGGCTTGCTGAAGGCTTTCTGAGGGTGAATAAAGAGCACAGCAAAATTTTGGGGGCTGTGGTAGAAGCTGGGTAGCAGCATGTAGGGACAGGGATAACTCAGGAGAGATTTCAGGGGACCAAGGTAAGCAGAGCCTCTAAGTTAGAGGTTGCCCATCCTTGTCCTGAGGCATCTCAATTTAAAACACTGTCTAAGAAAATAATTAGAGTATATATATATATATATATGTGTATATATGTATGTATATATATATGGTAAAAATATTCAACTTTTGCTTCATAATGTAAATTAAATTGATCTATAATGAAAACATATTTAGGACATTTCATGGCCTGGATGTTTGTGTGTCATCAAATAGAGAAGCATGCAGGAAAATACTAAGAAAAACATGTCTTTACAGTGGATTTTTAGGTAAGCAGTGCTTTTGTTTAAAAAAAAAAAAAGATGTTTACCAGACTGTAAAAATTAATTAGGTAAACTTCAAACAGAATAAAAATTTTTCCCAGTCGCCCAAATCCATCAATCTACTTCTTCACCTGGAACTGAGGCTTCATTTCATTCCATTTTTTCCGCAGATCTGAAATGGTCTGGAGGCTCCCTCCGAGGTCAAGTGCAGACACAGGCATGAGTACTTCCTGAAGGAGTTTTACATTGTGGGTTGTCTGAAATAAACATTGAATAACCATGGATGTGTTTTCTTGGACATCTGAGTAAACATCAGTGATCGTTCTAGTGATGATGTGTTGTGCCTTTACACTTTTTCACTCCCTGAGACATCTGTGGTTTTAAATCATGAAAAGTCCTTGGTTTCTCTTGCTATTTTTGCCTTTATGGTAGTAGTACATAATAAACATTTACCATCTTTACCACATTTAAGTGTTCAATTTAGTGGCATAATACATTCTCTGTGAGCATCACCACTATCCATTTCCAGAACTTTTTCATCAACCTACCAGAAGTTCTAGGCACCTTGAACAAGTGGAAGCACATAATACTTAGCCTCCTCACCCAGTTCCTTTCACTTACAGTATTGCTTCAGAAGCTCCATCATGTGTCAGTGTGCATCAGGATTAACTTCCTGTCTAAGGCTTAGTGACATTTCACATTTCCTTACCTTTCTGAGTTTCTCCTTGAACACCGTCCACTGCTGCTTCACGGACTTGCTTTCAGTTCCTTTAAGTTGCCATGCCATCCGCAGGTGGCTAAGTTCTTCCCATCTAGCCTTCTGGTTTTCCAGAGCGTTCTCCATAATGTGCACTTTATTTTTCATATTTAATATTTCACTCTCCTTTGTCTGTTAAAGGAATAATCCACATAATGACTTTTCTTTCCCAAGAGGCACAATTTTTTTGCATGCAACTATCTTAGGATGCAAAAATACTTCATCACAGCCAAAGCAAATCACCGTTCTGCTATTGGGGCAAGGCTGAATTCCTTGTGCAGAGTCAGTGAGGCCATCAGAACTCATATTCTATTCTTGCTCATTAGGTCCTGAATTCCTTTAAGACCCAAAAGGTGTTTGGAGTCATTAGCATATGTCAGAATCTCAGCCTCACGGTCTGGATTATTCAAGACCTCTGTTTATTCCTTTAAACTATCATATTGTATATATTACAATTATTTTCCATTTCTCTCAATTTTCCCCATTTTGTGTGAACTGAAATGTGTACCTATATGCATTCATGATTATCATGCAGCAGAAGCACATTGTCTAAACTCCAAGACTTCACTTATCAACTTTCACATGTGTGGCTGCCTGGCTTGAAACCCTCCACAGATTTTAAACAGAAGAAATCTAACTGGTGACAAAAGAATAATAGGGTAAAGCATAAGATTGTGTGCTTTGCTTCTGTGTAAACATAAAAAATGCAGAGGAATTTTTTTTTGTAAAACAATGATTTTTTTTTTTTACTTCAATGGCCAGCTTTTCTCAATAAATTCTCAAATTTCTAGTAGATTTCTGTAATCAAACTGACAGCGATTGACTATGTCATGAATATTCAAAAGTATTTAAAAAATAGGCCACTTTATCTTTAAATAATTTAAAATATATTCATAGTGGCCTTTTATATTTTTATATTATTTTAGACATCATGAAGTGACAATTAATTGCAAAACAATAACTGCAGGTCCTAAGTGAATTTCTCCCATGAATGTGGGAATCTAGTAATAAAGTGTTGCATTCTGTAATTAGGATTAAGAAAATATAAATTATGAAAGATATTGGACAACTACAGTGTTAGATAATTTAGAGTAATTCTACATTTTGTTTTTATATATGCTATAATATAGTTAGGGTTTCTTTCACATATTATTAAGAAACTATTAAAATATATACTCTTTAATTTAATATAACCTGAAAATTACAGCATGTCAATGACAACTACCATCAGAAGAATATGATGATCTGAACAACATCTAAGAAAAAGAATAGTAGGCTTTGTTGATGAGCAGTCAGCAGGATCTAAGAGAGGTGATTTTGTATTTGGCAGACTTAGTGTTTTGACCACTCAGGAAGGTTAAATAATTTGCCTGCAGTGTAGCTAGTAAACACAGTGCTCATTTTACTTCTGTGAAGGGCATGGAAAATTCTGCCATAATCCTGTCTAAATAGGCCACTAAATTATCCATTTTCCATTTATATTCATGCACAACAAAAGATCTTCTGATGTCTTGCTTTCCAGGTCCTTAGTAAGAGGAAGGCTGGTCTCAGTAGCATTCTTGGTATTCACTACTATAAATTAATAAACTGGTACTTTCATCTGCCAAAATTCTGACCTAAATCAATTTCTCTGATCTTGATAATTTTTAGATGAACTCAATTTTTTTTTTCAATTTCAAGCTTGAAACATCAGCCACGGCAATACAACCAGCAGCAGAACACTCAGTGCACAGGCCAGCTGGCCTTCCTCTCAAAAGCCAAACAGTCACCATATTTCAACAATGTTTGTTTGAAAGCCTAATGGCCCAACAGATATGAACAGAAAAAGAAAGTGTGTTAACTGCTTTACCAACAATTTCATATCTCATAACATCACTAAATCAGTAATGTTAACTACTATGTGGACTTTTATTTTTGTATATCAGTAAAGTAGAATTTATTTATCGTAAAACAATAGAAAAGACTGGGTTAAGTGACCGCATTTATGATTTCAAGATAAACTATGAAGATGTAGTAGTAAAATGCACACTGTTTCGGGGAAACCTTAAGTGGGAGTTTAAATGTCACAACAATCCAGGTTTATTTAGATATAGATACAAAATATTATTTGGATTGGGTTCCTGCTGCAGATCTTTAAACACGAAAATCTACATGTATAATCTTAACTTTTCTAAATAAATAATGAAGGACTTCTCTTTCTGGGCAGGCTATAGTAACCAATGGGAGAGGAATGCTTCTGCTTAGAGAAACAAGAAAAGCTGGATAAAATGCAGAAAGCACCTAAGTGAAGAACAAGACCATAGCAACAAGACCTAGAGAGGCTGAGACTCCAGCAGGAAGACCTCAGGTAGTGAGCTCACCTGTTCCCCACTTTCCCCCAGGGACAGTTCCCTGTTCTGTACAGGAGGTAGATCATCAAGGCTTTCCTGGAACAAAGGAACCATCAAGGAGGGTTTCAAGCACACAGATAGTCTTCTTCTTAAGGACCTTGACAAAATATTGGAGCCATACAGAACAGTGGATTTTAATACCTATGTAAGACACATCTGGAAAACTGGAGTTTTTCAGCTGTCACACCAAACCAAGAATGGAGTTTGGGACCTGCCCCAGGCAGAGACATCAGAGAAAGGACCATCTTCTCAGTTGTAAACCCTGCAAACCTAAGGTGAACAGATGAAACTGAGCCTTGCAGGATGGCATCACAGACAATTCCAGGCTTCTGATTGGCTTAGGCAATCTCTCACTCACACCTACCTGGAGAAGAGGGACCCATTCTAGAAGATAACGCCAACCAAAGCCCCTCCAGATGTCTACACATAATGCCTGGTATTTGAAAAATATTCACCAGCCCTGCCAAAAGACAAGACTACCTAACTGGAAACCAAGAGAAAAAGCAGACGACTCCGGATGCAGATGATGGTGTTAACGGAATACTTTAAAACTTGTGTGATTAATATGGTTCAATAAAGTATGGGAAAGATAAAGAGAGGGTGAGAAAGAGAATTTTATCAATGATTAAATCTCATTTTAAAATGAACCAACTGGAAAGTCTAGAACTGAAAAATAAAATTTATGAAATGCATTTAGTAAAGGATAGATACCAAAGGTGTTTGCAAATATATGCTGCCCAAGGGCAAATTGGTAACATATCAAGAGATGAAAGAGTATATACTGAACAAAGTAAAAATGCAAAGGATCAGAGATAGGTGTTCTAAATGTCCCAGATGAAAAGTGGCTTGAATTTTTTTTTAATAAAACATCGTGTAACATAAGAACACAGGCCAATAGCTTATCAAGGTTTTTTTTTTTTCCTGATGCACAAGGAGAGTATAAAATAAAATTACAACTAATAATGCATGTTATTTCTGTTTCCACAACGGGTTAACAACAATGATCTTCAAACTACAAGCATTGAAGCAAAGAAAATAAAGAGATGATTTTAGGTCAAAGTAGATTAGGGTAGTTAAAACCTAATTTGTTCAGATAAATTCAGACTCCAGATTGAGATTAATCATGTCACAAGGTATGAAGAAAATTATAAATGTCAGTAATCTTTGAAAATCTACAGAAACTAGAAGGCTTAGATAATTCGAGAAAGGAAAATGCCTCTTTTTTAAAAAAAAAAAAAGGAAAAAGAATGGATTACAAAAAAAAAGACTGATAAATTTCACATTAAAATCCAGTGTAATAAATTCATCACTTATCAAGCACTTTGTGAGCATTTTTTAAAGCTTAAAATCACTAGCATTAGCTTGATTCATGTAAAATAATTTTTATGTAGTTCACTGGGTAGGCCTTCTCTTGAGCAAATACTTTGATAAAAGTAACTCATTATAAAATAACTCATTCCCATTATAAAAAGATTATGAAGTCGTGATTGAATTAAAATACAATTGGAACACTGATGATTGTTTAAAAAACTGGTTAATCAATAGATTGTTTCATGAATGAGGATGGTGATCTGCCTTTAGGCATTATTATTAAGGCAGTAATTATAGCCATAAAAGGCTTAATTGTCAAATCTACAGACTAAAACACAGGAGAGATAGCTAATATAGGTTCAAATTAGTTTAACAAGATGGAATTATGGGTGAAGAACAAATGAAATCAAATAAGAACAGACATTTAGGCCCACATCTACATGAAAAAGACAAATGGTGGACATAAACATACATGGGAGAAACCTGGCTTAGATGCAGTTGCAAGAAAATGTTATGAGAGTTTTATTCTATTACAAGTTTAATATGAAAATAGCAAAGTAAAGTTATTGGTAAAAATGTAGTATCATCTTAGGTCTCACTAAGAAAATATGATGGTCCAGTTCACTGTGCTCTGTGCTACAATTGTACTTCACTTCTTGGTCACATTTAATCAATAATTTTAACAAATGGCAGAAAATTCTGGAAAGGAGAATTGGAGAGAAAACTAACTCATAAAAGATTTGTAAATGTTTAGCTGCAGAAAAGGCTCTTATTAGATACAGCAATTATTTTCAGTGTGGGAAGGACATTCATAAGAGAAATTGAATATGAATACTTTTTGACCTTGTTTATTTACAGAAAGCTAAGACAGATATGAACACAGATTTATTTAACTTTTTTTTTTTTAAAATCACAGTTTTCTAACAGCTGGCATTTTCTAACAATGAAATCAGCAGTTTTCTTAGGAAGATATGTGAGGTACTGAAGGAGAGGAGGATTAACCATCTTTTTTTTTAAAAAAAAGAATAGGGACCTTCATATGAGTCATAGTTGGACAAAAGGATCCTAGGATATTTCATAGATATGTTCATGACAACTAAAGAATCATGGTACATTTCTAAATGCAACGGAGCTTCATTGTGAAAAGATCTGCTAAGGTAAGAGATTCTTCAAAATGAAGATTCATCATAAAAGTTGTCTGTAGCCAATGAAATTTTGTAAGGACCTGGTTATGTGCTCTCCACAGAACTCAGAACTTTGGGGTGGACTTCTGAGTCTATGTAATAATAATGTTGCAATCTCATTATAGTCATCTTTCTTCTTAATAGTTAAAAGGGCCTTCTTGATCCAAATTAACAAGAGCTCAAAGCATATAAATGTTGGGTTTCAGAACTGGTCTAGATTGAATGAACTTCTAAAACCAGCACAGCTGATTTACAGGTGAACTTTTGAATTTATGATTGTGACTTTGATGAGTAATCCTTGCAGAAAATGTGACTCCTTTAAAGACATTCTCACCATTTGTATTAAATTAAGGAAGTCAAGTCCTAGGTCTTGGGTTAAAAAACTCTTCTTCAAAAATAGCTGCCACTGCTTCTCAGCCGAGTCAGACCAATGCTTGATTTTCACATCCTCCTTCTCCTCCCAAAGGATTTGAGTTTGATAAAATTCCTTCAGGCTCTGAAACTGCTCTTCTACCTAAAAAGGAAAAGATAAATTCTCTTTTATCATTCTGTTTAAAGAACACTTTAAAACAGAAAAAGGAACAGAAGATTCCAGTAAAAACCCAGGTAAAAGTTAAATTGAAACCACACTTTCAGAATTCTTTAAATAATTTTGAATATTATCAACTAACCAAAAAAACAGAAGAAATCTATTTAGATTGTTGACATACAGGACTACCACTGGGTAGCAAATTGAGTGGACAAGTTTTTAACCCAGAAAAACATTTATCGTAGCCAAAATCAGTTTAATGTACCATATATTAATGTATATTTCACAATTTAGGACAATTTGTGTCAAAGACTAGGTATTTCAGTTTCAAGCAGCTTGATAATTCAGAGGAAAAACACATATAGAATCAGGGGCTACAAATCAGAAATAAATGTAAATTAATAAAAGATTATTAGTAATTAGTATATCACCAGTGACGACTTTATTTTTTTATATTTTGGTACCAGGGATTGAACCCAGGGGCATTTAACAACTGAGTCACATACCCAACCCATTTTATTTTTCATTTTGAGATAGGGTCTTGCTAAGTTGCTTAGGGCCTCACTAAGTTGCTGAGGCTGTCTTTGAACTTATAATACTCCTGCCTCAGCCTCCCAAACCGCTGGGATTACAGGTGTGTACCACCACACATGGCTTCATCATTGATTTCTAATCAATGATAAACCAGAATAAAGAGGCACAAACCATTCCTAATTTTCTGAATGGGTTTTAACATTAAGTAGATTCATGAGATAATTTTATTGATATGTTACTTTGCCCCCCCCCAGAATTATATTTTCTCTTTTGCCAGTCAGTGCAAGCAATATTATTTTAAATTAGTTTCCTTGCATTGAGTTTATATAATATCAAGTGTGTAACTATAGATTAACAAGTAATTGGATGATGTAGAAATAGTAGAAGTTATTTGACATAAATTCTTATGCATCTTGAATACTTAATGGCTAAAAAACAAGACTCAAAGAGTTTTCAACTACCAAAAGTAATCCAAACAGAATAAGAACTTTCATTCAATAAGTCACCACATTTTAAAAGATTTTTTAAACTTATTCTCAATTTGAGTGAACTTAATAGGAAAGTCTGCAGATAGCTTTCAGATACAGAAGTTCTCTCCTGGTTCCATGTGCCATTTATTCACGTTTCTGTTCTACTGGTGCTTGTTCAGCTCAGGATGAGTTTTTCTCAATTTTCTTCTCCTATTTATTCTTCATGAGCTAGTTAAAATGCTACCCCTCCATGGGGCCCTTTGAGATAACCTAGTAGGAATTAAGCATGCATCTTCCTGGATACTCAAAGAAAGTTCTGGGACAAAGAGACAATATGAAGATAGGTGAATACATGATGTTACGGGAGCACTCAGGAGAGATCACCACCTGTGTACAGAGTAAGTGGGGAAGAACTTCCCAAAGGAAGTGATGCTTGATCTGGGTCTTGAGGAGCTGTCCAGAGTGAGAGGTAGTAGAAAGGGATCCCAGGTGGAAGGAAAAGGAGGCATAAAAGACCAAGCAGGAAAACAGAGACTGACTCAGAGAATGATGAATGATGTTAAACCGGGTGAAGTTCAGGTTGCCCAAGTTCAGAGGTAAGAAAAGAGGCTATGAGGTTAATTGTGCTGGAACAAAGCCGAGCAGCAAGATTCCATTTGTTTTCTACTGAAGCCACCATGACTGTGGCACATTCTCATTTGTCTGAAACAACTGATAGCTCCCCCAATAACTCAGAATCGGCACTGTAATCACCTGGCTTCTAGAGGGTCAACTGCTATGGGCTACTTGTCAAGATGATGGGTAGCCAGTTATGTGCAATTCTCAAAACAAACTTTAATCCATCCTCTTTATCAATAACTCAAAAAAGGCTTGCATGTAAATGAGAACAATGCCATTACAGGAATTCACTTATATCTGTAATAGTTTATTTTTAAGTGAATTAATAGTAAACATTATCTCATCCATTTTTGGTAGAAAAAAATTATTGGCAACTTGCTTCACTAACTACATGTGAAAAAATTATTTGAATTTCAAGATGATGAGGAATGTGGGAGAAGGGGAGCTCACAGATCTTTCAGGTTCTCTCAACAGACACAGGAGAGCACAGCCTTTGAAAAGGGGAAAACAAAAAGAGGGTGATTAAACTTCAGCTTTGATGTTTAGCAGATGTTTGATATGAATGCCTAATTTTTAGAATCTCAGTTTTTCTCACTTGTAAAATGATAATAATGGTAAGTAACTAAAACATAGCAGTTTGAGGATAAAGTAAAATCAGGAGTGAAAAGCATGGGGCCTGATACAAAATTAATGTTTGTTAGAACTGGAAAAGACACTGAAGCCAGGATTGTCCAAAGATGTACACCGAGGCTCTTCTTGGAGGAGTTGGGATATTCTAAAACTGAAGTGCTATAATACTTACACAACTCTAAATATACTAGAAATCATCTCACTATAAAATTGTGAATTTTATGCTATGTAAATTATACCTCAATAAAATCTAGTTTAAAAAAATTATTTTTTTTAAAAAAAGGACGTGAGAGTGGGTAATGAGGTTAAATAATTTCAACAGGACAAAGCCTGAAAGTACACCATTTCTTCTGTCCACCAGTAGGTAGCCTATAAGATCATTTTTTCAGTGGAGTGAAGAGATGGCAAACAGGGTTGAAAAGGGAAACTGATTTACACAGAGATGAGGACTAAGGAGGAAGGACAAGTAGGAGCAAGGAATGCCAACCTCCCATTCCAAAACTGTACATGTGAAGGAAAGTCAAATGACAGAGAGCGCCAAGGAGAGGACACGACTATGAAAATACAACTATAGACCACAGGAAGCCTTGGAAAGAGGCAATTTGAAAAATTAGAGGATGGCTGCTAGAGCTAGTTTCAAAAAAACATAAGAGTATACAGGGAGGGACTGGTTACTATTAGGGCTGGACAGGAATAGGGACATCACTTTATTGGAGCCAGTGGACAATGGGTAAATATGTCAATAAGTTTGGAAATAGAAGGAAGTCAAGACTATGAGGCTCAATGGCCTCATTTTTTCCCAGTGTATGATATGTAAGGACAATGGCTGAGATTTAGGGATGGGAACTGGGACAAGACACTTGAAGACCACTATTGAATGGAATCAACTAGGCAGCATATGGGGGACCCAGCTCCAATCAGCATGACTGTATGATTTTCTGTAGGAGCGTCCGGAAACTTGGAAAGAGAAGATGAGTAAACAGACATTGGACTGATCTAGTATTGGGAGTTGGCAGGGTTACTCTGGGTGGAAGGCAGGGAGTTGAGAGGAGGAAGAGTGGAATGGAAATGAGTAACCACAACCTGGGGAAGCAAAAAGGAAAAGCCAGAGGGGTAGGGAGGAACAGACCAGAGACCTTGCCAGGATTAGAAGGATGAAAGGCTCTGCCAGATAGGGAAAGTGACATAGTGTAAGCAGGGAAACTGAGGGACATGATGTCCTTCTGGGAAACAAAGCTGAGGCTCCAGCCCTAGAGAAGTTCCTGGTTCCCAGGGCCAGAGTGGGCTGTGAAAGTGAATGCTTAATGTGAAGCTAGGGAGGAATTTCTTTTTTTGACAATGAAGATATAACAAGAAGTGTTTCATTGTAGCTTCTCTTCCATTTTGAGTCCTGAACAAAAATGTTCATCCACAGGATATTTCTATCCGTTATAATGTCTCTTCAAACTGGG
Source organism: Callospermophilus lateralis (assembly GCF_048772815.1). NCBI lineage: Eukaryota > Metazoa > Chordata > Mammalia > Rodentia > Sciuridae > Callospermophilus > Callospermophilus lateralis. Next base: position 52,874,285 of record NC_135313.1, on the reverse strand, counting down.
GAGTTTAGGGCCAAGAACTAAAAAGAAGTAAGAAATGACCAAGATTAAGGAAAGATGTGGAAAAGGACAGCATGGGTACCTGATATTTCTAGGGGCTGGACATGAGCTCCCCCCCCCCCACAAGTTGTCAGAATTTAGATCAGACAGAGGAGACCTGTGTGAGCAGGAAGGTAGGGAGGGGTGTTGAGAGTGAGGATGTTAGAAGTTTGGAGATGAGAAAATAGAAATTGAGCATGAACCTTACCCCTCAGCGGACCTTGCTGGTTCTGGCTCTCACGAAACCAGAACCTGTGTTCCTGAATGCAAGAGTTATCTGCATTGGCACAGGGTGCACAGTTCTCAGGGGTAAGTGAGGTGGATCCAACATTTTTCTATTATTGATGTCATCTTCAAAGAAACTGACCTTTCAGTGATGAAATCCTAGTGCACTAGAGGGAATGTTAGAGATATCTGGTATGGACTTGTCAAAAAAAAAAAAAAAAAGCCTCAGAAGAAGCTAAGAGAGGTAACTTATTAAAAGGCATCCAACAAGACAGATGACTGATTGAAGCAATGGCCAGTAATTTCCAAATCTATATATTTTAAATGACCCACACTAACTGCTCAGGATTCAGATTTCGGTGGTTTAAAAAGTGACTATTTTCAAATAATTTTGTTCTATGCTAGATTATGGTAAATACAGATAAGACATAGTAAATAATGTTGCAATACTTTATTGGTGCATACATCTACATGTACACATTTTTAAAAATGAAACAATTTGCTCTTCAAGCCTTTGTATGGTGCATTGAAGAATAAAAAGCCTGTAAGTGAGAGCATGCACTGGGCAGAAGGTAAGGAACTACCTGTCAGGGCAGAGTATTGATCCCCACAGAAAACAGGAGAAAGGCAGAGGTCACCTTGTCAACACATCCTACTGTACCTCCTCTGATGACTTTAGAAATGCTATGTAGCTTTGCAGGACTTGTGACCTGGAGGTGATGCTCTGGCCAAGTATGTTTAATTCTTCCTCTAGCCATTGAGCTTTAAAAGAAAGTGATGCGACTTCATCAGATTCAAATTCATTTTTCTCCAACGTGGCTTTTGCAGCTGCTTCCAATGCCTGTGATGTCTCCTGTGAAAGCAAAGTACAAGGGGTCAGAAGCCGATAGGGGAATCATGAACATTCACATTTCATTAGCCTTCTGCACATCCATCTATTATGATTATTAATTGAATTTGTCCTGAGAATTTACTCAACAAAAGAAAGGCACAACTTTTCAAATTCCCAAAAAGAGGGAAAAAAGGCACTTAAAATGGAAACCATCTCAAGTTTCTCCTTGGTTCTATCAGCTACACTTCTCATTTACAATATTCTATTTTCTGTGTCACAAATAGCAGGAAGGTTGTTTCATATAAAGTTTGTGAAACAAAAATGGCAGGTAAGTTTTAAGTAATTTAAGTAAAATAATTATCCATGAGAATTGCTTCATGAAATTTAACAATAGCTCTAACAAATTCATGGGCTGATTTTATTAAATGAGATGACAAGTTTACAAAACTTGTTCATTCCTTCCTTCTTAATTTACAAAAAATGGCATATCAATCACGCAGTCTTATTCAAATGCCTATATAGAAGTATTCTTAAACACAGGTAATGAAAATGTACATATCAGATCCAAACAAACCAAATAATTAATGAATTTAACTTGCTTAGGACTCTTTCTTCTTCATGAAATTTCTGGCTGGTGGACTCTTACCATTGATTAAATGAATCAGTAAGTATTGTAGGCACTACCTATAGTCATTTGACACATAACAATGTTTCACTGATGGATTGCATATATGAGGGACAGTGGTCCGTTTAGATTATAATGGACCTGAAAACTTCCTAGTACCCAGTGATGCCATAGCCATTCTAAATGGCACCACACATTTCTCATGCATCTGTGGTGATGCTGGTATGAACAACTCTACAGCACTGCCAGTTGTATAAAAGTAAGGCACATACCATTATGTACAGTACGTAATATTTGATAATAAATTACTGTTACGGATTTATGTATTTATTATACTATACTTTTTATTACTGAGAGTGAACTCTTCTATTTATGTTAAAAAAAAAAAACAAGTTTACTGTAAAACAGTGTGCCTGGTTACACTGCCAGCAGCCTCTCAAATCTTGTGTTCACCACATCTCTTGATTGCTCCAAGAAGCCATGTCAAGCAATTGACCTATTCCATTTAGGACTGTGGAGCACACTCTGTAATGTTCACACAACAAAATTGTCCAGCAGTACATTTCTCAATACCCCCCATGGTTAAGTGACTCATGACTGTACAATTGCCATAGAAAAAGCCATGTAAATTTCCATGTGAGAACAAGCGAAGATTCAAGGAGAAATGGGAGAGAAAAGCTTCGTTTTCATTTGCAGATTCAGGAAGCATTGCTTCCCTGCATGTGATTAATATGCTTCCCATGTGCTCCACTGAATGAAGGTAATTTTAATTTACAAGCCCTTTTTCATGGTAGCACTCTGGGAAGAAGAGAAGCATGGGATTTCTCCCCATGAAATCTCTTCCCTGCTTCTAAAGTTTTTGAAATAAAAACATTAATATACAAGTGTTATTTTAGGCTTTAAATGATAAATTCAAAGTACTCCGTTTAAAAACATTGGTGTGTCTGAGTTTTGGGTGGGGCCCATCTGTGAAGAGGGCTCTTCTGCTAAAAACTGGAGTCCCAGGGCTCTTGTTGAGGACCTGGGTGAGTTAGACTTGACTCGCGTGTTAGACTTGACCTGCAAGCCTTGCTGTGCAGGCAGAGACTTCACTAAAGGTTTGGGGCTGCTGATAGGAATCATTGAACCCAAGTTCCATGAGAAAGGCAAGAGGGTGCTAAAGAAGGTGCTGAGGCAGGGATGGGGCACTCTGCCTGAATGCTGAGTGCTATTGCCTCCTGGAATCTTGCAATTATGCATGCTCCTTCTGATGATTTTCTTTTGTGACATGCTCTAAGAAGAAAATCACACACACACACACACACACACACACACACACAAAACAAACAAACAAACAAACAACAACAACAACAACAACAAAAACCTGTAGAGAAATACCTCCTCTGGAACCCACAAAAGGAGTTGCTAACATATTTCAGGAAAGGAAAAAAAGCCAAATGAGTATTTAATACTAGGCTGTAATATTGAGTTTCAGTGAGCTTAAATGCTCTAATAAATGCACATATAAATATAAATAATTTAGACATACATAATAGTATGATTTTTTAAGTCATTATTTGATACATACTAATCTAGAAATGCATCCCTTAAGGGAGCTAAAATTAAGTTTTAGAGCTATGGAACATTTTAAACATAATATTTGCAAAATCAGAGCCATAATAATAATTCTTATTTTACTTTACCTTAGCTTGCATATCTAATTCCAGATATTTATTTAAAATCTTCTCAGATTCAGAAAGACTGGAACCAATATCCATTGCATTGGAAACAACTGGAATGATTTTCTGAATTGACATATCCACCTTTAGAAATAAAGAATATATTGCAGTCTTAGTAAATATATTTGCATATATGGATGCATATATATAAAGAAAACAAATACTGCTGTATATATTCTTATTGTGCTTTAAAATATATAAAATTTAATCTAAAAGAGTTTCAAATATTTTGGCCCTTCATATCTTAATAATCCTCTTCTTTTACATGAAGTAAGACTAGTAACCCACCAACAGAGGGGATATGATTAAGGATATTTCTTTTATTAAGAGCAATGAGATATCATCAATCATTCACATCCTCTCAGAACTTACTATCTACATTACCTACAAAGGATGATAATACACTTGCAAATGTATCAACAGAGTTGCATTTATCTGTTAAGTTGAATGAGACCAATTTACAGGCACATTTTGAAATAGAATCCAGAACACAACTTATGAGACAATCCAGAGACGACCCTATAGGTTGCTGCCTTTAGGAATGAAGTGTTCTGGGGAAGCACCAACCCCTGCACATGTAATAGTTAAACACAGGGACAAATGTGAACCATTCAATTGAAGAACTTGGCGAATTGTGACTTGATCTTTGATACACATGAATCAATGGATAAAGAGACCCTTGAAGGGTTCCATTCCATTCAAGTTACTTCCTTCATTCCCTTGCTCGATCTAGAGTCCATACATCCCACAAACTGCCTGTGAATTGGCGCTAAGACTAGTAGCCAACAGCTGTTTGAATTCCAACAATGTTTTCCACCTCCACCAAATTAGCTTGCGTCTCAAGCTGTAGGGAATGAGGAACCACAGCTGCTCCCGTATTTAGATTCTCCCTGGACTCAATCATCAGAACAAGGCTCATATTCCTGAATGTTTGGATAGATAATAGAAGGAAAGGTAATTTAAAATAGAGACATTGTTATTTAATGTCTTCTGTTACAAAACGTACTAATTATACTCACTTAAGTTCAAGATTGCAAGTCCACTGTATAATGAAACCATCATTGAAAATTTGAGACCCAGCCTCTGCAGCAAAGTTCATCAGCATTAGTATTACTGGGATATCACTAGTTTTTACTGTCTATGCCAAGCCACAGAGAATTTTTAATTTAGTCAATATGTGGGTTCTTATCCTTATTCCCCTTTGAAAATAGGAAATGTTTCTAAAACAAGCCAATGTATTCATTTTTTCCATCTTTTTTTATGCAAAATGACTATCTCTTGAAATGGTCTGGTTCAACGAAGCATGGTAATGTTAATTTATTCCCAGAAAAACCTAAAACCATTATTTCTAGTGTCTTTCTATCCATGTATTCATCTGTCTGTAACCCTCACATTATATGGTGCCATGCTAACATATGTGCATATTGGAACCATACGCAGAACCACATAAAGGACCTTATTCTGATGTGTATGTGGTTCAGTTACACAAAACTGTTCAAGGTGAGAGCTACCTTGTGTGTATACAATCAGGCCAGAGGTGGCATATTGTATTAGATACCTGTTTTTGCATGATATGATGATTCATGAGCAATAGTGAGTTATGAGTGTTTGGTCAGTTGTAGGACCTCATGTGGCACATGAGAGAAGCTAAAGGAGACACACCTGTAACCCTCGCCATGTCCACACATGGCAGTCACAATACCATCTACAATCAACAATTTAGAAGTTTTAGCTTCATTGCATGAAACTACCTTCCTTAGATGATTCTCCACGGAGACTGTTAATTGCTGCTTCTTAAGAGCAAATTCCTCATGCGCTGAGCACTGTTGGGTCAACTGGTCCATTCGTCTCTGAATGTGTCCCATCATCTCATGGACGCCAGTAACTTGAAAGCTGAACCGAGCAAGCCAGCTGTTAGTTTCCTCAACCCAACACAGAAGTCCCGGGAACAGGGAACATTTGAAAACAGTTCTGCTTCCTTACATTAAGTACAAGTTAGTGACAGTCATCTGCTTTAGAATAATTGTAGTTATACTGGTGGGGCAGAGAGAAAACCAAATCATGTTCCTTTGTTTTAAATCAGTCAGACCTAAAGGAAAAGATAAGTTATGGGTTTTTGCAACAGGTCCTGTCCTCTTTTGAAAGGTTTACTTTTTAATATTTCTCTAAGATATTTTAAGAACCATATGGCAAAAGGCACAGCATGTTAGCCAAGAGTTTTCCTGAGGGTATTATTTAAAAGGTTCATTTAATTAAAGATTTTTTTTTTATTATTTGTTCTTTTCAGTATACATGACAGTGGAGTATATTTTGATATATTACACATACATGGAATATAACTTATTCTAATTAGGTAAAGATGCTCTTTGAACAGAAATATATATCAGCCATTTAACAAAGCATTTACTAACCAATAGGATAAAATATTTATACAACAGTAAGGCCTTTGTTCTCAATGATTCTGAATGCTCATGGCTAGACTTGTTAGATGAGAACTAAATTATCACCAACAATTAGGTATCAAATACACTGATCCATAAAAAAGAAACCCACTCTCACATTGTCATTTTCTTCTCTGGTCTTGTGAAACAAACAAAAAAAGCCACACAAGAGCTCATAAAATGAAAATGCCTTTGAAACAATGAATGAACTTGGAGTTGGACATCTAAACAGGTTTCCAAACCAGTTCCAAGTTGGGCACACCAACAAGACAAGACAAAGGAAGAACACTGTGGATGGAATGAGCACTTTTAAATCTTTACCCCTATCCCTAAAAGAGGACCTGGCCTACTATTTAAGAAGTTAAAGTCATTAATTCCTATCAGTCATTTCCTTCAAACACTAGTAAAGATTAACATGATGACTCTTAAATTTAATTACACAGAGTTAAAAAAAAAAAAAAAGATCTTTGAACGAGGTACAGATTTCAGTAATTTTACCTCAAATAATTAATTTATGGCTCTGTAAAAATGAATTTAATTAGTAATGAAATGAGGGCAAGATCCCAAATGGCTAAGAGGTGAAAGTAATCTCACTGGAATGACAATGAGGCTGCTATAAAGGAGGGACACATTCAGATGTGTCCTGTAGGCACCACAGGGGCCCCAGACAAGTGTAATTGGGGGAAATATGGATCCATTGTGAGAAGCCTTATTCCTGGCACATAATGTTCCACAGACATCACACTTAAAACAACTAGTTTTGCATTTGAATACTCAGAGACAGTGAAGAATATAATCAAGTCATCAGGAGAACTTTAAAAGTAATTCTTAATGATACTTATATCCATGAATTTTGTGGAAGCAGTGTATTGGTAATCCTAATCATATTTGACTAGGTTTTAGACTGAGACACAATTTGCTAGAAAGGCACTTAAAAGCCCAGCTGTCCTATACTCTACTGGTTCCAAGTTTTCTGTGAACATGAAAATCTGGAATGAGAAAGATAATGACAATAAAGTGGCACTGTGAAAAGGTACAAAGGACAACACTTATAAAAGGAAACTGGCAAGTATGTAGCAAGGAAAGATAGCTTAGAAATGGTAGAAAATGCTGTTACTAAAATAAAAAGGAATTTGGAAATGATTAACAAAATTCGGAAAGAGTAGAACTTGAAAAAGAATTGCATCAACCAAGATGAAAGAAGCTACTCCTACTTCTGGGTGGCCTCCTGTGGTCTCCCCACCAGAATGCACTCTGCATCCATGGCAGACAGGGCCTATCTTACTAACCAGATTTAGAATACGGGCCTGTGGGACCCAAAGAAGGTAGCTTGGAGTTAACTACTATTTTTGAATAGGCTGCTCTCTGGGGGAAACCAGTCCTCAGTAACCAGGTCCAGCCAAGCCTCGATTCTTGTTCACGTCACTTCTTTGTACTTTGGCCATCTCTGAAGAATATAGGTGGCAGCCAAATCTGGGACTTATCCATAAGTCCCAGTCAGGGTGTTTCAGGTACCAGGGCTCAGGCCCACTCTCTGATTCTAACCCAAACTTGCTCTAATATCCCTACTCCCTCCTGAATTCCCGACTTGAGTCCCTATTTTGCATTGCAGTCATGGTGCTCTGACTCTGTTCACACTAAACCAGTCTCCTCTTTGGCCATTCAAATCTATAACGACACCCAATTGTAGAGTACACGGCAAATATGGACTGTGATTCTGACAGCTTTGCATGTAATTTTAATAACAGCCACTACTTAATATAATTCTTGCAACAAACATGTCACTTCAAAAGGTACCAATAACTCCAAATTTTTAGCCAATGTAATTGAAGCTCCAGAGGTGAGATAATTTGCCTTACAGACACACAGCTAGTAAGTAGGAAATACCTGACTTAAAGTCAGGTTTCTTAAATACCCAAATATATACACTTATTATATTTAATTTCTTGAATTAATGACTAATTTAATATCTTAATTTTAGAAATTTCAGATGATACTAGTTTTGTTTTTACCATAAGATATTATAATTTATAATTAATAAAAGTAATTATTGAAATTTTACTGTGATAATGCACCATTCTTAATGTCTCAAATATCCAATGACCCTACCTCATGTGTTTTTGAACTATAATCACTATCCTCATTTTACTTATGGGCAGACTGAGAACAGATGCTCAGTAAGTTGACCAGTTATGAATTGGCAGAGCCAGGATTTGTTCATCCATCTCAGAGTTCACACTCTACTACCTTACAGTACCTTATCTGAGTCTGTGACACATGACATAGGGTGAGGGGCATTTTCCTCTAGAATTAACTTTCCTTTATTGAGTGTTATTTTCTATCATACAAACAGCATAGGCCTGGCTGACGTGCTCTTGAAATTGGCTGGCTTCTCTAGGTAATGCAATGTCTTTCTGTAGTTTTCAAAGTGGCCGCTAGAGGGGCGTGGTACCTTGTTCAAATGACAGGTCTTGCTGGTGCCTCCCGCACAGAAAATGGAATGAAGATAACAATGTTGTGGAAATAGAAAATAAAACGTTCCTTCAGTAAAAAATACTGTCTTTTTTAAGCAATGTACTATTTTAATTTAGATAAACCATAACCAACCAAATAGAACTCTTTCTGCTTTTGTTTTTCAATGACCTAAGAGGCTCTGTTTTATTTTGTGGTGATTTGTTACTTATTATGCACTCTATTAATTACATTGTAAATTCATTAAGTGGAAAAGATGGTATCTTATTCATTCTTCTATCTCTTGTAGCCCTGAGTATATAGACTTATAAGTAGCAGAAGATTAATGCACAATTTAAAATTACATAAAGTACAGTCAGATCAATATTTAAGTGAAGAGAATATATAGATTTAAGGATGGGAAAACATATATACACAGTTACCATATTTAAAATGTCACTGATAACAGTGACCAATAGTTTTCAAATAATGATGGCTTTGCACTTTTGGCCACTTACAGACGTCAAGCTTGTCTATTTATTGTTTTTTGCTGTGCTAATCAAAACCAGGCCTTACACATGCTAAGTAAGCACTCCACCACTAAGCCACGCCCCTGGTGACTTTAGACTGTGTAAAGACTGCGTCATTTTTTCTCTGGTATGCTTTAGCATTTACAGTTGGATTTAACCAAGTTTGTCATGTATAGTTTGGTTCATCTGATACTTACTCTCATGTATTTATAGCATTAGGAGAAAAGACTGAATTCTTCTGCTATGTGGTATTACCTGTCCATTATTGCCATCCTACTTGTGGCCTATCCTCCTTCCTCGGTATGAGAAGCTCCCAATCATCCTCCTCACCTTAACTAGTTCCTTTTTCTCTCTATATCCCATCTAGCTCATCTCTGTACGATTGGTAGTAATCTCTTCCTTTTCCCCAATTTCTCAGTTGGCATATATCCATCCCACTCCTAGTCTCAGAGCTACTATGGTCATTTCTATTCTTCCTCAGTAAAACCTTAATCTGCAGGTTATAACCAGCCCCTATTCTAGGCCTGATCATTTTCAGGTAGAAAATTTATAGACTTGATTCCAGACTCTAATTTTCACCATTCTAAAACATTTTTAAAACATGCATAGCATGCATATTGGCAATTTCCTCAGTGCCTGAAGAGCAAGTGGCTTGATCAAAGGAAAGATCTGACTTCACAATTTGCCAGCAATTCTTATGTGAACTGAAAATAAAGAAATAGAATTCCATCTGTCACCAGCAATGAGTTCTGTTACTTCACAGTCACATTAAATTAATGATGGGACAAGGACCAATGGTGAGTAACAAATGTGGTAGAACAAAACATGGTACCCTGTTACTCTGTTCTGATTCTGAAGCAACACTGCTTATGTGCATCTGACTGGGAGTTGGAGGGGCAGGGGCTAGTCCATATCTGATCATCCTTGGCCTATGATCTGCATTGGACTGACCTTTGGGCTTTCCCTGTAAGAAAGGATTAGGTTGTGCCTATCAGTAGCATGAGGTGCATCAGATTATTCCTGATGTTGACTTTGACTTTCTAATACTCAGAAACAACAGACTGTGGAGGCTTCCTTCGACATTTGTTAGAAGCTCCATACTGGGAGCCAACAGAGAGAAAGGAAGGGAAAAGAAAAACGATTTTTTTTTCCCCACAAGAAGCAAAGACAGATTGACTTCTGGTTCAAGAATAGGCTGTTCTATTTACTGTAGGAAAGCAGTTGCCCTATCTTATCTGTTACAAATCAGGGCAGGGGATGGAACAAATCCCAATGTTATATGTTCTAATAATTCTTTCTGGAAAATGGCAACTTACTTTCACCCCTTTCATAAATTACTATTGGCAGCCCATCTGGATTAGGAGCTAAACCAGATGGTAAGTACTTGACAGCTTACTCTGTCTCATCAAAAGGGATCAGCTGACCATATTTTTCTTTCTGTCTGTGGACAAATTATACTTGGAAGATGGAAAAATTCTTCCTTGTCTTTAGCTTTCTGTTTCTTTTACCAGGAACCTGAACACTGTCCCTTCATGTTTACGCCTGTGTTTATTTTGGAGGAAACAGCTGCTATTGTCTAGTTTGCATCCTTCTTTGAAAAAATATCATTTGCACTGTAGACATAAAATGAATGTTTTTAATAACAATTTTTAAGTTATTTGATAACCTCTCTCCACCAAACAAATCACAACATGCACATGTGCGTACACACACACACACACACACACACACACACATTGTTGTATATATACATAACAAAGAAGAAACAGTAAGAAGTGGAGCTGAAGCCACAGGGCTCTGGGATCGGGTCCAGATCATATAGAGATTGCCCAAAGTTCCATTCCTGAGGCCACAGAGACCATCATATGTGTCCTGTGCAAAGGGTGCCATAACTAGGACTCTACCTGAAATCAGTAATAGGGATGTGATTCTCCCTTATTGTTAAAGGAGACTAAAAATTGCAGCCACCTGCTATTGGAGCCATGGCTTATACCTAGCAGTGCAGTCAGGATTTGCACCAAGCCCTCTCTTCTCCTCTCCTGGTTTCCTGATCACATCTCTGAGAACCACAGTATCTGCATGGGCTCCTGTATGGCCCTGATCACATGACAGAAGAGTGATTCTGGACAGTGGGTACTGTGAATCCAGGGGAAAACCACTGCAAAGCTTGTGAGGAGAAAAGAGCAAAGAGGAAAGAATAAAGCAAGCAAGATAGCCAAAGTGCAAGCCCCTTCCCCTCCAAATGAGCACACAATGCAACATCTCAAACATACAAGAAAAAGCAATCCTAAAACACTCGGCCATCAAGAGATAAATGTATTCCAGCTGGAATGAAAATAAGGAGAGCAATTTGAAAATAAATACCTCTGAGCTCATTGGAGATAAAGGAAAAATCAACATTCACAATTAAATAACAAGAAACTCTGAAACAAAAACAGACAGAAATAAAAACAAAATTGGATCTGGAAAAAAAATTAAAAACATAAAAATGAAAACAACATAGCTACTAAAACTAAGGGGAAAAATCAAGAAATGGAAACAAAGGGAAAATTTTAAAAGAAAATTCATCTTAGGGTCTCACTGAGCAGGCAACAGGAAGAATTCACGAATGAAAAGCATGAAAGACTGTGTGAGAGAGATCGAGGTCTTCTTATAACAGGAACAACAGAAAAACCATATTTAAAAGACATTTGTTGAGATTTTCTTATTTATGACATATTCAGACAAAAACATACAATAAGAGCTAAACAAATAAATACATTCATTTCAGATAATTTGGAAAATTAAAAAAACACACTCACATTTTGGTGTATTTCCTGCCAAAAAGTTTGCTTTGGGGTTTGGTTTGCAGTCCTCCTACTACCCATAAAGCCATATATATGATTTGGGTTTCATTAGTATCCACTCAGCACCACATTGTAAAGACACTGCCTTGAAATATTCTTTTAACTCATTTCTTTGTTAGGTTGGAGGGTGGGGATTACTTTTGTTTCTTTTCCACTTAAGACCTCTGGTATATATGTTCAGTATGACAGGGGCTTTCTTTGGTAACATGCCAGTCCCAGTTCATATCAAGTCACCTGGTGTGTAATGTTAATGATAAAAGAGGTTTACTGGTTGGTTTTGGCTTGCAAGTTAATATTATGGTCCCAATGTGATGATATTGCCACAAGTAAATAACTAAGAATGACTTAGAACAGCACCAAATGAAAAAAAGAAGCCACAAGGGGCTTGGGTTGTGGCTCAGTGGAAGAGCGCCTGCCTCACACATGTGAGGCAGTGGGTTCAATCCTTAGCACCACATTAAAAAATAAATAAATAAAAGAAAGGTATTGTGTCCATCTACAATGAAAAATACACACACACACACACACACACACACACACACACTTATATATAAAAGAAGCTACAAGGTAGATATGAGAAATGTAAAGAAATTCAAAGAAAGTATTATGTAGTGGGTGTAGATTCTGTTCATCTTGGCTTAAAGATACAGACCCTATACTCATCTCCACCTTCCAAATTTCACTACCATTCATCACCCTCTCCATCAATCCCACTCCTTCTCTTGTCCTGTTCTGATCCCAGAGCTTGGCATTGTGCCTCCTTTCTCTGCAGCAGTATCTCCAGCACTCACTGTGTCCTTAGCTCCTTGTGCCTGGTGCACACTCTTGCTGTGTGGCTCCCTTACTGAGGTTCTAGAGATTGGGGCCATAGCTTGGACTGGTCCCCTGAGGCCCAGGGGCCAAGATGCTTTTAAGTATGTTCAGTAATTTTTAAAATAAACTGAAAGAGAGAAAAACTCCAGAGAAGTTGGGACTTGAGTTGAAACTAGAAGATAGATGCAGTACATCTTTAGCACACTAGAGTAAAAATAAATCCAGATCCACCAAGCAACCAGGTTCCTTGTCACTGACTGAAGTTAAATAAAAAGAAGATAAAGACCCAGATAGAGCTAGAAACCTAACAGGGCAGTTGAGGCTGACATTCCAGTCCTCACTTTACCTTTAGCTGCTGAGGAACAGGTGCAAGATGCTGAATTTCTCCACAAAACAGGGAAATTAGTAATAGTGGTACCTACCATGAGAGTGAGGATTAAATTAATGAATGAATTAAAAACACAGGCATTTTCCATTATTGTTAATGAGCCTTTGAACACAGTCCAAGTGCTGCCCAACTCTCTGGTCTTGCATTAGGCCCTTGCCCCCTGCAGCCCTGTCCTCCAGCCACACTGTCCTTCTTTCCTTATGCTCTTCTGTTGCTCTGTGGGGTCCACTCATCCCCCAGCTATTTGCACGGCAGCCTCTTCTCCTTTTGGAGTTCTCCCTTGACTCCAGGGTCTGCCGCAGTCCTCTCCCTGCACTCACTCTCTTCCCATTTTGCTTTTCTATCTGCTGGTAGTTCTCATTGCTACATAAGAGCACCTCACTTTTTTATGTGTTAGTTGTTTCCTTCTTTCCAGTAGAATAGAAGCAGCAATATGAGGACAGACACTTCACCTGTCACATTAGATGCTCAAGAGCACCTAAACTATTTTTGGATGAATAAACAAAGACCATGTTCTGTCCTGAGTTCATTAACATCCATAATATCAACCAAGGGAAGCAGTGGCAACCAACAGAAATCAAAATAGTCGGGAGAGGAAGCAAAATCCTGATTAACTCCTCTTTTTACATGAAAATACATCAAAGAATTTACATTGATATGTATCAAAATGCATTCTACTGTCATGTATAACTAATTAGTACAAATTTTAAAAAAATTACATTTGGAAGTATCTACTGCCAAATTCAAAAGTAAAATATATAATTTATACACTAAAAAAAAGAAAAAGAAAAAAAATAAGTTAGCTTATTGTGCAATACTTAACAGAAATCAGTTTAGCAGATTGATAATCACTGTTCTTGATAAACGTGTTTAAGCCAAATAACTGTAGGGTACTCTATTATGATAAAAACATTTGAATTGATCCAGTAAATTCTAAAGTGGCATTATAAAAAAATCAATCATTTGGAGTTAAAAATTTTTTTAAAAAGAATTTACATTGAGAAATTAATAAGTTTGGGATCACAACAGGTAATATTTAAAGTTAAACCAAAGCAAAATGAGACTTAGAGGCCTAAATCCACCATGAAAAGGCATAATGAACACAGGTATCATCTTTATTTGGGGACAGAAATTGAACTGATATACTTTTACTCATAAATCCTAAATTAATTTCAGCAAAGAGGAAAGGCAAATGAATACTTCATAAGGTTGCCTGGTCCTGCTGGGTGTTTCCATGTTTTTGAGCTCTGAATTAGTAGCTGTACTTGAGGGAAAAAAAAAGGAGTCCCTCTGGAAAACTTTGCCCTCAAACAAGGTCCTAGAATCAGCACTTCCAATCACCACAGCTTCCTGTGGCTTCAAAACTACAGAATTCTTCTTGGTAGCCATCGATGTTTGGTGTATTGCTAGACTCAGTGCTGGAGGAGGATGCCAAGAAAGAGATGAGGAAGGCCAGAACCCAGGGCTTGCAAACTTGTAGAGTCTCTGTGTGCCATTCTCACATACGATAACAGGTAACTTGCATTAAGAGATAATTAGGTTATGTGACAGATACTATACTCTGTAAAGATAAAAGCAACTTAACTCAGAATTATCATCTGATTATAGGCCAGACATAGAAAAGGTAAGGAAACATAAAAATAACCACTATTTACTCTGTGATGCTGCTCCAACTTCAAATGTATTTCAGGAGAGAAAAATAGTGTGGGTCTGTTCCTAATACAATGGTGATTACAGAACAGCAATGGCAAAGGTTTCATATATACTGAGAAAGCTTTAGCTCAGAAAACTGAATTTCTGAGGTTCTTTTTTTTTTTTTTTTTTTTTTTGATACTGGGGATTTAACTCAGGGATACTCAACCACTGAGCCACATCCCCAGCCCTATTTTGTATTTTATTTAGAGACAGGGTCTCACTGAGTTGTCTAATGTTTTGCCATTGCTGAGGCTGGCTTTGAACTCACATTCCTCCTATCTCAGCCTCCTGAGACACTGGAATTACAGGCATGCACCACCGCACCAGGCTGAGGTCCTTTCATTAGTTAAAAAAAAATCAGACTATAGGACTCCTGAAATTTCTTCCTGCTCCAATACTTAATTATATTTTTGATTACCTTAAGATACATGTTTATCTTCTCTGTTTTAATCTTAACCTTCCCAGTTAATTAAAATGAACATGACAATTTGGTGCAGCTCATTCTGTTGTAATGATTTGAAACAACCTTGTGGTTCTTAGAATTTTGTGTCTGAAGCTCTTTGTATAGAAGTTTAAAAAAAAGTGAAGTAATTACTTATTGGGTGCTTCCTATGTGCAAGAAATGGTGCTATCTTATTTAGTTAAAAATTCTATGAAATTATCAATCTCTGTTTTACAGATGAGAAAACTGAGGTTCAGAGAGTTTTCAAAAATTGTATCATTGTTCCAGCTCTCAGACTCATGAAATAAAACTCCTCTGACATGAGGTCCTGCGTTTCTTCTCCATGCAAGTTTTCAAACGTCCCGTAACAGGAACCTTGGTATTTTGTGTTCTGGTCATGATGCTGACACCCAGAAGTCTAGGAAACCATTTTGTTCTGTTGAAATTTACATTGATTTCCATCACTGCCATTCTAAATTCCACATTCCCTCCTGAATTGACTACAACTTTAAATTTCCGTCTTTGGGTCTGCTTCATTTCTTTGATGGGAACCCAGGTCCATTAGCCAATAGATCATTAGATAAGGAAGGAAATCAAGGCCCAGATGGAATGCCCAGGATTGAGGTCAGTCGCCACTTAGCACTCTAGTTTGCAACTGAGATTCTAATGCATTTCAATTCAGCTTTTAATGGATTTTTATTCTGCATCTACCTTCTGAATCAAAAACGTCCTTTGTCAAGAAACAATTTCACTTTACCTTCAGTCCCTTCTGGCAAAATGGAAGTAGCAGTGATTTGTAAAATCTATGTAATTTCAGGGCAATCAAATACCTTGAAACTTCCACGAAAGCCTGAATTTTAATATATTGACAGAAAACATGCTATCAATTATTTTTAATCTAGTTACCTAAGAATTAAATAGAGCTGGGTGCAGTGGCACACACCTGTAATCCTAGAAGCTCAGGAGGCTGGGGCAGGAGGATCATGAGTTCAAAGCCAGCCTCAGCAATGGAGAGGCACTAAGCAACTCAGTGAGACCCTCTCTCTAGATGAAATACAAAATTTTGGGTTGGGGATGTGGCTTAGTAGTTGAGTGCCCCTGAGTTAAATCCCCAGTACCCCCTCAAAAAAGAATTAAATTAAGTTTCTTCAAATATTTCTAGTGATTGTTTTTACTGCCAAGATCCAGTCTGCCTCTTGAAAACAAAATGATGCGTTTCCCTTTGAAAAACAACATGCACGTAAAAATTGAGACTAGAAAGAATAAAGGAGACAGAGAATGAAATTAGCTAAGTAAATAAATATGGCAACCAAAGAAAGTGAATGGTTTTAAAAAAAAGCACCCCAAAAAAGAAAAATATATATATAAAACAAAATCACTTATTTTTAACTATTGATAATAAATTATTACTAGGCTGGGGTTGTACCTCAGTGGTAGAGTACTTGCCTAGTACATGTGAGGCACTGCATTTGATACTCAGCACCACATAAAAAAATAAATAAAATAAAGGTATTATGTTCACCTACAAATATATATATATATATATATATATATATATATATATATATCTATATATATATCTATAGATATAGATATATATATATATATATATATATATATGAAAAGAAAGCATTGTCTCATCCTGATTAGTGCAAATAGGATAAGTTTAGCAGTAAAAAATGGTGGCCACCTTATTAACTTTAGGAGTGAAGCATCAAAACTGAGCTAGAGATTTGTTTCTAGCCCAAAAGCAGGGACTGGATTTACCCTCATGTTCTAAATGACCTGAAAAAGACCAATGTATGAAATCTCGATTTTCAGATAGTGAACAACCTGTAGCAAAGGACAGTGATCTCAGGGAAAGGGAAACAAAAGAGATGAGCCTTGTGATCACATCAGTTTACTGCCTGAGAGGTAATTACCTGACTAAAGCTCAGCGGAGAGGTGGAGGGGAATCCTAGAGCCCAGAGATCAGAGGTCAGACTTCAGAGAAAGCAAGCAACTACAATTTGTGGAGTGGAATACTAGATAGGAAGCAGCAACACAAAAACAGAACTCCAGATATCTGTGCAGGTGCAAGTAACATGACAGTAGAAATAACATCCATATCTGCAGGTCCTTTCAGATCCACTGGCTAAACTGAGTTTGGATCATTCCCCAAGGATTACAGTCATGCTGACCTCTCCACTTAATGCAGACATCACATGACTCAGATCAACCTCCAACAGTTACCCTGAGTTCAGGCACAGTAAGTGCCTATTCTCCCTCATGGTCTATCCTCTGTGTATCCTAAGTCACTTACACATTCCAGGAAAGTGGACCTGCAGCAGGGGAAGGGAGAGGAAGGAGCACCTGTATGCACATTTGGGTCCAGAAAGGAGCATGTTGAACCCTGGAACTTAATGGATACCGGCCATCATGTGGTACATGGCTTGGAGCTGAAGTGAAGATACTTAGTAGCTACAGTTGTTCTTGTTAGTTTTTCAAAGGAGAAAATTATTGTCCTCCTTACCACCTCAACATTTTGGCTCCTGCTAGAAGACCTTGGATTATTTCTAGCCTTAGCTTTGAACCTCTGTCCAGTTTCTTTCTTTTTCTTTTATTTTTCTTTTTCTTTTATTTTTCTTTTCTTTCTTTCTTTCTTTTTTTTTTTTTTTTTTTTGTAGTTGTAGATGTACAGCATGCCTTTATGTATGTGCTTAGTTTTGTATGCAGTGCTGAGGATCAAACCCAGTGCCTCACACATGCTAGGCAAGCACTCTACTACTGAGCCACAGCCCAGCCCTTCTGTCCAGTTTCAGAAGGTTTTTTGGAAGGAAAGTTTCCTAAACATAGACTCTCAAACCAGCACTTTTAAACATATCTAAATAGAGTAAAATAAGGGTTTAAACAGAAAAACAATTTTTTATCACATGCTGCCTGCATCATTGTTCATCAAATTGAATGTCTTTGAGTTTCAAGGTGACTGTAGATATGAAGGAGGGAAAACCATTTGTACAAATCCATGTAGCCTCTCTCTGCCAAAATGTAAGGTTGCCTTCATTTCTTCCTAGCCAAGACCTGTTCCATGATCTGCTCTGTCGTCTCCCCTTTGTCTTCCAACACCAGTTCTTTCCCATGCTTTGCTATTGCAGTCTTTCTGTTTTTCAAGGTCCCTTTCTCTCCTCATGCCACCCAAGTCTAAGGTCACACTGATACTTTTACAAAACATGCTCACAGAAATGACCCTCCAAGCACAGACAGCAGGAAGTCTGGGGCCCATGCACTTGGATTCAAAGTCTGGCTGAGTCACAAACTGGCTATGTGACATTTTGTGAGTTACTTAAGCTCTCTGTGTCTCAGTTACCTTATTTGTAAAAGGTAAACCTTAATAGCTGGTGCTTTGTAGAGTCACCATGAGGATTAATAAGATAATGCTCTGAAAGCTCTCAGCACAGTGCCTGGCACATAGTAGGCCCTCAATAAATGTTATTTAGCTATTATTTATTAATGTTTATAAATGTGGTTTAGCTATTATTATTAATAGTCATATTTTACTTAGGGTTTTGCTTGATCAATCACTAAGATCATGAATGAAAGAGAATTCTGTACTTAATTTTCTTTCTTTTCAGAAAGGGAAAAGGGATAGATAGACCTGAGTTCATGAACTAAAGGGAGAAAGACATGCTATGAAGATGCTAGGATATGAAAAGCTTGAGAAATAAAGCCCTGTTTATTATTTCATCAATTCCTTCTCCCTCCTCAGAAACATGCAGAGAGAAAGCTTGAGCATATTTAAGTCCTCAGGCTCAGAATATAGCCTCACTTCTCGATGAGCAATGCTGCCTTCAGAATCACTGGTGACCAAAATTCAATGGATCCTTTTAAGCCATATCATAATGCAGCACAACATCAGAAGCAGGAAAAAAAAATCATGCAACTTATTTTTTTTAACAGGTTGTGGAAATTGTGGAAAAGCTTGTTACACTGAGGATGAAGGAAGCTTACTCACCTGCAGGAGTCTACTTGTCTGATTAAGGTTTGGCCCCTTTGCAAAGCATCAGCTGTGCACTCTTTAATTTCTCTGTGTAATTCCTCATGCCTTGCTGCCAAGACAGGCAGACTTAAACCCTCTGATTTAAGGAGCTTAAGGTAAGCTTCAACTCTTCCAAGTACATCAAATGCCTGCCAAAGAAAACAGACTTTTATTTTCTGCTTTTCTAGTTTAAAATCTACAACCATGTACACACAAAACACTGGCGATTAAACCGGACCATTCAATTTATTAGTTTAATCATCACCAAAAAACAACTATCGTAGCCTTGGAAAACAGCGGTATAGTTTTAAGCCTCCCTTTAGGAAAACTGATCACAGTTTAGTTCAGCATAAATAAATGTCAACACCAGAAGTTACCAAAACAGTTTACCTTGAGAATGTATCTGTACAACACAAACAGTTACAAACTGTGGAATTTGGAGAGTCTGGTTTATATTTTGCACATTTTATACTGGATACAGATAAAGGGTTGAGCTATTTAAAAAATATTAGATATCCTTTACCGACATAAATTTCTCTGTAACAGTCTTAAAAGGAAATTTCCTAATAAAGTATACTGTGAACGTGAAACACCATAGGGAAATATGGAGGAAATTACTAATTTCCTTTTTCTCTCTTGCCTGTTCAAAGACCTCAGCCCACTCCCTCCATACCATACCTCTGCCTAGTGAGGAAATTACAATTTAGTGCTAAAGCAGTGCACAGAGGAGTACCAAGGTACTATTTCTTTTCAGATGTGCAAAATAGAATTGTATATAAAAAGTAGCCTTGAATACCAAGATATTGTCTTGAGAGAAGACTTCAAATTCCTTTATTTTCACCCTGCATTAGCAGCCCAACTACCTGGTACAGGGTATTATGCTTATAGAATAAACACAGGTTAGAAAGTAGTTATCCATTCACTTTTAAGGTTGACTTGGCATTAAAATAGTGGAGCATATGACATCAAGGAAATCAGTCTGTGGTAATACAAGGTAAGAACAGGAAGCAGAGTGCAGTGGTCTTCATAGATCTCCTGATATTCCATCTCTGATGTTCATCTGGAGAGCAGATGAGTTAGGAAAGTCAAAGAAAAGCTGAAGAGCTCTGTTGCCTTTCAGAAGGACTGGGAGAAACCACCTTGCGTAATGCTCCATGCCAATCTCAAGAACTGTCCTGATAACAGAAAGCTCCCATAGCTGCACAGTCAGGCCAGGGCTGTGGAGTGTGGCCTTCCTGCACTCCTGAGCTGGAAGCCATTGAGCTTGGCAGGGGCCACGGGAATGTAGCAGGAAGACCTCACAGGAGACTCTGGGGAGGATCCCAGACTGTGAGAAATGAGAACAGATGGGTTCATGGGTCTGGTACTACTGAGACCTGAGAGATGCCAGGGGAGGCTCTTGGGAAAGGCAATTAAGCCAAATGTAAAAGCTACATACAGTTGTGGAAGAGTTTAAATGCACCCATGTCCCAACACCTGACTGCTTCTTAGGAAATAAGTCTTAGTGGCAGAATTAGAATTGAAATTTTCCAATGGACTCCCTAAAATGCTATATTAACTGGTCTGTGGGTATTCTGTTTTCCCAACCAGAGTCCTCATAGGTCTCAAGTCGGCTCTTGCTTCGAGTGTTTAAACAAGCTCATTCCCCTTTATTTAGCAGCTGAGAAGAAGTGATAATGACTCAGTTTAATGAGAATGGACTATGTGCTGCTTCCATACCATGAGGGACATGTAACGTTTTATTCATTCAGCAAATATTATCGAATGCCTATTCAGTTCCAAGTGTATCATCTCTAAGATCCCCTGGGGGGGGGCAAGAAGTTATCCCTGTTGGGTGATTGGAAAGATTAGGAAAATCAAGTCTCAGGAAGGTTAAGTAAATTGCACTAAGTCACAGTTCTAAGTAACAGATTTGAGATTTACGCCTGATTTGTTTGGCCCTGAGGGTTCTGCTCTTAAACCCTGGGCTATAGCTTCATGTGGCAAAGAATTATAATA
This sequence comes from Callospermophilus lateralis, assembly GCF_048772815.1. Lineage (NCBI taxonomy): Eukaryota > Metazoa > Chordata > Mammalia > Rodentia > Sciuridae > Callospermophilus > Callospermophilus lateralis. The sequence goes on along the minus strand of NC_135313.1, from coordinate 52,853,230 downwards.
GGAAGCTTAAGAAAGAAGGAGTATTTCAGAAAAAGGCTGTGATCTTGGGTGGAAAGGTAGGGTTTGGGTTTTTTTTAAAAAAAAAAAAAAAAAAACTTTATTGTATCCTTTAAAAAAAATGACTTTATTTATTTTTATGTGGTACTGAGGATCAAACCCAGCGCCTCACACATGCCAGGCAAGTGCGCTACCACCGAGCTACCAGCTGCAAAGGAACGGTTTTAAAACTTATTTTCTCTGACTAAATGTCTGTTTTTTCCTTGCTAAGGTGAGGGATACAGAGAAAAGTTGAAAGGTTGATGCAGAGAAAGATGGAGAGAAAGATTTCTTCTACATTATAGGACTGTAAAAGAATAAAAGTTGGGCTTTTAGAGGAGGTGAGTAGTGGGGATTGAACTCAGGGGCACTCAACCACTGAGCCACATCCACAGCCCTATTTTGTATTTTATTTAGAGACAGGGTCTTACTGAGTTGCTTAGTGCCTCGCCATTGCTGAGGCTGGTTTTTAACTCATGACTCTCCTGCCTCAGCCTCTCCAGCCACTGGGATGACAGGTGTGCGCCATCCTGCCTGGCAGAAAGAAAGTTTTTTAAAGAAACTTTGAGCCTAAAGAACTCTTTCTTATCTGATACTTCTTCCTTCTTGCAGTTGTCAACAGAGCCAAATGCAACAAGATGCCAACGTCAGAAAAGAAGATGACTTTCTGGATTCTTCCAGTGTTCATTGAAATATCACTTGACATTAACTACTGTTTCTGAAGTTTTGTTTTATATTTTAATTTTTTATTGCTTATTTTTAATAAAGCAGAGCCTCTTGTTAATTGAGGATTTATTATAAAGTCAATGCCTGAAGCAAAAATCTGGTGCAATCAAAATTATCCTCTCCCTAAAAATCACCCTTAGAGTTTAAGATATGTGAATTAGTGATTAAGGTGACACATCTTCACACTGGAATTGAGAAGCCCTGAGTTACCTTAAAGGATGACATGTCAGGGTATTCTCTCCTTTTTTCCTTTAAAATAATTCCCAAGATCCTTGTAAGAACGGGAAAAGGATGGAGAACTCCAAAGTGTTGCTTCTTGCCTAGAAGTTGAACTCTATTCTGTTTTCCTATTAAGCCAGTATAACCTTAAGACATATGTTTGTTGTTGTTTTAAGAATGAAAGAAGAAGGAAATATGAAAGTAACTAGGCATTATGGCAGATATGCAATAAATACTCCAAAAATATTTGTTCTTTTGCCAAACCTTGATTCATTCATTCAGTGCATATTAAAAAGCCACTGAGGAGGGTGAGGCTGACTGCTGTGTGTCATTCTTCCCAGGGGGCCTGGGGCACTGTTGCCACTTTCGTGTCTTCAGGCATTGCTCTCGTCTTCACAGGCCTGAGACACTGAAGCCACAAAGTCATTAAACACATGTGTGATATCACTCTATCCCTGAATGCTATGATAAAAGCATTATTTCCTAATATAATGGAAGTAAAAATGAAGGGCAGAATATTCAACAGGAGGAGATAAACCAGGCTCGGTGGTGCACACCTGTAATCCCAGAGGCTTGGGAGGCTGAAACAGGAGGATCACAAGTTCAAAGCCAGCCTCAGCAAAAGTGAGGCATGAAGCAACTAAATAAGACTCTGTCTCTAAATAAAATACAAAATAGGGCTGGGGATGTGGGTCAGTAGTTGAGTGTCCTATGAGTTCAATCCCCAGTAACTCACCCCCCGAAAAAGGAAGGAGATAATTCTATCAAGGACAAAAATAACTCATAACTTAGAAGAGAAATAGCAAAATTTCCTTTCAGAACTGTTTTTTCTAATAGATCCAAGTGTTAAGAAAGCATTGGATTATAAATTGTTCTATGTAGCACACTTAATAAAACTATAGCAGAAAAAGGAAAGGAGTGATTTCATTCCTCATTAGCCCAACAAGTACATCTGTAGAACACCTGCAGGTTAGGTGGGCAGGATGCTATAAGAGAACTTATTCCTTAAAGTGAGTCTTAATCTAACCCCAAGGGAATAATCTGTAGACAGAAGTAAAAGCTAAACTTCTTGACTTTAAGAGGAAGTCTCTTTCAAGATTATAATGTGTGTGATTGTCTAAATTATATGCAAAACTCCTTTCTCTCATTCCCATGAAGAATTAGATGAGAAATCCATGTGCTGATTCCAGAAATGATCTAAGTATCATTGCTCTCACTTAATCTACTCCAAAAATAGAACAGAGGGCTTTTTGATTTACCATATCTATAGAGAACATGATAAACTGGATCCAGCCTGGAAAGAATCTCTTGGTTGCACGTACAGTACAGAATGGGTTATTTCTAGAAATGAGAACACTGTGACCCCCACATAAACTCCTTTGGAATTAATGGTTCCCCTCTAGTTTTTCTCTTCACAACTCCCTCTTTCTTTAAACCTTATCCACGCAGGTCATATAAAGCTTTTATGACTGGATTGGGGAAAAGGATGTAAGCACAAAGATATTTTCTCCTTCTGAATCCCAGCTCTTCTTGAACATTTCAAATGACACTACTCAGCTCTTAGGCAAGGAAGAGATGGCATGCACTCCTTAGGGCCCTAATTTGGAAAAGACCAAGGAGTTGCTGGGGTTTTGTTCTTTAAGAGGCTAATAAAAACCTTTCCTTTTTCCCTTGTTAAGTACAAGATCCAAGGCAGGCTGCACCACATCAAAAACAGATGATATCAGGACATGGCACATTTTATTCTTTAAAAAAATATCTACAAGACTAATGATTTAGACAAGAATCACAAGTTTTCTAGCATGATTCTTATTTCATGTTGCTTCGAAGAGATGTTTAATAAGAAAATTTTAGCTGTTTCACTAATTTGTAAATAATCAACATTAAACCACAATAAGACAAAACTATGAACTTTGAAATTAACCAAGAACAAAAACTCAACTCAGCTTCTTTCTAATCGGAGTGCTTGATTCTATTACCTATGGAGATCCACATTTCCTCTGGGTTCACTATAGAGACCAAAATTTCATTTTACTTTCTTGAACATGACTGGAAATAACTGCTGGTGGCCCTCAACCTGCCAAGATGATTCTTAATTCAGGTCCTGGCCAGAAAATTGCAAGCTTTCAAATCCTTGAAGGCTAGGGGCTCCGGGGTGAGGGGTTTCAACTCTGAAGCTCACTGCCCACTGCTGCTGCTCCTGCCTCTTCCTTGTCCCAATGGCCCTTGCTGCTGGGCCCAGGAACCCCTTCCCCTTTCAGGATGGATTAGTGGTGTTAGTAGCAACAGGTGTTACAGCTACTACCTCCTAATGCAGGTTTTGCCCCACAATCTGAAAAATTTGAGGACTGAAAAAGAAGGATTTTTAGGTTTAAAGTAACAAATATCAAAAGCATTTTATAAACAAGGAATGGAGAGTATTTAGGTATTGACCATTTCAGTTTCTTTGGTATAAATCCTCCTTAGAAATGGAAACCAGACCCATTAAATAGAACTTTAGGCAGCTGGTATTTGTTAGTAAATTTGTGGTTTCTTTTATCCAAATTGACCTAAATAATTTGTAGTATGATCTTGGGAATATTAATGTAGAAAATTCCCATTTATAATGTATTAAGCATTTGGTTTCCTTCCTTTGTTCAAAAAAATATTCATTGCAATCTATGGATTTATATCCTCAGCAATGTGCTGGGGATATAAAAATGAACAAAAGTACTAAAGTCACACTAGTGTGGCTAGTCTGATATTAAATGCTTATACAATGACAAAATAATAGCTAACACTTAGTGACTATTGTTATTCGATGCGCTAGCTATATATTAATTTAGCATGATGATCCTGTGAAGTTCATAAATTAGTATTTCTATTTAACAGACTAACAAAAAGCCCAGGTGCAAGGGAAGTTAATTTACTACTGTAAGTCACAGGGCTAAGTGTCTGAGACCAGATTCATTCCCAGCCTGACTCCAAAATCCACCATGTTATTCTAGCAAAGGGTCAGCATTATTTATTTTATATGTTAAAAAAAAAGAATGAGCAACAATAAAACTGGATGTCCTGATTATGACTATTAAATATGGATTGAGTTGTGGACCCTCATGAGAATGTAAGGTGTTAAAGGAATTCCCTCTTTTCTATAATTTTACTATTATATATATTTTAATGCTTTTATGCTAATAGTTCAGTCATAGTTATCAAATATTTGCTGCTGTTTAGATAGAATTCTAAAACCCAAAGGTTTCTAAATCCTACTGTCACCATTCTCTTGGGAATATAAAAGGAGCGTGAATTAACACATGATCTGCTTCTCCTGGTGAGGTTTGCCCTATCATAACTTTTCAAGTCCTTAAACAACTCTGCATATTTAAGGACATTCGGCATAAAGCAGATACTCCTTGACATGGTATCCAAGACCTTCCTGTCCCCCTCGCAGCTCCTACTACTTTTGATTCTCCTCACTCTGAGCAGACACCCTACACTTCATACAAAATGACCCATCTTTGGGTCCCCAAACATGACATGACTTTGCACCATCCACCTCTCTCCCGTTTCTTTTTGCCCTATCCTGCTAGGCTTAGCTCAGGGGTCCCATCCTTAGGACATGCTGTCCTTGATCCTTTTATCGCTGGGCCAGGTTAGAAGTCTCTGCTCAGAGTTCCCTGCTGAATGGGCTAACTCCATTGCTGCTTTGGCAGGATGCTCCACCCTCCTGTTCCCTTGTCTCCTTTCTAAACTAGACTGACAGGGTCTGGAAGATGCAGATGGTACCTGTCGTTGGTTTAGCTCAAATGTCCATTTCATGCCCAGAAACAGAAATGGGAGGACTATAACATCTTAGTTAAATGTAAATAAGGAAGAAGGAGAGATGGGGAAGAAGGTTGCTCTAGTTGTTTCCAAGAGAGAAGGAAGTTCTGGGAAAGAAGAATCCGAGTGAGGCTACTAAAGAACTGTACAACCGAAAGTAATTACATCTCCCTTGGTATCTAGTAACAAGCAACTTAATTTCTTGAATTTTCTTATGTCATCTGTCATCTTAATCATTTTTTTCTGGATAATATTTTCTGGATAATATTCTTTCAATATGTACAACAACTGGACTGTTTTTTTGGTTAATTGTTTTCCATATCTGGGCTTAAAATGTATTTGTTTTAAAAATGCTAAAGTGAAGATTGTATAAATGAAATTATACCATACTCCAGATTTGATTATTTTGTTTTCATCTGAAACAAAGATATTGCTGGAGGCATTACTGTTTTGTGTCATTATAAATATCTTGAAAAAGTAACATTATCTTTATATGAGATAATAAACTTTTAACAACAATGGCAGAAGCAATGAAAGCTATAACATTATATTTTTAACTAATTTTTGTGTGTTTCTTTGGCTGCCCCAACTTCTGCCTCACCTTTGCTTTCGGACTGACTACCCCAAACTCTCAGACCACATTCATAAAATAGATTTGGCCTCAGTCTCCTCTGCTTGCTTTTCCCAGTGAAATCACATGCCCAGGAGTGGAAGGCATGGAATATGAAAATTTATGGCCCATCATGTATGCTTGACAGCTTTGGGTTCAATCACAGCTGTCCTAGAAACACCAGCTCATGGTTGTTATGTTCTTGAAACATACTATATACTTATCTGTTTGATTCAAACTGCCTTCCCTAAACAATGATCAATACATTTTAGATGATCACTCAAGATTGATCAGAGCTACTTTTTCATGAACATACCAGAAATACAATAGATAAGATCATCTATAATGATGAAGGATGCAAATTTGGGGGCATTGAGATGAGTGTCTGTAATAGGTGCTTGTGTTCCCATTTCATGCCATGTCCTTTAACTCATAGCAGCACCTGGTAATCAGAGGTACTCTTTTCCAGTCACTGTTGACCATCGACCCTTTCTTGTACTTGTTGCTAAGTTCATTTAACACAAGGGTTCACCAAATACAATGGGAAACTTTAAAATGAAAAGGAAGTATGTCAGGTTCTTGAATAACATGGCTCATTCTTCACTTGAATCCCTGGCTGGTTTTTGACTAACATCAGTAGCAATAACTCCTGACAGGCATTGTCACCTACTGCTCAGTCCAGGTTCAAACAGCCACATCTCAAGCCACATGCTGCTTGTACTTCCTTTGGGGGAGAAACAGATTCACAAACCCTGGGTAATCATCCTCAATCCCTAGCAGAATTAAAGGAGAATCAATTGCACTCCTGAAGTTATGGGGCAAAGGCGTTGGGAGAACTGTTGTCCATGTGTACAATTAGGTGATAATTACATTTTATTGAATTTCACAAGTTATAAAATATATTGGCATATAGATGCTTTGTTTTCTGCTATAGCCTAGTATTTAGAACAATGCCTGACATATGGAATTACTAAATTAAAGAATATCTAAAGAAAGGTATTAGTCTCATGAATTTTACATATTACTTATTCAATGACTTTAATAAAAGGAATTATTCAATGATGTCTAAAATCAGTAGAGAGAGGAATGAATGAGAATGAAAGGAAAAGCTGGGGGAAAAGTTTTCTAAATGATCGTAACCACAAACATGATAAAAATCTGGATAAATAAATTTAGATCTTAAAAATCTGCTAATGGTCCATTCTGCAGACAGATTTTGACATTCATTCCTTTCTCCATTAAGAAAATATTTTTTAAAAGTAAAATATATATTTTTAAAATCCTTTGTTTCTCTTTTTAGAAAAAATAATATTGACCTAGCTTCCAGAAATTTGAAATAAGAGACTGTTTGCTGAAAAAATAATTCTGCTTATCTAGAGTGGAATTGGATTTTGAGAAAAGTACCTTTTTATTAAAGCATGACTTCCTCTTTGCTCCCAAAGTGCCAACACCTAGATTTGTGGGTGTTCTTTATGGGTCCCTGGTGCTTCCATTTATCTTACTGTTATGCCAAGAGTACATGATCTTGACCTCTCTTTATTGGAGCCATTTCTGAGTATTGTATCGGAAGCTAGCAACTTTGGGATTGAGGTAATGTCTCCCCATTAAGACAAATAACAGACTTGCTTACTGCTTGCTATAAAACAGCAGATTCCATAGTTGAGGGTTCCTCTCCTGAATACCATCCTCTGTATCATCCCTGTGGAAACCGAGCCCTATAGAATGTATGTGACATGCTGTCACTCAGCTATGGCTTTTGCTGTAATGAAGTCCTTCAACTCTGACCCAGAAGTCATGTGTCTTCTGTTAGCATCCATGAAACTGTGACAAGTTAACATCAGAGTTCTTCAAGAGTTCTTGAGAGTATGACTTCATCTAAGGATGGCATGGCTCAAATTAGAAAATTCCAGCACCCTCAAGATGCAAGAAAGTGAATTTTCAAAAGGAAAATTCAGTGCTTTAGATATTAAAAACAACAACAAAAAAACCCTGATGCTATAAATGAAAAATACCCCTTCACTCATGTAAATAGAAGTTTTAATCTGAAAAAAAATTAAGAGATTTTGAAATTATATTAATTTTTAAAAATTTATCCCTCTATTTATTTATGAATGGTATTCCAAAGATTTAATAAAATGGTGATGTTAATAAAATAAAATTTGGAGTTTCCACCGAAAAAATCAAAAAAGGAAAAAAAAAACATTTGTAAGTCATGAGAGGATTTCTCTACTACAGGATCTCATCATTTACTGCTTCTTAATAATATAATGAAGAATTCATTTTAAAAGTATTAATTAGACATCCATTTTCCAAACTTCAGCTTCTATTTTTGCTGAGGTAAAAGTATCTATTGTTTTTTCATTGAATTTTTAGCTTTAAAGCTAGAAATTATTTCTTTGATGCTTTAAAAAGGAAGACAAAATTCTAAATCTTTTGGAGTGCCACTTAACTATTGAAAATGCTATAGCATGGATGAATCCTAGTTCAGTTGATCATAATTTGCATAGTTAACAAGCATGGCATTCAAATGAGCGAACTCTAGAGAGTCTAGAAATCAAAAGTCTTGGGGTTTAAGAAATATGAATTCCATTTTCCAGATCTGAATTGTATTACTGAGTGAGGGTGAGAAAGTAACTAACTATTCTTCCCCTTCTCTTCTTCCTCCTTCTTTTTTTCATTAAATTTTACTAGAGATATTCCTTCTCCTTCAGGGCCAGGAGTAATATTAGAAGAAAAATCTCACCAGCAAAGTACCAAATAATGAGACCAGAGAAAATAGGTGAGAGAGAGAGAGAGAGAGAGAGAGAGAGAGAGAGAGAGAGAGAGAGAGAATATGAATATGAATGAATGTGTGAGAGAGGAATTCTATATTTGCAAGGCTGTAAACTATAGGGTTTGTAATAGAAACACTGTTTTATAGCAACATGTTTTATAACTGTTTTCCTTAGAAACGATAATAATTGACTTGCGGATGACCCACTCAGTTTGTAGATTGAACATGAGATGTCAATTCAAGTCTCTTATTCAAATATAGGACGGCTAAGAGGAACAACACTTCACATCTACATTTAATATATCCATTAATATGTTATTTCTCTTTTAAAAATAACAAAATCCCAACAAATAATTAGACAATAAATACTTCTTTAACATTTTTATGATAATTCTAGTCCCTGTTTTAGGATTTTCCTATTCATCTTTTCAAAAGTTTCTTACTAGTAAAGCAATTTAAAGTGAGGTTCCTCTTTGAAGGACACTGAACTCAGAGTCTATGTCATGATTTTAGATCACAGTGTAACTAAGCTTCCTGAGGTTTCCCCATTTATTGCCTGCCACAATGTTTATTTTTAAATCAGGGAAATTTCACTTATTAAACAATTCCAACATGGTGGTTGGAAGGTATATACTACACTGGTAAAGGTAGAAAAAATTCAAGTAAGATCACCATCCTCATATACTGAGACCTACTCAAGTGATGTGACCAGGACATTACCACTCAACAGGAACCACCTGCTACGATCAATATTAAATGAGTCAACAAGAAGAAGCAGAGTACTTCTTGAACTCAAGATGATCCAGAGATGGTCCACAGCAAAACTTCTCTGTGCCTGACTTAAAAAGGCAAGACCAAGCTAGAGCAATCAAGAGAGGCAGTTTTTGGCCTTTCGGTTTGCAAGGTTTTCACTATCCATGTATTTCGACCTAATAAATGAAAGAGGATTAAAAAAAGAACAAAGACCTTTTGATAAATACTTTTAAGGTTTTTTTTAAACCTTGATATATTTTATGAGACTCCCCTTTCTCTGTTAGAAATACCACAATGTAGACACAAGCATTCCCCATGAACAACCTATGGTAGCTCTAAAATAAAACTTTCATAAGGTCATTTTTTAAAAGTAACTCTTTACCTGTGAAGGCACAGAATATCTTCGGTTTGAGAACCAAATAATGGAAACAATGGAATATATTTTGAAAATTCTCCTTTGCTGCTACTAATTTTGAAATTCTACATGGAGTTTTGACTTCTGTGATCTACAACTATTGCAGTAATGGTTCTGTTACTACTTTGCATGAATACCTAAAATTCTCATCGTAACCTTACACTGACCTTATTAGCACTGTTAAAAAAATCATTTGCCTTTTTTAACCAGGTTTTCCTTTCCACCATGAGTTGACCAAATTCTTCTTGAAGCTGCTTCAGTTTCTGGTTAGATAGCTGTAGATGTTCTTTCTCCACACAGTCCTTTCCCCGCAGAATCCCCAAGGCCTCGCTTTTCAGCTTCTCTGCAATGGAATTCCATTCCTGCAAGAAAGTACTCTCTTTAGTTATTATACACATCCCCTATTATGGACTGAATGTTGGTGTCCCTCCCCAAATTCTTGTGTTGAAATCTAACCTCCAGTAAGATGACATCAGAAGGTAGGGCCATTGGGAGACGATTAGATCATGAGGCTGGGGCCTTCTTGAATATAATTAGAGTCCTATAAAAGTGGCCCAAGAGAACTCTCTAGCTTCCCCCCCGCCCCACTATATGAGAATACAGTGAGAGGTTAGTCATCTACAACCCAGGAGACAGCCCTACCACAACCCAATCAAGGTGGCACCTTGATTTTGGACTTCCAGCTTCCAAAACTATGCAAAATAAATTTCTATTGTTTATAAGCTACACCATCTGTGTTACTCTGTTACAACAGCTCAAACTAAGACACTTTCCCCCTCTGTGATCTAAGATTCAGAGAACATTTACATGTGTTGAATATATCAGAAATCTGTCATATTTTCAAAACATGAAACTATAATAAATAGGATAGTAGTGAATGCTGAATTATAGGTTTGAATACCAACAGGAAGTTACGATATAAAAGGATGCAGAAAAGAGGCTGAAAAGGGAGAGAAGGTTAAAATAGAAAAGGCACAGAGGTGAGTGGCTGATGGAGCACTTGGTTGCCTGAATACAGGTCATTTTCATTTCTGTTACCTGTACCTAGAAGCAGACCCAACACACAGTCAACAGCATTTTAAAATCTCTAACTCATGTTCTGTTTGTCTCCATTTAAGTCTCAAAAGCTCTCTCTCCCAGAATTCAGTCTCCCTGTCAGCAAATGTGTACAGGAAAGGAAGAGAAATCGCATATCTCTGGCATTTGTTTGTGTGCGTGCCTATGCAAAAAACTCAAAGATGTGTTATTTATCACGAAATTCAGACCCATTAGTGTGCGGTATTCTCTCCTTCCTGACCCTAGTTTCTCCTCTCAATGCATCACTCTTAATGATGTATAAACATTTAAAAGAAAGAAAAGAGGTAGTTTTTTTCTTTTTTAATTTATATTGTGTAAGGATGAGAAAACCACAAAAAAGAAGGAAAATAACAGTGGGATTAAGCCAAACATTAACATTCCATCTAAATTCTTAAGGGAAATTCAAGTTTCTTGCTAAAGGATTGTAGCCAGATTCAGTTCAATGATTATCTCTAACATGACCATCTTGTTAGTGTATTTTCTGGTACCCATTTTAGCTGAGATTGAGCGGTAATCATAAGCTATTTGTTAAAGCATGAGAAATTTATCACCAGATTCACAAATCTCTGTCTGACTCCATCCTGGTTTGTTCCCCTAGTGCAAAATGCCCTATTATTAAGTTACATTTTTATATTATGTAGTATAAAATGATTTTAGTGCAATTTACCATTACTGTTTCATTCATTTCATCGATATATTAAGTGCTATGTACATGACACTGTGCTGGCATAGATGTCTTGGGGAATATAAAGAAAGAACAAAATGTAGTTTTTTTCTTTTAACAATATATAAACTGCTATTTTATATAACTTTCCTATAGACTTATATTATGAAATATATTACCTATATGCTGGTCCTATAAAAACACACACATACACATAAACACACACTCACCAAAAGTTGGTATTATTTTAAATAACAATTAGCAGGTGTTGAATGTAGAACTTTTACATATTACTTTGTGGTGTCTATAAACCTGTGCTAGTATTTGTACAAGAGAAAAGTATTTTAATAAATGGATATGACTATGACAGTAAGGAGGCAGATTAAGGGAATAACTATTTTTAGAGTTCCTGTTATAAAATTGTGGCTTGTAACTCTAATACTCAAAAATTCTTATATTATCTATTTTTTCTGGTATTACACAGGGTCATAGAAGTATATTCCTCAAGATTACATATCCAATAAGTGGCAATACCAGGACTAGTTCACAGTTCTGAATATCATGCTACCTTCCAGAGAATTGAAGATTGAGAGTCCAAAATCTCCACATTTCCAAGTAAATGCAAAAGCAATACTCTTGGGCATGGGTATGTGCTACATGAGTTCTCAAAACCTTTGCTTTTTAAAGTGTTTTTTGTCCCTACTTAAGAAAAACTAATACAAGCAGTGAAAGTCTTTCATAAATCAGTGTCAATATCTGTTCTGCTTAAAAAACATTATTTTAACCTATTGAAAGTGAGCAAATATTTTTAAAGCAGCTAGCATAATTTCGGGCACACATAATAGGCACTCACTTCCCATAATAGTCCCACTTCCCATCAGTTTTATCATGGTTCATTAGCATCCCAAAATTTGATCTTTATTTATGAGAATTTCTTTTTCCCAGTTCTGAGTTAATGGTAGTAGAAGGTTTACCAAAATGTTATTGGCCAGGATTATATATTCATCAGTATTACGAGATAAACAAAGTAAAACATGTTCCTTTACTGAAGCACTTGTCAGAATCCATAACATACTAATGTGGTTGAGACTTTCCTAGAGGCAAATGTGGAATGAAATGTCTTGGACAAGCATTCTAGATCAGGAAACCATTTTTTCACTAACTATCTCAGGGACCAATGGTTCAGCTGGAACAGTATGGTGGGGAAATACTGTTCATGGCTAAGCCCTGAATCACCTAGCAGTCTGTCTACTAACCAAAGTTTTTGGTTTCTTTCTCTTTTTCCCCCATACCTTCAGCTACTCAAGTTAATTCTTTTCTTCTCTCTGTACCATTCTTTCTTCTGTCAAATCTTGTTGAATTCAGGTGAAGAAATGGTGAACACTAAGATGCAAAGTAATTTTTGTTTTAATGGCACTGACCAGAAGCTTCTCTGTTTACTAGGGGAAACCTACTTAACAACTGTGGAGACCCTGGGAAAAGCTTACAAAGCACAGAAGAAACTGGGATGGAGAAATGGTTCATAGCCATTGTACACTCAGGCTGAGGATATTAATGGTCTACAACACAGTAACGACTAATTTCCCTTTCCCTGTGTCAACACTGTGCTAAATGGTTACCTGTATTATCTTGCCACACCCCCACAAGGTAGGAACTATTATTATCTACATTTTTACTAGTGATCTCACTGGGGCTCCAAGGGATTAGGAACTTGCACAAGGTCTCAGCACAAGTGAAAAAGCCAGCACTCAAATTCAGGTGGTTTAACTTCACAGCCTGTCAACCAGTACCTCAGCCTCAGTTCTTCATAGAGGAGGATATATGGTTTTTACATGGTTTTCCTCATGACAGAAGAATTTGCCATGTTAGTTTAGAGCTGTTTAGGTAAAACTTCCATAGATCCCTGATATGGCCCTGAAGATGAGAAAAGTCTTATATGACCCTAGAACTTTCCAAATTGAAATCGTGAGTCTTCCTATTTCAAAATAAACATGATGCTATTATAGATATAATTTAAAAATTTACAGCCCCAACTCAGGCTTAATTTTGCTTAGCAATTAGACCACAATAATCCTGCTCTTTTCTATAAATAAAAGGAGGAAGAGAAATATCTGTTCTCTAACAATGTTCATAGATCTGCCTTTAGTATAAATTTTGCCACAATATCAGAGAGAGACTTTTGGCATAGAGTCAAGTCTTTGAAAAGCCACTCTAACCTTGTGTGGCATATAGTGCCATAAAACGTGGGCTCTGACCTTCCAAAGAAACTGTAAAGAACTATTTTGTGCCTCTTATCTTTTTTTTTTTTAACTCTCCATCCCAGTCTGCTTAATTACATTTTCACATGAACTCTGTAGGTATTAAGTGAAGCTGGACCCATTCAATATTTCTATTCAATCTTCTCAGAAAATTGGTTCTGTTTTCTTTGGGCAATCTGGAGGTAATTTCCGATGGATTTCGACACCATTCTGATGATGTATTTCCCCAGCCATTTTTCTTAGGGGACACTTCTGCTATTTTATTTTTAAGATAATACTTTCCAGAGTCATCTGAATCCATCACAGTATTTAAAAAATATAGTTGTCACCCTTGTCAAGGCGGGAGGAACCCAATGGAGAAAATCTTAGTTCGTTTTCTCTAAGCTGCTCCTGCTGCCTGCTAAGTGTTAAACCTCTAACAGGGTTTCAGTCATTTTGCAATGAAATATTTCCAGTACTTGTCCCCAACAGCAGAAAGCCAAAGCCTGCCATTTCCTTGGCTTTCCAATTGACAGAGATGGCGTGAATATCTCCGACCCAATAAAGACATATGGCCCTGTGTGTTCCTGGGCTCAGGGTGTTTCCATAGGTCACTCCATTATTTTCATTTATCACTCACAGTAGTAACCCTTTTAAACTGTACCTTTCAGTATTCCATTTGCTGAGGAAATTGAGCTGCTTGTGCATCCCTTGATTGAAAGGGTACTGTTAAGAGGATTAGAGCTGATAGACAAGAAGGTGAAAAAAATTTTTTCTTTCCTTTTTTTGTTAAAGTCCTAGGTTAACTCTTAAAATGAAGTTATGAACTGGCAGAAAAATTATCCAGTAAGTAGGTTCAAAAAGTAAAAATGTTAGCTACTCTGATTTGAAAGATAAATAATAATAATCTGAGTATGTTTAGAAAGCTTTTATTCACACAAAAAATTCCCCTCAGATGAGGTGATTTAATGATCCAACGCCATGTGATAAATTTTCATCATCAACTTGACTTCAGAATTTTAACTTTTAAGTGGGGGAAGACAGACAAGAAGGAATGGGGATTGTGTTTGTAAATGACTAAGAAATATGGATTGTGCAGATTACTGGCCAACATCAGATCTGGCAGAAGTATGTGGTGATTTCATGTATAGCTCCCGGAGCATGGCTAATTCCTAGGCCATTTCGTTAGTAACAGCCCATTTCTTGTTCAATCCCTAAATCTACACTCCCATTTGGTTTGGCACCAGGAGAATTAACTCATCGACACAAAATCATAGAATTTTACATGATTGCATTAGCAGATGGTACAAACAAAATAAACCTGGCAATTTTAATCAGGGAATATTTGAAAGTCTGCTTTGAACAGAAATTTTTAAAAAATGTTTATGCTTTTGAAGAGTGGCACTGAGCCCTCGAAAAGCTGAAACTCTGATCATGTCAAGTTGGGTTGCAAACTGGGCTTCAGTTTCCTTTCCTCCTGCTCCCTTTCGGGGCATTTATGCGCTGACCTGTACAAATTCAAGGGTCATTCTGAGAAATGGCTCACCCCACTCTCCCAGATGTGCAAAGTTCAATGCCCACAGGCATTTGAACTATGCCCTCACTGTGATGTGATGCAGCACAGGCACGGACTGCAAACAAGAAGAACTGCATTTTTTGTCTCATCTAGAGATGAAAGAACTGGGCTATTTAGCCTTGCAATGGAGAATCACGGCCACTGAATCAGGGAAAGCTTGTGGGAAAGAGGAGAACTGGACACAGAAGTACACTTTATTCCAAACTTGTTAAGTGGCTTCAGGCAAGACATTTGCTTTTTGAGCTCTTTTCCTGCAGTGCAATGATAGTCACCACCATTGGGTGTACACTGCTGCTTCTCTTATGACTCATCTAATTCAATAACTAATTGGGGGCTTGAAATTATTGGACTTCAAGCTCTCCAAAACTTTAGGTTATTGGCCATTTTACCCATAAATTAACCCTGCATGGATTGGAACCGAATATAGCAGAAATGACGAATCGGTTCTGCTGTTCTCTTCAGTTTTGGCCACTGAGTGGAGCCCATAGTCAGCAGCAAAAGCAGGGTGCACATTGCTAACAGGGAAGCAAAGGGATGTGTGGCAAAATCAAATCTCTAATGCAAATAAAGTCACAATAAAGTGTGCTCATAAGCCAATCTTCAAAAGAGCCATTAGTGCAGAAATGTGTTTATTTTATCCTTCCTTGTTCAACATAGTTTAATTATATATAAAGTTGGGGGACATTTTCCCAAGATGTGTGTTTTCCATGAACCATTGTCTTTTTCTTCAGTGTTCTGTCTTCCTGATATTCCCTAGATTTCTTGTACCTCTTATTCACATTTTCATCTAGTTAATTAAGTAAAGACCAGTGTCGAACTGGTGTTTCTATTTTTTTTTTTGGGGGGGGAAGGTATTTGTCTTTGTTTTTATAATTTTTAAATTAGTTATACATGACAGTAGAATGCACTTTGATACATTATATATAATGGAGTATAATTTCTCATTGTTCTGGTTGTACGTGATGTGGAATCCCACCAGTTGTACAGTTATATGTGTATATAAGGTAATAATATCTGATTCATTCTACTATCCTTCCTATCTCCCTTACCCCCTCCCCTCCCTTCTTTCCCCTCTACCTAATCTGAAGTAACTATTCTTCCCTAGCTGGCCCCCATTGTGAATTAGCATCCACATGTCAGAGAAAACATCGGCTTTTGGATTTTGGAGATCGGTGTTTCCATTTTTAATGAAAATTACTAAAAGCCTGACAGGCAAGAAGATTTTCCTCTAACATAATTTGTCTATAATTGGATTGGGACACAGGCTATTCAGTCCTAGTTTATAGTAATGTCCTCGAAGGACTTCTTCATTTTCTAGAGAACCCACTGGAGATATATTCAGGATTGCAACATTCAACTGTGGAGCAAATTATTCAGTAGTGATGTTCACTTCTTGTGGAGATTTTCCTACATAAAATAGATTAAATTAATATACGGGAGGATGTGTTTACGTTTTGCCCCAAATGAGTGTCAGATAGAGACTAGAACGATGGTCTTAAATCTGACTATGAGTATTTCCTAGGAAAGTTTTGTTTTGTGTTCTTTCTTTCCTCCTTTCTTTCTTTCTTTCTTTCTTTCTTTCTTTCTTTCTTTCTTTCTTTCTTTCTTTCTTTCTTTTCTTCTTCTTCTTCTTCTTCTTCTTCTTCTTCTTCTTCTTCTTTTTTTTTTTTTGTGTGTGTGTGTGCGCGCTTGGGATTGAACACAGGGGCTTTGTGCATGCCAGGCAAGCACTCTACCATCTGAGCTATATCCCCAGCCCCTCCTGGGAAAGTTTTAAAAACACATATTTTCAGGCTCACCTCATATCAATGAACTATAATTTTTATTGGTAGGGTGAAAAAATGTGTATTTTTTAAAACCTGAAGCATTTTACTTCAAGTCAGAGACAAGCAATAATACTAATAACCAGCCAAATGTTGAAATTACTGATCCATTATATCCTAGGCCTAGAATAGTTTATGTAAAAATCATACTAATAAATGGAGGATGGGCCATGTAATCATGGTAGCTTTAGCTGTAAAACTTTCAACTCATTATTACATTATGTGAACATTATATTATGGCCTTGATGACTTCTAAATCTAAATTTTAATTTGGGATTTATAGACAAATTCATTCAGCAAATATTGAGGTAGCCTATGGAAGATGCAATGAAAATAAATAAAATCCTTGCCCACACACTCATTGAATAGTTAACACAACAGTCCACAATAGCCCTGATACAATGTTGGATACCATTCATCTTAACTCATAAGGGAGAAACCAAAGCAGACCTTTCTATTTTATGCTTTTTTTTACATCACCATCTCAGTCAAGGGTCATTGATTTAAAAGGACAATCAAGAATGGATAGATAGATAGAGATACAGAAAGAGATGTACTGGGTAAAGGTATAAACCTGTTCAGGTTTTACTTTCTTTCCCAATTTTTTTCTCTATACTGATAGTTACATTTTAACTTTCCTTCTGAAATTTTTATAACCCTATGTATAATATCAACAAACTCTATTATTGGAGAAAAGGCTTCCTTCTACTTGTACAGAAGAAATGATTTGTCCTCTAACAAAATTCAGGCAAGACTAGAATTTCTTCAACTCATCTCCCTTTTGGGGGGCTCTGGTTTTTGATTTATCACTAAGTATGTACCTAGGACTTAATCTGGTACTCAAAAATCTGTGAATCAGATTGACCCTGGCCCCACATTCAGAGGTGGCAGAGGATACTGACCCCAGCCCAACATGGAGGAGGAGACTGACTGTGCTGTGGGTCCTCCATCTACCAACGCTTGCCTCTCCCAGTCTGCTTCCATCTAGAGACAATAACCAGGACCTGGAAGACCATGACCAAGGTCCTGGCAGGCCTGGTTATAACAGAGGTATTCCTACTAGTCTATTTTTCTTTATTCCTCTCTCACTTTTCCTATGGTCTAATACCTCTATATTCCCACCTCCTACCTCATAAACCCCACCCCCACACCCTGCCTTTGTCCACCATTAGAGACTGTAGATTCATACATAAACCTACTGTTGATATTGTAAATATTAATTGAACACATCATTTCTGTTTATTGTGACAAAACTGTAATTGGCTAAATAGGAGCTATTTGGTTTAAGGCTAAACATTCTTTGCATTGGATGCTGTAAATATTGACCTTTCCCCTAAAGGCAAGGTATTGGTATCCTGCAGAGACATGACAAGATTATAAGGTAGAAACTGTAATACATCATATCCTCACTTCTAGAGAGGAAGACACATGAACAACATGAGAAAAACAAGGGAATAAAATTCCTCCAAACAAACCAAGATGTTACCATAACAGAATCCATTGACAGCACAGTAGATGAAATGTCAGAGAAGGAGTTCAGAACATATGTAATTAAAATGATCTGAAAAGCAGAGAATGACATAAGAGAGCAAATAAAGGCATCAACTGATCACTCCAACAAACAGATAAGAAAGCAAATGCAGTTAATAAAAGATTACTTCAAGAAAGAGAGAGAAATTTTGAGAGGAAAAAAAAACTCAGAAATACTTCAAATAAAGGAAAAAAATAAACAAATAAAAAATTCAACAGAAAGATTCACCAACAGACTAGATCACTTGGAAGATAGAACCTCAGGCAATGAAGACAAAATATATAATCTTGAAAATAAAGTTGACCACACAATGAAGATGGTAAGAAACAATGAACAGAAACTCCAAGAATTATGGGATAACACTAAAAGACCAAATCTAAGAATTATCAAGATAGAGGAAGGCACAGATACAAACCAAAAGAATGCACAGTCTCTTCAATGAAATAATGTCAGAAAATTTTCCAAACATGAAGAATTAATTGGAAAATCAAATACAAGAGGATTATAGGACATCAAATATACAAAACTACAACAGATTCACACCAAAGCACATTATAATGAAAATGCCTAGCATGCAGAATAGGAGAGAATTTTAAAGTTTCAAGAGAAAAGTTCAGATTACATGCAGGGAGAAACTAATTCCGATCTCAGCAGATTTTTCAACCCAAACCCTCAAAGCTAGCAGATCCTGGAACAACATACACCAAGCTCTGGAAGAAAATGAATGCCAACAAAGAATATTATGTTCAACAAAATAAAGCTTTAGATTTGATGATGAAATAAAAATCTTCCATGATAAACAAGAGTTAAAAGAATTTACAATGAGAAAGCCTGAACTACAGAACATTCTGGGCAAAATATTCCATGAGGAGGAAATGAAAAACAACAATGAAAATCAGCAAAGGGAGGAACTACAATAAAGGAAAAGCCAATTAGAGGAGAAACCAAGTCAAGTTAAAAAACAAAAATAAACCAAGATAACTGGGAATACAAACCATATTTCAATAATAACCCTGAATGTTAATTGTCTAAACTCATCAATCAAAAGACACAGACTGGCAGATTAGATTTCTTTAGAAAGACCCAACAATATGCTGCCTTCAAGAGACTCATCTCATAGGAAAAGAGCCACAGTCTGAAAGTAAAAAGATGGGAAAAAACATATCATTCACATGGACCACATAAATAAGCAGAGGTTTCCATCCTTGTATCAGATAAAATGGACTTCAAACCAAAGTTAGTCAGAAGGGATGAAGAAGGTCACTTCATACTGCTTAAGGGAACCATACATCAACAATACATAACTATCATAAATATCTTTGCCCCAAACAATGAAGCATCCACATGTATCAAGCAAACTCTTCTCAATTTCAAGAATCAAATAAAGCACAACACAATAATACTGGCTGACTTTAACACACCTCTCTCATTGCTGGATAGATCTTCCAAACAAAAAACGAAACAAAGAAACTATGTGATACAATCAATAACTTAGACTTAACAGACATATATAAAATATTTCATTCTTCAACAAGTGAATATACTTTTTTCTTAGCAGCACATGGATCCATCTCCAAAATAGACAATATGTTATGCCACAAAGAAAGTCTTACCAAATTAAAAAAAATAGAGATACTACCCTGCATTCTATCTGATCATAATGGAATAAAATTAGAAATCAACGATAAAATAAAAACATAGAATACTCCAACACCTGGAGTCTAAACAATATGCTATTTAATGATACTTGGATAACAGAAGATAAAAAAATTCTTAGAGGTAAACAAGATCTCCGATATAACATATCAAAATCTCTGGAACACTATGAAGGCTGTGCTAAGAGGAAAGTTCATTGCATTGAGCTGATTCATTAAAAGAATAGAACTCAACAAATAAAAAACCTGACAATACATCTCAAAGCCCTAGAAAAAGAAAATCAACACCAAAAGATTAGAAGACAGGAAATAATTAAAATCAGGACTAAAATCAACGAAATTGAAACAAAAGAAGCAATAGGGAAAAATGGACAAAACAAAAAGCTGGTTCTTTAAAAAATAAATAAAATTGATAAAACCTTAGCCACCCTAGTGATAAGAAGGAGAGATAAAACTCAAATTACTAAAAATGTGATGAAAAAGGAAATATCACAAGAGATACTATTGAAATACAGAAGATAAATAAAAACTAAAAAAAAAATTATACTCGAGTAAAATAGAAAATCTCAAACACACTGACAAATTTCTAGAGGCATATGATCCACCCAAACTGAATCAGGAGGACAAACACAATTTAAACAGATCAATTTCAAGCAATGAAATAGAAGACTCCATCAAAATTCTACCAAACAAGAGAAGCCTGGGAACAGACAGATTCTCAGCCACGTTCTGCAAAGGCATCAGAGAAGAATTAATACCAATATATCTCAAATTATTCCATGAAATAGGAAAGGAGGGAAACTTTCTAAACTCATTCTATGAAGCTAGTATCACCATAATACCAAAACCAGACAAAGATATATTAAGGAAAGAAAACTTCAGACCAATACCCGTGAAGAAAATAGATGCAAAATTTATCAACAAAGTTCTGGAAAAATGCATTCAAAAACATATTAAAAAGATAGTGCAGCGCAATCAAGTGGGGTTAATCTGAGAGATGCAGGTTGTTTCAACATATGAAAATCAATAACCATTATTCATCATATCAATAGACTTAAATACAAGAATCATATGATCATCTCAATAGATTCAATGAAAGCATTTGACACAATACAGCACCTCTTCATGTTCAAAACACTAGAAAAACTAGGGTTAGTAGGTACATACCTCAACAATGTAAGAGCTATCTATGCTGAGCTCAAAGCCAATATTATTCTAAATGAAGAAACATTTCAAGCACTCCCTCTAAAAACTGGAACAAGACATAGATGTCCTCTTTCATCAATTCTACTCAACATTGTTCTTGAAATTCTAGCTAGACTAATCCGATAGATGAAAGAAATTAAAGGATATGAACAGGAAAAGAAGAACTCAAATTATCACTATTTTCCAACAACATGATTCTGTATTTAGAAGATCCAAAGAATTCCACCAGAAAACTTTTAGAAGTAATAAATGAATTTAGCAAAGTAGCAAGATACAGTGGTAGAGCACTTGCCTAGCATGTGTGAGGCACTGGGTTTGAATCTCAGCACCACATAGAAATTAATAAATAAAGGCCCATTGACAAGTAAAAAATTTTTTTAAAGAATCAATACCCATAAATCAAATGCATTTCTGTACATAAGTGATGAATCCACTGCAAGAGAAATTAGGAAAACCACCCCATTCACAATAGCTTCAAAAATAAAATAAAATACTTAGGAATCAATCTAAAAAAGAGGTGAAAGACCTCTATAATGAAAACTACAGAACACTAAAGAAAGATGTTGAAGAATACCTCAGAAGATGGAAAGATCTCCCATGCTCTTGGATAGGCAGAATTAATATAGTCAAATTGGCCATACTACCAAAACTGCTATACAGATTTAATGCAATTCCTATTAAAATCCCAATGACATTCTTCATAGAACTAGAAAAAGCAATCATGAAATTTGTTTTGAAAAATAAGAAACTCAGACTAGCCAAAGCAATCCTCAGAAGAAGAATAAAATAGGAGGCATCACAGTATCAGGCTTTAAATCACATTACAGAGCAATAGTAACAAAAATGGCATGCTATTGCTACCAAAATAGACTTGTAGACCAATGGTACAAAATAGAAGACACAAAGACAAATGTACATAAATATGGTTCTGTCATACTAGACAATGGTACCAAAAACACACATTGAAGAAAAGATAGTCTACTCAACAAATGGTGCTGGGAAACCTAGAAATCCATGTGTAGCAAAATGAAATTAAACCTCTCTCACCCTGCACAAAAATAAACTCAAAGTGAATCAAAGACTTAGTCATTAGAACAGAGACACTTCGACTAATAGAAGAAAAAGTAGGCCCCAATCTTCATCATATCATCTTAGGACCTGACTTCCTTAGCAAGACTCCTAAAGGACAAGAAGTAAAATCAAGAATCAATAAATGGGATCGATTCAAACTAAAAAGCTTCTTCTCAGCAAAAGAAAAATCACTAACATGATGAGAGAGCCTACAGAATGGAAAAAAATCTTTACCACACACACCTCAGACCCAGCACTAATCTCCATGAAATATAAAGTACTAAAAAAACAACACCAAAAAACCACAAATAATCTAATCAGTAAATGGGCTAAGGAACTGAACAGATAATTCACAAAAGAAGAAATACAATCAATCAATAAACATATGAAAAAATGTTCACCATCTCTCACAATTAGAGAAATGCAAATCAAAACTACTCTAAGATTTCATCTCACCCCAATCAGAAAGGTAATTACCAAGAATACAAACAATAATAAGTGTTGGCAAGGATGTGGGGAAATAGGTACTATACATTGCTAGTGGGACTACAAGTTGGTTCAAACACTATGGAAATCAGTATGGAGATACCTCAGAAAACTTGGAATGGATCCACAAGTTGATCCAGTTATCCCATTCCTTGGTTTATAACCAAAGGACTTAACAATAGCATACTACAGGGACACAGCCACATCAATGTTTATAGCAGCTCAATTCACAATAGCTAAACTAAGAACCAACCCAGATGCCCTTCAACAGATGAATGGATTAAAAAAACATGGTACATGTACACAATGGAATATTACTTAGCCTTAAAGAAGAATGAAATTATGGCATTTGCAGGTAAATGGATGGAACTAGAGAATATCATGCTAAGTGAAATAAGCCAATCCCCAAAAACCTAAAGCTGAATGTTTTCTCTGATAGGTGAATGCTGATCCATAGTGGGGCAGGAGGATAGGGAAGAATGAAGGAACTTTGGTTGTGTAGACCGGGAGAGGTGGAGTTGTGGGAATGGGAAGGACTGTAGAATGAGTCAGAGTTTATTACCATATAACACGTATGATTACACTACTGGAGTGACTCTGCACCATGTACAGCCAGAGGAATGAGAAGTGGTACTCCATTTGTGTACCATATGTCAAAATGCATTTATCTGTAAAATAAATTAAGTAAGTAATTTTTAAAAATCTGTGAAGCAGTATCAAACAATACTGGGATGGACATTTATAACTCTTCTACAATGAATGTGGAATGATCTAAAAGGTAGGTGTGGTGGTGTGGGCCTGAAATCCCAGCTACTCAGAAGGCTGAGGCCAGCCTCAAAATTTAGTGAGACCCCATCTCAAA
This sequence comes from Callospermophilus lateralis, assembly GCF_048772815.1. Lineage (NCBI taxonomy): Eukaryota > Metazoa > Chordata > Mammalia > Rodentia > Sciuridae > Callospermophilus > Callospermophilus lateralis. The sequence goes on along the minus strand of NC_135313.1, from coordinate 52,829,709 downwards.
ATAGAAATAAAAAAGGCTGGAGATATAGCTCAGTGGTAAAGTGTTCCTGGGTTTAATCCCCAGCACAAACAATTAATTAATCATTCAGCCCTTCTTAAGGACACCTAATACAAAGAGATCACTGTGAACTCAAATGGGAAACTAAGTATTTGGTGGAAAGTGAAATTGCTTCCAATTTGGAGAATCTGAGAAGCTTTCTTCCAGGATTTTAAACATAGGTGGGAGTTTCAACTGGTGAGCTGAGAGGTGGGGCTGGGGAGAGGCAGAGGTGATGCCCAGGCCAGAGAACTGGGGTGGAGGATGATCCTGGATCATAAGAGAAATGGAGCTGATCTGGTGTCAGGAATGAATATGAATCCCCTGTGGGAAGACTCCGTCTAAGGTGAGACCTACAACAAACAGGTGGGAGTTAGGGAGACAGAAGGGGATTGGCAGTGCATGGAGCAGAAAGACTGAGAGAAATGAGGGATTAAGAATGAAGAAAGATATGAAATAAAGAAGATGGGAAAGGTGGGATCTAGAATAATAGATGAAGGCTTAAACTTGAAACAAGGGAAAAGGGAAGGGGAAGGGGGAGGAAAAAGAGGAGAAAAGACAAAAATTTTGTGCAGAGAAATGAGTAAGTGATTTCACTTTGTATAATTAAGCAACTTTGAGATTAGCTAAGGCTCCACTCTAGGTAGGTGAGAATTTTAAAAGAGCATGAAGGTTTTGGACAAGTTGTTATGGGGGATGGACTAGGGAATTAACAGATGACAAATAAAAAAATTTGTAAGGGTGACCAATAATAGATAAATTGTATTTTAAGGGGAGCCAATCAGAACAATTATGCTAATGGCTTCATGATCTTTCTAAATGAGGAAGAAAACAGAAACTCAGTGAAAGGGTTTATTCACAACGGTTCTTGTGGCCCAGGCTGAGGAGCACAAGGAAGGAAGCCAGGGAGAGGAAAAGAAAGGAGGCCATGAGGAGAGCATTTCGGGGTCAGGCCATAAACAAGATGCAATGGCCAAAGGAGTGGGAAGCTGAAGAGAGTGGAAAATGAAGGGCTTTGCAGTAAGAAGGTCAAGGCCAAGTATCGAGTAAGTTACCACACAGATGCTAAAACAGCTTGCAGGGAGGTGATAGAGATTTAGGGCATGACATGTCAAGTCATAAGATACAGCTTCTCAGGTGTCCCCTGAAGGTCGACTCAATTTCACTGTTGTTATTATGACAGCAATATTACCATGCGTGTAATTAAGAAAATAAAAACTTTTTTTTTTCTAGGCATTTAAACATAAATGAGCTGGTGGAGATTCCACAAGCAAAGTGACAGCAGGTATTTTTAAACCTAGTGATTGGACAGTACAATCTTCTCTATTGGCTTTCTTAACTCAACCTTTTCCCAAATGGGCATAAATATTTCTGAGGGCCTTTCTAAATTTACCTTGGAAATCAAACCATATGGTTCACTAAGCTTCAAATTAACCCATAAGTTGAGGTAAGAAGAGGATTGCCAACTGAAAAATTCCATCGGTTTGTAGATTTGTGCAATGCTCACTGGTAAATTCAATACTATTTATACATATTTTGCCTGTTAGTAATGAAATTGTTTCTAATTTATGTTCTGTGAAAAATGACATCTGCTTTTAATTGGGAAGTTCATTTAAAAATCAGACAAGTGAAACAAATTACTCACTAAAATGAAGACAGAGAAATTGAAATGCACTAGTGCAGGTGTCTTTCTGTTTGGAGAACTCAGTTGATTTCTGCCTTGAGACATTTCAGATACAGACCCCAGTTTATTTTTCTTAATTAGATGAAACATTTTAAAACAAATGGACTCTCTTTCATTTTATAGATTTTCTTTGGAGTCATCAGATCCATGGTGAGCTGATTTACTAAAGTAATATATTTTATGGTAAGTTTACGATTTTTTCACATACCTTCAGCAAAGGAACTTGGGATGTAATAAAAGTTCAAATAGCAGAATAGTGAGTTTCCTTGTACAGGTTAAAATGTGCAGCAATGAAAAGACAGCCATTTGACCATGCCTGTGAAGTACTTAGAAAATATTTGTACAACCTGAAAACTATGTTGTAGGAATTTTGAATATTGCTCCACACTTCCCAAGAGACCTATAAGTAGTTCCCTCTGTACTAAATAATTCATTTAAGTGCTACTTCTGAGGGAATATTCCTATTTTTAAAGAGGAACAATCAGAAAACCTACTTATCTTCTGATCTTCAGTTACTGAGTAATGGGTATAGGAACAAACATAAACAACAAAAGGTTAAATTCAAGACTTGGACAATCATGTCAACACTTTAAGAGACTCATAGGTCTATTTTGACCTACATCTTCCGAGTTCTAACAATGACCCTGGGTTTCTGAACTACTCGTACTCTTTCACTGTGCACTTCTTCCCTTCATACCTTTGTCACCCCAAGGATGGTTCAGAGACCAGCAGCATCAACACTCCATACAAGTTTGTTAGAAATATAGACACTCAGACCCCCACTAAAAACTTGGTGATCAGAATATACATTTTTAAGTGTCCAGGTAATTTTCAAGTACACTATAGCTTAAGAAGCTCTGGTCTACACAGAAAGTGATTTTTTTTTTTTTACAATGAGACAGATGGGTAAGGAAATAATACCCATTACTTACAAGGGGAAATTTGCAGATGGCATCATCTTATCTTTGGTATATTCAATGAAATACTCAAAAGAGTTATTAGATCCAATGAATTATATCAGTAGATTTGCAAATTATCAGATCAACACTTTAAAAAAAAAAAAAAATCACTGTGCTGGGCACAGTGGTGCACATCCGTAATCCCAGAGTCAGAATGCTGAGGCAGGAGGATCATAAGCTCAGAGCCAGGCTCAGAAACTTAGTGAGGACCTAAGCAACTCAGACAGACCCTGTCTCTAAATAAGATACAACAAAGGACTGAAGATATGGCTCAATGTTAAAGCACCCCTAGGTTGAATCCCGATACTCCCCCCGAAAAAACAAAAAAAACTTTGTTTCTGTAGACCTACAATGAACACAATATGAAAGAAAATTTACAATAGCATCAAAAAATACTTCAGAATAAATTTAATCAAGAAGGTGCAAGACTAGTACACTGAAAGTTATAAATCATTGTTGAAAAAATTAAAAGCCTAAATTAACAGAAAGATATCTTATGATCATGATTTGGGTAACTTAATATTCCTAAGATGCCAGTAATCCCCCAGAGTTATCTATAGATACCGTGCAATCCCCATCAGAATCTCCAGGGCCCATTTTGAAGAAATGGAAAACTAAATTTTTATACATGAAATTGCAAGGGATCCTGAAAAGCCAAAACATTCTTAAAAGTTAATTAAAAATTATATAATTCACATTTTCAGATATTGAAACTTACTACAAAGCTACAGGAATTATAACAGTGTGGCATGCAAGCAGAAAGATAGACATTTATATCAATGAGACAGAAATAAAAGCCTGAAATAAACCCATACATCTGTGGTCAATTAATTTCTAAGAAATGTGCCATGTCATTCAGTGGGGGAAAATAATTTTCTCCCAGTAAAGTGTGCAGGGACAACTAGATAAACACATATAAAAGAATAAAGTTAGACCCTTACTTCATGCCATACACAAAAATTCATCCCAAATGGAGCAAAGACCTAAATATAAGAGGTAAAGCCAGTACATTCTTAGAAGGAAACAGATAGGTAAATCTTTATGACCTTGGATTGGAAAGCATATTTTTCTTAAATATGATTTCAAAAGTATAAGAAAACAAAATTTAAAATAGATAATTTGGGCTTAATCAAAATTAAAAACTTTTGTTCATCAAAGAACACTCTGGGTAAAGAATTAAAGAAACACTTCTCCAAAGAAGGTTCATGAATGGCCAACCAGCACACAAAAAGATCTGCAAGATATTACATATTAGGGAAATGCAAATAAAAAACACAATGAGATAGTACACACACACACAGTAACATGACTATTAAACAGATAAACAAACAAAATGGAAAATAGCAAGTGCTGATGAGGATGTGGAGAAATTATAACCTTGTACATTGGTGGTGGGAACATAACATGGTACAGTTACTGTGGAAAACAGCATAGTGAGTCATCAATAAGTTAAATGTAGAAATACCACATGATCCAGAAATTAAGTACTTCTAGGTATATAACCAGAAGAAATGGAAACATTTATTCAAACAAAATCATATTTATGAATGTTCATAGCAGCACTATTCATTACAGACAAATAGTGAAAATGACCCAAACGCCTGTCAGCTGATGAATAAACAACATTTGGTATTTATATATAACAGAATATTATTCAACTAAAAGAAGGAAGAATGAATGATCTATTTGAACTACAACATGAATAGATCTGGAAATAAGTGAAAGAAGCCAGACACAAAACATCATTTGTCATGCAATCATATAATATATCCAGAATTGGTAAATCTGTAGAGGTATAGAGCAGATCAGTCTGAGGCAGGAGGAGAAAGGAATATAGCCTGATTGCTTGATGTGTATCGTATCCACTCCCTCTCTTTTAATTTTTTAATTTTGTTTTAATTATTTATACATGACAGTAGAATGCATTTATGCACTTCAATACATCATACATAGATGGGATATAATTTCTCATTTTTCTGATTATACATGTTGCAGAAGCATATTTGTCATGCAGTCATTTTTTATGCATAAATTAATAATGTCTGTTTCATTCTACTATTCTTCCTGTCCCCATATTCCCCCCTCCCCTCCCTTCACTCCCCTCTATCTAATCTAAGGTAACTCTAGTCTTCCCTAGTGCCCTCCCCTTTATTGTGAATTAGCATCCACATATTTGGGAAAACCTTTGGCCTTTGTTTTTTGGGGATTGACTTATTTCACTTAGCATGATATTTTCCAACTCCATCCATTTACTGGCAAATGCCATAATTTCATTCTTCTTCAAAGCTGAGTAATACTCTATAGAATATATATATATATATATATATATATATATATATATATATATATATATACATATATACACACACACACACACACACACATACATAACATTTTCTTTATCCATTCATCTACTGAAGGATACCTAAGTTGATTACATAGTTTAGCTATTGTGAATTGAGCTTCTATAAACATTGATGTGGCTGCACCACTATAGTATACTGATTTTAAGTCCTTTGAGTATAAACTTATATTCTCTTTTTAGGTCCTAAAAATATTCTGGAACTAGATAGTCAAGGTAGTGACACAACATCATGAATTTACCAAACATCACTAATTGTAAATTTTATATTTCTTTTGTTACTAACCTCCATCATAAAAAAGTATAGTTTTCAAAAGAAGAAATAAAAATGGCAACAAATACATGAAAAAATGTTCAACATCATTAGCAAAGGAAAATCCAAATCATAATTACTCTGAGATTTCATCTCACACCAGTCTAATGGCAGTCATGGAGAATACAAATAATAGAGAGTGACCCTGGCCAGACCACACAGAGGAGGAGGAGGAGAGGGACCAGTCTATGACCCCTGCCCATCTACCAACGTGTGGCTCTCCTGGAGTGCTTCCATCTAGAGATGACAGCTAGGACCTCGAAAAATATCACCCAGGTCCCTGCAAGAAAGGTTACAACAGAGGTATCCCTACTAGCCTACTTCTCTTGGTTCTTCTTTCACTCTTCCTATGAATGAATACACCTCCATATCCTCATCTAATCCCTTATAAACCCAATATCCTACACCCCACCCCACCCCTGCTCTCCCTTTGCCTACCATTGGAAACTGTAGACCCTTATGCAAATCTACTATTTATATTGTAGATATTAACCAAAACATCATTTCTGTTGATTGTGAAAAATATATATAATTGGCTAAATAGGAACTATTTGGTTTAAAGCTGCATATTGTTTGCATTGGGTGCTGGAAATATTGATCTTCCCCTTAAAGGCAAGGCATTGGTGTCCTGCAGGGTAGACAACAAGATTACAGAGTAGAAATTGTAATACCTCAGCTCCTCACTGATAGAAAGTCACATGGACAACATGAAAAAACAAGGGAAGAAAGTGCACCAGACAAACCAAGATGCTACCATAACAGAATCCATTGAGAGCACAGTAGATTAAATGTCAGAGAAGGAGTTCAGAACATACATAATTAAAATGATCTGCAAAACACAGAATGACATAAGAGAGCAAATACAGGCAATAAATGATCACTTCAATAAAGAGATAAGAGAGCAAATACAAGCAACACTTGATCATACCAACAAACAGATAAGAGGGTAAATAGAGGTAACAAAAGAGTACTTTGAGAAAGAGAGAGAGATTTTGAAAAAAAAAAACAGAAATCCTTCAAAATGAATAAAAAATTCAATAGAGGGGCTGGGGTTTTGGTTCAATGGTAAAGCGCTTGCCTAGCACATGTGAGGCCCTAGGTTCAATCCTCAAAACCACATATAAAAAAATAAAGGTATTGTGTCCAACTACAACTAAAAAAATACATTTAAAAAATTCAATAGAAAGCATCACCAACAGACTAGATCACTTGGGAGACAGAACCTCAGGCAATGAAGACAAAATACATAACGTGAAAATAAAGTTGACCACACAATGAAGATGGTAAGAAACCATGAACAGAAACCCCAAGAATTATGGGATAACATGAAAAGACCAAATCTAAGAATTATCAGGATAGAGGAAGGCACAGATATACAAACCAAAGGAATGCGCAATCTCTTCAATGAAATAATATCAGAAAATTTCCCAAACATGAAGAATGAATTGGAAAATCAAATATAAGAGGATTACAGGACACAAAATGTAAAAAACTACAACAGATCCATACCAAGGCACATTATAATGAAAATGCCTAGCATACAGAATAAGGAGAGAATTTTAAAAGTTACAAGAGAAAAGTTTCAAATTATATACAGGGAGAAACCAATTCAGATTTCAGCAAATTTCTGAACCCAGACCCTCAAGGCTAAGAAATCCTGGAACAACATGTACCAAGCTCTGAAAGAAAATGGATGTCAACAAAGAATCTTATGTCCAGAAAAATTAAGCTTCATATTTGATGATGAAATAAAAACCTTCCACGAGAAACAAAAGTTAAAAGAATTTACAATGAGCAAGCCTGAACTACAGAACATTCTGGGCAAAATATTGCCTGAGGAGGAAATGAAAAACAACAATGAAAATCAGCAAAGGGAGGAATACACTAGAAGATGAGCTAATCAAAGGAGAAACCAAGTCAAATTAAAAACCAAAATTAAACCAAAATGACCAGGAATACATACCATATTTCAATAATAACCCTGAATATTAATTGTCAAAACTCTTCAATTAAAAGACATAGACTGGCAGATTGGATTTTTAAAAAGACCCAACTATATACTACTTTCAAGAGACTCATCTCATTGGAAAAGGTGTCCATAGACTGAAGATGAAAGAATGGGAGAAAACATATCACTCACATGGGCCACATAAATAAGCAGAGGTTTCCATCCTCATATCACATAAAGTGGACTTCAAACCAAAGTTAGTCAAAAGGGATGAAGAAAGTTACTTCATACTGCTTAAGGGAACCATACATCAACAAGACATAATAATCATAAATATCTTTGCCTAAACAATGAAGCATCCATGTGTATCAATCAAACCCTTATCAATTTCAAAAATCAAACCATAACACAATAATACTGGCTGACTTTAACACACCTCTCTCACTGCTGGACAGATCTTCCAAACAAAGAAACTATGTGATACAATCAATAACTTAGACTTAATAGACACATATGGAATATTTCATTCTTCAACAAGTGAATACACTTTTTTCTTAGTAGCACATGGATCCATCTCAAAATAGACCATATTTTAAGACCGTATTTTAAAAATAGAGGTACTACCCTTCATTATATCAGATCATAATGGAATGAAATTAGAAATAAATGATAAAATAAAAAATAAAAGCTACTCCTACACCTGGAGACTAAATAACACACGATTGAATGATGCATGAATAAGAGAAGATATCAAGGAGGTAATAAAAAAATTCTTAGAGGTAAATGAGAACATATAATACAACATATGAAAATCTCCCGGACACCATGAAGGTAGTTCTAAGAGGAAAGTTCATTGCATTGAGCTCATTCATTTAAGAAAGAAAGAAAGAAAGAAAGAAAGAAAGAAAGAAAGAAAGAAAGAAAGAAAAACTCAACAAATGAAAAACCTGGTATTACATCTCAAAGCCCTATAAAAAGAAGAACAAATAAACACCAAAAGTAGAAGACAGGAAATAATTAAAATTGGGGCTAAAATTCAATAAAATTGAAACAAAAGAAACAATTGAAAAAGTTGGTAAAACAAAAATCTGTTTTTTTGAGAAAACACATAAAATTGATAAAGCCTTAGCCATCTTAACAAAAAGAAAGCAAGAGAAAACTCATATTATTAAGTTTGTGATGAGAAAGTAAATATCACCAGACACTATTGGAATACCGAAGATAATTAGAAACTATTTTGAAAATTTATACTGCAGTAAAATAGAAAATCTCAAAGACACCAACAAATTTCTATAGACATAGGATCTACCCAAACTGAATCAAGAGGACATATACATTTTAAACAGATTTATTTCAAACAAGGCAACAGAAGACACCATCAAAACCCTACCAACCAAGTAAAGCCCTGGACCAGATGGACTCTCAGCCAAGTTCTACAAGAGCTTCAGAGAAGAATTAATACCAATACACCTTAAATTATTCCATGAAATAGGAAAGGAGGGAACACTTCCAAACTTACTCTATGAAGCTAGTATCACCTTGATACCAAAATGAGACAAAGACACATCAATGAAAGAAAATTTCAGACCAATATCCCTGATGAACAGAGACATAAAAATTCTCAATAAAATTCTGGAAAAGTGCATACAAAAACATATTATAACAGACATTATTATTACTGTGTGTATATATGTGAATGCATGACCAATGTGATTCTGCAGCCTGCATACTCAGAAAAATGAGATATTATATCCCATCTGATTCAAATATATGATATGTCAAGGTCATTGTACTGTCATGTGTAACTAATTAAAACAAATATAAAATAGCACAGCACAATCAAGTGGGGTTCATCCCAGCGATGCAAGGTTGTTTCAACATATGAAAATAAATAACCATAATTCATCATATCAATAGATTTAAATATAAGAATCATATTATCATCTTAATAGATGCAATGAAAGCATTTGACAAAATATAGCACCTCTTCATGTTCAAAACACTAGAAAAATTAGGGTTAGTAGGAATATACTTCAACATTTTAAAAGCTACCTATGCAGAACCCAAAGCCAACATTATTCTAAATGAAGAAAAATTGTAAGTATTCCCTCTAAAATCTGGAACAAGACAGAGATGTCCTCTTTCATCACTTCTATTCAACATAGTTCTTGAAACTCTGGCTAGAGCAATATGACAGATGAAAAAAATTAAAAGATAAAAATATGAAAAGAAGTACTCAAGCTATCACTATTTTCCAACAACATGATTCTATATTTAGAAGATCCAAAGAATTCCACCAGAAAACTTCTAGAATTAATAAATGAATTCAGTAAAATAGCAGAATATAAAATCAATACCCATAAATCAAATGCATTTTTATATATAAGTGATTAACCAACTGCAATAGAAATTAGGAAAACCACCCCATTCAAAATAGCCTCAAAAATAAAATTTAAAAAAATAAAATACTTAGGAATAAATCTAATAAAAGAGGTGAAAGACCTCTACAATGAAAACTACAGAATACTAAAGAAAGATGTTGTTGAAGACCTCAGAAGATGGATAGATCTCCCATGCTCTTGGATAGGCAGAATTAATATAGTCAAATTGGCCATACTACCAAAACTGCTATACAGATTTAATGCAATTCCTATTAAAATCCCAATGACATTCTTCATAGAACTAGAAAAAGCAATCATGAAATTCATTTTGAAAGATAAGAGACTCAGAATAGTCAAAGCAATCCTCAGCAAGAAGAATGAAACAGGAGGCATCATAATACCAGGCTTTAAACCACACTACAGAGCAATAGTAACAAAAATGGCATGGTATTGGTATCAAAATAGACATGTAAACCAATGGTGCAAAATATAAGACACAAAGACAAACACACATAAATATGGTTATCTCATACTAGACAATGGTGCCAAAAACATATTGGCGAAAAGATAGCATATTCAACAAATGGTGCTGGGAAACCTGGAAATCCATGTGTAGCAAAATGAAATTAAACCTCTCTCACCCTGAACAAAAATCAACTCATAGTGGATTAAAGACTTAGACATTAGAACAGTCATGCTTCACCTAATAGAAGAAAAAGTAGGCCCAAGTCTTCATTATGTTGTCTTAAGACTTGATTTCCTTAATAAGACTCCTAAAGCACAAGAAGTAAAATCAATAACCAATAAATGGTGTGAATTCAAACTAAAAAGTTTCTTTTCAGCAAAAGAAACAATCAATAATGTAAAGAGAGAGCCTAGAGAATGAGAAAAAATATTTACCACATGCACCTAAGATACAGCAATAAAGAACTCAAAAAACTTAACACCAAAAAAAAAAAAAAAAAACCCAATCATCAAAAAGCTAGGAACTGAACAGATACTTCACAGAAGAAGAAATACAATCGATCAATAAACATATGAAAAAATGTTCATCATCTCTAGCAATTAGAGAAATACAAATCAAAACTACTCTAAGATTTCATCTCACTCCAGTCAGAATGGCAATTATCAAGAATACAAGCAATAAAAAGGGTTCACGAGGATGTGGGGGAAAAGATACACTCTTACATCACTAGTGGGACTGCAAATTGGCGCAACCATTATGGAAATCAGTATGGAGATACCTCAGAAAATTTGGAATGGAACCACCATTTTTCCTAGCTATCCCACTCCTCCATTTATACCTAAAGGACTTAAAAATAGCATACTACAGGGACACAGCCACATCAATGTTTATAGCAACTCAATTCACAATAGCTAAGCGACGGAACCAACCTAGATGCCCTTCAACAGATGAATGGATTAAGAAAATGTGGTACATATACTCAATGAAATATTACCCAGCCTTAATGAAGAATGAAATTATGGCATTTGCAGGTAAATGGATGGAGTAGAGAATATCATGCTAAGTGAAATAAGCCAACCCCAGAAAAAAAAAAAAATCCAAATGTTTTCTCTGATAAGTAGATGCTGATCCACATTGTTTTGGGGGTGGAGGTATAGAAGACTGAAGGAATTTTGGTTTGTGTAGAAAGGAGTGAGAGGGGATGTGGCTGTGGGGATGAGAAGGACGGTGAAACAAGACAGTTATTATTACCATATATACATGTATGATTATACCACTAGAGTGACTCTGCACCATGGACAGCCAGAGGAATGAGAAATTGTGTTCCATTTGTGTACAGTGTGTCAAAATGCATTCTACTGTAAAAATAAAATAGGAAAAAAGAATACAACTAATAATAAATACTGGAGAGGATGTGGAGAAAATGGATGCAACTAGAGACCATTATGTTAAGCAAAATAAGTCAAAACTCAAAAAGCCATGTGTCGTATGTTTCTCTCATATGAGGAAAATAGAGAGGAAAAAGGAAAAGAAAGGTGGAGAGGGAATGGATCTCATGAAAATTACAGAGAAATCAGTAGAGGGGCAGGACCAGAGGTTGGGAGAAGGGAAAAAGTATTGGGGAGTGATATTGGCCAAATAATATTGTTATATAGAATCCATGTACAAATATGCAACAAGAAATCTCATCATTACGTAAAACTATAATGTAGAAAATGTGGAAAGGAAAAAAGCCAGTATGGAGTTGTAGCAGGCACTGTGCTAAGTACTACTACATTTGAACACATTTAATCCTTACAACCGTGTAAGTTAGGTACAATTATTACCCCTTTTTACAAAAAGGGAATGGAATCCAGATCCATTTGCTCAAGATTATACAAGAAATTTGCTCAAGATTATACAAAAAGAAAGCAGAGATCCTGAAATTTAACTGCAGGTCCCTTGTGCCAGGGCTGCCAAGCTGGACACTGCCTAGGAGTGAACCATTCACTTCATGACATTTTCTTAAGACACTACATCTTTCTGGCTGCCTCAGATAATGTATGAATGTCTATAGGGCTTGGGGGCATGCAATCATTAAAAAGCATTTAACTATGAATTAAATTGGGAAATACTATGTCATAATGTTAATCGAAAGAAATCACATTGCAAAACAACACACACACAGTTGTGTATAAACACACCTACAGTGTGTGGTGCTGCACCCCTGTTTTCCAGCAACTTGGGAGGCTGATGCAGGAGAATCATAAGTTCAAAGCCAGCCTCAGCAACTTAGCAAGATCTTGTCCCAAAATAAAAATTAAAAAGGACTGGAATGTGATGTGGCTCAGGATAGAAAGCCCCTGGGTTCAGTTCCCAATACTGCAAAAATATATAAATAAATAAACACACACACACACACACACACACACACACACACACACACACACACACACGCCGCAGTCTGGCTGGGCACAAAATCACGAGCCACTCACAGCTTTGTAGATTCAAACAGCAATTCTTTATTCCCGAACTCACACGGGCACTCTACAATCACGTTCTGGGGCAATCCACGTTCTCTCCCAAGTTCCACGTTCTGGATCCCAAAAACTCTCTGAATCCTGGGAGAACTCAACGGGAACTACTGGAGCGGGCACCTGAGGCAGCAGGATATGCCCTATTCCCAGCAGGGTACACCTTAAACCTAGAACCGCCCTAAACCCAAAGAGAGCCCTAAACCCTGATCCGCCCTAAACCTGGATCCACCCTGGCCCTTGAGCAAGGTCACCTTACATACAATGTCACTGCAGATGACCTGGGCAAGTCCATTTCCACAAGTCCTTCCTCTAAGCAACATAGGGTACGCTGGCAAGGAAATTGTCATACCTACTTGGCTAATGGCTCTCAGCACACACACACACACACACACACACACACTATATAAATATCAACATAGTTTTAGAGAGTCACTTGTACTAGCTCTACTGATGATAATTATGCATTTAAACCAGTCAAACTTGCAGGAGATTCTGCTTTACTTCTTTTTCTCATATTTCTAAATATTTTATAACTTTAAACTTGACTCTCTGAATAAAGTTTTCATGGGACCTAAGCACTGGTATTTTTAAAAAGATCTTTAAATAATATTATTTGATGGAACTTGGGGCCAAGATCACAGATCCAATTTATAAAATCACTCAGCAACAACTGGAAAATATTTTCAATGACTTGGAAAATCGGATTAAGTGATGAATCATGGAAGATGGTTTTAATCTTAAAGCTGAATAATGTGAATGCTGCTGTACTAAACCATTGAAGATGATGTTTCTTTACATCATTTTTTAGTTTGACTCTCAGAATTTTGAAGATTTTAGTTAATGAAAGACTTTATAACAGTATATGTTAATGTACAAAAACAAAGAAGGATAAGGACATACATGGACTCTATGGTGGAAAAAAGACCCTCAACACCTCTTAAATTTTATCCTGAATACTAATCTTGGATAAATTATTAAAACACAGATTTTGACTCTACAGGTTTGACTGGGGAGGCTCAGAATCTACATTTCTAACACTCAGATGCTGCTGTGACTGAGAGGCACACCTTGAATAACAAGGCTAAAGTCTCCTTTAAATCTTAAAGATGGAGATTAATAACTTCCATCTTAAAAGAGACTTTAAAGTCACTCCCATTCAAATGGAAATAGTTTCCAAAGTGATTTTCCCTGTCTTCAATCTCACTCTTTCCTATTGCTATCATTCACATTGTTTTCAAGGTAACTAAAATGCACATCAGCTACTACCTTGCTTGATGGCATCTCATTGCCCTTCGGGTCACAAACTCAAATTCTCACAAGGGCCAGGAACATAATGCAAATAAGTGGGAGAAGAGAGAGGTAATGATGGAATGTGGGCCCTCTGGCCAACAAGAGCACACAAGCCTTCTCTAAAGGAGACGAGTATCCCTGGACTGTAGCCAAGAGTTGTTATGTCTACACGGAAAGGCAGACCTGATAATGCCAGATGGTCCAGTTTTTCAGAAGGAGCGAGAAACTCACATGCCTTTTTTGATAGAAACTCCAACACTTTAAGATTTCACTAAATTTTGTTTAAAACAAAACTACATAGACTCGGAGAATGATATCTAGATGTCTGTAACTTTCATTGCTCCCCAGGTAACCCTAATGTGTAGCCACAGTTGAGGAGCACCAATCCAGACTCAACCAAGACACCCACTACAAAGGGCCTGAATTGAACCATGCACTGAAGCTCTGGAAGTCCAGGCTGGTTCCTGAAGGCAGTTCTAGGAAATGAGTTATGCCTCCTCAAAGGAGACCCTGTAATGAGGAAGTATTATTTACAGGTTCTCTTTATACTTCCTACAACTAAGTCTGGGCTCCAAAGGTGAATTTAAGTCATGGGGTATTAATTTGACTTAGGATACAGTCTAAGAGTATTTAAAGTTCTAAACCAAAGCACAATTTATAATCAACCATGTCTGCTTATTTCTTTATCTGTTACATATGTAAAAGGAAAACTAGTTTTATATTCAGTAAAGAAAGTACAGTTTAAAATTATTAAACACAAAGTATGTATTAAAAATATCCCTTAGGGGCTGGGGTTACAGCTCAGCAGGAGAGCACTCACCTCGCATATGCAAGGCCCTGGGTTTGATCCTCAGCACCACATATAAAGAAAGAAAGAAAGAAAGCTTTTGTGTACAACTACAAAAAAAATATTTAAAATAAATATCCCTCAGTTCAAGGATTTCAACACATGCTGAATAAGGTATCACATATAAGAGTTTTAAAGTTGTTGGGTATAGTGGTACATGCCTATAATCAAGGCAACTTGGGAGGCTAACGCAAGAGGTCAGCTTGTGCAACTTGGTGAGACCCTGATTGAAAATAAAAAATAAAAAAAAAGGGGCTGAGGATGTAGCTCAGTGGCTGAGTAAATTCCCCTGGGTTCAATCCCAGAGAAAGAAAGGGGGTGGGGGTTGGGGCAGGGAGGAGAGAGGGAAGGGGGAGAAAAGAAGGAGGGAGAGAGGAAGGGAGAAGAAAAGAAAAAAGAAAAGGAAGGAAGGAAGGAAGAGAGAGGGAGGGAAGAAAGAAATAAGAGAGAGAGGGAAGGAGGGAGGGAAAAAAGTGGTTATCTTTCTTGTTTTGAATGTATTTCAGCAAGAAATGATAGTGACATTTTTGGAAGTTTATTTGGAAAGAACTTACTGAATACACTAACAAGCTGTGTAGACCACTCCCTGCTGTTCCATCTCATGGTAGGCAGTAGAAACACCTGCTTTCTCTGTGTATCAGATTACTTATATGAGTTTTACTAATGAATCCCCAGCTTGATGCCCTATTTCTGCTAAATCTTTGAAAGGAACATTCCCCTCCCTCTCCTCATATCCATACCCAAACAGAAATCCAAAATGTAATATACTGTTTCCTATATATCAACGTAGAAAATGGGCTTCCTTCTTCAATAAGGAATACCAGTATTGAAAAAGCACAGATGAAAACTATTTGAAATTTCACCCTATAGATTAGAAGAGATACAACACTTGGGGGGTCACCACTAAAAGGAGAGGGCTTTCACAAATATTTTCCACTTGAATTTTCAAGTTTCCTCCTTTTGGATAAGGAAAGTGAGGCTCAGAGAGGTCAAGTTATAAGTGACACAGCAGGAATTTTTACCAGTTTTTATTTTTTTAATTTAGATGCAACTCATTATAGCATTACAGTCAACTTCTAGGTGTTGCTTTACTCCCTGAACATATTCTGCTTTGGAGTATGGGGAGGACAAAGAATTATAGCTCTCCTTTCTCGTGTGTGTGTGTGTGTGTGTGTGTGTGTGTGTGTGTGTGTGTGTTAAGAAAACATGAGGTTTATAAAAGTGGCTAAGGAAAATGTCTAAGCAACAAAGGTTTGTAGGTCCCTCCAGCACTCCTAAGGTTGTAAATAGAAGTGGCTTTATCAACTTACCTGTGCAATCACACAGGGGCCTGCGTTTAGAAGGACCCCAGGCTTGGCTTAGTTCTCTGCTGCTGCTATCCTGAAATTCTCAATAATTTTTTTTTTTAAAGCCTGTAAATCTTCATTTTGCACTGAGCTTTCAAACTAGATGCTGTCTTTCTTGTAAAGGACAACAAAGTGAGAGGTTTAGAGGTCATTTGGTGGGGAGCCAAAGAATGGTTGAACCTCAGTGTCTGGGGCATGTGGCTGAGTTAAATAGAATCATGGTGGATGCCACAGACTGGAGATATACTGGGGTACATTTTAGGTAATGTTTTCTCTTCCCAACTGCCTGCTGGGAATCCCAAGGGATAAGATGCTGTCTTTTTTTTTTCAATTCGCGTTGCCATTTTCCTAGCCCAGCCCTACTCCTTTAGATCAGCTCTGGAAAAGTGTTTTTACACTGATGTTGCTTTAAATATAGCAAGCATAACTGATGTTGCAGTATAATCTGATCTCCTTGATGGGGTTTGAAAGATAAAGGGAGTTTTGAGGTCTTCTAGTCCCACTTCTCACTGCCTCAGGAATCTTGCTAGCCCCCAACCTGTAGAAATTTACTAGGAATGACCATGGATTCTTACTATTACTTCCAATTGAATGACTGTGGATACATCTATTGCCTCTGAGATGACCTCTTTATTCTCTCTCATCTGTGTTCATTACTAGGACCTTTCATTGTTTTCATGGACAAACTATTCTGATGCTGTTTGCCTAATTCTGCCTTATTCTGGAAAGATCTCTCCTATCAACCATTCATATTCCATCCACCTGTTCAAACCCTAGAATGGAGTGCCACTCCATTTTTTGCACTTCCATTGATGGGGCTCTTTCAATGCATGTGATTCAGAGACCCCTGCTGCCTTGGACAACCAGTTGTGTTGCCATTGAACAATCTAGTGTCCCAAATTGATGGCAAATTCTTAAAAGTTTTTATATCAAAAAATTATGTTTGTTTCTTTTTCCCTCTCCCTCTCCCTCTCCCTCTCCATGGTACTAGAGATAGAACCCAGGAGCCCTCTACCACTGAGCCACATCTCCAGCCCTTTTAACTTTTTGAGAGAGGATGTCACTAATAGTTCAGGCTGGCCTTGAATTTGTGATCCTTCTGCCTCAGTCTCCTAAGTAGTTGAGATTACAGGCATGTTCCACTATACCTGTCTTGAGTATTTATCTCTATTTGTTTGATCCACTCTGCATAGCTGTTCAATGAGTCAGGAGACTGAGGCAGGAGGATTACAAGTTCAAGCCCAGCCTCAGCAAGTGTGAGGCTAACCTGGGCAACTTAGAGAGACTCTGCCTCAAAATAAAAAATAAAAGGGGCTGTGGATGTAACTCAGTGCTTCTCTGAGTTCAATCGCCTGTACCACAAAATGAATGAATGAAAGAATGTATGCATGAATGAATGAATAACTGTTTGATATTTTTGCAGTCTCTAAAGACAGCATTGAGACTGGGGGTTCCATAGGCCAACCTGTAATTTGGAAAGAATTTCACATCAAAAAGAATGCTTAATAGGAAGAAAGAAAACAAGAACTCCTAGTCAAAAACACTAGTATTTATTTTGAGAAAATATATTTAGGCTCAGTGATGTAATGGAGAGATTTCTCTGCCTCAATTTTCAGACATAGTTTGCCTTGAAAACCTCTTGAGTGCCTGGGGCAATAGTCAGCTTCTGCATGAGATCCTGAATAGCTCAAACCCTAAAGGAAGCAGATAGACTAGTCGGGAACATCATGGAAGTTATCAGGAATTAGTGTCCTTTTTATAATATTTTCTTGGATATTCTTATAGCTTAACTTTTTTGTATAATAAAATGAGTAATCCTCCTATTTGAATTTCATCAATATGATGGAGTAAAAGACCATGACTCTAATGTATCTCTAGGGTTATATATGGAAAGACTGAAAGGAAATGTGCAAAAATATTAATAATGATTATCTTTCAGTTGAAGGATTAACTTTTATTTTCCTTCGAGTTTTGAATTTTTCCACTGTTCACTTGGCATAATAAAATGTGTATTACTAAAAATTTATTTCTACTCAACATTAAGAAAACAAAACACCTCATTAAAATAAGGAGCCAAAGATGTTATCAGACATATCAACAAAGAAGATATAGAGGCAAATAGATGTAAAAGATACTCTGCTTCCTATGTCATCAGGGGAAATACAAATTAAAACAACATTGAGCTACCACTGCACATCTATTTGAACAGCCAAAATCCAGAATACCTACAGTACCAAATGTTAGCAAGGATAGAGAACAATAGCAAGTCTTATTCACTTTTGGCAGAAATGCAAAATGGCACAGCCATGTTTGTAATTTAAGGATAATGATGGAAAAGTTATCTGTATGCTTTTCTATTTAAGCATATCAGAGGTTCAAATATGAACTGCAAACTGTGATAGAAATTGTGCCCTACTAAAACCAAAGTCAAACATTAACAAATATTCTACTTCACCTCATGGCTGTAAAAAACCATACTAACTCCATGTTTATAGTGACCAAAACTCATGGTAAGTCTAAATTATGTGGTTATACTGGTTTTGCTCACTTGTTTTAAAGGAAGTAGCTATCATGCGCAATTCAAGCCATCCCTTGTGCTTAGCATTTGAAGATTTTGACAGAATTTTCTCTGATAAAATTTGAGTTTGATACACACAGAATAAATTATTGTATAACCTCAATAAAAATTAACTTTATAAGTAGATTTTTTAAATGCTAAAAAAATGTAAAGAACTTAAAAAATGAGCATCACTGTTGGATCAACAGACCCCTGTAACAGTGCCTTTTATGGATCAGTTAGATATTCAAATCAAACCGTTTGAACACCCACAATTTACTATAGTATTCAAATAAAAGAAAGAAACTAACACAAAACAAGACAAAAATATGTCATGATCCTTATGAGAAGATTTAAATCTAAATAAATGCAATCTACTGCCTGTCCCCTCCCCATAAATTCCCATCCTAGACATGTGAATAGTTGGTTTGTTTTCACTACTTTCAACCACTGTTAGGTAGCATTGGTGCCTTATTTCCCAGAACTTCTTGACGGCTTTACCTACAGCTGCTAACCACCCACTATATTAATAATTCAGAGTTCTTTAAATCTTGATGCTGTATACAGTATTCACAGTTCTCACTCAGTGTATTATGTCGAAATTTGTTTTCTTACAGATCAATATGGAGCACCTATAAAGAATCGTGGAAAGTATTTACAGACCCGACTTGTACAAATGAGTTGATTTCTAAATAACAAAATTCAATGGAAAGAGGAACAACTATAGTCCAGCTTCCCTGTTCATCATGCTTCCAGCCCTCCATGGGTCTATTTTTGCACATTCCAGATATCAAGAAATTACCTGGCCAGCAGCCCATACTTCTTATAAAATTGAGAAATTTTGAGTCAAGGAACTAGGGAAATGTAAATGGGAACAGTTATCAAACTATACCTTGAAAGTGACAGTGAGTTGAGATCTCAGGATAGACAAAATTATTTAGAAAACTACCAAAGTGTAAAGACCTTGAGCCATGGACTAGACAAAATCTAGAATTAAATTCCAACACTGTCATTGAAAAGACACTGTAATGGTCAAGTTATTTTGCATCTCCAAGCCTCTGTTTTGTTTCTTTGGTTTGATCCATAATACGAGAAAAATAATACATACTTTTTAGGGTTTTTGTGATAATTTAAATAAAGCATCTAATATACTCTCTTTGCACAGCATCTGGTATGTAGTTCACTATTAAGAATATAGAGATTATAAAAGATGTTGGTTTTCTTGCTGTTCTAGAAGCCCTCCTCTAAATCACTCATACAAACATATTCAAGAGAACCCCATGCATTTTCAATTATTTTTAATGTCTCTTACCTTTGCTTTTATTGTTAGTTCCTCGTGCTTACAAGTTAGCTCCTCATTGTCTGAAAGTGATGAACCTAGACTTTGTTCCTGCAAATCTCTTATGGTTTTTTGAAACCAGCAAGTAACCTAGGAAAGAAGCAACAAAGAAAGAACAAAATTCAAATGATGCAAATAAGTCAGTATAAACTCAGGAATAATTCCTCAACCTTTTAAAGCTTAAGCCACTTTAATTTCTCCTTCTATAAAGTAATCCCATGTATTAAATGAATATAAGGTTTTATTTCTCTTCATTTCAACTTCTACATTCCTAAGAGAAAAAAAAATCATTTCAGAAAAGCACAAAAATTACTTATCAGCTCAGTAAATTACATGGCATAAAGAAAATCTCAAAAAGAATGAAAATGAGTTCTTTTGTATCCTATAAATCATACATTCTTTTCAAATGCTTTCTTTCATTGATATAAATATGAATCTGAATGTAGTTACATAGACCTAGATGGGGATATTAAACATATAAAATTATATTTTCTACTATAAAAAAGACAATGCAAAACTACTTAGATTGCTATCGTTGCTAGAAATCTGTATGCAGAAATTAAACAGAAAAGTTATTAAAATTCCATTGACATTTTAAGTGGCTAAGGGCATGATTCATTCATATAGATTCGATTTACACTACATGCCATACAACATGTTAAAACAACAAATATCAAAGAACTTGAAAGAAGCCATAAATTCACTGTCCCTTTCTCTCTCTCTCAATGCTGGGAATTGAACTCATCAAATATGCTAATAAATTACTCTACCACTAAGCTTCATCCTTAATCCTGATACCATACATTTTTCAAACAATGCTATAGTTTGACCTGGGACTTTTGACTTGGGACCCCTGAATGCAGGTTCCTTATCCTAATTAAATAAAAGAGTTGAATTTATACTCTCAAATCCTTATATCCTTATGATCACATCATGGCATATATATAAATTATAGTTGGACACATAGCTTTATTTTATTTATTTATTTATTTTTAATTTTTTAATATTTATTTTTCAGTTTTCGGTGGACACAACATCTTTATTTTATGTGATGCTGAGGATCGAACCCAGCGCCCCGCACATGCCAGGCAAATGCGTTACCAATTGAGCCACATCCCCAGCCCATATTTATTTATTTTATGTGGTGCTGAGGATTGAACCCAAGGCTTCACATGTGCTAGGCAAGCGCTCTGCCACTGAGCCACAACCCCAGCCCTGCTTGATAGAAAACTACAAGCAAAACAGTTGGCTAGTTGATTTGGGGATAATAATCTCTATTTTTCTCAACAAGTTTATAATAAGTATGATATAATAATTGTAAAGACAAGATTATCCAGGGCCACATAGTTAGTGTCAGAGCAGTATTTGCCTCCAAGTCTATAGGATTTCAAAACACATGTTCTTTCTGCTATTCCCAGATACATGCCTGGATAACTTGAGGTCTTACAAAACCTTATCATCAAGGAGAACAACTTCAAACCCAAGAAATAGATACTGGCTGCCCATTCAAAATGGTGGACATATCCCAAAACTGATACTAATTTTCTAGGTTATCTTGCCATAGGATTTCTTCCAAATTCTGAAACAAAAAGATGTGTGTGAAGCAAGAGTCTAGGATAAAGTTAGATTAAGTCTAAAATTCCACATAATAAGTGTACCACACACCTACATGCACACACCAGAATTCAGACTTAAAGACTCATATACAATGGGAATACCCCAGGATCATTATTAGGATTGATATTGCAGAGCTGATTATGAGAGCAAAAGTACCAACTTAGTATTTTCCAGCATGGAGCAGGCTGTATGGAGCAAGAGGATTTTTTCAGCTTTCTGATATTGGAAATCTCTGTTAACCTAAACTCTAGTCCAATCTCAATGCAAAGAAAAGCAGTTTTCATGTAAAATATGCTTCATTTTTTTTCAGATTATTTGGTAATATATATATATATATATATATATATATTATCTCATAGTTTCTACTTTTAAAATATTGTGTTTATATATTTACAATTACTTGAAGTCAGTCTGTTTCTCTCATGTCCCAGTTATAACTGGATATGTACATGTACATATTAGAACCCACAGAGAATTTCAACAAGAGTAATAAAATCTATTCATTGACTTGTTTAATTTTTATAAAACAAAGTAATTTCTCGTGAGCTTAGTCCATATATAGACAATACAAGGAATGATTGAAGAGCATCCTTAAAGTGAAATGAATCATGAAGTTAGCTGAATTTCAGAGATAATTTATTTTATTAAGCACTGGGAGTGACTTTTATTTTATTCTTTTTATTTGTTTGTCTTTTTGTACCAAGGATTGAAACCAGAGGTTCTCAACCACTGAGCTACATCCCCAACTTTTTTTTTTTTTTTTTTTTGAGATAGAATCTCACTAAGTTACTTAGGGTCCCGCTAAGTTGCTGAGGCTGGCTTTGAACTTATAATCTTCCTGCCTCAGCCTCCCAAACTGTTTGGATCATAGACGTGCACCACCATTGTGCCTAGCTAAGTTTCATTTGCTCTTAGCTAAAGTGTTGAGGGGAGGGGAGGTGCCTACAAATCTCAAGAATGCTTTATTAGAGACGGTTAATATAGAAGCTGAGTAAATGAAACATGGGTACCAACAGGTGTCCACTAATCTCCCCAAACAGGTGAGAAAACTGAACCTTCAGTTGGTCCTATTACATTTTATGAGTTAAAAACTTGTTATTTAACACAGGCTAGTAGTGATGAAAGTCAGTGAGGAGTGAGTTATTTTCATTTATAAATGGTATTAAGTGACCTCATCCTCTAGATTGGGCCAATACTATTTTTAACCCCCAAAGGATACTATTCTTATGAGGCAATATTATTCCCTAAAAGAGAATGTAAGTAAAAAACCTGGTGATATGCAGTATTTCCTGTGAAAATACCTGCCTGTTAAAGCAGGCTGATTCTCTAGAGCTACACATTTTTTTTTATTTTTTATTTTTTAGTTATACACAATACCTTTATTTTGTTTATTTATTTTTATGTGGTATTGAGGATCGAACCCAGGGCCTTGCATGAGCTAGACAAGTGCTCTACCGCTGAGCCACAACCCCAGCCCAAGAACTACACATTTTTATTGCCATAACACCCTAGAAAGAAACAAAACAAAAACAGGTTGGCATAAAAACTCCAAAGTAAGTAGATTGTGAGGGTGTTACATCTCATCCTGAGGTGCTCACACACACAGAGGCAGCTTCATAGTTCAGATTTATCATATATGCCATGGGATGTATGCAAAACAGGCTCTCAGAGTCCTTCTCAGGCTAAAATAAGACACCCTAAATAGCCAAGAGCATGTCAACCACAATACTCTGATACCCAGTAAATCAATCATGCCATCCTGTAAGTAGCTACTATAGACAGCTGCACAGATATTCCAAGTGCACTTTAGATCAGCTGCTGTCCCAAAGCCTGAGTGATAAGTACAGCAAATGATGCATATGGACATGTTTGTAGAACAAGATTCCTGCAAAAGGATGAAAATATGACCCATGGGTTGACAGAATGTGAAAATGAAGGAAAAACAAAAAACATTCAAAGTGTACACTGAAATGAGTTCTAGGCATTGCTAGACTAAAAGAGGAAGTGAAAACACTTTTCTTCTCTTTTCTCAGTTCCTATCTCTCAGCCTGACTTAAGCAATGTGCTTATGATCATCTTATCAGTTTGACGGAGCTTCTAGGTACTTGAAGGAGATAGAACTAAGTCTGGGAAGAAGTGCGACAGATATTTTGTTGGGGGGAGAGGGTATGTGGCATCTATCAGAGGGTGATAAAAGAGAGATAAAGGGAAGTCAGCAAAAATACAAAGGAGAATCAGGGATGTTCAATAAGACCAAGAGGCTAACTTGAAAGCTGAAGAAGCCAGAAAAATTCTGCCAAAGAGCGCGGACTTACACTGCCCAAGTTATTAGCTTCTAACTCACACCTGGCCATCAAGTGCTTTGGAATGTGACTAGTCCAATCAGAAATTTGCTGTAAGTATAAAATACACATCAAATCTCATAGACTTCACATAAAAAAATAATGAAAGTATCTCATCAAGAATATTAGAATTTTCATAAGCCAAACTCTGAAGGCCAAGGGTCCTATGTTTTTTTCTTACATGCAGAAGTTAAATAGGAAAAAGGAAAAGAAAGGTGGGGGGAGATCTCATGAAAGTCAAAGGGAGATCAGTAGAGGAAGGGGACCAGGGATGGGAGGTGGGAAGGGAAGAGAGAAGTGCTGGGGGAATGATATGGGCCAAATTATATTGCTGTCTTATATGCATGTATAAATATATAACAACACAGCCCATCATTATGTACAACTATAACACATCAATAAAAAATGTCGGGGGGAAAAAAGAATGCTCGTATTGCCGGGCAGGGTGGTACATGCTGTGGTCCCAGCAGTTTGCTAAGGCAGGAGGATTGAAGTTTGTTGCCAGCCTGGGCAACTTAACTAGATCCTATATCAAAATAAAAAAATAAAAAGGGCTTTGGATATTGCTCAGTGATAGAGAACCCTGGGGTTGAATCCCCACTACAACATACACACACACACACACACACACACACACACACACAAATATATTAGTATTAATTACCTGTTGAAATAATATTTTGAACATTTTGGGTTTAAATATATATGATTACTTTTCACTTTTTGAATATTTCTTTTTACTTTTTTTAAATGGCTACTACAATATTTAAGATCACAGATTTTTATTGGATGGTTCTGTAATTCAAGGATGTTCCAAAAAATCATTTATTTCTTAAATGTAAATGTAAGGACTGAGTTTTAATTAACAGCAAATTAAAATGCAGAGCCAGGAGAATAGTGGAATGAGATATCAGTTGGGTGCATTTATGGATCACTGGTGGGAGCTGGTGAGAAAGAACAACTAATGACCCATTCAAAGAAGCTGATTGGCTGAGTTCACTGGCTGAATACAGGAGGACAGCTGAAGACAGCTTTGGGGAAAGCACAGGGAACAAATGGGTTCCTCCTCACATTTTTTTCTATATTTGATTAGATGAGGCATGCATTTATGGCAGGGAGAGAGAACTGAAGATTCATGAGAGTTAATACAGGAGTGTATCAGATTGAGTAGGAAGGATGGAAGGGAATGGTATTGAAGAAGTTATCTGTGGGCAAAAAGGACAAGTCTTTGTTGAACTTTCTACCCCACACCTGGAACCCCTGCTGGAAGATAAGAATAAAGAAAGTAAGAGAAGAGTAGACCTTCACAGAGAGGTATAGGGTACTACCTGGGTAGCTTACACCAATATCTCATCTAATCTTTATACCCTTTCTATATGGAGATAATGGCTTTTTCAATAAATGAGTTAATTCAAACCCAGACAGATTAAGCAACTTGCCTAAGTCCTACAGTTGGGGACAGGAATGCCATGGCTGAAGTTCATGCCGCCTGATCCAGTAATTATTTTTCCTTTTCATCATATCTATCTATACAAATAAAGAATTCTGAAAAAGAGAAGTGGTTCTTATTAGTCTGTAATGATGACCAGTCTTAAAATCAAAACCACAATGCAAGGCTGTATTTATCAAACCTAATTCTAACATGGAAAATGGCCCTGTGTGCAGTTGTGGGAGCTCAGTGGAAATAGTGCATTGGAGAGATTAAGGGAAGTATGTACCAGACCCATCAGAAATGCCTGAGAGGAAGAGGCCAGCCATGGGCAGAGGTGACAGCAAGCACAGACCAAGAGAACCAGTTCCCAAATGATACATGCCAAAGATAGGACTGAAACATCAGAACACATGCAATACAAAATGCTCTCAGGTGTTCAAGGATAAACAACTCAGGTGGCAAGCATGTGAACTAGTGCCATAGCCTGAAGTCACGCATCAGACTGCCACAAACCACTAGTTTCTTTTTCTGCAATGTGTTCTACAATCTGAGATTGGATCTTATTTTTTTTAATCTTTATTTAAGACTATATTGAAGGAGGCGAACCAGCAATAAGCAATTCAAACCACCTTAATAAAAATGCTTAAGGGAAGATGATAATCTCTTCAAATTATTTTCATTTTCTTTTCCAAGAGAACAGTTCTTGCCAAATAACCAGCTATTATTAGAGACCAAAAAAAAAAAAAATGATAAAGAGATGGGCAGGGAGGAATCAGTTATTTATCTTCTTTAACCTAAGACATTTTGACAGTCTAGCTCTCTCTCCCAGCTACCAAAAATACACTCATATATAACAAAATATTTTCAGTTATAGTTGATGGCCACAGGTGACAGTTCCAATGACTACTTTGATTTTGAAGGCATGTTAGTATTATAGCAGCAATTTTAGTTCCCAAAAGGTTTTGGGTTTTCTTCTTTTCCTTTTTTTTTTCCCCCAATGGTGAGGAAACTAGAAACCTGTTGTCTGTATTTTGTGTTAGGCAATTCAGTCAAATGTG
Organism: Callospermophilus lateralis; assembly: GCF_048772815.1. Classification (NCBI taxonomy): domain Eukaryota; kingdom Metazoa; phylum Chordata; class Mammalia; order Rodentia; family Sciuridae; genus Callospermophilus; species Callospermophilus lateralis. The sequence continues at coordinate 52,803,216 of NC_135313.1, read as the reverse complement.
CTCTGTACTTAACTAGGCAATAACCAGAATCAAATATCCATTGGTTTCATTTAGGTGACTATGACATTAGAAGAGGTAGTAGAGACATGTTCTGATGTTGTACCTGAGGACTTGGGAGTAGGGGAAAAAAAAGAACAATTATTCCTGTTAAAGTGAACTGTTTGGCCTAGAACTGCCTCCATATTCTTTAAGTGTGGCCTAAAGCTTTCTTCGTACGAGAAGGATTGCAACCTAACTTGATACTGACTATGACCTACTCTGGTAACAAGAGGCAGAGTCTCAGTCAGTCATAAGAGTACAACTGTTTAAACTATGTTCAAATAAGACAGGTGTGAGCTGTAACCAGTACTCTCTCTCTGTGCCTAACTTCCAATCTCTGGATGTCATTTCCTTTTTTCTGGCTATGACTATAACCCACCCCATGTGATGTAGTAGAGCATTCCAAATCATTTTTGGTCCACACTACTGCCTGATTCTGGAATCACAAATAAACATGAAAACATGGATTTGTTATAACTTTGTCTCTTAACATTACTAAACATGTAGATTGGGTTGCTTTTACTAAATGCATTTTGGGATTCATCTAACTATAGGCTGTTGTTATTTGGGCTTAGTCTCAGAGTTTCAAAGAGGACAATGTTCACAATTTTCTGCTGTAGAATTTGGGAGTTCTCCTTAAGTCATTGAAGTCAGCTGGAAGGCATTAGTGTCTTCCCAAATGATTAAATCCCAGGATAAATGCTGGTTGTGAGTGGCACATGTCTGTAGTCCCAGCTACTGGGAAATTGAGGCAGGAGTATCAAAAGTTGGAGTTCATCCTGGGAAGTTTAATGAGACACTGTCTTGAAAAAATAATTAAAAGGTCTGGGGATATAGCTCAGTGACAGAGTACTTGCCTAGCCTGCACAAGACTCTGGGTTCACTCCCCTGCAACACAAACATACACACACATGCATGTGTACACACACACTCACACACACACAATAATGACTCTGTTGATTGATAAGGAGAACTAAAATATATTATCATGAGGCAAATTTTGTTATTTTATAAGTAGCTTCACAGATCACCTTTGAACCTGTATAGAATTATAATATTATATATAATATAATATTGTATATATTTTATATTATATAATATAAAATATATACTCTCTGTATATATATATATATATATCATATATACAATCTGACTTGTATTGACAAATAATTTCTCTGTGTCTTTATTTCCCAAGAAAGATAAAGACTTCCCTTCCCAACCTTGCCCTCACATCCTATTTTTGTTTAGCTGGGCTCTTCAATTTCAGCTCCTCAGTGGTAGAAAGCTATTTAGTCCAATCAATAAAATTAGTACAGCAAAAGTCTCTGGACTCATATTTTATTTTTAAAATTACCTCCAACTCATTGAGAGGAATTCCCCCAGCTGTAGAAGTCTTCTTTCTAGAAAGGAAACAGAGCCCTGCCCAGTTTCTTGGCCATGTGTGTTCCTGCCAAAAATAACTAAGGCCTGGTTCTCCCAATATAACTTTCCATCCTAATTGATCTGGAGAACGAGAACCAACTACATTCACTATGTAAGATAGAAAAAAGAGACAGACAGACATTAGGAGTAGGACCGAGGTTTGACATTTTCCAAGGTCATGCAACTTCATGTATTTCAGTTTGAAGCTTTGACCTAAACCCTTGGTTGTTAAAAGAAATGTGAGATAATATCATGTGTCTTCAGAAGACAAATCACTGCTAAATTTTAAATCGATGTTGTAATCATTTTAAAGTACAATGGTTATTTTGTTTAATTATAAGTCTCCCTTTAGAATGTATTAAAATTAATTGAGCCTTTAGGTTTGTCTTTGGGGACCCTGAAAGTGAGGGAAAGGAGAGAATGAGTCCCCCTCCCAGATTGGGATGGTGGCAGTGCTGACACAAAAAGGAAAGCCAACTCCAACACCAGGACAAGGAAGAAAAAGAGTTCAGGGAGGAGAAAGGAGATGGATACACAGGCAGCATGGGGCTCAGCAGACAGCTCAGGCAGCACTAGCAAATTTTGTCCCACAACAGGTATGAGGGGTAGGGGCAAAGCCCAGCCTTCCAAAGAGAACATAGGCATCACTTTGGAGAATGAATTCAGTCATAGTAAATATTCCACATTCATCCTACCAACTGATTTGGGGAATTAAATAATCAAAATGTTAAAGCATCGGTTTAAATGAACATCCACAATGGATTTTTCCAAGACCCAAGTGGATTTTTGAAACCAAGGGCAATACTAAATTCTATGCATGCTATTTTTTTATATATTTATATATATATATATATATATATATATATATATATATATATATATATATATTTATATACATAAATGATAGAGTTTAATTTATAAATCAGACATACTAAAGTATTAACTATGATTGATAACTAATAATAAAATAAAACTGAGACTGAGATATAGCTCAGTGGTGCCTAGCCCTGGGTTAGATCTCCAGAATGTCAAGGAAATAAAAATAGAACTATTACAATAACCTGCTGTCATAAAAGTTATTTAAAATTTATGAATTTTTCATTTCTGGAATTATCCATTTAATATTTTTGAGCCATGGTTGACTGTGGGTAACAGTAGAAAATGAAACCTCAAATAAGGGAGGACAACTGTATATAGAAGTAACAAACTAAATTTAATGAAACTGTAGTTAAGTATAATAAATATAAATGAGCTAAAGAAATACCTAAAGGGTGGAGGAAGTTGGTGGATAGCTGAAAAGTTGATTTTTAACTATCTGGGAGAAAAAGCAAAACTTTTGAATAAACTAGGCTGGATATCAAGTCATAAAATGGCATTTATTCCCCTGCACATCAGAACATTTTAGAATTCTAGGATCACATAGTGGTTTAGAGAATGGGTGTGGGATCCAGCTGATATGCAGAATTTTGTGCCAGTGATATCTAAGCTCAGAAAGTGCCATATACCGCTATGGTGAACACCTGAATGTTTACTGAGCAGTTAACATATGCCAGATTGTGCTCTAACATTTGTACATATATGACTCTATTTATTTTGTACAAAATCTATAGGCAGATGCTACTATTGTCCTTATTTTACCAAAAAGAAAACCAAGGCACAGAGGCCGATAAATGGTCCAAATCCATCTAAGCTAGTAAAGGTGAAAGCAGGTTTGGTCCCCGTACTATTTGTATCTGAGTCCCTCTGTTGCTACCTTTGACCTGCAATGTCATTGAAAACAGTAATGATTAGCAAGTACTCCAGCAAAGGTGTCTGCTACTTTCAAAATTATATGTTCCTTAGGGCTGGGTTGCGGCCCAGTGGTAGAGCGCTTGCCTAGCATGTGTGAGGAACAGGGTTCAATTCTCAGCACCACATATAAACAAATGAAATAAAATAAAAGTTCATCAACATCTAGCAATTTTTTTTAAATTATATGTTTCTCCTACAACATTAAGGTACTTTATATTTCCTGCTGGCATGCTTTAGAGAGAATTCTAGAAGAAGCCTATGTACCAAAATGAAATTCTGGGATAAATCTTAATCTACAAATGGCTAGTTAGATATTGTTGTCTTTTACTGAACTAAACTATTGATTCTAGTATCACCAAGATAATTCAACCCTTATTTTGGTTTTATGCCAGACACTGTTTGAAAACTACATTTAGGGGCTGGGTTGTAGCTCAGTGGTAGAGCACTTGCCTAGCAAGTATGAGGCACAAGGTCCAATCCTCAGCACCGTATAAAAATAAATAAAAGGTATTGTACTCACTTTCAACTAAAAAAAAATTTTTAAAAAGCTACATTCAAAGAAAAATTTTTAAAAAGACACTAACATTTCACACATTATGTCAATTTAAGCTGACCAACCATTCAAGCCCTAAATGCTAGTTAGAAAGTGGCAGCATGCACCAGAGAGCACATACATGCACACATGTGTTCATACACACACAGTTTTACAGATGCCCACCAGGTACAAGACTGGTGCCCTGAGACTGTGCTTTATGTAGACCATCTTGATATCATTTTTAATTGTCTACTGACAGGAAATATACTATGTGATTATAATGTATACTGTACTCAAATTATAACCCACAAAACCTTCCAAGTGAATGCAACCTCTCTGACCCTCCCCCCAAAATATGTATCTTACACACATATATGTGATCCAGATAGTAAAAAAAGATTGTCTCCCTTGTGTCTTAATTCTCCTAGATGTCCTTGACACTGTCTTATACAAACAGGCCATGAATAACTTAGTTTTAATATATTTGTTTGGCTCACTTATGCCTGATTGGAGCAATTGAGAAAAATTACATTCATAAATCTTCTTGCCAAGATAATTAATTATGCACAAAATACTCCAAGCTGCTTCTGATTTTCATTAATGAAGCAGATTATCTGAAAAATAAGATGCTGCAGGAACTGAAAAGAAAGGGCAGCTGCTCATCTTTCAATGTAAAACGAGTACACATTTTTACATCTGAAACATAATGATAAAGAAATAACATGCTATGATTATGTTTACCAGGCTCTCACGTCCCAATTAAGACAGAAAATCTGTTGTTTTCGTTCTCCTTTTTCTGGAATTGATGTAAATCTTAAGTTGCTATCATGCTGGTCACTTAAATTCTACTCCAAAGGTGAATTAGCTGACTTTTTCAAAAGCATTAGGCCAGAAGCACTTAGAGAGAAAGAAGCACTAAATGCATCCTTCAAATGGCCCTAAAGGAGAAGAGATGCCTCAGATACTCAGGCATTCGCATTATTATTTATCAGTCATCTTTGTTCTAATTCTTCACTTAATTTCCCCTTGAGTGGTTAAAATGATTGACAAAGCTGATATTTTATTCATGTAAAGTCTGACAGCTTCTATGATTCTTTAAAATAGATAGGGAATTGACAAAATAAACTTTGCATTCCAAAGAGGAGTGGTTCCACACACGATGTTCTAGAATTATCAGGAAAATCATCCAGGAACATGATAATCATAGAACTTAAATTACTTGCAGACCTCACTCACTTTGGTGTCCCTGCTGCTCATCTGTACCAGTACACCATTAGCAAAACTATAGAATAGAGAAACTTTAAAATTCAGGTAAGAGAATTATGCTAATACCTACCTAGCTTTTTTGAATGTTTTTCTTGTTACATAATTATCAACAGGGTCAGCATTGACTATTACTTATAACATTGAAAAACTGAAGGGTTTACTTACTCATCAGTAAGGTGTTGCTTAAATTGTGTTACATTTAATTAGCAAAATACAATGTATCTGTTAAAATTATTCTACTTTTGACATAAGAATATGTCTATGATTTGTTCAACTGAATAAAAATCAGATTATAATAGAATAGATACAGGCAAATTTAGTTGACTTTTGTATATTTGTTTGTTCCTTCAACAAATGTGTATGTGCTTGTGTGTTCAGGCCCCTGTTAGGATAAAAGCCTAAAAGGTGGCTGTAAACCAAAATCCTAATAAAGCATCTACATGGATAATAAGCTCCTCACATTTCTAACAAAAGTTAGAGTGCCCATTAAACAAATATGGCTGAGTGCCCATTAAACAAATATGGCTGCTAAGATTATAAAAGTGACCTTTATTTGATCATACCCTAAGAACTCAAAATAAACAATGAAATTGACCTTCAACTCAAGCCCTGTCTTTACTGGAGCATGACAGTGGAGGGAGCAGGAAAAGGAGAGCAATGACATATTGGCCCTTCACTATCCTTTTCAGACATGATGATTAAAAAGTCCTAATACTAATACCCCAGTTTCTGTGTTCCAGGTACTGTCCTAAGTACTTGGCATATAATAACTCTTGGTTCATCCTAATAACCCTTTTTTTATTGGTTGTTCAACACATTACAAAGCTCTTGACATATTATATTTCATACATTAGATTCAAGTGGGTTATGAACTCCCATTTTTACCCCAAATACAGATTGCAGAATCACATCGGTTACACGTCCACATTTTTACATGATGCCATATTAGTGACTGTTGTATTCTGCTACCTTTCCTATCCTCTACTATCACTCCTCCCTCCCCTCCCATCTTCTCTCTCTACCCCATCTACTGTAATTCATTTCTCTCCTTGTTTTTTTTTCCTATTCCCCTCACAACCTCTCATATATAATTTTGTATAACAATGAGGGTCTCCTTCCAGTTCCATGCAATTTCCCTTTCCCTCCCAACTCATGTCTCTGTTTAATGTTAATCTTTTCCTTCTGCTCTTCCTCCCTGCTCTGTTCTTAGTTGCTCTCATTATATCAAAGAAGACATTTGGCATTTGTTTTTTACATCCTAATAACCCTTAAAGGTAGGTCCTATTATTATCAACATTTTTAGAGAAAACTGAGCCTAATTGCCTAAGTAGTGAAGAGGTGATTTAAACCCAGCCAATAGGCTGCCCCAGGATTGTTGCTGTTAACAAGCACAAAGAAACAACAGTTGTTATTAATTATTCCAGTTGCTGTCATTGCCATTATTGAGAGGATGTGTTAATAGGGATCATTTTAAGATTAAGAGCCTAAATTTTATATTTAAGGAAATGACTGCATTATTTATTAAGGATCATATGAAGCATAGTATTTATTCTTATTACTATAATTAAATTAGTTCTGGTTCAAGGACTATTAGGAATGGAGTCTAAAAGTAAACCCCATTCTTGCTGGGCACAGTGGCACACACCTGTAATCCCAGCTACTTGGGAGCTGAGGCAAGAGGATCTCAAGTTCAGCCTAACAACTTTACTTTGTCTCAAAATTTTAGAAGGATAGGGGAAGTAGCTCAGTGACAGAATGTTTGCTTAGTATGAGTGAGGCCCTAGACTCAATCCCAGCATCACAAAAATAATAACAGCAAAAAGAGAGAGAGAAAGGAAGATAGGTAGGTAGATCAGTCTCGTTCTCATAACCACAAATATTCATTTTTAAGCCTTTACTATATCCATAAAAGCATCCAACAATTAAGGACATTAAGAAAACTCAATATGTATAACATCATTAATGCTAAACCCAGGAGAAAGAACTTGGGCTAGATGAGAGAATCTATTAGTTGTAAGGTTTAACCAAGGAGAGTGAGGGCAAGGAAACTGGCATTTCTTAAATTTCTCTTAAAATGGTAAGCAGTATATTTTACACATGTTATTTCATTTAATCTTTAGAGCAACCTTGTGAGTGGAGTACTATTTCCAATTTTAAAATGAGGCCCATTAAAAATGACTACAAAATACTACTGACCACCTATCAGAATAGCCAAGATCTGAAACAGTGATAACATCAAGTCCCAATAAAGATGTCAAACAACAGAAATCTCATTCATTGCTGGTGAGAAGGAAGAGAGTCTAGCTATTTTGGAAGACAGTAAAAACACATTCTTAGCATACTATCCATCAGTACCACTCTTTGGTATTTGCTCAAATTAATGGAAAACTTATATGTACACCAAAACCTGCTCATGGATACTTACAGAGCTTCATACATACTTGCCCAAACTTGGATAAAACCTCAGTAAGTGAAAAGAGGAATAAACTACAGTACATCCAGATAAGGGAATATTATTCAGCCCTATACAGATGTAAGGTGTCAAGCCATGAGAAGACATAGAAAACTTGATTGCATTTTACTTAGTACAAAAGTAAATCTAAGGAAGGCTACATACTGTGTGATTCCAACTATATGATATTAGGCAAACTACTGTAGCATTACAAAGATCAGGGGTTGCCAGCAATTGTGTAGAGAAGGATAAATAGAGGATTTTTGAGGGCAATTAAGTGATTCTGCATGATACTGCAGTGGTGGATACATGTCACTATGCATTTGTCCAAACCTAGAGATGTACACCATTAAGAGTGATCCTAATATCAATGATGGACTCTGGGGAATAAAAAAATGTGTTAATGGGAATATATGAATTGTAACAAATGTGACCCCTGGTAGGAGAAGCTGATAATGTGGGAGGCTGTGGGGCGGGGTGCATGGGAAACTTCTACCTTCTGCTCAATTTTGCTGTGAAATAAAATGTATTTTAACACTACACCCTAAAAATCACCCCCCCTTTAAATAAAAAAAATGAAAAGGAAAGCTGAAGACTGATAAGTTAGAGAATTCACCAAATCAGAAAGCTTCTACAATACCTCACTTCAGTTAATATGAGACATCTTTAAGTTTTCTAAGGTTGGCAGAGATCCAGATTTCCCTTCAACATCACATTGGGTTAGAATGTTCATTTGGAATTTGAATTTGAAAATTCATCCTGAATTTTCATGTGATTCCCTTGCTTTTCTTTCTTTTCCTTTAACTGCAGAGGATCCAAGTGAGTGATAATTGCCACAGTCATGAAGCAGGAAGGCAAAAATCGCTATCTTATGAATAAATAAAACTTACTGTAGATGCTTCTGCATTGGGAAACCTCTTGGATGAGACTTTCCTTTGGAGAGAGAAAGTCTCTGTTAATTTGAATCAGTGAGATTGAGGATTAAAAAGCTCTGGGAACATGGTGGTGGGTAGGAGTTAGGAGAGGCTGAGAGAGAGCCCACTTAAGAGAGGGAGGACAAGGAAATTTAGAAATGGTTGTCTGACAATTTTATATTGATTCTTGTCCCAGGCATTGATTTTCTTCGTTATGCCGAAATCATCCGTAAAAGACTATTGCACTGGACAACAGTACTCTGAGTAACAAAAGGTGAAGGGCCACAAGAACCGAATTGTGGGGTAGGTGGGGTGGACAGGTAATGCACAGCAAAATCAGGACACGAGCTGGTTGGCCAAGGCAGAAGTAGCTTAGGAAGAAATGCAATGTGGCAGAGTCTATGACTGGAGGGTGGACATTTGCCTCTGCTGTATGTCACCTCCTGGGAGAGGGTTATCTAATAGCAGAGCAATGCATGTCCAAATTCATTGTCTTATTTGTTTTTTTTAAAGCACTTTTTACCCCACTTATATATTTCATGATTTTCTCTTCACATTTGAATGACAGTTCTTAACTGAGGGTAGTTTTGCCCCCTGGGAGACATCTGGCAATGTGGTGACATTTGTGGTTGTCATAACTGAGGATGTTTCACGAGTTGCTAGTTATCAGAGGTCAGGGTTAATGTCCTAGAGTGCACAGCACAGACCCCCACAACAAGGGATTACCTAGCACCAACTGTCAATAATGCTAAAGTAGAGAAATACATTAGAAGGAAAACTTATAGAGGAAAATGCCTTGTGTCTAGTGTGTCTCCAGCATTTATAATAGGTCCTGGCATACAGTAGGCACTCAATACTTATTAGTTGAAATGTTAGTCATCATCTAAGGTCTCATTTTTCCAGCTTGAAATAAGAACAAGTATTTGCTTCCAGTTATAAGTCTGTCTTTCCAATTTGTGTTAAAGAAAAAGAAAACATGTAAAAAGACCCCTTTCCTGTGCATCCAACCAGGAGATCTCTCTCTGTATCCTTTCTCTTAATCCTTTCCCCTTAATATTCATAGATTTGAGCACAGAATTGAGACAATCAGAAATGTTGCAATAAATATACCATCTATATCAGTTGGGGGTTTGCAAAGAGAATTCTGTCCACACTTACCCTCAAATTACTGAGATGAAAGGAATACCTCATAAACGTATCAATGGCTGATCAGAGTTTTGCCTGCAGCCTGGGTAGTGAGTTCTAAAGAGCCTACACACCTCCCAGGCCCTCTAACCACCGAGCATTCAGCCACTGGCCAAGGTCAGATTTCTTTACTGACATCAGACCATTCTTCTATTTTGAGGTTACAGACTTTTTAAAATAATAATCACAGCAATCTAGCACAATTCAGCAGCACCCTCATGTTTCTCCAACTTTTTAGAAAAGTACTATTAACATTTCAGGACTGCAAAAAAAAAAAAAAAAAAAAAAAAAAAAAAAAATTGTGCCTGGCAGTAGTGACCTGGAAAGAGGTGAGAAAGAGAACCCAACAGTAAAACACAGTCATTTTCAAAACTGCCTGTAAGTGTTCTCCCATTCACAAAATCAATATTATAATGACAGTAAATAAAAATTGTTTCTTTTTTCATTCATACTTACTTAGGAAAACAACATGGTAGTTTGGAAGAAAGCCTTTTGGATCAAAAATAAAAGGATTTGACTATAACAACAGAGACCCTGCCCCAGGGTATGGCTAATCCACATATGACCAGTTAGCAGAGGCAGGATATCAGCCAGTGCCCATTGGGTTACCTGGTTTTCTTGTTGGTCCCACAGACATATCTGCAGAATCTGACCCAACTCTTGCCGCTGCTGCTGCAGGTACTTGTCTAGCTGCCTTCTCCTGTCTTGCAGAAGTTCAAGAAGGCTGTCAATCTTCAGACAGCTGCTCTGAGCTCCCTGGATCAACTCGGAACTCACAGTAGGTCCATCACACTTGAATTTCTCTATGAAGTCAGTGAGTTGCTGGCTTTTGTTTAAAAGGGCTAGAGATCGCGATAAGAGTTCTAGAAGAAAATTAAAAAGAAAACAAGATAATGATATAAGCAAGCTTTTATGTAGTAATATTTGGATTCTTCACATAATTTTAAACGCATATAGCTTTAATAGTAATAACAAGCCACACTGCAAGAAATTTAAATGTGTAAACATAAACTGTTTACAAACTTGAAATAGTCAAACACCCTGGCCTAACCATTGCTACAGCCCTAACTGCCAGATGTTAGATGCTAAAGTTGAGCATTAGCATGATTCAGTGTAGGCCATGGAAGGATGGTGGAATTTTGGTATGGTTCACTGTTTTTAGTGCTGTGATGCTGGTTATTGTGCCAACCCTCCCTGGAGTATTCTGTATTCCGAGTTTGTTGAACTAAATATGAGGTTAAAAAGGTAATACCTGTCATGGCCAAACACCCTGTGAAGGTTATGGCCAGCTGTTTCAATGTCTAGGACTATGACAAGGTGGAAAAACTCGCTCAGTCTAATGGGGTCAGTTTTCACTCAGTTCCAGCCAATTGTTGACATGAGAGAATATGGTTGCAGTGCTGATACGGCTTCCAATTTTTAAAAGAGTTATAACTATAGATTTGTATGGAAAAGCTTCTGATTTTTAATGTTTTATACTTTGTATATTTTTAATTAAAACTCCCCACAAGATAAAGCATATTTACCTGTCAAATTGGCTATAAGTTTGTGATCTTTGAAGTAAATTACATTGTAGGTTTAAGTAACATCTATCTATTAAAATATTAGATAATAGTACTAGAACATACTAATATAATAGTATCTCCAAGCAAGAAGGGTGTGATTATGTTCCCTGGGTAATTTGCGAGTCACAAATACAAATAAACAAATGAAACACTAACGATTTGAACTAGAACAGAAGTATAGGAGAATTTAAATTTAAAAAGTCAGGGAGAACATTGAAATTCATTTTCTTGAACAAAGAAATGGAAGCTGTTAGATTTGAAATGTTCTCTGAAAAGCTCATGCTTTAGCAGCATGGTCCCCAGTATAGCAAGTTATAGAAAGAAGGCTACTAGGCAATTATTAGATCATGGGAACTGTACCTCATCAGTTGATTAATCTATTTGATTGATTAATCATTTGAATGAACTACTGGGTGGTAATTATACATAGGTATTTGTATAATTATATACATATACATGTATTATTATATGTATAATTTTCTCATGGCTAGAGAAAGTAGGTCACTAGGCTGGGTGAATGCCCTTGGGGACTATATCTTGTCCCTGGCTCTCCCTTCCCCCACCCCTCGTCCCTGGCTTCCCTGTGCGAGCAGCTTTCCTCTGCCACACCTCTTCCTCCATGAAGTCCTGCCTCATCTCAGGACCATGGAATGAGACTTCTGAAACTGTGAGCCCAAATCAAGTTTTTTTCCTCTAAGTTGTTCTTTTCAGGTATTTTGGTCACAATGATGAAAAGGTAACACAGAAGAAAACATTACTAAGATAGCAGCAGGGGAAGGGATATGTAAAAAACAAAACAAAATAAAACAACACCAAAAGACCTATTGTCTAAAACAAGTTTGTTATGAGGAAGTAAAAGAAACAGCAGGAGAAACAAGGTGAAACAGGTTATAGAGGGTCATAAATTTATATAGACATAATTTTGCAAACAATGTAGTAATCAGGATGAGTGAGTTTACTTTTGTATATGGAAAAAGAAAGAATTTTTTTCCTTTGCATTGAAGAGCTTGTTATGATATTTTGAACAGCTACACACACACACACACACACACACACACACACGGAAAATCTGATTAGGCAACAAAGTACCCATATGTCTAATCTCACACATTCGACTTTTCAAATAAGGGAGAGAAGCACAACTTTAGGGATTCAGGGTATTGCAAACTGACAGTAGATCAAATCATACTGAACTGGCCCTTTGAAATACATATAATTAGCCAAAATTTCAATTTACATTCTTTTATTTTTTTATTTTTATTTTTTTTAGTTTTCTGTCGGGGTTTCTGTCAAAATAATATAACCACAACCACATTGCTCTACACATACATTCGCCAGAGCCAAAGGTAATTTGAGGCTGCATCAGCCTATTACCAGCTACCTGCTGGTCACCTAAATGGACCAATTCCTCCCTCAGTTCACTCTGCCAGTTCCCTTGGCCTTCCTCTGTCAGTTCCTTATACTCACATCTTTTTATAGTCTACATTTCCCTAGTTATTTATTCCATCAGTTAGTTAGTCATACCAAATGACATATTTTTCTTCACGGTAAACCATCTAGCTATATGGTGACCTTCAAGAATACAAAAGCTCTACAGTTTGTTTATTGGAAAGATTACACATTTTGGCATATATAAAACCCTACTAGCTGGTCTCAGTGGCACATGCCTGTAATCCCAAAAACAAGGGGTTACAGAGACCGAGGCAGGAGGATTGCAAGTTCAAAGCCAGCCCCAGCAATTTAGTACGGCTCTAAGCAACTTAGAGAGACCATATCTCAAAATAAAAAATTAAAAGTGGTAGTTAAGCACCACTGGGTTCAATCCCCAGCACACAAAATAAAATTAAATTTAAAAAAAAACCCTACTTACCTTATGGTGTGAAGTTGATAAACATTCAGTAAAATTTTCAATGCTTAATTGGTTAGATTAATTTTGTCATATTAAAAAAGTGATACTTATCTCACTGGCTTGGGAGGCAAAGGCAGGAGGATCACAGGCTTAAGGCCAGCCTCAGCAACAGCAAGGTGCTAAGCAATTCACTGAGACCCTATCTCTAAATAAAATACACAGGGCTGGGGATGCAGCTCAGTAGTCAAGTGCCTCTGAGTTCAATCTTCAGTACCCCCTCCAAAAAAGTGATACTAAAGTACATTTTATACTAATATCTATATGGTTTGCCATAATTATTAGGTATAAATAATCAATTTAAATTAGTGAAGGAGGTAAACAAGTTAGGTGGGCTTAATAGTTATTAAAAACTTGCCCAAATTAGTGCTTTCAAAAAAGTATCAAGACCATAGTCATCAAGGTCACTGAGACCACAGATGATATTTCTTCCCAATAAATTTTAAAATATTCTGAAATATTTCTCAAGAAGATGTTTTTTTTTCTTAAACTTACTTAATGAGCATTTTGAAATGTATTCAAAAGTAAAGATAACAGTGTGACGGACCCCCATGAGACTATATCTATTTAAAATCTGTGACAATGGAGTAATAAGATTCTCCCTGCGTTACAGGTAGAGGGTACAGCTGTGATCAAAATTAAAGTAACTATTCTCCTCCTGAACATCCCTGTAGTACCTTGTTTATTGCTTACTTTTTCATCATTCTGCCATGCCTTCCATTGGAATTAAATACAAGAAACATTCAATGAGAAATACACTTTGGGGCTGGGGATGTGGCTCAAGTGGTAGCGCGCTCTCCTGGCATGCGTGTAACCCGGGTTCGATCCTCAGCACCACATACAAACAAAGATGTTGTGTCTTGCCAAAAAAAAACTAAAAAATTAATATTAAAAAATTCTCTCTCTAAAACAACAACAACAACAACAACAACAAAAAGAAATACACTTTGGGTTGGAAGCTATCTAAAGTTCAGGAGGCGCAGAGATGCTCTAATCCCTGCCACCCAGGGTCTCCCAATCTGGTGATAAAGATAAGTAAGGAAATAAGTTATTTCTACACAGTGAGCAGGGTGGTATACAAGAGACACTCAGAGGAAGCATAGAAGAGTGTGACAAGCAGGTACCTGCCCTGCTTGAACCACTGGCTTCCTGAGGCCAAAGTGTGTGCACTCCCCAAACACATGGCTCTAGGTTTCTCACCAGCTCCAGGCTTGGAAAACACTGTTTAATTATGTGTGGCTGAATTGAGGATGACCAGGTTGGTAGCCAGGTTTACTATGGAAACCATGCTTGCTGGAAAAGACTTTAACTAGCTAGGCTTGTGTAGCCCAAAGGAGAGAAGACAAGAGAAGAATGTTAGTTCTCAACTATTTTAAGGACTGTCTTGTGGAGGAACAGGCTTATTCTGTAACATTCCAGAGGGCAGAAACTTCAACTTGTTCCTGCTGTTCTGACCTCTGCAATGTTACAGGATAAGCTTCTCACAAACAATGCAGCCTGAGCATTGATCAATTACAAAAAGGCACAGGAGAAGCTAACTGAAGTGAGCAGACTACGAGGAGTAAGTTAGATCATGGTTCCCAGTTACAGTATTAGCTTTTGCCATCCCAACATTCTCTGTACTACTCAACTGATCGACATATCAGAGATGTATTACGACTGCCAACTATACTTATACTTCATTTCCTTAAATTTAAAGATAACAAATATGAAGCCCTTAACTACAAACTGGAGTTTCATCCATTAATATGTACTTCAAATCAGCTCATCTTAATCATATCCCACTGAATCAGTTGATGATTATGTTTAATCAACTCCCATTCTATGAAAACAAAGTACTTGAACTATCATGAGGCATATGAATTAGAACCAGGTATCTTGACCAGCCCCTGTGTAATCCTTGGGCTTCTAGTATCACAAAAAAGGGGGCACAAAAGGGTTCTGGTAAGCTTCTCATCAGGATGGAAGAATATTTTGTTGTCACAAAAATAAAGCAAGTTTCCTGTCTTCAGCTAGCATTTTTATCCTTCTTTTCAGACTAAGAGAAGGCCAGGTGGACACTGAAACACAATACCCCTGAAAAGCAATCCCCTGTCAGCTGGATGCCAGCAGTGTAGCCTATGGCCTCCAATCAAGCAGTGCACACCCATGTAAACTAGCTTGCTGTGCTGCACATCTGCCAACCTTGTAGGAGCCAACCGGAGCAAGAATACAATGTTTAGACTACTTCACCCCCTTCCAGCTCCATCTCTCAATGTTTCTGGGAAATTTTCTACTTCCATAAGCCCCCATCCCTCTGGAAAGCTTCATTTTATTGCTTCAGTAATGAACCTTTTCATCAAAAGTATCAGTCACTCTCAGATTTCCAGGAGTAAAATTGCTGTATGAAGATCATGCTGATTGGATAAAGACTGAATTGAGACCAAGAACCCACCTCAGTTAACTAGACTCAATTCACTTTCCAGTCTCTGGGAAAGAATGTCATGTGATTCTGCTCACCCCCTGTAGGGTGGGCAGCTAAATTGTGGCTGTCATGTAAATAATGGATAGCGGCTGCTTTAGTGCTGAATCTTTTGATGTTTATGATTCTTGTTAGTGATCGGTTGTACAGAATAATAATCAGTTAGAATTGTATGTATGTATTTCATAGATTCTCATAAGAATTTACACAGGAAATATTGAATTCTTTAGTCTTTCGGTTTGGGAAAAGTTATGGTACATAATTGATCATAATGATCTAGGTCCTGTGGAGAATGAATATAAACACAATACATGTTTGTGGATTTGAAAACGTTCTTTATTCTTCTCTAACATCATCAAATTTGTGGAGCTAAAAGTCATTTCATTCATACTTAGTTTTAATTAGAAGACACATTAGGCAGAAGTGACTTTCCCTATGTATTTATCTACCCTACTTCCCCAAAGATGATAGCAAATAACTACTCTTCCACAAATACCTTCCTTGTCCTAGTACTGGCCATTCCCAAATTTGGCAGAGGGTTAGAGGAGAGGCCTGGCATACAAATTGATGTAACAATTAGACTATCTTCAGAGCTGTGCCGAGGAAATTGGAAATCTTTTTGTGTAATGCTTTATTACTTGTATCTGGAAGAAGCTCACTACTTTTTTTCTGCAATAATGAGAGAGGAATTTTCTTTATTCAAAGTGGCTATTTAAAAGACTGGTTTTCATTTATTAGCACTTAAAAGGAATATTCACTGAATTTAACCAACAAGTATTTAGGACCCACCATCCACATTGTTAGATGCAAGGATAAAATGATGAACAAGGTGAAAACGGCCTCTTTCCTCAAGAATTAAAACTAAAAGACCAGGTAAGGAATCTTCCAGAGGCTCTTCCTCTGCATTCTCTTAGAATCATTTACAATTAGTGCTTGCTTTCAGAAGGTAACCACAAATAAAGCTTTACTTATCCTTTTTGGGAACAAGTTGGGGGTCTACATAACAAGATGAGTTAAAGCATGCTGTTGTACATAAGCATCTATATTATTAACATCTTTGGAAAATTTTAAGAGTTTATGTGAAGAATAAACATATCTCTTGCCTTTGGCGTGATGTTCATGAAGCTGAAGAAGTGATTGTAAAGACTCAGCACTTTCAAACTCATGAGGACTCTGGAGGAAATCTTCAGTTTGGTCTATTTTAATAGCAAACTACAACATAAACATAAAGGAAGATATAAGAAATCAATCAAAATCAAAATGAATCTTATTGTTATCTGTGAGTGATTTGATGAATTAAAGGCCTAGCTGGCCATGTGTGTTTCTGCAGTGGTATGTGTGAGTGTGTGCTGGTTTGGGCTGTTTTTGTGAGTGGGTGTTTGCATGTTTACAAAGTGTCACAGTCCCTCTCCTTCCTTTAGATTTCTCTTATATCAAGAAATATTCCCTATATGTTGAAATAGACGAACTTATTTACTGTTCAGAAGTCTATTCAATTTTTCAACCAAAATCATTGCATCCTATGTAATAAATTCAATCACTTTCAACATTCTAAGGAAGTGTCTGAAAGAATCAGCAGAAAGTTTGCAAAGGAAAACCAACAAAAGCTTGGCTAGCCAGTACTTATGAGTAAATTTAACTTAAAAAAAAACTCAGAGAAGGCTTAAATATAGTCCCCCCCACACAATGATTAAACTTAGAAATGAAAAATACAAGTTTTAGTCTAATCCCCTTGTTAGTACACAACAAAATATATATATTTATACAGGAAGTAGCCTGAACAGGTATACAACAAAGGGGCACCTTCGTGAGAAATAGTGAAAATAATCTTCAAAGAGAAAAAATGAATGACCATCACAGGTGATTTGTTTTTTTTTTTCCCTCATAGAACATTATGATAAGTTTTAAAGTCACTGTATAACTTATCTCTGTACTTTTAATGCTTATTCAAATTTTTAAAAATAAACCAATAAGCAAATAATACTTGAAAAATTAGCCTTAATGTTCTACTAACTTACAGATATTTTCTTTTCTCCACCTAAAAGTTATATTTTTCCTCTTTCTACAGCTTGTTCAGGGCAGAAGTTGCAAACAGGTGACACTTTTCAAAGAGCTTGATATTAATTTCACGCTCTTCTTTTGTATTACTAATAAAAACTGCTTGGTATACAAATGGAGCCTCAACAGTATACAGGAGCTGGTCCGAAAATTGGAATTAGGGTAATACAGAAACATTCAGTCATTTCACTAGATCCAACAAATGCTCACTCAAGTAAAAGAATAAGAAATGCTGGGTTGAAATGGTTTGACTTAATATTTCCTTTGACTCCATGTGGAATCTGGAAGTAATTTCCACATCATGGAGAAAATTAGCTAGCATTAACACTAAAACACAGTGAGAAGCAAATATTGAGCCTAATGTTAGAGAAATCATTTCCTGTACTCAGAGGAGCTGAGTTTGGAGGCAGTTGACACCTGTACTCCCCTTACTAGGACAGAATGAATCAGCTACATCTGTAATTTGGCTTCTGTAGATGTATTTCAGCTAGTTTATTTCTTTTCAAGAAAGATGATTGTGTGGAACTTTTCCCCAAGAAGATCTGTAAAGTAACTTGGAGTTGGACTTCAGTGTTCAAATTGTGGAGAGCAAAACTTGGAAGTTGCAACAAGGTTTTTGCTCCTCCTTATGGCTTTTAAACGACTTCATGATGCATGAGATTGTCTACCTCAATTCTTATGTTCTGCTACTAATCTTCTTTGCTTCATTATTTTGGATTTAAGCTCTGAATTTTCCATTTAAAAATGTCATATTTTTCAAAGCTAGTGCTTTATCATAATGAAGCAGTACTATCCCATCAGAACGAATGTGCTGCCACTTGACAGAGAAGTTAAAAGTGAAATTTCCTGTAACTGGCTTATACCAAATACAACACTTCTTTTGAAAATGTTCTTTGAGGCTCACATTTTGAAATCTGGAGCCTCAAAAAAAAATTACAGAATTCAAGAAAAATTATAGGGGAAATGACCTTCTTAGATCCAGTACTTTTTCCTTCCCTTGTATTTTAATGAGCTTAAACTACAGAAAACTAACAATATATGCATTAGAAAAATACTCTATAAAGTGCTAACTTTATAAGCTAAGTGTTCTATGAGACATTCTGTGATTATTTTTTTTTAATCAGCAGAAGAATTTTATCCTTCCACTTTTAGTAAACAAGAATGCTTTAAACCAGCATTTCCTAATGACCCTATTAGTTGTAATTAATGGTAATTGTTTGATTGTTTGATTGGTAACTGCATTAGTATCTTCTAAAGAGGAAATAAAATCAAAATGACTTAAGACTAAGGGTACCCACTTTACTTAATATTTTATTTATTTTTTTAATTTAAAAACTTAAATGTATTCTCTTAAATGTATATATCTTTGTTATTCTGCCATTTTAAAAAATCCAATGGCAATGTCTATTTGTGGAAATAAAACATTTTCAAGAGTGCTATTTATTGGCTTTGGTGTGGAAAAGGGAGAATTATTTTCAAATACAAACCTCCAAGGCATTTTCAAAAAATTCACAGGTCAACCTAAGGAGTTCCCTTCTTCTTTCAAGCATGGAGACCAGGGCTGCCCACGCTTCACCCAAGGTCTGGGCCATGGCGTCATAGACCTGACTCTGATTCTTGTTCTCTTCAGCTGTCTTGTCTGCCTCCTGCAAGAGTTCCCACACCCGATCTTCCAAAGCCTAAGTCCAGGAGAAAAACAAGGCATAGGCAGAGTGTCACCCAATGCAAGAACACAGTAGCATGGCTTAAACACTTGGATAGTTGAAACTGTAAGTAGCTTGAGAAGATTGAGGAGAGAATTTGCACAATCTGTTGTGTAGGCAAGGAGGAGCAGTGGAGATTGTGGACAGCCAGAGAGCATAATACTAAATACTAAATACATAATACTAAATACTAAATACATAATACTAAATACTGTAGAGGTTCATCAAAGTTGCATGCCTACACTCCTGGAGTTATAGATTATTGAGCTAGATCTCACATTTCTAAATAAATAAATAAAAATAAGAAAACTAATTGGAAGACATCCAGAAGAGTAATCAAGAATAAAGTTATGAGAAATGAGCCCAACAAAACTTACTGTTTATTTTGAGTTACTGTCAGTTAGTTGTTAGTATGTTTATAAAACTTCATGTAAATATTAAGAATAAATTCTTCATATTGTAAAAATTAGAGAATCTGTAACCAACGTTATGAATTGTTTGAACAAACTATGGAGGAGGAAGGGAACATGCGCTTACAAAAGTGTCTCACTGAGAGATAAGAGGACCATTCCATAGATTCTGTTTCACTCTTGAAGTTAGCAACAAAACAAAGATTCAAATTAGTAGGAAGGCATTACAAATATGATCAGGCAAAATGTAACAAAGAAAACAAAAGTAGTAAGAGCACATTTATCAGGACACTTACACAAAACCAAATGCAATGATGGGAATATATTAAATATCAGTAAAAACATGAAGTTTTCAACTAAAAAATAAATATCATTAAAGTGAGTGAAACAACAAAGCATCAAAATTCAACTAATTTATATTTTTTCTTGAGCTATCCTTAAACTAAAAAGAAATAATATTTGAAAATAGAGATGAGATAGAACAGGCAGAAACAAGCAAAACAAAAAACAGGACTAGCAATATTAATATCAGATAAATTAGAAACAAACCAAAAATCATTCAGGATTAAAGAATGCCTTTTTATATTGATAAATAGTATAATCTACAGCACAGATAAGGCACTTGCTCTTTAGTCTCCATGGTAGAAAAGGGAGATGGAAAGGCTGTATAAAATGCACATGCCGGCTGGCTGCCCAGGCTCTAGGGCCTGCCACCTTCAGGAGATGACCTCTAGCAAGTTGTGACTGCCCTGCCAAGTTCAAGAGCAAGTTTAGTCAAAGCGCAGGATTGCTCTAAGGAGGCACCTAAAAATTGCGTGTTGCAGATTCCAGCACGGATTCCATGAAGGAACAAATCTAAACTCAAAAGGGCAGCTGTTGTAGCATCTGTTACTCTTGAGAGATTCAACAATTAGTCATACAGTTAATGTTCTGGTTTTAAAAAATATGAAGAAAAAAAGATAAGGCACTCATGAACTTTCCAGTTATAGCATGGAAATATTTCAAGAAGGTGCAAACAGTCAGACCACATTGTAATAAATATAAATGATATAAAGCCTGGATAATAAAACAAATAATTTTGGAAATTTAAAAAAACTTTGAAGAATTATTCTTAAAGCAAATATATAATAATCATTATAATTTTAAACAGTTTAGAGAAAATAATAATGAAGTTACTATATTCAAAGTCTTAAGGTATACAACTAAATTAATGCTTAGAAAAAATATAGCTTTTGACAAACTTGCTTTTAAAGAAAAAATAAAGTAATTAAATATTCAAGTCTAAATTATTGAAAAATGAAACAAAATAAATCAAAAATTGAGGGGGAAAGATAAACAAATACAAATCCAGATTAAGAAGAATGGAATATTTAATCCCTCAATGCCCAGTCCATGTCATACACCAAGTATAAAATGCTTTCAAGAAACCATGACCTCACCTAATTCATGCCATACACTGACCACATAGTAACTAATATGGGCAAACTCCCAGATGGAGAAGTTAAAACATTTATTTAAATAAACTCAAAAAGTTTCAAGTAAACACAGAGAAATGATTCAATACTTTAACAGAGAAACTTAACAGAGATATGGAAGCAATTTTTAAAATTTAAACAGAAATCTTTGAGCTGAAAATTACACTAAGTAGAATCATAAAAATGGTAGAAGGCATCAATAGTAAGATAGATCAAACAGAAGAATTAGTGAGTCTGAAGACAGGCTACTTCAAAATACAGAGATTAAGGAGAAAAAAAAGAAACAAGAGGAATAAAGAAAATCTATGATAACTTTAGAACAGAATTAAAAGAGCATTAGTCAGATTATTGGGTTTCAAAGGGGACTAGAGAATGCCAAAGGGGTAGAAAGCTTATTCAAAGAGATATTTAAAAAAAAATTTCTCAGACTTAGAGAAGGGTACAAAAATTAGGTACAGAAAGGGCAAAGGTCCCTATCAGGTTCAACTCAACCAAGTCTACATCCAGACATATTATAATCGAGACTTTATACTAAAACACAAAGAGAAGGTTCTCAAAGCATTAAGAGAAAACAACAACAACAAAAATAACCCATAAGGGTATTACAGCAGACATCTCATTAGAAACTTTACTAGTCAGGAGGAAGTGGCATGAGATTTTCATAGAACTAAAGGGAAAAAATTGCCATCTGAAAGTATAGTATCCAGAAAATCTACAAACACTCACAAACAAGAACTGAGAGAATATATCTCTATCCTATAAGAAATGATAAAGGGAGTTCTTCAAAGTGAAAGAAAAAGACATAAATGAGGAAGAGGAAAACCAGGGAAAGCATAAAAATTACTGGCCATACTAAACACACAGATAAATTCAGAATACTCTCTAATATTGTAAACATGGTGTATAAACTATATCTTTAGCACAAAAACTGAAAAATAGAACAATTAAAATAATAACTACATTCATATGTTAACAAAAAATAGTAAATAGAGAAAAGTAAAATGGGACTTTAAAAGTTCAAAATAAAGGTTGGGTGGGTAGCTCAATTGTAGAGCATTCATTCAGTAATAACGAGGTTCTGGGGTATTCAACCCACAGCATTTAAGGAAAAAAAATCAGAATGTGGGGAAGAATGGAGTATAAACACAAATTTTTTTACTAATATTTTTTAGATATAAGATGACCCCCAAAAGCTCATGTGTGAGACAATGTGCAAGAAAGTTTAGAGGTGAAATGAAAGCTTAGAGGTAAAATGAAAGCTTAGAGGTGAAATATTCTCTCTGCTTTTTTTGTTTCTTTATGGTCATGTTAGGTTACTATCATTTCAAAATAGCTTGTTAGAATCAAAAGATGTTTTCTGTAAGCCTCATGGTAACAACAAAGCAAAACTTTATAACAAACAAAAAATAATTATCAAGGAATTAAAATATACTACTTTGTAAATTACAAAGAAAGACTGTAAGAGTAATAAAAGATGAAAGTAATTACAATAAAACAAAGAAATAAGTTATAAAATGCTATAGTAAGATCTGATTTGTTCATAATTACTTTAAGTGTAAATGCATTAAATTCTCCAATTAAAAGACCTAATGGGGTTTTTAAAAAAAGATTCAACCATATGTTGCTTATAAGAAATTTATTTCACCTCTAGGGATACACACACTCACTAAAAGTGAAGGAATGAAACAAAATATTGCATAACAATGAAATCCAAAATAAAACAGAAGCAGCCATATGTTTTAGTCAGCTTTTTTGCTACTATTATCAAAAAACCTGACAAGAACAATTAGAAGAAGAAAAGTTTATTGGTTCACAGCTTCAGAGGTTTCAGTCCATAGATGGCCTTCTCCATCGTTCTGGCCCAAGGTAAGGCAGAACATCATGGCAGAAGATGTTCAAAGCAGCTCAGGACAAGGTACCAGGAAGCAGAGACAGCGAGCTCTGCTCACCAAGAACAAAATATATACCCCAAAGGCATATCCCCAGAAACCCACCACCTCTATCCACAGTCTGTCTGCATAGAGTTATCACCCAGTTAATCTCTATTGGGGAATTAATGCACTGACTAGGTTAAGGCTCTCATAAGCCAATCATGTCACCTCTAAACTTTTCTGCGCATTGTCTCACACATGAGCTTTTGGGGGTCATCTTATATCTAAACCATAACACCATGCTTAAATCAGACAACACAGACTTTATATCAAAAGCAATAAAAAGAGACAAAGAAGGTCATTACATAATAATAAATTGGTAAGCTCAGCAAGAGAAAATAAGAATTCTAAATATGTCAAAGAAATTGGTAACTTATAATAAATGAACAAATTTCTTGATACATATGCCTTACCAAGATTGAATTGTGAAAAGAAAACCTAAATAGAGTTCAATGTAGGGGGTGATATTTATTAATATCAATCAATCAATCAAATACCTAGGAATAAATTTAACCAAAAAGGTAAAAGATCTCAACAATGCAAATTGTAAACCATGAATGAAATAAATTTAAAAAGGCATTTAAAAAATGGAAAGGCATTTGTGTCATGAATTGGAGGAATCAATACAGTTAAAATATCCATATTATCTAATGGATCTATGGATTCAATGCAATCCTTACCAAAATTTCAATGTCATTCTTCACAGAATTAGGGGGAAAAATCCTAACTGGAATTTTAAAAAGATATCAAAGAACCAAAATGATCTTAAGCAAAAAGAACAAAGCAAGAGGTATTGCACTACTTGACTTCAAAGTATACTATAAAGCTGTTAAATCAGAACAGAATGATATTGGCAAGAAACTAATAGTGGTTTTGCTGAATTATGCTAGTACTGTTTTTTAAATTTTTTAAATTGTTCTTTTTAATTTTTAGACAATATGTATTTTGACTTATCATTCATACATGGAGCATAACTACCCATCTTATGGTTATACATGATGTGGAATTATACATACCATGTATTCATATATGAATATAAGAAAGTTATGTCCAATTAATTCTACTGTTTCATACTCCACTTCATTTCCCTTTGTCTAATCAAAAGTATTTCTAATATTCTCTCCTTCCCCTTATTGTGTGTTAGCATCCACATATCAGAGAGAACAGTTGGCCTTTGTTTTTTGGGATTGGCTTATTTCACTTAGTGTGATATTCTCCAGTTCCATCCATTTATCAGTAAATGCATTAATTTCATTCTTCTTTGTGGCAGAGTAATATTTCTGTGTGTGTGTGTGTGTGTGTAATTTTTCTTATCCATTCATATGTTGAAGGGCCTCTACACTGGTTCCATAGCTTAGCTATTGTGAATTGAGCTGCTATAAATATTTATGTGGCTGCATCACTGTGTATACTGATTTCAAGTCCTTTGGGTGTATACCAAGGAGTGGTATAACTGGGTCAAATGATAGTTCCATTCAGAATGTCAATGCTGCTTTCCAGAGTGGTTGCACCAATTTGCAGTCCCACCAGTTATCTATGAGTGAACATTTTCCCCCACATCCTCGGCAACATTTATTGTTACTTATATTCTTTTTATATATTGTTTTAGTTGTAAATGGATACAATATCTTTATTTTATTTGTTTATGTGGTGCTGTGGATAGAACCCAGTGCCTCACCTATGTTAGGCAAGTGCTTTACCATTGGGCCATAGCCCCAGTCCTATTGTTAATTTATATTCTTGATAATTGCTATTCAAAACCTTAGAGTACTTTTAATTTGTATTCCTCTGATTGCTAGAGCTGTTGAACATTTTTTCATATATTTGTTGACCAATCATATCACCCATAAACCAATTGTGTTTCTATACATCAGTGATGAATCAACTGAAAAATAAATTAGGAAAACTACCCATTCACAAGTTCCTCAAAAAAAAAAAAATTGGGGAATCATTCTAACAGAAGAGGTAAGAGACCTCTACAATGAATACTACAGAAATTTAAAGAAAGAAACTGAAGAACACATTAGAAGATGGAAATATCTCCCATACTCTTGGATAGGCAAAATTAATATTGTCAAAATGGCCATGCTACCAAAAGTGTTATACAGATTTAATGCAACTCCTACTAAGGTTCCGATGATGTTCTTCATAGAAATAGAAAAAGCAGTCTTAAAACTCATTTGGAAAAATAAGAGACCCAGAATAGCCAAAGCAATCCTCAGCAAGAAAAGTGAATCAGGAGGCATCACAATACTAGGGCTTAAATTATACTACAGACCTATAGTAACAAAAATAGGATGGTATTGGCACAAAACAGACACATAGAGCAATGGTACAGAATAAAAGATACAGAAACAAATCCACATAAATATAAAGGTACCAAAAACACACATTGGAGAAAAGATAGCCTCTTCAACAAATGGTGCTTGGAAAACTGGATATTCATATGTAACAAAATGAAATTAAACCCCTATCTCTCACAATGCACAAAATTCAACTCAAAGTGGATCAAGGATCTAGGTATTAAACGAGAGACACTGTGTCTACTAGAAAACAGTAGTCCCAACTCTCCATCATGTCAGTTTAGGAACCAACTTCCTCAACAAAACCCCTAGAGTGTAAAAAGTAAAATCAAGACTCAATAAATGGGACAGTATCAAACAAAAAAGCTTCTTCACAGCAAAGGAAATAATCAAGAATGTGAAGAGAGAACCTACAGAATGGGAAAAAAATCTTTGCCACCTACCCCTTCAATAAAGCATTAATCTCCAAGGATATATAAAGTACTCAAAAAACTTAACACCAATCAATAAATGGGCAAAGGAACTGAACAGACATGTTACAGAAGAAGAAATGTGAACAGTCAACAAATAAATGAAAGGCAATACTGTTTTTAATTATATGAGGAAACTTTAAACTGTTTTTTAAATATTTTTACTAATTTACATTCCTGCCAACAGCAAGCAAGATTAGGATACATAGACCAATTGAACATAATAGAGAATCTGAAAATAAACCACACATCTATGACCAACTAAATTTTAATAAAAGTGTAAAGAATATGCATTGAAACTTAGAATGGAATCACCATTTGACTGAGCTATCCTACTTCTCAGTTTATATCCCCAAAACTTAAAATCAGCATACTATAGTGATGCAATGTTTATTGCAGCTCAATTCACAATAGCTAAACTATGGAACCAGCCTAGGTGCCCTTAAACAGATGAATGGATAAAGAAAATGTATATAAACTCAATGGAATATTACTCAGCCTTAAGGAAGAATGAAATTATGGCATTTGCAGGTAAATGGATGGAGCTGGAGAATATCATGCTAAGTGAAATAAGCCAAACCCCAAAAACCAAAGGCCAAATGTTTCCTCTAACAAGCAGATGCTGGTCCCTAATCCAGGGGGTGGGGGTTGGGTAGGGAAGAATGAAGGAATTTTGGATTGGACAGTGGGGAATAAGGTGAGGAGATGGGGTGTTGAGTGGGAAAGATGGTGGAATGAGATGAACATTATTACCCTGTATACACGTATGATTACATGACTGGTATGACTCTGAACCCTGCATGGCCAGAGGAATGAAAAGTTGTGCTCCATTTGTATACTATATGTCAAAATGCATTCTATTGTCATGTATAACTAATTAGAACAATTTTTTAATTTAAAAATAAAATAAAAACAAAAAAAGTTGCTTTGGAGAAATGTCAGTCTTTTCAATAAATGATGATGGAAAAATTGAGTATCACATGCAAAAGAATAAATTAGACTCCTACAATCCATAACTACAAAAAATCAACTTAAGTGTACGAAGACAAATATAAAACTTTAAACAATGAAAATATTAGAAGGAAAAATGGGGAAATTCTTTAAGGCATTGGATTAGGCAAGGATTTGGGGGAACGTGAACTAAAAAGCACAGGAAACAAAAGCAAAATAGATGAATAGATTTAATCCAACTAAAAATCTTCTGAACAGCAAAGGAAACAATTATCAGTCAGAAAACAAATCCTACAGAATAAGAAAAAATATTTACAAACTATACAAGTGATAGGGGATTAATATATAGGACATCTAAGGAACTAAAAACGTCATAGCAATAAATAAATAAATAGGAAGGAAAGAAAGATATGATTAAACAATGTGCAATAGAATCCATCCATGCATTTTTTGTATGTCCTTTTGACTGTGAAGATATTCTACTGAATGAGTAAGACACAATTTGTTGTTCTAGTTATTGTTGATAAGTATTTCCAATTTGTGGCTATTGTTTATAAACTTGCTATGAATATTTATTTATATGTTTTTTGGGGTAGACATTTTTTCCATTTCTCTAGGTATTTACCTGAGGTATTTTCCAACTTAATTTACTTTCTTATCATACCTTTCCATATGTTTTCAATTTCTTAATGAAAATGTCTTTTTTTTTTAAATCATTGGGGGCAAGTGTTGTTTTTATTTTTGTAACTATGTAAAATAGCTCTATTCTAAAAAGAAGAAAATCATGCCCTTCTTATGCTGGAACAATGGACTATTATTTCCAATTACTCTTGGAACACTCATTTCCTTCTTTATAACTTTCAAATCATATCACAAGATACATTATACACTTTAATTATATTATTGTGCCATTTATTTGCTGGTCTGCCTTTAAGAGGGTCACACTTTCATGTGCCCTAACATCTGACTTGTCCATGTGACTCATTGAGAGGAGTTAAACATGAACAGGAATTTTATGTGCCTCTTCTGAGCAGGTTATTAAGCATTAATGTGTGATTTCACCACTACTTTCTTCCTTAGTAAGAGTTCAGGATTATTTATCCTGGACCCTAAAATAAAAGAGAAATGCAGAATAAACTGTAGTTACCAACATGTAATATGAGTAAGAAATAAAATCTTTTTTTTTTTTTTGTGGGCCACTACTCTTTGGGGGTTGTTTGCTACCATAGCATTTATTACCTAATAAAAATTGACAGACACATTCACAAAAAGTAAAATATTTTATTGGTGTATCCATACAACCAAGTTTCTCTCATGCTTAATAAAGAAGAAAAATCAAGTAAGTAAAAACTCCAGAGTAGAGCCTGCTAACTCAGAAAAGGACTCGTAGAGATTATGTTGAAATGGCACTAACCATCTGTGCACTGATGTTAAAAAATACAATTCTGCACCGTTTAGTATTCAGGCTAAACTACTTGTTTATTGTCTACATCACCAGGGCAGTTGGTTCAAAAGCACATATTTTCTTACCTAGATATTTGTGAGCATAATAACTAGATATTTAGATAACTTTAAGTGCTAGTTAAGTTTGCATTGTGCATGGTTTTCTTTTTATACTTTTTATCACTAAAATAGATTAACCTAGCCTTAACTTCTACTTGCAATAGGCTTTATTTCTGGGATATATACGAAGAAGAAAAA
The DNA here is from genome assembly GCF_048772815.1 of Callospermophilus lateralis. Lineage (NCBI taxonomy): Eukaryota > Metazoa > Chordata > Mammalia > Rodentia > Sciuridae > Callospermophilus > Callospermophilus lateralis. The sequence goes on along the minus strand of NC_135313.1, from coordinate 52,774,678 downwards.
TATTATGTTAGGAGCTTTAACATCTTAAGAAAACTCATTAATAAGACTAGAAGTACAATAAGAACTGAGATTAGGGGAGTTTGATAATAACATGGCAGAGATGCAGGGAAGAATAATAGGCACTTAATTAATTCTGGAGAGAGACAGATAAACACTTAACCTTACAGTAATATTTCTCATATTTTAAACAAAGGTGATAAGATAAGTCTGAAAATTGGCTATTTTTATATTTAAAAGGGTTGTCTTTGAAAGCATTTTTACATAGAATTCTCTCCGCTTTGTTAAACATACATGAAATAATTTTTCTTATTACTGTCCTTTCCCACTGAAGTGACACTTTATAAAGTAATGTAGAAGAGAGGGGAACAAACAACTTGAAGAACTACAATTCCAGCTTCCAGTATTTCCTTGGGACTCTCCCATGACCTCTGGTGTGAACCACAAAATGTTATATTCATGGCAGACCCAAGGCCAGAACATTCTTGCAGAACCCTCTGGGTTTGATCTGGTACAAGTTGTGCTTGGGATTTTGTCCAAGAAATCCAGTAGACATTCTGCTTGTGTGATATGCAGAAAATTTTCTGTTCAAAATTCTCTCAAAATTTAGATCACTGTTGGGGTACCAAAATCAGAGGTCAAGAATGGTTCAGTACATTACAGGATCTACTAAAATACTAAAATGCCATCTAAAATACTTGAGAAGACAGGGACTCAAACAGAGTGAACAAGCAGGATTCATAGGATAGGGTTATTTCTCAGCCAATCCAAAATCTCAGTGCTTCTTGTGAGATTTTAGAAATAGAGGAAGAACTCAAACCAGAACCTACCATCCAGGTGTTTGATGTTTAGCACTGGGGGCCCCCTACAGTGCTATTTCTTCAGCTGTGGTAATGGTGTTAGTAAGGCCACAAGGTTCTTTTATTTGTTCCCACCTTTCGATGTTTACCCAAGTACCATGTCATCTCATTGGCCACACCTACCCTTCTGAATCAGATGATTGTTCATATGCTACCAACACTTTGGAAATGCTATTTTAATGTTCATTACTGAGCCTCCAGGGAGACTACCTCCTTTCTTTTCTCTTCTGCTCAAGGAGCAGGGTGTATCAGCTGAGCAGCCTGAAACACAAATGCAAGCAATATACTAGTGGAAAGAGAGGAGATCTTTACCCATGCATGCTAATGACAATGATTTCAAGTCCATGAAGGAGACACAAGAGACTTAAACTCTGTCTTAGTAATATTTCCAGATTAAGCAACTGTCACTGATGCTCATACCTGTAGGGCATTTTTAGTCACCACAATGGGGAAAGGTTGGTAAAGGATTGTCCCACCAAATGGTAGCACTATTGAAAAACACTGAATGCCCTGCACATCATAAAGGCTCAGTAAGTGTTCATGGTAGATTGTGTTGGAAAAATCTAAAAGGTTTCTTTCACATTTTCCTGAAAATCATCTCACTTTATTTCACAGGTTAGAGGAGACTTTTGACACCAGTTGTTCCAATCCAAACTCAACAACGTTAGGAAACCCACACGGCTGCCACGTGTCTCCCCCAACCTTAGAGCAGACCCTTCTATGGATGTTAGAAAAAGTTGTCTTCTATTGGACCAAAATCTGTCTCTTTGTTCCCCAGACTGCCACACCTCCAAGATTTCTAATTGTAGGAAACCCCTTGACAGCACCCTCAAAGTCTTCCATTTCTCTTTCTTCTTATTTAGACTGAAAGAGTTCTTTTAGAAATTGAATTTAGCACTATGGAGACTTACACAAGGAGAACTTGACATATTTTAAGCATCTGAAGTGAGCCTAGCACTCCACCTTCACCCCCTCTCCTCAAATGTCTGTCCATCACTGTCAGCTATAGACTGACTTCTTGCCAAGTGGTGAGAACAGCTCTTCCTAATGGAAGACCATCAAAATCCAGGCAGTAAGAAGGGACAAATTAGTAACTGAAAACACTCTTTAAAACGGAAAAGTCTCATTTTTTCATGTCTTATTTATCAATTCAGTAATGACATGATAATGTCAATAAGAATATTTGTATAGTGCTTTCCAGTTAAAAATATAGATATTATCTTTATGATATTTATGATACCCTCCATCAATATAGTTGTGTAGGAAGTATTTCACTTCAATGGAAAGGGTGCTCTTTTTCCTCCATTAAAGCTAAAATTGAATTGTCACTTGTTCAAACATAACACAATAATACTCTCTATGATGCTTGTGTTTCAGAAAAGAGAATACTTAGTGGAACCTAAAGTTATTCATGAATGCATTCACTTATCCATTTGCAAGAATTTTCAAGCACCTCTTAAGCAATACAGATCATGGTGATAGATATTGAAGATGGTGGTCTAGTTATTGTGGGATTGCTTTCCTTTCTTCCATATTTCAGCTTTTTCTAATACTCATCCCCTTTTCAACTCATTCTTGAGTGATTTCTGTCTCCACTGTCCTACTCTTGCAGAGATCCATCTGACTTCACATTTGTCAATGCCATATTCCTCATTTAATCACCTCTTCATAATTGAAAATGTTCCGTGCTCCAGTAAAAATGTTTCCCTTCTGCTGGACACCACTACACACTCATCCTTTTTCTGTTTCTTTTCCCTTTTACAAATTCATTTCTCTGTCCATTTTTAAGTGTCTAGGTATTCCAGGATACATGGCCTTTTCTCTTCACACAAGAAGTAGGTGTTAGGAGTGGGGTGGGGTGGGGACGAATCTCAAAATCATTTGGTTGACTTTTTAAAAACTTCCCTCAACTTCTTTCAGGAATGTTGATATGGTCCTGAGGGCAGGACCAGTGACTTCTTGCAAATGAAATATTCCAATAAGTGAATGAAATATTCCAATAAGTCACTAGTATTAATTATTATATTGTGTCTCTGTACGATCCAATAGAAGGTGGAGGAGAAAGTGTAAAAATTATTATTCAGTACCCTCTTTCCAAGTGAATACCTCGCTCTTGTAACTAAACCACTATAGACATAGTTTATTTCTCCCGATTTTTAAATCCTACTGAAAGTTGTCACCAAAAAATCCAACAACCATCTTCACTAAGTTTGCAACTCACCTGGCTGCCAGGAACAGAAATACAAAGGACAACCTTCTCTCGCCCACCCCTGCCAAATTCTTCAATTTCAAAATCTTGTCACTCACAGAGACCTACTGAGTTGATCTTTTCCTTATCATTTGAACCCTGGCCTTTCTCGATTTTCACCCCCTTGCCCTAATTTAATCTCCCATCATCTCTCTCCTGATTTCCTCCAACAGCTTGTCAACTCATACCCATGCCTCTAGGCTTATTATCACCCAATCCATTCTCTACCCTGCTGCCATGTAGAAGTATGATCCTGCTAATCAGCAACTTGTAAATCTTGCCATGCTTCCAATAGGTTTGAAGATAAAATTTAAAGTCTAAGCATAGCAAACGAGAATCCCAGTATTTGATTCTTTCTATTCTTCCCTCTCTCAACTCACTCTATCACTCTTCTCTAACTTCCCTGAAGTTCTTGTGGTTCCTGACTCTATGGGTTATTATCCATGTCTCAGCCCAAAATTCTCCCCCATGCAGCTTCCTGCTCGTCTTTCTCCTTCCTGTGAATCACCTCTGTCTAAAGAACTCTTCATCATTCTTTAAGATATTTAGGGGCTGGCCTCCATCTGCCTCTCATGCATGGGTCTTTGGAATTTGCCTTTCTAAAGTGCTTTTCAGGCCACTGTGCTACCTGCCACCACTGCCCCATCTATGAAGGAGGCCAATCCATTGTGGGACAACAGCCAGGGCCTGGAAGCCCAATATAAACATAAGGTACTGTAAACTTTCAGGGACACAATAAGTCTACAGGGTAGAAACTATAATACCTCAGATCCACACTGAAGGTTGGGAAGACACACAAAACACATGAAAATATAAGGGAATAAAGTGTCCCAAACAAACCATGATACTCTAATAGTAGAATCAACAACACAGTAGAAGAAATGTAGGAGGAGGAGTCCAGAATGTACATAATTAAACTGATCCATGAAATAAAGGATGATGTAAGGAATGAAATTAGAGAAAATTTTCAGGAGGTGAAAGATCACTTCAATAAAGAGATGAAGATTATAAAAAGAAGTCAAGCAGAAATACTCAAAATGAAAGAATTAATAAAACAAATTAAAAATTCAATGGAAAATATCGCCAACAGACTAGATCACTTGGAAGACAGAACCTCAGGCAATGAAGACAAAATATATAATCTTGAAAATAGAGTTGACCACACAGAGAAAATGGTTAATGAAAAACCATGAACAGAACTTCCAAGAATTATGGAATAACATGAAAAGACCAAATTTAAGATTTATCAGGATAGACAAAAGCAAAGAGACACAAACCAAAAGAATGAACAATCTTTTCAATGAAATAATATCAGAAAATTTCCCACACCTGAAGAATGAAATGGAAAATCAAATACAAGAGTCTTAGAAGACACCAAATGTACAAAATTACAACAGAACCACACCAAGACACATTATAATAAAAATGCCTAGCATTCAGTATAAGGACAGAATTTTAAAAATTGCAAGAGAAGAGTATCAGATTACATGGAGGGGGACACCAATTTGGATCTCAGCTGATTTCCCAACCCAGAGATCCTTGAACAACATATACCAACATCTGAAAGAAAATGGATGCCCAACAAGAATACTATATCCAACAAAATTAAGCTTCAGATTTGAAGATGAAATAAAAAACTTCCATGATAAGAAAAGTTAAAAGAATTCGCAACTAGAAAGCCTAATATTCTCAGCAAAATATTCCATGAGGAGGAAATGAAAACAAAAAAAGTGAACACCAGCAAAGAGAGAGACTACACTAAAGGATGACAGTCAAAGGAGAAACTAAGTTAAAAACCAGAAATAAACCAAAATGAATGGTAATACAAATCATATCTCAGTAATAACCCTGAATGTTAATAGCCTAAACTCATCAATTGAAAGACATAGACTAGAAGTTTGGATTAAATAACAAGATGCAACAATATGCTGTCTCCAAGAGACTCACATCATAGGCAAAACCCCACGAAATCACTCACATGGAGCCCGTAAATAAGCAGGGGTTTCCATCCTCATATCAGATAAAGTAGACTTTAAGCCAAAGTTAATAGGAAGAAACAACAAAGGCTATTTCATACTGCTTAAGGGAATTTTATACCAACAAAGCATAATAATCATATGCCCTGAACAATGGAGCATCTACATACATCAAACAAACTCTTCTCCATTTTAAGAATCAAATAGGCCACAGCACAATAATACTGGCTGACTTTAACACACCTCTCTCACTACTGCATAGATCTTCCAAACAAAAACTAAACAAAGAAACTATAGAACTCAATAATACAAGCAACAATTTGGATTTAATGGACATATATAGAATATTTCATCCATTAACAAGCAAATACACTTTCTTCTCTGCAGTACATGGATCCTTCTCTAAAATAGACCGTATCTTATGCCACAAAATAACTCTTAGCGAATACAAAAAATATAGAGACATTACCCTGCATTCTATTACATCATAAAGTAATAAAATTATAAATGAATTATAGAATAAAAAATAGAAGCTACTCCAATACCTAGAGACTAAATAATATGCTATTTAATGACGAATAGATAGCAGAAGAAATCAGGGATGATATTTAAAAAAATTCTTAGAGGTAAATAAGAAGATGATACAACATATCAAAATCTCTGGGACACTCTGAAGGCAGTGCTAAGAGTAAAGTTCATTACATTGAACTCATTCATTAGAAGAATAGAAAGTCAATGAATAAATGACCTAACATTACATCTCAAAGTCCTACATAAAGAACAAATCAACACCAAAAAGATTAGAAGACAGGAAATAATTAAAATCAGAGCTGAAATCAATGAAATTGAACAAAAAAAGTTTTTTAATTAACAAAAAAGTTGGTTCTTTGAAATTGTAAATACTATTGATAAACCCTGAGCCATACTAACAAAGAGAAAGAAAGGGAAAACTCAAATTACTAAACTTCTTGATGAAAAAGAAAATATCACAATGGACACTACTGAGACACAGAAGACAATTAGAAAATATTTTGAAAATTTGTACTCCACTGGAGAATATTATGCTAAGGGGAGTGATAATAGTTGTATTTTGGGACTAAACAGAGGGGAGTGAGGCTCATAGTATGTATACGTTCTATGTATGAGAAATGAATACCCTAGCTCGAGTGGTCATTCATCCAGGCCCCTTTCTATACCCTAGAGCAGTGTAGTGTGTCTCAATGTTGAGAACTCAGGAACTCAGAGAACACGCTGTGGACTCCCCAGTTAAGGAACCACCAAAGAAAGTCCATGTCCATATGCCATTCCATTGGCACCAATGAAATGAAACACAAACACAAGTGAAGGCACTAAAATTTGTCAGCTTATATTAAATATTTCAAGATAATCACCAAAAACATGGAAATTATTTGAGGTACTAATGGACCTCTCCGAGACTACATTTGTAAACTCTCATGGATCTAGGAAGCACAACTGAGAACAACGCAATAGAAGAAGCCAACAAATGAGTCAGGCTGGGTGGGAGTGATGGCTGACCGTGCCGATATGCAGCTACCAAAGCTGTGCAGTGCCAAAGACGCTCTGTGCTCAGGAGCTGTGGGATTAACATAGTCCACCAAGAACAAACCATTTACACATTTCCAGGCTTGTGGTCATACTGTTTGTGGGAGGTAAAAAGAGGATAATGGATTCAAGGGGAAAAAGTCATAGAATTGAATACAAATGACCTTGGGAAGAGGAATGAAGAGATGGGGGATGTGTACACAGCAAAGCACCAGGAAATCAGAAAACGTCTCAGAGGTAGTGGGAATAAGAGAGCCAGGAAGACACGGGCATTCCAGAGTCTGATGTAAGAGTTGAGACCAGGACACTGTCAATGATGAAGTGAAGCTCCTAAGAAGCATCTCAGACACGTCAGAATGATACAGCTCACAAACACACAGAGTAATTGATATACTTCTTGTGGAATCACAGCACATATGAAGTATATGCTGCTAGAAACATAAGTGAATAGCAGTTGCTTAGAGCCTACTTGAGTGGTCATTTGTCCAGACCCATTTCTACACTATAGAGCAGACAATTTGAAGCAACTTCTTAGACAATTTGAAGGATGCATCCATCCAATCTGGAAAACAGAATAAAGATCTTTTATGCTCAACACTTGTTTATGGATGAAATTGTTCTGATATTTTCTGGTTTGCTCTAATTTTAAAAACATAATTTTTAACATTTCTTAATGAAATTTGAATTTTTCTCTTATTCTGGCAAGGAGACAAAGTTTGCTCATGAGGCAGCTATTGAGGTAATATCCTTCCTTTTTTTTTCACGTATAAAAATGGTGTTTTTCTAACAGTCAAAACATCATACACGTTGAGTTGTTTCTCCAGAGATGGAGATGAATCTGCCTTGAGGGGCCACATTCCAAAGTAGTAATGGGTCTCCTTTTGATGTCATACAGTGTAATGACATCATTAAGAGCCAGGCTGAAGTGGTAGAACATTACTCAGCACACACAAGCTTCTGGTTTTATCCCCAGCACTGTGAACAGACTCTGGAGTCCACATTCTGGCTCCACCACTGCTCTGCACACTTTACAAGTTAATTTTCTAACCAAATCTCAGCATATCATAAAATGGGAACAATAACAATAACTACTTCATGAGATTTTTGTGAAGATTAAATGAGTAATCCCTGAAAGCCCTTGGCATAGTGCATGGTATATAGTAAGTGTTCAATATATGTTAACCACCATTTTAATTATGTTTTTATTTATGTGTGCTTCTTACTAGTAAGATTTTTATTTATTTATAAAACCACTGGATAGAGAACATCATATTGAGATCCTAGTAGGAATAAACTAAATGATACCTGTTGTGATTTGGATCTTGGAATGTCCCCTGAAAAGCTCGGGTGTTACATAATGCAACATATTCAGATCAGGTGTTACATAATGCAACATATTCAGAGGTGAAAAGATTGGATTATGAGAGATGTAACCTCATCAGTGGATTAATCCATTTGATGGAGTAATAGTTTGAATGGATTACTGGGTGGTGATGGTAGGCAGGTGGGATGCAGCTAAAGGAAGTTAGGTCATTGGGGCATGACCATGAACTACATCTGTCCCTGGCCTTCACCTCCTTCTCTCCCCAGCGCCTGCCATAACTCTCTCCTTCTTGCTTCCTGGCTACCAAGAGCTGGCACTGTGCCCTGTCATGGTGTTTCTGCAATGGAGTCAGCTGACAGTGGACTGAACATCTGAAACAATGAGCTAAAATAAATCCTTCCTCTTCCAAATTGCTCTCATCAGGTATTTTAGTCACAGTAACAAAAAACTGACTAATAATAACATACTCATAATAGGAAATAAAAAGTTACTTCTGATTTGCAGTATCTATATGAAATGCTAATCACTATAACCACTAATAACAATTTCAGAAATGATGACAGTTCAAAACATAAGATATTTTGATCTGAGACAAATAACAATGATCTATTTCCAAGGAACATGAATATTAGATTATATTTAAAGAACTGGGTTTTTAGAAAATCTCTCTTATTTTGTCCTAATTTTCTATAATGAAATTATTATTTTTATGTATGAAATAAATAATAATTGTATCAGATATGTTGATGAGATGGATAGCACAAATATTCAGTAATTAAATATAGAAATTCAGCATATGGCAAAAATTTATGTTTTATAAGGCTCAAGTCTTAGTATTTTGATTTTGCAGTAAATCCAACTATATAATCATGTGTAGCCTGTTTTGAAAATCCAAATGGAAGTAAAAATGGAATGTTATGTTCTAGGATTTGTATTCCTTTGGGCTAAATATTGTATTAATGACGAGGAAGATTGACATAATTGTTTTTATGCATCCTTAGGCATCACTCACTAAAACAAAGTAAATATATCTGAAAGCAAACATATGCTGTAATTATTGAAACCACATTGCCTATGCTCATACAAAAATGTATTCTCAATCAATTTTTTAAAAAAATGTTTTTGGTTGTCAATGGACCTATTTTATTTTATTTATATGTGGTGCTGAGAATTGAAACCAGTGCCTTGCACATGCTAGGCAAGCACTCTACCACTGAACTATAACCCCAGCCCCCTCCATCAATTTTTATAGTCATCTTTTGCAATTTCTTCTATTGCTGATAATTATCTTCATAAGTTTGTTTAAAAGCCAATGAGGCAATAAATACAAATGACCATTTATTAAGAAAACTAGATATTTGTTGATAGGTGAATTATATGTGTTCATCTATAAGATACAACAGATCTTGGATCAATAGACATTTTAGCTTACTATCAATATGATTGAATTCTAACGCCAAATATTTTTGTTATTAATCTTTAAATTTTGGGATCAGAATGAGAATGCCATCTGAATTTTCTATTCAACCAGTGATATTGGGACATCAATTTTCTGAATTTTCTTAAAACCACACCTTATACTCTCTATCAGGTAATTCAGAATACTTCCTAAGTAACATTTTTTTAAAAAGGCAAACTTAACTCCTAAAATCTATATTTTTTGGCTTCTTGAGGAGTTGTCCTCCAAGTCACAGATGAGTTGATTGGTTCAAGAGTGAAAACATGATTTTCTCAGGGAAGGAAAATGATCAAGCCTGAAAAATCAGATTCCACAGAACCTTACCTGCTGAGATGATCTGCAAAGATCTATTCACCAGTTACCAAATTGGTCAGATGTGAGCCTGGTGCGGGTGGTTGGCCACTCTACCAGCCATGTGCACAGCTTACCCAAGAGACAGAGAGACAGAGCCCAACAACATTACTAGCATTCCTGGATCCAGCCTACTTATTAACTGATTCTCCTACTTAGACAAATAAATACATTCAGAGACATAATCCACATTTTTGTGGCTTCTCCAAACTTAATAAATATGTAAGACAAATTAAAATCTTAAAATCGTATCTGTTTATGACTTGAGGGGTAGAAAAAGAACTGCATCAGATAAACATCATTATTTAGCTACTTTAAAATGCATGCTGTTCTGGGATATGGTTTTTAAACAAATGAATTTTCAATTGCTGAAGATCAACCCTGTCTCCCCAATATCAACTTTTAGCATCTCTCCAGACCCCAAATGTCAAGATAAGACTTTTATTTTAGATAGTTAAGTATCATAAATAAAAGTCTTAAATTTTTTTAACTGTCTACCTAGAGTCTCGGGTTTGACATCTATAATGAAATGTCAACTAATGATTATGCAGTCATACTATCTCTTCTGCCAGGCAAGAAGATTAAATGTTTCAAACCATTTATTTCCAAATACTTTTGAAATAAATAACATGAAGTGATTACCAAGTTCAGTCTCAAATGATTTTTTTTCCTATCTCCATTATTTAATATATGTCTGGATTAACTGCCATTATTACCTTCACATGTCATCACTTAGATTATCTCTCACAATCACACAGCGATCATAACTGATTCAGAAGGAATACCAGGGAATGCATTTTCTTACTTTAGCATACAAAGTCTCAGTGTGACAGTGTTCACAAGGTGACTAATGTCATCCTCTAAATTCTGTTATCTTCTTTAGAGCACATATTCTACCAAAATGGTTGAACCCTGACTTAAGAATTCAGAACTACTGAAAAGTCTGAAAAAATAGCTAGGACCTAGGATACCTGTATTTTTTAAAAATATGTTAGTATTTTTGGTGTTTTGGCCAAACAAAAATATATATCCACACTGCTAACCATCTCCTCTGCTAGCATCAGGGTTAAGCAATGTTCGTTCATTTGCCAAATATTTGTGGAATCCTACCATGTGCCTGACTTTTTAATGTTTTCCAAGGATGCAAACAGACATATGACACTGCAGCTTGTACAATGCAGGCTAATACTATAAATGTGTTCCCATAATATTTGGTAGAGATTTCCTGGGCATTGACCATTTCTGAGTTCTTTGCAAAGACCTCTGAGCTGAATCATTCCTATCCTCCTTCTAAGGCTTCATACTCCCAAACCTCAGGCAGTGAACTGGCCTCACCTGCCACAGGAGGGAGAGATTCCAGAGAATGCAGATTCCCAGGTTCCGTTATAGCAAATTTTGACTCAATGTGTTTGGAGTAAAAAATGGGGAATCACTCTTTCTCCAGAAACTCCTCAAATTGATTCTGATATTCAGGCAAGCACCATCTACTTATTGTTTTCTAAAGGGCACCACAGTTGGATAGTAGGAATAACTTCAAATGTACTAAAACACAATAGATTATTGACAACAACTAACTGAATATTTCAAAATAGGTAGTAGAGAGGATTTTGTATGTTCCTAACACAAAGAAATGATAAATGTCTGAGGTGATGGCTATGCCAGTTACCCTGATCTGACCATTATACATTGTATACATGTATTGAAATGCCACAGTGCGCCCCATAAATATGTATGATCACTGTGTGATTTCTAAAAGTATATTTTTGTAACTTCAGCAACATTGACCTAGACTTCTAAAGGAAAAGGATTGTGTCTTAAATCTCTTTTTATATGTTATGCCTGGCATGTCAACTGACACAAGTTAAACTTCAATGAACATTATTGAACAAAAATGCAAAAATCTGCTCTGGGGTTGTGGCTCAGTGGTGGAGCACTTGCTTGGCATGTGTGAAGCACTGGGTTCGATCCTCAGTAGCACATAAAAATAAATAAACAAAATAAAGGTATTGTGTCCATCTACAACTAAGAATTTAAAAATGCAAAAAAAAAATCCCTAATATGAAAAAGAAAGGGAGGGAGGGAAGGAGGGAAAGAAGGAAGGAATATGGTACCAATTCATGGGTAAGATATTATGGCATTTGAAAGCCTGTAAGTTCCCACGATATCTTTACTTACACGCCTAACAGAAGGCCTGAAAATTTCCCCCTTTATAGTTATTTCAAGTTGAGGCATTCTCTCTATAAAGTTCTGGTGAAAGAATACCAGTTAGTACACTCCCTTGCCAAAATATTTATCAATGGTTTTTTTTGTACCCCACAAGAGAAGACAAAAAGGAACCTCCCTTCTGCAGCAAACCTGGCATTCCACACTCTGGCTACTGCCCACCTGCCCATCTTCTCTTTTCCCCAGCCCCTCTTCCTGACTCTTGGTGCAACCTTGCAAAGCCACCTTCTGCTCTCCTAATGCTCCATACTGGCTAGGTCCTGGCACCATGATTTGTGCTTTTCCTTTTGCTCAAGCTATGCAAATAACCTTTTGCAAAGACTTTCCTGATTCTTTCCTATACCTATCTTTTCCCTATATTTTTATGAGCTTCTACACATTTATTGGATTCACTTATTGAAAAGCCCATCTCCTGAAGTCTGAAATTTACTTTTAAATGGTTAGTTCTTTCCACTCCCAATTTTAATAAAAGGATGCATAAACATATTTACATATTTTGAAAGAGAATGAGAAAGAAAAATATAAAACAATTTTAACAATTAGTAAATCTAGATGAAGGATTTCTGACTTTCCCCAGATCTTACTTTCTTGATTTATATTTAAATACTGTTGACTTTTGCTAAAATAAATAAATAACTCTACGTCTATCATTGGCTAGCATTACCTCTGCTAAGAAGCCACATGGTCCCACTGGAGAAACCCATCTTAGAAGGAAGTTTCCACTTCCCACTTATATCTTAACTTGTGAGTCACTGTCTCTGTCCCTTGGGAGTTAAGCATTCTGTCCCCATCTCAAGTCTCAATACCCTTCCTGGGACCCTCATTCCCATATCAATTTTACAGTATATAAATCCCTCTCTTCACTGTGCCATCTTCAAACCAAAGAAAGTGGCAGTTGGGTTATACAAAGTACCAAAAAGAAAAATTAGACACTGCCTTGGGTGCCACAAAAATACTTCATTCTATTTTCAAAGTCTAAGGGGAAAAAATCAATTTTTGTCCTTAGTTTTTTTTAAAAAAGAAGACAACATTCTCAGATATGAAAAAAATCCATTCTTGGGTTGAAGAGGCCTTGGGACGCCACCAAATAAAACACTTAGATTAATCGACAGTAGCAGTAATAACATTTTTTTAAGCTAGTTGTTTAACAGAACAAATGCAATATCCAGCTTACAGTGTAAGCAGACTTTGTGTTGACAGTGAGATATGGAGCTTTTGCAATGAGCAACCCATGAAAAATGACTTGCCTCGGGATTCAGTCAAGGCTAGCTTAATTTAAGTTTTCCTCTCCCACTTGGTTAGTCATTAAACTCAGGAAAGTATTTTGGAATGGGATCTAAGAAAAAGACATTCCGGTCAATATAATAAAGCTGGTTATTTAAAGAGATGCTGAAGGACTGCTTTCCCTTTTGGTTCCAAAAGGATAGGAAACCAAGAATGTTCTATGATCCTGGGAGAATGCACTCTGTCTTTTTAAGTGTGCCTTCGAAATTGCTGATTTTAAGTAGAGCATATTTTATGGTCATTACACCATCTCAACTGCCATGCAGAGCACAAAAAGTATTACAGACTTTCTCTTCAGTGGAGCATTAAATGATCCCCTGAATAGCAATTTACTAAAAGAGAAAATATATGTGGTATGACCTGCATATGTTTCCCTGACAGGAGAGTCTACCTGTAACACAAACAGGTAGAGTCTCCAGCTTGCAGAAGTGATCTCAGTTTTATTGCTAAACTGGAAATGATTCATTTAGGCTAACAGAGAACAAAAATTTTGAGAATAGCATATAGTTAAGTTCAATTATTTCTGTCAGTCTTTTGCACATAACATCAAGGATTTGTTTTAGCGTTTGCTGTTCATTTTAACTAGAGAACTCCACACTTCACGGCTGCCTTTCCGGACCTGGTAGCCTTCAAGTCCCAATTCCAGTTCAGCCTCCTCTGATATGAAACTTTCCCTGCCCATCCCAGCCAAAAGCAATTTGTCTTTCTCGTGAACCCTTTCTTCTCTTTCTAACTTTCTCATTTGGATGTTGTGCTGCCTTTGATAGTACAATTAAGTGAGCAAATTTTAATTCCTGCAGATTATAAACTAGATGAGAGCAAGGGCTATCTTGATCATTTTGTGCTTCCAAGAGGGAAGTTACTGTAAAAAATTAGGCAGCAAAAAATAAAAGAAAAATTCATGTTCTAAAATTCATATTTTGAGAAGATAAGTCATTATTTTTTTCAGATAATGAATCCATAAAAGCAAATTTTATTAAACAACAAAAAAAAAAGTCCAATTTCTACTCAATTATAAGTACCCAAAGACCATGTCCTTCTTTTTTTGGTCCAAGTTCAGAGCATTATGTTTTGTCAGTGTTAATCATCATCTGGTAATTCAAAAATATAATTGTGTCTGCCAAGCCATTGTTATATTATAAGATAAAAGTGCCTTTTAATACCAACACTTAATACAAATCCAAATACTTAATATGTATCCCAAATATTTCTATTGAAGGATCTCCCTCTAGACTCTAGGAATAGGAATCAGTAAAATATATTCATAGTCGGCACTACAGATAAGAAAAGCACCTTCGTATTTTAAAAGAACACTCAGTTCCATAACCTTATTTCATATATGCAGAGCATTTATGATGAGGGGGAAACATTCTTTCTAAAGACCCATCAAATCCAAGCCCTCACTGTTGCACACTTAGATTGCTCACTACTGTGTCAGTAATTCCAGTTTAACTACACAATATTTATTTGATATTGAAAAGCTTTTAGCAATGTTCAAGTAGCTACTTAGAAACTATTATATATTTTCTTTTCCTTCTATCTTCTTGACTTTATACCATACCTCATATCAAAAGTAAAATGGGTACTCTATAGTAGGAGATTCTAATAATTAATATTGACTTTAAAAGTTGAAGTAATCTAGTTCAAATACATCATATAGTGCTTAATCTATTTCAGATTGATGGGAAGAGCATTTAAATGGGTAAGATATGAGAATATTATTTCATGTTTGGCAGCAATAAAGACTTTCTTGTTATTACTATCACTTAGAATCTGAAGAGTTCTTTAGGAAGCATTTCCTTGTGTCAAATACAAGTATTTTGTTCTCCCACTCAATATATGGTCTCGGGAGTATTACAGCAAAAATCTGAAAGTATAATTTTCTTCTATTTGATCTTTGCCGTTTATATCAGATGTGGTACTCCCATACATCTCAGAGTGCCACATGACCTGTCTGGGCCCATCCAAACCACCACTGCCCAGGGGACCTAAGGCCCTGGACATCAGCATCCACCATGCTGGGCCAGACTTCACATGAGAAAATAAGGAGACCTCACAATTGACAGTGATATTGCAGCACTTTCCATGGAATTAATACGCTTCTAGAAAGATGAGGCTTCAGTGCCCGGCTTGGACCAGGAAGCTACTGGATGCAGCATGGTGGAGAGATCATAACAAACTAGATTTGAGTCCAAGTTGATCCTGTAACTACATAGAAACAAGTCCCTTAATCTCCTCAAGATTCAATTCTCTCACCATAAAAAAAAAAGGTATCCATACCACACTGATCCTTATTATGTATGCAAAATGAGAATGTATATGAAAGCAGTCTCTAAAGTAAATGTGAGTTGAACACTACACGTGTGTGTAATGTCAATTATTCTAACCTAGTTGATGTTCGGGTCGTTTATTTTAAAAATTCAGGGCTATGGCCCAGTTATGAGTGCAAAGCTTGTACATTGTCCTAGCTTCAGTGTTTCCTAATGGCCACTAGAGTGAGCCATAAATGTTGATAAGTAAGCCATGAACATGTGGTGTGACCGCAGGAATGGGAGGAAAACCCTGAGAGTCACCATAAATCCTTTTCACATGCTGGTCAATACTAACAACTCTATTAGCTGATTTTTTTTTTAATTTAAGGATTTTATTTCTTTGAAAATATTCATGCAAAACAAGGACCAGAAAGACTTTAGGGTCAAGGGAGGGAGAACATGAGGAGAGCAGGTTCTGTCAGCAAAAGACTGCAGGATGGGAAAGGGCTTGCTTCCCTACTCGTATTTAGAATAATTTTGTGAACAATTTCTTGACAATTTGAAATAATGGCTTTCTAATGGTGGAATCTGTGGCATCAGAAACTGCCTAGATAAGAAGGATATGGATAGGTGAGCATAAGAAAATTCCTTGTCACCCCAAGTTGTACCAGCAGATGGTTTGACACTAACTATGGGATCTCACACAACCAAAAAAATGAGTCTCAGTTTTCTCATGTAGAAATGGGCATGAGTGATCTTCCCAGCATACTGTGGTGAGTCTGAAATGGCATGATATATATAAGATGAATATCATGGTGCCCGGTGGCAATTTAGTGTTCTATAAAAGCTAGTAACAATCAGCATCATCATGATTACTAATTGCAACCAAAATGTAAGATGATTATAAAATAACAGGGCAAATACTTTAGAAGTTATACACTTCCTTTTATAGGCATTTTATGCCTTTAATTCATCCTCCATGTATCAAACCTACCTCTGTAAACCACACATAATTTGGATTTCCACATGCTGTATTCAGGCACGATGACTTTTGACTTCAAAACATTTTTCTGATGAAAGAGAAATGAGCACACCACCAGTTAATTCTGGCTGTAAAAACCTAACTGCACAGTCTGTTTGGAGGAATCATTACCCCACCCTATTCATATGGGCTGCCCCTAATCCAAATTGGCACACAACACAAAGGGCAGACTAGATTTCTGGTTGGCTTCCAGTTTGAAATAAAGCTGCAGTGAACAGGCTGCAGAAAGCCCAAAGGCCAAGTCCTGAGTCGAAATGGCCTCTACCCAAAAACACCCTCAGCCCTCATGTTGTTAAGAATTCTCCTGTCATGCTTAAACTTTCAGGAGTTCCTGTGCTAAAACCAAGTTAGCAAATATCAAAGGATTTTGCTGTCCGTAGAAAACATCAGCAATATAACCAGTAACAGAGACAAAATTTATCTAACAAACTGACTCATAAAATTCTGAAATTGTGTGGAATCGGTAGGTTTAGATTAAAAAGAAATAAGGATTTGGGTTGTTTGTTTGTTTGTTTGTTTGGTCTTTTTTCAGGCCAGAAACCTTTAAAGAACCAAAAAAAAAAAAAAAAATCCATTCATAATGGAAATGCCAGAACAACTTTCACCTTTTAAGGCTACAGCTTAGTTCCCTTAGAATTAAATGTAAATACACTCAGATATTTTCTTCTCAATTACTGCAAAATAACTGTTATTCAAAATATTTATTTTGTGCAATAAAAGATGGTATTTTAAAATAGACTTCCCCAAACCTCTACAACATTATTTTTCATAAATGCATTTTAATTTTTTTTCTTTTGCATTTGCATATAAATGACTCTTCCAGGTCTCTCTGTGAAATGAAGGAAATAATGTAATTAGAAATAATCTACAGGTGCATGGTTAGATTCTAAATAATGTTTTCTGTTGTTGGAGAGAGCTGTCTGTACCTGTACCCTTGGATTTGTTTAGATTTTCATTACCTTTTCCTCAGAGTTCTGGGCTCTTTTGTGTGACGGAAAAAACAGAGTCCTAGGGGCTTATCAAAAATTCTATTGTGTGTTTTACTGGGGAACGAACTCTACCACGTTTGATAAAAAACAAAAACAACAATAACAAAGAGAATAACCCATTCTTTCAGACTTGATGAAAGCTAGAACATTAGGAAGTTTTTGTATCAAATAGGAGAGTAAATAAATAAGAGTATTAAACTAACATCTGTTCCCAGGATCAAGCCAGGGTAGAAGAAGCAGTCTACCCCTTCTGACTTCTCTTCCCTCCCAGAAACTAACTTTCATACCACTTACTCCCACATTCCTGCATTTCAAGGTTGACTTAAAATTCCACTTTCTCCATGAAACCTTCCCAGCAAAATAATATCTCTTTTCCCCTGAATTTGCCTGTGGTATTTTCACTATCAGCAGCTTTCATCAGGGGACTTAATTAATCCATCTACTGCCTTGATGTTGTGATTTCACTGTTATTTAATTGCTTCATGGGCCTACCAGGGTCATTTTGTCCTCTATACATTATACATTATAAATTTCTAGAGGCCAAAAGTGCCTCTTACATTTCTTTCATATTCCTCCCAGTGGCAAGCACAGAGCAGGCAAGAGACTGGGGAATGTAACACCTGCTGGAACAGAGCCATCCTGTTGCTACAGTGACATGCATCCTACAAATCCTATGAGATCCAAGGCCACCATATTGAGAAATTATTGAGTGGTCCTTCTCAGTCAGCTGAGAAGTGACTCACACCATCCTTACAACTCTCCTCGCTGAGAGGGACCTTATAGTCCAGCTGAAGATCAAAGGGAATGTAGTAGTACAAAGACCACACAGGCCCCTGAATCTGGAGATCCAGCTCCCAGTTGTATGAACAGGCAAATAACTTGTGCATCAAGGAGCCACCTCATTTGTAAAGTGGGGATTAAAAATACTCATACTCATCATTCAACACTCACAACATGTTCTTAAATGCCCTTAACTGTTTCAACTCATTGAATCCTCACACCTACCCTTAAGGTAGGCACAATTATTAGCCCCGTTTTACAGGTGTGGAAACTGAGGCAGAGCCAGAGTAAGTAACTTTCCCGAATGTTAAACAACTAAGTGACAACACTGGAACTCACATCCAGGCAGGCAGAGCAGATGTGCTTGACTAAGGAGGTGAGTTGTCACTCACAGAATTTACCTCATGTGGTTATTCTAGGGACAAACTAATAATTTAAAATGCTTAAATAAACTTAATATTTGAAATTAGATATTAAATTTTAAAACTTGGCTGATGTATAGCAAGCACTCAATAAGTGGCCATGTATTATGTTTATACATGGCATGATGTAGGCTCTAAAACTCTTATAACTAATTAAGGCAAAAATTACCCAGATAATAAGTTAATGTATGCCAACACAACCTCAGCCCAGAAGAAAGCTTATGGTCTTATGAGAAATATATACATATGTTTTTTAAAATTAAGCAATTAACCAATATGATGAAGAAGAGCCTTAGAGCTACAGGTGCCAAGGGCAGATTCCCTTGCTCTGCCCATAGAACCTTATCTTGTAGGGGTCTAAAGAGTGGCCCTTTAGTAGGTATCTAGGTGCCCACAGTGATCTGGATGTAAATATTTTATATGACACTTGAAGCACATTATACAGGTCACACTTGAAGAAGTACCACATTTGTGTGACACTGTACAGAATGTAAGGAGTTTGTGTTGAGAAGCCCAGAGGAAGCACAGTGGAGAAAGAGAGGCCTACGGTGAGCCCAGAGCTCAGGGAAGGCTTCACACAGACTGACTTAGCGTTCTGAAATGAGGGCATCAATAATTTACTTGGAAATTTATCCTCCAGCTCACTTAAAAGAAGAATAATGACACAAATCAGAAAAGCTAATAATATTAATAATTTATCAGTCCCACCATGTTCTCTTAGGAGCCCAAATGTTCTATACATTAATAATTAAGTCTTCTTAAAACCCTCAGAACCATTGTGTACAAGAAGAGCAAGGATGTGAACACCATTTAGATCATCACTATTGCATTTCTTTACTCACATTCTTTTTTTTTTTTTGCCTGTTTCTTTTGTACACACACACACACACAAAAAAAAAAAAAATTAACTTATTTTTTGTTAGTACACAGAGATTTTTTTTTTACTCCAGAGAGATTGTGTAACAGATACATGTATTCATTCATTCATTCCACAAATATTTACTGAACATATTCAAGCATAGGATTAGGCCCCAGGAATGGAAATGTGTTCAGTCTAATGAAGATGATGAAAATGAAATATATGTGGATCTTTCAAGAAACAGATACTATAGTAGAGGTAGACGGCCTGCAATTTACAGAAGGTACTCAGAGGAGAACATGGCCAATAGCATAAGTGGAGAATATTCCAGAAAGTCTTCGGAGAGAAATAATTTTCTCACTGTCGAATCTAATGGCAGATTCATCATAAACACTGCTGTGTTATGTTCTTGTGTCTTGAAATTTTATGCTATTTAGTACTCTGTCTTGAAATTTTCTTTTCCCCAAACTTTTGTGATATGTTCCTGAATATTTTTAAATCTAATTTCCATGGTTCCTTTCTCATTCTATCAAAGACACCTAACTTCAAGACCTTTAATTTGGTTGCTTTGTGGAGGATGTTTCTTCTGGTTTAGGTCAGAACTTCTTATTCATTGTTCATTGGAATTACTACAAAAAAACTTTTAAAACATACAGGTATTCCAGCCTTCCATTGGAATACCTGAAATATGTGAGAACTGGGTTGCTTTTTAGCATCTAGGTTGAGGCCCACTTAAGTAAACCTTTCCTTCTCTAACTGCTCCTTGTGGAAATGCTTAATTTTCATGCCATTCCCTCTCATTGATTTCCTGAAACAGTCATCAGAATGAGAACACCGGAATAGGAAGTCACCATCCCAGAGTTGCCAACCCAGGATACCAGGGGATAGATGCTACTGTGATGATTTGCAATCTTGAGGCTGATAAACTCTGTTTCCTTACATTCCTACTGTGCCTGGGTACTTGAGTGAGTCTCTCTGGTCATCATCTGTCTGCTTTATATCTTACTTTTACTGTTTCCTCTTCTTCCAAACTTCACAATTGTATCTTATAGAAATCCAGGTTCCTAGTAAACAAACTCTTCTCCAGCTTGGACTCTACCTCTTCATTGGAGGCTGATCATCTAGGCAGCCTCTCATTGCTTCCATCCCAACACAAGCTCCTAAGTGGGCATCACCCTATAGTTCCAGTCATATGTTTTAGAACAGTTTACTTTTGCTAGAGCCAGTTCTTCTCTTCATAGTTGTTCACTAAACAACTACCACTTTGGTGTCCAGCACCATGACTCACTGTAAACTACTCCAGCAAATGGAATCAGGGACCTGTGATATGCTAACACACACAATGTCCTGATTCAAAATGGCAGCCCTTGGGTCATTGTATAATATATCATTGGAATGTCTTCTTATACATTTAAAGGTTTGGAGTAACTTTTGACTATTCCCTTATTCTCCATATAAAATAGATTCTGAAATATCTTCTTTATATTAACTCAGCAAAAGTTTTGTTCTATTTATAAAAACATACTGTGCTAACTGCTATGACAAAAAACTGTTAAATTTGAACATTTTTACTCTCTCAGAGTCCTGCTCTAAGTCCCAGTGTCTATTAATAGCTTCTATTGCATCTCTTAACTCCAGAAATTTCCCATGCAAATCTACCCTGCAAAATGTTATAAAGGTAACCTTCATGAAACTATTTTATCAAAGAGGTAAAATGGGTTCTGCTTTAAGAACCCATTCTAAGCCACAAATCTAACTGTGCAGATTAGTGAGTCCTGCTTTCTAGCCCTAGCCCTCATCATTAATACCATGTTAACCTTATCTTCTGATATTTCTGACAGAACTCTTCATGTATCTGTGTGTGTCTTGCTTATATCTATCTCAGATTTGCTAACCATGTCCTCTAATCTAGAATGTCATTCTGATTCCCAATCCTTACAGCTCACTTCCTTTGAGATCCAAATAACTATACTTCTTTCTTGAGATAATGACTCTTGTATGAACCATCTGTTAGCACTTTGTGTGCAGTCTTGCACATGTTATCTCTTAATACTTAGATTTTGAATATTAACTTCTTAAATCAGTTAGAGTGGCAATGACTCAGAGTGGCATAAACTATTGTGGGACTTATGCATAAGCCACCTCTAAACCCATTTAATTGTCTGTGAATATGTTTGCCTCACAAAGTTGGTCTAAGGATAAAATACCTAAGGCATCTAATATGACTAGCACATAGTAGATGATCAATAAATAGAAACTATCACTGCTTTTGTAAGTTTTTCAACTTCAATTTGCACAAAGAACTTAAGTTTTGGATCCTGAATGAGAGAGTAAAAAGGTTCAATTTTAAAAGACTTTGTTATAGCCATTGGCACAGTATGTTTGTATAATGAAAATACACTTTTGCTGAGTTAATGAATTATAAAGAAAATAATTAAGAATCAGTTTGCACACTAACTGTGAGCTATGTACACAGAAGATGTCTCATAGCTATATATTCAATCCATAAGATGAAAATTCTAGTAACTATGGCAAAATATTATTTGTAATTTTAGCTAGTTTTTATTTTTGGTAGAAAGATAAATCTGACTTATAAAAGGAATCTCTCATGATGACTAATGAATGGCAATTTGAGGGTTGAAAATGCTATTTGGTATCCCTATATTTAATTAACCTTTTATGCAGGCTAGTTGTATAAGTCTCAGTTAATAATTTATAATTTCTAATCTTGATTAATTATCCAATACTTTTCCAGATGGGTGGCTTTGTCCTGGAAAGCAGGATTAACCAAAGATTTAAATATATACCCCAATGATACATGTAGTATACAGACTGGTTCAAAACATTAAATAATAATAAAAATTGGACACTCAAGTTATTAAAGAATGTATTTTTTCAATAACATTATGTTCCCTTTCCGTTTATTATTCAGAACATAGGCCATCATCTACAACATAAATGAAAACACAATCAGATGTGAAATATTTATAAATGAATTAAGCAATATCATAAAATTTCAGTTTCTCTAAATACACTAACAGAAAGAACATCCTTGCTTATTCCTCACTCAAATAACAAAGTACACGATCTTTAATGATCTGTTAACCAACACATATTAACAGAATCCTTCCAGTTATTTTTAGAATCTGAATTGTATTTGCTCCCATGTTATCATTATTAAGCAAAATAACCATAAAAACTCCACTGAGCAATACTTAATAGATGAACAATGAACAACAAATTAATTATATATAAAATTATTAATGAAATGTACAGTAATGTTTCCAGAATTTGGAACTAGACAGTTCACCATTTAATTACAGTGTTCTACTGTCAGCCTTTCAAACTGGATTACTGCAAGGATTTTTTTTTTCCATTGTTCAAAATGCTTTCATAATTTATTTGTTCTAAAGAAATTATTATTTAAGTAAATTTAATTGCAATAATTACCAAACACATATTTTTATTCACATGCATATTTTAAAAAAAAATTTTAATTACACTAGGAAAAATATTTTTACTCCCCCTATGACCCATGTCTAATAATATTGCTTTATAAATGCCTTCAAAAAAATTGCTATTGGAAATAATTTGGTCTGGTTGTTTTGATTTCTTATTCCTGAAAAAAATCTTATTTCACAAGTTTTCTTTTCAGGCCCTGCATATATTATCCTATTGGTAAGTCTCTCCCAAATTTAAATATATATATATTTATATTTACATGTACATGTGTACATATATATTTGTATATATTTTTCCCCTATAAGATTTAGTCTCTAAAGCTACCATATTGGCCAGATGGAAACCACCAACCTCTTAAAATGTGTCTACTTCAAATCATGATGCACTACTGGTTTTGATGACTTAGTACAAAATATGATTAAAATACCTCATAAATAATTTTTATGATTACATTCTAAATGATAATTTTATATATACTGAAGTAAATTAAGCATATTATTAATTTTTTTTTACTTATTTCTTCTTACATTTCTTTTTGAGTGGTTTTGGAAATTTATGGCTTTCAAGGAATTGGTTCATTTCTTCTTAGTTGTTCAATCTGTGCCTACAGAGCTGTTCATGGCATTTTTTAAATTGTGATTTTAATGACTGTGGTGTTTATGGAGACACCTGTCTTTCATATCTATATCTGCAAATTTCATTTTCTCCTTTTTTCTTTCTCAGTTTAGCTCGGGATTTATCATTTTTATTAACCTTTTCAAAGAATCAGCTCTTGGTTTTATTGATTTTTTTTCTCTATTCTTTTTCTGCTTTCAATTCCACTGATTTCTACTTTCATCATTATTATTTCTTTCATTCTGCTTGCTTTGTTTTTAAGTTGCTCTTACTTTTCTAGTCTTTTCAGCTGAGATCATTAATTTGAGATATTTATTCTTTTCTAACATAAGCATTTAATGCTCTAAAATTTATACATGACAATTAAAACATTTTAAGTTACAAATATGGTCGGCCCATGTAGTTTGCATTATATATTTCTATTTAGTGCTGCTCTAGAAAGTGTAATACTCAGCAAGGTGTTTTCTTTCTGAGACATTAATAAAAATTTAATCCCCTACAGGACCACTGAACCAAAGAACCTCAGGCACTCCAAGAGCAGTCGGCAGCCTTGGGTGGTATGGGTTTTTCTAGTTCCAATTACAGAAAAACTTGGATGCATTCTGATTTGGCTGTTCAAGTGAAAACTGTGTTCTTTGAACTTGAACTTGAGAGTCTGTGCCTCTTCAGAGATCCATGTCTGGCTGACAGTCATTAGGCTTTCTTTAAGACAACTGGATAGCCATCTATATAATATGAGTTATGGAGCTGAGCAGTGGGACTGCTGGCTCCCCTTCTCTGACCTCTTACTGCCCTGGTTGACTCAGCACATGACACTTGTTCCAGGGAAGACCCCCTTACTAGTCACCTGACCTGAAAGCTGTGCCTTTGGTTTCCTCAGCTGCCAGGCACTTCCACCACTGTGTCTCCCTGAGCAGCAGAAAGTGGGTGGGGGACAGTGAATACACTCTCAGCGCTGGGGCCACAGCTCCTCTAGACAGAGGTTTAGGCACAGGCCTGGCTGCCTCTACTTTCACCACTGCCATAGGGGGATGGCCTGGGCTGGGGAAAATACGCTGGACATACTGAAAACAAAAAACAGAAGCAGGGGATTTTCCCCTTCCTCTTTTAAGCTTGGAGGTCCTTTTTCCTGCTGCTTGGACCCGAAGGTGTGTTTTCTGGGGCTCTTTCTGTCCACATCCGACATATCACCAAGATATAAATCTGCTTTTATAGTCAATCTAGGAAATATTGGAGGATGGGGGAAGGTGGGGAAATGGGGGCTTAATGGTATATGGAATTCTGCTCTCTTGCCCTAATCTGCCTGGGGGCCAGTACTCATCAGCATCCAGGCCATATGCACACCACACCAGGGGTCTTATTCCCAGCAGTGGAGATAGCCCGGAGAGTGTTCATTCCATCTTGCCTAGAACTGGAATCAGTAAAGAAGACAAAAAGTCTAATTTCACTCAAGTATCTGAATTTCTAGGATGTGAGAGGAAAAAGATAGTAGATACAGATAAGTTGGAGGACAGACTAACCATAGAATCACAAGTTTGCCTTATTCTCCTAAAGAATAATAATAAGATGAACTTGTCATGAGAATGATATAGCCATGTCATTTGAAAATCCCTTGAGTTTTATGCATTTATACCTTATTAAATATCAAAGGCAAAGTCTATAGTTTAGAAAAGATACATTCTAACTAAGGCCAAGGAGGCAAGAGACATAGTGAACCCAGCAGTACTAAACCATATCTCCAACCCTTTTATATAATTTATTGAGAGGCAGGATCTCACTGAGTTGCTTAGGGCCTAGCTAAATTGCTGAGGCTGACTTTGAACTTGCGATCCTCCTACCTCGGCTTCCTGAGCCACTATGATAAAAGGAATACACCACTGCACCCAGCCCATGAGTTCTACTTTCCATGAAAAATTTTTGGTTGTAGATTTAACCTTAAAGAACAACTTATCTTCTAAATAAACAACAGCTTGGAGGCTATAACCCTTTGATCTCAAAATGCTAGCTGTGATCCTGGCCTTGGAGCCAGGTTTCAGATAGTAATGTATTTAGTGACAAATAACAGAAAGCCCAAGCAGCACTGGATTAAGCACCTAAGAGTTTAAGGCATGGGGCTCACCATAATATTCTACAGTATAGAAGAAGCATATATGAACAGTTTATAAGTTTATTCCTTTTTATTGGATATTGTTTATTTCCAGTTAGGTCATTTTATTAAAAACATATGAAGCCATGCACAGTGGTACGTGCCTAAAATCCCAGTGACTTGGGAGGCTGAGGTGGGAGGTCCAACTCAGCAAGACCTTAAGCAACTCAGTAAATCCATATCTCAAAATAAAAAAATAAAGGTCTGGGGATGTGGCTCAATTGTTGAGTATCCCTGTGTTTGATTCCTAGTACCAAAGGGGAAAAAGAAGTGTAAAGATGCTCAATGTGGCAGCAAAAGCATTACTCTCACTATATCCTGAGCAGTGCTTTCATTTCTAGGAACAAATTCCAGGAGTGAGGTCTCCGTAAGCATTTTGCATTTTAATGTTTTCTAGTTTCCAAATGGCTATGTCAATCTGAAGTCTCCCCGATGGTACAGGAGAATGCCCTTTTCTTTACATTCTTACTGCCATTAGATGCAATCAATATTTTAAATTTTAAATTAAACAAGAGGCAAATAATATAGGGAAATAATCTTTTTCAATTACTTGGGCTACTATTGATATTGAGCACCTTTTTACATGTTTATTGATGATTTGCCTCTCTCTGTGAATTGTCTATTTTTGGGTTTTTTTGTGTGTCTTTTTTTTTTAAATCAATTTGAAGGATTTTTAACCTTTGGTTGTCATGTATATTGCAAATATTTATATCTCTTTCCATTTTTTTTCTTTAAATTGGTCTCTGGAATACACATATTCATCTTCAGGACAGTTCGGATACCACTTTCTCCATGAAGCTTTCCCTGATTTTCCCTAACAGAATCAGTTATTCCTTCCATGACATACCTTTAAGATATTATGCATACCCCTATAAATAAAATCATAGAATCATAACTACAATGCTTTTCCTTCCGATCAATAAACTATATCAGAATGCATATAGTTTACTCATTCTTCAAAAAGTAAATCATTCACGAATTTTAGAATTTTCACTTACTTATTTTAGTTCTAACACAATAGCTCTTATTTTAGAGGAACTCAGTGTCATTTCTCAACTGTCTCCCCGTGAGAATTCTTGTTTTCTTATGCCTGTGCCTTTTTTTCCCCCTAGTACTGGGGATTGAACAAAAGGCCTTGCACCTGCTAGGCAAGTGCTCTACCACTGAGCACATCCTCAGTTTCTTCTGTGTCTTTTCTTTCATAAATGCTACCTTCAAAATCCCTAGAGGATGGCACCATTGCTGTTACCTCTCATCTTGTTTTCTCGTGGGATAATAAACCTAGTTGCCTAAGCAGCAGTCACTTATTTGTTCAGTTTGGACAGGGCTCGGTGGAGAAGGCTTGTCTCTATTCCACATAGGTAAGCTGAGAAGCTCAATTGGAGCTGGAGTATCTGCTTCCAAGATGGTTTACTACATGGTTGGCAGGAATATAGACTTCCATTCTCAGTGGGAATAGGGCCAAATAATTTAAAGTTATCTTTGCTATAATCTTCCTATGAATTGGATCTCTCTAAAATTGCCCAATGGTTTGTGAGTATCTGCTACACCTCAGCCGTGCTCTGTTTCTAGCAGAAATGTAGAGGATGACTCTTTCCCTTACTGACTCTGTGTCACCTGGTGTCGCTCAGCTACAGAGAAATATGGTGTGCCTCCAGTTCCCCATAGGCCCTTCTGTGTCCCTTCTCTTAAAATTACGTAAAAGCCTTCCCTGTCTTGGCAAATAAAATACAGCACAAATGATGCTGTGCCTAGAAGGCCTATAATTTTGTTACCATAATTTGTTCCTGATAGGCAGGAACTCAGATACATCCATTGTCCATGAAGTGTTGATATGAGTTGATTTATTAGAGGAGCAGAAATTCTAAAAAAAGAAAATATCATAGATACAGAAAAGAGTAATCTGTTGTGGCTGGGCAGTCAAGATTGGGCTCCTGGACATCAGGGTCAAGTATGGATCAAAATATTTGCTCTTCTTACTGGTGAGGATGGTCTAAAGGATGGGGTTGTGTTGGCTTTCTACTTTCCCCCCTAAAATCTAGCCCTTGGGACCTGCCTGTGAGAGAACTGGATCTAAGGCATAGCTGTCCTCAACGGGATTGTGGCCTATGGCTACCAGGTAGGGACATCTGGCCAGGTCAGCAGAAGAAGAGAGGAGAATCTAGAGCCCATAGGTGGACAGAGGCTTCACAGAGCCCTTGAGGCTGGCTGCTCCATGGTGGCCACTTCATCCCCAAGTCTCACCAGCCCGGAGACACTTTCTCCTCACTTCTGCAAGGAAAAAAAAAATGAAGAGAAAAGATAGGTGCAAGCTTGCCTAACACTTCTGAGAGAGTATAACTCCTGATCTTATGGGCCTATCAGACAGCAGGGAAAGAGAAGAAATGGATCTCCTCTATGAAATCAATACTTAGGGTAAAACACTGCTATGACACAGTCCTCTTATGACATCACAACATATATGCTATAAAACTGTCTCTAATATTCAAATACTTATAACTCAAGTTATATAACTTTAAAATATATTCTTGATAGAGATTATCCAAAAGTGAAAAGCAACCTACAAAATGCCAGAAATATTTGCAAATCACATATCTGATAAGGGATTAATATCCAGAATATATAAAAAACTCTTACAACTCAACAATAAAAAAAATCAAACCAACAATTTAATCTCAAAATAGGCAAAGAACATGAATAGATATTTCACCAAAGAAGATATAAAATTGACAAGTAAGCATATGAAAAGTTGTTGACATCCTTCTTCATTATAGAAATACAAATCAAAAATCAAAACCACAATGAGATACTACTTTATAGGCAATAGAATGGCTACAATTTAAAAATAGAAACAAATAGAAAATAACGAACTTTGGTGGGATGTGGAAAATTGGAATGTTTGTATATTGCTGGTGGAAATGTAAAATGATATAGCTGCTGTGGACAGATAAATAGACGTTTTGTAAATGTACTACATGTTGAGCATCCAAAATCAGAAGTGCAGCAATGATATGAACCCATAGTGGAAAATTCCACATCTGCCTCATGTGATAGGTCAAAGTCAAAATGCAGACACAACAAAAATCCTGTCTAAAATTGCCTGTAGGCTCTGTGTAATAAGGTACAACTAATACACATGAATTTCACAGTTAGAATCAGATTCTATGGTCAAGATATCTCATTAAGCATACACAAATATTCCAAAAAAAAAAAACCCTTGAAATCAAAACATTTCAAGGGGCACTCAATCATTGCAATACATTATCATTCATTATCTACTTATTCATTGTTATTATTCATTATTCAAAAAGAAATGAAGTTCTGATATATGCTACAATATGGGCAAATCTCGAAAATGTTATAAGCTAAGTAAAATAGCTAAGCCACACACAAGAAGACAAAAGTTATACAATTCCATTTATATGAGGTGCCCAGAAAAGACAAATTCATAGAAAAAGTCCATCACAGGTTATAAGCAGAGGTCACAATGGGGAGTTGCTGCTTAAGAGATACAGATTTCTGTTAAAGGTGAAGAAAAATTTTGGAAAAGGATAGTAGCGATGGATACACACACAGTGAATATAATTAAGGTTACTGACCTATATGCCACCAAAATGTTAAAGTGGTAAATCTTATGTTACATATGTTTTAGCACAATAAAAAATATTTTTGAAATGCATTCTGAGTAAATACTTCAGCTTAATAGCAGGAAAGTTCTCTTAGTCAAAGCAAGTTTCAATAAAATGTTTAGCTTTACTACTAATACGTTCTATTTATAGTACATTTGCTTCTAGCTCAGGAAACAGAAAGAGGACAAAAATAAGTGTTCATTGGGTCAGAGATTTAGTGAGAACCAGGAAACTAATGCGTTTATGAGAGTCAAATCAGAGGTGAATTTTTTTAGTGTTTATACTCTGAAGGCTCATTCTTCAATGAAAGCTGATGTCACATGTCTACAAAGGCAGGAGCCAGTGCCCAGGAGCTTTCTTTGGCTCATATTGTGCTAATTCCTTTGGACACTAACAATGTAGCTGGAAGACAGACACTGGGCGGAACATTCTCAGTGACATTCTCTTGGTGCTTTTTTTTCTTCCTCCCACCATTTTGTGCCCACCTGAAGGTGCAGTGTTCCCCAGGCAGCTCTTCGCCTGACTGACATCTACTCCTGTTCTCTTTCCTGATTGCCTTCTTTCTCATTAGAAATTATTTCTGTATGATTTGGGAATCGAGATGCCTTTTGGAAGTCAAAAGTTTTTTCCACATGACTGTTTTCACCACTGAAAATAAGGAAGACCTTTTCCTCTGGATACTCCACTGGGATTGTTAAGCACATTACTGAAAGCGAAATAAGATCTCTGGGGTATAGACATTACCAACATTAGAAACACTCATAAAAATTCTGTTTCCTGAATTTTTCCCTTCCGTCTGAATTAGTAGGGTTTGAGATCACTTTCAATGGAGGGCAGAAAATAGCTTTTCTATTAAATTAAACATCCAAATTACTTTGATATATTCATTATTGACATAATAATTATGCCACTTTTCGTTTCGAAAGTAGCACATGCTTCTATATATCAGTGCATTTCTCTTTCCACATTTTCTTTTTAGATGTGTGAAGGTAATTGTTATTATCCTAACTTTTCAAATATGGACCCTAACACCAGAGAGGATCAGTGCTGTGCTCAAATCAGAGAAGCTTCAGCACAGACTCTCACACCCCCTACACCAAATACCCCTTACAAAGCATTCTTTATAATTAGAACAAATCACAGGGCCCTTTGCATAGGGATAGGGCTGGAATGAACATTAAATATTAAATATTATTGGCTTCTTAAACTAATATCAGTCCTATTCTTTGAAATCTTCATACTAAAAACCAACTTGGATCCAAGAAATTTCTGCTAGGTTAAGTTTGTACCGACCCCAACAGCAAAATAATTGATACATTGATTGAAATTGTGTTCTATTCATTTGCTAGCTGAAATTCATAATTTTTTATTTTAATAAAGTTGGCATATCTGAAATAGACTTCAGATTCCTTGATAACTTCCTTTCTTTTCTTACTTTCTTTTTCTTAAATACCAGTAATTTTAGAACCAATTCTGTTTGGAAGATAATTCTACTATTTACAATTTCCTGGGGTTGTGGCAGATGAGTGGGGAAGAGATGAACATTAAGAGGTTACGGCTACAGGCCTACATGAAGCCAAAAGATCATTCTGAGGTCTTGTTTTTTTTTTTTTTTTAGACACATATGCAGGGAGGGAGAATGGCTCCCAAGGCACATTATGAGATGATCCACAATAAATATGAAATTCTGCTATGTCTTCCCTCTTTATTTTATACATAATAATCCTGAAGTCCAGAGAACTTAAGTAGTTGGTATTCAGTCCAAGGACAGCCATAAAAAGACAATAAGACATTTAGAATCTAGATCCACAAGCTCCTTCTAAGGAGGGTGGATCCTGTTAAATAAAAAATGCTTTCTGAGCTGAGCAAATAGTCATAGGAGCTGAAGACAACTGTACTGCTTCACCTGAGAAAGCATCCCCCGCTGAAGTTGCCTTGATAGGAACAGAGATGAGGGGAGAAGAGAGGCATCCTGAGAGACCCAAACTGCTTGAGCTCCCCACCACTCACAATTCATCAGTGAAACAGAAAATGCTGCTTAGTGTGAATTATTAATGGAAACTGGGGAAGGAATGTAGTTTCAAGTCCTGATTAACTTCAGTCACCATTGGCAGGTGAATACAAAGGTTCACTTTCTCTGAGGACTATGAGAAAGCAAACTTTGTGGAATGGGCAGGAATAACAAGGAAGTATTGGGCTTCCGTAGTTAGTAGAATTAGGTAGTCAAGACAAGTTTATGCAGTTTTTTTCTATAACAGGAATACCTTGCATTGTTAATAAAATTACACTAGCTTGTAGCATAATTAGAGCTAAATATAGGCATTTGATTCCCAGTTCAATGCTCCTTCAGATTGTAATTTCATTTTTCAATAGACACAAGCCTTCCCGATAACTCCAGCTCCTAGATAAGGATTGCTACCTTGAAAGACAATTCAGAACCCAGAGACCTGAGCAAGGAGCTGTCAAATGGGAGAATAAATTCTGGATCTAATGTCTCCTTCTTCAATAATAATTCTTTCTTTAACTTTCAGTCTGATTTACCTGGTTACTTTTACTACTGTCTGTATATCTGATGTAGATTATATCTGCCTCTGAATCTAGAAAGCAAGTATGAATTTCAATCTGGATGTTCAAAGAAGCCAGTAACGTTAAATACCAAAACTTTAGACCATCTTAGTGTTTGTACGACTGTGAATCTCCATCACCCTTTTTGATCTTAGCAAAGAAATTTATCAGAGGGCTCTGTTTTCAGAAAGGGACACCATGGGTTCATGCTCTGCATGTTCCTATCTTGAAATTTTTAAGGATTTTTTTTTTTCTGTGAATTTGTGTTTCATAAGTGAAGTCCCATAGGACAGCAGAGCATGTGCTAAGAATTGGAGCCTCATGCACATGTAGTTCCACCTCCAGGGGATGGGAACTCTCTGTTGTCCTGTCTAACCCCTCATCCCTTCTCAGTGGGGTCAGGTCCACACAGATATATTAACTGAGCTATGGGTAAGATTGAGCATCCCTGGGTCTGCACTCACATAACCCTGCACCTGAAGAAATCAGATAGTAAGCAGCAAATACAAAGAACTATGACAGATCAAGAAAGATATTTGATGCTTTTTTGAACAAAGGACCCCACATTTTAATTTTACACTTAACCCCACAAATTATGGTATGGCCTTGACCTTTCCTGTCCCTTACTTGGAAATCTCTAATCAATGTTAATTTTAGATCCTTTACTAAATAACTACAACCTATATGGAACAAGTCTGATTTTACTAAAATACTATTTGGCTTCAAGAATTCTAAATACTAAGCACAAAATCAGGTATTTTTGATAGTTCAACAGGGGCATAAGGCCTCCAAATTAGTCTTACTAGAAACTATAATTAACAGTAGGAAGTTTGGATCTGTCATTTTGACTTGAAAAGTATGAAGCAAGGAATGCAAGATATGGAATTTTTTTTTCACTGAGGTAGAGTGTGAAAAATGATATTTCTTCACATTGAGAATATTATCACTCCATGTCTACTATCACATCAGGGAATGTTTTTTTTAAAAATCTTGTGACTTCTCTCCTGTGTTTACCCACAGTGACAGTAGTAGATTTACCCATTATTTATCTAGTACTATAGTAAAATGACCATAACCAGTGACAGCAAAGGATTCAAAGATGAAGAGTAAGAAAGAGCTTTTTCTTTCTTTTTTTAATTTGCATCTGTTTCACATCTTAGGATCTTACCTTGAGTTTGGCCAAAAGAAGTTCATGATCATGAAGAAGTTTTTTGGTTTCATCTTGACTGCTCCCAATCTCTATTAGATTGGGCTGTGATTCAGCCAATTGAAGTCGTATCCATTTGCCACACTAAAAATAAAAATGGAATAAAATGCACTTTTAGTTCCCCTTGCTTCTTCCTCTTCACCCTTCTCCTTTTCTATTTTTATTTTTTTAATTTCCAGTTATAATATGAAATCTCTTTCCATAGAGATAGGCCTTGCTTAAGTTGAAATGTAGCAGGTCTAATATAAATGCATGCTTTGTCATGTTTTATTCTTGTAATAAATTCATCTCTCAGTGTATTGGATTTATTTTTTTAAATTCTCTAATGAAGAATACAATGAATTATGTATTACTGAATATTCCAAAGTTACAGGATAATTGACACAACTGTATTCTCACAAAACTGACCTTCCAAAAAAATAGTGAAACTCCTTGTGGGCAACGTAGGATGCAAACTTCACCACAATCGGACATGGACAGTGCTATTGAGTCCACTGAGATGGACTTTTCACCCTGAATACCATCAGGTGTATTTTATATGGAGATGGTAGTAAGGGAAAGGAGTTGGGGAGGGAACAGTGAAGGAACGTTCGTAGAAACATAATTCAGTTAAAAATAATAGTATCCAGTGTAAAGTTTTTTGTTGTTTTTGTTTTTCCTATGTACATCATCCCTCTGATTCTCCTATAGATTAATTTCCTAAACATTATTCTTTATCCTGTTCTAAGAATGTTTCATTTGAAGAAAAGAAAAGTTAAATTTTGTTAAATAGGAAAATTGCCTCTTTTCCTTCATTGCTGAAATTTACAGTTGCTGGAAGCCTCATTAAATCACATACAAATGATCAGTTCTCACTACTTCTGCATCAGAATTCTCTTCATCTCCACCTACTGCCTTCAGAAAGACCAGAGGGCAAGGGAGTCAGCAGAGGTCCTGTATACATGGGGGGCAGGTCTCCCCAGCACAGGCAAATAGGCCTCTGTAGGAACACTTTGCATTCTGTGCTTCCATAATGAATCATTTTGCTCAATGTCAAGTTCTGTTTTTCTGTTACGAGTTTTCATATGACCATAAAATCTGCAGCAGTTAAACAGGACTTGTTGTTCTTGCTCTAACAAAAGGCTAGAAAAGCATTCAATTAAGTCTGCTGGTGTCCTGAAAGTAACTGGCTGGTGAACACCAGCTCCTTTGCCAGGTTTCCTTTCATTACACACTGAATTCTTCTCCTTCTCTCTCTCTCTCTCACTCTCTCTCTCGTTGTTGTTGTTGTTGTCGTTGCTTTTGTGGTATTGTGGTACTTTTGTGAACCCAGGGCCTTACACACTCTAAGCAAGTGCTCTACCACTGAGTTACATGCCTAGCAAACACTGAATTCTTTAGATGGTAACTTGTCTACCACCCAAGTACAGTGCCTCAGAGGTTTCACAGGCCATTTTCATAGGGAGTAAAATCATGGGTGTCTTCTTAATCCTAAGATGTCTGGTTATCTTTGCAAATGAGCAAATTGCTAGACGTAAAACATGTATTTAAGCACCAAGAGGCCTCAGCTTCTGACTGTTAAAAGCAAATTTCATACCTGCTTTTTACACCTTCTGTAGCACTCCCCCAGCAATGTGACAAGGATTTAGTAGCACTGTTAACACATTAAAACCAGTGCTGTATGGGGTGCAAGTCAAGCCCCTTCTAGGTGTCCCCTGTGCTCCATCATCCTCAAAACAGTGCCGCCCTCTAATCTGCCTCCTCCCACCTCCCTCACATCTACTCTCAAACCCACAAGCCATGCACAGCCCTGCCAGCCTCCTCAGTTGGTAAGCATGACCCTCTAATCCACATGCCTTGCCTTTAAAGACCAAACTGAAAATATATGGTAGGGGTCTTTTAGTTCAGCTGCTCTAGATGCTTTCTATTTAACTGAAAGGAAAGAAGCTCTGGAAACTGGCTGAAACTTAGTAAAAGTTTCTCTCTTATTGCTGATTTCAGAAAGCAAGAGTATATATCTTTTCTATGTGCTGAGTCCTGCTGATTGCGTGCAGTGCTCTTTAGGGTTATCAGCATGCTGCAAGAAGCCCAAGTCACACAGAAAAAAAGAAAGTTGTTCACTTACCTTTATGACAGCTATCACGATTCTGCAGTCTCCAGCCTGCACAGCTACTGAACTGACAGTTGTTGTTGAAAACTCCACTCCAGGACTTCCTTGGCTAGACATGGTACTTTACAACCAGAGTTTATTCCTTGGGCAGCCTCTGCTCAGATGTACGTCTGCTGGTCATTTCAGAAAGGAACCACCAGGGTTACTTGGATTCATTCAGGGAAAAGAGCTCTGCTTGCACTGATTACTTTGCTGAAAGTAAAGTACAGGAGGTTAAAAATAGACAGCCCCATTGAGTTTATCATAAGAGAGGAGAGAGAGGGGAGCAATCGCAGAGAAGAGCCACACCCCTAGTATGGTAACACTAAGTGCCTGTTATTTTTTTTGTCATTATCTGAAAAGTGAAGGACAGCTTCGAGCTCTTTGCCTATCAGCTGATGTTTGATAGCAAATGGAAAAAAAAAAAAAATACATCCTGACAACCCAAATTAGTTTTGCCGTTGAAACTAAACAGTTGTAACTACGGACTTTGAAGCCAGCAAGTCATTGACCTGGATATCAATCTTTTCAAAAATTTTCAAGTCTCTCATGAAAAAATAAAAATACCAAAAATGTACTTAAAAGTTCTGGTATTTGTTTTGAGGTTAAGTCACAAAATTGCTTGAAATATATTTTTAGATTAATCTGCTTTTCTAAAACTTACTGCCCTTTGCCAAATGAAGTTTATGTGGAATAGTTACATTTTCTCAGAGCCTCAGATTTCTTAGGAGCATTTTAAAAATAGTCCAGCCAGCATTTATCAATAGATACCTATCATTTCAAGATTTCTTTGTTACGGTTCTGCTCCATCAAAGAGCATTTTTTTCAAATTATTCCTCACAATTACTTACAGAAAGCAAAACGCTTTGCTGTTACCTTTTAATTGCAGCAAGAAAAGAGTTTCTGATCTTATTTTTAAATTAAAGGCTAACACTAAGTATACTTAAAAGAAAAAAAGAAAAAGGATAGCACTGTACTGGCTTGGCTTCTATTCTTTACCCCACCCCCTGAGAAGAAAAAATTATAACCGGCTTCAAATCAGAGCCCAAGATCCACAGATCAATCCTATTGCTAGAAACTCCTCATGTGTCACAGTTGTCTGTGGTATTAAGCAGCAGCTGTTGGAGTCCTTGTCAAAGAACAGCTGAAAATAACACTGAAGTTTAGGTCAAAGGTCAGATGACAACACATCAGAGACTCCAAAGCGGCTGGAACCTTTGGAAATCTCTGGGACAAAGCCAGAATGGAGGATGTGGCAATAAACAAGTTAAATGCATCCACTCACAGTATAAAACCCTAGCCCAGTTTAAAGGCATGTTCAGGTTCAGGTCTGATGTTCACAAGTCTGAGCAGAATTGCCTTGTTTTGCTAATGTTCCCAGTAATATTCTTGAATCAAAGGGTGGGGGAATACTTTTACATAAAACTAGATGTTCAGTAATTGTTTTTGTTTCCAAGAACATGTCATGGCTGCTCTACCATTGTGTACGTGTGACCCTCGGCTTTTGCTCTCAGCATCTGCCTGCTGCTCCAGTAAAATGAAACCACACCTGGATCCCAGATCCAGTGAACAAACTTCACCTGGCCCCGAGAGCAGCAGCTGGAGCATGCTACAATGTAGAAAATACTATGAATGGTTTCATTTTATAGCAGGACTGGAGAGCCTGAAGAGAGTGAATTGCCTTGGCATACTGAAGGCTTCCACTTAAGCTATTGCATAGTCGGTCCACACAAAACCAAAACAGATTGTAACTCATTTTTAGCTAATTATCCTGAAGAAAAAGCAAGACTTGACACCTGTGTCACAGAATATCCACACCCTAAGCTAAACCGCCAAAGGGGTATTGCTGAAGCCACTATGTACTTGGCCAACCAGAACAGCAAACAGTGACCTGCACTCAAAACCCGCCATGCACTTTGACTCAGAGTTAATCTCACTGCTAGAAACTTGTGTCACAAGTTGCATAAAGGGCCTGAGGACGGAAAGGGACATTTCAGCAGCACACTGCAAGGACCACAGGCTAAGTAGCTCTGTCCACCAAGCCCCTCTCAAGAGAGACTGTGTAGGGCCCCCCCACAGAACACAGCAGGGAGTGTCTGAAACTGCAGGGCTAGTCAGAGGAAATGGAGCTTCAGAGCAAGAGCCTGAGAGTCTAGTTAATTCCAAGGTTTAAGGGCAAAGGGATTTAGAAATATTTAAGACTTTGTTAGAAGATTAATCCAGCTATTCAGCAACAAAGTAGTGCCCTTTTGTGCATGTAGATGACCTTTCTTTCTGTTAATTAGATGGAGCAGGTCCAGGATGTTGCATAAAGAAAATGTTTTCTACTTTGGTGGACACAAGCAATAAAGCAAACGGTGTGGTTTCTGACTAATGTTTTTATTTTAATTCGAATTCTTGGCTTTAATTCTTTCAGAGACTCAAATCATTTTGGCTTTTCCTCTTTCCTTATTCTCTCTTCCTACTTTTTTTCTTGCTTAACTTTTTAAATCTTTCCTTCACAGAAGCCCTGTTGCTCAGACCTCTCCATCCACATCTTGTTTCCTTAGAACTCTGACCTGTTTTTATTCATCTAGAACAATAATTACAGATTGCAATAGTGACTCCAGTAAGCAATTTGGAGAACAGTTAGTACGAAATATATTGTACTAAAGGAACCGGTACACCATGCTTAGATGGAAACACTGCAACTTGTTTTAATGTTGAAGTAGTAAACATTTCTTGAGTTACAGCTTATTTATACTCTGCCTTCCCTATCATCACCAAATAAGAAAAAGAAAAGAAAGAAACCAAAATAAGACAAAATGAAAACCTTACAGGCATTCTCAGACCCTTGAAGTTTATAGTGGATCTTGCAGAGGTTATTATGCCTGCTCTGTTTATCCCTCTGGGAAATGCCTGTTTTTATATAAACTAAAATATTCTCCATGGGGAATCACAAAGCTATGATGGGATTCTGTAGAGTTGTGAATAGCACATTTTTAATGAAATAATAAGAGCTAGTAGTCTGAAGATCTGTTCATGTGATTACTTTTCAGTTCTATCAACTGATTTGCCATTATTTTTTTTAACATTTTTTTTTAATTTTTAGATGTTGATGGACCTTCATTTATTTATATGTGGTACTGAGAATCGAACCCAGTGCCTCACACTTGCTAGGCAAGTGCAGCAGTGCATATAGGACCTGTTCATTTTTTCATACAGGATCCCATCTGTTTGTTTTAACCAATATGAGTGTGTGTGTGTGTGTGTGTGTGTGTGTGTGTGTGTGTGTATTTGTTCCTGGGGATTGAACCCAGGGACCCCAGCATGCTGGGCAATCACTCTACCACCAAACCACATCTCCAGTCTCTAATCAGTACTATTATTGGTTAAGCTATATTCAACTTTATAAAGACAAAGTGGATAGACCTGATATAAATAACTCAAAGTCTGTTTACCCAGATTAAAAATTAAATGCAAAATTTTCTCTGCTATAATCATTAGTAGTTGTAATAATAGCTACCATGTACAGACTGATCATTATGCACCAGACTGATCATTATGTTCTTTCTACTTTTATCCCATGTAAGCCACATAATAAGGCTGGAACAATCGATTTTCCTGACTTTATAAATGATGTACTTATACCCACATATCCCCACCCACACAAGGATTCATTGATTTGGCCACCCTCTGGTCCAGTTTTGCCTGAATTTCAAGCTGATTCTTGATCTGCTCCTCCCTACCTGCCTATCACATACATCACTATTCCTAGAACACAAAGATCAGCCATGTACTGTACCTTAGTTCAGTGTTCCATCCAAGAATATCATTCCTTTCTTCCCTCCATCTAAATTCCTCCCATCTCTTAAGACCAAGATATCAACTCTTTGTAGAAGATGAATATAGAAAGAGAACTACATTCCCCTTTCTTCAAAATTTAATTACATCTCAATATTCAATAATTATTTGCTTCTATTATAAACTTGTATTATTTTCTAGTTATTTCACTTCTATTAATACTATTTCTCCATTATATTTGAAGATCTTTATGGAGAGGAGTCATGTCCTAACATTTCTGAATCTTTGCCAATCAATTCTTCGGGTTATTGTAGAGATTAAGAACTGTTTCACAGAGAGTACTTAAGAGGAGGAGTTGGTATTTAGTAAATGCCATGAACCACAGAACCAGACCCCAAACTGGTACTTATAAATACTGGGTGACTTTACTGAGTCACATGAATCATATACAAAAAAAAAAAAGAGATACTTTTAATACTATTCATTATTATTCATGCAATCAACCGTTAGTTATTGAGCAGAGATACACATCAGGTACTTCTGCATCAGGGATAGAGCAGTGAGAAAAATAAAGAGGCCTCTGCCCTCCAGAAGCTTTTCTCACATTTCAGTGAGAAAAGGCAGGCAATGAAATAAATAAACAAGGTTAAAACACTAAGAGAAAAACAACTGGCAATGGCTTAAGTAGATTGAGTCACAAAAGTTATGTTTAGAATTTGCCAGAGAAATCAGAGAGTACTGTCAAGGTGTTTGTATTGGAATACAGAGGTTAATAGGAATCATGAATGAATAGTGATTTAACAACAAAAACAGTCAAATCACACCCTATGGCCAAGACAGTGTCTCAACCTCTCTGGACCTCAATTTTCTAGATGTCAACTGAGATAATGGGAACATTCACACCATAAATGTTTCTTGGGAGGATTAAATAAGATGATATTTGTAAACAAAAGAATGTTGACAGTTAAATATTACTATCTCTAAGATGTCAACATCTGTTAAGGGATTTCCTAAATCTAGCAGCTGCCACAAAATTTAAAAATGAATTTTAAAAATTAAGTTGAATTAATGCACATGGCAGACAACCTGAATGGAATAATCATACTAGAAAGACATAAAATATATTTTCCTATAATCAGATATAAAATTATTCCAGGGAGACATTACTTCTTGATTGCCATCCTAACTGTTCCACTCACTCTTTACAAATATTGTATAACACTTTTCCTGATACCTCTCAGCTATTTCTTGGATGACAAGCATCTGACTTAATTGCCATCCATAAGTAAATGGAAGTTGCTCTTTCCCCATAAGCCAACCTCCAGTTCTTGCCAGTTTCCTATTCATCTAGGCAAGTGCTCATCCTCACCCATCCAGTAGGGCTACATGCCTACTATGTGTCAAATGTGTAGATGCCAGGCACTTACAATAAATATGACAAATTCCATCTAGCCATGGAACTTGCCCTCCGCTGGTGGAGACATTACAGAAAACATACAAATAAAATGTACGTATATATA
This sequence comes from Callospermophilus lateralis, assembly GCF_048772815.1. Lineage (NCBI taxonomy): Eukaryota > Metazoa > Chordata > Mammalia > Rodentia > Sciuridae > Callospermophilus > Callospermophilus lateralis. Next base: position 52,733,994 of record NC_135313.1, on the reverse strand, counting down.
ACATGGCAGGATGAAATTAATATAATGGAGAAAAATAAGGCATGATAATGAGAGTGAAGAGGGAAAATACTATTTTAGGAGGGGGTCAGGAAAGCTCTAATAGATGAGATTTGAGTAAAATCCTGGATTAGGTGGAAAGAGCCAGGCATGCAGATATCTCAGGGAAGAACATTCCAGGCGGCTGAGACATGCTTGTTATATTTGAAAAGCATCCAGTAGGTCGCTGAGGGTGAAGCTAAGTAGGGGCTGAGAGTACCCAACAGAGCAAGAACCTGAGACCCCAGAGAGAAGGCTGGCTAGTTCACATGGGGTCTTCTGGTAGGTGCCACTAGGTGTCTGTTGGGAAAACCTTGGTTTATACCTCTTGCCCTAGTATAATTGCTCTTAAGGCCCCTTTTATAATCAAAAGAGTCTGCAAGATAATTATGTGATAACCCTACTATTAAATCAACATGAAGCCTTTAAATTCATTCAAAATGAGATAGGAAAGTACTACAGGATTCATCTAAAGAATATCATTTGACTTAACATTGCTAAAGAAACTGAGGAGAAGAGACTGTTAGAGTTCAGAGTGAATGAGGGAGGTGGGAAGAATTTTGTAGCATGCAGTACATAAATGACCACACAGGTGGCTTTGGGGTGCTTCTTTATGCACACCTGAGTTTTACTTAAGAATAATGACATGTCCAAAAGATCATGACCCTCATTGACAGTCTCATTCCCTCTGGGCATTGACTTTCTTATAATGAAACATATTGATTTACCCATAAACCCTTAGCTTCCCCATGAGATCTTGGAGAATAGTTATAAACAAGCAAATTTGCTTTTATACCCAGCAAATTTCCCTTCTATAGGTGGTAAGAAAAGTAAAACAAAACATGAGCAAATTTAAAAAAGATTTAAGTGGGTCAACAGATCCATGCTGGCTCTGTTATCTATTATACATTTAAGCAATGGTTTCCCCAAAATGATGTGTGAGGTGATATCAATTCTCCTCCAATTATGATGGACAGTTTTTATTGAAAAGCTTCTAATTAAAGCTAGGCATGTTTATAGTCAAATCTGTGTAAAATTAAAATGATTAGTGAACACATGGGCTATCATGGATTTGGGCAAACTTCCTTCTGAGTGTGAAAGATGTACAGACTTCTTCATGCAAGAAAACATTTTTTTAAAAATTGCTGAAAAACTTTCAAGTGCAAAATTTAGTTTGAAAACTCTGGTCAGCCATAGGCTCCAATGTAGCAGGGCTCCCTCTGTAATGGAATTCCTCTAGATATAAACAAGGGTCCTGAGAATTTGTCTCCAGAAGGCAGGCAATTTTGTGAAAAAAATAGAAGCCTTAGTCAACTTGGTTTTAAAAAATTTCATTTCTTATGTTTTCTCTAACTGTTGCTAAACTCCTATCAAGGCTGAGAATTTTCCATCCCGGAATTATCCCTCGGGAGGCCTCAAGAGTAGCAATCGTTCCCGCTGCTTGGGAAGCAAGCAGTGACACCACGGGTGAACTATCACTTCCTCCAGACAGCTATGCTTTTTGCCAAGGAAAGAATAATAATCTGAAACCTAAGGATATAAAAATCTACTTCCCAAATGGCATGACTATTATCCATGGATGCATAGTAGGAAGTATGTACAGAGTTAAAAATATAAGGTTTATGAAGAAACATTTAAGATATAACTCAAGGGCTGGGGTTGTGGTTCAGTGGTAGAGCACTTGCCTAGCATGTGTGAGGCACTGGGTTTAATCCTCAACACCACATAATTGTAAGTAAGTAAAATTAAGACAGTGTGTCCATCTACAACTAAAAAAAAATTTTAAAAAAGACATAACTCAAGAGATTAATGTGTATGTGCGCATGCAGATTGTTATATATGGTGAGGCTGTTTTTAGTAAGGTTATACTGAGATTTCTGTTGTACATGGTTGATATTTTGTGATTCACTGAGTTTATTGGCATGTGTTGAATGACAAGTATGCATTTTAACAAATTCCACCGTAGATTTTTTTAAAGTTTATCTGAGTTTTTAAAAATTAGCTTTGCTTTTAGCGATTCACATCCTCATTCCAAATAGGAATGTCTCACCCCAACGTTCACACACAAGTCCCTCGCTGTGGGAATCTGTTTGTGTTAATACATCACTCACCCAGGTCATAGAACCCACATGAAAGCAATGATTGCTGAGACTGTCCGGAAGGATAAAAAAGTTACTAACACCTGCAGGAAAAAAGATATTCATATACACGGGCTTTCAGAAAAACAGGAAGCAAGATGAGAGAACCTCACAGAAACCTGGAAATCAAACATGGAAACAAAAGTAGCAGCCATCAACACCCCACCCCACCCCACTCCACCACCCTAACCTAAGCAAACCGGTTTCCTATCACAAATTCCACCCTCATAAAGAAAGGACTTCAAAAGGAAAGCCAAGCTGTGTCATGTAGAGTGCAGATTCTGCTGTTGGCACAACTCTGCTTTGAGCTGCCACTAGCAGCCTCGCCTCTGGGCACAAGGACCCGGTCCCCTTCATCAGCCCATCCTCCTCAAATCCCTTTAGATTTGTAAAACATGAAGTCAATCTAATTCGGTCTCTAAACAACCTTGTACTCTAGGCTATTACTATCTTATGAGTTAGAAAGCCAAGGAAAGAGAAATTACATGGCTTATCCAAAACAATGGAGCCAGTGAGTCAAGATCCCAGACACTTTCCTCTTAGTTTCTTGCTCCAATCCCATAAGGAATGAATTCCATAAGCCTAATGTTAGATTAAAAAAAAATTTACAGACCTCTAAACATACCCATCACTCAGTTAAGCCACACAGTTAGACACTTCCTGGGCACAGCCTTGTGAGGCAAAACCATTATCAGCACTTCAAAGTCAATCAAAGAAAACAACACTGTGTTCTGAGTGACCCCCACTGGCAATGACAAAGCCACAGATGAAGCACTTTGATGTCTTAGAAATGAGAAGAACCCTCCTAAGGGATTTCTCAAATCAATGTAAGAAATCATAACATAGGAACAGTTTTATCCATGGATGTATATTAACAATTATAATAAAACTATTTCAGGTTTGTGTCATAGTTCTTCTTCATACCTTTAAAATCATTTTTGCCACCTTGGTTGGTAAATACGTGGGTAGCATGTGAGGGTGTTTTGGCCGTTTCATTGGTTATTCACAGATCCAAGAAGATTTCAGCAGAACAGAACAAACAGGGCAGGTGAAGCAAGTGATAGAAAATGTGGACCAATTGTGAAATTAAACATGAAATCTAAGTGTACTGCACCTAGAGGTTCCCCCTTGCCATGGCATCCACAGACTAGTTAGGCTGGAGTGCAACTGGGTTATCAATGGGTTATCAAAAGATCTGGAAATTTTCCTCAATTTTCCTTCCTAGTCATTAGAAGGGCTGCATAAGTGATGTGGCTGAGGCAGTGTTATTTTCAGTCAAACCCCAGGATGGATCCAAACTCACTTTAAATAAAACATTGAGATCAAGGAACTGAAAGGAAGCTCTCGGGTTTAGAATGTAAGCTCTTGGATAATGGACATGTGTTTTCTTGAAAACCTCCCCCAGAATCCCATCTCATAAGTATATTTGGATTTGCAAATTTTGCAGAATAAAGTAGAACCAGTTCATGGAGAGTTGCACAGTTAGGGAGGACTGTTTTTGTGTCCCCCTACTGTGCCCTCTGGGTCTCCTCTGCCAGAGCACTTTCCACCTGCCATGCTCTGCCCTCCTTACCTGGTTGATAACCAGACCCCTCTGAGGGGCAAGCTCTTGAAATAATGCAGGAGTTGATGAGGACAATGCCTGGCTCCTTCTAGGTGAGTCTGATTTAAAGAGGAATCTGAACATGAAGAAAGGGAGTTTCTGCATCAACCCCTAACATGAGCTAAATGAGCAAAAACCTAACACAACGAAAACTTAATGGCATTTTAGAATCCACAGAAATACTCATTTTCTTTTTCAACATATATTTACTGAACATCTCTAATGAACCAACCATTGATTTAAGCACCAGTGAAACATCAGGAAGAAGACACAGAAGTCCCTGCCCTGACACAGTGGTGTCCAGAAGCTTTCAGGGAAAAAAAAAGTCAAATGGGCACAGATCCTGTGCCAGCTACCCTGCTAAAAACTGTATAAACTACCTCATTATCAGAGAAACAATTTCTATGATCAACCTCATTTTATTGAGGAAAGTGACCTAGATACATTAAATAACTTACCTAAAATCACAATCCTAATATGGCTTAACTTGTGCCAACATGATATCCAAAATAGGATTGCTGACCCACTGGCTCCAAATCACACAACCAAAGCGTATGTCTCAGTTTGTGTGTCACGCTTAAGCAAATCTGATTTTGAATAACTATAGAAAAATATGTACAAATTCATCAAACTGAAAAAGTAAACATACAGCACCCATTTCAGGAAAAGTCCAGGCAAACTCTACACTTATAAATTCTTTGATCATCAATTCAACCACAACAGACAATTGGTTGGGATTTGCTAGTTTGGGGTCTGAGGTTTCTATTTCTTCTTTCACCAATATTGACTTGGTTTTTCATGTCTGTTATTCCCGTGGGTTAGGCCTTGTTTTGTGTTTTTGCATTTTATATGCAAATATGCTACTGTAAATATATGCACTTGAAAAGATGCTCTATAAATAATTGAATAATCATTTCCTTCTCACAGATCTTCAGTTGTTTCTCCATTTTCTCCTTCCCTTTGTTTTTGGGCTATTTTCTAACACTGTCTGTTCTTCTTTTCTCATGCATTTTTTCCTCTCTGCATTCTGTAGTTTTGTTGTGTACTGTGCAGGTAACACACTCCACAAATACTGCTTCTTCCCTTCCCTTATCTCAAACATCCCTAAGTATATAACCCTTTTTATTCACTCCCTAAAGCTGACATCTATATTCTTCATGGAGTTTTCTTTATTTACTTATGAGACAGACAGACACACACACACACACACACACACACACACACACAGCATTCAGAGGAAAGAGCTATTTCTATGTAATGTTACAAAAAAAGAAAAATTTAGAAATTTTTATTGTTTATTTTTAAAGCAGTAATGTAAGCAGTGGGATTCTAGCAAAACAATAATCAGACTGATCAACAGAATAGTTGGCCCAAAAGCAGGCCCATAAGACTGAAGAGCTCATATAGTTTCAAAGAGCACCAGAAATCCATGATTATTCTGTAATCCATATTAAGAACTCTTGAGGGGCTGGGTTTGTGGCTCAGCAGTAGAGTGCTTACCTAGCACATATGAGGCCCTGGGTTCCATCCTCAGCACCACGTAAACATAAATAAATAAAATAAAGGTATTGTGTCCAATGAAACTGAAAAATATTTTTTTAAAAAAGAATATTTGATATTTGGAAAAATCTATATTATATCATTACCTTATTCAACCCACCAAAAATTGCCTCTGGATATGAGTTAAATGTAAACACAGTTAAAAAAAAACTGTGTAAGAGAAATAAGAGTAATAAAATACAAGCTGAAAAAGAAGGATTTTCTAAGCATTAAGAGCAATGTAAGGGGAAAAAAAGATGACTGGTTAATAGGATTCATCATCAAAAGGAGTGTGCAAAGATCATTAAATGTAATAAAGATAGAATAAATAATCAACTAGGAAAAATACTTGCTACAAGTATAGATTATTATTACTATTATATAAAAACCTTCTTCAAACAAGGAAAATGCTAGGACTCCAAAAGAAAAGGTAAAAATAATAACTGAATAACAACTGATAAGTCACCAAAGGAGAAGTACAATGCTACATCATTTTCAGCCTCAATGGCAGTTAAAGAAATATAAACTGGTTTGTCCAAAATTTGCAAAGGCTTGTTTAATAATAGTACTTTGTGGGCTGGGATTGTGGCTCAGTGGTAGAGCACTTGCCTAGCACACGAGGCACTGGGTTCAGTCCTCAGCACCACATAAAAATAAATAAAGCTACTGTGTCCAATTACAACAATTTTTTTTTAAATAGCACTTTGTGCTGGAAAGAGCACAAAGATAGGCACTCTAGATATTGATGGGAGCCTAACCTGGAAAACAACATGGCCAACTCCAAAACCCAAGGGAGAGATGCAGTCAGAAAGGCAAATTTTAGGATATTCAGCACAGCATTACTTACAATTCCATTAAGAAAGAAAAGAACTAAAATTTCTGCCAAATAGTCTAATAAATTATGGTATCAATTGACAATCATTGACTTCCACTGAAGGAAATTTTAATAAAGGAAAATTTTTGATATAACTACTAACTGTAAAAGGCAGTAAATAAAGTTGAATGGTAGTATAATCTTCTTACATAAAAAAGAGGAAATGCATCATATATTAATTGTAAGCTCCCCACACTGATGAACTATGCAAAGTTTTTACTTTTTGAACTTTATTACCAAAGGTACGTTTTTACAACAGGAAGTACTCAGTACTCTCATACATAAGCAGAATTGTAAAGCATAAAGGAATTAATTTTCTCCAGTTGACCACAGCCATCAGTCAAGTCATGTGATAATAGTAGAAAATGCCATTTCAGGCTTTACTCTGTTTTTAATTTGATAAAATTTACCATGTGTGGGATGTGTTTATCTTACAGAACTTGATAATTTCATAGCTATTTTTAATTTCTGAGGTTCTTAGGAATACTTCCCAAAATGCCTCTTCTGCTTTTTTCTTTGAACATGGGTACAGGGAAATTAATTTAGAAGAAGATGCTCAGGCTGGGTGTAGCTCTGCAGTGGAGCACTTGCCTTACATGAAGGAGGTCCTGGATTCAATCCCCAGCACTGGAAAAAAAAAATGGGATAAAGTCTTTGAAAAGTACATATATCAATTTTTATAAAGAATTCCCTAGAAGCTCGCAATAGTGTGTCCTGCAGACTGGCAGCATCAGCAACACCAAGAACCTTGTTGAAAATGTAGAACCTCAGGTTCCACCCCAGACTTACTGAATCAAAAACCTGCACTTTAGTAGATCAACTGGAGAGTTGATTCACAGGCACATTGAGGTTGGAGATCACTGATGTAGAATACATGTTCTACATAGAGCTACAAGTGAACTATGTTGGTCCTTGGAAACCAATCTATGTTCATGTCTTAAGTACCAGAGATCTGTGTATCTATGGGCTCTAAACATTTGCTTAGGAACCAAGCAGCAATAAATGGGAACAATGGATGGGAAATATTCTAAAACTCTATCGGAAGGTCTCTAGTACACAACTTGCAACACAGTACCATTGTCAATGTTGGCTAGATTTCTAGGTCATCCTAAGAAGCTGGCTTAATCCATAACGTAGCTGAAGAAATCAATTGTATTTTAATGATTGTTTTTTATTCTAAGAGAAGATTCTGGAAAGCCTGGTTCTGCTATTAAGAATAGGAAGTCCCCATGGATGCAACTGTTTGTGTGAGTAGACAATCAGTAAAGTAGTACTTCTATTCTGAGAATGTTCTAAATATAAGAACAACATGGATTAGAAAGATGGGAATACTGAGAGTTGCTATTGATTTGTTCACATTTTCTCCCAATCTTTGTTTTAACCAATGTCTAAAGGTCAAATGTCTAATAGGAAATCGAGAAATGTGCTGGACATTGTAACTAACTTATAACATGAAAATAAAAATATTTTTATATACATATTTTTATATACATATTTTGCTTGTGTTAAATTACCACACAAATGTACTTAACTTTTTATCTAACTTAACAAAAATTCAGTAACTCAAAATTCCTCATAGCCATTCTGAAGCTACCATTATTTATAGAATATGATGAACTTGTTATTTTAGATATAGCTAACTTTGTTCTAATATGCTTTCTCCATGCCCAAATATACACACACACTTTTATGTTTTAAAAACTAACTTCTTGGAATGGGGATGTAGCTCAGGGGTAGATTACCTGCTTATCAGACATGAGGTTCTAAGTTCTATCACCAGCACAGGGCTGGGGCAGGGGTTGGATAGGAACAGAGAAAATATTTAAGCACTACTTATTGTGACAACCTACCTGTTTTTGACAATGCAGGACTTGAAGAAAGCACTGAATTTCTGTGTCAAGCCTGAGGGAAGGTGGGTTTGGGGCTGTTGGAGAGGGAAGGGGAAGCTTCCATCTTCTGAAATTCCAAATTATCTCACAATAAATGTTACAGTTTCTAGTCAAAGATTTTAGAAAACACTGTTAGAAAAAAAAAATTAGTTTTGCAAGAAATAATTTGAATAGATTCAAAAAAGCATAATTCATCAGAATGTTGCAGAGACCAGGGTGATTTAATTTTCCCTAGATATTATGAACAATCTTTATTAACAGCAATCAAACTTATGGTTTAGAGTGACAACATATCAAGGAAATACATATCAAAATCCACTGCCATTATAGTTCTTAACATTTTATTGCATATTTACAATGTGTGGAGCATTATAAGGATTTACAGTAGAAGCCAAAATTCCCAGCCTTTACAAATCTAATAGGAAAGATCAGATAAACCATACACAAATGTCTTTGAACATGGGCACTGGAAACATACATACGATTACAATTTTACAGGCTAATACAGGTAAATGCTCTATGTAATAGAACGGGCAGGAAAGATAAAACACAGTGAATAAGAAAGTCACCAGAGTGTGAAATAACCACAGCTGGGTAGTACTGAATATAAACACAATATTGAAAATATGGTTTTAAAGGCTAAAATGTCCTGCAAAAGCATAGCTATCCCCTATGCAAAACTGTGAGGTAGAATTCTTCCCGTTTTCTGCTTTCCTGACTACCACTGAGTGACTTCCATCACAGGGAGTTCCGGGGGCTCTCTCACCTTGCTGGACCTGAGACTGACCGAGTAGTACACATACGTTTTACTACCCACTCCACCATCACCACAAATGGTCTTTTTTGTTCAATGATGAGAGTCATATTTTACTTACTGAAAACGGGTGGCAAAAGTTAGTAACATAAAAAAGCCAATGCTCTTTCTTGTAGCTAACATATCACCATTCTTGGGGTTTAACCTTTCAAAGAATGAAATTAATGCTAAAGTTTCAGGTGTAGGAACCTCTCAAGGAGTTGTTTTGGAAAGATAGGTCTTTGCTTCCCTCAAATGACACTAACTGTCAAATTTAACAATGAACAATGTCATTTCTACCCCCAAACTACATCTCCTAATATTCAATGTGGATCATAAAAATAGTTTACCTTTCTACACACATAAAATATAAAATCCAGAGCACAGAACAATTGCATTGGAAAAAGGTAGAGTTTCTTTTTTTAAACTACCCTATGATCCAGCAGTTCTATTCCTAGGTATCTACACAGAGAAAATGAAAACCTATATTCACATAGACATATATAAGAATGACCATAGCAGCTTATTTATAATTGACCACTCTGGAAATAGCCCAGGTAGCCAATAGGAAACTGGATAAACCAACTGCAATATACAATGAATGGAATACTACTCAGCAACTAAAAGGAATGAACTAGAAATACCCAGACACATTGAGAAATCTCCCAAACATTATGGTGAAGAAGCCTTGTAGAAAAGAGTACATGTGTGATTTTATTTACAAAAACAGGAAAGCTGGTAGAAAGAACAGTGGTTGCCTTTAAGGGTCAGGTGAGGGGACAGGGATTGACTGGAAAAGGACCATCTGGGAACTTTCTAGGATGGTGATAGTTCTATATCTTGATAGCACAGTATGCATTTGCCAAAACCCAGGCGATGCAAATATAAGTCTTTTGCATATCACTGTATGCTAATTTTACATCAAAAGAAAAATGGGAGCAAATACTGAATCCTAATGATATGTATGCTAAAGTATTTAGAAGTGTTCAGATGTCTGCAATTTAAAATGCATCAAAAAATAACATGGATTGATGAACTGAGGTACGGATAATTCTGTGATAAAACAAAGAGAGTTAATGCAAATTAGCATTCGGGAGCTAAGGACACCATAAAATCATTTTAACATTTTTGTTACACAGTTGAAAATTTTTATTTAAAAAGTTATGAAACATAGGGTGCAATTTTTTAAAACCAAAAGATGCTGGTGAGAACTTCATTATTGATCTCATGACAGTATATGATTACAAAATTCCTCTATTAAATGTAAATTTAGAATCACGTTTCTCCTAAGTGCTTGAGAAAGGACATCCCAGAGCATGAGGTCAGTGATCGCTTCTCAAATTTACTCTGGTTCAAAAACTGCCTAAGTGATATTTTGATCCTCTCACACTTTCGGAAAAAAACACATCTTGATGGCATACTGTGAGCAAATCTGTTGGCTGTGAAGACTGACGCCAGAAACCAAGATGAAGAAACATTCTTGTTTTTACCCTACCTTAAAAACTAAAAGAATTGGGGTAACTATAATAAAAAAAGGTGTTACGCCAGGCACCATGCCTGTAATCCCAACAGCTTGGGAGGCTGGGGAAGGAGAAATTTAAGTTCAAAGCCAGCCCCAGCCACTTAAAAGGCCCTAAGAAACTTACCGGGACACTTTCTCAAAATAAAAAACAAACAAAACAAAACAAAACAAAAAAATGGACTGGGATGGGGATTAAGTGCTCCTGGGTTCCATCCCCAGTATCAAATAGTGAATGGGCCACTATATTCTCAGTGGAGGGACACCTTGATCACCCTTCTATATCTAAGTGAGACACACATTTGGACACCCTGAAGACGTGGCATTCAACCTGTAAATACTTTAAAGGTACTTCCTTAAGATTTACTTAGAAGTGGCTTCCAGAGTTCAAGAGCCCTTTTGTCAGAAATAGCTTTCCACATGCCTGACTTAAAATCCCTCAAAACACCGCTCTCAATATATGCACTTCACAACTATTTTTAGTTCTAAGTTAAGAACTAAGAATTCCTATACTATGACATATAGGAATTATATGTTTCATATTGCCTCATAGAGTTCTCACAGAAATAATCTGATTCTTCAAAAAGTGCACTCACTGGCTGTCATAATATTTAGAGTTCTGGCTTTCTTTTGATCTCAAAGTTCTTCACGTCCTAGTACAGGTTCTGCTTTTTCTTGATGTATAGGACTAGTGTTTATTCTCAGGCTTTCAAGTTTGCTTTAAACTACTGCTGTGATATTGAGTCATATTCAGCATCATATCCATGAATCATTTTCCATCTTAAAGCCTCTGCTGTATTTATGTATGCTAAGTCATGCAACACCCTCAGTTCTAAATCTCTGGTAGGAGAACAATCTTTTTCTGTTTATCATCACAACCTGCATTTGCCGAGAAAGCTCTTCTCCAACCATAACCACCAATAACACTGGTCTCAAATTGTGTTTTCTTAACTCATTATGGGAATACTTTATAAATACCCCAACAGATTTATGTTCTACTAGTTTCTACAGGTGGGTGATTTATTAAGAGACAATCCAAGTATGGCTTTCTATTCCTTGGGTTTATCAATGGAGTCATATCATGCCCTGTCAACCTCAAAATAAACAATACTCATCACTAGTCTTCCATCTTATTGTGACATCATCTTCCCCCTCAACAGTGAGTTGGTCAGTTTAAAGCCTTACCATGTACTCACCAACTTCACCTTAATATTTCAGAGATACAATTCTGAATGCATATTTTCCTTGCACACTAGTGAAACAGGGATGGAGCTAAGGGGGTAAACATGAACAGCATGCTGTTGCCCCCGCCATCTCATGCTTATCATCTGAGACAGAACAAGATTAAAGGATACTCTATTTTCTCTTCTGAAGAGATAATTAAAGCAATAACAATTTCCATTTTGTGTAACTTTTACAGTTCCAAAGAAATTCACTGATTTAATACCAAGGTCACAGTACATAGCAATGCCAGGTTTTGAAGCCAAGTTTTCAAACTCCAAACTCTTTCCATTATATGCACTATAATTCTTAGTTTAGCTTTTATGGTAATTCCTCTACAGTTCTTCCATTATCTTTGTTTCTTAGCTAAACCTAGATTTTTCTGGGGCATACACTAAAGCCAAGTAATGTCAATTGTTAAATTTATTCTTATTTTGTCTCATCAAGGTATTTGTTGGCATCAAACAAGCAGAATATTTTCTACTCCCAACTGAGACGTGTTTATTTCTAGATGAAAGTTAACATTGCTAAGTTTAACAATTCGATTAACTGTTCAGTCTTGTTCAGCCCATCTTTTGATCCTAGAGAACTTTCATTTAAGGGCTTAAGTAAAGATACCATAATCATACAAATCTTGTCCCTGGTTATGATATACTTATTGGTGTTTGTTTTCACCTGTGCTATTCTCTATAGACTAGACATGGAGGGCTTTAGCAGCCATAAGTATGTTCAGTTTTTAGTAACTAGGTTACTCTTCTTAGGCTTCTGTGCACTTTGGGTAGATGGGAGGATGGGAGAAGTGCACACCAGCAGCCAATCTCTACTGGCAGGTAACTTAGGTATAGTAGAAAACACTGGATTAGCTCTTCAGATGTATACTGCACAGTGGGACAGACTCAAATCACCTCACTATCATACCAATCATACCACTGATTATAAAGGTTTTTGATCAGAAAATGTGGTTTGCTTAGCACTGTAGTAAAAGTAACCCACTGTCATACTCACATGAAGGGGTGTGACCCTAGTAACAACAATGATAAACTGAATAGCACACCATACAGCAACAGACAAGGTAATGAAGCAAAAAAAAAAAAAAAAAAAAAAAACCACTAAGACTAAATAACATCAGATGCAATAGCCAGTATAAATCCCTTTAAGTGAGAGACATACCCAATCTTCTATCTGGTCATGAAGCCTAGATCTACCATTAGTTTCCCAGCTGGCAAGACTACACACGCAGTTTCACCAATACCATCAATGAGCCACGCTAGAAGAATAAGGTCACCAACACCAAGGTGGGAACAAAGCAAAGTGGATCAGAAACGAAGATGTCATCTTTATCTGATAACCCTGCTGGGTCAGACATAAATAAAGAATAGGTATTAAAATGTCTTTATATATTGAGTTCAAGCAGCAGCAAATACACAATCAGAAAGCAAGAGAAAAAAAAAAAAAATAAATCCTTCAAACCCAAAGACAAAATACATAACAAAACTAGCCCAACCAACATTACAGCAATTCCCTGAGCAGGGCTAAAGTAACACGGGAAGTTGTGGCATGTGCCATGAGAAATAATTGGTTCTTTTTCGGTTACATTTGCAGGCCAATGTTCATCTACGACACACAAAGGGCTTGTGATTCCAGTCTGTAGTTGCTTCCTTCACATGCGCTGTAAGTGAACTATGACCACATGAAAAAAAAATCATATCTGGGCACTGTTGGGCTTTCATTCATAACTCTACGAGTATGTACAGAAACATATATAGAAAACAGCAGCAAATTTACAAATGAAGAGCAACAGTATTTATTTTTGCTTAAAGTATATCTAACTTTTTAGAAGATGATGAACCTACTAAATAAGTAGCTACACAACTAAATATATAAAATACCAAATGACTTCCTTACAAGGTGATGTATTCCTCAGTCTTAACGTTAGGAAATGAGTATGCTGAGAACAAACTTCAGGTTGAAATATGAAAGGGATTATTTTCAGTGATTAAAACGGAACCCATGTAGGAGTAAACAACTATTCCATCTGAGGTCAAACCCTGGGAACTGAACTAGTAGGACAAGATCTTTCCCTCAAAAGAGCTTATAACGTAGCAGAATATTACATAGGAGTGTGGAATGTGGCTAGCACCATCAGGAAGACCAAAAGAAGAATCACAAAAGTTCATACTCATAGGAGTAAAGCCCTAAAAAGCTGAGAGGATTATCAAGTACAGAAAGAACTTCCTTGATGTTCTCAGAAGCAGTGGTAGCATAAGACAAGAGGGAACAGTTGAATTTTGCCCCAGATTATCTGGCATGTTTGACTAGGATAAAGAGCTGCACCATTAACTAACAAAACTATGCCAGGAGGACAGGGTGAGCAGTAGGAGAAATCCTTCCTCTGGGCTGAAATGTTAAGCAGGCAGTTGAAAGAACAAGTCTAGTGTTTTGGACCAGTTATGTGATGCACGATGCTGTGATAAAACAGAAACCCTAAGGAGGAGATACCTAAAGAAGAGCCACAAGCATTCTGAGGACAGAATCTAAGAGCACACATGGTTAGTGCACATTTTAAAGATGAATTATGTGACTGTACTCACAGTTATGGCAGAGGATAGCATCTTCGAGGAAGGAGATGCTGTCTAGGAAAGGTTGCTCAATTTTATAAATGGAAGGGTTAGAGATGCCGGCTGAGAAAAAACAACACTCAGCTCAGTAGGTGGAAAACCATTCCTGATTTTCAAAAGGAAGAGTTTCATTAGAGTGCTGTGTGAAATCAGACTGCAAGATGCTCTGCAAGGAGAAATGACGATGTAGGGCAAGGGATATGGACTTCTTCAAGAAGTCTGGCAGTGAAGAAGGCTGGAGAAACCAGCAGGTTCAGAGGGAGGTTTTTTTGCATCAGAGATACATGAACTTGTTTGTGGATCATGAAAAGGAACCAGCACATAATTCTTTGCATAATGTTGTACTGATCACAAGTCTAAAAAATTATTTTTCATCTTTAAAAAATCTTCTGGCATAAAAATTAACACAAAAATTAAATTATATGCATTTTACAATTTAAACTTAATACAAATGTAAAAACACTAGCATTTTGTGATAAATTTTATTTCTAAAGGAGTCGTATGGTTTTTGTTATTAGACTACTTCAGAAATGATTTTGCCTCAAGTCTGTCATGAGAAATTAAATTTTATTAACAATTACTATTTTAGTTCCAGAAAGATTACTTTGATATAAAGGATTACACTGAAGTAATTATGTATGCCTTCTTCCTCAGCCCTCCTCTCCCAAAGACAAAATATCTTCAGGATAGTTAATAATTTGGATAAAATTTTTGAAGTTGAAGAAAAGAAAACTCTGAAATAGTATCCCATTATTAATAAGTTCTTAAAGATCTAAATTATTCTTCACAATTATTTTTCATGATAAAACATGCTTATTTATTATATACACATGCATACATATGAATTTTCTGGCTAAAATACATGCAACAACCTTGAAAAAACAATTATTAAACCATCCTCACAGTCCTAAGAATGCCCTTTTTGATAAGGCACTCATGTTTGAAAATAGGATATAACTACCAAATTAAATAAGATGTTTAAAGAAGCCTTTTATTAAGCACAAACAACTTTTAATACATTATCAATACAAATAGGAAAATGTTTTTAATGAATATGATATATCAAAGATCTGAATGATGTTCTTCATATTGACACAATAAAAATAATCAATCTTAAAGAATTACAAAGTAAAATTTTGAGGATGCCAAAATCTACTAATGATAGTTTAACTACAGTCTAAATTTACTACACACCTAGGGAGGAAGGGCGACCATTTTTTATAAGGAGAATTCCTAAACTCTTATTAGCACCATTCAAAGCTTATTATCAGTTGTTCATCTACAAACTGACAGGTCATGTAAAGCTTGAAAGCAAGATTTCAGTGCAATGTTTACAGTTTCCTTCTTTTAAGATACCTGGAGTCTATGATCTCAAAGCATATTAAATAATTATGCCTTGGTAGTTGCGAGGTGTTAGCATGTAGAGAGAAACGTGTTGTGGGAAGAAATGAGGCTTATCCTGCTGTGAGATGTGTCTTAATGTACTGTGGCTAATGCTGCAGAATGCCGACGACATGCGGGAATGTGAACTGTAGGTCTGTGGGACGCTGGTAGCTATTAGCTCTCTGTGGTCACCATTTCAGGATGTCTCAGCTGCTGCCTTTTGAGACTAACTAGTTTCATCCTGTCTCTGATGTGCTCTGCAGCAGAAGCCATGTCACTTGGACTCCCAAAATATTGTTCGGTTCTAAAATCAAAACACACAGAAAAATCCCGGATTAATACAAATTCATTTAAGTGCAGCACATGCAACAGGGGGAAAAAATGCCATTAAGAAGAGTCTATATAATATGACCTCTGAGTAGAAATTATTTCATTCACAGTCCAAAATGTTTATCTCTTGAGGGTAATGCTGTAGGAAAAATACTTTTTAAACAACAACAAAAAAAATATGTTTGACATGATGAGTTAAATGTTAAATATAAATAAATGTTATATCATTTATACTTATGATAGTCAATAAAACAAATGAAGCAACACTGGCAATATTCTGCCTTTCAGTTCTGGGTTCATAAGCAAACACCAACATAAAATCTGTACTTGCATGCTAAGAGCTGCATACAGCAATTATTGAATAAAGCAGGCAAGTAAAGAATTATTTTTGATATTAAAATATGGTTTGGAGCCAGGTAAGGTCAAATAGCTCTTTCAAGTAGTGGTAATCTCTTCTACTTAAAGGAGCTAAGGCAGGTGAATTGCAAGTTCAAGGCCAGCCTGGGCAACTTAGCAAGACCTTGTCACAAAATTTTAAAAGGACTAGAAATGTAGCTCAATGGTAAAGCACTTGTCTAGCATGCACCAGCCCTAAGTTCAATCTCTAGCACACATACACTCACACAAAAAAAATATAAAGACATGGATTGGTACATTAATAGACAAAAGTAATTTCATTTTTCTATTATTTGCAAAGATACTACATTCAGAGTCAGAGCTTGAAGGGTTTTTGGAAATTCCTGGTTAACCTCTGTTTTTTAGATCAAAAAATTAAGGCTTAGGGCTGGGAGTCAAATTCAGTGATAGGATATATGCACAGGATATGTGAGGCCCTGGGTCTCATTCCCAGCACCATCAAATGAACAAAATAAAAATAAAAAAAAAGGCCTAGAATGATTTAACCAAGGTCACACAATGGGGAAAATAATAAATCAGGATTTGGGGGGCAGTTGGGGGAACCCAGAAAGACCATTAATTGCTTTTATTTTACCAGGACAATTTATTTAAAAGACAAATCTGAATAATCTGTCATATAAACTTTGCATAACAAAAGCAGATTATTATTATTATATTAGTAATTATGGAAAATACAACTGAGATCATTTGAGAGACATACTTAGTGTAACAAAATACCATATACCACATATATAAATGCATATTTAAATGTATACACATATGCTTGGATATATATGAATATAAAATGGGATAAAATAACAACCACAAGTATTAAAAGTGAGTGCTTGTGAAATTTGAATACACAGTTCTTTTCTTTTATCTTAAGAAGAAATGACATCTGGGCTACCCATGGAACACAGGAAGAGAAGTTCAAGTAAAATCACCAAGGGCAGATGCTCCTAACTGACCCAAGAAGTGTGATAGCTGACTGTGACAACTGGGAACACAGAAGAGGGGTGAGGGTCCCTGGCACAGAAGAGCCAGAATCACCCCTACAATACTGTTACTAGCTGAATTTTGTTCTCTTTTATTACAGATGTGTAATGTGACTTCAGATAGTGCAAGTTTAGTATGACTAGAGATTAAGTATACATCATGTAGAATCTTCTTTCAAGGTAATGAAATAGTATCTTTTAAATATCAATCTCCAATTATTATCAGAAGTTCATGACACAGCAATAGCTTACTATGTCTCATGTCTGTTTTGAATACATTCTACACATTTAATAGCAGAGAACACCACTGCTCCTATAATGTGAAGAAGCACAATTGTCCCATCCTGTTTTCAGATGGGGGAACTGAGACACTAAGAAGTGGAGTACCTTGCCCAAGTTGTCACTGCTGCTAAGAGGTGGAGCCCAGGATCCCTGGCACCAGAGTCTGCACTCGCCTCCATAACACTCTAACACAAAGTAAGGACACTTGAACTTTCATTTGATGGTTTGGTTTCTGTATCATTTGAATTAAATATCCTCTGGACTACCTCTAAATTACTTTGATTGAGAAAGTCTAGATCACCAGGGAGGAAGTTCCTGAGTCTTTTACCGGCCCATTTATTTTGCATCAGATTATTAATTATTCTTAATTATTCTGGACCATTTGAAATGAAACAGCATGTCAGAATCAGGATGCCATCATTTTACACACGAAAAAAATTAGGATGCCATATAGAACAGTGAAAAGAGCATGGGTTTGGAGTCCCACACACCTGAGAGCATATCCTAACTCCAACACACAGAAGCCTAATTAATCTTTCACAGTCTTAGTCTCTTCATTTCTAAATCAGGAATAATGATACAGGCCTTGGCACTGTCTGTGAACGTAAAGAGTTTAACTCAAGCTCACTAAACATCAGTCCTTTCCCCATGCCTTCCCTTTCCTAAATGAAGCCCAAAGTCACGCTGCTCCTGTCCTCACAGCCAAGCTAAAACCATGGGCCTCAGTCTAGTCAGCGATGGTCTTTCTACAACAAGCTATCAAGAAGAAACACATCTGATGTCAGCAAGCACCAACTGTGAGTTCTGCTAACAGCTAAGCTTGGATTTTTTTTCAGTTTAAACCAATTGAAGATGTGAACCAAGCGTAATTTTCTTTACTTTTTAAAGAATAGATTTTTCCAGGCTGGGGTTATAGCTCAGTGATAGAGCACTTGCTTATCAAGTGTGAGGCACTGGGTTCAATCCTCAGCATCACGTAAAAATAAATAAATAAAATAAAGACATTGTGTTCACCTACAATAACAACAAAAAAGAAAAGATAAAATTATATGAAAGCATGAACCATACCCATCAGGATAAACTACAGGAACAGTTAATCTATCCAAAAGCGATTTCCCAACTGCTTCAATTTCATCAAATTGCTCCTCATCATTAATAGCTTCAGGCTCTTCCGGACAGTCTTGTAAAATCTGCAACAAACAAAAGGGCAACCTCAATCAAGAGACAAAAAAAGGAAATCAAGTTCATGCAAATGAAGTAAGTGGAAAAGGTGGTTTTTGTTTTATTTGTAGCATCTTCATGTACATCACTGTTCAAAGCTGAATTATTACTAGTAAAAGTGGCTCAAGAAATTCTAATAAAAATTGAAATACATAATCCCTACTAATAATATATAATTAGAGTACAAAATGGTCTATGGTGATTTGCAAGAAAAAATAAGTAGACTACTATTTGGAAAATAAGTTTGACCTGTGCTTAAGAAGCATTTTCTCACTCAATAGGCAACCATTTCTTAAAAACTTTTACTGTATGTTTATTTAGCATCTTGGTATGTGAATGAATGATACAATCTGTCCTTAGGAAGCTCATAGACTTCAGAAATTAAATATAAATTTTTTGGAGGGGTGGGTACCAGGGATTGAACTCGGGGGCACTCAGCCACTGAGTCACATCTCCAGCCCTATTTTGTATTTTATTTAGAGACAGGGTCTCATTGAGTTGCTTAGTGTCTCACTTTTGCTGAGGCTGGCTTTGAATCCATGATCCTTCTGTCTCAGCCTCCTGAGCCACTGGGATTACAGGTGTGTGCCACTAAATAAGAATTTGAAACAACATATATTTAGAGCACAAACATGTAATTGATGAGAAGAGATAGGCAGGCACTTTAGTAATTCATCTGCTGAATTTACTACTTATCACTCAAATTTAGGAAGCTTTACCACCCTTGAAGACATTGCTATTCTTTTTTTCCTCCTCTGAGTTACACCATTTAAATTTAATTACAAGAAAAAAAAAATACAAACTTTTGGGGGAGAGAGAAGAAAACAAAGATGGCTTAACTCTTGCAACAACTGTTCTGTTCTACAGACCAGGCTGCCACTTAGGCATCACAACTTAGGTTTTCCCGGTGTGGATTAAGGAAATTTAACTTGGACATCTAAGACAAGGTAGTTAGTATATGCAGACAAATGTCAATAATGGAATTCATACAAAATTTAACAAATAGATTAATCAGATAATTACATTATTAGAATTAACACATTTTTAAACATATGCAGGGTATCTTAAATTATATTTAACATCCCTATAGATAAACTTTCAATGTTAAGAAATCAGAATAAAGTTAACTACAAAGCAAAGCTCCTCTTCAGAATGGAAATGTAAGGCTGGGTACAATATGTAAGAAAAAGGTTCTATTAAAAATCTGCCCATCCCAAGTAAATGTGCACAAATGAAACTATAAATTTTACTGTTGGTTTCTGGAATTCAATGAATAATAAATTAGGGAATGAAGTATAGAGATAACATATGGAAAAAGGTTTTTTTTCTTCTTTTAATTCCTATTCTCATTATTTTAGTTGAACAGTCTATACCTTAAGTTATAAAATCACAAAGTGACTTTTTAAAAATTTGTGACAATTAGCCAGATGTGGTGGTGCAGGCCAATTATCCCAGCAACTCAGAAGGTTGAGACAAGAGGCAAGAGGACTACAGTTGGACACCAGCCTCGGCAACTTGGCAAGATCCCGTTTCAAAATAAAATTTTTTAAAAAGGCAAAAGGCTGGGGATGTAGCTTAGTGGCAAAGTGCCCTGGGCTGAATAACCAGTTTAAAAAAAAAAAAAGTGACAATTAGTACTTGTTGTCAAAGCCAAGTTTCCTTTCCTGGCATAAAGAAAGAGACTGATGTAATGACACTCTAGAGAACAGAGCACCTGTGGACATCAGCTCGGAGAGGAGAGGAGCAGAGCAAAGTGAGGAGAGGAGCAGAGCAAAGTGAGGTTCTGGGATTCTCCAACCATAGTCCTCCAACACTCGAGTGGATTAAGGAAATTTAATTTGGACATATAAGACCATGTATTTTATATAAACCGATGTTAATAATGAAACTCATACAATTTTTTAACCAATAGATTATTGTGAACATTACATTATTAATACATACATTTTAAACATATACAATAAATAATTGAATAAATTGACATTACATTTCAAAAGGGGCAAACCTTTTCAGCATTTGAGTGAAATGCAATGGCCATTTCCAACCTATGTACTCTCTCTTCGGATGCTATCGTAAACTGTTTCCACACCCTGTTCAATCGAGGAAGTGTGTCCCCAGAAGACCGAGAAGTGCATCGTAAAGACTGGCACAACACAACTGTGGCCTGCAGCAACTGTCTACCATAATCATAAGTACTCTAAAAAAAAAGAAACATAGAATTATAATAAAAGAATTCTGAAGAGGAGGGGGAAGGTTTTGGGAGACTGGATGCAATTAAGTAAGACCACTGGAAATTAATGCTGAATGAATCTAGTGTCACTTATTACTATAAATGATCTACATGCATAAGTAATGAAGGGGAAGTAATATTTTTAGTTTCTTCTTTTTTTTTAAGGTTTCCCCCCATCTCTGCTAAATTCCACTGGCAAAATTCCACAGCTCATTAATTACCAAAACAAGTGAGTGAAACCAGTCTCACGATAGTCCACATAGGAAGTCCTACCTATTACAATGTGAATGAAATCAATAGGGAAAATACATTAAGATACTTTTCAGCACAAAAGCAACTTTGTATTATTGTGCTAACATAAGTCAAATACAAAAAGTGGGGTTTCTAATTTAATGCTATTAATATACATTTCATGTTAGCTTCTATGAATGAATAATTGGATTGTCTTAAAAATACCATAACATGTAACATATATCAGAGGGAGCATACAGAACCTGTGTTTGTGGCAATTTAAACCCTCTCAAGTTTATGCAGGCTAGTTTTGATGCACCAGCTGACATTTTCTTAATTCTGTGATATTTCTGGAATAACAAAACTAACCTTCTTGGACTTGGAGGGTTAAGTTACATTATAATCATGCAGAAAGCTATTCAAACACTGAGCTTGTAGAAAAGGAAGATAACCAGTTCTGCACCTGTGCAACATCAACAAATTTTCTATGCTTTTCCAGTAAAACTTTCGTTTCCTGAGCATCATCACCCAATCTGATGTGGGTCTTAAGTAGAGCATCCAGAAGTTCACTTAGCCATTCAACCGCCTAAATAAAAATACAAAACAGTGAAGCTGAATTCATAATTCTTTACTACTTACATCAAAACATCACATATACAAAAATTGCTATACTATGGTTGGTTAGTCCATTAATTATAACGATTTTTCAATGGCTCATTTGATCCAATGCTCCCCAGATTCTTCTCCTACTCTCAAATGTTCTTAAACTCTGAAGGCAAAGCCTACTACAGAAGCACTCTTAAAATACTCATCACATAATAGAATATCATGCATTTCTGTAGAACAGACTTACTAGGATCTCATTACAGATGCATGTCACTGTTAAAAATCATAAATTCTTCTACATCAAGATGAAAGAATGTTCTAATACTAACTTCATAAAAATATCAAACTGTCTAGCATTGGAAGTTCTCCTGTGGGTTAGAAAGCAATGTGCTACAATTGCCTTTATTCTGGAATGTAACTAACAAACTACTAGTCAATAATAATGTTAATAAATAATTCCAATCTCTAACACAATAGAGGATTTCATCAAGAGGATAAGCCAAATGAAATCAGTAAGCTAGTTAGAAGAACCAAATTTTATTCTTCCAGGATAAGCTAGATTTGATTAAGAATTTACTTTCTTAGGAACATAAGAAGTATACTTTTGTTCACAGTTAGATGAAACTGTTCTTCTAAGAAGCGATAGCCATATAATGCGGCCATCTGGTCCTTACCTGAGCAGCATCTTCTTCACATTTAAACAGCTGCACCATCTGAAGCATCTTTAACCTTCGCACATCTACCATATCTTCACATCTAATAAATCCAAACATACATTTAGTCTATTGTTTTGGTTTCCACGATAACATCATCAACTGGCACATGTGTTTTATAATATACTAAAATATTTAGTCCTACACTATGGAAACTGCATGTGTTGCTTTGTAAGAAGTTTAAGGATATCTATTCTATATCTATGTTACATCAAAACCTCAAAATACCTGAAAGACAAACCCTTTTGAGGATAGCATAGATTCTGTAAAATATTGAAGCAAAGTATAAATGCAATAGTAACTACAACCCAAACAAACTGCCACTAACAATTAGCATCAAACAAGCTTCATTGATAAAAATATGAAGTTTCTCAGGGCTGGGGTTATAGCTCAGCTGTAAAGCACTTGCCTCACACATGTGAGGCCCTGGGTTCGATCCTCAGCACCACACAAAAATAAATAAAATAAAGATATTGTGTCCATCTTTAAAAAAATCTTTGAAAAAAATGTGAAGTTTCTCAACCACTAGCTTTAGGGATAATGTTCCAAGGAAAATTTTTTAAATTAATACTTTTCACTGAATTATACTAGATGGAATAATATTTAAAACTGAATTCCTTTTTAAACTCTCCATTTACATTCTTAAAGGGGGGAAAAGAACTCCATTGATGTTTGGGTGGAAGGAACACAATTCAGAGCATTTTCTAATCTCTCTGCAGTGTGCTTGGATAATATATGGCTGAAACGATAAAAGTATCTTGATCTCTCTCAACTCTGACCAATTTCTTTCACTCCCATGCAACTCATGTGCTGCAGAGGATAAGGGGGACTCCTATTGCAGTCCCAAATATCAACAAGAAGTTACCCAACAGGCACTGGGCTCTCTTACAGTTGATGTCCTTAAAGAAGCTTAATAATAACAAAGAATGGTCCTTCCAGAGTTATCACAGGCTATTAGGGAGATAGTATCATAAAAGTCATAGCATAACATTAAGATGCAACTTGTGTAAAGTAATTCTATAAGGTATTAAAGAGAAGTGATGATAATTATTTTTAAAATCTGAAACTTATCATCAAGAAGATAAGCCAAATGAACTTAATGAAAGACATGATAAAGATATCAAAATATATATTCAAGAGTTGTACCAGGTTATAGGGAAAATGAAACATTTTCTCTGCTATTAAAATAGTTCCAACTTGGAAGAAGCATGGAGATTCCTCAGAAAACTTGGACTGGAACCATCATTTGACCCAGTTATCCCAGTCCTCAGCATGTACTCAAAGGACTTAAAATCAGCATACTATAGTGACATGGCCAAATCAATGCTTATAGCACCTCAATTCACAATAGCTAAACTATGGAACAAACCTAGGTGCCCTCTGACAGATGACTGGAGAAAGAAAACGTGGTATATATCCATATGGAATATTATTCAGCCATAAAGAAGAATGACATTATGGCACTTGCTGTTTATGGATGAAATTGGAGACTATCATGCTAAGTGAAAGAAGCCAATCCCCAAAATCAGAGGCTGAATGTTCTCTCTGATATGCAGATGATACTCATAATGAGGGCGGGTGTGTGTGAAGGTCTAAATTGGATAGGGCAGAGTGAGAATAAGGGGAGGGGGGATGGGAAAGACAGTAGAATGAATCAGACATAACTTTCATATGTTCATATGTGAACACACAACCTAGTGTAACTCTACATCATGTATGACCACAAAAATGGGAAGTTATCTCCATGTATATATGATATGTTGAAAGACTTTCTACTGTTATGTATAACTAAAAAAAAATTTTAAAAAAAATTTTAAAAAGATAGTTCCAATTTTGGAGATGAACTTTATACAATGTGGCAAATGATATAATGGAGTCACAAAAAAGGTTTAATTGGAGTAAGTGACTCACCTGCCTTAGAAATCCTAAGACTTCCTAAGATAAGTCTATCTGAGTCTTGGAAGATAAGTAGGAATCTGCTAGATAGAAAATGAGAAAAGCAATACTCTCGGTGATGGATGAAACAACGTGATGTTCTCAAGGAAACTGAAAACCACCACCCAATTTAGTGGGAAAGTTAGAAAAGCATGAGACTCTGCAGAAGTGGATAAGAAAAGGTCTCCAGCCATTCCAATAAGACTGTACTTCATCTGAAAAAAGAGAAAGTCCCAGAAGGAGGTTTAACACCATTCTTGTACTCCATGCGGATTACTCCAGCATACCAGACTGAAGAAGAGCAAGACCAGAGGCACTTGACATCTAAAATCTTGAACAAAAAATCGTGGGATTCAGCAACAACAGCACTTGAATATTTGACTAGAAATAAGGAATGAGGAAGATGAAGGACTTTAGGATAAATTCCAAGTTTTGTAGCTGACAGTAATTGTACCCTGAATAAGAAATTAAAAGCTAGGAGCAAGTTTTGGAGGAAAATGTTTCTCGAATTGGGTGTCAACATACTTTATATACAAACAGAATTGTGAAAAATTGTGGTATATTTGTGTAATAAGAATTGTAATAAAAAAACCCAACAAAGTACAGGTATAAAGGCATGAACTGGCGTAAACATACTCTTTATACAAAGATATGAAAAACTGTACTCTATATGTGTAATAAGAATTGTTATGCATTCCATAGTCGTGTATTTAAAAAAATAAAATCAATGAAACTAAAAAAAAAAAATAGAAAATGATTCTAATCTGAAGATAACAGGCTTGGAGGAGCACACAGAGCATCTCACTGGAGACATGGAGCAGGTGACCAGAACTGAGTCTGGAGCACAGGAGAGGGCTTGGAAAGCGCTACAACTATCCAACCACATCATATTTTTAAAAATCATTAAAGTAGTGAGATTTGCAGAGAGAGCAAATAAGAAGAGAATTTGGCCTCAGAACAAGCCCTGGAAGCAGTGTTTAGTTACAGAACAAGAAATCTGAGAAGAAAATTAACAAGAAACAGCGCCAGGAGGAGGACCATGGTTTCAGGAAGACACAGCTGTCAGGGAGTCTCCAAGAGAACCCATAAGTCAGCTGTGTCCAGTGCCATTCATAATCAAGCAGACCGGACTAAAACATACTCTGGATTTTGAACAAGATCAGTGTTTATCACATATGGTCTTGTTGGTAACACCAATGAGAACAAAAGGAGTGAAGTGGTGAGGTCAGAAGTCAGGCTCAAGAGGATAAAAAGTAAGGTGGAGTTAGTAAGGAATGCAGTTTAGACCTGCAAACAACTTAGCTGTGAGGAAGAGCTTAATGCCAGAAGACAAACGGATGAAAGGAAGATGGACCTCTTCATTCAGTCATACCAGGAACGTACTTCATTATATTCCAACAGGAGACAGTTGAGCATTTAAGTGAGGGGCAGGACTCAGAATAGAGAAAGGGAGTTAATGAAGACGGCAAATCAGAACCTAAAAGGCAGGATCCTTTCTCAGAGGATGGCTCTCCCTTTGTGAGGAGGAATCTGCAGAAGGAATTCCAGCCTCGTGACTGTCTACTTTTGTAGGGGAGAGTTTCTGTGAGGTTCTGTTGATGACTTCAACATTTCTAAGTGTATAAGTTTTGATACAACCATGCTAGGTTATGTACGCTTGCCTATGTGATTCTGATCTTTCACTTTGCAATGGCTGTTGCAAATTAAGTTTTCAAAGAATCCCTTGAATTCCTAGTCCTATATCAAAGTGAGCATCAACATTAGTCCACTGTGTCTAATCCCTGTACAGCAAACATGAGCACAAACAAGTGTGACATTTTATAAGAAACAGACATGAAGAGTTAGATCAATACATATGGCAGATTTAACAGCAACTCTAAACTAAAACGGAAATGTAAGTTTCTCCAAAAAGATTTTCTTATAGCAAAGAAAAGCAGAGTCCTAGGGTACAGAATGTTAAGCACTTTAGTATAACTCAGAATTTCACTATTAAGTAAAAGAGGAAAAGATACCTGGTAATTGAACAAATTGTCATTAATTTGTTAGTACAATTATATATAATAACTATTATATTCATCAAAAGCCTATTACGTGCCTACTATATAACAGGTAAGAACCTTTAGTTTGTATGTAAAATATAAACTATACAATTTTTCATTTTGGTTAGTATGTTGTCTTGGTAAAATTAACATTAACAGTCAAACTTTGCCTTTGTTTCCTAAGCTGCATGTCTTCCATCACTCCTTGTATGTGGTCCACGTTTTCTTTATTTTCAATGGTTACATCCTTTCCATAGGCCCAGGACGCCTGATTGGAGATCTGATCCAGCAGACCTTGACCTTTTTCACGCAAACCTTGCAATCCCACATCTAAAATAAAAGTTATTAGATTTAATCTCTTAACTAAGGTGTTTTTCCCTCCCTCAAATAAATCCTCTCAGCAGATACTGCACTTGGAATCCAAGCATAAAATCTTTATATATTAAACCACATTGGGATGGAGTCCTCCAAACATCTCAAGGAATAAAATCCTTTTAAACGGAGAGCTCTCAAACCAAATTCTCCCTAAAGGGAATGTTTAAAATACAAATCTCCATAGATAATAATTTCTTTTAAAAACTGAAAGCAGGAAGAAAGTATGTTAATTTCTATTTTGAGAAATAAATTTTACTATTTTTTTCCTGTTTCATGTGTTCCTATTTTTAGGACAACAATGTAAATATTTTGTTTAAAAACAGTGTAAAATTTGTGAGATTTCAAGACACTCACATGGTGTATTATCAGTGTAAAGGGATGCCAAACGCTGTAAAGTCAAGTCCAACTTACACACCACAGGAGCAACATTAGGATATATTTACAATACTCCAAGTCAGACATGTGTTGAGAAATTCTCTTCTTTTTTTTAAGGAAAAGTATGACTTAAGGAAACTACTGATATTTTAAAATAAATTTCATTTGGTGTATTGAATATATACTATGCATGCCATCTGTTAAACCAACAATTAGGCTACAAGCAAATAAAATGTCAATACAAAAAATGTTTTTCTGAAACCAATTCCATGAAGCTGTTTTCCACAATTAATTAATCTGATTTGATCACATGTTACCACTTTCTACACCTGCTTCCTCTGCTCCTTCCCTCAATGGACAGTCCCTTCCCATTTTCACATCTTGGCCTAGGAAAGTTCACTGCATTTCTTACTGTGGAAATGTTTAAAAGGTCCTGATAACAAAAGTAACAGAGCTTTCATTAAGAGCTAGCTTAATGAAATGGGACCACTCCCTCCTTAGAAACTAGGTAACACTGACCATATTCCCAGGCAGAGAAACAAATGCACAGAACCAAACCAACTATTTTTTTCACAAGGTTAGGATATAGCAACAACAAAAATCATTGCATAAAACACAGTTCGGGGCATACAGAGTTTACCACAGAACACTTCACAACTAATTACAGTTTATGCATGCACTACAAATAACTTCACTGTTCCTAGGATATGCAAGATATAGCACCTGTAGTAAACAAAAAGGCCAAAGGCCCAATGAAGGGAGGAGTGCCTAATCACAATGAAAAGTAAAAATTTTTAGCAAAAATTAGACTCACTCAAGGGAATAAAACCCCTTTAATACTACTTTTTCCTGTGTTCCCTGCAAATAATAATTAGTTCAGTATAAGCTGACTTAATTGTGTAACCATGATAATGATATTTTTTTAAAAAGAACTCTTATGTTTCAGCATTTTTAAAATCTGCTTACCAACACTTTTCAGCTTCTCTTCAAGCAGTTTTAAAGTTTGCTGAATCGATGCTCCATCAGCTGGTGCTACATCTACGCACAACATCCCTAATAAGCCATCCAACTGCTGAGACAACTAAAGCAGAGGGACACCAAAGAGACAACCCTGATGTAATCAGCATCTAAAGTGTTTAATGATGAATGAGGTTTATCTAATGAGGTTATCACAATTACACTTGAAAACATTATGCTGTTAAAAGACAAGAACAAATAATCAGAGTACATGTTATCTAGAAGATGGAACACACAGATGCATGCACCAGAAAGACAAAGGAGAACATCCAGGTCACCAGAGTGCAAAAAAACTATTGACACTTCCATTTCCATCTATGTTAAAAAGCATACATTTTGAAGAACAGTCAAAATGAAATATATCTACTAGTTTAAAATACTTTAGTTAGACAATCAAAGGTTTAACTGCATGCAGAATGACTTAAAATCATTTGTTAAATCAGAAAATTTTATCACGTTACCCCCACCAGTAAATTACATTATTGTTCAAGGAAAATAATTAGAGGAGACATGCAAACCTGCAAAAATTATGTGTGGATTGTTTAGATTATCTGAGGAAAAGAGAAGCGATCAGAGTAGACACTTACATCTTGTGCAACACCATGAAATTCAAGAGCTGCTTGCAAGAGATTTTGCCTGAATTCCAGCTGACTGGCCTGCCGATAACAAACATCACTAAGTTGTTGCTGTAGTGACTTTAGTTCCACAAGATCTTCCTCATCCCCAGCATTCAAGAGTGCGGCAATTTGCTGATTAAGCTCCACATATACTGCAAACCATTCCTGTAATAGAGACATCACAAAGTATATTAAGGATCAAATTAGCTCCCGGAGGACACATTTTATCATTTCTCCAGACAAACTAAGTAACATACACGTGAACACTTTTATAAAGCAACACTGTTTAAGTAGAGAATGTAAAATCCCTATCCTTCCCCACATCCTTCCATCATGATCCCTGGAGCTCACTGCCTGCCAACAGTAGTCTCCTGTGTCCTCAGTCTGGCTTCTAGATGTTCCCTTCCTTCATATGCTCTAAAACCTGTTCACCCTCACAGTGCACAGTTACCTCTGCAGCCCCCTAAACTGGTTGCTATCTTTATTTCCACACCAACATACACAAGCCCAGAAGTAGGCTGACTCATTACTATTTCAAACCATATTTTTTCCCCCTCTTGTCTGGAAAACCTGTGAAATGCAGGATGCTGGATTACGCCCTTCCAGCTTTTCCTGTGGTATCCCCTCAGCCCCCTGGGGGTTCCTCTCTGCATTCCTCTCTGCGCCAGCCTTCTTGGTGATGGCCTCCATGTACAACGCACCAACACCCTGAGCCCAGCTCCTCGACTGCCTCCCTCACTTCCAGTTATCGCATCCTTACCCCACCTCGGCTACCTACTCCACTGGCCCTAAAAACCTGTCATCACGTACTGCTTACTATGTAACTCTAAACCCTCACTTTTGTGAATTCCATTCTCTCACCAGATACTGACTCCAATGCCCCTCTTTTAGCTACAACCCCAAGGGTCCACTGATCTATTGTCCTCAACATGTCTGACACTGCAGCACTCGGCAGCCTCTCACCCTTGGTCAGAAACTACAACCACCTCCCGGCATACAACCCTGGCCCACCACACCTGCCCTCCTTCCTTCCAACACATTCACCTACTGAAACCTCAAACCTGGCTTCTCTGCCTACTGTGTGCCTGTACCAGAGTGGCTGAACACAGCTAGGTAAAAACCACCACAGACATGCCCTGCATATCAACCGTCAACGATGGACCACACATGTGATGGTGGTTCTGTAAGACTACACAGCCTGGTGACATCATAGTTGTCCTACCTCAAACAGAGGTTCAGTAATCCTTGCAGGTTTCTCTGAGCAATTCACTTTCCCATTCTCGTGATTTTTTTTTTTTTTTTTTTTTTTCACTCCTTAAGTCTCCAACTCCCTTTTACCTCTTTACTCTAGAAGAACTTCTTAATTCTCTGGATGCAATTAAAAGAGAACAGTCTCATCTTCCCACAAACAAATCTACAATCTTCCCTCCTATAGCCCTGTGGTCTGCCTCCCCACTCTACAGGGGCCCTGCTCCTGAGGCCAACACTCCTCCAGAGCATGATACCCTCTCTTCTGCTGCCTGTGCACAACTCTGCTCTTGCAACTATCATCTCTTTCTCTCTGATCAATTCTTCTGCTTCAACTGATTATTTCCATCAGCACAAAAGCAAACTGTAACACCTATCCTGAACAAAATACACACTTTAGGATCTATACATTTTAAAATTCTGTACATTAAACCTCAAAAAAAACAACAAAAAAAAACTTTCCTTAAAAGATAATATTCTTTGTTTCATTCCTCATCCTTTTAAAATTCATTCTAAGTCAGGATTTAGTATTTCCCACTCTTCTAAAATTAATCTTGTCAAGTTACCAAAAAATTCCCAGAGCATGAACCTCGGGAGCCCAACACTTCCTACCACTTCTGCCACCTCCATTCCAAGAGCTCCAGTCTTCCATTTACGCTGCTTGTCCCCACTCCCTATCCTCCACCAGATAGACGGTGATCTTTTCAAAACATGAAATCAATTTTTGTCTCAAAAACCTCTCCACTGATCTCATGTAACATTTAAAATAATTTTTAACAAGCACCTCTGATAATTCTTGACCATTAACGTTTAAGAACCACCACTGTGGAGCTGATTTTTGTCCTGGTTTGAAATCTTAAAATACATGTGAGTTCTAGCAATGTGACCAGGGATATAAATACAATATAAAGACTAATATGTCTCAATAAATTAATGCCTAGAATTGGAGTTACTGATGTTACTGATTGAGTATGTCATAAATAAATGACAAACTCCATACCTCTGTAGGACTGAGGGTGGGGGGTCTGGCTTACATATATGTATATGTTTAAAATTAGTCAAAATGTTTCTTCCTAAAAATAGAATGTATATAACCTTAGGTAAACAGCTGCATTCAATTTACTATGGCCATTCTTGTACTCTGTTCATACACATTAACTGTGTTGAAATTTATTAATTTATAGCAAAATAAAAAGTCAACACCAAGATTTGGGGTTTGGATTAAGATGATAAGTAAGAGGCTGGGGATGTGGCCCAAGCGGTAGCGCACTCGCCTGGCATGCATGGGCGCTGGGTTCGATCCTCAGCACCACATAAAAATAAAATAAAGATGTTGTGTCCACTGAAAACTAAAATATAAATATTAAAAAATTCTCTCTCTGTCTCTCTCTTTAAAAAAAAAAAAAAAAAAAAGATGATAAGTAGGGAAAGCATTTGAATGTTAGAACATGAACAGCCAGGACTGACACTATGATTGTGGTTGAGCCAGTGTCAATACATAGTTGGTGAAATGATCATTTGCACTTTGCACATTAAACCAAGAACAGGAATCCCAGTCTGGGAGGAAAGAAATACTGCCAACCCAGGCTATGTTATACACTTAGAATGTATACTGAGGACAAAGAGGTCTTGATGTGTCAAGTAAACCTGCTCCATTCGCATCTATTAGGCTCCACACACCAGCATGGGGCCCTTTGGAGGCAGAAGTCAGCACTGTGGGAAGGTGGGACAGTGATAGAATGCAGAGGCAGCTTCAGAAATGCATGTTTCTACACTCTCCTGCTATGCATTTTTTTTGTGTGTGTGTGCCAGGGATTGAACTCAGGGGCACTCGACCACTGAGACACATCCCCAGCCCTATTTTGTATTTTATTTAGAGACAGGTTCTCACTGAGTTGCTTAGTACCTAGCTATTGCTGAGGCTGGCTTTGAACTTGTGATCCTTCTGTCTCAGCCTCTGAGATTACAGGCGTGTGCCACAGCACCGGCATGTGCTCTTCCTAACACACTCCTACCCTACCCAAAGGTAAAAGTACATTTACCATTGTAGTCAAATATTTTGAGATTTATAAACAGAGTCTACAATCACTTCTATTCACTTTGATATTTTTTGTAGGGTTGTATTCAAAAACCAAGCAAACTTCTAATTCATGGTCCTTCACAAATAACTACAAATCAGGAGGATTTTCATTTATCTATATTAGTGCTGAATATCCTAATAAATTTGAGTTGATAGCTTTATTCTGCATTACATTTTCATGTGGAATGGAAAACATAATACTTGACATGGTACTTCAATACAAAATGGTCTATTAAAGTTTTCCAAA
The DNA here is from genome assembly GCF_048772815.1 of Callospermophilus lateralis. Lineage (NCBI taxonomy): Eukaryota > Metazoa > Chordata > Mammalia > Rodentia > Sciuridae > Callospermophilus > Callospermophilus lateralis. The sequence continues at coordinate 52,701,444 of NC_135313.1, read as the reverse complement.
CTCTACCCTTGTTAACTATCAATACTAGAAATTTCCTAAGATCTGAACAATTCCAGTAAATACTTGAAGCTGTTGTTTTACTAATAGAGAAAAGAAGTATTAGAATATCTTAAACATCATATACTAACATATTCATCCAGCACCAACCAACCTAGTCTTTTTTTTTTTTAATTTACATATGACAGTGGAATGCATTACAATTCTAAGGTGACAATGAATGCAGTGCCACCTACTGGCTAAAACAATGCAATTATCTTTTCTTAAACCTTTTAAAGAATGGAAAAAATTTTAAATCTATTCAAAAGTGGAAAGAATAGCATAATGAAGCCCCATGTGCAATCTAGCTTCAATAATTACCCACTTGTGGTCAATCCTGTTTCAACTATATTCCAATTCAATATGTCCCCACCCTCCAATTTTCCAATATCCCAAATATCACACGATTTAAGGAAACAAAATCCACAATAAATCAAGAGTATATTTTTTCCTCTGGGGTCCAGATCTATGAATACAGATGTCAAAATATGTGCATGGGGCTGGGGTTGTGGCTCAGTGGTAGAGTTCTCGTCCAACAAATGTGAGGCCCTGGGCCCGATCCTTACCATCACATAAAAATAAACAAATAAAATAAGTGTATTGTGTCCAATTACAACGAAAAAATAAATATTTAAAAAAATGTGTATGTGTGTCCTCAAATAGCAAGAGAATATACATACATACATACATTGTATCTTAAGCATATCCATGCAATTTAGTAGCTTTCCCTAAGAGAGAGACAGAGTGAAGGGATCCTACCTAGATATCAGGATGTCTATGTTTTTAACCTAGTCTAGCAACTTATTGATTTAAAAAAAAAGTCTGTTTCTTCATCTATAAAATAAGAAAGGAATATTTTAATTTATAAGGTCCTTTCCAATATAAAAGTTCTGTATATCTTTTCCACATTATAAGTAAGCTTAAGCACATGAAAAGAGATACCCATATGTAATTTATTTTTTAAGCTGATTTTAAAGATTCATATAAAAAGTATATATAAACAAACATTTAAACACAGGGGTCTCTATGTATGTCAATGGTAATTTCACCTATACAACATACAATATAAAATGTAATTCCAATACTTTTTGTGAATTTATACATGATATATGTAGAATCCAATTTCTAACTATAACTCTCTTGGTATCTTTTAAAAATAATATATATATATATATATATATATATATATATATATATATATATACACACACACACACACACACACACACACACACATACATACACCCTATCTTTGGGCTCCTCAAGTATCATGTATCCTTACTAAGAGGACTTTCAGAACACATGGTGACTAAATTCTCTTAAATAAAATCTGATATTCTATGGAAATACTGCTTTCAAAAATTTACAGGGAAACAAATTATAGAAACCATCTATACTACAGTAACATGTTCCATCCAGAATAATCAAATAAATCATAATCCATGTAAAAAATATTAACAGTGTAACAGTATTTTAAAAGCCTATGAGAGGGCTGGCGCTGTAGCTCAGTGGTAGAGCACTTGCCTAGTATATGTGAGGCACTGAGTTCAATCCTCAGCACCACCTAAGAATAAATAAAGGATTATGTCCATACAATAAAAAGTACTTTTTTAAAAGGAGAGAGAGAGAGAGAAAGAATTTTTTAATATTTATTTTTCAGCGGACACAACATCTTTGTTTGTATGTGGTGCTGAGGATAGAACCCGGGCCGCACGCATGCCAGGCGAGCGCACTACCACTTGAGCCACATCCCCAGCCCCCCAAAAAATATTTTTTAAAGTACAAGATAATTAAAAGATCATAACTTCAGGAACAGGGTTTATAAATTAAATATAAATTATTCTAATTTTTTTACCATAAAATGAAGAACCATATTGGAACCTATGAAATGGATAAACTATATGGGATTTAATTTTTTTTCTATTTTTTTTAGTTATAAATGAACACAATACCTTTATTTTATTTATTTATTTTATGTGGTGCTGAGGATCAAACTCAGTGCCTCACATGGGCTAGGGGGCTAGGGAAGTGTTCTACCACTGAGTCACCACCCCAGTCCCAGGATTTCTTTTTTCAAGTCTCTTACAAGTACTAATTAGAAATGTTAGACTACCTATGTACTATCTTTATATGATTTCCAAATCTTTGATAGCTCTTTCTATATATTATTGTCTCAGCTAGACTACAACTCCTTTAGGCTATGTTATGTAGATTATTGACTAGTGCCACTGACATTTAAGCCTGACTGGGGGAGGAAAAAGAAAAAAAAAAACCTAATTGGAGAAAGATTACTAAAAAAGCAATATGAGGAAAGTAAACAGAATGTATCTCCTTAAAAATAAAATGATTATTAGATATCATTAAAATATAGCTCTAATAAAGATGAGATTTACTCAAATTTATTCACAAACAATATTATTTATTCTTTAACCATACTTAGTTAAAATATATATTTCTTAACTGTTCAACTTTTATTACCACTTCAAGTAGAGGAATTGATGGGTAAAGAAACACACTGTGAAAATATAATGTTCCAATGACCCTTCAAACTCACCTGTTCCAGAGTTTAACACTATTACTGATCAATTTTTGAAGATGGATAGACCAAGGAGATAGAATTTAATGGATCAAATTTTATATTTCCAATTTTGTATTCAATCTATTTAAAATTACCATAAAAAGTAATATGGCTTCAGGGAGGGGGGATGAACTAGCTTATCTACAAACTATATGACTGCTTTCTCCACATACAGAACTAACTATAACAAGCATGAGCTTAATAAACATCTGTTTCTTCCACATAGCAAGTTGTTGCATTTTAAATTATCTTGAACAATTTTATCTATAATCTGAATAAGGACTGATTTATTTCCCAATCCATACCTGTGATCTGTCTAATTATCCCCTTCACAATTACAAATGTGACCCCTAAATGCACAGAGAATGAAAGATACTCTGCCTCCTCTGTACTCCCTCTCCATCAGCTGTGTGTAACGCTGCAGTCCTGGTGGTATTCCCAGCATTTACTTGTACAGCATGCTCCCAATGAAGTAGGGAAGGGCCTTCCTCTAGGATTTTAAGAACAGACTTTTCTATTGAAGGGACTAGTGATGAAGGCTCTATTTTTGTAGTCTTTTTATTTTCCATCACTATAGCTCTTAAAATTTCATCTACACTGTGTTAGAGAAGTAACAATATAATGAAACTGCATTGCAGGTAAAACCTAAACCAACCTTCAAATTAACATACACTAAGTGGTCAAAATGAAAACTTATAACCTCTAAGGATTCAATAAACTGTATTCTAGGCCCCTATACAAAGTTAACAGCAGCTTAGCACTTAGTACCACCTATGCTAATTATGCACAAGAATAACTGCACTGTAACTTGCAGAGGAAAAAGCCTCTCACACTGTGCTGGCTCTCAATCTCTTCATGCTTCTGCTGTAGGGCCTGGGAAGCCCTAATAGAGTCACCAATCCCCCACTGGGCTCTCAGTTGTTCCGATCCAGGTCCTTCCAGCCAGTTCACAACCTGTAAATGAAAGTTGAGATGAAATTTTAGAATAATCAAAGGCTTTTCAAATTTTCAGTCTAACTGCTTTTCTCTCCCCCAAATTCCTTAAGTATTTTAAACTGAAATTCTTTAAGTTCTACTACATAAGTAACAAACATTTCTTTCGGAATTACACAGTTATAATATGACATTTCCAAAATTTACACTTTGAAAGATGCACACTGTAGCCTTAGGCTTTCAGTTATCTGATCATTTGTCTAGCTAAAAAGAAATCTGGAATGGTTCTATAAAAGAGGATTAAAAGTTAACTTATGATAAGACAATCAGAAAACTACAGAATTTAGAGTTGAAAGGGAAATCAGAAATGACATTGGTCAAGGTTATCTAACACTTAAGAAAATTGAGTTTCAGGGAGACTAAATGACTTCCCCAAGGTAACATAACCCATTACTAAAAAAAATAGGACTAAAACCTGTGTGATCCGGTCTAATGTTCTTCCCTAAGCACTGAAAAAAAAAAAAAAAATTGGATGAACTAACAAAGCTAAAATACTACTTTCTCACTTTGAAAAGAAAATTTAAAAACTAACTACAGAATTATATTATAATACCTTTCAGATGCTTTCTTAGGATCAACTAAACATTCAGACCCATAAGAAATCCCACCAGCTCCAGCCCACCCAGGATAGAGGGGAAGGCGTACAGCTATAGTTGATCCTGGTGGCACTTTAGGAGTTCCTCTTCTCCCAAGTCCCTTTTCTGTCCACATGGGAGAGACACAGGAGTCACTCCACCATGAAAAGTTCACATCTCTCAGGGCCACACCCATTATGAGTGTCAACTGAATTCATGGATGTCCCCAGTTCTGCCTTCCATCAAATAGTATAGTTCTCCCAGTTCCAGAACTGGGGTAATTTTTACTATAAGCAATACTGCCTGATAACATAGTTGACATTTCAATTTTTATCAGGTTCTCAGGAGAGCAAAGCTAGACAGTTAGGCAAAGAACAAATACTCAGCAGATAGAGTGAAAGTTTTGTTAAGTCTTCACACACAATCATGCCATGAAGGAATTTTAACCAAAGAAAACACTACTGCCAAAATTTACCTGTTGCTACATTAGAATAAGAAATTCAAAATTATATGTAATGTTTAGATTTATGCCTTAAATCTAAACTTATGATAGCTCCCAAGGAGTGAAGGCAACTTACTATGAGGGTCTGCATGGACAGGCTTGCCTTAGAACTGTGTCAACACAGCCAGCAGCCCCACAGTGCACTCTATCATATCACCAGCTTTACATTGTCTTGTTTTTAAACCTAACAGTACACACATCTTTATTTTTTATAATTATATAAAAGGACATCATAAAAAACAATCATGTGTATTTTCTTCTATTAATTTTTCACAGTTTTCATATACTACTCCAGATTGGGTTGCTATAGTCAGTTCTCAGAGTGTAAGTTCTATCCTGTATTTTTTGCTTATCATTAAACTATCATATTCTAATGAGTTTCCAAGTGGCTACCATTATTACAATTTTCAGTGATTTCAAGAGTCTCTTTTTTAAGAATATCAACCTATTTGCTTGTCTGCCTGCCTCTCTCCCATCTAATCAACCAGCCAGCCAGCCACTCAACCAACCAATATTAGGCTCTAAGTAATATGGTACCTTAAATAACCATTATATCTACTACATTCTTATTGTTGGACATTTAAAGTGTTTCCACTCTACATCAATTCTAAGCAATGTGATTAAAAAAATAGATAGCAATTACATATGGTATTTTCTCTAATTCTGTATCATTTTCCTATGACAGGTTTCTGATACAGAACTTCTTGCATCCATTGATAACAAAATAATAATAATAAAAAAAAAAACTCAAAAACAAGAGAGTCAAAGGATAGAACTGTTGACTCACTGGAATAGCCCTAAGTAATGGAACTTTCTCTTGGTTAAACTATATTTTCAGAGTGCTAAATTCATAGGCAAGCTATCCTCAGATGCTCTTTAGAATGCAAAGATTGGTTTGTCCTTCAACATCTCCATTTTTTTCTTTTTTAACCTTTCGTATGCACTGTCTTCAGAAGGGCATGGTACTAACATCCTGTGTCTCTCTATTAGCCTGTCATATCTCTCTTTCACAAAAGAGACAGATGAATAGTTTGGTATTAGAGAGGCACTACACATGAATCTAAATGCTGAATTCTGGCTCTGCTCCCACTAGTCAAAAAACTTTTGTTCCTCACCTTATAGATGATGTTAGTGACGCCCACCTTACAGGGTTATACCAGTCATTGTATGTAAGATGCTCAGCGCAGTAGACACTAATAGCTGCCAGCCTCTGCTTTTCCCAGGTTTTCTGTAGCCTAGCTTCTTGTTTTTCTCACATCTGCATTTTCCAGTCAGACCCCTGGGTTCTCAAGGAAGTCCCTGAACTAACTATGGTATCCAACACTTTAAAATATGGAAATAAAAAAAGAGTAAGCTTTAAGGAAGCTTACATCAACATTTTTAAACAATTTTCCATTTTCCTTTCGATCATAAGTTATTTCTCATTTATTTCTACATGTTTGAGCATGGATATGGACACACTGAGATAAAATGAGATGAAGTGAATTTAGGTATTTTAAATAATTATTTCACTAGAAATATCTAAATTCTAAAAGTAATGAAGGTATTTAAGATTTTTAACTCATTAGTAATAAATTATTAACACCAAACATGTAAACTTTGATTTTAGAATACTCTAGAAACTAAAAAAAGCAAGTTAATATAATTTGGGGAAAAAAAATATATTACAGAAAAAAAAGATGGTACGGATTGAATGTGTTGGAAACTTAGTCCCCAATGAAATGGTGTTGAGAGGCAGGAACTTGAAGGGGTGGTTAGGTCACAAAGGTTCTGTCCTTATGAATGGATTCATGTCATTATCCTGAGAGTAGGTGTGTTACAGGGCCAAGTGTGGCTGGCTGGCTCCTGCACATGTGTTCTTTTTCTTTTTCATCCCACACTCACGCTCTGCTGCCTTTATACCTCCTACAGTAGGATGATGCATCAAAAAGACCCTGCCAGAAGCAACTCTCAACCTTGGACTTTCCAGCCTTCAGAAGGGTGAGAAATAAATCTGTTCTTTATAATGATTTAGTTTCAGGTATTGTTATAGCAGTGCAAAAAGGACTCAAGACAGAATGAAAGTTCGAAGAAACATGAACTTAAAAGTAAATTTTAAGTATACTTAACAAAGACATCTTGGCACAAAAACCCTGTTACATAGTCAAGTACCCATATAGTTTTAATGTATGCAGAAAATAATTTCCCTTAGTATGCTCCATCAGTAATGTAGACCCAGTAAATGGGTGACTATTTCTAATAAAAATAATGCAAATTGAGGTGGATGCCCCAGTAAACAAGTTTATTTAAACGCGTTAATGATGGTAGCTTGCCAAACAACTATTACAAAAAACTTAATTTCAATCACAACATCTTGCTCAATCTGAATATTAATTTACTGTAAAAAACAGTTCTGTATCCAATCCATAACAATGTGACCCCTGGAATGGTTATATTTATATGCAAAGTATAACCTTGGAGATGTGTTCTTAAAATCTACCATGACAAATATTTGCACAGGCCAAAAATGTGACTATCCACTATTCTTTCATGGCCAGGCTGATTTCTAAAGAGTGCATGAGAAAATATCTGGAAGTATGTAAGGTCAAACCAGCCAAAAGGATATGTCAAGCAAATGTTAAGGATTTGTCCCACAAAAAGGGCATGGAGTCTGAGAACACAGCCTCTAGCTACAGACTTATGCAACTCAGAGTGTATCTAATTTTGCATCTACAGTTCCTCTCTACACAGAAGAAAAGCACATGAATGATTCTAGAAATAACATTTGCAGTGGTGGTGGTAATTACTGCCATAATAAATAATGGGACTAACAATAGCACATTTCAGTGAAGTAGCATTGCCTTCCAGCCAAAAGCATGTAAAATATAATTTTTAACTGCCACAGCAGCAGCAGTATGAAAAACTCTTGCATACTACATGAAGTCTGATGCTGCCACTTTGAACTGTGGAGAATAAGTACTGATAACTATCACGTTACTACTTAACACCTAGTTTATCAGAGTTATGGATTCCTCTTGAATAATGTTTTTAGCGATAAGCTACTGAACAAAGAAATCTGAAGTAATTCAATTTTTATGAATTTAACATAAATAAAGATATTCAATTTAATAGTGACCTTTATATAAACAAAGAATTTTACATTTTTCCCAAATGTGCAAGTCAGGAGATGGTATAGCTCATACCATGTGATCAGCATATCATCAATTATATAGTTAAATTTAAGTAACCATTTTGGCCAGGGCGGGGGGGAATCTTTCCTTAATTTGACATCTATGAAAACAAGAATGTAGGAAAACACTGCATGGTGACCACTATTGTTCCAATTGATTGACTGGTGCAGCCAATATGGAAAGCAGTATGGAGATTCCTTAGAAATCTGGGAATGGAACCACCATTTGACCCAGCAATTCCTCTTCTGGGACTATACCCAAAGGACCTAAAAACAGCATACTACAGGGACACAGCCACATCAATGTTTATAGCAGCACAATTCACAATAAGCTGAACTGTGGAGCCAACCTAGATGTCCTTCAGTGGATGAATGGATTAAAAAAATGTGGCATTTATACACAATGGAATATTACTCAGCACTAAAAAAGAACAAAATCATGGCATTTGCAGGTAAATGGATGGCATTGGAGAAGATTATGCTAAGTGAAGTTAGCCAATCCCAAAAAAACAAATGCCGAATGTTTTCTCTGATATAAGGGGGGTGACTCAAAGTGGGGTAGGGAGGGAGAGCATGGGAGGAAGATTATTTCTAGGTAGGGAAGAGGGGTGGGAGGGAGAGGGAGGGGGAAGGGGAACAGCAAGGATGGTGGGATGTGATGGTCATCATTATACAAATTACATGTATGAAGATTTGAATTTGGTGTCAACATACCTCATATACAGAGATATGAAAAATTGTGGTACATATGTATATTAAGAATTATAATACAAAAAAAGAGTACATGTATAATGGCATAATTTGGTGTGAACAGACTTTATATAAAGAGTCACAAAAAAATTGTGCTGTATATGGGTAATAATCATTCCACTATTGTCATGTATTTAAAAAATAAATTTAAAAAAATAAAAAGAAATTCATTCTTTAACAGAAGTTTAACTTGTTTAAACAATAATCTTGTTACCATTATTACTATTATCATAAATATCACCATCATCATTTCCCTTCTCCAATTTCTTTATCCAATTGAGCTGGCCCATCATTTCAAAAATGTGCTTGCTAACACATTAACTCCTGTGTCCCTGACTTTCTGTCATGGCCATTTGTTCCACTCTACCAAAGCACAAATGCTGGATGAGTCCTATCACCTGTGTTCTCTGCCTATAGCAATGTCTAGAATAAATGTCCAGCAGTAAACACTTCATAAAGACTATCTTTTTTAAATCCCACAACAGTCTTATTAAATAGCTATTATAGTCAATGATGATATTGTTGTTATTCTCTGTTGACTAAAGAGAAAACTAGGGCATGGAACATTCTTCCCAAGGTGAAGGTGCTTAAAAGTAGAAGAGGATAGACCCAGTAACATGGATTCGAAATCTGAGTTTTATACCATTATGCTATTTTTCTTTGTAGTTTTCAAAGATAATCTCAAACTAATTAGCCAAAGTTTACTTGAATTAATAGGAACCATTATTTAATTTACAAATGAGAACACAGAAAAAGTTGCATAAATTAAAGTATCCCCAGAAATCAAGTTTATATGTGGTTATCCATGGTCTCAAGCCTTAATTTTTGCCTAGAATTCAACATTTTCATGATCCTTCCTTCCTTTCAACTGTTTTTTCCTATGACATCCTGATACTCTAGCTCAGAGGTCGGCAAACTGTAGCCTGCAGGCCAATTCTGGCCCACCACCTGTTTTTGTACATAAAGTTTTATTGGGGAAAGGCCCTGTACCTTCATTTACACAATACTATGTCTATTCTTGCACAATGATGACAGAGCTAAGTGGCTGTAACTACAACAAAGACTGTCTGGTCACAAAGCCTAAATCTTAGTCCCTTTACAGAAAAAGTCCACTAACAACTGCAGTAAATATCGAGAGTAGAAACTACTTCAATAGAAATAAAAACAGCTACTATTAATTGAATATTGGGTTCTTCCCCAAACACTAGACTTTTAAAAGAGCTGTTATTATCCCTATTTCAATTAGTGAAAGAAGGAAAAGAAGAAGGGGGTAAAGAAAGTAGACAGGTAGAGCAAGTCTTAGGTATGGGATGGAGATTACCTTTCTGACCATGTTGTATGGTGAGAAGGCCATCAATCTCCTCTGTGCCAATTGCTTCCCTTTTTCCTAGCAAGGCTTAGGATTTCAAGCAGCTGTTTACTCATGCTATTGTTCATCCTCCACAGAATGCAAATCTTTTTTTTTAGTTGTCAATGGACCTTTATTTATTTACATGGTGCTGAGAATTGAACCTAGTGCCTCACACATGCTAAGCAAGTGCTCTACCACTGAGCTACAACCCCAGCCCAAAATGCCAGTTTTTCAAAGCCATCATTGCAGAGTGAAATCTTGGAGACAAGCTTAAGTTTTGTTACTCCCACTAAGTCTTCCCAGATTGCCCAAAGCCAGAGAAATAATCCCTTCTATAAATGCCCATGGCATGGCACTTCGGTCATGTCCTGCAACATTTCACATTTTTGCCCCTTAAACATTAACAGCAAAAACCAAGTCTACCTTCATGTCCTGTATAATGTCTAACACTATCCCCTCTATTTAACAAGCACTTAATAAATATTTACCTAGTGAATTGAGATAAAAAACTGGGACATTTCTAATTTGCATTTTTGAATATTTAAAGATTTTATTTTCTTAATTACAAAACAGACAAAAATCCAATGTAATCAAAAGAACATAAATGTCTTTCCTTAGTATTGACTTTGAGCATTCCTGCCTATATTTCTTATACAACTCAATTTTAAAGGGAACTAAAATTTCTTAAGAAATAAATACATTTAATATTTTCTGTATAAAACAATACATTTAATATTAGAATTACTTACATTACATTTATTTTTTCTAAGAATAAAAAACTCATAATTATCAAATTAACAGAAAAGTTATTGGAAATTGAAAATAAATCAGGGGACTGGGCCTGGGGCTGTAGCTCAATGGCATAGCACTTGCCTAGCATATATGAGGCATTGGGTTTGATCCTCAATACTACATAAAAATAAACAAAATAAAGGCATTCTGTCCATCCATCTACAACTACAAAAAAAGAAAAAAAATTTTTTAAGAGAATATGAGTATACAAATATCCATTTAAAAAAGAAGAAGAAGAAGAAGAAATCAGTTGGGCACAGTTAGGGCAGGATTGCAATTGCAAAGCCAGCCTCAGTAGCTTAGCAAGGCCCTAAGCAACTTAGCAAGACCCTGTCTCAAAATAAAAAAAATAAAAAATGGGTTGGGAATGTGGCTTGATGGTTAAGCATACCTGGGTTCAATCTCTGGTACATTCCCCCCTCCCCAAAGAAAGAGAATAAATCAAATATCAATAATCAGATATTATTTATTGCAAGAATTCTAAAAGCACTCATCATGTTTCCAACTACCTATTTTTAAAACTCATTCTGTTAGAGTAAGCTGAATGCTCAATGTCATCACTGAAGAAATAATATGACTTGCTGGGAATGGAACCACCATTCGACCCAGCTATCGCCTTCCTCGGACTATTCCCTGACGACCTTAAAAGAGCATACTATAGGGATACTGCCACATCAATGATCATAGCAGCACAATTCACAATAGCTAGATTGTGGAACCAACCTAGATGCCCTTCAATAGATGAATGGATAAAAAAAATGTGGCATCTATACACAATGGAGTATTATGCAGCACTAAAAAATGACAAAATCATGGAATCTGCAGGGAAATGGATGGCATTAGAGCAGATTATGCTAAGTGAAGCTAGCCAATCCTTAAAAAACAAATGCCAAATGTCTTCTTTGATTTAAGGAGAGCAACTAAGAACTGAACAGGGGGAAAGAGCATGAGAATAAGATTAACATTAAACTGAGACGAATGAAGGGAGGGAAAGGGAGAGGGAAGGGAAATTGCATGGAAATGGAAGGAAAACCACATCGTTATACGAAATCACATATATGAGGTTGTGAGGGGAAAGGGGGGGGAGGGAGAGAATGGAACAACAACAGATGAGGTAGAGAGGGAAGATGGGAGGGGAGAGGAGGGGGGATAGTAGGGGATAGGAAAGACAGCAGAATACAACAGTCACTAATATGGCATTATGTAAACATTGTGAATGTATAACTGATGTGATTCTGCAATTTGTATTTGGGGTAAAAATGGAAAAGCATAACTCACATGAATCAAATGTATGAAAGATGAAAAAAAAATAAAAAAATAAAAAATATTAAAAAAAAAAAGAAATAATATGACTTTAATCTAAATACTATATATAAAAAGATAAAATATTTTTAGAATTCCAGTTTGAAATGTCTATATATTTCTCTATATGGTATAAATAATACTTAGTAAAAGTCACAAAATAGAAATTATCAGGAAAAAAAAACATTTAGAATGAAAGAGTTAGATATAATCCAATCAGATACCTACCTGCATCACCTTTTGCTGAATCTCTTCTAATTGGGTGCGCTTACTACGCTGTCTACATACTTCCTGGTAGCGGGTGTACTGCTCTCGGAGTGAATCTAATAATTTCATAACCTGTGGCTGCGCAAGCAGTTCATCATCCATAGGAGACCACGAGACCCCGCCATCAGAGCCATTAAATCGACGCTGCTGTAATTCGGATAATAATTCATGCCCTTTACAAATAAAAGATACTTGTAATTAATACCCATAAGGAAATACAATTTGTTTTTAAAAACTATCCACCTGTCTATCTTCTAGGTCATAAGCAGTAAAATACAAAGAAGAAAATTATATCACAATAAATAGAAAAATTGCATATGTGCATATAAATACATATATATATATACAAAAAAATTATTAAAGTGCCCTATCATATATCACAAATACATATGCTACAGATATATGCTATGTAACAGAAAGTATAGTATAGCATATATATGGTGATATATAATTTCTATCTGTTTTATCTATGACATTCTTGTTTTTGGTGGATTTATTACTTAGAACACTATGCCAATCAATCATGTTTTCCGATAGGGCAGAATTATACTCTGGGATTTCTGTATGATGATATTAATCCAAGCTATATAAGACTTCAGTATTGATCTCTATTAACATCTCATCACAACACTTAAAAGTTGACAATGAAACAGATGTATGTTTAGCATAAATAAAATTTTCATTACAAATAATCTCTGTAAAATCTCCACAACATATTAACTGTGAATCATAAAACATACTAGTGTGAGAACTGCATTGAATGTGATTCAATTATAGCAAGCTCATGTAGGAAATCAACTCATTTACAACTAAATCCACTTATTTACAACAAAAGCTGTAAATATGTGCACAATTTTAAAAGTAAAGATTATTTTTCCAGGATAAAATGATTGTTATTTTGGTACCAAAACAATACATGATATTTAAATTCTTTTACTTTTAATTCAGTAAAATATGACTTTTTAAATGACTTTCAATATACAGAAAGAGAGCTATTTCCAATCTCTAAATAAATAAATAAGTAAACAAAATTTCCTAAACCTCTCCACATTATACTTTGTAATCTCTATCTGAAGAGTTAATAGCACATAAAAAAGACTTAGTGGCATATAAAATTAATTTTAAAATACAAATTTTAGAAGTTTCTTAATTCACCAGGTGCAGTGGTGCACACCTATAATCCCAGCGGCTCAGGAGACTGAGGCAGGAGATCATAAGTTCGAAGCCAGCCTCAGCAATTTAGTGAGGCCCTAAGAAACTCAGTAAGACCTTGTCTCTAAAATAAAATATTGAAAGGACTAGGTATCTGTTTCAATGGTTAAGTACCCCTGGGTTCAATCCCTGATACAAAAAAAAAAAAGTTTCTTAATTCAATGTCTTAAAATAAGCAGTTTTCAAAATATTAAACATACACATGGAATTAAATTCTAAACATAGAGTGGAACTGGTAGTCTATTTTAACATTTAAGCATAATTCAGAGGGTACAAGTATTTCTTTGTTCTCTAAGGAAGATCTATGACACATTGAACATTAGGACAACAGAGTTACAACAAAGATATTCAAAATTTATTACTCCTCATCACATCTTAAAACTGGAAAAACTCCTGTTTAAAACACATCTCTTTGCACAAATCTCCGTATATAAAATCAAAAGCATAATATCAGAACACATTAATTTTTTCCTACTCTGGCAACTGTTACCCTTAATGTTGGCCTTTTAGATACCACTTCCATTAGAGAAACAGCACGACATCATTATTTCAAAGAACATATTCTGAAAGCACACTGTCTGGGTTAAGATCCCAACTCTAGCATTTACTGGCTGAATAACCTACAAAAATTACTTAACCTTCTTGTGCTTCCATTTCCTCCTCTTAATATTGGGATGATAACAGTACAGACTTCACAGGGTTGTAGTAAAGAATTAATGAGTTAACATAAATAAAGTGCTTAGAAGAGTGCCTGTCCCACAGTCAGACTAGAATTATGAGCTATTTATTGGAAAAAGTGGATAGAAATAAAATTGTGGTATTTCCAATGGAAAGAATTCCAACTTTTTCTCCAGGAATGTGTGACACAACAACTATGGATCTATGGGTAGAACACACCTGGCAAGCTCCACAGAGCACTCACTGTGCAAGGTCACTGCAGACAGCTAAGGGGTTATTGCCTCTGCATTGAGACCTGTTTTTTTCTTAAATACATGACAATAGTGGAATGCATTACACTCATTATTACTCATATACAGCACAATTTTTCATAACTCTGTATGTAAAGTATGTTTACGCCAAATTATGCCATTATACATGTACTCTTTTTTTTTTTTTGCATTACAATTCTCAATACACATATATACCCCAATTTTGAGCTATGGAGAGAATTTAAGCTTATTTGATCTTGTACAAGTTTTCTGTTTGTTTGTATCTCTAAGGTTTGGCTTCATCAAGTACAAAGTAGAGAGAATAAAACTATCTTAGAAGGTTGTCAGGAGAATGAAAGATGAAAACACAGTACCTGGTACAAGGTGAATATTCAATAATTCTCACAGCCATGTAATGAAACAGAAAGTTTCACCTCCGTATTGCAAAATAGAAAATAAATCTCAACATTTTGAGAGAAATAAAAATTACCATTATCAATTTTTTAAATATTATACAGTATGTTAACATAGTATTATTAGGTTACACCAAAAAGCAGTTTAAAAATATGTCCCATCAAAAACACTCATAAATCAAAGGCATTTCTGTACATCAGTAACAAATCCTCTGAAAGAGAAATTAGGAAAATGACCCCATTCACAGTAGCCTCAAAAAAAAAAAAAAATAAAATAAAATACTTGGGAATCAAATTAATGAAAGAGTTTTAGACCTTTACAATGAAAACTTACAGAATGCTAAAGAAAGAAATTAAAAAAGACCTTAAAAGACGAAAAGATCTCCCATGTTCTTGGATAGACAGAATTAATATTGTCACAATGACCATACTGCACTATACAGATTTAATGCAATTCCAATCAAAATACCAATGACATTCCTCATAGAAAAAGCAATTATGAAATTCATTTAGAAAAATAAGAGACCCAGAACAATCAAAGCAATCTTTAGGATATGACATAAATCTTCTTCATTAGCAAAAAGAGTTCAGTAGGTGGCATCACAATACCAGACTTTAATTATACTATAAAGCAACCAACAAAAATGGCATGGTATTCGCACCAAAACAGACTTGTAGATCAATGGTACAGATTAGAGAACACAGAGCAAACCCACACAAATACAGTTATCTCATACTAGACAAAGGTGCCAAAAACATACATTAGAGAAAAGATGGCCTCTTCAACAAATGATGCTGGGAAAACTGTAAATCCATATGCAGTAAAATAAAATTAAGCCCGTATCTCTCACCATGCACAAAACTCAACTCAAAGTGGATCAAGGGCCTAAGAATTAGACTAGAAGAAAAAGGTAGGCCATGTTGGATTGGGCCCCTATTTCCTTAACAAGACTCCTAAAGTGCAAGAAATAAAATCAAGAATCAACTAATGGGATTGATTCACACTGAGAAGCTTCTTCTCAGCAAAAGAAACAATCAGTGAGGTGAACAGAGAGACTACAGAATGGGAGCAAATTTTTACCATATGCACATCAGATAGAGCACTAATCTCCAGGATTTATAAAAAGAAATCAAAAAAGTTAACATCAAAAAATCAAATAACCCAATAAATAGGCTAAAGAATTGAACAGACACTTCTCAGAAGATATACAATCAATGAACAAATATATGAAAAAAATGTTCAACATCTCTAGCAATTAGAAAAATGCAAATTAAAACTACACTGAGATTTCATCTCACTCTAGTCAGAATGGCAAATATCAAGAACACAAATAACAATAAGTGTTGGCAAAAATGTGGGGGGAAAAAGCACACTCTTACATTGCTGGTGGGACTGCAAATTAACGTAATCAATCTGGAAAGCAGTATGAAGATTCCTGAGAAAACCTGAAATGGAACCACCATTTGACCCAGCTATCCCACTCCTCGGTTTACACCCAAAGAACTTAAAAACAGCATACTACAGTGATGCAGCCACATCAATGTTTATAGCAGCACAATTTAGCTATTTTGAATTCACAATAGCTAAATTGTGGAACCAACCTAGATGACCTTCAATAGATAAATGGATAAAGAAACTGTGGTATATATACACAATGGAATATTACTCAGCATTAAAAGAGAATAAAATCATGGCATTTGCAGGTAAATGGGTAGAATTGGAGGATATCATGCCAAGTTAAGTAAGCCAATGCCCCAAATCCCAAGGTCGAATGTTTTCTCTAATAAGTGGATGCTGATCCATAATGGGGGTGGGGGGAGCATGGGAGGAATGAAGGAACTTTAGATAGGGTAAAGGGGAGGGAGGGAAGGGAGGTGATATGGGGGAAGGAAAAATGGTGGAATGAGATTGACATCAATACCCTAGGTACATGTATAAAGACATGAATACTGTGACTATACTTTGTGTACAACCAGAGAAATGAAAAATTGTGCTCCATTTGTGTACTATGAATTGAAATGCATTCCGCTGCCATGTATAACAAACTAGAATAAATAAAAAAGACTTTCCCATCAAATTCCTACAATATGTACCACATAGTGCTGACAATGTCTACTTAATGAACAATTGGTTTATTGAATTAGTATCAGTAATACATATGTTTTCTTCTTACCTGTCTGAAGAACTGTTTCAGGATCAACTGATGGAAGAAAGTTTAAATCCACAGATCTGGAAAACACCAAAAATGCAACTTTTTAAAAGTTATAGTATTTTCATATAACTTAAGAGATCCCTTTACATGTAATATCAAAATGGGTACACAAGTATTCCATTTCCACCATGTTTATCTCAGGGAAATATATTAGAAAAAAAAATTAAATTCTAGCAGCCAGAGAAATACCAATGTGATAAACCATGAAATTTTAAGATCATAAAATTATACAAATTGGAAAATATAGTTAATTGTGCAATACAGCATTATTTAAAATATACCAAAAGAATACATTATCATGTTAATCCACTGAACATTAGTTTCAAAATGAAGCTTCTAATTATATAGAAACCCAGAACTGTAACATAAAAAATGTATGCAGCTATTCTCCAATCAAAAGCTTTCTTATCTAAGGGCTAAAATGTAGCTCAGTGGTAGAGCACTTGCCTAGCATGCACAAGGCGTTGGGTTCAATCCCCAGTACTGGGGAAAACAAAAAAAAAAGTTTACTTATCTATCACAACTTTTCATAGCTTCAAATATTTTTGATACTGTGTGTGTGTGTGTGTGTGTGTGTGTGTGTGTGTCCTGCCAATTATATTCTCTTTGCTGTTCCAATTATGTTTCTTATACAGCTGGACTTCTGACTTTATTTTCTTAAACACATATGAGAAAGAGATGCTTGAGGAAAGAAAGGGATCATGCTGCTGTATGCTCTAACTGTTCAGTTTTGAGCTAAAACCCTGTATCCCGCCAAATGATCTAGGCCCTCCCCTCTTGTGGAGCCTAGATGCTTCCTGAAGATTAACATAAAGGAGGTTGATGAAAATTTGTAAGAGAAGGACTTTATTATCTGGGTATAAAAGAAACAGCAATAACACTTCAGTGCATTGAGGAGGGGTTGGCAAATACAAGATTTTATTTAATACTTCACGTAGACATGTAAACCAGCATTTCCAAAGTGTTTCTCAAAACACTGAACAAGATTAGGTAAAGTAAAAGGCTTCCCATCACTACATGGAAAGTTTTAAGGAAGCAATGAACAGGTTTCTCTGCTACAGTGCTTCCTCAGAGCTTAGCCTGAAATGTTTACAGTCATTCTCAGGGAGGGAAAATTAACTGACAGCACTAACCTCCCTGACCATGGACTCATTTTCTATAGACATCCTCTTCAAACGTCTTTTCTGGGGAAAATAACTAAAACGTATTAAACTTCTTCTGGCCAACTAATTAAAAAGCAAGAATACTTGGTTAATGTTTAATCAAGCACCTTGTGTGACATTTTCAATTCATAAACTATATGTGACTATGTAATAGTTACATATACCATCATATACTTAAATATTTATGTTTTTATATGACATCTCAGGGTAGTAACTTCCTATGATAACTTTAATTAGGTTTATATTTAAGCTATTTGTATTCACATTTTGACTGTTTTAATTGAGATTTGGTATTGATACTAAAGATTCTCTTATCTCTCTCTGCCCTTATTATTTCAGGTAATCGACTACATCTGGATTCACAGAATAACATGATAGACTTTTATTAATGTTCCACTGTATATTCAAGGTTATAAGCAAAGGAGCTATCCAAGGATCTCTGCTGATTCCTTCAAATTTCCTAATAAAATAAATGCAATTCATCATATCAATAGAATTAAAAATAAAAATCATATGATTACCTTAATAGATGCAGAAAAAGCATTTGAGAAAATAGAGCATTCTTTCATGTTCAAAACACTAGAAAAATTAGGGATAGCAGGAACATACCTCAATGTTATAAAAGCTACATATGCTAAACTCCAGGCCAACATCATTCTAAATGGAGAAAATTTGAAAGTATTCCCTCTAAAAACTAGAAAAAGAAAGGAATGCCCACTTTCACCACTTCTATTCAACACAGTCCTTGAAACTCCAGCCAGAGCAATCGAACAGAGGAAAGAAATTAAAGGGATACGAATAAGAAGAGCTCAAATTAGCCCTATTTGCTGATGACATGATCCTATATTTAGAAGACTAAAAAACTCCACTAGAAACTTCTAGAACTCATAAATGAATTCAGCAAAGTAGCAGGATATAAAATTAACACCCATAAATTAAGTGCATTCCTATATACCAATGATGAATCAGCTGAAAGAGAAATTAAGAAAACTATCCCATTCACAATAGCCTCAAAAAAATAAAATAAAATGCTTGGGAATCAATCTAACAAAAGAGGCAAAATACCTCTACAACAATGAAAACCACAGCAGAACACTAAAGAAAGAAAATGAAGATCTTAGAAGATGGAAAGATCTCCCATGTTCTTGGATAGGCAGAATTAATACTGTCCAACTGGCCATACTACCCAAAGCACTATACAGACTTGATGGAATTCCTATTAAAATTCCAACGATGTTCTTCATAGAAATAGAAAAAGGAGTCATGAAATTCATTTGGAAAAATAAGAGACCCAGAATAGCCAAAGCAATCCTTAGTGAGAAAAGTGAAACAGTAGGCATCATAATGCCAGACCTTAAATTATACTACAGAAGTATAGTAACAAAAATGGCATGGTACTGGCACCAAAACAGACATGAAGGCCAATGGTACAGAATTGAAGACACAGAGACAAACCCACATAAATATAGTTATCTCATTCCTACTAGACAAAGGCACCATAAACATACATTGGAGAAAAGATAGCCTCTTCAACAAATGGTGCTAGAAAAACTAGAAACCCATATGTAATAGAATGAAATTTAACACCTCTCTCTCTCCACAAAAACTCAAAGTAGATCAAAGACCTAAACATTAAACCAGAGATCCTGCCCCTGCTAGAAGAATGTAGGCCCAAATTTCTATCACATCAGCTTACAAAGGGACTTTCTCAACAAGACTCCTAAAGCGCAAGAAGTACAACCAAAAATCAACACATGGGATAGTATGAATCGAAAAAGCTTCTTTTCAGCAAATGAAACAATCAGTAATGTAAAAAAGGAGCCTACAGAATGGTAAAAATATCTTTGCCTCCTGCACCTCAGAAAAAGCATTAATCTCCATGATATATAAAGAACTCAAAAAACTTAACACCAAAAAACCAAATAACCCATCAATAAATGGGCAAAGGAACTGAACAGGCATTTCAATGAAGAAGAAAATGAATGGTCAACAAATATATGAAAAAAAAATGTTCAATGTCTCTAGCAATTAGAGAAATGCATATTAAAATTTTTCTCACTCCAGTCAGAATGGCAATTATCAAAAATACAAATAACAGTAAATATTGGTAAGGATGTGGGGGGAAACGGTACACTCATACATTGCTGGTGGGACTGCAAATTGGTGCGACCAATCTGAAAAGCAGTAGGGAGATTCCTTAGAAAAACCTGGAATAGAACCACCATTTGACCCAGTTATCCCACTCCTAGGTTTATACCCAAAGGACTTAAAATCAACATACTAAGTAATGCAGCCACATCAATGTTTATAGTAACTCAATTCACAATAAGCTAGGGAACCTTCCCAGGTATCCTTTAACAGCGTGCACGCGTGCGCGCGCACACACACACACACGCACACACAGGAATATTACTCATCCATAAAAAAAGACTTTATGGCTTTTGCTGGCAAATGGACGGAGCTGGAGACTATCATGCTCAGTGAAATAAGCCAATCTCAAAACAAAACAAAACAAAACAAAGGCCAAATATCTCTCTGATATCCAGATGCTAACACACAATAAGTGAGGGACAGTGGTAGAAGTTCATTGGAAGAGGGAAGGGAATAGAAGTTCACTGGATTAGACAAAGGGAAATGAAGGGAACGGAAAGGAGATGGGAATAGTAAAGACAGCAGAATGAATCAGATATGGGAATATATGACTATATGATCGAGTGAAACCCCACATCCTGTACAACCACAAGAATGGGATCCTAATTAGAGCAGTTATACTCCATGTAAGCATAATAAGCATAATATGTCAAAATACACTCCATTGTGATGTATATCTAAAAACAATAAATTTTTAAAAAGAATAAAAGAAAAAATAATTTCCTAATGAAAAATTATTATCCCAGTGACCAGTAATAATCAAGAGACTGGAAGCAGTTATTTGCTTCCTTAAGTGCTTTTTATCTAGGAAGAGAGGAACTCACCCATCTAAAGAAAAATGAATACTGGCAAGGTTGTAAAGTTCAATGATAAATCCGTTAAACCTGTTAAAATGATAAATCTAGGTACTTACATTTAAACAACAGAATTAATTATTACTTCAACAAGTATCATAAAATATCAAGTTCCCTAAATTCATGAATATCACATTTGTATAAGGCTGGAGGAAGTTCTTAAAAGTTAGGCATTTAAGCACTAATGTATTTAAATAAAATTATAATTTTATTTCAAGCTGCAACTGTTTTCATATTCTTTATAGGGAAAGACTAGAACTAAAAAAGGTAGAAAATTATTTCAAAAATATGTTCTTGCAACTTATTATTTTCTGCAGTGTCAGAAAAAAAAAGTATATTGCTATTCAAAAAAAAAGAAATGGCTTTTGTAAAGAAACTTTGATTCAAATGAGTATGTTTTACGTATAAAGAAAACTCTCATAAATATGTACGTACATCAATTTTGACTGAGTGGACATTTATTTATCATAGTTCTTTTAACTTGCACTAACAATACAGGTATCTTTTAACTGACAAATCATAACTTGGCAAGAATATAATTACATACCACCAACCACTTACCTTTCTTTCTCTTGCTGGTTTGCTTTATCACTTCCATTATTAATCAAAGCAAGTTCATCCAACAATGATGTAGATTCCTTTGTAAACTTCTCAAAAACCTACAATATGAAATTTTATTAATATACTAAGAATAGTCTTAAAAATTATTATGCAATAGGATTTTCAGTTAAGAACCGTAATATTAGCCAGGATTCCCTTTCCTTCCCAGGAAGTCAATTCAGTTCAATCACCAGAGCACAAGAACACAAAGCCGCATCCTAAACAGTGAACAGTTTCAATGCAAAAGGGGTTTTTAAAAAGGAACATTAAGAAATTATTCTGATCCCTCATTCAGACAAGTTTATTTTTATCCTTGTGTTTCTTAGAGAAAATCTGTAACACCAAATTTCATAACTATATGAATGTTACTTAAACCAGTTCAAGTGCTTTTATTCTAGTTGGATATTTCTTCCTCTTATTCTATCAACAGTTCACAGTGGTTTAGAGTTTTACAGATAAGCATGTTACATGAAAATAAATTCATTATAATTCTAACATGATTTCTTCAAATACTTCTAAAAAGGGATTTGGACAAATCTTCAAACCTATGTAATAAAGTGGATGAATATTGTCTGATATCACTATTCAAGTACAGTAGAAACGATTATCCAAAGATTACCAAAAGGTCATTATTCTCCAGTAAAATTAGCACATAACGTAATTTGAAGACTATTGTCTCAATAGCTCAATAAAACAAAGTCATATGAAACACAACAGAAGATTTCAGAAGTTTGGATAAACAAGACACTTTTCAGAAATGAAAAGTTTACTGTGTCAAACTGCTCCTCAAGCCGGCAACTCAAATTGATGTTTAAATATCCTCTGAAAATGGTACTTCGACTAGATTACTTCTGAAAATATTGTGTTACTGTTATTCTACCTAAAACATTTATAACTTTTATTGATGCTACTAATGGCAATCATAATAGCTAATAGTGTTATTATATTATACTGGGTGCTGTTCTAAATGCTTTAGTGTAGGTATATTCATTTCTTCTTACCCACAGTCTCACGAGGCAATTCTATTATTATCTACCACATTGAAAATGTGAATCTGAGGCACGGAGAGAGGAAATGCACTACTGAAAATCATGTACACAGCAACTGCCATGAGGATTCTTTCTAATCAAGGGAGCGTGATTCCAGAATATTTGTCCACCAACACTATGGAATGCAATGTATCTTTCCATTTTTGCAAAAAAAAAAAAAAAAAAAAAGAAAACTAAACTACATTTTAGTTGATTAAAGCAATGAAGTTTTCAAAAATGTCTTATTTACATGCAGTTAACATTTTATCTCATCATAATATACCAACCAGCCTCTTATTTAACCAGTCCATGTGATCATAGGTGAGACTCCCACCAAAATCTTCTGTTAATTGGCATGGTTCTATATAACGGGTCAATTTATTGGCAGATACTAAAATAACCTACAATGAAAAAAAAAAAAAGAAGAAACATTTAGTAAACCACTATTAAAGTCTATGAAAATAAGTAGAATTAGGTTATATGCAATCTTGTTTCAATGTGATAACATATATTTAGTTAATGCAACAGCATTTAAAATCAATCCAATAAATTATAGATGTCTGCTAAAAATCTATCAAAAAACTAGTTTTTTATTAGAGCATCACAGTTATACACAGTCATTGGATTTACCTGACAAAATCGTACAAACATGGAATTTGACTTACTCCCTTTCAGTTCCCACTCCCTTCTCTCTTCTCTCCCTCTATTCTCTTTCCTTTCCTCTATTCATCTTCCTTGTACTCACTTGTTTTTAATGGGTGCTTTCTACACACAAAGGTGAAATTCCCTGTGGTACATTTATATATGCACAAAACTGATTTTGTTAAATTCATTATGCATTTCCTTCCTTTCCAATCCTCCTCCCTCCCTCTTGATCTCCTTCTTTCACTCTAATCTTCCCAATATGTTTATGATATGATCCCCTGCCCTCCACCCCTCACCTTCTTTCCCTATTTTCCACTAGCTTCCACATGACAGAAAACATTTGACCCTTGATTTTCTTTCTTTTTTGATGCTAGGGATTAAACCCAGGGCACTTACCCACTGAGCAACATCCCCAGCCCTTTTTTATTTTTTATTTTGAGACAGGGCTTCACTAAATTGCTAAGGCTGGCTTTGAACTTGTGATCCTCCTGCTTCAGCCTCTCAAGCTGCTGGTATCGTAGGTGTGAGCTACATCCACCTCAACCCTTGATTTTCTGAGTCTGGATTATTTCACATAGCATGATAGTCTCCAGTTCCATTCATATGGTTGAGTGAAATTCCATTTATATATAGCACATTTTCTAAATCCATTCATTTATTAACAGGCATCTGAGCAGATTCCATAATTTGGCTATTATGAATTGTGCTGCTATAAGCATTGTAGTAGCTGTATCACTCTAATATGCTGATTTTAGTTCCTGGTAAAAGTATAGCTGGGTCATATAGTGGTTCCATTCCTAGCTTTTTGAGGAATCTCCACACTCTTTTCCAAAGTAGTTGTACTAATTTGCAGTCCTGCCAACAATGTGTAAGTGTATATTTTCCTCCCACATCCTCATCAGCTCTATTATTATTTGTATTCTTAATCATTGCCATTCTGACTAAATGAGATGAAATCTTGTATTTCATTTAAACTAAATTCATTTAGTTTCAATTTGTATTCCCCTGTTGATAGAGATGTTGAATGTTTTTTCATATATTTGTTGGCCATTTGTGTTTCTTCTTTTGAGAAAAGTCTACTTAGTTCTTTTGCCTGTTTACTGATTGTGTTATTGGTGTGTGTTGGGGGAGAGGTGTTGTGTTACATTTTTTACGTTCTTTGTATATTCTGGATATTAACTCAGAGGAGTAGCTGGCAAAGATTTTCTCCCATTCCCCAGGTTCTTTCTTCATCCTCTTAAACACATCCTTTGTTGTGCAGATGCTTTTTTAATTTGTTAATATCCCATTTATTGATGTTATGAATAACATCATGGTTTTATTTCTTGAGGTTTAGGATCAAAAACATTTGATAATACTAACATTTTAAAGAACAAAAGCTATTAGCCACTAGTTGAAATATTTTTAAAAATATTTAATCACTATTAACAATGTCTTAGTAATAAAAACTAATTCCTTATTGTAATGATGCAATCAGCAAAAAAATTTTTTATCTTAAAATTAGCTGGGTGGGGCTGGGGCTGTGGCTCAGTGGTAGAGCGCTCGCCTAGCATGTACGCAGCCCTGGGTTCCATCCTCAGCACCACATGAAAACAAATAAATTAAAGAATAAAGGTATTGTGTCCAACTGTAACTAAAAAATAAATATTTTTTTAAAATTAGCTGGGTGTACTGAAATGATAATGAAATATTTTCTAGTTCAATCCTATAGAAACATGTGGTATCCAAACACCATTTCTCATTAAAAGGAATTGGGGTTCCTTGGAGATGAAGAAATATACTTCATGAGCCCGGAACATATTCTCATCCAGATTATTAAAAAAAAAAAATCAAAGACCACTACAGTGGTGCCAAAAGAGTTTGAAAAGACCTCCACAGATAAATATGTGACAATCTACACATCAGTAAGGATAACAATGCCATGGATTAAAATATTAAATGTGTTTAAATCATTGACCTTATACTGATACAAAAGAAATGACAAAATTTAGACTAAACTATGGAACAAACTTACTGAAAACCAGCAAATAAACAGAAATAAACATTTACCACTGGATGAATGAATAATACAAGTAAGTGTTCAAGTCAGGAAACAAAGAAGGAATAGTAGAACTAGATCACAATTTTGCAATTTTTAATTAACTAAGAGATCAAGACACTGAACATCACTACCGTTAACATCATACACCAAAAAAAAAAAAAAAAGAAAAAGAAAAGAAAAAGAAAAAGAAAAAGAAAATCAACTTCTATCAATCATCTTGTGGCCCAGGAGCCCATCATCGCCCTATGAATGACCTTGGAAAAATAAGTCAAATCTGAGTGTAACCACTACCTAAATCCAACTTTCAATGTATGGAAATGCAGAAGTTGAAGAAGGCAGAAAAACAGGTCAGACTACACCATAGGGATGCTCGCGACAATATGTTCAGGATGGGAAACTGCAGGATGGGAAACTATAGGACAGATCAATCTGTCCCAGAAAATGATGAATTAAAAAGAGAGAGAGAAACTAAAGATTAAAAAGGCTTATCCAATGACAAATATAGAATCTCACAACCAATAATAGGAGAATTATACATTCATATCAAGCAAACATGAAGTATTTAAAAAAACCTGTCTGCACATTAGTCCATGAAGAAAGCCTTGGTAAATATCAAAGAAATTTACACATTATATCATGACAACAAAATCAGGCTAGAATTCAATAATCTAATCAGAAATGATTAAACTATTCTAAAACCATACTCACTTAGGCATCTCAACCAACCACATTGTGTGGACATTGTTCAGATCATAATAAAAAAAACAATTCAATCAATCTCTATGTATGTATGATTTATATAAAAATTTTTAAATAAAACTTAAAATGTATTACACGTAATTAACTTACATGTGACAAATAACATCTATCAGGTAATTAGAAACTCAAAACCTGCTGCCTCTTGATATTAAGAAATTATTTCTTTTAAGGTTAGATAATGGTACTAGGTTATAGTTTGTACAGTCTTTATGTTTTAGGAACACTAAAATATTTACAGATAAATTGATATATTACAATTTTTTCACTGTAATATGGATTGGAGAAAGGGGATAAGGATTGGGGATGGGGCAGGACTAACCATGTGTTGATGGTTGTTGGACTTGAATATGGAAATACTCAGAGTTAACTATAATATTGTTTACCTGTTTACATTTTTGAGTTTAAAATTCCTCATAATAAAAAATTATGAGAAAGAAAAAGAAATACATAAATCTGTGTTTAAAAAAAAGAAAAAAACTTCCCAGTAAGAAAATTTCAGGCACAGTTTACAAGGGAGTTTTAAAGAAAAAAGAACAGATAATTTTAATCTTAAATGTTTCCAGACCCCAACAATGCCAGGGACATTCCCAACTGGTCTTATCATTCTAGAACAATGCTGATACCCAAGGACAATATAATTAAAAAAAAAAAACACACAAGGGATCTGTTAAACTTTAAGGCTGCCAATAATAAGCGTTAGCAAGACCATGGAGCAAGAAGAATTCCTATACATTCAAGTGAAATATAAATTAGAATGCCTGTTTAGGAAACAATTTGGCATTATCATATAAAGCTGGACATTTCTATAACCTATATGTGGTGCTGAGAATTGAACCTGGATATTCAGGAAAAAGAAAATCTTGAACATATTTATTAGGAGACATATACAATAATGTTCATAGTAACATCATACATAATGGCAAGGATGAAAACACCACCAATGTCCACCAATGGAGAGTGAGTAAATTGTTTTCATTCACAATGGAATATCATCCAGCCGTGAAAATTAACCTGCTACATTGGCAAAAATATGCATAAATCTTACTAAATATGTTATTTTGGAATAAACAATATTCATAAATTAATACTCATACAACTACAGATATAACCAAATACTAAGATTAGAAACCCCACATTCTTCTAAGGTTTTGTTTTTTAAAGGTATGTCTTTTAACCTACGCATTAAGAATACAAAGATGAACAGACCTGAGTTCGAGGTTGTATCATGTACTAAGGTGAATGGGGCCAGGAGGGCTCACTGATTTGTTTCAAGGTAAAAGTATTTGGGTTCTTGGGCTGGGTGGTAGGTATTGAGGAGGGCTGCTTCATTTTATATATTATATATAAAAAACATACGTTTAAAAAAATATACCAAACACTACATTAGAAAAAAAGAAGAAAGAATCAATGGGCTGGGGTGGTGGCTCAGTGGTAGAGCACTTGCCTAGCATGTGTGAGGCACCAGGGTCGATTCTCAGCACCACATATAAATAAATAAAGGCCCATTAATAATTAAACATAAATTTAAAAAAAATAAAAGAATCAAGATGAAAGGAGAATAGCTGACAGAACAAGACAGGATGAGCTCTCAACCATAAGCGGAAGAAATGGCAACTCTTCTAAGGTAGCAGGTGAGGAGGTTGGAGAAAGAGCAAGGAAAAACTGGAGGACATAGACAGGAAAGCTGAGGAAGTCGTGTGCTTTTTTTCCATTAAAAAAATAAGACATAAAAGAACACCAAATTACATTTTGGTTGGTTAAATAACGGCAAACTATATCAAACCTATTTTGCATGGAAATTTAATATTCTCTCTAGTATGAGGAGTTTGCAATACCTCCAATTCACTACTTATTTATGTATTAAGGGGAACCAATTTGAAATAAACATCTTAGAATACAAAAAAAACACTGAAAATGAATGGCACTTAGTGAAAAACTTGTCACAAAGGTCTTTATTTTATCCTCTTTTGCACTGGAGTCCAGGTAGAGTTAGCCCACAGGAACTATTCAATCTGACAAGAGACTGGGATCCACACACAGACTCTCACACCACAGAGACTGAACACAATCAAATCCCAGGAAGGAGCTTTTCCCTTCTTCAAAACCTTCAAAAGCTTTTCTTTTCCTCCTTTCCTTTCTACTAACTAGAAATACACAAATAATGAAACCAAGAAATATGTTTATTCCGTAAGGAAAAAAACTACTTGCTAAATTTCCATTTCACATCTGAAAAGATAATCCTCCCTCCTACTCTCTCTCGAAGACAAATGAACAGAAAATGTGAAAATATAATAGATGGTCTTTATGCTCTTCTACTTGCCTTAATTGGCACAATATTCTATTTAAATACTGACAAAAGTCTCTCTTTTGAAAATTCCTACTATCCTGTCTCTTATAACTTTAAATGATGTGCTATTCATTTGTTCAACGATCATTATTTAGTGGAAGCTAAATTGATTCAACAGAAGCATTATTTTTTGGAAGCTTTGTGTCTTAGTGCTGGAAACATAAAGATGAATAAGATAAGTTTCTACCAAAGATATGAAGTCTTCATTCACTTCTCTGTAATAATCCAGAGATAGCTGTCCAATGCATTCACAAAGAGAAGTAGATGCAGGTTTTCTGGTTTGTTTCTAAAGCCTACAGTTGTTGCTCCTCTGGTCATAACAACATATGGCTTTACAGGAAGAGCACAAATGTTTGTCAAATCCCTTTCTTGGGTAAAACATCATTATTTTACAGTTGGAAATATATTGACCTAGAAGCCAATCATTCCAGGTTGGTACCTGAGCTCTGCCACAAACTCACTACTTTTACAGAAGAGACCCTAAGGGAATCCACCACTGTAGGTTTATTTCCCAATCTGTTACAGAAGGCAACTGCAAGAAATGATCTATGTGTCTTTCAGCTCTAAGAGGGCATAATTCTTTTTATTAAATTTTAATTTGTCATATGACAACAGGATGCATTACAATTCATACTACACATATAGAGCACATTTTTAAATATCTCTTGTTGTACACAAGTAGAGTCACATCCTTCGTGTCTCCATATCTGTACTTAGGGTAATGATGACCATCACATTCCACTGTCTTTCCTACCCCTATGCCCTCTCCCTCTCCCTCCCTCCCCTTTTCCCCTTTGACCTATCTAGAGATCATTTAATCTTCCCATCCCCTGCCACCACAGCATACTATGGATCAGGATCCTTAAATCAGAGAAATCATTTGGCATTAGCTTTTTGGGATTGGCTCATTTCGCTTAGCATTATATTCTCCAGCTCCATCCATTTACCTGCAAATGCCATGATTTTATTCTCCTTTAATGCTGAATAATATTTCATTGTGTATCTATACCACATTTCAAGAGGGCATAATTCTAATGTGCTGTCATTGTATACATTTGAGTCATTCTCTAACATATTGTCTGTCTTACCCAGGGAGAGGTACCTTTCCACCTACCCACGTTAACCTCATCATATGTATATTTTTTCCTACATTTGTACCTTTGATAAGCAGGTTTCAAGTTTAATGGACCACAGAGAAAATAGGCCATTAAAAGTTTATTTCCATCTGAATATTTTTCTTAAAACCTCTTTTCCTAAAATCAGTTTAAAAATAAACAGTACAGATCCACTTTCTTTTATGGCATAATACATATTTAAGACTATAATATCCTTTAATGAAAATATTTTTAAAGGAAATAGTTGAATAAAATTATGGCTATTATTATATTTTAACTATGCAAAACACATCTGAATAAGTGAAGATCACAATTATGGAGAGCTAAAGTGCATCTTTTCCATATCATTAAATATTTTATAGAATCCATATTCTTACAAAATTCACAGATGGTTATTCTAAGTGAGAACAGTAGACCTGCCATGTTAATAAACAGAATTGAAATCAACACCAAAAGCACCTCAAGTTAAAGAACGTATGCAACTAACAGGGACAATCTGAACAACAGACTCAAACTCTAGCCATTGCAGATGAACAATCTGGACAACTTCCACTGTGATGAAACACCCCAGTTTCCACAACAATAATCTCATCTTTAACAGGGTGAGAGTGAGGAAAAGGGGCAGAAGACACTGTCAAAACAGTTTCTATTTTATTAGAAATATTCTTTTAGGGGGAAAAACAGTGAAGATTTGGCAACAGCAGGAAAGTATCTTACTCCATGCAGATGCTGTACTCCTAAGAACCACCTTTGCAAAAGAATCAGGAGGAAGAGAGTCTCTCCTCCAGGGCACCACAGCAATGTACGCCGTTTACAAGGGGGAGTAACTGTCCTCTAGCCTTGGGAAATGATACCACTGGCCATGAGGCAGTCCATAAACCACATCTGGTTGAGTAGACCATTTATTCAACTCTACTCCACCATCACAGAGAGATGCAATTTCTTTTTTTTTTTTTAATTTTTATTGTTGGTTGTTCAAAACATTACATAGTTCTTGACATATCACATTTCACACTTTGATTCAAGTGGGTTATGAACTCCCATTTTTACCCCGTATACAGATTACAGAATCACATCGATTACACATCAACTGATGCAATTTCACAAAAAGAGCAAACTCACTATTGAAGCAAAAAACAAAAAACAAAACAAAACAAAAAAATTGAGGAGGGAGAGAGCAGTTTGTAGGCCTGAACTAAAACCAGAATGCTAGGTAGAAAAGGAGATTTCTGGAAGTTAGAAAAGCACAAAAAGAAATTATAAAGCAAATAATCAATATGAAGAAAACACTCTTCGGGGTGAATGTTGTAAAAGATCAGAAATCTAACACCTAGCTGATTTTCTCTAAATTGTTTCATTACAGCTTCTTAAATTACAAAACAGTGGTAAGACTTCCTATATTCCTTTCTGTTATAGTCAATGAAAAAACCATTACTACAAAAAAAAAAATGGTATAAGAGTTTATTGGAGGGTCATTTCTATCTTATGGGTAATGTTTTATTACCTGGCAAAAAGGGAATCAAAAGCAAAAGAGAAAGGGGGGAGTAAGGGGGAGGGCAGAGAGAGAAGGGGAGGGGAAGAGGTTGGAAATATAGCTCAGAGGTCAAGTGCATTTGTTGCATGGCTGAAGCCCAGCACTGTACACCCAAAACGTAAAAGAACCAAATAAACACAATCAGAGTTTTGGTTAAGCTCTAGCCTCAAAGAGCAGTTATCAATAAAATTAAAACCAAAATTAGAAAATAAGCCCCCTCAATCGTATTTAGGTCAGTATATTATGTATAATCAATCCCTTTTCATCCAGTGATTCTAAACAGAAAAACAAATGACATAGTTGCTGAAAATTCTAAAGAAACATTTTCCATAACTATAGTGAAAGCTCTGAAATCCTCCAATGAAATGACTAATGAATAAGAAATAACGCTGTGAATTAGACCAAAAATTTGTTTAGTTCTTTATTATCTTCTGAAAAACTCTCAAATATTTATTAACAATATCATCTATTTTATTTAAGTGATTAATTCATAGAAACACATATCTAGCTTCAAGGCAAACCTTAAAAACAAAACAATTCCTTACCTGCTGAGAAGACGGAACCATTAACAGCATTTTTATTTCACAGGAAGTATTTTAAATGGGAAATTTTCCAAAACTATCCAGTATTTCTTTAGATTGGTCTATGGTAACTCATTAAAGCAGTATTTCCCAAATGGTTATGAAAATCTCATGAACACACTCCTTATCATGCCACAGTATTTTTCACAAAACATAATATAGAAGTAATAAACAATGAACTTGTCCTAAAGTTTTTTAAAAAAGGATTTACTATATTAATTGTAAAACACTGAATATTAAAGTGAACTTCATAACTATTTAAATGACATTTTATACCAAGATAAAAACAAAACAATTTCTTTTTTCCCACTTAACAATGACATTAATGATCTTTAGTTAATTTAAAAAATTGTGTAAACGGGGCACAGTGGTACATGCCTGTAACCCCAATAGCTCAGGATGCTCAGGCAGCAGGATCTAAGTTCAAAGCCAGTCTCAGTAACTTAGTGAGGCCCTAAGCAATTTCGCAAGACCCTGTCTCTAAATAAAATATTTTAAAAAGGGTTAGGGATGTTGCTCAGTGGTTAAGCCCTCCTGGGTTTAATCCCAGGTATGGAAAAAAAAAAAAAAAAGTTGTGTAAGACACAGAATGATCAGTCATAGTGATTATAAAATTATCAATTGTCATGTTGGATTTTAAGACTATACATATCCAACTGCTATGTATAACTATAACTCTAAAAAATTTTAAGGACTATATGTAAATTATAATGAAAAAAATGTTATTATGTCATCAAGTATGTGGGGAAAGGGAATATTTTCATAATCTAATATTTGAAATCCTAACTTCTATTCTTTAAAAAAATCTAGATTATGTTTTATAATTGTTATATATCTTTTTAAACCATAGTATATGAGAAAATGTTTGCAACCCTGTACTGGTAGATAACTCTGTAAATATGCAAAAAGTTTTTATTCTCCATAAATGAAAAATAAAAAAAAGACAAATGTGACTGAACTACACTTTATACAATTTTTACCATAATCTTTATAGTGCTAAAGACATCATACTATGAAATATAACAATTTCTATGAAATGAATGCAATTTATACATAGAGGGATTACTGTCAAGGCAATTATTAAAAAGTCTTCAAACTAATATATTTTAAATGAAAAAGCTACTTATATTTTTTAAAAGGTATTTTTGTTAAAACAATTTCTACTTTAAATCTTCAGGTTGGAAAATATCCTTGGAAAACATTTAAAAAAATAAAAAAACAACCTCTTGCTCTCAACTTAGAATACAAAATTTAAACAGAGACAACTAACATATCAAATTTCAGCAGATTCTACTATTCTGCAGTGAATGTGATTGATGTCCTCTTATAATAAAAGGTATAATTCATGTTTAAGAAAAATGCCCTTAATTCTGGAAACAGGCAAAAGATATTAAAGCTCTGGATGTTTTTTTATGAAGTGCTGGGCTTATACCTTTGACTGGCTTTCTACAGACTGATTCATAGGTATCAACCCCACTAGGGGCAGGGGTCAACTTACAGATCTAGTTCAGAAGAAATGCCAATAATTTGGTGCAAGTGATAAACTTCTGTCCAATGGAATAAGAGATATCCTCAAAGTTTACAATTTATAGATTCATAGGATATTCATTTTGTTTCTAACTTGGTAACTTTATCCACCTATCAAAAATCTTAAATTCCTCAAATGCTTGTTGAACTACACCTTATAAATTATTGGAAACCTCATTAATTAATTAAATAATATATTTTACTTATGTTCTTTTTATGTTTGCCTGAAATTCATTTTACCTTTAGGAAAATTATATTTAATCTATGCTTTATCAATTTAGGAATATGGAAAGAATCC